>NW_028295769.1:0-2697000 GCF_964341445.2 Mesoplodon mirus
AGGGAAAGGTGTAGGGCTGGTGGTGGGTTTCCGTTCAGGGCTAGGGTTAGGGTTAGGGAACGGCAAGGCTTAGGGCTCAGGTGAGGTTCCGCAAACGTGGGAGGGTCAGGCTACGTGCTGACGCACGGGTCAGTTCCAGCTTACGGGCCAGGAATAGGCTACGGCTTGGGGGTAAGTTGTAGGGCTGGTGGTGGGTTTCCATTCCGGGCTAGGGTTAGGGTTAGGGAACAGCAAGTCTTAGGACACAGGTGAGGGTACGGAAACGTGGGAGGGTCAGGCTACGTGCTGACGCACGGGTCAGTGCCAGTGTACGGGCCAGGAGTAGGCTACGGCGTAGGGTAAGGTGGAGGGCTGGTGGTGGGTTGGCATTGTGGACCACGGTTAGGGATAGGGAACGGCAAGGCTTAGGGCACAGGTGAGGGTACGGAAACGTGGGAGGGTCAGGCTACGTGCTGACGCACTGGTCAGTGCCATCGTATTGGCAAGGAGTAGGCTACGGCGTAGGGTAAGGTATAGGGCTGGTAGTGGGTTTCCGTTCCGGGCTTGGTTTAGGGTTACGGAACGGCAAGGCTTAGGGCATGGGTGAGGGTACGGAAACGTGGGAGGGTCAGGCTACTTGTGATGCTCAGTTTAGTGCCACCGAACGGGCCAGGATTAGGCTACGGCTTGGGGGTAAGATGCAGGGCTGGTGGTGGGTTTCCATTCCGGGCTAGGATTAGGCTTACGGAACGGCAAGGCTTAGGGCACAGGTGAGGGTACGGAAACGTGGGAGGGTCAGGCTACATGCTGACGCAAGTGTCAGTGCCACCGTACAGGCCAAGAGTAGGCTACGGCGTAGGGTAACGTGTAGGTATGGTGGTGGGTTTCCGTTCCGGGCTAGGGTTAGGCTTAGGGAACGGCAAGGCTTAGGGCACAGCTTACGGTACAGAAACGTGGGAGAGTCAGGCTACGTGCTGACGCATGTGTCAGTGCCAGCGTACCGGCCAGGAGTAGGCTACGGCTTGGGGGTTAGGTGTAGGGCTGGTGGTGGGTTTCCGTTCAGGGCTAGGGTTAGGGTTAGGGAACGGCAAGGCTTAGTGCACAGGTGAGGGTACGGAAACGTGGGAGGGTCAGGATAAGTGCTGACGCACGGGTCAGTGCCAGCGTACGGGCCATGAGTAGGCTATGGAATGGAGTTTAGGTGTTGGGCTGGTGGTGGGTTTCCGTTCGGTACTAGGGTTAGGGTTAGGGAACGGCAAGGCTTAGGGCACAGGTGAGGGTACGGAAATGTGTGAAGGTCAGGCTACGTGCTGACGCACGGGTCATTGCCAACGTACGGGCCAGGAGTAGGCTACGGTGTAGGGTAATGTGTAGGGCTGGTGCAGGGTTTCCGTTCCGGGCTAGGGATAGGTTTAGGGAACGGCAAGACTTAGGGCATAGGTGAGGGTACGGAAACGTGGTAAGGTCAGGCTACGTGCTGACGCAAGGGTCAGTGCCAGCGTTCGGGCCAGGAGTAGGCTACGGCGTAGGGTAAGGTGTAGGGCTGGTGGTGGGTTTCCGTTCCGGGCTAGGGTTAGGGTTAGGGAACGGCAAGGCATAGGGCACAGGTGAGGGAACAGAAACGTGGGAGGATCAGGCTACATGCTGACGCACGTGTCAGTGCCAGCGTACGGGCCAGGAGTAGGCTATGGCTTGTGGGTAAGCTGTAGGGCTGGTGGTGTGTTTCCTTTTCGGAATAGGGTTAGGGTTAGGGAACGGCAAGGCTTAGGGCACAGGTGAGGGTACGGAAACGTGTGAGGGTCAGGCTACGTGCTGACGTGCTTTTTAGTGCCAGCGTACGGGCCAGTAGTAGGCTACGGCGTAGGGTAAGGTGTAGGGCTGGTGGTGGGTTTCCGTTCCTGGCTAGGGTTAGGGTGAGGGAATGGCAAGGCTTAGGGCACAGGTGAGGGTACGGAAACGTGGGAGTGTCAGGCTACGTGATGACGCACGGGTCAGTGCCAACGTACACGCCAGGAGTAGGCTACGGCGTAGGGTAATGTCTAGGGATGGTGGTGGGTTTCCGTTTCGGGCTAGGGTTAGGGTTAGGGAACGTCAAGGCTTTGGCACAGGTGCGGGTACGGAAACGTTGGAGGGTCAGGCTACGTACTGATGCATGGGTCAGTGCCAGCGTACGGGCCAGGAGTAGGCTACGGTGTAGGGTAACGTGTAGGGCTGTTGGTGGGTTTTCATTGCGGGGTACGGTTAGGGTTAGGGAACGGCAAGGCTTAGGGCATAGGTGAGGGAACGGAAACATGGGAGGGTCAGGCTACGTGCTGACGCACGGGTCAGTGCCAGCGTACGGGCAAGGAGTAGGCTACGGGGTAGGGTAAGATCTAGGGCTTGTCATGGGTTTCCGTTCCGGGCTAGGGTTAGTGTTAGGGAACGGCAAGGCTTAGGGCTCAGGTGAGGGTACAGAAAAGTTGGAGGTTCAGGCTACGTGCTAATGCACGTGTCAATGCTAGCGTACGGGCCAGGAGTAGGCTACGTCGTAGAGAAAGGTGTATGGCTGGTGGTGGGTTTCCTTTCTGGGCTAGGGTTAGGGATAGGGAACGGAAAGGCTTAGGGCACAGGTGAGGTTACGGAAACGTGGGAGGGTCAGGCTACGTGCTGACGCATGGGTCAGTGCCAGCGTACAGGCCAGGATTAGGCTATGGCTTGGGTGTTAGGTTTAGGGCTGGTGGTGGGTTTCCGTTCCGTACTAGGGTTAGGGTTAGGGAACGGCAAGGCTAAGGGCACAGGTTAGGGTACGGAAATGTGGGAAGGTCAGGCTACGTCCTGACACACGGGTCAGTGCCAGCATACGGGCCAGGAGTAGGCTACGGCGTAGTGTAAGGTGTAGGGTTGGTGGTGGGTTTCCGTTCCGGGCTATGGTTAGGGTTAGTGAAAGGCAAAGCTTAGGGCACAGGTGAGGATACGGAAACGTGGAAGGGTCAGGCTACGTGCTGACGCACGTGTCAGTGCCAGAATACGGGCCAGGAGTAGGCTACGGCCTGGGGGTAAGTTGTAGGGCTGGTGGGGCATTTCAGTTGGGGCCTAGGGTTAGGGTTAGGGAACGGCAAGGCTTAGGGCACAGGTGAGGGTACGGAAACGTGGGAGCATCAGGCTACGTGCTGACGGATGGGCCAGTGCCAGCGTACAGGCCAGGAGTAGGCTATGTCGTAGGGTAAGGTCTAGGGCTGGTGGTGGGTTTCCGTTCCGGGCTAGGGTTAGGGTTAGGGAACGGCAAGGCTTTGGGCACAGGTGAGGGTACGGAAACGTGGGAGGGTCAGGCTACGTGCTGACGCACGGGTCAGTGCCAGCGTACCGGCCAGGTGTAGGCCACGGGTTGGGGGTTAGGTGTAGGGCTGGTGGTGGGTTTCCGTTCCGGGCTTGGGTTAGTGTAAGGGAACAGCAAGGCTTAGGGCACAGGTGACGTTACGGTAATGTGGAAGGTCAGGCTACGTGCTGACGCACAAATCAGTGCCCTCGTATGGACCAGGAGTAGGCTACGGCTTGGGGGTAAGGTGTAGGTCTTGTGGTGGGTTTCCGTTCCGGGCTAGGGTTAGGGTTAGGGAACGGCAAGGCTTAGGGCACAGGTGAGGGTACGGCAAAATGGCAGGGTCAGGATACGTGCTGATGAAAGGTTCAGTGCCTGCGTACGGGCCAGGAATAGGCTACGGCGTAGGGAAAGGTATAGGGCTGGTGGTGGGTTTCCGTTCCGGGCTAGGGTTAGGGTTAGGTAACGGCAAGTCTTAGGAGTTGCCAGGCTGCCACCTGTAAAGAAGAGGATGTGTCACCCATACCTTCCGCTGGTATTTCTCTCCGGACAGAGGTGAGGAAGGAAAAAAGCAGTGGGGGCCGGGACAGGAGGGGTATCTCTGGCAGGGCAATGGAAAGCTTCTGGAAGAGCGCCAGGGTCCAGGACCACGCTGGCTGGCCTGCAGGCACCAAGTTGGCCTGCGTGCTGTCGCTGGTGTGGCTCCACGGTCCTTCCTCTAGGCTTTCAAGCCCTTGTACATATTCAGGTGTTTTACCTGGAATGGGTGGGAACAGTTCAGCAGCAGCTGGCCTGGGGCTCAGCTCACGTTTACTCACAGATGCCTCGGCACGGTCCCCCAGCTTTGCAATGAGGACGCTCCTTGCGTGGGGGTTGGGTTGCTGGCTGTATGGGAGATGGTTCCCCACCTCTGACCAATTTCAGAATTGTTTAACACTGGAGCAAGTGCCGTGATAGGGCTTTCCTCTGTATAACTCGTGGGTTCACTTTTTTTTTCTTTTATGTTTCAAGTTAGATGTTATTCCTCTTTTATGTATTTATAGATATAAGCTTGGAAATAATTCATTCCTATAAATACATCTGTGTGACGGGAAGAACTTTTTTCTGTTTTATTTTTAAATTTTATTTTTTAAAATTTTGAAATTTTATTTATTTTTTTATACAGCACGTTATTATTAGTTCTGTATTTTATGCATATACATGTATACAGGTGAATCCCAAACTCCCAACTCATCCCACCACCACCACCCCATGGCTTCCCACACTTGGTGTCCATACGTTTGTTCTCTACCTCTGTGTCTCTATTTCTTCCCTGCAAACCAGTTCATCTGTACCATTTTTAGGCTCCACATATATGCATTAATAGACAATATTTGTTTTCCTCTTTCTGACTTACTTCATTCTGTATGACAGTCTCTCGATCCATCGATGTCTCTACAAATGACCCAGTTTCATTCCTTTTTATGGCCGAGTCATATTCCATTTTATATATGTACCACATCTTTATCCATTCATCTGTCTGTGGGCATTTAGGTTGCTTCCATTACCTGGCTATTGTAAATAGTGCTGCAACGAACATTGTGGTGAATGTGCCTTTTTGAAATACGGTTTTCTCTGGGTATATGCCCAGAAGTGGGATTGCTGGATCAGATGGTAATTCTATTTCTAATTTTTTTAAGGAAACTCCATACTGTTCTCCATAGTGACTGTATCAATTTACATTCCCACCAATAGTGTAAGAGGGCTCCTTTTGTCCACACCCTTCCCAGAATTGGTTGTTTGTAGATTTTCTGATGATGCCGATTCTAACAGGTGTGAGGTGATACCTCATTGTAGTTTTGATTTGCATTTCTCTAATAATTAGTGCTGTTGAGCAGCTTTTCATGTGCGTCTTGGCCATCTCTGTGTCTCCTTTGAAGAAACGTCTCTTTAGATCTTCTGCCCATTTTTTTTGGGTGGTTTGTTTTTTTTAATATTAAGCTGCATGAGCTGTTTATATATATTGGAGATTAAACCTCTGTCCATTGATTCGTCTGCAACGATTTTCGCCCATTCTGAGGGATTCCTTTTTCCATTCCCGTGTTTATTAACAAAAAAGGAAAGAAAGGAAAAGAAGCAGAACACTAATGTGCGTAAAATATGCCTTTTGAAACGGTCCTTTTGAAATATGGACGTCCTTTGAATTTTTTGGTCGATATGTGACCCCAGGATTGGTTTTCAAGTCAGGTGTCATTTACAGGCCTGCAATGATTTTGAATATCAACTGACCATTAGCGTTGGGATTAAAGCTGCTGTTGTGTGAAACGGCCACAAGGTGGCAGCAGTTCACCCTTACCAAATCTGGTTACTAGGGCAAGAGAGCCTCAGTGGAAGTGGTGTTCTAGTTTGGAGTTTAGAATGGAATGTGCCAGGAGAAAGCCCCTCACGTTTGTCTCATTACTTCTTGTTCGTGTTTTTAATTATATTTTTTATTTTTTATTACAGCAAGTTTGATTACAATGTTTGGCTTGTTGTAGGTGTGGAAGATGTGGTTCTTTTACACATATACAGATGACTGTTCTTCTTGGGATCCTTTTCCCATGTACGTTATGACAGAATGTTGAGTAGTCCTCTCTTGGTATTCTGTAGGTCTTTGGTGATTATATATGTCACCTGTGTTTGTATATGTCTGTTAACCCCGATATCGTAATGAAACCAATCCTCACACCTTTCCATTGGTGAACCATAAGTTTGTTTAATGAATCTGTGATTGCCCTTCTCCGTGGAAATATCTGCCCTGGTATCCATTTTTAGGTAACACCTCTAAGTGATATGATATGTGTCTTTCACTTTCTGACTTACTACAAGTCACGTGATTATTTCTAGACTCATCTACAGGGCTGCAAATGGCATTTTGTCCTTTTTTCCCTTGGCTTCTCTTCTGCCTTTGCGGGGTCCATTTTCAACAATGTGATTCCCTGAGGGTTGTGGATTAGCTGACCTGGGCAGCCTTACCCTGCCGGCCAGCCCTCCCCAGGTGTGCCTCATTGAGGTCAATATAAACAGCGCTCCAGGCAGCAGTAGCCTCTGAAGCTGTGCCTGACTCCATATTCTCTGCCCCGTCAGCAGTCTCGGGGCTGTGCTGTTGGGAGGGAGTGAGGGGCCACAGCTTTGTGGGTGGCCCGGTGTGAGTGGGGTTCTGCTGGCCTTTCTGCAGGAGTTGCCAGGCTGCCGCCTGTAAAGAAGAGGATGTGTCACCCATACCTTCCGCTGGAATTTCTCTCCGGACAGAGGTGAGGAAGGAAAAAAGCAGTGGGGGCCGGGACAGGATGGGTATCTCAGGCAGGGCAATGGAAAGCTTCTGGAAGAGCGCCGGGGCCAGGAGCACGCTGGCTGGCCTGCAGGCACCAAGTTGGCCTGTGTGCTGTCGCTGGTGTGGCTCCACGGTCCTTCCTCTAGGCTTTCAAGCCCTTGTACATATTCAGGTGTTTTACCTGGAAAGAGTGGGAACAGTTCAGCAGCAGCTGGCCTGGGGCTCAGCTCACGTTTACTCACAGATGCCTCGGCACGGTCCCCCAGCTTTGCAATGAGGATGCTCCTTGCGTGGGGGGTGGGTTGCTGGCTGTATGGGAGATGGTTCCCCACCTCTGACCAATTTCAGAATTGTTTACCACTGGAGCAAGTGCCCTGATAGGGTTTTCCTCTGTATAACTCCTGGGTTCAGGTTTTTTTTTTCTTTTATGGTTCAAGTTAGATTTTATTCCCCTTTTATGTATTTATAGATATAAGCATGGAAATAATTCTTTCCTATAAATACATCTGTGTGATGGGAAGAATTTTTTCTGTTTTATTTTTAAATTTTATTTTTAAAAATTTGGAAATTTAATTTTATTTATTTTTTTTATACAGCACGTTATTATTAGTTATGTATTTTATGTATATACACGTATACAGGTCAATCCCAAACTCCCAACTCATCCCACCACCACCACCCCATGGCTTCCCACACTTGGTGTCCATACGTTTGTTCTCTACCTCTGTGTCTCTATTTCTTCCCTGCAAACCAGTTCATCTGTACCATTTTTAGGCTCCACATATATGCATTAATAGACAATATTTGTTTTCCTCTTTCTGACTTACTTCATTCTGTATGACAGTCTCTCGATCCATCGATGTCTCTACAAATGACCCAGTTTCATTCCTTTTTATGGCCGAGTCATATTCCATTTTATATATGTACCACATCTTTATCCATTCATCTGTCTGTGGGCATTTAGGTTGCTTCCATTACCTGGCTATTGTAAATAGTGCTGCAACGAACATTGTGGTGAATGTGCCTTTTTAATTTACGGTTTTCTCTGGGTATATGCCCAGAAGTGGGATTGCTGGATCAGATGGTAATTCTATTTCTAGTTTTTTTAAGGAAACTCCATACTGTTCTCCATAGTGACTGTATCAATTTACATTCCCACCAATAGTGGAAGAGGGCTCCTTTTGTCCACACCCTCCCCAGAATTGGTTGTTTGTAGATTTTCTGATGATGCCGATTCTAACAGGTGTGAGGAGATACCTCATTGTAGTTTTGATTTGCATTTCTCTAATAATTAGTGCTGTTGAGCAGCTTTTCATGTGCGTCTTGGCCATCTCTGTGTCTCCTTTGAAGAAACGTCTCTAGATCTTCTGCCCATTTTTTTTGGGGTTGTTTGTTTTTTTAATATTAAGCTGCATGAGCTGTTTATATATATTGGAGATTAAACCTGTGTCCATTGATTCGTTTGCAAAGATTTTCACCCATCCTGAGGGATGCCTTTTTCCATTCCCGTTTTTTTTAACAAAAAAGGAAAGAAAGGAAAAGAAGCAGAACACTAATGTGCGTAAAATATGCCTTTTGAAATGGTCGTTTTGAAATATGGACGTCCTTTGAATTTTTTGGTCGATATGTGACCCCAGGATTTGTTTTCAGGGCAGGTGTCATTTACAGGCCTGCAATGATTTTGAATATCAACTGACCATTAGCGTTGGGATTAAAGCTGCTGTTGTGTGAAACGGCCACAAGGTGGCAGCAGTTCACCCTTACCAAATCTGGTTCCTAGGGCAAGAGAGCCTCAGTGGAAGTGGTGTTCTAGATTGGAGTTTAGAATGGAATGTACCAGGAGAAAGCCCCTCACGTTTGTCTCACTACTTCTTGTTCGTGTTTTTAATTTAAGTTTTTATTTTTTATTACAGCAAGTTTGATTACAATGTTTGGCTTGTTGTAGGTGTGGAAGATGTGGTTCTTTTACACATATACAGATGACTGTTCTTCTTGGGATCCTTTTCCCATGTACGTTATGACAGAATGTTGAGTAGTCCTCTCTTGGTATTCTGTAGGTCTTTGGTGATTATATATGTCACCTGTGTTTGTATATGTCTGTTAACCCCGATATCGTAATGAAACCAATCCTCACACCTTTCCATTGGTGAACCATAAGTTTGTTTAATGAATCTGTGATTGCCCTTCTCCGTGGAAATATCTGCCCTGGTATCCATTTTTAGGTAACACCTATAAGTGATATGATATGATATGTGTCTTTCACTTTCTGACTTACTACACGTCACGTGATTACTTCTAGACTCATCTACGGTGCTGCAAATGGCATTGTGTCCTTTTTTCCCTTGGCTTCTCTTCTGCCTTAGCGGGGTCCATTTTCAACAATGTGATTCCCTGAGGGTTGTGGATTAGCTGACCTGGGCAGCCTTACCCTGCCGGCCCGCCCTCCCCAGGTGTGCCTCGTTGAGATCAATATAAACAGCGCTCCAGGCAGCAATAGCCCCTGAAGCTGTGCCTGACTCCATATTCTCTGCCCCGTCAGCAGTCTCGGGGCTGTGCTGGTGGGAGGGATTGAGGGGCCACAGCTTTGTGGGTGGCCCGGTGTGAGTGGGGTTCTGCTGGCCTTTCTGCAGGAGTTGCCAGGCTGCCGCCTGTAAAGAAGAGGATGTGTCACCCATACCTTCCGCTGGAATTTCTCTCCGGACAGAGGTGAGGAAGGAAAAAAGCAGTGGGGGCCGGGACAGGATGGGTATCTCAGGCAGGGCAATGGAAAGCTTCTGGAAGAGCGCCGGGGCCAGGAGCACGCTGGCTGGCCTGCAGGCACCAAGTTGGCCTGTGTGCTGTCGCTGGTGTGGCTCCACGGTCCTTCCTCTAGGCTTTCAAGCCCTTGTACATATTCAGGTGTTTTACCTGGAAAGAGTGGGAACAGTTCAGCAGCAGCTGGCCTGGGGCTCAGCTCACGTTTACTCACAGATGCCTCGGCATGGTCCCCCAGCTTTGCAATGAGGACGCTCCTTGCGTGGGGGGTGGGTTGCTGGCTGTATGGGAGATGGTTCCCCACCTCTGACCAATTTCAGAATTGTTTACCACTGGAGGAAGTGCCCTGATAGTGTTTTCCTCTGTATAACTCCTGGGTTCAGGTTTTTTTTTTCTTTTATGGTTCAAGTTAGATTTTATTCCCCTTTTATGTATTTATAGATATAAGCATGGAAATAATTCTTTCCTATAAATACATCTGTGTGATGGGAAGAATTTTTTCTGTTTTATTTTTAAATTTTATTTTTTAAAATTTTGAAATTTAATTTTATTTATGTTTTTATACAGCACGTTATTATTAGTTATGTATTTTATGTATATACATGTATACAGGTCAATCCCAAACTCCCAACTCATCCCACCACCACCACCCCATGGCTTCCCACACTTGGTGTCCATACGTTTGTTCTCTACCTCTGTGTCTCTATTTCTTCCCTGCAAACCAGTTCATCTGTACCATTTTTAGGCTCCACATATATGCATTAATAGACAATATTTGTTTTCCTCTTTCTGACTTACTTCATTCTGTATGACAGTCTCTCGATCCATCGATGTCTCTACAAATGACCCAGTTTCATTCCTTTTTATGGCCGAGTCATATTCCATTTTATATATGTACCACATCTTTATCCATTCATCTGTCTGTGGGCATTTAGGTTGCTTCCATTACCTGGCTATTGTAAATAGTGCTGCAACGAACATTGTGGTGAATGTGCCTTTTTGAAATACGGTTTTCTCTGGGTATATGCCCAGAAGTGGGATTGCTGCATCAGATGGTAATTCTATTTCTAGTTTTTTTAAGGAAACTCCATACTGTTCTCCATAGTGACTGTATCAATTTACATTCCCACCAATAGTGGAAGAGGGCTCCTTTTGTCCACACCCTCCCCAGAATTGGTTGTTTGTAGATTTTCTGATGATGCCGATTCTAACAGGTGTGAGGTGATACCTCATTGTAGTTTTGATTTGCATTTCTCTAATAATTAGTGCTGTTGAGCAGCTTTTCATGTGCGTCTTGGCCATCTCTGTGTCTCCTTTGAAGAAACGTCTCTTTAGATCTTCTGCCCATTTTTGTATTGGGTTGTTGGTTTTTTTAATATTAAGATGCATGAGCTGTTTATATATATTGGAGATTAAACCTGTGTCCATTGATTCGTTTGCAACGATTTTCGCCCATTCAAAGGGATTCCTTTTTCAATTCCCGTTTTTTTAACAAAAAAGGAAAGAAAGGAAAAGAAGCAGAACACTAATGTGTGTAAAATATGCCTTTTGAAACGGTCGTTTTGAAATATGGACGTCCTTTGAATTTTTTGGTCGATATGTGACCCCAGGATTTGTTTTCAGGGCAGGTGTCATTTACAGGCCTGCAATGATTTTGAATATTAATGGACCATTAGCGCTGGGATTAAAGCTGCTGTTGTGTGAAACGGCCACAAGGTGGCAGCAGTTCTCCCTTACCAAATCTGGTTTGTAGGGCAACAGAGCCTCAATGGATGTCGCGTTCTACATTGTAATTTAGAATGGAATGTGCCAGGAGAAATCACCTCAAGTTTGTCTCACTACTTCTTCTTCGTGTTTTTAATTTAATATTTTTTTTATTTTTTATTACAGCAAGTTTGATTACAATATTTGGCTTGTTGTAGGTGTGGAAGATGTGGTTCTTTTACACATATACAGATGTCTGTTCTTCCTGGGATCCTTTTCCCATGTACGTTATGACAGAATGTTGAGTAGTCCTCTCTTGGTATTCTGTAGGTCTTTGGTGATTATATATGTCACCTGTGTTTGTATATGTCTGTTAACCCCGATATCGTAATGAAACCAATCCTCACACCTTTCCATTGGTGAACCATAAGTTTGTTTAATGAATCTGTGATTGCCCTTCTCCGTGGAAATATCTGCCCTGGTATCCATTTTTAGGTAACACCTATAAGTGATATGATATGATATGTGTCTTTCACTTGCTGACTTACTACATGTCACGTGATTACTTCTAGACTCATCTACGGTGCTGCAAATGGCATTGTGTCCTTTTTTCCTTGGCTTCTATTCTGCCTTAGTGAGGTCCATTTTCAACAATGTGATTCCCTGAGGGTTGTGGATTAGCTGACCTGGGCAGCCTTACCCTGCCGGCCTGCCCTCCCCAGGTGTGCCTCGTTGAGGTCAATATAAACAGCGCTCCAGGCAGCAATAGCCCCTGAAGCTGTGCCTGACTCCATATTCTCTGCCCCGTCAGCAGTCTCGGGGCTGTGCTGGTGGGAGGGAGTGAGGGGCCACAGCTTTGTGAGTGGCCCGGTGTGAGTGGGACTCTGCTGGCCTTTCTGCAGGAGTTGCCAGGCTGCCAACTGTAAAGAAGAGGATGTGTCACCCATACTTCCGCTGGAATTTCTCTCCGGACAGAGGTGAGGAAGGAAAAAAGCAGTGGGGGCCGGGACAGGAGGGGTATCTCAGGCAGGGCAATGGAAAGCTTCCGGAAGAGCGCCCGGGGCCAAGACCACCCTGGCTGGCCTGCAGGCACCAAGTTGGCCTGCGTGCTGTCGCTGGTGTGGCTCGACGGCCCTTCCTCTAGGCTTTCAAGCCCTTGTACATATTCAGGTGTTTTACCTGGGAAGGGTGGGAACAGTTCAGCAGCAGCTGGCCTGGGGCTCAGCTCACGTTTACTCACAGATGCCTCGGCACGGTCCCCCAGCTTTGCAATGAGGACGCTCCTTGCCTGGGGCGTGGGTTGCTGGCTGTATGGGAGATGGTTTCCCACCTCTGACCAATTTCAGAATTGTTTACCGCTGGAGCAAGTGCGCTGATAGGGTTTTCCTCTGTATAACTCATGGGTTCAGGTTTTTTTTTCTTTTATGCTTCAAGTTAGATTTTATTCCTCTTTTATATATTTATAGATATAAGCATGGAAATAATTCATTCCTATAAATACATCTGTGTGACGGGAAGAACTTTTTTCTGTTTTATTTTTAAATTTTATTTTTTAAAATTTTGAAATTCAATTTTATTTTTTTTATACAGCACGTTATTATTAGTTATGTATTTTATGCATATACATGTATACAGGTCAATCCCAATCTCCCAACTCATCCCACCACCACCACCCCATGGCTTCCCACCCTTGGTGTCCATACGTTTGTTCTCTACCTCTGTGTCTCTATTTCTTCCCTGCAAACCAGTTCATCTGTACCATTTTTTAGGTTCCACATATATGCATTAATATACAGTATTTGGTTTCCTCTTTCTGACTTACTTCATTCTGTATGACAGTCTCTCGATCCATCGATGTCTCTACAAATGACCCAGTTTCATTCCTTTTTATGGCCGAGTCATATTCCATTTTATATATGTACCACATCTTTATCCATTCATCTGTCTGTGGGCATTTAGGTTGCTTCCATTACCTGGCTATTGTAAATAGTGCTGCAACGAACATTGTGGTGAATGTGCCTTTTTGAAATACGGTTTTCTCTGGGTATATGCCCAGAAGTGGGATTGCTGCATCAGATGGTAATTCTATTTCTAGTTTTTTTAAGGAAACTCCATACTGTTCTCCATAGTGACTGTATCAATTTACATTCCCACCAATAGTGGAAGAGGGCTCCTTTTGTCCACACCCTCCCCAGAATTGGTTGTTTGTAGATTTTCTGATGATGCCGATTCTAACAGGTGTGAGGTGATACCTCATTGTAGTTTTGATTTGCATTTCTCTAATAATTAGTGCTGTTGAGCAGCTTTTCATGTGCGTCTTGGCCATCTCTGTGTCTCCTTTGAAGAAACGTCTCTTTAGATCTTCTGCCAATTTTTTTGGGTGGTTTGTTTTTTTTAATATTAAGCTGCATGAGCTGTTTATATATATTGGAGATTAAACCTCTGTCCATTGATTCGTCTGCAACGATTTTCGCCCATTCTGAGGGATTCCTTTTTCCATTCCCGTGTTTATTAACAAAAAAGGAAAGAAAGGAAAAGAAGCAGAACACTAATGTGCGTAAAATATGCCTTTTGAAACGGTCCTTTTGAAATATGGACGTCCTTTGAATTTTTTGGTCGATATGTGACCCCAGGATTGGTTTTCAAGGAAGGTGTCATTTACAGGCCTGCAATGATTTTGAATATCAATTGACCATTAGCGTTGGGATTAAAGCTGATGTTGTGTGAAACGGCCACAAGGTGGCAGCAGTTCACCCTTACCAAATCTGGTTACTAGGGCAAGAGAGCCTCAGTGGAAGTGGTGTTCTAGATTGGAGTTTAGAATGGAATGTGCCAGGAGAAAGCCCCTCACGTTTGTCTCACTACTTCTTGTTCGTGTTTTTAATTTAATTTTTTATTTTTTATTACAGCAAGTTTGATTACAATGTTTGGCTTGTTGTAGGTGTGGAAGATGTGGTTCTTTTACACATATACAGATGTCTGTTCTTCCTGGGATCCTTTTCCCATGTACGTTATGACAGAATGTTGAGTAGTCCTCTCTTGGTATTCTGTAGGTCTTTGGTGATTATATATGTCACCTGTGTTTGTATATGTCTGTTAACCCCGATATCGTAATGAAACCAATCCTCACACCTTTCCATTGGTGAACCATAAGTTTGTTTAATGAATCTGTGATTGCCCTTCTCCGTGGAAATATCTGCCCTGGTATCCATTTCTAGGTAACACCTATAAGTGATATGATATGATATGTGTCTTTCACTTTCTGACTTACTACAAGTCACGTGATTACTTCTAGACTCATCTACGGTGCTGCAAATGGCATTGTGTCCTTTTTTTCCCTTGGCTTCTCTTCTGCCTTAGCGGGGTCCATTTTCAACAATGTGATTCCCTGAGGGTTGTGGATTAGCTGACCTGGGCAGCCTTACCCTGCCGGCCCGCCCTCCCCAGGTGTGCCTCATTGAGATCAATATAAACAGCGCTCCAGGCAGCAATAGCCCCTGAAGCTGTGCCTGACTCCATATTCTTTGCCCCGTCAGCAGTCTCGGGGCTGTGCTGGTGGGAGGGAGTGAGGGGCCACAGCTTTGTGGGTGGCCCGGTGTGAGTGGGGTTCTGCTGGCCTTTCTGCAGGAGTTGCCAGGCTGCCGCCTGTAAAGAAGAGGATGTGTCACCCATACCTTCCGCTGGAATTTCTCTCCGGACAGAGGTGAGGAAGGAAAAAAGCAGTGGGGGCCGGGACAGGAGGGGTACCTCAGGCAGGGCAATGGAAAGCTTCTGGAAGAGCGCCAGGGTCCAGGACCACGCTGGCTGGCCTGCAGGCACCAAGTTGGCCTGCGTGCTGTCGCTGGTGTGGCTCCACGGTCCTTCCTCTAGGCTTTCAAGCCCTTGTACATATTCAGGTGTTTTACCTGGAATGGGTGGGAACAGTTCAGCAGCAGCTGGCCTGGGGCTCAGCTCACGTTTACTCACAGATGCCTCGGCACGGTCCCCCAGCTTTGCAATGAGGACGCTCCTTGCGTGGGGGTTGGGTTGCTGGCTGTATGGGAGATGGTTCCCCACCTCTGACCAATTTCAGAATTGTTTAACACTGGAGCAAGTGCCGTGATAGGGCTTTCCTCTGTATAACTCGTGGGTTCACTTTTTTTTTCTTTTATGTTTCAAGTTAGATGTTATTCCTCTTTTATGTATTTATAGATATAAGCTTGGAAATAATTCATTCCTATAAATACATCTGTGTGACGGGAAGAACTTTTTTCTGTTTTATTTTTAAATTTTATTTTTTAAAATTTTGAAATTTTATTTATTTTTTTATACAGCACGTTATTATTAGTTCTGTATTTTATGCATATACATGTATACAGGTGAATCCCAAACTCCCAACTCATCCCACCACCACCACCCCATGGCTTCCCACACTTGGTGTCCATACGTTTGTTCTCTACCTCTGTGTCTCTATTTCTTCCCTGCAAACCAGTTCATCTGTACCATTTTTAGGCTCCACATATATGCATTAATAGACAATATTTGTTTTCCTCTTTCTGACTTACTTCATTCTGTATGACAGTCTCTCGATCCATCGATGTCTCTACAAATGACCCAGTTTCATTCCTTTTTATGGCCGAGTCATATTCCATTTTATATATGTACCACATCTTTATCCATTCATCTGTCTGTGGGCATTTAGGTTGCTTCCATTACCTGGCTATTGTAAATAGTGCTGCAACGAACATTGTGGTGAATGTGCCTTTTTGAAATACGGTTTTCTCTGGGTATATGCCCAGAAGTGGGATTGCTGGATCAGATGGTAATTCTATTTCTAATTTTTTTAAGGAAACTCCATACTGTTCTCCATAGTGACTGTATCAATTTACATTCCCACCAATAGTGTAAGAGGGCTCCTTTTGTCCACACCCTTCCCAGAATTGGTTGTTTGTAGATTTTCTGATGATGCCGATTCTAACAGGTGTGAGGTGATACCTCATTGTAGTTTTGATTTGCATTTCTCTAATAATTAGTGCTGTTGAGCAGCTTTTCATGTGCGTCTTGGCCATCTCTGTGTCTCCTTTGAAGAAACGTCTCTTTAGATCTTCTGCCCATTTTTTTTTGGGTGGTTTGTTTTTTTTAATATTAAGCTGCATGAGCTGTTTATATATATTGGAGATTAAACCTCTGTCCATTGATTCGTCTGCAACGATTTTCGCCCATTCTGAGGGATTCCTTTTTCCATTCCCATGTTTATTAACAAAAAAGGAAAGAAAGGAAAAGAAGCAGAACACTAATGTGCGTAAAATATGCCTTTTGAAACGGTCCTTTTGAAATATGGACGTCCTTTGAATTTTTTGGTCGATATGTGACCCCAGGATTGGTTTTCAAGTCAGGTGTCATTTACAGGCCTGCAATGATTTTGAATATCAACTGACCATTAGCGCTGGGATTAAAGCTGCTGTTGTGTGAAACGGCCACAAGGTGGCAGCAGTTCACCCTTACCAAATCTGGTTACTAGGGCAAGAGAGCCTCAGTGGAAGTGGTGTTCTAGATTGGAGTTTAGAATGGAATGTGCCAGGAGAAAGCCCCTCACGTTTGTCTCATTACTTCTTGTTCGTGTTTTTAATTATATTTTTTATTTTTTATTACAGCAAGTTTGATTACAATGTTTGGCTTGTTGTAGGTGTGGAAGATGTGGTTCTTTTACACATATACAGATGACTGTTCTTCTTGGGATCCTTTTTCCATGTACGTTATGACAGAATGTTGAGTAGTCCTCTCTTGGTATTCTGTAGGTCTTTGGTGATTATATATGTCACCTGTGTTTGTATATGTCTGTTAACCCCGATATCGTAATGAAACCAATCCTCACACCTTTCCATTGGTGAACCATAAGTTTGTTTAATGAATCTGTGATTGCCCTTCTCCGTGGAAATATCTGCCCTGGTATCCATTTTTAGGTAACACCTCTAAGTGATATGATATGTGTCTTTCACTTTCTGACTTACTACAAGTCACGTGATTATTTCTAGACTCATCTACAGGGCTGCAAATGGCATTTTGTCCTTTTTTCCCTTGGCTTCTCTTCTGCCTTTGCGGGGTCCATTTTCAACAATGTGATTCCCTGAGGGTTGTGGATTAGCTGACCTGGGCAGCCTTACCCTGCCGGCCAGCCCTCCCCAGGTGTTCCTCATTGAGGTCAATATAAACAGCGCTCCAGGCAGCAGTAGCCTCTGAAGCTGTGCCTGACTCCATATTCTCTGCCCCGTCAGCAGTCTCGGGGCTGTGCTGTTGGGAGGGAGTGAGGGGCCACAGCTTTGTGGGTGGCCCGGTGTGAGTGGGGTTCTGCTGGCCTTTCTGCAGGAGTTGCCAGGCTGCCGCCTGTAAAGAAGAGGATGTGTCACCCATACCTTCCGCTGGAATTTCTCTCCGGACAGAGGTGAGGAAGGAAAAAAGCAGTGGGGGCCGGGACAGGATGGGTATCTCAGGCAGGGCAATGGAAAGCTTCTGGAAGAGCGCCGGGGCCAGGAGCACGCTGGCTGGCCTGCAGGCACCAAGTTGGCCTGTGTGCTGTCGCTGGTGTGGCTCCACGGTCCTTCCTCTAGGCTTTCAAGCCCTTGTACATATTCAGGTGTTTTACCTGGAAAGGGTGGGAACAGTTCAGCAGCAGCTGGCCTGGGGCTCAGCTCACGTTTACTCACAGATGCCTCGGCATGGTCCCCCAGCTTTGCAATGAGGACGCTCCTTGCGTGGGGGGTGGGTTGCTGGCTGTATGGGAGATGGTTCCCCACCTCTGACCAATTTCAGAATTGTTTACCACTGGAGGAAGTGCCCTGATAGTGTTTTCCTCTGTATAACTCCTGGGTTCAGGTTTTTTTTTTCTTTTATGGTTCAAGTTAGATTTTATTCCCCTTTTATGTATTTATAGATATAAGCATGGAAATAATTCTTTCCTATAAATACATCTGTGTGATGGGAAGAATTTTTTCTGTTTTATTTTTAAATTTTATTTTGTAAAATTTTGAAATTTAATTTTATTTATGTTTTTATACAGCACGTTATTATTAGTTATGTATTTTATGTATATACATGTATACAGGTCAATCCCAAACTCCCAACTCATCCCACCACCACCACCCCATGGCTTCCCACACTTGGTGTCCATACGTTTGTTCTCTACCTCTGTGTCTCTATTTCTTCCCTGCAAACCAGTTCATCTGTACCATTTTTAGGCTCCACATATATGCATTAATAGACAATATTTGTTTTCCTCTTTCTGACTTACTTCATTCTGTATGACAGTCTCTCGATCCATCGATGTCTCTACAAATGACCCAGTTTCATTCCTTTTTATGGCCGAGTCATATTCCATTTTATATATGTACCACATCTTTATCCATTCATCTGTCTGTGGGCATTTAGGTTGCTTCCATTACCTGGCTATTGTAAATAGTGCTGCAACGAACATTGTGGTGAATGTGCCTTTTTGAAATACGGTTTTCTCTGGGTATATGCCCAGAAGTGGGATTGCTGGATCAGATGGTAATTCTATTTCTAGTTTTTTTAAGGAAACTCCATACTGTTCTCCATAGTGACTGTATCAATTTACATTCCCACCAATAGTGGAAGAGGGCTCCTTTTGTCCACACCCTCCCCAGAATTGGTTGTTTGTAGATTTTCTGATGATGCCGATTCTAACAGGTGTGAGGTGATACCTCATTGTAGTTTTGATTTGCATTTCTCTAATAATTAGTGCTGTTGAGCAGCTTTTCATGTGCGTCTTGGCCATCTCTGTGTCTCCTTTGAAGAAACGTCTCTTTAGATCTTCTGCCCATTTTTGTATTGGGTTGTTGGTTTTTTTAATATTAAGATGCATGAGCTGTTTATATATATTGGAGATTAAACCTGTGTCCATTGATTCGTTTGCAACGATTTTCGCCCATTCAAAGGGATTCCTTTTTCAATTCCCGTTTTTTTAACAAAAAAGGAAAGAAAGGAAAAGAAGCAGAACACTAATGTGTGTAAAATATGCCTTTTGAAACGGTCGTTTTGAAATATGGACGTCCTTTGAATTTTTTGGTCGATATGTGACCCCAGGATTTGTTTTCAGGGCAGGTGTCATTTACAGGCCTGCAATGATTTTGAATATTAATGGACCATTAGCGCTGGGATTAAAGCTGCTGTTGTGTGAAACGGCCACAAGGTGGCAGCAGTTCTCCCTTACCAAATCTGGTTTGTAGGGCAACAGAGCCTCAATGGATGTCGCGTTCTACATTGTAATTTAGAATGGAATGTGCCAGGAGAAATCACCTCAAGTTTGTCTCACTACTTCTTCTTCGTGTTTTTAATTTAATATTTTTTTTATTTTTTATTACAGCAAGTTTGATTACAATATTTGGCTTGTTGTAGGTGTGGAAGATGTGGTTCTTTTACACATATACAGATGTCTGTTCTTCCTGGGATCCTTTTCCCATGTACGTTATGACAGAATGTTGAGTAGTCCTCTCTTGGTATTCTGTAGGTCTTTGGTGATTATATATGTCACCTGTGTTTGTATATGTCTGTTAACCCCGATATCGTAATGAAACCAATCCTCACACCTTTCCATTGGTGAACCATAAGTTTGTTTAATGAATCTGTGATTGCCCTTCTCCGTGGAAATATCTGCCCTGGTATCCATTTTTAGGTAACACCTATAAGTGATATGATATGATATGTGTCTTTCACTTGCTGACTTACTACATGTCACGTGATTACTTCTAGACTCATCTACGGTGCTGCAAATGGCATTGTGTCCTTTTTTCCTTGGCTTCTATTCTGCCTTAGTGAGGTCCATTTTCAACAATGTGATTCCTTGAGGGTTGTGGATTAGCTGACCTGGGCAGCCTTACCCTGCCGGCCTGCCCTCCCCAGGTGTGCCTCGTTGAGGTCAATATAAACAGCGCTCCAGGCAGCAATAGCCCCTGAAGCTGTGCCTGACTCCATATTCTCTGCCCCGTCAGCAGTCTCGGGGCTGTGCTGGTGGGAGGGAGTGAGGGGCCACAGCTTTGTGAGTGGCCCGGTGTGAGTGGGACTCTGCTGGCCTTTCTGCAGGAGTTGCCAGGCTGCCAACTGTAAAGAAGAGGATGTGTCACCCATACTTCCGCTGGAATTTCTCTCCGGACAGAGGTGAGGAAGGAAAAAAGCAGTGGGGGCCGGGACAGGAGGGGTATCTCAGGCAGGGCAATGGAAAGCTTCCGGAAGAGCGCCCGGGGCCAAGACCACCCTGGCTGGCCTGCAGGCACCAAGTTGGCCTGCGTGCTGTCGCTGGTGTGGCTCGACGGCCCTTCCTCTAGGCTTTCAAGCCCTTGTACATATTCAGGTGTTTTACCTGGGAAGGGTGGGAACAGTTCAGCAGCAGCTGGCCTGGGGCTCAGCTCACGTTTACTCACAGATGCCTCGGCACGGTCCCCCAGCTTTGCAATGAGGACGCTCCTTGCCTGGGGCGTGGGTTGCTGGCTGTATGGGAGATGGTTCCCCACCTCTGACCAATTTCAGAATTGTTTAACACTGGAGCAAGTGCCGTGATAGGGCTTTCCTCTGTATAACTCGTGGGTTCACTTTTTTTTTCTTTTATGTTTCAAGTTAGATGTTATTCCTCTTTTATGTATTTATAGATATAAGCTTGGAAATAATTCATTCCTATAAATACATCTGTGTGACGGGAAGAACTTTTTTCTGTTTTATTTTTAAATTTTATTTTTTAAAATTTTGAAATTTTATTTATTTTTTTATACAGCACGTTATTATTAGTTCTGTATTTTATGCATATACATGTATACAGGTGAATCCCAAACTCCCAACTCATCCCACCACCACCACCCCATGGCTTCCCACACTTGGTGTCCATACGTTTGTTCTCTACCTCTGTGTCTCTATTTCTTCCCTGCAAACCAGTTCATCTGTACCATTTTTAGGCTCCACATATATGCATTAATAGACAATATTTGTTTTCCTCTTTCTGACTTACTTCATTCTGTATGACAGTCTCTCGATCCATCGATGTCTCTACAAATGACCCAGTTTCATTCCTTTTTATGGCCGAGTCATATTCCATTTTATATATGTACCACATCTTTATCCATTCATCTGTCTGTGGGCATTTAGGTTGCTTCCATTACCTGGCTATTGTAAATAGTGCTGCAACGAACATTGTGGTGAATGTGCCTTTTTGAAATACGGTTTTCTCTGGGTATATGCCCAGAAGTGGGATTGCTGGATCAGATGGTAATTCTATTTCTAGTTTTTTTAAGGAAACTCCATACTGTTCTCCATAGTGACTGTATCAATTTACATTCCCACCAATAGTGGAAGAGGGCTCCTTTTGTCCACACCCTCCCCAGAATTGGTTGTTTGTAGATTTTCTGATGATGCCGATTCTAACAGGTGTGAGGTGATACCTCATTGTAGTTTTGATTTGCATTTCTCTAATAATTAGTGCTGTTGAGCAGCTTTTCATGTGCGTCTTGGCCATCTCTGTGTCTCCTTTGAAGAAACGTCTCTTTAGATCTTCTGCCCATTTTTGTATTGGGTTGTTGGTTTTTTTAATATTAAGATGCATGAGCTGTTTATATATATTGGAGATTAAACCTGTGTCCATTGATTCGTTTGCAACGATTTTCGCCCATTGAAAGGGATTCCTTTTTCAATTCCCGTTTTTTTAACAAAAAAGGAAAGAAAGGAAAAGAAGCAGAACACTAATGTGTGTAAAATATGCCTTTTGAAACGGTCGTTTTGAAATATGGACGTCCTTTGAATTTTTTGGTCGATATGTGACCCCAGGATTTGTTTTCAGGGCAGGTGTCATTTACAGGCCTGCAATGATTTTGAATATTAATGGACCATTAGCGCTGGGATTAAAGCTGCTGTTGTGTGAAACGGCCACAAGGTGGCAGCAGTTCTCCCTTACCAAATCTGGTTTGTAGGGCAACAGAGCCTCAATGGATGTCGCGTTCTACATTGTAATTTAGAATGGAATGTGCCAGGAGAAATCACCTCAAGTTTGTCTCACTACTTCTTCTTCGTGTTTTTAATTTAATATTTTTTTTATTTTTTATTACAGCAAGTTTGATTACAATATTTGGCTTGTTGTAGGTGTGGAAGATGTGGTTCTTTTACACATATACAGATGTCTGTTCTTCCTGGGATCCTTTTCCCATGTACGTTATGACAGAATGTTGAGTAGTCCTCTCTTGGTATTCTGTAGGTCTTTGGTGATTATATATGTCACCTGTGTTTGTATATGTCTGTTAACCCCGATATCGTAATGAAACCAATCCTCACACCTTTCCATTGGTGAACCATAAGTTTGTTTAATGAATCTGTGATTGCCCTTCTCCGTGGAAATATCTGCCCTGGTATCCATTTTTAGGTAACACCTATAAGTGATATGATATGATATGTGTCTTTCACTTGCTGACTTACTACATGTCACGTGATTACTTCTAGACTCATCTACGGTGCTGCAAATGGCATTGTGTCCTTTTTTCCTTGGCTTCTATTCTGCCTTAGTGAGGTCCATTTTCAACAATGTGATTCCCTGAGGGTTGTGGATTAGCTGACCTGGGCAGCCTTACCCTGCCGGCCCGCCCTCCCCAGGTGTGCCTCGTTGAGGTCAATATAAACAGCGCTCCAGGCAGCAATAGCCCCTGAAGCTGTGCCTGACTCCATATTCTCTGCCCCGTCAGCAGTCTCGGGGCTGTGCTGGTGGGAGGGAGTGAGGGGCCACAGCTTTGTGAGTGGCCCGGTGTGAGTGGGACTCTGCTGGCCTTTCTGCAGGAGTTGCCAGGCTGCCAACTGTAAAGAAGAGGATGTGTCACCCATACTTCCGCTGGAATTTCTCTCCGGACAGAGGTGAGGAAGGAAAAAAGCAGTGGGGGCCGGGACAGGAGGGGTATCTCAGGCAGGGCAATGGAAAGCTTCCGGAAGAGCGCCCGGGGCCAAGACCACCCTGGCTGGCCTGCAGGCACCAAGTTGGCCTGCGTGCTGTCGCTGGTGTGGCTCGACGGCCCTTCCTCTAGGCTTTCAAGCCCTTGTACATATTCAGGTGTTTTACCTGGGAAGGGTGGGAACAGTTCAGCAGCAGCTGGCCTGGGGCTCAGCTCACGTTTACTCACAGATGCCTCGGCACGGTCCCCCAGCTTTGCAATGAGGACGCTCCTTGCCTGGGGCGTGGGTTGCTGGCTGTATGGGAGATGGTTCCCCACCTCTGACCAATTTCAGAATTGTTTAACACTGGAGCAAGTGCCGTGATAGGGCTTTCCTCTGTATAACTCGTGGGTTCACTTTTTTTTTCTTTTATGTTTCAAGTTAGATGTTATTCCTCTTTTATGTATTTATAGATATAAGCTTGGAAATAATTCATTCCTATAAATACATCTGTGTGACGGGAAGAACTTTTTTCTGTTTTATTTTTAAATTTTATTTTTTAAAATTTTGAAATTTTATTTATTTTTTTATACAGCACGTTATTATTAGTTCTGTATTTTATGCATATACATGTATACAGGTGAATCCCAAACTCCCAACTCATCCCACCACCACCACCCCATGGCTTCCCACACTTGGTGTCCATACGTTTGTTCTCTACCTCTGTGTCTCTATTTCTTCCCTGCAAACCAGTTCATCTGTACCATTTTTAGGCTCCACATATATGCATTAATAGACAATATTTGTTTTCCTCTTTCTGACTTACTTCATTCTGTATGACAGTCTCTCGATCCATCGATGTCTCTACAAATGACCCAGTTTCATTCCTTTTTATGGCCGAGTCATATTCCATTTTATATATGTACCACATCTTTATCCATTCATCTGTCTGTGGGCATTTAGGTTGCTTCCATTACCTGGCTATTGTAAATAGTGCTGCAACGAACATTGTGGTGAATGTGCCTTTTTGAAATACGGTTTTCTCTGGGTATATGCCCAGAAGTGGGATTGCTGGATCAGATGGTAATTCTATTTCTAATTTTTTTAAGGAAACTCCATACTGTTCTCCATAGTGACTGTATCAATTTACATTCCCACCAATAGTGTAAGAGGGCTCCTTTTGTCCACACCCTTCCCAGAATTGGTTGTTTGTAGATTTTCTGATGATGCCGATTCTAACAGGTGTGAGGTGATACCTCATTGTAGTTTTGATTTGCATTTCTCTAATAATTAGTGCTGTTGAGCAGCTTTTCATGTGCGTCTTGGCCATCTCTGTGTCTCCTTTGAAGAAACGTCTCTTTAGATCTTCTGCCCATTTTTTTTTGGGTGGTTTGTTTTTTTTAATATTAAGCTGCATGAGCTGTTTATATATATTGGAGATTAAACCTCTGTCCATTGATTCGTCTGCAACGATTTTCGCCCATTCTGAGGGATTCCTTTTTCCATTCCCGTGTTTATTAACAAAAAAGGAAAGAAAGGAAAAGAAGCAGAACACTAATGTGCGTAAAATATGCCTTTTGAAACGGTCCTTTTGAAATATGGACGTCCTTTGAATTTTTTGGTCGATATGTGACCCCAGGATTGGTTTTCAAGTCAGGTGTCATTTACAGGCCTGCAATGATTTTGAATATCAACTGACCATTAGCGTTGGGATTAAAGCTGCTGTTGTGTGAAACGGCCACAAGGTGGCAGCAGTTCACCCTTACCAAATCTGGTTACTAGGGCAAGAGAGCCTCAGTGGAAGTGGTGTTCTAGATTGGAGTTTAGAATGGAATGTGCCAGGAGAAAGCCCCTCACGTTTGTCTCATTACTTCTTGTTCGTGTTTTTAATTATATTTTTTATTTTTTATTACAGCAAGTTTGATTACAATGTTTGGCTTGTTGTAGGTGTGGAAGATGTGGTTCTTTTACACATATACAGATGACTGTTCTTCTTGGGATCCTTTTCCCATGTACGTTATGACAGAATGTTGAGTAGTCCTCTCTTGGTATTCTGTAGGTCTTTGGTGATTATATATGTCACCTGTGTTTGTATATGTCTGTTAACCCCGATATCGTAATGAAACCAATCCTCACACCTTTCCATTGGTGAACCATAAGTTTGTTTAATGAATCTGTGATTGCCCTTCTCCGTGGAAATATCTGCCCTGGTATCCATTTTTAGGTAACACCTCTAAGTGATATGATATGTGTCTTTCACTTTCTGACTTACTACAAGTCACGTGATTATTTCTAGACTCATCTACAGGGCTGCAAATGGCATTTTGTCCTTTTTTCCCTTGGCTTCTCTTCTGCCTTTGCGGGGTCCATTTTCAACAATGTGATTCCCTGAGGGTTGTGGATTAGCTGACCTGGGCAGCCTTACCCTGCCGGCCAGCCCTCCCCAGGTGTGCCTCATTGAGGTCAATATAAACAGCGCTCCAGGCAGCAGTAGCCTCTGAAGCTGTGCCTGACTCCATATTCTCTGCCCCGTCAGCAGTCTCGGGGCTGTGCTGTTGGGAGGGAGTGAGGGGCCACAGCTTTGTGGGTGGCCCGGTGTGAGTGGGGTTCTGCTGGCCTTTCTGCAGGAGTTGCCAGGCTGCCGCCTGTAAAGAAGAGGATGTGTCACCCATACCTTCCGCTGGAATTTCTCTCCGGACAGAGGTGAGGAAGGAAAAAAGCAGTGGGGGCCGGGACAGGATGGGTATCTCAGGCAGGGCAATGGAAAGCTTCTGGAAGAGCGCCGGGGCCAGGAGCACGCTGGCTGGCCTGCAGGCACCAAGTTGGCCTGTGTGCTGTCGCTGGTGTGGCTCCACGGTCCTTCCTCTAGGCTTTCAAGCCCTTGTACATATTCAGGTGTTTTACCTGGAATGGGTGGGAACAGTTCAGCAGCAGCTGGCCTGGGGCTCAGCTCAAGTTTACTCACAGATGCCTCGGCACGGTCCCCCAGCTTTGCAATGAGGACGCTCCTTGCGTGGGGGTTGGGTTGTTGGCTGTATGGGAGATGGTTCCCCACCTCTGACCAATTTCAGAATTGTTTAACACTGGAGCAAGTGCCGTGATAGGGTTTTCCTCTGTATAACTCGTGGGTTCACTTTTTTTTTCTTTTATGTTTCAAGTTAGATGTTATTCCTCTTTTATGTATTTATAGATATAAGCATGGAAATAATTCATTCCTATAAATACATCTGTGTGACAGGAAGAACTTTTTTCTGTTTTATTTTTAAATTTTATTTTTTAAAATTTTGAAATTTTATTTATTTTTTTATACAGCACGTTATTATTAGTTATGTATTTTATGCATATACATGTATACAGGTGAATCCCAAACTCCCAACTCATCCCACCACCACCACCCCATGGCTTCCCACACTTGGTGTCCATACGTTTGTTCTCTACCTCTGTGTCTCTATTTCTTCCCTGCAAACCAGTTCATCTGTACCATTTTTAGGCTCCACATATATGCATTAATAGACAATATTTGTTTTCCTCTTTCTGACTTACTTCATTCTGTATGACAGTCTCTCGATCCATCGATGTCTCTACAAATGACCCAGTTTCATTCCTTTTTATGGCCGAGTCATATTCCATTTTATATATGTACCACATCTTTATCCATTCATCTGTCTGTGGGCATTTAGGTTGCTTCCATTACCTGGCTATTGTAAATAGTGCTGCAACGAACATTGTGGTGAATGTGCCTTTTTGAAATACGGTTTTCTCTGGGTATATGCCCAGAAGTGGGATTGCTGGATCAGATGGTAATTCTATTTCTAGTTTTTTTAAGGAAACTCCATACTGTTCTCCATAGTGACTGTATCAATTTACATTCCCACCAATAGTGGAAGAGGGCTCCTTTTGTCCACACCCTCCCCAGAATTGGTTGTTTGTAGATTTTCTGATGATGCCGATTCTAACAGGTGTGAGGTGATACCTCATTGTAGTTTTGATTTGCATTTCTCTAATAATTAGTGCTGTTGAGCAGCTTTTCATGTGCGTCTTGGCCATCTCTGTGTCTCCTTTGAAGAAACGTCTCTTTAGATCTTCTGCCCATTTTTTGGGGGGTTGTTTGTTTTTTTAATATTAAGCTTCATGAGCTGTTTATATATATTGGAGATTAAACCTGTGTCCAGTGATTCGTTTGCAACGATTTTCACCCAGCCTGAGGGATGCCTTTTTCCATTCCCGTTTTTTTTAACAAAAAAGGAAAGAAAGGAAAAGAAGCAGAACACTAATGTGCGTAAAATATGCCTTTTGTAACGGTCGTTTTGAAATATGGACGTCCTTTGAATTTTTTGGTCGATATGTGACCCCAGGATTTGTTTTCAGGGCAGGTGTCATTTACAGGCCTGCAATGATTTTGAATATCAACTGACCATTAGTGTTGGGATTAAAGCTGCTGTTGTGTGAAACGGCCACAAGGTGGCAGCAGTTCACCCTTACCAAATCTGGTTACTAGGGCAAGAGAGCCTCAGTGGAAGTGGTGTTCTAGATTGGAGTTTAGAATGGAATGTACCAGGAGAAAGCCCCTCACGTTTGTCTCACTACTTCTTGTTCGTGTTTTTAATTTAAGTTTTTATTTTTTATTACAGCAAGTTTGATTACAATGTTTGGCTTGTTGTAGGTGTGGAAGATGTGGTTCTTTTACACATATACAGATGACTGTTCTTCTTGGGATCCTTTTCCCATGTACGTTATGACAGAATGTTGAGTAGTCCTCTCTTGGTATTCTGTAGGTCTTTGGTGATTATATATGTCACCTGTGTTTGTATATGTCTGTTAACCCCGATATCGTAATGAAACCAATCCTCACACCTTTCCATTGGTGAACCATAAGTTTGTTTAATGAATCTGTGATTGCCCTTCTCCGTGGAAATATCTGCCCTGGTATCCATTTTTAGGTAACACCTCTAAGTGATATGATATGTGTCTTTCACTTTCTGACTTACTACAAGTCACGTGATTACTTCTAGACTCATCTACGGGGCTGCAAATGGCATTTTGTCCTTTTTTTCCTTGGCTCTTCTTCTGCCTTTGCGGGGTCCATTTTCAACAATGTGATTCCCTGAGGGTTGTGGATTAGCTGACCTGGGCAGCCTTACCCTGCCCGCCTGCCCTCCTCAGGTGTGCCTCGTTGAGGTCAATATAAACAGTGCTCCAGGCAGCAGTAGCCTCTGAAGCTGTGCCTGACTCCATATTCTCTGCCCCGTCAGCAGTCTCGGGGCTGTGCTGGTGGGAGGGAGTGAGGGGCCACAGCTTTGTGGGTGGCCCGGTGTGAGTGGGGTTCTGCTGGCCTTTCTGCAGGAGTTGCCAGGCTGCCGCCTGTAAAGAAGAGGATGTGTCACCCATACCTTCCGCTGGAATTTCTCTCCGGACAGAGGTGAGGAAGGAAAAAAGCAGTGGGGGCCGGGACAGGATGGGTATCTCAGGCAGGGCAATGGAAAGCTTCTGGAAGAGCGCCGGGGCCAGGAGCACGCTGGCTGGCCTGCAGGCACCAAGTTGGCCTGTGTGCTGTCGCTGGTGTGGCTCCACGGTCCTTCCTCTAGGCTTTCAAGCCCTTGTACATATTCAGGTGTTTTACCTGGAAAGGGTGGGAACAGTTCAGCAGCAGCTGGCCTGGGGCTCAGCTCACGTTTACTCACAGATGCCTCGGCATGGTCCCCCAGCTTTGCAATGAGGACGCTCCTTGCGTGGGGGGTGGGTTGCTGGCTGTATGGGAGATGGTTCCCCACCTCTGACCAATTTCAGAATTGTTTACCACTGGAGGAAGTGCCCTGATAGTGTTTTCCTCTGTATAACTCCTGGGTTCAGGTTTTTTTTTTCTTTTATGGTTCAAGTAAGATTTTATTCCCCTTTTATGTATTTATAGATATAAGCATGGAAATAATTCTTTCCTATAAATACATCTGTGTGATGGGAAGAATTTTTTCTGTTTTATTTTTAAATTTTATTTTTTAAAATTTTGAAATTTAATTTTATTTATGTTTTTATACAGCACGTTATTATTAGTTATGTATTTTATGTATATACATGTATACAGGTCAATCCCAAACTCCCAACTCATCCCACCACCACCACCCCATGGCTTCCCACACTTGGTGTCCATACGTTTGTTCTCTACCTCTGTGTCTCTATTTCTTCCCTGCAAACCAGTTCATCTGTACCATTTTTAGGCTCCACATATATGCATTAATAGACAATATTTGTTTTCCTCTTTCTGACTTACTTCATTCTGTATGACAGTCTCTCGATCCATCGATGTCTCTACAAATGACCCAGTTTCATTCCTTTTTATGGCCGAGTCATATTCCATTTTATATATGTACCACATCTTTATCCATTCATCTGTCTGTGGGCATTTAGGTTGCTTCCATTACCTGGCTATTGTAAATAGTGCTGCAACGAACATTGTGGTGAATGTGCCTTTTTGAAATACGGTTTTCTCTGGGTATATGCCCAGAAGTGGGATTGCTGGATCAGATGGTAATTCTATTTCTAGTTTTTTTAAGGAAACTCCATACTGTTCTCCATAGTGACTGTATCAATTTACATTCCCACCAATAGTGGAAGAGGGCTCCTTTTGTCCACACCCTCCCCAGAATTGGTTGTTTGTAGATTTTCTGATGATGCCGATTCTAACAGGTGTGAGGTGATACCTCATTGTAGTTTTGATTTGCATTTCTCTAATAATTAGTGCTGTTGAGCAGCTTTTCATGTGCGTCTTGGCCATCTCTGTGTCTCCTTTGAAGAAACGTCTCTTTAGATCTTCTGCCCATTTTTGTATTGGGTTGTTGGTTTTTTTAATATTAAGATGCATGAGCTGTTTATATATATTGGAGATTAAACCTGTGTCCATTGATTCGTTTGCAACGATTTTCGCCCATTGAAAGGGATTCCTTTTTCAATTCCCGTTTTTTTAACAAAAAAGGAAAGAAAGGAAAAGAAGCAGAACACTAATGTGTGTAAAATATGCCTTTTGAAACGGTCGTTTTGAAATATGGACGTCCTTTGAATTTTTTGGTCGATATGTGACCCCAGGATTTGTTTTCAGGGCAGGTGTCATTTACAGGCCTGCAATGATTTTGAATATTAATGGACCATTAGCGCTGGGATTAAAGCTGCTGTTGTGTGAAACGGCCACAAGGTGGCAGCAGTTCTCCCTTACCAAATCTGGTTTGTAGGGCAACAGAGCCTCAATGGATGTCGCGTTCTACATTGTAATTTAGAATGGAATGTGCCAGGAGAAATCACCTCAAGTTTGTCTCACTACTTCTTCTTCGTGTTTTTAATTTAATATTTTTTTTATTTTTTATTACAGCAAGTTTGATTACAATATTTGGCTTGTTGTAGGTGTGGAAGATGTGGTTCTTTTACACATATACAGATGTCTGTTCTTCCTGGGATCCTTTTCCCATGTACGTTATGACAGAATGTTGAGTAGTCCTCTCTTGGTATTCTGTAGGTCTTTGGTGATTATATATGTCACCTGTGTTTGTATATGTCTGTTAACCCCGATATCGTAATGAAACCAATCCTCACACCTTTCCATTGGTGAACCATAAGTTTGTTTAATGAATCTGTGATTGCCCTTCTCCGTGGAAATATCTGCCCTGGTATCCATTTTTAGGTAACACCTCTAAGTGATATGATATGTGTCTTTCACTTTCTGACTTACTACAAGTCACGTGATTATTTCTAGACTCATCTACAGGGCTGCAAATGGCATTTTGTCCTTTTTTCCCTTGGCTTCTCTTCTGCCTTTGCGGGGTCCATTTTCAACAATGTGATTCCCTGAGGGTTGTGGATTAGCTGACCTGGGCAGCCTTACCCTGCCGGCCTGCCCTCCCCAGGTGTGCCTCGTTGAGGTCAATATAAACAGCGCTCCAGGCAGCAATAGCCCCTGAAGCTGTGCCTGACTCCATATTCTCTGCCCCGTCAGCAGTCTCGGGGCTGTGCTGGTGGGAGGGAGTGAGGGGCCACAGCTTTGTGAGTGGCCCGGTGTGAGTGGGACTCTGCTGGCCTTTCTGCAGGAGTTGCCAGGCTGCCAACTGTAAAGAAGAGGATGTGTCACCCATACTTCCGCTGGAATTTCTCTCCGGACAGAGGTGAGGAAGGAAAAAAGCAGTGGGGGCCGGGACAGGAGGGGTATCTCAGGCAGGGCAATGGAAAGCTTCCGGAAGAGCGCCCGGGGCCAAGACCACCCTGGCTGGCCTGCAGGCACCAAGTTGGCCTGCGTGCTGTCGCTGGTGTGGCTCGACGGCCCTTCCTCTAGGCTTTCAAGCCCTTGTACATATTCAGGTGTTTTACCTGGGAAGGGTGGGAACAGTTCAGCAGCAGCTGGCCTGGGGCTCAGCTCACGTTTACTCACAGATGCCTCGGCACGGTCCCCCAGCTTTGCAATGAGGACGCTCCTTGCCTGGGGCGTGGGTTGCTGGCTGTATGGGAGATGGTTTCCCACCTCTGACCAATTTCAGAATTGTTTACCGCTGGAGCAAGTGCGCTGATAGGGTTTTCCTCTGTATAACTCATGGGTTCAGGTGTTTTATTCTTTTATGCTTCAAGTTAGATTTTATTCCTCTTTTATATATTTATAGATATAAGCATGGAAATAATTCATTCCTATAAATACATCTGTGTGACGGGAAGAACTTTTTTCTGTTTTATTTTTAAATTTTATTTTTTAAAATTTTGAAATTAAATTTTATTTTTTTTATACAGCACGTTATTATTAGTTATGTATTTTATGCATATACATGTATACAGGTCAATCCCAATCTCCCAACTCATCCCACCACCACCACCCCATGGCTTCCCACCCTTGGTGTCCATACGTTTGTTCTCTACCTCTGTGTCTCTATTTCTTCCCTGCAAACCAGTTCATCTGTACCATTTTTTAGGTTCCACATATATGCATTAATATACAGTATTTGGTTTCCTCTTTCTGACTTACTTCATTCTGTATGACAGTCTCTCGATCCATCGATGTCTCTACAAATGACCCAGTTTCATTCCTTTTTATGGCCGAGTCATATTCCATTTTATATATGTACCACATCTTTATCCATTCATCTGTCTGTGGGCATTTAGGTTGCTTCCATTACCTGGCTATTGTAAATAGTGCTGCAACGAACATTGTGGTGAATGTGCCTTTTTGAAATACGGTTTTCTCTGGGTATATGCCCAGAAGTGGGATTGCTGCATCAGATGGTAATTCTATTTCTAGTTTTTTTAAGGAAACTCCATACTGTTCTCCATAGTGACTGTATCAATTTACATTCCCACCAATAGTGGAAGAGGGCTCCTTTTGTCCACACCCTCCCCAGAATTGGTTGTTTGTAGATTTTCTGATGATGCCGATTCTAACAGGTGTGAGGTGATACCTCATTGTAGTTTTGATTTGCATTTCTCTAATAATTAGTGCTGTTGAGCAGCTTTTCATGTGCGTCTTGGCCATCTCTGTGTCTCCTTTGAAGAAACGTCTCTTTAGATCTTCTGCCAATTTTTTTTGGGTGGTTTGTTTTTTTTAATATTAAGCTGCATGAGCTGTTTATATATATTGGAGATTAAACCTCTGTCCATTGATTCGTCTGCAACGATTTTCGCCCATTCTGAGGGATTCCTTTTTCCATTCCCGTGTTTATTAACAAAAAAGGAAAGAAAGGAAAAGAAGCAGAACACTAATGTGCGTAAAATATGCCTTTTGAAACGGTCCTTTTGAAATATGGACGTCCTTTGAATTTTTTGGTCGATATGTGACCCCAGGATTGGTTTTCAAGGAAGGTGTCATTTACAGGCCTGCAATGATTTTGAATATCAATTGACCATTAGCGTTGGGATTAAAGCTGATGTTGTGTGAAACGGCCACAAGGTGGCAGCAGTTCACCCTTACCAAATCTGGTTACTAGGGCAAGAGAGCCTCAGTGGAAGTGGTGTTCTAGATTGGAGTTTAGAATGGAATGTGCCAGGAGAAAGCCCCTCACGTTTGTCTCACTACTTCTTGTTCGTGTTTTTAATTTAATTTTTTATTTTTTATTACAGCAAGTTTGATTACAATGTTTGGCTTGTTGTAGGTGTGGAAGATGTGGTTCTTTTACACATATACAGATGTCTGTTCTTCCTGGGATCCTTTTCCCATGTACGTTATGACAGAATGTTGAGTAGTCCTCTCTTGGTATTCTGTAGGTCTTTGGTGATTATATATGTCACCTGTGTTTGTATATGTCTGTTAACCCCGATATCGTAATGAAACCAATCCTCACACCTTTCCATTGGTGAACCATAAGTTTGTTTAATGAATCTGTGATTGCCCTTCTCCGTGGAAATATCTGCCCTGGTATCCATTTCTAGGTAACACCTATAAGTGATATGATATGATATGTGTCTTTCACTTTCTGACTTACTACAAGTCACGTGATTACTTCTAGACTCATCTACGGTGCTGCAAATGGCATTGTGTCCTTTTTTTCCCTTGGCTTCTCTTCTGCCTTAGCGGGGTCCATTTTCAACAATGTGATTCCCTGAGGGTTGTGGATTAGCTGACCTGGGCAGCCTTACCCTGCCGGCCCGCCCTCCCCAGGTGTGCCTCATTGAGATCAATATAAACAGCGCTCCAGGCAGCAATAGCCCCTGAAGCTGTGCCTGACTCCATATTCTTTGCCCCGTCAGCAGTCTCGGGGCTGTGCTGGTGGGAGGGAGTGAGGGGCCACAGCTTTGTGGGTGGCCCGGTGTGAGTGGGGTTCTGCTGGCCTTTCTGCAGGAGTTGCCAGGCTGCCGCCTGTAAAGAAGAGGATGTGTCACCCATACCTTCCGCTGGAATTTCTCTCCGGACAGAGGTGAGGAAGGAAAAAAGCAGTGGGGGCCGGGACAGGAGGGGTATCTCAGGCAGGGCAATGGAAAGCTTCTGGAAGAGCGCCAGGGTCCAGGACCACGCTGGCTGGCCTGCAGGCACCAAGTTGGCCTGCGTGCTGTCGCTGGTGTGGCTCCACGGTCCTTCCTCTAGGCTTTCAAGCCCTTGTACATATTCAGGTGTTTTACCTGGAATGGGTGGGAACAGTTCAGCAGCAGCTGGCCTGGGGCTCAGCTCACGTTTACTCACAGATGCCTCGGCACGGTCCCCCAGCTTTGCAATGAGGACGCTCCTTGCGTGGGGGTTGGGTTGCTGGCTGTATGGGAGATGGTTCCCCACCTCTGACCAATTTCAGAATTGTTTAACACTGGAGCAAGTGCCGTGATAGGGCTTTCCTCTGTATAACTCGTGGGTTCACTTTTTTTTTCTTTTATGTTTCAAGTTAGATGTTATTCCTCTTTTATGTATTTATAGATATAAGCTTGGAAATAATTCATTCCTATAAATACATCTGTGTGACGGGAAGAACTTTTTTCTGTTTTATTTTTAAATTTTATTTTTTAAAATTTTGAAATTTTATTTATTTTTTTATACAGCACGTTATTATTAGTTCTGTATTTTATGCATATACATGTATACAGGTGAATCCCAAACTCCCAACTCATCCCACCACCACCACCCCATGGCTTCCCACACTTGGTGTCCATACGTTTGTTCTCTACCTCTGTGTCTCTATTTCTTCCCTGCAAACCAGTTCATCTGTACCATTTTTAGGCTCCACATATATGCATTAATAGACAATATTTGTTTTCCTCTTTCTGACTTACTTCATTCTGTATGACAGTCTCTCGATCCATCGATGTCTCTACAAATGACCCAGTTTCATTCCTTTTTATGGCCGAGTCATATTCCATTTTATATATGTACCACATCTTTATCCATTCATCTGTCTGTGGGCATTTAGGTTGCTTCCATTACCTGGCTATTGTAAATAGTGCTGCAACGAACATTGTGGTGAATGTGCCTTTTTGAAATACGGTTTTCTCTGGGTATATGCCCAGAAGTGGGATTGCTGGATCAGATGGTAATTCTATTTCTAATTTTTTTAAGGAAACTCCATACTGTTCTCCATAGTGACTGTATCAATTTACATTCCCACCAATAGTGTAAGAGGGCTCCTTTTGTCCACACCCTTCCCAGAATTGGTTGTTTGTAGATTTTCTGATGATGCCGATTCTAACAGGTGTGAGGTGATACCTCATTGTAGTTTTGATTTGCATTTCTCTAATAATTAGTGCTGTTGAGCAGCTTTTCATGTGCGTCTTGGCCATCTCTGTGTCTCCTTTGAAGAAACGTCTCTTTAGATCTTCTGCCCATTTTTTTTTGGGTGGTTTGTTTTTTTTAATATTAAGCTGCATGAGCTGTTTATATATATTGGAGATTAAACCTCTGTCCATTGATTCGTCTGCAACGATTTTCGCCCATTCTGAGGGATTCCTTTTTCCATTCCCGTGTTTATTAACAAAAAAGGAAAGAAAGGAAAAGAAGCAGAACACTAATGTGCGTAAAATATGCCTTTTGAAACGGTCCTTTTGAAATATGGACGTCCTTTGAATTTTTTGGTCGATATGTGACCCCAGGATTGGTTTTCAAGTCAGGTGTCATTTACAGGCCTGCAATGATTTTGAATATCAACTGACCATTAGCGTTGGGATTAAAGCTGCTGTTGTGTGAAACGGCCACAAGGTGGCAGCAGTTCACCCTTACCAAATCTGGTTACTAGGGCAAGAGAGCCTCAGTGGAAGTGGTGTTCTAGATTGGAGTTTAGAATGGAATGTGCCAGGAGAAAGCCCCTCACGTTTGTCTCATTACTTCTTGTTCGTGTTTTTAATTATATTTTTTATTTTTTATTACAGCAAGTTTGATTACAATGTTTGGCTTGTTGTAGGTGTGGAAGATGTGGTTCTTTTACACATATACAGATGACTGTTCTTCTTGGGATCCTTTTCCCATGTACGTTATGACAGAATGTTGAGTAGTCCTCTCTTGGTATTCTGTAGGTCTTTGGTGATTATATATGTCACCTGTGTTTGTATATGTCTGTTAACCCCGATATCGTAATGAAACCAATCCTCACACCTTTCCATTGGTGAACCATAAGTTTGTTTAATGAATCTGTGATTGCCCTTCTCCGTGGAAATATCTGCCCTGGTATCCATTTTTAGGTAACACCTCTAAGTGATATGATATGTGTCTTTCACTTTCTGACTTACTACAAGTCACGTGATTATTTCTAGACTCATCTACAGGGCTGCAAATGGCATTTTGTCCTTTTTTCCCTTGGCTTCTCTTCTGCCTTTGCGGGGTCCATTTTCAACAATGTGATTCCCTGAGGGTTGTGGATTAGCTGACCTGGGCAGCCTTACCCTGCCGGCCAGCCCTCCCCAGGTGTGCCTCATTGAGGTCAATATAAACAGCGCTCCAGGCAGCAGTAGCCTCTGAAGCTGTGCCTGACTCCATATTCTCTGCCCCGTCAGCAGTCTCGGGGCTGTGCTGTTGGGAGGGAGTGAGGGGCCACAGCTTTGTGGGTGGCCCGGTGTGAGTGGGGTTCTGCTGGCCTTTCTGCAGGAGTTGCCAGGCTGCCGCCTGTAAAGAAGAGGATGTGTCACCCATACCTTCCGCTGGAATTTCTCTCCGGACAGATGTGAGGAAGGAAAAAAGCAGTGGGGGCCGGGACAGGATGGGTATCTCAGGCAGGGCAATGGAAAGCTTCTGGAAGAGCGCCGGGGCCAGGAGCACGCTGGCTGGCCTGCAGGCACCAAGTTGGCCTGTGTGCTGTCGCTGGTGTGGCTCCACGGTCCTTCCTCTAGGCTTTCAAGCCCTTGTACATATTCAGGTGTTTTACCTGGAAAGGGTGGGAACAGTTCAGCAGCAGCTGGCCTGGGGCTCAGCTCACGTTTACTCACAGATGCCTCGGCACGGTCCCCCAGCTTTGCAATGAGGATGCTCCTTGCGTGGGGGGTGGGTTGCTGGCTGTATGGGAGATGGTTCCCCACCTCTGACCAATTTCAGAATTGTTTACCACTGGAGCAAGTGCCCTGATAGGGTTTTCCTCTGTATAACTCCTGGGTTCAGGTTTTTTTTTTCTTTTATGGTTCAAGTTAGATTTTATTCCCCTTTTATGTATTTATAGATATAAGCATGGAAATAATTCTTTCCTATAAATACATCTGTGTGATGGGAAGAATTTTTTCTGTTTTATTTTTAAATTTTATTTTTAAAAATTTGGAAATTTAATTTTATTTATTTTTTTTATACAGCACGTTATTATTAGTTATGTATTTTATGTATATACACGTATACAGGTCAATCCCAAACTCCCAACTCATCCCACCACCACCACCCCATGGCTTCCCACACTTGGTGTCCATACGTTTGTTCTCTACCTCTGTGTCTCTATTTCTTCCCTGCAAACCAGTTCATCTGTACCATTTTTAGGCTCCACATATATGCATTAATAGACAATATTTGTTTTCCTCTTTCTGACTTACTTCATTCTGTATGACAGTCTCTCGATCCATCGATGTCTCTACAAATGACCCAGTTTCATTCCTTTTTATGGCCGAGTCATATTCCATTTTATATATGTACCACATCTTTATCCATTCATCTGTCTGTGGGCATTTAGGTTGCTTCCATTACCTGGCTATTGTAAATAGTGCTGCAACGAACATTGTGGTGAATGTGCCTTTTTAATTTACGGTTTTCTCTGGGTATATGCCCAGAAGTGGGATTGCTGGATCAGATGGTAATTCTATTTCTAGTTTTTTTAAGGAAACTCCATACTGTTCTCCATAGTGACTGTATCAATTTACATTCCCACCAATAGTGGAAGAGGGCTCCTTTTGTCCACACCCTCCCCAGAATTGGTTGTTTGTAGATTTTCTGATGATGCCGATTCTAACAGGTGTGAGGAGATACCTCATTGTAGTTTTGATTTGCATTTCTCTAATAATTAGTGCTGTTGAGCAGCTTTTCATGTGCGTCTTGGCCATCTCTGTGTCTCCTTTGAAGAAACGTCTCTTTAGATCTTCTGCCCATTTTTTTTGGGATTGTTTGTTTTTTTAATATTAAGCTGCATGAGCTGTTTATATATATTGGAGATTAAACCTGTGTCCATTGATTCGTTTGCAAAGATTTTCACCCATCCTGAGGGATGCCTTTTTCCATTCCCGTTTTTTTTAACAAAAAAGGAAAGAAAGGAAAAGAAGCAGAACACTAATGTGCGTAAAATATGCCTTTTGAAATGGTCGTTTTGAAATATGGACGTCCTTTGAATTTTTTGGTCGATATGTGACCCCAGGATTTGTTTTCAGGGCAGGTGTCATTTACAGGCCTGCAATGATTTTGAATATCAACTGACCATTAGCGTTGTGATTAAAGCTGCTGTTGTGTGAAACGGCCACAAGGTGGCAGCAGTTCACCCTTACCAAATCTGGTTCCTAGGGCAAGAGAGCCTCAGTGGAAGTGGTGTTCTAGATTGGAGTTTAGAATGGAATGTACCAGGAGAAAGCCCCTCACGTTTGTCTCACTACTTCTTGTTCGTGTTTTTAATTTAAGTTTTTATTTTTTATTACAGCAAGTTTGATTACAATGTTTGGCTTGTTGTAGGTGTGGAAGATGTGGTTCTTTTACACATATACAGATGACTGTTCTTCTTGGGATCCTTTTCCCATGTACGTTATGACAGAATGTTGAGTAGTCCTCTCTTGGTATTCTGTAGGTCTTTGGTGATTATATATGTCACCTGTGTTTGTATATGTCTGTTAACCCCGATATCGTAATGAAACCAATCCTCACACCTTTCCATTGGTGAACCATAAGTTTGTTTAATGAATCTGTGATTGCCCTTCTCCGTGGAAATATCTGCCCTGGTATCCATTTTTAGGTAACACCTATAAGTGATATGATATGATATGTGTCTTTCACTTTCTGACTTACTACACGTCACGTGATTACTTCTAGACTCATCTACGGTGCTGCAAATGGCATTGTGTCCTTTTTTCCCTTGGCTTCTCTTCTGCCTTAGCGGGGTCCATTTTCAACAATGTGATTCCCTGAGGGTTGTGGATTAGCTGACCTGGGCAGCCTTACCCTGCCGGCCCGCCCTCCCCAGGTGTGCCTCGTTGAGATCAATATAAACAGCGCTCCAGGCAGCAATAGCCCCTGAAGCTGTGCCTGACTCCATATTCTCTGCCCCGTCAGCAGTCTCGGGGCTGTGCTGGTGGGAGGGAGTGAGGGGCCACAGCTTTGTGAGTGGCCCGGTGTGAGTGGGGTTCTGCTGGCCTTTCTGCAGGAGTTGCCAGGCTGCCGCCTGTAAAGAAGAGGATGTGTCACCCATACCTTCCGCTGGAATTTCTCTCCGGACAGAGGTGAGGAAGGAAAAAAGCAGTGGGGGCCGGGACAGGAGGGGTATCTCAGGCAGGGCAATGGAAAGCTTCTGGAAGAGCGCCAGGGTCCAGGACCACGCTGGCTGGCCTGCAGGCACCAAGTTGGCCTGCGTGCTGTCGCTGGTGTGGCTCCACGGTCCTTCCTCTAGGCTTTCAAGCCCTTGTACATATTCAGGTGTTTTACCTGGAATGGGTGGGAACAGTTCAGCAGCAGCTGGCCTGGGGCTCAGCTCAAGTTTACTCACAGATGCCTCGGCACGGTCCCCCAGCTTTGCAATGAGGACGCTCCTTGCGTGGGGGTTGGGTTGTTGGCTGTATGGGAGATGGTTCCCCACCTCTGACCAATTTCAGAATTGTTTAACACTGGAGCAAGTGCCGTGATAGGGTTTTCCTCTGTATAACTCGTGGGTTCACTTTTTTTTTCTTTTATGTTTCAAGTTAGATGTTATTCCTCTTTTATGTATTTATAGATATAAGCATGGAAATAATTCATTCCTATAAATACATCTGTGTGACAGGAAGAACTTTTTTCTGTTTTATTTTTAAATTTTATTTTTTAAAATTTTGAAATTTTATTTATTTTTTTATACAGCACGTTATTATTAGTTATGTATTTTATGCATATACATGTATACAGGTGAATCCCAAACTCCCAACTCATCCCACCACCACCACCCCATGGCTTCCCACACTTGGTGTCCATACGTTTGTTCTCTACCTCTGTGTCTCTATTTCTTCCCTGCAAACCAGTTCATCTGTACCATTTTTAGGCTCCACATATATGCATTAATAGACAATATTTGTTTTCCTCTTTCTGACTTACTTCATTCTGTATGACAGTCTCTCGATCCATCGATGTCTCTACAAATGACCCAGTTTCATTCCTTTTTATGGCCGAGTCATATTCCATTTTATATATGTACCACATCTTTATCCATTCATCTGTCTGTGGGCATTTAGGTTGCTTCCATTACCTGGCTATTGTAAATAGTGCTGCAACGAACATTGTGGTGAATGTGCCTTTTTGAAATACGGTTTTCTCTGGGTATATGCCCAGAAGTGGGATTGCTGGATCAGATGGTAATTCTATTTCTAGTTTTTTTAAGGAAACTCCATACTGTTCTCCATAGTGACTGTATCAATTTACATTCCCACCAATAGTGGAAGAGGGCTCCTTTTGTCCACACCCTCCCCAGAATTGGTTGTTTGTAGATTTTCTGATGATGCCGATTCTAACAGGTGTGAGGTGATACCTCATTGTAGTTTTGATTTGCATTTCTCTAATAATTAGTGCTGTTGAGCAGCTTTTCATGTGCGTCTTGGCCATCTCTGTGTCTCCTTTGAAGAAACGTCTCTTTAGATCTTCTGCCCATTTTTTGGGGGGTTGTTTGTTTTTTTAATATTAAGCTTCATGAGCTGTTTATATATATTGGAGATTAAACCTGTGTCCAGTGATTCGTTTGCAACGATTTTCACCCAGCCTGAGGGATGCCTTTTTCCATTCCCGTTTTTTTTAACAAAAAAGGAAAGAAAGGAAAAGAAGCAGAACACTAATGTGCGTAAAATATGCCTTTTGTAACGGTCGTTTTGAAATATGGACGTCCTTTGAATTTTTTGGTCGATATGTGACCCCAGGATTTGTTTTCAGGGCAGGTGTCATTTACAGGCCTGCAATGATTTTGAATATCAACTGACCATTAGTGTTGGGATTAAAGCTGCTGTTGTGTGAAACGGCCACAAGGTGGCAGCAGTTCACCCTTACCAAATCTGGTTACTAGGGCAAGAGAGCCTCAGTGGAAGTGGTGTTCTAGATTGGAGTTTAGAATGGAATGTACCAGGAGAAAGCCCCTCACGTTTGTCTCACTACTTCTTGTTCGTGTTTTTAATATAAGTTTTTATTTTTTATTACAGCAAGTTTGATTACAATGTTTGGCTTGTTGTAGGTGTGGAAGATGTGGTTCTTTTACACATATACAGATGACTGTTCTTCTTGGGATCCTTTTCCCATGTACGTTATGACAGAATGTTGAGTAGTCCCCTCTTGGTATTCTGTAGGTCTTTGGTGATTATATATGTCACCTGTGTTTGTATATGTCTGTTAACCCCGATATCGTAATGAAACCAATCCTCACACCTTTCCATTGGTGAACCATAAGTTTGTTTAATGAATCTGTGATTGCCCTTCTCCGTGGAAATATCTGCCCTGGTATCCATTTTTAGGTAACACCTCTAAGTGATATGATATGTGTCTTTCACTTTCTGACTTACTACAAGTCACGTGATTACTTCTAGACTCATCTACGGGGCTGCAAATGGCATTTTGTCCTTTTTTTCCTTGGCTCTTCTTCTGCCTTTGCGGGGTCCATTTTCAACAATGTGATTCCCTGAGGGTTGTGGATTAGCTGACCTGGGCAGCCTTACCCTGCCCGCCTGCCCTCCTCAGGTGTGCCTCGTTGAGGTCAATATAAACAGTGCTCCAGGCAGCAGTAGCCTCTGAAGCTGTGCCTGACTCCATATTCTCTGCCCCGTCAGCAGTCTCGGGGCTGTGCTGGTGGGAGGGAGTGAGGGGCCACAGCTTTGTGGGTGGCCCGGTGTGAGTGGGGTTCTGCTGGCCTTTCTGCAGGAGTTGCCAGGCTGCCGCCTGTAAAGAAGAGGATGTGTCACCCATACCTTCCGCTGGAATTTCTCTCCGGACAGAGGTGAGGAAGGAAAAAAGCAGTGGGGGCCGGGACAGGATGGGTATCTCAGGCAGGGCAATGGAAAGCTTCTGGAAGAGCGCCGGGGCCAGGAGCACGCTGGCTGGCCTGCAGGCACCAAGTTGGCCTGTGTGCTGTCGCTGGTGTGGCTCCACGGTCCTTCCTCTAGGCTTTCAAGCCCTTGTACATATTCAGGTGTTTTACCTGGAAAGGGTGGGAACAGTTCAGCAGCAGCTGGCCTGGGGCTCAGCTCACGTTTACTCACAGATGCCTCGGCATGGTCCCCCAGCTTTGCAATGAGGACGCTCCTTGCGTGGGGGGTGGGTTGCTGGCTGTATGGGAGATGGTTCCCCACCTCTGACCAATTTCAGAATTGTTTACCACTGGAGGAAGTGCCCTGATAGTGTTTTCCTCTGTATAACTCCTGGGTTCAGGTTTTTTTTTTCTTTTATGGTTCAAGTTAGATTTTATTCCCCTTTTATGTATTTATAGATATAAGCATGGAAATAATTCTTTCCTATAAATACATCTGTGTGATGGGAAGAATTTTTTCTGTTTTATTTTTAAATTTTATTTTTTAAAATTTTGAAATTTAATTTTATTTATGTTTTTATACAGCACGTTATTATTAGTTATGTATTTTATGTATATACATGTATACAGGTCAATCCCAAACTCCCAACTCATCCCACCACCACCACCCCATGGCTTCCCACACTTGGTGTCCATACGTTTGTTCTCTACCTCTGTGTCTCTATTTCTTCCCTGCAAACCAGTTCATCTGTACCATTTTTAGGCTCCACATATATGCATTAATAGACAATATTTGTTTTCCTCTTTCTGACTTACTTCATTCTGTATGACAGTCTCTCGATCCATCGATGTCTCTACAAATGACCCAGTTTCATTCCTTTTTATGGCCGAGTCATATTCCATTTTATATATGTACCACATCTTTATCCATTCATCTGTCTGTGGGCATTTAGGTTGCTTCCATTACCTGGCTATTGTAAATAGTGCTGCAACGAACATTGTGGTGAATGTGCCTTTTTGAAATACGGTTTTCTCTGGGTATATGCCCAGAAGTGGGATTGCTGGATCAGATGGTAATTCTATTTCTAGTTTTTTTAAGGAAACTCCATACTGTTCTCCATAGTGACTGTATCAATTTACATTCCCACCAATAGTGGAAGAGGGCTCCTTTTGTCCACACCCTCCCCAGAATTGGTTGTTTGTAGATTTTCTGATGATGCCGATTCTAACAGGTGTGAGGTGATACCTCATTGTAGTTTTGATTTGCATTTCTCTAATAATTAGTGCTGTTGAGCAGCTTTTCATGTGCGTCTTGGCCATCTCTGTGTCTCCTTTGAAGAAACGTCTCTTTAGATCTTCTGCCCATTTTTTTTGGGTTGTTTGTTTTTTTAATATTAAGCTTCATGAGCTGTTTATATATATTGGAGATTAAACCTGTGTCCATTGATTCGTTTGCAACGATTTTCACCCATCCTGAGGGATGCCTTTTTCCATTCCCGTTTTTTTTAACAAAAAAGGAAAGAAAGGAAAAGAAGCAGAACACTAATGTGCGTAAAATATGCCTTTTGAAACGGTCGTTTTGAAATATGGACATCCTTTGAATTTTTTGGTCGATATGTGACCCCAGGATTTGTTTTCAGGGCAGGTGTCATTTACAGGCCTGCAATGATTTTGAATATCAACTGACCATTAGCGTTGGGATTAAAGCTGCTGTTGTGTGAAACGGCCACAAGGTGGCAGCAGTTCACCCTTACCAAATCTGGTTACTAGGGCAAGAGAGCCTCAGTGGAAGTGGTGTTCTAGATTGGAGTTTAGAATGGAATGTACCAGGAGAAAGCCCCTCACGTTTGTCTCACTACTTCTTGTTCGTGTTTTTAATTTAAGTTTTTATTTTTTATTACAGCAAGTTTGATTACAATGTTTGGCTTGTTGTAGGTGTGGAAGATGTGGTTCTTTTACACATATACAGATGACTGTTCTTCTTGGGATCCTTTTCCCATGTACGTTATGACAGAATGTTGAGTAGTCCTCTCTTGGTATTCTGTAGGTCTTTGGTGATTATATATGTCACCTGTGTTTGTATATGTCTGTTAACCCCGATATCGTAATGAAACCAATCCTCACACCTTTCCATTGGTGAACCATAAGTTTGTTTAATGAATCTGTGATTGCCCTTCTCCGTGGAAATATCTGCCCTGGTATCCATTTTTAGGTAACACCTATAAGTGATATGATATGATATGTGTCTTTCACTTTCTGACTTACTACACGTCACGTGATTACTTCTAGACTCATCTACGGTGCTGCAAATGGCATTGTGTCCTTTTTTCCCTTGGCTTCTCTTCTGCCTTAGCGGGGTCCATTTTCAACAATGTGATTCCCTGAGGGTTGTGGATTAGCTGACCTGGGCAGCCTTACCCTGCCGGCCCGCCCTCCCCAGGTGTGCCTCGTTGAGATCAATATAAACAGCGCTCCAGGCAGCAATAGCCCCTGAAGCTGTGCCTGACTCCATATTCTCTGCCCCGTCAGCAGTCTCGGGGCTGTGCTGGTGGGAGGGAGTGAGGGGCCACAGCTTTGTGGGTGGCCCGGTGTGAGTGGGGTTCTGCTGGCCTTTCTGCAGGAGTTGCCAGGCTGCCGCCTGTAAAGAAGAGGATGTGTCACCCATACCTTCCGCTGGAATTTCTCTCCGGACAGAGGTGAGGAAGGAAAAAAGCAGTGGGGGCCGGGACAGGAGGGGTATCTCAGGCAGGGCAATGGAAAGCTTCTGGAAGAGCGCCAGGGTCCAGGACCACGCTGGCTGGCCTGCAGGCACCAAGTTGGCCTGCGTGCTGTCGCTGGTGTGGCTCCACGGTCCTTCCTCTAGGCTTTCAAGCCCTTGTACATATTCAGGTGTTTTACCTGGAATGGGTGGGAACAGTTCAGCAGCAGCTGGCCTGGGGCTCAGCTCAAGTTTACTCACAGATGCCTCGGCACGGTCCCCCAGCTTTGCAATGAGGACGCTCCTTGCGTGGGGGTTGGGTTGTTGGCTGTATGGGAGATGGTTCCCCACCTCTGACCAATTTCAGAATTGTTTAACACTGGAGCAAGTGCCGTGATAGGGTTTTCCTCTGTATAACTCGTGGGTTCACTTTTTTTTTCTTTTATGTTTCAAGTTAGATGTTATTCCTCTTTTATGTATTTATAGATATAAGCATGGAAATAATTCATTCCTATAAATACATCTGTGTGACAGGAAGAACTTTTTTCTGTTTTATTTTTAAATTTTATTTTTTAAAATTTTGAAATTTTATTTATTTTTTTATACAGCACGTTATTATTAGTTATGTATTTTATGCATATACATGTATACAGGTGAATCCCAAACTCCCAACTCATCCCACCACCACCACCCCATGGCTTCCCACACTTGGTGTCCATACGTTTGTTCTCTACCTCTGTGTCTCTATTTCTTCCCTGCAAACCAGTTCATCTGTACCATTTTTAGGCTCCACATATATGCATTAATAGACAATATTTGTTTTCCTCTTTCTGACTTACTTCATTCTGTATGACAGTCTCTCGATCCATCGATGTCTCTACAAATGACCCAGTTTCATTCCTTTTTATGGCCGAGTCATATTCCATTTTATATATGTACCACATCTTTATCCATTCATCTGTCTGTGGGCATTTAGGTTGCTTCCATTACCTGGCTATTGTAAATAGTGCTGCAACGAACATTGTGGTGAATGTGCCTTTTTGAAATACGGTTTTCTCTGGGTATATGCCCAGAAGTGGGATTGCTGGATCAGATGGTAATTCTATTTCTAGTTTTTTTAAGGAAACTCCATACTGTTCTCCATAGTGACTGTATCAATTTACATTCCCACCAATAGTGGAAGAGGGCTCCTTTTGTCCACACCCTCCCCAGAATTGGTTGTTTGTAGATTTTCTGATGATGCCGATTCTAACAGGTGTGAGGTGATACCTCATTGTAGTTTTGATTTGCATTTCTCTAATAATTAGTGCTGTTGAGCAGCTTTTCATGTGCGTCTTGGCCATCTCTGTGTCTCCTTTGAAGAAACGTCTCTTTAGATCTTCTGCCCATTTTTTGGGGGGTTGTTTGTTTTTTTAATATTAAGCTTCATGAGCTGTTTATATATATTGGAGATTAAACCTGTGTCCAGTGATTCGTTTGCAACGATTTTCACCCATCCTGAGGGATGCCTTTTTCCATTCCCGTTTTTTTTAACAAAAAAGGAAAGAAAGGAAAAGAAGCAGAACACTAATGTGCGTAAAATATGCCTTTTGTAACGGTCGTTTTGAAATATGGACGTCCTTTGAATTTTTTGGTCGATATGTGACCCCAGGATTTGTTTTCAGGGCAGGTGTCATTTACAGGCCTGCAATGATTTTGAATATCAACTGACCATTAGTGTTGGGATTAAAGCTGCTGTTGTGTGAAACGGCCACAAGGTGGCAGCAGTTCACCCTTACCAAATCTGGTTACTAGGGCAAGAGAGCCTCAGTGGAAGTGGTGTTCTAGATTGGAGTTTAGAATGGAATGTACCAGGAGAAAGCCCCTCACGTTTGTCTCACTACTTCTTGTTCGTGTTTTTAATATAAGTTTTTATTTTTTATTACAGCAAGTTTGATTACAATGTTTGGCTTGTTGTAGGTGTGGAAGATGTGGTTCTTTTACACATATACAGATGACTGTTCTTCTTGGGATCCTTTTCCCATGTACGTTATGACAGAATGTTGAGTAGTCCTCTCTTGGTATTCTGTAGGTCTTTGGTGATTATATATGTCACCTGTGTTTGTATATGTCTGTTAACCCCGATATCGTAATGAAACCAATCCTCACACCTTTCCATTGGTGAACCATAAGTTTGTTTAATGAATCTGTGATTGCCCTTCTCCGTGGAAATATCTGCCCTGGTATCCATTTTTAGGTAACACCTCTAAGTGATATGATATGTGTCTTTCACTTTCTGACTTACTACAAGTCACGTGATTACTTCTAGACTCATCTACGGGGCTGCAAATGGCATTTTGTCCTTTTTTTCCTTGGCTCTTCTTCTGCCTTTGCGGGGTCCATTTTCAACAATGTGATTCCCTGAGGGTTGTGGATTAGCTGACCTGGGCAGCCTTACCCTGCCCGCCTGCCCTCCTCAGGTGTGCCTCGTTGAGGTCAATATAAACAGTGCTCCAGGCAGCAGTAGCCTCTGAAGCTGTGCCTGACTCCATATTCTCTGCCCCGTCAGCAGTCTCGGGGCTGTGCTGGTGGGAGGGAGTGAGGGGCCACAGCTTTGTGGGTGGCCCGGTGTGAGTGGGGTTCTGCTGGCCTTTCTGCAGGAGTTGCCAGGCTGCCGCCTGTAAAGAAGAGGATGTGTCACCCATACCTTCCGCTGGAATTTCTCTCCGGACAGAGTTGAGGAAGGAAAAAAGCAGTGGGGGCCGGGACAGGATGGGTATCTCAGGCAGGGCAATGGAAAGCTTCTGGAAGAGCGCCGGGGCCAGGAGCACGCTGGCTGGCCTGCAGGCACCAAGTTGGCCTGTGTGCTGTCGCTGGTGTGGCTCCACGGTCCTTCCTCTAGGCTTTCAAGCCCTTGTACATATTCAGGTGTTTTACCTGGAAAGGGTGGGAACAGTTCAGCAGCAGCTGGCCTGGGGCTCAGCTCACGTTTACTCACAGATGCCTCGGCATGGTCCCCCAGCTTTGCAATGAGGACGCTCCTTGCGTGGGGGGTGGGTTGCTGGCTGTATGGGAGATGGTTCCCCACCTCTGACCAATTTCAGAATTGTTTACCACTGGAGGAAGTGCCCTGATAGTGTTTTCCTCTGTATAACTCCTGGGTTCAGGTTTTTTTTTTCTTTTATGGTTCAAGTTAGATTTTATTCCCCTTTTATGTATTTATAGATATAAGCATGGAAATAATTCTTTCCTATAAATACATCTGTGTGATGGGAAGAATTTTTTCTGTTTTATTTTTAAATTTTATTTTTTAAAATTTTGAAATTTAATTTTATTTATGTTTTTATACAGCACGTTATTATTAGTTATGTATTTTATGTATATACATGTATACAGGTCAATCCCAAACTCCCAACTCATCCCACCACCACCACCCCATGGCTTCCCACACTTGGTGTCCATACGTTTGTTCTCTACCTCTGTGTCTCTATTTCTTCCCTGCAAACCAGTTCATCTGTACCATTTTTAGGCTCCACATATATGCATTAATAGACAATATTTGTTTTCCTCTTTCTGACTTACTTCATTCTGTATGACAGTCTCTCGATCCATCGATGTCTCTACAAATGACCCAGTTTCATTCCTTTTTATGGCCGAGTCATATTCCATTTTATATATGTACCACATCTTTATCCATTCATCTGTCTGTGGGCATTTAGGTTGCTTCCATTACCTGGCTATTGTAAATAGTGCTGCAACGAACATTGTGGTGAATGTGCCTTTTTGAAATACGGTTTTCTCTGGGTATATGCCCAGAAGTGGGATTGCTGGATCAGATGGTAATTCTATTTCTAGTTTTTTTAAGGAAACTCCATACTGTTCTCCATAGTGACTGTATCAATTTACATTCCCACCAATAGTGGAAGAGGGCTCCTTTTGTCCACACCCTCCCCAGAATTGGTTGTTTGTAGATTTTCTGATGATGCCGATTCTAACAGGTGTGAGGTGATACCTCATTGTAGTTTTGATTTGCATTTCTCTAATAATTAGTGCTGTTGAGCAGCTTTTCATGTGCGTCTTGGCCATCTCTGTGTCTCCTTTGAAGAAACGTCTCTTTAGATCTTCTGCCCATTTTTTTTGGGTTGTTTGTTTTTTTAATATTAAGCTGCATGAGCTGTTTATATATATTGGAGATTAAACCTGTGTCCATTGATTCGTTTGCAACGATTTTCACCCATCCTGAGGGATGCCTTTTTCCATTCCCGTTTTTTTTAACAAAAAAGGAAAGAAAGGAAAAGAAGCAGAACACTAATGTGCGTAAAATATGCCTTTTGAAACGGTCGTTTTGAAATATGGACATCCTTTGAATTTTTTGGTCGATATGTGACCCCAGGATTTGTTTTCAGGGCAGGTGTCATTTACAGGCCTGCAATGATTTTGAATATCAACTGACCATTAGCGTTGGGATTAAAGCTGCTGTTGTGTGAAACGGCCACAAGGTGGCAGCAGTTCACCCTTACCAAATCTGGTTACTAGGGCAAGAGAGCCTCAGTGGAAGTGGTGTTCTAGATTGGAGTTTAGAATGGAATGTACCAGGAGAAAGCCCCTCACGTTTGTCTCACTAATTGTTGTTCGTGTTTTTAATTTAAGTTTTTATTTTTTATTACAGCAAGTTTGATTACAATGTTTGGCTTGTTGTAGGTGTGGAAGATGTGGTTCTTTTACACATATACAGATGACTGTTCTTCTTGGGATCCTTTTCCCATGTACGTTATGACAGAATGTTGAGTAGTCCTCTCTTGGTATTCTGTAGGTCTTTGGTGATTATATATGTCACCTGTGTTTGTATATGTCTGTTAACCCCGATATCGTAATGAAACCAATCCTCACACCTTTCCATTGGTGAACCATAAGTTTGTTTAATGAATCTGTGATTGCCCTTCTCCGTGGAAATATCTGCCCTGGTATCCATTTTTAGGTAACACCTATAAGTGATATGATATGATATGTGTCTTTCACTTTCTGACTTACTACAAGTCACGTGATTACTTCTAGACTCATCTACGGTGCTGCAAATGGCATTGTGTCCTTTTTTCCCTTGGCTTCTCTTCTGCCTTAGCGGGGTCCATTTTCAACAATGTGATTCCCTGAGGGTTGTGGATTAGCTGACCTGGGCAGCCTTACCCTGCCGGCCCGCCCTCCCCAGGTGTGCCTCGTTGAGATCAATATAAACAGCGCTCCAGGCAGCAATAGCCCCTGAAGCTGTGCCTGACTCCATATTCTCTGCCCCGTCAGCAGTCTCGGGGCTGTGCTGGTGGGAGGGAGTGAGGGGCCACAGCTTTGTGGGTGGCCCGGTGTGAGTGGGGTTCTGCTGGCCTTTCTGCAGGAGTTGCCAGGCTGCCGCCTGTAAAGAAGAGGATGTGTCACCCATACCTTCCGCTGGAATTTCTCTCCGGACAGAGGTGAGGAAGGAAAAAAGCAGTGGGGGCCGGGACAGGAGGGGTATCTCAGGCAGGGCAATGGAAAGCTTCTGGAAGAGCGCCAGGGTCCAGGACCACGCTGGCTGGCCTGCAGGCACCAAGTTGGCCTGCGTGCTGTCGCTGGTGTGGCTCCACGGTCCTTCCTCTAGGCTTTCAAGCCCTTGTACATATTCAGGTGTTTTACCTGGAATGGGTGGGAACAGTTCAGCAGCAGCTGGCCTGGGGCTCAGCTCAAGTTTACTCACAGATGCCTCGGCACGGTCCCCCAGCTTTGCAATGAGGACGCTCCTTGCGTGGGGGTTGGGTTGTTGGCTGTATGGGAGATGGTTCCCCACCTCTGACCAATTTCAGAATTGTTTAACACTGGAGCAAGTGCCGTGATAGGGTTTTCCTCTGTATAACTCGTGGGTTCACTTTTTTTTTCTTTTATGTTTCAAGTTAGATGTTATTCCTCTTTTATGTATTTATAGATATAAGCATGGAAATAATTCATTCCTATAAATACATCTGTGTGACAGGAAGAACTTTTTTCTGTTTTATTTTTAAATTTTATTTTTTAAAATTTTGAAATTTTATTTATTTTTTTATACAGCACGTTATTATTAGTTATGTATTTTATGCATATACATGTATACAGGTGAATCCCAAACTCCCAACTCATCCCACCACCACCACCCCATGGCTTCCCACACTTGGTGTCCATACGTTTGTTCTCTACCTCTGTGTCTCTATTTCTTCCCTGCAAACCAGTTCATCTGTACCATTTTTAGGCTCCACATATATGCATTAATAGACAATATTTGTTTTCCTCTTTCTGACTTACTTCATTCTGTATGACAGTCTCTCGATCCATCGATGTCTCTACAAATGACCCAGTTTCATTCCTTTTTATGGCCGAGTCATATTCCATTTTATATATGTACCACATCTTTATCCATTCATCTGTCTGTGGGCATTTAGGTTGCTTCCATTACCTGGCTATTGTAAATAGTGCTGCAACGAACATTGTGGTGAATGTGCCTTTTTGAAATACGGTTTTCTCTGGGTATATGCCCAGAAGTGGGATTGCTGGATCAGATGGTAATTCTATTTCTAGTTTTTTTAAGGAAACTCCATACTGTTCTCCATAGTGACTGTATCAATTTACATTCCCACCAATAGTGGAAGAGGGCTCCTTTTGTCCACACCCTCCCCAGAATTGGTTGTTTGTAGATTTTCTGATGATGCCGATTCTAACAGGTGTGAGGTGATACCTCATTGTAGTTTTGATTTGCATTTCTCTAATAATTAGTGCTGTTGAGCAGCTTTTCATGTGCGTCTTGGCCATCTCTGTGTCTCCTTTGAAGAAACGTCTCTTTAGATCTTCTGCCCATTTTTTTTGGGTTGTTTGTTTTTTTAATATTAAGCTGCATGAGCTGTTTATATATATTGGAGATTAAACCTGTGTCCATTGATTCGTTTGCAACGATTTTCACCCATCCTGAGGGATGCCTTTTTCCATTCCCGTTTTTTTTAACAAAAAAGGAAAGAAAGGAAAAGAAGCAGAACACTAATGTGCGTAAAATATGCCTTTTGAAACGGTCGTTTTGAAATATGGACGTCCTTTGAATTTTTTGGTCGATATGTGACCCCAGGATTTGTTTTCAGGGCAGGTGTCATTTACAGGCCTGCAATGATTTTGAATATCAACTGACCATTAGCGTTGGGATTAAAGGTGCTGTTGTGTGAAACGGCCACAAGGTGGCAGCAGTTCACCCTTACCAAATCTGGTTCCTAGGGCAAGAGAGCCTCAGTGGAAGTGGTGTTCTAGATTGGAGTTTAGAATGGAATGTACCAGGAGAAAGCCCCTCACGTTTGTCTCACTACTTCTTGTTCGTGTTTTTAATTTAAGTTTTTATTTTTTATTACAGCAAGTTTGATTACAATGTTTGGCTTGTTGTAGGTGTGGAAGATGTGGTTCTTTTACACATATACAGATGACTGTTCTTCTTGGGATCCTTTTCCCATGTACGTTATGACAGAATGTTGAGAAGTCCTCTCTTGGTATTCTGTAGGTCTTTGGTGATTATATATGTCACCTGTGTTTGTATATGTCTGTTAACCCCGATATCGTAATGAAACCAATCCTCACACCTTTCCATTGGTGAACCATAAGTTTGTTTAATGAATCTGTGATTGCCCTTCTCCGTGGAAATATCTGCCCTGGTATCCATTTTTAGGTAACACCTATAAGTGATATGATATGATATGTGTCTTTCACTTTCTGACTTACTACAAGTCACGTGATTACTTCTAGACTCATCTACGGTGCTGCAAATGGCATTGTGTCCTTTTTTCCCTTGGCTTCTCTTCTGCCTTAGCGGGGTCCATTTTCAACAATGTGATTCCCTGAGGGTTGTGGATTAGCTGACCTGGGCAGCCTTACCCTGCCGGCCCGCCCTCCCCAGGTGTGCCTCGTTGAGATCAATATAAACAGCGCTCCAGGCAGCAATAGCCCCTGAAGCTGTGCCTGACTCCATATTCTCTGCCCCGTCAGCAGTCTCGGGGCTGTGCTGGTGGGAGGGAGTGAGGGGCCACAGCTTTGTGGGTGGCCCGGTGTGAGTGGGGTTCTGCTGGCCTTTCTGCAGGAGTTGCCAGGCTGCCGCCTGTAAAGAAGAGGATGTGTCACCCATACCTTCCGCTGGAATTTCTCTCCGGACAGAGGTGAGGAAGGAAAAAAGCAGTGGGGGCCGGGACAGGAGGGGTATCTCAGGCAGGGCAATGGAAAGCTTCTGGAAGAGCGCCAGGGTCCAGGACCACGCTGGCTGGCCTGCAGGCACCAAGTTGGCCTGCGTGCTGTCGCTGGTGTGGCTCCACGGTCCTTCCTCTAGGCTTTCAAGCCCTTGTACATATTCAGGTGTTTTACCTGGAATGGGTGGGAACAGTTCAGCAGCAGCTGGCCTGGGGCTCAGCTCAAGTTTACTCACAGATGCCTCGGCACGGTCCCCCAGCTTTGCAATGAGGACGCTCCTTGCGTGGGGGTTGGGTTGTTGGCTGTATGGGAGATGGTTCCCCACCTCTGACCAATTTCAGAATTGTTTAACACTGGAGCAAGTGCCGTGATAGGGTTTTCCTCTGTATAACTCGTGGGTTCACTTTTTTTTTTCTTTTATGTTTCAAGTTAGATGTTATTCCTCTTTTATGTATTTATAGATATAAGCATGGAAATAATTCATTCCTATAAATACATCTGTGTGACAGGAAGAACTTTTTTCTGTTTTATTTTTAAATTTTATTTTTTAAAATTTTGAAATTTTATTTATTTTTTTATACAGCACGTTATTATTAGTTATGTATTTTATGCATATACATGTATACAGGTGAATCCCAAACTCCCAACTCATCCCACCACCACCACCCCATGGCTTCCCACACTTGGTGTCCATACGTTTGTTCTCTACCTCTGTGTCTCTATTTCTTCCCTGCAAACCAGTTCATCTGTACCATTTTTAGGCTCCACATATATGCATTAATAGACAATATTTGTTTTCCTCTTTCTGACTTACTTCATTCTGTATGACAGTCTCTCGATCCATCGATGTCTCTACAAATGACCCAGTTTCATTCCTTTTTATGGCCGAGTCATATTCCATTTTATATATGTACCACATCTTTATCCATTCATCTGTCTGTGGGCATTTAGGTTGCTTCCATTACCTGGCTATTGTAAATAGTGCTGCAACGAACATTGTGGTGAATGTGCCTTTTTGAAATACGGTTTTCTCTGGGTATATGCCCAGAAGTGGGATTGCTGGATCAGATGGTAATTCTATTTCTAGTTTTTTTAAGGAAACTCCATACTGTTCTCCATAGTGACTGTATCAATTTACATTCCCACCAATAGTGGAAGAGGGCTCCTTTTGTCCACACCCTCCCCAGAATTGGTTGTTTGTAGATTTTCTGATGATGCCGATTCTAACAGGTGTGAGGTGATACCTCATTGTAGTTTTGATTTGCATTTCTCTAATAATTAGTGCTGTTGAGCAGCTTTTCATGTGCGTCTTGGCCATCTCTGTGTCTCCTTTGAAGAAACGTCTCTTTAGATCTTCTGCCCATTTTTTGGGGGGTTGTTTGTTTTTTTAATATTAAGCTTCATGAGCTGTTTATATATATTGGAGATTAAACCTGTGTCCACTGATTCGTTTGCAACGATTTTCACCCAGCCTGAGGGATGCCTTTTTCCATTCCCGTTTTTTTTAACAAAAAAGGAAAGAAAGGAAAAGAAGCAGAACACTAATGTGCGTAAAATATGCCTTTTGTAACGGTCGTTTTGAAATATGGACGTCCTTTGAATTTTTTGGTCGATATGTGACCCCAGGATTTGTTTTCAGGGCAGGTGTCATTTACAGGCCTGCAATGATTTTGAATATCAACTGACCATTAGTGTTGGGATTAAAGCTGCTGTTGTGTGAAACGGCCACAAGGTGGCAGCAGTTCACCCTTACCAAATCTGGTTACTAGGGCAAGAGAGCCTCAGTGGAAGTGGTGTTCTAGATTGGAGTTTAGAATGGAATGTACCAGGAGAAAGCCCCTCACGTTTGTCTCACTACTTCTTGTTCGTGTTTTTAATATAAGTTTTTATTTTTTATTACAGCAAGTTTGATTACAATGTTTGGCTTGTTGTAGGTGTGGAAGATGTGGTTCTTTTACACATATACAGATGACTGTTCTTCTTGGGATCCTTTTCCCATGTACGTTATGACAGAATGTTGAGTAGTCCTCTCTTGGTATTCTGTAGGTCTTTGGTGATTATATATGTCACCTGTGTTTGTATATGTCTGTTAACCCCGATATCGTAATGAAACCAATCCTCACACCTTTCCATTGGTGAACCATAAGTTTGTTTAATGAATCTGTGATTGCCCTTCTCCGTGGAAATATCTGCCCTGGTATCCATTTTTAGGTAACACCTCTAAGTGATATGATATGTGTCTTTCACTTTCTGACTTACTACAAGTCACGTGATTACTTCTAGACTCATCTACGGGGCTGCAAATGGCATTTTGTCCTTTTTTTCCTTGGCTCTTCTTCTGCCTTTGCGGGGTCCATTTTCAACAATGTGATTCCCTGAGGGTTGTGGATTAGCTGACCTGGGCAGCCTTACCCTGCCCGCCTGCCCTCCTCAGGTGTGCCTCGTTGAGGTCAATATAAACAGTGCTCCAGGCAGCAGTAGCCTCTGAAGCTGTGCCTGACTCCATATTCTCTGCCCCGTCAGCAGTCTCGGGGCTGTGCTGGTGGGAGGGAGTGAGGGGCCACAGCTTTGTGGGTGGCCCGGTGTGAGTGGGGTTCTGCTGGCCTTTCTGCAGGAGTTGCCAGGCTGCCGCCTGTAAAGAAGAGGATGTGTCACCCATACCTTCCGCTGGAATTTCTCTCCGGACAGAGGTGAGGAAGGAAAAAAGCAGTGGGGGCCGGGACAGGATGGGTATCTCAGGCAGGGCAATGGAAAGCTTCTGGAAGAGCGCCGGGGCCAGGAGCACGCTGGCTGGCCTGCAGGCACCAAGTTGGCCTGTGTGCTGTCGCTGGTGTGGCTCCACGGTCCTTCCTCTAGGCTTTCAAGCCCTTGTACATATTCAGGTGTTTTACCTGGAAAGGGTGGGAACAGTTCAGCAGCAGCTGGCCTGGGGCTCAGCTCACGTTTACTCACAGATGCCTCGGCATGGTCCCCCAGCTTTGCAATGAGGACGCTCCTTGCGTGGGGGGTGGGTTGCTGGCTGTATGGGAGATGGTTCCCCACCTCTGACCAATTTCAGAATTGTTTACCACTGGAGGAAGTGCCCTGATAGTGTTTTCCTCTGTATAACTCCTGGGTTCAGGTTTTTTTTTTCTTTTATGGTTCAAGTTAGATTTTATTCCCCTTTTATGTATTTATAGATATAAGCATGGAAATAATTCTTTCCTATAAATACATCTGTGTGATGGGAAGAATTTTTTCTGTTTTATTTTTAAATTTTATTTTTTAAAATTTTGAAATTTAATTTTATTTATGTTTTTATACAGCACGTTATTATTAGTTATGTATTTTATGTATATACATGTATACAGGTCAATCCCAAACTCCCAACTCATCCCACCACCACCACCCCATGGCTTCCCACACTTGGTGTCCATACGTTTGTTCTCTACCTCTGTGTCTCTATTTCTTCCCTGCAAACCAGTTCATCTGTACCATTTTTAGGCTCCACATATATGCATTAATAGACAATATTTGTTTTCCTCTTTCTGACTTACTTCATTCTGTATGACAGTCTCTCGATCCATCGATGTCTCTACAAATGACCCAGTTTCATTCCTTTTTATGGCCGAGTCATATTCCATTTTATATATGTACCACATCTTTATCCATTCATCTGTCTGTGGGCATTTAGGTTGCTTCCATTACCTGGCTATTGTAAATAGTGCTGCAACGAACATTGTGGTGAATGTGCCTTTTTAATTTACGGTTTTCTCTGGGTATATGCCCAGAAGTGGGATTGCTGGATCAGATGGTAATTCTATTTCTAGTTTTTTTAAGGAAACTCCATACTGTTCTCCATAGTGACTGTATCAATTTACATTCCCACCAATAGTGGAAGAGGGCTCCTTTTGTCCACACCCTCCCCAGAATTGGTTGTTTGTAGATTTTCTGATGATGCCGATTCTAACAGGTGTGAGGTGATACCTCATTGTAGTTTTGATTTGCATTTCTCTAATAATTAGTGCTGTTGAGCAGCTTTTCATGTGCGTCTTGGCCATCTCTGTGTCTCCTTTGAAGAAACGTCTCTTTAGATCTTCTGCCCATTTTTTTTGGGTTGTTTGTTTTTTTAATATTAAGCTGCATGAGCTGTTTATATATATTGGAGATTAAACCTGTGTCCATTGATTCGTTTGCAACGATTTTCACCCATCCTGAGGGATGCCTTTTTCCATTCCCGTTTTTTTTAACAAAAAAGGAAAGAAAGGAAAAGAAGCAGAACACTAATGTGCGTAAAATATGCCTTTTGAAACGGTCGTTTTGAAATATGGACATCCTTTGAATTTTTTGGTCGATATGTGACCCCAGGATTTGTTTTCAGGGCAGGTGTCATTTACAGGCCTGCAATGATTTTGAATATCAACTGACCATTAGCGTTGGGATTAAAGGTGCTGTTGTGTGAAACGGCCACAAGGTGGCAGCAGTTCACCCTTACCAAATCTGGTTCCTAGGGCAAGAGAGCCTCAGTGGAAGTGGTGTTCTAGATTGGAGTTTAGAATGGAATGTACCAGGAGAAAGCCCCTCACGTTTGTCTCACTACTTCTTGTTCGTGTTTTTAATTTAAGTTTTTATTTTTTATTACAGCAAGTTTGATTACAATGTTTGGCTTGTTGTAGGTGTGGAAGATGTGGTTCTTTTACACATATACAGATGACTGTTCTTCTTGGGATCCTTTTCCCATGTACGTTATGACAGAATGTTGAGTAGTCCTCTCTTGGTATTCTGTAGGTCTTTGGTGATTATATATGTCACCTGTGTTTGTATATGTCTGTTAACCCCGATATCGTAATGAAACCAATCCTCACACCTTTCCATTGGTGAACCATAAGTTTGTTTAATGAATCTGTGATTGCCCTTCTCCGTGGAAATATCTGCCCTGGTATCCATTTTTAGGTAACACCTCTAAGTGATATGATATGTGTCTTTCACTTTCTGACTTACTACAAGTCACGTGATTACTTCTAGACTCATCTACGGGGCTGCAAATGGCATTTTGTCCTTTTTTTCCTTGGCTCTTCTTCTGCCTTTGCGGGGTCCATTTTCAACAATGTGATTCCCTGAGGGTTGTGGATTAGCTGACCTGGGCAGCCTTACCCTGCCCGCCTGCCCTCCTCAGGTGTGCCTCGTTGAGGTCAATATAAACAGTGCTCCAGGCAGCAGTAGCCTCTGAAGCTGTGCCTGACTCCATATTCTCTGCCCCGTCAGCAGTCTCGGGGCTGTGCTGGTGGGAGGGAGTGAGGGGCCACAGCTTTGTGGGTGGCCCGGTGTGAGTGGGGTTCTGCTGGCCTTTCTGCAGGAGTTGCCAGGCTGCCGCCTGTAAAGAAGAGGATGTGTCACCCATACCTTCCGCTGGAATTTCTCTCCGGACAGAGGTGAGGAAGGAAAAAAGCAGTGGGGGCCGGGACAGGATGGGTATCTCAGGCAGGGCAATGGAAAGCTTCTGGAAGAGCGCCGGGGCCAGGAGCACGCTGGCTGGCCTGCAGGCACCAAGTTGGCCTGTGTGCTGTCGCTGGTGTGGCTCCACGGTCCTTCCTCTAGGCTTTCAAGCCCTTGTACATATTCAGGTGTTTTACCTGGAAAGGGTGGGAACAGTTCAGCAGCAGCTGGCCTGGGGCTCAGCTCACGTTTACTCACAGATGCCTCGGCATGGTCCCCCAGCTTTGCAATGAGGACGCTCCTTGCGTGGGGGGTGGGTTGCTGGCTGTATGGGAGATGGTTCCCCACCTCTGACCAATTTCAGAATTGTTTACCACTGGAGGAAGTGCCCTGATAGTGTTTTCCTCTGTATAACTCCTGGGTTCAGGTTTTTTTTTTCTTTTATGGTTCAAGTTAGATTTTATTCCCCTTTTATGTATTTATAGATATAAGCATGGAAATAATTCTTTCCTATAAATACATCTGTGTGATGGGAAGAATTTTTTCTGTTTTATTTTTAAATTTTATTTTTTAAAATTTTGAAATTTAATTTTATTTATGTTTTTATACAGCACGTTATTATTAGTTATGTATTTTATGTATATACATGTATACAGGTCAATCCCAAACTCCCAACTCATCCCACCACCACCACCCCATGGCTTCCCACACTTGGTGTCCATACGTTTGTTCTCTACCTCTGTGTCTCTATTTCTTCCCTGCAAACCAGTTCATCTGTACCATTTTTAGGCTCCACATATATGCATTAATAGACAATATTTGTTTTCCTCTTTCTGACTTACTTCATTCTGTATGACAGTCTCTCGATCCATCGATGTCTCTACAAATGACCCAGTTTCATTCCTTTTTATGGCCGAGTCATATTCCATTTTATATATGTACCACATCTTTATCCATTCATCTGTCTGTGGGCATTTAGGTTGCTTCCATTACCTGGCTATTGTAAATAGTGCTGCAACGAACATTGTGGTGAATGTGCCTTTTTAATTTACGGTTTTCTCTGGGTATATGCCCAGAAGTGGGATTGCTGGATCAGATGGTAATTCTATTTCTAGTTTTTTTAAGGAAACTCCATACTGTTCTCCATAGTGACTGTATCAATTTACATTCCCACCAATAGTGGAAGAGGGCTCCTTTTGTCCACACCCTCCCCAGAATTGGTTGTTTGTAGATTTTCTGATGATGCCGATTCTAACAGGTGTGAGGTGATACCTCATTGTAGTTTTGATTTGCATTTCTCTAATAATTAGTGCTGTTGAGCAGCTTTTCATGTGCGTCTTGGCCATCTCTGTGTCTCCTTTGAAGAAACGTCTCTTTAGATCTTCTGCCCATTTTTTTTGGGTTGTTTGTTTTTTTAATATTAAGCTGCATGAGCTGTTTATATATATTGGAGATTAAACCTGTGTCCATTGATTCGTTTGCAACGATTTTCACCCATCCTGAGGGATGCCTTTTTCCATTCCCGTTTTTTTTAACAAAAAAGGAAAGAAAGGAAAAGAAGCAGAACACTAATGTGCGTAAAATATGCCTTTTGAAACGGTCGTTTTGAAATATGGACATCCTTTGAATTTTTTGGTCGATATGTGACCCCAGGATTTGTTTTCAGGGCAGGTGTCATTTACAGGCCTGCAATGATTTTGAATATCAACTGACCATTAGCGTTGGGATTAAAGGTGCTGTTGTGTGAAACGGCCACAAGGTGGCAGCAGTTCACCCTTACCAAATCTGGTTCCTAGGGCAAGAGAGCCTCAGTGGAAGTGGTGTTCTAGATTGGAGTTTAGAATGGAATGTACCAGGAGAAAGCCCCTCACGTTTGTCTCACTACTTCTTGTTCGTGTTTTTAATTTAAGTTTTTATTTTTTATTACAGCAAGTTTGATTACAATGTTTGGCTTGTTGTAGGTGTGGAAGATGTGGTTCTTTTACACATATACAGATGACTGTTCTTCTTGGGATCCTTTTCCCATGTACGTTATGACAGAATGTTGAGTAGTCCTCTCTTGGTATTCTGTAGGTCTTTGGTGATTATATATGTCACCTGTGTTTGTATATGTCTGTTAACCCCGATATCGTAATGAAACCAATCCTCACACCTTTCCATTGGTGAACCATAAGTTTGTTTAATGAATCTGTGATTGCCCTTCTCCGTGGAAATATCTGCCCTGGTATCCATTTTTAGGTAACACCTATAAGTGATATGATATGATATGTGTCTTTCACTTTCTGACTTACTACAAGTCACGTGATTACTTCTAGACTCATCTACGGTGCTGCAAATGGCATTGTGTCCTTTTTTCCCTTGGCTTCTCTTCTGCCTTAGCGGGGTCCATTTTCAACAATGTGATTCCCTGAGGGTTGTGGATTAGCTGACCTGGGCAGCCTTACCCTGCCGGCCCGCCCTCCCCAGGTGTGCCTCGTTGAGATCAATATAAACAGCGCTCCAGGCAGCAATAGCCCCTGAAGCTGTGCCTGACTCCATATTCTCTGCCCCGTCAGCAGTCTCGGGGCTGTGCTGGTGGGAGGGAGTGAGGGGCCACAGCTTTGTGGGTGGCCCGGTGTGAGTGGGGTTCTGCTGGCCTTTCTGCAGGAGTTTCCAGGCTGCCGCCTGTAAAGAAGAGGATGTGTCACCCATACCTTCCGCTGGAATTTCTCTCCGGACAGAGGTGAGGAAGGAAAAAAGCAGTGGGGGCCGGGACAGGAGGGGTATCTCAGGCAGGGCAATGGAAAGCTTCTGGAAGAGCGCCAGGGTCCAGGACCACGCTGGCTGGCCTGCAGGCACCAAGTTGGCCTGCGTGCTGTCGCTGGTGTGGCTCCACGGTCCTTCCTCTAGGCTTTCAAGCCCTTGTACATATTCAGGTGTTTTACCTGGAATGGGTGGGAACAGTTCAGCAGCAGCTGGCCTGGGGCTCAGCTCAAGTTTACTCACAGATGCCTCGGCACGGTCCCCCAGCTTTGCAATGAGGACGCTCCTTGCGTGGGGGTTGGGTTGTTGGCTGTATGGGAGATGGTTCCCCACCTCTGACCAATTTCAGAATTGTTTAACACTGGAGCAAGTGCCGTGATAGGGTTTTCCTCTGTATAACTCGTGGGTTCACTTTTTTTTTCTTTTATGTTTCAAGTTAGATGTTATTCCTCTTTTATGTATTTATAGATATAAGCATGGAAATAATTCATTCCTATAAATACATCTGTGTGACAGGAAGAACTTTTTTCTGTTTTATTTTTAAATTTTATTTTTTAAAATTTTGAAATTTTATTTATTTTTTTATACAGCACGTTATTATTAGTTATGTATTTTATGCATATACATGTATACAGGTGAATCCCAAACTCCCAACTCATCCCACCACCACCACCCCATGGCTTCCCACACTTGGTGTCCATACGTTTGTTCTCTACCTCTGTGTCTCTATTTCTTCCCTGCAAACCAGTTCATCTGTACCATTTTTAGGCTCCACATATATGCATTAATAGACAATATTTGTTTTCCTCTTTCTGACTTACTTCATTCTGTATGACAGTCTCTCGATCCATCGATGTCTCTACAAATGACCCAGTTTCATTCCTTTTTATGGCCGAGTCATATTCCATTTTATATATGTACCACATCTTTATCCATTCATCTGTCTGTGGGCATTTAGGTTGCTTCCATTACCTGGCTATTGTAAATAGTGCTGCAACGAACATTGTGGTGAATGTGCCTTTTTGAAATACGGTTTTCTCTGGGTATATGCCCAGAAGTGGGATTGCTGGATCAGATGGTAATTCTATTTCTAGTTTTTTTAAGGAAACTCCATACTGTTCTCCATAGTGACTGTATCAATTTACATTCCCACCAATAGTGGAAGAGGGCTCCTTTTGTCCACACCCTCCCCAGAATTGGTTGTTTGTAGATTTTCTGATGATGCCGATTCTAACAGGTGTGAGGTGATACCTCATTGTAGTTTTGATTTGCATTTCTCTAATAATTAGTGCTGTTGAGCAGCTTTTCATGTGCGTCTTGGCCATCTCTGTGTCTCCTTTGAAGAAACGTCTCTTTAGATCTTCTGCCCATTTTTTGGGGGGTTGTTTGTTTTTTTAATATTAAGCTTCATGAGCTGTTTATATATATTGGAGATTAAACCTGTGTCCAGTGATTCGTTTGCAACGATTTTCACCCAGCCTGAGGGATGCCTTTTTCCATTCCCGTTTTTTTTAACAAAAAAGGAAAGAAAGGAAAAGAAGCAGAACACTAATGTGCGTAAAATATGCCTTTTGAAACGGTCGTTTTGAAATATGGACGTCCTTTGAATTTTTTGGTCGATATGTGACCCCAGGATTTGTTTTCAGGGCAGGTGTCATTTACAGGCCTGCAATGATTTTGAATATCAACTGACCATTAGTGTTGGGATTAAAGCTGCTGTTGTGTGAAACGGCCACAAGGTGGCAGCAGTTCACCCTTACCAAATCTGGTTACTAGGGCAAGAGAGCCTCAGTGGAAGTGGTGTTCTAGATTGGAGTTTAGAATGGAATGTACCAGGAGAAAGCCCCTCACGTTTGTCTCACTACTTCTTGTTCGTGTTTTTAATTTAAGTTTTTATTTTTTATTACAGCAAGTTTGATTACAATGTTTGGCTTGTTGTAGGTGTGGAAGATGTGGTTCTTTTACACATATACAGATGACTGTTCTTCTTGGGATCCTTTTCCCATGTACGTTATGACAGAATGTTGAGTAGTCCTCTCTTGGTATTCTGTAGGTCTTTGGTGATTATATATGTCACCTGTGTTTGTATATGTCTGTTAACCCCGATATCGTAATGAAACCAATCCTCACACGTTTCCATTGGTGAACCATAAGTTTGTTTAATGAATCTGTGATTGCCCTTCTCCGTGGAAATATCTGCCCTGGTATCCATTTTTAGGTAACACCTCTAAGTGATATGATATGTGTCTTTCACTTTCTGACTTACTACAAGTCACGTGATTACTTCTAGACTCATCTACGGGGCTGCAAATGGCATTTTGTCCTTTTTTTCCTTGGCTCTTCTTCTGCCTTTGCGGGGTCCATTTTCAACAATGTGATTCCCTGAGGGTTGTGGATTAGCTGACCTGGGCAGCCTTACCCTGCCCGCCTGCCCTCCTCAGGTGTGCCTCGTTGAGGTCAATATAAACAGTGCTCCAGGCAGCAGTAGCCTCTGAAGCTGTGCCTGACTCCATATTCTCTGCCCCGTCAGCAGTCTCGGGGCTGTGCTGGTGGGAGGGAGTGAGGGGCCACAGCTTTGTGGGTGGCCCGGTGTGAGTGGGGTTCTGCTGGCCTTTCTGCAGGAGTTGCCAGGCTGCCGCCTGTAAAGAAGAGGATGTGTCACCCATACCTTCCGCTGGAATTTCTCTCCGGACAGAGTTGAGGAAGGAAAAAAGCAGTGGGGGCCGGGACAGGATGGGTATCTCAGGCAGGGCAATGGAAAGCTTCTGGAAGAGCGCCGGGGCCAGGACCACGCTGGCTGGCCTGCAGGCACCAAGTTGGCCTGTGTGCTGTCGCTGGTGTGGCTCCACGGTCCTTCCTCTAGGCTTTCAAGCCCTTGTACATATTCAGGTGTTTTACCTGGAAAGGGTGGGAACAGTTCAGCAGCAGCTGGCCTGGGGCTCAGCTCACGTTTACTCACAGATGCCTCGGCATGGTCCCCCAGCTTTGCAATGAGGACGCTCCTTGCGTGGGGGGTGGGTTGCTGGCTGTATGGGAGATGGTTCCCCACCTCTGACCAATTTCAGAATTGTTTACCACTGGAGCAAGTGCCCTGATAGTGTTTTCCTCTGTATAACTCCTGGGTTCAGGTTTTTTTTTTCTTTTATGGTTCAAGTTAGATTTTATTCCCCTTTTATGTATTTATAGATATAAGCATGGAAATAATTCTTTCCTATAAATACATCTGTGTGATGGGAAGAATTTTTTCTGTTTTATTTTTAAATTTTATTTTTTAAAATTTTGAAATTTAATTTTATTTATGTTTTTATACAGCACGTTATTATTAGTTATGTATTTTATGTATATACATGTATACAGGTCAATCCCAAACTCCCAACTCATCCCACCACCACCACCCCATGGCTTCCCACACTTGGTGTCCATACGTTTGTTCTCTACCTCTGTGTCTCTATTTCTTCCCTGCAAACCAGTTCATCTGTACCATTTTTAGGCTCCACATATATGCATTAATAGACAATATTTGTTTTCCTCTTTCTGACTTACTTCATTCTGTATGACAGTCTCTCGATCCATCGATGTCTCTACAAATGACCCAGTTTCATTCCTTTTTATGGCCGAGTCATATTCCATTTTATATATGTACCACATCTTTATCCATTCATCTGTCTGTGGGCATTTAGGTTGCTTCCATTACCTGGCTATTGTAAATAGTGCTGCAACGAACATTGTGGTGAATGTGCCTTTTTAATTTACGGTTTTCTCTGGGTATATGCCCAGAAGTGGGATTGCTGGATCAGATGGTAATTCTATTTCTAGTTTTTTTAAGGAAACTCCATACTGTTCTCCATAGTGACTGTATCAATTTACATTCCCACCAATAGTGGAAGAGGGCTCCTTTTGTCCACACCCTCCCCAGAATTGGTTGTTTGTAGATTTTCTGATGATGCCGATTCTAACAGGTGTGAGGTGATACCTCATTGTAGTTTTGATTTGCATTTCTCTAATAATTAGTGCTGTTGAGCAGCTTTTCATGTGCGTCTTGGCCATCTCTGTGTCTCCTTTGAAGAAACGTCTCTTTAGATCTTCTGCCCATTTTTTTTGGGTTGTTTGTTTTTTTAATATTAAGCTGCATGAGCTGTTTATATATATTGGAGATTAAACCTGTGTCCATTGATTCGTTTGCAACGATTTTCACCCATCCTGAGGGATGCCTTTTTCCATTCCCGTTTTTTTTAACAAAAAAGGAAAGAAAGGAAAAGAAGCAGAACACTAATGTGCGTAAAATATGCCTTTTGAAACGGTCGTTTTGAAATATGGACATCCTTTGAATTTTTTGGTCGATATGTGACCCCAGGATTTGTTTTCAGGGCAGGTGTCATTTACAGGCCTGCAATGATTTTGAATATCAACTGACCATTAGCGTTGGGATTAAAGCTGCTGTTGTGTGAAACGGCCACAAGGTGGCAGCAGTTCACCCTTACCAAATCTGGTTCCTAGGGCAAGAGAGCCTCAGTGGAAGTGGTGTTCTAGATTGGAGTTTAGAATGGAATGTACCAGGAGAAAGCCCCTCACGTTTGTCTCACTACTTCTTGTTCGTGTTTTTAATTTAAGTTTTTATTTTTTATTACAGCAAGTTTGATTACAATGTTTGGCTTGTTGTAGGTGTGGAAGATGTGGTTCTTTTACACATATACAGATGACTGTTCTTCTTGGGATCCTTTTCCCATGTACGTTATGACAGAATGTTGAGTAGTCCTCTCTTGGTATTCTGTAGGTCTTTGGTGATTATATATGTCACCTGTGTTTGTATATGTCTGTTAACCCCGATATCGTAATGAAACCAATCCTCACACCTTTCCATTGGTGAACCATAAGTTTGTTTAATGAATCTGTGATTGCCCTTCTCCGTGGAAATATCTGCCCTGGTATCCATTTTTAGGTAACACCTATAAGTGATATGATATGATATGTGTCTTTCACTTTCTGACTTACTACAAGTCACGTGATTACTTCTAGACTCATCTACGGTGCTGCAAATGGCATTGTGTCCTTTTTTCCCTTGGCTTCTCTTCTGCCTTAGCGGGGTCCATTTTCAACAATGTGATTCCCTGAGGGTTGTGGATTAGCTGACCTGGGCAGCCTTACCCTGCCGGCCTGCCCTCCCCAGGTGTGCCTCGTTGAGATCAATATAAACAGCGCTCCAGGCAGCAATAGCCCCTGAAGCTGTGCCTGACTCCATATTCTCTGCCCCGTCAGCAGTCTCGGGGCTGTGCTGGTGGGAGGGAGTGAGGGGCCACAGCTTTGTGGGTGGCCCGGTGTGAGTGGGGTTCTGCTGGCCTTTCTGCAGGAGTTGCCAGGCTGCCGCCTGTAAAGAAGAGGATGTGTCACCCATACCTTCCGCTGGAATTTCTCTCCGGACAGAGGTGAGGAAGGAAAAAAGCAGTGGGGGCCGGGACAGGAGGGGTATCTCAGGCAGGGCAATGGAAAGCTTCTGGAAGAGCGCCAGGGTCCAGGACCACGCTGGCTGGCCTGCAGGCACCAAGTTGGCCTGCGTGCTGTCGCTGGTGTGGCTCCACGGTCCTTCCTCTAGGCTTTCAAGCCCTTGTACATATTCAGGTGTTTTACCTGGAATGGGTGGGAACAGTTCAGCAGCAGCTGGCCTGGGGCTCAGCTCAAGTTTACTCACAGATGCCTCGGCACGGTCCCCCAGCTTTGCAATGAGGACGCTCCTTGCGTGGGGGTTGGGTTGTTGGCTGTATGGGAGATGGTTCCCCACCTCTGACCAATTTCAGAATTGTTTAACACTGGAGCAAGTGCCGTGATAGGGTTTTCCTCTGTATAACTCGTGGGTTCACTTTTTTTTTTCTTTTATGTTTCAAGTTAGATGTTATTCCTCTTTTATGTATTTATAGATATAAGCATGGAAATAATTCATTCCTATAAATACATCTGTGTGACAGGAAGAACTTTTTTCTGTTTTATTTTTAAATTTTATTTTTTAAAATTTTGAAATTTTATTTATTTTTTTATACAGCACGTTATTATTAGTTATGTATTTTATGCATATACATGTATACAGGTGAATCCCAAACTCCCAACTCATCCCACCACCACCACCCCATGGCTTCCCACACTTGGTGTCCATACGTTTGTTCTCTACCTCTGTGTCTCTATTTCTTCCCTGCAAACCAGTTCATCTGTACCATTTTTAGGCTCCACATATATGCATTAATAGACAATATTTGTTTTCCTCTTTCTGACTTACTTCATTCTGTATGACAGTCTCTCGATCCATCGATGTCTCTACAAATGACCCAGTTTCATTCCTTTTTATGGCCGAGTCATATTCCATTTTATATATGTACCACATCTTTATCCATTCATCTGTCTGTGGGCATTTAGGTTGCTTCCATTACCTGGCTATTGTAAATAGTGCTGCAACGAACATTGTGGTGAATGTGCCTTTTTGAAATACGGTTTTCTCTGGGTATATGCCCAGAAGTGGGATTGCTGGATCAGATGGTAATTCTATTTCTAGTTTTTTTAAGGAAACTCCATACTGTTCTCCATAGTGACTGTATCAATTTACATTCCCACCAATAGTGGAAGAGGGCTCCTTTTGTCCACACCCTCCCCAGAATTGGTTGTTTGTAGATTTTCTGATGATGCCGATTCTAACAGGTGTGAGGTGATACCTCATTGTAGTTTTGATTTGCATTTCTCTAATAATTAGTGCTGTTGAGCAGCTTTTCATGTGCGTCTTGGCCATCTCTGTGTCTCCTTTGAAGAAACGTCTCTTTAGATCTTCTGCCCATTTTTTTTGGGTTGTTTGTTTTTTTAATATTAAGCTTCATGAGCTATTTATATATATTGGAGATTAAACCTGTGTCCAGTGATTCGTTTGCAACGATTTTCACCCAGCCTGAGGGATGCCTTTTTCCATTCCCGTTTTTTTTAACAAAAAAGGAAAGAAAGGAAAAGAAGCAGAACACTAATGTGCGTAAAATATGCCTTTTGAAACGGTCGTTTTGAAATATGGACGTCCTTTGAATTTTTTGGTCGATATGTGACCCCAGGATTTGTTTTCAGGGCAGGTGTCATTTACAGGCCTGCAATGATTTTGAATATCAACTGACCATTAGTGTTGGGATTAAAGCTGCTGTTGTGTGAAACGGCCACAAGGTGGCAGCAGTTCACCCTTACCAAATCTGGTTACTAGGGCAAGAGAGCCTCAGTGGAAGTGGTGTTCTAGATTGGAGTTTAGAATGGAATGTACCAGGAGAAAGCCCCTCACGTTTGTCTCACTACTTCTTGTTCGTGTTTTTAATTTAAGTTTTTATTTTTTATTACAGCAAGTTTGATTACAATGTTTGGCTTGTTGTAGGTGTGGAAGATGTGGTTCTTTTACACATATACAGATGACTGTTCTTCTTGGGATCCTTTTCCCATGTACGTTATGACAGAATGTTGAGTAGTCCTCTCTTGGTATTCTGTAGGTCTTTGGTGATTATATATGTCACCTGTGTTTGTATATGTCTGTTAACCCCGATATCGTAATGAAACCAATCCTCACACCTTTCCATTGGTGAACCATAAGTTTGTTTAATGAATCTGTGATTGCCCTTCTCCGTGGAAATATCTGCCCTGGTATCCATTTTTAGGTAACACCTCTAAGTGATATGATATGTGTCTTTCACTTTCTGACTTACTACAAGTCACGTGATTACTTCTAGACTCATCTACGGGGCTGCAAATGGCATTTTGTCCTTTTTTTCCTTGGCTCTTCTTCTGCCTTTGCGGGGTCCATTTTCAACAATGTGATTCCCTGAGGGTTGTGGATTAGCTGACCTGGGCAGCCTTACCCTGCCCGCCTGCCCGCCTCAGGTGTGCCTCGTTGAGGTCAATATAAACAGTGCTCCAGGCAGCAGTAGCCTCTGAAGCTGTGCCTGACTCCATATTCTCTGCCCCGTCAGCAGTCTCGGGGCTGTGCTGGTGGGAGGGAGTGAGGGGCCACAGCTTTGTGGGTGGCCCGGTGTGAGTGGGGTTCTGCTGGCCTTTCTGCAGGAGTTGCCAGGCTGCCGCCTGTAAAGAAGAGGATGTGTCACCCATACCTTCCGCTGGAATTTCTCTCCGGACAGAGTTGAGGAAGGAAAAAAGCAGTGGGGGCCGGGACAGGATGGGTATCTCAGGCAGGGCAATGGAAAGCTTCTGGAAGAGCGCCGGGGCCAGGACCACGCTGGCTGGCCTGCAGGCACCAAGTTGGCCTGTGTGCTGTCGCTGGTGTGGCTCCACGGTCCTTCCTCTAGGCTTTCAAGCCCTTGTACATATTCAGGTGTTTTACCTGGAAAGGGTGGGAACAGTTCAGCAGCAGCTGGCCTGGGGCTCAGCTCACGTTTACTCACAGATGCCTCGGCATGGTCCCCCAGCTTTGCAATGAGGACGCTCCTTGCGTGGGGGGTGGGTTGCTGGCTGTATGGGAGATGGTTCCCCACCTCTGACCAATTTCAGAATTGTTTACCACTGGAGCAAGTGCCCTGATAGTGTTTTCCTCTGTATAACTCCTGGGTTCAGGTTTTTTTTTTCTTTTATGGTTCAAGTTAGATTTTATTCCCCTTTTATGTATTTATAGATATAAGCATGGAAATAATTCTTTCCTATAAATACATCTGTGTGATGGGAAGAATTTTTTCTGTTTTATTTTTAAATTTTATTTTTTAAAATTTTGAAATTTAATTTTATTTATGTTTTTATACAGCACGTTATTATTAGTTATGTATTTTATGTATATACATGTATACAGGTCAATCCCAAACTCCCAACTCATCCCACCACCACCACCCCATGGCTTCCCACACTTGGTGTCCATACGTTTGTTCTCTACCTCTGTGTCTCTATTTCTTCCCTGCAAACCAGTTCATCTGTACCATTTTTAGGCTCCACATATATGCATTAATAGACAATATTTGTTTTCCTCTTTCTGACTTACTTCATTCTGTATGACAGTCTCTCGATCCATTGATGTCTCTACAAATGACCCAGTTTCATTCCTTTTTATGGCCGAGTCATATTCCATTTTATATATGTACCACATCTTTATCCATTCATCTGTCTGTGGGCATTTAGGTTGCTTCCATTACCTGGCTATTGTAAATAGTGCTGCAACGAACATTGTGGTGAATGTGCCTTTTTGAAATACGGTTTTCTCTGGGTATATGCCCAGAAGTGGGATTGCTGGATCAGATGGTAATTCTATTTCTAGTTTTTTTAAGGAAACTCCATACTGTTCTCCATAGTGACTGTATCAATTTACATTCCCACCAATAGTGGAAGAGGGCTCCTTTTGTCCACACCCTCCCCAGAATTGGTTGTTTGTAGATTTTCTGATGATGCCGATTCTAACAGGTGTGAGGTGATACCTCATTGTAGTTTTGATTTGCATTTCTCTAATAATTAGTGCTGTTGAGCAGCTTTTCATGTGCGTCTTGGCCATCTCTGTGTCTCCTTTGAAGAAACGTCTCTTTAGATCTTCTGCCCATTTTTTTTGGGTTGTTTGTTTTTTTAATATTAAGCTGCATGAGCTGTTTATATATATTGGAGATTAAACCTGTGTCCATTGATTCGTTTGCAACGATTTTCACCCATCCTGAGGGATGCCTTTTTCCATTCCCGTTTTTTTTAACAAAAAAGGAAAGAAAGGAAAAGAAGCAGAACACTAATGTGCGTAAAATATGCCTTTTGAAACGGTCGTTTTGAAATATGGACATCCTTTGAATTTTTTGGTCGATATGTGACCCCAGGATTTGTTTTCAGGGCAGGTGTCATTTACAGGCCTGCAATGATTTTGAATATCAACTGACCATTAGCGTTGGGATTAAAGCTGCTGTTGTGTGAAACGGCCACAAGGTGGCAGCAGTTCACCCTTACCAAATCTGGTTCCTAGGGCAAGAGAGCCTCAGTGGAAGTGGTGTTCTAGATTGGAGTTTAGAATGGAATGTACCAGGAGAAAGCCCCTCACGTTTGTCTCACTACTTCTTGTTCGTGTTTTTAATTTAAGTTTTTATTTTTTATTACAGCAAGTTTGATTACAATGTTTGGCTTGTTGTAGGTGTGGAAGATGTGGTTCTTTTACACATATACAGATGACTGTTCTTCTTGGGATCCTTTTCCCATGTACGTTATGACAGAATGTTGAGTAGTCCTCTCTTGGTATTCTGTAGGTCTTTGGTGATTATATATGTCACCTGTGTTTGTATATGTCTGTTAACCCCGATATCGTAATGAAACCAATCCTCACACCTTTCCATTGGTGAACCATAAGTTTGTTTAATGAATCTGTGATTGCCCTTCTCCGTGGAAATATCTGCCCTGGTATCCATTTTTAGGTAACACCTATAAGTGATATGATATGATATGTGTCTTTCACTTTCTGACTTACTACAAGTCACGTGATTACTTCTAGACTCATCTACGGTGCTGCAAATGGCATTGTGTCCTTTTTTCCCTTGGCTTCTCTTCTGCCTTAGCGGGGTCCATTTTCAACAATGTGATTCCCTGAGGGTTGTGGATTAGCTGACCTGGGCAGCCTTACCCTGCCGGCCCGCCCTCCCCAGGTGTGCCTCGTTGAGATCAATATAAACAGCGCTCCAGGCAGCAATAGCCCCTGAAGCTGTGCCTGACTCCATATTCTCTGCCCCGTCAGCAGTCTCGGGGCTGTGCTGGTGGGAGGGAGTGAGGGGCCACAGCTTTGTGGGTGGCCCGGTGTGAGTGGGGTTCTGCTGGCCTTTCTGCAGGAGTTGCCAGGCTGCCGCCTGTAAAGAAGAGGATGTGTCACCCATACCTTCCGCTGGAATTTCTCTCCGGACAGAGGTGAGGAAGGAAAAAAGCAGTGGGGGCCGGGACAGGATGGGTATCTCAGGCAGGGCAATGGAAAGCTTCTGGAAGAGCGCCGGGGCCAGGACCACGCTGGCTGGCCTGCAGGCACCAAGTTGGCCTGTGTGCTGTCGCTGGTGTGGCTCCACGGTCCTTCCTCTAGGCTTTCAAGCCCTTGTACATATTCAGGTGTTTTACCTGGAAAGGGTGGGAACAGTTCAGCAGCAGCTGGCCTGGGGCTCAGCTCACGTTTACTCACAGATGCCTTGGCATGGTCCCCCAGCTTTGCAATGAGGACGCTCCTTGCGTGGGGGGTGGGTTGCTGGCTGTATGGGAGATGGTTCCCCACCTCTGACCAATTTCAGAATTGTTTACCACTGGAGCAAGTGCCCTGATAGTGTTTTCCTCTGTATAACTCCTGGGTTCAGGTTTTTTTTTTCTTTTATGGTTCAAGTTAGATTTTATTCCCCTTTTATGTATTTATAGATATAAGCATGGAAATAATTCTTTCCTATAAATACATCTGTGTGATGGGAAGAATTTTTTCTGTTTTATTTTTAAATTTTATTTTTTAAAATTTTGAAATTTAATTTTATTTATGTTTTTATACAGCACGTTATTATTAGTTATGTATTTTATGTATATACATGTATACAGGTCAATCCCAAACTCCCAACTCATCCCACCACCACCACCCCATGGCTTCCCACACTTGGTGTCCATACGTTTGTTCTCTACCTCTGTGTCTCTATTTCTTCCCTGCAAACCAGTTCATCTGTACCATTTTTAGGCTCCACATATATGCATTAATAGACAATATTTGTTTTCCTCTTTCTGACTTACTTCATTCTGTATGACAGTCTCTCGATCCATCGATGTCTCTACAAATGACCCAGTTTCATTCCTTTTTATGGCCGAGTCATATTCCATTTTATATATGTACCACATCTTTATCCATTCATCTGTCTGTGGGCATTTAGGTTGCTTCCATTACCTGGCTATTGTAAATAGTGCTGCAACGAACATTGTGGTGAATGTGCCTTTTTGAAATACGGTTTTCTCTGGGTATATGCCCAGAAGTGGGATTGCTGGATCAGATGGTAATTCTATTTCTAGTTTTTTTAAGGAAACTCCATACTGTTCTCCATAGTGACTGTATCAATTTACATTCCCACCAATAGTGGAAGAGGGCTCCTTTTGTCCACACCCTCCCCAGAATTGGTTGTTTGTAGATTTTCTGATGATGCCGATTCTAACAGGTGTGAGGAGATACCTCATTGTAGTTTTGATTTGCATTTCTCTAATAATTAGTGCTGTTGAGCAGCTTTTCATGTGCGTCTTGGCCATCTCTGTGTCTCCTTTGAAGAAACGTCTCTTTAGATCTTCTGCCCATTTTTTGGGGGGTTGTTTGTTTTTTTAATATTAAGCTTCATGAGCTGTTTATATATATTGGAGATTAAACCTGTGTCCAGTGATTCGTTTGCAACGATTTTCACCCAGCCTGAGGGATGCCTTTTTCCATTCCCGTTTTTTTTAACAAAAAAGGAAAGAAAGGAAAAGAAGCAGAACACTAATGTGCGTAAAATATGCCTTTTGAAACGGTCGTTTTGAAATATGGACGTCCTTTGAATTTTTTGGTCGATATGTGACCCCAGGATTTGTTTTCAGGGCAGGTGTCATTTACAGGCCTGCAATGATTTTGAATATCAACTGACCATTAGTGTTGGGATTAAAGCTGCTGTTGTGTGAAACGGCCACAAGGTGGCAGCAGTTCACCCTTACCAAATCTGGTTACTAGGGCAAGAGAGCCTCAGTGGAAGTGGTGTTCTAGATTGGAGTTTAGAATGGAATGTACCAGGAGAAAGCCCCTCACGTTTGTCTCACTACTTCTTGTTCGTGTTTTTAATTTAAGTTTTTATTTTTTATTACAGCAAGTTTGATTACAATGTTTGGCTTGTTGTAGGTGTGGAAGATGTGGTTCTTTTACACATATACAGATGACTGTTCTTCTTGGGATCCTTTTCCCATGTACGTTATGACAGAATGTTGAGTAGTCCTCTCTTGGTATTCTGTAGGTCTTTGGTGATTATATATGTCACCTGTGTTTGTATATGTCTGTTAACCCCGATATCGTAATGAAACCAATCCTCACACCTTTCCATTGGTGAACCATAAGTTTGTTTAATGAATCTGTGATTGCCCTTCTCCGTGGAAATATCTGCCCTGGTATCCATTTTTAGGTAACACCTCTAAGTGATATGATATGTGTCTTTCACTTTCTGACTTACTACAAGTCACGTGATTACTTCTAGACTCATCTACGGGGCTGCAAATGGCATTTTGTCCTTTTTTTCCTTGGCTCTTCTTCTGCCTTTGCGGGGTCCATTTTCAACAATGTGATTCCCTGAGGGTTGTGGATTAGCTGACCTGGGCAGCCTTACCCTGCCCGCCTGCCCTCCTCAGGTGTGCCTCGTTGAGGTCAATATAAACAGTGCTCCAGGCAGCAGTAGCCTCTGAAGCTGTGCCTGACTCCATATTCTCTGCCCCGTCAGCAGTCTCGGGGCTGTGCTGGTGGGAGGGAGTGAGGGGCCACAGCTTTGTGGGTGGCCCGGTGTGAGTGGGGTTCTGCTGGCCTTTCTGCAGGAGTTGCCAGGCTGCCGCCTGTAAAGAAGAGGATGTGTCACCCATACCTTCCGCTGGAATTTCTCTCCGGACAGAGTTGAGGAAGGAAAAAAGCAGTGGGGGCCGGGACAGGATGGGTATCTCAGGCAGGGCAATGGAAAGCTTCTGGAAGAGCGCCGGGGCCAGGACCACGCTGGCTGGCCTGCAGGCACCAAGTTGGCCTGTGTGCTGTCGCTGGTGTGGCTCCACGGTCCTTCCTCTAGGCTTTCAAACCCTTGTACATATTCAGGTGTTTTACCTGGAAAGGGTGGGAACAGTTCAGCAGCAGCTGGCCTGGGGCTCAGCTCACGTTTACTCACAGATGCCTCGGCATGGTCCCCCAGCTTTGCAATGAGGACGCTCCTTGCGTGGGGGGTGGGTTGCTGGCTGTATGGGAGATGGTTCCCCACCTCTGACCAATTTCAGAATTGTTTACCACTGGAGCAAGTGCCCTGATAGTGTTTTCCTCTGTATAACTCCTGGGTTCAGGTTTTTTTTTTCTTTTATGGTTCAAGTTAGATTTTATTCCCCTTTTATGTATTTATAGATATAAGCATGGAAATAATTCTTTCCTATAAATACATCTGTGTGATGGGAAGAATTTTTTCTGTTTTATTTTTAAATTTTATTTTTTAAAATTTTGAAATTTAATTTTATTTATGTTTTTATACAGCACGTTATTATTAGTTATGTATTTTATGTATATACATGTATACAGGTCAATCCCAAACTCCCAACTCATCCCACCACCACCACCCCATGGCTTCCCACACTTGGTGTCCATACGTTTGTTCTCTACCTCTGTGTCTCTATTTCTTCCCTGCAAACCAGTTCATCTGTACCATTTTTAGGCTCCACATATATGCATTAATAGACAATATTTGTTTTCCTCTTTCTGACTTACTTCATTCTGTATGACAGTCTCTCGATCCATCGATGTCTCTACAAATGACCCAGTTTCATTCCTTTTTATGGCCGAGTCATATTCCATTTTATATATGTACCACATCTTTATCCATTCATCTGTCTGTGGGCATTTAGGTTGCTTCCATTACCTGGCTATTGTAAATAGTGCTGCAACGAACATTGTGGTGAATGTGCCTTTTTGAAATACGGTTTTCTCTGGGTATATGCCCAGAAGTGGGATTGCTGGATCAGATGGTAATTCTATTTCTAGTTTTTTTAAGGAAACTCCATACTGTTCTCCATAGTGACTGTATCAATTTACATTCCCACCAATAGTGGAAGAGGGCTCCTTTTGTCCACACCCTCCCCAGAATTGGTTGTTTGTAGATTTTCTGATGATGCCGATTCTAACAGGTGTGAGGTGATACCTCATTGTAGTTTTGATTTGCATTTCTCTAATAATTAGTGCTGTTGAGCAGCTTTTCATGTGCGTCTTGGCCATCTCTGTGTCTCCTTTGAAGAAACGTCTCTTTAGATCTTCTGCCCATTTTTTTTGGGTTGTTTGTTTTTTTAATATTAAGCTGCATGAGCTGTTTATATATATTGGAGATTAAACCTGTGTCCATTGATTCGTTTGCAACGATTTTCACCCATCCTGAGGGATGCCTTTTTCCATTCCCGTTTTTTTTAACAAAAAAGGAAAGAAAGGAAAAGAAGCAGAACACTAATGTGCGTAAAATATGCCTTTTGAAACGGTCGTTTTGAAATATGGACATCCTTTGAATTTTTTGGTCGATATGTGACCCCAGGATTTGTTTTCAGGGCAGGTGTCATTTACAGGCCTGCAATGATTTTGAATATCAACTGACCATTAGCGTTGGGATTAAAGCTGCTGTTGTGTGAAACGGCCACAAGGTGGCAGCAGTTCACCCTTACCAAATCTGGTTCCTAGGGCAAGAGAGCCTCAGTGGAAGTGGTGTTCTAGATTGGAGTTTAGAATGGAATGTACCAGGAGAAAGCCCCTCACGTTTGTCTCACTACTTCTTGTTCGTGTTTTTAATTTAAGTTTTTATTTTTTATTACAGCAAGTTTGATTACAATGTTTGGCTTGTTGTAGGTGTGGAAGATGTGGTTCTTTTACACATATACAGATGACTGTTCTTCTTGGGATCCTTTTCCCATGTACGTTATGACAGAATGTTGAGTAGTCCTCTCTTGGTATTCTGTAGGTCTTTGGTGATTATATATGTCACCTGTGTTTGTATATGTCTGTTAACCCCGATATCGTAATGAAACCAATCCTCACACCTTTCCATTGGTGAACCATAAGTTTGTTTAATGAATCTGTGATTGCCCTTCTCCGTGGAAATATCTGCCCTGGTATCCATTTTTAGGTAACACCTATAAGTGATATGATATGATATGTGTCTTTCACTTTCTGACTTACTACAAGTCACGTGATTACTTCTAGACTCATCTACGGTGCTGCAAATGGCATTGTGTCCTTTTTTCCCTTGGCTTCTCTTCTGCCTTAGCGGGGTCCATTTTCAACAATGTGATTCCCTGAGGGTTGTGGATTAGCTGACCTGGGCAGCCTTACCCTGCCGGCCCGCCCTCCCCAGGTGTGCCTCGTTGAGATCAATATAAACAGCGCTCCAGGCAGCAATAGCCCCTGAAGCTGTGCCTGACTCCATATTCTCTGCCCCGTCAGCAGTCTCGGGGCTGTGCTGGTGGGAGGGAGTGAGGGGCCACAGCTTTGTGGGTGGCCCGGTGTGAGTGGGGTTCTGCTGGCCTTTCTGCAGGAGTTGCCAGGCTGCCGCCTGTAAAGAAGAGGATGTGTCACCCATACCTTCCGCTGGAATTTCTCTCCGGACAGAGGTGAGGAAGGAAAAAAGCAGTGGGGGCCGGGACAGGAGGGGTATCTCAGGCAGGGCAATGGAAAGCTTCTGGAAGAGCGCCAGGGTCCAGGACCACGCTGGCTGGCCTGCAGGCACCAAGTTGGCCTGCGTGCTGTCGCTGGTGTGGCTCCACGGTCCTTCCTCTAGGCTTTCAAGCCCTTGTACATATTCAGGTGTTTTACCTGGAATGGGTGGGAACAGTTCAGCAGCAGCTGGCCTGGGGCTCAGCTCAAGTTTACTCACAGATGCCTCGGCACGGTCCCCCAGCTTTGCAATGAGGACGCTCCTTGCGTGGGGGTTGGGTTGTTGGCTGTATGGGAGATGGTTCCCCACCTCTGACCAATTTCAGAATTGTTTAACACTGGAGCAAGTGCCGTGATAGGGTTTTCCTCTGTATAACTCGTGGGTTCACTTTTTTTTTTCTTTTATGTTTCAAGTTAGATGTTATTCCTCTTTTATGTATTTATAGATATAAGCATGGAAATAATTCATTCCTATAAATACATCTGTGTGACAGGAAGAACTTTTTTCTGTTTTATTTTTAAATTTTATTTTTTAAAATTTTGAAATTTTATTTATTTTTTTATACAGCACGTTATTATTAGTTATGTATTTTATGCATATACATGTATACAGGTGAATCCCAAACTCCCAACTCATCCCACCACCACCACCCCATGGCTTCCCACACTTGGTGTCCATACGTTTGTTCTCTACCTCTGTGTCTCTATTTCTTCCCTGCAAACCAGTTCATCTGTACCATTTTTAGGCTCCACATATATGCATTAATAGACAATATTTGTTTTCCTCTTTCTGACTTACTTCATTCTGTATGACAGTCTCTCGATCCATCGATGTCTCTACAAATGACCCAGTTTCATTCCTTTTTATGGCCGAGTCATATTCCATTTTATATATGTACCACATCTTTATCCATTCATCTGTCTGTGGGCATTTAGGTTGCTTCCATTACCTGGCTATTGTAAATAGTGCTGCAACGAACATTGTGGTGAATGTGCCTTTTTGAAATACGGTTTTCTCTGGGTATATGCCCAGAAGTGGGATTGCTGGATCAGATGGTAATTCTATTTCTAGTTTTTTTAAGGAAACTCCATACTGTTCTCCATAGTGACTGTATCAATTTACATTCCCACCAATAGTGGAAGAGGGCTCCTTTTGTCCACACCCTCCCCAGAATTGGTTGTTTGTAGATTTTCTGATGATGCCGATTCTAACAGGTGTGAGGTGATACCTCATTGTAGTTTTGATTTGCATTTCTCTAATAATTAGTGCTGTTGAGCAGCTTTTCATGTGCGTCTTGGCCATCTCTGTGTCTCCTTTGAAGAAACGTCTCTTTAGATCTTCTGCCCATTTTTTTTGGGTTGTTTGTTTTTTTAATATTAAGCTTCATGAGCTGTTTATATATATTGGAGATTAAACCTGTGTCCAGTGATTCGTTTGCAACGATTTTCACCCAGCCTGAGGGATGCCTTTTTCCATTCCCGTTTTTTTTAACAAAAAAGGAAAGAAAGGAAAAGAAGCAGAACACTAATGTGCGTAAAATATGCCTTTTGAAACGGTCGTTTTGAAATATGGACGTCCTTTGAATTTTTTGGTCGATATGTGACCCCAGGATTTGTTTTCAGGGCAGGTGTCATTTACAGGCCTGCAATGATTTTGAATATCAACTGACCATTAGTGTTGGGATTAAAGCTGCTGTTGTGTGAAACGGCCACAAGGTGGCAGCAGTTCACCCTTACCAAATCTGGTTACTAGGGCAAGAGAGCCTCAGTGGAAGTGGTGTTCTAGATTGGAGTTTAGAATGGAATGTACCAGGAGAAAGCCCCTCACGTTTGTCTCACTACTTCTTGTTCGTGTTTTTAATTTAAGTTTTTATTTTTTATTACAGCAAGTTTGATTACAATGTTTGGCTTGTTGTAGGTGTGGAAGATGTGGTTCTTTTACACATATACAGATGACTGTTCTTCTTGGGATCCTTTTCCCATGTACGTTATGACAGAATGTTGAGTAGTCCTCTCTTGGTATTCTGTAGGTCTTTGGTGATTATATATGTCACCTGTGTTTGTATATGTCTGTTAACCCCGATATCGTAATGAAACCAATCCTCACACCTTTCCATTGGTGAACCATAAGTTTGTTTAATGAATCTGTGATTGCCCTTCTCCGTGGAAATATCTGCCCTGGTATCCATTTTTAGGTAACACCTCTAAGTGATATGATATGTGTCTTTCACTTTCTGACTTACTACAAGTCACGTGATTACTTCTAGACTCATCTACGGGGCTGCAAATGGCATTTTGTCCTTTTTTTCCTTGGCTCTTCTTCTGCCTTTGCGGGGTCCATTTTCAACAATGTGATTCCCTGAGGGTTGTGGATTAGCTGACCTGGGCAGCCTTACCCTGCCCGCCTGCCCTCCTCAGGTGTGCCTCGTTGAGGTCAATATAAACAGTGCTCCAGGCAGCAGTAGCCTCTGAAGCTGTGCCTGACTCCATATTCTCTGCCCCGTCAGCAGTCTCGGGGCTGTGCTGGTGGGAGGGAGTGAGGGGCCACAGCTTTGTGGGTGGCCCGGTGTGAGTGGGGTTCTGCTGGCCTTTCTGCAGGAGTTGCCAGGCTGCCGCCTGTAAAGAAGAGGATGTGTCACCCATACCTTCCGCTGGAATTTCTCTCCGGACAGAGTTGAGGAAGGAAAAAAGCAGTGGGGGCCGGGACAGGATGGGTATCTCAGGCAGGGCAATGGAAAGCTTCTGGAAGAGCGCCGGGGCCAGGACCACGCTGGCTGGCCTGCAGGCACCAAGTTGGCCTGTGTGCTGTCGCTGGTGTGGCTCCACGGTCCTTCCTCTAGGCTTTCAAGCCCTTGTACATATTCAGGTGTTTTACCTGGAAAGGGTGGGAACAGTTCAGCAGCAGCTGGCCTGGGGCTCAGCTCACGTTTACTCACAGATGCCTCGGCATGGTCCCCCAGCTTTGCAATGAGGACGCTCCTTGCGTGGGGGGTGGGTTGCTGGCTGTATGGGAGATGGTTCCCCACCTCTGACCAATTTCAGAATTGTTTACCACTGGAGCAAGTGCCCTGATAGTGTTTTCCTCTGTATAACTCCTGGGTTCAGGTTTTTTTTTTCTTTTATGGTTCAAGTTAGATTTTATTCCCCTTTTATGTATTTATAGATATAAGCATGGAAATAATTCTTTCCTATAAATACATCTGTGTGATGGGAAGAATTTTTTCTGTTTTATTTTTAAATTTTATTTTTTAAAATTTTGAAATTTAATTTTATTTATGTTTTTATACAGCACGTTATTATTAGTTATGTATTTTATGTATATACATGTATACAGGTCAATCCCAAACTCCCAACTCATCCCACCACCACCACCCCATGGCTTCCCACACTTGGTGTCCATACGTTTGTTCTCTACCTCTGTGTCTCTATTTCTTCCCTGCAAACCAGTTCATCTGTACCATTTTTAGGCTCCACATATATGCATTAATAGACAATATTTGTTTTCCTCTTTCTGACTTACTTCATTCTGTATGACAGTCTCTCGATCCATCGATGTCTCTACAAATGACCCAGTTTCATTCCTTTTTATGGCCGAGTCATATTCCATTTTATATATGTACCACATCTTTATCCATTCATCTGTCTGTGGGCATTTAGGTTGCTTCCATTACCTGGCTATTGTAAATAGTGCTGCAACGAACATTGTGGTGAATGTGCCTTTTTAATTTACGGTTTTCTCTGGGTATATGCCCAGAAGTGGGATTGCTGGATCAGATGGTAATTCTATTTCTAGTTTTTTTAAGGAAACTCCATACTGTTCTCCATAGTGACTGTATCAATTTACATTCCCACCAATAGTGGAAGAGGGCTCCTTTTGTCCACACCCTCCCCAGAATTGGTTGTTTGTAGATTTTCTGATGATGCCGATTCTAACAGGTGTGAGGTGATACCTCATTGTAGTTTTGATTTGCATTTCTCTAATAATTAGTGCTGTTGAGCAGCTTTTCATGTGCGTCTTGGCCATCTCTGTGTCTCCTTTGAAGAAACGTCTCTTTAGATCTTCTGCCCATTTTTTTTGGGTTGTTTGTTTTTTTAATATTAAGCTGCATGAGCTGTTTATATATATTGGAGATTAAACCTGTGTCCATTGATTCGTTTGCAACGATTTTCACCCATCCTGAGGGATGCCTTTTTCCATTCCCGTTTTTTTTAACAAAAAAGGAAAGAAAGGAAAAGAAGCAGAACACTAATGTGCGTAAAATATGCCTTTTGAAACGGTCGTTTTGAAATATGGACATCCTTTGAATTTTTTGGTCGATATGTGACCCCAGGATTTGTTTTCAGGGCAGGTGTCATTTACAGGCCTGCAATGATTTTGAATATCAACTGACCATTAGCGTTGGGATTAAAGCTGCTGTTGTGTGAAACGGCCACAAGGTGGCAGCAGTTCACCCTTACCAAATCTGGTTCCTAGGGCAAGAGAGCCTCAGTGGAAGTGGTGTTCTAGATTGGAGTTTAGAATGGAATGTACCAGGAGAAAGCCCCTCACGTTTGTCTCACTACTTCTTGTTCGTGTTTTTAATTTAAATTTTTATTTTTTATTACAGCAAGTTTGATTACAATGTTTGGCTTGTTGTAGGTGTGGAAGATGTGGTTCTTTTACACATATACAGATGACTGTTCTTCTTGGGATCCTTTTCCCATGTACGTTATGACAGAATGTTGAGTAGTCCTCTCTTGGTATTCTGTAGGTCTTTGGTGATTATATATGTCACCTGTGTTTGTATATGTCTGTTAACCCCGATATCGTAATGAAACCAATCCTCACACCTTTCCATTGGTGAACCATAAGTTTGTTTAATGAATCTGTGATTGCCCTTCTCCGTGGAAATATCTGCCCTGGTATCCATTTTTAGGTAACACCTATAAGTGATATGATATGATATGTGTCTTTCACTTTCTGACTTACTACAAGTCACGTGATTACTTCTAGACTCATCTACGGTGCTGCAAATGGCATTGTGTCCTTTTTTCCCTTGGCTTCTCTTCTGCCTTAGCGGGGTCCATTTTCAACAATGTGATTCCCTGAGGGTTGTGGATTAGCTGACCTGGGCAGCCTTACCCTGCCGGCCCGCCCTCCCCAGGTGTGCCTCGTTGAGATCAATATAAACAGCGCTCCAGGCAGCAATAGCCCCTGAAGCTGTGCCTGACTCCATATTCTCTGCCCCGTCAGCAGTCTCGGGGCTGTGCTGGTGGGAGGGAGTGAGGGGCCACAGCTTTGTGGGTGGCCCGGTGTGAGTGGGGTTCTGCTGGCCTTTCTGCAGGAGTTGCCAGGCTGCCGCCTGTAAAGAAGAGGATGTGTCACCCATACCTTCCGCTGGAATTTCTCTCCGGACAGAGGTGAGGAAGGAAAAAAGCAGTGGGGGCCGGGACAGGAGGGGTATCTCAGGCAGGGCAATGGAAAGCTTCTGGAAGAGCGCCAGGGTCCAGGACCACGCTGGCTGGCCTGCAGGCACCAAGTTGGCCTGCGTGCTGTCGCTGGTGTGGCTCCACGGTCCTTCCTCTAGGCTTTCAAGCCCTTGTACATATTCAGGTGTTTTACCTGGAATGGGTGGGAACAGTTCAGCAGCAGCTGGCCTGGGGCTCAGCTCAAGTTTACTCACAGATGCCTCGGCACGGTCCCCCAGCTTTGCAATGAGGACGCTCCTTGCGTGGGGGTTGGGTTGTTGGCTGTATGGGAGATGGTTCCCCACCTCTGACCAATTTCAGAATTGTTTAACACTGGAGCAAGTGCCGTGATAGGGTTTTCCTCTGTATAACTCGTGGGTTCACTTTTTTTTTTCTTTTATGTTTCAAGTTAGATGTTATTCCTCTTTTATGTATTTATAGATATAAGCATGGAAATAATTCATTCCTATAAATACATCTGTGTGACAGGAAGAACTTTTTTCTGTTTTATTTTTAAATTTTATTTTTTAAAATTTTGAAATTTTATTTATTTTTTTATACAGCACGTTATTATTAGTTATGTATTTTATGCATATACATGTATACAGGTGAATCCCAAACTCCCAACTCATCCCACCACCACCACCCCATGGCTTCCCACACTTGGTGTCCATACGTTTGTTCTCTACCTCTGTGTCTCTATTTCTTCCCTGCAAACCAGTTCATCTGTACCATTTTTAGGCTCCACATATATGCATTAATAGACAATATTTGTTTTCCTCTTTCTGACTTACTTCATTCTGTATGACAGTCTCTCGATCCATCGATGTCTCTACAAATGACCCAGTTTCATTCCTTTTTATGGCCGAGTCATATTCCATTTTATATATGTACCACATCTTTATCCATTCATCTGTCTGTGGGCATTTAGGTTGCTTCCATTACCTGGCTATTGTAAATAGTGCTGCAACGAACATTGTGGTGAATGTGCCTTTTTGAAATACGGTTTTCTCTGGGTATATGCCCAGAAGTGGGATTGCTGGATCAGATGGTAATTCTATTTCTAGTTTTTTTAAGGAAACTCCATACTGTTCTCCATAGTGACTGTATCAATTTACATTCCCACCAATAGTGGAAGAGGGCTCCTTTTGTCCACACCCTCCCCAGAATTGGTTGTTTGTAGATTTTCTGATGATGCCGATTCTAACAGGTGTGAGGTGATACCTCATTGTAGTTTTGATTTGCATTTCTCTAATAATTAGTGCTGTTGAGCAGCTTTTCATGTGCGTCTTGGCCATCTCTGTGTCTCCTTTGAAGAAACGTCTCTTTAGATCTTCTGCCCATTTTTTGGGGGGTTGTTTGTTTTTTTAATATTAAGCTGCATGAGCTGTTTATATATATTGGAGATTAAACCTGTGTCCATTGATTCGTTTGCAACGATTTTCACCCATCCTGAGGGATGCCTTTTTCCATTCCCGTTTTTTTTAACAAAAAAGGAAAGAAAGGAAAAGAAGCAGAACACTAATGTGCGTAAAATATGCCTTTTGAAACGGTCGTTTTGAAATATGGACGTCCTTTGAATTTTTTGGTCGATATGTGACCCCAGGATTTGTTTTCAGGGCAGGTGTCATTTACAGGCCTGCAATGATTTTGAATATCAACTGACCATTAGCGTTGGGATTAAAGGTGCTGTTGTGTGAAACGGCCACAAGGTGGCAGCAGTTCACCCTTACCAAATCTGGTTCCTAGGGCAAGAGAGCCTCAGTGGAAGTGGTGTTCTAGATTGGAGTTTAGAATGGAATGTACCAGGAGAAAGCCCCTCACGTTTGTCTCACTACTTCTTGTTCGTGTTTTTAATTTAAGTTTTTATTTTTTATTACAGCAAGTTTGATTACAATGTTTGGCTTGTTGTAGGTGTGGAAGATGTGGTTCTTTTACACATATACAGATGACTGTTCTTCTTGGGATCCTTTTCCCATGTACGTTATGACAGAATGTTGAGTAGTCCTCTCTTGGTATTCTGTAGGTCTTTGGTGATTATATATGTCACCTGTGTTTGTATATGTCTGTTAACCCCGATATCGTAATGAAACCAATCCTCACACCTTTCCATTGGTGAACCATAAGTTTGTTTAATGAATCTGTGATTGCCCTTCTCCGTGGAAATATCTGCCCTGGTATCCATTTTTAGGTAACACCTATAAGTGATATGATATGATATGTGTCTTTCACTTTCTGACTTACTACAAGTCACGTGATTACTTCTAGACTCATCTACGGTGCTGCAAATGGCATTGTGTCCTTTTTTCCCTTGGCTTCTCTTCTGCCTTAGCGGGGTCCATTTTCAACAATGTGATTCCCTGAGGGTTGTGGATTAGCTGACCTGGGCAGCCTTACCCTGCCGGCCCGCCCTCCCCAGGTGTGCCTCGTTGAGATCAATATAAACAGCGCTCCAGGCAGCAATAGCCCCTGAAGCTGTGCCTGACTCCATATTCTCTGCCCCGTCAGCAGTCTCGGGGCTGTGCTGGTGGGAGGGAGTGAGGGGCCACAGCTTTGTGGGTGGCCCGGTGTGAGTGGGGTTCTGCTGGCCTTTCTGCAGGAGTTGCCAGGCTGCCGCCTGTAAAGAAGAGGATGTGTCACCCATACCTTCTGCTGGAATTTCTCTCCGGACAGAGGTGAGGAAGGAAAAAAGCAGTGGGGGCCGGGACAGGAGGGGTATCTCAGGCAGGGCAATGGAAAGCTTCTGGAAGAGCGCCAGGGTCCAGGACCACGCTGGCTGGCCTGCAGGCACCAAGTTGGCCTGCGTGCTGTCGCTGGTGTGGCTCCACGGTCCTTCCTCTAGGCTTTCAAGCCCTTGTACATATTCAGGTGTTTTACCTGGAATGGGTGGGAACAGTTCAGCAGCAGCTGGCCTGGGGCTCAGCTCAAGTTTACTCACAGATGCCTCGGCACGGTCCCCCAGCTTTGCAATGAGGACGCTCCTTGCGTGGGGGTTGGGTTGTTGGCTGTATGGGAGATGGTTCCCCACCTCTGACCAATTTCAGAATTGTTTAACACTGGAGCAAGTGCCGTGATAGGGTTTTCCTCTGTATAACTCGTGGGTTCACTTTTTTTTTCTTTTATGTTTCAAGTTAGATGTTATTCCTCTTTTATGTATTTATAGATATAAGCATGGAAATAATTCATTCCTATAAATACATCTGTGTGACAGGAAGAACTTTTTTCTGTTTTATTTTTAAATTTTATTTTTTAAAATTTTGAAATTTTATTTATTTTTTTATACAGCACGTTATTATTAGTTATGTATTTTATGCATATACATGTATACAGGTGAATCCCAAACTCCCAACTCATCCCACCACCACCACCCCATGGCTTCCCACACTTGGTGTCCATACGTTTGTTCTCTACCTCTGTGTCTCTATTTCTTCCCTGCAAACCAGTTCATCTGTACCATTTTTAGGCTCCACATATATGCATTAATAGACAATATTTGTTTTCCTCTTTCTGACTTACTTCATTCTGTATGACAGTCTCTCGATCCATCGATGTCTCTACAAATGACCCAGTTTCATTCCTTTTTATGGCCGAGTCATATTCCATTTTATATATGTACCACATCTTTATCCATTCATCTGTCTGTGGGCATTTAGGTTGCTTCCATTACCTGGCTATTGTAAATAGTGCTGCAACGAACATTGTGGTGAATGTGCCTTTTTGAAATACGGTTTTCTCTGGGTATATGCCCAGAAGTGGGATTGCTGGATCAGATGGTAATTCTATTTCTAGTTTTTTTAAGGAAACTCCATACTGTTCTCCATAGTGACTGTATCAATTTACATTCCCACCAATAGTGGAAGAGGGCTCCTTTTGTCCACACCCTCCCCAGAATTGGTTGTTTGTAGATTTTCTGATGATGCCGATTCTAACAGGTGTGAGGAGATACCTCATTGTAGTTTTGATTTGCATTTCTCTAATAATTAGTGCTGTTGAGCAGCTTTTCATGTGCGTCTTGGCCATCTCTGTGTCTCCTTTGAAGAAACGTCTCTTTAGATCTTCTGCCCATTTTTTGGGGGGTTGTTTGTTTTTTTAATATTAAGCTTCATGAGCTGTTTATATATATTGGAGATTAAACCTGTGTCCATTGATTCGTTTGCAACGATTTTCACCCAGCCTGAGGGATGCCTTTTTCCATTCCCGTTTTTTTTAACAAAAAAGGAAAGAAAGGAAAAGAAGCAGAACACTAATGTGCGTAAAATATGCCTTTTGAAACGGTCGTTTTGAAATATGGACGTCCTTTGAATTTTTTGGTCGATATGTGACCCCAGGATTTGTTTTCAGGGCAGGTGTCATTTACAGGCCTGCAATGATTTTGAATATCAACTGATCATTAGTGTTGGGATTAAAGCTGCTGTTGTGTGAAACGGCCACAAGGTGGCAGCAGTTCACCCTTACCAAATCTGGTTACTAGGGCAAGAGAGCCTCAGTGGAAGTGGTGTTCTAGATTGGAGTTTAGAATGGAATGTACCAGGAGAAAGCCCCTCACGTTTGTCTCACTACTTCTTGTTCGTGTTTTTAATTTAAGTTTTTATTTTTTATTACAGCAAGTTTGATTACAATGTTTGGCTTGTTGTAGGTGTGGAAGATGTGGTTCTTTTACACATATACAGATGACTGTTCTTCTTGGGATCCTTTTCCCATGTACGTTATGACAGAATGTTGAGTAGTCCTCTCTTGGTATTCTGTAGGTCTTTGGTGATTATATATGTCACCTGTGTTTGTATATGTCTGTTAACCCCGATATCGTAATGAAACCAATCCTCACACCTTTCCATTGGTGAACCATAAGTTTGTTTAATGAATCTGTGATTGCCCTTCTCCGTGGAAATATCTGCCCTGGTATCCATTTTTAGGTAACACCTCTAAGTGATATGATATGTGTCTTTCACTTTCTGACTTACTACAAGTCACGTGATTACTTCTAGACTCATCTACGGGGCTGCAAATGGCATTTTGTCCTTTTTTTCCTTGGCTCTTCTTCTGCCTTTGCGGGGTCCATTTTCAACAATGTGATTCCCTGAGGGTTGTGGATTAGCTGACCTGGGCAGCCTTACCCTGCCCGCCTGCCCTCCTCAGGTGTGCCTCGTTGAGGTCAATATAAACAGTGCTCCAGGCAGCAGTAGCCTCTGAAGCTGTGCCTGACTCCATATTCTCTGCCCCGTCAGCAGTCTCGGGGCTGTGCTGGTGGGAGGGAGTGAGGGGCCACAGCTTTGTGGGTGGCCCGGTGTGAGTGGGGTTCTGCTGGCCTTTCTGCAGGAGTTGCCAGGCTGCCGCCTGTAAAGAAGAGGATGTGTCACCCATACCTTCCGCTGGAATTTCTCTCCGGACAGAGTTGAGGAAGGAAAAAAGCAGTGGGGGCCGGGACAGGATGGGTATCTCAGGCAGGGCAATGGAAAGCTTCTGGAAGAGCGCCGGGGCCAGGACCACGCTGGCTGGCCTGCAGGCACCAAGTTGGCCTGTGTGCTGTCGCTGGTGTGGCTCCACGGTCCTTCCTCTAGGCTTTCAAGCCCTTGTACATATTCAGGTGTTTTACCTGGAAAGGGTGGGAACAGTTCAGCAGCAGCTGGCCTGGGGCTCAGCTCACGTTTACTCACAGATGCCTCGGCATGGTCCCCCAGCTTTGCAATGAGGACGCTCCTTGCGTGGGGGGTGGGTTGCTGGCTGTATGGGAGATGGTTCCCCACCTCTGACCAATTTCAGAATTGTTTACCACTGGAGCAAGTGCCCTGATAGTGTTTTCCTCTGTATAACTCCTGGGTTCAGGTTTTTTTTTTCTTTTATGGTTCAAGTTAGATTTTATTCCCCTTTTATGTATTTATAGATATAAGCATGGAAATAATTCTTTCCTATAAATACATCTGTGTGATGGGAAGAATTTTTTCTGTTTTATTTTTAAATTTTATTTTTTAAAATTTTGAAATTTAATTTTATTTATGTTTTTATACAGCACGTTATTATTAGTTATGTATTTTATGTATATACATGTATACAGGTCAATCCCAAACTCCCAACTCATCCCACCACCACCACCCCATGGCTTCCCACACTTGGTGTCCATACGTTTGTTCTCTACCTCTGTGTCTCTATTTCTTCCCTGCAAACCAGTTCATCTGTACCATTTTTAGGCTCCACATATATGCATTAATAGACAATATTTGTTTTCCTCTTTCTGACTTACTTCATTCTGTATGACAGTCTCTCGATCCATCGATGTCTCTACAAATGACCCAGTTTCATTCCTTTTTATGGCCGAGTCATATTCCATTTTATATATGTACCACATCTTTATCCATTCATCTGTCTGTGGGCATTTAGGTTGCTTCCATTACCTGGCTATTGTAAATAGTGCTGCAACGAACATTGTGGTGAATGTGCCTTTTTGAAATACGGTTTTCTCTGGGTATATGCCCAGAAGTGGGATTGCTGGATCAGATGGTAATTCTATTTCTAGTTTTTTTAAGGAAACTCCATACTGTTCTCCATAGTGACTGTATCAATTTACATTCCCACCAATAGTGGAAGAGGGCTCCTTTTGTCCACACCCTCCCCAGAATTGGTTGTTTGTAGATTTTCTGATGATGCCGATTCTAACAGGTGTGAGGTGATACCTCATTGTAGTTTTGATTTGCATTTCTCTAATAATTAGTGCTGTTGAGCAGCTTTTCATGTGCGTCTTGGCCATCTCTGTGTCTCCTTTGAAGAAACGTCTCTTTAGATCTTCTGCCCATTTTTTTTGGGTTGTTTGTTTTTTTAATATTAAGCTGCATGAGCTGTTTATATATATTGGAGATTAAACCTGTGTCCATTGATTCGTTTGCAACGATTTTCACCCATCCTGAGGGATGCCTTTTTCCATTCCCGTTTTTTTTAACAAAAAAGGAAAGAAAGGAAAAGAAGCAGAACACTAATGTGCGTAAAATATGCCTTTTGAAACGGTCGTTTTGAAATATGGACATCCTTTGAATTTTTTGGTCGATATGTGACCCCAGGATTTGTTTTCAGGGCAGGTGTCATTTACAGGCCTGCAATGATTTTGAATATCAACTGACCATTAGCGTTGGGATTAAAGCTGCTGTTGTGTGAAACGGCCACAAGGTGGCAGCAGTTCACCCTTACCAAATCTGGTTCCTAGGGCAAGAGAGCCTCAGTGGAAGTGGTGTTCTAGATTGGAGTTTAGAATGGAATGTGCCAGGAGAAAGCCCCTCACGTTTGTCTCACTACTTCTTGTTCGTGTTTTTAATTTAAGTTTTTATTTTTTATTACAGCAAGTTTGATTACAATGTTTGGCTTGTTGTAGGTGTGGAAGATGTGGTTCTTTTACACATATACAGATGACTGTTCTTCTTGGGATCCTTTTCCCATGTACGTTATGACAGAATGTTGAGTAGTCCTCTCTTGGTATTCTGTAGGTCTTTGGTGATTATATATGTCACCTGTGTTTGTATATGTCTGTTAACCCCGATATCGTAATGAAACCAATCCTCACACCTTTCCATTGGTGAACCATAAGTTTGTTTAATGAATCTGTGATTGCCCTTCTCCGTGGAAATATCTGCCCTGGTATCCATTTTTAGGTAACACCTATAAGTGATATGATATGATATGTGTCTTTCACTTTCTGACTTACTACAAGTCACGTGATTACTTCTAGACTCATCTACGGTGCTGCAAATGGCATTGTGTCCTTTTTTCCCTTGGCTTCTCTTCTGCCTTAGCGGGGTCCATTTTCAACAATGTGATTCCCTGAGGGTTGTGGATTAGCTGACCTGGGCAGCCTTACCCTGCCGGCCCGCCCTCCCCAGGTGTGCCTCGTTGAGATCAATATAAACAGCGCTCCAGGCAGCAATAGCCCCTGAAGCTGTGCCTGACTCCATATTCTCTGCCCCGTCAGCAGTCTCGGGGCTGTGCTGGTGGGAGGGAGTGAGGGGCCACAGCTTTGTGGGTGGCCCGGTGTGAGTGGGGTTCTGCTGGCCTTTCTGCAGGAGTTGCCAGGCTGCCGCCTGTAAAGAAGAGGATGTGTCACCCATACCTTCCGCTGGAATTTCTCTCCGGACAGAGGTGAGGAAGGAAAAAAGCAGTGGGGGCCGGGACAGGATGGGTATCTCAGGCAGGGCAATGGAAAGCTTCTGGAAGAGCGCCGGGGCCAGGACCACGCTGGCTGGCCTGCAGGCACCAAGTTGGCCTGTGTGCTGTCGCTGGTGTGGCTCCACGGTCCTTCCTCTAGGCTTTCAAGCCCTTGTACATATTCAGGTGTTTTACCTGGAAAGGGTGGGAACAGTTCAGCAGCAGCTGGCCTGGGGCTCAGCTCACGTTTACTCACAGATGCCTTGGCATGGTCCCCCAGCTTTGCAATGAGGACGCTCCTTGCGTGGGGGGTGGGTTGCTGGCTGTATGGGAGATGGTTCCCCACCTCTGACCAATTTCAGAATTGTTTACCACTGGAGCAAGTGCCCTGATAGTGTTTTCCTCTGTATAACTCCTGGGTTCAGGTTTTTTTTTTCTTTTATGGTTCAAGTTAGATTTTATTCCCCTTTTATGTATTTATAGATATAAGCATGGAAATAATTCTTTCCTATAAATACATCTGTGTGATGGGAAGAATTTTTTCTGTTTTATTTTTAAATTTTATTTTTTAAAATTTTGAAATTTAATTTTATTTATGTTTTTATACAGCACGTTATTATTAGTTATGTATTTTATGTATATACATGTATACAGGTCAATCCCAAACTCCCAACTCATCCCACCACCACCACCCCATGGCTTCCCACACTTGGTGTCCATACGTTTGTTCTCTACCTCTGTGTCTCTATTTCTTCCCTGCAAACCAGTTCATCTGTACCATTTTTAGGCTCCACATATATGCATTAATAGACAATATTTGTTTTCCTCTTTCTGACTTACTTCATTCTGTATGACAGTCTCTCGATCCATCGATGTCTCTACAAATGACCCAGTTTCATTCCTTTTTATGGCCGAGTCATATTCCATTTTATATATGTACCACATCTTTATCCATTCATCTGTCTGTGGGCATTTAGGTTGCTTCCATTACCTGGCTATTGTAAATAGTGCTGCAACGAACATTGTGGTGAATGTGCCTTTTTGAAATACGGTTTTCTCTGGGTATATGCCCAGAAGTGGGATTGCTGGATCAGATGGTAATTCTATTTCTAGTTTTTTTAAGGAAACTCCATACTGTTCTCCATAGTGACTGTATCAATTTACATTCCCACCAATAGTGGAAGAGGGCTCCTTTTGTCCACACCCTCCCCAGAATTGGTTGTTTGTAGATTTTCTGATGATGCCGATTCTAACAGGTGTGAGGAGATACCTCATTGTAGTTTTGATTTGCATTTCTCTAATAATTAGTGCTGTTGAGCAGCTTTTCATGTGCGTCTTGGCCATCTCTGTGTCTCCTTTGAAGAAACGTCTCTTTAGATCTTCTGCCCATTTTTTGGGGGGTTGTTTGTTTTTTTAATATTAAGCTTCATGAGCTGTTTATATATATTGGAGATTAAACCTGTGTCCAGTGATTCGTTTGCAACGATTTTCACCCAGCCTGAGGGATGCCTTTTTCCATTCCCGTTTTTTTTAACAAAAAAGGAAAGAAAGGAAAAGAAGCAGAACACTAATGTGCGTAAAATATGCCTTTTGAAACGGTCGTTTTGAAATATGGACGTCCTTTGAATTTTTTGGTCGATATGTGACCCCAGGATTTGTTTTCAGGGCAGGTGTCATTTACAGGCCTGCAATGATTTTGAATATCAACTGACCATTAGTGTTGGGATTAAAGCTGCTGTTGTGTGAAACGGCCACAAGGTGGCAGCAGTTCACCCTTACCAAATCTGGTTACTAGGGCAAGAGAGCCTCAGTGGAAGTGGTGTTCTAGATTGGAGTTTAGAATGGAATGTACCAGGAGAAAGCCCCTCACGTTTGTCTCACTACTTCTTGTTCGTGTTTTTAATTTAAGTTTTTATTTTTTATTACAGCAAGTTTGATTACAATGTTTGGCTTTTTGTAGGTGTGGAAGATGTGGTTCTTTTACACATATACAGATGACTGTTCTTCTTGGGATCCTTTTCCCATGTACGTTATGACAGAATGTTGAGTAGTCCTCTCTTGGTATTCTGTAGGTCTTTGGTGATTATATATGTCACCTGTGTTTGTATATGTCTGTTAACCCCGATATCGTAATGAAACCAATCCTCACACGTTTCCATTGGTGAACCATAAGTTTGTTTAATGAATCTGTGATTGCCCTTCTCCGTGGAAATATCTGCCCTGGTATCCATTTTTAGGTAACACCTCTAAGTGATATGATATGTGTCTTTCACTTTCTGACTTACTACAAGTCACGTGATTACTTCTAGACTCATCTACGGGGCTGCAAATGGCATTTTGTCCTTTTTTTCCTTGGCTCTTCTTCTGCCTTTGCGGGGTCCATTTTCAACAATGTGATTCCCTGAGGGTTGTGGATTAGCTGACCTGGGCAGCCTTACCCTGCCCGCCTGCCCTCCTCAGGTGTGCCTCGTTGAGGTCAATATAAACAGTGCTCCAGGCAGCAGTAGCCTCTGAAGCTGTGCCTGACTCCATATTCTCTGCCCCGTCAGCAGTCTCGGGGCTGTGCTGGTGGGAGGGAGTGAGGGGCCACAGCTTTGTGGGTGGCCCGGTGTGAGTGGGGTTCTGCTGGCCTTTCTGCAGGAGTTGCCAGGCTGCCGCCTGTAAAGAAGAGGATGTGTCACCCATACCTTCCGCTGGAATTTCTCTCCGGACAGAGGTGAGGAAGGAAAAAAGCAGTGGGGGCCGGGACAGGATGGGTATCTCAGGCAGGGCAATGGAAAGCTTCTGGAAGAGCGCCGGGGCCAGGACCACGCTGGCTGGCCTGCAGGCACCAAGTTGGCCTGTGTGCTGTCGCTGGTGTGGCTCCACGGTCCTTCCTCTAGGCTTTCAAGCCCTTGTACATATTCAGGTGTTTTACCTGGAAAGGGTGGGAACAGTTCAGCAGCAGCTGGCCTGGGGCTCAGCTCACGTTTACTCACAGATGCCTCGGCATGGTCCCCCAGCTTTGCAATGAGGACGCTCCTTGCGTGGGGGGTGGGTTGCTGGCTGTATGGGAGATGGTTCCCCACCTCTGACCAATTTCAGAATTGTTTACCACTGGAGCAAGTGCCCTTATAGTGTTTTCCTCTGTATAACTCCTGGGTTCAGGTTTTTTTTTTCTTTTATGGTTCAAGTTAGATTTTATTCCCCTTTTATGTATTTATAGATATAAGCATGGAAATAATTCTTTCCTATAAATACATCTGTGTGATGGGAAGAATTTTTTCTGTTTTATTTTTAAATTTTATTTTTTAAAATTTTGAAATTTAATTTTATTTATGTTTTTATACAGCACGTTATTATTAGTTATGTATTTTATGTATATACATGTATACAGGTCAATCCCAAACTCCCAACTCATCCCACCACCACCACCCCATGGCTTCCCACACTTGGTGTCCATACGTTTGTTCTCTACCTCTGTGTCTCTATTTCTTCCCTGCAAACCAGTTCATCTGTACCATTTTTAGGCTCCACATATATGCATTAATAGACAATATTTGTTTTCCTCTTTCTGACTTACTTCATTCTGTATGACAGTCTCTCGATCCATCGATGTCTCTACAAATGACCCAGTTTCATTCCTTTTTATGGCCGAGTCATATTCCATTTTATATATGTACCACATCTTTATCCATTCATCTGTCTGTGGGCATTTAGGTTGCTTCCATTACCTGGCTATTGTAAATAGTGCTGCAACGAACATTGTGGTGAATGTGCCTTTTTGAAATACGGTTTTCTCTGGGTATATGCCCAGAAGTGGGATTGCTGGATCAGATGGTAATTCTATTTCTAGTTTTTTTAAGGAAACTCCATACTGTTCTCCATAGTGACTGTATCAATTTACATTCCCACCAATAGTGGAAGAGGGCTCCTTTTGTCCACACCCTCCCCAGAATTGGTTGTTTGTAGATTTTCTGATGATGCCGATTCTAACAGGTGTGAGGTGATACCTCATTGTAGTTTTGATTTGCATTTCTCTAATAATTAGTGCTGTTGAGCAGCTTTTCATGTGCGTCTTGGCCATCTCTGTGTCTCCTTTGAAGAAACGTCTCTTTAGATCTTCTGCCCATTTTTTTTGGGTTGTTTGTTTTTTTAATATTAAGCTGCATGAGCTGTTTATATATATTGGAGATTAAACCTGTGTCCATTGATTCGTTTGCAACGATTTTCACCCATCCTGAGGGATGCCTTTTTCCATTCCCGTTTTTTTTAACAAAAAAGGAAAGAAAGGAAAAGAAGCAGAACACTAATGTGCGTAAAATATGCCTTTTGAAACGGTCGTTTTGAAATATGGACATCCTTTGAATTTTTTGGTCGATATGTGACCCCAGGATTTGTTTTCAGGGCAGGTGTCATTTACAGGCCTGCAATGATTTTGAATATCAACTGACCATTAGCGTTGGGATTAAAGCTGCTGTTGTGTGAAACGGCCACAAGGTGGCAGCAGTTCACCCTTACCAAATCTGGTTCCTAGGGCAAGAGAGCCTCAGTGGAAGTGGTGTTCTAGATTGGAGTTTAGAATGGAATGTACCAGGAGAAAGCCCCTCACGTTTGTCTCACTACTTCTTGTTCGTGTTTTTAATTTAAGTTTTTATTTTTTATTACAGCAAGTTTGATTACAATGTTTGGCTTGTTGTAGGTGTGGAAGATGTGGTTCTTTTACACATATACAGATGACTGTTCTTCTTGGGATCCTTTTCCCATGTACGTTATGACAGAATGTTGAGTAGTCCTCTCTTGGTATTCTGTAGGTCTTTGGTGATTATATATGTCACCTGTGTTTGTATATGTCTGTTAACCCCGATATCGTAATGAAACCAATCCTCACACCTTTCCATTGGTGAACCATAAGTTTGTTTAATGAATCTGTGATTGCCCTTCTCTGTGGAAATATCTGCCCTGGTATCCATTTTTAGGTAACACCTATAAGTGATATGATATGATATGTGTCTTTCACTTTCTGACTTACTACAAGTCACGTGATTACTTCTAGACTCATCTACGGTGCTGCAAATGGCATTGTGTCCTTTTTTCCCTTGGCTTCTCTTCTGCCTTAGCGGGGTCCATTTTCAACAATGTGATTCCCTGAGGGTTGTGGATTAGCTGACCTGGGCAGCCTTACCCTGCCGGCCCGCCCTCCCCAGGTGTGCCTCGTTGAGATCAATATAAACAGCGCTCCAGGCAGCAATAGCCCCTGAAGCTGTGCCTGACTCCATATTCTCTGCCCCGTCAGCAGTCTCGGGGCTGTGCTGGTGGGAGGGAGTGAGGGGCCACAGCTTTGTGGGTGGCCCGGTGTGAGTGGGGTTCTGCTGGCCTTTCTGCAGGAGTTGCCAGGCTGCCGCCTGTAAAGAAGAGGATGTGTCACCCATACCTTCCGCTGGAATTTCTCTCCGGACAGAGGTGAGGAAGGAAAAAAGCAGTGGGGGCCGGGACAGGATGGGTATCTCAGGCAGGGCAATGGAAAGCTTCTGGAAGAGCGCCGGGGCCAGGACAACGCTGGCTGGCCTGCAGGCACCAAGTTGGCCTGTGTGCTGTCGCTGGTGTGGCTCCACGGTCCTTCCTCTAGGCTTTCAAGCCCTTGTACATATTCAGGTGTTTTACCTGGAAAGGGTGGGAACAGTTCAGCAGCAGCTGGCCTGGGGCTCAGCTCACGTTTACTCACAGATGCCTTGGCATGGTCCCCCAGCTTTGTAATGAGGACGCTCCTTGCGTGGGGGGTGGGTTGCTGGCTGTATGGGAGATGGTTCCCCACCTCTGACCAATTTCAGAATTGTTTACCACTGGAGCAAGTGCCCTGATAGTGTTTTCCTCTGTATAACTCCTGGGTTCAGGTTTTTTTTTTCTTTTATGGTTCAAGTTAGATTTTATTCCCCTTTTATGTATTTATAGATATAAGCATGGAAATAATTCTTTCCTATAAATACATCTGTGTGATGGGAAGAATTTTTTCTGTTTTATTTTTAAATTTTATTTTTTAAAATTTTGAAATTTAATTTTATTTATGTTTTTATACAGCACGTTATTATTAGTTATGTATTTTATGTATATACATGTATACAGGACAATCCCAAACTCCCAACTCATCCCACCACCACCACCCCATGGCTTCCCACACTTGGTGTCCATACGTTTGTTCTCTACCTCTGTGTCTCTATTTCTTCCCTGCAAACCAGTTCATCTGTACCATTTTTAGGCTCCACATATATGCATTAATAGACAATATTTGTTTTCCTCTTTCTGACTTACTTCATTCTGTATGACAGTCTCTCGATCCATCGATGTCTCTACAAATGACCCAGTTTCATTCCTTTTTATGGCCGAGTCATATTCCATTTTATATATGTACCACATCTTTATCCATTCATCTGTCTGTGGGCATTTAGGTTGCTTCCATTACCTGGCTATTGTAAATAGTGCTGCAACGAACATTGTGGTGAATGTGCCTTTTTGAAATACGGTTTTCTCTGGGTATATGCCCAGAAGTGGGATTGCTGGATCAGATGGTAATTCTATTTCTAGTTTTTATAAGGAAACTCCATACTGTTCTCCATAGTGACTGTATCAATTTACATTCCCACCAATAGTGGAAGAGGGCTCCTTTTGTCCACACCCTCCCCAGAATTGGTTGTTTGTAGATTTTCTGATGATGCCGATTCTAACAGGTGTGAGGAGATACCTCATTGTAGTTTTGATTTGCATTTCTCTAATAATTAGTGCTGTTGAGCAGCTTTTCATGTGCGTCTTGGCCATCTCTGTGTCTCCTTTGAAGAAACGTCTCTTTAGATCTTCTGCCCATTTTTTGGGGGGTTGTTTGTTTTTTTAATATTAAGCTTCATGAGCTGTTTATATATATTGGAGATTAAACCTGTGTCCAGTGATTCGTTTGCAACGATTTTCACCCAGCCTGAGGGATGCCTTTTTCCATTCCCGTTTTTTTTAACAAAAAAGGAAAGAAAGGAAAAGAAGCAGAACACTAATGTGCGTAAAATATGCCTTTTGAAACGGTCGTTTTGAAATATGGACGTCCTTTGAATTTTTTGGTCGATATGTGACCCCAGGATTTGTTTTCAGGGCAGGTGTCATTTACAGGCCTGCAATGGTTTTGAATATCAACTGACCATTAGTGTTGGGATTAAAGCTGCTGTTGTGTGAAACGGCCACAAGGTGGCAGCAGTTCACCCTTACCAAATCTGGTTACTAGGGCAAGAGAGCCTCAGTGGAAGTGGTGTTCTAGATTGGAGTTTAGAATGGAATGTACCAGGAGAAAGCCCCTCACGTTTGTCTCACTACTTCTTGTTCGTGTTTTTAATTTAAGTTTTTATTTTTTATTACAGCAAGTTTGATTACAATGTTTGGCTTTTTGTAGGTGTGGAAGATGTGGTTCTTTTACACATATACAGATGACTGTTCTTCTTGGGATCCTTTTCCCATGTACGTTATGACAGAATGTTGAGTAGTCCTCTCTTGGTATTCTGTAGGTCTTTGGTGATTATATATGTCACCTGTGTTTGTATATGTCTGTTAACCCCGATATCGTAATGAAACCAATCCTCACACCTTTCCATTGGTGAACCATAAGTTTGTTTAATGAATCTGTGATTGCCCTTCTCCGTGGAAATATCTGCCCTGGTATCCATTTTTAGGTAACACCTCTAAGTGATATGATATGTGTCTTTCACTTTCTGACTTACTACAAGTCATGTGATTACTTCTAGACTCATCTACGGGGCTGCAAATGGCATTTTGTCCTTTTTTTCCTTGGCTCTTCTTCTGCCTTTGCGGGGTCCATTTTCAACAATGTGATTCCCTGAGGGTTGTGGATTAGCTGACCTGGGCAGCCTTACCCTGCCCGCCTGCCCTCCTCAGGTGTGCCTCGTTGAGGTCAATATAAACAGTGCTCCAGGCAGCAGTAGCCTCTGAAGCTGTGCCTGACTCCATATTCTCTGCCCCGTCAGCAGTCTCGGGGCTGTGCTGGTGGGAGGGAGTGAGGGGCCACAGCTTTGTGGGTGGCCCGGTGTGAGTGGGGTTCTGCTGGCCTTTCTGCAGGAGTTGCCAGGCTGCCGCCTGTAAAGAAGAGGATGTGTCACCCATACCTTCCGCTGGAATTTCTCTCCGGACAGAGTTGAGGAAGGAAAAAAGCAGTGGGGGCCGGGACAGGATGGGTATCTCAGGCAGGGCAATGGAAAGCTTCTGGAAGAGCGCCGGGGCCAGGACCACGCTGGCTGGCCTGCAGGCACCAAGTTGGCCTGTGTGCTGTCGCTGGTGTGGCTCCACGGTCCTTCCTCTAGGCTTTCAAACCCTTGTACATATTCAGGTGTTTTACCTGGAAAGGGTGGGAACAGTTCAGCAGCAGCTGGCCTGGGGCTCAGCTCACGTTTACTCACAGATGCCTCGGCATGGTCCCCCAGCTTTGCAATGAGGACGCTCCTTGCGTGGGGGGTGGGTTGCTGGCTGTATGGGAGATGGTTCCCCACCTCTGACCAATTTCAGAATTGTTTACCACTGGAGCAAGTGCCCTGATAGTGTTTTCCTCTGTATAACTCCTGGGTTCAGGTTTTTTTTTTCTTTTATGGTTCAAGTTAGATTTTATTCCCCTTTTATGTATTTATAGATATAAGCATGGAAATAATTCTTTCCTATAAATACATCTGTGTGATGGGAAGAATTTTTTCTGTTTTATTTTTAAATTTTATTTTTTAAAATTTTGAAATTTAATTTTATTTATGTTTTTATACAGCACGTTATTATTAGTTATGTATTTTATGTATATACATGTATACAGGTCAATCCCAAACTCCCAACTCATCCCACCACCACCACCCCATGGCTTCCCACACTTGGTGTCCATACGTTTGTTCTCTACCTCTGTGTCTCTATTTCTTCCCTGCAAACCAGTTCATCTGTACCATTTTTAGGCTCCACATATATGCATTAATAGACAATATTTGTTTTCCTCTTTCTGACTTACTTCATTCTGTATGACAGTCTCTCGATCCATCGATGTCTCTACAAATGACCCAGTTTCATTCCTTTTTATGGCCGAGTCATATTCCATTTTATATATGTACCACATCTTTATCCATTCATCTGTCTGTGGGCATTTAGGTTGCTTCCATTACCTGGCTATTGTAAATAGTGCTGCAACGAACATTGTGGTGAATGTGCCTTTTTGAAATACGGTTTTCTCTGGGTATATGCCCAGAAGTGGGATTGCTGGATCAGATGGTAATTCTATTTCTAGTTTTTTTAAGGAAACTCCATACTGTTCTCCATAGTGACTGTATCAATTTACATTCCCACCAATAGTGGAAGAGGGCTCCTTTTGTCCACACCCTCCCCAGAATTGGTTGTTTGTAGATTTTCTGATGATGCCGATTCTAACAGGTGTGAGGTGATACCTCATTGTAGTTTTGATTTGCATTTCTCTAATAATTAGTGCTGTTGAGCAGCTTTTCATGTGCGTCTTGGCCATCTCTGTGTCTCCTTTGAAGAAACGTCTCTTTAGATCTTCTGCCCATTTTTTTTGGGTTGTTTGTTTTTTTAATATTAAGCTGCATGAGCTGTTTATATATATTGGAGATTAAACCTGTGTCCATTGATTCGTTTGCAACGATTTTCACCCATCCTGAGGGATGCCTTTTTCCATTCCCGTTTTTTTTAACAAAAAAGGAAAGAAAGGAAAAGAAGCAGAACACTAATGTGCGTAAAATATGCCTTTTGAAACGGTCGTTTTGAAATATGGACATCCTTTGAATTTTTTGGTCGATATGTGACCCCAGGATTTGTTTTCAGGGCAGGTGTCATTTACAGGCCTGCAATGATTTTGAATATCAACTGACCATTAGCGTTGGGATTAAAGCTGCTGTTGTGTGAAACGGCCACAAGGTGGCAGCAGTTCACCCTTACCAAATCTGGTTCCTAGGGCAAGAGAGCCTCAGTGGAAGTGGTGTTCTAGATTGGAGTTTAGAATGGAATGTGCCAGGAGAAAGCCCCTCACGTTTGTCTCACTACTTCTTGTTCGTGTTTTTAATTTAAGTTTTTATTTTTTATTACAGCAAGTTTGATTACAATGTTTGGCTTGTTGTAGGTGTGGAAGATGTGGTTCTTTTACACATATACAGATGACTGTTCTTCTTGGGATCCTTTTCCCATGTACGTTATGACAGAATGTTGAGTAGTCCTCTCTTGGTATTCTGTAGGTCTTTGGTGATTATATATGTCACCTGTGTTTGTATATGTCTGTTAACCCCGATATCGTAATGAAACCAATCCTCACACCTTTCCATTGGTGAACCATAAGTTTGTTTAATGAATCTGTGATTGCCCTTCTCCGTGGAAATATCTGCCCTGGTATCCATTTTTAGGTAACACCTATAAGTGATATGATATGATATGTGTCTTTCACTTTCTGACTTACTACAAGTCACGTGATTACTTCTAGACTCATCTACGGTGCTGCAAATGGCATTGTGTCCTTTTTTCCCTTGGCTTCTCTTCTGCCTTAGCGGGGTCCATTTTCAACAATGTGATTCCCTGAGGGTTGTGGATTAGCTGACCTGGGCAGCCTTACCCTGCCGGCCCGCCCTCCCCAGGTGTGCCTCGTTGAGATCAATATAAACAGCGCTCCAGGCAGCAATAGCCCCTGAAGCTGTGCCTGACTCCATATTCTCTGCCCCGTCAGCAGTCTCGGGGCTGTGCTGGTGGGAGGGAGTGAGGGGCCACAGCTTTGTGGGTGGCCCGGTGTGAGTGGGGTTCTGCTGGCCTTTCTGCAGGAGTTGCCAGGCTGCCGCCTGTAAAGAAGAGGATGTGTCACCCATACCTTCCGCTGGAATTTCTCTCCGGACAGAGGTGAGGAAGGAAAAAAGCAGTGGGGGCCGGGACAGGATGGGTATCTCAGGCAGGGCAATGGAAAGCTTCTGGAAGAGCGCCGGGGCCAGGACCACGCTGGCTGGCCTGCAGGCACCAAGTTGGCCTGTGTGCTGTCGCTGGTGTGGCTCCACGGTCCTTCCTCTAGGCTTTCAAGCCCTTGTACATATTCAGGTGTTTTACCTGGAAAGGGTGGGAACAGTTCAGCAGCAGCTGGCCTGGGGCTCAGCTCACGTTTACTCACAGATGCCTCGGCACGTTCCCCCAGCTTTGAAATGAGGACGCTCCTTGCGTGGGGTGTTGGTTGCTGGCTGTATGGTAGATGCTTCCCCACTTCTGACCAATTTCAGAATTGTTTACCGCTGGAGCAAGTGCCCTGATAGGGTTTTCCTCTGTATAACTCGTGGGTTCACTTTTTTTTTCTTTTATGGTTCAAGTTAGATTTTATTCCCCTTTTATGTATTTATAAATATAAGCATGGAAATAATTCATTCCTATAAATACATCTGTGTGATGGGAAGAATTTTTTCTGTTTTATTTTTAAATTTTATTTTTTAAAATTTTGAAATTTAATTTTATTTATTTTTTTATACAGCACGTTATTATTAGTTATGTATTTTATGCATATACATGTATACAGGTCAATCCCAATCTCCCAACTCATCCCACCACCACCACCCCAAGGATTCCCACACTTGGTGTCCATACATTTGTTCTCTACCTCTGTGTCTCTATTTCTTCCCTGCAAACCAGTTCATCTGTACCATTTTTAGGCTCCACATATATGCATTAATAGACAATATTTGTTTTCCTCTTTCTGACTTACTTCATTCTGTATGACAGTCTCTCGATCCATCGATGTCTCTACAAATGACCCAGTTTCATTCCTTTTTATGGCCGAGTCATATTCCATTTTATATATGTACCACATCTTTATCCATTCATCTGTCTGTGGGCATTTAGGTTGCTTCCATTACCTGGCTATTGTAAATAGTGCTGCAACGAACATTGTGGTGAATGTGCCTTTTTGAAATACGGTTTTCTCTGGGTATATGCCCAGAAGTGGGATTGCTGGATCAGATGGTAATTCTATTTCTAGTTTTTTTAAGGAAACTCCATACTGTTCTCCATAGGGACTGTATCAATTTACATTCCCACCAATAGTGGAAGAGGGCTCCTTTTGTCCACACCCTCCCCAGAATTGGTTGTTTGTAGATTTTCTGATGATGCCAATTCTAACAGGTGTGAGGTGATACCTCATTGTAGTTTTGATTTGCATTTCTCTAATAATTAGTGCTGTTGAGCAGCTTTTCATGTGCGTCTTGGCCATCTCTGTGTCTCCTTTGAAGAAACGTCTCTTTAGATCTTCTGCCCATTTTTTTGGGGTTGTTTGTTTTTTTAATATTAAGCTGCATGAGCTGTTTATATATATTGGAGATTAAACCTGTGTCCATTGATTCGTTTGCAACGATTTTCACCCATCCTGAGGGATGCCTTTTTCCATTCCCGTTTTTTTTAACAAAAAAGGAAAGAAAGGAAAAGAAGCAGAACACTAATGTGCGTAAAATATGCCTTTTGAAACGGTCGTTTTGAAATATGGACATCCTTTGAATTTTTTGGTCGATATGTGACCCCAGGATTTGTTTTCAGGGCAGGTGTCATTTACAGGCCTGCAATGATTTTGAATATCAACTGACCATTAGCGTTGGGATTAAAGCTGCTGTTGTGTGAAACGGCCACAAGGTGGCAGCAGTTCACCCTTACCAAATCTGGTTCCTAGGGCAAGAGAGCCTCAGTGGAAGTGGTGTTCTAGATTGGAGTTTAGAATGGAATGTACCAGGAGAAAGCCCCTCACGTTTGTCTCACTACTTCTTGTTCGTGTTTTTAATTTAAGTTTTTATTTTTTATTACAGCAAGTTTGATTACAATGTTTGGCTTGTTGTAGGTGTGGAAGATGTGGTTCTTTTACACATATACAGATGACTGTTCTTCTTGGGATCCTTTTCCCATGTACGTTATGACAGAATGTTGAGTAGTCCTCTCTTGGTATTCTGTAGGTCTTTGGTGATTATATATGTCACCTGTGTTTGTATATGTCTGTTAACCCCGATATCGTAATGAAACCAATCCTCACACCTTTCCATTGGTGAACCATAAGTTTGTTTAATGAATCTGTGATTGCCCTTCTCCGTGGAAATATCTGCCCTGGTATCCATTTTTAGGTAACACCTATAAGTGATATGATATGATATGTGTCTTTCACTTTCTGACTTACTACAAGTCACGTGATTACTTCTAGACTCATCTACGGTGCTGCAAATGGCATTGTGTCCTTTTTTCCCTTGGCTTCTCTTCTGCCTTAGCGGGGTCCATTTTCAACAATGTGATTCCCTGAGGGTTGTGGATTAGCTGACCTGGGCAGCCTTACCCTGCCGGCCCGCCCTCCCCAGGTGTGCCTCGTTGAGATCAATATAAACAGCGCTCCAGGCAGCAATAGCCCCTGAAGCTGTGCCTGACTCCATATTCTCTGCCCCGTCAGCAGTCTCGGGGCTGTGCTGGTGGGAGGGAGTGAGGGGCCACAGCTTTGTGGGTGGCCCGGTGTGAGTGGGGTTCTGCTGGCCTTTCTGCAGGAGTTGCCAGGCTGCCGCCTGTAAAGAAGAGGATGTGTCACCCATACCTTCCGCTGGAATTTCTCTCCGGACAGAGGTGAGGAAGGAAAAAAGCAGTGGGGGCCGGGACAGGAGGGGTATCTCAGGCAGGGCAATGGAAAGCTTCTGGAAGAGCGCCAGGGTCCAGGACCACGCTGGCTGGCCTGCAGGCACCAAGTTGGCCTGCGTGCTGTCGCTGGTGTGGCTCCACGGTCCTTCCTCTAGGCTTTCAAGCCCTTGTACATATTCAGGTGTTTTACCTGGAAAGGGTGGGAACAGTTCAGCAGCAGCTGGCCTGGGGCTCAGCTCACGTTTACTCACAGATGCCTCGGCACGGTCCCCCAGCTTTGCAATGAGGACGCTCCTTGCGTGGGGGTTGGGTTGCTGGCTGTATGGGAGATGGTTCCCCACCTCTGACCAATTTCAGAATTGTTTAACACTGGAGCAAGTGCCGTGATAGGGTTTTCCTCTGTATAACTCGTGGGTTCACTTTTTTTTTCTTTTATGTTTCAAGTTAGATGTTATTCCTCTTTTATGTATTTATAGATATAAGCATGGAAATAATTCATTCCTATAAATACATCTGTGTGACGGGAAGAACATTTTTCTGTTTTATTTTTAAATTTTATTTTTTAAAATTTTGAAATTTTATTTATTTTTTTATACATCACGTTATTATTAGTTATGTATTTTATGCATATACATGTATACAGGTGAATCCCAAACTCCCAACTCATCCCACCACCACCACCCCATGGCTTCCCACACTTGGTGTCCATACGTTTGTTCTCTACCTCTGTGTCTCTATTTCTTCCCTGCAAACCAGTTCATCTGTACCATTTTTAGGCTCCACATATATGCATTAATAGACAATATTTGTTTTCCTCTTTCTGACTTACTTCATTCTGTATGACAGTCTCTCGATCCATCGATGTCTCTACAAATGACCCAGTTTCATTCCTTTTTATGGCCGAGTCATATTCCATTTTATATATGTACCACATCTTTATCCATTCATCTGTCTGTGGGCATTTAGGTTGCTTCCATTACCTGGCTATTGTAAATAGTGCTGCAACGAACATTGTGGTGAATGTGCCTTTTTGAAATACGGTTTTCTCTGGGTATATGCCCAGAAGTGGGATTGCTGGATCAGATGGTAATTCTATTTCTAGTTTTTATAAGGAAACTCCATACTGTTCTCCATAGTGACTGTATCAATTTACATTCCCACCAATAGTGGAAGAGGGCTCCTTTTGTCCACACCCTCCCCAGAATTGGTTGTTTGTAGATTTTCTGATGATGCCGATTCTAACAGGTGTGAGGTGATACCTCATTGTAGTTTTGATTTGCATTTCTCTAATAATTAGTGCTGTTGAGCAGCTTTTCATGTGCGTCTTGGCCATCTCTGTGTCTCCTTTGAAGAAACGTCTCTTTAGATCTTCTGCCCATTTTTTTTGGGTGGTTTGTTTTTTTTAATATTAAGCTGCATGAGCTGTTTATATATATTGGAGATTAAACCTCTGTCCATTGATTCGTCTGCAACGATTTTCGCCCATTCTGAGGGATTCCTTTTTCCATTCCCGTGTTTATTAACAAAAAAGGAAAGAAAGGAAAAGAAACAGAACACTAATGTGCGTAAAATATGCCTTTTGAAACGGTCCTTTTGAAATATGGACGTCCTTTGAATTTTTTGGTCGATATGTGACCCCAGGATTGGTTTTCAAGTCAGGTGTCATTTACAGGCCTGCAATGATTTTGAATATCAACTGACCATTAGCGTTGGGATTAAAGCTGATGTTGTGTGAAACGGCCACAAGGTGGCAGCAGTTCACCCTTACCAAATCTGGTTTCTAGGGCAAGAGAGCCTCAGTGGAAGTGGTGTTCTAGATTGGAGTTTAGAATGGAATGTGCCAGGAGAAAGCCCCTCACATTTGTCTCACTACTTCTTGTTCGTGTTTTTAATTTAATTTTTTATTTTTTATTACAGCAAGTTTGATTACAATCTTTGGCTTGTTGTAGGTGTGGAAGATGTGGTTCTTTTACACATATACAGATGTCTGTTCTTCCTGGGATCCTTTTCCCATGTACGTTATGACAGAATGTTGAGTAGTCCTCTCTTGGTATTCTGTAGGTCTTTGGTGATTATATATGTCACCTGTGTTTGTATATGTCTGTTAACCCCGATATCGTAATGAAACCAATCCTCACACCTTTCCATTGGTGAACCATAAGTTTGTTTAATGAATCTGTGATTGCCCTTCTCCGTGGAAATATCTGCCCTGGTATCCATTTTTAGGTAACACCTATAAGTGATATGATATGATATGTGTCTTTCACTTTCTGACTTACTACAAGTCACGTGATTACTTCTAGACTCATCTACGGTGCTGCAAATGGCATTGTGTCCTTTTTTCCCTTGGCTTCTCTTCTGCCTTAGCGGGGTCCATTTTCAACAATGTGATTCCCTGAGGGTTGTGGATTAGCTGACCTGGGCAGCCTTACCCTGCCGGCCCGCCCTCCCCAGGTGTGCCTCGTTGAGATCAATATAAACAGCGCTCCAGGCAGCAATAGCCCCTGAAGCTGTGCCTGACTCCATATTCTCTGCCCCGTCAGCAGTCTCGGGGCTGTGCTGGTGGGAGGGAGTGAGGGGCCACAGCTTTGTGGGTGGCCCGGTGTGAGTGGGGTTCTGCTGGCCTTTCTGCAGGAGTTGCCAGGCTGCCGCCTGTAAAGAAGAGGATGTGTCACCCATACCTTCCGCTGGAATTTCTCTCCGGACAGAGGTGAGGAAGGAAAAAAGCAGTGGGGGCCGGGACAGGAGGGGTATCTCAGGCAGGGCAATGGAAAGCTTCTGGAAGAGCGCCAGGGTCCAGGACCACGCTGGCTGGCCTGCAGGCACCAAGTTGGCCTGCGTGCTGTCGCTGGTGTGGCTCCACGGTCCTTCCTCTAGGCTTTCAAGCCCTTGTACATATTCAGGTGTTTTACCTGGAATGGGTGGGAACAGTTCAGCAGCAGCTGGCCTGGGGCTCAGCTCAAGTTTACTCACAGATGCCTCGGCACGGTCCCCCAGCTTTGCAATGAGGACGCTCCTTGCGTGGGGGTTGGGTTGTTGGCTGTATGGGAGATGGTTCCCCACCTCTGACCAATTTCAGAATTGTTTAACACTGGAGCAAGTGCCGTGATAGGGTTTTCCTCTGTATAACTCGTGGGTTCACTTTTTTTTTCTTTTATGTTTCAAGTTAGATGTTATTCCTCTTTTATGTATTTATAGATATAAGCATGGAAATAATTCATTCCTATAAATACATCTGTGTGACGGGAAGAACTTTTTTCTGTTTTATTTTTAAATTTTATTTTTTAAAATTTTGAAATTTTATTTATTTTTTTATACAGCACGTTATTATTAGTTATGTATTTTATGCATATACATGTATACAGGTGAATCCCAAACTCCCAACTCATCCCACCACCACCACCCCATGGCTTCCCACACTTGGTGTCCATACGTTTGTTCTCTACCTCTGTGTCTCTATTTCTTCCCTGCAAACCAGTTCATCTGTACCATTTTTAGGCTCCACATATATGCATTAATAGACAATATTTGTTTTCCTCTTTCTGACTTACTTCATTCTGTATGACAGTCTCTCGATCCATCGATGTCTCTACAAATGACCCAGTTTCATTCCTTTTTATGGCCGAGTCATATTCCATTTTATATATGTACCACATCTTTATCCATTCATCTGTCTGTGGGCATTTAGGTTGCTTCCATTACCTGGCTATTGTAAATAGTGCTGCAACGAACATTGTGGTGAATGTGCCTTTTTGAAATACGGTTTTCTCTGGGTATATGCCCAGAAGTGGGATTGCTGGATCAGATGGTAATTCTATTTCTAGTTTTTTTAAGGAAACTCCATACTGTTCTCCATAGTGACTGTATCAATTTACATTCCCACCAATAGTGGAAGAGGGCTCCTTTTGTCCACACCCTCCCCAGAATTGGTTGTTTGTAGATTTTCTGATGATGCCGATTCTAACAGGTGTGAGGAGATACCTCATTGTAGTTTTGATTTGCATTTCTCTAATAATTAGTGCTGTTGAGCAGCTTTTCATGTGCGTCTTGGCCATCTCTGTGTCTCCTTTGAAGAAACGTCTCTTTAGATCTTCTGCCCATTTTTTTTGGGTTGTTTGTTTTTTTAATATTAAGCTGCATGAGCTGTTTATATATATTGGAGATTAAACCTGTGTCCATTGATTCGTTTGCAACGATTTTCACCCATCCTGAGGGATGCCTTTTTCCATTCCCGTTTTTTTTAACAAAAAAGGAAAGAAAGGAAAAGAAGCAGAACACTAATGTGCGTAAAATATGCCTTTTGAAACGGTCGTTTTGAAATATGGACATCCTTTGAATTTTTTGGTCGATATGTGACCCCAGGATTTGTTTTCAGGGCAGGTGTCATTTACAGGCCTGCAATGATTTTGAATATCAACTGACCATTAGCGTTGGGATTAAAGCTGCTGTTGTGTGAAACGGCCACAAGGTGGCAGCAGTTCACCCTTACCAAATCTGGTTCCTAGGGCAAGAGAGCCTCAGTGGAAGTGGTGTTCTAGATTGGAGTTTAGAATGGAATGTACCAGGAGAAAGCCCCTCACGTTTGTCTCACTACTTCTTGTTCGTGTTTTTAATTTAAGTTTTTATTTTTTATTACAGCAAGTTTGATTACAATGTTTGGCTTGTTGTAGGTGTGGAAGATGTGGTTCTTTTACACATATACAGATGACTGTTCTTCTTGGGATCCTTTTCCCATGTACGTTATGACAGAATGTTGAGTAGTCCTCTCTTGGTATTCTGTAGGTCTTTGGTGATTATATATGTCACCTGTGTTTGTATATGTCTGTTAACCCCGATATCGTAATGAAACCAATCCTCACACCTTTCCATTGGTGAACCATAAGTTTGTTTAATGAATCTGTGATTGCCCTTCTCCGTGGAAATATCTGCCCTGGTATCCATTTTTAGGTAACACCTATAAGTGATATGATATGATATGTGTCTTTCACTTTCTGACTTACTACAAGTCACGTGATTACTTCTAGACTCATCTACGGTGCTGCAAATGGCATTGTGTCCTTTTTTCCCTTGGCTTCTCTTCTGCCTTAGCGGGGTCCATTTTCAACAATGTGATTCCCTGAGGGTTGTGGATTAGCTGACCTGGGCAGCCTTACCCTGCCGGCCCGCCCTCCCCAGGTGTGCCTCGTTGAGATCAATATAAACAGCGCTCCAGGCAGCAATAGCCCCTGAAGCTGTGCCTGACTCCATATTCTCTGCCCCGTCAGCAGTCTCGGGGCTGTGCTGGTGGGAGGGAGTGAGGGGCCACAGCTTTGTGGGTGGCCCGGTGTGAGTGGGGTTCTGCTGGCCTTTCTGCAGGAGTTGCCAGGCTGCCGCCTGTAAAGAAGAGGATGTGTCACCCATACCTTCCGCTGGAATTTCTCTCCGGACAGAGGTGAGGAAGGAAAAAAGCAGTGGGGGCCGGGACAGGAGGGGTATCTCAGGCAGGGCAATGGAAAGCTTCTGGAAGAGCGCCAGGGTCCAGGACCACGCTGGCTGGCCTGCAGGCACCAAGTTGGCCTGCGTGCTGTCGCTGGTGTGGCTCCACGGTCCTTCCTCTAGGCTTTCAAGCCCTTGTACATATTCAGGTGTTTTACCTGGAATGGGTGGGAACAGTTCAGCAGCAGCTGGCCTGGGGCTCAGCTCAAGTTTACTCACAGATGCCTCGGCACGGTCCCCCAGCTTTGCAATGAGGACGCTCCTTGCGTGGGGGTTGGGTTGTTGGCTGTATGGGAGATGGTTCCCCACCTCTGACCAATTTCAGAATTGTTTAACACTGGAGCAAGTGCCGTGATAGGGTTTTCCTCTGTATAACTCGTGGGTTCACTTTTTTTTTCTTTTATGTTTCAAGTTAGATGTTATTCCTCTTTTATGTATTTATAGATATAAGCATGGAAATAATTCATTCCTATAAATACATCTGTGTGACAGGAAGAACTTTTTTCTGTTTTATTTTTAAATTTTATTTTTTAAAATTTTGAAATTTTATTTATTTTTTTATACAGCACGTTATTATTAGTTATGTATTTTATGCATATACATGTATACAGGTGAATCCCAAACTCCCAACTCATCCCACCACCACCACCCCATGGCTTCCCACACTTGGTGTCCATACGTTTGTTCTCTACCTCTGTGTCTCTATTTCTTCCCTGCAAACCAGTTCATCTGTACCATTTTTAGGCTCCACATATATGCATTAATAGACAATATTTGTTTTCCTCTTTCTGACTTACTTCATTCTGTATGACAGTCTCTCGATCCATTGATGTCTCTACAAATGACCCAGTTTCATTCCTTTTTATGGCCGAGTCATATTCCATTTTATATATGTACCACATCTTTATCCATTCATCTGTCTGTGGGCATTTAGGTTGCTTCCATTACCTGGCTATTGTAAATAGTGCTGCAACGAACATTGTGGTGAATGTGCCTTTTTGAAATACGGTTTTCTCTGGGTATATGCCCAGAAGTGGGATTGCTGGATCAGATGGTAATTCTATTTCTAGTTTTTTTAAGGAAACTCCATACTGTTCTCCATAGTGACTGTATCAATTTACATTCCCACCAATAGTGGAAGAGGGCTCCTTTTGTCCACACCCTCCCCAGAATTGGTTGTTTGTAGATTTTCTGATGATGCCGATTCTAACAGGTGTGAGGAGATACCTCATTGTAGTTTTGATTTGCATTTCTCTAATAATTAGTGCTGTTGAGCAGCTTTTCATGTGCGTCTTGGCCATCTCTGTGTCTCCTTTGAAGAAACGTCTCTTTAGATCTTCTGCCCATTTTTTGGGGGGTTGTTTGTTTTTTTAATATTAAGCTTCATGAGCTTTTTATATATATTGGAGATTAAACCTGTGTCCATTGATTCGTTTGCAACGATTTTCACCCATCCTGAGGGATGCCTTTTTCCATTCCCGTTTTTTTTAACAAAAAAGGAAAGAAAGGAAAAGAAGCAGAACACTAATGTGCGTAAAATATGCCTTTTGAAATGGTCGTTTTGAAATATGGACGTCCTTTGAATTTTTTGGTCGATATGTGACCCCAGGATTTGTTTTCAGGGCAGGTGTCATTTACAGGCCTGCAATGATTTTGAATATCAACTGACCATTAGTGTTGGGATTAAAGCTGCTGTTGTGTGAAACGGCCACAAGGTGGCAGCAGTTCACCCTTACCAAATCTGGTTACTAGGGCAAGAGAGCCTCAGTGGAAGTGGTGTTCTAGATTGGAGTTTAGAATGGAATGTACCAGGAGAAAGCCCCTCACGTTTGTCTCACTACTTCTTGTTCGTGTTTTTAATTTAAGTTTTTATTTTTTATTACAGCAAGTTTGATTACAATGTTTGGCTTGTTGTAGGTGTGGAAGATGTGGTTCTTTTACACATATACAGATGACTGTTCTTCTTGGGATCCTTTTCCCATGTACGTTATGACAGAATGTTGAGTAGTCCTCTCTTGGTATTCTGTAGGTCTTTGGTGATTATATATGTCACCTGTGTTTGTATATGTCTGTTAACCCCGATATCGTAATGAAACCAATCCTCACACCTTTCCATTGGTGAACCATAAGTTTGTTTAATGAATCTGTGATTGCCCTTCTCCGTGGAAATATCTGCCCTGGTATCCATTTTTAGGTAACACCTATAAGTGATATGATATGATATGTGTCTTTCACTTTCTGACTTACTACAAGTCACGTGATTACTTCTAGACTCATCTACGGTGCTGCAAATGGCATTGTGTCCTTTTTTCCCTTGGCTTCTCTTCTGCCTTAGCGGGGTCCATTTTCAACAATGTGATTCCCTGAGGGTTGTGGATTAGCTGACCTGGGCAGCCTTACCCTGCCGGCCCGCCCTCCCCAGGTGTGCCTCGTTGAGATCAATATAAACAGCGCTCCAGGCAGCAATAGCCCCTGAAGCTGTGCCTGACTCCATATTCTCTGCCCCGTCAGCAGTCTCGGGGCTGTGCTGGTGGGAGGGAGTGAGGGGCCACAGCTTTGTGGGTGGCCCGGTGTGAGTGGGGTTCTGCTGGCCTTTCTGCAGGAGTTGCCAGGCTGCCGCCTGTAAAGAAGAGGATGTGTCACCCATACCTTCCGCTGGAATTTCTCTCCGGACAGAGGTGAGGAAGGAAAAAAGCAGTGGGGGCCGGGACAGGAGGGGTATCTCAGGCAGGGCAATGGAAAGCTTCTGGAAGAGCGCCAGGGTCCAGGACCACGCTGGCTGGCCTGCAGGCACCAAGTTGGCCTGCGTGCTGTCGCTGGTGTGGCTCCACGGTCCTTCCTCTAGGCTTTCAAGCCCTTGTACATATTCAGGTGTTTTACCTGGAAAGGGTGGGAACAGTTCAGCAGCAGCTGGCCTGGGGCTCAGCTCACGTTTACTCACAGATGCCTCGGCACGGTCCCCCAGCTTTGCAATGAGGACGCTCCTTGCGTGGGGGTTGGGTTGCTGGCTGTATGGGAGATGGTTCCCCACCTCTGACCAATTTCAGAATTGTTTAACACTGGAGCAAGTGCCGTGATAGGGTTTTCCTCTGTATAACTCGTGGGTTCACTTTTTTTTTCTTTTATGTTTCAAGTTAGATGTTATTCCTCTTTTATGTATTTATAGATATAAGCATGGAAATAATTCATTCCTATAAATACATCTGTGTGACGGGAAGAACATTTTTCTGTTTTATTTTTAAATTTTATTTTTTAAAATTTTGAAATTTTATTTATTTTTTTATACAGCACGTTATTATTAGTTATGTATTTTATGCATATACATGTATACAGGTGAATCCCAAACTCCCAACTCATCCCACCACCACCACCCCATGGCTTCCCACACTTGGTGTCCATACGTTTGTTCTCTACCTCTGTGTCTCTATTTCTTCCCTGCAAACCAGTTCATCTGTACCATTTTTAGGCTCCACATATATGCATTAATAGACAATATTTGTTTTCCTCTTTCTGACTTACTTCATTCTGTATGACAGTCTCTCGATCCATCGATGTCTCTACAAATGACCCAGTTTCATTCCTTTTTATGGCCGAGTCATATTCCATTTTATATATGTACCACATCTTTATCCATTCATCTGTCTGTGGGCATTTAGGTTGCTTCCATTACCTGGCTATTGTAAATAGTGCTGCAACGAACATTGTGGTGAATGTGCCTTTTTGAAATACGGTTTTCTCTGGGTATATGCCCAGAAGTGGGATTGCTGGATCAGATGGTAATTCTATTTCTAGTTTTTATAAGGAAACTCCATACTGTTCTCCATAGTGACTGTATCAATTTACATTCCCACCAATAGTGGAAGAGGGCTCCTTTTGTCCACACCCTCCCCAGAATTGGTTGTTTGTAGATTTTCTGATGATGCCGATTCTAACAGGTGTGAGGTGATACCTCATTGTAGTTTTGATTTGCATTTCTCTAATAATTAGTGCTGTTGAGCAGCTTTTCATGTGCGTCTTGGCCATCTCTGTGTCTCCTTTGAAGAAACGTCTCTTTAGATCTTCTGCCCATTTTTTTTGGGTGGTTTGTTTTTTTTAATATTAAGCTGCATGAGCTGTTTATATATATTGGAGATTAAACCTCTGTCCATTGATTCGTCTGCAACGATTTTCGCCCATTCTGAGGGATTCCTTTTTCCATTCCCGTGTTTATTAACAAAAAAGGAAAGAAAGGAAAAGAAGCAGAACACTAATGTGCGTAAAATATGCCTTTTGAAACGGTCCTTTTGAAATATGGACGTCCTTTGAATTTTTTGGTCGATATGTGACCCCAGGATTGGTTTTCAAGTCAGGTGTCATTTACAGGCCTGCAATGATTTTGAATATCAACTGACCATTAGCGTTGGGATTAAAGCTGATGTTGTGTGAAACGGCCACAAGGTGGCAGCAGTTCACCCTTACCAAATCTGGTTACTAGGGCAAGAGAGCCTCAGTGGAAGTGGTGTTCTAGATTGGAGTTTAGAATGGAATGTGCCAGGAGAAAGCCCCTCACGTTTGTCTCACTACTTCTTGTTCGTGTTTTTAATTTAATTTTTTATTTTTTATTACAGCAAGTTTGATTACAATCTTTGGCTTGTTGTAGGTGTGGAAGATGTGGTTCTTTTACACATATACAGATGTCTGTTCTTCCTGGGATCCTTTTCCCATGTACGTTATGACAGAATGTTGAGTAGTCCTCTCTTGGTATTCTGTAGGTCTTTGGTGATTATATATGTCACCTGTGTTTGTATATGTCTGTTAACCCCGATATCGTAATGAAACCAATCCTCACACGTTTCCATTGGTGAACCATAAGTTTGTTTAATGAATCTGTGATTGCCCTTCTCCGTGGAAATATCTGCCCTGGTATCCATTTTTAGGTAACACCTCTAAGTGATATGATATGATATGTGTCTTTCACTTTCTGACTTACTACAAGTCACGTGATTACTTCTAGACTCATCTACGGGGCTGCAAATGGCATTTTGTCCTTTTTTTCCTTGGCTCTTCTTCTGCCTTTGCGGGGTCCATTTTCAACAATGTGATTCCCTGAGGGTTGTGGATTAGCTGACCTGGGCAGCCTTACCCTGCCCGCCTGCCCTCCTCAGGTGTGCCTCGTTGAGGTCAATATAAACAGTGCTCCAGGCAGCAGTAGCCTCTGAAGCTGTGCCTGACTCCATATTCTCTGCCCCGTCAGCAGTCTCGGGGCTGTGCTGGTGGGAGGGAGTGAGGGGCCACAGCTTTGTGGGTGGCCCGGTGTGAGTGGGGTTCTGCTGGCCTTTCTGCAGGAGTTGCCAGGCTGCCGCCTGTAAAGAAGAGGATGTGTCACCCATACCTTCCGCTGGAATTTCTCTCCGGACAGAGGTGAGGAAGGAAAAAAGCAGTGGGGGCCGGGACAGGATGGGTATCTCAGGCAGGGCAATGGAAAGCTTCTGGAAGAGCGCCGGGGCCAGGACCACGCTGGCTGGCCTGCAGGCACCAAGTTGGCCTGTGTGCTGTCGCTGGTGTGGCTCCACGGTCCTTCCTCTAGGCTTTCAAGCCCTTGTACATATTCAGGTGTTTTACCTGGAAAGGGTGGGAACAGTTCAGCAGCAGCTGGCCTGGGGCTCAGCTCACGTTTACTCACAGATGCCTCGGCATGGTCCCCCAGCTTTGCAATGAGGACGCTCCTTGCGTGGGGGTTGGGTTGCTGGCTGTATGGGAGATGGTTCCCCACCTCTGACCAATTTCAGAATTGTTTACCACTGGAGCAAGTGCCCTGATAGTGTTTTCCTCTGTATAACTCCTGGGTTCAGGTTTTTTTTTTCTTTTATGGTTCAAGTTAGATTTTATTCCCCTTTTATGTATTTATAGATATAAGCATGGAAATAATTCTTTCCTATAAATACATCTGTGTGATGGGAAGAATTTTTTCTGTTTTATTTTTAAATTTTATTTTTTAAAATTTTGAAATTTAATTTTATTTATGTTTTTATACAGCACGTTATTATTAGTTATGTATTTTATGTATATACATGTATACAGGTCAATCCCAAACTCCCAACTCATCCCACCACCACCACCCCATGGCTTCCCACACTTGGTGTCCATACGTTTGTTCTCTACCTCTGTGTCTCTATTTCTTCCCTGCAAACCAGTTCATCTGTACCATTTTTAGGCTCCACATATATGCATTAATAGACAATATTTGTTTTCCTCTTTCTGACTTACTTCATTCTGTATGACAGTCTCTCGATCCATCGATGTCTCTACAAATGACCCAGTTTCATTCCTTTTTATGGCCGAGTCATATTCCATTTTATATATGTACCACATCTTTATCCATTCATCTGTCTGTGGGCATTTAGGTTGCTTCCATTACCTGGCTATTGTAAATAGTGCTGCAACGAACATTGTGGTGAATGTGCCTTTTTGAAATACGGTTTTCTCTGGGTATATGCCCAGAAGTGGGATTGCTGGATCAGATGGTAATTCTATTTCTAGTTTTTTTAAGGAAACTCCATACTGTTCTCCATAGTGACTGTATCAATTTACATTCCCACCAATAGTGGAAGAGGGCTCCTTTTGTCCACACCCTCCCCAGAATTGGTTGTTTGTAGATTTTCTGATGATGCCGATTCTAACAGGTGTGAGGAGATACCTCATTGTAGTTTTGATTTGCATTTCTCTAATAATTAGTGCTGTTGAGCAGCTTTTCATGTGCGTCTTGGCCATCTCTGTGTCTCCTTTGAAGAAACGTCTCTTTAGATCTTCTGCCCATTTTTTGGGGGGTTGTTTGTTTTTTTAATATTAAGCTTCATGAGCTGTTTATATATATTGGAGATTAAACCTGTGTCCAGTGATTCGTTTGCAACGATTTTCACCCAGCCTGAGGGATGCCTTTTTCCATTCCCGTTTTTTTTAACAAAAAAGGAAAGAAAGGAAAAGAAGCAGAACACTAATGTGCGTAAAATATGCCTTTTGAAACGGTCGTTTTGAAATATGGACGTCCTTTGAATTTTTTGGTCGATATGTGACCCCAGGATTTGTTTTCAGGGCAGGTGTCATTTACAGGCCTGCAATGATTTTGAATATCAACTGACCATTAGTGTTGGGATTAAAGCTGCTGTTGTGTGAAACGGCCACAAGGTGGCAGCAGTTCACCCTTACCAAATCTGGTTACTAGGGCAAGAGAGCCTCAGTGGAAGTGGTGTTCTAGATTGGAGTTTAGAATGGAATGTACCAGGAGAAAGCCCCTCACGTTTGTCTCACTACTTCTTGTTCGTGTTTTTAATTTAAGTTTTTATTTTTTATTACAGCAAGTTTGATTACAATGTTTGGCTTGTTGTAGGTGTGGAAGATGTGGTTCTTTTACACATATACAGATGACTGTTCTTCTTGGGATCCTTTTCCCATGTACGTTATGACAGAATGTTGAGTAGTCCTCTCTTGGTATTCTGTAGGTCTTTGGTGATTATATATGTCACCTGTGTTTGTATATGTCTGTTAACCCCGATATCGTAATGAAACCAATCCTCACACCTTTCCATTGGTGAACCATAAGTTTGTTTAATGAATCTGTGATTGCCCTTCTCCGTGGAAATATCTGCCCTGGTATCCATTTTTAGGTAACACCTCTAAGTGATATGATATGTGTCTTTCACTTTCTGACTTACTACAAGTCACGTGATTACTTCTAGACTCATCTACGGGGCTGCAAATGGCATTTTGTCCTTTTTTTCCTTGGCTCTTCTTCTGCCTTTGCGGGGTCCATTTTCAACAATGTGATTCCCTGAGGGTTGTGGATTAGCTGACCTGGGCAGCCTTACCCTGCCCGCCTGCCCTCCTCAGGTGTGCCTCGTTGAGGTCAATATAAACAGTGCTCCAGGCAGCAGTAGCCTCTGAAGCTGTGCCTGACTCCATATTCTCTGCCCCGTCAGCAGTCTCGGGGCTGTGCTGGTGGGAGGGAGTGAGGGGCCACAGCTTTGTGGGTGGCCCGGTGTGAGTGGGGTTCTGCTGGCCTTTCTGCAGGAGTTGCCAGGCTGCCGCCTGTAAAGAAGAGGATGTGTCACCCATACCTTCCGCTGGAATTTCTCTCCGGACAGAGTTGAGGAAGGAAAAAAGCAGTGGGGGCCGGGACAGGATGGGTATCTCAGGCAGGGAAATGGAAAGCTTCTGGAAGAGCACCGGGGCCAGGACCACGCTGGCTGGCCTGCAGGCACCAAGTTGGCCTGTGTGCTGTCGCTGGTGTGGCTCCACGGTCCTTCCTCTAGGCTTTCAAACCCTTGTACATATTCAGGTGTTTTACCTGGAAAGGGTGGGAACAGTTCAGCAGCAGCTGGCCTGGGGCTCAGCTCACGTTTACTCACAGATGCCTCGGCATGGTCCCCCAGCTTTGCAATGAGGATGCTCCTTGCGTGGGGGGTGGGTTGCTGGCTGTATGGGAGATGGTTCCCCACCTCTGACCAATTTCAGAATTGTTTACCACTGGAGCAAGTGCCCTGATAGTGTTTTCCTCTGTATAACTCCTGGGTTCAGGTTTTTTTTTCTTTTATGGTTCAAGTTAGATTTTATTCCCCTTTTATGTATTTATAGATATAAGCATGGAAATAATTCTTTCCTATAAATACATCTGTGTGATGGGAAGAATTTTTTCTGTTTTATTTTTAAATTTTATTTTTTGAAATTTTGAAATTTAATTTTATTTATGTTTTTATACAGCACGTTATTATTAGTTATGTATTTTATGTATATACATGTATACAGGTCAATCCCAAACTCCCAACTCATCCCACCACCACCACCCCATGGCTTCCCACACTTGGTGTCCATACGTTTGTTCTCTACCTCTGTGTCTCTATTTCTTCCCTGCAAACCAGTTCATCTGTACCATTTTTAGGCTCCACATATATGCATTAATAGACAATATTTGTTTTCCTCTTTCTGACTTACTTCATTCTGTATGACAGTCTCTCGATCCATCGATGTCTCTACAAATGACCCAGTTTCATTCCTTTTTATGGCCGAGTCATATTCCATTTTATATATGTACCACATCTTTATCCATTCATCTGTCTGTGGGCATTTAGGTTGCTTCCATTACCTGGCTATTGTAAATAGTGCTGCAACGAACATTGTGGTGAATGTGCCTTTTTGAAATACGGTTTTCTCTGGGTATATGCCCAGAAGTGGGATTGCTGGATCAGATGGTAATTCTATTTCTAGTTTTTATAAGGAAACTCCATACTGTTCTCCATAGTGACTGTATCAATTTACATTCCCACCAATAGTGGAAGAGGGCTCCTTTTGTCCACACCCTCCCCAGAATTGGTTGTTTGTAGATTTTCTGATGATGCCGATTCTAACAGGTGTGAGGTGATACCTCATTGTAGTTTTGATTTGCATTTCTCTAATAATTAGTGCTGTTGAGCAGCTTTTCATGTGCGTCTTGGCCATCTCTGTGTCTCCTTTGAAGAAACGTCTCTTTAGATCTTCTGCCCATTTTTTTTGGGTTGTTTGTTTTTTTAATATTAAGCTGCATGAGCTGTTTATATATATTGGAGATTAAACCTGTGTCCATTGATTCGTTTGCAACGATTTTCACCCATCCTGAGGGATGCCTTTTTCCATTCCCGTTTTTTTTAACAAAAAAGGAAAGAAAGGAAAAGAAGCAGAACACTAATGTGCGTAAAATATGCCTTTTGAAACGGTCGTTTTGAAATATGGACATGCTTTGAATTTTTTGGTCGATATGTGACCCCAGGATTTGTTTTCAGGGCAGGTGTCATTTACAGGCCTGCAATGATTTTGAATATCAACTGACCATTAGCGTTGGGATTAAAGCTGCTGTTGTGTGAAACGGCCACAAGGTGGCAGCAGTTCACCCTTACCAAATCTGGTTACTAGGGCAAGAGAGCCTCAGTGGAAGTGGTGTTCTAGATTGGAGTTTAGAATGGAATGTACCAGGAGAAAACCCCTCACGTTTGTCTCACTACTTCTTGTTCGTGTTTTTAATTTAAGTTTTTATTTTTTATTACAGCAAGTTTGATTACAATGTTTGGCTTGTTGTAGGTGTGGAAGATGTGGTTCTTTTACACATATACAGATGACTGTTCTTCTTGGGATCCTTTTCCCATGTACGTTATGACAGAATGTTGAGTAGTCCTCTCTTGGTATTCTGTAGGTCTTTGGTGATTATATATGTCACCTGTGTTTGTATATGTCTGTTAACCCCGATATCGTAATGAAACCAATCCTCACACCTTTCCATTGGTGAACCATAAGTTTGTTTAATGAATCTGTGATTGCCCTTCTCCGTGGAAATATCTGCCCTGGTATCCATTTTTAGGTAACACCTATAAGTGATATGATATGATATGTGTCTTTCATTTTCTGACTTACTACAAGTCACGTGATTACTTCTAGACTCATCTACGGTGCTGCAAATGGCATTGTGTCCTTTTTTCCCTTGGCTTCTCTTCTGCCTTAGCGGGGTCCATTTTCAACAATGTGATTCCCTGAGGGTTGTGGATTAGCTGACCTGGGCAGCCTTACCCTGCCGGCCCGCCCTCCCCAGGTGTGCCTCGTTGAGATCAATATAAACAGCGCTCCAGGCAGCAATAGCCCCTGAAGCTGTGCCTGACTCCATATTCTCTGCCCCGTCAGCAGTCTCGGGGCTGTGCTGGTGGGAGGGAGTGAGGGGCCACAGCTTTGTGGGTGGCCCGGTGTGAGTGGGGTTCTGCTGGCCTTTCTGCAGGAGTTGCCAGGCTGCCGCCTGTAAAGAAGAGGATGTGTCACCCATACCTTCCGCTGGAATTTCTCTCCGGACAGAGGTGAGGAAGGAAAAAAGCAGTGGGGGCCGGGACAGGAGGGGTATCTCAGGCAGGGCAATGGAAAGCTTCTGGAAGAGCGCCAGGGTCCAGGACCACGCTGGCTGGCCTGCAGGCACCAAGTTGGCCTGCGTGCTGTCGCTGGTGTGGCTCCACGGTCCTTCCTCTAGGCTTTCAAGCCCTTGTACATATTCAGGTGTTTTACCTGGAAAGGGTGGGAACAGTTCAGCAGCAGCTGGCCTGGGGCTCAGCTCACGTTTACTCACAGATGCCTCGGCATGGTCCCCCAGCTTTGCAATGAGGACGCTCCTTGCGTGGGGGTTGGGTTGCTGGCTGTATGGGAGATGGTTCCCCACCTCTGACCAATTTCAGAATTGTTTACCACTGGAGCAAGTGCCGTGATAGGGTTTTCCTCTGTATAACTCGTGGGTTCACTTTTTTTTTCTTTTATGTTTCAAGTTAGATGTTATTCCTCTTTTATGTATTTATAGATATAAGCATGGAAATAATTCATTCCTATAAATACATCTGTGTGACGGGAAGAACTTTTTTCTGTTTTATTTTTAAATTTTATTTTTTAAAATTTTGAAATTTTATTTATTTTTTTATACAGCACGTTATTATTAGTTATGTATTTTATGCATATACATGTATACAGGTGAATCCCAAACTCCCAACTCATCCCACCACCACCACCCCATGGCTTCCCACACTTGGTGTCCATACGTTTGTTCTCTACCTCTGTGTCTCTATTTCTTCCCTGCAAACCAGTTCATCTGTACCATTTTTAGGCTCCACATATATGCATTAATAGACAATATTTGTTTTCCTCTTTCTGACTTACTTCATTCTGTATGACAGTCTCTCGATCCATCGATGTCTCTACAAATGACCCAGTTTCATTCCTTTTTATGGCCGAGTCATATTCCATTTTATATATGTACCACATCTTTATCCATTCATCTGTCTGTGGGCATTTAGGTTGCTTCCATTACCTGGCTATTGTAAATAGTGCTGCAACGAACATTGTGGTGAATGTGCCTTTTTGAAATACGGTTTTCTCTGGGTATATGCCCAGAAGTGGGATTGCTGGATCAGATGGTAATTCTATTTCTAGTTTTTATAAGGAAACTCCATACTGTTCTCCATAGTGACTGTATCAATTTACATTCCCACCAATAGTGGAAGAGGGCTCCTTTTGTCCACACCCTCCCCAGAATTGGTTGTTTGTAGATTTTCTGATGATGCCGATTCTAACAGGTGTGAGGTGATACCTCATTGTAGTTTTGATTTGCATTTCTCTAATAATTAGTGCTGTTGAGCAGCTTTTCATGTGCGTCTTGGCCATCTCTGTGTCTCCTTTGAAGAAACGTCTCTTTAGATCTTCTGCCCATTTTTTTTGGGTGGTTTGTTTTTTTTAATATTAAGCTGCATGAGCTGTTTATATATATTGGAGATTAAACCTCTGTCCATTGATTCGTCTGCAACGATTTTCGCCCATTCTGAGGGATTCCTTTTTCCATTCCCGTGTTTATTAACAAAAAAGGAAAGAAAGGAAAAGAAGCAGAACACTAATGTGCGTAAAATATGCCTTTTGAAACGGTCCTTTTGAAATATGGACGTCCTTTGAATTTTTTGGTCGATATGTGACCCCAGGATTGGTTTTCAAGTCAGGTGTCATTTACAGGCCTGCAATGATTTTGAATATCAACTGACCATTAGCGTTGGGATTAAAGCTGATGTTGTGTGAAACGGCCACAAGGTGGCAGCAGTTCACCCTTACCAAATCTGGTTACTAGGGCAAGAGAGCCTCAGTGGAAGTGGTGTTCTAGATTGGAGTTTAGAATGGAATGTGCCAGGAGAAAGCCCCTCACGTTTGTCTCACTACTTCTTGTTCGTGTTTTTAATTTAATTTTTTATTTTTTATTACAGCAAGTTTGATTACAATCTTTGGCTTGTTGTAGGTGTGGAAGATGTGGTTCTTTTACACATATACAGATGTCTGTTCTTCCTGGGATCCTTTTCCCATGTACGTTATGACAGAATGTTGAGTAGTCCTCTCTTGGTATTCTGTAGGTCTTTGGTGATTATATATGTCACCTGTGTTTGTATATGTCTGTTAACCCCGATATCGTAATGAAACCAATCCTCACACCTTTCCATTGGTGAACCATAAGTTTGTTTAATGAATCTGTGATTGCCCTTCTCCGTGGAAATATCTGCCCTGGTATCCATTTTTAGGTAACACCTATAAGTGATATGATATGATATGTGTCTTTCACTTTCTGACTTACTACAAGTCACGTGATTACTTCTAGACTCATCTACGGTGCTGCAAATGGCATTGTGTCCTTTTTTCCCTTGGCTTCTCTTCTGCCTTAGCGGGGTCCATTTTCAACAATGTGATTCCCTGAGGGTTGTGGATTAGCTGACCTGGGCAGCCTTACCCTGCCGGCCCGCCCTCCCCAGGTGTGCCTCGTTGAGGTCAATATAAACAGCGCTCCAGGCAGCAATAGCCCCTGAAGCTGTGCCTGACTCCATATTCTCTGCCCCGTCAGCAGTCTCGGGGCTGTGCTGGTGGGAGGGAGTGAGGGGCCACAGCTTTGTGGGTGGCCCGGTGTGAGTGGGGTTCTGCTGGCCTTTCTGCAGGAGTTGCCAGGCTGCCGCCTGTAAAGAAGAGGATGTGTCACCCATACCTTCCGCTGGAATTTCTCTCCGGACAGAGGTGAGGAAGGAAAAAAGCAGTGGGGGCCGGGACAGGAGGGGTATCTCAGGCAGGGCAATGGAAAGCTTCTGGAAGAGCGCCAGGGTCCAGGACCACGCTGGCTGGCCTGCAGGCACCAAGTTGGCCTGCGTGCTGTCGCTGGTGTGGCTCCACGGTCCTTCCTCTAGGCTTTCAAGCCCTTGTACATATTCAGGTGTTTTACCTGGAAAGGGTGGGAACAGTTCAGCAGCAGCTGGCCTGGGGCTCAGCTCACGTTTACTCACAGATGCCTCGGCACGGTCCCCCAGCTTTGCAATGAGGACGCTCCTTGCGTGGGGGTTGGGTTGCTGGCTGTATGGGAGATGGTTCCCCACCTCTGACCAATTTCAGAATTGTTTAACACTGGAGCAAGTGCCGTGATAGGGTTTTCCTCTGTATAACTCGTGGGTTCACTTTTTTTTTCTTTTATGTTTCAAGTTAGATGTTATTCCTCTTTTATGTATTTATAGATATAAGCATGGAAATAATTCATTCCTATAAATACATCTGTGTGACGGGAAGAACTTTTTTCTGTTTTATTTTTAAATTTTATTTTTTAAAATTTTGAAATTTTATTTATTTTTTTATACAGCACGTTATTATTAGTTATGTATTTTATGCATATACATGTATACAGGTGAATCCCAAACTCCCAACTCATCCCACCACCACCACCCCATGGCTTCCCACACTTGGTGTCCATACGTTTGTTCTCTACCTCTGTGTCTCTATTTCTTCCCTGCAAACCAGTTCATCTGTACCATTTTTAGGCTCCACATATATGCATTAATAGACAATATTTGTTTTCCTCTTTCTGACTTACTTCATTCTGTATGACAGTCTCTCGATCCATCGATGTCTCTACAAATGACCCAGTTTCATTCCTTTTTATGGCCGAGTCATATTCCATTTTATATATGTACCACATCTTTATCCATTCATCTGTCTGTGGGCATTTAGGTTGCTTCCATTACCTGGCTATTGTAAATAGTGCTGCAACGAACATTGTGGTGAATGTGCCTTTTTGAAATACGGTTTTCTCTGGGTATATGCCCAGAAGTGGGATTGCTGGATCAGATGGTAATTCTATTTCTAATTTTTTTAAGGAAACTCCATACTGTTCTCCATAGTGACTGTATCAATTTACATTCCCACCAATAGTGGAAGAGGGCTCCTTTTGTCCACACCCTCCCCAGAATTGGTTGTTTGTAGATTTTCTGATGATGCCGATTCTAAGAGGTGTGAGGAGATACCTCATTGTAGTTTTGATTTGCATTTCTCTAATAATTAGTGCTGTTGAGCAGCTTTTCATGTGCGTCTTGGCCATCTCTGTGTCTCCTTTGAAGAAACGTCTCTGTAGATCTTCTGCCCATTTTTTTGGGGTTGTTTGTTTTTTTAATATTAAGCTGCATGAGCTGTTTATATATATTGGAGATTAAACCTCTCTCCATTGATTCGTCTGCTACGATTTTCGCCCATTCTGAGGGATGCCTTTTTCCATTCCCGTGTTTTTTAACAAAAAAGGAAAGAAAGGAAAAGAAGCAGAACACTAATGTGCGTAAAATATGCCTTTTGAAACGGTCGTTTTGAAATATGGACGTCCTTTGAATTTTTTGGTCGATATGTGACCCCAGGATTTGTTTTCAGGGCAGGTGTCATTTACAGGCCTGCAATGATTTTGAATATCAACTGACCATTAGCGTTGGGATTAAAGCTGCTGTTGTGTGAAACGGCCACAAGGTGGCAGCAGTTCACCCTTACCAAATCTGGTTACTAGGGCAAGAGAGCCTCAGTGGAAGTGGTGTTCTAGATTGGAGATTAGAATGGAATGTGCCAGGAGAAAGCCCCTCACGTTTGTCTCACTATTTCTTGTTCGTGTTTTTAATTTAATTTTTTCTTTTTTATTACAGCAAGTTTGATTACAATGTTTGGCTTTTTGTAGGTGTGGATGATGTGGTTCTTTTACACATATACAGATGACTGTTCTTCTTGGGATCCTTTTCCCATGTACGTTACGACAGAATGTTGAGTAGTCCTCTCTTGGTATTCTGTAGGTCTTTGGTGATTATATATGTCACCTGTGTTTGTATATTTCTGTTAACCCCGATATCATAATGAAACCAATCCTCACACGTTTCCATTGGTGAACCATAAGTTTGTTTAATGAATCTGTGATTGCCCTTCTCCGTGGAAATATCTGCCCTGGTATCCATTTTTAGGTAACACCTCTAAGTGATATGATATGTGTCTTTCACTTTCTGACTTACTACAAGTCACGTGATTACTTCTAGACTCATCTACAGGGCTGCAAATGGCATTTTGTCTTTTTTTCCCTTGGCTTCTCTTCTGCCTTTGCGGGGTCCATTTTCAACAATGTGATTCCCTGAGGGTTGTGGATTAGCTGACCTGGGCAGCCTTACCCTGCCGGCCAGCCCTCCCCAGGTGTGCCTCGTTGAGGTCAATATAAACAGCGCTCCAGGCAGCAGTAGCCTCTGAAGCTGTGCCTGACTCCATATTCTCTGCCCCGTCAGCAGTCTCGGGGCTGTGCTGGTGGGAGGGAGTGAGGGGCCACAGCTTTGTGGGTGGCCCGGTGTGAGTGGGGTTCTGCTGGCCTTTCTGCAGGAGTTGCCAGGCTGCCGCCTGTAAAGAAGAGGATGTGTCACCCATACCTTCCGCTGGAATTTCTCTCCGGACAGAGGTGAGGAAGGAAAAAAGCAGTGGGGGCCGGGACAGGATGGGTATCTCAGGCAGGGCAATGGAAAGCTTCTGGAAGAGCGCCGGGGCCAGGACCACGCTGGATGGCCTGCAGGCACCAAGTTGGCCTGTGTGCTGTCGCTGGTGTGGCTCCACGGTCCTTTCTCTAGGCTTTCAAGCCCTTGTACATATTCAGGTGTTTTACCTGGAAAGGGTGGGAACAGTTCAGCAGCAGCTGGCCTGGGGCTCAGCTCACGTTTACTCACAGATGCCTCGGCACGGTCCCCCAGCTTTGCAATGAGGATGCTCCTTGCGTGGGGGGTGGGTTGCTGGCTGTATGGGAGATGGTTCCCCACCTCTGACCAATTTCAGAATTGTTTACCACTGGAGCAAGTGCCCTGATAGGGTTTTCCTCTGTATAACTCCTGGGTTCAGTTTTTTTTTTCTTTTATGGTTCAAGTTAGATTTTATTCCCCTTTTATGTATTTATAGATATAAGCATGGAAATAATTCTTTCCTATAAATACATCTGTGTGATGGGAAGAATTTTTTCTGTTTTATTTTTAAATTTTATTTTTTAAAATTTTGAAATTTAATTTTATTTATTTTTTTTATACAGCACGTTATTATTAGTTATGTATTTTATGTATATACACGTATACAGGTCAATCCCAAACTCCCAACTCATCCCACCACCACCACCCCATGGCTTCCCACACTTGGTGTCCATACGTTTGTTCTCTACCTCTGTGTCTCTATTTCTTCCCTGCAAACCAGTTCATCTGTACCATTTTTAGGCTCCACATATATGCATTAATATACAATATTTGTTTTCCTCTTTCTGACTTACTTCATTCTGTATGACAGTCTCTCGATCCATCGATGTCTCTACAAATGACCCAGTTTCATTCCTTTTTATGGCCGAGTAATATTCCATTTTATATATGTACCACATCTTTATCCATTCATCTGTCTGTGGGCATTTAGGTTGCTTCCATTACCTGGCTATTGTAAATAGTGCTGCAACGAACATTGTGGTGAATGTGCCTTTTTAATTTACGGTTTTCTCTGGGTATATGCCCAGAAGTGGGATTGCTGGATCAGATGGTAATTCTATTTCTAGTTTTTTTAAGGAAACTCCATACTGTTCTCCATAGTGACTGTATCAATTTACATTCCCACCAATAGTGGAAGAGGGCTCCTTTTGTCCACACCCTCCCCAGAATTGGTTGTTTGTAGATTTTCTGATGATGCCGATTCTAACAGGTGTGAGGAGATACCTCATTGTAGTTTTGATTTGCATTTCTCTAATAATTAGTGCTGTTGAGCAGCTTTTCATGTGCGTCTTGGCCATCTCTGTGTCTCCTTTGAAGAAACGTCTCTGTAGATCTTCTGCCCATTTTTTTGGGGTTGTTTGTTTTTTTAATATTAAGCTGCATGAGCTGTTTATATATATTGGAGATTAAACCTCTCTCCATTGATTCGTCTGCAACGATTTTCGCCCATTCTGAGGGATGCCTTTTTCAATTCCCGTGTTTTTTAACAAAAAAGGAAAGAAAGGAAAAGAAGCAGAACACTAATGTGCGTAAAATATGCCTTTTGAAACGGTCGTTTTGAAATATGGACGTCCTTTGAATTTTTTGGTCGATATGTGACCCCAGGATTTGTTTTCAGGGCAGGTGTCATTTACAGGCCTGCAATGATTTTGAATATCAACTGACCATTAGCGTTGGGATTAAAGCTGCTGTTGTGTGAAACGGCCACAAGGTGGCAGCAGTTCACCCTTACCAAATCTGGTTACTAGGGCAAGAGAGCCTCAGTGGAAGTGGTGTTCTAGATTGGAGATTAGAATGGAATGTGCCAGGAGAAAGCCCCTCACGTTTGTCTCACTATTTCTTGTTCGTGTTTTTAATTTAATTTTTTCTTTTTTATTACAGCAAGTTTGATTACAATGTTTGGCTTGTTGTAGGTGTGGAAGATGTGGTTCTTTTACACATATACAGATGACTGTTCTTCTTGGGATCCTTTTCCCATGTACGTTATGACAGAATGTTGAGTAGTCCTCTCTTGGTATTCTGTAGGTCTTTGGTGATTATATATGTCACCTGTGTTTGTATATTTCTGTTAACCCCGATATCATAATGAAACCAATCCTCACACGTTTCCATTGGTGAACCATAAGTTTGTTTAATGAATCTGTGATTGCCCTTCTCCGTGGAAATATCTGCCCTGGTATCCATTTTCAGGTAACACCTATAAGTGATATGATATGATATGTGTCTTTCACTTTCTGACTTACTACAAGTCACGTGATTACTTCTAGACTCATCTACGGTGCTGCAAATGGCATTGTGTCCTTTTTTCCCTTGGCTTCTCTTCTGCCTTAGCGGGGTCCATTTTCAACAATGTGATTCCCTGAGGGTTGTGGATTAGCTGACCTGGGCAGCCTTACCCTGCCGGCCCGCCCTCCCCAGGTGTGCCTCGTTGAGATCAATATAAACAGAGCTCCAGGCAGCAATAGCCCCTGAAGCTGTGCCTGACTTCATATTCTCTGCCCCGTCAGCAGTCTCGGGGCTGTGCTGGTGGGAGGGAGTGAGGGGCCACAGCTTTGTGGGTGGCCCGGTGTGAGTGGGGTTCTGCTGGCCTTTCTGCAGGAGTTGCCAGGCTGCCGCCTGTAAAGAAGAGGATGTGTCACCCATACCTTCCGCTGGAATTTCTCTCCGGACAGAGGTGAGGACGGAAAAAAGCAGTGGGGTCCGGGACAGGAGGGGTATCTCAGGCAGGGCAATGGAAAGCTTCTGGAAGAGTGCCCGGGGCCAGGACCACGCTGGCTGGCCTGCAGGCACCAAGTTGGCCTGCGTGCTGTCGCTGGTGTGGCTCCACGGACCTTCCTCTAGGCTTTCAAGCCATTGTACATATTCAGGTGTTTTACCTGGAAAGGGTGGGAACAGATCAGCAGCAGCTGGCCTGGGGCTCAGCTCACGTTTACTCACAGATGCCTCGGCACGGTCCCCCAGCTTTTCAATGAGGATGCTCCTTTTGTGGGGGGTGGGTGGCTGGCTGTATGGGAGATGGTTCCCCACCTCTGACCAATTTCAGAATTGTTTACCGCTGGAGCAAGTGCCATGATAGGGTTTTCCTCTGTATAACTCGTGGGTTCAATTTTTTTTTCTTTTTTGGTTCAAGTTAGATTTTATTCCTCTTTTATGTATTTATAAATATAAGCATGGAAATAATTCATTCCTATAAATACATCTGTGTGACGGGAAGTATTTTTCTGTTTTATTTTTAAATTTTATTTTTTAAAATTTTGAAATTTAATTTTATTTATTTTTTTATACAGCACGTTATTATTAGTTATGTATTTTATGCATATACATGTATACAGGTCAATCCCAATCTCCCAACTCATCCCACCACCACCACCCCAAGGATTCCCACACTTGGTGTCCATACATTTGTTCTCTACCTCTGTGTCTCTATTTCTTCCCTGCAAACCAGTTCATCTGTACCATTTTTAGGCTCCACATATATGCATTAATATACAATATTTGTTTTCCTCTTTCTGACTTACTTCATTCTGTATGACAGTCTCTCGATCCATCGATGTCTCTACAAATGACCCAGTTTCATTCCTTTTTATGGCCGAGTCATATTCCATTTTATATATGTACCACATCTTTATCCATTCATCTGTCTGTGGGCATTTAGGTTGCTTCCATTACCTGGCTATTGTAAATAGTGCTGCAACGAACATTGTGGTGAATGTGCCTTTTTGAAATACGGTTTTCTCTGGGTATATGCCCAGAAGTGGGATTGCTGGATCAGATGGTAATTCTATTTCTAGTTTTTATAAGGAAACTCCATACTGTTCTCCATAGTGACTGTATCAATTTACATTCCCACCAATAGTGGAAGAGGGCTCCTTTTGTCCACACCCTCCCCAGAATTGGTTGTTTGTAGATTTTCTGATGATGCCGATTCTAAGAGGTGTGAGGTGATACCTCATTGTAGTTTTGATTTGCATTTCTCTAATAATTAGTGCTGTTGAGCAGCTTTTCATGTGCGTCTTGGCCATCTCTGTGTCTCCTTTGAAGAAACGTCTCTTTAGATCTTCTGCCCATTTTTTTTGGGTTGTTTGTTTTTTTAATATTAAGCTGCATGAGCTGTTTATATATATTGGAGATTAAACCTGTGTCCATTGATTCGTTTGCAACGATTTTCACCCATCCTGAGGGATGCCTTTTTCCATTCCCGTTTTTTTTAACAAAAAAGGAAAGAAAGGAAAAGAAGCAGAACACTAATGTGCGTAAAATATGCCTTTTGAAATGGTCGTTTTGAAATATGGACGTCCTTTGAATTTTTTGGTCGATATGTGACCCCAGGATTTGTTTTCAGGGCAGGTGTCATTTACAGGCCTGCAATGATTTTGAATATCAACTGACCATTAGCGTTGGGATTAAAGGTGCTGTTGTGTGAAACGGCCACAAGGTGGCAGCAGTTCACCCTTACCAAATCTGGTTACTAGGGCAAGAGAGCCTCAGTGGAAGTGGTGTTCTAGATTGGAGATTAGAATGGAATGTACCAGGAGAAAGCCCCTCACGTTTGTCTCACTACTTCTTGTTCGTGTTTTTAATTTAAGTTTTTATTTTTTATTACAGCAAGTTTGATTACAATGTTTGGCTTGTTGTAGGTGTGGAAGATGTGGTTCTTTTACACATATACAGATGTCTGTGCTTCCTGGGATCCTTTTCCCATGTACGTTATGACAGAGTGTTGAGTAGTCCTCTCTTGGTATTCTGTAGGTCTTTGGTGATTATATATGTCACCTGTGTTTGTATATGTCTGTTAACCCCGATATCGTAATGAAACCAATCCTCACACCTTTCCACTGGTGAACCATAAGTTTGTTTAATGAATCTGTGATTGCCCTTCTCCGTGGAAATATCTGCCCTGGTATCCATTTTTAGGTAACACCTATAAGTGATATGATATGATATGTGTCTTTCACTTTCTGACTTACTACAAGTCACGTGATTACTTCTAGACTCATCTACGGTGCTGCAAATGGCATTGTGTCCTTTTTTCCCTTGGCTTCTCTTCTGCCTTAGCGGGGTCCATTTTCAACAATGTGATTTCCTGAGGGTTGTGGATTAGCTGACCTGGGCAGCCTTACCCTGCCGGCCCGCCCTCCCCAGGTGTGCCTCGTTGAGATCAATATAAACAGCGCTCCAGGCAGCAATAGCCCCTGAAGCTGTGCCTGACTCCATATTCTCTGCCCCGTCAGCAGTCTCGGGGCTGTGCTGGTGGGAGGGAGTGAGGGGCCACAGCTTTGTGGGTGGCCCGGTGTGAGTGGGGTTCTTCTGGCCTTTCTGCAGGAGTTGCCAGGCTGCCGCCTGTAAAGAAGAGGATGTGTCACCCATACCTTCCGCTGGAATTTCTCTCCGGACAGAGGTGAGGAAGGAAAAAAGCAGTGGGGGCCGGGACAGGAGGGGTATCTCAGGCAGGGCAATGGAAAGCTTCTGGAAGAGCGCCCGGGGCCAGGACCACGCTGGCTGGCCTGCAGGCACCAAGTTGGCCTGCGTGCTGTCGCTGGTGTGGCTCCACGGTCCTTCCTCTAGGCTTTCAAGCCCTTGTACATATTCAGGTGTTTTACCTGGAATGGGTGGGAACAGTTCAGCAGCAGCTGGCCTGGGGCTCAGCTCACGTTTACTCACAGATGCCTCGGCACGGTCCCCCAGCTTTGCAATGAGGACGCTCCTTGCGTGGGGGGTGGGTTGCTGGCTGTATGGGAGATGGTTCCCCACCTCTGACCAATTTCAGAATTGTTTACCACTGGAGCAAGTGCCCTGATAGTGTTTTCCTCTGTATAACTCCTGGGTTCAGGTTTTTTTTTTCTTTTATGGTTCAAGTTAGATTTTATTCCCCTTTTATGTATTTATAGATATAAGCATGGAAATAATTCTTTCCTATAAATACATCTGTGTGATGGGAAGAATTTTTTCTGTTTTATTTTTAAATTTTATTTTTTAAAATTTTGAAATTTAATTTTATTTATGTTTTTATACAGCACGTTATTATTAGTTATGTATTTTATGTATATACATGTATACAGGTCAATACCAAACTCCCAACTCATCCCACCACCACCACCCCATGGCTTCCCACACTTGGTGTCCATACGTTTGTTCTCTACCTCTGTGTCTCTATTTCTTCCCTGCAAACCAGTTCATCTGTACCATTTTTAGGCTCCACATATATGCATTAATAGACAATATTTGTTTTCCTCTTTCTGACTTACTTCATTCTGTATGACAGTCTCTCGATCCATCGATGTCTCTACAAATGACCCAGTTTCATTCCTTTTTATGGCCGAGTCATATTCCATTTTATATATGTACCACATCTTTATCCATTCATCTGTCTGTGGGCATTTAGGTTGCTTCCATTACCTGGCTATTGTAAATAGTGCTGCAACGAACATTGTGGTGAATGTGCCTTTTTGAAATACGGTTTTCTCTGGGTATATGCCCAGAAGTGGGATTGCTGGATCAGATGGTAATTCTATTTCTAGTTTTTTTAAGGAAACTCCATACTGTTCTCCATAGTGACTGTATCAATTTACATTCCCACCAATAGTGGAAGAGGGCTCCTTTTGTCCACACCCTCCCCAGAATTGGTTGTTTGTAGATTTTCTGATGATGCCGATTCTAACAGGTGTGAGGTGATACCTCATTGTAGTTTTGATTTGCATTTCTCTAATAATTAGTGCTGTTGAGCAGCTTTTCATGTGCGTCTTGGCCATCTCTGTGTCTCCTTTGAAGAAACGTCTCTGTAGATCTTCTGCCCATTTTTTTTGGGTTGTTTGTTTTTTTAATATTAAGCTGCATGAGCTGTTTATATATATTGGAGATTAAACCTGTGTCCATTGATTCGTTTGCAACGATTTTCACCCATCCTGAGGGATGCCTTTTTCCATTCCCGTTTTTTTTAACAAAAAAGGAAAGAAAGGAAAAGAAGCAGAACACTAATGTGCGTAAAATATGCCTTTTGAAATGGTCGTTTTGAAATATGGACGTCCTTTGAATTTTTTGGTCGATATGTGACCCCAGGATTTGTTTTCAGGGCAGGTGTCATTTACAGGCCTGCAATGATTTTGAATATCAACTGACCATTAGCGTTGGGATTAAAGGTGCTGTTGTGTGAAACGGCCACAAGGTGGCAGCAGTTCACCCTTACCAAATCTGGTTACTAGGGCAAGAGAGCCTCAGTGGAAGTGGTGTTCTAGATTGGAGTTTAGAATGGAATGTACCAGGAGAAAGCCCCTCACGTTTGTCTCACTACTTCTTGTTCGTGTTTTTAATTTAAGTTTTTATTTTTTATTACAGCAAGTTTGATTACAATGTTTGGCTTGTTGTAGGTGTGGAAGATGTGGTTCTTTTACACATATACAGATGTCTGTTCTTCCTGGGATCCTTTTCCCATGTACGTTATGACAGAGTGTTGAGTAGTCCTCTCTTGGTATTCTGTAGGTCTTTGGTGATTATATATGTCACCTGTGTTTGTATATGTCTGTTAACCCCGATATTGTAATGAAACCAATCCTCACACCTTTCCATTGGTGAACCATAAGTTTGTTTAATGAATCTGTGATTGCCCTTCTCCGTGGAAATATCTGCCCTGGTATCCATTTTTAGGTAACACCTATAAGTGATATGATATGATATGTGTCTTTCACTTTCTGACTTACTACAAGTCACGTGATTACTTCTAGACTCATCTACGGTGCTGCAAATGGCATTGTGTCCTTTTTTCCCTTGGCTTCTCTTCTGCCTTAGCGGGGTCCATTTTCAACAATGTGATTCCCTGAGGGTTGTGGATTAGCTGACCTGGGCAGCCTTACCCTGCCGGCCCGCCCTCCCCAGGTGTGCCTCGTTGAGGTCAATATAAACAGCGCTCCAGGCAGCAATAGCCCCTGAAGCTGTGCCTGACTCCATATTCTCTGCCCCGTCAGCAGTCTCGGGGCTGTGCTGGTGGGAGGGAGTGAGGGGCCACAGCTTTGTGGGTGGCCCGGTGTGAGTGGGGTTCTGCTGGCCTTTCTGCAGGAGTTGCCAGGCTGCCGCCTGTAAAGAAGAGGATGTGTCACCCATACCTTCCGCTGGAATTTCTCTCCGGACAGAGGTGAGGAAGGAAAAAAGCAGTGGGGGCCGGGACAGGAGGGGTATCTCAGGCAGGGCAATGGAAAGCTTCTGGAAGAGCGCCAGGGTCCAGGACCACGCTGGCTGGCCTGCAGGCACCAAGTTGGCCTGCGTGCTGTCGCTGGTGTGGCTCCACGGTCCTTCCTCTAGGCTTTCAAGCCCTTGTACATATTCAGGTGTTTTACCTGGAATGGGTGGGAACAGTTCAGCAGCAGCTGGCCTGGGGCTCAGCTCAAGTTTACTCACAGATGCCTCGGCATGGTCCCCCAGCTTTGCAATGAGGACGCTCCTTGCGTGGGGGTTGGGTTGTTGGCTGTATGGGAGATGGTTCCCCACCTCTGACCAATTTCAGAATTGTTTAACACTGGAGCAAGTGCCGTGATAGGGTTTTCCTCTGTATAACTCGTGGGTTCACTTTTTTTTTCTTTTATGTTTCAAGTTAGATGTTATTCCTCTTTTATGTATTTATAGATATAAGCATGGAAATAATTCATTCCTATAAATACATCTGTGTGACGGGAAGAACTTTTTTCTGTTTTATTTTTAAATTTTATTTTTTAAAATTTTGAAATTTTATTTATTTTTTTATACAGCACGTTATTATTAGTTATGTATTTTATGCATATACATGTATACAGGTGAATCCCAAACTCCCAACTCATCCCACCACCACCACCCCATGGCTTCCCACACTTGGTGTCCATACGTTTGTTCTCTACCTCTGTGTCTCTATTTCTTCCCTGCAAACCAGTTCATCTGTACCATTTTTAGGCTCCACATATATGCATTAATAGACAATATTTGTTTTCCTCTTTCTGACTTACTTCATTCTGTATGACAGTCTCTCGATCCATCGATGTCTCTACAAATGACCCAGTTTCATTCCTTTTTATGGCCGAGTCATATTCCATTTTATATATGTACCACATCTTTATCCATTCATCTGTCTGTGGGCATTTAGGTTGCTTCCATTACCTGGCTATTGTAAATAGTGCTGCAACGAACATTGTGGTGAATGTGCCTTTTTGAAATACGGTTTTCTCTGGGTATATGCCCAGAAGTGGGATTGCTGGATCAGATGGTAATTCTATTTCTAGTTTTTTTAAGGAAACTCCATACTGTTCTCCATAGTGACTGTATCAATTTACATTCCCACCAATAGTGGAAGAGGGCTCCTTTTGTCCACACCCTACCCAGAATTGGTTGTTTGTAGATTTTCTGATGATGCCGATTCTAACAGGTGTGAGGTGATACCTCATTGTAGTTTTGATTTGCATTTCTCTAATAATTAGTGCTGTTGAGCAGCTTTTCATGTGCGTCTTGGCCATCTCTGTGTCTCCTTTGAAGAAACGTCTCTTTAGATCTTCTGCCCATTTTTTGGGGGGTTGTTTGTTTTTTTAATATTAAGCTTCATGAGCTGTTTATATATATTGGAGATTAAACCTGTGTCCAGTGATTCGTTTGCAACGATTTTCACCCAGCCTGAGGGATGCCTTTTTCCATTCCCGTTTTTTTTTAACAAAAAAGGAAAGAAAGGAAAAGAAGCAGAACACTAATGTGCGTAAAATATGCCTTTTGAAACGGTCGTTTTGAAATATGGACGTCCTTTGAATTTTTTGGTCGATATGTGACCCCAGGATTTGTTTTCAGGGCAGGTGTCATTTACAGGCCTGCAATGATTTTGAATATCAACTGACCATTAGCGTTGGGATTAAAGCTGCTGTTGTGTGAAACGGCCACAAGGTGGCAGCAGTTCACCCTTACCAAATCTGGTTACTAGGGCAAGAGAGCCTCAGTGGAAGTGGTGTTCTAGATTGGAGTTTAGAATGGAATGTACCAGGAGAAAGCCCCTCACGTTTGTCTCACTACTTCTTGTTCGTGTTTTTAATTTAAGTTTTTATTTTTTATTACAGCAAGTTTGATTACAATGTTTGGCTTGTTGTAGGTGTGGAAGATGTGGTTCTTTTACACATATACAGATGACTGTTCTTCTTGGGATCCTTTTCCCATGTACGTTATGACAGAATGTTGAGTAGTCCTCTCTTGGTATTCTGTAGGTCTTTGGTGATTATATATGTCACCTGTGTTTGTATATGTCTGTTAACCCCGATATCGTAATGAAACCAATCCTCACACCTTTCCATTGGTGAACCATAAGTTTGTTTAATGAATCTGTGATTGCCCTTCTCCGTGGAAATATCTGCCCTGGTATCCATTTTTAGGTAACACCTATAAGTGATATGATATGATATGTGTCTTTCACTTTCTGACTTACTACAAGTCACGTGATTACTTCTAGACTCATCTACGGGGCTGCAAATGGCATTGTGTCCTTTTTTCCCTTGGCTTCTCTTCTGCCTTAGCGGGGTCCATTTTCAACAATGTGATTCCCTGAGGGTTGTGGATTAGCTGACCTGGGCAGCCTTACCCTGCCGGCCCGCCCTCCCCAGGTGTGCCTCCTTGAGGTCAATATAAACAGCGCTCCAGGCAGCAATAGCCCCTGAAGCTGTGCCTGACTCCATATTCTCTGCCCCGTCAGCAGTCTCGGGGCTGTGCTGGTGGGAGGGAGTGAGGGGCCACAGCTTTGTGGGTGGCCCGGTGTGAGTGGGGTTCTGCTGGCCTTTCTGCAGGAGTTGCCAGGCTGCCGCCTGTAAAGAAGAGGATGTGTCACCCATACCTTCCGCTGGAATTTCTCTTCGGACAGAGGTGAGGAAGGAAAAAAGCAGTGAGGTCCGGGACAGGAGGGGTATCTCAGGCAGGGCAATGGAAAGCTTCTGGAAGAGCGCCAGGGTCCAGGACCACGCTGGCTGGCCTGCAGGCACCAAGTTGGCCTGCGTGCTGTCGCTGGTGTGGCTCCACGGTCCTTCCTCTAGGCTTTCAAGCCCTTGTACATATTCAGGTGTTTTACCTGGAAAGGGTGGGAACAGTTCAGCAGCAGCTGGCCTGGGGCTCAGCTCACGTTTACTCACAGATGCCTCGGCACGGTCCCCCAGCTTTGCAATGAGGACGCTCCTTGTGTGGGGGGTGGGTTGCTGGCTGTATGGGAGATGGTTCCCCACCTCTGACCAATTTCAGAATTGTTTACCACTGGAGCAAGTGCCCTGATAGGGTTTTCCTCTGTATAACTCCTTGGTTCAGGTTTTTTTTTTTCTTTTATGGTTCAAGTTAGATTTTATTCCCCTTTTACGTATTTATAGATATAAGCATGGAAATAATTCTTTCCTATAAATACATCTGTGTGATGGGAAGAATTTTTTCTGTTTTATTTTTAAATTTTATTTTTTAAAATTTTGAAATTTAATTTTATTTATTTTTTTTATACAGCACGTTATTATTAGTTATGTATTTTATGTATATACATGTTTACAGGTCAATCCCAAACTCCCAACTCATCCCACCACCACCACCCCATGGCTTCCCACACTTGGTGTCCATACGTTTGTTCTCTACCTCTGTGTCTCTATTTCTTCCCTGCAAACCAGTTCATCTGTACCATTTTTAGGCTCCACATATATGCATTAATATACAATATTTGTTTTCCTCTTTCTGACTTACTTCATTCTGTATGACAGTCTCTCGATCCATCGATGTCTCTACAAATGACCCAGTTTCATTCCTTTTTATGGCCGAGTCATATTCCATTTTATATATGTACCACATCTTTATCCATTCATCTGTCTGTGGGCATTTAGGTTGCTTCCATTACCTGGCTATTGTAAATAGTGCTGCAACGAACATTGTGGTGAAGGTGCCTTTTTGAAATACGGTTTTCTCTCGGTATATGCCCAGAAGTGGGATTGCTGGATCAGATGGTAATTCTATTTCTAGTTTTTTTAAGGAAACTCCATACTGTTCTCCATAGTGACTGTATCAATTTACATTCCCACCAATAGTGGAAGAGGGCTCCTTTTGTCCACACCCTCCCCAGAATTGGTTGTTTGTAGATTTTCTGATGATGCCGATTCTAACAGGTGTGAGGTGATACCTCATTGTAGTTTTGATTTGCATTTCTCTAATAATTAGTGCTGTTGAGCAGCTTTTCATGTGCGTCTTGGCCATCTCTGTGTCTCCTTTGAAGAAACGTGTCTTTAGATCTTCTGCCCATTTATTTTTGGGTGGTTTGTTTTTTTTAATATTAAGCTGCATGAGCTGTTTATATATATTGGAGATTAAACCTGTGTCCATTGATTCGTTTGCAACGATTTTCACCCATCCTGAGGGATGCCTTTTTCCATTCCCGTTTTTTTTAACAAAAAAGGAAAGAAAGGAAAAGAAGCAGAACACTAATGTGCGTAAAATATGCCTTTTGAAACGGTCGTTTTGAAATATGGACATCCTTTGAATTTTTTTGTCGATATGTGACCCCAGGATTTGTTTTCAGGGCAGGTGTCATTTACAGGCCTGCAATGATTTTGAATATCAACTGACCATTAGCGTTGGGATTAAAGCTGCTGTTGTGTGAAACGGCCACAAGGTGGCAGCAGTTCACCCTTACCAAATCTGGTTACTAGGGCAAGAGAGCCTCAGTGGAAGTGGTGTTCCAGGTTGGAGTTTAGAATGGAATGTACCAGGAGAAAGCCCCTCACGTTTGTCTCACTACTTCTTGTTCGTGTTTTTAATTTAAGTTTTTATTTTTTATTACAGCAAGTTTGATTACAATGTTTGGCTTGTTGTAGGTGTGGAAGATGTGGTTCTTTTACACATATACAGATGACTGTTCTTCTTGGGATCCTTTTCCCATGTACGTTATGACAGAATGTTGAGTAGTCCTCTCTTGGTATTCTGTAGGTCTTTGGTGATTATATATGTCACCTGTGTTTGTATATTTCTGTTAACCCCGATATCGTAATGAAACCAATCCTCACACCTTTCCATTGGTGAACCATAAGTTTGTTTAATGAATCTCTGATTGCCCTTCTCCGTGGAAATATCTGCCCTGGTATCCATTTTTAGGTAACACCTATAAGTGATATGCTATGATATGTGTCTTTCACTTTCTGACTTACTACAAGTCACGTGATTACTTCTAGACTCATCTACGGTGCTGCAAATGGCATTGTGTCCTTTTTTCCCTTGGCTTCTCTTCTGCCTTAGCGGGGTCCACTTTCAACAATGTGATTCCCTGAGGGTTGTGGATTAGCTGACCTGGGCAGCCTTACCCTGCCGGCCCGCCCTCCCCAGGTGTGCCTCGTTGAGGTCAATATAAACAGCGCTCCAGGCAGCAATAGCCCCCGAAGCTGTGCCTGACTCCATATTCTCTGCCCCGTCAGCAGTCTCGGGGCTGTGCTGGTGGGAGGGAGTGAGGGGCCACAGCTTTGTGGGTGGCCCGGTGTGAGTGGGGTTCTGCTGGCCTTTCTGCAGGAGTTGCCAGGCTGCCGCCTGTAAAGAAGAGGATGTGTCACCCATACCTTCTGCTGGAATTTCTCTCCGGACAGAGGTGAGGAAGGAAAAAAGCAGTGGGGGCCGGGAGAGGTGGGGTATCTCAGGCAGGGCAATGGAAAGCTTCTGGAAGAGCGCCCGGGGCCCGGACCACGCTGGCTGGCCTGCAGGCACCAAGTTGGCCTGCGTGCTGTCGCTGGTGTGGCTCCACGGTCCTTCCTCTAGGCTTTCAAGCCCTTGTACATATTCAGGTGTTTTACCTGGAAAGGGTGGGAACAGATCAGTAGCAGCTGGCCTGGGGCTCAGCTCACGTTTACTCACAGATGCCTCGGCACGGTCCCCCAGCTTTTCAATGAGGACGCTCCTTGTGTGGGGGGTGGGTGGCTGGCTGTATGGGAGATGGTTCCCCACCTCTGACCAATTTCAGAATTGTTTACTGCTGGAGCAAGTGCCGTGATAGGTTTTTCCTCTGTATAACTCGTGGGTTAAATTTTTTTTTCTTTTTTGGTTCAAGTTAGATTTTATTCCTCTTTTATGTATTTATAAATATAAGCATGGAAATAATTCATTCCTATAAATACATCTGTGTGACGGGAAGAATTTTTTCTGTTTTATTTTTAAATTTTATTTTTTAAAATTTTGAAATTTAATTTTATTTATGTTTTTATACAGCACGTTATTATTAGTTATGTATTTTATGCATATACATGTATACAGGTCAATCCCAAACTCCCAACTCATCCCACCACCACCACCCCATGGCTTCCCACACTTGGTGTCCATACGTTTGTTCTCTACCTCTGTGTCTCTATTTCTTCCCTGCAAACCAGTTCATCTGTACCATTTTTAGGCTCCACATATATGCATTAATATACAATATTTGTTTTCCTCTTTCTGACTTACTTCATTCTGTATGACAGTCTCTCGATCCATCGATGTCTCTACAAATGACCCAGTTTCATTCCTTTTTATGGCCGAGTCATATTCCATTTTATATATGTACCACATCTTTATCCATTCATCTGTCTGTGGGCATTTAGGTTGCTTCCATTACCTGGCTATTGTAAATAGTGCTGCAACGAACATTGTGGTGAATGTGCCTTTTTGAAATACGGTTTTCTCTGGGTATATGCCCAGAAGTGGGATTGCTGGATCAGATGGTAATTCTATTTCTAGTTTTTTTAAGGAAACTCCATACTGTTCTCCATAGTGACTGTATCAATTTACATTCCCACCAATAGTGGAAGAGGGCTCCTTTTGTCCACACCCTCCCCAGAATTGGTTGTTTGTAGATTTTCTGATGATGCCGATTCTAACAGGTGTGAGGTGATACCTCATTGTAGTTTTGATTTGCATTTCTCTAATAATTAGTGCTGTTGAGCAGCTTTTCATGTGCGTCTTGGCCATCTCTGTGTCTCCTTTGAAGAAACGTCTCTTTAGATCTTCTGCCCATTTTTTTTGGAATGTTTGTTTTTTTAATATTAAGCTGCATGAGCTGTTTATATATATTGGAGATTAAACCTGTGTCCATTGATTCGTTTGCAACGATTTTCACCCATCCTGAGGGATTCATTTTTCCATTCCCGTTTTTTTTAACAAAAAAGGAAAGAAAGGAAAAGAAGCAGAAGACTAATGTGCGTAAAATATGCCTTTTGAAACGGTCGTTTTGAAATATGGACGTCCTTTGAATTTTTTGGTCGATATGTGACCCCAGGATTTGTTTTCAGGGCAGGTGTCATTTACAGGCCTGCAATGATTTTGAATATCAACTGACCATTAGCGTTGGGATTAAAGCTGCTGTTGTGTGAAACGGCCACAAGGTGGCAGCAGTTCACCCTTACCAAATCTGGTTACTAGGGCAAGAGAGCCTCAGTGGAAGTGGTGTTCTAGATTGGAGTTTAGAATGGAATGTACCAGGAGAAAGCCCCTCACGTTTGTCTCACTACTTCTTGTTCGTGTTTTTAATTTAAGTTTTTATTTTTTATTACAGCAAGTTTGATTACAATGTTTGGCTTGTTGTAGGTGTGGAAGATGTGGTTCTTTTACACATATACAGATGACTGTTCTTCTTGGGATCCTTTTCCCATGTACGTTATGACAGAATGTTGAGTAGTCCTCTCTTGGTATTCTGTAGGTCTTTGGTGATTATATATGTCACCTGTGTTTGTATATGTCTGTTAACCCCGATATCGTAATGAAACCAATCCTCACACCTTTCCATTGGTGAACCATAAGTTTGTTTAATGAATCTGTGATTGCCCTTCTCCGTGGAAATATCTGCCCTGGTATCCATTTTTAGGTAACACCTATAAGTGATATGATATGATATGTGTCTTTCACTTTCTGACTTACTACAAGTCACGTGATTACTTCTAGACTCATCTACGGGGCTGCAAATGGCATTGTGTCCTTTTTTCCCTTGGCTTCTCTTCTGCCTTAGCGGGGTCCATTTTCAACAATGTGATTCCCTGAGGGTTGTGGATTAGCTGACCTGGGCAGCCTTACCCTGCCGGCCCGCCCTCCCCAGGTGTGCCTCCTTGAGGTCAATATAAACAGCGCTCCAGGCAGCAATAGCCCCTGAAGCTGTGCCTGACTCCATATTCTCTGCCCCGTCAGCAGTCTCGGGGCTGTGCTGGTGGGAGGGAGTGAGGGGCCACAGCTTTGTGGGTGGCCCGGTGTGAGTGGGGTTCTGCTGGCCTTTCTGCAGGAGTTGCCAGGCTGCCGCCTGTAAAGAAGAGGATGTGTCACCCATACCTTCCGCTGGAATTTCTCTTCGGACAGAGGTGAGGAAGGAAAAAAGCAGTGAGGTCCGGGACAGGAGGGGTATCTCAGGCAGGGCAATGGAAAGCTTCTGGAAGAGCGCCAGGGTCCAGGACCACGCTGGCTGGCCTGCAGGCACCAAGTTGGCCTGCGTGCTGTCGCTGGTGTGGCTCCACGGTCCTTCCTCTAGGCTTTCAAGCCCTTGTACATATTCAGGTGTTTTACCTGGAAAGGGTGGGAACAGTTCAGCAGCAGCTGGCCTGGGGCTCAGCTCACGTTTACTCACAGATGCCTCGGCACGGTCCCCCAGCTTTGCAATGAGGACGCTCCTTGTGTGGGGGGTGGGTTGCTGGCTGTATGGGAGATGGTTCCCCACCTCTGACCAATTTCAGAATTGTTTACCACTGGAGCAAGTGCCCTGATAGGGTTTTCCTCTGTATAACTCCTGGGTTCAGGTTTTTTTTTTTCTTTTATGGTTCAAGTTAGATTTTATTCCCCTTTTACGTATTTATAGATATAAGCATGGAAATAATTCTTTCCTATAAATACACCTGTGTGATGGGAAGAATTTTTTCTGTTTTATTTTTAAATTTTATTTTTTAAAATTTTGAAATTTAATTTTATTTATTTTTTTTATACAGCACGTTATTATTAGTTATGTATTTTATGTATATACATGTTTACAGGTCAATCCCAAACTCCCAACTCATCCCACCACCACCACCCCATGGCTTCCCACACTTGGTGTCCATACGTTTGTTCTCTACCTCTGTGTCTCTATTTCTTCCCTGCAAACCAGTTCATCTGTACCATTTTTAGGCTCCACATATATGCATTAATATACAATATTTGTTTTCCTCTTTCTGACTTACTTCATTCTGTATGACAGTCTCTCGATCCATCGATGTCTCTACAAATGACCCAGTTTCATTCCTTTTTATGGCCGAGTCATATTCCATTTTATATATGTACCACATCTTTATCCATTCATCTGTCTGTGGGCATTTAGGTTGCTTCCATTACCTGGCTATTGTAAATAGTGCTGCAACGAACATTGTGGTGAAGGTGCCTTTTTGAAATACGGTTTTCTCTCGGTATATGCCCAGAAGTGGGATTGCTGGATCAGATGGTAATTCTATTTCTAGTTTTTTTAAGGAAACTCCATACTGTTCTCCATAGTGACTGTATCAATTTACATTCCCACCAATAGTGGAAGAGGGCTCCTTTTGTCCACACCCTCCCCAGAATTGGTTGTTTGTAGATTTTCTGATGATGCCGATTCTAACAGGTGTGAGGTGATACCTCATTGTAGTTTTGATTTGCATTTCTCTAATAATTAGTGCTGTTGAGCAGCTTTTCATGTGCGTCTTGGCCATCTCTGTGTCTCCTTTGAAGAAACGTGTCTTTAGATCTTCTGCCCATTTATTTTTGGGTGGTTTGTTTTTTTTAATATTAAGCTGCATGAGCTGTTTATATATATTGGAGATTAAACCTGTGTCCATTGATTCGTTTGCAACGATTTTCACCCATCCTGAGGGATGCCTTTTTCCATTCCCGTTTTTTTTAACAAAAAAGGAAAGAAAGGAAAAGAAGCAGAACACTAATGTGCGTAAAATATGCCTTTTGAAACGGTCGTTTTGAAATATGGACATCCTTTGAATTTTTTTGTCGATATGTGACCCCAGGATTTGTTTTCAGGGCAGGTGTCATTTACAGGCCTGCAATGATTTTGAATATCAACTGACCATTAGCGTTGGGATTAAAGCTGCTGTTGTGTGAAACGGCCACAAGGTGGCAGCAGTTCACCCTTACCAAATCTGGTTACTAGGGCAAGAGAGCCTCAGTGGAAGTGGTGTTCCAGGTTGGAGTTTAGAATGGAATGTACCAGGAGAAAGCCCCTCACGTTTGTCTCACTACTTCTTGTTCGTGTTTTTAATTTAAGTTTTTATTTTTTATTACAGCAAGTTTGATTACAATGTTTGGCTTGTTGTAGGTGTGGAAGATGTGGTTCTTTTACACATATACAGATGACTGTTCTTCTTGGGATCCTTTTCCCATGTACGTTATGACAGAATGTTGAGTAGTCCTCTCTTGGTATTCTGTAGGTCTTTGGTGATTATATATGTCACCTGTGTTTGTATATGTCTGTTAACCCCGATATCGTAATGAAACCAATCCTCACACCTTTCCATTGGTGAACCATAAGTTTGTTTAATGAATCTCTGATTGCCCTTCTCCGTGGAAATATCTGCCCTGGTATCCATTTTTAGGTAACACCTATAAGTGATATGCTATGATATGTGTCTTTCACTTTCTGACTTACTACAAGTCACGTGATTACTTCTAGACTCATCTATGGTGCTGCAAATGGCATTGTGTCCTTTTTTCCCTTGGCTTCTCTTCTGCCTTAGCGGGGTCCACTTTCAACAATGTGATTCCCTGAGGGTTGTGGATTAGCTGACCTGGGCAGCCTTACCCTGCCGGCCCGCCCTCCCCAGGTGTGCCTCGTTGAGGTCAATATAAACAGCGCTCCAGGCAGCAATAGCCCCCGAAGCTGTGCCTGACTCCATATTCTCTGCCCCGTCAGCAGTCTCGGGGCTGTGCTGGTGGGAGGGAGTGAGGGGCCACAGCTTTGTGGGTGGCCCGGTGTGAGTGGGGTTCTGCTGGCCTTTCTGCAGGAGTTGCCAGGCTGCCGCCTGTAAAGAAGAGGATGTGTCACCCATACCTTCCGCTGGAATTTCTCTCCGGACAGAGGTGAGGAAGGAAAAAAGCAGTGGGGGCCGGGAGAGGTGGGGTATCTCAGGCAGGGCAATGGAAAGCTTCTGGAAGAGCGCCCGGGGCCCGGACCACGCTGGCTGGCCTGCAGGCACCAAGTTGGCCTGCGTGCTGTCGCTGGTGTGGCTCCACGGTCCTTCCTCTAGGCTTTCAAGCCCTTGTACATATTCAGGTGTTTTACCTGGAAAGGGTGGGAACAGATCAGAAGCAGCTGGCCTGGGGCTCAGCTCACGTTTACTCACAGATGCCTCGGCACGGTCCCCCAGCTTTTCAATGAGGACGCTCCTTGTGTGGGGGGTGGGTGGCTGGCTGTATGGGAGATGGTTCCCCACCTCTGACCAATTTCAGAATTGTTTACTGCTGGAGCAAGTGCCGTGATAGGTTTTTCCTCTGTATAACTCGTGGGTTAAATTTTTTTTTCTTTTTTGGTTCAAGTTAGATTTTATTCCTCTTTTATGTATTTATAAATATAAGCATGGAAATAATTCATTCCTATAAATACATCTGTGTGACGGGAAGAATTTTTTCTGTTTTATTTTTAAATTTTATTTTTTAAAATTTTGAAATTTAATTTTATTTATGTTTTTATACAGCACGTTATTATTAGTTATGTATTTTATGCATATACATGTATACAGGTCAATCCCAATCTCCCAACTCATCCCACCACCACCACCCCATGGCTTCCCACACTTGGTGTCCATACGTTTGTTCTCTACCTCTGTGTCTCTATTTCTTCCCTGCAAACCAGTTCATCTGTACCATTTTTAGGCTCCACATATATGCATTAATATACAATATTTGTTTTCCTCTTTCTGACTTACTTCATTCTGTATGACAGTCTCTCGATCCATCGATGTCTCTACAAATGACCCAGTTTCATTCCTTTTTATGGCCGAGTCATATTCCATTTTATATATGTACCACATCTTTATCCATTCATCTGTCTGTGGGCATTTAGGTTGCTTCCATTACCTGGCTATTGTAAATAGTGCTGCAACGAACATTGTGGTGAATGTGCCTTTTTGAAATACGGTTTTCTCTGGGTATATGCCCAGAAGTGGGATTGCTGGATCAGATGGTAATTCTATTTCTAGTTTTTTTAAGGAAACTCCATACTGTTCTCCATAGTGACTGTATCAATTTACATTCCCACCAATAGTGGAAGAGGGCTCCTTTTGTCCACACCCTCCCCAGAATTGGTTGTTTGTAGATTTTCTGATGATGCCGATTCTAACAGGTGTGAGGTGATACCTCATTGTAGTTTTGATTTGCATTTCTCTAATAATTAGTGCTGTTGAGCAGCTTTTCATGTGCGTCTTGGCCATCTCTGTGTCTCCTTTGAAGAAACGTCTCTTTAGATCTTCTGCCCATTTTTTTTGGAATGTTTGTTTTTTTAATATTAAGCTGCATGAGCTGTTTATATATATTGGAGATTAAACCTGTGTCCATTGATTCGTTTGCAACGATTTTCACCCATCCTGAGGGATTCATTTTTCCATTCCCGTTTTTTTTAACAAAAAAGGAAAGAAAGGAAAAGAAGCAGAAGACTAATGTGCGTAAAATATGCCTTTTGAAACGGTCGTTTTGAAATATGGACGTCCTTTGAATTTTTTGGTCGATATGTGACCCCAGGATTTGTTTTCAGGGCAGGTGTCATTTACAGGCCTGCAATGATTTTGAATATCAACTGACCATTAGCGTTGGGATTAAAGCTGCTGTTGTGTGAAACGGCCACAAGGTGGCAGCAGTTCACCCTTACCAAATCTGGTTACTAGGGCAAGAGAGCCTCAGTGGAAGTGGTGTTCTAGATTGGAGTTTAGAATGGAATGTGCCAGGAGAAAGCCCCTCACGTTTGTCTCACTATTTCTTGTTCGTGTTTTTAATTTAATTTTTTCTTTTTTATTACAGCCAGTTTGATTACAATGTTTGGCTTGTTGTAGGTGTGGAAGATGTGGTTCTTTTACACATATACAGATGACTGTTCTTCTTGGGATCCTTTTCCCATGTACGTTATGACAGAATGTTGAGTAGTCCTCTCTTGGTATTCTGTAGGTCTTTGGTGATTATATATGTCACCTGTGTTTGTATATGTCTGTTAACCCCGATATCGTAATGAAACCAATCCTCACACCTTTCCATTGGTGAACCATAAGTTTGTTTAATGAATCTGTGATTGCCCTTCTCCGTGGAAATATCTGCCCTGGTATCCATTTTTAGGTAACACCTATAAGTGATATGATATGATATGTGTCTTTCACTTTCTGACTTACTACAAGTCACGTGATTACTTCTAGACTCATCTACGGTGCTGCAAATGGCATTGTGTCCTTTTTTCCCTTGGCTTCTCTTCTGCCTTAGCGGGGTCCATTTTCAACAATGTGATTCCCTGAGGGTTGTGGATTAGCTGACCTGGGCAGCCTTACCCTGCCGGCCCGCCCTCCCCAGGTGTGCCTCGTTGAGGTCAATATAAACAGAGCTCCAGGCAGCAATAGCCCCTGAAGCTGTGCCTGACTCCATATTCTCTGCCCCGTCAGCAGTCTCGGGGCTGTGCTGGTGGGAGGGAGTGAGGGGCCACAGCTTTGTGGGTGGCCCGGTGTGAGTGGGGTTCTGCTGGCCTTTCTGCAGGAGTTGCCAGGCTGCCGCCTGTAAAGAAGAGGATGTGTCACCCATACCTTCCGCTGGAATTTCTCTCCGGACAGAGGTGAGGGAGGAAAAAAGCAGTGGGGGCCGGGACAGGAGGGGTATCTCAGGCAGGGCAATGGAAAGCTTCTGGAAGAGCGCCAGGGTCCAGGACCACGCTGGCTGGCCTGCAGGCACCAAGTTGGCCTGCGTGCTGTCGCTGGTGTGGCTCCACGGTCCTTCCTCTAGGCTTTCAAGCCCTTGTACATATTCAGGTGTTTTACCTGGAAAGGGTGGGAACAGTTCAGCAGCAGCTGGCCTGGGGCTCAGCTCACGTTTACTCACAGATGCCTCGGCACGGTCCCCCAGCTTTGCAATGAGGACGCTCCTTGCGTGGGGGTTGGGTTGCTGGCTGTATGGGAGATGGTTCCCCACCTCTGACCAATTTCAGAATTGTTTACCACTGGAGCAAGTGCCGTGATAGGGTTTTCCTCTGTAAAACTCGTGGGTTCACTTTTTTTTTCTTTTATGTTTCAAGTTAGATGTTATTCCTCTTTTATGTATTTATAAATATAAGCATGGAAATAATTCATTCCTATAAATACATCTGTGTGACGGGAAGAAATTTTTTCTGTTTCATTTTTAAATTTTACTTTTTAAAATTTTGAAATTTTATTTATTTTTTTATACAGCACGTTATTATTAGTTATGTATTTTATGCATATACATGTATACAGGTCAATCCCAAACTCCCAACTCATCCCACCACCACCACCCCATGGCTTCCCACACTTGGTGTCCATACGTTTGTTCTCTACCTCTGTGTCTCTATTTCTTCCCTGCAAACCAGTTCATCTGTACCATTTTTAGGCTCCACATATATGCATTAATATACAATATTTGTTTTCCTCTTTCTGACTTACTTCATTCTGTATGACAGTCTCTCGATCCATCGATGTCTCTACAAATGACCCAGTTTCATTCCTTTTTATGGCCGAGTCATATTCCATTTTATATATGTACCACATCTTTATCCATTCATCTGTCTGTGGGCATTTAGGTTGCTTCCATTACCTGGCTATTGTAAATAGTGCTGCAACGAACATTGTGGTGAATGTGCCTTTTTGAAATACGGTTTTCTCTGGGTATATGCCCAGAAGTGGGATTGCTGGATCAGATGGTAATTCTATTTCTAGTTTTTTTAAGGAAACTCCATACTGTTCTCCATAGTGACTGTATCAATTTACATTCCCACCAATAGTGGAAGAGGGCTCCTTTTGTCCACACCCTCCCCAGAATTGGTTGTTTGTAGATTTTCTGATGATGCCGATTCTAACAGGTGTGAGGTGATACCTCATTGTAGTTTTGATTTGCATTTCTCTAATAATTAGTGCTGTTGAGCAGCTTTTCATGTGCGTCTTGGCCATCTCTGTGTCTCCTTTGAAGAAACGTCTCTTTAGATCTTCTGCCCATTTTTTTGGCTTGTTTGTTTTTTTAATATTAAGCTGCATGAGCTGTTTATATATATTGGAGATTAAACCTCTGTCCATAGATTCGTTTGCAACGATTTTCGCCCATCCTGAGGGATGCCTTTTTCCATTCCCGTTTTTTTTAACAAAAAAGGAAAGAAAGGAAAAGAAGCAGAACACTAATGTGCGTAAAATATGCCTTTTGAAACGGTCGTTTTGAAATATGGACGTCCTTTGAATTTTTTGGTCGATATGTGACCCCAGGATTTGTTTTCAGGGCAGGTGTCATTTACAGGCCTGCAATGATTTTGAATATCAACTGACCATTAGCGTTGGGATTAAAGCTGCTGTTGTGTGAAACGGCCACAAGGTGGCAGCAGTTCACCCTTACCAAATCTGGTTACTAGGGCAAGAGAGCCTCAGTGGAAGTGGTGTTCTAGATTGGAGTTTAGAATGGAATGTGCCAGGAGAAAGCCCCTCACGTTTGTCTCACTATTTCTTGTTCGTGTTTTTAATTTAATTTTTTCTTTTTTATTACAGCCAGTTTGATTACAATGTTTGGCTTGTTGTAGGTGTGGAAGATGTGGTTCTTTTACACATATACAGATGACTGTTCTTCTTGGGATCCTTTTCCCATGTACGTTATGACAGAATGTTGAGTAGTCCTCTCTTGGTATTCTGTAGGTCTTTGGTGATTATATATGTCACCTGTGTTTGTATATGTCTGTTAACCCCGATATCGTAATGAAACCAATCCTCACACCTTTCCATTGGTGAACCATAAGTTTGTTTAATGAATCTGTGATTGCCCTTCTCCGTGGAAATATCTGCCCTGGTATCCATTTTTAGGTAACACCTATAAGTGATATGATATGATATGTGTCTTTCACTTTCTGACTTACTACAAGTCACGTGATTACTTCTAGACTCATCTACGGTGCTGCAAATGGCATTGTGTCCTTTTTTCCCTTGGCTTCTCTTCTGCCTTAGCGGGGTCCATTTTCAACAATGTGATTCCCTGAGGGTTGTGGATTAGCTGACCTGGGCAGCCTTACCCTGCCGGCCCGCCCTCCCCAGGTGTGCCTCGTTGAGGTCAATATAAACAGAGCTCCAGGCAGCAATAGCCCCTGAAGCTGTGCCTGACTCCATATTCTCTGCCCCGTCAGCAGTCTCGGGGCTGTGCTGGTGGGAGGGAGTGAGGGGCCACAGCTTTGTGGGTGGCCCGGTGTGAGTGGGGTTCTGCTGGCCTTTCTGCAGGAGTTGCCAGGCTGCCGCCTGTAAAGAAGAGGATGTGTCACCCATACCTTCCGCTGGAATTTCTCTCCGGACAGAGGTGAGGGAGGAAAAAAGCAGTGGGGGCCGGGACAGGAGGGGTATCTCAGGCAGGGCAATGGAAAGCTTCTGGAAGAGCGCCAGGGTCCAGGACCACGCTGGCTGGCCTGCAGGCACCAAGTTGGCCTGCGTGCTGTCGCTGGTGTGGCTCCACGGTCCTTCCTCTAGGCTTTCAAGCCCTTGTACATATTCAGGTGTTTTACCTGGAAAGGGTGGGAACAGTTCAGCAGCAGCTGGCCTGGGGCTCAGCTCACGTTTACTCACAGATGCCTCGGCACGGTCCCCCAGCTTTGCAATGAGGACGCTCCTTGCGTGGGGGTTGGGTTGCTGGCTGTATGGGAGATGGTTCCCCACCTCTGACCAATTTCAGAATTGTTTACCACTGGAGCAAGTGCCGTGATAGGGTTTTCCTCTGTAAAACTCGTGGGTTCACTTTTTTTTTCTTTTATGTTTCAAGTTAGATGTTATTCCTCTTTTATGTATTTATAAATATAAGCATGGAAATAATTCATTCCTATAAATACATCTGTGTGACGGGAAGAAATTTTTTCTGTTTCATTTTTAAATTTTACTTTTTAAAATTTTGAAATTTTATTTATTTTTTTATACAGCACGTTATTATTAGTTATGTATTTTATGCATATACATGTATACAGGTCAATCCCAAACTCCCAACTCATCCCACCACCACCACCCCATGGCTTCCCACACTTGGTGTCCATACGTTTGTTCTCTACCTCTGTGTCTCTATTTCCTCCCTGCAAACCAGTTCATCTGTACCATTTTTAGGCTCCACATATATGCATTAATATACAATATTTGTTTTCCTCTTTCTGACTTACTTCATTCTGTATGACAGTCTCTCGATCCATCGATGTCTCTACAAATGACCCAGTTTCATTCCTTTTTATGGCCGAGTCATATTCCATTTTATATATGTACCACATCTTTATCCATTCATCTGTCTGTGGGCATTTAGGTTGCTTCCATTACCTGGCTATTGTAAATAGTGCTGCAACGAACATTGTGGTGAATGTGCCTTTTTGAAATACGGTTTTCTCTGGGTATATGCCCAGAAGTGGGATTGCTGGATCAGATGGTAATTCTATTTCTAGTTTTTTTAAGGAAACTCCATACTGTTCTCCATAGTGACTGTATCAATTTACATTCCCACCAATAGTGGAAGAGGGCTCCTTTTGTCCACACCCTCCCCAGAATTGGTTGTTTGTAGATTTTCTGATGATGCCGATTCTAAGAGGTGTGAGGTGATACCTCATTGTAGTTTTGATTTGCATTTCTCTAATAATTAGTGCTGTTGAGCAGCTTTTCATGTGCGTCTTGGCCATCTCTGTGTCTCCTTTGAAGAAACGTCTCTTTAGATCTTCTGCCCATTTATTTTTGGGTGGTTTGTTTTTTTTAATATTAAGCTGCATGAGCTGTTTATATATATTGGAGATTAAACCTGTGTCCATTGATTCGTTTGCAACGATTTTCACCCATCCTGAGGGATGCCTTTTTCCATTCCCGTTTTTTTTAACAAAAAAGGAAAGAAAGGAAAAGAAGCAGAACACTAATGTGCGTAAAATATGCCTTTTGAAACGGTCGTTTTGAAATATGGACATCCTTTGAATTTTTTGGTCGATATGTGACCCCAGGATTTGTTTTCAGGGCAGGTGTCATTTACAGGCCTGCAATGATTTTGAATATCAACTGACCATTAGCGTTGGGATTAAAGCTGCTGTTGTGTGAAACGGCCACAAGGTGGCAGCAGTTCACCCTTACCAAATCTGGTTACTAGGGCAAGAGAGCCTCAGTGGAAGTGGTGTTCCAGATTGGAGTTTAGAATGGAATGTACCAGGAGAAAGCCCCTCACGTTTGTCTCACTACTTCTTGTTCGTGTTTTTAATTTAAGTTTTTATTTTTTATTACAGCAAGTTTGATTACAATGTTTGGCTTGTTGTAGGTGTGGAAGATGTGGTTCTTTTACACATATACAGATGACTGTTCTTCTTGGGATCCTTTTCCCATGTACGTTATGACAGAATGTTGAGTAGTCCTCTCTTGGTATTCTGTAGGTCTTTGGTGATTATATATGTCACCTGTGTTTGTATATGTCTGTTAACCCCGATATCGTAATGAAACCAATCCTCACACCTTTCCATTGGTGAACCATAAGTTTGTTTAATGAATCTGTGATTGCCCTTCTCCGTGGAAATATCTGCCCTGGTATCCATTTTTAGGTAACACCTATAAGTGATATGATATGATATGTGTCTTTCACTTTCTGACTTACTACAAGTCACGTGATTACTTCTAGACTCATCTACGGTGCTGCAAATGGCATTGTGTCCTTTTTTCCCTTGGCTTCTCTTCTGCCTTAGCGGGGTCCATTTTCAACAATGTGATTCCCTGAGGGTTGTGGATTAGCTGACCTGGGCAGCCTTACCCTGCCGGCCCGCCCTCCCCAGGTGTGCCTCGTTGAGGTCAATATAAACAGCGCTCCAGGCAGCAATAGCCCCTGAAGCTGTGCCTGACTCCATATTCTCTGCCCCGTCAGCAGTCTCGGGGCTGTGCTGGTGGGAGGGAGTGAGGGGCCACAGCTTTGTGGGTGGCCCGGTGTGAGTGGGGTTCTGCTGGCCTTTCTGCAGGAGTTGCCAGGCTGCCGCCTGTAAAGAAGAGGATGTGTCACCCATACCTTCCGCTGGAATTTCTCTTCGGACAGAGGTGAGGAAGGAAAAAAGCAGTGAGGTCCGGGACAGGAGGGGTATCTCAGGCAGGGCAATGGAAAGCTTCTGGAAGAGCGCCAGGGTCCAGGACCACGCTGGCTGGCCTGCAGGCACCAAGTTGGCCTGCGTGCTGTCGCTGGTGTGGCTCCACGGTCCTTCCTCTAGGCTTTCAAGCCCTTGTACATATTCAGGTGTTTTACCTGGAAAGGGTGGGAACAGTTCAGCAGCAGCTGGCCTGGGGCAAAGCTCACGTTTACTCACAGATGCCTCGGCACTGTCCCCCAGCTTTGCAATGAGGACGCTCCTTGTGTGGGGGGTGGGTTGCTGGCTGTATGGGAGATGGTTCCCCACCTCTGACCAATTTCAGAATTGTTTACCACTGGAGCAAGTGCCCTGATAGGGTTTTCCTCTGTATAACTCCTGGGTTCAGGTTTTTTTTTTCTTTTATGGTTCAAGTTAGATTTTATTCCCCTTTTACGTATTTATAGATATAAGCATGGAAATAATTCTTTCCTATAAATACATCTGTGTGATGGGAAGAATTTTTTCTGTTTTATTTTTAAATTTTATTTTTTAAAATTTTGAAATTTAATTTTATTTATTTTTTTTATACAGCACGTTATTATTAGTTATGTATTTTATGTATATACATGTTTACAGGTCAATCCCAAACTCCCAACTCATCCCACCACCACCACCCCATGGCTTCCCACACTTGGTGTCCATACGTTTGTTCTCTACCTCTGTGTCTCTATTTCTTCCCTGCAAACCAGTTCATCTGTACCATTTTTAGGCTCCACATATATGCATTAATATACAATATTTGTTTTCCTCTTTCTGACTTACTTCATTCTGTATGACAGTCTCTCGATCCATCGATGTCTCTACAAATGACCCAGTTTCATTCCTTTTTATGGCCGAGTCATATTCCATTTTATATATGTACCACATCTTTATCCATTCATCTGTCTGTGGGCATTTAGGTTGCTTCCATTACCTGGCTATTGTAAATAGTGCTGCAACGAACATTGTGGTGAAGGTGCCTTTTTGAAATACGGTTTTCTCTCGGTATATGCCCAGAAGTGGGATTGCTGGATCAGATGGTAATTCTATTTCTAGTTTTTTTAAGGAAACTCCATACTGTTCTCCATAGTGACTGTATCAATTTACATTCCCACCAATAGTGGAAGAGGGCTCCTTTTGTCCACACCCTCCCCAGAATTGGTTGTTTGTAGATTTTCTGATGATGCCGATTCTAAGAGGTGTGAGGTGATACCTCATTGTAGTTTTGATTTGCATTTCTCTAATAATTAGTGCTGTTGAGCAGCTTTTCATGTGCGTCTTGGCCATCTCTGTGTCTCCTTTGAAGAAACGTGTCTTTAGATCTTCTGCCCATTTATTTTTGGGTGGTTTGTTTTTTTTAATATTAAGCTGCATGAGCTGTTTATATATATTGGAGATTAAACCTGTGTCCATTGATTCGTTTGCAACGATTTTCACCCATCCTGAGGGATGCCTTTTTCCATTCCCGTTTTTTTTAACAAAAAAGGAAAGAAAGGAAAAGAAGCAGAACACTAATGTGCGTAAAATATGCCTTTTGAAACGGTCGTTTTGAAATATGGACATCCTTTGAATTTTTTGGTCGATATGTGACCCCAGGATTTGTTTTCAGGGCAGGTGTCATTTACAGGCCTGCAATGATTTTGAATATCAACTGACCATTAGCGTTGGGATTAAAGCTGCTGTTGTGTGAAACGGCCACAAGGTGGCAGCAGTTCACCCTTACCAAATCTGGTTACTAGGGCAAGAGAGCCTCAGTGGAAGTGGTGTTCCAGGTTGGAGTTTAGAATGGAATGTACCAGGAGAAAGCCCCTCACGTTTGTCTCACTACTTCTTGTTCGTGTTTTTAATTTAAGTTTTTATTTTTTATTACAGCAAGTTTGATTACAATGTTTGGCTTGTTGTAGGTGTGGAAGATGTGGTTCTTTTACACATATACAGATGACTGTTCTTCTTGGGATCCTTTTCCCATGTACGTTATGACAGAATGTTGAGTAGTCCTCTCTTGGTATTCTGTAGGTCTTTGGTGATTATATATGTCACCTGTGTTTGTATATGTCTGTTAACCCCGATATCGTAATGAAACCAATCCTCACACCTTTCCATTGGTGAACCATAAGTTTGTTTAATGAATCTGTGATTGCCCTTCTCCGTGGAAATATCTGCCCTGGTATCCATTTTTAGGTAACACCTATAAGTGATATGCTATGATATGTGTCTTTCACTTTCTGACTTACTACAAGTCACGTGATTACTTCTAGACTCATCTATGGTGCTGCAAATGGCATTGTGTCCTTTTTTCCCTTGGCTTCTCTTCTGCCTTAGCGGGGTCCACTTTCAACAATGTGATTCCCTGAGGGTTGTGGATTAGCTGACCTGGGCAGCCTTACCCTGCCGGCCCGCCCTCCCCAGGTGTGCCTCGTTGAGGTCAATATAAACAGCGCTCCAGGCAGCAATAGCCCCCGAAGCTGTGCCTGACTCCATATTCTCTGCCCCGTCAGCAGTCTCGGGGCTGTGCTGGTGGGAGGGAGTGAGGGGCCACAGCTTTGTGGGTGGCCCGGTGTGAGTGGGGTTCTGCTGGCCTTTCTGCAGGAGTTGCCAGGCTGCCGCCTGTAAAGAAGAGGATGTGTCACCCATACCTTCCGCTGGAATTTCTCTCCGGACAGAGGTGAGGAAGGAAAAAAGCAGTGGGGGCCGGGAGAGGTGGGGTATCTCAGGCAGGGCAATGGAAAGCTTCTGGAAGAGCGCCCGGGGCCCGGACCACGCTGGCTGGCCTGCAGGCACCAAGTTGGCCTGCGTGCTGTCGCTGGTGTGGCTCCACGGTCCTTCCTCTAGGCTTTCAAGCCCTTGTACATATTCAGGTGTTTTACCTGGAAAGGGTGGGAACAGATCAGAAGCAGCTGGCCTGGGGCTCAGCTCACGTTTACTCACAGATGCCTCGGCACGGTCCCCCAGCTTTTCAATGAGGACGCTCCTTGTGTGGGGGGTGGGTGGCTGGCTGTATGGGAGATGGTTCCCCACCTCTGACCAATTTCAGAATTGTTTACTGCTGGAGCAAGTGCCGTGATAGGTTTTTCCTCTGTATAACTCGTGGGTTAAATTTTTTTTTCTTTTTTGGTTCAAGTTAGATTTTATTCCTCTTTTATGTATTTATAAATATAAGCATGGAAATAATTCATTCCTATAAATACATCTGTGTGACGGGAAGAATTTTTTCTGTTTTATTTTTAAATTTTATTTTTTAAAATTTTGAAATTTAATTTTATTTATGTTTTTATACAGCACGTTATTATTAGTTATGTATTTTATGCATATACATGTATACAGGTCAATCCCAATCTCCCAACTCATCCCACCACCACCACCCCATGGCTTCCCACACTTGGTGTCCATACGTTTGTTCTCTACCTCTGTGTCTCTATTTCTTCCCTGCAAACCAGTTCATCTGTACCATTTTTAGGCTCCACATATATGCATTAATATACAATATTTGTTTTCCTCTTTCTGACTTACTTCATTCTGTATGACAGTCTCTCGATCCATCGATGTCTCTACAAATGACCCAGTTTCATTCCTTTTTATGGCCGAGTCATATTCCATTTTATATATGTACCACATCTTTATCCATTCATCTGTCTGTGGGCATTTAGGTTGCTTCCATTACCTGGCTATTGTAAATAGTGCTGCAACGAACATTGTGGTGAATGTGCCTTTTTGAAATACGGTTTTCTCTGGGTATATGCCCAGAAGTGGGATTGCTGGATCAGATGGTAATTCTATTTCTAGTTTTTTTAAGGAAACTCCATACTGTTCTCCATAGTGACTGTATCAATTTACATTCCCACCAATAGTGGAAGAGGGCTCCTTTTGTCCACACCCTCCCCAGAATTGGTTGTTTGTAGATTTTCTGATGATGCCGATTCTAACAGGTGTGAGGTGATACCTCATTGTAGTTTTGATTTGCATTTCTCTAATAATTAGTGCTGTTGAGCAGCTTTTCATGTGCGTCTTGGCCATCTCTGTGTCTCCTTTGAAGAAACGTCTCTTTAGATCTTCTGCCCATTTTTTTTGGAATGTTTGTTTTTTTAATATTAAGCTGCATGAGCTGTTTATATATATTGGAGATTAAACCTGTGTCCATTGATTCGTTTGCAACGATTTTCACCCATCCTGAGGGATTCATTTTTCCATTCCCGTTTTTTTTAACAAAAAAGGAAAGAAAGGAAAAGAAGCAGAAGACTAATGTGCGTAAAATATGCCTTTTGAAACGGTCGTTTTGAAATATGGACGTCCTTTGAATTTTTTGGTCGATATGTGACCCCAGGATTTGTTTTCAGGGCAGGTGTCATTTACAGGCCTGCAATGATTTTGAATATCAACTGACCATTAGCGTTGGGATTAAAGCTGCTGTTGTGTGAAACGGCCACAAGGTGGCAGCAGTTCACCCTTACCAAATCTGGTTACTAGGGCAAGAGAGCCTCAGTGGAAGTGGTGTTCTAGATTGGAGTTTAGAATGGAATGTGCCAGGAGAAAGCCCCTCACGTTTGTCTCACTATTTCTTGTTCGTGTTTTTAATTTAATTTTTTCTTTTTTATTACAGCCAGTTTGATTACAATGTTTGGCTTGTTGTAGGTGTGGAAGATGTGGTTCTTTTACACATATACAGATGACTGTTCTTCTTGGGATCCTTTTCCCATGTACGTTATGACAGAATGTTGAGTAGTCCTCTCTTGGTATTCTGTAGGTCTTTGGTGATTATATATGTCACCTGTGTTTGTATATGTCTGTTAACCCCGATATCGTAATGAAACCAATCCTCACACCTTTCCATTGGTGAACCATAAGTTTGTTTAATGAATCTGTGATTGCCCTTCTCCGTGGAAATATCTGCCCTGGTATCCATTTTTAGGTAACACCTATAAGTGATATGATATGATATGTGTCTTTCACTTTCTGACTTACTACAAGTCACGTGATTACTTCTAGACTCATCTACGGTGCTGCAAATGGCATTGTGTCCTTTTTTCCCTTGGCTTCTCTTCTGCCTTAGCGGGGTCCATTTTCAACAATGTGATTCCCTGAGGGTTGTGGATTAGCTGACCTGGGCAGCCTTACCCTGCCGGCCCGCCCTCCCCAGGTGTGCCTCGTTGAGGTCAATATAAACAGAGCTCCAGGCAGCAATAGCCCCTGAAGCTGTGCCTGACTCCATATTCTCTGCCCCGTCAGCAGTCTCGGGGCTGTGCTGGTGGGAGGGAGTGAGGGGCCACAGCTTTGTGGGTGGCCCGGTGTGAGTGGGGTTCTGCTGGCCTTTCTGCAGGAGTTGCCAGGCTGCCGCCTGTAAAGAAGAGGATGTGTCACCCATACCTTCCGCTGGAATTTCTCTCCGGACAGAGGTGAGGGAGGAAAAAAGCAGTGGGGGCCGGGACAGGAGGGGTATCTCAGGCAGGGCAATGGAAAGCTTCTGGAAGAGCGCCAGGGTCCAGGACCACGCTGGCTGGCCTGCAGGCACCAAGTTGGCCTGCGTGCTGTCGCTGGTGTGGCTCCACGGTCCTTCCTCTAGGCTTTCAAGCCCTTGTACATATTCAGGTGTTTTACCTGGAAAGGGTGGGAACAGTTCAGCAGCAGCTGGCCTGGGGCTCAGCTCACGTTTACTCACAGATGCCTCGGCACGGTCCCCCAGCTTTGCAATGAGGACGCTCCTTGCGTGGGGGTTGGGTTGCTGGCTGTATGGGAGATGGTTCCCCACCTCTGACCAATTTCAGAATTGTTTACCACTGGAGCAAGTGCCGTGATAGGGTTTTCCTCTGTAAAACTCGTGGGTTCACTTTTTTTTTCTTTTATGTTTCAAGTTAGATGTTATTCCTCTTTTATGTATTTATAAATATAAGCATGGAAATAATTCATTCCTATAAATACATCTGTGTGACGGGAAGAAATTTTTTCTGTTTCATTTTTAAATTTTACTTTTTAAAATTTTGAAATTTTATTTATTTTTTTATACAGCACGTTATTATTAGTTATGTATTTTATGCATATACATGTATACAGGTCAATCCCAAACTCCCAACTCATCCCACCACCACCACCCCATGGCTTCCCACACTTGGTGTCCATACGTTTGTTCTCTACCTCTGTGTCTCTATTTCTTCCCTGCAAACCAGTTCATCTGTACCATTTTTAGGCTCCACATATATGCATTAATATACAATATTTGTTTTCCTCTTTCTGACTTACTTCATTCTGTATGACAGTCTCTCGATCCATCGATGTCTCTACAAATGACCCAGTTTCATTCCTTTTTATGGCCGAGTCATATTCCATTTTATATATGTACCACATCTTTATCCATTCATCTGTCTGTGGGCATTTAGGTTGCTTCCATTACCTGGCTATTGTAAATAGTGCTGCAACGAACATTGTGGTGAATGTGCCTTTTTGAAATACGGTTTTCTCTGGGTATATGCCCAGAAGTGGGATTGCTGGATCAGATGGTAATTCTATTTCTAGTTTTTTTAAGGAAACTCCATACTGTTCTCCATAGTGACTGTATCAATTTACATTCCCACCAATAGTGGAAGAGGGCTCCTTTTGTCCACACCCTCCCCAGAATTGGTTGTTTGTAGATTTTCTGATGATGCCGATTCTAACAGGTGTGAGGTGATACCTCATTGTAGTTTTGATTTGCATTTCTCTAATAATTAGTGCTGTTGAGCAGCTTTTCATGTGCGTCTTGGCCATCTCTGTGTCTCCTTTGAAGAAACGTCTCTTTAGATCTTCTGCCCATTTTTTTGGCTTGTTTGTTTTTTTAATATTAAGCTGCATGAGCTGTTTATATATATTGGAGATTAAACCTCTGTCCATAGATTCGTTTGCAACGATTTTCGCCCATCCTGAGGGATGCCTTTTTCCATTCCCGTTTTTTTTAACAAAAAAGGAAAGAAAGGAAAAGAAGCAGAACACTAATGTGCGTAAAATATGCCTTTTGAAACGGTCGTTTTGAAATATGGACGTCCTTTGAATTTTTTGGTCGATATGTGACCCCAGGATTTGTTTTCAGGGCAGGTGTCATTTACAGGCCTGCAATGATTTTGAATATCAACTGACCATTAGCGTTGGGATTAAAGCTGCTGTTGTGTGAAACGGCCACAAGGTGGCAGCAGTTCACCCTTACCAAATCTGGTTACTAGGGCAAGAGAGCCTCAGTGGAAGTGGTGTTCTAGATTGGAGTTTAGAATGGAATGTGCCAGGAGAAAGCCCCTCACGTTTGTCTCACTATTTCTTGTTCGTGTTTTTAATTTAATTTTTTCTTTTTTATTACAGCCAGTTTGATTACAATGTTTGGCTTGTTGTAGGTGTGGAAGATGTGGTTCTTTTACACATATACAGATGACTGTTCTTCTTGGGATCCTTTTCCCATGTACGTTATGACAGAATGTTGAGTAGTCCTCTCTTGGTATTCTGTAGGTCTTTGGTGATTATATATGTCACCTGTGTTTGTATATGTCTGTTAACCCCGATATCGTAATGAAACCAATCCTCACACCTTTCCATTGGTGAACCATAAGTTTGTTTAATGAATCTGTGATTGCCCTTCTCCGTGGAAATATCTGCCCTGGTATCCATTTTTAGGTAACACCTATAAGTGATATGATATGATATGTGTCTTTCACTTTCTGACTTACTACAAGTCACGTGATTACTTCTAGACTCATCTACGGTGCTGCAAATGGCATTGTGTCCTTTTTTCCCTTGGCTTCTCTTCTGCCTTAGCGGGGTCCATTTTCAACAATGTGATTCCCTGAGGGTTGTGGATTAGCTGACCTGGGCAGCCTTACCCTGCCGGCCCGCCCTCCCCAGGTGTGCCTCGTTGAGGTCAATATAAACAGAGCTCCAGGCAGCAATAGCCCCTGAAGCTGTGCCTGACTCCATATTCTCTGCCCCGTCAGCAGTCTCGGGGCTGTGCTGGTGGGAGGGAGTGAGGGGCCACAGCTTTGTGGGTGGCCCGGTGTGAGTGGGGTTCTGCTGGCCTTTCTGCAGGAGTTGCCAGGCTGCCGCCTGTAAAGAAGAGGATGTGTCACCCATACCTTCCGCTGGAATTTCTCTCCGGACAGAGGTGAGGGAGGAAAAAAGCAGTGGGGGCCGGGACAGGAGGGGTATCTCAGGCAGGGCAATGGAAAGCTTCTGGAAGAGCGCCAGGGTCCAGGACCACGCTGGCTGGCCTGCAGGCACCAAGTTGGCCTGCGTGCTGTCGCTGGTGTGGCTCCACGGTCCTTCCTCTAGGCTTTCAAGCCCTTGTACATATTCAGGTGTTTTACCTGGAAAGGGTGGGAACAGTTCAGCAGCAGCTGGCCTGGGGCTCAGCTCACGTTTACTCACAGATGCCTCGGCACGGTCCCCCAGCTTTGCAATGAGGACGCTCCTTGCGTGGGGGTTGGGTTGCTGGCTGTATGGGAGATGGTTCCCCACCTCTGACCAATTTCAGAATTGTTTACCACTGGAGCAAGTGCCGTGATAGGGTTTTCCTCTGTAAAACTCGTGGGTTCACTTTTTTTTTCTTTTATGTTTCAAGTTAGATGTTATTCCTCTTTTATGTATTTATAAATATAAGCATGGAAATAATTCATTCCTATAAATACATCTGTGTGACGGGAAGAAATTTTTTCTGTTTCATTTTTAAATTTTACTTTTTAAAATTTTGAAATTTTATTTATTTTTTTATACAGCACGTTATTATTAGTTATGTATTTTATGCATATACATGTATACAGGTCAATCCCAAACTCCCAACTCATCCCACCACCACCACCCCATGGCTTCCCACACTTGGTGTCCATACGTTTGTTCTCTACCTCTGTGTCTCTATTTCCTCCCTGCAAACCAGTTCATCTGTACCATTTTTAGGCTCCACATATATGCATTAATATACAATATTTGTTTTCCTCTTTCTGACTTACTTCATTCTGTATGACAGTCTCTCGATCCATCGATGTCTCTACAAATGACCCAGTTTCATTCCTTTTTATGGCCGAGTCATATTCCATTTTATATATGTACCACATCTTTATCCATTCATCTGTCTGTGGGCATTTAGGTTGCTTCCATTACCTGGCTATTGTAAATAGTGCTGCAACGAACTTTGTGGTGAATGTGCCTTTTTGAAATACGGTTTTCTCTGGGTATATGCCCAGAAGTGGGATTGCTGGATCAGATGGTAATTCTATTTCTAGTTTTTTTAAGGAAACTCCATACTGTTCTCCATAGTGACTGTATCAATTTACATTCCCACCAATAGTGGAAGAGGGCTCCTTTTGTCCACACCCTCCCCAGAATTGGTTGTTTGTAGATTTTCTGATGATGCCGATTCTAACAGGTGTGAGGTGATACCTCATTGTAGTTTTGATTTGCATTTCTCTAATAATTAGTGCTGTTGAGCAGCTTTTCATGTGCGTCTTGGCCATCTCTGTGTCTCCTTTGAAGAAACGTCTCTTTAGATCTTCTGCCCATTTTTTTGGGTTGTTTGTTTTTTTAATATTAAGCTGCATGAGCTGTTTATATATATTGGAGATTAAACCTCTGTCCATTGATTCGTCTGCAACGATTTTCGCCCATCCTGAGGGATGCCTTTTTCCATTCCCGTGTTTTTTAACAAAAAAGGAAAGAAAGGAAAAGAAGCAGAACACTAATGTGCATAAAATATGCCTTTTGAAACGGTGGTTTTGAAATATGGACGTCCTTTGAAATTTTTGGTCGATATGTGACCCCAGGATTTGTTTTCAGGGCAGGTGTCATTTACAGGCCTGCAATGATTTTGAATATCAACTGACCATTAGCGTTGGGATTAAAGCTGCTGTTGTGTGAAACGGCCACAAGGTGGCAGCAGTTCACCCTTACCAAATCTGGTTACTAGGGCAAGAGAGCCTCAGTGGAAGTGGTGTTCTAGATTGGATTTTAGAATGGAATGTGCCAGGAGAAAGCCTCTCACGTTTGTCTCACTACTTCTTGTTCGTGTTTTTAATTTAAGTTTTTATTTTTTATTACAGCAAGTTTGATTACAATGTTTGGCTTGTTGTAGGTGTGGAAGATGTGGTTCTTTTACACATATACAGATGACTGTTCTTCTTGGGATCCTTTTCCCATGTACGTTATGACAGAATGTTGAGTAGTCCTCTCTTGGTATTCTGTAGGTCTTTGGTGATTATATATGTCACCTGTGTTTGTATATGTCTGTTAACCCCGATATCGTAATGAAACCAATCCTCACACCTTTCCATTGGTGAACCATAAGTTTGTTTAATGAATCTGTGATTGCCCTTCTCCGTGGAAATATCTGCCCTGGTATCCATTTTTAGGTAACACCTATAAGTGATATGATATGATATGTGTCTTTCACTTTCTGACTTACTACAAGTCACGTGATTACTTCTAGACTCATCTACGGTGCTGCAAATGGCATTGTGTCCTTTTTTCCCTTGGCTTCTCTTCTGCCTTAGCGGGGTCCATTTTCAACAATGTGATTCCCTGAGGGTTGTGGATTAGCTGACCTGGGCAGCCTTACCCTGCCGGCCCGCCCTCCCCAGGTGTGCCTCGTTGAGGTCAATATAAACAGAGCTCCAGGCAGCAATAGCCCCTGAAGCTGTGCCTGACTCCATATTCTCTGCCCCGTCAGCAGTCTCGGGGCTGTGCTGGTGGGAGGGAGTGAGGGGCCACAGCTTTGTGGGTGGCCCGGTGTGAGTGGGGTTCTGCTGGCCTTTCTGCAGGAGTTGCCAGGCTGCCGCCTGTAAAGAAGAGGATGTGTCACCCATACTTTCCGCTGGAATTTCTCTCCGGACAGAGGTGAGGAAGGAAAAAAGCAGTGGGGGCCGGGACAGGAGGGGTATCTCAGGCAGGGCAATGGAAAGCTTCTGGAAGAGCGCCAGGGTCCAGGACCACGCTGGCTGGCCTGCAGGCACCAATTTGGCCTGCGTGCTGTCGCTGGTGTGGCTCCACGGTCCTTCCTCTAGGCTTTCAAGCCCTTGTACATATTCAGGTGTTTTACCTGGAAAGGGTGGGAACAGTTCAGCAGCAGCTGGCCTGGGGCTCAGCTCACGTTTACTCACAGATGCCTCGGCACGGTCCCCCAGCTTTGCAATGAGGACGCTCCTTGCGTGGGGGTTGGGTTGCTGGCTGTATGGGAGATGGTTCCCCACCTCTGACCAATTTCAGAATTGTTTACCACTGGAGCAAGTGCCGTGATAGGGTTTTCCTCTGTATAACTCGTGGGTTCACTTTTTTTTTCTTTTATGTTTCAAGTTAGATGTTATTCCTCTTTTATGTATTTATAGATATAAGCATGGAAATAATTCATTCCTATAAATACATCTGTGTGACGGGAAGAAATTTTTTCTGTTTTATTTTTAAATTTTACTTTTTAAAATTTTGAAATTTTATTTATTTTTTTATACAGCACGTTATTATTAGTTATGTATTTTATGCATATACATGTATACAGGTCAATCCCAAACTCCCAACTCATCCCACCACCACCACCCCATGGCTTCCCACACTTGGTGTCCATACGTTTGTTCTCTACCTCTGTGTCTCTATTTCTTCCCTGCAAACCAGTTCATCTGTACCATTTTTAGGCTCCACATATATGCATTAATATACAATATTTGTTTTCCTCTTTCTGACTTACTTCATTCTGTATGACAGTCTCTCGATCCATCGATGTCTCTACAAATGACCCAGTTTCATTCCTTTTTATGGCCGAGTCATATTCCATTTTATATATGTACCACATCTTTATCCATTCATCTGTCTGTGGGCATTTAGGTTGCTTCCATTACCTGGCTATTGTAAATAGTGCTGCAACGAACATTGTGGTGAATGTGCCTTTTTGAAATACGGTTTTCTCTGGGTATATGCCCAGAAGTGGGATTGCTGGATCAGATGATAATTCTATTTCTAGTTTTTTTAAGGAAACTCCATACTGTTCTCCATAGTGACTGTATCAATTTACATTCCCACCAATAGTGGAAGAGGGCTCCTTTTGTCCACACCCTCCCCAGAATTGGTTGTTTGTAGATTTTCTGATGATGCCGATTCTAACAGGTGTGAGGTGATACCTCATTGTAGTTTTGATTTGCATTTCTCTAATAATTAGTGCTGTTGAGCAGCTTTTCATGTGCGTCTTGGCCATCTCTGTGTCTCCTTTGAAGAAACGTCTCTTTAGATCTTCTGCCCATTTTTTTTGGGTTGTTTGTTTTTTTAATATTAAGCTGCATGAGCTGTTTATATATATTGGAGATTAAACCTCTGTCCATTGATTCGTTTGCAACGATTTTCACCCATTCTGAGGGAGGCCTTTTTCCATTCCCGTTTTTTTTAACAAAAAAGGAAAGAAAGGAAAAGAAGCAGAACACTAATGTGCGTAAAATATGCCTTTTGAAACGGTCGTTTTGAAATATGGACGTCCTTTGAATTTTTTGGTCGATATGTGACCCCAGGATTTGTTTTCAGGGCAGGTGTCATTTACAGGCCTGCAATGATTTTGAATATCAACTGACCATTAGCGTTGGGATTAAAGCTGCTGTTGTGTGAAACGGCCACAAGGTGGCAGCAGTTCACCCTTACCAAATCTGGTTACTAGGGCAAGAGAGCCTCAGTGGAAGTGGTGTTCTAGATTGGAGTTTAGAATGGAATGTGCCAGGAGAAAGCCCCTCACGTTTGTCTCACTATTTCTTGTTCGTGTTTTTAATTTAATTTTTTATTTTTTATTAAAGCAAGTTTGCTTACAATGTTTGGCTTGTTGTAGGTGTGGAAGATGTGGTTCTTTTACACATATACAGATGACTGTTCTTCTTGGGATCCTTTTCCCATGTACGTTATGACAGAATGTTGAGTAGTCCTCTCTTGGTATTCTGTAGGTCTTTGGTGATTATATATGTCACCTGTGTTTGTATATGTCTGTTAACCCCGATATCGTAATGAAACCAATCCTCACACCTTTCCATTGGTGAACCATAAGTTTGTTTAATGAATCTGTGATTGCCCTTCTCCGTGGAAATATCTGCCCTGGTATCCATTTTTAGGTAACACCTATAAGTGATATGATATGATATGTGTCTTTCACTTTCTGACTTACTACAAGTCACGTGATTACTTCTAGACTCATCTACGGTGCTGCAAATGGCATTGTGTCCTTTTTTCCCTTGGCTTCTCTTCTGCCTTAGCGGGGTCCATTTTCAACAATGTGATTCCCTGAGGGTTGTGGATTAGCTGACCTGGGCAGCCTTACCCTGCCGGCCCGCCCTCCCCAGGTGTGCCTCGTTGAGGTCAATATAAACAGAGCTCCAGGCAGCAATAGCCCCTGAAGCTGTGCCTGACTCCATATTCTCTGCCCCGTCAGCAGTCTCGGGGCTGTGCTGGTGGGAGGGAGTGAGGGGCCACAGCTTTGTGGGTGGCCCGGTGTGAGTGGGGTTCTGCTGGCCTTTCTGCAGGAGTTGCCAGGCTGCCGCCTGTAAAGAAGAGGATGTGTCACCCATACCTTCCGCTGGAATTTCTCTCCGGACAGAGGTGAGGAAGGAAAAAAGCAGTGGGGGCCGGGACAGGAGGGGTATCTCAGGCAGGGCAATGGAAAGCTTCTGGAAGAGCGCCAGGGTCCAGGACCACGCTGGCTGGCCTGCAGGCACCAAGTTGGCCTGCGTGCTGTCGCTGGTGTGGCTCCACGGTCCTTCCTCTAGGCTTTCAAGCCCTTGTACATATTCAGGTGTTTTACCTGGAAAGGGTGGGAACAGTTCAGCAGCAGCTGGCCTGGGGCTCAGCTCACGTTTACTCACAGATGCCTCGGCACGGTCCCCCAGCTTTGCAATGAGGACGCTCCTTTCGTGGGGGTTGGGTTGCTGGCTGTATGGGAGATGGTTCCCCACCTCTGACCAATTTCAGAATTGTTTACCACTGGAGCAAGTGCCGTGATAGGGTTTTCCTCTGTATAACTCGTGGGTTCACTTTTTTTTTCTTTTATGTTTCAAGTTAGATGTTATTCCTCTTTTATGTATTTATAGATATAAGCATGGAAATAATTCATTCCTATAAATACATCTGTGTGACGGGAAGAACTTTTTTCTGTTTTATTTTTAAATTTTACTTTTTAAAATTTTGAAATTTTATTTATTTTTTTATACAGCACGTTATTATTAGTTATGTATTTTATGCATATACATGTATACAGGTCAATCGCAAACTCCCAACTCATCCCACCACCACCACCCCATGGCTTCCCACACTTGGTGTCCATACGTTTGTTCTCTACCTCTGTGTCTCTATTTCTTCCCTGCAAACCAGTTCATCTGTCCCATTTTTAGGCTCCACATATATGCATTAATATACAATATTTGTTTTCCTCTTTCTGACTTACTTCATTCTGTATGACAGTCTCTCGATCCATCGATGTCTCTACAAATGACCCAGTTTCATTCCTTTTTATGGCCGAGTCATATTCCATTTCATATATGTACCACATCTTTATCCATTCATCTGTCTGTGGGCATTTAGGTTGCTTCCATTACCTGGCTATTGTAAATAGTGCTGCAACGAACATTGTGGTGAATGTGCCTTTTTGAAATACGGTTTTCTCTGGGTATATGCCCAGAAGTGGGATTGCTGGATCAGATGGTAATTCTATTTCTAGATTTTTTAAGGAAACTCCATACTGTTCTCCATAGTGACTGTATCTATTTACATTCCCACCAATAGTGGAAGAGGGCTCCTTTTGTCCACACCCTCCCCAGAATTGGTTGTTTGTAGATTTTCTGATGATGCCGATTCTAACAGGTGTGAGGTGATACCTCATTGTAGTTTTGATTTGCATTTCTCTAATAATTAGTGCTGTTGAGCAGCTTTTCATGTGCGTCTTGGCCATCTCTGTGTCTCCTTTGAAGAAACGTCTCTTTAGATCTTCTGCCCATTTTTTTGGGGTTGTTTGTTTTTTTAATATTAAGCTGCATGAGCTGTTTATATATATTGGAGATTAAACCTCTGTCCATTGATTCGTCTGCAACGATTTTCGCCCATTCTGAGGGATGCCTTTTTCCATTCCCGTGTTTTTTAACAAAAAAGGAAAGAAAGGAAAAGAAGCAGAACACTAATGTGCGTAAAATATGCCTTTTGAAATGGTCGTTTTGAAATATGGACGTCTTTGAATTTTTTGGTCGATATGTGACCCCAGGATTTGTTTTCAGGGCAGGTGTCATTTACAGGCCTGCAATGATTTTGAATATCAACTGACCATTAGCGTTGGGATTAAAGCTGCTGTTGTGTGAAACGGCCACAAGGTGGCAGCAGTTCACCCTTACCAAATCTGGTTACTAGGGCAAGAGAGCCTCAGTGGAAGTGGTGTTCTAGATTGGAGTTTAGAATGGAATGTACCAGGAGAAAGCCCCTCACGTTTGTCTCACTACTTCTTGTTCGTGTTTTTAATTTAAGTTTTTATTTTTTATTACAGCAAGTTTGATTACAATGTTTGGCTTGTTGTAGGTGTGGAAGATGTGGTTCTTTTACACATATACAGATGACTGTTCTTCTTGGGATTCTTTTCCCATGTACGTTATGACAGAATGTTGAGTAGTCCTCTCTTGGTATTCTGTAGGTCTTTGGTGATTATATATGTCACCTGTGTTTGTATATGTCTGTTAACCCCGATATCGTAATGAAACCAATCCTCACACCTTTCCATTGGTGAACCATAAGTTTGTTTAATGAATCTGTGATTGCCCTTCTCCGTGGAAATATCTGCCCTGGTATCCATTTTTAGGTAACACCTATAAGTGATATGATATGATATGTGTCTTTCACTTTCTGACTTACTACAAGTCACGTGATTACTTCTAGACTCATCTACGGTGCTGCAAATGGCATTGTGTCCTTTTTTCCCTTGGCTTCTCTTCTGCCTTAGCGGGGTCCATTTTCAACAATGTGATTCCCTGAGGGTTGTGGATTAGCTGACCTGGGCAGCCTTACCCTGCCGGCCCGCCCTCCCCAGGTGTGCCTCGTTGAGGTCAATATAAACAAAGCTCCAGGCAGCAATAACCCCTGAAGCTGTGCCTGACTCCATATTCTCTGCCCCGTCAGCAGTCTCGGGGCTGTGCTGGTGGGAGGGAGTGAGGGGCCACAGCTTTGTGGGTGGCCCGGTGTGAGTGGGGTTCTGCTGGCCTTTCTGCAGGAGTTGCCAGGCTGCCGCCTGTAAAGAAGAGGATGTGTCACCCATACCTTCCGCTGGAATTTCTCTCCGGACAGAGGTGAGGAAGGAAAAAAGCAGTGGGGGCCGGGACAGGAGGGGTATCTCAGGCAGGGCAATGGAAAGCTTCTGGAAGAGCGCCAGGGTCCAGGACCACGCTGGCTGGCCTGCAGGCACCAAGTTGGCCTGCGTGCTGTCGCTGGTGTGGCTCCACGGTCCTTCCTCTAGGCTTTCAAGCCCTTGTACATATTCAGGTGTTTTACCTGGAAAGGGTGGGAACAGTTCAGCAGCAGCTGGCCTGGGGCTCAGCTCACGTTTACTCACAGATGCCTCGGCACGGTCCCCCAGCTTTGCAATGAGGACGCTCCTTGCGTGGGGGTTGGGTTGCTGGCTGTATGGGAGATGGTTCCCCACCTCTGACCAATTTCAGAATTGTTTACCACTGGAGCAAGTGCCGTGATAGGGTTTTCCTCTGTAAAACTCGTGGGTTCACTTTTTTTTTCTTTTATGTTTCAAGTTAGATGTTATTCCTCTTTTATGTATTTATAGATATAAGCATGGAAATAATTCATTCCTATAAATACATCTGTGTGACGGGAAGAACTATTTTCTGTTTTATTTTTAAATTTTATTTTTTAAAATTTTGAAATTTTATTTATGTTTTTATACAGCACGTTATTATTAGTTATGTATTTTATGCATATACATGTATACAGGTCAATCCCAAACTCCCAACTCATCCCACCACCACCACCCCATGGCTTCCCACACTTGGTGTCCATACGTTTGTTCTCTACCTCTGTGTCTCTATTTCTTCCCTGCAAACCAGTTCATCTGTACCATTTTTAGGCTCCACATATATGCATTAATATACAATATTTGTTTTCCTCTTTCTGACTTACTTCATTCTGTATGACAGTCTCTCGATCCATCGATGTCTCTACAAATGACCCAGTTTCATTCCTTTTTATGGCCGAGTCATATTCCATTTTATATATGTACCACATCTTTATCCATTCAACTGTCTGTGGGCATTTAGGTTGCTTCCATTACCTGGCTATTGTAAATAGTGCTGCAACGAACATTGTGGTGAATGTGCCTTTTTGAAATACGGTTTTCTCTGGGTATATGCGCAGAAGTGGGATTGCTGGATCAGATGATAATTCTATTTCTAGTTTTTTTTAAGGAAACTCCATACTGTTCTCCATAGTGCCTGTATCAATTTACATTCCCACCAATAGTGGAAGAGGGCTCCTTTTGTCCACACCCTCCCCAGAATTGGTTGTTTGTAGATTTTCTGATGATGCCGATTCTAACAGGTGTGAGGTGATACCTCATTGTAGTTTTGATTTGCATTTCTCTAATAATTAGTGCTGTTGAGCAGCTTTTCATGTGCGTCTTGGCCATCTCTGTGTCTCCTTTGAAGAAACGTCTCTTTAGATCTTCTGCCCATTTTTTGGGGGGTTGTTTGTTTTTTTAATATTAAGCTGCATGAGCTGTTTATATATATTGGAGATTAAACCTCTGTCCATTGATTCGTTTGCCACGATTTTCACCCATTCTGAGGGAGGCCTTTTTCCATTCCCGTTTTTTTTAACAAAAAAGGAAAGAAAGGAAAAGAAGCAGAACACTAATGTGCGTAAAATATGCCTTTTGAAACGGTCGTTTAGAAATATGGACGTCCTTTGAATTTTTTGGTCGATATGTGACCCCAGGATTTGTTTTCAGGGCAGGTGTCATTTACAGGCCTGCAATGATTTTGAATATCAACTGACCATTAGCGTTGGGATTAAAGCTGCTGTTGTGTGAAACGGCCACAAGGTGGCAGCAGTTCACCCTTACCAAATCTGGTTACTAGGGCAAGAGAGCCTCAGTGGAAGTGGTGTTCTAGATTGGAGTTTAGAATGGAATGTGCCAGGAGAAAGCCCCTCACGTTTGTCTCACTACTTCTTGTTCGTGTTTTTAATTTAATTTTTTATTTTTTATTACAGCAAGTTTGATTACAATGTTTGGCTTGTTGTAGGTGTGGAAGATGTGGTTCTTTTACACATATACAGATGACTGTTCTTCTTGGGATCCTTTTCCCATGTACGTTATGACAGAATGTTGAGTAGTCCTCTCTTGGTATTCTGTAGGTCTTTGGTGATTATATATGTCACCTGTGTTTGTATATGTCTGTTAACCCCGATATCGTAATGAAACCAATCCTCACACCTTTCCATTGGTGAACCATAAGTTTGTTTAATGAATCTGTGATTGCCCTTCTCCGTGGAAATATCTGCCCTGGTATCCATTTTTAGGTAACACCTATAAGTGATATGATATGATATGTGTCTTTCACTTTCTGACTTACTACAAGTCACGTGATTACTTCTAGACTCATCTACGGTGCTGCAAATGGCATTGTGTCCTTTTTTCCCTTGGCTTCTCTTCTGCCTTAGCGGGGTCCATTTTCAACAATGTGATTCCCTGAGGGTTGTGGATTAGCTGACCTGGGCAGCCTTACCCTGCCGGCCCGCCCTCCCCAGGTGTGCCTCGTTGAGGTCAATATAAACAGAGCTCCAGGCAGCAATAGCCCCTGCAGCTGTGCCTGACTCCATATTCTCTGCCCCGTCAGCAGTCTCGGGGCTGTGCTGGTGGGAGGGAGTGAGGGGCCACAGCTTTGTGGGTGGCCCGGTGTGAGTGGGGTTCTGCTGGCCTTTCTGCAGGAGTTGCCAGGCTGCCGCCTGTAAAGAAGAGGATGTGTCACCCATACCTTCCGCTGGAATTTCTCTCCGGACAGAGGTGAGGAAGGAAAAAAGCAGTGGGGGCCGGGACAGGAGGGGTATCTCAGGCAGGGCAATGGAAAGCTTCTGGAAGAGCGCCAGGGTCCAGGACCACGCTGGCTGGCCTGCAGGCACCAAGTTGGCCTGCGTGCTGTCGCTGGTGTGGCTCCACGGTCCTTCCTCTAGGCTTTCAAGCCCTTGTACCTATTCAGGTGTTTTACCTGGAAAGGGTGGGAACAGTTCAGCAGCAGCTGGCCTGGGGTTCAGCTCACGTTTACTCACAGATGCCTCGGCACGGTCCCCCAGCTTTGCAATGAGGACGCTCCTTGCGTGGGGGTTGGGTTGCTGGCTGTATGGGAGATGGTTCCCCACCTCTGACCAATTTCAGAATTGTTTACCACTGGAGCAAGTGCCGTGATAGGGTTTTCCTCTGTATAACTCGTGGGTTCACTTTTTTTTTCTTTTATGTTTCAAGTTAGATGTTATTCCTCTTTTATGTATTTATAGATATAAGCATGGAAATAATTCATTCCTATAAATACATCTGTGTGACGGGAAGAACTATTTTCTGTTTTATTTTTAAATTTTATTTTTTAAAATTTTGAAATTTTATTTATTTTTTTATACAGCACGTTATTATTAGTTATGTATTTTATGCATATACATGTATACAGGTCAATCCCAAACTCCCAACTCAACCCACCACCACCACCCCATGGCTTCCCACACTTGGTGTCCATACGTTTGTTCTCTACCTCTGTGTCTCTATTTCTTCCCTGCAAACCAGTTCATCTGTACCATTTTTAGGCTCCACATATATGCATTAATATACAATATTTGTTTTCCTCTTTCTGACTTACTTCATTCTGTATGACAGTCTCTCGATCCATCGATGTCTCTACAAATGACCCAGTTTCATTCCTTTTTATGGCCGAGTCATATTCCATTTTATATATGTACCACATCTTTATCCATTCATCTGTCTGTGGGCATTTAGGTTGCTTCCATTACCTGGCTATTGTAAATAGTGCTGCAACGAACATTGTGGTGAATGTGCCTTTTTGAAATACGGTTTTCTCTGGGTATATGCCCAGAAGTGGGATTGCTGGATCAGATGGTAATTCTATTTCTAGTTTTTTTAAGGAAACTCCATACTGTTCTCCATAGTGACTGTATCAATTTACATTCCCACCAATAGTGGAAGAGGGCTCCTTTTGTCCACACCCTCCCCAGAATTGGTTGTTTGTAGATTTTCTGATGATGCCAATTCTAACAGGTGTGAGGTGATACCTCATTGTAGTTTTGATTTGCATTTCTCTAATAATTAGTGCTGTTGAGCAGCTTTTCATGTGCGTCTTGGCCATCTCTGTGTCTCCTTTGAAGAAACGTCTCTTTAGATCTTCTGCCCATTTTTTTTGGGTTGTTTGTTTTTTTAATATTAAGCTGCATGAGCTGTTTTTATATATTGGAGATTAAACCTCTGTCCATTGATTCGTCTGCAACGATTTTCGCCCATTCTGAGGGATGCCTTTTTCCATTCCCGTGTTTTTTAACAAAAAAGGAAAGAAAGGAAAAGAAGCAGAACACTAATGTGCGTAAAATATGCCTTTTGAAACGGTCGTTTTGAAATATGGACGTCCTTTGAAATTTTTGGTCGATATGTGACCCCAGGATTTGTTTTCAGGGCAGGTGTCATTTACAGGCCTGCAATGATTTTGAATATCAACTGACCATTAGCGTTGGGATTAAAGCTGCTGTTGTGTGAAACGGCCACAAGGTGGCAGCAGTTCACCCTTACCAAATCTGGTTACTAGGGCAAGAGAGCCTCAGTGGAAGTGGTGTTCTAGATTGGAGTTTAGAATGGAATGTACCAGGAGAAAGCCCCTCACGTTTGTCTCACTACTTCTTGTTCGTGTTTTTAATTTAATTTTTTATTTTTTATTACAGCAAGTTTGATTACAATGTTTGGCTTGTTGTAGGTGTGGAAGATGTGGTTCTTTTACACATATACAGATGACTGTTCTTCTTGGGATCCTTTTCCCATGTACGTTATGACAGAATGTTGAGTAGTCCTCTCTTGGTATTCTGTAGGTCTTTGGTGATTATATATGTCACCTGTGTTTGTATATGTCTGTTAACCCCGATATCGTAATGAAACCAATCCTCACACCTTTCCACTGGTGAACCATAAGTTTGTTTAATGAATCTGTGATTGCCCTTCTCCGTGGAAATATCTGCCCTGGTATCCATTTTTAGGTAACACCTATAAGTGATATGATATGATATGTGTCTTTCACTTTCTGACTTACTACAAGTCACGTGATTACTTCTAGACTCATCTACGGTGCTGCAAATGGCATTGTGTCCTTTTTTCCCTTGGCTTCTCTTCTGCCTTAGCGGGGTCCATTTTCAACAATGTGATTCCCTGAGGGTTGTGGATTAGCTGACCTGGGCAGCCTTACCCTGCCGGCCCGCCCTCCCCAGGTGTGCCTCGTTGAGGTCAATATAAACAGAGCTCCAGGCAGCAATAGCCCCTGAAGCTGTGCCTGACTCCATATTCTCTGCCCCGTCAGCAGTCTCGGGGCTGTGCTGGTGGGAGGGAGTGAGGGGCCACAGCTTTGTGGGTGGCCCGGTGTGAGTGGGGTTCTGCTGGCCTTTCTGCAGGAGTTGCCAGGCTGCCGCCTGTAAAGAAGAGGATGTGTCACCCATACCTTCCGCTGGAATTTCTCTCCGGACAGAGGTGAGGAAGGAAAAAAGCAGTGGGGGCCGGGACAGGAGGGGTATCTCAGGCAGGGCAATGGAAAGCTTCTGGAAGAGCGCCAGGGTCCAGGACCACGCTGGCTGGCCTGCAGGCACCAAGTTGGCCTGCGTGCTGTCGCTGGTGTGGCTCCACGGTCCTTCCTCTAGGCTTTCAAGCCCTTGTACATATTCAGGTGTTTTACCTGGAAAGGGTGGGAACAGTTCAGCAGCAGCTGGCCTGGGGCTCAGCTCACGTTTACTCACAGATGCCTCGGCACGGTCCCCCAGCTTTGCAATGAGGACGCTCCTTGCGTGGGGGTTGGGTTGCTGGCTGTATGGGAGATGGTTCCCCACCTCTGACCAATTTTAGAATTGTTTACCACTGGAGCAAGTGCCGTGATAGGGTTTTCCTCTGTATAACTCGTGGGTTCACTTTTTTTTTCTTTTATGTTTCAAGTTAGATGTTATTCCTCTTTTATGTATTTATAGATATAAGCATGGAAATAATTCATTCCTATAAATACATCTGTGTGACGGGAAGAACTTTTTTCTGTTTTATTTTTAAATTTTATTTTTTAAAATTTTGAAATTTTATTTATTTTTTTATACAGCACGTTATTATTAGTTATGTATTTTATGCATATACATGTATACAGGTCAATCCCAAACTCCCAACTCATCCCACCACCACCACCCCATGGCTTCCCACACTTGGTGTCCATACGTTTGTTCTCTACCTCTGTGTCTCTATTTCTTCCCTGCAAACCAGTTCATCTGTACCATTTTTAGGCTCCACATATATGCATTAATATACAATATTTGTTTTCCTCTTTCTGACTTACTTCATTCTGTATGACAGTCTCTCGATCCATCGATGTCTCTACAAATGACCCAGTTTCATTCCTTTTTATGGCCGAGTCATATTCCATTTTATATATGTACCACATCTTTATCCATTCATCTGTCTGTGGGCATTTAGGTTGCTTCCATTACCTGGCTATTGTAAATAGTGCTGCAACGAACATTGTGGTGAATGTGCCTTTTTGAAATACGGTTTTCTCTGGGTATATGCCCAGAAGTGGGATTGCTGGATCAGATGGTAATTCTATTTCTAGTTTTTTTAAGGAAACTCCATACTGTTCTCCATAGGGACTGTATCAATTTACATTCCCACCAATAGTGGAAGAGGGCTCCTTTTGTCCACACCCTCCCCAGAATTGGTTGTTTGTAGATTTTCTGATGATGCCAATTCTAACAGGTGTGAGGTGATACCTCATTGTAGTTTTGATTTGCATTTCTCTAATAATTAGTGCTGTTGAGCAGCTTTTCATGTGCGTCTTGGCCATCTCTGTGTCTCCTTTGAAGAAACGTCTCTTTAGATCTTCTGCCCATTTTTTTGGGGTTGTTTGTTTTTTTAATATTAAGCTGCATGAGCTGTTTTTATATATTGGAGATTAAACCTCTGTCCATTGATTCGTCTGCAACGATTTTCGCCCATTCTGAGGGATGCCTTTTTCCATTCCCGTGTTTTTTAACAAAAAAGGAAAGAAAGGAAAAGAAGCAGAACACTAATGTGCGTAAAATATGCCTTTTGAAACGGTCGTTTTGAAATATGGACGTCCTTTGAAATTTTTGGTCGATATGTGACCCCAGGATTTGTTTTCAGGGCAGGTGTCATTTACAGGCCTGCAATGATTTTGAATATCAACTGACCATTAGCGTTGGGATTAAAGCTGCTGTTGTGTGAAACGGCCACAAGGTGGCAGCAGTTCACCCTTACCAAATCTGGTTACTAGGGCAAGAGAGCCTCAGTGGAAGTGGTGTTCTAGATTGGAGTTTAGAATGGAATGTACCAGGAGAAAGCCCCTCACGTTTGTCTCACTACTTCTTGTTCGTGTTTTTAATTTAATTTTTTATTTTTTATTACAGCAAGTTTGATTACAATGTTTGGCTTGTTGTAGGTGTGGAAGATGTGGTTCTTTTACACATATACAGATGACTGTTCTTCTTGGGATCCTTTTCCCATGTACGTTATGACAGAATGTTGAGTAGTCCTCTCTTGGTATTCTGTAGGTCTTTGGTGATTATATATGTCACCTGTGTTTGTATATGTCTGTTAACCCCGATATCGTAATGAAACCAATCCTCACACCTTTCCATTGGTGAACCATAAGTTTGTTTAATGAATCTGTGATTGCCCTTCTCCGTGGAAATATCTGCCCTGGTATCCATTTTTAGGTAACACCTATAAGTGATATGATATGATATGTGTCTTTCACTTTCTGACTTACTACAAGTCACGTGATTACTTCTAGACTCATCTACGGTGCTGCAAATGGCATTGTGTCCTTTTTTCCCTTGGCTTCTCTTCTGCCTTAGCGGGGTCCATTTTCAACAATGTGATTCCCTGAGGTTTGTGGATTAGCTGACCTGGGCAGCCTTACCCTGCCGGCCCGCCCTCCCCAGGTGTGCCTCGTTGAGGTCAATATAAACAGAGCTCCAGGCAGCAATAGCCCCTGAAGCTGTGCCTGACTCCATATTCTCTGTCCCGTCAGCAGTCTCGGGGCTGTGCTGGTGGGAAGGAGTGAGGGGCCACAGCTTTGTGGGTGTCCCGGTGTGAGTGTGGTTCTGCTGGCCGTTCTGCAGGAGTTGCCAGACTGCCGCCTGTAAAGAAGAGGATGTGTCACCCATACCTTCCGCTGGAATTTCTCTCCGGACAGAGGTGAGGAAGGAAAAATGCAGTGGGGCCCGGGACAGGAGGGGTATCTCAGGCAGGGCAATGGAAAGCTTCTGGAAGAGCGCCAGGGTCCAGGACCACGCTGGCTGGCCTGCAGGCACCAAGTTGGCCTGCGTGCTGTCGCTGGTGTGGCTCCACGGTCCTTCCTCTAGGCTTTCAAGCCCTTGTACATATTCAGGTGTTTTACCTGGAAAGGGTGGGAACAGTTAAGCAGCAGCTGGCCTGGGGCTCAGCTCACGTTTACTCACAGATGCCTCGGCACGGTCCCCCAGCTTTGCAATGAGGACGCTCCTTGCGTGGGGGTTGGGTTGCTGGCTGTATGGGAGATGGTTCCCCACCTCTGACCAATTTCAGAATTGTTTACCACTGGAGCAAGTGCCGTGATAGGGTTTTCCTCTGTATAACTCGTGGGTTCACTTTTTTTTTCTTTTATGTTTCAAGTTAGATGTTATTCCTCTTTTATGTATTTATAGATATAAGCATGGAAATAATTCATTCCTATAAATACATCTGTGTGACGGGAAGAACTATTTTCTGTTTTATTTTTAAATTTTATTTTTTAAAATTTTGAAATTTTATTTATTTTTTTATACAGCACGTTATTATTAGTTATGTATTTTATGCATATACATGTATACAGGTCAATCCCAAACTCCCAACTCATCCCACCACCACCACCCCATGGCTTCCCACACTTGGTGTCCATACGTTTGTTCTCTACCTCTGTGTCTCTATTTCTTCCCTGCAAACCAGTTCATCTGTACCATTTTTAGGCTCCACATATATGCATTAATATACAATATTTGTTTTCCTCTTTCTGACTTACTTCATTCTGTATGACAGTCTCTCGATCCATCGATGTCTCTACAAATGACCCAGTTTCATTCCTTTTTATGGCCGAGTCATATTCCATTTTATATATGTACCACATCTTTATCCATTCATCTGTCTGTGGGCATTTAGGTTGCTTCCATTACCTGGCTATTGTAAATAGTGCTGCAACGAACATTGTGGTGAATGTGCCTTTTTGAAATACGGTTTTCTCTGGGTATATGCCCAGAAGTGGGATTGCTGGATCAGATGGTAATTCTATTTCTAGTTTTTTTAAGGAAACTCCATACTGTTCTCCATAGTGCCTGTATCAATTTACATTCCCACCAATAGTGGAAGAGGGCTCCTTTTGTCCACACCCTCCCCAGAATTGGTTGTTTGTAGATTTTCTGATGATGCCGATTCTAACAGGTGTGAGGTGATACCTCATTGTAGTTTTGATTTGCATTTCTCTAATAATTAGTGCTGTTGAGCAGCTTTTCATGTGCGTCTTGGCCATCTCTGTGTCTCCTTTGAAGAAACGTCTCTTTAGATCTTCTGCCCATTTTTTTGGGGTTGTTTGTTTTTTTAATACTAAGCTGCATGAGCTGTTTATATATATTGGAGATTAAACCTCTGTCCATTGATTCGTCTGCAACGATTTTCGCCCATTCTGAGGGATGCCTTTTTCCATTCCCGTGTTTTTTAACAAAAAAGGAAAGAAAGGAAAAGAAGCAGAACACTAATGTGCGTAAAATATGCCTTTTGAAATGGTCGTTTTGAAATATGGACGTCTTTGAATTTTTTGGTCGATATGTGACCCCAGGATTTGTTTTCAGGGCAGGTGTCATTTACAGGCCTGCAATGATTTTGAATATCAACTGACCATTAGCATTGGGATTAAAGCTGCTGTTGTGTGAAACGGCCACAAGGTGGCAGCAGTTCACCCTTACCAAATCTGGTTACTAGGGCAAGAGAGCCTCAGTGGAAGTGGTGTTCTAGATTGGAGTTTAGAATGGAATGTACCAGGAGAAAGCCCCTCACGTTTGTCTCACTACTTCTTGTTCGTGTTTTTAATTTAAGTTTTTATTTTTTATTACAGCAAGTTTGATTACAATGTTTGGCTTGTTGTAGGTGTGGAAGATGTGGTTCTTTTACACATATACAGATGACTGTTCTTCTTGGGATTCTTTTCCCATGTACGTTATGACAGAATGTTGAGTAGTCCTCTCTTGGTATTCTGTAGGTCTTTGGTGATTATATATGTCACCTGTGTTTGTATATGTCTGTTAACCCCGATATCGTAATGAAACCAATCCTCACACCTTTCCACTGGTGAACCATAAGTTTGTTTAATGAATCTGTGATTGCCCTTCTCCGTGGAAATATCTGCCCTGGTATCCATTTTTAGGTAACACCTATAAGTGATATGATATGATATGTGTCTTTCACTTTCTGACTTACTACAAGTCACGTGATTACTTCTAGACTCATCTACGGTGCTGCAAATGGCATTGTGTCCTTTTTTCCCTTGGCTTCTCTTCTGCCTTAGCGGGGTCCATTTTCAACAATGTGATTCCCTGAGGGTTGTGGATTAGCTGACCTGGGCAGCCTTACCCTGCCGGCCCGCCCTCCCCAGGTGTGCCTCGTTGAGGTCAATATAAACAGAGCTCCAGGCAGCAATAGCCCCTGAAGCTGTGCCTGACTCCATATTCTCTGCCCCGTCAGCAGTCTCGGGGCTGTGCTGGTGGGAGGGAGTGAGGGGCCACAGCTTTGTGGGTGGCCCGGTGTGAGTGGGGTTCTGCTGGCCTTTCTGCAGGAGTTGCCAGGCTGCCGCCTGTAAAGAAGAGGATGTGTCACCCATACCTTCCGCTGGAATTTCTCTCCGGACAGAGGTGAGGAAGGAAAAAAGCAGTGGGGGCCGGGACAGGAGGGGTATCTCAGGCAGGGCAATGGAAAGCTTCTGGAAGAGCGCCAGGGTCCAGGACCACGCTGGCTGGCCTGCAGGCACCAAGTTGGCCTGCGTGCTGTCGCTGGTGTGGCTCCACGGTCCTTCCTCTAGGCTTTCAAGCCCTTGTACATATTCAGGTGTTTTACCTGGAAAGGGTGGGAACAGTTCAGCAGCAGCTGGCCTGGGGCTCAGCTCACGTTTACTCACAGATGCCTCGGCACGGTCCCCCAGCTTTGCAATGAGGACGCTCCTTGCGTGGGGGTTGGGTTGCTGGCTGTATGGGAGATGGTTCCCCACCTCTGACCAATTTCAGAATTGTTTACCACTGGAGCAAGTGCCGTGATAGGGTTTTCCTCTGTATAACTCGTGGGTTCACTTTTTTTTTCTTTTATGTTTCAAGTTAGATGTTATTCCTCTTTTATGTATTTATAGATATAAGCATGGAAATAATTCATTCCTATAAATACATCTGTGTGACGGGAAGAACTTTTTTCTGTTTTATTTTTAAATTTTATTTTTTAAAATTTTGAAATTTTATTTATTTTTTTATACAGCACGTTATTATTAGTTATGTATTTTATGCATATACATGTATACAGGTCAATCCCAAACTCCCAACTCATCCCACCACCACCACCCCATGGCTTCCCACACTTGGTGTCCATACGTTTGTTCTCTACCTCTGTGTCTCTATTTCTTCCCTGCAAACCAGTTCATCTGTACCATTTTTAGGCTCCACATATATGCATTAATATACAATATTTGTTTTCCTCTTTCTGACTTACTTCATTCTGTATGACAGTCTCTCGATCCATCGATGTCTCTACAAATGACCCAGTTTCATTCCTTTTTATGGCCGAGTCATATTCCATTTTATATATGTACCACATCTTTATCCATTCATCTGTCTGTGGGCATTTAGGTTGCTTCCATTACCTGGCTATTGTAAATAGTGCTGCAACGAACATTGTGGTGAATGTGCCTTTTGGAAATACGGTTTTCTCTGGGTATATGCGCAGAAGTGGGATTGCTGGATCAGATGATAATTCTATTTCTAGTTTTTTTAAGGAAACTCCATACTGTTCTCCATAGTGCCTGTATCAATTTACATTCCCACCAATAGTGGAAGAGGGCTCCTTTTGTCCACACCCTCCCCAGAATTGGTTGTTTGTAGATTTTCTGATGATGCCGATTCTAACAGGTGTGAGGTGATACCTCATTGTAGTTTTGATTTGCATTTCTCTAATAATTAGTGCTGTTGAGCAGCTTTTCATGTGCGTCTTGGCCATCTCTGTGTCTCCTTTGAAGAAACGTCTCTTTAGATCTTCTGCCCATTTTTTGGGGGGTTGTTTGTTTTTTTAATATTAAGCTGCATGAGCTGTTTATATATATTGGAGATTAAACCTCTGTCCATTGATTCGTTTGCCACGATTTTCACCCATTTTCAGGGAGGCCTTTTTCCATTCCCGTTTTTTTTAACAAAAAAGGAAAGAAAGGAAAAGAAGCAGAACACTAATGTGCGTAAAATATGCCTTTTGAAACGGTCGTTTTGAAATATGGACGTCCTTTGAATTTTTTGGTCGATATGTGACCCCAGGATTTGTTTTCAGGGCAGGTGTCATTTACAGGCCTGCAATGATTTTGAATATCAACTGACCATTAGCGTTGGGATTAAAGCTGCTGTTGTGTGAAACGGCCACAAGGTGGCAGCAGTTCACCCTTACCAAATCTGGTTACTAGGGCAAGAGAGCCTCAGTGGAAGTGGTGTTCTAGATTGGAGTTTAGAATGGAATGTGCCAGGAGAAAGCCCCTCACGTTTGTCTCACTACTTCTTGTTCGTGTTTTTAATTTAAGTTTTTATTTTTTATTACAGCAAGTTTGATTACAATGTTTGGCTTGTTGTAGGTGTGGAAGATGTGGTTCTTTTACACATATACAGATGACTGTTCTTCTTGGGATCCTTTTCCCATGTACGTTATGACAGAATGTTGAGTAGTCCTCTCTTGGTATTCTGTAGGTCTTTGGTGATTATATATGTCACCTGTGTTTGTATATGTCTGTTAACCCCGATATCGTAATGAAACCAATCCTCACACCTTTCCATTGGTGAACCATAAGTTTGTTTAATGAATCTGTGATTGCCCTTCTCCGTGGAAATATCTGCCCTGGTATCCATTTTTAGGTAACACCTATAAGTGATATGATATGATATGTGTCTTTCACTTTCTGACTTACTACAAGTCACGTGATTACTTCTAGACTCATCTACGGTGCTGCAAATGGCATTGTGTCCTTTTTTCCCTTGGCTTCTCTTCTGCCTTAGCGGGGTCCATTTTCAACAATGTGATTCCCTGAGGGTTGTGGATTAGCTGACCTGGGCAGCCTTACCCTGCCGGCCCGCCCTCCCCAGGTGTGCCTCGTTGAGGTCAATATAAACAGAGCTCCAGGCAGCAATAGCCCCTGAAGCTGTGCCTGACTCCATATTCTCTGCCCCGTCAGCAGTCTCGGGGCTGTGCTGGTGGGAGGGAGTGAGGGGCCACAGCTTTGTGGGTGGCCCGGTGTGAGTGGGGTTCTGCTGGCCTTTCTGCAGGAGTTGCCAGGCTGCCGCCTGTAAAGAAGAGGATGTGTCACCCATACCTTCCGCTGGAATTTCTCTCCGGACAGAGGTGAGGAAGGAAAAAAGCAGTGGGGGCCGGGACAGGAGGGGTATCTCAGGCAGGGCAATGGAAAGCTTCTGGAAGAGCGCCAGGGTCCAGGACCACGCTGGCTGGCCTGCAGGCACCAAGTTGGCCTGCGTGCTGTCGCTGGTGTGGCTCCACGGTCCTTCCTCTAGGCTTTCAAGCCCTTGTACATATTCAGGTGTTTTACCTGGAAAGGGTGGGAACAGTTCAGCAGCAGCTGGCCTGGGGCTCAGCTCACGTTTACTCACAGATGCCTCGGCACGGTCCCCCAGCTTTGCAATGAGGACGCTCCTTGCGTGGGGGTTGGGTTGCTGGCTGTATGGGAGATGGTTCCCCACCTCTGACCAATTTCAGAATTGTTTACCACTGGAGCAAGTGCCGTGATAGGGTTTTCCTCTGTATAACTCGTGGGTTCACTTTTTTTTTCTTTTATGTTTCAAGTTAGATGTTATTCCTCTTTTATGTATTTATAGATATAAGCATGGAAATAATTCATTCCTATAAATACATCTGTGTGACGGGAAGAACTATTTTCTGTTTTATTTTTAAATTTTATTTTTTAAAATTTTGAAATTTTATTTATTTTTTTATACAGCACGTTATTATTAGTTATGTATTTTATGCATATACATGTATACAGGTCAATCCCAAACTCCCAACTCATCCCACCACCACCACCCCATGGCTTCCCACACTTGGTGTCCATACGTTTGTTCTCTACCTCTGTGTCTCTATTTCTTCCCTGCAAACCAGTTCATCTGTACCATTTTTAGGCTCCACATATATGCATTAATATACAATATTTGTTTTCCTCTTTCTGACTTACTTCATTCTGTATGACAGTCTCTCGATCCATCGATGTCTCTACAAATGACCCAGTTTCATTCCTTTTTATGGCCGAGTCATATTCCATTTTATATATGTACCACATCTTTATCCATTCATCTGTCTGTGGGCATTTAGGTTGCTTCCATTACCTGGCTATTGTAAATAGTGCTGCAACGAACATTGTGGTGAATGTGCCTTTTTGAAATACGGTTTTCTCTGGGTATATGCCCAGAAGTGGGATTGCTGGATCAGATGGTAATTCTATTTCTAGTTTTTTTAAGGAAACTCCATACTGTTCTCCATAGGGACTGTATCAATTTACATTCCCACCAATAGTGGAAGAGGGCTCCTTTTGTCCACACCCTCCCCAGAATTGGTTGTTTGTAGATTTTCTGATGATGCCAATTCTAACAGGTGTGAGGTGATACCTCATTGTAGTTTTGATTTGCATTTCTCTAATAATTAGTGCTGTTGAGCAGCTTTTCATGTGCGTCTTGGCCATCTCTGTGTCTCCTTTGAAGAAACGTCTCTTTAGATCTTCTGCCCATTTTTTGGGGGTTGTTTGTTTTTTTAATATTAAGCTGCATGAGCTGTTTTTATATATTGGAGATTAAACCTCTGTCCATTGATTCGTCTGCAACGATTTTCGCCCATTCTGAGGGATGCCTTTTTCCATTCCCGTGTTTTTTAACAAAAAAGGAAAGAAAGGAAAAGAAGCAGAACACTAATGTGCGTAAAATATGCCTTTTGAAACGGTCGTTTTGAAATATGGACGTCCTTTGAAATTTTTGGTCGATATGTGACCCCAGGATTTGTTTTCAGGGCAGGTGTCATTTACAGGCCTGCAATGATTTTGAATATCAACTGACCATTAGCGTTGTGATTAAAGCTGCTGTTGTGTGAAACGGCCACAAGGTGGCAGCAGTTCACCCTTACCAAATCTGGTTACTAGGGCAAGAGAGCCTCAGTGGAAGTGGTGTTCTAGATTGGAGTTTAGAATGGAATGTACCAGGAGAAAGCCCCTCACGTTTGTCTCACTACTTCTTGTTCGTGTTTTTAATTTAAGTTTTTATTTTTTATTACAGCAAGTTTGATTACAATGTTTGGCTTGTTGTAGGTGTGGAAGATGTGGTTCTTTTACACATATACAGATGACTGTTCTTCTTGGGATCCTTTTCCCATGTACGTTATGACAGAATGTTGAGTAGTCCTCTCTTGGTATTCTGTAGGTCTTTGGTGATTATATATGTCACCTGTGTTTGTATATGTCTGTTAACCCCGATATCGTAATGAAACCAATCCTCACACCTTTCCATTGGTGAACCATAAGTTTGTTTAATGAATCTGTGATTGCCCTTCTCCGTGGAAATATCTGCCCTGGTATCCATTTTTAGGTAACACCTATAAGTGATATGATATGATATGTGTCTTTCACTTTCTGACTTACTACAAGTCACGTGATTACTTCTAGACTCATCTACGGTGCTGCAAATGGCATTGTGTCCTTTTTTCCCTTGGCTTCTCTTCTGCCTTAGCGGGGTCCATTTTCAACAATGTGATTCCCTGAGGGTTGTGGATTAGCTGACCTGGGCAGCCTTACCCTGCCGGCCCGCCCTCCCCAGGTGTGCCTCGTTGAGGTCAATATAAACAGAGCTCCAGGCAGCAATAGCCCCTGAAGCTGTGCCTGACTCCATATTCTCTGCCCCGTCAGCAGTCTCGGGGCTGTGCTGGTGGGAGGGAGTGAGGGGCCACAGCTTTGTGGGTGGCCCGGTGTGAGTGGGGTTCTGCTGGCCTTTCTGCAGGAGTTGCCAGGCTGCCGCCTGTAAAGAAGAGGATGTGTCACCCATACCTTCCGCTGGAATTTCTCTCCGGACAGAGGTGAGGAAGGAAAAAAGCAGTGGGGGCCGGGACAGGAGGGGTATCTCAGGCAGGGCAATGGAAAGCTTCTGGAAGAGCGCCAGGGTCCAGGACCACGCTGGCTGGCCTGCAGGCACCAAGTTGGCCTGCGTGCTGTCGCTGGTGTGGCTCCACGGTCCTTCCTCTAGGCTTTCAAGCCCTTGTACATATTCAGGTGTTTTACCTGGAAAGGGTGGGAACAGTTCAGCAGCAGCTGGCCTGGGGCTCAGCTCACGTTTACTCACAGATGCCTCGGCACGGTCCCCCAGCTTTGCAATGAGGACGCTCCTTGCGTGGGGGTTGGGTTGCTGGCTGTATGGGAGATGGTTCCCCACCTCTGACCAATTTCAGAATTGTTTACCACTGGAGCAAGTGCCGTGATAGGGTTTTCCTCTGTATAACTCGTGGGTTCACTTTTTTTTTCTTTTATGTTTCAAGTTAGATGTTATTCCTCTTTTATGTATTTATAGATATAAGCATGGAAATAATTCATTCCTATAAATACATCTGTGTGACGGGAAGAACTTTTTTCTGTTTTATTTTTAAATTTTATTTTTTAAAATTTTGAAATTTTATTTATTTTTTTATACAGCACGTTATTATTAGTTATGTATTTTATGCATATACATGTATACAGGTCAATCCCAAACTCCCAACTCATCCCACCACCACCACCCCATGGCTTCCCACACTTGGTGTCCATACGTTTGTTCTCTACCTCTGTGTCTCTATTTCTTCCCTGCAAACCAGTTCATCTGTACCATTTTTAGGCTCCACATATATGCATTAATATACAATATTTGTTTTCCTCTTTCTGACTTACTTCATTCTGTATGACAGTCTCTCGATCCATCGATGTCTCTACAAATGACCCAGTTTCATTCCTTTTTATGGCCGAGTCATATTCCATTTTATATATGTACCACATCTTTATCCATTCATCTGTCTGTGGGCATTTAGGTTGCTTCCATTACCTGGCTATTGTAAATAGTGCTGCAACGAACATTGTGGTGAATGTGCCTTTTTGAAATACGGTTTTCTCTGGGTATATGCCCAGAAGTGGGATTGCTGGATCAGATGGTAATTCTATTTCTAGATTTTTAAGGAAACTCCATACTGTACTCCATAGTGACTGTATCAATTTACATTCCCACCAATAGTGGAAGAGGGCTCCTTTTGTCCACACCCTCCCCAGAATTGGTTGTTTGTAGATTTTCTGATGATGCCAATTCTAACAGGTGTGAGGTGATACCTCATTGTAGTTTTGATTTGCATTTCTCTAATAATTAGTGCTGTTGAGCAGCTTTTCATGTGCGTCTTGGCCATCTCTGTGTCTCCTTTGAAGAAACGTCTCTTTAGATCTTCTGCCCATTTTTTTTGGGTTGTTTGTTTTTTTAATATTAAGCTGCATGAGCTGTTTTTATATATTGGAGATTAAACCTCTGTCCATTGATTCGTCTGCAACGATTTTCGCCCATTCTGAGGGATGCCTTTTTCCATTCCCGTGTTTTTTAACAAAAAAGGAAAGAAAGGAAAAGAAGCAGAACACTAATGTGCGTAAAATATGCCTTTTGAAACGGTCGTTTTGAAATATGGACGTCCTTTGAAATTTTTGGTCGATATGTGACCCCAGGATTTGTTTTCAGGGCAGGTGTCATTTACAGGCCTGCAATGATTTTGAATATCAACTGACCATTAGCGTTGTGATTAAAGCTGCTGTTGTGTGAAACGGCCACAAGGTGGCAGCAGTTCACCCTTACCAAATCTGGTTACTAGGGCAAGAGAGCCTCAGTGGAAGTGGTGTTCTAGATTGGAGTTTAGAATGGAATGTACCAGGAGAAAGCCCCTCACGTTTGTCTCACTACTTCTTGTTCGTGTTTTTAATTTAAGTTTTTATTTTTTATTACAGCAAGTTTGATTACAATGTTTGGCTTGTTGTAGGTGTGGAAGATGTGGTTCTTTTACACATATACAGATGACTGTTCTTCTTGGGATCCTTTTCCCATGTACGTTATGACAGAATGTTGAGTAGTCCTCTCTTGGTATTCTGTAGGTCTTTGGTGATTATATATGTCACCTGTGTTTGTATATGTCTGTTAACCCCGATATCGTAATGAAACCAATCCTCACACCTTTCCATTGGTGAACCATAAGTTTGTTTAATGAATCTGTGATTGCCCTTCTCCGTGGAAATATCTGCCCTGGTATCCATTTTTAGGTAACACCTATAAGTGATATGATATGATATGTGTCTTTCACTTTCTGACTTACTACAAGTCACGTGATTACTTCTAGACTCATCTACGGTGCTGCAAATGGCATTGTGTCCTTTTTTCCCTTGGCTTCTCTTCTGCCTTAGCGGGGTCCATTTTCAACAATGTGATTCCCTGAGGGTTGTGGATTAGCTGACCTGGGCAGCCTTACCCTGCCGGCCCGCCCTCCCCAGGTGTGCCTCGTTGAGGTCAATATAAACAGAGCTCCAGGCAGCAATAGCCCCTGAAGCTGTGCCTGACTCCATATTCTCTGCCCCGTCAGCAGTCTCGGGGCTGTGCTGGTGGGAGGGAGTGAGGGGCCACAGCTTTGTGGGTGGCCCGGTGTGAGTGGGGTTCTGCTGGCCTTTCTGCAGGAGTTGCCAGGCTGCCGCCTGTAAAGAAGAGGATGTGTCACCCATACCTTCCGCTGGAATTTCTCTCCGGACAGAGGTGAGGAAGGAAAAAAGCAGTGGGGGCCGGGACAGGAGGGGTATCTCAGGCAGGGCAATGGAAAGCTTCTGGAAGAGCGCCAGGGTCCAGGACCACGCTGGCTGGCCTGCAGGCACCAAGTTGGCCTGCGTGCTGTCGCTGGTGTGGCTCCACGGTCCTTCCTCTAGGCTTTCAAGCCCTTGTACATATTCAGGTGTTTTACCTGGAAAGGGTGGGAACAGTTCAGCAGCAGCTGGCCTGGGGCTCAGCTCACGTTTACTCACAGATGCCTCGGCACGGTCCCCCAGCTTTGCAATGAGGACGCTCCTTGCGTGGGGGTTGGGTTGCTGGCTGTATGGGAGATGGTTCCCCACCTCTGACCAATTTTAGAATTGTTTACCACTGGAGCAAGTGCCGTGATAGGGTTTTCCTCTGTATAACTCGTGGGTTCACTTTTTTTTCTTTTATGTTTCAAGTTAGATGTTATTCCTCTTTTATGTATTTATAGATATAAGCATGGAAATAATTCATTCCTATAAATACATCTGTGTGACGGGAAGAACTTTTTTCTGTTTTATTTTTAAATTTTATTTTTTAAAATTTTGAAATTTTATTTATTTTTTTATACAGCACGTTATTATTAGTTATGTATTTTATGCATATACATGTATACAGGTCAATCCCAAACTCCCAACTCATCCCACCACCACCACCCCATGGCTTCCCACACTTGGTGTCCATACGTTTGTTCTCTACCTCTGTGTCTCTATTTCTTCCCTGCAAACCAGTTCATCTGTACCATTTTTAGGCTCCACATATATGCATTAATATACAATATTTGTTTTCCTCTTTCTGACTTACTTCATTCTGTATGACAGTCTCTCGATCCATCGATGTCTCTACAAATGACCCAGTTTCATTCCTTTTTATGGCCGAGTCATATTCCATTTTATATATGTACCACATCTTTATCCATTCATCTGTCTGTGGGCATTTAGGTTGCTTCCATTACCTGGCTATTGTAAATAGTGCTGCAACGAACATTGTGGTGAATGTGCCTTTTTGAAATACGGTTTTCTCTGGGTATATGCCCAGAAGTGGGATTGCTGGATCAGATGGTAATTCTATTTCTAGTTTTTTTAAGGAAACTCCATACTGTTCTCCATAGGGACTGTATCAATTTACATTCCCACCAATAGTGGAAGAGGGCTCCTTTTGTCCACACCCTCCCCAGAATTGGTTGTTTGTAGATTTTCTGATGATGCCAATTCTAACAGGTGTGAGGTGATACCTCATTGTAGTTTTGATTTGCATTTCTCTAATAATTAGTGCTGTTGAGCAGCTTTTCATGTGCGTCTTGGCCATCTCTGTGTCTCCTTTGAAGAAACGTCTCTTTAGATCTTCTGCCCATTTTTTTGGGGTTGTTTGTTTTTTTAATATTAAGCTGCATGAGCTGTTTTTATATATTGGAGATTAAACCTCTGTCCATTGATTCGTCTGCAACGATTTTCGCCCATTCTGAGGGATGCCTTTTTCCATTCCCGTGTTTTTTAACAAAAAAGGAAAGAAAGGAAAAGAAGCAGAACACTAATGTGCGTAAAATATGCCTTTTGAAACGGTCGTTTTGAAATATGGACGTCCTTTGAAATTTTTGGTCGATATGTGACCCCAGGATTTGTTTTCAGGGCAGGTGTCATTTACAGGCCTGCAATGATTTTGAATATCAACTGACCATTAGCGTTGGGATTAAAGCTGCTGTTGTGTGAAACGGCCACAAGGTGGCAGCAGTTCACCCTTACCAAATCTGGTTACTAGGGCAAGAGAGCCTCAGTGGAAGTGGTGTTCTAGATTGGAGTTTAGAATGGAATGTACCAGGAGAAAGCCCCTCACGTTTGTCTCACTACTTCTTGTTCGTGTTTTTAATTTAAGTTTTTATTTTTTATTACAGCAAGTTTGATTACAATGTTTGGCTTGTTGTAGGTGTGGAAGATGTGGTTCTTTTACACATATACAGATGACTGTTCTTCTTGGGATCCTTTTCCCATGTACGTTATGACAGAATGTTGAGTAGTCCTCTCTTGGTATTCTGTAGGTCTTTGGTGATTATATATGTCACCTGTGTTTGTATATGTCTGTTAACCCCGATATCGTAATGAAACCAATCCTCACACCTTTCCATTGGTGAACCATAAGTTTGTTTAATGAATCTGTGATTGCCCTTCTCCGTGGAAATATCTGCCCTGGTATCCATTTTTAGGTAACACCTATAAGTGATATGATATGATATGTGTCTTTCACTTTCTGACTTACTACAAGTCACGTGATTACTTCTAGACTCATCTACGGTGCTGCAAATGGCATTGTGTCCTTTTTTCCCTTGGCTTCTCTTCTGCCTTAGCGGGGTCCATTTTCAACAATGTGATTCCCTGAGGGTTGTGGATTAGCTGACCTGGGCAGCCTTACCCTGCCGGCCCGCCCTCCCCAGGTGTGCCTCGTTGAGGTCAATATAAACAGAGCTCCAGGCAGCAATAGCCCCTGAAGCTGTGCCTGACTCCATATTCTCTGCCCCGTCAGCAGTCTCGGGGCTGTGCTGGTGGGAGGGAGTGAGGGGCCACAGCTTTGTGGGTGGCCCGGTGTGAGTGGGGTTCTGCTGGCCTTTCTGCAGGAGTTGCCAGGCTGCCGCCTGTAAAGAAGAGGATGTGTCACCCATACCTTCCGCTGGAATTTCTCTCCGGACAGAGGTGAGGAAGGAAAAAAGCAGTGGGGGCCGGGACAGGAGGGGTATCTCAGGCAGGGCAATGGAAAGCTTCTGGAAGAGCGCCAGGGTCCAGGACCACGCTGGCTGGCCTGCAGGCACCAAGTTGGCCTGCGTGCTGTCGCTGGTGTGGCTCCACGGTCCTTCCTCTAGGCTTTCAAGCCCTTGTACATATTCAGGTGTTTTACCTGGAAAGGGTGGGAACAGTTCAGCAGCAGCTGGCCTGGGGCTCAGCTCACGTTTACTCACAGATGCCTCGGCACGGTCCCCCAGCTTTGCAATGAGGACGCTCCTTGCGTGGGGGTTGGGTTGCTGGCTGTATGGGAGATGGTTCCCCACCTCTGACCAATTTCAGAATTGTTTACCACTGGAGCAAGTGCCGTGATAGGGTTTTCCTCTGTATAACTCGTGGGTTCACTTTTTTTTTCTTTTATGTTTCAAGTTAGATGTTATTCCTCTTTTATGTATTTATAGATATAAGCATGGAAATAATTCATTCCTATAAATACATCTGTGTGACGGGAAGAACTTTTTTCTGTTTTATTTTTAAATTTTATTTTTTAAAATTTTGAAATTTTATTTATTTTTTTATACAGCACGTTATTATTAGTTATGTATTTTATGCATATACATGTATACAGGTCAATCCCAAACACCCAACTCATCCCACCACCACCACCCCATGGCTTCCCACACTTGGTGTCCATACGTTTGTTCTCTACCTCTGTGTCTCTATTTCTTCCCTGCAAACCAGTTCATCTGTACCATTTTTAGGCTCCACATATATGCATTAATATACAATATTTGTTTTCCTCTTTCTGACTTACTTCATTCTGTATGACAGTCTCTCGATCCATCGATGTCTCTACAAATGACCCAGTTTCATTCCTTTTTATGGCCGAGTCATATTCCATTTTATATATGTACCACATCTTTATCCATTCATCTGTCTGTGGGCATTTAGGTTGCTTCCATTACCTGGCTATTGTAAATAGTGCTGCAACGAACATTGTGGTGAATGTGCCTTTTTGAAATACGGTTTTCTCTGGGTATATGCCCAGAAGTGGGATTGCTGGATCAGATGGTATTTCTATTTCTAGATTATTTAAGGAAACTCCATACTGTTCTCCATAGTGACTGTATCAATTTACATTCCCACCAATAGTGGAAGAGGGCTCCTTTTGTCCACACCCTCCCCAGAATTGGTTGTTTGTAGATTTTCTGATGATGCCGATTCTAACAGGTGTGAGGTGATACCTCATTGTAGTTTTGATTTGCATTTCTCTAATAATTAGTGCTGTTGAGCAGCTTTTCATGTGCGTCTTGGCCATCTCTGTGTCTCCTTTGAAGAAACGTCTCTTTAGATCTTCTGCCCATTTTTTGGGGGTTGTTTGTTTTTTTAATATTAAGCTGCATGAGCTGTTTATATATATTGGAGATTAAACCTCTGTCCATTGATTCGTCTGCAACGATTTTCGCCCATTCTGAGGGATGCCTTTTTCCATTCCCGTGTTTTTTAACAAAAAAGGAAAGAAAGGAAAAGAAGCAGAACACTAATGTGCGTAAAATATGCCTTTTGAAATGGTCGTTTTGAAATATGGACGTCTTTGAATTTTTTGGTCGATATGTGACCCCAGGATTTGTTTTCAGGGCAGGTGTCATTTACAGGCCTGCAATGATTTTGAATATCAACTGACCATTAGTGTTGGGATTAAAGCTGCTGTTGTGTGAAACGGCCACAAGGTGGCAGCAGTTCACCCTTACCAAATCTGGTTACTAGGGCAAGAGAGCCTCAGTGGAAGTGGTGTTCTAGATTGGAGTTTAGAATGGAATGTACCAGGAGAAAGCCCCTCACGTTTGTCTCACTACTTCTTGTTCGTGTTTTTAATTTAAGTTTTTATTTTTTATTACAGCAAGTTTGATTACAATGTTTGGCTTGTTGTAGGTGTGGAAGATGTGGTTCTTTTACACATATACAGATGACTGTTCTTCCTGGGATTCTTTTCCCATGTACGTTATGACAGAATGTTGAGTAGTCCTCTCTTGGTATTCTGTAGGTCTTTGGTGATTATATATGTCACCTGTGTTTGTATATGTCTGTTAACCCCGATATCGTAATGAAACCAATCCTCACACCTTTCCACTGGTGAACCATAAGTTTGTTTAATGAATCTGTGATTGCCCTTCTCCGTGGAAATATCTGCCCTGGTATCCATTTTTAGGTAACACCTATAAGTGATATGATATGATATGTGTCTTTCACTTTCTGACTTACTACAAGTCACGTGATTACTTCTAGACTCATCTACGGTGCTGCAAATGGCATTGTGTCCTTTTTTCCCTTGGCTTCTCTTCTGCCTTAGCGGGGTCCATTTTCAACAATGTGATTCCCTGAGGGTTGTGGATTAGCTGACCTGGGCAGCCTTACCCTGCCGGCCCGCCCTCCCCAGGTGTGCCTCGTTGAGGTCAATATAAACAGAGCTCCAGGCAGCAATAGCCCCTGAAGCTGTGCCTGACTCCATATTCTCTGCCCCGTCAGCAGTCTCGGGGCTGTGCTGGTGGGAGGGAGTGAGGGGCCACAGCTTTGTGGGTGGCCCGGTGTGAGTGGGGTTCTGCTGGCCTTTCTGCAGGAGTTGCCAGGCTGCCGCCTGTAAAGAAGAGGATGTGTCACCCATACCTTCCGCTGGAATTTCTCTCCGGACAGAGGTGAGGAAGGAAAAAAGCAGTGGGGGCCGGGACAGGAGGGGTATCTCAGGCAGGGCAATGGAAAGCTTCTGGAAGAGCGCCAGGGTCCAGGACCACGCTGGCTGGCCTGCAGGCACCAAGTTGGCCTGCGTGCTGTCGCTGGTGTGGCTCCACGGTCCTTCCTCTAGGCTTTCAAGCCCTTGTACATATTCAGGTGTTTTACCTGGAAAGGGTGGGAACAGTTCAGCAGCAGCTGGCCTGGGGCTCAGCTCACGTTTACTCACAGATGCCTCGGCACGGTCCCCCAGCTTTGCAATGAGGACGCTCCTTGCGTGGGGGTTGGGTTGCTGGCTGTATGGGAGATGGTTCCCCACCTCTGACCAATTTCAGAATTGTTTACCACTGGAGCAAGTGCCGTGATAGGGTTTTCCTCTGTATAACTCGTGGGTTCACTTTTTTTTTCTTTTATGTTTCAAGTTAGATGTTATTCCTCTTTTATGTATTTATAGATATAAGCATGGAAATAATTCATTCCTATAAATACATCTGTGTGACGGGAAGAACTATTTTCTGTTTTATTTTTAAATTTTATTTTTTAAAATTTTGAAATTTTATTTATTTTTTTATACAGCACGTTATTATTAGTTATGTATTTTATGCATATACATGTATACAGGTCAATCCCAAACTCCCAACTCATCCCACCACCACCACCCCATGGCTTCCCACACTTGGTGTCCATACGTTTGTTCTCTACCTCTGTGTCTCTATTTCTTCCCTGCAAACCAGTTCATCTGTACCATTTTTAGGCTCCACATATATGCATTAATATACAATATTTGTTTTCCTCTTTCTGACTTACTTCATTCTGTATGACAGTCTCTCGATCCATCGATGTCTCTACAAATGACCCAGTTTCATTCCTTTTTATGGCCGAGTCATATTCCATTTTATATATGTACCACATCTTTATCCATTCATCTGTCTGTGGGCATTTAGGTTGCTTCCATTACCTGGCTATTGTAAATAGTGCTGCAACGAACATTGTGGTGAATGTGCCTTTTTGAAATACGGTTTTCTCTGGGTATATGCCCAGAAGTGGGATTGCTGGATCAGATGGTAATTCTATTTCTAGTTTTTTTAAGGAAACTCCATACTGTTCTCCATAGTGACTGTATCAATTTACATTCCCACCAATAGTGGAAGAGGGCTCCTTTTGTCCACACCCTCCCCAGAATTGGTTGTTTGTAGATTTTCTGATGATGCCGATTCTAACAGGTGTGAGGTGATACCTCATTGTAGTTTTGATTTGCATTTCTCTAATAATTAGTGCTGTTGAGCAGCTTTTCATGTGCGTCTTGGCCATCTCTGTGTCTCCTTTGAAGAAACGTCTCTTTAGATCTTCTGCCCATTTTTTTGGGGTTGTTTGTTTTTTTAATACTAAGCTGCATGAGCTGTTTATATATATTGGAGATTAAACCTCTGTCCATTGATTCGTCTGCAACGATTTTCGCCCATTCTGAGGGATGCCTTTTTCCATTCCCGTGTTTTTTAACAAAAAAGGAAAGAAAGGAAAAGAAGCAGAACACTAATGTGCGTAAAATATGCCTTTTGAAATGGTCGTTTTGAAATATGGACGTCTTTGAAATTTTTGGTCGATATGTGACCCCAGGATTTGTTTTCAGGGCAGGTGTCATTTACAGGCCTGCAATGATTTTGAATATCAACTGACCATTAGCGTTGGGATTAAAGCTGCTGTTGTGTGAAACGGCCACAAGGTGGCAGCAGTTCACCCTTACCAAATCTGGTTACTAGGGCAAGAGAGCCTCAGTGGAAGTGGTGTTCTAGATTGGAGTTTAGAATGGAATGTACCAGGAGAAAGCCCCTCACGTTTGTCTCACTACTTCTTGTTCGTGTTTTTAATTTAAGTTTTTATTTTTTATTACAGCAAGTTTGATTACAATGTTTGGCTTGTTGTAGGTGTGGAAGATGTGGTTCTTTTACACATATACAGATGACTGTTCTTCTTGGGATTCTTTTCCCATGTACGTTATGACAGAATGTTGAGTAGTCCTCTCTTGGTATTCTGTAGGTCTTTGGTGATTATATATGTCACCTGTGTTTGTATATGTCTGTTAACCCCGATATCGTAATGAAACCAATCCTCACACCTTTCCACTGGTGAACCATAAGTTTGTTTAATGAATCTGTGATTGCCCTTCTCCGTGGAAATATCTGCCCTGGTATCCATTTTTAGGTAACACCTATAAGTGATATGATATGATATGTGTCTTTCACTTTCTGACTTACTACAAGTCACGTGATTACTTCTAGACTCATCTACGGTGCTGCAAATGGCATTGTGTCCTTTTTTCCCTTGGCTTCTCTTCTGCCTTAGCGGGGTCCATTTTCAACAATGTGATTCCCTGAGGGTTGTGGATTAGCTGACCTGGGCAGCCTTACCCTGCCGGCCCGCCCTCCCCAGGTGTGCCTCGTTGAGGTCAATATAAACAGAGCTCTAGGCAGCAATAGCCCCTGAAGCTGTGCCTGACTCAATATTCTCTGCCCCGTCAGCAGTCTCGGGGCTGTGCTGGTGGGAGGGAGTGAGGGGCCACAGCTTTGTGGGTGGCCCGGTGTGAGTGGGGTTCTGCTGGCCTTTCTGCAGGAGTTGCCAGGCTGCCGCCTGTAAAGAAGAGGATGTGTCACCCATACCTTCCGCTGGAATTTCTCTCCGGACAGAGGTGAGGAAGGAAAAAAGCAGTGGGGGCCGGGACAGGAGGGGTATCTCAGGCAGGGCAATGGAAAGCTTCTGGAAGAGCGCCAGGGTCCAGGACCACGCTGGCTGGCCTGCAGGCACCAAGTTGGCCTGCGTGCTGTCGCTGGTGTGGCTCCACGGTCCTTCCTCTAGGCTTTCAAGCCCTTGTACATATTCAGGTGTTTTACCTGGAAAGGGTGGGAACAGTTCAGCAGCAGCTGGCCTGGGGCTCAGCTCACGTTTACTCACAGATGCCTCGGCACGGTCCCCCAGCTTTGCAATGAGGACGCTCCTTGCGTGGGGGTTGGGTTGCTGGCTGTATGGGAGATGGTTCCCCACCTCTGACCAATTTCAGAATTGTTTACCACTGGAGCAAGTGCCGTGATAGGGTTTTCCTCTGTATAACTCGTGGGTTCACTTTTTTTTTCTTTTATGTTTCAAGTTAGATGTTATTCCTCTTTTATGTATTTATAGATATAAGCATGGAAATAATTCATTCCTATAAATACATCTGTGTGACGGGAAGAACTTTTTTCTGTTTTATTTTTAAATTTTATTTTTTAAAATTTTGAAATTTTATTTATTTTTTTATACAGCACGTTATTATTAGTTATGTATTTTATGCATATACATGTATACAGGTCAATCCCAAACTCCCAACTCATCCCACCACCACCACCCCATGGCTTCCCACACTTGGTGTCCATACGTTTGTTCTCTACCTCTGTGTCTCTATTTCTTCCCTGCAAACCAGTTCATCTGTACCATTTTTAGGCTCCACATATATGCATTAATATACAATATTTGTTTTCCTCTTTCTGACTTACTTCATTCTGTATGACAGTCTCTCGATCCATCGATGTCTCTACAAATGACCCAGTTTCATTCCTTTTTATGGCCGAGTCATATTCCATTTTATATATGTACCACATCTTTATCCATTCATCTGTCTGTGGGCATTTAGGTTGCTTCCATTACCTGGCTATTGTAAATAGTGCTGCAACGAACATTGTGGTGAATGTGCCTTTTGGAAATACGGTTTTCTCTGGGTATATGCCCAGAAGTGGGATTGCTGGATCAGATGGTAATTCTATTTCTAGTTTTTTTAAGGAAACTCCATACTGTTCTCCATAGGGACTGTATCAATTTACATTCCCACCAATAGTGGAAGAGGGCTCCTTTTGTCCACACCCTCCCCAGAATTGGTTGTTTGTAGATTTTCTGATGATGCCGATTCTAACAGGTGTGAGGTGATACCTCATTGTAGTTTTGATTTGCATTTCTCTAATAATTAGTGCTGTTGAGCAGCTTTTCATGTGCGTCTTGGCCATCTCTGTGTCTCCTTTGAAGAAACGTCTCTTTAGATCTTCTGCCCATTTTTTTTGGGTTGTTTGTTTTTTTAATATTAAGCTGCATGAGCTGTTTTTATATATTGGAGATTAAACCTCTGTCCATTGATTCGTCTGCAACGATTTTCGCCCATTCTGAGGGATGCCTTTTTCCATTCCCGTGTTTTTTAACAAAAAAGGAAAGAAAGGAAAAGAAGCAGAACACTAATGTGCGTAAAATATGCCTTTTGAAACGGTCGTTTTGAAATATGGACGTCCTTTGAAATTTTTGGTCGATATGTGACCCCAGGATTTGTTTTCAGGGCAGGTGTCATTTACAGGCCTGCAATGATTTTGAATATCAACTGACCATTAGCGTTGTGATTAAAGCTGCTGTTGTGTGAAACGGCCACAAGGTGGCAGCAGTTCACCCTTACCAAATCTGGTTACTAGGGCAAGAGAGCCTCAGTGGAAGTGGTGTTCTAGATTGGAGTTTAGAATGGAATGTACCAGGAGAAAGCCCCTCACGTTTGTCTCACTACTTCTTGTTCGTGTTTTTAATTTAAGTTTTTATTTTTTATTACAGCAAGTTTGATTACAATGTTTGGCTTGTTGTAGGTGTGGAAGATGTGGTTCTTTTACACATATACAGATGACTGTTCTTCTTGGGATCCTTTTCCCATGTACGTTATGACAGAATGTTGAGTAGTCCTCTCTTGGTATTCTGTAGGTCTTTGGTGATTATATATGTCACCTGTGTTTGTATATGTCTGTTAACCCCGATATCGTAATGAAACCAATCCTCACACCTTTCCATTGGTGAACCATAAGTTTGTTTAATGAATCTGTGATTGCCCTTCTCCGTGGAAATATCTGCCCTGGTATCCATTTTTAGGTAACACCTATAAGTGATATGATATGATATGTGTCTTTCACTTTCTGACTTACTACAAGTCACGTGATTACTTCTAGACTCATCTACGGTGCTGCAAATGGCATTGTGTCCTTTTTTCCCTTGGCTTCTCTTCTGCCTTAGCGGGGTCCATTTTCAACAATGTGATTCCCTGAGGGTTGTGGATTAGCTGACCTGGGCAGCCTTACCCTGCCGGCCCGCCCTCCCCAGGTGTGCCTCGTTGAGGTCAATATAAACAGAGCTCCAGGCAGCAATAGCCCCTGAAGCTGTGCCTGACTCCATATTCTCTGCCCCGTCAGCAGTCTCGGGGCTGTGCTGGTGGGAGGGAGTGAGGGGCCACAGCTTTGTGGGTGGCCCGGTGTGAGTGGGGTTCTGCTGGCCTTTCTGCAGGAGTTGCCAGGCTGCCGCCTGTAAAGAAGAGGATGTGTCACCCATACCTTCCGCTGGAATTTCTCTCCGGACAGAGGTGAGGAAGGAAAAAAGCAGTGGGGGCCGGGACAGGAGGGGTATCTCAGGCAGGGCAATGGAAAGCTTCTGGAAGAGCGCCAGGGTCCAGGACCACGCTGGCTGGCCTGCAGGCACCAAGTTGGCCTGCGTGCTGTCGCTGGTGTGGCTCCACGGTCCTTCCTCTAGGCTTTCAAGCCCTTGTACATATTCAGGTGTTTTACCTGGAAAGGGTGGGAACAGTTCAGCAGCAGCTGGCCTGGGGCTCAGCTCACGTTTACTCACAGATGCCTCGGCACGGTCCCCCAGCTTTGCAATGAGGACGCTCCTTGCGTGGGGGTTGGGTTGCTGGCTGTATGGGAGATGGTTCCCCACCTCTGACCAATTTCAGAATTGTTTACCACTGGAGCAAGTGCCGTGATAGGGTTTTCCTCTGTATAACTCGTGGGTTCACTTTTTTTTTCTTTTATGTTTCAAGTTAGATGTTATTCCTCTTTTATGTATTTATAGATATAAGCATGGAAATAATTCATTCCTATAAATACATCTGTGTGACGGGAAGAACTTTTTTCTGTTTTATTTTTAAATTTTATTTTTTAAAATTTTGAAATTTTATTTATTTTTTTATACAGCACGTTATTATTAGTTATGTATTTTATGCATATACATGTATACAGGTCAATCCCAAACTCCCAACTCATCCCACCACCACCACCCCATGGCTTCCCACACTTGGTGTCCATACGTTTGTTCTCTACCTCTGTGTCTCTATTTCTTCCCTGCAAACCAGTTCATCTGTACCATTTTTAGGCTCCACATATATGCATTAATATACAATATTTGTTTTCCTCTTTCTGACTTACTTCATTCTGTATGACAGTCTCTCGATCCATCGATGTCTCTACAAATGACCCAGTTTCATTCCTTTTTATGGCCGAGTCATATTCCATTTTATATATGTACCACATCTTTATCCATTCATCTGTCTGTGGGCATTTAGGTTGCTTCCATTACCTGGCTATTGTAAATAGTGCTGCAACGAACATTGTGGTGAATGTGCCTTTTTGAAATACGGTTTTCTCTGGGTATATGCCCAGAAGTGGGATTGCTGGATCAGATGGTAATTCTATTTCTAGTTTTTTTAAGGAAACTCCATACTGTTCTCCATAGGGACTGTATCAATTTACATTCCCACCAATAGTGGAAGAGGGCTCCTTTTGTCCACACCCTCCCCAGAATTGGTTGTTTGTAGATTTTCTGATGATGCCGATTCTAACAGGTGTGAGGTGATACCTCATTGTAGTTTTGATTTGCATTTCTCTAATAATTAGTGCTGTTGAGCAGCTTTTCATGTGCGTCTTGGCCATCTCTGTGTCTCCTTTGAAGAAACGTCTCTTTAGATCTTCTGCCCATTTTTTTGGGTTGTTTGTTTTTTTAATATTAAGCTGCATGAGCTGTTTATATATATTGGAGATTAAACCTCTGTCCAGTGATTCGTCTGCAACGATTTTCGCCCATTCTGAGGGATGCCTTTTTCCATTCCCGTGTTTTTTAACAAAAAAGGAAAGAAAGGAAAAGAAGCAGAACACTAATGTGCGTAAAATATGCCTTTTGAAACGGTCGTTTTGAAATATGGACGTCCTTTGAAATTTTTGGTCGATATGTGACCCCAGGATTTGTTTTCAGGGCAGGTGTCATTTACAGGCCTGCAATGATTTTGAATATCAACTGACCATTAGCGTTGGGATTAAAGCTGCTGTTGTGTGAAACGGCCACAAGGTGGCAGCAGTTCACCCTTACCAAATCTGGTTACTAGGGCAAGAGAGCCTCAGTGGAAGTGGTGTTCTAGATTGGAGTTTAGAATGGAATGTACCAGGAGAAAGCCCCTCACGTTTGTCTCACTACTTCTTGTTCGTGTTTTTAATTTAAGTTTTTATTTTTTATTACAGCAAGTTTGATTACAATGTTTGGCTTGTTGTAGGTGTGGAAGATGTGGTTCTTTTACACATATACAGATGACTGTTCTTCTTGGGATCCTTTTCCCATGTACGTTATGACAGAATGTTGAGTAGTCCTCTCTTGGTATTCTGTAGGTCTTTGGTGATTATATATGTCACCTGTGTTTGTATATGTCTGTTAACCCCGATATCGTAATGAAACCAATCCTCACACCTTTCCATTGGTGAACCATAAGTTTGTTTAATGAATCTGTGATTGCCCTTCTCCGTGGAAATATCTGCCCTGGTATCCATTTTTAGGTAACACCTATAAGTGATATGATATGATATGTGTCTTTCACTTTCTGACTTACTACAAGTCACGTGATTACTTCTAGACTCATCTACGGTGCTGCAAATGGCATTGTGTCCTTTTTTCCCTTGGCTTCTCTTCTGCCTTAGCGGGGTCCATTTTCAACAATGTGATTCCCTGAGGGTTGTGGATTAGCTGACCTGGGCAGCCTTACCCTGCCGGCCCGCCCTCCCCAGGTGTGCCTCGTTGAGGTCAATATAAACAGAGCTCCAGGCAGCAATAGCCCCTGAAGCTGTGCCTGACTCCATATTCTCTGCCCCGTCAGCAGTCTCGGGGCTGTGCTGGTGGGAGGGAGTGAGGGGCCACAGCTTTGTGGGTGGCCCGGTGTGAGTGGGGTTCTGCTGGCCTTTCTGCAGGAGTTGCCAGGCTGCCGCCTGTAAAGAAGAGGATGTGTCACCCATACCTTCCGCTGGAATTTCTCTCCGGACAGAGGTGAGGAAGGAAAAAAGCAGTGGGGGCCGGGACAGGAGGGGTATCTCAGGCAGGGCAATGGAAAGCTTCTGGAAGAGCGCCAGGGTCCAGGACCACGCTGGCTGGCCTGCAGGCACCAAGTTGGCCTGCGTGCTGTCGCTGGTGTGGCTCCACGGTCCTTCCTCTAGGCTTTCAAGCCCTTGTACATATTCAGGTGTTTTACCTGGAAAGGGTGGGAACAGTTCAGCAGCAGCTGGCCTGGGGCTCAGCTCACGTTTACTCACAGATGCCTCGGCACGGTCCCCCAGCTTTGCAATGAGGACGCTCCTTGCGTGGGGGTTGGGTTGCTGGCTGTATGGGAGATGGTTCCCCACCTCTGACCAATTTCAGAATTGTTTACCACTGGAGCAAGTGCCGTGATAGGGTTTTCCTCTGTATAACTCGTGGGTTCACTTTTTTTTTCTTTTATGTTTCAAGTTAGATGTTATTCCTCTTTTATGTATTTATAGATATAAGCATGGAAATAATTCATTCCTATAAATACATCTGTGTGACGGGAAGAACTTTTTTCTGTTTTATTTTTAAATTTTATTTTTTAAAATTTTGAAATTTTATTTATTTTTTTATACAGCACGTTATTATTAGTTATGTATTTTATGCATATACATGTATACAGGTCAATCCCAAACACCCAACTCATCCCACCACCACCACCCCATGGCTTCCCACACTTGGTGTCCATACGTTTGTTCTCTACCTCTGTGTCTCTATTTCTTCCCTGCAAACCAGTTCATCTGTACCATTTTTAGGCTCCACATATATGCATTAATATACAATATTTGTTTTCCTCTTTCTGACTTACTTCATTCTGTATGACAGTCTCTCGATCCATCGATGTCTCTACAAATGACCCAGTTTCATTCCTTTTTATGGCCGAGTCATATTCCATTTTATATATGTACCACATCTTTATCCATTCATCTGTCTGTGGGCATTTAGGTTGCTTCCATTACCTGGCTATTGTAAATAGTGCTGCAACGAACATTGTGGTGAATGTGCCTTTTTGAAATACGGTTTTCTCTGGGTATATGCCCAGAAGTGGGATTGCTGGATCAGATGGTAATTCTATTTCTAGTTTTTTTAAGGAAACTCCATACTGTTCTCCATAGGGACTGTATCAATTTACATTCCCACCAATAGTGGAAGAGGGCTCCTTTTGTCCACACCCTCCCCAGAATTGGTTGTTTGTAGATTTTCTGATGATGCCGATTCTAACAGGTGTGAGGTGATACCTCATTGTAGTTTTGATTTGCATTTCTCTAATAATTAGTGCTGTTGAGCAGCTTTTCATGTGCGTCTTGGCCATCTCTGTGTCTCCTTTGAAGAAACGTCTCTTTAGATCTTCTGCCCATTTTTTGGGGGTTGTTTGTTTTTTTAATATTAAGCTGCATGAGCTGTTTTTATATATTGGAGATTAAACCTCTGTCCATTGATTCGTCTGCAACGATTTTCGCCCATTCTGAGGGATGCCTTTTTCCATTCCCGTGTTTTTTAACAAAAAAGGAAAGAAAGGAAAAGAAGCAGAACACTAATGTGCGTAAAATATGCCTTTTGAAACGGTCGTTTTGAAATATGGACGTCCTTTGAAATTTTTGGTCGATATGTGACCCCAGGATTTGTTTTCAGGGCAGGTGTCATTTACAGGCCTGCAATGATTTTGAATATCAACTGACCATTAGCGTTGTGATTAAAGCTGCTGTTGTGTGAAACGGCCACAAGGTGGCAGCAGTTCACCCTTACCAAATCTGGTTACTAGGGCAAGAGAGCCTCAGTGGAAGTGGTGTTCTAGATTGGAGTTTAGAATGGAATGTACCAGGAGAAAGCCCCTCACGTTTGTCTCACTACTTCTTGTTCGTGTTTTTAATTTAAGTTTTTATTTTTTATTACAGCAAGTTTGATTACAATGTTTGGCTTGTTGTAGGTGTGGAAGATGTGGTTCTTTTACACATATACAGATGACTGTTCTTCTTGGGATCCTTTTCCCATGTACGTTATGACAGAATGTTGAGTAGTCCTCTCTTGGTATTCTGTAGGTCTTTGGTGATTATATATGTCACCTGTGTTTGTATATGTCTGTTAACCCCGATATCGTAATGAAACCAATCCTCACACCTTTCCATTGGTGAACCATAAGTTTGTTTAATGAATCTGTGATTGCCCTTCTCCGTGGAAATATCTGCCCTGGTATCCATTTTTAGGTAACACCTATAAGTGATATGACACGATATGTGTCTTTCACTTTCTGACTTACTACAAGTCACGTGATTACTTCTAGACTCATCTACGGTGCTGCAAATGGCATTGTGTCCTTTTTTCCCTTGGCTTCTCTTCTGCCTTAGCGGGGTCCATTTTCAACAATGTGATTCCCTGAGGGTTGTGGATTAGCTGACCTGGGCAGCCTTACCCTGCCGGCCCGCCCTCCCCAGGTGTGCCTCGTTGAGGTCAATATAAACAGAGCTCCAGGCAGCAATAGCCCCTGAAGCTGTGCCTGACTCCATATTCTCTGCCCCGTCAGCAGTCTCGGGGCTGTGCTGGTGGGAGGGAGTGAGGGGCCACAGCTTTGTGGGTGGCCCGGTGTGAGTGGGGTTCTGCTGGCCTTTCTGCAGGAGTTGCCAGGCTGCCGCCTGTAAAGAAGAGGATGTGTCACCCATACCTTCCGCTGGAATTTCTCTCCGGACAGAGGTGAGGAAGGAAAAAAGCAGTGGGGGCCGGGACAGGAGGGGTATCTCAGGCAGGGCAATGGAAAGCTTCTGGAAGAGCGCCAGGGTCCAGGACCACGCTGGCTGGCCTGCAGGCACCAAGTTGGCCTGCGTGCTGTCGCTGGTGTGGCTCCACGGTCCTTCCTCTAGGCTTTCAAGCCCTTGTACATATTCAGGTGTTTTACCTGGAAAGGGTGGGAACAGTTCAGCAGCAGCTGGCCTGGGGCTCAGCTCACGTTTACTCACAGATGCCTCGGCACGGTCCCCCAGCTTTGCAATGAGGACGCTCCTTGCGTGGGGGTTGGGTTGCTGGCTGTATGGGAGATGGTTCCCCACCTCTGACCAATTTCAGAATTGTTTACCACTGGAGCAAGTGCCGTGATAGGGTTTTCCTCTGTATAACTCGTGGGTTCACTTTTTTTTTCTTTTATGTTTCAAGTTAGATGTTATTCCTCTTTTATGTATTTATAGATATAAGCATGGAAATAATTCATTCCTATAAATACATCTGTGTGACGGGAAGAACTATTTTCTGTTTTATTTTTAAATTTTATTTTTTAAAATTTTGAAATTTTATTTATTTTTTTATACAGCACGTTATTATTAGTTATGTATTTTATGCATATACATGTATACAGGTCAATCCCAAACTCCCAACTCATCCCACCACCACCACCCCATGGCTTCCCACACTTGGTGTCCATACGTTTGTTCTCTACCTCTGTGTCTCTATTTCTTCCCTGCAAACCAGTTCATCTGTACCATTTTTAGGCTCCACATATATGCATTAATATACAATATTTGTTTTCCTCTTTCTGACTTACTTCATTCTGTATGACAGTCTCTCGATCCATCGATGTCTCTACAAATGACCCAGTTTCATTCCTTTTTATGGCCGAGTCATATTCCATTTTATATATGTACCACATCTTTATCCATTCATCTGTCTGTGGGCATTTAGGTTGCTTCCATTACCTGGCTATTGTAAATAGTGCTGCAACGAACATTGTGGTGAATGTGCCTTTTTGAAATACGGTTTTCTCTGGGTATATGCCCAGAAGTGGGATTGCTGGATCAGATGGTAATTCTATTTCTAGTTTTTTTAAGGAAACTCCATACTGTTCTCCATAGGGACTGTATCAATTTACATTCCCACCAATAGTGGAAGAGGGCTCCTTTTGTCCACACCCTCCCCAGAATTGGTTGTTTGTAGATTTTCTGATGATGCCGATTCTAACAGGTGTGAGGTGATACCTCATTGTAGTTTTGATTTGCATTTCTCTAATAATTAGTGCTGTTGAGCAGCTTTTCATGTGCGTCTTGGCCATCTCTGTGTCTCCTTTGAAGAAACGTCTCTTTAGATCTTCTGCCCATTTTTTGGGGGTTGTTTGTTTTTTTAATATTAAGCTGCATGAGCTGTTTTTATATATTGGAGATTAAACCTCTGTCCATTGATTCGTCTGCAACGATTTTCGCCCATTCTGAGGGATGCCTTTTTCCATTCCCGTGTTTTTTAACAAAAAAGGAAAGAAAGGAAAAGAAGCAGAACACTAATGTGCGTAAAATATGCCTTTTGAAATGGTCGTTTTGAAATATGGACGTCCTTTGAAATTTTTGGTCGATATGTGACCCCAGGATTTGTTTTCAGGGCAGGTGTCATTTACAGGCCTGCAATGATTTTGAATATCAACTGACCATTAGCGTTGTGATTAAAGCTGCTGTTGTGTGAAACGGCCACAAGGTGGCAGCAGTTCACCCTTACCAAATCTGGTTACTAGGGCAAGAGAGCCTCAGTGGAAGTGGTGTTCTAGATTGGAGTTTAGAATGGAATGTACCAGGAGAAAGCCCCTCACGTTTGTCTCACTACTTCTTGTTCGTGTTTTTAATTTAAGTTTTTATTTTTTATTACAGCAAGTTTGATTACAATGTTTGGCTTGTTGTAGGTGTGGAAGATGTGGTTCTTTTACACATATACAGATGACTGTTCTTCTTGGGATCCTTTTCCCATGTACGTTATGACAGAATGTTGAGTAGTCCTCTCTTGGTATTCTGTAGGTCTTTGGTGATTATATATGTCACCTGTGTTTGTATATGTCTGTTAACCCCGATATCGTAATGAAACCAATCCTCACACCTTTCCATTGGTGAACCATAAGTTTGTTTAATGAATCTGTGATTGCCCTTCTCCGTGGAAATATCTGCCCTGGTATCCATTTTTAGGTAACACCTATAAGTGATATGACACGATATGTGTCTTTCACTTTCTGACTTACTACAAGTCACGTGATTACTTCTAGACTCATCTACGGTGCTGCAAATGGCATTGTGTCCTTTTTTCCCTTGGCTTCTCTTCTGCCTTAGCGGGGTCCATTTTCAACAATGTGATTCCCTGAGGGTTGTGGATTAGCTGACCTGGGCAGCCTTACCCTGCCGGCCCGCCCTCCCCAGGTGTGCCTCGTTGAGGTCAATATAAACAGAGCTCCAGGCAGCAATAGCCCCTGAAGCTGTGCCTGACTCCATATTCTCTGCCCCGTCAGCAGTCTCGGGGCTGTGCTGGTGGGAGGGAGTGAGGGGCCACAGCTTTGTGGGTGGCCCGGTGTGAGTGGGGTTCTGCTGGCCTTTCTGCAGGAGTTGCCAGGCTGCCGCCTGTAAAGAAGAGGATGTGTCACCCATACCTTCCGCTGGAATTTCTCTCCGGACAGAGGTGAGGAAGGAAAAAAGCAGTGGGGGCCGGGACAGGAGGGGTATCTCAGGCAGGGCAATGGAAAGCTTCTGGAAGAGCGCCAGGGTCCAGGACCACGCTGGCTGGCCTGCAGGCACCAAGTTGGCCTGCGTGCTGTCGCTGGTGTGGCTCCACGGTCCTTCCTCTAGGCTTTCAAGCCCTTGTACATATTCAGGTGTTTTACCTGGAAAGGGTGGGAACAGTTCAGCAGCAGCTGGCCTGGGGCTCAGCTCACGTTTACTCACAGATGCCTCGGCACGGTCCCCCAGCTTTGCAATGAGGACGCTCCTTGCGTGGGGGTTGGGTTGCTGGCTGTATGGGAGATGGTTCCCCACCTCTGACCAATTTCAGAATTGTTTACCACTGGAGCAAGTGCCGTGATAGGGTTTTCCTCTGTATAACTCGTGGGTTCACTTTTTTTTTCTTTTATGTTTCAAGTTAGATGTTATTCCTCTTTTATGTATTTATAGATATAAGCATGGAAATAATTCATTCCTATAAATACATCTGTGTGACGGGAAGAACTATTTTCTGTTTTATTTTTAAATTTTATTTTTTAAAATTTTGAAATTTTATTTATTTTTTTATACAGCACGTTATTATTAGTTATGTATTTTATGCATATACATGTATACAGGTCAATCCCAAACTCCCAACTCATCCCACCACCACCACCCCATGGCTTCCCACACTTGGTGTCCATACGTTTGTTCTCTACCTCTGTGTCTCTATTTCTTCCCTGCAAACCAGTTCATCTGTACCATTTTTAGGCTCCACATATATGCATTAATATACAATATTTGTTTTCCTCTTTCTGACTTACTTCATTCTGTATGACAGTCTCTCGATCCATCGATGTCTCTACAAATGACCCAGTTTCATTCCTTTTTATGGCCGAGTCATATTCCATTTTATATATGTACCACATCTTTATCCATTCATCTGTCTGTGGGCATTTAGGTTGCTTCCATTACCTGGCTATTGTAAATAGTGCTGCAACGAACATTGTGGTGAATGTGCCTTTTTGAATTACGGTTTTCTCTGGGTATATGCCCAGAAGTGGGATTGCTGGATCAGATGGTAATTCTATTTCTAGTTTTTTTAAGGAAACTCCATACTGTTCTCCATAGTGACTGTATCAATTTACATTCCCACCAATAGTGGAAGAGGGCTCCTTTTGTCCACACCCTCCGCAGAATTGGTTGTTTGTAGATTTTCTGATGATGCCGATTCTAACAGGTGTGAGGTGATACCTCATTGTAGTTTTGATTTGCATTTCTCTAATAATTAGTGCTGTTGAGCAGCTTTTCATGTGCGTCTTGGCCATCTCTGTGTCTCCTTTGAAGAAACGTCTCTTTAGATCTTCTGCCCATTTTTTGGGGGTTGTTTGTTTTTTTAATATTAAGCTGCATGAGCTGTTTTTATATATTGGAGATTAAACCTCTGTCCATTGATTCGTCTGCAACGATTTTCGCCCATTCTGAGGGATGCCTTTTTCCATTCCCGTGTTTTTTAACAAAAAAGGAAAGAAAGGAAAAGAAGCAGAACACTAATGTGCGTAAAATATGCCTTCTGAAACGGTCGTTTTGAAATATGGACGTCCTTTGAAATTTTTGGTCGATATGTGACCCCAGGATTTGTTTTCAGGGCAGGTGTCATTTACAGGCCTGCAATGATTTTGAATATCAACTGACCATTAGCGTTGTGATTAAAGCTGCTGTTGTGTGAAACGGCCACAAGGTGGCAGCAGTTCACCCTTACCAAATCTGGTTACTAGGGCAAGAGAGCCTCAGTGGAAGTGGTGTTCTAGATTGGAGTTTAGAATGGAATGTACCAGGAGAAAGCCCCTCACGTTTGTCTCACTACTTCTTGTTCGTGTTTTTAATTTAAGTTTTTATTTTTTATTACAGCAAGTTTGATTACAATGTTTGGCTTGTTGTAGGTGTGGAAGATGTGGTTCTTTTACACATATACAGATGACTGTTCTTCTTGGGATCCTTTTCCCATGTACGTTATGACAGAATGTTGAGTAGTCCTCTCTTGGTATTCTGTAGGTCTTTGGTGATTATATATGTCACCTGTGTTTGTATATGTCTGTTAACCCCGATATCGTAATGAAACCAATCCTCACACCTTTCCATTGGTGAACCATAAGTTTGTTTAATGAATCTGTGATTGCCCTTCTCCGTGGAAATATCTGCCCTGGTATCCATTTTTAGGTAACACCTATAAGTGATATGATATGATATGTGTCTTTCACTTTCTGACTTACTACAAGTCACGTGATTACTTCTAGACTCATCTACGGTGCTGCAAATGGCATTGTGTCCTTTTTTCCCTTGGCTTCTCTTCTGCCTTAGCGGGGTCCATTTTCAACAATGTGATTCCCTGAGGGTTGTGGATTAGCTGACCTGGGCAGCCTTACCCTGCCGGCCCGCCCTCCCCAGGTGTGCCTCGTTGAGGTCAATATAAACAGAGCTCCAGGCAGCAATAGCCCCTGAAGCTGTGCCTGACTCCATATTCTCTGCCCCGTCAGCAGTCTCGGGGCTGTGCTGGTGGGAGGGAGTGAGGGGCCACAGCTTTGTGGGTGGCCCGGTGTGAGTGGGGTTCTGCTGGCCTTTCTGCAGGAGTTGCCAGGCTGCCGCCTGTAAAGAAGAGGATGTGTCACCCATACCTTCCGCTGGAATTTCTCTCCGGACAGAGGTGAGGAAGGAAAAAAGCAGTGGGGGCCGGGACAGGAGGGGTATCTCAGGCAGGGCAATGGAAAGCTTCTGGAAGAGCGCCAGGGTCCAGGACCACGCTGGCTGGCCTGCAGGCACCAAGTTGGCCTGCGTGCTGTCGCTGGTGTGGCTCCACGGTCCTTCCTCTAGGCTTTCAAGCCCTTGTACATATTCAGGTGTTTTACCTGGAAAGGGTGGGAACAGTTCAGCAGCAGCTGGCCTGGGGCTCAGCTCACGTTTACTCACAGATGCCTCGGCACGGTCCCCCAGCTTTGCAATGAGGACGCTCCTTGCGTGGGGGTTGGGTTGCTGGCTGTATGGGAGATGGTTCCCCACCTCTGACCAATTTCAGAATTGTTTACCACTGGAGCAAGTGCCGTGATAGGGTTTTCCTCTGTATAACTCGTGGGTTCACTTTTTTTTTCTTTTATGTTTCAAGTTAGATGTTATTCCTCTTTTATGTATTTATAGATATAAGCATGGAAATAATTCATTCCTATAAATACATCTGTGTGACGGGAAGAACTTTTTTCTGTTTTATTTTTAAATTTTATTTTTTAAAATTTTGAAATTTTATTTATTTTTTTATACAGCACGTTATTATTAGTTATGTATTTTATGCATATACATGTATACAGGTCAATCCCAAACTCCCAACTCATCCCACCACCACCACCCCATGGCTTCCCACACTTGGTGTCCATACGTTTGTTCTCTACCTCTGTGTCTCTATTTCTTCCCTGCAAACCAGTTCATCTGTACCATTTTTAGGCTCCACATATATGCATTAATATACAATATTTGTTTTCCTCTTTCTGACTTACTTCATTCTGTATGACAGTCTCTCGATCCATCGATGTCTCTACAAATGACCCAGTTTCATTCCTTTTTATGGCCGAGTCATATTCCATTTTATATATGTACCACATCTTTATCCATTCATCTGTCTGTGGGCATTTAGGTTGCTTCCATTACCTGGCTATTGTAAATAGTGCTGCAACGAACATTGTGGTGAATGTGCCTTTTGGAAATACGGTTTTCTCTGGGTATATGCGCAGAAGTGGGATTGCTGGATCAGATGATAATTCTATTTCTAGTTTTTTTAAGGAAACTCCATACTGTTCTCCATAGTGCCTGTATCAATTTACATTCCCACCAATAGTGGAAGAGGGCTCCTTTTGTCCACACCCTCCCCAGAATTGGTTGTTTGTAGATTTTCTGATGATGCCGATTCTAACAGGTGTGAGGTGATACCTCATTGTAGTTTTGATTTGCATTTCTCTAATAATTAGTGCTGTTGAGCAGCTTTTCATGTGCGTCTTGGCCATCTCTGTGTCTCCTTTGAAGAAACGTCTCTTTAGATCTTCTGCCCATTTTTTGGGGGGTTGTTTGTTTTTTTAATATTAAGCTGCATGAGCTGTTTATATATATTGGAGATTAAACCTCTGTCCATTGATTCGTTTGCCACGATTTTCACCCATTTTCAGGGAGGCCTTTTTCCATTCCCGTTTTTTTTAACAAAAAAGGAAAGAAAGGAAAAGAAGCAGAACACTAATGTGCGTAAAATATGCCTTTTGAAACGGTCGTTTTGAAATATGGACGTCCTTTGAAATTTTTGGTCGATATGTGACCCCAGGATTTGTTTTCAGGGCAGGTGTCATTTACAGGCCTGCAATGATTTTGAATATCAACTGACCATTAGCGTTGGGATTAAAGCTGCTGTTGTGTGAAACGGCCACAAGGTGGCAGCAGTTCACCCTTACCAAATCTGGTTACTAGGGCAAGAGAGCCTCAGTGGAAGTGGTGTTCTAGATTGGAGTTTAGAATGGAATGTGCCAGGAGAAAGCCCCTCACGTTTGTCTCACTACTTCTTGTTCGTGTTTTTAATTTAAGTTTTTATTTTTTATTACAGCAAGTTTGATTACAATGTTTGGCTTGTTGTAGGTGTGGAAGATGTGGTTCTTTTACACATATACAGATGACTGTTCTTCTTGGGATCCTTTTCCCATGTACGTTATGACAGAATGTTGAGTAGTCCTCTCTTGGTATTCTGTAGGTCTTTGGTGATTATATATGTCACCTGTGTTTGTATATGTCTGTTAACCCCGATATCGTAATGAAACCAATCCTCACACCTTTCCATTGGTGAACCATAAGTTTGTTTAATGAATCTGTGATTGCCCTTCTCCGTGGAAATATCTGCCCTGGTATCCATTTTTAGGTAACACCTATAAGTGATATGATATGATATGTGTCTTTCACTTTCTGACTTACTACAAGTCACGTGATTACTTCTAGACTCATCTACGGTGCTGCAAATGGCATTGTGTCCTTTTTTCCCTTGGCTTCTCTTCTGCCTTAGCGGGGTCCATTTTCAACAATGTGATTCCCTGAGGGTTGTGGATTAGCTGACCTGGGCAGCCTTACCCTGCCGGCCCGCCCTCCCCAGGTGTGCCTCGTTGAGGTCAATATAAACAGAGCTCCAGGCAGCAATAGCCCCTGAAGCTGTGCCTGACTCCATATTCTCTGCCCCGTCAGCAGTCTCGGGGCTGTGCTGGTGGGAGGGAGTGAGGGGCCACAGCTTTGTGGGTGGCCCGGTGTGAGTGGGGTTCTGCTGGCCTTTCTGCAGGAGTTGCCAGGCTGCCGCCTGTAAAGAAGAGGATGTGTCACCCATACCTTCCGCTGGAATTTCTCTCCGGACAGAGGTGAGGAAGGAAAAAAGCAGTGGGGGCCGGGACAGGAGGGGTATCTCAGGCAGGGCAATGGAAAGCTTCTGGAAGAGCGCCAGGGTCCAGGACCACGCTGGCTGGCCTGCAGGCACCAAGTTGGCCTGCGTGCTGTCGCTGGTGTGGCTCCACGGTCCTTCCTCTAGGCTTTCAAGCCCTTGTACCTATTCAGGTGTTTTACCTGGAAAGGGTGGGAACAGTTCAGCAGCAGCTGGCCTGGGGCTCAGCTCACGTTTACTCACAGATGCCTCGGCACGGTCCCCCAGCTTTGCAATGAGGACGCTCCTTGCGTGGGGGTTGGGTTGCTGGCTGTATGGGAGATGGTTCCCCACCTCTGACCAATTTCAGAATTGTTTACCACTGGAGCAAGTGCCGTGATAGGGTTTTCCTCTGTATAACTCGTGGGTTCACTTTTTTTTTCTTTTATGTTTCAAGTTAGATGTTATTCCTCTTTTATGTATTTATAGATATAAGCATGGAAATAATTCATTCCTATAAATACATCTGTGTGACGGGAAGAACTATTTTCTGTTTTATTTTTAAATTTTATTTTTTAAAATTTTGAAATTTTATTTATTTTTTTATACAGCACGTTATTATTAGTTATGTATTTTATGCATATACATGTATACAGGTCAATCCCAAACTCCCAACTCATCCCACCACCACCACCCCATGGCTTCCCACACTTGGTGTCCATACGTTTGTTCTCTACCTCTGTGTCTCTATTTCTTCCCTGCAAACCAGTTCATCTGTACCATTTTTAGGCTCCACATATATGCATTAATATACAATATTTGTTTTCCTCTTTCTGACTTACTTCATTCTGTATGACAGTCTCTCGATCCATCGATGTCTCTACAAATGACCCAGTTTCATTCCTTTTTATGGCCGAGTCATATTCCATTTTATATATGTACCACATCTTTATCCATTCATCTGTCTGTGGGCATTTAGGTTGCTTCCATTACCTGGCTATTGTAAATAGTGCTGCAACGAACATTGTGGTGAATGTGCCTTTTTGAAATACGGTTTTCTCTGGGTATATGCCCAGAAGTGGGATTGCTGGATCAGATGGTAATTCTATTTCTAGTTTTTTTAAGGAAACTCCATACTGTTCTCCATAGGGACTGTATCAATTTACATTCCCACCAATAGTGGAAGAGGGCTCCTTTTGTCCACACCCTCCCCAGAATTGGTTGTTTGTAGATTTTCTGATGATGCCGATTCTAACAGGTGTGAGGTGATACCTCATTGTAGTTTTGATTTGCATTTCTCTAATAATTAGTGCTGTTGAGCAGCTTTTCATGTGCGTCTTGGCCATCTCTGTGTCTCCTTTGAAGAAACGTCTCTTTAGATCTTCTGCCCATTTTTTTGGGGTTGTTTGTTTTTTTAATATTAAGCTGCATGAGCTGTTTTTATATATTGGAGATTAAACCTCTGTCCATTGATTCGTCTGCAACGATTTTCGCCCATTCTGAGGGATGCCTTTTTCCATTCCCGTGTTTTTTAACAAAAAAGGAAAGAAAGGAAAAGAAGCAGAACACTAATGTGCGTAAAATATGCCTTTTGAAACGGTCGTTTTGAAATATGGACGTCCTTTGAAATTTTTGGTCGATATGTGACCCCAGGATTTGTTTTCAGGGCAGGTGTCATTTACAGGCCTGCAATGATTTTGAATATCAACTGACCATTCGCGTTGTGATTAAAGCTGCTGTTGTGTGAAACGGCCACAAGGTGGCAGCAGTTCACCCTTACCAAATCTGGTTACTAGGGCAAGAGAGCCTCAGTGGAAGTGGTGTTCTAGATTGGAGTTTAGAATGGAATGTACCAGGAGAAAGCCCCTCACGTTTGTCTCACTACTTCTTGTTCGTGTTTTTAATTTAATTTTTTATTTTTTATTACAGCAAGTTTGATTACAATGTTTGGCTTGTTGTAGGTGTGGAAGATGTGGTTCTTTTACACATATACAGATGACTGTTCTTCTTGGGATCCTTTTCCCATGTACGTTATGACAGAATGTTGAGTAGTCCTCTCTTGGTATTCTGTAGGTCTTTGGTGATTATATATGTCACCTGTGTTTGTATATGTCTGTTAACCCCGATATCGTAATGAAACCAATCCTCACACCTTTCCATTGGTGAACCATAAGTTTGTTTAATGAATCTGTGATTGCCCTTCTCCGTGGAAATATCTGCCCTGGTATCCATTTTTAGGTAACACCTATAAGTGATATGATATGATATGTGTCTTTCACTTTCTGACTTACTACAAGTCACGTGATTACTTCTAGACTCATCTACGGTGCTGCAAATGGCATTGTGTCCTTTTTTCCCTTGGCTTCTCTTCTGCCTTAGCGGGGTCCATTTTCAACAATGTGATTCCCTGAGGGTTGTGGATTAGCTGACCTGGGCAGCCTTACCCTGCCGGCCCGCCCTCCCCAGGTGTGCCTCGTTGAGGTCAATATAAACAGAGCTCCAGGCAGCAATAGCCCCTGAAGCTGTGCCTGACTCCATATTCTCTGCCCCGTCAGCAGTCTCGGGGCTGTGCTGGTGGGAGGGAGTGAGGGGCCACAGCTTTGTGGGTGGCCCGGTGTGAGTGGGGTTCTGCTGGCCTTTCTGCAGGAGTTGCCAGGCTGCCGCCTGTAAAGAAGAGGATGTGTCACCCATACCTTCCGCTGGAATTTCTCTCCGGACAGAGGTGAGGAAGGAAAAAAGCAGTGGGGGCCGGGACAGGAGGGGTATCTCAGGCAGGGCAATGGAAAGCTTCTGGAAGAGCGCCAGGGTCCAGGACCACGCTGGCTGGCCTGCAGGCACCAAGTTGGCCTGCGTGCTGTCGCTGGTGTGGCTCCACGGTCCTTCCTCTAGGCTTTCAAGCCCTTGTACCTATTCAGGTGTTTTACCTGGAAAGGGTGGGAACAGTTCAGCAGCAGCTGGCCTGGGGCTCAGCTCACGTTTACTCACAGATGCCTCGGCACGGTCCCCCAGCTTTGCAATGAGGACGCTCCTTGCGTGGGGGTTGGGTTGCTGGCTGTATGGGAGATGGTTCCCCACCTCTGACCAATTTCAGAATTGTTTACCACTGGAGCAAGTGCCGTGATAGGGTTTTCCTCTGTATAACTCGTGGGTTCACTTTTTTTTTCTTTTATGTTTCAAGTTAGATGTTATTCCTCTTTTATGTATTTATAGATATAAGCATGGAAATAATTCATTCCTATAAATACATCTGTGTGACGGGAAGAACTTTTTTCTGTTTTATTTTTAAATTTTATTTTTTAAAATTTTGAAATTTTATTTATTTTTTTATACAGCACGTTATTATTAGTTATGTATTTTATGCATATACATGTATACAGGTCAATCCCAAACTCCCAACTCATCCCACCACCACCACCCCATGGCTTCCCACACTTGGTGTCCATACGTTTGTTCTCTACCTCTGTGTCTCTATTTCTTCCCTGCAAACCAGTTCATCTGTACCATTTTTAGGCTCCACATATATGCATTAATATACAATATTTGTTTTCCTCTTTCTGACTTACTTCATTCTGTATGACAGTCTCTCGATCCATCGATGTCTCTACAAATGACCCAGTTTCATTCCTTTTTATGGCCGAGTCATATTCCATTTTATATATGTACCACATCTTTATCCATTCATCTGTCTGTGGGCATTTAGGTTGCTTCCATTACCTGGCTATTGTAAATAGTGCTGCAACGAACATTGTGGTGAATGTGCCTTTTGGAAATACGGTTTTCTCTGGGTATATGCGCAGAAGTGGGATTGCTGGATCAGATGATAATTCTATTTCTAGTTTTTTTAAGGAAACTCCATACTGTTCTCCATAGTGCCTGTATCAATTTACATTCCCACCAATAGTGGAAGAGGGCTCCTTTTGTCCACACCCTCCCCAGAATTGGTTGTTTGTAGATTTTCTGATGATGCCGATTCTAACAGGTGTGAGGTGATACCTCATTGTAGTTTTGATTTGCATTTCTCTAATAATTAGTGCTGTTGAGCAGCTTTTCATGTGCGTCTTGGCCATCTCTGTGTCTCCTTTGAAGAAACGTCTCTTTAGATCTTCTGCCCATTTTTTGGGGGGTTGTTTGTTTTTTTAATATTAAGCTGCATGAGCTGTTTATATATATTGGAGATTAAACCTCTGTCCATTGATTCGTTTGCCACGATTTTCACCCATTTTCAGGGAGGCCTTTTTCCATTCCCGTTTTTTTTAACAAAAAAGGAAAGAAAGGAAAAGAAGCAGAACACTAATGTGCGTAAAATATGCCTTTTGAAACGGTCGTTTTGAAATATGGACGTCCTTTGAAATTTTTGGTCGATATGTGACCCCAGGATTTGTTTTCAGGGCAGGTGTCATTTACAGGCCTGCAATGATTTTGAATATCAACTGACCATTAGCGTTGGGATTAAAGCTGCTGTTGTGTGAAACGGCCACAAGGTGGCAGCAGTTCACCCTTACCAAATCTGGTTACTAGGGCAAGAGAGCCTCAGTGGAAGTGGTGTTCTAGATTGGAGTTTAGAATGGAATGTGCCAGGAGAAAGCCCCTCACGTTTGTCTCACTACTTCTTGTTCGTGTTTTTAATTTAAGTTTTTATTTTTTATTACAGCAAGTTTGATTACAATGTTTGGCTTGTTGTAGGTGTGGAAGATGTGGTTCTTTTACACATATACAGATGACTGTTCTTCTTGGGATCCTTTTCCCATGTACGTTATGACAGAATGTTGAGTAGTCCTCTCTTGGTATTCTGTAGGTCTTTGGTGATTATATATGTCACCTGTGTTTGTATATGTCTGTTAACCCCGATATCGTAATGAAACCAATCCTCACACCTTTCCATTGGTGAACCATAAGTTTGTTTAATGAATCTGTGATTGCCCTTCTCCGTGGAAATATCTGCCCTGGTATCCATTTTTAGGTAACACCTATAAGTGATATGATATGATATGTGTCTTTCACTTTCTGACTTACTACAAGTCACGTGATTACTTCTAGACTCATCTACGGTGCTGCAAATGGCATTGTGTCCTTTTTTCCCTTGGCTTCTCTTCTGCCTTAGCGGGGTCCATTTTCAACAATGTGATTCCCTGAGGGTTGTGGATTAGCTGACCTGGGCAGCCTTACCCTGCCGGCCCGCCCTCCCCAGGTGTGCCTCGTTGAGGTCAATATAAACAGAGCTCCAGGCAGCAATAGCCCCTGAAGCTGTGCCTGACTCCATATTCTCTGCCCCGTCAGCAGTCTCGGGGCTGTGCTGGTGGGAGGGAGTGAGGGGCCACAGCTTTGTGGGTGGCCCGGTGTGAGTGGGGTTCTGCTGGCCTTTCTGCAGGAGTTGCCAGGCTGCCGCCTGTAAAGAAGAGGATGTGTCACCCATACCTTCCGCTGGAATTTCTCTCCGGACAGAGGTGAGGAAGGAAAAAAGCAGTGGGGGCCGGGACAGGAGGGGTATCTCAGGCAGGGCAATGGAAAGCTTCTGGAAGAGCGCCAGGGTCCAGGACCACGCTGGCTGGCCTGCAGGCACCAAGTTGGCCTGCGTGCTGTCGCTGGTGTGGCTCCACGGTCCTTCCTCTAGGCTTTCAAGCCCTTGTACCTATTCAGGTGTTTTACCTGGAAAGGGTGGGAACAGTTCAGCAGCAGCTGGCCTGGGGCTCAGCTCACGTTTACTCACAGATGCCTCGGCACGGTCCCCCAGCTTTGCAATGAGGACGCTCCTTGCGTGGGGGTTGGGTTGCTGGCTGTATGGGAGATGGTTCCCCACCTCTGACCAATTTCAGAATTGTTTACCACTGGAGCAAGTGCCGTGATAGGGTTTTCCTCTGTATAACTCGTGGGTTCACTTTTTTTTTCTTTTATGTTTCAAGTTAGATGTTATTCCTCTTTTATGTATTTATAGATATAAGCATGGAAATAATTCATTCCTATAAATACATCTGTGTGACGGGAAGAACTATTTTCTGTTTTATTTTTAAATTTTATTTTTTAAAATTTTGAAATTTTATTTATTTTTTTATACAGCACGTTATTATTAGTTATGTATTTTATGCATATACATGTATACAGGTCAATCCCAAACTCCCAACTCATCCCACCACCACCACCCCATGGCTTCCCACACTTGGTGTCCATACGTTTGTTCTCTACCTCTGTGTCTCTATTTCTTCCCTGCAAACCAGTTCATCTGTACCATTTTTAGGCTCCACATATATGCATTAATATACAATATTTGTTTTCCTCTTTCTGACTTACTTCATTCTGTATGACAGTCTCTCGATCCATCGATGTCTCTACAAATGACCCAGTTTCATTCCTTTTTATGGCCGAGTCATATTCCATTTTATATATGTACCACATCTTTATCCATTCATCTGTCTGTGGGCATTTAGGTTGCTTCCATTACCTGGCTATTGTAAATAGTGCTGCAACGAACATTGTGGTGAATGTGCCTTTTGGAAATACGGTTTTCTCTGGGTATATGCCCAGAAGTGGGATTGCTGGATCAGATGGTAATTCTATTTCTAGTTTTTTTAAGGAAACTCCATACTGTTCTCCATAGGGACTGTATCAATTTACATTCCCACCAATAGTGGAAGAGGGCTCCTTTTGTCCACACCCTCCCCAGAATTGGTTGTTTGTAGATTTTCTGATGATGCCGATTCTAACAGGTGTGAGGTGATACCTCATTGTAGTTTTGATTTGCATTTCTCTAATAATTAGTGCTGTTGAGCAGCTTTTCATGTGCGTCTTGGCCATCTCTGTGTCTCCTTTGAAGAAACGTCTCTTTAGATCTTCTGCCCATTTTTTTGGGGTTGTTTGTTTTTTTAATATTAAGCTGCATGAGCTGTTTTTATATATTGGAGATTAAACCTCTGTCCATTGATTCGTCTGCAACGATTTTCGCCCATTCTGAGGGATGCCTTTTTCCATTCCCGTGTTTTTTAACAAAAAAGGAAAGAAAGGAAAAGAAGCAGAACACTAATGTGCGTAAAATATGCCTTTTGAAACGGTCGTTTTGAAATATGGACGTCCTTTGAAATTTTTGGTCGATATGTGACCCCAGGATTTGTTTTCAGGGCAGGTGTCATTTACAGGCCTGCAATGATTTTGAATATCAACTGACCATTAGCGTTGTGATTAAAGCTGCTGTTGTGTGAAACGGCCACAAGGTGGCAGCAGTTCACCCTTACCAAATCTGGTTACTAGGGCAAGAGAGCCTCAGTGGAAGTGGTGTTCTAGATTGGAGTTTAGAATGGAATGTACCAGGAGAAAGCCCCTCACGTTTGTCTCACTACTTCTTGTTCGTGTTTTTAATTTAATTTTTTATTTTTTATTACAGCAAGTTTGATTACAATGTTTGGCTTGTTGTAGGTGTGGAAGATGTGGTTCTTTTACACATATACAGATGACTGTTCTTCTTGGGATCCTTTTCCCATGTACGTTATGACAGAATGTTGAGTAGTCCTCTCTTGGTATTCTGTAGGTCTTTGGTGATTATATATGTCACCTGTGTTTGTATATGTCTGTTAACCCCGATATCGTAATGAAACCAATCCTCACACCTTTCCATTGGTGAACCATAAGTTTGTTTAATGAATCTGTGATTGCCCTTCTCCGTGGAAATATCTGCCCTGGTATCCATTTTTAGGTAACACCTATAAGTGATATGATATGATATGTGTCTTTCACTTTCTGACTTACTACAAGTCACGTGATTACTTCTAGACTCATCTACGGTGCTGCAAATGGCATTGTGTCCTTTTTTCCCTTGGCTTCTCTTCTGCCTTAGCGGGGTCCATTTTCAACAATGTGATTCCCTGAGGGTTGTGGATTAGCTGACCTGGGCAGCCTTACCCTGCCGGCCCGCCCTCCCCAGGTGTGCCTCGTTGAGGTCAATATAAACAGAGCTCCAGGCAGCAATAGCCCCTGAAGCTGTGCTGACTCCATATTCTCTGCCCCGTCAGCAGTCTCGGGGCTGTGCTGGTGGGAGGGAGTGAGGGGCCACAGCTTTGTGGGTGGCCCGGTGTGAGTGGGGTTCTGCTGGCCTTTCTGCAGGAGTTGCCAGGCTGCCGCCTGTAAAGAAGAGGATGTGTCACCCATACCTTCCGCTGGAATTTCTCTCCGGACAGAGGTGAGGAAGGAAAAAAGCAGTGGGGGCCGGGACAGGAGGGGTATCTCAGGCAGGGCAATGGAAAGCTTCTGGAAGAGCGCCAGGGTCCAGGACCACGCTGGCTGGCCTGCAGGCACCAAGTTGGCCTGCGTGCTGTCGCTGGTGTGGCTCCACGGTCCTTCCTCTAGGCTTTCAAGCCCTTGTACATATTCAGGTGTTTTACCTGGAAAGGGTGGGAACAGTTCAGCAGCAGCTGGCCTGGGGCTCAGCTCACGTTTACTCACAGATGCCTCGGCACGGTCCCCCAGCTTTGCAATGAGGACGCTCCTTGCGTGGGGGTTGGGTTGCTGGCTGTATGGGAGATGGTTCCCCACCTCTGACCAATTTCAGAATTGTTTACCACTGGAGCAAGTGCCGTGATAGGGTTTTCCTCTGTATAACTCGTGGGTTCACTTTTTTTTTCTTTTATGTTTCAAGTTAGATGTTATTCCTCTTTTATGTATTTATAGATATAAGCATGGAAATAATTCATTCCTATAAATACATCTGTGTGACGGGAAGAACTTTTTTCTGTTTTATTTTTAAATTTTATTTTTTAAAATTTTGAAATTTTATTTATTTTTTTATACAGCACGTTATTATTAGTTATGTATTTTATGCATATACATGTATACAGGTCAATCCCAAACTCCCAACTCATCCCACCACCACCACCCCATGGCTTCCCACACTTGGTGTCCATACGTTTGTTCTCTACCTCTGTGTCTCTATTTCTTCCCTGCAAACCAGTTCATCTGTACCATTTTTAGGCTCCACATATATGCATTAATATACAATATTTGTTTTCCTCTTTCTGACTTACTTCATTCTGTATGACAGTCTCTCGATCCATCGATGTCTCTACAAATGACCCAGTTTCATTCCTTTTTATGGCCGAGTCATATTCCATTTTATATATGTACCACATCTTTATCCATTCATCTGTCTGTGGGCATTTAGGTTGCTTCCATTACCTGGCTATTGTAAATAGTGCTGCAACGAACATTGTGGTGAATGTGCCTTTTTGAAATACGGTTTTCTCTGGGTATATGCCCAGAAGTGGGATTGCTGGATCAGATGGTAATTCTATTTCTAGTTTTTTTAAGGAAACTCCATACTGTTCTCCATAGTGACTGTATCAATTTACATTCCCACCAATAGTGGAAGAGGGCTCCTTTTGTCCACACCCACCCCAGAATTGGTTGTTTGTAGATTTTCTGATGATGCCAATTCTAACAGGTGTGAGGTGATACCTCATTGTAGTTTTGATTTGCATTTCTCTAATAATTAGTGCTGTTGAGCAGCTTTTCATGTGCGTCTTGGCCATCTCTGTGTCTCCTTTGAAGAAACGTCTCTTTAGATCTTCTGCCCATTTTTTTTGGGTTGTTTGTTTTTTTAATATTAAGCTGCATGAGCTGTTTTTATATATTGGAGATTAAACCTCTGTCCATTGATTCGTCTGCAACGATTTTCGCCCATTCTGAGGGATGCCTTTTTCCATTCCCGTGTTTTTTAACAAAAAAGGAAAGAAAGGAAAAGAAGCAGAACACTAATGTGCGTAAAATATGCCTTTTGAAACGGTCGTTTTGAAATATGGACGTCCTTTGAAATTTTTGGTCGATATGTGACCCCAGGATTTGTTTTCAGGGCAGGTGTCATTTACAGGCCTGCAATGATTTTGAATATCAACTGACCATTAGCGTTGGGATTAAAGCTGCTGTTGTGTGAAACGGCCACAAGGTGGCAGCAGTTCACCCTTACCAAATCTGGTTACTAGGGCAAGAGAGCCTCAGTGGAAGTGGTGTTCTAGATTGGAGTTTAGAATGGAATGTGCCAGGAGAAAGCCCCTCACGTTTGTCTCACTACTTCTTGTTCGTGTTTTTAATTTAATTTTTTATTTTTTATTACAGCAAGTTTGATTACAATGTTTGGCTTGTTGTAGGTGTGGAAGATGTGGTTCTTTTACACATATACAGATGACTGTTCTTCTTGGGATCCTTTTCCCATGTACGTTATGACAGAATGTTGAGTAGTCCTCTCTTGGTATTCTGTAGGTCTTTGGTGATTATATATGTCACCTGTGTTTGTATATGTCTGTTAACCCCGATATCGTAATGAAACCAATCCTCACACCTTTCCATTGGTGAACCATAAGTTTGTTTAATGAATCTGTGATTGCCCTTCTCCGTGGAAATATCTGCCCTGGTATCCATTTTTAGGTAACACCTATAAGTGATATGATATGATATGTGTCTTTCACTTTCTGACTTACTACAAGTCACGTGATTACTTCTAGACTCATCTACGGTGCTGCAAATGGCATTGTGTCCTTTTTTCCCTTGGCTTCTCTTCTGCCTTAGCGGGGTCCATTTTCAACAATGTGATTCCCTGAGGTTTGTGGATTAGCTGACCTGGGCAGCCTTACCCTGCCGGCCCGCCCTCCCCAGGTGTGCCTCGTTGAGGTCAATATAAACAGAGCTCCAGGCAGCAATAGCCCCTGAAGCTGTGCCTGACTCCATATTCTCTGTCCCGTCAGCAGTCTCGGGGCTGTGCTGGTGGGAAGGAGTGAGGGGCCACAGCTTTGTGGGTGTCCCGGTGTGAGTGGGGTTCTGCTGGCCTTTCTGCAGGAGTTGCCAGACTGCCGCCTGTAAAGAAGAGGATGTGTCACCCATACCTTCCGCTGGAATTTCTCTCCGGACAGAGGTGAGGAAGGAAAAATGCAGTGGGGTCCGGGACAGGAGGGGTATCTCAGGCAGGGCAATGGAAAGCTTCTGGAAGAGCGCCAGGGTCCAGGACCACGCTGGCTGGCCTGCAGGCACCAAGTTGGCCTGCGTGCTGTCGCTGGTGTGGCTCCACGGTCCTTCCTCTAGGCTTTCAAGCCCTTGTACATATTCAGGTGTTTTACCTGGAAAGGGTGGGAACAGTTCAGCAGCAGCTGGCCTGGGGCTCAGCTCACGTTTACTCACAGATGCCTCGGCACGGTCCCCCAGCTTTGCAATGAGGACGCTCCTTGCGTGGGGGTTGGGTTGCTGGCTGTATGGGAGATGGTTCCCCACCTCTGACCAATTTCAGAATTGTTTACCACTGGAGCAAGTGCCGTGATAGGGTTTTCCTCTGTATAACTCGTGGGTTCACTTTTTTTTTCTTTTATGTTTCAAGTTAGATGTTATTCCTCTTTTATGTATTTATAGATATAAGCATGGAAATAATTCATTCCTATAAATACATCTGTGTGACGGGAAGAACTTTTTTCTGTTTTATTTTTAAATTTTATTTTTTAAAATTTTGAAATTTTATTTATTTTTTTATACAGCACGTTATTATTAGTTATGTATTTTATGCATATACATGTATACAGGTCAATCCCAAACTCCCAACTCATCCCACCACCACCACCCCATGGCTTCCCACACTTGGTGTCCATACGTTTGTTCTCTACCTCTGTGTCTCTATTTCTTCCCTGCAAACCAGTTCATCTGTACCATTTTTAGGCTCCACATATATGCATTAATAGACAATATTTGTTTTCCTCTTTCTGACTTACTTCATTCTGTATGACAGTCTCTCGATCCATCGATGTCTCTACAAATGACCCAGTTTCATTCCTTTTTATGGCCGAGTCATATTCCATTTTATATATGTACCACATCTTTATCCATTCATCTGTCTGTGGGCATTTAGGTTGCTTCCATTACCTGGCTATTGTAAATAGTGCTGCAACGAACATTGTGGTGAATGTGCCTTTTTGAAATACGGTTTTCTCTGGGTATATGCCCAGAAGTGGGATTGCTGGATCAGATGGTAATTCTATTTCTAGTTTTTTTAAGGAAACTCCATACTGTTCTCCATAGTGACTGTATCAATTTACATTCCCACCAATAGTGGAAGAGGGCTCCTTTTGTCCACACCCTCCCCAGAATTGGTTGTTTGTAGATTTTCTGATGATGCCAATTCTAACAGGTGTGAGGTGATACCTCATTGTAGTTTTGATTTGCATTTCTCTAATAATTAGTGCTGTTGAGCAGCTTTTCATGTGCGTCTTGGCCATCTCTGTGTCTCCTTTGAAGAAACGTCTCTTTAGATCTTCTGCCCATTTTTTTTGGGTTGTTTGTTTTTTTAATATTAAGCTGCATGAGCTGTTTTTATATATTGGAGATTAAACCTCTGTCCATTGATTCGTCTGCAACGATTTTCGCCCATTCTGAGGGATGCCTTTTTCCATTCCCGTGTTTTTTAACAAAAAAGGAAAGAAAGGAAAAGAAGCAGAACACTAATGTGCGTAAAATATGCCTTTTGAAACGGTCGTTTTGAAATATGGACGTCCTTTGAAATTTTTGGTCGATATGTGACCCCAGGATTTGTTTTCAGGGCAGGTGTCATTTACAGGCCTGCAATGATTTTGAATATCAACTGACCATTAGCGTTGGGATTAAAGCTGCTGTTGTGTGAAACGGCCACAAGGTGGCAGCAGTTCACCCTTACCAAATCTGGTTACTAGGGCAAGAGAGCCTCAGTGGAAGTGGTGTTCTAGATTGGAGTTTAGAATGGAATGTACCAGGAGAAAGCCACTCACGTTTGTCTCACTACTTCTTGTTCGTGTTTTTAATTTAATTTTTTATTTTTTATTACAGCAAGTTTGATTACAATGTTTGGCTTGTTGTAGGTGTGGAAGATGTGGTTCTTTTACACATATACAGATGACTGTTCTTCTTGGGATCCTTTTCCCATGTACGTTATGACAGAATGTTGAGTAGTCCTCTCTTGGTATTCTGTAGGTCTTTGGTGATTATATATGTCACCTGTGTTTGTATATGTCTGTTAACCCCGATATCGTAATGAAACCAATCCTCACACCTTTCCATTGGTGAACCATAAGTTTGTTTAATGAATCTGTGATTGCCCTTCTCCGTGGAAATATCTGCCCTGGTATCCATTTTTAGGTAACACCTATAAGTGATATGATATGATATGTGTCTTTCACTTTCTGACTTACTACAAGTCACGTGATTACTTCTAGACTCATCTACGGCGCTGCAAATGGCATTGTGTCCTTTTTTCCCTTGGCTTCTCTTCTGCCTTAGCGGGGTCCATTTTCAACAATGTGATTCCCTGAGGTTTGTGGATTAGCTGACCTGGGCAGCCTTACCCTGCCGGCCCGCCCTCCCCAGGTGTGCCTCGTTGAGGTCAATATAAACAGAGCTCCAGGCAGCAATAGCCCCTGAAGCTGTGCCTGACTCCATATTCTCTGTCCCGTCAGCAGTCTCGGGGCTGTGCTGGTGGGAAGGAGTGAGGGGCCACAGCTTTGTGGGTGTCCCGGTGTGAGTGGGGTTCTGCTGGCCTTTCTGCAGGAGTTGCCAGACTGCCGCCTGTAAAGAAGAGGATGTGTCACCCATACCTTCCGCTGGAATTTCTCTCCGGACAGAGGTGAGGAAGGAAAAATGCAGTGGGGTCCGGGACAGGAGGGGTATCTCAGGCAGGGCAATGGAAAGCTTCTGGAAGAGCGCCAGGGTCCAGGACCACGCTGGCTGGCCTGCAGGCACCAAGTTGGCCTGCGTGCTGTCGCTGGTGTGGCTCCACGGTCCTTCCTCTAGGCTTTCAAGCCCTTGTACATATTCAGGTGTTTTACCTGGAAAGGGTGGGAACAGTTCAGCAGCAGCTGGCCTGGGGCTCAGCTCACGTTTACTCACAGATGCCTCGGCACGGTCCCCCAGCTTTGCAATGAGGACGCTCCTTGTGTGGGGGTTGGGTTGCTGGCTGTATGGGAGATGGTTCCCCACCTCTGACCAATTTCAGAATTGTTTACCACTGGAGCAAGTGCCGTGATAGGGTTTTCCTCTGTATAACTCGTGGGTTCACTTTTTTTTTCTTTTATGTTTCAAGTTAGATGTTATTCCTCTTTTATGTATTTATAGATATAAGCATGGAAATAATTCATTCCTATAAATACATCTGTGTGACGGGAAGAACTTTTTTCTGTTTTATTTTTAAATTTTATTTTTTAAAATTTTGAAATTTTATTTATTTTTTTATACAGCACGTTATTATTAGTTATGTATTTTATGCATATACATGTATACAGGTCAATCCCAAACTCCCAACTCATCCCACCACCACCACCCCATGGCTTCCCACACTTGGTGTCCATACGTTTGTTCTCTACCTCTGTGTCTCTATTTCTTCCCTGCAAACCAGTTCATCTGTACCATTTTTAGGCTCCACATATATGCATTAATATACAATATTTGTTTTCCTCTTTCTGACTTACTTCATTCTGTATGACAGTCTCTCGATCCATCGATGTCTCTACAAATGACCCAGTTTCATTCCTTTTTATGGCCGAGTCATATTCCATTTTATATATGTACCACATCTTTATCCATTCATCTGTCTGTGGGCATTTAGGTTGCTTCCATTACCTGGCTATTGTAAATAGTGCTGCAACGAACATTGTGGTGAATGTGCCTTTTTGAAATACGGTTTTCTCTGGGTATATGCCCAGAAGTGGGATTGCTGGATCAGATGGTAATTCTATTTCTAGTTTTTTTAAGGAAACTCCATACTGTTCTCCATAGTGACTGTATCAATTTACATTCCCACCAATAGTGGAAGAGGGCTCCTTTTGTCCACACCCTCCCCAGAATTGGTTGTTTGTAGATTTTCTGATGATGCCAATTCTAACAGGTGTGAGGTGATACCTCATTGTAGTTTTGATTTGCATTTCTCTAATAATTAGTGCTGTTGAGCAGCTTTTCATGTGCGTCTTGGCCATCTCTGTGTCTCCTTTGAAGAAACGTCTCTTTAGATATTCTGCCCATTTTTTTTGGGTTGTTTGTTTTTTTAATATTAAGCTGCATGAGCTGTTTTTATATATTGGAGATTAAACCTCTGTCCATTGATTCGTCTGCAACGATTTTCGCCCATTCTGAGGGATGCCTTTTTCCATTCCCGTGTTTTTTAACAAAAAAGGAAAGAAAGGAAAAGAAGCAGAACACTAATGTGCGTAAAATATGCCTTTTGAAACGGTGGTTTTGAAATATGGACGTCCTTTGAAATTTTTGGTCGATATGTGACCCCAGGATTTGTTTTCAGGGCAGGTGTCATTTACAGGCCTGCAATGATTTTGAATATCAACTGACCATTAGCGTTGGGATTAAAGCTGCTGTTGTGTGAAACGGCCACAAGGTGGCAGCAGTTCACCCTTACCAAATCTGGTTACTAGGGCAAGAGAGCCTCAGTGGAAGTGGTGTTCTAGATTGGAGTTTAGAATGGAATGTACCAGGAGAAAGCCCCTCACGTTTGTCTCACTACTTCTTGTTCATGTTTTTAATTTAATTTTTTATTTTTTATTACAGCAAGTTTGATTACAATGTTTGGCTTGTTGTAGGTGTGGAAGATGTGGTTCTTTTACACATATACAGATGACTGTTCTTCTTGGGATCCTTTTCCCATGTACGTTATGACAGAATGTTGAGTAGTCCTCTCTTGGTATTCTGTAGGTCTTTGGTGATTATATATGTCACCTGTGTTTGTATATGTCTGTTAACCCCGATATCATAATGAAACCAATCCTCACACCTTTCCATTGGTGAACCATAAGTTTGTTTAATGAATCTGTGATTGCCCTTCTCCGTGGAAATATCTGCCCTGGTATCCATTTTTAGGTAACACCTATAAGTGATATGATATGATATGTGTCTTTCACTTTCTGACTTACTACAAGTCACGTGATTACTTCTAGACTCATCTACGGTGCTGCAAATGGCATTGTGTCCTTTTTTCCCTTGGCTTCTCTTCTGCCTTAGCGGGGTCCATTTTCAACAATGTGATTCCCTGAGGGTTGTGGATTAGCTGACCTGGGCAGCCTTACCCTGCCGGCCCGCCCTCCCCAGGTGTGCCTCGTTGAGATCAATATAAACAGAGCTCCAGGCAGCAATAGCCCCTGAAGCTGTGCCTGACTCCATATTCTCTGCCCCGTCAGCAGTCTCGGGGCTGTGCTGGTGGGAGGGAGTGAGGGGCCACAGCTTTGTGGGTGTCCCGGTGTGAGTGGGGTTTTGCTGGCCTTTTTGCAGGAGTTGCCAGGCTGCTGCCTGTAAAGAAGAGGATGTGTCACCCATACCTTCCGCTGGAATTTCTCTCCGGACAGAGGTGAGGAAGGAAAAAAGCAGTGGGTTCCGGGACAGGAGGGGTATCTCAGGCAGGGCAATGGAAAGCTTCTGTAAGGGTGCCCGGGGCCAGGACCACGCTGGCTGGCCTGCAGGCACCAAGTTGGCCTGCGTGCTGTCGCTGGTGTGGCTCCATGGTCCTTCCTGTAGGCTTTCAAGCCCTTGTACATATTCAGGTGTGTTACCTGGAAAGGTTGGGAACAGATCAGAAGCAGCTGGCCTGGGGCTCAGCTCACGTTTACTCACAGATGCCTCGGCACGGTCCCCCAGCTTTTCAATGAGGACGCTCCTTGTGTGGGGGGTGGGTGGCTGGCTGTATGGGAGATGGTTCCCCACCTCTGACCAATTTCAGAATAGTTTACCGCTGGAGCAAGTGCCGTGATAGGGTTTTCCTCTGTATAACTCGTGGGTTCAATTTTTTTTTCTTTTTTGGTTCAAGTTAGATTTTATTCCTCTTTTATGTATTTATAAATATAAGCATGGAAATAATTCATTCCTATAAATACATCTGTGTGACGGGAAGAACTTTTTTCTGTTTTATTTTTAAATTTTATTTTTTAAAATTTTGAAATTTAATTTTATTTATGTTTTTATACAGCACGTTATTATTAGTTATGTATTTTATGCATATACATGTATACAGGTCAATCCCAAACTCCCAACTCATCCCACCACCACCACCCCATGGATTCCCACCCTTGGTGTCCATACGTTTGTTCTCTACCTCTGTGTCTCTATTTCTTCCCTGCAAACCAGTTCATCTGTACCATTTTTAGGCTCCACATATATGCATTAATATACAATATTTGTTTTCCTCTTTCTGACTTACTTCATTCTGTATGACAGTCTCTCGATCCATCGATGTCTCTACAAATGACCCAGTTTCATTCCTTTTTATGGCCGAGTCATATTCCATTTTATATATGTACCACATCTTTATCCATTCATCTGTCTGTGGGCATTTAGGTTGCTTCCATTACCTGGCTATTGTAAATAGTGCTGCAACGAACATTGTGGTGAATGTGCCTTTTTGAAATACGGTTTTCTCTGGGTATATGCCCAGAAGTGGGATTGCTGGATCAGATGGTAATTCTATTTCTAGTTTTTTTAAGGAAACTCCATACTGTTCTCCATAGTGACTGTATCAATTTACATTCCCACCAATAGTGGAAGAGGGCTCCTTTTGTCCACACCCTCCCCAGAATTGGTTGTTTGTAGATTTTCTGATGATGCCGATTCTAACAGGTGTGAGGTGATACCTCATTGTAGTTTTGATTTGCATTTCCCTAATAATTGGTGCTGTTGAGCAGCTTTTCATGTGCGTCTTGGCCATCTCTGTGTCTCCTTTGAAGAAACGTCTCTTTAGATCTTCTGCCCATTTTTTTTGGGTTGTTTGTTTTTTTAATATTAAGCTGCATGAGCTGTTTATATATATTGGAGATTAAACCTGTGTCCATTGATTCGTTTGCAACGATTTTCACCCATCCTGAGGGATGCCTTTTTCCATTCCCGTTTTTTTTAACAAAAAAGGAAAGAAAGGAAAAGAAGCAGAACACTAATGTGCGTAAAATATGCCTTTTGAAACGGTCGTTTTGAAATATGGACGTCCTTTGAATTTTTTGGTCGATATGTGACCCCAGGATTTGTTTTCAGGGCAGGTGTCATTTACAGGCCTGCAATGATTTTGAATATCAACTGACCATTAGCGTTGGGATTAAAGCTGCTGTTGTGTGAAATGGCCACAAGGTGGCAGCAGTTCACCCTTACCAAATCTGGTTACTAGGGCAAGAGAGCCTCAGTGGAAGTGGTGTTCTAGATTGGAGTTTAGAATGGAATGTACCAGGAGAAAGCCCCTCACGTTTGTCTCACTAATTGTTGTTCGTGTTTTTAATTTAAGTTTTTATTTTTTATTACAGCAAGTTTGATTACAATGTTTGGCTTGCTGTAGGTGTGGAAGATGTGGTTCTTTTACACATATACAGATGACTGTTCTTCTTGGGATCCTTTTCCCATGTACGTTATGACAGAATATTGAGTAGTCCTCTCTTGGTATTCTGTAGGTCTTTGGTGATTATATATGTCACCTGTGTTTGTATATGTCTGTTAACCCCGATATCGTAATGAAACCAATCCTCACACCTTTCCATTGGTGAACCATAAGTTTGTTTAATGAATCTGTGATTGCCCTTCTCCGTGGAAATATCTGCCCTGGTATCCATTTTTAGGTAACACCTATAAGTGATATGATATGATATGTGTCTTTCACTTTCTGACTTACTACAAGTCACGTGATTACTTCTAGACTCATCTACGGTGCTGCAAATGGCATTGTGTCCTTTTTTCCCTTGGCTTCTCTTCTGCCTTAGCGGGGTCCATTTTCAACAATGTGATTCCCTGAGGGTTGTGGATTAGCTGACCTGGGCAGCCTTACCCTGCCGGCCCGCCCTCCCCAGGTGTGCCTCGTTGAGGTCAATATAAACAGAGCTCCAGGCAGCAATAGCCCCTGAAGCTGTGCCTGACTCCATATTCTCTGCCCCGTCAGCAGTCTCGGGGCTGTGCTGGTGGGAGGGAGTGAGGGGCCACAGCTTTGTGGGTGGCCCGGTGTGAGTGGGGTTCTGCTGGCCTTTCTGCAGGAGTTGCCAGGCTGCCGCCTGTAAAGAAGAGGATGTGTCACCCATACCTTCCGCTGGAATTTCTCTCCGGACAGAGGTGAGGAAGGAAAAAAGCAGTGGGGGCCGGGACAGGAGGGGTATCTCAGGCAGGGCAATGGAAAGCTTCTGGAAGAGCGCCAGGGTCCAGGACCACGCTGGCTGGCCTGCAGGCACCAAGTTGGCCTGCGTGCTGTCGCTGGTGTGGCTCCACGGTCCTTCCTCTAGGCTTTCAAGCCCTTGTACATATTCAGGTGTGTTACCTGGAAAGGGTGGGAACAGATCAGAAGCAGCTGGCCTAGGGCTCAGCTCACGTTTACTCACAGATGCCTTGGCACGGTCCCCCAGCTTTTCAATGAGGACGCTCCTTGTGTGGGGGGTGGGTGGCTGGCTGTATGGGAGATGTTTCCCCACCTCTGACCAATTTCAGAATTGTTTACCGCTGGAGCAAGTGCCGTGATAGGTTTTTCCTCTGTATAACTCGTGGGTTCAATTTTTTTTTTCTGTTTTGGTTCAAGTTAGATTTTATTCCTCTTTTATGTATTTATAAATATAAGCATGGAAATAATTCATTCCTATAAATACATCTGTGTGACGGGAAGAATTTTTTCTGTTTTATTTTTAAATTTTAATTTTTAAAATTTGAAATTTAATTTTATTTATGTTTTTATACAGCACGTTATTATTAGTTATGTATTTTATGCATATACATGTATACAGGTCAATCCCAAACTCCCAACTCATCCCACCACCACCACCCCATGGCTTTCCATACTTGGTGTTCATACGTTTGTTCTCTACCTCTGTGTCTCTATTTCTTCCCTGCAAACCAGTTCATCTGTACCATTTTTAGGCTCCACATATATGCATTAATATACAATATTTGTTTTCCTCTTTCTGACTTACTTCATTCTGTGTGACAGTCTCTCGATCCTTCGATGTCTCTACAAATGACCCAGTTTCATACCTTTTTATGGCCGAGTCATATTCCATTTTATATATGTAGCACATCTTTATCCATTCATCTGTCTGTGGGCATTTAGGTTGCTTCCATTACCTGGCTATTGTAAATAGTGCTGCAACGAACATTGTGGTGAATGTGCCTTTTTGAAATACGGTTTTCTCTGGGTATATGCCCAGAAGTGGGATTGCTGGATCAGATGGTAATTCTATTTCTAGTTTTTTTAAGGAAACTCCATACTGTTCTCCATAGTGACTGTATCAATTTACATTCCCACCAATAGTGGAAGAGGGCTCCTTTTGTCCACACCCTCCCCAGAATTGGTTGTTTGTAGATTTTCTGATGATGCCGATTCTAACAGGTGTGAGGTGATACCTCATTGTAGTTTTGATTTGCATTTCTCTAATAATTAGTGCTGTTGAGCAGCTTTTCATGTGCGTCTTGGCCATCTCTGTGTCTCCTTTGAAGAAACGTCTCTTTAGATCTTCTGCCCATTTATTTTGGGTTGTTTGTTTTTTTAATATTAAGCTGCATGAGCTGTTTATATATATTGGAGATTAAACCTGTGTCCATTGATTCGTTTGCAACGATTTTCACCCATCCTGAGGGATGCCTTTTTTCATTCCCGTTTTTTTTAACAAAAAAGGAAAGAAAGGAAAAGAAGCAGAACACTAATGTGCGTAAAATATGCCTTTTGAAACGGTCGTTTTAAAATATGGACGTCCTTTGAAATTTTTGGTCGATATGTGACCCCAGGATTTGTTTTCAGGGCAGGTGTCATTTACAGGCCTGCAATGATTTTGAATATCAACTGACCATTAGCGTTGGGATTAAAGCTGCTGTTGTGTGAAACGGCCACAAGGTGGCAGCAGTTCACCCTTACCAAATCTGGTTACTAGGGCAAGAGAGCCTCAGTGGAAGTGGTGTTCTAGATTGGAGTTTAGAATGGAATGTACCAGGAGAAAGCCCCTCACGTTTGTCTCACTACTTCTTGTTCGTGTTTTTAATTTAAGTTTTTATTTTTTATTACAGCAAGTTTGATTACAATGTTTGGCTTGTTGTAGGTGTGGAAGATGTGGTTCTTTTACACATATACAGATGACTGTTCTTCTTGGGATCCTTTTCCCATGTACGTTATGACAGAATGTTGAGCAGTCCTCTCTTGGTATTCTGTAGGTCTTTGGTGATTATATATGTCACCTGTGTTTGTATATGTCTGTTAAATCCGATATCGTAATGAAACCAATCCTCACACCTTTCCATTGGTGAACCATAAGTTTGTTTAATGAATCTGTGATTGCCCTTCTCCGTGGAAATATCTGCCCTGGTATCCATTTTTAGGTAACACCTATAAGTGATATGATATGATATGTGTCTTTCACTTTCTGACTTACTACAAGTCACATGATTACTTCTAGACTCATCTACGGTGCTGCAAATGGCATTGTGTCCTTTTTTCCCTTGGCTTCTCTTCTGCCTTAGCGGGGTCCATTTTCAACAATGTGATTCCCTGAGGGTTGTGGATTAGCTGACCTGGGCAGCCTTACCCTGCCGGCCCGCCCTCCCCAGGTGTGCCTCGTTGAGGTCAATATAAACAGAGCTCCAGGCAGCAATAGCCCCTGAAGCTGTGCCTGACGCCATATTCTCTGCCCCGTCAGCAGTCTCGGGGCTGTGCTGGTGGGAGGGAGTGAGGGGCCACAGCTTTGTGGGTGGCCCGGTGTGAGTGGGGTTCTGCTGGCCTTTCTGCAGGAGTTGCCAGGCTGCCGCCTGTAAAGAAGAGGATGTGTCACCCATACCTTCCGCTGGAATTTCTCTCCGGACAGAGGTGAGGAAGGAAAAAAGCAGTGGGGGCCGGGACAGGAGGGGTATCTCAGGCAGGGCAATGGAAAGCTTCTGGAAGAGCGCCAGGGTCCAGGACCACGCTGGCTGGCCTGCAGGCACCAAGTTGGCCTGCGTGCTGTCGCTGGTGTGGCTCCACGGTCCTTCCTCTAGGCTTTCAAGCCCTTGTACATATTCAGGTGTTTTACCTGGAAAGGGTGGGAACAGTTCAGCAGCAGCTGGCCTGGGGCTCAGCTCACGTTTACTCACAGATGCCTCGGCACGGTCCCCCAGCTTTGCAATGAGGACGCTCCTTGCGTGGGGGGTGGGTTGCTGGCTGTATGGGAGATGGTTCCCCACCTCTGACCAATTTCAGAATTGTTTACCACTGGAGCAAGTGCCCTGATAGGATTTTCCTCTGTATAACTCCTGGGTTCAGGTTTTTTTTTTCTTTTATGGTTCAAGTTAGATTTTATTCCCCTTTTATGTATTTATAGATATAAGCATGGAAATAATTCTTTCCTATAAATACATCTGTGTGATGGGAAGAATTTTTTCTGTTTTATTTTTAAATTTTATTTTTTAAAATTTTGAAATTTAATTTTATTTATTTTTTTTATACAGCACGTTATTATTAGTTATGTATTTTATGTATATAGATGTATACAGGTCAATCCCAAACTCCCAACTCATCCCACCACCACCACCCCATGGCTTCCCACACTTGGTTTCCATACGTTTGTTCTCTACCTCTGTCTCTATTTCTTCCCTGCAAACCAGTTCATCTGTACCATTTTTAGGCTCCACATATATGCATTAATATACAATATTTGTTTTCCTCTTTCTGACTTACTTCATTCTGTATGACAGTCTCTCGATCCATCGATGTCTCTACAAATGACCCAGTTTCATTCCTTTTTATGGCCGAGTCATATTCCATTTTATATATGTACCACATCTTTATCCATTCATCTGTCTGTGGGCATTTAGGTTGCTTCCATTACCTGGCTATTGTAAATAGTGCTGCAACGAACATTGTGGTGAATGTGCCTTTTTGAAATACGGTTTTCTCTGGGTATATGTCCAGAAGTGGGATTGCTGGATCAGATGGTAATTCTATTTCTAGTTTTTTTAAGGAAACTCCATACTGTTCTCCATAGTGACTGTATCAATTTACATTCCCACCAATAGTGGAAGAGGGCTCCTTTTGTCCACACCCTCCCCAGAATTGGTTGTTTGTAGATTTTCTGATGATGCCGATTCTAACAGGTGTGAGGTGATACCTCATTGTAGTTTTGATTTGCATTACTCTAATAATTAGTGCTGTTGAGCAGCTTTTCATGTGCGTCTTGGCCATCTCTGTGTCTCCTTTGAAGAAACGTCTCTTTAGATCTTCTGCCCATTTATTTGGGGTTGTTTGTTTTTTTAATATTAAGCTGCATGAGCTGTTTATATATATTGGAGATTAAACCTCTGTCCATTGATTCGTCTGCAACGATTTTCGCCCATTCTCAGGGATGCCTTTTTCCATTCCCGTGTTTTTTAACAAAAAAGGAAAGAAAGGAAAAGAAGCAGAACACTAATGTGCGTAAAATATGCCTTTTGAAACGGTCGTTTTGAAATATGGACGTCCTTTGAATTTTTTGGTCGATATGTGACCCCAGGATTTGTTTTCAGGGCAGGTGTCATTTACAGGCCTGCAATGATTTTGAATATCAACTGACCATTAGCGTTGGGATTAAAGCTGCTGTTGTGTGAAACGGCCACAAGGTGGCAGCAGTTCACCCTTACCAAATCTGGTTACTAGTGCAAGAGAGCCTCAGTGGAAGTGGTGTTCTAGATTGGAGTTTAGAATGGAATGTACCAGGAGAAAGCCCCTCACGTTTGTCTCACTATTTGTTGTTCGTGTTTTTAATTTAATTTTTTATTTTTTATTACAGCAAGTTTGACTACAATGTTTGGCTTGTTGTAGTTGTGGAAGATGTGGTTCTTTTACACATATACAGATGACTGTTCTTCTTGGGATCCTTTTCCCATGTACGTTATGACAGAATGTTGAGTAGTCCTCTCTTGGTATTCTGTAGGTCTTTGGTGATTATATATGTCACCTGTGTTTGTATATGTCTGTTAACCCCGATATTATAATGAAACCAATCCTCACACCTTTCCATTGGTGAACCATAAGTTTGTTTAATGAATCTGTGATTGCCCTTCTCCGTGGAAATATCTGCCCTGGTATCCATTTTTAGGTAACACCTATAAGTGATATGATATGATATGTGTCTTTCACTTTCTGACTTACTACAAGTCACGTGATTACTTCTAGACTCATCTACGGTGCTGCAAATGGCATTGTGTCCTTTTTTCCCTTGGCTTCTCTTCTGCCTTAGCGGGGTCCATTTTCAACAATGTGATTCCCTGAGGGTTGTGGATTAGCTGACCTGGGCTGCCTTACCCTGCCGGCCCGCCCTCCCCAGGTGTGCCTCGTTGAGATCAATATAAACAGAGCTCCAGGCAGCAATAGCCCCTGAAGCTGTGCCTGACTCCATATTCTCTGCCCCGTCAGCAGTCTCGGGGCTGTGCTGGTGGGAGGGAGTGAGGGGCCACAGCTTTGTGGGTGGCCCGGTGTGAGTGGGGTTCTGCTGGCCTTTCTGCAGGAGTTGCCAGGCTGCCGCCTGTAAAGAAGAGGATGTGTCACCCATACCTTCCGCTGGAATTTCTCTCCGGACAGAGGTGAGGAAGGAAAAAAGCAGTGGGGTCCGGGACAGGAGGGGTATCTCAGGCAGGGCAATGGAAAGCTTCTGGAAGAGCACCCGGGGCCAGGACCACGCTGGCTGGCCTGCAGGCACCAAGTTGGCCTGCGTGCTGTCGCTGGTGTGGCTCCACGGTCCTTCCTCTAGGCTTTCAAGCCCTTGTACATATTCAGGTGTTTTACCTGGAAAGGGTGGGAACAGTTCAGCAGCAGCTGGCCTGGGGCTCAGCTCACGTTTACTCACAGATGCCTCGGCACGGTCCCCCAGCTTTGCAATGAGGACGCTCCTTGTGTGGGGGGTGAGTGGCTGGCTGTATGGGAGATGGTTCCCCACTTCTGACCAATTTCAGAATTGTTTACCGCTGGAGTAAGTGCCGTGATAGGGTTTTCCTCTGTATAACTCGTGGGTTCAATTTTTTTTTCTTTTTTGGTTCAAGTTAGATTTTATTCCTCTTTTATGTATTTATAAATATAAGCATGGAAATAATTCATTCCTATAAATACATCTGTGTGACGGGAAGAATTTTTTCTGTTTTATTTTTAAATTTTATTTTTAAAAATTTTGAAATTTAATTTTATTTATGTTTTTATACAGCACGTTATTATTAGTTATGTATTTTATGCATATACATGTATACAGGTCAATCCCAGTCTCCCAACTCATCCCACCACCACCACCCCATGGCTTCCCACTCTTGGTGTCCATACGTTTGTTCTCTACCTCTGTGTCTCTATTTCTTCCCTGCAAACCAGTTCATCTGTACCATTTTTAGGCTCCACATATATGCATTAATATACAATATTTGTTTTCCTCTTTCTGACTTACTTCATTCTGTATGACAGTCTCTCGATCCATCGATGTCTCTACAAATGACCCAGTTTCATTCCTTTTTATGGCCGAGTCATATTCCATTTTATATATGTACCACATCTTTATCCATTCATCTGTCTGTGGGCATTTAGGTTGCTTCCATTACCTGGCTATTGTAAATAGTGCTGCAACGAACATTGTGGTGAATGTGCCTTTTTGAAATACGGTTTTCTCTGGGTATATGCCCAGAAGTGGGATTGCTGGATCAGATGGTAATTCTATTTCTAGTTTTTTTAAGGAAACTCCATACTGTTCTCCATAGGGACTGTATCAATTTACATTCCCACCAATAGTGGAAGAGGGCTCCTTTTGTCCACACCCTCCCCAGAATTGGTTGTTTGTAGATTTTCTGATGATGCCGATTCTAACAGGTGTGAGGTGATACCTCATTGTAGTTTTGATTTGCATTTCTCTAATAATTAGTGCTGTTGAGCAGCTTTTCATGTGCGTCTTGGCCATCTCTGTGTCTCCTTTGAAGAAACGTCTCTTTAGATCTTCTGCCCATTTTTTTGGGTTGTTTGTTTTATTAATATTAAGCTGCATGAGCTGTTTATATATATTGGAGATTAAACCTCTGTCCATTGATTCGTCTGCAACGATTTTCGCCCATTCTGAGGGATGCCTTTTTCCATTCCCGTGTTTTTTAACAAAAAAGGAAAGAAAGGAAAAGAAGCAGAACACTAATGTGCGTAAAATATGCCTTTTGAAACGGTCGTTTTGAAATATGGACGTCCTTTGAATTTTTTGGTCGATATGTGACCCCAGGATTTGTTTTCAGGGCAGGTGTCATTTACAGGCCTGCAATGATTTTGAATATCAACTGACCATTAGCGTTGGGATTAAAGCTGCTGTTGTGTGAAACGGCCACAAGGTGGCAGCAGTTCACCCTTACCAAATCTGGTTACTAGGGCAAGAGAGCCTCAGTGGAAGTGGTGTTCTAGATTGGAGTTTAGAATGGAATGTGCCAGGAGAAAGCCCCTCACGTTTGTCTCACTACTTCTTGTTCGTGTTTTTAATTTAATTTTTTTATTTTTTATTACAACCAGTTTGATTACAATGTTTGGCTTGTTGTAGGTGTGGAAGATGTGGTTCTTTTACACATATACAGATGACTGTTCTTCTTGGGATCCTTTTCCCATGTACGTTATGACAGAATGTTGAGTAGTCCTCACTTGGTATTCTGTAGGTTTTGGTGATTATATATGTCACCTGTGTTTGTATATGTCTGTTAACCCCGATATCGTAATGAAACCAATCCTCACACCTTTCCATTGGTGAACCATAAGTTTGTTTAATGAATCTGTGATTGCCCTTCTCCGTGGAAATATCTGCCCTGGTATCCATTTTTAGGTAACACCTATAAGTGATATGATATGATATGTGTCTTTCACTTTCTGACTTACTACAAGTCACGTGATTACTTCTAGACTCATCTACGGTGCTGCAAATGGCATTGTGTCCTTTTTTCCCTTGGCTTCTCTTCTGCCTTAGCGGGGTCCATTTTCAACAATGTGATTCCCTGAGGGTTGTGGATTAGCTGACCTGGGCAGCCTTACCCTGCCGGCCCGCCCTCCCCAGGTGTGCCTCGTTGAGGTCAATATAAACAGAGCTCCAGGCAGCAATAGCCCCTGAAGCTGTGCCTGACTCCATATTCTCTGCCCCGTCAGCAGTCTCGGGGCTGTGCTGGTGGGAGGGAGTGAGGGGCCACAGCTTTGTGGGTGGCCCGGTGTGAGTGGGGTTCTGCTGGCCTTTCTGCAGGAGTTGCCAGGCTGCCGCCTGTAAAGAAGAGGATGTGTCACCCATACCTTCCGCTGGAATTTCTCTCCGGACAGAGGTGAGGAAGGAAAAAAGCAGTGGGGGCCGGGACAAGAGGGGTATCTCAGGCAGGGCAATGGAAAGCTTCTGGAAGAGCGCCAGGGTCCAGGACCACGCTGGCTGGCCTGCAGGCACCAAGTTGGCCTGCGTGCTGTCGCTGGTGTGGCTCCACGGTCCTTCCTCTAGGCTTTCAAGCCCTTGTACCTATTCAGGTGTTTTACCTGGAAAGGGTGGGAACAGTTCAGCAGCAGCTGGCCTGGGGCTCAGCTCACGTTTACTCACAGATGCCTCGGCACGGTCCCCCAGCTTTGCAATGAGGACGCTCCTTGCGTGGGGGTTGGGTTGCTGGCTGTATGGGAGATGGTTCCCCACCTCTGACCAATTTCAGAATTGTTTACCACTGGAGCAAGTGCCGTGATAGGGTTTTCCTCTGTATAACTCGTGGGTTCACTTTTTTTTTCTTTTATGTTTCAAGTTAGATGTTATTCCTCTTTTATGTATTTATAGATATAAGCATGGAAATAATTCATTCCTATAAATACATCTGTGTGACGGGAAGAACTTTTTTCTGTTTTATTTTTAAATTTTATTTTTTAAAATTTTGAAATTTTATTTATTTTTTTATACAGCACGTTATTATTAGTTATGTATTTTATGCATATACATGTATACAGGTCAATCCCAAACTCCCAACTCATCCCACCACCACCACCCCATGGCTTCCCACACTTGGTGTCCATACGTTTGTTCTCTACCTCTGTGTCTCTATTTCTTCCCTGCAAACCAGTTCATCTGTACCATTTTTAGGCTCCACATATATGCATTAATATACAATATTTGTTTTCCTCTTTCTGACTTACTTCATTCTGTATGACAGTCTCTCGATCCATCGATGTCTCTACAGATGACCCAGTTTCATTCCTTTTTATGGCCGAGTCATATTCCATTTTATATATGTACCACATCTTTATCCATTCATCTGTCTGTGGGCATTTAGGTTGCTTCCATTACCTGGCTATTGTAAATAGTGCTGCAACGAACATTGTGGTGAATGTGCCTTTTTGAAATACGGTTTTCTCTGGGTATATGCCCAGAAGTGGGATTGCTGGATCAGATGGTAATTCTATTTCTAATTTTTTTAAGGAAACTCCATACTGTTCTCCATAGGGACTGTATCAATTCACATTCCCACCAATAGTGGAAGAGGGCTCCTTTTGTCCACACCCTCCCCAGAATTGGTTGTTTGTAGATTTTCTGATGATGCCGATTCTAACAGGTGTGAGGTGATACCTCATTGTAGTTTTGATTTGCATTTCTCTAATAATTAGTGCTGTTGAGCAGCTTTTCATGTGCGTCTTGGCCATCTCTGTGTCTCCTTTGAAGAAACGTCTCTTTAGATCTTCTGCCCATTTTTTTTTGGGTTGTTTGTTTTTTTAATATTAAGCTGCATGAGCTGTTTATATATATTGGAGATTAAACCTCTGTCCATTGATTCGTCTGCAACGATTTTCGCCCATTCTGAGGGATGCCTTTTTCCATTCCCGTGTTTTTTAACAAAAAAGGAAAGAAAGGAAAAGAAGCAGAACACTAATGTGCGTAAAATATGCCTTTTGAAATGGTTGTTTTGAAATATGGACGTCCTTTGAAATTTTTGGTCGATATGTGACCCCAGGATTTGTTTTCAGGGCAGGTGTCATTTACAGGCCTGCAATGATTTTGAATATCAACTGACCATTAGCGTTGGGATTAAAGCTGCTGTTGTGTGAAACGGCCACAAGGTGGCAGCAGTTCACCCTTACCAAATCTGGTTACTAGGGCAAGAGAGCCTCAGGGGAAGTGGTGTTCTAGATTGGAGTTTAGAATGGAATGTACCAGGAGAAAGCCCCTCACGTTTGTCTCACTACTTCTTGTTCGTGTTTTTAATTTAAGTTTTTATTTTTTATTACAGCATTTTGATTACAATGTTTGGCTTGTTGTAGGTGTGGAAGATGTGGTTCTTTTACACATATACAGATGACTGTTCTTCTTGGGATCCTTTTCCCATGTACGTTATGACAGAATGTTGAGTAGTCCTCTCTTGGTATTCTGTAGGTCTTTGGTGATTATATATGTCACCTGTGTTTGTATATGTCTGTTAACCCCGATATCGTAATGAAACCAATCCTCACACCTTTCCATTGGTGAACCATAAGTTTGTTTAATGAATCTGTGATTGCCCTTCTCCGTGGAAATATCTGCCCTGGTATCCATTTTTAGGTAACACCTATAAGTGATATGATATGATATGTGTCTTTCACTTTCTGACTTACTACAAGTCACGTGATTACTTCTAGACTCATCTACGGTGCTGCAAATGGCATTGTGTCCTTTTTTCCCTTGGCTTCTCTTCTGCCTTAGCGGGGTCCATTTTCAACAATGTGATTCCCTGAGGGTTGTGGATTAGCTGACCTGGGCAGCCTTACCCTGCCGGCCCGCCCTCCCCAGGTGTGCCTCGTTGAGGTCAATATAAACAGAGCTCCAGGCAGCAATAGCCCCTGAAGCTGTGCCTGACTCCATATTCTCTGCCCCGTCAGCAGTCTCGGGGCTGTGCTGGTGGGAGGGAGTGAGGGGCCACAGCTTTGTGGGTGGCCCGGTGTGAGTGGGGTTCTGCTGGCCTTTCTGCAGGAGTTGCCAGGCTGCCGCCTGTAAAGAAGAGGATGTGTCACCCATACCTTCCGCTGGAATTTCTCTCCGGACAGAGGTGAGGAAGGAAAAAAGCAGTGGGGGCCGGGACAGGAGGGGTATCTCAGGCAGGGCAATGGAAAGCTTCTGGAAGAGCGCCAGGGTCCAGGACCACGCTGGCTGGCCTGCAGGCACCAAGTTGGCCTGCGTGCTGTCGCTGGTGTGGCTCCACGGTCCTTCCTCTAGGCTTTCAAGCCCTTGTACCTATTCAGGTGTTTTACCTGGAAAGGGTGGGAACAGTTCAGCAGCAGCTGGCCTGGGGCTCAGCTCACGTTTACTCACAGATGCCTCGGCACGGTCCCCCAGCTTTGCAATGAGGACGCTCCTTGTGTGGGGGTTGGGTTGCTGGCTGTATGGGAGATGGTTCCCCACCTCTGACCAATTTCAGAATTGTTTACCACTGGAGCAAGTGCCGTGATAGGGTTTTCCTCTGTATAACTCGTGGGTTCACTTTTTTTTTCTTTTATGTTTCAAGTTAGATGTTATTCCTCTTTTATGTATTTATAGATATAAGCATGGAAATAATTCATTCCTATAAATACATCTGTGTGACGGGAAGAACTTTTTTCTGTTTTATTTTTAAATTTTATTTTTTAAAATTTTGAAATTTTATTTATTTTTTTTATACAGCACGTTATTATTAGTTATGTATTTTATGCATATACATGTATACAGGTCAATCCCAAACTCCCAACTCATCCCACCACCACCACCCCATGGCTTCCCACACTTGGTGTCCATACGTTTGTTCTCTACCTCTGTGTCTCTATTTCTTCCCTGCAAACCAGTTCATCTGTACCATTTTTAGGCTCCACATATATGCATTAATATACAATATTTGTTTTCCTCTTTCTGACTTACCTCATTCTGTATGACAGTCTCTCGATCCATCGATGTCTCTACAGATGACCCAGTTTCATTCCTTTTTATGGCCGAGTCATATTCCATTTTATATATGTACCACATCTTTATCCATTCATCTGTCTGTGGGCATTTAGGTTGCTTCCATTACCTGGCTATTGTAAATAGTGCTGCAACGAACATTGTGGTGAATGTGCCTTTTTGAAATACGGTTTTCTCTGGGTATATGCCCAGAAGTGGGATTGCTGGATCAGATGGTAATTCTATTTCTAATTTTTTTAAGGAAACTCCATACTGTTCTCCATAGGGACTGTATCAATTTACATTCCCACCAATAGTGGAAGAGGGCTCCTTTTGTCCACACCCTCCCCAGAATTGGTTGTTTGTAGATTTTCTGATGATGCCGATTCTAACAGGTGTGAGGTGATACCTCATTGTAGTTTTGATTTGCATTTCTCTAATAATTAGTGCTGTTGAGCAGCTTTTCATGTGCGTCTTGGCCATCTCTGTGTCTCCTTTGAAGAAACGTCTCTTTAGATCTTCTGCCCATTTTTTTGGGGTTGTTTGTTTTTTTAATATTAAGCTGCATGAGCTGTTTATATATATTGGAGATTAAACCTCTGTCCATTGATTCGTCTGCAACGATTTTCGCCCATTCTGAGGGATGCCTTTTTCCATTCCCGTGTTTTTTAACAAAAAAGGAAAGAAAGGAAAAGAAGCAGAACACTAATGTGCGTAAAATATGCCTTTTGAAACGGTCGTTTTGAAATATGGACGTCCTTTGAAATTTTTGGTCGATATGTGACCCCAGGATTTGTTTTCAGGGCAGGTGTCATTTACAGGCCTGCAATGATTTTGAATATCAACTGACCATTAGCGTTGTGATTAAAGCTGCTGTTGTGTGAAACGGCCACAAGGTGGCAGCAGTTCACCCTTACCAAATCTGGTTACTAGGGCAAGAGAGCCTCAGTGGAAGTGGTGTTCTAGATTGGAGTTTAGAATGGAATGTGCCAGGAGAAAGCCCCTCACGTTTGTCTCACTACTTCTTGTTCGTGTTTTTAATTTAATTTTTTTATTTTTTATTACAGCAAGTTTGATTACAATGTTTGGCTTGTTGTAGGTGTGGAAGATGTGGTTCCTTTACACATATACAGATGACTGTTCTTCTTGGGATCCTTTTCCCATGTACGTTATGACAGAATGTTGAGTAGTCCTCTCTTGGTATTCTGTAGGTCTTTGGTGATTATATATGTCACCTGTGTTTGTATATGTCTGTTAACCCCGATATCATAATGAAACCAATCCTCACACCTTTCCATTGGTGAACCATAAGTTTGTTTAATGAATCTGTGATTGCCCTTCTCCGTGGAAATATCTGCCCTGGTATCCATTTTTAGGTAACACCTATAAGTGATATGATATGATATGTGTCTTTCACTTTCTGACTTACTACAAGTCACGTGATTACTTCTAGACTCATCTACGGTGCTGCAAATGGCATTGTGTCCTTTTTTCGCTTGGCTTCTCTTCTGCCTTAGCGGGGTCCATTTTCAACAATGTGATTCCCTGAGGGTTGTGGATTAGCTGACCTGGGCAGTCTTACCCTGCCGGCCTGCCCTCCCCAGGTGTGCCTCGTTGAGGTCAATATAAACAGAGCTCCAGGCAGCAATAGCCCCTGAAGCTGTGCCTGACTCCATATTCTCTGCCCCGTCAGCAGTCTCGGGGCTGTGCTGGTGGGAGGGAGTGAGGGGCCACAGCTTTGTGGGTGGCCCGGTGTGAGTCGGGTTCTGCTGGCCTTTCTGCAGGAGTTGCCAGGCTGCCGCCTGTAAAGAAGAGGATGTGTCACCCATACCTTCCGCTGGAATTTCTCTCCGGACAGAGGTGAGGAAGGAAAAAAGCAGTGGGGGCCGGGACAGGAGGGGTATCTCAGGCAGGGCAATGGAAAGCTTCTGGAAGAGCGCCAGGGTCCAGGACCACGCTGGCTGGCCTGCAGGCACCAAGTTGGCCTGCGTGCTGTCGCTGGTGTGGCTCCACGGTCCTTCCTCTAGGCTTTCAAGCCCTTGTACATATTCAGGTGTTTCACCTGGAAAGGGTGGGAACAGTTCAGCAGCAGCTGGCCTGGGGCTCAGCTCACGTTTACTCACAGATGCCTCGGCACGGTCCCCCAGCTTTGCAATGAGGACGCTCCTTGCGTGGGGGTTGGGTTGCTGGCTGTATGGGAGATGGTTCCCCACCTCTGACCAATTTCAGAATTGTTTACCACTGGAGCAAGTGCCGTGATAGGGTTTTCCTCTGTATAACTCGTGGGTTCACTTTTTTTTTCTTTTATGTTTCAAGTTAGATGTTATTCCTCTTTTATGTATTTATAGATATAAGCATGGAAATAATTCATTCCTATAAATACATCTGTGTGACGGGAAGAACTTTTTTCTGTTTTATTTTTAAATTTTATTTTTTAAAATTTTGAAATTTTATTTATTTTTTTATACAGCACGTTATTATTAGTTATGTATTTTATGCATATACATGTATACAGGTCAATCCCAAACTCCCAACTCATCCCACCACCACCACCCCATGGCTTCCCACACTTGGTGTCCATACGTTTGTTCTCTACCTCTGTGTCTCTATTTCTTCCCTGCAAACCAGTTCATCTGTACCATTTTTAGGCTCCACATATATGCATTAATATACAATATTTGTTTTCCTCTTTCTGACTTACTTCATTCTGTATGACAGTCTCTCGATCCATCGATGTCTCTACAAATGACCCAGTTTCATTCCTTTTTATGGCCGAGTCATATTCCATTTTATATATGTACCACATCTTTATCCATTCATCTGTCTGTGGGCATTTAGGTTGCTTCCATTACCTGGCTATTGTAAATAGTGCTGCAACGAACATTGTGGTGAATGTGCCTTTTTGAAATACGGTTTTCTCTGGGTATATGCCCAGAAGTGGGATTGCTGGATCAGATGGTAATTCTATTTCTAATTTTTTTAAGGAAACTCCATACTGTTCTCCATAGGGACTGTATCAATTTACATTCCCACCAATAGTGGAAGAGGGTTCCTTTTGTCCACACCCCCCCCAGAATTGGTTGTTTGTAGATTTTCTGATGATGCCGATTCTAACAGGTGTGAGGTGATACCTCATTGTAGTTTTGATTTGCATTTCTCTAATAATTAGTGCTGTTGAGCAGCTTTTCATGTGCGTCTTGGCCATCTCTGTGTCTCCTTTGAAGAAACGTCTCTTTAGATCTTCTGCCCATTTTTTTTGGGTTGTTTGTTTTTTTAATATTAAGCTGCATGAGCTGTTTATATATATTGGAGATTAAACCTCTGTCCATTGATTCTTCTGCAACGATTTTCGCCCATTCTGAGGGATGCCTTTTTCCATTCCCGTGTTTTTTAACAAAAGAAAGAAAGGAAAAGAAGCAGAACACTAATGTGCGTAAAATATGCCTTTTGAAACGGTCGTTTTGAAATATGGACGTCCTTTGAATTTTTTGGTCGATATGTGACCCCAGGATTTGTTTTCAGGGCAGGTGTCATTTACAGGCCTGCAATGATTTTGAATATCAACAGACCATTAGCGTTGGGATTAAAGTTGCTGTTGTGTGAAACGGCCACAAGGTGGCAGCAGTTCACCCTTACCAAATCTGGTTACTAGGGCAAGAGAGCCTCAGTGGAAGTGGTGTTCTAGATTGGAGTTTAGAATGGAATGTGCCAGGAGAAAGCCCCTCACGTTTGTCTCACTACTTCTTGTTCGTGTTTTTAATTTAATTTTTTTATTTTTTATTACAGCAAGTTTGATTACAATGTTTGGCTTGTTGTAGGTGTGGAAGATGTGGTTCCTTTACACATATACAGATGACTGTTCTTCTTGGGATCCTTTTCCCATGTACGTTATGACAGAATGTTGAGTAGTCCTCTCTTGGTATTCTGTAGGTCTTTGGTGATTATATATGTCACCTGTGTTTGTATATGTCTGTTAACCCCGATATCGTAATGAAACCAATCCTCACACCTTTCCATTGGTGAACCATAAGTTTGTTTAATGAATCTGTGATTGCCCTTCTCCGTGGAAATATCTGCCCTGGTATCCATTTTTAGGTAACACCTCTAAGTGATATGATATGATATGTGTCTTTCACTTTCTGACTTACTACAAGTCACGTGATTACTTCTAGACTCATCTATGGTGCTGCAAATGGCATTGTGTCCTTTTTTCCCTTGGCTTCTCTTCTGCCTTAGCGGGGTCCATTTTCAACAATGTGATTCGCTGAGGGTTGTGGATTAGCTGACCTGGGCAGCCTTACCCTGCCGGCCCGCCCTCCCCAGGTGTGCCTCGTTGAGGTCAATATAAACAGAGCTCCAGGCAGCAATAGCCCCTGAAGCTGTGCCTGACTCCATATTCTCTGCCCCGTCAGCAGTCTCGGGGCTGTGCTGGTGGGAGGAGGGAGTGAGGTGCCACAGCTTTGTGGGTGGCCCGGTGTGAGTGGGGTTCTGCTGGCCTTTCTGCAGGAGTTGCCATGCTGCCGCCTGTAAAGAAGAGGATGTGTCACCCATACCTTCTGCTGGAATTTCTCTCCGGACAGAGGTGAGGAAGGAAAAAAGCAGTGGGGGCCGGGACAGGAGGGGTATCTCAGGCAGGGCAATGGAAAGCTTCTGGAAGAGCGCCAGGGTCCAGGACCACGCTGGCTGGCCTGCAGGCACCAAGTTGGCCTGCGTGCTGTCGCTGGTGTGGCTCCACCGTCCTTCCTCTAGGCTTTCAAGCCCTTGTACATATTCAGGTGTTTTACCTGGAAAGGGTGGGAACAGTTCAGCAGCAGCTGGCCTGGGGCTCAGCTCACGTTTACTCACAGATGCCTCGGCACGGTCCCCCAGCTTTGCAATGAGGACGCTCCTTGCGTGGGGGTTGGGTTGCTGGCTGTATGGGAGATGGTTCCCCACCTCTGACCAATTTCAGAATTGTTTACCACTGGAGCAAGTGCCGTGATAGGGTTTTCCTCTGTATAACTCGTGGGTTCACTTTTTTTTTCTTTTATGTTTCAAGTTAGATGTTATTCCTCTTTTATGTATTTATAGATATAAGCATGGAAATAATTCATTCCTATAAATACATCTGTGTGACGGGAAGAACTTTTTTCTGTTTTATTTTTAAATTTTATTTTTTAAAATTTTGAAATTTTATTTAATTTTTTATACAGCACGTTATTATTAGTTATGTATTTTATGCATATACATGTATACAGGTCAATCCCAAACTCCCAACTCATCCCACCACCACCACCCCATGGCTTCCCACACTTGGTGTCCATACGTTTGTTCTCTACCTCTGTGTCTCTATTTCTTCCCTGCAAACCAGTTCATCTGTACCATTTTTAGGCTCCACATATATGCATTAATATACAATATTTGTTTTCCTCTTTCTGACTTACTTCATTCTGTATGACAGTCTCTCGATCCATCGTTGTCTCTACAGATGACCCAGTTTCATTCCTTTTTATGGCCGAGTCATATTCCATTTTATATATGTACCACATCTTTATCCATTCATCTGTCTGTGGGCATTTAGGTTGCTTCCATTACCTGGCTATTGTAAATAGTGCTGCAACGAACATTGTGGTGAATGTGCCTTTTTGAAATACGGTTTTCTCTGGGTATATGCCCAGAAGTGGGATTGCTGGATCAGATGGTAATTCTATTTCTAGTTTTTTTAAGGAAACTCCATACTGTTCTCCATAGTGACTGTATCAATTTACATTCCCACCAATAGTGGAAGAGGGCTCCTTTTGTCCACACCCTCCCCAGAATTGGTTGTTTGTAGATTTTCTGATGATGCCGATTCTAACAGGTGTGAGGTGATACCTCATTGTAGTTTTGATTTGCATTTCTCTAATAATTAGTGCTGTTGAGCAGCTTTTCATGTGCGTCTTGGCCATCTCTGTGTCTCCTTTGAAGAAACGTCTCTTTAGATCTTCTGCCCATTTTTTTTGGGTTGTTTGTTTTTTTAATATTAAGCTGCATGAGCTGTTTTTATATATTGGAGATTAAACCTCTGTCCATTGATTCGTCTGCAACGATTTTCGCCCATTCTGAGGGATGCCTTTTTCCATTCCCGTGTTTTTTAACAAAAAAGGAAAGAAAGGAAAAGAAGCAGAACACTAATGTGCGTAAAATATGCCTTTTGAAACGGTCGTTTTGAAATATGGACGTCCTTTGAAATTTTTGGTCGATATGTGACCCCAGGATTTGTTTTCAGGGCAGGTGTCATTTACAGGCCTGCAATGATTTTGAATATCAACTGACCATTAGCGTTGGGATTAAAGCTGCTGTTGTGTGAAACGGCCACAAGGTGGCAGCAGTTCACCCTTACCAAATCTGGTTACTAGGGCAAGAGAGCCTCAGTGGAAGTGGTGTTCTAGATTGGAGTTTAGAATGGAATGTGCCAGGAGAAAGCCCCTCACGTTTGTCTCACTACTTCTTGTTCGTGTTTTTAATTTAATTTTTTTATTTTTTATTACAGCAAGTTTGATTACAATGTTTGGCTTGTTGTAGGTGTGGAAGATGTGGTTCCTTTACACATATACAGATGACTGTTCTTCTTGGGATCCTTTTCCCATGTACGTTATGACAGAATGTTGAGTAGTCCTCTCTTGGTATTCTGTAGGTCTTTGGTGATTATATATGTCACCTGTGTTTGTATATGTCTGTTAACCCCGATATCATAATGAAACCAATCCTCACACCTTTCCATTGGTGAACCATAAGTTTGTTTAATGAATCTGTGATTGCCCTTCTCCGTGGAAATATCTGCCCTGGTATCCATTTTTAGGTAACACCTATAAGTGATATGATATGATATGTGTCTTTCACTTTCTGACTTACTACAAGTCACGTGATTACTTCTAGACTCATCTACGGTGCTGCAAATGGCATTGTGTCCTTTTTTCGCTTGGCTTCTCTTCTGCCTTAGCGGGGTCCATTTTCAACAATGTGATTCCCTGAGGGTTGTGGATTAGCTGACCTGGGCAGTCTTACCCTGCCGGCCTGCCCTCCCCAGGTGTGCCTCGTTGAGGTCAATATAAACAGAGCTCCAGGCAGCAATAGCCCCTGAAGCTGTGCCTGACTCCATATTCTCTGCCCCGTCAGCAGTCTCGGGGCTGTGCTGGTGGGAGGGAGTGAGGGGCCACAGCTTTGTGGGTGGCCCGGTGTGAGTCGGGTTCTGCTGGCCTTTCTGCAGGAGTTGCCAGGCTGCCGCCTGTAAAGAAGAGGATGTGTCACCCATACCTTCCGCTGGAATTTCTCTCCGGACAGAGGTGAGGAAGGAAAAAAGCAGTGGGGGCCGGGACAGGAGGGGTATCTCAGGCAGGGCAATGGAAAGCTTCTGGAAGAGCGCCAGGGTCCAGGACCACGCTGGCTGGCCTGCAGGCACCAAGTTGGCCTGCGTGCTGTCGCTGGTGTGGCTCCACGGTCCTTCCTCTAGGCTTTCAAGCCCTTGTACATATTCAGGTGTTTCACCTGGAAAGGGTGGGAACAGTTCAGCAGCAGCTGGCCTGAGGCTCAGCTCACGTTTACTCACAGATGCCTCGGCACGGTCCCCCAGCTTTGCAATGAGGACGCTCCTTGCGTGGGGGTTGGGTTGCTGGCTGTATGGGAGATGGTTCCCCACCTCTGACCAATTTCAGAATTGTTTACCACTGGAGCAAGTGCCGTGATAGGGTTTTCCTCTGTATAACTCGTGGGTTCACTTTTTTTTTCTTTTATGTTTCAAGTTAGATGTTATTCCTCTTTTATGTATTTATAGATATAAGCATGGAAATAATTCATTCCTATAAATACATCTGTGTGACGGGAAGAACTTTTTTCTGTTTTATTTTTAAATTTTATTTTTTAAAATTTTGAAATTTTATTTATTTTTTTATACAGCACGTTATTATTAGTTATGTATTTTATGCATATACATGTATACAGGTCAATCCCAAACTCCCAACTCATCCCACCACCACCACCCCATGGCTTCCCACACTTGGTGTCCATACGTTTGTTCTCTACCTCTGTGTCTCTATTTCTTCCCTGCAAACCAGTTCATCTGTACCATTTTTAGGCTCCACATATATGCATTAATATACAATATTTGTTTTCCTCTTTCTGACTTACTTCATTCTGTATGACAGTCTCTCGATCCATCGATGTCTCTACAAATGACCCAGTTTCATTCCTTTTTATGGCCGAGTCATATTCCATTTTATATATGTACCACATCTTTATCCATTCATCTGTCTGTGGGCATTTAGGTTGCTTCCATTACCTGGCTATTGTAAATAGTGCTGCAACGAACATTGTGGTGAATGTGCCTTTTTGAAATACGGTTTTCTCTGGGTATATGCCCAGAAGTGGGATTGCTGGATCAGATGGTAATTCTATTTCTAATTTTTTTAAGGAAACTCCATACTGTTCTCCATAGGGACTGTATCAATTTACATTCCCACCAATAGTGGAAGAGGGTTCCTTTTGTCCACACCCCCCCCAGAATTGGTTGTTTGTAGATTTTCTGATGATGCCGATTCTAACAGGTGTGAGGTGATACCTCATTGTAGTTTTGATTTGCATTTCTCTAATAATTAGTGCTGTTGAGCAGCTTTTCATGTGCGTCTTGGCCATCTCTGTGTCTCCTTTGAAGAAACGTCTCTTTAGATCTTCTGCCCATTTTTTTTGGGTTGTTTGTTTTTTTAATATTAAGCTGCATGAGCTGTTTATATATATTGGAGATTAAACCTCTGTCCATTGATTCTTCTGCAACGATTTTCGCCCATTCTGAGGGATGCCTTTTTCCATTCCCGTGTTTTTTAACAAAAGAAAGAAAGGAAAAGAAGCAGAACACTAATGTGCGTAAAATATGCCTTTTGAAACGGTCGTTTTGAAATATGGACGTCCTTTGAATTTTTTGGTCGATATGTGACCCCAGGATTTGTTTTCAGGGCAGGTGTCATTTACAGGCCTGCAATGATTTTGAATATCAACAGACCATTAGCGTTGGGATTAAAGTTGCTGTTGTGTGAAACGGCCACAAGGTGGCAGCAGTTCACCCTTACCAAATCTGGTTACTAGGGCAAGAGAGCCTCAGTGGAAGTGGTGTTCTAGATTGGAGTTTAGAATGGAATGTGCCAGGAGAAAGCCCCTCACGTTTGTCTCACTACTTCTTGTTCGTGTTTTTAATTTAATTTTTTTATTTTTTATTACAGCAAGTTTGATTACAATGTTTGGCTTGTTGTAGGTGTGGAAGATGTGGTTCCTTTACACATATACAGATGACTGTTCTTCTTGGGATCCTTTTCCCATGTACGTTATGACAGAATGTTGAGTAGTCCTCTCTTGGTATTCTGTAGGTCTTTGGTGATTATATATGTCACCTGTGTTTGTATATGTCTGTTAACCCCGATATCGTAATGAAACCAATCCTCACACCTTTCCATTGGTGAACCATAAGTTTGTTTAATGAATCTGTGATTGCCCTTCTCCGTGGAAATATCTGCCCTGGTATCCATTTTTAGGTAACACCTCTAAGTGATATGATATGATATGTGTCTTTCACTTTCTGACTTACTACAAGTCACGTGATTACTTCTAGACTCATCTATGGTGCTGCAAATGGCATTGTGTCCTTTTTTCCCTTGGCTTCTCTTCTGCCTTAGCGGGGTCCATTTTCAACAATGTGATTCGCTGAGGGTTGTGGATTAGCTGACCTGGGCAGCCTTACCCTGCCGGCCCGCCCTCCCCAGGTGTGCCTCGTTGAGGTCAATATAAACAGAGCTCCAGGCAGCAATAGCCCCTGAAGCTGTGCCTGACTCCATATTCTCTGCCCCGTCAGCAGTCTCGGGGCTGTGCTGGTGGGAGGAGGGAGTGAGGGGCCACAGCTTTGTGGGTGGCCCGGTGTGAGTGGGGTTCTGCTGGCCTTTCTGCAGGAGTTGCCATGCTGCCGCCTGTAAAGAAGAGGATGTGTCACCCATACCTTCTGCTGGAATTTCTCTCCGGACAGAGGTGAGGAAGGAAAAAAGCAGTGGGGGCCGGGACAGGAGGGGTATCTCAGGCAGGGCAATGGAAAGCTTCTGGAAGAGCGCCAGGGTCCAGGACCACGCTGGCTGGCCTGCAGGCACCAAGTTGGCCTGCGTGCTGTCGCTGGTGTTGCTCCACCGTCCTTCCTCTAGGCTTTCAAGCCCTTGTACATATTCAGGTGTTTTACCTGGAAAGGGTGGGAACAGTTCAGCAGCAGCTGGCCTGGGGCTCAGCTCACGTTTACTCACAGATGCCTCGGCACGGTCCCCCAGCTTTGCAATGAGGACGCTCCTTGCGTGGGGGTTGGGTTGCTGGCTGTATGGGAGATGGTTCCCCACCTCTGACCAATTTCAGAATTGTTTACCACTGGAGCAAGTGCCGTGATAGGGTTTTCCTCTGTATAACTCGTGGGTTCACTTTTTTTTTCTTTTATGTTTCAAGTTAGATGTTATTCCTCTTTTATGTATTTATAGATATAAGCATGGAAATAATTCATTCCTATAAATACATCTGTGTGACGGGAAGAACTTTTTTCTGTTTTATTTTTAAATTTTATTTTTTAAAATTTTGAAATTTTATTTAATTTTTTATACAGCACGTTATTATTAGTTATGTATTTTATGCATATACATGTATACAGGTCAATCCCAAACTCCCAACTCATCCCACCACCACCACCCCATGGCTTCCCACACTTGGTGTCCATACGTTTGTTCTCTACCTCTGTGTCTCTATTTCTTCCCTGCAAACCAGTTCATCTGTACCATTTTTAGGCTCCACATATATGCATTAATATACAATATTTGTTTTCCTCTTTCTGACTTACTTCATTCTGTATGACAGTCTCTCGATCCATCGATGTCTCTACAGATGACCCAGTTTCATTCCTTTTTATGGCCGAGTCATATTCCATTTTATATATGTACCACATCTTTATCCATTCATCTGTCTGTGGGCATTTAGGTTGCTTCCATTACCTGGCTATTGTAAATAGTGCTGCAACGAACATTGTGGTGAATGTGCCTTTTTGAAATACGGTTTTCTCTGGGTATATGCCCAGAAGTGGGATTGCTGGATCAGATGGTAATTCTATTTCTAATTTTTTTAAGGAAACTCCATACTGTTCTCCATAGTGACTGTATCAATTTACATTCCCACCAATAGTGGAAGAGGGCTCCTTTTGTCCACAGCCTCCCCAGAATTGGTTGTTTGTAGATTTTCTTATGCCGATTCTAACAGGTGTGAGGTGATACCTCATTGTAGTTTTGATTTGCATTTCTCTAATAATTAGTGCTGTTGAGCAGCTTTTCATGTGCGTCTTGGCCATCTCTGTGTCTCCTTTGAAGAAACGTCTCTTTAGATCTTCTGCCCATTTTTTTTGGGTTGTTTGTTTTTTTAATATTAAGCTGCATGAGCTGTTTATATATATTGGAGATTAAACCTCTGTCCATTGATTCGTCTGCAACGATTTTCGCCCATTCTGAGGGATGCCTTTTTCCATTCCCGTTTTTTTTAACAAAAAAGGAAAGAAAGGAAAAGAAGCAGAACACTAATGTGCGTAAAATATGCCTTTTGAAACGGTCGTTTTGAAATATGGACGTCCTTTGAATTTTTTGGTCGATATGTGACCCCAGGATTTGTTTTCAGGGCAGGTGTCATTTACAGGCCTGCAATGATTTTGAATATCAACTGACCATTAGCGTTGGGATTAAAGCTGCTGTTGTGTGAAACGGCCACAAGGTGGCAGCAGTTCACCCTTACCAAATCTGGTTACTAGGGCAAGAGAGCCTCAGTGGAAGTGGTGTTCTAGATTGGAGTTTAGAATGGAATGTGCCAGGAGAAAGCCCCTCACGTTTGTCTCACTACTTCGTGTTCGTGTTTTTAATTTAATTTTTTTATTTTTTATTACAGCTAGTTTGATTACAATGTTTGGCTTGTTGTAGGTGTGGAAGATGTGGTTCCTTTACACATATACAGATGACTGTTCTTCTTGGGATCCTTTTCCCATGTACGTTATGACAGAATGTTGAGTAGTCCTCTCTTGGTATTCTGTAGGTCTTTGGTGATTATATATGTCACCTGTGTTTGTATATGTCTGTTAACCCCGATATCGTAATGAAACCAATCCTCACACCTTTCCATTGGTGAACCATAAGTTTGTTTAATGAATCTGTGATTGCCCTTCTCCGTGGAAATATCTGCCCTGGTATCCATTTTTAGGTAACACCTCTAAGTGATATGATATGATATGTGTCTTTCACTTTCTGACTTACTACAAGTCATGTGATTACTTCTAGACTCATCTACGGTGCTGCAAATGGCATTGTGTCCTTTTTTCCCTTGGCTTCTCTTCTGCCTTAGCGGGGTCCATTTTCAACAATGTGATTCCCTGAGGGTTGTGGATTAGCTGACCTGGGCAGCCTTACCCTGCCAGCCCGCCCTCCCCAGGTGTGCCTCGTTGAGGTCAATATAAACAGAGCTCCAGGCAGCAATAGCCCCTGAAGCTGTGCCTGACTCCATATTCTCTGCCCCATCAGCAGTCTCGGGGCTGTGCTGGTGGGAGGGAGTGAGGGGCCACAGCTTTGTGGGTGGCCCGGTGTGAGTGGGGTTCTGCTGGCCTTTCTGCAGGAGTTGCCAGGCTGCCGCCTGTAAAGAAGAGGATGTGTCACCCATACCTTCCGCTGGAATTTCTCTCCGGACAGAGGTGAGGAAGGAAAAAAGCAGTGGGGGCTGGGACAGGAGGGGTATCTCAGGCAGGGCAATGGAAAGCTTCTGGAAGAGCGCCAGGGTCCAGGACCATGCTGGCTGGCCTGCAGGCACCAAGTTGGCCTGCGTGCTGTCGCTGGTGTGGCTCCACGGTCCTTCCTCTAGGCTTTCAAGCCCTTGTACCTATTCAGGTGTTTTACCTGGAAAGGGTGGGAACAGTTCAGCAGCAGCTGGCCTGGGGCTCAGCTCACGTTTACTCACAGATGCCTCGGCACGGTCCCCCAGCTTTGCAATGAGGACGCTCCTTGCGTGGGGGTTGGGTTGCTGGCTGTATGGGAGATGGTTCCCCACCTCTGACCAATTTCAGAATTGTTTACCACTGGAGCAAGTGCCGTGATAGGGTTTTCCTCTGTATAACTCGTGGGTTCACTTTTTTTTTCTTTTATGTTTCAAGTTAGATGTTATTCCTCTTTTATGTATTTATAGATATAAGCATGGAAATAATTCATTCCTATAAATACATCTGTGTGACGGGAAGAACTTTTTTCTGTTTTATTTTTAAATTTTATATTTTAAAATTTTGAAATTTTATTTATTTTTTTATACAGCACGTTATTATTAGTTATGTATTTTATGCATATACATGTATACAGGTCAATCCCAAACTCCCAACTCATCCCACCACCACCACCCCATGGCTTCCCACACTTGGTGTCCATACGTTTGTTCTCTACCTCTGTGTCTCTATTTCTTCCCTGCAAACCAGTTCATCTGTACCATTTTTAGGCTCCACATATATGCATTAATATACAATATTTGTTTTCCTCTTTCTGACTTACTTCATTCTGTATGACAGTCTCTCGATCCATCGATGTCTCTACAGATGACCCAGTTTCATTCCTTTTTATGGCCGAGTCATATTCCATTTTATATATGTACCACATCTTTATCCATTCATCTGTCTGTGGGCATTTAGGTTGCTTCCATTACCTGGCTATTGTAAATAGTGCTGCAACGAACATTGTGGTGAATGTGCCTTTTTGAAATACGGTTTTCTCTGGGTATATGCCCAGAAGTGGGATTGCTGGATCAGATGGTAATTCTATTTCTAATTTTTTTAAGGAAACTCCATACTGTTCTCCATAGGGACTGTATCAATTTACATTCCCACCAATAGTGGAAGAGGGCTCCTTTTGTCCACACCCTCCCCAGAATTGGTTGTTTGTAGATTTTCTGATGATGCCGATTCTAACAGGTGTGAGGTGATACCTCATTGTAGTTTTGATTTGCATTTCTCTAATAATTAGTGCTGTTGAGCAGCTTTTCATGTGCGTCTTGGCCATCTCTGTGTCTCCTTTGAAGAAACGTCTCTTTAGATCTTCTGCCCATTTTTTTTTGGGTTGTTTGTTTTTTTAATATTAAGCTGCATGAGCTGTTTATATATATTGGAGATTAAACCTCTGTCCATTGATTCGTCTGCAACGATTTTCGCCCATTCTGAGGGATGCCTTTTTCCATTCCCGTGTTTTTTAACAAAAAAGGAAAGAAAGGAAAAGAAGCAGAACACTAATGTGCGTAAAATATGCCTTTTGAAATGGTGGTTTTGAAATATGGACGTCCTTTGAAATTTTTGGTCGATATGTGACCCCAGGATTTGTTTTCAGGGCAGGTGTCATTTACAGGCCTGCAATGATTTTGAATATCAACTGACCATTAGCGTTGGGATTAAAGCTGCTGTTGTGTGAAACGGCCACAAGGTGGCAGCAGTTCACCCTTACCAAATCTGGTTCCTAGGGCAAGAGAGCCTCAGTGGAAGTGGTGTTCTAGATTGGAGTTTAGAATGGAATGTACCAGGAGAAAGCCCCTCACGTTTGTCTCACTACTTCTTGTTCGTGTTTTTAATTTAAGTTTTTATTTTTTATTACAGCATTTTGATTACAATGTTTGGCTTGTTGTAGGTGTGGAAGATGTGGTTCTTTTACACATATACAGATGACTGTTCTTCTTGGGATCCTTTTCCCATGTACGTTATGACAGAATGTTGAGTAGTCCTCTCTTGGTATTCTGTAGGTCTTTGGTGATTATATATGTCACCTGTGTTTGTATATGTCTGTTAACCCCGATATCGTAATGAAACCAATCCTCACACCTTTCCATTGGTGAACCATAAGTTTGTTTAATGAATCTGTGATTGCCCTTCTCCGTGGAAATATCTGCCCTGGTATCCATTTTTAGGTAACACCTATAAGTGATATGACACGATATGTGTCTTTCACTTTCTGACTTACTACAAGTCACGTGATTACTTCTAGACTCATCTACGGTGCTGCAAATGGCATTGTGTCCTTTTTTCCCTTGGCTTCTCTTCTGCCTTAGCGGGGTCCATTTTCAACAATGTGATTCCCTGAGGGTTGTGGATTAGCTGACCTGGGCAGCCTTACCCTGCCGGCCCGCCCTCCCCAGGTGTGCCTCGTTGAGGTCAATATAAACAGCGCTCCAGGCAGCAATAGCCCCTGAAGCTGTGCCTGACTCCATATTCTCTGCCCCGTCAGCAGTCTCGGGGCTGTGCTGGTGGGAGGGAGTGAGGGGCCACAGCTTTGTGGGTGGCCCGGTGTGAGTGGGGTTCTGCTGGCCTTTCTGCAGGAGTTGCCAGGCTGCCGCCTGTAAAGAAGAGGATGTGTCACCCATACCTTCCGCTGGAATTTCTCTCCGGACAGAGGTGAGGAAGGAAAAAAGCAGTGGGGGCCGGGACAGGAGGGGTATCTCAGGCAGGGCAATGGAAAGCTTCTGGAAGAGCGCCAGGGTCCAGGACCACGCTGGCTGGCCTGCAGGCACCAAGTTGGCCTGCGTGCTGTCGCTGGTGTGGCTCCACGGTCCTTCCTCTAGGCTTTCAAGCCCTTGTACCTATTCAGGTGTTTTACCTGGAAAGGGTGGGAACAGTTCAGCAGCAGCTGGCCTGGGGCTCAGCTCACGTTTACTCACAGATGCCTCGGCACGGTCCCCCAGCTTTGCAATGAGGACGCTCCTTGTGTGGGGGTTGGGTTGCTGGCTGTATGGGAGATGGTTCCCCACCTCTGACCAATTTCAGAATTGTTTACCACTGGAGCAAGTGCCGTGATAGGGTTTTCCTCTGTATAACTCGTGGGTTCACTTTTTTTTTCTTTTATGTTTCAAGTTAGATGTTATTCCTCTTTTATGTATTTATAGATATAAGCATGGAAATAATTCATTCCTATAAATACATCTGTGTGACGGGAAGAACTTTTTTCTGTTTTATTTTTAAATTTTATTTTTTAAAATTTTGAAATTTTATTTATTTTTTTTATACAGCACGTTATTATTAGTTATGTATTTTATGCATATACATGTATACAGGTCAATCCCAAACTCCCAACTCATCCCACCACCACCACCCCATGGCTTCCCACACTTGGTGTCCATACGTTTGTTCTCTACCTCTGTGTCTCTATTTCTTCCCTGCAAACCAGTTCATCTGTACCATTTTTAGGCTCCACATATATGCATTAATATACAATATTTGTTTTCCTCTTTCTGACTTACTTCATTCTGTATGACAGTCTCTCGATCCATCGATGTCTCTACAGATGACCCAGTTTCATTCCTTTTTATGGCCGAGTCATATTCCATTTTATATATGTACCACATCTTTATCCATTCATCTGTCTGTGGGCATTTAGGTTGCTTCCATTACCTGGCTATTGTAAATAGTGCTGCAACGAACATTGTGGTGAATGTGCCTTTTTGAAATACGGTTTTCTCTGGGTATATGCCCAGAAGTGGGATTGCTGGATCAGATGGTAATTCTATTTCTAATTTTTTTAAGGAAACTCCATACTGTTCTCCATAGGGACTGTATCAATTTACATTCCCACCAATAGTGGAAGAGGGCTCCTTTTGTCCACACCCTCCCCAGAATTGGTTGTTTGTAGATTTTCTGATGATGCCGATTCTAACAGGTGTGAGGTGATACCTCATTGTAGTTTTGATTTGCATTTCTCTAATAATTAGTGCTGTTGAGCAGCTTTTCATGTGCGTCTTGGCCATCTCTGTGTCTCCTTTGAAGAAACGTCTCTTTAGATCTTCTGCCCATTTTTTTGGGTTGTTTGTTTTTTTAATATTAAGCTGCATGAGCTGTTTATATATATTGGAGATTAAACCTCTGTCCATTGATTCGTCTGCAACGATTTTCGCCCATTCTGAGGGATGCCTTTTTCCATTCCCGTGTTTTTTAACAAAAAAGGAAAGAAAGGAAAAGAAGCAGAACACTAATGTGCGTAAAATATGCCTTTTGAAACGGTCGTTTTGAAATATGGACGTCCTCTGAATTTTTTGGTCGATATGTGACCCCAGGATTTGTTTTCAGGGCAGGTGTCATTTACAGGCCTGCAATGATTTTGAATATCAACTGACCATTAGCGTTGGGATTAAAGCTGCTGTTGTGTGAAACGGCCACAAGGTGGCAGCAGTTCACCCTTACCAAATCTGGTTACTAGGGCAAGAGAGCCTCAGTGGAAGTGGTGTTCTAGATTGGAGTTTAGAATGGAATGTGCCAGGAGAAAGCCCCTCACGTTTGTCTCACTACTTCTTGTTCGTGTTTTTAATTTAATTTTTTTATTTTTTATTACAGCAAGTTTGATTACAATGTTTGGCTTGTTGTAGGTGTGGAAGATGTGGTTCCTTTACACATATACAGATGACTGTTCTTCTTGGGATCCTTTTCCCATGTACGTTATGACAGAATGTTGAGTAGTCCTCTCTTGGTATTCTGTAGGTCTTTGGTGATTATATATGTCACCTGTGTTTGTATATGTCTGTTAACCCCGATATCATAATGAAACCAATCCTCACACCTTTCCATTGGTGAACCATAAGTTTGTTTAATGAATCTGTGATTGCCCTTCTCCGTGGAAATATCTGCCCTGGTATCCATTTTTAGGTAACACCTATAAGTGATATGATATGATATGTGTCTTTCACTTTCTGACTTACTACAAGTCACGTGATTACTTCTAGACTCATCTACGGTGCTGCAAATGGCATTGTGTCCTTTTTTCCCTTGGCTTCTCTTCTGCCTTAGCGGGGTCCATTTTCAACAATGTGATTCCCTGAGGGTTGTGGATTAGCTGACCTGGGCAGTCTTACCCTGCCGGCCTGCCCTCCCCAGGTGTGCCTCGTTGAGGTCAATATAAACAGAGCTCCAGGCAGCAATAGCCCCTGAAGCTGTGCCTGACTCCATATTCTCTGCCCCGTCAGCAGTCTCGGGGCTGTGCTGGTGGGAGGGAGTGAGGGGCCACAGCTTTGTGGGTGGCCCGGTGTGAGTCGGGTTCTGCTGGCCTTTCTGCAGGAGTTGCCAGGCTGCCGCCTGTAAAGAAGAGGATGTGTCACCCATACCTTCCGCTGGAATTTCTCTCCGGACACAGGTGAGGAAGGAAAAAAGCAGTGGGGGCCGGGACAGGAGGGGTATCTCAGGCAGGGCAATGGAAAGCTTCTGGAAGAGCGCCAGGGTCCAGGACCACGCTGGCTGGCCTGCAGGCACCAAGTTGGCCTGCGTGCTGTCGCTGGTGTGGCTCCACGGTCCTTCCTCTAGGCTTTCAAGCCCTTGTACCTATTCAGGTGTTTTACCTGGAAAGGGTGGGAACAGTTCAGCAGCAGCTGGCCTGGGGCTCAGCTCACGTTTACTCACAGATGCCTCGGCACAGTCCCCCAGCTTTGCAATGAGGACGCTCCTTGCGTGGGGGTTGGGTTGCTGGCTGTATGGGAGATGGTTCCCCACCTCTGACCAATTTCAGAATTGTTTACCACTGGAGCAAGTGCCGTGATAGGGTTTTCCTCTGTATAACTCGTGGGTTCACTTTTTTTTTCTTTTATGTTTCAAGTTAGATGTTATTCCTCTTTTATGTATTTATAGATATAAGCATGGAAATAATTCATTCCTATAAATACATCTGTGTGACGGGAAGAACTATTTTCTGTTTTATTTTTAAATTTTATTTTTTAAAATTTTGAAATTTTATTTATTTTTTTTATACAGCACGTTATTATTAGTTATGTATTTTATGCATATACATGTATACAGGTCAATCCCAAACTCCCAACTCATCCCACCACCACCACCCCATGGCTTCCCACACTTGGTGTCCATACGTTTGTTCTCTACCTCTGTGTCTCTATTTCTTCCCTGCAAACCAGTTCATCTGTACCATTTTTAGGCTCCACATATATGCATTAATATACAATATTTGTTTTCCTCTTTCTGACTTACTTCATTCTGTATGACAGTCTCTCGATCCATCGATGTCTCTACAGATGACCCAGTTTCATTCCTTTTTATGGCCGAGTCATATTCCATTTTATATATGTACCACATCTTTATCCATTCATCTGTCTGTGGGCATTTAGGTTGCTTCCATTACCTGGCTATTGTAAATAGTGCTGCAACGAACATTGTGGTGAATGTGCCTTTTTGAAATACGGTTTTCTCTGGGTATATGCCCAGAAGTGGGATTGCTGGATCAGATGGTAATTCTATTTCTAGTTTTTTTAAGGAAACTCCATACTGTTCTCCATAGGGACTGTATCAATTTACATTCCCACCAATAGTGGAAGAGGGTTCCTTTTGTCCACACCCTCCCCAGAATTGGTTGTTTGTAGATTTTCTGATGATGCCGATTCTAACAGGTGTGAGGTGATACCTCATTGTAGTTTTGATTTGCATTTCTCTAATAATTAGTGCTGTTGAGCAGCTTTTCATGTGCGTCTTGGCCATCTCTGTGTCTCCTTTGAAGAAACGTCTCTTTAGATCTTCTGCCCATTTTTTTTGGGTTGTTTGTTTTTTTAATATTAAGCTGCATGAGCTGTTTATATATATTGGAGATTAAACCTCTGTCCATTGATTCTTCTGCAACGATTTTCGCCCATTCTGAGGGATGCCTTTTTCCATTCCCGTGTTTTTTAACAAAAGAAAGAAAGGAAAAGAAGCAGAACACTAATGTGCGTAAAATATGCCTTTTGAAACGGTCGTTTTGAAATATGGACGTCCTTTGAATTTTTTGGTCGATATGTGACCCCAGGATTTGTTTTCAGGGCAGGTGTCATTTACAGGCCTGCAATGATTTTGAATATCAACAGACCATTAGCGTTGGGATTAAAGCTGCTGTTGTGTGAAACGGCCACAAGGTGGCAGCAGTTCACCCTTACCAAATCTGGTTACTAGGGCAAGAGAGCCTCAGTGGAAGTGGTGTTCTAGATTGGAGTTTAGAATGGAATGTGCCAGGAGAAAGCCCCTCACGTTTGTCTCACTACTTCTTGTTCGTGTTTTTAATTTAATTTTTTTATTTTTTATTACAGCAAGTTTGATTACAATGTTTGGCTTGTTGTAGGTGTGGAAGATGTGGTTCCTTTACACATATACAGATGACTGTTCTTCTTGGGATCCTTTTCCCATGTACGTTATGACAGAATGTTGAGTAGTCCTCTCTTGGTATTCTGTAGGTCTTTGGTGATTATATATGTCACCTGTGTTTGTATATGTCTGTTAACCCCGATATCGTAATGAAACCAATCCTCACACCTTTCCATTGGTGAACCATAAGTTTGTTTAATGAATCTGTGATTGCCCTTCTCCGTGGAAATATCTGCCCTGGTATCCATTTTTAGGTAACACCTCTAAGTGATATGATATGATATGTGTCTTTCACTTTCTGACTTACTACAAGTCACGTGATTACTTCTAGACTCATCTATGGTGCTGCAAATGGCATTGTGTCCTTTTTTCCCTTGGCTTCTCTTCTGCCTTAGCGGGGTCCATTTTCAACAATGTGATTCGCTGAGGGTTGTGGATTAGCTGACCTGGGCAGCCTTACCCTGCCGGCCCGCCCTCCCCAGGTGTGCCTCGTTGAGGTCAATATAAACAGAGCTCCAGGCAGCAATAGCCCCTGAAGCTGTGCCTGACTCCATATTCTCTGCCCCGTCAGCAGTCTCGGGGCTGTGCTGGTGGGAGGAGGGAGTGAGGGGCCACAGCTTTGTGGGTGGCCCGGTGTGAGTGGGGTTCTGCTGGCCTTTCTGCAGGAGTTGCCATGCTGCCGCCTGTAAAGAAGAGGATGTGTCACCCATACCTTCTGCTGGAATTTCTCTCCGGACAGAGGTGAGGAAGGAAAAAAGCAGTGGGGGCCGGGACAGGAGGGGTATCTCAGGCAGGGCAATGGAAAGCTTCTGGAAGAGCGCCAGGGTCCAGGACCACGCTGGCTGGCCTGCAGGCACCAAGTTGGCCTGCGTGCTGTCGCTGGTGTGGCTCCACGGTCCTTCCTCTAGGCTTTCAAGCCCTTGTACATATTCAGGTGTTTTACCTGGAAAGGGTGGGAACAGTTCAGCAGCAGCTGGCCTGGGGCTCAGCTCACGTTTACTCACAGATGCCTCGGCACGGTCCCCCAGCTTTGCAATGAGGACGCTCCTTGCGTGGGGGTTGGGTTGCTGGCTGTATGGGAGATGGTTCCCCACCTCTGACCAATTTCAGAATTGTTTACCACTGGAGCAAGTGCCGTGATAGGGTTTTCCTCTGTATAACTCGTGGGTTCACTTTTTTTTTCTTTTATGTTTCAAGTTAGATGTTATTCCTCTTTTATGTATTTATAGATATAAGCATGGAAATAATTCATTCCTATAAATACATCTGTGTGACGGGAAGAACTTTTTTCTGTTTTATTTTTAAATTTTATTTTTTAAAATTTTGAAATTTTATTTAATTTTTTATACAGCACGTTATTATTAGTTATGTATTTTATGCATATACATGTATACAGGTCAATCCCAAACTCCCAACTCATCCCACCACCACCACCCCATGGCTTCCCACACTTGGTGTCCATACGTTTGTTCTCTACCTCTGTGTCTCTATTTCTTCCCTGCAAACCAGTTCATCTGTACCATTTTTAGGCTCCACATATATGCATTAATATACAATATTTGTTTTCCTCTTTCTGACTTACTTCATTCTGTATGACAGTCTCTCGATCCATCGATGTCTCTACAGATGACCCAGTTTCATTCCTTTTTATGGCCGAGTCATATTCCATTTTATATATGTACCACATCTTTATCCATTCATCTGTCTGTGGGCATTTAGGTTGCTTCCATTACCTGGCTATTGTAAATAGTGCTGCAACGAACATTGTGGTGAATGTGCCTTTTTGAAATACGGTTTTCTCTGGGTATATGCCCAGAAGTGGGATTGCTGGATCAGATGGTAATTCTATTTCTAGTTTTTTTAAGGAAACTCCATACTGTTCTCCATAGTGACTGTATCAATTTACATTCCCACCAATAGTGGAAGAGGGCTCCTTTTGTCCACACCCTCCCCAGAATTGGTTGTTTGTAGATTTTCTGATGATGCCGATTCTAACAGGTGTGAGGTGATACCTCATTGTAGTTTTGATTTGCATTTCTCTAATAATTAGTGCTGTTGAGCAGCTTTTCATGTGCGTCTTGGCCATCTCTGTGTCTCCTTTGAAGAAACGTCTCTTTAGATCTTCTGCCCATTTTTTTTGGGTTGTTTGTTTTTTTAATATTAAGCTGCATGAGCTGTTTATATATATTGGAGATTAAACCTGTGTCCATTGATTCGTCTGCAACGATTTTCGCCCATTCTGAGGGATTCCTTTTTCCATTCCCGTGTTTTTTAACAAAAAAGGAAAGAAAGGAAAAGAAGCAGAACACTAATGTGCGTAAAATATGCCTTTTGAAATGGTCGTTTTGAAATATGGACGTCCTTTGAATTTTTTGGTCGATATGTGACGCCAGGATTTGTTTTCAGGGCAGGTGTCATTTACAGGCCTGCAATGATTTTGAATATCAACTGACTATTAGCGTTGGGATTAAAGCTGCTGTTGTGTGAAACGGCCACAAGGTGGCAGCAGTTCACCCTTACCAAATCTGGTTACTAGGGCAAGAGAGCCTCAGTGGAAGTGGTGTTCTAGATTGGAGTTTAGAATGGAATGTGCCAGGAGAAAGCCCCTCACGTTTGTCTCACTACTTCTTGTTCGTGTTTTTAATTTAATTTTTTTATTTTTTATTACAGCAAGTTTGATTACAATGTTTGGCTTGTTGTAGGTGTGGAAGATGTGGTTCCTTTACACATATACAGATGACTGTTCTTCTTGGGATCCTTTTCCCATGTACGTTATGACAGAATGTTGAGTAGTCCTCTCTTGGTATTCTGTAGGTCTTTGGTGATTATATATGTCACCTGTGTTTGTATATGTCTGTTAACCCCGATATCGTAATGAAACCAATCCTCACACCTTTCCATTGGTGAACCATAAGTTTGTTTAATGAATCTGTGATTGCCCTTCTCCGTGGAAATATCTGCCCTGGTATCCATTTTTAGGTAACACCTATAAGTGATATGATATGATATGTGTCTTTCACTTTCTGACTTACTACAAGTCACGTGATTACTTCTAGACTCATCTACGGTGCTGCAAATGGCATTGTGTCCTTTTTTCCCTTGGCTTCTCTTCTGCCTTAGCGGGGTCCATTTTCAACAATGTGATTCCCTGAGGGTTGTGGATTAGCTGACCTGGGCAGTCTTACCCTGCCGGCCTGCCCTCCCCAGGTGTGCCTCGTTGAGGTCAATATAAACAGCGCTCCAGGCAGCAATAGCCCCTGAAGCTGTGCCTGACTCCATATTCTCTGCCCCGTCAGCAGTCTCGGGGCTGTGCTGGTGGGAGGGAGTGAGGGGCCACAGCTTTGTGGGTGGCCCGGTGTGAGTGGGGTTCTGCTGGCCTTTCTGCAGGAGTTGCCAGGCTGCCGCCTGTAAAGAAGAGGATGTGTCACCCATACCTTCCGCTGGAATTTCTCTCCGGACAGAGGTGAGGAAGGAAAAAAGCAGTGGGGGCCGGGACAGGAGGGGTATCTCAGGCAGGGCAATGGAAAGCTTCTGGAAGAGCGCCAGGGTCCAGGACCACGCTGGCTGGCCTGCAGGCACCAAGTTGGCCTGCGTGCTGTCGCTGGTGTGGCTCCACGGTCCTTCCTCTAGGCTTTCAAGCCCTTGTACATATTCAGGTGTTTTACCTGGAAAGGGTGGGAACAGTTCAGCAGCAGCTGGCCTGGGGCTCAGCTCACGTTTACTCACAGATGCCTCGGCACGGTCCCCCAGCTTTGCAATGAGGACGCTCCTTGCATGGGGGTTGGGTTGCTGGCTGTATGGGAGATGGTTCCCCACCTCTGACCAATTTCAGAATTGTTTACCACTGGAGCAAGTGCCGTGATAGGGTTTTCCTCTGTATAACTCGTGGGTTCACTTTTTTTTTCTTTTATGTTTCAAGTTAGATGTTATTCCTCTTTTATGTATTTATAGATATAAGCATGGAAATAATTCATTCCTATAAATACATCTGTGTGACGGGAAGAACTTTTTTCTGTTTTATTTTTAAATTTTATTTTTTAAAATTTTGAAATTTTATTTATTTTTTTATACAGCACGTTATTATTAGTTATGTATTTTATGCATATACATGTATACAGGTCAATCCCAAACTCCCAACTCATCCCACCACCACCACCCCATGGCTTCCCACACTTGGTGTCCATACGTTTGTTCTCTACCTCTGTGTCTCTATTTCTTCCCTGCAAACCAGTTCATCTGTACCATTTTTAGGCTCCACATATATGCATTAATATACAATATTTGTTTTCCTCTTTCTGACTTACTTCATTCTGTATGACAGTCTCTCGATCCATCGATGTCTCTACAGATGACCCAGTTTCATTCCTTTTTATGGCCGAGTCATATTCCATTTTATATATGTACCACATCTTTATCCATTCATCTGTCTGTGGGCATTTAGGTTGCTTCCATTACCTGGCTATTGTAAATAGTGCTGCAACGAACATTGTGGTGAATGTGCCTTTTTGAAATACGGTTTTCTCTGGGTATATGCCCAGAAGTGGGATTGCTGGATCAGATGGTAATTCTATTTCTAATTTTTTTAAGGAAACTCCATACTGTTCTCCATAGGGACTGTATCAATTTACATTCCCACCAATAGTGGAAGAGGGTTCCTTTTGTCCACACCCTCCCCAGAATTGGTTGTTTGTAGATTTTCTGATGATGCCGATTCTAACAGGTGTGAGGTGATACCTCATTGTAGGTTTGATTTGCATTTCTCTAATAATTAGTGCTGTTGAGCAGCTTTTCATGTGCGTCTTGGCCATCTCTGTGTCTCCTTTGAAGAAACGTCTCTTTAGATCTTCTGCCCATTTTTTTTGGGTTGTTTGTTTTTTTAATATTAAGCTGCATGAGCTGTTTATATATATTGGAGATTAAACCTCTGTCCATTGATTCGTCTGCAACGATTTTCGCCCATTCAGAGGGATGCCTTTTTCCATTCCCGTGTTTTTTAACAAAAAAGGAAAGAAAGGAAAAGAAGCAGAACACTAATGTGCGTAAAATATGCCTTTTGAAACGGTCGTTTTGAAATATGGACGTCCTTTGAATTTTTTGGTCGATATGTGACCCCAGGATTTGTTTTCAGGGCAGGTGTCATTTACAGGCCTGCAATGATTTTGAATATCAACTGACCATTAGCGTTGGGATTAAAGCTGCTGTTGTGTGAAACGGCCACAAGGTGGCAGCAGTTCACCCTTACCAAATCTGGTTACTAGGGCAAGAGAGCCTCAGTGGAAGTGGTGTTCTAGATTGGAGTTTAGAATGGAATGTGCCAGGAGAAAGCCCCTCACGTTTGTCTCACTACTTCTTGTTCGTGTTTTTAATTTAAGTTTTTATTTTTTATTACAGCAAGTTTGATTACAATGTTTGGCTTGTTGTAGGTGTGGAAGATGTGGTTCTTTTACACATATACAGATGACTGTTCTTCTTGGGATCCTTTTCCCATGTACGTTATGACAGAATGTTGAGTAGTCCTCTCTTGGTATTCTGTAGGTCTTTGGTGATTATATATGTCACCTGTGTTTGTATATGTCTGTTAACCCCGATATCGTAATGAAACCAATCCTCACACCTTTCCATTGGTGAACCATAAGTTTGTTTAATGAATCTGTGATTGCCCTTCTCCGTGGAAATATCTGCCCTGGTATCCATTTTTAGGTAACACCTCTAAGTGATATGATATGATATGTGTCTTTCACTTTCTGAGTTACTACAAGTCACGTGATTACTTCTAGACTCATCTACGGTGGTGCAAATGGCATTGTGTCCTTTTTTCCCTTGGCTTCTCTTCTGCCTTAGCGAGGTCCATTTTCAACAATGTGATTCCCTGAGGGTTGTGGATTAGCTGACCTGGGCAGCCTTCCACTGCCGGCCCGCCCTCCCCTGGTGTGCCTCGTCAGGCTGTATGCTGACACACCGGTCACTGCCAGCATATGGGCCAGGAGTAGGCTATGGCTTGGGGGTAAGCTGTAGGGCTGGTGGTGGTTTTCCGTTTCGGACTAGGGTTAGGGTTAGGGAACGGCAAGGCTTAGGGCACAGGTGAGGGTACGGAAACGTGTGAGGGTCCGGCTACGTGCTGACGCACAGGTCAGTGCCAGCGTATGGGCCAGGAGTAGGCTACGGCGTAGTGTAAGGTGTAGGGCTGGTGGTGGGTTTCTGTGACGGGCTAGGGTTAGGGTTAGGGAACGGCAAGGCTTAGGGCACAGGTGATGGTACGGAAACGTGGGAGGGTTAGGCTACGTGCTGACGCACGGCTCAGTGCCAGCGTACGGGCCAGGAGTAGGCTACAGCGTAGTGTAGAGTGTAGGGCTGGTGGTGGGTTTCCGTACGGCGCTAGGGTTAGTATAAGGGAACGGCAAGGCTTAGGGCACAGGTGAGGGTAGAGTAACATGGGAGGGTCAGGCTATGTGCTGAAGCACAGGTCAGTGCCCGCGTACGGGCCAGGAGTAGGCTATGGCGTAGGGCATGGTGTAGGGCTGGTGGTGGGTTTCCGTTCCGGGCTAGGGTTAGTGTTAGGGAACGGCAAGGCTTAGGGCACAGGTGAGGGTACGGAAACGTGTGAGGGTCAGGGTACGTGTTGACGCATGGGTCTGTGCCAGCGTACGGGCCAGGAGTAGGCTATGGCGTAGGGTAAGGTGTAGGGCTGGTGGTGGGTTTCCGTTCCGGGTTAGGGTGAGGGTATCCCAAGGCTTAGGGCACAGGTGAGTGTACTGAAACGTGGGATGGTCAGGCAACGTGCTGACGCACGGGCCAGGGCCAGCGTACGGGACAGGAGTAGGCTACTGCTTGGGGGTAAGTTGTAGCGCTGGTGGTGGCTTTCCGTTCAGGGCTAGGGTTAGTGTTAGGGAACGGCAAGGCTTAGGGCAGAGGTGAGGGTACGGAAACGTGGGAGGGTCAGGCTACGTGCTGACTCACTGGTCAGTGCCAGCGTACGGGCCAGGAGTAGGCTACGGGTTGTGCGTAAGTTGTAGGGCTGGTGGTGGGTTTCTGTTCGGGCTAGGGTTAGGGTTAGGGAACGGCAAGGCTTAGGGCACAGGTGAGGGTACGGAAACGTGGGAGGGTCAGGCTACGTGCTGACGCATGGGTCAGTGCCCGCGTACGGGCCAGGAGTATGCTGCGGCGTAGGGTAAGGTTTAGGGCTTGTGGTGGGTTTCCATTCCGGGCTGGGATTAGGGTTAGGGAACCGCAAGGCTTAGGGCACAGGTGAGGTTACGGAAACGTGGGAGGGTCAGGCTACATGCTGACGCATGGGTCATTGCCAGCGTACGGACCAGGATTAGGCTTCAGCTTGGGGGTAAGGTGTAGGGCTGGTGGTGTGTTTCCGTTCCGGGCTAGGGTTAGGGTTACGGAACGGCAGGGCTTAGGGCACAGGTCAGGGTACGGAAACGTGTGAGGGTCAAGCTACGTGCTGACGCACGGGTCAGTGACAGCGTACGGGCCAGGAGTAGGATACGGCGTAGGGTAAGGTTGAGGGCTGGTGGTGGGTTTCCTTTCCTGGTTAGCGTTAGGGTGAGGGAACGGCAAGGCTTAGGGCACAGGTGAGGGTACGGAAAAGTGGGATGGTCAGGCTACGTGCTGACGCACGGGTCAGTGCCAGCGTACGGGCTAGGAGTAGGCTACGGCTAAGGGATAAGGTGTAGGGCTGGTGGTGTGTTTCCGTTCCGGGCTAGGGTTAGTGTTAGGGAACGGCAAGTCTTAGAGCACAGGTGAGGGTACGGAAACGTGGGAGGGTCAGGCTAAGTACTGACGCATGGGTCAGTGCCAGCGTATCAGCCAGGAGTAGGCTATGGCTTGGGGGTAAGCTGTAGGGCTGGTGGTGTGTTTCCTTTCCGGACTAGGGTTAGGGTTAGGGAATGGCAACGGTTAGGGCACAGGTGAGGGTACGGAAACGTGGGAGGGTCAGGCTACGTGCTGACACAGAGGTCAGTGCCAGCGTACGGGCCAGGAATAGGCTACGGCTTGGGGGTAAGGTGTAGGGCTGATGGTGGGTTTCCGTTCCGGGTTAGGGTTAGTGTTAGGGAACGTCAAGGCTTAGGGCACAGGTGAGGGTACGGAAATGTGGGAAGGTCAGGCTTCGTGCTGACGCACAGGTCAGTGCCAGCGTACGGGCCAGGAGTAGGCTACGGCATAGGGTTAGATGTAGGTCTGGTGGTGGGTTTCCGTTCCGGGCTAGGGTTAGGGTGAGGGAACTGCAAGGCTTAGGGCACTGGTGAGGGTACGGAAACGTGGGAGGGTCAGGCTACGTGCTGATTCACGGGTCAGTGCCAGCGTATGGGCCAGGAGTAGTGTATGGCGTAGGGTATGGTTTAGGGCTTGTCGTGGTTTTCCATTCCGGGCTAGGGTTAGGGTTAGGGAACTGCAAGGCTTAGGGCACAGGTGATGGTACGGAAACATGCGAGGTTCAGGCTACGTGCTGACGCACGTGTCAGTGCCAGCGTACGGGCCAGCAGTAGGCTTCAGCTTGGGGGTAAGGTTTAGGGCTGGTGGTGAGTTTCCGTTCCGGACTAGGGTTAGGGTTAGGGAACTGCAAGGCTTAGGGCACAGGTGAGAGTACGGAAACGTGGGAGGTTCAGGCTACGTGAAGACGCACGGGTCAGTGCCAGCATACGGGCCAGGAGTAGGCTTCGGCGTAGGGTAAGGTGTAGGGCTGGTGGTGGATTTCCGTCTCGGGCTAGGGTTAGGGATAGGGAACGGCAAGGCTTAGGGCACAGGTGAGTGTACAGAAACGTGGGAGGGTCAGGCTACATGCTGACGCATGTGTCAGTGCCAGCGTACGGGCCAGGAGTAGGCTATGGCATACGGTAAGGTGTAGGGCTGGTGGTGGGTTTCCGTTCCGGGCTAGGGTTAGGGTTAGGGAACAGCAAGGCTTAGGGCACAGGTGACGGTACGAAACGTGGGAGGGTCAGGCTTCGTGTTGACGCAAGGGTCAGTGTCAGCGTATGGACCAGGAGTAGGATACGGCGTAGGGTATGGTTTAGGGCTGGTGGTGGGTTTCCATTTCGGGCTAGGGTTAGGGTTAGGTAACGGCAAGGCTTAGGGCACAGGTGAGGGTACAGAAACGTTGGAGGGTCAGGCTACGTGCTGACGCACGGGTCAGTGCCAGCGTATGGGCCAGGAGTAGGCTATGGCGTAGGGTAAAGTGTAGGGCTGGTGGTGGGTTTCCGTTCCTGGCTTGGGTTAGGGTGAGGGAACGGCTAGGCTTAGGGCACAGGTGAGGGTACGGAAACGTGGGAGTGTCAGGCTACATGCTGATTCACGGGTCAGTGCCAGCGTACGGGCCAGGAGTAGGCTACGGCGTAGGGTAAGGTGTAGGGCTTGTGGTGGTTTTCCGTTCCGGGCTAGGGTTAGGGTTAGGGAACGGAAAGGCTTAGGGCACAGGTGAGGGTACAGAAACGTGGGAGGGTCAGGCTAAGTGCTGACGCACGTGTCAGTGCCAGCGTAAGGACCAGGAGTAGGCGACGGCATACGGTAAAGTTTAGGGCTGGTGGTGGGTTTCCGTTCCGGGCTAGGGTTAGGGTTAGGGAACGGCAAGGCTTAGGGCACAAGTGAGGGTTCGGAAACGTGGGAGGGTCAGGCTACGTGCTGACACACGGGTCAGTGCCAGCGTACCGGCCAGGAGTAGGCTACGGCTTGGGGGTTAGTTGTAGGGCTGGTGGTGGGTTCCTGTTCCGGGCTAGGGTTAGTGTTAGGGAACGGCAAGGCTTAGGGCACATGTGAGGGTACGGAAGCGTGGGAGGGTCAGGCTACGTGCTGACACACGGGTCCGTGCCAGCGTACGGGCCAGGAGTAGGCTATGGCTTGGGAAGATTAGGTGTAGGGCTGGTGGTGGGTTTCCCTTCCTTACTAGGTTTAGGGTTAGGGAACGGCAAGGCTTAGGGCACAGGTGAGGGTACGGAAATGTGGAAAGGTCAGGCTACGTGCTGACGCACAGGTCAGTGCCAGTCACGGGCCAGGAGTAGGCTACTGCGTAGAGTAAGGTGTATGGATGGTGGTGGGTTTCCGTTCCATGCTAGGGTTAGTGTGAGGGAACTGCAAGGCTCAGGGCACAGGTGAGGGAACGGAAACATGGGAGGGTCAGGCTACGTGCTGATTCACGGGTCAGTGCCAGCGTACGGGCCAGGAGTAGGCTACGGCGTAGGGTATGGTGTAGGGCTGGTGGTGGTTTTCCGTTCCGGGCTAGGCTTAGGGTTAGGGAACGGCAAGGCTTATGGCACAGGTGAGTGTACGGAAACGTGGGAGGGTCAGGCTACATGCTGACGCACGTGTCAGTGCCAGCGTACGAGCCAGGAGTAGGCTACGGCATACGGTAAGGTGTAGGGCTGGTGGTGGGTTTTCGTTCCGGGCTAGGGTTAGTGTTAGGGAACAGGAAGGCTTAGGGCATAGGTGAGGTTACGGAAACCTGGGAGGTTCAGGCTACGTGCTGACGTACGGTTCAGTGCCAGTGTACGGGCCAGGAGTACGCTATGGCTTGGGGGTTAGGTGTAGGGCTTGTGGTGTGTTTCCGTCCCGTACTAGGGTTAGGGTTAAGGAACTGCAAGGCTTAGGGCACAGGTGACGTTACGGTAACGTGGGAAGGTCAGGCTACGTGCTGACGCACAGGTCAGTGCCAGCGTACTGGCCAGGAGTAGGCTACGGCTTGGTGGTTAGGTGTAGGGCTGGTGGTGGGTTTCCGTTCCGGGCTAGGGTTAGTGTTAGAGAACGGCAAGGCTTAGGGCACAGGTGAGGGTACGGAATCGTGGGAGGGTCAAGCTACTTGCTGACGCACGGGTCAGTGCCAGCGTACGGGCCAGGAGTATGCTATGGCTTGGGGGTTAGGTGTAGGGCTGGTGGTGGGTTTCCGTTCCGTACTAGGTTTAGGGTTAGGGAACGGCAAGGCTTAGGGCACAGGTCAGGGTACGGAAACGTGTGAGGGTCAAGCTACGTGCTGACGCACGGGTCAGTGACAGCGTACGGGCCAGGAGTAGGATACGGCGTAGGGTAAGGTTGAGGGCTGGTGGTGGGTTTCCTTTCCTGGTTAGCGTTAGGGTGAGGGAACGGCAAGGCTTAGGGCACAGGTGAGGGTACGGAAAAGTGGGATGGTCAGGCTACGTGCTGACGCACGGGTCAGTGCCAGCGTACGGGCTAGGAGTAGGCTACGGCTAAGGGATAAGGTGTAGGGCTGGTGGTGTGTTTCCGTTCCGGGCTAGGGTTAGTGTTAGGGAACGGCAAGTCTTAGAGCACAGGTGAGGGTACGGAAACGTGGGAGGGTCAGGCTAAGTACTGACGCATGGGTCAGTGCCAGCGTATCAGCCAGGAGTAGGCTATGGCTTGGGGGTAAGCTGTAGGGCTGGTGGTGTGTTTCCTTTCCGGACTAGGGTTAGGGTTAGGGAATGGCAACGGTTAGGGCACAGGTGAGGGTACGGAAACGTGGGAGGGTCAGGCTACGTGCTGACACAGAGGTCAGTGCCAGCGTACGGGCCAGGAATAGGCTACGGCTTGGGGGTAAGGTGTAGGGCTGATGGTGGGTTTCCGTTCCGGGTTAGGGTTAGTGTTAGGGAACGTCAAGGCTTAGGGCACAGGTGAGGGTACGGAAATGTGGGAAGGTCAGGCTTCGTGCTGACGCACAGGTCAGTGCCAGCGTACGGGCCAGGAGTAGGCTACGGCATAGGGTTAGATGTAGGTCTGGTGGTGGGTTTCCGTTCCGGGCTAGGGTTAGGGTGAGGGAACTGCAAGGCTTAGGGCACTGGTGAGGGTACGGAAACGTGGGAGGGTCAGGCTACGTGCTGATTCACGGGTCAGTGCCAGCGTATGGGCCAGGAGTAGTGTATGGCGTAGGGTATGGTTTAGGGCTTGTCGTGGTTTTCCATTCCGGGCTAGGGTTAGGGTTAGGGAACTGCAAGGCTTAGGGCACAGGTGATGGTACGGAAACATGCGAGGTTCAGGCTACGTGCTGACGCACGTGTCAGTGCCAGCGTACGGGCCAGCAGTAGGCTTCAGCTTGGGGGTAAGGTTTAGGGCTGGTGGTGAGTTTCCGTTCCGGACTAGGGTTAGGGTTAGGGAACTGCAAGGCTTAGGGCACAGGTGAGAGTACGGAAACGTGGGAGGTTCAGGCTACGTGAAGACGCACGGGTCAGTGCCAGCATACGGGCCAGGAGTAGGCTTCGGCGTAGGGTAAGGTGTAGGGCTGGTGGTGGATTTCCGTCTCGGGCTAGGGTTAGGGATAGGGAACGGCAAGGCTTAGGGCACAGGTGAGTGTACAGAAACGTGGGAGGGTCAGGCTACATGCTGACGCATGTGTCAGTGCCAGCGTACGGGCCAGGAGTAGGCTATGGCATACGGTAAGGTGTAGGGCTGGTGGTGGGTTTCCGTTCCGGGCTAGGGTTAGGGTTAGGGAACAGCAAGGCTTAGGGCACAGGTGACGGTACGAAACGTGGGAGGGTCAGGCTTCGTGTTGACGCAAGGGTCAGTGTCAGCGTATGGACCAGGAGTAGGATACGGCGTAGGGTATGGTTTAGGGCTGGTGGTGGGTTTCCATTTCGGGCTAGGGTTAGGGTTAGGTAACGGCAAGGCTTAGGGCACAGGTGAGGGTACAGAAACGTTGGAGGGTCAGGCTACGTGCTGACGCACGGGTCAGTGCCAGCGTATGGGCCAGGAGTAGGCTATGGCGTAGGGTAAAGTGTAGGGCTGGTGGTGGGTTTCCGTTCCTGGCTTGGGTTAGGGTGAGGGAACGGCTAGGCTTAGGGCACAGGTGAGGGTACGGAAACGTGGGAGTGTCAGGCTACATGCTGATTCACGGGTCAGTGCCAGCGTACGGGCCAGGAGTAGGCTACGGCGTAGGGTAAGGTGTAGGGCTTGTGGTGGTTTTCCGTTCCGGGCTAGGGTTAGGGTTAGGGAACGGAAAGGCTTAGGGCACAGGTGAGGGTACAGAAACGTGGGAGGGTCAGGCTAAGTGCTGACGCACGTGTCAGTGCCAGCGTAAGGACCAGGAGTAGGCGACGGCATACGGTAAAGTTTAGGGCTGGTGGTGGGTTTCCGTTCCGGGCTAGGGTTAGGGTTAGGGAACGGCAAGGCTTAGGGCACAAGTGAGGGTTCGGAAACGTGGGAGGGTCAGGCTACGTGCTGACACACGGGTCAGTGCCAGCGTACCGGCCAGGAGTAGGCTACGGCTTGGGGGTTAGTTGTAGGGCTGGTGGTGGGTTCCTGTTCCGGGCTAGGGTTAGTGTTAGGGAACGGCAAGGCTTAGGGCACATGTGAGGGTACGGAAGCGTGGGAGGGTCAGGCTACGTGCTGACACACGGGTCCGTGCCAGCGTACGGGCCAGGAGTAGGCTATGGCTTGGGAAGATTAGGTGTAGGGCTGGTGGTGGGTTTCCCTTCCTTACTAGGTTTAGGGTTAGGGAACGGCAAGGCTTAGGGCACAGGTGAGGGTACGGAAATGTGGAAAGGTCAGGCTACGTGCTGACGCACAGGTCAGTGCCAGTCACGGGCCAGGAGTAGGCTACGGCGTAGAGTAAGGTGTATGGATGGTGGTGGGTTTCCGTTCCATGCTAGGGTTAGTGTGAGGGAACTGCAAGGCTCAGGGCACAGGTGAGGGAACGGAAACATGGGAGGGTCAGGCTACGTGCTGATTCACGGGTCAGTGCCAGCGTACGGGCCAGGAGTAGGCTACGGCGTAGGGTATGGTGTAGGGCTGGTGGTGGTTTTCCATTCCGGGCTAGGCTTAGGGTTAGGGAACGGCAAGGCTTATGGCACAGGTGAGTGTACGGAAACGTGGGAGGGTCAGGCTACATGCTGACGCACGTGTCAGTGCCAGCGTACGAGCCAGGAGTAGGCTACGGCATACGGTAAGGTGTAGGGCTGGTGGTGGGTTTTCGTTCCGGGCTAGGGTTAGTGTTAGGGAACAGGAAGGCTTAGGGCATAGGTGAGGTTACGGAAACCTGGGAGGTTCAGGCTACGTGCTGACGTACGGTTCAGTGCCAGTGTACGGGCCAGGAGTACGCTATGGCTTGGGGGTTAGGTGTAGGGCTTGTGGTGTGTTTCCGTCCCGTACTAGGGTTAGGGTTAAGGAACTGCAAGGCTTAGGGCACAGGTGACGTTACGGTAACGTGGGAAGGTCAGGCTACGTGCTGACGCACAGGTCAGTGCCAGCGTACTGGCCAGGAGTAGGCTACGGCTTGGTGGTTAGGTGTAGGGCTGGTGGTGGGTTTCCGTTCCGGGCTAGGGTTAGTGTTAGAGAACGGCAAGGCTTAGGGCACAGGTGAGGGTACGGAATCGTGGGAGGGTCAAGCTACTTGCTGACGCACGGGTCAGTGCCAGCGTACGGGCCAGGAGTATGCTATGGCTTGGGGGTTAGGTGTAGGGCTGGTGGTGGGTTTCCGTTCCGTACTAGGTTTAGGGTTAGGGAACGGCAAGGCTTAGGGCACAGGTGAGGGTACAGAAATGTGGGAGGGTCAGGCTACGTGCTGACTCACGGGTCAGTGCCAGCGTACGGGCCAGGAGTAGGCTACGGCGTAGGGTATGGTGTAGGGCTGGTGGTGGTTTTCCATTCCGGGCTAGGGTTAGGGTTAGGGAACCGCAAGGCTTAGGGCACAGGTGACGGTACGGAAACGTGGGAGGGTCAGGCTACGTGCTGATGCAAGGGTCAGTGCCAGCGTACAGGCCAGTAGTAGCCTTCGTCGTAGGGTAAGGTGTATGGCTAGTGGTGGGTTTCTGTTCCGGGCTAGGGTTAGGGATAGGGAACGGCAAGGCTTAGGGCACTTGTGAGGGTACGGAAACGTGGGAGGGTCAGGCTACGTGCTGATGCACGGGTCAGTGCCAGCGTACCGGCCAAGAGTAGGCTACGGCTAGGGGGTTAGGTGTAGGGCTTGTGGTGGGTTTCCGTTCCGGGCGAGGGTTAGGGTTAGGGAACGTCAAAGCTTAGGGCACAGGTGAGGGTACGGAAACATGGGAGGGTCAGGCTACGTGCTGACGCACGGGTCAGTGCCAGCGTACCGCCAGGAGTAGGCTACGGCTTGGGGGTTAGGTGTAGGGCTGGTGGTATGTTTCCATTCCAGGCTAGGGTTAGTGTTAGGGAACGGCAAGGCTTAGGGCACAGGTGAGGGTACGGAAACGTGGGAGGGTCAGGCTACGTGCTGACTCACGGGTCAGTGCCTGCGTACGGGCAAGGAGTAGGCTACGGCGTAGGGTATTGTGTAGTGCTGGTGGTGGTTTTCCATTCCGGGCTAGAGTTAGGGTTAGGGAACGGCAAGGCTTAGGGCACAGGTGAGGGTATGGAAACGTGGGAGGGTCAGGCTACGTGCTGATGCAAGGGTCAGTGCCAGCGTACGGACCAGGAGTAGGCTTTGGCTTGTGGGTAAGTTGTAGGGCTGGTGGTGGGTTTCCGTTCCAGGCTAGGTTTAGGGTTAGGGAACGGCCAGGCTTAGGGCACAGGTGAGGGTACGGAAACGTGGGAGGGTCAGGCTACATGCTGACGCACGGGTCAGTGCCAGCGTACGGGCCCGGAATAGGCTAGGGCTTGGGGGTAACGTGTAGGGCTGGTGGTGGGTTCCTGTTCGGGGCTAGGGTTACGGTTAGGGAACGGCAAGGCGTAGGGCACAGGTGAGGGTACGGAAACGTGGGAGGGTCAGGCTACGTGCTGACGCACGGGTCAGTGCCAGCATACGGGCTAGGATTAGGCTACGGCTTGGGGTTAAGGTGTAGGTCTGTTGGTGGGTTTAGGTTCAGGGCTAGGGTTAGGGTTAGGGAACGGCAAGGCTTAGGGCACGTGTGAGGGTACAGAAACGTTGGAGGGTCAGCCTACGTGCTGACGCACCGGTCAGTGCCAGCATAACGGCCAGGTGTAGGCTACGGCTTGTGGGTTAGTTGTAGGGCTAGTGGTGGGTTTCCGTTTCGAGCTAGGGTTAGTGATAGGGAACGGCAAGGCTTAGGACACTGGTGAGGGCACGGAAACGTGGGAGGGTCAGGCTACGTGCTGACGCACGGGTCAGTGCCAGCGTATGGGCCAGGATTAGGCTACGGCTTGGGTTTAAGGTGTAGGGCTGGTGGTTTGTTTCTGTTCCGTGCTAGGGTTAGGGTTAGGGAACGGCAAGGCTTAGGGCACAGGTGAGGGTACGGAAACGTGGGAGGGTCAGGCTACGTGCTGATGCACGGGTCAGTGCCAGCATACCGGTCAGGAGGAGGCTACGGCTTGGGGGTTAGTTGTAGGCCTGGTAGTGGGTTTCCGTTACGGGCTAGGGTTAGGGTTAGGGAACGGCAAGGCTTAGGGCACAGGTGAGGGTACGGAAACGTGGGACGGTCAGGCTACATACTGACGCACGTGTCAGTGCCAGCGAACCGGCCAGGAGTAGGCTATGGCTTGGGGGTAAGCTGTAGGGCTGGTGGGGGTTTCCGTTCCGGGCTAGGGTTAGGTTTAGGGAACGGCAAGGCTTAGTTCACTGGTGAGGGTACGGAAACGTGTGAGGATCAGGCTACGTGCTGACGCACGGGTCATTGCCAGCGTACGGGCCAGGAGTAGGCCACAGCGTAGGGTAATGTGTAGGGCTGGTGGTGGGTTTCCTTTCCTGGCTAGAGTTAGGGTGAGGGTACTGCAAGGCATAGGGCACAGATGAGGGAACGGAAACGTGTGATGGTCAGGCTACGTGCTGACTCACGGGTCAGTGCCAGTGTACGGGCCAGAAGTAGGCTACGGCGTAGGGTAAGGTGTAGGGCTGGTGGTGGGTTTCCGTTCCAGGCTAGGGTTAGGGGTAGGGAACAGCAAGGCTTAGGGCACAGGTGAGGGTACGGAAAGTGGGGAGTGTCAGGCTACATGATGACGCATGTGTCAGTGCCAGCGTACTGGCCAGGAGTAGGCTACGGCATACGGTAAGGTGTAGGGCTGGTGGTGGGTTTCCGTTCCCGGCTTGGTTAGGCTTAGGGAAGCGGAAGGCTTACGGCACAGGTGAGGGTACAGAAACGTGAGAGGGTCAGGCTACTTGCTGACGCACGGGTCAGTGGCAGCGTATGGGCCAGGAGTAGGCTACGGCTTGGTGGTAAGGTGTAGGGCTGGTGGTGTGTTTCCGTACCGGGCTAGGTTTAGGGTTAGGGAACGGAAAGGCTTAGGGCACAGGTGAGGGTACGGAAACGTGGGAGGGTCAGGCTACGTGCTGACGCACGGGTCAGTGCCAGCGTACGGGCCCGGAATAGGCTAGGGCTTGGGGGTAACGTGTAGGGCTGGTGGTGGGTTTCCGTTCGGGGCTAGGGTTACCGTTAGGGAACGGCAAGGCGTAGGGCACAGGTGAGGGTACGGAAACGTGGGAGGGTCAGGCTATGTGCTGACTCACGGGTCAGTGCCAGCATACGGGCCAGGATTAGGCTACGGCTTGGGGTTAAGGTGTAGGTCTGTTGGTGGGTTTAGTTTCCGGTCTAGGGTTAGGGTTAGGGAACGGCAAGGCTTAGGGCACATGTGAGGGTACAGAAACGTGGGAGGGTCAGCCTGCGTGCTGACGCACCGGTCAGTGCCAGCGTACCGGCCAGGAGTAGGCTATGGTGTAGGGTAAGGTTTAGGGCTGCTGGTGGGTTTCCGTTCTTGGCTAGGGTTAGGGTGAGGGAACGGCAAGGCTTAGGGCACCGGTGAGGGTACAGAAACGTGGGAGGGTCAGTCTACGTGCTGACTCACGGGTCAGTGCCAGCGTTCGGGCCAGGAGTAGGCTACGGCGTATGGTAAGGTGTAGGGATTGTGGTGGGTTTCCGTTCCGGGCTAGGGTTAGGGTTACGGAACGGCAAGGCTTAGGGCACAGGCGAGGGTACGGAAACGTGGGAGGGTCAAGCTTCATGCTGACGCACGGGTCAGTGCCAACGTACTGGCCAGGACTAGGCTACGGCATACGATAAGGTGTAGGGCTGGTGGTGGGTTTCCGATCAGGGCTAGGGTTAGGGATAGGGAATGGCAAGGCTTAGGGCACATGTAAGGTTACGGAAAGGTGGAAGGGTCAGGCTACGTGCTGACGCACGGGTCACTGCCAGCATATGGGCCAGGAGTAGGCTACGGCGTGGTGGTAAGGTGTAGGGCTGTTGGTGGGTTTCTGTTCCGGGCTAGGGTTAGGGTTAGGGAACGCCAAGGCTTAGGGCACAGGTGAGGGTACGGAAACGTGTGAGGGTCAGGCTACGTGCTGACGCACGTGTCAGTGCCAGCGTACCGGCCAGGAGTAGGCTACGGCTTGTGGGTAAGTTGTAGGGCTGGAGGTGGGTTTCCGTTCCGGGCTAGTGTTAGGGTTAGTGAACGGCAAGGCTTAGGGCACAGGTGAGGGTACGTCAACGTGGGAGGGTCAGGCTACGTGCTGATGAAAGGGTCAGTGCCTGAGTACGAGCCAAGAATAGGCTACGGCGTAGGGAAAGGTGTAGGGCTTGTGGTGGGTTTCCTTTCCGGGCTAGGGTTAGGGTTAGGGAACGGCAAGGCTTAGGGCCCAGGTGAGGGTCCGCAAACGTGGGAGGGTCAGGCTACGTGCTGACGCACGGGTCAGTGCCAACGTATGGGCCAGGAGTAGGCTACGGCTTGTGGGTAAGTTTTAGGGTTCGTGGTGGTTTTCCGTTCCGGGTTAGGGTTAGGGTTAGAGAACGGCAAGGCTTAGGGCACAGGTGAGGGTACGGAAACGTGGGAGGGTCAGGGTACGTGCTAAAGCACAGGTCAGTGCCCGTGTACGGGCCAGGTGTAGGCTACGGCATAGGGTAATGTGTAGGGCGGGTGGTGGGTTTCCGTTCTGGGCTAGGGTTAGGGTAAGGGAACGGCAAGGCTTAGGGCACAGGTGAGTGTACGGAAAAGTGAGAGGGTCAGGCTACGTGATGACGCACGGGTCAGTGCCAGCGTACGGGCCAGGAGTAGGCTACGGCATAGGGAAAGGTTTAGGGCTGGTGGTGGGTTTGCGTTCCGGGCTAGGGTTAGGGATAGGGAATGTCAAGGCTTAGGGCACATGTGAGGGTACGGAAACGTGAGAGGGTCAGGCTACATGCTGACGCACGGGTCAGTGCCAGCGTACGGGCCAGGAGTAGGCTACGTTGTAGCGTATGGTGTAGGGCTGGTGGTGCGTTTCCGTTCCGGGCTAGGGTTAGGGGTAGGGAACGGCAAGGCTTAGGGCACAGGTGAGGGTACAGAAAAGTGGGAGGGTCAGGCTACATGCTGACGCACTGGTCAGTGCCAGCGTACGGGCCAGGAGTAGGCTACGGCTTGTGGCTAAGATTTAGGGCTGGTGGTGGCTTTCCGTTCCGGGCTAGGGTTAGGGTTAGAGAACAGCAAGGCTTATGGTACAGGTGAGGGTACGGAAACGTGGGAGGGTCAGGCTACGTGCTGACGCACGGGTCAGTGCCCGCGTACGGGCCAGGTGTAGGCTACAGCATAGGGTAAGGTGTAGGGCTGTTGGTGGTTTTCCGTTCTGGGCTAGGGTTAGGGTTAGGGAACGGCAAGGCTTAGGGCACAGGTGAGGGTACGGAAAAGTGGGAGGGTCAGGCTACGTGCTGACGCATGGGTCAGTGCCAGCGTACGGGCCAGGAGTAGGCTACGGCTTGGGGGTAAGGTGTAGGGCTGGTGGTGGGTTTCCGTTCCGGGCTAGGGTTAGGGTTACGGAACGGCAAGGCTTAGGGCACGGGGGAGGGTACAGAAACTTGGGAGGGTCAGGCTACTTGCTTATGCTAGGGTTAGTGCCACCGAACGGGCCAGGTGTAGGCTACGGCTTGGGGGTAAGGTGTAGGGCTGGTGGTGGGTTTCCGTTCCGGGCTAGGGTTAGGGTTACGGAACGGCAAGGCTTAGGGCACAGATGAGGGTACGGAAACGTGGGAGGGTCAGGCTACATGCTGACGCAAGGGTCAGTGCCAACGTACAGGCCAGGAGTAGGCTACGGCGGAGGTTAAGGTGTAGGGCTGGTGGTGGGTTTCCGTTCCGAGCTAGGGTTAGGGTTAGGGAACGGGAAGGCTTAGCGCACAGATGAGGGTACGGAAACGTGGGAGGGTCAGGCTACGTGCTGTTGAAAGGGTCAGTGCCTGCGTACGGGCCAGGAATAGGCTACAGCTTGGGGTAATGTGTAGGGCTGGTGGTGGGTTTCTGTTCCGGGCTAGGGTTAGGGTAGGGAACGGCAAGGATTAGGGCACAGGTGATGTTATGGAAACGTGGGAGGGTCAGGCTACATGCTGACACACGGGTCAGTGCCAGCGTACGGGCCAGGACTAGGCTACGGCATACGATAAGGTGTAGGGCTGGTGGTGGGATTCCGTGCCGGGCTAGGGTTAGTGTTAGGGAACGGCAAGGCTTAGGGCACAGGTGAGCGTACGGTAACATGGGAGGGTCAGGCTACGTGCTGAAGCACAGGTCAGTGCCCGAGTACGGGTCAGGTGTAGGTTACGGCATAGAGTAAGGTGTAGGGCTGGTGGTGGGTTTCCGTTCCGGGCTAGGGTTAGGGTTAGTGAACGGCAAGGCTTAGGGCACAGGTGAGGGTACGGAAACGTGGGAGGGTCAGTCTACTTGCTGATGAAAGGGTCAGTGCCTGCGTATGAGCCAGGAATAGGCTACGGCGTAGGGAAAGGTGTAGGGCTGGTGGTGGGTTTCGGTTCCGGGCTAGGGTTAGGGTTAGGGAACGGCAAGGCTTAGGGCACAGGTGAGGGTCCGCAAACGTGGGAGGGTCAGGATTCGTGCTGACGCACGGGTCTGTGCCAGCGAACGGGCCAGGAGTAGGCTATGGCTTGGGGGTAAGGTGTAGGGCTGGTGGTGGGTTTCCGTTCCGGGCTAGGGTTAGGGATAGTGAACGGCCAGACTTAGGGCACAGGTGAGGGTACGGAAACGTGGGAGGGTCAGGCTAAGTGCTGATGAAACGGTGAGTGCCGGCGTACGAGCCAGGAATAGGCTACGGCGTTGGGAAAGGTGTAGGGCTGGTGGTGGGTTTCCGTTCCGGGCTAGGGTTAGGGTTACGGAACGGCAAGGCTTAGTGCTAAGGAGAGGGTACGGAAACGTGGGAGGGTCACGCTACCTGCTGACACACGGGTCAGTGCCAGCGTACGGGCCAGGAGTAGGCTACGGCGTAGGGTAAAGTGTAGGGCTGATGGTGGGTTTCCGTTCCGGGCTAGGGTTAGGGTTAGGAAACGGCAAGGCTTAGGGCACAGGTGAGGGTACGGAAACGTGTGAGGGTCAGGCTACGTGCTGACGCACGTGTCAGTGCCAGCGTACCGGCCAGGAGTAGGCTACGGCTTGGGGGTAAGTTGTAGGGCTGGTGGTCTTTTTCCGTTCCGGTGTAGGGTTAGGGTTAGTGAACGGCAAGGCTTAGGGCACAGGTGAGGGTACAGAAACGTGGGAGGCTCAGGCTAAGTGCTGATGAAAGTGTCAGTGCCTGCGTACGAGCCAGGAATAGGCTACGGCGTAGGGAAATGTGTAGGGCTGGTGGTGGGTTTCCGTTCCGGGCTAGGGTTAGGGTTAGGGAACGGCAAGTCTTAGGGCACAGGTGAGGGTCCGCAAACGTGGGAGGGCCAGGCTACGTGCTGAAACACAGGTCAGTGCCCGCGTATGGGCCAGGTGTAGGCTACGGCATAGGGTAAGGTGTAGGGCTGGTGGTGGGTTTCCCTTCCGGGCTAAGGTTAGTGTTAGGGAATGGCAAGGCTTAGGGCCCACATGAGGGTACGGAAACTTGGGAGGGTCAAACTACATGCTGACGCACGGGTCAGTGCGAGCGTACGGGCGAGGAGTAGGCTTCCCAGTAGGGAAAGGTTTAGGGATGGTGGTGGGTTTCCGTTCCGGGTTAGGGTTAGGGTTAGGGAACAGCAAGGCCTAGGGCACAGGTGAGGGTACGGAAACGTGGGAGGATCAGGCTACGTGCTGACGCACGGGTCATTGCCAGCGTACGGGCCAGGAGTAGGCTACGGCGTAGTGTAAGGTGTAGGGCTGGTGGTGGGTTTTCGTTCCGGGCTACGGTTACGGTTAGGGAATGGCAAGGCTCAGGGCACATGTGAGGGTACAGACACGTGGGAGTGTATGGCTAGGTGCTGAAGTACGGGTCACTGCCAGGGTACGGGCAAGGAGTAGGCTACGGCATAGGGTAAGGTGTAGGGCGGGTGGTGGGTTTCCGTTCTGGGCTAGGGTTAGGGTTACGGACCGGCAAGGCTTAGGGCACAGATGAGGGTACGGAAACGTGGGAGGGTCTGGCTACGTGCTGATGAAAGGGTCAGTGCCTGCGTACGGCCCAGGAATAAGTTACGGCGTAGGGAAAGGTGTAGGGCTGGTGGTGGGTTTCCGTTCCGGGCTAGAGTTTGGGTTAGGGAACGGCAAGGCTTACAGCACAGGTGAGGGTACGGAAACGTGAGAGGGTTAGGCTACGTGCTGACGCACGGTTCAGTGCCAGCGTACGGGCCAGTAGTATGCTACGGCGTAGGGTAAGGTGTAGGGCTGGTGGTGGGTTTCCGTTCATGGGCTAGGGTTAGGGTTAGGAAACGGCAAGGCTTAGGGCCCAGGTGAGGGTACAGAAACGTGGGAGGGTCAAAGTACGTGCTGACGCATGGGTCAGTGCCAGCGTACAGGCCAGGTGTAGGCTACGGCATAGGGAATGGTTTAGGGCTAGTGGTGGGTTTCCGTTCCGGGCTAGGTTTAGGGTTAGGGAACAGCAAGGCTTAGGGCACAGGTGAGGGTACGGAAACCTGGGAGGGTCAGGCTAAGTGCTGATGCACGGGTCAGTGCCAGCATACGGGCCACGAGTAGGCTACGGCTTTGGGGTAAGTTGTAGGGCTGGTGGTGTGTTTCTGTTCAGGGGTAGGGTTAGTGTTAGGGAACGGCAAGGCTTAGGGCACAGATGAGGGTACGGAAACGTGGGATGGTCAGGCTACATGCTGACGCACGGGTCAGTGCCAGCGTACCGGCCAGGAGTAGGCTATGGCTTGGGGTTAAGCTGTAGGGCTGGTGCTGGGTTTCCGTTACCGACTAGGGTTAGGGTTAGGAAACAAGAAGGCTTAGTGCACAGGTGAGGGTACGGAAAAGTGTGGGGGTCAGGCTACGTGCTGACGCACTGGTCAGTGCCAGCGTTCGGGCCAGGAGTAGGATACGGCGTAGGGTAAGGTGTAGGGCTGGTGGTGGGTTTCCGTTCCGGGCTATGGTTAGGGTTAGGGAACGGCAAGGCTTAGGGCACAGGTGAGGGTACGGAAACGTGGGAGGGTCAGGCTACTTGCTGACGCACGGGTCAGTGCCAGCGTATGGGCCAGGAGTAGGCTAAGGCTTGGGTGTAAGTTGTAGGCCTGGTGGTGGATTTCCGTTCCGGGCAAGGGTTAGGGTTAGGGAACGGCAAGGCTTAGGGCAGTGGTGAGGTTACGGAAACGTGGGAGGGTCAGGCTACGTGCTGACGCACAAGTCAGTGCCAGCGTACCGGCCAGGAGTAGGCTACGGCTTGGGGGTTAGGTGTAGGGCTGGTGATGAGTTTCCGTTCCGGGCTAGGGTTAGTGTTAGGGAACAGGAAGGCTTAGGGCATAGGTGAGGTTACGGAAACCTGGGAGGTTCAGGCTACGTACTGACGCACGGTTCAGTGCCAGTGTACGGGCCAGGAGTATGCTATGGCTTGGGGGTTAGGTGTAGGGCTTGTGGTGTGTTTCCGTCCCGTACTAGGGTTAGGGTTAGGGAACGGCAAGGCTTAGGGCACAGGTGAGGGTACAGAAACGTGGGAAGTTCAGGCTACGTGCTGACGCACAGGTCAGTGCCAGCTTACGGGCCAGGAGTAGGCTATGGCTTGGGGGTTAGGTGCAGGGCTGGTGGTGAGTTTCCGTTCCGTACTAGGTTTAGGGTTAGGGAATGGCAAGGCTTAGGGCACAGGTGAGGGTACGGAAATGTGGGAGGGTCAGGCTACGTGCTGACTCACGGGTCAGTGCCAGCGTACGGGCCAGGAGTAGGCTACGGCGTAGGGTATGGTGTAGGGCTGGTGGTGGTTTTCCATTCAGGGCTAGGGTTAGGGTTAGGGAACCGCAAGGCTTAGGGCACAGGTGAGGGTACGGAAACGTGGGACGGTCAGGCTACGTGCTGATGCAAGGGTCAGTGCCAGCGTACAGGCCAGTAGTGGCCTTCGTCGTAGGGTAAGGTGTACGGCTAGTGGTGGGTTTCTGTTCCGGGCTAGGGTTAGGGATAGGGAACGGCAAGGCTTAGGGAACAGGTGACGGTACGGAAACGTGGGAGGGTCAGGCTACGTGCTGACTCACGGGTCAGTGCCAGCGTACGGGCCAGGAGTAGGCTACGGTGTAGGGTAAGGTGTAGGGCTGGTGGTGGGTTTCCGTTCCGGGTTAGGGTTAGGGAACGGCAAGTCTTAGGGCAGATGTGAGTGTACGGAAACGTGGGAGGGTTATGCTACATGCTGACGCACGTGTCAGTGCCAGCGTACGGGGCAGGAGTAGGCTATGGCTTGGGAAATTTAGGTGTAGGGCTGGTGGTGGGTTTCCATTCCGTAGTAGGTTTAGGGTTAGGGAACGGCAAGGCTTAGGGCACAGGTGAGTGTACGGAAATGTGGAAAGGTTAGGCTACGTGCTGACGCACAGGTCCGTGCCAGTAACGGGCCAGGAGTAGGCTACGGCGTAGGGTAAGGTGTAGGGCTGGTGGTGGGTTTCCGTTCGGGCTAGCGTTATGGTGAGGGAACTGCAAGGCTTAGGGCACAGGTGAGGGAACGGAAACGTGGGAGGGTCAGGCTATGTGCTGATTCACGGGTCAGTGCCAGCGTACGGACCAGGAGTAGGTTACGGCGTAGGGTAAGGTGTAGGGCTTGTGGTGGTTTTCCGTTCCGGGCTAGGGTTAGGGTTAGGGAACGGCAAGGCTTAGGGCACAGGTGAAGGTACGGAAACGTGGGAGGGTCAGGCTACGTGCTGACGCACGGGTCAGTGTCAGCGTACGGACCAGGTGTAGGCTACGGCTTGGGGGTAAGGTGTAGGGCTGATGGTGGGTTTCCGTTCCAGTCTAGGGTTAGGGTTATGGAACCGCAAGACTTAGGGCCCACGTGAGGGTACGGAAACGTGGGAGGGTCAGGCTACGTGCTGACGCACGGGTCAGTGCCAGCGAACCGGCCAGGAGTAGGCTATGGCTTGGGGGTAAGCTGTAGGGCTGGTGGTGGGTTTCCGTTCAGGGCTAGGGTTAGGGTTAGGGAACGGCAAGTCTTAGTTCACTGGTGAGGGTACGGAAACGTGTGAGGATCAGGCTACGTGCTGACGCACGGGTCAGTGCCAGCGTACGGGCCAGGAGTAGGCTACAGCGTAGGGTAAAGTGTAGGGCTGGTGGTGGGTTTCCTTTCCTTGCTAGAGTTAGGGTAAGGGTACTTCAAGGCATAGGGCACAGATGAGGGAACGGAAACGTGTGATGGATAGGCTAAGTGCTGACTCACGGGTCAGTGCCAGTGTACGGGCCAGAAGTAGGCTACGGCGTAGGGTAAGGTGTAGGGCTGGTGGTGGGTTTCCGTTCCAGGCTAGGGTTAGTGGTAGGGAACAGCAAGGCTTAGGGCACAGGTGAGGTTACGGAAAGGGGGGAGTGTCAGGCTACATGCTGACGCATGTGTCAGTGCCAGCGTACTGGCCAGGAGTAGGCTACGGCATACGGTAAGGTGTATGGCTGGCGTTGGGTTTCCGTTCCGGGCTAGGATTAGGGTTAGTGAACGACAAGTCTTAGGGAACAGGTGAGGGTACGGAAACGTGGGAGGGTCAGGCTACGTGCTGATGAAAGGGTCAGTGCCTGCGTACGGGCCAGGAATAGGCTACGGCTTGGGGTAAGGTGTAGGGCTGGTGGTGGGTTTCTGTTCCGGGCTAGGGTTAGGGTGAGGGAACGGCAAGGCTTAGTGCTAAGGAGAGGGTACGGAAACGTGGGAGGGTCAGGCTACATGCTGACACACGGGTCAGTGCCAGGGTACGGGCCAGGACTAGGCTACGGCATACGATAAGGTGTAGAGATGGTGGTGAGATTCCGTGCCGGGCTAGGGTTAGGGTTAGGGAACGACAAGGCTTAGGGCACAGGTGAGGGTACGGTAACATGGGAGGGTCAGGCTACGTGCTGAAGCACAGGTCAGTGCCCGCGTACGGGCCAGGTGTAGGCTACGGCATAGAGTAGGGTGTAGGGCTGGTGGTGGGTTTCCGTTCTGGGCTAGGGTTAGGGTTAGTGAACGGCAAGGCTTAGGGCACAGGTGAGGGTACGAAAACGTGGGAGGGTCAGTCTACTTGCTGATGAAATGGTCAGTGCCTGCGTATGAGCCAGGAATAGGCTACGGCGTAGGGAAAGGTGTAGGGCTGGTGGTGGGTTTCGGTTCCGGGCTAGGGTTAAGGTTAGGGAACGGCAAGGCTTAGGGCACAGGTGAGGGTCCGCAAACGTGGGAGGGTCAGGCTTCGTGCTGACGCACGGGTCTGTGCGGGCCAGGAGTAGGCTACGGCTTGGGGGTAAGGTGTAGGGCTGGTAGTGGCTTTCCGTTCCGGGCTACGGTTAGGGTTAGGGAACGGCAAGGCTTAGGGCACAGGTGAGGGTACGGAAACGTGGGAGGGTCAGGCTAAGTGATGATGCACGGGTCAGTGCCAGCGTACTGGCCAGGAGTAAGCTACGGCTTGGGGGTTAGGTGTAGGGCTGGTGGTGGGTTTCCGTTCCGGGCTAGGGTTAGGGTTAGGGAACGGCAAGGCTTAGGGCACAGGTGAGGGTAAGGAAACGTGGGAGGGTCAGGCTACATGCTGACGCACGGGTCAGTGCCAGCGTACGGGCCAGGAATAGGCTATGGCTTGTGGGTAAGCTGTAGGGCTGGTGGTGGGTTTCCGCTCCGGACTCGGGTTAGGGTTAGGGAACGGCAAGGCTTAGGGCACAGGTGAGGGTACGGAAACGTGTGAGGGTCAGGCTACGTGCTGACGCACCTGTCAGTGCCAGCGTACATGCCAGGAGTAGGCTACGGCGTAGGGTAAAGTGTAGGGTTGCTGATGGGTTTCTGTTCCTGGCTAGGGTGAGGGTGAGGGAACGGCAAGGCTTAGGGCACAGGTGATGGTACGGAAACGTGGGAGGGTCAGGCTACGTGCTGACGCACGGGTCAGTGCCAGCGTACGGGCCAGGAGTAGGCTACGGCTTGTGGGTAAGGTTTAGGGCTGGTGGTGGGTTTCCGTTCCGGGCTAGGGTTAGGGTTATGGACCGGCAAGGCTTAGGGCACAGATGAGGGTACGGAAACGTGGGAGGGTCTGGCTATGTGCTGATGAAAGGGTCAGTGCCTGCGTACGGGCCAGGAATAGGTTACGGCGTAGGGAAAGGTGTAGGGCTGGTGGTGGTTTTCCGTTCCGGGCTAGGGTTAGGGTTAGGGAACGGCAAGGCTTACAGCACAGGTGAGGGTACGGAAACATGAGAGGGTTAGGCTACGTGCTGACGCACGGTTCAGTGCCAGCATATGGGCCAGGAGCAGGCTATGGCGTGGTGGTAAGGTTTAGGGCTGGTGGTGGGTTTCTGTTCCGGGCTAGGGTTAGGGTTAGGGAACGTCAAGGCTTAGGGCACAGGTGATTGTACGGAAACGTGGGAAAGTCAGGCTACGTGCTGACGCACGGCTCAGTGCCAGCGTACGGGCCAGGAATAGGCTATGGCGTAGGGTAGAGTGTAGGGCTGGTGGTGGGTTTCTGTTCCGGGCTAGGGTTAGGGTTAGGAAACGGCAAGGCTTAGGGCACAAGTGAGGGTACGGAAACGTGTGAGGGTCAGGCTACGTTCTGACGCACGTGTCAGTGCCAGCGTACTGGCCAGGTGTAGGCTACCGCTTGGGGGTAAGGTGTAGGGCTGGTGGTGGGTTTCCGCTCCGGGCTAGGGTTAGGGTTAGTGAACGGCAAAGCTTAGGGCACAGGTGAGGGTATGGAAATGTGGGAGGGTCAGGCTACGTGCTGATGAAACGGTGAGTGCCGGCGTACGAGCCAGGAATAGGCTACGGCGTTGGGAAAGGTGTAGGGCTGGTGGTGGGTTTCCGTTCCGGGCTAGGGTTAGGGTTAGGGAACGGCAAGGCTTAGGGCACAGGTGAGGGTCCGCAAACGTGGGAGGGTCAGGCTATGTGCTGACGCATGGGTCAGTGCCAGCATTCGGGCCAGGAGTAGGCTACGGCGTAGGGTAAGGTTTACGACTGGTGGTGGGTTTCTGTTCCGGGCTAGGGTTAGTGTTAGGGATCGGCAAGGCTTAGGGCCCCGGTGTGGGTACGGAATCGTGGGGGGGTCAGATTACATGCTGACGCAGAGGTCAGTGCCAGCGTATGGGCCAGGAGTAGGCTACGGAGAAGGGAAAGGTTTAGGGCTGGTTGTGGGTTTCCTTTCAGGTCTAGGGTTAGGGTTAGGGAACGGCAAGGCTTAGGGCACAGGTGAGGGTACGGAAACGTGGGAGGGTCAGGCTACGTGCTGACGCACGGGTCAGTGCCAGCGTACCGGACAGGATTAGGCTACGGCTTGGGGGTTAGGTTTAGGGCTGGTGGTGGGTTTCCGTTCGGGGCTAGGGTTAGTGTTAGGGAACAGCATGGATTAGGGCACACGGGAGGGTAAGGAAACGTGGGAGGGTCAGGCTACGTACTGACGCACGGGTCAGTGCCAGCGTACGGGCCAGGAGTAGGCTATGGCTTGGGGCTTAGGTGTAGGGCTTGTGGTGTGTTTCTCTTCCATACTAGTGTTAGGGTTAAGGAACGGCAAGGCTTAGGGCACAGGTGACGTTACGCTAATGTGGGAAGGACAGGCTACGTGCTGACGCACATGTCAGTGCCAGCGTATGGACTAGGAGTAGGCTACGGCTTGGGGGTAAGGTTTAGGGCTGGTGGTGGGTTTCCTTTCAGGTCTAGGGTTAGGGTTAGGGAACGGCAAGGCTTAGGGCACAGGTGAGGGTACGGAAACGTGGGAGGGTCAGGCTACGTGCTGACGCACGGGTCAGTGCCAGCGTACCGGACAGGATTAGGCTACGGCTTGGGGGTTAGGTTTAGGGCTGGTGGTGGGTTTCCGTTCCAGGCTAGGGTTAGTGTTAGGGAACAGCATGGCTTAGGGCACACGGGAGGGTAAGGAAACGTGGGAGGGTCAGGCTACGTACTGACGCACGGGTTAGTGCCAGCGTACGGGCCAGGAGTAGGCTATGGCTTGGGGCTTAGGTGTAGGGCTTGTGGTGTGTTTCTCTTCCGTACTAGTGTTAGGGTTAAGGAACGGCAAGGCTTAGGGCACAGGTGACGTTACGCTAATGTGGGAAGGACAGGCTACGTGCTGACGCACATGTCAGTGCCAGCGTATGGACTAGGAGTAGGCTACGGCTTGGGGGTAAGGTTTAGGGCTGGTGGTGGGTTTCCGTTGGAGGCTAGGGTTAGGGTTAGGGAACGGCAAGGCTTAGGGCACAGGTGAGGGTACGGAAACGTTGGAGTGTCAGGCTACATGCTGACGCATGGGTCAGTGCCAGCGTACGGGCCAGGAGTAGGCTACAGCTTGTGGGTAAGGTTTAGGGCTGGTGGTGGGTTTCCGTTCCGGGCTAGGGTTAGAGTTAGGGAACGGCAAGGCGTAGGGCAGAGGTGAGGGTACGGTAACATTGGAGTGTCAGGCTACGTGCTGAAGCACATGTCAGTGCCCGCGTATGGGCCAGGTGTAGGCTACGGCATAGGGTAAGGTTTAGGGCTGGTGGTCGGTTTCCGTTCTTGGCTAGGGTTAGGGTTACGGAACGGCAAGGCTTAGGGCACAGGTGAGGGTACGAAAACGTGGGAGGGTCAGGCTACATGCTGACGCAAGGGTCAGTGCCACCGTACAGGCCAGGAGTAGGCTACGGCGTAGGTTAAAGTGTAGGGCAGGTGGTGGGTTTCCGTTCAGGGCTAGGGTTAGGTTTAGGGAATGTCAAGGCTTAGGGCACAGGTGAGGGTACGGAAACATGGGAGGGTCATGCTGCGTGCTGACGCACTGGTCAGTGCCATCGTATGGGCAAGGAGTAGGCTACGGCGTAGGTTAAAGTGTAGGGCAGGTGGTGGGTTTCCGTTCAGGGCTAGGGTTAGGTTTAGGGAATGTCAAGGCTTAGGGCACAGGTGAGGGTACTGAAACGTGGGAGGGTCAGGCTACGTGCTGACGCACTGGTCAGTGCCATCGTATGGGCAAGGAGTAGGCTACGGCGTAGGGTAAGGTGTAGGGCTGGTGGTGGGTTTCCGTTCCGGGCTAGGTTTAGGGTTACGGAACCGCAAGGCTTAGGGCACGGGTGAGGGTACGGAAAGGTGGGAGGGTCAGGCTACTTGCTGATGCTCAGTTTAGTGCCACCGAACGGGCCAGGAGTAGGCTACGGCTTGGGGGTAAGGTGCAGGGCTGGTGGTGGGTTTCCGTTCCCGGCTAGGGTTAGGGTTAGGGAACGGCAAGGCTTAGGGCACAGGTGAGGGTACGGAAATGTGAGAAGGTCAGGCTACGTGCTGACGCACGTGTCAGTGCCAGCGTACGGGCCAGGAGTAGGCTACGGCGTAGGGTAAGGTGTAGGGCTGGTGGTGGGTTTCCGTTCCGGGCTAGGTTTAGGGTTAGGGAACGGCAAGAGTTAGGGCACAGGTGAGGGTACGCAAACGTGGTAGGGTCAGGCTATGTGCTGACGCATGGGTCAGTGCCAGCGTTCGGGCCAGGAGTAGGCTACGGCGTAGGGTAAGGTGTACGACTGGTGGTGGGTTTCCGTTCCGGGCTAGGGTTAGTGTTAGGGAACGGCAAGGCTTAGGGCCCCGGTGTGGGTACGGAATCGTGGGGGGGTCAGATTACATGCTGACGCAGAGGTCAGTGCCAGCGTACGGGCCAGGAGTAGGCTACGGAGAAGGGAAAGGTTTAGGGCTGGTGGTGGGTTTCCTTTCAGGTCTAGGGTTAGGGTTAGGGAACGGCAAGGCTTAGGGCACAGGTGAGGGTACGGAAACGTGGGAGGGTCAGGCTACGTGCTGACGCACGGGTCAGTGCCAGCGTACCGGACAGGATTAGGCTACGGCTTGGGGGTTAGGTTTAGGGCTGGTGGTGGGTTTCCGTTCCAGGCTAGGGTTAGTGTTAGGGAACAGCATGGCTTAGGGCACACGGGAGGGTAAGGAAACTTGGGAGGGTCAGGCTACGTACGGACGCACGGGTCAGTGCCAGCGTACGGGCCAGGAGTAGGCTATGGCTTGGGGCTTAGGTGTAGGGCTTGTGGTGTGTTTCTCTTCCGTACTAGTGTTAGGGTTAAGGAACGGCAAGGCTTAGGGCACAGGTGACGTTACGCTAATGTGGGAAGGACAGGCTACGTGCTGACGCACATGTCAGTGCCAGCGTATGGACTAGGAGTAGGCTACGGCTTGGGGGTAAGGTTTAGGGCTGGTGGTGGGTTTCCGTTGGAGGCTAGGGTTAGGGTTAGGGAACGGCAAGGCTTAGGGCACAGGTGAGGGTACAGAAACGTTGGAGTGTCAGGCTACATGCTGACGCATGGGTCAGTGCCAGCGTACGGGCCAGGAGTAGGCTACAGCTTGTGGGTAAGGTTTAGGGCTGGTGGTGAGTTTCCGTTCCGGGCTAGGGTTAGAGTTAGGGAACGGCAAGGCGTAGGGCAGAGGTGAGGGTACGGTAACATGGGAGTGTCAGGCTACGTGCTGAAGCACATGTCAGTGCCCGCGTATGGGCCAGGTGTAGGCTACGGCATAGGGTAAGGTTTAGGGCTGGTGGTCGGTTTCCGTTCTTGGCTAGGGTTAGGGTTACGGAACGGCAAGGCTTAGGGCACAGGTGAGGGTACGAAAACGTGGGAGGGTCAGGCTACATGCTGACGCAAGGGTCAGTGCCACCGTACAGGCCAGGAGTAGGCTACGGCGTAGGTTAAAGTGTAGGGCAGGTGGTGGGTTTCCGTTCAGGGCTAGGGTTAGGTTTAGGGAATGTCAAGGCTTAGGGCACAGGTGAGGGTACGGAAACATGGGAGGGTCATGCTACGTACTGACGCACGGGTCAGTGCCAGCGTACGGGCCTGGAGTAGGCTACGGCGTAGGGTAAGGTGTAGGGCTGGTTGTGGGTTTCCGTTCCGGGCTACATTTAGGGTTAGGGAACGGCAAAGCTTAGGGCACATGTGAGGGTACGGAAACGTGGGAGGGTCAGGCTACGTGCTGACGCACGGGTCAGTGCCAGTGTACGGGCCAGGAGTAGGCTACAGCTTGTGGGTATGGTTTAGAGCTGGTGGTGGGTTTCCGTTCGGGTCTAGGGTTAGGGTTAGGGAACGGCAAGGCTTACGGCACAGGTGAGGGTACGGAAACGTGGGAGGGTCAGGCTACGTGCTGACGCACGGGTCAGTGCCCGCGTACGGGCCAGGTGTAGGCTATGACATATGGTAAGGTGTAGGGCTGGTGGTGGTTTTCCGTTCCGGCTAGGGTTAGGGTTAGGGAACGGCAAGGCTTAGGGGACAGGTGAGGGTACGGAAACGTGGGAGGGTCAGACCACGTACTGATGCATGGGTCAGTGCCAGCGTACGGGCCAGGAGTAGGCTACGGCGTAGGGTAAGGTGGAGGGCTGGTGGTGGGTTGGCATTGTGGACCACGGTTAGGGTTAGGGAACGGCAAGGCTTAGGGCACAGGTGAGGGTACTGAAACGTGGGAGGGTCAGGCTACGTGCTGACGCACTGGTCAGTGCCATCGTATGGGCAAGGAGTAGGCTATGGCGTAGGGTAAGGTGTAGGGCTGGTGGTGGGTTTCCGTTCCGGGCTAGGTTTAGGGTTACGGAACTGCAAGGCGTAGGGCACGGGTGAGGGTACGGAAAGGTGGGAGGGTCAGGCTACTTGCTGATGCTCAGTTTAGTGCCACCGAACGGGCCAGGAGTAGGCTACGGCTTGGGGGTAAGGTGCAGGGCTGGTGGTGGGTTTCCGTTCCGGGCTAGGGTTAGGGTTACGGAACGGCAAGGCTTAGGGCACAGGTGAGGGTACGAAAACGTGGGAGGGTCAGGCTACATGCTGACGCAAGTGTCAGTGCCACCGTACAGGCCAAGAGTAGGCTACGGCGTAGTGTAACGTGTAGGGATGGTGGTGGGTTTCCGTTCCGGGCTATGGTTAGGGTTAGGGAACGGCAAGGCTTAGGGCACAGGTTAGGGTACAGAAACGTGGGAGAGTCAGGCTACGTGCTGACGCACGTGTCAGTGCCAGCGTACCGGCCAGGAGTAGGCTACGGCTTGGGGGTTAGGTGTAGGGCTGGTGGTGGGTTTCCGTTACGGGCTAGGGTTAGGGTTAGGGAACGGCAAGTCTTAGGGCACAGGTGAGGGTACAGAAACGTGCGAGGGTCAGGTTATGTGCTGACGCATGGGTCAGTGCCAGCGTACCGGCCAGGAGTAGGCTACGGCTTCGGGGTTAGGTGTAGGGCTGGTGGTGGGTTTCCGTTCCGGGCTAGGGTTAGGGTTAGGGAACGGCAAGTCTTAGGGCACAGGTGATGGTACGGAAACTTGGGAGCGTCAGGCTACGTGCTGACGGATGGGCCAGTGCCAGCGTACAGGCCAGGAGTAGGCTATGTCGTAGGGTAAGGTCTAGGGCTGGTGGTGGGTTTCCGTTCCGGGCTAGGGTTAGGGTTTGGGAACGGCAAGGCTTAGGGCACAGGTGAGGGTACGGAAATGTGGGAAGGTCAGGCTACGTGCTGACACACGGGTCAGTGCCAGGGTACGGGCCAGGAGTAGGCTACGGCGTAGGGTAAGGTGTAGGGTTGGTGGTGGGTTTCCGTTCCGGGCTATGGTTAGGGTTAGTGAAAGGCAAGGCTTAGGGCACAGGTGAGGATACGGAAACGTGGGAGGGTCAGGCTACGTGCTGACGCACGTGTCAGTGCCAGAATACGGGCCAGGAGTAGGCTACGGCTTGGGGGTAAGTTGTAGGGCTGGTGGTGCGTTTCCGTTGGGGGCTAGGGTTAGGGTTAGGGAACGGCAAGGCTTAGGGCACAGGTGAGGGTACGGAAACGTGGGAGGGTCAGACAACGTGCTGACGCACGGGTCAGTGCCAGCGTACGGGCCAGGAATAGGCTACGGCGTAGGGTAAAGTGTAGGGCTGGTGGTGGGTTTCCGTTCCGGGCTAGGGTTAGGGTTACGGAACGGCAAGGCTTAGTCCTCAGGTGAGGGTACGGAAAAGTGGGAGGGTTTCGCTACCTGCTGACGCACGGGTCAGTGCCAGCGTACAGGCCAGGAGTAGGCTACGGCGTAGGGTAAGGTGTAGGGCTGGTGGTGGGTTTCCGTTACGGTCTAGGGTTAGGGTTAGGGAACGGCAAGGCTTAGGGCACAGGTGAGGGTATAGAAACGTGCGAGGGTCAGGTTATGTGCTGACGCACGGGTCAGTGCCAGCGTACCGGCCAGGAGTAGGCTACGGCTTCGGGGTTAGTTGTAGGGCTGGTGGTGGGTTTCCGTTCCGGGCTAGGGTTAGGGTTAGGGAACGGCAAGTCTTAGGGCACAGGTGATGGTACGGAAACGTGGGAGCGTCAGGCTACGTGCTGACGGATGGGCCAGTGCCAGCGTACAGGCCAGGAGTAGGCTATGTTGTAGGGTAAGGTCTAGGGCTGGTGGTGGGTTTCCGTTCCGGGCTAGGGTTAGGGTTAGGGAACGGCAAGGCTTTGGGCACAGGTGAGGGTACGGAAACGTGGGAGGGTCAGGCTACGTGCTGACGCACGGGTCAGTGCCAGCGTACCGGCCAGGAGTAGGCCACGGTTTGGTGGTTAGTTGTAGGGCTGGTGGTGTGTTTCCGTTCCGGGCTAGGGTTAGTGTTAGGGAACAGCAAGGCTTAGGGCACAGGTGAGAGTACGGAAACTTGGGAGGGTCAGTGTACGTGCTGACGCAGGGGTCAGTTTCAGCATACGGGCCAGGAGTAGGCTATGGCTTGGGGGTTAGGTGTAGGGTTTGTGGTGTGTTTCCATTCCGTACTAGGTTTAGGGTTAGGGAACGGCAAGGCTTAGGGCACAGGTGACGTTACGGTAATGTGGGAAGGTCAGGCTACGTGCTGACGCACAAATCAGTGCCCGCGTATGGACCAGGAGTAGGCTACGGCTTGGGGGTAAGTTGTAGGGCTTGTGGTGTGTTTCCGTTCCGGGCTAGCGTTAGGGTTAGGGAACGGCAAGGCTTAGGGCACAGGTGAGGGTAATGCAAAACGGCAGGGTCATCATACGTGCTGATGAAAGGTTCAGTGCCTGCGTACGGGCCAGGAATAGGATACGGCGTAGGGAAAGGTATAGGGGTGGTGGTGGGTTTCCATTCCGGGCTAGGGTTAGGGTTAGGGAACGGCAAGGCTTAGGAGTTACCAGGCTGCCACCTGTAAAGAAGAGGATGCGTCACCCATAACGTCTGCTGAAATTTCTCTCCGGGCTGAGGTGAGGAAGGAAAAAAATGAGTGTGGGCCGGGACAGGAGGGGTATCTCAGGCAGGAAAATGGAAAGCTTCCAGAAGAGCGCCTGTGGCCAGGACCATCCTGGCTGGCCTGCAGGCACCAAGTGGGCCTGTGTGCTGTCGCTGGTGTGGCTCCACTGCCCTTCCTCTAGGCTTTCAAGCCCTTGTACATATTCAGGTGTTTTACCTGGGAAGGGTGGGAACAGTTCAGCAGCAGCTGGCCTGGGGCTCAGCTCACGTTTACTCACAGACGCCTCGGCACGGTCCCGCAGCTTTGCAATGAGGACCCTCCTTGCGTGGGGTGGGGCTGCTGGCTGTATGGGAGATGATTCTCCACATCTGACCAATTTCAGAATTGTTCACCGCTGGAGTAAGTGCCTTGATAGGGTTTTCCTCTGTATAACTGTTGGGTTCAGGTTTTTTTTTTCTCCAGTGTTTCAAGTTAAATTTTATTCCTCTTTTATGTATTTATAGATATAAGCATGGAAATAAGTCATTCATATAAATACATCTGTGTGAATGGAAGAACATTTTTCTGTTTCTTTTTTAAAAATTTTGAAATTTAAATTTATTTTCTTATACAGCAGGTTATTATTAGTTATGTATTTTATGCATTTACATGTATACAGGTCAATCCCAATCTCCCAACTCATCCCACCACCACCACCACCCCATGGCTTCCCCCTCTTTGTGTCCATACGTTTGTTCTCTACCTGTGTGTCTCTATTTCTGCCCTGCAAACAAGTTCATCTGTACCAATTTTCTAGGTACCAAATATAGGCATTAATATACAATATTTGTTTTTCTGTTTCTGACTTACTCCACTCTGTATTACAGTCTCTATATACATCGAGTTCTCTACAAATGACCCAGTTTCATTCCTTTATATGGTTGAGTAATACTCCATTTTATATATGTACCACATCTTTATCCGTTCTTCTGTCTGTGGGCATTTAGGTTGCTTCCATTACCTGGCTATTGTAAATAGTGCTGCAATGAACATTGTGGTGAATGTGTCTCTTTGATTTATGGTTTTCTCTGGGTATATGCTCAGAAGTGGGATTGCTGGATCAGATGGTACTCCTCTTTTTAGTTTTTTAAAGGAACCTCCATACTGTTCTCCATAGTGACTGTATCAATTTACATTCCCACCAATAGTGGAAGAGGGTTCCTTTTGTCCACACCCTCCCCAGAATTTTTGTTTGTAGATTTTCTGATGATGCCGACTCTAATGGGTGTGACGTCATACCTTATTGTAGTTTTGATTTGCATTTCTCTAACAATTAGTGATGTTGAGCAGCTTTTCATGTGCGTCTTGGCCATCTCTGTGTCTTATTTGAAGAAACGTCTATTTAGATCTTCTGCCCATTTTTGTATTGGGTTGTTTGTTTTAGTAATATTAAGCTGCATGTGCTGTTTATATATATTGGAGATTAAACCTCTGTCCATTGATTCGTTTGCAACGATTTTCGCCCATTCTGAGGGATGCCTTTTTCCATTCCCGTTTTTTTTAACAAAAAAGGAAAGAAAGGAAAAGAAGCAGAACACTAATGTGCGTAAAATATGCCTTTTGAAATGGTCGTTTTGAAATATGGACGTCCTTTGAATTTTTTGGTCGATATGTGACCCCAGGATTTGTTTTCAGGGCAGGTGTCATTTACAGGCCTGCAATGATTTTGAATATCAACTGACCATTAGCGTTGGGATTAAAGCTGCTGTTGTGTGAAACGGCCACAAGGTGGCAGCAGTTCACCCTTACCAAATCTGGTTACTAGGGCAAGAGAGCCTCAGTGGAAGTGGTGTTCTAGATTGGAGTTTAGAATGGAATGTGCCAGGAGAAAGCCCCTCACGTTTGTCTCACTACTTCTTGTTCGTGTGTTTAATTTAATTTTTTTATTTATTATTACAGCAAGTTTGATTACAATGTTTGGCTTGTTGTAGGTGTGGAAGATGTGGTTCTTTTACACATATACAGATGTCTGTTCTTCCTGGGATCCTTTTCCCATGTACGTTATGACAGAATGTTGAGTAGTCCTCTCTTGGTATTCCGTAGGTCTTTGGTGATTATATATGTCACCTGTGTTTGTATATGTGTGTTAACCCCGATATCGTAATGAAACCAATCCTCACACCTTTCCATTGGTGAACCATAAGTTTGTTTAATGAATCTGTGATTGCCCTTCTCCGTGAAAATATCTGCCCTGGTATCCATTTGTAGGTAACACCTATAAGTGATATGATATGATATGTGTCTTTCACTTTCTGACTTACTACAAGTCACGTGATTACTTCTAGACTCATCTACGGTGCTGCAAATGGCATTGTGTCCTTTTTTCCCTTGGCTTCTCTTCTGCCTTAGTGGGGTCCATTTTCAACAATGTGATTCCCTGAGGGTTGTGGATTACCTGACCTGGGCAGCCTTACCCTGACGGCCCGCACTCCCCAGGTGTGCCTCGTTGAGGTCAATATAAACAGAGCTCCAGGCAGCAATAGCCCCTGAAGCTGTGCCTGACTCCATATTCTCTGCCCCGTCAGCAGTCTCGGGGCTGTGCTAGTGGGAGGGGGTGAGGGGCCACAGCTTTGTGGGTGTCCCGGTGTGAGTGGGGTTCTGCTGGCCTTTCTGCAGGTGTTGCCATGCTGCCACCTGTAAAGAAGAGGATGTGTCACTCATACCTTCCACTGGAATTTCTCTCCGGACAGAGGTGAGGAATGAAAAAAGCATTGGGGGCCAGGACAGGAGGGGTATATCAGGTAGGGCAATGGAAAGCTTCTGGAAGAGGGCCCGGGGCCAGGACCATCCTGGCTGGCCTGCAGGCACCAAGTTGCCCTGCGTGCTGTCGCTGGTGTGGCTCCAAGGCCCTTCCTCTAGGCTTTCAAGCCCTTGTACATATTCAGGTGTTTTACCTGGGAAAGGTGGGAACAGTTCAGCTGCAGCTGTACTGGGGCTCAACTAATGTTTACTCACAGATGCCTCGGCACGTTCCCCCAGCTTTGCAATGAGGACGCTCCTTGCGTGGGGTGTGGGTTGCTGGCTGTATGGTAGATGCTTCCCCACTTCTGACCAATTTCAGAATTGTTTACCGCTGGAGCAAGTGTCCTGATAGGGTTTTCCTCTGTATAACTCGTGGGTTCACTTTTTTTTTCTTTTATGGTTCAAGTTAGATTTTATTCCAATTTTATGTATTTATAAATATAAGCATGGAAATAATTCATTCCTATAAATACATCTGTGTGACGGGAATAAATTTTTCTGTTTTATTTGTAAATTTTATTTTTTAAAATTTTGAAATTTAATTTTATTTATGTTTTTATACAGCACGTTATTATTAGTTATGTATTTTATGCATATACATGTATACAGGTCAATCCCAATCTCCCAACTCATCCCACCACCACCACCCCATGGCTTCCCACACTTGGTGTCCATAGGTTTGTTCTCTACCTCTGTGTCTCTATTTCTTCCCTGCAAACCAGTTCATCTGTACCATTTTTTTAGGCTCCACATATATGCATTAATATACAATATTTGTTTTCCTCTTTCTGACTTACTTCATTCTGTATGACAGTCTCTCGATCCATCGATGTCTCTACAAATGACCCAGTTTCATTCCCTTTTATGGCCGAGTAACATTCCATTTATATATGTACCATATCTTTATCCATTCATCTGTCTGTGGGCATTTAGGTTGCTTCCATTACCTGGCTATTGTAAATAGTGCTGCAACGAACATTGTGGTGAATGTGCCTTTTTGATTTACTGTTTTCTCTGGGTATATGCCCAGAAGTGCGATTGCTGGATCAGATGGTAATTCTATTTCTATTTTTTTTAAGGAAACTCCATAGTGTTCTCCATAATGACTGTATCAATTTACATTCCCACCAATAGTGGAAGAGGGCTCCTTTTGTCCACACCCTCCCCAGAATTGGTTGTTTGCAGATTTTCTGATGATGCCGATTCTAACAGGTGTGAGGTGATACCTCATTGTAGTTTTGATTTGCATTTCTCTAATAATTAGTGCTGTTGAGCAGCTTTTCATGTGCGTCTTGGCCATCTCTGTGTCTTCTTTGAAGAAACGTCTCTTTAGATCTTCTGCCCATTTTTGTATTGGGTTGTTTGTTTTTTTAATATTAAGCTGCATGTGTTGTTTATATATTGGAGAATAAACCTCTGTCCATTGATTCGTCTGCAACGATTTTCGCCCATTCTGAGGGATGCCTTTTTCCATTCCCGTGTTTTTTAACAAAAAAGGAAAGAAAGGAAAAGAAGCAGAACACTAATGTGCGTAAAATATGCCTTTTGAAATGGTCGTTTTGAAATATGGACGTCCTTTGAATGTTTTGGTCGATATGTGACCCCAGGATTTGTTTTCAGGGCAGGTGTCATTTACAGGCCTGCAATGATTTTGAATAACAACTGACCATTAGCGCTGGGATTAAAGCTGCTGTTGTGTGAAACGGCCACAAGGTGGCAGCAGTTCACCCTTACCAAATCTGGTTACTAGGGCAAGAGAGCCTCAGTGGAAGTGGTGTTCTAGATTGGAGTTTAGAATGGAATGTGCCAGGAGAAAGCCCCTCACGTTTGTCTCACTACATCTTGTTCGTGCTTTTAATTTAATTTTTTTATTTTTTAATTACAGCTAGTTTGATTACAATGTTTGGCTTGTTGTAGGTGTGGAAGATGTGGTTCTTTTACACATATACAGATGTCTGTTCTTCCTGGGATCCTTTTCCCATGTACGTTATGACAGAATGTTGAGTAGTCCTCTCTTGGTATTCTGTAGGTCTTTGTTGATTATATATGTCACCTGTGTTTGTATATGTCTGTTAACCCCGATATCGTAATGAAACCAATCCTCCAACCTTTCCTTTGGTGAACCATAAGTTTGTTTAATGAATCTGTGATTGTCCTTCTCCGTGGAAATATCTGCCCTGGTATCCATTTTTAGGTTACACCTATAAGTGATATGATATGTGTCTTTCACTTTCTGACTTACTACAAGTCACGTGATTACTTCTAGACTCATCTACGGTGCTGGAAATGGCATTGTGTCCTTTTTTTCCTTGGCTTCTCTTCTGCCTTAGCGGGGTCCATTTTCAACAATGTGATTCCCTGAGGGTTGTGGATTAGCTGACCTAGGCAGCCTTACCATGCCGGCCCGCCCTCCCCAGGTGTGCCTCGTTGAGGTCAATATAAACAGAGCTCCAGGCAGCAATAGCCCCTGAAACTGTGCCTGACTCCATATTCTCTGCCCCGTCAGCAGTCTCGGGGCTGTGCTGTTGGGAGGGAGTGAGGGGCCACAGCATTTTGGGTGGCCCGGTGTGAGTGGGATTCTGCTGGCCTTTCTGCAGGAGTTGTCAGGCTGCCGCCGGTAAAGAAGAGGATGTGTCACCCATAACTTCCGCTGGAATTTCTCTCCGGACAGAGGTGAGGAAGGAAAAAAGCAGTGGGGGCCGGGACAGGAGGGGAATCTCACGCAGGACAATGGAAAGCTTCTGGAAGAGCGCCCGGGCCCAGGAACACCCTGGCTGGCCTGCAGGCACCAAGTTGGCCTGCGTGCTGTCGCTGGTGTGGCTCCACGGTCCTTCCTCTAGGCTTTCAAGCCCTTGTACATATTCAGGTGTTTTACCTGGAAAGGGTGGGAACAGTTCAGCCGCAGCTGGCCTGGGGCTCAGCTCACGTTTACTCACAGATGCCTCGGCACGTTCCCCCAGCTTTGAAATGAGGACGCTCCTTGCGTGGGGTGTTGGTTGCTGGCTGTATGGTAGATGCTTCCCCACTTCTGACCAATTTCAGAATTGTTTACCGCTGGAGCAAGTGCCCTGATAGGGTTTTCCTCTGTATAACTCGTGGGTTCACTTTTTTTTTCTTTTATGGTTCAAGTTAGATTTTATTCCAATTTTATGTATTTATAAATATAAGCATGGAAATAATTCATTCCTATAAATACATCTGTGTGACGGGAATAAATTTTTCTGTTTTATTTGTAAATTTTATTTTTTAAAATTTTGAAATTTAATTTTATTTATGTTTTTATACAGCACGTTATTATTAGTTATGTATTTTATGCATATACATGTATACAGGTCAATCCCAATCTCCCAACTCATCCCACCACCACCACCCCATGGCTTCCCACACTTGGTGTCCATAGGTTTGTTCTCTACCTCTGTGTCTCTATTTCTTCCCTGCAAACCAGTTCATCTGTACCATTTTTTTAGGTTCCACATATATGCATTAATATACAATATTTGTTTTCCTCTTTCTGACTTACTTCATTCTGTATGACAGTCTCTCGATCCATCGATGTCTCTACAAATGACCCAGTTTCATTCCCTTTTATGGCCGAGTAACATTCCATTTTATATATGTACCATATCTTTATCCATTCATCTGTCTGTGGGCATTTAGGTTGCTTCCATTACCTGGCTATTGTAAATAGTGCTGAAATGAACATTGTGGTGAATGTGCCTTTTTGATTTACTGTTTTCTCTGGGTATATGCCCAGAAGTGGGATTGCTGGATCAGATGGTAATTCTATTTCTATTTTTTTTAAGGAAACTCCATACTGTTCTCCATAATGACTGTATCAATTTACATTCCCACCAATAGTGGAAGAGGGCTCCTTTTGTCCACACCCTCCCCAGAATTGGTTGTTTGCAGATTTTCTGATGATGCCGATTCTAACAGGTGTGAGGTGATACCTCATTGTAGTTTTGATTTGCATTTCTCTAATAATTAGTGCTGTTGAGCAGCTTTTCATGTGCGTCTTGGCCATCTCTGTGTCTTCTTTGAAGAAACGTCTCTTTAGATCTTCTGCCCATTTTTGTATTGGGTTGTTTGTTTTTTTAATATTAAGCTGCATGTGTTGTTTATATATTGGAGAATAAACCTCTGTCCATTGATTCGTCTGCAACGATTTTCGCCCATTCTGAGGGATGCCTTTTTCCATTCCCGTGTTTTTTAACAAAAAAGGAAAGAAAGGAAAAGAAGCAGAACACTAATGTGCGTAAAATATGCCTTTTGAAATGGTCGTTTTGAAATATGGACGTCCTTTGAATGTTTTGGTCGATATGTGACCCCAGGATTTGTTTTCAGGGCAGGTGTCATTTACAGGCCTGAAATGATTTTGAATAACAACTGACCATTAGCGCTGGGATTAAAGCTGCTGTTGTGTGAAACGGCCACAAGGTGGCAGCAGTTCACCCTTACCAAATCTGGTTACTAGGGCAAGAGAGCCTCAGTGGAAGTGGTGTTCTAGATTGGAATTTAGAATGGAATGTGCCAGGAGAAAGCCCCACACGTTTGTCTCACTACTTCTTGTTCGTGCTTTTAATTTAATTTTTTTATTTTTTTATTACAGCTAGTTTGATTACAATGTTTGGCTTGTTGTAGGTGTGGAAGATGTGGTTCTTTTACACATATACAGATGTCTGTTCTTCCTGGGATCCTTTTCCCATGTACGTTATGACAGAATGTTGAGTAGTCCTCTCTTGGTATTCTGTAGGTCTTTGTTGATTATATATGTCACCTGTGTTTGTATATGTCTGTTAACCCCGATATCGTAATGAAACCAATCCTCACACCTTTCCATTGGTGAACCATAAGTTTGTTTAATGAATCTGTGATTGCCCTTCTCCGTGGAAATATCTGCCCTGGTATCCATTTTTAGGTTACACCTATAAGTGATATGATATGTGTCTTTCACTTTCTGACTTACTACAAGTCACGTGATTACTTCTAGACTCATCTACGGTGCTGCAAATGGCATTGTGTCCTTATTTCCCTTGGCTTCTCTTCTGCCTTAGCGGGGTCCATTTTCAACAATGTGATTCCCTGAGGGTTGTGGATTAGCTGACCTGGGCAGCATTATGCTGCCGGCCTGCCCTCCCCAGGTGTGCCTCGTTGAGGACAATATAAACAGAGCTACAGGCAGCAATAGCCCTTGAAGCTGTGCCTGACTCCATATTCTCTTCCCTGTCAGCAGTCTCGGGGCTGTGCTGGTGGGAGGGAGTGAGGGGCCACAGCTTTGTGGGTGGCCCGGTGTGAGTGGGGTACTGCTGGCCTTTCTGCAGGAGTTGCCAGGCTGCCGCCTGTAAAGAAGACGTTGTGTCACACATAACTTCCGCTGGAATTTCTCTCCGGACAGAGGTGAGGAAGGAAAAAAGCAGTGGGGGCCGGGACAGGAAGGGTATCTCAGGCAGGGCAATGGAAAGCTTCTGGAAAAGCGCCCGGGTCCAGGACCACTCTGGCTGGCCTGCAGGCACCAAGTTGGCCTGCGCGCTGTCGTTGGTGTGGCTCCACTGTCCTTCCTCTAGGCTTTCAAGCCCTTGTACATATTCAGGTGTTTTACCTGGAAAGGGTGGGAACAGTTCAGCAGCAGCTGGCCTGGGGCTCAGCTCACGTTTACTCACAGATGCCTCGGCACAGTCCCCCAGCTTTGCAATGAGGACGCTCATTGCATGGGGGGTGGGTTGCTGGCTGTATGGGAGATGGTTCCCCACCTCTGACCAATTTCAGAATTGTTTACCACTGGAGCAAGTGCCGTGATAGGGTTTTCCTCTGTATAACTCGTGGGTTCAGGATTTTTTTTTTCTTTTATGGTTCAAGTTAGATTTTATTCCTCTTTTATGTATTTATAGACATAAACATGGAAATAATTCATTCCTATAAATACATCTGTGTGACTGGAAGAAGTTTTTTCTGTTTTATTTTTAAATTTTATTTTTTAAAATTTTGAAATTTAATTTTATTTAAGTTTTTATACAGCAGGTTATTATTAGTTATGTATTTTATGCATATACATGTATACAGGTCAATCCCAAACTCCCAACTCATCCAACCACCACCAAACCATGGCTTCCCACACTTGGTGTCCATACGTTTGTTCTCTACCTCTGTGTCTCTATTTCTTCCCTGCAAACCAGTTCGTCTGTACCATTTTTAGGCTCCACATATATGCATTAATATACAATATTTGTTTTCCACTTTCTGACTTACTTCATTCTGTCTGACAGTCTCTCGATCCATCGATGTCTCTACAAATGACCCAGTTTCATTCCTTTTTATGGCCGAGTAATATTCCATTTTATATATGTACCACATCTTTATCCATTCATCTGTCTGTGGGCATTTAGGTTGCTTCCATTACCTGGCTATTGTAAATAGTGCTGCAACGAACATTGTGGTGAATGTGCCTTTTTGAAATACGGTTTTCTCTGGGTATATGCCCAGAAGTGGGATTGCTGGATCAGATGGTAATTCTATTTCTAGTTTTTTTAAGGAAACTCCATACTGTTCTCCATAGTGACTGTATCAATTTACATTCCCACCAATAGTGGAAGAGGGCTCCTTTTGTCCACACCCTCCCCAGAATTGGTTGTTTGTAAATTTTCTGATGATGCCGATTCTAATAGGTGTGAGGTGATACCTCATTGTAGTTTTGATTTGCATTTCTCTAATAATTAGTGCTGTTGAGCAGCTTTTCATGTGCGTCTTGGCCATCTCTGTGTCTCCTTTGAAGAAACGTCTCTTTAGATCTTCTGCCCATTTTTTTGGGGTTGTTTGTTTTTTTAATATTAAGCTGCATGAGCTATTTATATATATTGGAGATTAAACCTCTGTCCATTGATTCGTCTGCAACGATTTTCGCCCATTCTGAGGGATGCCTTTTTCCATTCCCGTGTTTTTTAACAAAAAAGGAAAGAAAGGAAAAGAAGCAGAACACTAATGTGCGTAAAATATGCCTTTTGAAACGGTCGTTTTTAAATATGGACGTCCTCTGAATTTTTTGGTCGATATGTGACCCCAGGATTTGTTTTCAGGGCAGGTGTCATTTACAGGCCTGCAATGATTTTGAATATCAACTGACCATTAGCGTTGGGATTAAAGCTGCTGTTGTGTGAAACGGCCACAAGGTGGCAGCAGTTCACGCTTACCAAATCTGGTTACTAGGGCAAGAGAGCCTCAGTGGAAGTGGTGTTCTAGATTGGAATTTAGAATGGAATGTGCCAGGAGAAAGCCCCTCACGTTTGTCTCACTACATCTTGTTCGTGTTTTTAATTTAATTTTTTTTATTTTTTATTACAGCAAGTTTGATTACAATGTTTGGCTTGTTGTAGGTGTGGAAGATGTGGTTCTTTTACACATATACAGATGTCTCTTCTTCCTGGGATCCTTTTCCCATGTACGTTATGACAGAATGTTGAGTAGTCCTCTCTTGGTATTCTGTAGGTCTTCGGTGATTATATATGTCATCTGTGTTTGTATATGTCTGTTAACCCCGATATTGTAATGAAACCAATCCTCACACCTTTCCATTGGTGAACCATAAGTTTGTTTAATGAATCTGTGATTGCCCTTCTCCGTGGAAATATCTGCCCTGGTATCCATTTTTAGGTAACACCTATAAGTGATATGATATGATATGTGTCTTTCACTTTCTGACTTACTACAAGTCACGTGATTACTTCTAGAATCATCTACGGTGCTGCAAATGGCATTGTGTCCTTTTTTTCCCTTGGCTTCTCTTCTGCCTTAGCGGGGTCCATTTTCAACAATGTGATTCCCTGAGGGTTGTGGATTAGCTGACCTGGGCAGCCTTACCCTGCCGGCCTGCCCTCCCCAGGTGTGCCTTGTTGAGTTCAATATAAACAGAGCTCCAGGCAGCAATAGCCACTGAAGCTGTGCCTGACTCCATATTCTCTGCCCCGTCAGCAGTCTCGGGGCTGTGCTGGTGGGAGGGAGTGAGGGGCCACAGCTTTGTGGGTGGCCCAGTGTGAGTGGGGTTCTGCTGGCCTTTCTGCAGGAGTTGCCAGGCTGCCGCCTGTAAAGAAGAGGTTGTGTCACCCATACCTTCCGCTGGAATTTCTCTCCGGACAGAGGTGAGGAAGGAAAAAAGCAGTGGGGGCCGGGACAGGAGTGGTATCTCAGGCAGGACAATGGAAAGCTTCTGGAAGAGCGCCCGGGTCCAGGACCACCCTGGCTGACCTGCAGGCACCAAGTTGGCCTGCGTGCTGTCGTTGTTGTGGCTCCACTGTCCTTCCTCTAGGCTTTCAAGCCCTCGTACATATTCAGGTGTTTTACCTGGAAAGGTTGGGAACAGTTCAGCAGCAGCTGGCCTGGTGCACAGCTCACGTTTACTCACAGATGCCTCGGCACTGTCCCCCAGCTTTGCAATGAGGACGCTCCTTGTGTGGGGGGTGGGTTGCTGGCTGTATGGGAGATGGTTCCGCACCTCTGACCAATTTCAGAATTGTTTACCGCTGGAGCAATTGTGCCCTGATATGGTTTTCCTCTGTATAACTCGTGGGTTCAGGTTTTTTTTTTTCTTTTATGGTTTAAGTTAGATTTTATTCCTCTTTTATGTATTTATAGATATAAGCATGGAAATAATTCATTCCTATAAATACATCTGTGTGACGGGAAGAACTTTTTTCTGTTTTATTGTTAAATTCTATTTTTTTAAATTTTGAAATATAATTTTATTTATGTTTTTATACAGCAGGTTTTTATTAGTTATGTATTTTATGCATATACATGTATACAGGTCAATCCCAATCTCCCAAATCATCCCACCACCACCACCCCATGGTTTCCCACACTTGGTGTCCATACGTTTGTTCTCTACCTCTGTGTCTCTATTTCTTCCCTGCAAACCAGTTCATCTGTACCATGTTTTTAGGTTCCACATATATGCATTAATATACAATATTTGTTTTCCTCTTTCTGACTTACCTCATTCCGTATGACAGTCTCTCAATCCATCGATGTCTCTACAAATGACCCAGTTTCATTCCTTTTTATGGCCGAGTAATATTCCATTTTATATATGTACCACATCTTTATCCATTCATCTGTCTGTGGGCTTTTAGGTTGCTTCCATTACCTGGTATTGTAAATAGTGCTGCAATGAACATTGTGGTGAATGTGCCTTTTAGATTTACGGTTTTCTCTGGGTATATGCCCAGAAATGGGATTGCTGGATCAGATGGTAATTCTATTTCTAGTTTTTTTAAGGAAACTCCATACTGTTCTCCATAGTGACTGTATCAATTTACATTCCCACCAATAGTGGAAGAGGGCTCCTTTTTTTCACACCCTACCCAGAATTTGTTGTTTGTAGATTTTCTGATGATGCCGATTCTAACAGATGTGAGGTGATACCTCATTGTAGTTTTGATTTGCATTTCTCTAATAATTAGTGCTGTGGAGCAGCTTTTCATGTGCGTCTTGGCCATCTCTGTGTCTCCTTTGAAGAAACATGTCTTTAGATCTCTTGCGCATTTTTGTATTGGGTTGTTTGTTTTTTTAATATTAAGCTGCATGAGCTGTTTATATATATTGGAGATTAAACCTCTGTCCATTGATTCGTTTGCAACGATTTTCGCCCATTCTGAGGGATGCCTTTTTCCATTCCCGTGTTTTTAACAAAAAAGGAAAGAAAGGAAAAGAAGCAGAACACTAATGTGCATAAAATATGCCTTTTGAAACGGTCCTTTTGAAACATGGACGTCCTTTGAATTTTTTGGTCGATATGTGACCCCAGGATTTGTTTTCAGGGCAGGTGTCATTTACAGGCCTGCAATGATTTTGAATATCAACTGACCATTAGCGCTGGGATTAAAGCTGCTGTTGTGTGAAACGGCCACCAGGTGGCAGCAGTTCTCACTTGCCAAATCTGGTTACTAGGGCAAGAGAGCCTCAGTGGAAGTGGTGTTCTAGATTGGAAATGAGAATGGAATGTGCCAGGAGAAAGCCCCTCAAGTTTGTCTCACTACTTCTTGTACGTGTTTTTAATTTAATTTTTTTTTATTTTTTATTACAGCAAGTTTGATTACAATGTTTGGCTTGTTTTAGGTGTGGAAGATGTGGTTCTTTTACACATATACAGATGTCTGTTCTTCCTTGGATCCTTTTCCCATGTACGTTATGACAGAATGTTGAGTAGTCCTCTCTTGGTATTCTGTAGGTCTTTGGTGATTATATATGTCACCTGTGTTTGAATATGTCTGTTAACCCCGATATTGTAATGAAACCAATCCTCACACCTTTCCATTGGTGAACCATAAGTTTGTTTAATGAATCTGTGATTGCCCTTCTCCGTGGAAATATCAGCCCTGGTGTCCATTTTTAGGTAACACCTCTAAGTGATATGATATGTGTCTTTCACTTTCTGACTTACTACAATTCACGTGATTACTTCTAGACTCATCTACGGTGCTGCAAATGGCATTGTGTCCTTTTTTCCCTTGGCTTCTCTTCTGCCTTAGCGAGGTCCATTTTCAACAATGTGATTCCCTGAGGGTTGTGGATTAGCTGACCTGGGCAGCCTTACCCTGCCGGCCTGCCCTCCCCAGGTGTGCCTCATTGAGGCCAATATAAACAGCGCTCCAGGCAGCAATAGCCCCTGAAGCTGTGCCTGACTCCATGTTCTCTGCCCCGTCAGCAGTCTCGGGGCTGTGCTGGTGGGAGGGAGTGAGGGGCCACAGCTTTGTGGGTGGCCCGGTGTGAGTGGGGCTCTGCTGGCCTTTCTGCAGGAGTTGCCAGGCTGACACCTGTAAAGAAGAGGATGTGTCACCCATACCTTCCGCTGTAATTTCTCTCCGGACAGAGGTGAGGAAGGAAAAAAGCAGTGGGGGCCGGGAGAGGAGGGGTATCTCAGACAGGGCAATGGAAAGCTTCTGGAAGAGCGTCCAGGGCCAGGACCTCCATGGCTGGCCTGCAGGCACCAAGTTGGCCTGCGTGCTGTTGCTGGTGTGGCTCCACGGCCCTTCCTCTAGGCTTTCAAGCCCTTGTACATATTCAGGGGTTTTACCTGGAAAGGGTGGGAACAGTTCAGCAGCAGCTAGCCTGGGGCTCAGCTCACGTTTACTCACAGATGCCTCGGCACAGGCCCCCAGCTTTGCAATGAGGACGCTCCTTGCATTGGGGGTGGGTTGCTGGCTGTATGGGAGATGGTTCCCCACCTCTGACCAATTTCAGAATTGTTTACCCCTGGAGCAAGTGCCCTGATAGGTTTTTCCTCTGTATAACTCGTGGGTTCAGTTTTTTTTTTTCTTTTATGGTTCAAGTTAGATTTTATTCCTCTTTTATGTATTTATAGATATAAGCATGGAAATAATTCATTCCTATAAATACATCTGTGAGACGGGAAGAACTTTTTTCTCTTTTATATTTAAATTTTCTTTTTTAAACTTTTGAAATTTAATTTTATTTATTTTTTTATACTGCACGTTATTATTAGTTATGTATTTTATGCATATACATGTATTCAGGTCAATCCCAATCTCCCAACTCATCCCACCACCACCATCCCATGGCTTCCCACACTTGGTGTCCATACGTTTGTTCTCTACCTCTGTGTCTCTATTTATTTCCTGCAAACCAGTTCATCTGTACCATTTTTTAGGCTCCACATATATGCATTAATATACAATATTTGTTTTCCACTTTCTGACTTACTTCATTCTGTATGACAGTCTCTCGATCCATCGATGTCTCTACAAATGACCCAGTTTCATTCCTTTTTATGGCCGAGTAATATTCCATTTTATATACGTACCACATCTTTATCCATTCATCTGTCTGTGGGCATTTAGGTTGCTTCCATTACCTGGCTATTGTAAATAGTGCTGCAACGAATATTGTGGTGAATGTGCCTTTTTGATTTACGGTTTTATCTGGGTATATGCCCAGAAGTGGGATTGCTGGATCAGATAGTAATTCTATTTCTAATTTTTTAAAGGAAACTCCATACTGTTCTCCATAGTGACTGTATCAATTTACATTCCCACCAATAGTGGAAGAGGGCTCCTTTTGTCCACACCCTCCCGAGAAATTGTTGTTTGTAGATTTTCTGATGATGCCGATTCTAACAGGTGTGAGGTGATACCTCATTGTAGTTTTGATTTGCATTTCTCTAATAATTAGTGCTGTGGAGCAGCTTTTCATGTGCGTCTTGGCCATCTCTGTGTCTTCTTTGAAGAAACGTCTCTTTAGATCTTCTGCCCATTTTTGTATCGCGTTGTTTGTTTTTTTAATATTAAGCTGCATGAGCTGTTTATACATATTGGAGATTAAACCTCTGTCCATTGATTCGTTTGCAACGATTTTCGCCCATTCTGAGGGATGCCTTTTTCCATTCCCGATTTTTTTAACAAAAAAGGAAAGAAAGGAAAAGAAGCAGAACACTAATGTGCGTAAAATATGCCTTATGAAACGGTCCTTTTGAAATATGGACGTCCTTTGAATTTTTTGGTCGATATGTGACCCCAGGATTTGTTTTCAGGGCAGGTGTCATTTACAGGCCTGCAATAATTTTGAATATCAACTGACCATTAGCGCTGGGATTAAAGCTGCTGTTGTGTGAAACGGCCACAAGGTGGCAGCAGTTCTCCCTTGCCAAATCTGGTTACTAGGGCAAGACAGCCTCAATGGAAATGGTGTTCTAGATAGGAATTTAGAATGGAATGTGCCAGGAGAAAGCCCCTCAAGTTTGTCTCACTACTTCTTGTACGTGTTTTTAATTTAATTTATTTTTTATTTTTTATTACAGCAAGTTTGATTACAATGTTTAGCTTGTTGTAGGTGTGGAAGATGTGGTTCTTTTACACATATACAGATGTCTGTTCTTCCTGGGATCCTTTTCCCATGTACATTATGACAGAATGTTGAGTAGTCCTCTCTTGGTATTCTGTAGGTCTTTGGTGATTATATATGTCACCTGTGTTTGTATATGTCTGTTAACCCCGATATTGTAATGAAACCAATCCTCACACCTTTCCATTGGTGAACCATAAGTTTGTTTAATGAATCTGTGATTGCCCTTCTCCGTGGAAATATCTGCCCTGGTATCCATTTTTAGGTAACACCTATAAGTGATATGATATGATATGTGTCTTTCACTTTCTGACTTACTACAAGTCACGTGATTACTTCTAGACTCATCTACGGTGCTGCAAATGGCATTGTGTCCTTTTTTCCCTTGGCTTCTCTTCTGCCTTAGCGAGGTCCATTTTTAACAATGTAATTCCCTGAGGGTTGTGGATTAGCTGACCTTGGCAGCCTTACACTGCCAGCCCGCCCGCCCCAGGTGTGACTCGTTGAGGTCAATATAAACAGCGCTCCAGGCAGCAATAGCCCCTGAAGCTCTGCCTGACTCCATATTCTCTGCCCCGTCAGCAGTCTCGGGGCTGTGCTGGTGGGAGGGAGTGAGGGGCCACAGCTTTGTGGGTGGCCCCGTGTGAGTGGGTCTCTGCTGGCCTTTCTGCAGGAGTTGCCAGGCAGCCGCCTGTAAAGAAGAGGATGTGTCACCCATACCTTCCGCTTGAATATCTCTCTGGACAGAGGTGAGGAAGGAAAAAAGCAGTGGGGGCCGGGACATGAGGGGTATCTCAGGCAGGGCAATGGAAAGCTTCCGGAAGAGCTCCTGTGGCCAGGACCACCCTGGCTGGCCTGCAGGCACCAAGTTGGCCTGCGTGCTGTCGCTTGTGTGGCTCCACGGCCCTTCCTCTAGGCTTTCAAGCCCTTGTACATATTCAGGTGCTTTACCTGGAAAGGGTGGGAACAGTTCAGCAGCAGCTGGCCTGGGGCTCAGCTCACGTTTACTCACAGATGCCTCGGCACGGTCCCCCAGCTTTGCAATGAGGACGCTCCTTGCGTGGGGGGTGGTTTGCTGGCTGTATGGGAGATGGTTCCCCACCTCTGACCAATTTCAGAATTGTTTACCGCTGGAGCAAGTGCCCTGATAGGTTTTTCGTCTGTATAACTCGTGGGTTCACTTTTTTTTCTTTTATGGTTCAAGTTAGATTTTATTCCTCTTTTATGTATTTATAGATATAAGCATGGAAATAATTCATTCCTATAAATACATCTGTGAGACGGGAAGAACTTTTTTCTGTTTTATTTTTAAATTTTATTTTTTTAAATTTTGAAATTTAATTTTATTTATTTTTTTATACAGCACGTTATTATTAGTTATGTATTTTATGCATATACATGTATACAGGTCAATCCCAATCTCCCAACTCATCCCACCACCACCACCCCATGGCTTCCAACACTTGGTGTCCATACGTTTGTTCTCTACCTCTGTGTCTCTATTTCTTCCCTGCAAACCAGTTCATCTGTACCATTTTTTAGGCTCCACATATATGCATTAATATACAATATTTGTTTTCCACTTTCTGACTTACTTCATTCTGTATGACAGTCTCTCGATCCATCGATGTCTCTGCAAATGACCCAGTTTCATTCCTTTTTATGGCCGAGTAATATTCCATTTTATATACGTACCACATCTTTATCCATTCATCGGTCTGTGGGCATTTAGGTTGCTTCCATTACCTGGCTATTGTAAATAGTGCTGCAACGAACATTGTGGTGAATGTGCCTTTTTGAAATACGGTTTTCTCTGGGTATATGCCCAGAAGTGGGATTGCTGGATCAGATGGTAATTCTATTTCTAGTTTTTTTAAGGAAACTCCATACTGTTCTCCATAGTGACTGTATCAATTTACATTCCCACCAATAGTGGAAGAGGGCTCCTTTTGTCCACACCCTCCCCAGAATTGGTTGTTTGTAAATTTTCTGATGATGCCGATTCTAATAGGTGTGAGGTGATACCTCATTGTAGTTTTGATTTGCATTTCTCTAATAATTAGTGCTGTTGAGCAGCTTTTCATGTGCGTCTTGGCCATCTCTGTGTCTCCTTTGAAGAAACGTCTCTTTAGATCTTCTTCCCATTTTTTTTGGGTTGTTTGTTTTTTTAATATTAAGCTGCATGAGCTGTTTATATATATTGGAGATTAAACCTCTGTCCATTGATTCGTTTGCAACGATTTTCGCCCATTCTGAGGGATGCCTTTTTCCATTCCAGTTTTTTTTAACAAAAAAGGAAATAAAGGAAAAGAAGCAGAATACTAATGTGCGTAAAATATGCCTTTTGAAACGGTCTTTTTGAAATATGGACGTCCTTTGAATTTTTTGGTCGATATGTGACCCCAGGATTTGTTTTCAGGGCAGGTGTCATTTACAGGCCTGCAATGATTTTGAATATCAACTGACCATTAGCACTGGAATTAAAGCTGCTGTTGTGTGAAACGGCCACAAGGTGGCAGCAGTTCTCCCTTACCAAATCTGGTTACTAGGGCAAGAGAGCCTCAGTGGAAGTGGTGTTCTAGATTGGAATTTAGAATGGAATGTTTCCAGAGAAAGCCCCTCAAGTTTGTCTCAGTACATCTTGTTCGTGTTTTTAATTTATTTTTTTTTCTTTTTTATTACAGCAAGTTTGATTACAATGTTTGGCTTGTTGTAGGTGTGGAAGATGTGGTTCTTTTACACATATACAGATGTCTGTTCTTCCTGGGATCCTTTTCGCATGTACGTTATGACAGAGTTGAGTAGTCCTCTCTTGGTATTCTGTAGGTCTTTGGTGATTATATATGTCACCTGTGTTTGTATATGTGTGTTAACCCCGATATCGTAATGAAACAAATCCACACACCTTTCCATTCGTGAACCATAAGTTTGTTTAATGAATCTGTGATTGCCCTTCTCCGTGGAAATATCTGCCCTGGTATCCATTTTTAGGTAACACCTATAAGTGATATGATAAGATATGTGTCTTTCAGTTTCTGACTTACTACAAGTCACGTGATTACTTCTAGTCTCATCTACGGTGCTGCAAATAGCATTGTGTCCTTTTTTTCTTTGGCTCCTCCTCTGCCTTAGCGAGGTCCATTTTCAACAATGTGATTCCCTGAGGGTTGTGGATTAGCTGACCTGGGCAGCCTTACCCTGCCGGCCCGCAATCCCCAGTTGTGCTTCGTTGAGGTCAATATAAACAGAGCTCCAGGCAGCAATAGCCCCTGAAGCTGTGCCTGACTCCATATTCTCTGCCCCATCAGCAGTCTCGGGGCTGTGCTTGTGGGAGGGAGAGAGGAGCCACAGCTTTGTGTGTGGCCCGGTGTGAGTGGGGTTCTGCTGGCCTTTCTGCAGGAGTTGCCAGGCTGCCGCCTGTAAAGAAGAGTATGTGTCACCCATACCTTCCGCTGGAATTTCTCTCCGGACAGAGATGAGGAAGGAAAAAAGCAGTGTGGTCCGGGACAGGAGGGTTATCTCAGGCAGGGCAATGGAAAGCTTCTGGAAGAGCGCCCGGGGCCAGGACCACCCTGGCTGGCCTGCAGGCACCAAGTTGGCCTGCGTGCTGTCGCTGGTGTGGCTCCACGGTCCTTCCTCTAGGCTTTCAAGCCCTTGTACATATTCAGGTGTTTTACCTGGAAAGGTTGGGAACAGTTCAGCAGCAGCTGGCCTGGTGCACAGCTCACGTTTACTCACAGATGCCTTGGCACGTTCCCCCAGCTTTGCAATGAGGACGCTCCTTGCGTGGGGGGTGGGTTGCTGGCTGTATGGGAGATGGTTCCCCACCTCTGACCAATTTCAGAATTGTTTACCGCTGGAGCAATTGTGCCCTGATATGGTTTTCCTCTGTATAACTCGTGGGTTCAGGTTTTTTTTTTTCTTTTATGGTTCAAGTTAGATTTTATTCCTCTTTTATGTATTTATAGATATAAGCATGGAAATAATTCATTCCTATAAATACATCTGTGTGACGGGAAGAACTTTTTTCTGTTTTATTGTTAAATTCTATTTTTTTTAAATTTTGAAATATAATTTTATTTATGTTTTTATACAGCAGGTTTTTATTAGTTATGTATTTTATGCATATACATGTATACAGGTCAATCCCAATCTCCCAAATCATCCCACCACCACCACCCCATGGTTTCCCACACTTGGTGTCCATACGTTTGTTCTCTACCTCTGTGTCTCCATTTCTTCCCTGCAAACCAGTTCATCTGTACCATTTTTTTAGGTTCCACATATATGCATTAATATACAATATTTGTTTTCCTCTTTCTGACTTACCTCATTCCGTATGACAGTCTCTCGATCCATCGATGTCTCTACAAATGACCCAGTTTCATTCCTTTTTATGGCCGAGTAATATTCCATTTTATATATGTACCACATCTTTATCCATTCATCTGTCTGTGGGCTTTTAGGTTGCTTCCATTACCTGGCTATTGTAATTAGTGCTGCAATGAACATTGTGGTGAATGTGCCTTTTAGATTTACGGTTTTCTCTGGGTATATGCCCAGAAATGGGATTGCTGGATCAGATGGTAATTCTATTTCTAGTTTTTTTAAGGAAACTCCATACTGTTCTCCATAGTGACTGTATCAATTTACATTCCCACCAATAGTGGAAGAGGGCTCCTTTTGTTCACACCCTACCCAGAATTTGTTGTTTGTAGATTTTCTGATGATGCCGATTCTAACAGATGTGAGGTGATACCTCATTGTAGTTTTGATTTGCATTTCTCTAATAATTAGTGCTGTTGAGCAGCTTTTCATGTGCGTCTTGGCCACTTCTGTGTCTCCTTTGAAGAAACGTCTCTTTAGATCTTCTGCCCATTTTTGTATTGGGTTGTTTGTTTTTTTAATATTAAGCTGCATGAGCTGTTTATATATATTGGAGATTAAACCTCTGTCCATTGATTCGTTTGCAACGATTTTCGCCCATTCTGAGGGATGCCTTTTTCATTCCCGTTTTTTTTAACAAAAAAGGAAAGAAAGGAAAAGAAGCAGAACACTAATGTGCGTAAAATATGCCTTTTGAAACGGTCCTTTTGAAATATGGACGTGCTTTGAATTTTTTTGGTCGATATGTGACCCCAGGATTTGTTTTCAGGGCAGGTGTCATTTACAGGCCTGCAATGATTTTGAATATCAACTGACCATTAGCACTGGAATTAAAGCTGCTGTTGTGTGAAACGGACACAAGGTGGCAGCAGTTCTCCCTTACCAAATCTGGTTACTAGGGCAAGAGAGCCTCAGTGGAAGTGGTGTTCTAGATTGGAATTTAGAATGGAATGTTTCCGGAGAAAGCCCCTCAAGTTTGTCTCACTACATCTTGTTCGTGTTTTAATTTATTTTTTTTTCTTTTTTATTACAGCAAGTTTGATTACAATGTTTGGCTTGTTGTAGGTGTGGAAGATGTGGTTCTTTTACACATATACAGATGTCTGTTCTTCCTGGGATCCTTTTCCCATGTACGTTATGACAGAGTTGAGTAGTCCTCTCTTGGTATTCTGTAGGTCTTTGGTGATTATATATGTCACCTGTGTTTGTATATGTGTGTTAACCCCGATATCGTAATGAAACCAATCCACACACCTTTCCATTGGTGAACCATAAGTTTGTTTAATGAATCTGTGATTGCCCTTCTCCGTGGAAATATCTGCCCTGGTATCCATTTTTAGGTAACACCTATAAGTGATATGATACGATATGTGTCTTTCACTTTCTGACTTACTACAAGTCACGTGATTACTTCTAGACTCATCTACGGTGCTGCAAATGGCATTGTGTCCTTTTTTCCCTTGGCTTCTCTTCTGCCTTAGCGGGGTCCATTTTCAACAATGTGATTCCCTGAGGGTTGTGGATTAGCTGACCTGGGCAGCCTTACCCTGCCGGCCCGCCCTCCCCAGGTGTGCCTCGTTGAGGTCAATATAAACAGAGCTCCAGGCAGCAATAGCCCCTGAAGCTGTGCCTGACTCCATATTCTCTGCCCCGTCAGCAGTCTCGGGGCTGTTCTGGTGGGAGGGAGTGAGGGGCCACAGCTTTGTGGGTGGCCCGGTGTGAGTGGGGTTCTGCTGGCCTTTCTGCAGGAGTTGCCAGGCTGCCGCCTGTAAAGGAGAGGATGTGTCACCCATAGGTTACGCTGGAATTTCTCTCCGGACAGAGGTGAGGAAGGAAAAAAGCAGTGGGGGCCGGGACAGGAGGGGTATCTCAGGCAGGGCAATGGAAAGCTTTTGAAAGTGCACCCGGGGCCAGGACCACCCTGGCTGGCCTGCAGGCACCAAGTTGGCCTGCGTGCTGTCGCTGGTGTGGCTCCACGGTCCTTCCTCTAGGTTTTCAAGCCCTTGTACATATTCAGGTGTTTTACCTGGAAAGGGTGGGAACAGTTCAGCAGCAGCTGGCCTGGGGCTCAGCTCACGTTTACTCTCAGATGCCTTGGCACCGTCCCCCAGGTTTGCAATGAGGACGCTCCTAGCGTGGGGGGTGGGTTGAAGGCTGTATGGGAGAAGGTTCCCCACCTCTGACCAATTTCAGAATTGTTTACCACTGGAGCAAGTGCCCTGATAGGGTTTTCCTCTGTATAACTCGTGGGTTCAGGTTTTTTTTTCTTTTATTGTTCAAGTTAGATTTAATTCCTCTTTTATGTATTTATAGATATAAGCATGGAAATAATTCATTCCTATAAATACATCTGTGTGACGGGAAGAAATTTTTTCTGTTTATTTTTAAATTTTATTTTTCAAAATTTTGAAATTTCATTTTATTTATTTTTTTATAGAGCACGTTATTATTAGTTATGTATTTTATGCATATACATGTACACAGGTCAATCCCAAACTCCCAACTCATCCCACCACCAGCACCCCATGGCTTCCCACACTTGGTGTCCATACGTTTGTTCTCTACCTCTGTGTCTCTATTTCTTCCCTGCAAACCAGTTCATCTGTACCATTTTTTGGTTCCACATATAGGCATTAATATACAATATTTGTTTTCCTCTCTCTGACTTACTTCATTCTGTATGACAGTCTCTCGATCCATCGATGTCTCTACAAATGACCCAGTTTCATTCCTTTTTATGGCCGAGTAATATTCCATTTTATATACGTACCACATCTTTATCCATTCATCTGTCTGTGGGCATTTAGGTTGCTTCCATTACCTGGCTATTGTAAATAGTGCTGCAACGAATATTGTGGTGAATGTGCCTTTTTGATTTACGGTTTTCTCTGGGTATATGCCCAGAAGTAGGATTGCTGGATCAGATAGTAATTCTATTTCTAATTTTTTAAAGGAAACTCCATACTGTTCTCCATAGTGACTGTATCAATTTACATTCCCACCAATAGTGGAAGAGGGCTCCTTTTGTCCACACCCTCCCCAGAAATTGTTGTTTGTAGATTTTCTGATGATGCCGATTCTAACAGGTGTGAGGTGATACCTCATTGTAGTTTTGATTTGCATTTCTCTAATAATTAGTGCTGTGGAGCAGCTTTTCATGTGCGTCTTGGCCATCTCTGTGTCTCCTTTGAAGAAACATGTCTTTAGATCTCTTGCGCATTTTTGTATTGGGTTGTTTGTTTTTTTAATATTAAGCTGCATGAGCTGTTTATATATATTGGAGATTAAACCTCTGTCCATTGATTCGTTTGCAACGATTTTCGCCCATTCTGAGGGATGCCTTTTTCCATTCCCGTTTTTTTTAACAAAAAAGGAAAGAAAGGAAAAGAAGCAAAACACTAATGTGCGTAAAATATGCCTTTTGAAACGGTCGTTTTGAAATATGGACGTCCTTTGAATTTTTTGGTCGATATGTGACCCCAGGATTTGTTTTCAGGGCAGGTGTCATTTACAGGCCTGCAATGATTTTGAATATCAACTGACCATTAGCGCTGGGATTAAAGCTGCTGTTGTGTGAAACGGACACAAGGTGGCAGCAGTTCTCCCTTACCAAATCTGGTTACTAGGGCAAGAGAGCCTCAGTGGAAGTGGTGTTCTAGATTGGAATTTAGAATGGAATGTGCCAGGAGAAAGCCCCTCAAGTTTGTCTCACTACTTCTTGTTCGTGTTTTTAATTTAATTTTTTATATTTTTTATTACAGCAAGTTTGATTACAATGTTTGGCTTGTTGTAGGTGTGGAAGATGTGGTTATTTTACACATATACAGATGTCTGTTCTTCCTGGGATCCTTTTCCCATGTACGTTATGACAGAGTTGAGTAGTCCTTTCTTGGTATTCTGTAGGTCTTTGGTGATTATATATGTCACCTGTGTTTGTATATGTGTGTTAACTCCGATATCGTAAAGAAACCAATCCACACACCTTTCCATTGGTGAACCATAAGTTTGTTTAATGAATCTGTGATTGCCCTTCTCCGTGGAAATATCTGCCCTGGTATCCATTTTTAGGTAACACCTATAAGTGATATGATACGATATGTGTCTTTCACTTTCTGACTTACTACAAGTCACGTGATTACTTCTAGAGTCATCTACGGTGCTGCAAATGGCATTGTGTCCTTTTTTTCTTTGGCTCCTCCTCTGCCTTAGCGAGGTCCATTTTCAACAATGTGATTCCCTGAGGGTTGTGGATTAGCTGACCTGGGCAGCCTTACCCTGCCGGCCCGCAATCCCCAGTTGTGCTTCGTTGAGTTCAATATAAACAGAGCTCCAGGCAGCAATAGCCCCTGAAGCTGTGCCTGACTCCATATTCTCTGCCCCATCAGCAGTCTCGGGGCTGTGCTTGTGGGATGGAGAGAGGAGCCACAGCTTTGTGTGTGGCCCGGTGTGAGTGGGGTTCTGCTGGCCTTTCTGCAGGAGTTGCCAGGCTGCCGCCTGTAAAGAAGAGTATGTGTCACCCATACCTTCCGCTGGAATTTCTCTCCGGACAGAGATGAGGAAGGAAAAAAGCAGTGTGGTCCGGGACAGGAGGGTTATCTCAGGCAGGGCAATGGAAAGCTTCTGGAAGAGCGCCCGGGGCCAGGACCACCCTGGCTGGCCTGCAGGCACCAAGTTGGCCTGCGTGCTGTCGCTGGTGTGGCTCCACGGTCCTTCCTCTAGGCTTTCAAGCCCTTGTACATATTCAGGTGTTTTACCTGGAAAGGTTGGGAACAGTTCAGCAGCAGCTGGCCTGGTGCACAGCTCACGTTTACTCACAGATGCCTTGGCACGTTCCCCCAGCTTTGCAATGAGGACGCTCCTTGCGTGGGGGGTGGGTTGCTGGCTGTATGGGAGATGGTTCCCCACCTCTGACCAATTTCAGAATTGTTTACCGCTGGAGCAATTGTGCCCTGATAGGGTTTTCCTCTGTATAACTCGTGGGTTCAGGTTTTTTTTTTTCTTTTATGGTTCAAGTTAGATTTTATTCCTCTTTTATGTATTTATAGATATAAGCATGGAAATAATTCATTCCTATAAATACATCTGTGTGACGGGAAGAACTTTTTTCTGTTTTATTGTTAAATTCTATTTTTTTTAAATTTTGAAATATAATTTTATTTATGTTTTTATACAGCAGGTTTTTATTAGTTATGTATTTTATGCATATACATGTATACAGGTCAATCCCAATCTCCCAAATCATCCCACCACCACCACCCCATGGTTTCCCACACTTGGTGTCCATACGTTTGTTCTCTACCTCTGTGTCTCTATTTCTTCCCTGCAAACCAGTTCATCTGTACCATTTTTTTAGGTTCCACATATATGCATTAATATACAATATTTGTTTTCCTCTTTCTGACTTACCTCATTCCGTATGACAGTCTCTCGATCCATCGATGTCTCTACAAATGACCCAGTTTCATTCCTTTTTATGGCCGAGTAATATTCCATTTTATATATGTACCACATCTTTATCCATTCATCTGTCTGTGGGCTTTTAGGTTGCTTCCATTACCTGGCTATTGTAAATAGTGCTGCAATGAACATTGTGGTGAATGTGCCTTTTAGATTTACGGTTTTCTCTGGGTATATGCCCAGAAGTGGGATTGCTGGATCAGATGGTAATTCTATTTCTAGTTTTTTTAAGGAAACTCCATACTGTTCTCCATAGTGACTGTATCAATTTACATTCCCACCAATAGTGGAAGAGGGCTCCTTTTGTTCACACCCTACCCAGAATTTGTTGTTTGTAGATTTTCTGATGATGGCGATTCTAACAGATGTGAGGTGATACCTCATTGTAGTTTTGATTTGCATTTCTCTAATAATTAGTGCTGTTGAGCAGCTTTTCATGTGCGTCTTGGCCACCTCTGTGTCTCCTTTGAAGAAACGTCTCTTTAGATCTTCTGCCCATTTTTGTATTGGGTTGTTTGTTTTTTTAATATTAAGCTGCATGAGCTGTTTATATATATTGGAGATTAAACCTCTGTCCATTGATTCGTTTGCAACGATTTTCGCCCATTCTGAGGGATGCATTTTTCCATTCCCGTTTTTTTTAACAAAAAAGGAAAGAAAGGAAAAGAAGCAGAACACTAATGTGCGTAAAATATGCCTTTTGAAACGGTCCTTTTGAAATATGGACGTGCTTTGAATTTTTTTGGTCGATATGTGACCCCAGGATTTGTTTTCAGGGCAGGTGTCATTTACAGGCCTGCAATGATTTTGAATATCAACTGACCATTAGCGCTGGGATTAAAGCTGCTGTTGTGTGAAACGGACACAAGGTGGCAGCAGTTCTCCCTTACCAAATCTGGTTACTAGGGCAAGAGAGCCTCAGTGGAAGTGGTGTTCTAGATTGGAATTTAGAATGGAATGTTTCCGGAGAAAGCCCCTCAAGTTTGTCTCACTACATCTTGTTCGTGTTTTTAATTTATTTTTTTTTCTTTTTTATTACAGCAAGTTTGATTACAATGTTTGGCTTGTTGTAGGTGTGGAAGATGTGGTTCTTTTACACATATACAGATGTCTGTTCTTCCTGGGATCCTTTTCCCATGTACGTTATGACAGAGTTGAGTAGTCCTCTCTTGGTATTCTGTAGGTCTTTGGTGATTATATATGTCACCTGTGTTTGTATATGTGTGTTAACCCCGATATCGTAATGAAACCAATCCACACACCTTTCCATTGGTGAACCATAAGTTTGTTTAATGAATCTGTGATTGCCCTTCTCCGTGGAAATATCTGCCCTGGTATCCATTTTTAGGTAACACCTATAAGTGATATGACACGATATGTGTCTTTCACTTTCTGACTTACTACAAGTCACGTGATTACTTCTAGACTCATCTACGGTGCTGCAAATGGCATTGTGTCCTTTTTTCCCTTGGCTTCTCTTCTGCCTTAGCGGGGTCCATTTTCAACAATGTGATTCCCTGAGGGTTGTGGATTAGCTGACCTGGGCAGCCTTACCCTGCCGGCCCGCCCTCCCCAGGTGTGCCTCGTTGAGGTCAATATAAACAGAGCTCCAGGCAGCAATAGCCCCTGAAGCTGTGCCTGACTCCATATTCTCTGCCCCGTCAGCAGTCTCGGGGCTGTTCTGGTGGGAGGGAGTGAGGGGCCACAGCTTTGTGGGTGGCCCGGTGTGAGTGGGGTTCTGCTGGCCTTTCTGCAGGAGTTGCCAGGCTGCCGCCTGTAAAGGAGAGGATGTGTCACCCATAGGTTACGCTGGAATTTCTCTCCGGACAGAGGTGAGGAAGGAAAAAAGCAGTGGGGGCCGGGACAGGAGGGGTATCTCAGGCAGGGCAATGGAAAGCTTTTGAAAGTGCACCCGGGGCCAGGACCACCCTGGCTGGCCTGCAGGCACCAAGTTGGCCTGCGTGCTGTCGCTGGTGTGGCTCCACGGTCCTTCCTCTAGGTTTTCAAGCCCTTGTACATATTCAGGTGTTTTACCTGGAAAGGGTGGGAACAGTTCAGCAGCAGCTGGCCTGGGGCTCAGCTCACGTTTACTCTCAGATGCCTTGGCACCGTCCCCCAGGTTTGCAATGAGGACGCTCCTAGCGTGGGGGGTGGGTTGAAGGCTGTATGGGAGAAGGTTCCCCACCTCTGACCAATTTCAGAATTGTTTACCACTGGAGCAAGTGCCCTGATAGGGTTTTCCTCTGTATAACTCGTGGGTTCAGGTTTTTTTTTCTTTTATTGTTCAAGTTAGATTTAATTCCTCTTTTATGTATTTATAGATATAAGCATGGAAATAATTCATTCCTATAAATACATCTGTGTGACGGGAAGAAATTTTTTCTGTTTATTTTTAAATTTTATTTTTCAAAATTTTGAAATTTCATTTTATTTATTTTTTTATAGAGCACGTTATTATTAGTTATGTATTTTATGCATATACATGTACACAGGTCAATCCCAAACTCCCAACTCATCCCACCACCAGCACCCCATGGCTTCCCATACTTGGTGTCCATACGTTTGTTCTCTACCTCTGTGTCTCTATTTCTTCCCTGCAAACCAGTTCATCTGTACCATTTTTTGGTTCCACATATAGGCATTAATATACAATATTTGTTTTCCTCTCTCTGACTTACTTCATTCTGTATGACAGTCTCTCGATCCATCGATGTCTCTACAAATGACCCAGTTTCATTCCTTTTTATGGCCGAGTAATATTCCATTTTATATACGTACCACATCTTTATCCATTCATCTGTCTGTGGGCATTTAGGTTGCTTCCATTACCTGGCTATTGTAAATAGTGCTGCAACGAATATTGTGGTGAATGTGCCTTTTTGATTTACGGTTTTCTCTGGGTATATGCCCAGAAGTGGGATTGCTGGATCAGATAGTAATTCTATTTCTAATTTTTTAAAGGAAACTCCATACTGTTCTCCATAGTGACTGTATCAATTTACATTCCCACCAATAGTGGAAGAGGGCTCCTTTTGTCCACACCCTCCCCAGAAATTGTTGTTTGTAGATTTTCTGATGATGCCGATTCTAACAGGTGTGAGGTGATACCTCATTGTAGTTTTGATTTGCATTTCTCTAATAATTAGTGCTGTGGAGCAGCTTTTCATGTGCGTCTTGGCCATCTCTGTGTCTCCTTTGAAGAAACATGTCTTTAGATCTCTTGCGCATTTTTGTATTGGGTTGTTTGTTTTTTTAATATTAAGCTGCATGAGCTGTTTATATATATTGGAGATTAAACCTCTGTCCATTGATTCGTTTGCAACGATTTTCGCCCATTCTGAGGGATGCCTTTTTCCATTCCCGTTTTTTTTAACAAAAAAGGAAAGAAAGGAAAAGAAGCAAAACACTAATGTGCGTAAAATATGCCTTTTGAAACGGTCGTTTTGAAATATGGACGTCCTTTGAATTTTTTGGTCGATATGTGACCCCAGGATTTGTTTTCAGGGCAGGTGTCATTTACAGGCCTGCAATGATTTTGAATATCAACTGACCATTAGCGCTGGGATTAAAGCTGCTGTTGTGTGAAACGGACACAAGGTGGCAGCAGTTCTCCCTTACCAAATCTGGTTACTAGGGCAAGAGAGCCTCAGTGGAAGTGGTGTTCTAGATTGGAATTTAGAATGGAATGTGCCAGGAGAAAGCCCCTCAAGTTTGTCTCACTACTTCTTGTTCGTGTTTTTAATTTAATTTTTTATATTTTTTATTACAGCAAGTTTGATTACAATGTTTGGCTTGTTGTAGGTGTGGAAGATGTGGTTATTTTACACATATACAGATGTCTGTTCTTCCTGGGATCCTTTTCCCATGTACGTTATGACAGAGTTGAGTAGTCCTTTCTTGGTATTCTGTAGGTCTTTGGTGATTATATATGTCACCTGTGTTTGTATATGTGTGTTAACTCCGATATCGTAAAGAAACCAATCCACACACCTTTCCATTGGTGAACCATAAGTTTGTTTAATGAATCTGTGATTGCCCTTCTCCGTGGAAATATCTGCCCTGGTATCCATTTTTAGGTAACACCTATAAGTGATATGATACGATATGTGTCTTTCACTTTCTGACTTACTACAAGTCACGTGATTACTTCTAGAGTCATCTACGGTGCTGCAAATGGCATTGTGTCCTTTTTTTCTTTGGCTCCTCCTCTGCCTTAGCGAGGTCCATTTTCAACAATGTGATTCCCTGAGGGTTGTGGATTAGCTGACCTGGGCAGCCTTACCCTGCCGGCCCGCAATCCCCAGTTGTGCTTCGTTGAGTTCAATATAAACAGAGCTCCAGGCAGCAATAGCCCCTGAAGCTGTGCCTGACTCCATATTCTCTGCCCCATCAGCAGTCTCGGGGCTGTGCTTGTGGGAGGGAGAGAGGAGCCACAGCTTTGTGTGTGGCCCGGTGTGAGTGGGGTTCTGCTGGCCTTTCTGCAGGAGTTGCCAGGCTGCCGCCTGTAAAGAAGAGGATGTGTCACCCATACCTTCCGCTGGAATTTCTCTCCGGACAGAGATGAGGAAGGAAAAAAGCAGTGGGGGCCGGGACAGGAGGGTTATCTCAGGCAGGGCAATGGAAAGCTTCTGGAAGAGCGCCTGGGGCCAGGACCACCCTGGCTGGCCTGCAGGCACCAAGTTGGCCTGCGTGCTGTCGCTGGTGTGGCTCCACGGTCCTTCCTCTAGGCTTTCAAGCCCTTGTACATATTCAGGTGTTTTACCTGGAAAGGTTGGGAACAGTTCAGCAGCAGCTGGCCTGGTGCACAGCTCACGTTTACTCACAGATGCCTTGGCACGTTCCCCCAGCTTTGCAATGAGGACGCTCCTTGCGTGGGGGGTGGGTTGCTGGCTGTATGGGAGATGGTTCCCCACCTCTGACCAATTTCAGAATTGTTTACCGCTGGAGCAATTGTGCCCAGATAGGGTTTTCCTCTGTATAACTCGTGGGTTCTGGTTTTTTTTTTCTTTTATGGTTCAAGTTAGATTTTATTCCTCTTTTATGTATTTATAGATATAAGCATGGAAATAATTCATTCCTATAAATACATCTGTGTGACGGGAAGAACTTTTTTCTGTTTTATTGTTAAATTCTATTTTTTTTAAATTTTGAAATATAATTTTATTTATGTTTTTATACAGCAGGTTTTTATTAGTTATGTATTTTATGCATATACATGTATACAGGTCAATCCCAATCTCCCAAATCATCCCACCACCACCACCCCATGGTTTCCCACACTTGGTGTCCATACGTTTGTTCTCTACCTCTGTGTCTCTATTTCTTCCCTGCAAACCAGTTCATCTGTACCATTTTTTTAGGTTCCACATATATGCATTAATATACAATATTTGTTTTCCTCTTTCTGACTTACCTCATTCCATATGACAGTCTCTCAATCCATCGATGTCTCTACAAATGACCCAGTTTCATTCCTTTTTATGGCCGAGTAATATTCCATTTTATATATGTACCACATCTTTATCCATTCATCTGTCTGTGGGCTTTTAGGTTGCTTCCATTACCTGGCTATTGTAAATAGTGCTGCAATGAACATTGTGGTGAATGTGCCTTTTAGATTTACGGTTTTCTCTGGGTATATGCCCAGAAGTGGGATTGCTGGATCAGATGGTAATTCTATTTCTAGTTTTTTTAAGGAAACTCCATACTGTTCTCCATAGTGACTGTATCAATTTACATTCCCACCAATAGTGGAAGAGGGCTCCTTTTGTTCACACCCTACCCAGAATTTGTTGTTTGTAGATTTTCTGATGATGCCGATTCTAACAGATGTGAGGTGATACCTCATTGTAGTTTTGATTTGCATTTCTCTAATAATTAGTGCTGTTGAGCAGCTTTTCATGTGCGTCTTGGCCACCTCTGTGTCTCCTTTGAAGAAACGTCTCTTTAGATCTTCTGCCCATTTTTGTATTGGGTTGTTTGTTTTTTTAATATTAAGCTGCATGAGCTGTTTATATATATTGGAGATTAAACTTCTGTCCATTGATTCGTTTGCAACGATTTTCACCCATTCTGAGGGATGCCTTTTTCCATTCCCGTTTTTTTTAACAAAAAAGGAAAGAAAGGAAAAGAAGCAGAACACTAATGTGTGTAAAATATGCCTTTTGAAACGGTCCTTTTGAAATATGGACGTGCTTTGAATTTTTTGGTCGATATGTGACCCCAGGATTTGTTTTCAGGGCAGGTGTCATTTACAGGCCTGCAATGATTTTGAATATCAACTGACCATTAGCGCTGGGATTAAAGCTGCTGTTGTGTGAAACGGACACAAGGTGGCAGCAGTTCTCCCTTACCAAATCTGGTTACTAGGGCAAGAGAGCCTCAGTGGAAGTGGTGTTCTAGATTGGAGTTTAGAATGGAATGTACCAGGAGAAAGCCCCTCACGTTTGTCTCACTACTTCTTGTTCGTGTTTTTAATTTAATTTTTTATTTTTTATTACAGCAAGTTTGATTACAATGTTTGGCTTGTTGTAGGTGTGGAAGATGTGGTTCTTTTACACATATACAGATGTGTGTTCTTCCTGGGATCCTTTTCCCATGTACGTTATGACAGAATGTTGAGTAGTCCTCTTTTGGTATTCTGTAGGTCTTTGGTGATTATATATGTCACCTGTGTTTGTATATGTCTGTTAACCCCGATATTGTAATGAAACCAATCCTCACACCTTTCCATTGGTGAACCATAAGTTTGTTTAATGAATCTGTGATTGCCCTCCTCCGTGGAAATATCTGCCCTGGTATCCATTTTTAGGTAACACTTATAAGTGGTATGATATGATATGTGTCTTTCACTTTCTGACTTACTACAAGTCACGTGATTACTTCTAGACTCATCTACGGTGCTGCAAATGGCATTGTGTCCTTTTTTCCCTTGGCTTCTCTTCTGCCTTAGCGAGGTCCATTTTCAACAATGTAATTCCCTGAGGGTTGTGGATTAGCTGACCTGGGCAGCCTTACCCTGCCGGCCCGCCCGCCCCAGGTGTGACTCGTTGAGGTCAATATAAACAGCGCTCCAGGCAGCAATAGCCCCTGAAGCTCTGCCTGACTCCATATTCTCTGCCCCGTCAGCAGTCTCGGGGCTGTGCTGGTGGGAGGGAGTGAGGGGCCACAGCTTTGTGGGTGGCCCGGTGTGAGTGGGGCTCTGCTGGCCTTTCTGCAGGAGTTGCCAGGCAGCCGCCTGTAAAGAAGAGGATGTGTCACCCATACCTTCCGCTTGAATATCTCTCTGGACAGAGGTGAGGAAGGAAAAAAGCAGTGGGTGCCGGGACAGGAGGGGTATCTCAGGCAGGGCAATGGAAAGCTTCCGGAAGACCTCCTGTGTCCAGGACCACCCTGGCTGGCCTGCAGGCACCAAGTTGGCCTGCGTGCTGTCGCTGGTGTGGCTCCACGGCCCTTCCTCTAGGCTTTCAAGCCCTTGTACATATTCAGGTGTTTTACCTGGAAAGGGTGGGAACAGTTCAGAAGCAGCTGGCCTGGGGCTCAGCTCACGTTTACTCACAGATGCCTCGGCACGGTCCCCCAGCTTTGCAATGAGGATGCTCCTTGCGTGGGGGGTGGGTTGCTGGCTGTATGGGAGATGGTTCCCCACCTCTGACCAATTTCAGAATTGTTTACCACTGGAGCAAGTGCCCTGATAGGGTTTTCCTCTGTATAACTCGTGGGTTCAGGTTTTTTTTTTCTTTTATGGTTCAAGTTAGATTTTATTCCTCTTTTATGTATTTATAGATATAAGCATGGAAATAATTCATTCCTATAAATACATCTGTGTGACGGGAAGAACTTTTTTCTGTTTTATTTTTAAATTTTATTTTTTAAAATTTTAAAATTTAATTTTATTTATTTTTTTATACAGCACGTTATTATTAGTTATGTACTTTATACATATACATGTATACAGGTCAATCCCAAACACCCAACTCATCCCACCACCACCACCTCATGGCTTCCCACACTTGGTTTCCATATGTTTGTTCTCTACCTCTGTGTCTCTATTTCTTCCCTGCAAACCAGTTCATCTGTACCATTTTTAGGCTCCACATATATGCATTAATATACAATATTTGTTTTCCTCTTTCTGACTTACTTCATTCTGTATGACAGTCTCTCGATCCATCGATGTCTCTACAAATGACCCAGTTTCATTCCTTTATATGGCCGAGTAATATTCCATTTTATATATGTACCACATCTTTATCCATTCATCTGTCTGTGGGCATTTAGGTTGCTTCCATTACCTGGCTATTGTAAATAGTGCTGCAACGAATATTGTGGTGAATGTGCCTTTTTGATTTACGGTTTTCTCTGGGTATATGCCCAGAAGTGGGATTGCTGGATCAGATAGTAATTCTATTTCTAATTTTTTTAAGGAAACTCCATACTGTTCTCCATAGTGACTGTATCAATTTACATTCCCACCAATAGTGGAAGAGGGCTCCTTTTGTCCACACCCTCCCCAGAAATTGTTGTTTGTAGATTTTCTGATGATGCCGATTCTAACAGGTGTGAGGTGATACCTCATTGTAGTTTTGATTTGCATTTCTCTAATAATTAGTGCTGTGGAGCAGCTTTTCATGTGCGTCTTGGCCATCTCTGTGTCTCCTTTGAAGAAACATGTCTTTAGATCTCTTGCGCATTTTTGTATTGGGTTGTTTGTTTTTTTAATATTAAGCTGCATGAGCTGTTTATATATATTGGAGATTAAACCTCTGTCCATTGATTCGTTTGCAACGATTTTCGCCCATTCTGAGGGATGCCTTTTTCCATTCCCGTTTTTTTTAACAAAAAAGGAAAGAAAGGAAAAGAAGCAAAACACTAATGTGCGTAAAATATGCCTTTTGAAACGGTCGTTTTGAAATATGGACGTGCTTTGAATTTTTTGGTCGATATGTGACCCCAGGATTTGTTTTCAGGGCAGGTGTCATTTACAGGCCTGCAATGATTTTGAATATCAACTGACCATTAGCGCTGGGATTAAAGCTGCTGTTGTGTGAAACGGACACAAGGTGGCAGCAGTTCTCCCTTACCAAATCTGGTTACTAGGGCAAGAGAGCCTCAGTGGAAGTGGTGTTCTAGATTGGAATTTAGAATGGAATGTGCCAGGAGAAAGCCCCTCAAGTTTGTCTCACTACTTCTTGTTCGTGTTTTTAATTTAATTTTTTATATTTTTTATTACAGCAAGTTTGATTACAATGTTTGGCTTGTTGTAGGTGTGGAAGATGTGGTTATTTTACACATATACAGATGTCTGTTCTTCCTGGGATCCTTTTCCCATGTACGTTATGACAGAGTTGAGTAGTCCTTTCTTGGTATTCTGTAGGTCTTTGGTGATTATATATGTCACCTGTGTTTGTATATGTGTGTTAACTCCGATATCGTAAAGAAACCAATCCACACACCTTTCCATTGGTGAACCATAAGTTTGTTTAATGAATCTGTGATTGCCCTTCTCCGTGGAAATCTCTGCCCTGGTATCCATTTTTAGGTAACACCTATAAGTGATATGATACGATATGTGTCTTTCACTTTCTGACTTACTACAAGTCACGTGATTACTTCTAGAGTCATCTACGGTGCTGCAAATGGCATTGTGTCCTTTTTTTCTTTGGCTCCTCCTCTGCCTTAGCGAGGTCCATTTTCAACAATGTGATTCCCTGAGGGTTGTGGATTAGCTGACCTGGGCAGCCTTACCCTGCCGGCCCGCACTCCCCAGTTGTGCTTCGTTGAGGTCAATATAAACAGAGCTCCAGGCAGCAATAGCCCCTGAAGCTGTGCCTGACTCCATATTCTCTGCCCCATCAGCAGTCTCGGGGCTGTGCTTGTGGGAGGGAGAGAGGAGCCACAGCTTTGTGTGTGGCCCGGTGTGAGTGGGGTTCTGCTGGCCTTTCTGCAGGAGTTGCCAGGCTGCCGCCTGTAAAGAAGAGGATGTGTCACCCATACCTTCCGCTGGAATTTCTCTCCGGACAGAGATGAGGAAGGAAAAAAGCAGTGGGGGCCGGGACAGGAGGGTTATCTCAGGCAGGGCAATGGAAAGCTTCTGGAAGAGCGCCCGGGGCCAGGACCACCCTGGCTGGCCTGCAGGCACCAAGTTGGCCTGCGTGCTGTCGCTGGTGTGGCTCCACGGTCCTTCCTCTAGGCTTTCAAGCCCTTGTACATATTCAGGTGTTTTACCTGGAAAGGTTGGGAACAGTTCAGCAGCAGCTGGCCTGGTGCACAGCTCACGTTTACTCACAGATGCCTTGGCACGTTCCCCCAGCTTTGCAATGAGGACGCTCCTTGCGTGGGGGGTGGGTTGCTGGCTGTATGGGAGATGGTTCCCCACCTCTGACCAATTTCAGAATTGTTTACCGCTGGAGCAATTGTGCCCAGATAGGGTTTTCCTCTGTATAACTCGTGGGTTCCGGTTTTTTTTTTCTTTTATGGTTCAAGTTAGATTTTATTCCTCTTTTATGTATTTATAGATATAAGCATGGAAATAATTCATTCCTATAAATACATCTGTGTGACGGGAAGAACTTTTTTCTGTTTTATTGTTAAATTCTATTTTTTTTTAAATTTTGAAATATAATTTTATTTATGTTTTTATACAGCAGGTTTTTATTAGTTATGTATTTTATGCATATACATGTATACAGGTCAATCCCAATCTCCCAAATCATCCCACCACCACCACCCCATGGTTTCCCACACTTGGTGTCCATACGTTTGTTCTCTACCTCTGTGTCTCTATTTCTTCCCTGCAAACCAGTTCATCTGTACCATTTTTTTAGGTTCCACATATATGCATTAATATACAATATTTGTTTTCCTCTTTCTGACTTACCTCATTCCATATGACAGTCTCTCAATCCATCGATGTCTCTACAAATGACCCAGTTTCATTCCTTTTTATGGCCGAGTAATATTCCATTTTATATATGTACCACATCTTTATCCATTCATCTGTCTGTGGGCTTTTAGGTTGCTTCCATTACCTGGCTATTGTAAATAGTGCTGCAATGAACATTGTGGTGAATGTGCCTTTTAGATTTACGGTTTTCTCTGGGTATATGCCCAGAAATGGGATTGCTGGATCAGATGGTAATTCTATTTCTAGTTTTTTTAAGGAAACTCCATACTGTTCTCCATAGTGACTGTATCAATTTACATTCCCACCAATAGTGGAAGAGGGCTCCTTTTGTTCACACCCTACCCAGAATTTGTTGTTTGTAGATTTTCTGATGATGCCGATTCTAACAGATGTGAGGTGATACCTCATTGTAGTTTTGATTTGCATTTCTCTAATAATTAGTGCTGTTGAGCAGCTTTTCATGTGCGTCTTGGCCACCTCTGTGTCTCCTTTGAAGAAACGTCTCTTTAGATCTTCTGCCCATTTTTGTATTGGGTTGTTTGTTTTTTTAATATTAAGCTGCATGAGCTGTTTATATATATTGGAGATTAAACCTCTGTCCATTGACTCGTTTGCAACGATTTTCGCCCATTCTGAGGGATGCCTTTTTCCATTCCCGTTTTTTTTAACAAAAAAGGAAAGAAAGGAAAAGAAGCAGAACACTAATGTGCGTAAAATATGCCTTTTGAAACGGTCCTTTTGAAATATGGACGTGCTTTGAATTTTTTTGGTCGATATGTGACCCCAGGATTTGTTTTCAGGGCAGGTGTCATTTACAGGCCTGCAATGATTTTGAATATCAACTGACCATTAGCGCTGGGATTAAAGCTGCTGTTGTGTGAAACGGACACAAGGTGGCAGCAGTTCTCCCTTACCAAATCTGGTTACTAGGGCAAGAGAGCCTCAGTGGAAGTGGTGTTCTAGATTGGAATTTAGAATGGAATGTTTCCGGAGAAAGCCCCTCAAGTTTGTCTCACTACATCTTGTTCGTGTTTTTAATTTATTTTTTTTTCTTTTTTATTACAGCAAGTTTGATTACAATGTTTGGCTTGTTGTAGGTGTGGAAGATGTGGTTCTTTTACACATATACAGATGTCTGTTCTTCCTGGGATCCTTTTCCCATGTACGTTATGACAGAGTTGAGTAGTCCTCTCTTGGTATTCTGTAGGTCTTTGGTGATTATATATGTCACCTGTGTTTGTATATGTGTGTTAACCCCGATATCGTAATGAAACCAATCCACACACCTTTCCATTGGTGAACCATAAGTTTGTTTAATGAATCTGTGATTGCCCTTCTCCGTGGAAATATCTGCCCTGGTATCCATTTTTAGGTAACACCTATAAGTGATATGACACGATATGTGTCTTTCACTTTCTGACTTACTACAAGTCACGTGATTACTTCTAGACTCATCTACGGTGCTGCAAATGGCATTGTGTCCTTTTTTCCCTTGGCTTCTCTTCTGCCTTAGCGGGGTCCATTTTCAACAATGTGATTCCCTGAGGGTTGTGGATTAGCTGACCTGGGCAGCCTTACCCTGCCGGCCCGCCCTCCCCAGGTGTGCCTCGTTGAGGTCAATATAAACAGAGCTCCAGGCAGCAATAGCCCCTGAAGCTGTGCCTGACTCCATATTCTCTGCCCCGTCAGCAGTCTCGGGGCTGTTCTGGTGGGAGGGAGTGAGGGGCCACAGCTTTGTGGGTGGCCCGGTGTGAGTGGGGTTCTGCTGGCCTTTCTGCAGGAGTTGCCAGGCTGCCGCCTGTAAAGGAGAGGATGTGTCACCCATAGGTTACGCTGGAATTTCTCTCCGGACAGAGGTGAGGAAGGAAAAAAGCAGTGGGGGCCGGGACAGGAGGGGTATCTCAGGCAGGGCAATGGAAAGCTTTTGAAAGTGCACCCGGGGCCAGGACCACCCTGGCTGGCCTGCAGGCACCAAGTTGGCCTGCGTGCTGTCGCTGGTGTGGCTCCACGGTCCTTCCTCTAGGTTTTCAAGCCCTTGTACATATTCAGGTGTTTTACCTGGAAAGGGTGGGAACAGTTCAACAGCAGCTGGCCTGGGGCTCAGCTCACGTTTACTCTCAGATGCCTTGGCACCGTCCCCCAGGTTTGCAATGAGGACGCTCCTAGCGTGGGGGGTGGGTTGAAGGCTGTATGGGAGAAGGTTCCCCACCTCTGACCAATTTCAGAATTGTTTACCACTGGAGCAAGTGCCCTGATAGGGTTTTCCTCTGTATAACTCGTGGGTTCAGGTTTTTTTTTCTTTTATTGTTCAAGTTAGATTTAATTCCTCTTTTATGTATTTATAGATATAAGCATGGAAATAATTCATTCCTATAAATACATCTGTGTGACGGGAAGAAATTTTTTCTGTTTATTTTTAAATTTTATTTTTCAAAATTTTGAAATTTAATTTTATTTATTTTTTTATAGAGCACGTTATTATTAGTTATGTATTTTATGCATATACATGTACACAGGTCAATCCCAAACTCCCAACTCATCCCACCACCAGCACCCCATGGCTTCCCACACTTGGTGTCCATACGTTTGTTCTCTACCTCTGTGTCTCTATTTCTTCCCTGCAAACCAGTTCATCTGTACCATTTTTTGGTTCCACATATAGGCATTAATATACAATATTTGTTTTCCTCTCTCTGACTTACTTCATTCTGTATGACAGTCTCTCGATCCATCGATGTCTCTACAAATGACCCAGTTTCATTCCTTTTTATGGCCGAGTAATATTCCATTTTATATACGTACCACATCTTTATCCATTCATCTGTCTGTGGGCATTTAGGTTGCTTCCATTACCTGGCTATTGTAAATAGTGCTGCAACGAATATTGTGGTGAATGTGCCTTTTTGATTTACGGTTTTCTCTGGGTATATGCCCAGAAGTGGGATTGCTGGATCAGATAGTAATTCTATTTCTAATTTTTTAAAGGAAACTCCATACTGTTCTCCATAGTGACTGTATCAATTTACATTCCCACCAATAGTGGAAGAGGGCTCCTTTTGTCCACACCCTCCCCAGAAATTGTTGTTTGTAGATTTTCTGATGATGCCGATTCTAACAGGTGTGAGGTGATACCTCATTGTAGTTTTGATTTGCATTTCTCTAATAATTAGTGCTGTGGAGCAGCTTTTCATGTGCGTCTTGGCCATCTCTGTGTCTCCTTTGAAGAAACATGTCTTTAGATCTCTTGCGCATTTTTGTATTGGGTTGTTTGTTTTTTTAATATTAAGCTGCATGAGCTGTTTATATATATTGGAGATTAAACCTCTGTCCATTGATTCGTTTGCAACGATTTTCGCCCATTCTGAGGGATGCCTTTTTCCATTCCCGTTTTTTTTAACAAAAAAGGAAAGAAAGGAAAAGAAGCAAAACACTAATGTGCGTAAAATATGCCTTTTGAAACGGTCGTTTTGAAATATGGACGTGCTTTGAATTTTTTGGTCGATATGTGACCCCAGGATTTGTTTTCAGGGCAGGTGTCATTTACAGGCCTGCAATGATTTTGAATATCAACTGACCATTAGCGCTGGGATTAAAGCTGCTGTTGTGTGAAACGGACACAAGGTGGCAGCAGTTCTCCCTTACCAAATCTGGTTACTAGGGCAAGAGAGCCTCAGTGGAAGTGGTGTTCTAGATTGGAATTTAGAATGGAATGTGCCAGGAGAAAGCCCCTCAAGTTTGTCTCACTACTTCTTGTTCGTGTTTTTAATTTAATTTTTTATATTTTTTATTACAGCAAGTTTGATTACAATGTTTGGCTTGTTGTAGGTGTGGAAGATGTGGTTATTTTACACATATACAGATGTCTGTTCTTCCTGGGATCCTTTTCCCATGTACGTTATGACAGAGTTGAGTAGTCCTTTCTTGGTATTCTGTAGGTCTTTGGTGATTATATATGTCACCTGTGTTTGTATATGTGTGTTAACTCCGATATCGTAAAGAAACCAATCCACACACCTTTCCATTGGTGAACCATAAGTTTGTTTAATGAATCTGTGATTGCCCTTCTCCGTGGAAATATCTGCCCTGGTATCCATTTTTAGGTAACACCTATAAGTGATATGATACGATATGTGTCTTTCACTTTCTGACTTACTACAAGTCACGTGATTACTTCTAGAGTCATCTACGGTGCTGCAAATGGCATTGTGTCCTTTTTTTCTTTGGCTCCTCCTCTGCCTTAGCGAGGTCCATTTTCAACAATGTGATTCCCTGAGGGTTGTGGATTAGCTGACCTGGGCAGCCTTACCCTGCCGGCCCGCACTCCCCAGTTGTGCTTCGTTGAGGTCAATATAAACAGAGCTCCAGGCAGCAATAGCCCCTGAAGCTGTGCCTGACTCCATATTCTCTGCCCCATCAGCAGTCTCGGGGCTGTGCTTGTGGGAGGGAGAGAGGAGCCACAGCTTTGTGTGTGGCCCGGTGTGAGTGGGGTTCTGCTGGCCTTTCTGCAGGAGTTGCCAGGCTGCCGCCTGTAAAGAAGAGGATGTGTCACCCATACCTTCCGCTGGAATTTCTCTCCGGACAGAGATGAGGAAGGAAAAAAGCAGTGGGGGCCGGGACAGGAGGGTTATCTCAGGCAGGGCAATGGAAAGCTTCTGGAAGAGCGCCCGGGGCCAGGACCACCCTGGCTGGCCTGCAGGCACCAAGTTGGCCTGCGTGCTGTCGCTGGTGTGGCTCCACGGTCCTTCCTCTAGGCTTTCAAGCCCTTGTACATATTCAGGTGTTTTACCTGGAAAGGTTGGGAACAGTTCAGCAGCAGCTGGCCTGGTGCACAGCTCACGTTTACTCACAGATGCCTTGGCACGTTCCCCCAGCTTTGCAATGAGGACGCTCCTTGCGTGGGGGGTGGGTTGCTGGCTGTATGGGAGATGGTTCCCCACCTCTGACCAATTTCAGAATTGTTTACCGCTGGAGCAATTGTGCCCAGATAGGGTTTTCCTCTGTATAACTCGTGGGTTCCGGTTTTTTTTTTCTTTTATGGTTCAAGTTAGATTTTATTCCTCTTTTATGTATTTATAGATATAAGCATGGAAATAATTCATTCCTATAAATACATCTGTGTGACGGGAAGAACTTTTTTCTGTTTTATTGTTAAATTCTATTTTTTTTAAATTTTGAAATATAATTTTATTTATGTTTTTATACAGCAGGTTTTTATTAGTTATGTATTTTATGCATATACATGTATACAGGTCAATCCCAATCTCCCAAATCATCCCACCACCACCACCCCATGGTTTCCCACACTTGGTGTCCATACGTTTGTTCTCTACCTCTGTGTCTCTATTTCTTCCCTGCAAACCAGTTCATCTGTACCATTTTTTTAGGTTCCACATATATGCATTAATATACAATATTTGTTTTCCTCTTTCTGACTTACCTCATTCCATATGACAGTCTCTCAATCCATCGATGTCTCTACAAATGACCCAGTTTCATTCCTTTTTATGGCCGAGTAATATTCCATTTTATATATGTACCACATCTTTATCCATTCATCTGTCTGTGGGCTTTTAGGTTGCTTCCATTACCTGGCTATTGTAAATAGTGCTGCAATGAACATTGTGGTGAATGTGCCTTTTAGATTTACGGTTTTCTCTGGGTATATGCCCAGAAATGGGATTGCTGGATCAGATGGTAATTCTATTTCTAGTTTTTTTAAGGAAACTCCATACTGTTCTCCATAGTGACTGTATCAATTTACATTCCCACCAATAGTGGAAGAGGGCTCCTTTTGTTCACACCCTACCCAGAATTTGTTGTTTGTAGATTTTCTGATGATGCCGATTCTAACAGATGTGAGGTGATACCTCATTGTAGTTTTGATTTGCATTTCTCTAATAATTAGTGCTGTTGAGCAGCTTTTCATGTGCGTCTTGGCCACCTCTGTGTCTCCTTTGAAGAAACGTCTCTTTAGATCTTCTGCCCATTTTTGTATTGGGTTGTTTGTTTTTTTAATATTAAGCTGCATGAGCTGTTTATATATATTGGAGATTAAACCTCTGTCCATTGATTCGTTTGCAACGATTTTCGCCCATTCTGAGGGATGCCTTTTTCCATTCCCGTTTTTTTTAACAAAAAAGGAAAGAAAGGAAAAGAAGCAGAACACTAATGTGCGTAAAATATGCCTTTTGAAACGGTCCTTTTGAAATATGGACGTGCTTTGAATTTTTTTGGTCGATATGTGACCCCAGGATTTGTTTTCAGGGCAGGTGTCATTTACAGGCCTGCAATGATTTTGAATATCAACTGACCATTAGCGCTGGGATTAAAGCTGCTGTTGTGTGAAACGGACACAAGGTGGCAGCAGTTCTCCCTTACCAAATCTGGTTACTAGGGCAAGAGAGCCTCAGTGGAAGTGGTGTTCTAGATTGGAATTTAGAATGGAATGTTTCCGGAGAAAGCCCCTCAAGTTTGTCTCACTACATCTTGTTCGTGTTTTTAATTTATTTTTTTTTCTTTTTTATTACAGCAAGTTTGATTACAATGTTTGGCTTGTTGTAGGTGTGGAAGATGTGGTTCTTTTACACATATACAGATGTCTGTTCTTCCTGGGATCCTTTTCCCATGTACGTTATGACAGAGTTGAGTAGTCCTCTCTTGGTATTCTGTAGGTCTTTGGTGATTATATATGTCACCTGTGTTTGTATATGTGTGTTAACCCCGATATCGTAATGAAACCAATCCACACACCTTTCCATTGGTGAACCATAAGTTTGTTTAATGAATCTGTGATTGCCCTTCTCCGTGGAAATATCTGCCCTGGTATCCATTTTTAGGTAACACCTATAAGTGATATGACACGATATGTGTCTTTCACTTTCTGACTTACTACAAGTCACGTGATTACTTCTAGACTCATCTACGGTGCTGCAAATGGCATTGTGTCCTTTTTTCCCTTGGCTTCTCTTCTGCCTTAGCGGGGTCCATTTTCAACAATGTGATTCCCTGAGGGTTGTGGATTAGCTGACCTGGGCAGCCTTACCCTGCCGGCCCGCCCTCCCCAGGTGTGCCTCGTTGAGGTCAATATAAACAGAGCTCCAGGCAGCAATAGCCCCTGAAGCTGTGCCTGACTCCATATTCTCTGCCCCGTCAGCAGTCTCGGGGCTGTTCTGGTGGGAGGGAGTGAGGGGCCACAGCTTTGTGGGTGGCCCGGTGTGAGTGGGGTTCTGCTGGCCTTTCTGCAGGAGTTGCCAGGCTGCCGCCTGTAAAGGAGAGGATGTGTCACCCATAGGTTACGCTGGAATTTCTCTCCGGACAGAGGTGAGGAAGGAAAAAAGCAGTGGGGGCCGGGACAGGAGGGGTATCTCAGGCAGGGCAATGGAAAGCTTTTGAAAGTGCACCCGGGGCCAGGACCACCCTGGCTGGCCTGCAGGCACCAAGTTGGCCTGCGTGCTGTCGCTGGTGTGGCTCCACGGTCCTTCCTCTAGGTTTTCAAGCCCTTGTACATATTCAGGTGTTTTACCTGGAAAGGGTGGGAACAGTTCAACAGCAGCTGGCCTGGGGCTCAGCTCACGTTTACTCTCAGATGCCTTGGCACCGTCCCCCAGGTTTGCAATGAGGACGCTCCTAGCGTGGGGGGTGGGTTGAAGGCTGTATGGGAGAAGGTTCCCCACCTCTGACCAATTTCAGAATTGTTTACCACTGGAGCAAGTGCCCTGATAGGGTTTTCCTCTGTATAACTCGTGGGTTCAGGTTTTTTTTTCTTTTATTGTTCAAGTTAGATTTAATTCCTCTTTTATGTATTTATAGATATAAGCATGGAAATAATTCATTCCTATAAATACATCTGTGTGACGGGAAGAAATTTTTTCTGTTTATTTTTAAATTTTATTTTTCAAAATTTTGAAATTTAATTTTATTTATTTTTTTATAGAGCACGTTATTATTAGTTATGTATTTTATGCATATACATGTACACAGGTCAATCCCAAACTCCCAACTCATCCCACCACCAGCACCCCATGGCTTCCCACACTTGGTGTCCATACGTTTGTTCTCTACCTCTGTGTCTCTATTTCTTCCCTGCAAACCAGTTCATCTGTACCATTTTTTGGTTCCACATATAGGCATTAATATACAATATTTGTTTTCCTCTCTCTGACTTACTTCATTCTGTATGACAGTCTCTCGATCCATCGATGTCTCTACAAATGACCCAGTTTCATTCCTTTTTATGGCCGAGTAATATTCCATTTTATATACGTACCACATCTTTATCCATTCATCTGTCTGTGGGCATTTAGGTTGCTTCCATTACCTGGCTATTGTAAATAGTGCTGCAACGAATATTGTGGTGAATGTGCCTTTTTGATTTACGGTTTTCTCTGGGTATATGCCCAGAAGTGGGATTGCTGGATCAGATAGTAATTCTATTTCTAATTTTTTAAAGGAAACTCCATACTGTTCTCCATAGTGACTGTATCAATTTACATTCCCACCAATAGTGGAAGAGGGCTCCTTTTGTCCACACCCTCCCCAGAAATTGTTGTTTGTAGATTTTCTGATGATGCCGATTCTAACAGGTGTGAGGTGATACCTCATTGTAGTTTTGATTTGCATTTCTCTAATAATTAGTGCTGTGGAGCAGCTTTTCATGTGCGTCTTGGCCATCTCTGTGTCTCCTTTGAAGAAACATGTCTTTAGATCTCTTGCGCATTTTTGTATTGGGTTGTTTGTTTTTTTAATATTAAGCTGCATGAGCTGTTTATATATATTGGAGATTAAACCTCTGTCCATTGATTCGTTTGCAACGATTTTCGCCCATTCTGAGGGATGCCTTTTTCCATTCCCGTTTTTTTTAACAAAAAAGGAAAGAAAGGAAAAGAAGCAAAACACTAATGTGCGTAAAATATGCCTTTTGAAACGGTCGTTTTGAAATATGGACGTCCTTTGAATTTTTTGGTCGATATGTGACCCCAGGATTTGTTTTCAGGGCAGGTGTCATTTACAGGCCTGCAATGATTTTGAATATCAACTGACCATTAGCGCTGGGATTAAAGCTGCTGTTGTGTGAAACGGACACAAGGTGGCAGCAGTTCTCCCTTACCAAATCTGGTTACTAGGGCAAGAGAGCCTCAGTGGAAGTGGTGTTCTAGATTGGAATTTAGAATGGAATGTGCCAGGAGAAAGCCCCTCAAGTTTGTCTCACTACTTCTTGTTCGTGTTTTTAATTTAATTTTTTATATTTTTTATTACAGCAAGTTTGATTACAATGTTTGGCTTGTTGTAGGTGTGGAAGATGTGGTTATTTTACACATATACAAATGTCTGTTCTTCCTGGGATCCTTTTCCCATGTACGTTATGACAGAGTTGAGTAGTCCTTTCTTGGTATTCTGTAGGTCTTTGGTGATTATATATGTCACCTGTGTTTGTATATGTGTGTTAACTCCGATATCGTAAAGAAACCAATCCACACACCTTTCCATTGGTGAACCATAAGTTTGTTTAATGAATCTGTGATTGCCCTTCTCCGTGGAAATATCTGCCCTGGTATCCATTTTTAGGTAACACCTATAAGTGATATGATATGATATGTGTCTTTCACTTTCTGACTTACTACAAGTCACGTGATTACTTCTAGAGTCATCTACGGTGCTGCAAATGGCATTGTGTCCTTTTTTTCTTTGGCTCCTCCTCTGCCTTAGCGAGGTCCATTTTCAACAATGTGATTCCCTGAGGGTTGTGGATTAGCTGACCTGGGCAGCCTTACCCTGCCGGCCCGCACTCCCCAGTTGTGCTTCGTTGAGGTCAATATAAACAGAGCTCCAGGCAGCAATAGCCCCTGAAGCTGTGCCTGACTCCATATTCTCTGCCCCGTCAGCAGTCTCGGGGCTGTGCTTGTGGGAGGGAGAGAGGAGCCACAGCTTTGTGTGTGGCCCGGTGTGAGTGGGGTTCTGCTGGCCTTTCTGCAGGAGTTGCCAGGCTGCCGCCTGTAAAGAAGAGGATGTGTCACCCATACCTTCCGCTGGAATTTCTCTCCGGACAGAGATGAGGAAGGAAAAAAAGCAGTGGGGGCCGGGACAGGAGGGTTATCTCAGGCAGGGCAATGGAAAGCTTCTGGAAGAGCGCCCGGGGCCAGGACCACCCTGGCTGGCCTGCAGGCACCAAGTTGGCCTGCGTGCTGTCGCTGGTGTGGCTCCACGGTCCTTCCTCTAGGCTTTCAAGCCCTTGTACATATTCAGGTGTTTTACCTGGAAAGGTTGGGAACAGTTCAGCAGCAGCTGGCCTGGTGCACAGCTCACGTTTACTCACAGATGCCTTGGCACGTTCCCCCAGCTTTGCAATGAGGACGCTCCTTGCGTGGGGGGTGGGTTGCTGGCTGTATGGGAGATGGTTCCCCACCTCTGACCAATTTCAGAATTGTTTACCGCTGGAGCAATTGTGCCCAGATAGGGTTTTCCTCTGTATAACTCGTGGGTTCCGGTTTTTTTTTTCTTTTATGGTTCAAGTTAGATTTTATTCCTCTTTTATGTATTTATAGATATAAGCATGGAAATAATTCATTCCTATAAATACATCTGTGTGACGGGAAGAACTTTTTTCTGTTTTATTGTTAAATTCTATTTTTTTTAAATTTTGAAATATAATTTTATTTATGTTTTTATACAGCAGGTTTTTATTAGTTATGTATTTTATGCATATACATGTATACAGGTCAATCCCAATCTCCCAAATCATCCCACCACCACCACCCCATGGTTTCCCACACTTGGTGTCCATACGTTTGTTCTCTACCTCTGTGTCTCTATTTCTTCCCTGCAAACCAGTTCATCTGTACCATTTTTTTAGGTTCCACATATATGCATTAATATACAATATTTGTTTTCCTCTTTCTGACTTACCTCATTCCATATGACAGTCTCTCAATCCATCGATGTCTCTACAAATGACCCAGTTTCATTCCTTTTTATGGCCGAGTAATATTCCATTTTATATATGTACCACATCTTTATCCATTCATCTGTCTGTGGGCGTTTAGGTTGCTTCCATTACCTGGCTATTGTAAATAGTGCTGCAATGAACATTGTGGTGAATGTGCCTTTTAGATTTACGGTTTTCTCTGGGTATATGCCCAGAAATGGGATTGCTGGATCAGATGGTAATTCTATTTCTAGTTTTTTTAAGGAAACTCCATACTGTTCTCCATAGTGACTGTATCAATTTACATTCCCACCAATAGTGGAAGAGGGCTCCTTTTGTTCACACCCTACCCAGAATTTGTTGTTTGTAGATTTTCTGATGATGCCGATTCTAACAGATGTGAGGTGATACCTCATTGTAGTTTTGATTTGCATTTCTCTAATAATTAGTGCTGTTGAGCAGCTTTTCATGTGCGTCTTGGCCACCTCTGTGTCTCCTTTGAAGAAACGTCTCTTTAGATCTTCTGCCCATTTTCGTATTGGGTTGTTTGTTTTTTTAATATTAAGCTGCATGAGCTGTTTATATATATTGGAGATTAAACTTCTGTCCATTGATTCGTTTGCAACGATTTTCACCCATTCTGACGGATGCCTTTTTCCATTCCCGTTTTTTTTAACAAAAAAGGAAAGAAAGGAAAAGAAGCAGAACACTAATGTGCGTAAAATATGCCTTTTGAAACGGTCCTTTTGAAATATGGACGTGCTTTGAATTTTTTGGTCGATATGTGACCCCAGGATTTGTTTTCAGGGCAGGTGTCATTTACAGGCCTGCAATGATTTTGAATATCAACTGACCATTAGCGCTGGGATTAAAGCTGCTGTTGTGTGAAACGGACACAAGGTGGCAGCAGTTCTCCCTTACCAAATCTGGTTACTAGGGCAAGAGAGCCTCAGTGGAAGTGGTGTTCTAGATTGGAGTTTAGAATGGAATGTACCAGGAGAAAGCCCCTCACGTTTGTCTCACTACTTCTTGTTCGTGTTTTTAATTTAATTTTTTATTTTTTATTACAGCAAGTTTGATTACAATGTTTGGCTTGTTGTAGGTGTGGAAGATGTGGTTCTTTTACACATATACAGATGTGTGTTCTTCCTGGGATCCTTTTCCCATGTACGTTATGACAGAATGTTGAGTAGTCCTCTCTTGGTATTCTGTAGGTCTTTGGTGATTATATATGTCACCTGTGTTTGTATATGTCTGTTAACCCCGATATTGTAATGAAACCAATCCTCACTCCTTTCCATTGGTGAACCATAAGTTTGTTTAATGAATCTGTGATTGCCCTCCTCCGTGGAAATATCTGCCCTGGTATCCATTTTTAGGTAACACTTATAAGTGGTATGATATGATATGTGTCTTTCACTTTCTGACTTACTACAAGTCACGTGATTACTTCTAGACTCATCTACGGTGCTGCAAATGGCATTGTGTCCTTTTTTCCCTTGGCTTCTCTTCTGCCTTAGCGAGGTCCATTTTCAACAATGTAATTCCCTGAGGGTTGTGGATTAGCTGACCTGGGCAACCTTACCCTGCCGGCCCGCCCGCCCCAGGTGTGACTCGTTGAGGTCAATATAAACAGCGCTCCAGGCAGCAATAGCCCCTGAAGCTCTGCCTGACTCCATATTCTCTGCCCCGTCAGCAGTCTCGGGGCTGTGCTGGTGGGAGGGAGTGAGGGGCCACAGCTTTGTGGGTGGCCCGGTGTGAGTGGGGCTCTGCTGGCCTTTCTGCAGGAGTTGCCAGGCAGCCGCCTGTAAAGAAGAGGATGTGTCACCCATACCTTCCGCTTGAATATCTCTCTGGACAGAGGTGAGGAAGGAAAAAAGCAGTGGGTGCCGGGACAGGAGGGGTATCTCAGGCAGGGCAATGGAAAGCTTCCGGAAGACCTCCTGTGTCCAGGACCACCCTGGCTGGCCTGCAGGCACCAAGTTGGCCTGCGTGCTGTCGCTGGTGTGGCTCCACGGCCCTTCCTCTAGGCTTTCAAGCCCTTGTACATATTCAGGTGTTTTACCTGGAAAGGGTGGGAACAGTTCAGAAGCAGCTGGCCTGGGGCTCAGCTCACGTTTACTCACAGATGCCTCGGCACGGTCCCCCAGCTTTGCAATGAGGATGCTCCTTGCGTGGGGGGTGGGTTGCTGGCTGTATGGGAGATGGTTCCCCACCTCTGACCAAATTCAGAATTGTTTACCACTGGAGCAAGTGCCCTGATAGGGTTTTCCTCTGTATAACTCGTGGGTTCAGGTTTTTTTTTTCTTTTATGGTTCAAGTTAGATTTTATTCCTCTTTTATGTATTTATAGATATAAGCATGGAAATAATTCATTCCTATAAATACATCTGTGTGACGGGAAGAACTTTTTTCTGTTTTATTTTTAAATTTTATTTTTTAAAATTTTAAAATTTAATTTTATTTATTTTTTTATACAGCACGTTATTATTAGTTATGTACTTTATACATATACATGTATACAGGTCAATCCCAAACACCCAACTCATCCCACCACCACCACCTCATGGCTTCCCACACTTGGTTTCCATATGTTTGTTCTCTACCTCTGTGTCTCTATTTCTTCCCTGCAAACCAGTTCATCTGTACCATTTTTAGGCTCCACATATATGCATTAATATACAATATTTGTTTTCCTCTTTCTGACTTACTTCATTCTGTATGACAGTCTCTCGATCCATCGATGTCTCTACAAATGACCCAGTTTCATTCCTTTATATGGCCGAGTAATATTCCATTTTATATATGTACCACATCTTTATCCATTCATCTGTCTGTGGGCATTTAGGTTGCTTCCATTACCTGGCTATTGTAAATAGTGCTGCAACGAATATTGTGGTGAATGTGCCTTTTTGATTTACGGTTTTCTCTGGGTATATGCCCAGAAGTGGGATTGCTGGATCAGATAGTAATTCTATTTCTAATTTTTTTAAGGAAACTCCATACTGTTCTCCATAGTGACTGTATCAATTTACATTCCCACCAATAGTGGAAGAGGGCTCCTTTTGTCCACACCCTCCCCAGAAATTGTTGTTTGTAGATTTTCTGATGATGCCGATTCTAACAGGTGTGAGGTGATACCTCATTGTAGTTTTGATTTGCATTTCTCTAATAATTAGTGCTGTGGAGCAGCTTTTCATGTGCGTCTTGGCCATCTCTGTGTCTCCTTTGAAGAAACATGTCTTTAGATCTCTTGCGCATTTTTGTATTGGGTTGTTTGTTTTTTTAATATTAAGCTGCATGAGCTGTTTATATATATTGGAGATTAAACCTCTGTCCATTGATTCGTTTGCAACGATTTTCGCCCATTCTGAGGGATGCCTTTTTCCATTCCCGTTTTTTTTAACAAAAAAGGAAAGAAAGGAAAAGAAGCAAAACACTAATGTGCGTAAAATATGCCTTTTGAAACCGTCGTTTTGAAATATGGACGTGCTTTGAATTTTTTGGTCGATATGTGACCCCAGGATTTGTTTTCAGGGCAGGTGTCATTTACAGGCCTGCAATGATTTTGAATATCAACTGACCATTAGCGCTGGGATTAAAGCTGCTGTTGTGTGAAATGGACACAAGGTGGCAGCAGTTCTCCCTTACCAAATCTGGTTACTAGGGCAAGAGAGCCTCAGTGGAAGTGGTGTTCTAGATTGGAATTTAGAATGGAATGTGCCAGGAGAAAGCCCCTCAAGTTTGTCTCACTATTTCTTGTTCGTGTTTTTAATTTAATTTTTTATATTTTTTATTACAGCAAGTTTGATTACAATGTTTGGCTTGTTGTAGGTGTGGAAGATGTGGTTATTTTACACATATACAGATGTCTGTTCTTCCTGGGATCCTTTTCCCATGTACGTTATGACAGAGTTGAGTAGTCCTTTCTTGGTATTCTGTAGGTCTTTGGTGATTATATATGTCACCTGTGTTTGTATATGTGTGTTAACTCCGATATCGTAAAGAAACCAATCCACACACCTTTCCATTGGTGAACCATAAGTTTGTTTAATGAATCTGTGATTGCCCTTCTCCGTGGAAATCTCTGCCCTGGTATCCATTTTTAGGTAACACCTATAAGTGATATGATACGATATGTGTCTTTCACTTTCTGACTTACTACAAGTCACGTGATTACTTCTAGAGTCATCTACCGTGCTGCAAATGGCATTGTGTCCTTTTTTTCTTTGGCTCCTCCTCTGCCTTAGCGAGGTCCATTTTCAACAATGTGATTCCCTGAGGGTTGTGGATTAGCTGACCTGGGCAGCCTTACCCTGCCGGCCCGCACTCCCCAGTTGTGCTTCGTTGAGGTCAATATAAACAGAGCTCCAGGCAGCAATAGCCCCTGAAGCTGTGCCTGACTCCATATTCTCTGCCCCATCAGCAGTCTCGGGGCTGTGCTTGTGGGAGGGAGAGAGGAGCCACAGCTTTGTGTGTGGCCCGGTGTGAGTGGGGTTCTGCTGGCCTTTCTGCAGGAGTTGCCAGGCTGCCGCCTGTAAAGAAGAGGATGTGTCACCCATACCTTCCGCTGGAATTTCTCTCCGGACAGAGATGAGGAAGGAAAAAAGCAGTGGGGGCCGGGACAGGAGGGTTATCTCAGGCAGGGCAATGGAAAGCTTCTGGAAGAGCGCCCGGGGCCAGGACCACCCTGGCTGGCCTGCAGGCACCAAGTTGGCCTGCGTGCTGTCGCTGGTGTGGCTCCACGGTCCTTCCTCTAGGCTTTCAAGCCCTTGTACATATTCAGGTGTTTTACCTGGAAAGGTTGGGAACAGTTCAGCAGCAGCTGGCCTGGTGCACAGCTCACGTTTACTCACAGATGCCTTGGCACGTTCCCCCAGCTTTGCAATGAGGACGCTCCTTGCGTGGGGGGTGGGTTGCTGGCTGTATGGGAGATGGTTCCCCACCTCTGACCAATTTCAGAATTGTTTACCGCTGGAGCAATTGTGCCCTGATAGGGTTTTCCTCTGTATAACTCGTGGGTTCCGGTTTTTTTTTTCTTTTATGGTTCAAGTTAGATTTTATTCCTCTTTTATGTATTTATAGATATAAGCATGGAAATAATTCATTCCTATAAATACATCTGTGTGACGGGAAGAACTTTTTTCTGTTTTATTGTTAAATTCTATTTTTTTTAAATTTTGAAATATAATTTTATTTATGTTTTTATACAGCAGGTTTTTATTAGTTATGTATTTTATGCATATACATGTATACAGGTCAATCCCAATCTCCCAAATCATCCCAACACCACCACCCCATGGTTTCCCACACTTGGTGTCCATACGTTTGTTCTCTACCTCTGTGTCTCTATTTCTTCCCTGCAAACCAGTTCATCTGTACCATTTTTTTAGGTTCCACATATATGCATTAATATACAATATTTGTTTTCCTCTTTCTGACTTACCTCATTCCATATGACAGTCTCTCAATCCATCGATGTCTCTACAAATGACCCAGTTTCATTCCTTTTTATGGCCGAGTAATATTCCATTTTATATATGTACCACATCTTTATCCATTCATCTGTCTGTGGGCTTTTAGGTTGCTTCCATTACCTGGCTATTGTAAATAGTGCTGCAATGAACATTGTGGTGAATGTGCCTTTTAGATTTACGGTTTTCTCTGGGTATATGCCCAGAAATGGGATTGCTGGATCAGATGGTAATTCTATTTCTAGTTTTTTTAAGGAAACTCCATACTGTTCTCCATAGTGACTGTATCAATTTACATTCCCACCAATAGTGGAAGAGGGCTCCTTTTGTTCACACCCTACCCAGAATTTGTTGTTTGTAGATTTTCTGATGATGCCGATTCTAACAGATGTGAGGTGATACCTCATTGTAGTTTTGATTTGCATTTCTCTAATAATTAGTGCTGTTGAGCAGCTTTTCATGTGCGTCTTGGCCACCTCTGTGTCTCCTTTGAAGAAACGTCTCTTTAGATCTTCTGCCCATTTTTGTATTGGGTTGTTTGTTTTTTTAATATTAAGCTGCATGAGCTGTTTATATATATTGGAGATTAAACCTCTGTCCATTGACTCGTTTGCAACGATTTTCGCCCATTCTGAGGGATGCCTTTTTCCATTCCCGTTTTTTTTAACAAAAAAGGAAAGAAAGGAAAAGAAGCAGAACACTAATGTGCGTAAAATATGCCTTTTGAAACGGTCCTTTTGAAATATGGACGTGCTTTGAATTTTTTTGGTCGATATGTGACCCCAGGATTTGTTTTCAGGGCAGGTGTCATTTACAGGCCTGCAATGATTTTGAATATCAACTGACCATTAGCGCTGGGATTAAAGCTGCTGTTGTGTGAAACGGACACAAGGTGGCAGCAGTTCTCCCTTACCAAATCTGGTTACTAGGGCAAGAGAGCCTCAGTGGAAGTGGTGTTCTAGATTGGAATTTAGAATGGAATGTTTCCGGAGAAAGCCCCTCAAGTTTGTCTCACTACATCTTGTTCGTGTTTTTAATTTATTTTTTTTTCTTTTTTATTACAGCAAGTTTGATTACAATGTTTGGCTTGTTGTAGGTGTGGAAGATGTGGTTCTTTTACACATATACAGATGTCTGTTCTTCCTGGGATCCTTTTCCCATGTACGTTATGACAGAGTTGAGTAGTCCTCTCTTGGTATTCTGTAGGTCTTTGGTGATTATATATGTCACCTGTGTTTGTATATGTGTGTTAACCCCGATATCGTAATGAAACCAATCCACACACCTTTCCATTGGTGAACCATAAGTTTGTTTAATGAATCTGTGATTGCCCTTCTCCGTGGAAATATCTGCCCTGGTATCCATTTTTAGGTAACACCTATAAGTGATATGATACGATATGTGTCTTTCACTTTCTGACTTACTACAAGTCACGTGATTACTTCTAGACTCATCTACGGTGCTGCAAATGGCATTGTGTCCTTTTTTCCCTTGGCTTCTCTTCTGCCTTAGCGGGGTCCATTTTCAACAATGTGATTCCCTGAGGGTTGTGGATTAGCTGACCTGGGCAGCCTTACCCTGCCGGCCCGCCCTCCCCAGGTGTGCCTCGTTGAGGTCAATATAAACAGAGCTCCAGGCAGCAATAGCCCCTGAAGCTGTGCCTGACTCCATATTCTCTGCCCCGTCAGCAGTCTCGGGGCTGTTCTGGTGGGAGGGAGTGAGGGGCCACAGCTTTGTGGGTGGCCCGGTGTGAGTGGGGTTCTGCTGGCCTTTCTGCAGGAGTTGCCAGGCTGCCGCCTGTAAAGGAGAGGATGTGTCACCCATAGGTTACGCTGGAATTTCTCTCCTGACAGAGGTGAGGAAGGAAAAAAGCAGTGGGGGCCGGGACAGGAGGGGTATCTCAGGCAGGGCAATGGAAAGCTTTTGAAAGTGCACCCGGGGCCAGGAACACCCTGGCTGGCCTGCAGGCACCAAGCTGGCCTGCGTGCTGTCGCTGGTGTGGCTCCACGGTCCTTCCTCTAGGTTTTCAAGCCCTTGTACATATTCAGGTGTTTTACCTGGAAAGGGTGGGAACAGTTCAGCAGCAGCTGGCCTGGGGCTCAGCTCACGTTTACTCTCAGATGCCTTGGCACCGTCCCCCAGGTTTGCAATGAGGACGCTCCTAGCGTGGGGGGTGGGTTGAAGGCTGTATGGGAGATGGTTCCCCACCTCTGACCAATTTCAGAATTGTTTACCACTGGAGCAAGTGCCCTGATAGGGTTTTCCTCTGTATAACTCGTGGGTTCAGGTTTTTTTTTCTTTTATTGTTCAAGTTAGATTTAATTCCTCTTTTATGTATTTATAGATATAAGCATGGAAATAATTCATTCCTATAAATACATCTGTGTGACGGGAAGAAATTTTTTCTGTTTATTTTTAAATTTTATTTTTCAAAATTTTGAAATTTAATTTTATTTATTTTTTTATAGAGCACGTTATTATTAGTTATGTATTTTATGCATATACATGTACACAGGTCAATCCCAAACTCCCAACTCATCCCACCACCAGCACCCCATGGCTTCCCACACTTGGTGTCCATACGTTTGTTCTCTACCTCTGTGTCTCTATTTCTTCCCTGCAAACCAGTACATCTGTACCATTTTTTGGTTCCACATATAGGCATTAATATACAATATTTGTTTTCCTCTCTCTGACTTACTTCATTCTCTATGACAGTCTCTCGATCCATCGATGTCTCTAAAAATGACCCAGTTTCATTCCTTTTTATGGCCGAGTAATATTCCATTTTATATACGTACCACATCTTTATCCATTCATCTGTCTGTGGGCATTTAGGTTGCTTCCATTACCTGGCTATTGTAAATAGTGCTGCAACGAATATTGTGGTGAATGTGCCTTTTTGATTTACGGTTTTCTCTGGGTATATGCCCAGAAGTGGGATTGCTGGATCAGATAGTAATTCTATTTCTAATTTTTTAAAGGAAACTCCATACTGTTCTCCATAGTGACTGTATCAATTTACATTCCCACCAATAGTGGAAGAGGGCTCCTTTTGTCCACACCCTCCCCAGAAATTGTTGTTTGTAGATTTTCTGATGATGCCGATTCTAACAGGTGTGAGGTGATACCTCATTGTAGTTTTGATTTGCATTTCTCTAATAATTAGTGCTGTGGAGCAGCTTTTCATGTGCGTCTTGGCCATCTCTGTGTCTCCTTTGAAGAAACATGTCTTTAGATCTCTTGCGCATTTTTGTATTGGGTTGTTTGTTCTTTTAATATTAAGCTGCATGAGCTGTTTATATATATTGGAGATTAAACCTCTGTCCATTGATTGGTTTGCAAAGATTTTCGCCCATTCTGAGGGATGCCTTTTTCCATTCCCGTTTTTTTTAACAAAAAAGGAAAGAAAGGAAAAGAAGCAAAACACTAATGTGCGTAAAATATGCCTTTTGAAACGGTCGTTTTGAAATATGGACGTGCTTTGAATTTTTTGGTCGATATGTGACCCCAGGATTTGTTTTCAGGGCAGGTGTCATTTACAGGCCTGCAATGATTTTGAATATCAACTGACCATTAGCGCTGGGATTAAAGCTGCTGTTGTGTGAAACGGACACAAGGTGGCAGCAGTTCTCCCTTACCAAATCTGGTTACTAGGGCAAGAGAGCCTCAGTGGAAGTGGTGTTCTAGATTGGAATTTAGAATGGAATGTGCCAGGAGAAAGCCCCTCAAGTTTGTCTCACTACTTCTTGTTCGTGTTTTTAATTTAATTTTTTATATTTTTTATTACAGCAAGTTTGATTACAATGTTTGGCTTGTTGTAGGTGTGGAAGATGTGGTTATTTTACACATATACAGATGTCTGTTCTTCCTGGGATCCTTTTCCCATGTACGTTATGACAGAGTTGAGTAGTCCTTTCTTGGTATTCTGTAGGTCTTTGGTGATTATATATGTCACCTGTGTTTGTATATGTGTGTTAACTCCGATATCGTAAAGAAACCAATCCACACACCTTTCCATTGGTGAACCATAAGTTTGTTTAATGAATCTGTGATTGCCCTTCTCCGTGGAAATATCTGCCCTGGTATCCATTTTTAGGTAACACCTATAAGTGATATGATACGATATGTGTCTTTCACTTTCTGACTTACTACAAGTCACGTGATTACTTCTAGAGTCATCTACGGTGCTGCAAATGGCATTGTGTCCTTTTTTTCTTTGGCTCCTCCTCTGCCTTAGCGAGGTCCATTTTCAACAATGTGATTCCCTGAGGGTTGTGGATTAGCTGACCTGGGCAGCCTTACCCTGCCGGCCCGCACTCCCCAGTTGTGCTTCGTTGAGGTCAATATAAACAGAGCTCCAGGCAGCAATAGCCCCTGAAGCTGTGCCTGACTCCATATTCTCTGCCCCATCAGCAGTCTCGGGGCTGTGCTTGTGGGAGGGAGAGAGGAGCCACAGCTTTGTGTGTGGCCCGGTGTGAGTGGGGTTCTGCTGGCCTTTCTGCAGGAGTTGCCAGGCTGCCGCCTGTAAAGAAGGGGATGTGTCACCCATACCTTCCGCTGGAATTTCTCTCCGGACAGAGATGAGGAAGGAAAAAAGCAGTGGGGGCCGGGACAGGAGGGTTATCTCAGGCAGGGCAATGGAAAGCTTCTGGAAGAGCGCCCGGGGCCAGGACCACCCTGGCTGGCCTGCAGGCACCAAGTTGGCCTGCGTGCTGTCGCTGGTGTGGCTCCACGGTCCTTCCTCTAGGCTTTCAAGCCCTTGTACATATTCAGGTGTTTTACCTGGAAAGGTTGGGAACAGTTCAGCAGCAGCTGGCCTGGTGCACAGCTCACGTTTACTCACAGATGCCTTGGCACGTTCCCCCAGCTTTGCAATGAGGACGCTCCTTGCGTGGGGGGTGGGTTGCTGGCTGTATGGGAGATGGTTCCCCACCTCTGACCAATTTCAGAATTGTTTACCGCTGGAGCAATTGTGCCCAGATAGGGTTTTCCTCTGTATAACTCGTGGGTTCCGGTTTTTTTTTTCTTTTATGGTTCAAGTTAGATTTTATTCCTCTTTTATGTATTTATAGATATAAGCATGGAAATAATTCATTCCTATAAATACATCTGTGTGACGGGAAGAACTTTTTTCTGTTTTATTGTTAAATTCTATTTTTTTTAAATTTTGAAATATAATTTTATTTATGTTTTTATACAGCAGGTTTTTATTAGTTATGTATTTTATGCATATACATGTATACAGGTCAATCCCAATCTCCCAAATCATCCCACCACCACCACCCCATGGTTTCCCACACTTGGTGTCCATACGTTTGTTCTCTACCTCTGTGTCTCTATTTCTTCCCTGCAAACCAGTTCATCTGTACCATTTTTTTAGGTTCCACATATATGCATTAATATACAATATTTGTTTTCCTCTTTCTGACTTACCTCATTCCATATGACAGTCTCTCAATCCATCGATGTCTCTACAAATGACCCAGTTTCATTCCTTTTTATGGCCGAGTAATATTCCATTTTATATATGTACCACATCTTTATCCATTCATCTGTCTGTGGGCTTTTAGGTTGCTTCCATTACCTGGCTATTGTAAATAGTGCTGCAATGAACATTGTGGTGAATGTGCCTTTTAGATTTACGGTTTTCTCTGGGTATATGCCCAGAAATGGGATTGCTGGATCAGATGGTAATTCTATTTCTAGTTTTTTTAAGGAAACTCCATACTGTTCTCCATAGAGACTGTATCAATTTACATTCCCACCAATAGTGGAAGAGGGCTCCTTTTGTTCACACCCTACCCAGAATTTGTTGTTTGTAGATTTTCTGATGATGCCGATTCTAACAGATGTGAGGTGATACCTCATTGTAGTTTTGATTTGCATTTCTCTAATAATTAGTGCTGTTGAGCAGCTTTTCATGTGCGTCTTGGCCACCTCTGTGTCTCCTTTGAAGAAACGTCTCTTTAGATCTTCTGCCCATTTTTGTATTGGGTTGTTTGTTTTTTTAATATTAAGCTGCATGAGCTGTTTATATATATTGGAGATTAAACTTCTGTCCATTGATTCGTTTGCAACGATTTTCACCCATTCTGAGGGATGCCTTTTTCCATTCCCGTTTTTTTTAACAAAAAAGGAAAGAAAGGAAAAGAAGCAGAACACTAATGTGCGTAAAATATGCCTTTTGAAACGGTCCTTTTGAAATATGGACGTGCTTTGAATTTTTTGGTCGATATGTGACCCCAGGATTTGTTTTCAGGGCAGGTGTCATTTACAGGCCTGCAATGATTTTGAATATCAACTGACCATTAGCGCTGGGATTAAAGCTGCTGTTGTGTGAAACGGACACAAGGTGGCAGCAGTTATCCCTTACCAAATCTGGTTACTAGGGCAAGAGAGCCTCAGTGGAAGTGGTGTTCTAGATTGGAGTTTAGAATGGAATGTACCAGGAGAAAGCCCCTCACGTTTGTCTCACTACTTCTTGTTCGTGTTTTTAATTTAATTTTTTATTTTTTATTACAGCAAGTTTGATTACAATGTTTGGCTTGTTGTAGGTGTGGAAGATGTGGTTCTTTTACACATATACAGATGTGTGTTCTTCCTGGGATCCTTTTCCCATGTACGTTATGACAGAATGTTGAGTAGTCCTCTCTTGGTATTCTGTAGGTCTTTGGTGATTATATATGTCACCTGTGTTTGTATATGTCTGTTAACCCCGATATTGTAATGAAACCAATCCTCACACCTTTCCATTGGTGAACCATAAGTTTGTTTAATGAATCTGTGATTGCCCTTCTCCGTGGAAATATCTGCCCTGGTATCCATTTTTAGGTAACACCTATAAGTGATATGATATGATATGTGTCTTTCACTTTCTGACTTACTACAAGTCACGTGATTACTTCTAGACTCATCTACGGTGCTGCAAATGGCATTGTGTCCTTTTTTCCCTTGGCTTCTCTTCTGCCTTAGCGAGGTCCATTTTCAACAATGTAATTCCCTGAGGGTTGTGGATTAGCTGACCTGGGCAGCCTTACCCTGCCGGCCCGCCCGCCCCAGGTGTGACTCGTTGAGGTCAATATAAACAGCGCTCCAGGCAGCAATAGCCCCTGAAGCTCTGCCTGACTCCATATTCTCTGCCCCGTCAGCAGTCTCGGGGCTGTGCTGGTGGGAGGGAGTGAGGGGCCACAGCTTTGTGGGTGGCCCGGTGTGAGTGGGGCTCTGCTGGCCTTTCTGCAGGAGCTGCCAGGCAGCCGCCTGTAAAGAAGAGGATGTGTCACCCATACATTCCGCTTGAATATCTCTCTGGACAGAGGTGAGGAAGGAAAAAAGCAGTGGGTGCCGGGACAGGAGGGGTATCTCAGGCAGGGCAATGGAAAGCTTCTGGAAGACCTCCTGTGGCCAGGACCACCCTGGCGGGCCTGCAGGCCCCAAGTTGGCCTGCGTGCTGTCGCTGGTGTGGCTCCACGGCCCTTCCTCTAGGCTTTCAAGCCCTTGTACATATTCAGGTGTTTTACCTGGAAAGGGTGGGAACAGTTCAGAAGCAGCTGGCCTGGGGCTCAGCTCACGTTTACTCACAGATGCCTCGGCACGGTCCCCCAGCTTTGCAATGAGGATGCTCCTTGCGTGGGGGGTGGGTTGCTGGCTGTATGGGAGATGGTTCCCCACCTCTGACCAATTTCAGAATTGTTTACCACTGGAGCAAGTGCCCTGATAGGGTTTTCCTCTGTATAACTCGTGGGTTCAGGTTTTTTTTTTCTTTTATGGTTCAAGTTAGATTTTATTCCTCTTTTATGTATTTATAGATATAAGCATGGAAATAATTCATTCCTATAAATACATCTGTGTGATGGGAAGAACTTTTTTCTGTTTTATTTTTAAATTTTATTTTTTAAAATTTTAAAATTTAATTTTATTTATTATTTTATACAGCACGTTATTATTAGTTATGTACTTTATGCATATACATGTATACAGGTCAATCCCAAACACCCAACTCATCCCACCACCACCACCTCATGGCTTCCCACACTTGGTTTCCATATGTTTGTTCTCTACCTCTGTGTCTCTATTTCTTCCCTGCAAACCAGTTCATCTGTACCATTTTTAGGCTCCACATATATGCATTAATATACAATATTTGTTTTCCTCTTTCTGACTTACTTCATTCTGTATGACAGTCTCTCGATCCATCGATGTCTCTACAAATGACCCAGTTTCATTCCTTTATATGGCCGACTAATATTCCATTTTATATATGTACCACATCTTTATCCATTCATCTGTCTGTGGGCATTTAGGTTGCTTCCATTACCTGGCTATTGTAAATAGTGCTGCAACGAATATTGTGGTGAATGTGCCTTTTTGAAATACGGTTTTCTCTGGGTATATGCCCAGAAGTGGGATTGCTGGATCAGATGGTAATTCTATTTCTAGTTTTTTTAAGGAAACTCCATACTGTTCTCCATAGTGACTGTATCAATTTACATTCCCACCAATAGTGGAAGAGGGCTCCTTTTGTCCACACCCTCCCCAGAATTGGTTGTTTGTAGATTTTCTGATGATGCCGATTCTAACAGGTGTGAGGTGATACCTCACTGTAGTTTTGATTTGCATTTCTCTAATAATTAGTGCTGTTGAGCAGCTTTTCATGTGCATCTTGGCCATCTCTGTGTCTCCTTTGAAGAAATGTCTCTTTAGATCTTCTGCCCATTTTTTTGGGGTTGTTTGTTTTTTTAATATTAAGCTGCATGAGCTGTTTATATATATTGGAGATTAAACCTCTGTCCATTGATTCGTCTGCAACGATTTTCGCCCATTCTGAAGGATGCCTTTTTCCATTCCCGTGATTTTTAACAAAAAAGGAAAGAAAGGAAAAGAAGCAGAACACTAATGTGCGTAAAATATGCCTTTTGAAACGGTCGTTTTGAAATATGGACATCCTTTGAATTTTTTGGTCGATATGTGACCCCAGGATTTGTTTTCAGGGCAGGTGTCATTTACAGGCCTGCAATGATTTTGAATATCAACTGACCATTAGCGTTGGGATTAAAGCTGCTGTTGTGTGAAACGGCCACAAGGTGGCAGCAGTTCACCCTTACCAAATCTGGTTACTAGGGCAAGAGAGCCTCAGTGGAAGTGGTGTTCTAGATTGGAGTTTAGAATGCAATGTGCCAGGAGAAAGCCCCTCACGTTTGTCTCACTACTTCTTGTTCGTGTTTTTAATTTAATTGTTTTATTTTTTATTACAGCAAGTTTGATTACAATGTTTGGCTTGTTGTAGGTGTGGAAGATGTGGTTCTTTTACACATATACAGATGTCTGTTCTTCCTGGGATCCTTTTCCCATGTACGTTATGACAGAATGTTGAGTAGTCCTCTCTTGGTATTCTGTAGGTCTTTGGTGATTATATATGTCACCTGTGTTTGTATATGTCTGTTAACCGCGATATCATAATGAAACCAATCCTCACACCTTTCCATTGGTGAACCATAAGTTTGTTTAATGAATCTGTGATTGCCCTTCTCCGTGGAAATATCTGCCCTGGTATCCATTTTTAGGTAACACCTATAAGTGATATGATATGATATGTGTCTTTCACTTTCTGACTTACTACAAGTCATGTGATTACTTCTAGACTCTTCTACGGTGCTGCAAATTGCATTGTGTCATTTTTTCCCTTGGCTTCTCTTCTGCCTTAGCGGGGTCCATTTTCAACAATGTGATTCCCTGAGGGTTGTGGATTAGCTGACCTGGGCAGCCTTACACTGCCGGCCCGCCCTCCCCAGGTGTGCCTCGTTGAGGTCAATATAAACAGAGCTCCAGGCAGCAATAGCCCCTGAAGCTGTGCCTGACTCCATATTCTCTGCCCCGTCAGCAGTCTCGGGGCTGTGCTGGTGGGAGGGAGTGAGGGGCCACAGCTTTGTGGGTGGCCCGGTGTGAGTGGGGTTCTGCTGGCCTTTCTGCAGGAGTTGACAGGCTGCCGCCTGTAAAGAAGAGGATGTGTCACCCATACCTTCTGGTGGAATTTCTCTCCGGACAGAGGTGAGGAAGGAAAAAAGCAGTGGGTGCCGGGACAGGAGGGGTATCTCAGGCAGGGCAATGGAAAGCTTCCAGAAGAGCGCCCGCGGCCAGGACCACCCTGGCTGGCCTGCAGGCACCAAGTTGGCCTGCGTGCTGTCGCTGGTGTGGCTCCACGGTCCTTCCTCTAGGCTTTCAAGCCCTTGTACATATTCAGGTGTTTTACCTGGAAAGGGTGGGAACAGTTCAGCAGCAGCTGGCCTGGGGCTCAGCTCACGTTTACTCACAGATGCCTCGGCACGGTCCCCCAGCTTTGCAATGAGGACTCTCCTTGCGTGGGGGGTGGGTTGCTGGCTGTATGGGAGATTGTTCCCCACCTCTGACCAATTTCAGAATTGTTTACCACTGGAGCAAGTGCCCTGATAGGGTTTTCCTCTGTATAGCTCGTGGGTTCAGGTTTTTTTTTTCTTTTATGGTTCAAGTTAGATTTTATTCCTCTTTTATGTATTTATAGATATAAGCATGGAAATAATTCATTCCTATAAATACATCTGTGTGACGGGAAGAACTTTTTTCTGTTTTATTTTTAAATTTTATTTTTTAAAATTTTGAAATTTAATTTTATTTATTTTTTTTATACAGCAAGTTATTATTAGTTATGTATTTTATACATATACATGTATACAGGTCAATCCCAAACTCCCAAGTCAACCCACCACCACCACCGCATGTCTTCCCACACTTGGTGTCCATACGTTTGTTCTCTACCTCTGTGTCTCTATTTCTTCCCTGCAAACCAGTTCATCTGTACCATTTTTAGGCTCCACATATATGCATTAATATACAATATTTGTTTTCCTCTTTCTGACTTACTTCATTCTGTAGGACAGTCTCTCGATCTATTGATGTCTCTACAAATGACCCAGTTTCATTCCTTTTTATGGCCGAGTAATATTCCATTTTATATATGTACCACATCTTTATCCATTCATCTGTCTGAGGGCATTTAGTTTGCTTACATTACCTGGCTATTGTAAATAGTGCTGCAACGAACATTGTGGTGAATGTGCCTTTTTGAAATACGGTTTTCTCTGGGTATATGCCCAGAAGTGGGATTGCTGGATCAGATGGTAATTCTGTTTCTAGTTTTTTTAAGGAAACTCCATACTGTTCTCCATAGTGACTGTATCAATTTACATTCCCACCAATAGTGGAAGAGGGCTCCTTTTGTCCACACCGTCCCCAGAATTGGTTGTTTGTAGATTTTCTGATGATGCCGATTCTAACAGGTGTGAGGTGATACCTCATTGTAGTTTTGATTTGCATTTCTCTAATAATTAGTGCTGTTGAGCAGCTTTTCATGTGCGTCTTGGCCATCTCTGTGTCTCCTTTGAAGAAACGTCTCTTTAGATCTTCTGCCCATTTTTTTTGGGTTGTTTGTTATTTTAATATTAAGCTGCATGAGCTGTTTATATATATTGGAGATTAATCCTCTGTGCATTGATTCGTCTGCAACGATTTTCGCCCATTCTGAGGGATGCCTTTTTCCATTCCCGTGTTTTTTAACAAAAAAGGAAAGAAAGGAAAAGAAGCAGAACACTAATTTGCGTAAAATATGCCTTTTGAAACGGTCGTTTTGAAATATGGACGTCCTTTGAATTTTTTGGTCGATATGTGACCCCAGGATTTGTTTTCAGGGCAGGTGTCATTTACAGGCCTGCAATGATTTTGAATATCAACTGACCATTAGCGTTGGGATTAAAGCTGCTGTTGTGTGAAATGGCCACAAGGTGGCAGCAGTTCACCCTTACCAAGTCTGGTTACTAGGGCAAGAGAGCCTCAGTGGAAGTGGTGTTCTAGATTGGAGTTTAGAATGGAATGTGCCAGGAGAAATCCCCTCACGTTTGTCTCACTACTTCTTGTTCGTGTATTTAATTTAATTTAATATTTTTTATTACAGCAAGTTTGATTACAATGTTTGGCTTGTTGTAGGTGTGGAAGATGTGGTTCTTTTACACATATACAGATGACTGTTCTTCCTGGGATCCTTTTCCCATGTACGTTATGACAGAATGTTGAGTAGTCCTCTCTTGGTATTCTGTAGGTCTTTGGTGATTATATATGTCACCTGTGTTTGTATATGTCTGTTAACCCCGATATCGTAATGAAACCAATCCTCACACCTTTCCATTGGTGAACCATAAGTTTGTTTAATGAATCTGTGATTGCCCTTCTCCGTGGAAATATCTGCCCTGGTATCCATTTTTAGGTAACACCTATAAGTGATATGATATGATATGTGTCTTTCACTTTCTGACTTACTACAAGTCACGTGATTACTTCTAGATTCATCTATGGTGCTGCAAATGGCATTGTTTCCTTTTTTCCCTTGGCTTCTCTTCTGCCTTAGCGGGGTCCATTTTCAACAATGTGATTCCCTGAGGGTTGTGGATTAGCTGACTTGGGCAGCCTTACCCTGCCGGCCCGCCCTCCCCAGGTGTGCCTCGTTGAGGTCAATATAAACAGAGCTCCAGGCAGCAATAGCCCCTGAAGCTGTGCCTGACTCCATATTCTCTGCCCCGTCAGCAGTCTCGGGGCTGTTCTGGTGGGAGGGAGTGAGGGGCCACAGCTTTGTGGGTGGCCCGGTGTGAGTGGGGTTCTGCTGGCCTTTCTGCAGGAGTTGCCAGGCTGCCGCCTGTAAAGGAGAGGATGTGTCACCCATAGGTTACGCTGGAATTTCTCTCCGGACAGAGGTGAGGAAGGAAAAAAGCAGTGGGGGCCGGGACAGGAGGGGTATCTCAGGCAGGGCAATGGAAAACTTTTGAAAGTGCACCCGGGGCCAGGACCACCCTGGCTGGCCTGCAGGCACCAAGTTGGCCTGCGTGCTGTCGCTGGTGTGGCTCCACGGTCCTTCCTCTAGGCTTTCAAGCCCTTGTACATATTCAGGTGTTTTACCTGGAAAGGGTGGGAACAGTTCAGCAGCAGCTGGCCTGGGGCTCAGCTCACGTTTACTCTCAGATGCCTCGGCACCGTCCCCTAGCTTTGCAATGAGGACGCTCCTTGCGTGGGGGGTGGGTTGATGGCTGTATGGGAGAAGGTTCCCCACCTCTGACCAATTTCAGAATTGTTTACCACTGGAGCAAGTGCCCTGATAGGGTTTTCCTCTGTATAACTCGTGGGTTCAGGTTTTTTTTTCTTTTATTGTTCAAGTTAGATTTAATTCCTCTTTTATGTATTTATAGATATAAGCATGGAAATAATTCATTCCTATAAATACATCTGTGTGACGGGAAGAAATTTTTTCTGTTTATTTTTAAATTTTATTTTTCAAAATTTTGAAATTTAATTTTATTTATTTTTTTATAGAGCACGTTATTATTAGTTATGTATTTTATGCATATACATGTACACAGGTCAATCCCAAACTCCCAACTCATCCCACCACCACCACCCCATGGCTTCCCACACTTGGTGTCCATACGTTTGTTCTCTACCTCTGTGTCTCTATTTCTTCCCTGCAAACCAGTTCATCTGTACCATTTTTTGGTTCCACATATAGGCATTAATATACAATATTTGTTTTCCTCTCTCTGACTTACTTCATTCTGTATGACAGTCTCTCGATCCATCGATGTCTCTACAAATGACCCAGTTTCATTCCTTTTTATGGCCGAGTAATATTCCATTTTATATATGTACCACATCTTTATCCATTCATCTGTCTGAGGGCATTTAGTTTGCTTCCATTACCTGGCTATTGTAAATAGTGCTGCAACGAACATTGTGGTGAATGTGCCTTTTTGAAATACGGTTTTCTCTGGGTATATGCCCAGAAGTGGGATTGCTGGATCAGATGGTAATTCTATTTCTAGTTTTTTTAAGGAAACTCCATACTGTTCTCCATAGAGACTGTATCAATTTACATTCCCACCAATAGTGGAAGAGGGCTCCTTTTCTCCACACCCTCCCCAGAATTGGTTGTTTGTAGATTTTCTTATGGTGCCGATTCTAACAGGTGTGAGGTGATACCTCATTGTAGTTTTGATTTGCATTTCTCTAATAATTAGTGCTGTGGAGCAGCTTTTCATGTGCGTCTTGGCCATCTTTGTGTCTCCTTTGAAGAAACGTCTCTTTAGATCTTCTGCCCATTCTTTTTTGGGTTGTTTGTTTTTTTAATATTAAGCTGCATGTGTTGTTTATATATATTGGAGATTAAACCTCTCTCCATTGATTCGTTTGCAACGATTTTCGCCCATTCTGAGGGATGCCTTTTTCCATTCCCGTTTTTTTAACAAAAAAGGAAAGAAAGGAAAAGAAGCAGAACACTAATGTGCGTAAAATATGCCTTTTGCAACGTTCATTTTTAAATATGGACGTCCTTTGAAATTTTTGGTCGATATGTGACCCCAGGATTTGTTTTCAGGGCAGGTGTCATTTACAGGCCTGCAATGATTTTGAATATCCACTGACTTTTAGTGTTGGGATTAAAGCTGCTGTTGTGTGAAACGGCCACAAGGTGGCAGCAGTTCACCCTTACCAAATCTGGTTACTAGGGCAAGAGAGCCTCAGTGGAAGTGGTTTTCTAGTTTGGAGTTTAGAATGGAATGTGCCAGGAGAAAGCCCCTCACGTTTGTCTCACTACTTCTTGTTCGTGTTTTTAATTTAATTTTTTATTTTTTATTACAGCAAGTTTGATTACAATGTTTGGCTTGTTGTAGGTGTGGAAGATGTGGTTCTTTTACACATATACAGATGACTGTTCTTCCTGGGATCCTTTTCCCATGTACGTTATGACAGAATGTTGAGTAGTCTTCTCTTGGTATTCCGTAGGTCTTTGGTGATTATATATGTCACCTGTGTTTGTATATGTCTGTTAACCCCGATATCGTAATGAAACCAAACCTCACACCTTTCCATTGGTGAACCATAAGTTTGTTTAATGAATCTGTGATTGCCCTTCTCTGTTGAAATATCTGCCCTGGCATCCATTTTTAGGTAACACCTATAAGTGATATGATATGATATGTGTCTTTCACTTTCTGACTTACTACAAGTCACGTGATTACTTCCAGACTCATCTACGGTGCTGCAAATGGCATTGTGTCCTTTTTTCCCTTGGCTTCTCTTCTGCCTTAGCGGGGTCCATTTTCAACAATGTGATTCCCTGAGGGTTGTGGATTAGCTGACCTGGGCAGCCTTACCCTGCCGGCCCGCCCTCCCCAGCTGTGCCTCGTTGAGTTCAATATAAACAGCGCTCCAGGCAGCAATAGCCCCTGAAGCTGTGACTGACTCCATATTCTCTGCCCCGTCAGCAGTCTCGGGGCTGTGCTGGTGGAAGGGAGTGAGTGGCCACAGCTTTGTGGGTGGCCCGGTGTGAGTGGGGTTCTGCTGGCCTTTCTGCAGGAGTTGCCAGGCTGCAGCCTGTAAAGAAGAGGATGTGTCACCCATACCTTCCGCTGGAATTTCTCTCCGGACAGAGGTGAGGAAGGAAAAAAGCAGTGGGGGCCGGGACAGGAGGGGTATCTCAGGCAGGGCAATGGAAAGCTTCTGGAAGAGCGCCCGGGGCCAGGACCACCCTGGCTGGCCTGCAGGCACCAAGTTGGCCTGCGTGCTGTCGCTGGTGTGGCTCCACGGTCCATCCTCTAGGCTTTCAAGCCCTTGTACATATTCAGGTGTTTTACCTGGAAAGGGTGGGAACAGTTCAGCAGCAGCTGGCATGGGGCTCAGCTCACGTTTACTCACAGATGCCTCGGCATGGTCCCCCAGCTTTGCAATGAGGATGCTCCTTGCGTGGGGGGTGGGTTGCTGGCTGTATGGGAGATGGTTCCCCACCTCTGACCAATTTCAGAATTGTTTACCGCTGGAGCAAGTGCCGTGATAGGGTTTTCCTCTGTATAACTCGTGGGTTCAGGTTTTTTTTTCCTTTTATGGTTCAAGTTAGATTTTATTCCTCTTTTATGTATTTATAGATATAAGCATGGAAATAATTCATTCCTATAAATACATCTGTGTGACGGGAAGAACTTTTTTCTGTTTTATTTTTAAATTTTATTTTTTAAAATTTTGAAATTTAATTTTATTTATTTTTTTATACAGCACGTTATTATTAGTTATGTATTTTATGCATATACATGTATACAGGTCAATCCCAAACTCCCAACTCATCCCACCACCACCACCCCATGGCTTCCCACACTTGGTGTCCATATGTTTGTTCTCTACCTCTGTGTCTCTATTTCTTCCCTGCAAACCAGTTCATCTGTACCATTTTTAGGCTCCACATATATGCATTAATACACAATATTTGTTTTCCTCTTTCTGACTTACTTCATTCTGTATGACAGTCTCTCGATCCATTGATGTCTCTACAAATGACACAGTTTCATTCCTTTTTATCGCCGAATAATATTCCATTTTATATATGTACCACAGCTATATCCATTCATCAGTCTGTGGGCATTTAGGTTGCTTCCATTACCTGGCTATTGTAAATAGTGCTTCAATGAACATTGTGGTGAATGGCCTTTTTGATTTACGGTTTTCTCTGGGTATATGCCCAGAAGTGGGATTGCTGGATCAGATGGTAATTATATTTCTAGTTTTTTTAAGGAAACTCCATACTCTTCTCCATAGAGACTGTATCAATTTACATTCCCACCAATAGTGGAAGAGGGCTCCTTTTGTCCACACCCTCCCCAGAATTAGTTGTTTGTAGATTTTCTGATTATGCCGATTCTAACAGGTGTGAGGTGAAACCTCATTGTAGTTTTGATTTGCATTTCTCTAATAATTAGTGCTGTTGAGCAGCTTTTCATGTGCGTCTTGGCCATCTCTGTGTCTTCTTTGAAGAAACGTCTCTTTAGATCTTCTGCCCATTTTTGTATTGGGTTGTTTGTTTTTTTAATATTAAGCTGCATGAGTTGTTTATATATATTGGAGATTAAACCTCTCTCCATTGATTCGTTTGCAACGATTTTCGCCCATTCTGAGGGATGCCTTTTTCCATTCCCGTTTTTTTAACAAAAAAGGAAAGAAAGGAAAAGAAGCAGAACACTAATGTGCGTAAAATATGCCTTTTGCAACGTTCATTTTTAAATATGGACGTCCTTTGAAATTTTTGGTCGATATGTGACCCCAGGATTTGTTTTCAGGGCAGGTGTCATTTACAGGCCTGCAATGATTTTGAATATCCACTGACTTTTAGTGTTGGGATTAAAGCTGCTGTTGTGTGAAACGGCCACAAGGTGGCAGCAGTTCACCCTTACCAAATCTGGTTACTAGGGCAAGAGAGCCTCAGTGGAAGTGGTATTCTAGTTTGGAGTTTAGAATGGAATGTGCCAGGAGAAAGCCCCTCACGTTTGTCTCACTACTTCTTGTTCGTGTTTTTAATTTAATTTTTTATTTTTTATTACAGCAAGTTTGATTACAATGTTTGGCTTGTTGTAGGTGTGGAAGATGTGGTTCTTTTACACATATACAGATGACTGTTCTTCCTGGGATCCTTTTCCCATGTACGTTATGACAGAATGTTGAGTAGTCTTCTCTTGGTATTCCGTAGGTCTTTGGTGATTATATATGTCACCTGTGTTTGTATATGTCTGTTAACCCCGATATCGTAATGAAACCAAACCTCACACCTTTCCATTGGTGAACCATAAGTTTGTTTAATGAATCTGTGATTGCCCTTCTCTGTTGAAATATCTGCCCTGGTATCCATTTTTAGGTAACACCTATAAGTGATATGATATGATATGTGTCTTTCACTTTCTGACTTACTACAAGTCACGTGATTACTTCTAGACTCATCTACGGTGCTGCAAATGGCATTGTGTCCTTTTTTCCCTTGGCTTCTCTTCTGCCTTAGCGGGGTCCATTTTCAACAATGTGATTCCCTGAGGGTTGTGGATTAGCTGACCTGGGCAGCCTTACCCTGCCGGCCCGCCCTCCCCAGCTGTGCCTCGTTGAGTTCAATATAAACAGAGCTCCAGGCAGCAATAGCCCCTGAAGTTGTGACTGACTCCATATTCTCTGCCCCGTCAGCAGTCTCGGGGCTGTGCTGGTGGGAGGGAGTGAGTGGCCACAGCTTTGTGGGTGGCCCGGTGTGAGTGGGGTTCTGCTGGCCTTTCTGCAGGAGTTGCCAGGCTGCAGCCTGTAAAGAAGAGGATGTGTCACACATACCTTCCGCTGGAATTTCTCTCCGGACAGAGGTGAGGAAGGAAAAAAGCAGTGGGGGCCGGGACAGGAGGGGTATCTCAGGCAGGGCAATGGAAAGCTTCTGGAAGAGCGCCCGGGTCCAGGACCACCCTGGCTGGCCTGCAGGCACCAAGTTGGCCTGCGTGCTGTCGCTGGTGTGGCTCCACGGTCCATCCTCTAGGCTTTCAAGCCCTTGTACATATTCAGGTGTTTTACCTGGAAAGGGTGGGAACAGTTCAGCAGCAGCTGGCATGGGGCTCAGCTCACGTTTACTCACAGATGCCTCGGCACGGTCCCCCAGCTTTGCAATGAGGATGCTCCTTGCGTGGGGGGTGGGTTGCTGGCTGTATGGGAGATGGTTCCCCACCTCTGACCAATTTCAGAATTGTTTACCGCTGGAGCAAGTGCCGTGATAGGGTTTTCCTCTGTATAACTCGTGGGTTCAGGTTTTTTTTTTCTTTTATGGTTCAAGTTAGATTTTATTCCTCTTTTATGTATTTATAGATATAAGCATGGAAATAATTCATTCCTATAAATACATCGGTGTGACGGGAAGAACTTTTTTCTGTTTTATTTTTAAATTTTATTTTTTAAAATTTTGAAATTTAATTTTATTTATTTTTTTATACAGCACGTTATTATTAGTTATGTATTTTATGCATATACATGTATACAGGTCAATCCCAAACTCCCAACTCATCCCACCACCACCACCCCATGGCTTCCCACACTTGGTGTCCATATGTTTGTTCTCTACCTCTGTGTCTCTATTTCTTCCCTGCAAACCAGTTCATCTGTACCATTTTTAGGCTCCACATATATGCATTAATATACAATATTTGTTTTCCTCTTTCTGACTTACTTCATTCTGTATGACAGTCTCTCGATCCATTGATGTCTCTACAAATGACACAGTTTCATTCCTTTTTATGGCCGAATAATATTCCATTTTATATATGTACCACAGCTATATCCGTTCATCAGTCTGTGGGCATTTAGGTTGCTTCCATTACCTGGCTATTGTAAATAGTGCTTCAATGAACATTGTGGTGAAAGTGCCTTTTTGATTTACGGTTTTCTCTGGGTATATGCCCAGAAGTGGGATTGCTGGATCAGATGGTAATTATATTTCTAGTTTTTTTAAGGAAACTCCATACTGTTCTCCATAGAGACTGTATCAATTTACATTCCCACCAATAGTGGAAGAGGGCTCCTTTTGTCCACACCCTCCCCAGAATTAGTTGTTTGTAGATTTTCTGATTATGCCGATTCTAACAGGTGTGAGGTGAAACCTCATTGTAGTTTTGATTTGCATTTCTCTAATAATTAGTGCTGTTGAGCAGCTTTTCATGTGCGTCTTGGCCATCTCTGTGTCTTCTTTGAAGAAACGTCTCTTTAGATCTTCTGCCCATTTTTGTATTGGGTTGTTTGTTTTTTTAATATTAAGCTGCATGAGATGTTTATATATATTGGAGATTAAACCTCTGTCCATTGATTCGTTTGCAACGATTTTCGACCATTCTGAGGGATGCCTTTTTCCATTCCCGTTCTTTTATCAGAAAAGGAAAGAAAGAAAAAGAAGCAGAACACTAATGTGCGTAAAATATGCCTTTTGAAACGGTCGTTTTGAAATATGGACGTCCTTTGAATTTTTTGGTCGATATGTGACGCCAGGATTTCTTTTCAGGGCAGGTGTCATTTACAGGCCTGCAATGATTTTGAATATCAACGGACCATTAGCGCTGGGATTAAAGCTGCTGTTGTGTGAAACGGCCACAATGTGGCAGCAGTTCTCCCTTACCAAATCTGGTTACTAGGGCAAGAGAGCCTCAGTGGAAGTGGTGTTCTAGATTGGAATTTAGAATGGAATGTGCCAGGAGAAAGCCCCTCAAGTTTGTCTCACTACTTCTTGTTCGTGTTTTTAATTTATTTTTTCATTTTTTTTTACAGCACGTTTGATTACAATGTTTGGCTTGTTGTAGGTGTGGAAGATGTGGTTCTTTTACCCATATACAGATGTCTGATCTTCCTGGGATCCTTTTTCCCATGTACGTTATGACAGAATGTTGAGTAGTCTTCTCTTGGTATTCCGTAGGTCTTTGGTGATTATATATGTCACCTGTGTTTGTATATGTCTGTTAACCCCGATATCATAATGAAACCAATCCTCACACCTTTCCATTGGTGAACCATAAGTTTGTTTAATGAATCTGTGATTGCCCTTCTCCGTGGAAATATCTGCCCTGGTATCCATTTTTAGGTAACACCTATAAGTGATATGATATGATATGTGTCTTTCACTTTCTGACTTACTACAAGTCACGTGATTACTTCTAGACTCATCTATGGTGCTGCAAATGGCATTGTGTCCTTTTTTCCCTTGGCTTATCTTCTGCCTTATCGAAGTCCATTTTCAACAATGTGATTCCCTGAGGGTTGTGGATTAGCTGACCTGGGCAGCATTACGCTGCCGGCCCGCCCTCCCCAGGTGTGCCTCGTTGAGGTCAATATAAAGAGCGCTCCAGGCAGCAATAGCCCCTGAAGCTGTGCCTGACTCCATATTCTCAGCCCCGTCAGCAGTCTCGGTGCTGTGCTGGTGGGAGGGAGTGAGGGGCCACAGCTTTGTGGGTGGCCCGGTGTGAGTGGGGTTCTGCTGGCCTTTCTGCAGGAGTTGCCAGCCTGCCGCCTGTAAAGAAGAGGTTGTGTCACCCATACCTTCCGCTGGAATTTCTCTCCGGACAGAGGTGAAGAAGGAAAAAAGCAGTGGGGGCCTGGACAGGAGGGGTATCACAGGCAGGGCAATGGAAAGCTTTTGGAAGAGCGCCCGGGTCCAGGACCACCCTGGCTGGACTGCAGGCACCAAGTTGGCCTGCGTGCTGTCGCTGGTGTGGCTCCACGATCCTTCCTCTAGGCTTTCAAGCCCTTGTACATATTCAGGTGTTTTACCTGGAAAGGGTGGGAACAGTTCAGCAGCAGCTGGCCTGGGGCTCAGCTCACGTTTACTCACAGATGCCTCGGCACGGTCCCCCAGCTTTGCAATGAGGACGCTCCTTGCGTGGGGGTTGGGTTGCTGGCTGTATGGGAGATGGTTCCCCACCTCTGACCAATTTCAGAATTGTTTACCGCTGGAGCAAGTTCGCTGATAGGGTTTTCCTCTGTATAACTCGTGGGTTCACTTTTTTTTTCTTTTATCGTTCAAGTTAGATTTTATTCCTCTTTTATGTATTTATAGATATAAGCATGGAAATAATTCATTCCTATAAATACATCTGTGTGACAGAAGAACTTTTTTCTGTTTTATTGTTAAATTCTATTTTTTTAAAAATTTGAAAAATAATTTTATTTATGTTTTTATACAGCAGGTTTTTATTAGTTATGTATTTTATGCATATACATGTATACAGGTCAATCCCAATCTCCCAACTCATCCCACCACCACCACCCCATGATTTCCCACACTTGGTGTCCATACGTTTGTTCTCTACCTCTGTGTCTCTATTTCTTCCCTGCAAACCAGTTCATCTGTACCATTTCTTAGGTTCCATATATATGCATTAATATACAATATTTGTTTTCCGCTTTCTGACTTACTTCATTCTGTATGACAGTCTCTCGATCCATCGATGTCTCTACAAATGACCCAGTTTCATTCCTTTTTATGGCCGAGTAATATTCCATTTTATATATGTACCACATCTTTATCCATTCATCTGTCTGTGGGCATTTAGGTTGCTTCCATTACCTGGCTATTGTAAATAGTGCTGCAACAAACATTGTGGTGAATGTGCCTTTTTGAAATACGGTTTTCTCTGGGTATATGCCCAGAAGAGGGATTGCTGGATCAGATTATAATTCTATTTCTAATTTTTTTAAGGAAACTCCATACTGTTCTCCATAGTGACTGTATCAATTTACATTCCCACCAATAGTGGAAGAGGGCTCCTTTTGTCCACACCCTCCCCAGAATTGGTTGTTTGTAGATTTCCTGATGATGCTGATTTTAACAGGTGTGAGGTGATACCTCATTGTAGTTTTGATTTGCATTTCTCTAATAATTAGTGCTGTTGAGCAGCTTTTCACGTGCGTCTTGGCCATCTCTGTGTCTCCTTTGAAGAAACGTCTCTTTAGATCTTCTGCCCAATTTTTTGGGGGTTGTTTGTTTTTTTAATATTAAGCTGCATGAGCTGTTTATATATATTGGAGATTAAACCTCTGTCCATTGATTCGTCTGCAACGATTTTCGCCCATTCTGAGGGATGCCTTTTTCCATTCCCGTGTTTTTTAACAAAAAAGGAAAGAAAGGAAAAGAAGCAGAACACTAATGTGCGTAAAATATGCCTTTTGAAACGGTCGTTTTGAAATATGGACGTCCTTTAAATTTTTTGGTCGATATGTGACCCCAGGATTTGTTTTCAGGGCAGGTGTCATTTACAGGCCTGCAATGATTTTGAATATCAACTGACCATTAGCGCTGGGATTAAAGCTGTTGTTGTGTGAAACGGCCACAAGGTGGCAGCAGTTCACCCTTACCAAATCTGGTTACTAGGGCAAGAGAGCCTCAGTGGAAGTGGTGTTCTAGATTGGAGTTTAGAATGGAATGTACCAGGAGAAAGCCCCTCACGTTTGTCTCACTACTTCTTGTTCGTGTTTTTAATTTAATTTTTTATTTTTTATTACAGCAAGTTCGATTACAATGTTTGGCTTCTTGTAGGTGTGGAAGATGTGGTTCTTTTACACATATACAGATGACTGTTCTTCCTGGGATCCTTTTCCCATGTACGTTATGACAGAATGTTGAGTAGTCCTCTCTTGGTATTCTGTAGGTCTTTGGTGATTATATATGTCACCTGTGTTTGTATATGTGTGTTAACCCCGATATCGTAATGAAACCAATCCTCACACCTTTCCATTGGTGAACCATAAGTTTGTTTAATGAATCTGTGATTGCCCTTCTCCGTGGAAATATCTGCCCTGGTATCCATTTTTAGGTAACACCTATAAGTGATATGATATGATATGTGTCTTTCACTTTCTGACTTACTACAAGTCACGTGAATACTTCTAGACTCATCTACGGTGCTGCAAATGGCATTGTGTCCTTTTTTTCCTTGGCTTCTCTTCTGCCTTAGTGGGGTCCATTTTCAACAATGTGATTCCCTGAGGGTTGTGGATTAGCTGACCTGGGCAGCCTTACCCTGCCGGCCCGCCCTCCCCAGGTGTGCCTCGTTGAAGTCAATATAAACAGAGCTCCAGGCAGCAATAGCCCCTGAAGCTGTGCCTGACTCCATATTCTCTGCCCCGTCAGCCGTCTCGGGGCTGTGTTGGTGGGAGGGAGTGAGGAGCCACAGCTTTGTGGGTGGCCTGGTGTGAGTGGGGTTCTGCTGGCCTTTCTGCAGGAGTTGCCAGGCTGCCGCCTGTAAAGAAGAGGATGTGTCACCCATAGGTTACGCTGGAATTTCTCTCCGGACAGAGGTGAGGAAGGAAAAAAGCAGTGGGGGCCGGGACAGGAGGGGTATCTCAGGCAGGGCAATGGAAAGCTTCTGGTAGAGAGCCAGGGTCCAGGACCACCCTGGCTGGCCGACAGGCACCAAGTTGGCCTGCGTGCTGTCGCTGGTGTGGCTCCAGGGTCCTTCCTCTAGGCTTTCAAGCCCTTGTACATATTCAGGTGTTTTACCTGGAAAGGGTAGGGACAGTTCAGCAGCAGCTGGCCTGGGGCTCAGCTCACGTTTACTCACAGATGCCTCAGCACGGTCCCCCAGCTTTGCAATGAGGACGCTCCTTGCGTGGGGGGTGGGTTGCTGGCTGTATGGGAGAGGGTTCCCCACCTCTGACCAATTTCAGAATTGTTTACCGCTGGAGCAATTGCCGTGGTAGGGTTTTCCTCTGTATAATTTGTGGGTTCACTTTTTTTTTCTTTTATCGTTCAAGTTAGATTTTATTCCTCTTTTATGTATTTATAGATATAAGCATGGAAATAATTCATTCCTATAAATACATCTGTGTCACGGGAAGAATTTTTTCTGTTTTATTTTTAAATTTTATTTTTTAAAATTTTGAAATTTAATTTTATTTATTTTTTTTGATACAGAAATTTATTATTAGTTATGTATTTTATGCATATACATGTATACAGGTCAATCCCAAACTCCCAACTCATCCCACCACCACCACCCCATGTCTTCCCACACTTGGTGTCCATACGTTTGTTCTCTACCTCTGTGTCTCTATTTCTTCCCTGCAAACCAGTTCATCTGTACCATTTTTAGGCTCCACATATATGCATTAATATACAATATTTGTTTTCCTCTTTCTGACTTACTTCATTCTGTATGACAGTCTCTCGATCCATCGATGTCTCTACAAATGACCCAGTTTCATTCCTTTTTATGGCCGAGTAATATTCCATTTTATATATGTACCACATCTTTATCCATTCATCTGTCTGTGGGCATTTAGGTTGCTTCCATTACCTGGCTATTGTAAATAGTGCTGCAACGAACATTGTGGTGAATGTGCCTTTTTGAAATACGGTTTTCTCTGGGTATATGCCCAGAAGTGGGATTGCTGGATCAGATGGTAATTCTATTTCTATTTTTTTTAAGGAAACTCCATACTATTCTCCATAGTGACTGTATCAATTTACATTCCCACCAATAGTGGAAGAGGGCTCCTTTTGTCCACACCCTCCCCAGAATTGGTTGTTTGTAGATTTTCTGATGATGCCAATTCTAACAGGTGTGAGGTGATACCTCATTGTAGTTTTGATTTGCATTTCTCTAATAATTAGTGCTGTTGAGCAGCTTTTCATGTGCGTCTTGGCCATCTCTGTGTCTCCTTTGAAGAAACGTCTCTTTAGATCTTCTGCCCATTTTTTTGGGGTTGTTTGTTTTTTTAATATTAAGCTGCATGAGCTGTTTATATATATTGGAGATTAAACCTCTGTCCATTGATTCGTCTGCAACGATTTTCGCCCATTCTGAGGGATGCCTTTTTCCATTCCCATGTTTTTTAAGAAAAAAGGAAAGAAAGGAAAAGAAGCAGAACACTAATGTGCGTAAAATATGCCTTTTGAAACGGTCGTTTTGAAATATGGACGTCCTTTGAATTTTTTGGTCGATATGTGACCCCAGGATTTGTTTTCAGGGCAGGTGTCATTTACAGGCCTGCAATGATTTTGAATATCAACTGACCATTAGCGTTGGGATTAAAGCTGCTGTTGTGTGAAACGGCCACAAGGTGGCAGCAGTTCACCCTTACCAAATCTGGTTACTAGGGCAAGAGAGCCTCAGTGGAAGTGGTGTTCTAGATTGGAGTTTAGAATGGAATGTGCCAGGAGAAAGCCCCTCACGATTGTCTCACTACTTCTTGTTCGTGTTTTTAATTTAATTTTTTATTTTTTATTACAGCAAGTTCGATTACAATGTTTGGCTTCTTGTAGGTGTGGAAGATGTGGTTCTTTTACACATATACAGATGACTGTTCTTCCTGGGATCCTTTTCCCATGTACGTTATGACAGAATGTTGAGTAGTCCTCTCTTGGTATTCTGTAGGTCTTTGGTGATTATATATGTCACGTGTGTTTGTATATGTCTGTTAACCCCGATATCGTAATGAAACCAATCCTCACACCTTTCCATTGGTGAACCATAAGTTTGTTTAATGAATCTGTGATTGCCCTTCTCCGTGGAAATATCTGCCCTGGTATCCATTTTTAGGTAACACCTATAAGTGATATGATATGATATGTGTCTTTCACTTTCTGACTTACTACAAGTCACGTGATTACTTCTAGACTCATCTACGGTGCGGCAAATGGCATTGTGTTCTTTTTTTCCTTGGCATCTCTTCTGCCTTAGCGGGGTCCATTTTCAACAATGTGATTCCCTGAGGGTGGTGGATTAGCTGACCTGGGCAGCCTTACCCTGCCGGCCCGCCCTCACCTGGTGTGCCTCGTCAGGCTATATGCTGACACACCGGTGAGTGCCAGCGTATGGGCCACGAGTAGGCTATGGCTTGGGGGTAAGCTGTAGGGCTGGAGGTGGGTTTCCGTTCCGGACTAGGGTTAGGGTTAGGGAACGGCAAGGCTTAGGGCACACGTGAGGGTACAGAAACGTGTGAGGGTCAGGCTACGTGGTGACGTACGGGTCAGTGCCAGCGTACGGGCCAGGATTAGGCTACGGCGTAGGGTAAGGTGTAGGGCTGGTGGTGGTTTTCCGTGATGGGCTAGGGTTAGGGTTTAGGAACGGCAAGGCTTAGGGCACAGGTGATGGTACGGAAACGTGGGAGGGTCAGGCTAAGTGCTGACGCATGGCTCAGTGCCAGCGTACGGGCCAGGAATAGGCTACAGCGTAGGGTAGAGTGTAGGGCTGGTGGTGGGTTTCCGTTCGGGGCTAGGGTTAGGATAAGGGAACGGCAAGGCTTAGGGCACAAGTGAGGGTAGAGTAACATGGGAGGGTCAGGCTATGTGCTGAAGCACAGGTCAGTGCCCGCGTACGGGCCAGGAGTAGGCTACGGCTTGGGGGTTAGGTATAGGGCTGGTGGTGTGTTTCCATTCCGGGCTAGGGTTAGGGTTAGGGAACGGCCAGGCTTAGGGCACAGGTGATGGTACGGAAACGTGGGAGGGTCAGGCTACGTGCTGACGCATGGGTCAGTGCCAGCGTACGGGCCAGGAGTAGGCTACGGCTTGGGGGTAAGTTGTAGGGCTGGTGGTTGGTTTCCGTTCCGGGCTAGGGTTAGGGTTAGGGAACGGCAAGGCTTAGGGCCCACGTGAGGATACGGAAACGTGGGAAGGTCAGGCTCCATGCTGACGCACGGGTCAGTGCCAGCGTACGGGCCAGGAGTAGGCTATAGGTTGTGGGTAAGTTTTAGGCTGGTGATGGGTTTCTGTTTTGGGCTAGGGTTAGGGTTAGGGAACGGCAAGGCTTAGGGCACAGGTGAGGGTACGGAAACGTGGGAGGGTCAGGCTACCTGCTGAATGCACGGGTCAGTGCCCACGTACGGGCCAGGAGTAGGCTACGGCGTAGGGTAAGGTGTAGGGTTGGTGGTGGGTTTCCCTTCTGGGCTAGGGTTAGGGTTAGGGAACCGCAAGGCTTAGGGCACACTTGAGGGTACGGAAACGTGGGAGTTTCATTGCTACGTGCTGACGCACGCATCAGTGCCAGGGTACGGGCCAGGAGTAGGCTATGGCTTGGGGGTAAGGTGTAGGGCTGGTGGTGTGTTTCCATTCCGGGCTATGGTTAGAGTTAGGGAACGTCAAGTCTTAGGGCACAGGTGAGGCTCCGGAAACGTGGGAGGGTCAGGCTACGTGCTGACGCACGGGTCAGTGCCAGCGTACGGGCCCGGAGTAGGCTACGGTGTAGGGTAAGGTGTAGGGCTGGTGGTGGTTTTCCGTTCCGGGCTAGGGTTAGAGTTAGGGAACCGCAAGGCTTAGGGCACAGGTGAGGGTACGGAAACGTGGGAGGGTCAGGCTACGTGCTGACGCACCGGTCAGTGCCAGCGTACGGGACAGGAATAGGCTACGGCTTGGGGGTAAGTTGTAGGGCTGGTGGTGGGTTTCCGTTCCGGGTTAGGGTTAGTGTTAGGGAACGTCAAGGCTTAGGGCACAGATGAGGGTGCGGAAATGTGGGAAGGTCAGGCTTCGTGCTGACGCACAGGTCAGTGCCAGCGTACGGGACAGGAGTAGGCTACGGCATAGGGTTAGATATAGGGCTGGTGGTGGGTTTCCGTTCCGGGCTAGGGTTAGGGTGAGGGAACTGCAAGGCTTAGGACACTGGTGAGGGTACGGAAACGTGGGAGGGTCAGGCTACGTGCTGATTCACGGGTTAGTGCCAGCGTATGGGCCAGGAGTAGGGTATGGCGTAGGGTATGGTTTAGGGCTGGTCGTGGATTTCCGTTCCGGGCTAGGGTTAGGGTTCGGGAACTGCAAGGCTTAGTGCCCAGGTGAGGGTAGGGAAACGTGGGAGGTTCAGGCTACATGCTGACGCACGTGTCAGTGCCAGCGTACGGGCCAGCAGTAGGCTTCAGCTTGAGGGTAATGTTTAGGGCTTGTGGTGTGTTTCTGTCCGGTACTAGGGTTACGGTTAGGGAATGGCAAGGCTTAGGGCACAGGTGAGGGTACGGAAACGTGGGAGGGTCAGGCTACGTGCTGATGCACGGCTCAGTGGCAGCGTACCGGGCAGGAGTAGGCTACGGCATATGGTAAGGTGTAGGGCTGGTGGTGGGATTCCGTACCGGGCTAGGGTTAGGGTTAGGCAACGGCAAGGCTTAGGGCTCAGGTAAGGGTACAGAAAAGTGGGAGGTCAGGCTACGTGCTGACGCATGGGTCAGTGCCAGTGTACGGGCCAGGAGTAGGCTACGGCTTGTGGGTAAGTTTTAGGGCTGGTGGTGGGTTTCCGTTACGGGCTAGGGTAAGAGTTAGGGAACGGCAAGGCTTAGGGCTCAGGTGAGGGTATGGAAACTTGGGAGGGTCAGGCTACGTGCTGACGCACGGGTCAGTGCCAGCATACGCACCAGGAGTAGGCTACGGCGTAGGGTAAGGTGTAGGGCTGGTGGTGGGTTTCCGTTCCGGGCTAGGGTTAGGGTTAGGGTACGGCAAGGCTTAGGGCACAGGTGAGAGTACGGAAACGTGGGAGGGTCTGGCTACGTGCTGACGCACGGGTCAGTGCCAGCATACGCACCAGGAGTAGGCTACGGCGTAGGGTAAGGTGTAGGGCTGGTGGTGGGTTTCCGTTCCGGGCTAGGGTTAGGGTTAGGGTACGGCAAGGCTTAGGGCACAGGTGAGGGTACAGAAACGTGGGAGGGTCAGGCTACGTGCTGACGCATGGGTCAGTGTCAGCGTACAGGCCAGAATTAGGCTACGGCATAGGGTAAGGTGTAGGGCTGGTGGTGGGTTTCTGTTCCGGGCTAGGGTTAGGGTTAGGGAACGGCAAGGCTTAGGGCACAGGTGAGGTTACGGAAACGTGGGAGGGTCAGGCTACATGCTGACGCATGGGTCAGTGCCAGCGTACGGGCCAGGACTAGGCTACGGCATACGATAAGGTTTAGGGCTGGTGGTGGGTTTCCGTTCCGGGCTAGGGTTAGGGTTAGTGAACGGCAAGGCTTAGGGCACAGGTGAGGGTACGGAAACGTGGAAGGGTCAAGCTACTTGCTGATGAAAGGGTCAGTGCCTGTGTATGAGCCAGGAATAGGCTACGGCGTAGGGAAAGGTGTAGGGCTTGTGGTGGGTTTCCGTTCCTGGCTAGTGTTAGGGTTAGGGAACGGCAAGGCTTAGGGCACAGGTGAGGGTCCGCAAATGTGGGAGGGTCAGGCTTCGTGCTAACGCACGGGTCTAAGCCAGCGTACCGTCCAGGAGTAGGCTACGGCTTGGGGGTAAGTTGTAGGGCTGGTGGTGGGTTTCCGTTCCGGGTTAGGGTTAGGGAACGGCAAGGCTTAGGTCACAGGTGAGGGTACGGAAACGTGGGAGGGTCAGGCTACATGCTGACGCACGGGTCAGTGCCAGCGTACGGGCCAGGAATAGGCTATGGCTTGGGGGTAAGCTGTAGGGCTGGTGGTGTTTTTCCATACCGGAATAGGGTTAGGGTTAGGGAACGGCAAGGCTTAGGGCACAGGTGAGGGTACGGAAACGTGTGAGGGTCAGGCTACGTGCTGACGCACGAGTCAGTGCCAGCGTACGTGCCAGGAGTAGGCTACGGTGTAGGGTAAGGTTTAGGGCTGCTGGTGGGTTTCTGTTCCTGGTTAGGGTGAGGGTTTGGGAACGACAAGGCTTAGGGCACAGGTGATGGTACGGAAAAGTGGGAGGGTCAGGCTACATGCTGACGCACGGTCAGTGCCAGCGTACGGGCCAGGAGTAAGCTACGGCTTGTGGGTTAGGATTAGGGCTGGTGGTGGGTTTCCGTTCAGGGCTAGGTTTAGAGTTAGGGAACAGCAAGGCTTAGGGCACAGGTGAGGGTACGGTAACAAGGGAGGCTCAGGCTACATGCTGAAACACAGGTCAGTGCCCGCGTACGGTCCAGGTGTTGGCTACGGCATAGGGTAAGGTGTAGGGCTGGTGGTGGGTTCCCGTTCCGGGCTAGGGTTAGGATTAGGGAACGGCAAGGCTTAGGGCACAGGTGAGGTTACGGAATCGTGGGAGGGTTAGGCTACGTGCTGACGCACGGGTCAGTGCCAGCATATGGGCCAGGAGCAGGCTACGGCGTGGTGGTAAGTTATAGGGCTGGTGGTGGGTCTCTCTTCCGGGCTAGGGTTAGGGTTAGGGAACGGTAAGGCTTAGGGCACAGGTGAGGGTACGGAAACGTGGGAGGGTCAGGCTACGTGCTGCGGCATGGGTCAGTGCCAGCGTACAGGCCAGGAGTAGGCTATGGCTTGGGAGTTAGGTGTAGGGCTTTTGGTGTGTTTCCTTTTCAGGCTAGGGTTAGGATTAGGGAACGGCAAGGCTTAGGGCACAGGTGAGGTTACGGAATCGTGGGAGGGTTAGGCTACGTGCTGACGCACGGGTCAGTGCCAGCATATGGGCCAGGAGCAGGCTACGGCGTGGTGGTAAGTTATAGGGCTGGTGGTGGGTCTCTCTACCGGGCTAGGGTTAGGGTTAGGGAACGGTAAGGCTTAGGGCACAGGTGAGGGTACGGAAACGTGGGAGGGTCAGGCTACATGCTGACGCATGGGTCAGTGCCAGCGTTCGGGCCAGGAGTAGGCTACGGCATAGGGTTAGATATAGGGCTGGTGGTGGGTTTCCGTTCCGGGCTAGGGTTAGGGTGAGGGAACTGCAAGGCTTAGGACACTGGTGAGGGTACGGAAACGTGGGAGGGTCAGGCTACGTGCTGATTCACGGGTTAGTGCCAGCGTATGGGCCAGGAGTAGGGTATGGCGTAGGGTATGGTTTAGGGCTGGTCGTGGATTTCCGTTCCGGGCTAGGGTTAGGGTTCGGGAACTGCAAGGCTTAGTGCCCAGGTGAGGGTAGGGAAACGTGGGAGGTTCAGGCTACATGCTGACGCACGTGTCAGTGCCAGCGTACGGGCCAGCAGTAGGCTTCAGCTTGAGGGTAATGTTTAGGGCTTGTGGTGTGTTTCTGTCCGGTACTAGGGTTACGGTTAGGGAACGGCAAGGCTTAGGGCACAGGTGAGGGTACGGAAACGTGGGAGGGTCAGGCTACGTGCTGATGCACGGCTCAGTGGCAGCGTACCGGGCAGGAGTAGGCTACGGCATATGGTAAGGTGTAGGGCTGGTGGTGGGTTTCCATTCCGGGCTAGGGTTAGTGTTAGGGAACGTTAAGTCTTAGGGCACAGGTGAGGGTACAGAAAAGTTGGAGGTTCAGGCTACGTGCTGATGCATGGGTCAGTGCCAGCGTACGGGCCAGGAGTAGGCTACGTCGTAGGGAAATGTGTAGGGCTGTTGGTGGGTTTCCATTCCGGGCTAGGGTTAGGGTTAGGGAACGTAAATGCTTAGGGCACAGGTGAGAGTACGGAAACGTGGGAGGGTCTGGCTACGTGCTGACGCACGGGTCAGTGCCAGCATACGCGCCAGGAGTAGGCTACGGCGTAGGGTAAGGTGTAGGGCTGGTGGTGGGTTTCCGTTCCGGGCTAGGGTTAGGGTTAGGGTACGGCAAGGCTTAGGGCACAGGTGAGGGTACAGACACGTGGGAGGGTCAGGCTACGTGCTGACGCATGGGTCAGTGTCAGCGTACAGGCCAGAATTAGGCTACGGCATAGGGTAAGGTGTAGGGCTGGTAGTGGGTTTCCGTTCCGGGCTAGGGTTAGGGTTATGGAACGGCAAGGCTTAGGGCACAGGTGATGGTACGGAAACACGGGAGGGTCAGGCTACGTGATGACGCACGTGTCAGTGCCAGCGTACCGGCCAGGAGTAGGCTACGGCTTGGTGGTTAGGTGTAGGGCTGCTGGTGGGTTTCCGTTCCTGGCTAGGGTTAGGGTGAGGGAACGGCAAGGCTTAGGGCACAGGTGAGGGTACGGTAACAAGGGAGGCTCAGGCTACATGCTGAAACACAGGTCAGTGCCCGCGTACGGTCCAGGTGTTGGCTACGGCATAGGGTAAGGTGTAGGGCTGGTGGTGGGTTCCCGTTCCGGGCTAGGGTTAGGATTAGGGAACGGCAAGGCTTAGGGCACAGGTGAGGTTACGGAATCGTGGGAGGGTCAGGCTACGTGCTGACGCACGGGTCAGTGCCAGCATATGGGCCAGGAGCAGGCTACGGCATGGTGGTAAGTTATAGGGCTGGTGGTGGGTCTCTGTTCCGGGCTAGGGTTAGGGTAAGGGAACGGTAAGGCTTAGGGCACAGGTGAGGGTACGGAAACGTGGGAGGGTCAGGCTACGTGCTGCGGCAGGGGTCAGTGCCAGCGTACTGGCCAGGAGTAGGCTATGGCTTGGGAGTTAGGTGTAGGGCTGGTGGTGGGTTTCCGTTCCGTACTATGGTAAGGGTTAGGGAACGGCAAGGCTTAGGGCACAGGTGATGGTACGCAAACATGGGAGGGTCAGGCTACGTGATGACGCACGGGTCAGTGCCAGCGTACCGGCCAGGAGTAGGCTACGGCTTGGTGGTTAGGTGTAGGGCTGCTGGTGGGTTTCCGTTCCTGGCTAGGGTTAGGGTGAGGGAACGGCAAGGCTTAGGGCACAGGTGAGGGTACGGAAACGTGGGAGGGTCAGGCTACGTGCTGACTCACGGGTCAGTGCCTGCGTACGGGCCAGGAGTAGGCTATGGCGTATGGTAAAGTATAGGGCTTCTGGTGGGTTTCCGTTCCTGGCTAGGGTTAGAGTTAGGGAACGGCAAGGCTTAGGGCACAGGTGAGGGCACGGAAACGTGGGAGGGTCAGGCTACGTGCTGACGCACGGGTCAGTGCCAGCGTATGGGCCAGGAGTAGGCTATGGCTTGGGCGTTAGGTGTAGGGCTGGTGGTGGGTTTCCGTTCCGTACTATGGTAAGGGTTAGGGAACGGCAAGGCTTAGGGCACAGGTGAGGGTACGGAAATGTGGGAAGGTCAGGCTACGTGCTGACGCATGGGTCAGTGCCCACGTACGGGCCAGGTGTAGGCTACGGCATAGGGTAAAGTGTAGGGCTGGAGGTGGGTTTCCGTTCTGTGCTAGGGTTAGGGTTAGGGAACGGCAAGGCATAGGGCACAGGTGAGGGTACGGAAACGTGGGAGGGTGAGGCTACGTGCTGACGCACGGGTCAGTGCCAGCATACGGGCCAGGAGTAGGCTACAGTTTGGGGGTAAGTTGTAGGGCTGGTGGTGGGTTTCCGTTCCGGGCTAGGGTTAGGGTAAGGGAACGGCAAGGCTTAGGGCACAGGTGAGGGTACGGAAACGGGGGAGGGTCAGGCTATGTGTCGATGCATGGGTCAGTGCCAGCGTACCAGCCAGGAGTAGGCTACAGCTTGCGGGTTAGGTGTAGGGCTGGTGGTGGGTTTCCGTTCCCGGCTAGGTTTAGGGTTAGGGAACGGCAAGGCTTAGGGCACAGGTGAGGGTACGGAAACGCGGGAGGTTCAGGCTACATGCTGACACACGGGTCAGTGCCAGCGTACGGGCCAGGAATAGGCTATGGCTTGGTGGTAAGCTGTAGGGCTGGTGGTGGGTTTCCGTTCCGGACTAGGGTTCGGGTTAGGGAACGGCAATGCTTAGGGCACAGGTGAGGGTACGAAAACGTGTGAGGGTCAGGCTACGTGCTGATGCACGGGTCAGTGCCAGCATACGAGCCAGGAGTAGGCTACTGCGTAGGGTAAGGTGTAGGGCTGCTGGTGGGTTTCCGTTCCTGGCTAGGGTTAGGGTGAGGGAACGGCAAGGCTTAGGGTACAGGTGAGGTTATGGAAACGTGGGAGGGTCAGGCTACGTGCAGACTCACGGGTCAGTGCCAGCGTACGGGCCAGGAGTAGGCTATGGCGTATGGTAAAGTGTAGGGCTTGTGGTGGGTTTCTGTTCCAGGCTAGTGTTAGGGTTAGGGAACGGCAAGGCTTAGGGCACAGGTGAGGGTACGGAAACGTGTGAGGGTCAGGCTACATGCTGACGCACGTTTCAGTGCCAGCGTACGGGCCAGGTGTAGGCTATGGCATACGGTAAGGTGTAGGGCTGGTGGTGGGATTCCGTTCCGGCTTGGGTTAGGGTTAGGGAACGGCAACGCTTAGGGCACAGGTGAGGGTACGGAAACGCGGGAGGTTCAGGCTACATGCTGACACACGGGTCAGTGCCAGCGTACGGGCCAGGAGTAGGCTATGGCTTGGTGGTTAGGTGTAGGGTTGGTGGTGTGTTTCCGTTCCAGGCTAGGGTTAGTGTTAGGGAACAGCAAGGCTTAGGGCACAGGTGAGGTTACGGAAATGTGGGAGGGTCAGGCTACGTGCTGACGCACGGGTCAGTGCCAGCGTACGGGCCAGGAGTAGGCTATGGCTTGGGGGTTAGGTGTAGGGCTGGTGGTGTGTTTCCGTTCCGTACTAGGTTTAGGGTTAGGGAACGGCAAGGCTTAGGGCACAGGTGAGGTTACGGTAATGTGGGAAGTTCAGGCTACGTGCTGACGCACAGGTCAGTGCCAGCGTATGGACCAGGAGTAGGCTACGGCTTGGGGGTAAGTTGTAGGGCTGGTGGTGGGTTTCCGTTCCGGGCTAGGGTTAGGGTTAGGGAACGACAAGGCTTAGGGCACTGGTGAGGGTACGGAAACGTGGGAGGGTCAGGCTACGTGCTGATGAAAGGTTCAGTGCCTGCGTAGGGGCCAGGAATAGGCTACGTCGTAGGGAAAGTTGTAGGGCTGGTGGTGGGTTTCTGTTCCAGGCTAGGGTTAGGGTTAGGGAATGGCAAGGCTTACGGCACAGGTGAGGGTCCGCAAACGTGGGAGGGTCAGGCTACGTGCTGACGCACTGGTCAGTGCCAGCGTAAGGTCCAGGAGTAGCCTACGGCTTGGGGGTAAGTTGTAGGGCTGGTGGTGGCTTTCCGTTCCTGGCTAGGATTAGGGTTAGGGAACGGCAAGGCTTAGGGCACAGGTGAGGGTACAGAAACGTGGGAGGGTCAGGCTATGTGCTGATGCACGGGTCAGTGCCAGCGTACCGGCTAGTAGTAGGCTACGGCTTGGGGGTTAGGTGTAGGGCTGGTGGTGGGTTTCCGTTCCGGGCTAGGGTTAGGGTTAGGGAACGGCAAGGCTTAGGGCACAGGTGAGGGTACGGAAACGTGGGAGGGTCAGGCTACATGCTGACGCATGGGTCAGTGCCAGCGTACGGGCCAGGAATAGTCTATGGCTTGGGGGTAAGCTGTAGGGCTGGTGGTGGGTTTCTGTTCCGGACTAGGGTTAGGGTTAGGGAATGGTAAGGCTTAGGGCACAGGTGAGGGTACTGAAATGTGTGAGGGTCAAGCTACGTGCTGACGCACGTTTCAGAGCCAGCGTACGGGCCAGGAGTAGGCTACGGCGTAGGGTAAGGTGTAGGGCTGCTGGTGGATTTCCGTTCCTGGCTAGGGTTATGGTGAGGGAACGGCAAGGCTTAGGGCACAGGTGAGGGTACGGAAACGTGGGAGGGTCAGGCTACGTGCTGACGCACATGTCAGTGCCAGCGTACGGGCCAGGAATAGGCTACGGCATACATTAAGGTGTAGGGCTGGTGGTGGGATTCCGTTCCGGGCTTGGGTTAGAGTTAGTGAATGCCAAGGCTTAGGGTTTAGCTGAGGGTACGGAAAAGTGGGAGGTTCAGGCTACGTGCTGACGCACGGGTCAGTGCCTGTATACGGGCCCGGAGTAGGCTATGGAATGGGGGTAAGTTTTAGGGCTGGTGGTGGGTTTCCATTCCGGGCTAGGGTTAGGGTTAGGGAACGGCAAGGCTTAGGGCACAGGTGAGGGTACAAAAAAGTGGTAGGGTCAGGCTACGTGCTGACGCACGGGTCAGTGCCAGCGTATGGGCCAGGAGTAGGCTACGGCGTAGGGTAAGGTGTAGGGCTGCTGGTGGGTTTCCCTGCAGGGCTAGGGTTAGGGTTAGGGAACGGCAAGTTTTAGGGCCCAGGTGAGGGTATGGAAACGTGGGTGGGTCAGTCTACATGCTGACGCATGGGTCAGTGCCTGCGTACGGGCCAGGAGTAGGCTACGGCGTAGGGAAAGGTTTAGGGCTTGTGGTGGGTTTCCGTTCCGGGCTAGGGTTAGGGTTAGGGAACGGCAAAGCTTAGGGCACATGTGAGGGTACGGAAACGTGGGAGGGTCAGGCTACGTGCTGACGCACATGTCAGTGTCAGCGTACAGGCCAGGAGTAGGCTACGCCATAGGGTAAGGTCTAGGGCTGGTGGTGTGTTTCCGTTCTGGGCTAGGGTTAGGGTTAGGGAACGTCAAGGCTTAGGGCACAGGTGAGGGTACGGAAACGTGGGAGGGTCAGGCTACGTGCTTACGCATGGGTCAGTGCCAGCATACGGGCCAGCAGTAGGCTACAGCGTAGCGTAAGGTATAGGGCTGGAGGTCGGTTTCCGTTCTGTGCTAGGGTTAGGGTTAGGGAATGGCAAGGCATAGGGCACAGGTGAGGGTACGGAAACGTGGGAGGGCCAGGCTACGTGCTGACGCACGGGTCAGTGCCAGCATAGGGACCAGGAGTAGGCTACAGCTTGGGGGTAAGGTTTAGGGCTTTTGGTGTGTTTCCGTTCCGGGCTAGGGTTAGGGTAAAGGAACGGCAAGGCTTAGGGCACAGGTGAGGGTACGGAAACGTGGGCTGGTCAGGCTACGTGTTGACGCACGGGTCAGTGCCAACGTACGGGCCAGGTGTAGGCTACGGCATAGTGTAAGGTGTAGGGCTGGAGGTGGGTTTCCGTTCTGTGCTAGGGTTAGGGTTAGGGAACGGCAAGGCATAGGGCACAGGTGAGGGTACGGAAACGTGGGAGGGTCAGGCTACGTTCTGACGCATGGGTCAGTGCCAGCGTACGGGCCAGGAGTAGGCTACGGCGTTGGGTAAGGTTTAGGGCAGGTTGTGGGTTTCCGTTCTGGGCTAGGGTTAGGGTTAGGGAACGGCAAGGCTTAGGGCACAGGTGAGGGTACGGAAACGTGGGAGGGTCAGGCTACTTGCTGACCCACGGGTCAGTGCCAGCGTATGGGCCAGGAGTAGTCTACGGCTTGGGGGTAAGATGTAGGGCTGGTGGTCCGTTTCCGTTCCGGGCTAGGGTTAGGGTTACGGAACGGCAAGGCTTAGGGCACTGGTGAGGGTTACGGAAACGTGGGAGGGTCAGGCTACGTGCTGATGCACGGGTCAGTGCCAGCGTACAGGCCAGGAGTAGGCTACGCCGTAGGGTAAGGTGTAGGACTGGTAGTGGGTTTCCGTTCCGGTCTAGGGTTAGGGTTAGGGAACGTCAAGGCTTAGGGCACAGGTGAGGTTACGGAAACGTGGGAGGGTCAGGCTACGTACTGATGCACGGGTCAGTGCCAGCATACGGGCCAGGAGTAGGCTACGGCGTAGGGTAAGGTGTAGGGCTGGTGGTGGGTTTTCGTTCTGGGCTACGGTTAGGGTTAGGGAACGGCAAGGCTTAGGGCACAGGTGAGAGTACGGAAACGTGGGAGGGTCTGGCTACGTGCTGACGCACGGGTCAGTGCCAGCATACGCGCCACGAGTAGCCTACGGCGTAAGGTAAGGTCTAGGGCTCGCGGTGGGTTTCCGTTCCGGGCTAGGGTTAGGGTTATGGAACGGCAAGGCTTAGTGCACAGGTGAGGATACGGAAACGTGGGAGGGTCAGGCTATGTGCTGACGCACGGGTCAGTGCCAGAGTACGGGCCAGGAGTAGGCTACGGCGTAGGGTAAGGTGTAGGGCTGGTGGTGGGTTTCCGTTCCGGGCTACAGTTAGGGTTAGGGAACGGCAAAGATTAGGGCACAGGTGAGTTTACGGAAACTTGGGAGGGTCAGGCTACGTGATGACGCACGGGTCAGTGCCAGCGTACCGGCCAGGAGTAGGCTACGGCTTGGTGGTTAGGTGTAGGGCTGGTGGTGGGTTTCCGTTCCGGGCTAGGGTTAGTGTTAGGGAACGTCAAGTCTTAGGGCACAGGTGAGGGTACAGAAAAGTTGGAGGTTCAGGCTACGTGCTGATGCATGGGTCAGTGCCAGCGTATGGGCCAGGAGTAGGCTACGTCGTAGGGAAATGTGTAGGGCTGTTGGTGGGTTTCCATTCCGGGCTAGGGTTAGGGTTAGGGAACGTCAAGGCTTAGGGCACAGGTGAGAGTACGGAAACGTGGGAGGCTCTGGCTACGTGCTGACGCACGGGTCAGTGCCAGCATACGCGCCAGGAGTAGGCTACGGCATAGGGTAAGGTGTAGGGCTGGTGGTGGGTTTCTGTTCCGGGCTAGGGTTAGGGTTAGGGTATGGCAAGGCTTAGGGCACAGGTGAGGGTACAGAAACGTGGGAGGATCAGGCTACGTGCTGACGCATGGGTCAGTGTCAGCGTACAGGCCAGAATTAGGCTACGGCATAGGGTAAGGTGTAGGGCTGGTAGTGGGTTTCCGTTCCGGGCTAGGGTTAGGGTTATGGAACGGCAAGGCTTAGGGCACAGGTGATGGTACGGAAACATGGGAGGGTCAGGCTACGTGATGACGCACGGGTCAGTGCCAGCGTACCGGCCAGGAGTAGGCTACGGCTTGGTGGTTAGGTGTAGGGCTGGTGGTGGGTTTCCGTTCCAGGCTAGGTTTAGTGTTAGTGAACAGCAAGGCTTAGGGCACAGGTGATGGTACGGAAATGTGGGAGGTTCAGGCTACGTGCTGACTCACGGGTCAGTGCGAGCGTACCGGCCAGGAGTAGGCTACGGCTTGGTGGTTCGGTGTAGGGCTGCTGTTGGGTTTCCGTTCCTGGCTAGGGTTAGGGTGAGGGAACGGCAAGGCTTAGGGCACAGGTGAGGGTACGGAAAAGTGGGAGGGTCAGGCTACGTGCTGACTCACGGGTCAGTGCCTGCGTACGGGCCAGGAGTACGCTATGGCGTATGGTAAGGTATAGGGCTTCTGGTGGGTTTCCGTTCCTGGCTAGGGTTAGGGTTAGGGAACGGCAAGGCTTAGGGCACAGGTGAGGGTACGGAAACGTGGGAGGGTCAGGCTACGTGCTGACGCATGGGTCAGTGCCAGCGTACGGGCCAGGAGTAGGCTATGGCTTGGGCGTTAGGTGTAGGGCTGGTGGTGGGTTTCCGTTCCGTACTATGGTAAGGGTTAGGGAACGGCAAGGCTTAGGGCACAGGTGAGGGTACGGAAATGTGGGAAGGTCAGGCTACGTGCTGACGCATGGGTCAGTGCCCACGTACGGGCCAGGTGTAGGCTACGGCATAGGGTATAGTGTAGGGCTGGAGGTGGGTTTCCGTTCTGTGCTAGGGTTAGGGTTAGGGAACGGCAAGGCATAGGGCACAGGTGAGGGTACGGAAACGTGGGAGGGTGATGCTACGTGCTGACGCACGTGTCAGTGCCAGCATACGGGCCAGGAGTAGGCTACAGTTTGGGGGTAAGTTGTAGGGCTGGTGGTGGGTTTCCGTTCCGGGCTAGGGTTAGGGTAAGGGAACGGCAAGGCTTAGGGCACAGGTGAGGGTACGGAAACGGGGGAGGGTCAGGCTATGTGTCGATGCATGGGTCAGTGCCAGCGTACCAGCCAGGAGTAGGCTACGGCTTGCGGGTTAGGTGTAGGGCTGGTGGTGGGTTTCCGTTCCCGGCTAGGTTTAGGGTTAGGGAATGGCAAGGCTTAGGGCACAGTTGAGGGTACGGAAACGTGGGAGGTTCAGGCTACATGCTGACACACTGGTCAGTGCCAGCGTACGGGCCAGGAATAGGCTATGGCTTGGTGGTAAGCTGTAGGGCTGGTGGTGGGTTTCCGTTCCGGACTAGGGTTCGGGTTAGGGAACGGCAATGCTTAGGGCACAGGTGAGGGTACGAAAACGTGTGAGGGTCAGGCTACGTGCTGATGCACGGGTCAGTGCCAGCATACGAGCCAGGAGTAGGCTACGGCGTAGGGTAAGGTGTAGGGCTGCTGGTGGGTTTCCGTTCCTGGCTAGGGTTAGGGTGAGGGAACGGCAAGGCTTAGGGCACAGGTGAGGTTACGGAAACGTGGGAGGGTCAGGCTACGTGCTGACTCACGGGTCAGTGCCAGCGTACGGGCCAGGAGTAGGCTATGGCGTATGGTAAAGTGTAGGGCTTGTGGTGGGTTTCCGTTCCGGGCTAGTGTTAGGGTTAGGGAACGGCAAGGCTTAGGGCACAGGTGAGGGTACGGAAACGTGTGAGGGTCAGGCTACATGCTGACGCACGTGTCAGTGCCAGCGTACGGGCCAGGTATAGGCTACGGCATACGGTAAGGTGTAGGGCTGGTGGAGGGATTCCGTTCCGGCTTGGGTTAGGGTTAGGGAACGGCAACGCTTAGGGCACAGGTGAGGGTACGGATACGTGGGAGGGTCAGGCTACATGCTGATGCACGTGTCAGTGCCAGCGTTCCGTCCAGGAGTAGGCTACGGCGTAGGGTATGGTGTAGGGCTGTTTCCCTTTCGGGCTACAGATAGGGTTAGGGAATGGCGAAGCGTAGGGCGCAGGTGAGGTTATGGAAACGTGGGAGGGTCAGGCTACATGCTGAGGCACATATCAGTGCCAGCATACCGGCCAGGAGTAGGCTATGGCTTGGTGGTTAGGTGTAGGGTTGGTGGTGTGTTTCCGTTCCAGGCTAGGGTTAGTGTTAGAGAACAGCAAGGCTTAGGGCACAGGTGAGGTTACGGAAATGTGGGAGGGTCAGGCTACGTGCTGACGCACGGGTCAGTGCCAGCGTACGGGCCAGGAGTAGGCTTTGGCTTGGGGGTTAGGTGTAGGGCTGGTGGTGTGTTTCCGTTCCGTACTAGGTTTAGGGTTAGGGAACGGCAAGGCTTAGGGCACAGGTGAGGTTACGGTAATGTGGGAAGTTCAGGCTACGTGCTGACGCACAGGTCAGTGCCAGCGTATGGACCAGGAGTAGGCTACGGCTTGGGGGTAAGTTGTAGGGCTGGTGGTGGGTTTCCGTTCCGGGCTAGGGTTAGGGTTAGGGAACGACAAGGCTTAGGGCACTGGTGAGGGTACGGAAACGTGGGAGGGTCAGGCTACGTTCTGATGAAAGGTTCAGTGCCTGCGTAGGGGCCAGGAATAGGCTACGTCGTAGGGAAAGTTGTAGGGCTGGTGGTGGGTTTCTGTTCCAGGCTAGGATTAGGGTTAGGGAATGGCAAGGCTTACGGCACAGGTGAGGGTCCGCAAACGTGGGAGGGTCAGGCTACGTGCTGACGCACTGGTCAGTGCCAGCGTAAGGTCCAGGAGTAGCCTACGGCTTGGGGGTAAGTTGTAGGGCTGGTGGTGGCTTTCCGTTCCTGGCTAGGATTAGGGTTAGGGAACGGCAAGGCTTAGGGCACACGTGAGGGTACAGAAACGTGGGAGGGTCAGGCTATGTGCTGATGCACGGGTCAGTGTCAGCGTACCGGCTAGTAGTAGGCTACGGCTTGGGGGTTAGGTGTAGGGCTGGTGGTGGGTTTCCGTTCCGGGCTAGGGTTAGGGTTAGGGAACGGCAAGGCTTAGGGCACAGGTGAGGGTACGGAAACGTGGGAGGGTCAGGCTACATGCTGACGCATGGGTCAGTGCCAGCGTACGGGCCAGGAATAGTCTATGGCTTGGGGGTAAGCTGTAGGGCTGGTGGTGGGTTTCTGTTCCGGACTAGGGTTAGGGTTAGGGAATGGTAAGGCTTAGGGCACAGGTGAGGGTACTGAAATGTGTGAGGGTCAAGCTACGTGCTGACGCACGTGTCAGAGCCAGCGTGCGGGCCAGGAGTAGGCTACGGCGTAGGGTAAGGTGTAGGGCTGCTGGTGGATTTCCGTTCCTGGCTAGGGTTATGGTGAGGGAACGGCAAGGCTTAGGGCACAGGTGAGGGTACGGAAACGTGGGAGGGTCAGGCTACGGGCTGACTCACGGGTCAGTGCCAGCGTACAGGCCAGGAGTGGGCTACGGCGTATGGTAAGGTGTAGGGCTTCTGGTGGGTTTCCGTTCCTGGCTAGGGTTAGGGTTAGGGAACGGCAAGGCTTAGGGCACAGATGAGGGTACGGAAACGTGGGAGGGTCAGGCTACGTGCTGACGCACATGTCAGTGCCAGCGTACGGGCCAGGAATAGGCTACGGCATACGTTAAGGTGTAGGGCTGGTGGTGGGATTCCGTTCAGGGCTTGGGTTAGAGTTAGTGAATGCCAAGGCTTAGGGCTTAGCTGAGGGTACGGAAAAGTGGGAGGGTCAGGCTACGTGCTGACGCACGGGTCAGTGCCTGTGTACGGGCCCGGAGTAGGCTATGGCTTGGGGGTAAGTTTTAGGGCTGGTGGTGGGTTTCCATTCCGGGCTAGGGTTAGGGTTAGGGAACGGCAAGGCTTAGGGCACAGGTGAGGGTACAAAAAAGTGGTAGGGTCAGGCTACGTGCTGACGCACGGGTCAGTGACAGCGTATGGGCCAGGAGTAGGCTACGGCGTAGGGTCAGGTGTAGGGCTGGTGGTGGGTTTCCCTGCAGGGCTAGGGTTAGGGTTAGGGAACGGCAAGTTTTAGGGCCCAGGTGAGGGTATGGAAACGTGGGTGGGTCAGTCTACATGCTGACGCATGGGTGAGTGCCAGCGTACGGGCCAGGAGTAGGCTACGGCGTAGGGAAAGGTTTAGGGCTTGTGGTGGGTTTCCGTTCCGGGCTAGGGTTAGGGTTAGGGAACGGCAAAGCTTAGGGCACAGGTGAGGGTACGGAAACGTGGGAGGGTCAGGCTACGTGCTGACGCACGTGTCAGTGTCAGCGTACAGGCCAGGAGTAGGCTACGCCATAGGGTAAGGTCTAGGGCTGGTGGTGAGTTTCCGTTCTGGGCTAGGGTTAGGGTTAGGGAACGGCAAGCCTTAGGGCACAGGTGAGGGTACGGAAACGTGGGAGGGTCAGGCTACGTGCTGACGCACGGGTCAGTGCCAGCGTACGGGCCAGGAGTAGGCTATGGCTTGGGCGTTAGGTGTAGGGCTGGTGATGGGTTTCCGTTCCGTATTATGGTAAGGGTTAGGGAACGGCAAGGCTTAGGGCACAGGTGAGGGTACGGAAATGTGGGAAGTTCAGGCTACGTGCTGACGCATGGGTCAGTGCCCACGTACGGGCCAGGGGTAGGCTACGGCATAGGGTAAAGTGTAGGGCTGGAGGTGGGTTTCCGTTCTGTGCTAGGGTTAGGGTTAGGGAACGGCAAGGCATAGGGCACAGGTGAGGGTACGGAAACGTGGGAGGGTGAGGCTACGTGCTGACGCACGGGTCAGTGCCAGCATACGGGCCAGGAGTAGGCTACAGTTTGGGGTAAGTTGTAGGGCTGGTGGTGGGTTTCCATTCCGGGCTAGGGTTAGGGTAAGGGGACGGCAAGGCTTAGGGCACAGGTGAGGGTACAGAAACGTGGGCAGGTCAGGCTACGTGCTGACACACGTGTCAGTGCCAACGTACGGGCCAGGTGTAGGCTACGGCATAGGGTAAGGTTTAGGGCTGGAGGTGGGTTTCCGTTCTGTGCTAGGGTTAGGGTTAGGGAACGGCAAGGCATAGGGCACAGGTGAGGGTACGGAAACGTGGGAGGGTCAGGCTACGTGCTGACGCACGGGTCATTGCCAGTGTATGGACCAGGTGTAGGCTACGGCTTGGGGGTAAGTTGTAGGGCTGGTGGTGGGTTTCCATTCATGGCTAGGGTTAGGGTTAGGGAACGGCAAGGCTTAGGGCACAGGTGAGGGTACGGAAACGGGGGAGGGTCAGGCTATGTGTCGATGCACGGGTCTGTGCCAGCGTAGAAGCCAGGAGTAGGCTACGGCTTGGTGGTTAGGTTTAGGGCTGGTGGTGGGTTTCCGTTTCGGGCTAGGGTTAGGGTGAGGGAACGGCAAGGCTTAGGGCACAGGTGAGGTTACGGAAACGTGGGAGGGTCAGGCTACGTGCTGACTCACGGGTCAGTGCCAGCGTACGGGCCAGGAGTAGGCTATGGCGTATGGTAAGGTGTAGGGCTTGTGGTGGGTTTCCGTTCCGGGCTAGTGTTAGGGTTAGGGAACGGCAAGGCTTAGGGCACAGGTGAGGGTACGGAAACGTGTGAGGGTCAGGCTACATGCTGACGCACGTGTCAGTGCCAGCGTACGGGCCAGGTATAGGCTACAGCATACGGTAAGGTGTAGGGCTGGTCGTGGGATTCCGTTCCGGCTTGGGTTAGGGATAGGGAACGGCAAGGCTTAGGGCACAGGTGAGGGTACGGAAACGTGGGAGGGTCAGGCTACATGCTGATGCACGTGTCAGTGCCAGCGTACCGGCCAGGAGTAGGCTACGGCGTAGGGTAAGGTGTAGGGCTGTTTCCCTTTCGGGCTACAGTTAGGGTTAGGGAATGGCAAAGCGTAGGGCACAGGTGAGGTTACGGAAACGTGGGAGGGTCAGGCTACATGCTGAGGCACATATCAGTGCCAGCGTACCGGCCAGGAGTAGGCTACGACTTGGTGGTTAGGTGTAGGGTTGGTGGTGTGTTTCCGTTCCAGGCTAGGGTTAGTGTTAGGGAACAGCAAGGCTTAGGGCACAGGTGAGGGTACGGAAATGTGGGAGGGTCAGGCTACGTGCTGACGCACGGGTCAGTGCCAGCGTACGGGCCAGGAGTAGGCTATGGCTTGGGGGTTAGGTGTAGGGCTGGTGGTGTGTTTCCGTTCCGTACTAGGTTTAGGGTTAGGGAACGGCAAGGCTTAGGGCACAGGTGAGGTTACGGTAATGTGGGAAGTTCAGGCTACGTGCTGACGCACAGGTCAGTGCCAGCGTATGGACCAGGAGTAGGCTACGGCTTGGGGGTAAGGTGTAGGGCTGGTGGTGGGTTTCCGTTCTGGGCTAGGGTTAGGGTTAGGGAATGGCAAGGCTTAGGGTACAGGTGAGGGTACGGAAACGTGGGAGGGTCAGGCTACGTGCTGATGAAAGGGTCAGTGCCTGCGTAGGGGCCAGGAATAGGCTACGTCGTAGGGAAAGTTGTAGGGCTGGTGGTGGGTTTCCGTTCCAGGCTAGGGTTAGGGTTAGGGAATGGCAAGGCTTAGGGCACAGGTGAGGGTCCGCAAACGTGGGAGGGTCAGGCTACGTGCTGACGCACTGGTCAGTGCCAGCGTAAGGTCCAGGAGTAGCCTACGGCTTGGGGGTAAGTTGTAGGGCTGGTGGTGGGTTTCCGTTCCTGGCTAGGATTAGGGTTAGGGAACGGCAAGGCTTAGGGCACAGGTGAGGGTACAGAAACGTGGGAGGTTCAGGCTATGTGCTGATGCACGGGTCAGTGCCAGCGTACCGGCTAGTAGTAGGCTACGGCTTGGGGGTTAGGTGTAGGGCTGGTGGTAGGTTTCCGTTCCGGGTTAGGGTTAGGGTTAGGGAACGGCAAGGCTTAGGGCACAGGTGAGGGTACGGAAAAGTGGGAGTGTCAGGCTACATGCTGACGCACGGGTCAGTGCCAGCGTACGGGCCAGGAATAGTCTATGGCTTGGGGGTAAGCTGTAGGGCTGGTGGTGGGTTTCTGTTCTGGACTAGGGTTAGGGTTAGGGAACGGTAAGGCTTAGGGCACAGGTGAGGGTACTGAAATGTGTGAAGGTCAGGCTATGTGCTGACGCACGTGTCAGAGCCAGCGTACGGGCCAGGAGTAGGCTAAGGCGTAGGGTAAGGTGTAGGGCTGCTGGTGGATTTCCGTTCCTGGCTAGGGTTATGGTGAGGGAACGGCAAGGCTTAGGGCACAGGTGAGGGTACGGAAACGTGGGAGGGTCAGGCTATGGGCTGACTCACGGGTCAGTGCCAGCGTATGGGCCAGGAGTAGGCTACGGCGTAGGGTAAGGTGTAGGGCTGGTGGTGGGTTTCCCTGCCGGGATAGGGTTAGGGTTAGGGAACGGCAAGGTTTAGGGCCCTGGTGAGTGTATCGAAACGTGGGTGGGTCAGTCTACATGCTGACGCACGGGTCAGTGCCAGCGTACGGGCCAGGAGTAGGCTACGGCGTAGGGAAATGTTTAGGGCTGGTGGTGGGTTTCCGTTCCGGGCTAGGGTTAGGGTTAGGGAACGGCAAGGCTTAGGGCACAGGTGAGGGTACGGAAATGTGGGAGGGTCAGGCTACGTGCTGACGCACGTGTCAGTGTCAGCGTACAGGCCAGGAGTAGGCTACGCCATAGGGTGAGGTCTAGGGCTGGTGGTGGGTTTCCGTTCTGGGCTAGGGTTAGGGTTAGGGATCGTCAAGGCTTAGGGCACAGGTGAGGGTACGGAAACGTGGGAGGGTCAGGCTACGTGCTTACGCATGGGTCAGTGCCAGCATACGGGCCAGCAGTAGGCTACAGCGTAGGGTAAGGTATAGGGCTGGAGGTGGGTTTCCGTTCTGTGCTAGGGTTAGGGTTAGGGAATGGCAAGGCATAGGGCACAGGTGAGGGTACGGAAACGTGGGAGGGTCAGGCTACGTGCTGACGCCTGGGTCAGTGTCAGCGTACAGGCCAGAATTAGGCTACGGCATAGGGTAACGTGTATGGCTGGTAGTGGCTTTCCGTTCCGGGCTAGGGTTAGGGTTATGGAACGGCAAGGCTTAGGGCACAGGTGATGGTACGGAAACGTGGGAGGGTCATGCTACGTGATGACGCACGGTTCAGTGCCAGCGTACCGGCCAGGAGTAGGCTACGGCTTGGTGGTTAGGTGTAGGGCTGGTGGTGGGTTTCCGTTCCAGGCTAGGGTTAGTGTTAGGGAACAGCAAGGCTTAGGGCACAGGTGAGGGTACGGAAATGTGGGAGGTTCAGGCTACGTGCTGACTCACGGGTCAGTGCGAGCGTACCGGCCAGGAGTAGGCTACGGCTTGGTGGTTAGGTGTAGGGCTGCTGCTGGGTTTCCGTTCCTGGCTAGGGTTAGGGTGAGGGAACGGCAAGGCTTAGGGCACAGTTGAGGTTACGGAAACGTGGGAGGGTCAGGCTACGTGCTGACTCACGGGTCAGTGGCAGCATACGGGCCAGGAGTAGGCTATGGCGTATGGTAAGGTGTAGGGCTTGTGGTGGGTTTCCGTTCCGGGCTAGTGTTAGGGTTAGGGAACGGCAAGGCTTAGGGCACAGGTGAGGGTACGGAAACGTGTGAGGGTCAGGCTACATGCTGACGCACGTGTCAGTGCCAGCGTACGGGCCAGGAATAGGCTACGGCATACGGTAAGGTGTAGGGCTGGTGGTGGGATTCCGTTCCGGCTTGGGTTAGGGTTAGGGAACGGCAAGGCTTAGGGCACAGGTGAGGGTACGGAAACGTGGGAGGGTCAGGCTTCATGCTGATGCACGTGTCAGTGCCAGCGTACCGGCCAGGAGTAGGCTACGGCGTAGGGTAAGGTGTAGGGCTGTTTCCCTTTCGGGCTACAGTTAGGGTTAGGGAATGGTAAAGCGTAGGGCACAGGTGAGGTTACGGAAACGTGGGAGGGTCAGGCTACATGCTGAGGCACATATCAGTGCCAGCGTACCGGCCAGGAGTAGGCTACGGCTTGGTGGTTAGGTGTAGGGTTGGTGGTGTGTTTCCGTTCCAGGCTAGGGTTAGTGTTAGGGAACAGCAAGGCTTAGGGCACAGGTGAGGGTACGGAAATGTGGGAGGGTCAGGCTACGTGCTGACGCACGGGTCAGTGCCAGCGTACGGGCCAGGAGTAGGCTATGGCTTGGGGGTTAGGTGTAGGGCTGGTGGTGTGTTTCCGTTCCGTACTAGGTTTAGGGTTAGGGAACGGCAAGTCTTAGGGCACAGGTGAGGTTACGGAAATGTGGGAAGTTCAGGCTACGTGCTGACGCACAGGTCAGTGCCAGCGTATGGACCAGGAGTAGGCTACGGCTTGGGGGTATGGTGTAGGGCTGGTGGTGGGTTTCCATTCCGGGCTAGGGTTAGGGTTAGGGAACGGCAAGGCTTAGGGCACAGGTGAGGGTACAGAAACGTGGGAGGGTCAGGCTACGTGCTGATGAAAGGGTCAGTGCCTGCGTAGGGGCCAGGAATAGGCTACGTCGTAGGGAAAGTTGTAGGGCTGGTGGTGGGTTTCCGTTCCAGGCTAGGGTTAGGTTTAGGGAATGGCAAGGCTTAGGGCACAGGTGAGGGTCCGCAAACGTGGGAGGGTCAGGCTACGTGCTGACGCACTGGTCAGTGCCAGCGTAAGGTCCAGGAGTAGCCTACGGCTTGGGGGTAAGTTGTAGGGCTGGTGGTGGGTTTCCGTTCCTGGCTAGGATTAGGGTTAGGGAACGGCAAGGCTTAGGGCACAGGTGAGGGTACAGAAACGTGGGAGGGTCAGGCTATGTGCTGATGCACGGGTCAGTGCCAGCGTACCGGCTAGTAGTAGGCTACGGCTTGGGGGTTAGGTGTAGGGCTGGTGGTGGGTTTCCGTTCCGGGCTAGGGTTAGGGTTAGGGAACGGCAAGGCTTAGGTCACAGGTGAGGGTACGGATACGTGGGAGCGTCAGGCTACATGCTGACGCACAGGTCAGTGCCAGCGAACGGGCCAGGAATAGTCTATGGCTTGGGGGTAAGCTGTAGGGCTGGTGGTGGGTTTCTGTTCCGGACTAGGGTTAGGGTTAGGGAACGGTAAGGCATAGGGCACAGGTGAGGGTACTGAAATGTGTGAGGGTCAGGCTACGTGCTGACGCACGTGTCAGAGCCAGCGTACGGGCCAGGAGTAGGCTACGGCGTAGGGTAAGGTGTAGGGCTGCTGGTGGATTTCCGTTCCTGGCTAGGGTTATGGTGAGGGAACGGCAAGGCTTAGGGCACAGGTGAGGGTACGGAAACGTGGGAGGGTCAGGCTATGGGCTGACTCACGGGTCAGTGCCAGCGTACGGGCCAGGAGTGGGCTACGGCGTATGGTAAGGTGTAGGGCTTCTGGTGGGTTTCCATTCCTGGCTAGGGTTAGGGTTAGGGAACGGCAAGGCTTAGGGCACAGGTGAGGGTACGGAAACGTGGGAGGGTCAGGCTACGTGCTGACGCACATGTCAGTGCCAGCGTACGGGCCAGGAATAGGCTACGACATACATTAAGGTGTAGGGCTGGTGGTGGGATTCCGTTCAGGGCTTGGGTTAGAGTTAGTGAATGCCAAGGCTTAGGGCTTAGCTGAGGGTACGGAAAAGTGGGAGGGTCAGGCTACGTGCTGACGCACGGGTCAGTGCCTGTGTACGGGCCCGGAGTAGGCTATGGAATGGGGGTAAGTTTTAGGGCTGGTGGTGGGTTTCCATTCCGGCCTAGGGTTAGGGTTAGGGAACGGCAAGGCTTAGGGCACTGGTGAGGGTTACGGAAACATGGGAGGGTCAGGCTACGTGCTGATGCACGGGTCAGTGCCAGCGTACAGGCCAGGAGTAGGCTACACCGTAGGGTAAGGTGTAGGACTGGTAGTGGGTTTCCGTTCCGGTCTAGGGTTAGGGTTAGGAAACGTCAAGGCTTAGGGCACAGGTGAGGTTACGGAAACGTGGGAGGGTCAGGCTACGTACTGATGCACGGGTCAGTGCCAGCATACGGGCCAGGAGTAGGCTACGGCGTAGGGTAAGGTGTAGGCCTGGTGGTGGGTTTTCATTCTGGGCTACGGTTAGAGTTAGGGAACGGCAAGGCTTAGGGAACAGGTGAGAGTACGGAAACGTGGGAGGGTCTGGCTACGTGCTGACGCACGGGTCAGTGCCAGCATACGCGCCAGGAGTAGTCTACGGCGTAGGGTAAGGTGTAGGGCTGGTGGTGGGTTTCCGTTCCGGGCTAGGGTTAGGGTTAGGGTACGGCAAGGCTTAGGGCACAGGTGAGGGTACAGAAACGTGGGAGGGTCAGGCTACGTGCTGACGCATGGGTCAGTGTCAGCGTACAGGCCAGAATTAGGCTACGGCATAGGGTAAGGTGTAGGGCTGGTAGTGGGTTTCCGTTCCGGGCTAGGGTTAGGGTTATCGAACGGCAAGGCTTAGGGCACAGGTGATGGTAAGGAAACGTGGGAGGGTCAGGCTACGTGATGACGCACGGGTCAGTGCCAGTGTACCGGCCAGGAGTAGGCTACGGCTTGGTGGTTAGGTGTAGGGCTGGGGTTGGGTTTCCGTTCCAGGCTAGGGTTAGTGTTAGGGAACAGCAAGGCTTAGGGCACAGGTGAGGGTACGGAAATGTGGGAGGTTCAGGCTACGTGCTGACTCACGGGTCAGTGCGAGCGTACCGGCCAGGAGTAGGCTACGGCTTGGTGGTTAGGTGTAGGGCTGCTGGTGGGTTTCCGTTCCTGGCTAGGGTTAGGGTGAGGGAACGGTAAGGCTTAGGGCACAGGTGAGGGTACGGAAACGTGGGAGGGTCAGGCTACGTGCTGACTCACGTGTCAGTGCCTGCGTACGGGCCAGGAGTAGGCTATGGCGTATGGTAAGGTATAGGGCTTCTGGTGGGTTTCCGTTCCTGGCTAGGGATAGGGTTAGGGAACGGCAAGCCTTAGGGCACAGGTGAGGGTACGGAAACGTGGGAGGGTCAGGCTACGTGCTGACGCACGGGTCAGTGCCAGCGTACGGGCCAGGAGTAGGCTATGGCTTGGGCGTTAGGTGTAGGGCTGGTGATGGGTTTCCGTTCCGTATTATGGTAAGGGTTAGGGAACGGCAAGGCTTAGGGCACAGGTGAGGGTACGGAAATGTGGGAAGGTCAGGCTACGTGCTGACGCATGGGTCAGTGCCCACGTACGGGCCAGGGGTAGGCTACGGCATAGGGTAAAGTGTAGGGCTGGAGGTGGGTTTCCGTTCTGTGCTAGGGTTAGGGTTAGGGAACGGCAAGGCATAGGGCACAGGTGAGGGTACGGAAACGTGGGAGGGTGAGGCTACGTGCTGACGCACGGGTCAGTGCCAGCATACGGGCCAGGAGTAGGCTACAGTTTGGGGTAAGTTGTAGGGCTGGTGGTGGGTTTCCATTCCGGGCTAGGGTTAGGGTAAGGGAACGGCAAGGCTTAGGGCACAGGTGAGGGTACAGAAACGTGGGCAGGTCAGGCTACGTGCTGACACACGTGTCAGTGCCAACGTACGGGCCAGGTGTAGGCTACGGCATAGGGTAAGGTTTAGGGCTGGAGGTGGGTTTCCGTTCTGTGCTAGGGTTAGGGTTAGGGAACGGCAAGGCATAGGGCACAGGTGAGGGTACGGAAACGTGGGAGGGTCAGGCTACGTGCTGACGCACGGGTCATTGCCAGTGTATGGACCAGGTGTAGGCTACGGCTTGGGGGTAAGTTGTAGGGCTGGTGGTGGGTTTCCATTCATGGCTAGGGTTAGGGTTAGGGAACGGCAAGGCTTAGGGCACAGGTGAGGGTACGGAAACGGGGGAGGGTCAGGCTATGTGTCGATGCACGGGTCTGTGCCAGCGTAGAAGCCAGGAGTAGGCTACGGCTTGGTGGTTAGGTGTAGGGCTGGTGGTGGGTTTCCGTTTCGGGCTAGGGTTAGGGTGAGGGAACGGCAAGGCTTAGGGCACAGGTGAGGTTACGGAAACGTGGGAGGGTCAGGCTACGTGCTGACTAACGGGTCAGTGCCAGCGTACGGGCCAGGAGTAGGCTATGGCGTATGGTAAGGTGTAGGGCTTGTGGTGGGTTTCCGTTCCGGGCTAGTGTTAGGGTTAGGGAACGGCAAGGCTTAGGGCACAGGTGAGGGTACGGAAACGTGTGAGGGTCAGGCTACATGCTGACGCACGTGTCAGTGCCAGCGTACGGGCCAGGTATAGGCTACAGCATACGGTAAGGTGTAGGGCTGGTCGTGGGATTCCGTTCCGGCTTGGGTTAGGGATAGGGAACGGCAAGGCTTAGGGCACAGGTGAGGGTACGGAAACGTGGGAGGGTCAGGCTACATGCTGATGCACGTGTCAGTGCCAGCGTACCGGCCAGGAGTAGGCTACGGCGTAGGGTAAGGTGTAGGGCTGTTTCCCTTTCGGGCTACAGTTAGGGTTAGGGAATGGCAAAGCGTAGGGCACAGGTGAGGTTACGGAAACGTGGGAGGGTCAGGCTACATGCTGAGGCACATATCAGTGCCAGCGTACCGGCCAGGAGTAGGCTACGGCTTGGTGGTTAGGTGTAGGGTTGGTGGTGTGTTTCCGTTCCAGGCTAGGGTTAGTGTTAGGGAACAGCAAGGCTTAGGGCACAGGTGAGGGTACGGAAATGTGGGAGGGTCAGGCTACGTGCTGACGCACGGGTCAGTGCCAGCGTACGGGCCAGGAGTAGGCTATGGCTTGGGGGTTAGGTGTAGGGCTGGTGGTGTGTTTCCGTTCCGTACTAGGTTTAGGGTTAGGGAACGGCAAGGCTTAGGGCACAGGTGAGGTTACGGTAATGTGGGAAGTTCAGGCTACGTGCTGACGCACAGGTCAGTGCCAGCATATGGACCAGGAGTAGGCTACGGCTTGGGGGTAAGGTGTAGGGCTGGTGGTGGGTTTCCGTTCTGGGCTAGGGTTAGGGTTAGGGAATGGCAAGGCTTAGGGCACAGGTGAGGGTACGGAAACGTGGGAGGGTCAGGCTACGTGCTGATGAAAGGGTCAGTGCCTGCGTAGGGGCCAGGAATAGGCTACGTCGTAGGGAAAGTTGTAGGGCTGGTGGTGGGTTTCCTTTCCAGGCTAGGGTTAGGGTTAGGGAATGGCAAGGCTTAGGGCACAGGTGAGGGTCCGCAAACGTGGGAGGGTCAGGCTACGTGCTGACGCACTGGTCAGTGCCAGCGTAAGGTCCAGGAGTAGCCTACGGCTTGGGGGTAAGTTGTAGGGCTGGTGGTGGGTTTCCGTTCCTGGCTAGGATTAGGGTTAGGGAACGGCAAGGCTTAGGGCACAGGTGAGGGTACAGAAACGTGGGAGGGTCAGGCTATGTGCTGATGCACGGGTCAGTGCCAGCGTACCGGCTAGTAGTAGGCTACGGCTTGGGGGTTAGTTGTAGGGCTGGTGGTAGGTTTCCGTTCCGGGCTAGGGTTAGGGTTAGGGAACGGCAAGGCTTAGGGCACAGGTGAGGGTACGGAAAAGTGGGAGTGTCAGGCTACATGCTGACGCACGGGTCAGTGCCAGCGTACGGGCCAGGAATAGTCTATGGCTTGGGGGTAAGCTGTAGGGCTGGTGGTGGGTTTCTGTTCTGGACTAGGGTTAGGGTTAGGGAACGGTAAGGCTTAGGGCACAGGTGAGGGTACTGAAATGTGTGAAGGTCAGGCTATGTGCTGACGCACGTGTCAGAGCCAGCGTACGGGCCAGGAGTAGGCTAAGGCGTAGGGTAAGGTGTAGGGCTGCTGGTGGATTTCCGTTCCTGGCTAGGGTTATGGTGAGGGAACGGCAAGGCTTAGGGCACAGGTGAGGGTACGGAAACGTGGGAGGGTCAGGCTATGGGCTGACTCACGGGTCAGTGCCAGCGTACGGGCCAGGAGTGGGCTACGGCGTATGGTAAGGTGTAGGGCTTCTGGTGGGTTTCCGTTCCTGGCTAGGGTTAGGGTTAGGGAACGGCAAGGCTTAGGGCACAGGTGAGGGTACGGAAACGTGGGAGGGTCACGCTACGTGCTGACGCACATGTCAGTGCCAGCGTACGGGCCAGGAATAGGCTACGGCATACGTTCAGGTGTAGGGCTGGTGGTGGGATTCCGTTCCGGGCTTGGGTTAGAGTTAGTGAATGCCAAGGCTTAGGGCTTAGCTGAGGGTACGGAAAAGTGGGAGGGTCAGGCTACGTGCTGATGCACGGGTCAGTGCCAGCGTATGGGCCAGGAGTAGGCTACGGCGTAGGGTAAGGTGTAGGGCTGGTGGTGGGTTTCCCTGCCGGGATAGGGTTAGGGTTAGGGAACGGCAAGGTTTAGGGCCCTGGTGAGTGTATCGAAACGTGGGTGGGTCAGTCTACATGCTGACGCACGGGTCAGTGCCAGCGTACGGGCCAGGAGTAGGCTACGGCGTAGGGAAATGTTTAGGGCTGGTGGTGGGTTTCCGTTCCGGGCTAGGGTTAGGGTTAGGGAACGGCAAGGCTTAGGGCACAGGTGAGGGTACGGAAATGTGGGAGGGTCAGGCTACGTGCTGACGCACGTGTCAGTGTCAGCGTACAGGCCAGGAGTAGGCTACGCCATAGGGTGAGGTCTAGGGCTGGTGGTGGGTTTCCGTTCTGGGCTAGGGTTAGGGTTAGGGATCGTCAAGGCTTAGGGCACAGGTGAGGGTACGGAAACGTGGGAGGGTCAGGCTACGTGCTTACGCATGGGTCAGTGCCAGCATACGGGCCAGCAGTAGGCTACAGCGTAGGGTAAGGTATAGGGCTGGAGGTGGGTTTCCGTTCTGTGCTAGGGTTAGGGTTAGGGAATGGCAAGGCATAGGGCACAGGTGAGGGTACGGAAACGTGGGAGGGTCAGGCTACGTGCTGACGCCTGGGTCAGTGTCAGCGTACAGGCCAGAATTAGGCTACGGCATAGGGTAACGTGTAGGGCTGGTAGTGGCTTTCCGTTCCGGGCTAGGGTTAGGGTTATGGAACGGCAAGGCTTAGGGCACAGGTGATGGTACGGAAACGTGGGAGGGTCAGGCTACGTGATGACGCACGGGTCAGTGCCAGCGTACCGGCCAGGAGTAGGCTACGGCTTGGTGGTTAGGTGTAGGGCTGGTGGTGGGTTTCCGTTCCAGGCTAGGGTTAGTGTTAGGGAACAGCAAGGCTTAGGGCACAGGTGAGGGTACGGAAATGTGGGAGGTTCAGGCTACGTGCTGACTCACGGGTCAGTGCGAGCGTACCGGCCAGGAGTAGGCTACGGCTTGGTGGTTAGGTGTAGGGCTGCTGCTGGGTTTCCGTTCCTGGCTAGGGTTAGGGTGAGGGAACGGCAAGGCTTAGGGCACAGTTGAGGTTACGGAAACGTGGGAGGGTCAGGCTACGTGCTGACTCACGGGTCAGTGGCAGCATACGGGCCAGGAGTAGGCTATGGCGTATGGTAAGGTGTAGGGCTTGTGGTGGGTTTCCATTCCGGGCTAGTGTTAGGGTTAGGGAACGGCAAGGCTTAGGGCACAGGTGAGGGTACGGAAACGTGTGAGGGTCAGGCTACATGCTGACGCACGTGTCAGTGCCAGCGTACGGGCCAGGAATAGGCTACGGCATACGGTAAGGTGTAGGGCTGGTGGTGGGATTCCGTTCCGGCTTGGGTTAGGGTTAGGGAACGGCAAGGCTTAGGGCACAGGTGAGGGTACGGAAACGTGGGAGGGTCAGGCTTCATGCTGATGCACGTGTCAGTGCCAGCGTACCGGCCAGGAGTAGGCTACGGCGTAGGGTAAGGTGTAGGGCTGTTTCCCTTTCGGGCTACAGTTAGGGTTAGGGAATGGTAAAGCGTAGGGCACAGGTGAGGTTACGGAAACGTGGGAGGGTCAGGCTACATGCTGAGGCACATATCAGTGCCAGCGTACTGGCCAGGAGTAGGCTACGGCTTGGTGGTTAGGTGTAGGGTTGGTGGTGTGTTTCCGTTCCAGGCTAGGGTTAGTGTTAGGGAACAGCAAGGCTTAGGGCACAGGTGAGGGTACGGAAATGTGGGAGGGTCAGGCTACGTGCTGACGCACGGGTCAGTGCCAGCGTACGGGCCAGGAGTAGGCTATGGCTTGGGGGTTAGGTGTAGGGCTGGTGGTGTGTTTCCGTTCCGTACTAGGTTTAGGGGTAGGGAACGGCAAGTCTTAGGGCACAGGTGAGGTTACGGAAATGTGGGAAGTTCAGGCTACGTGCTGACGCACAGGTCAGTGCCAGCGTATGGACCAGGAGTAGGCTACGGCTTGGGGGTATGGTGTAGGGCTGGTGGTGGGTTTCCATTCCGGGCTAGGGTTAGGGTTAGGGAACGGCAAGGCTTAGGGCACAGGTGAGGGTACAGAAACGTGGGAGGGTCAGGCTACGTGCTGATGAAAGGGTCAGTGCCTGCGTAGGGGCCAGGAATAGGCTACGTCGTAGGGAAAGTTGTAGGGCTGGTGGTGGGTTTCCGTTCCAGGCTAGGGTTAGGTTTAGGGAATGGCAAGGCTTAGGGCACAGGTGAGGGTCCGCAAACGTGGGAGGGTCAGGCTACGTGCTGACGCACTGGTCAGTGCCAGCGTAAGGTCCAGGAGTAGCCTACGGCTTGGGGGTAAGTTGTAGGGCTGGTGGTGGGTTTCCGTTCCTGGCTAGGATTAGGGTTAGGGAACGGCAAGGCTTAGGGCACAGGTGAGGGTACAGAAACGTGGGAGGGTCAGGCTATGTGCTGATGCACGGGTCAGTGCCAGCGTACCGGCTAGTAGTAGGCTACGGCTTGGGGGTTAGTTGTAGGGCTGGTGGTAGGTTTCCGTTCCGGGCTAGGGTTAGGGTTAGGGAACGGCAAGGCTTAGGGCACAGGTGAGGGTACGGAAAAGTGGGAGTGTCAGGCTACATGCTGACGCACGGGTCAGTGCCAGCGTACGGGCCAGGAATAGTCTATGGCTTGGGGGTAAGCTGTAGGGCTGGTGGTGGGTTTCTGTTCTGGACTAGGGTTAGGGTTAGGGAACGGTAAGGCTTAGGGCACAGGTGAGGGTACTGAAATGTGTGAAGGTCAGGCTATGTGCTGACGCACGTGTCAGAGCCAGCGTACGGGCCAGGAGTAGGCTAAGGCGTAGGGTAAGGTGTAGGGCTGCTGGTGGATTTCCGTTCCTGGCTAGGGTTATGGTGAGGGAACGGCAAGGCTTAGGGCACAGGTGAGGGTACGGAAACGTGGGAGGGTCAGGCTATGGGCTGACTCACGGGTCAGTGCCAGCGTACGGGCCAGGAGTGGGCTACGGCGTATGGTAAGGTGTAGGGCTTCTGGTGGGTTTCCGTTCCTGGCTAGGGTTAGGGTTAGGGAACGGCAAGGCTTAGGGCACAGGTGAGGGTACGGAAACGTGGGAGGGTCACGCTACGTGCTGACGCACATGTCAGTGCCAGCGTACGGGCCAGGAATAGGCTACGGCATACGTTCAGGTGTAGGGCTGGTGGTGGGATTCCGTTCCGGGCTTGGGTTAGAGTTAGTGAATGCCAAGGCTTAGGGCTTAGCTGAGGGTACGGAAAAGTGGGAGGGTCAGGCTACGTGCTGATGCACGGGTCAGTGCCAGCGTATGGGCCAGGAGTAGGCTACGGCGTAGGGTAAGGTGTAGGGCTGGTGGTGGGTTTCCCTGCCGGGATAGGGTTAGGGTTAGGGAACGGCAAGGTTTAGGGCCCTGGTGAGTGTATCGAAACGTGGGTGGGTCAGTCTACATGCTGACGCACGGGTCAGTGCCAGCGTACGGGCCAGGAGTAGGCTACGGCGTAGGGAAATGTTTAGGGCTGGTGGTGGGTTTCCGTTCCGGGCTAGGGTTAGGGTTAGGGAACGGCAAGGCTTAGGGCACAGGTGAGGGTACGGAAATGTGGGAGGGTCAGGCTACGTGCTGACGCACGTGTCAGTGTCAGCGTACAGGCCAGGAGTAGGCTACGCCATAGGGTGAGGTCTAGGGCTGGTGGTGGGTTTCCGTTCTGGGCTAGGGTTAGGGTTAGGGATCGTCAAGGCTTAGGGCACAGGTGAGGGTACGGAAACGTGGGAGGGTCAGGCTACGTGCTTACGCATGGGTCAGTGCCAGCATACGGGCCAGCAGTAGGCTACAGCGTAGGGTAAGGTATAGGGCTGGAGGTGGGTTTCCGTTCTGTGCTAGGGTTAGGGTTAGGGAATGGCAAGGCATAGGGCACAGGTGAGGGTACGGAAACGTGGGAGGGTCAGGCTACGTGCTGACGCCTGGGTCAGTGTCAGCGTACAGGCCAGAATTAGGCTACGGCATAGGGTAACGTGTAGGGCTGGTAGTGGCTTTCCGTTCCGGGCTAGGGTTAGGGTTATGGAACGGCAAGGCTTAGGGCACAGGTGATGGTACGGAAACGTGGGAGGGTCAGGCTACGTGATGACGCACGGGTCAGTGCCAGCGTACCGGCCAGGAGTAGGCTACGGCTTGGTGGTTAGGTGTAGGGCTGGTGGTGGGTTTCCGTTCCAGGCTAGGGTTAGTGTTAGGGAACAGCAAGGCTTAGGGCACAGGTGAGGGTACGGAAATGTGGGAGGTTCAGGCTACGTGCTGACTCACGGGTCAGTGCGAGCGTACCGGCCAGGAGTAGGCTACGGCTTGGTGGTTAGGTGTAGGGCTGCTGCTGGGTTTCCGTTCCTGGCTAGGGTTAGGGTGAGGGAACGGCAAGGCTTAGGGCACAGTTGAGGTTACGGAAACGTGGGAGGGTCAGGCTACGTGCTGACTCACGGGTCAGTGGCAGCATACGGGCCAGGAGTAGGCTATGGCGTATGGTAAGGTGTAGGGCTTGTGGTGGGTTTCCATTCCGGGCTAGTGTTAGGGTTAGGGAACGGCAAGGCTTAGGGCACAGGTGAGGGTACGGAAACGTGTGAGGGTCAGGCTACATGCTGACGCACGTGTCAGTGCCAGCGTACGGGCCAGGAATAGGCTACGGCATACGGTAAGGTGTAGGGCTGGTGGTGGGATTCCGTTCCGGCTTGGGTTAGGGTTAGGGAACGGCAAGGCTTAGGGCACAGGTGAGGGTACGGAAACGTGGGAGGGTCAGGCTTCATGCTGATGCACGTGTCAGTGCCAGCGTACCGGCCAGGAGTAGGCTACGGCGTAGGGTAAGGTGTAGGGCTGTTTCCCTTTCGGGCTACAGTTAGGGTTAGGGAATGGTAAAGCGTAGGGCACAGGTGAGGTTACGGAAACGTGGGAGGGTCAGGCTACATGCTGAGGCACATATCAGTGCCAGCGTACCGGCCAGGAGTAGGCTACGGCTTGGTGGTTAGGTGTAGGGTTGGTGGTGTGTTTCCGTTCCAGGCTAGGGTTAGTGTTAGGGAACAGCAAGGCTTAGGGCACAGGTGAGGGTACGGAAATGTGGGAGGGTCAGGCTACGTGCTGACGCACGGGTCAGTGCCAGCGTACGGGCCAGGAGTAGGCTATGGCTTGGGGGTTAGGTGTAGGGCTGGTGGTGTGTTTCCGTTCCGTACTAGGTTTAGGGGTAGGGAACGGCAAGTCTTAGGGCACAGGTGAGGTTACGGAAATGTGGGAAGTTCAGGCTACGTGCTGACGCACAGGTCAGTGCCAGCGTATGGACCAGGAGTAGGCTACGGCTTGGGGGTATGGTGTAGGGCTGGTGGTGGGTTTCCATTCCGGGCTAGGGTTAGGGTTAGGGAACGGCAAGGCTTAGGGCACAGGTGAGGGTACAGAAACGTGGGAGGGTCAGGCTACGTGCTGATGAAAGGGTCAGTGCCTGCGTAGGGGCCAGGAATAGGCTACGTCGTAGGGAAAGTTGTAGGGCTGGTGGTGGGTTTCCGTTCCAGGCTAGGGTTAGGTTTAGGGAATGGCAAGGCTTAGGGCACAGGTGAGGGTCCGCAAACGTGGGAGGGTCAGGCTACGTGCTGACGCACTGGTCAGTGCCAGCGTAAGGTCCAGGAGTAGCCTACGGCTTGGGGGTAAGTTGTAGGGCTGGTGGTGGGTTTCCGTTCCTGGCTAGGATTAGGGTTAGGGAACGGCAAGGCTTAGGGCACAGGTGAGGGTACAGAAACGTGGGAGGGTCAGGCTATGTGCTGATGCACGGGTCAGTGCCAGCGTACCGGCTAGTAGTAGGCTACGGCTTGGGGGTTAGGTGTAGGGCTGGTGGTGGGTTTCCGTTCCGGGCTAGGGTTAGGGTTAGGGAACGGCAAGGCTTAGGTCACAGGTGAGGGTACGGATACGTGGGAGCGTCAGGCTACATGCTGACGCACAGGTCAGTGCCAGCGAACGGGCCAGGAATAGTCTATGGCTTGGGGGTAAGCTGTAGGGCTGGTGGTGGGTTTCTGTTCCGGACTAGGGTTAGGGTTAGGGAACGGTAAGGCATAGGGCACAGGTGAGGGTACTGAAATGTGTGAGGGTCAGGCTACGTGCTGACGCACGTGTCAGAGCCAGCGTACGGGCCAGGAGTAGGCTACGGCGTAGGGTAAGGTGTAGGGCTGCTGGTGGATTTCCGTTCCTGGCTAGGGTTATGGTGAGGGAACGGCAAGGCTTAGGGCACAGGTGAGGGTACGGAAACGTGGGAGGGTCAGGCTATGGGCTGACTCACGGGTCAGTGCCAGCGTACGGGCCAGGAGTGGGCTACGGCGTATGGTAAGGTGTAGGGCTTCTGGTGGGTTTCCATTCCTGGCTAGGGTTAGGGTTAGGGAACGGCAAGGCTTAGGGCACAGGTGAGGGTACGGAAACGTGGGAGGGTCAGGCTACGTGCTGACGCACATGTCAGTGCCAGCGTACGGGCCAGGAATAGGCTACGACATACATTAAGGTGTAGGGCTGGTGGTGGGATTCCGTTCAGGGCTTGGGTTAGAGTTAGTGAATGCCAAGGCTTAGGGCTTAGCTGAGGGTACGGAAAAGTGGGAGGGTCAGGCTACGTGCTGACGCACGGGTCAGTGCCTGTGTACGGGCCCGGAGTAGGCTATGGAATGGGGGTAAGTTTTAGGGCTGGTGGTGGGTTTCCATTCCGGCCTAGGGTTAGGGTTAGGGAACGGCAAGCCTTAGGGCACAGGTGAGGGTACAAAAAAGTGGTAGGGTCAGGCTACGTGCTGACGCACAGGTCAGTTCCAGCGTACGGGCCAGGAGTAGGCTATGGCTTGGGGGTAAGTTGTAGGGCTGGTGGTGGGTTTCCGTTGCGGGCTAGGGTTAGGGTTAGGGAACGGCAAGGCTTAAGGCAAAGGTGATGGTACGGAAACGTGGGAGGGTCAGGCTACGTGCTGACGCACGTGTCAGTGCCAGCGTACGGGCCATAAGTAGGCTGTGGCTTGGAGGTTAGGTGTAGGGCTGGTGGTGGGTTTCCGTTTCGTACTAGGGTTAGGGTTAGGGAACGGCAAGGCTTAGGGCACAGGTGAAGGTACGGAAATGTGGGAAGGTCAGGCTACGTGCTGACGCACGGGTCAGTGCCAGCGTTCGGGCCAGGAGTAGGCTACGGCTTACGGTAAGGTGTAGGGCTTGTGGTGGGTTTCCGTTCCGGGCTAGGGTTAGGGTTAGGGAACGGCAAGGTTTAGGGCCCAGGTGAGGGTATGGAAACGTGTGGGGGTCAGACTACATGCTGACGCATGGGTCAGTGCCAGCGTACGGGCCAGGAGTAGGCTACGGCTTAGGGAAAGGTTTGGGGCTGGTGGTGGGTTACCGTTCAGGGCCAGGGTTAGGGTTAGGGAACGGCAAGGCTTAGGGCACAGGTGAGGGTACGGAAACGTGGGCGGGTCAGGTTACGTGCTGACGCACGGGTCAGTGTCTGCGTACGGTCCAGGAGTAGGCTACGGCGTACGGTAAGGTGTAGGGCTGGTGGTGGGTTTCTGTTCCGGGCTAGGGTTAGGGTTACGGAACAGCAAGGCTTAGGGCACAGCTGAGGGTACGGAAACGTGGGAGGGTCAGGCTACGTGCTGACGCACGGGTCAGTGCCAGCGTACGGGCCAGGAGTAGGCTACGGCTTGTGGGTAAGGTGTAGGGCAGGTGGTGGGTTTCCGTTCCGGGCTAGGGTTCGGGTTAGGGAACGGCAAGTCTTAGGGCACAGCTGAGGGTACGGAAACGTGGGAGGGTCAGGCTACGTGCTGATGCACGGCTCAGTGGTAGCGTACCGGCCAGTAGTAGGCTACGGCATATGGTAAGGTGTAGGGCTGGTGGTGGGATTCTGTTCCGGGCTAGGGTTAGGGTTAGGGAACGGCAAGTCTTAGGGCTCAGGTAAGGGTAAAGAATAGTGGGAGGGTCAGGCTACGTGCTGACGCACGGGTCATTGCCAATGTACGGGCCAGGAGTAGGCTACGGCTTGTGGGTAAGGTTTAGGGCTGGTGGTGGGTTTCAGTTCCGGGCTAGGGTTAGGGATAGGGAACGGCAAGGCTTAGGGCACAAGTGAGGGTACGGAAACGTGGGAGGGTCAGGCTATGTGCTGACGCACGGGTCAGTGCCAGCGTTCGTGCCAGGAGTAGGCTACGGCGTAGGGTAAAGTGTAGGGCTGGTGGTATATATCCATGCCGGGCTAGGGTTTGGGTTAGGGAACGGCAAGGCTTAGGGCACAGGTGATGGTACGGAAACGTGGGTGGGTAAGGCTACATGCTGACGCACGGTCAGTGCCAGCGTACGGGCCAGGAGTAAGCTACGCCTTGTGGGTTAGGATTAGGGCTGGTGGTGGGTTTCCGTTCCGGGCTAAGTTTAGATTTAGGGAACGGCAAGGCTTAGGTCACAGGTGAGGGTACGGTAACAAGGGAGGCTCAGGCTACATGCTGAAGCACAGGTCAGTGCCAGCGTATGGACCAGGAGTAGGCTACGGCTTGGGGGTAAGGTGTAGGGCTGGTGGTGCGTTTCCGTTCCGGGCTAGGGTTAGGGTTAGGGAACGGCAAGGCTTAGGGCACAGGTGAGGGTACGGAAACGTGGGAGGTTCAGGCTATGTGCTGATGAAAGTGTCAGTGCCTGCGTATGGGCCAGGAATAGGCTACGGCGTAGGGAAAGGTGTAGGGCTGGTGGTGGGTTTCCGTTCCGGGCTAGGGTTAGAGTTAGGGAATGGCAAGGCTTAGGGCACAGGTGAGGGTCCGCAAACGAGGGAGGGTCAGGCTACGTGCTGACGCACGGGTCAGTGCCAGCGTAAGGTCCAGGAGTAGCCTAAGGCTTGGGGGTAAGTTGTAGGGCTGGTGGTGGGTTTCCGTTCATGGCTAGGGTTAGGGTTAGGGAACGGCAAGGCTTAGGGCACAGGTGAGTGTACGGAAACGGGGGAGGGTCAGGCTATGTGTCGATGCACGGGTCAGTGCCAGCGTACCAGCCAGGAGTAGGCTACGGCTTGGGGGTTAGGTGTAGGGCTGATGGTGGGTTTCCGTTCCGGGCTAGGGTTAGGGTTAGGGAACGGCAAGGCTTAGGGCACAGGTGAGGGTACGGAAACATGGGAGGTTCAGGCTACATGCTGACACACGGATCAGTGCCAGCGTAAGGGCCAGGAGTAGGCTACGGCGTAGGGAAATGTTTAGGGCTGGTGTTGGGTTTCCGTTCCGGGCTAGAGTTAGGGTTAGGGAACGGCAAGGCTTAGGGCACAGGTGAGTGTACGTAAACGTGGGAGGGTCAGGCTACATGCTGACGCACGGGTCAGTGCCAGCATACGACCCAGGAGTAGGCTACAGCTTGGGGGTAAGTTGTAGGGCTGGTGGTGGGTTTCCGTTCCGGGCTACGGTTAGGGTAAGGGAACGGCAAGGCTTAGGGCACAGGTGAGGGTACGGAAACGTGGGCAGGTCAGGCTACGTGCTGACGCACGGGTCAGTGCCAACGTACGGGCCAGGTGTAGGCTACAGCGTAGGGTAAGGTGTAGGGTTTGTGGTGGGTTTCCGTTCCGGGCTAGGGTTAGTGTTAGGGAACGTCAAGGCTTAGGGCACAGGTGAGGGTACAGAAAAGTTGGAGGTTCAGGCTACGTGCTGATGCATGGCTCAGTGCCAGCGTACGGGCCAGGAGTAGGCTACGTTGTAGGGAAATGTGTAGGGCTGGTGGTGGGTTTCCATTCCGGGGTAGGGTTAGGGTTAGGGAACGTCAAGGCTTAGGGCACAGGTGAGAGTACGGAAACGTGGGAGGGTCCGGCTACGTGCTGACGCACGGGTCAGTGCCAGCATACGCGCCAGGAGTAGGCTACGGCGTAGGGTAAGGTGTAGGGCTGGTGGTGGGTTTCCGTTCCGGGCTAGGGTTAGGGTTATGGAACGGCAAGGCTTAGGGCACATGTGATGGTACGGAAACGTGGGAGGGTCAGGCTACGTGATGACGCACGGGTCAGTGCCAGCGTACCGGCCAGGAGTAGGCTACGGCTTGGTGGTTAGGTGTAGGGCTGGTGGTGGGTTTCCGTTCAAGGCTAGGGTTAGTGTTAGGGAACAGCAAGGCTTAGGGCACAGGTGAGGGTACGGAAATGTGGGAGGTTCAGTCTACGTGCTGACTCACGGGTCAGTGCCAGCGTACCGGCCAGGAGTAGGCTACGGCTTGGTGGTTAGGTGTAGGTCTGCTGGTGGGTTTCCGTTCATGGCTAGGGTTAGGGTAAGGGAACGGCAAGGCTTAGGGCACAGGTGAGGGTACGGAAACGTGGGAGGGTCAGGCTACGTGCTGACTCACGGATCAGTGCCTGCGTACGGGCCAGGAGTAGGCTATGGCGTATGGTAAGGTATAGGGCTTCTGGTGGGTTTCCGTTCCTGGCTAGGGTTAGGGTTAGGGAACGGCAAGGCTTAGGGCACAGGTGAGGGTACGGAAACGTGGGAGGGTCAGGCTACGTGCTGACGCACGGGTCAGTGCCAGCGTACGGGACAGGAGTAGGCTATGGCTTGGGCGTTAGATTTAGGGCTGGTGGTGGGTTTCCGTTCCGTACTATGGTAAGGGTTAGGGAACGGCAAGGCTTAGGGCACAGGTGAGGGTACGGAAATGTGGGAAGGTCGGGCTACGTGCTGACGCATGGGTCAGTGCCCACGTACGGGTCAGGTGTAGGCTACGGCATAGGGTAAAGTGTAGGGCTGGAGGTGGGTTTCCGTTCTGTGCTAGGGTTAGGGTTAGGGAACGGCAAGGCATAGGGCACATGTGAGGGTACGGAAACGTTGGAGGGTGAGGCTACGTGCTGACGCACGGGTCAGTGCCAGCATACGGGCCAGGAGTAGGCTACAGTTTGGGGGTAAGTTGTAGGGCTGGTGGTGGGTTTCCGCTCCGGGCTAGGGTTAGGGTAAGGGAACGGCAAGGCTTAGGGCACAGGTGAGGGTACGGAAACTTGGGCAGGACAGGCTACGTGCTGACGCACGTGTCAGTGCCAACGTACGGGCCAGGTGTAGGCTACGGCATAGGGTAAGGTGTAGGGCTGGAGGTGCTTTTCCGTTCTGTGCTAGGGTTAGGGTTAGGGAACGGCAAGGCATAGGGCATAGGTGAGGGTACGGAAACGTGGGAGGGTCAGGCTACGTGCTGACGCATGGGTCAGTGCCAGCGTACGGGTCAGGAGTAGGCTACGGCGTAGGGAAAGGTCTAGGGCTGGTGGTGGGTTTCCGTTCCGGGCTAGGGTTAGGGTTAGGGAACGGCAAGGCTTAGGGCACAGGTGAGTATACGGAAAGGTGGGAGGGTCAGGCTACGTGATGACGCACGGGTCAGTGCCAGTGTACGGACCAGGAGTAGGCTACGGCTTGGGGGTAAGTTGTAGGGCTGGTGGTGGGTTTCCATTCATAGCTAGGGTTAGGGTTAGGGAACGGCAAGTCTTAGGGCACAGGTGAGGGTACGGAAACGGGGGAGGGTCAGGCTATGTGTCGATGCACGGGTCAGTGCCAGCGTACCAGCCAGGAGTAGGCTACGGCTTGCGGGTTAGGTGTAGGGCTGGTGGTGGGTTTCCGTTCCGGGCTAGGGTTAGGGTTAGGGAACGGCAAGGCTTAGGGCACAGGTGAGGGTACGGAAACGTGTGAGGGTCAGGCTACGTGCTGACGCACGGGTCAGTGCCAGCGTACGAACCAGGAGTAGGCTACGGCGTAGGGTAAGGTGTAGGGCTGCTGGTGGGTTTCCGTTCCTGGCTAGGGTTAGGGTGAGGGAACGGCAAGGCTTAGGGCACAGGTGAGGTTACGGAAACGTGGGAGGGTCAGGCTACATGCTGACTCACGGGTCAGTGCCAGCGTACGGGCCAGGAGTAGGCTATGGCGTATGGTAAGGTGTAGGGCTTGTGGTGGGTTTCCGTTCCGGGCTAGTGTTAGGGTTAGGGAACGGCAAGGCTTAGGGCACAGGTGAGGGTACGGAAACGTGTGAGGGTCAGGCTACATGCTGACGCACGTGTCAGTGCCAGCGTATGGGCCAGGTATAGGCTACGGCATACGGTAAGGTGTACGGCTGGTGGTGGGATTCCGTTCCGGCTTGGGTTAGGTTTAGGGAACGGCAAGGCTTAGGGCACAGGTGAGGGTATGGAAACGTGGGAGGGTCAGGCTATGTGCAGACCCACGGGTCAGTGCCAGCGTACGGGTAAGAAGTAGGCTACGGCGTAGGGTAAGGTGTAGGGCTGGTGGTGGGTTTCCATTCCGGGCTAGGGTTCGGGTAAGGGAACGGCAAGGCTTAGGGCAGAGGTGAGGGTACGGAAACGTGGGAGGGTCAGGCTACGTGCTGACGCACGGTTCATTGTCAGCGTACAGGCCAGGAGTAGTCTACGCCGTAGGGTAAGGTCTAGGTCTGGTGGTGGGTTTCCGTTCTGGGCTAGGGTTAGGGTTAGGGAACGGCAAGACTTAGGGCACAGGTGAGGGTACGGAAACCTGGGAGGGTCAGGCTACGTGCTGATACATGTGTCAGTGCCAGCGTACGGGCCAGGAGTAGGCTACGGTGTAGGGCTGGTGGTGGGATTCCGTTCCGGGATTGGGTTAGAGTTAGGGAAGGCCAAGGCTTAGGGCTTAGCTGAGGGTACGGAAAAGTGGGAGGGTCAGGCTACGTGCTGACGCACGGATCAGTGACTGTGTACGGGTCAGGAGTAGGCTATGGCATGGGGGTAAGTTTTAGGGCTGGTGGTGGGTTTCCATTCCGGGCTAGGGTTAGTGTTAGGGAACGGCAAGGTTTAGGGCCCAGGTGAGGGTATGGAAACGTGGGGTGTCAGTCTACATGCTGACACACGGGTCAGTGCCAGCGTACGGGCCAGGAGTAGGCTACGGCGTAGGGAAAGGTTTAGGGCTGGTGGTGGGTTTCCGTTCTGGGCTAGGGTTAGGGTTAGGGAACGGCAAAGCTTAGGGTACAGGTGAGGGTACGGAAACGTGGGAGGGTCAGGCTACGTGCTGACGCACGTGTCAGTGTCAGCGTACAGGACAGGAGTAGGCTACGCCGTAGGGTAAGGTCTAGGGCTGGTGGTGGTTTTCCGTTCTGGGCTAGGGTTATGTTTAGGGAACGTCAAGGCTTAGGGCACAGTTGAGGGTACGGAAACGTGGGATGGTCAGGCTACGTGCTTACGCATGGGTCAGTGCCAGCATACGGGCCAGCAGTAGGCTACAGTGTAGGGTGAGGTATAGGGCTGGAGGTGGGTTTCCGTTCTGTGCTAGGGTTAGGGTTAGGGAACGGCAAGGCATATGGCACAGGTGAGGGTACGGAAACATGGGAGGGTCAGGCTACGTGCTGACGCACGGGTCAGTGCCAGCATACGGGCCAGGAGTAGGCTACAGCTTGGGGGTAAGGTGTAGGGCTGCTGGTGGGTTTCCGTTCCGGGCTAGGGTTAGGGTAAGGGAACGTCAAGGCTTAGGGCACAGGTGAGGGTACGGAAACGTGGGCGGGTCAGGCTACGTGCTGACACACGTGTCAGTGCCAACGTACGGGCCAGGTGTAGGCTACGGCATAGGGTAAGGTGTAGGGCTGGAGGTGGGTTTCCGTTCTGTGCTAGGGTTAGGGTTAGGGAACGGCAAGGCATAGGGCACAGGTGAGGGTACGGAAAGGTGGGAGGGTCAGGCTACGTGCTGACGCACGGGTCAGTGCCAGTGTACGGACCAGGAGTAGGCTACGGCTTGGGGGTAAGTTGTAGGGCTGGTGGTGGGTTTCCGTTTCGGGCTAGGGTTAGGGTTAGGCAACGGCAAGGCTTAGAGCACAGGTGAGGGTACGGAAACGTGGGAGGTTCAGGCTACGTGCTGACGCACGGGTCAGTGCCAGTGGACGGACCAGGAGTAGGCTACGGCTTGGGGGTAAGGTGTAGGGCTGTTGGTGAGATTCCGTTTCGGGCTAGGGTTAGGGTTAGGCAACGGCAAGTCTTATGGCACAAGTGAGGGTACGGAAAGGTGAGAGGGTCAGGCTACGTGCTGATGCACGTGTCAGTGCCAGTGTACGGACCAGGAGTAGGCTACGGCTTGGGGGTAAGGTGTAGGGCTGGTGGTGAGTTTCCGTTTGGGGCTAGGGTTAGGGTTAGGCAACGGCAAGGCTTAGGGCACAGGTGAGGGTACGGAAATGTGGGAGGGTCAGGCTACGTGCTGCCGCACGGGTCAGTGCCAGCGTACGGGCCAGGACTATGCTATGGCTTGGGCGTTAGTTGTAGGGCTCTTGTTGGGTTTCCGTTCCATACTAGGGTTAGGGTTAGGGAACGGCAAGGCTTAGGGCAAAGGTGAGGGTACGGAAATGTGGGAAGGTAAGGCTACGTGCTGACTCACGGGTCAGTGCCACCGTATGGGCCGGGAGTAGGCTACGGCGTAGGGTAAGGTGTAGGGCTGGTGGTGGGTTTCCGTTCCGGGCTAGGGTTAGGGTTAGGGAACGGCAAGGCTTAGGGCACTGTTGAGGGTACGGAAACGTGGGAGGGTCAGGCTACGTGCTTACACACGTGTCAATGCCAGCGTTCGGGCCAGGAGTCGGCTACGGCGTAGGGTAATGTGTAGGGCTGGTGGTGGGTTTACGTTCAGGGCTAAGGTTAGGGTTAGGGAACGGCCAGTTCTAGGGCCCAGGTGAGGGTATGGAAACGTGGGGTGGTCAGTGTACATGCTGACGCACGGGTCAGTGCCAGCGTATGGGCCAGGAGTAGGCTACGGCGTAGGGAAAGGTATAGGGCTGGTGGTGGGTTTCCATTCCGGGCTAGGGTTATTGTTAGGGAACGGCAAAGCTTTGGGCACAGGTGAGGGTACGGAAACGTGGGAGTGTCAGGCTACGTGCTGACGCACGGGTCAGTGCCAGTGTACGGACCAGGAGTAGGCTACGGCTTGGGGGTAAGTTGTAGGGCTTGTGGTGGGTTTCCATTCCTGGCTAGGATTAGGGTAAGGGAACGGCAAGGCTTAGGGCACAGGTGAGGGTACGGAAACGTGGGAGGGTCAGGCTACGTGCTGATACATGTGTCAGTGCCAGCGTACGGGCCAGGAGTAGGCTACGGTGTAGGGCTGGTGGTGGGATTCCGTTCCGGGATTGGGTTAGAGTTAGGGAAGGCCAAGGCTTAGGGCTTAGCTGAGGGTACGGAAAAGTGGGAGGGTCAGGCTACGTGCTGACGCACGGATCAGTGACTGTGTACGGGTCAGGAGTAGGCTATGGCATGGGGGTAAGTTTTAGGGCTGGTGGTGGGTTTCCATTCCGGGCTAGGGTTAATGTTAGGGAACGGCAAGGTTTAGGGCCCAGGTGAGGGTATGGAAACGTGGGGTGTCAGTCTACATGCTGACACACGGGTCAGTGCCAGCGTACGGGCCAGGAGTAGGCTACGGCGTAGGGAAAGGTTTAGGGCTGGTGGTGGGTTTCCGTTCTGGGCTAGGGTTAGGGTTAGGGAACGGCAAAGCTTAGGGTACAGGTGAGGGTACGGAAACGTGGGAGGGTCAGGCTACGTGCTGACGCACGTGTCAGTGTCAGCGTACAGGACAGGAGTAGGCTACGCCGTAGGGTAAGGTCTAGGGCTGGTGGTGGTTTTCCGTTCTGGGCTAGGGTTATGTTTAGGGAACGTCAAGGCTTAGGGCACAGTTGAGGGTACGGAAACGTGGGAGGGTCAGGCTACGTGCTTACGCATGGGTCAGTGCCAGCATACGGGCCAGGAGTAGGCTACAGTGTAGGGTAAGGTATAGGGCTGGAGGTGGGTTTCCGTTCTGTGCTAGGGTTAGGGTTAGGGAACGGCAAGGCATATGGCACAGGTGAGGGTACGGAAACGTGGGAGGGTCAGGCTACGTGCTGACGCACGGGTCAGTGCCAACATACGGGCCAGGAGTAGGCTACAGCTTGGGGGTAAGGTGTAGGGCTGCTGGTGGGTTTCCGTTCCGGGCTAGGGTTAGGGTAAGGGAACGTCAAGGCTTAGGGCACAGGTGAGGGTATGGAAACGTGGGCGGGTCAGGCTACGTGCTGACACACGGGTCAGTGCCAACGTACGGGCCAGGTGTAGGCTACGGCATAGGGTAAGGTGTAGGGCTGGAGGTGGGTTTCCGTTCTGTGCTAGGGTTAGGGTTAGGGAACGGCAAGGCATAGGGCACAGGTGAGGGTACGGAAAGGTGGGAGGGTCAGGCTACGTGCTGACGCACGGGTCAGTGCCAGTGTACGGACCAGGAGTAGGCTACGGCTTGGGGGTAAGTTGTAGGGCTGGTGGTGGGTTTCCGTTTCGGGCTAGGGTTAGGGTTAGGCAACGGCAAGGCTTAGGGCACAGGTGAGGGTACGGAAACGTGGGAGGTTCAGGCTACGTGCTGACGCACGGGTCAGTGCCAGTGGACGGACCAGGAGTAGGCTACGGCTTGGGGGTAAGTTGTAGGGCTGTTGGTGAGATTCCGTTTCGGGCTAGGGTTAGGGTTAGGGAACGGCAAGGCTTAGGGCAAAGGTGAGGGTACGGAAATGTGGGAAGGTAAGGCTACGTGCTGACTCACGGGTCAGTGCCACCGTATGGGCCGGGAGTAGGCTACGGCGTAGGGTAAGGTGTAGGGCTGGTGGTGGGTTTCCGTTCCGGGCTAGGGTTAGGGTTAGGGAACGGCAAGGCTTAGGGCACTGTTGAGGGTACGGAAACGTGGGAGGGTCAGGCTACGTGCTTACACACGTGTCAATGCCAGCGTTCGGGCCAGGAGTCGGCTACGGCGTAGGGTAATGTGTAGGGCTGGTGGTGGGTTTACGTTCAGGGCTAAGGTTAGGGTTAGGGAACGGCAAGTTCTAGGGCCCAGGTGAGGGTATGGAAACGTGGGGTGGTCAGTGTACATGCTGACGCACGGGTCAGTGCCAGCGTATGGGCCAGGAGTAGGCTACGGCGTAGGGAAAGGTATAGGGCTGGTGGTGGGTTTCCATTCTGGGCTAGGGTTATTGTTAGGGAACGGCAAAGCTTTGGGCACAGGTGAGGGTACGGAAACGTGGGAGTGTCAGGCTACGTGCTGACGCACGGGTCAGTGCCAGTGTACGGACCAGGAGTAGGCTACGGCTTGGGGGTAAGTTGTAGGGCTTGTGGTGGGTTTCCATTCCTGGCTAGGATTAGGGTAAGGGAACGGCAAGGCTTAGGGCACAGGTGAGGGTACGGAAACGTGGGAGTGTCAGGCTACGTACTGATGCACAGGTCAGTGCCAGCATACGGGCCAGGAGTAGGCTACGGCGTAGGGTAAGGTGTAGGGCTGGTGATGGGTTTTCGTTCCAGGGTAGGTTTAGTGTTAGGGAACGGCAAGGCTTAGGGCACAGGTGAGGGTACGGAAACGTGGGAGGTTCAGGCTACGTGCTGACGCACGGGTCAGTGCCAGTGGACGGACCAGTAGTAGGCTACGGCTTGGGGGTAAGGTGTAGGGCTGTTGGTGAGATTCCGTTTCGGGCTAGGGTTAGGGTTAGTCCAAGGCAAAGCTTATGGCACAGGTGAGGGTACGGAAAGGTGAGAGGGACAGGCTACGTGCTGATGCACGGGTCAGTGCCAGTGTACGGACCAGGAGTAGGCTACGGCTTTGGGGTAAGGTGTAGGGCTGGTGGTGAGTTTCCGTTTCGGGCTAGGGTTAGGGTTAGGCAACGGCAAGGCTTAGGGCACAGGTGAGGGTACGGAAATGTGGGAGGGTCAGGCTACGTGCTGCCGCACGGTTCAGTGCCAGCGTACGGGCCAGGAGTAGGCTACGGCGTAGGGTAAGGTGTAGGGCTGGTGATGGGTTTTCGTTCCAGGGTACGGTTAGTGTTAGGGAACGGCAAGGCTTAGGGCACAGGTGAGGGTACGGAAACGTGGGAGGGTCAGGCTACGTGCTGACCCACGGGTCAGTGCCAGCGTAAGGTCCAGGAGTAGCCTACGGCTTGGGGGTAAGTTGTAGGGCTGGTGGTGGGTTTCCGTTCCTGGCTAGGATTAGGGTAAGGGAACGGCAAGGCTTAGGGCACGGGTGAGGGTACAGAAACGTGGGAGTGTCAGGCTATGTGCTGATGCATGGGTCAGTGCCAGCGTACCGGCTAGGAGTAGGCTACGGCTTGGGGGTTAGGTGTAGGGCTGGTGGTGGGTTTCCGTTCCGCGCTAGGGTTAGGGTTAGGGAACTGCAAGGCTTAGGGCACAGGTGAGGGTACGGAAACGTGGGAGGGTCAGGCTACATGCTTACGCACGGTCAGTGCCAGCGTACGGGCCAGGAATAGTCTATGGCTTGGGGGTAAGCTGTAGGGCTGGTGGTGGGTTTCTGTTCCGGACTAGGGTTAGGGTTAGGGAACGGCAAGGCTTAGGGCACAGGTGAGGGTACGGAAATGTGTGCGGGTCAGGCTACGTGCTGACGCACGGGTCAGTGCCAGCGTACGGGCCAGGAGTAGGCTGCGGCGTAGGGTAAGGTGTAGGGCTGCTGGTGGATTTCCGTTCCTGGCTAGGGTTATGGTGAGGGAACTGCAAGGCTTAGGGCACAGTTGAGGGTACGGAAGCTTGGGAGGGTCAGGCTACGTGCTGACTCACGGGTCAGTGCCAGCGTACGGGCCAGGATTGGGCTACGGCGTATGGTAAGGTTTAGGGCTTCTGGTGGGTTTCCGTTCATGGCTAGGGTAAGGGTTAGGGAACGGCAAGGTTTAGGGCCCAGGTGAGGGTATGGAAACGTGGGGTGTCAGTCTACATACTGACGCACGGGTCAGTGCCAACGTACGGGCCAGGAGTAGGCTACGGCGTAGGGAAAGGTTTAGGGCTGGTGGTGGGTTTCCGTTCCGGGCTAGGGTTAGGGTTAGGGAACGGCAAAGCTTAGGGCACAGGTGAGGGTACGGAAACGTGGGAGGGTCAGGCTACGTGCTGACGCACGTGTCAGTGTCAGCGTACAGGCCAGGAGTAGGCTACGCCGTAGGGTAAGGTCTAGGGCTGGTGGTGGTTTTCCTTTCTGGGCTAAGGTTATGGTTAGGGAACGTCAAGGCTTAGGGCACAGTTGAGGGTACGGAAACGTGGGAGGTTCAGGCTACGTGCTGACACACGGGTCAGTGCCAGTGGACGGACCAGGAGTAGGCTACGGCTTGGGGGTAAGGTGTAGGGCTGTTGGTGAGATTCCGTTTCGGGCTAGGGTTAGGGTTAGGCAACGGCAAGGCTTATGGCACAGGTGAGGGTACGGAAAGGTGAGAGAGTCAGGCTACGTGCTGATGCACGGGTCATTGCCAGTGTACGGACCAGGAGTAGGCTACGGCTTGGGGGTAAGGTGTAGGGCTGGTGGTGAGTTTCCGTTTCGGGCTAGGGTTAGGGTTAGGCAACGGCAAGGCTTAGGGCACAGGTGAGGGTACGGAAATGTGGGAGGGTCAGGCTACGTGCTGCCGCACGGGTTAGTGCCAGCGTACGGGCCAGGACTACGCTATGGCTTGGGCGTTAGTTGTAGGGCTGGTGTTGGGTTTCCGTTCCATACTAGGGTTAGGGTTAGGGAACGGCAAGGCTTAGGGCAAAGGTGAGGGTACGGAAATGTGGGAAGGTCAGGCTACGTGCTGACTCACGGGTCAGTGCCACCGTATGGGCCGGGAGTAGGCTACGGCGTAGGGTAAGGTATAGGGCTGGTGGTGGGTTTCCGTTCCGGGCTAGGGTTAGGGTTAGGGAACGGCAAGGCTTAGGGCACAGGTGAGGGTACGGAAACGTGGGAGGGTCAGGCTACGTGCTTACACACGTGTCAATGCCAGCGTTCGGGCCAGGAGTAGGCTACGGCGTAGGGTAATGTGTAGTGCTGGTGGTGGGTTTACGTTCAGGGCTAGGGTTAGGGTTAGGGAACGGCAAGTTCTAGGGCCCAGGTGAGGGTATGGAAACGTGGGGTGGTCAGTGTACATGCTGACGCACGGGTCAGTGCCAGCGTACGGGCCAGGAGTAGGCTACGGCGTAGGGTAAGGTGTAGGGCTGGTGATGGGTTTTCGTTCCAGGGTACGGTTAGTGTTAGGGAACGGCAAGGCTTAGGGCACAGGTGAGGGTACGGAAACGTGGGAGGGTCAGGCTACGTGTTGACCCACGGGTCAGTGCCAGCGTACGGGTAAGAAATAGGCTACGGCGTAGGGTAAGGTGTAAGGCTGGTGGTGGTTTTCCGTTCCGGGCTAGGGTTCGGGTAAGGGAACGGCAAGGCTTAGGGCAGAGGTGAGGGTACGGAAACGTGGGAGGGTCAGGCTACGTGCTGACGCATGGTTCATTGTCAGCGTACAGGCCAGGAGTAGTATACGCCGTAGGGTAAGGTCTAGGTCTGGTGGTGGGTTTCCGTTCCGGGCTAGGGTTAGGGTTAGGGAACGGCAAGGCTTAGGGCACAGGTGAGGATACGGAAACCTGGGAGGGTCAGGAAACGTGCTGACACATGGGTTAGTGCCAGCGTACGGGCCAGGAGTAGGCTACGGTGTAGGGTAAGTGGTAGGGCTGGTGGTGGGATTCCGTTCCGGGATTGGGTTAGAGTTAGGGAAGGCCAAGGCTTAGGGCTTAGCAGAGGGTACGGAAACCTGGGAGGGTCAGGCTACGTGCTGACGCATGGTCAGTGCCAGCGTACGGGCCAGGAGTAAGCCACGGCTTGTGGGTTAGGATTAGGGCTGGTGGTGGGTTTCCGTTCCGGGCTCGGGTTAGAGTTAGGGAACGGCAAGGCTTAGGGCACAGGTGAGGGTACGGTAACATGGGAGGGTCAGGCTACATGCTGAAGCACAGGTCAGTGCCTGCATACGGTCCAGGTGTAGGCTACGGCATAGGGTAAGGTGTAGGGCTGGGGGTGGGTTTCCGTTCCGGGCTAGGATTAGGATTAGGGAATGGCAAGGCTTAGGGCACAGGTGAGGTTATGGAATCGTGGGAGGGTCAGGCTACGTGCTGACACACGGCTCAGTGCCAGCATATGGGCCAGGAGCAGGCTACAGCGTGGTGGTAAGGTGTAGGGCTGGTGGTGGGTCTCTGTTCCGGGCTAGGGTTAGGGTTAGGGAACATCAAGGCTTAGGGCACAGGTGAGGGTACGGAAACGTGGGAGGGTCAGGCTACGTGCTGACGCATGGGTCAGTGCCAGCGTACGGGCCAGGAATAGGCTACGGCGCAGGGTAGAGTTTAGGGCTGGTGGTGGGTTTCTGTTCTGGGCTAGGGTTAGTGTTAGGGAACGGCAAGGCTTAGGGCACAGGTGAGGGTAAGGAAAAGTGTGAGGGTCAGGCTACGTGCTGACGCACGTGTCAGTGCCAGCATACCAGCCAGGAGTAGGCTAAGGCTTCGGGGTTAAGTGTAGGGCTGATGGTGGGTTTCCATTCCGGGCTAGGGTTAGGGTTAGGGAACGGTAAGGCTTAGGGCACAGGTGAGGGTACGGAAACGTGGGCGGGTCAGGCTACGTGCTGCCGCACGGGTCAGTGCCAGCGTACGGGCCAGGATTAGGCTATGGCTTGGGCGTGAGGTGCAGGGCTGTTGGAGGGTTTCCGTTCCGTACTAGGGATAGGGTTAGGGAACAGCAAGGCTTAGGGAACAGGTGAGGGTACGGAAATGTGGGAAGGTCAGGCTACGTGCTGACGCACGTGTCAGTGCCAGCGTACGGGACAGGAGTAGGCTACGGCGTAGGGTAAGGTATAGGGCTGGTGGTGGGTTTCCGTTTCGGGCTAGGGTTAGGGTTAGGGAACGGCAAGTCTTAGGGAACAGGTGAGGGTACGGAAACGTGGGAGGGTCAGGCTACGTGCTGACGCATGGGTCAGTGCCAGCGTTCGGGCCAGGAGTACGCTACGGCGTAGGGTAAGGTGTAGGGCTTTTGGTGGGTTTCCGTTCCGGGCTAGGGTTAGGGTTACGGAACGGCAAGGCTTAGGGCACAGGTGAGGGTACAGAAACGTGGGAGTGTCAAGCTACCTGCTGACGCATGGGTCAGTGCCAGCGTACAGGCCAGCAATAGGCTACGGCGTAGGGTAAAGTCTAGGGCTCGCGGTGGTTTTCCGTTCAGGGCTAGTGTTAGGGTTAGGGTACGGCAAGGCTTAGGGCACAGGTGAGGGTACGGAAACGTGGGAGGGTCAGGCTTCATGCTGATGCACGTGTCAGTGCCAGCGTACCGGCCAGGAGTACTCTACGGCGTAGGGTAATGTGTAGGGCTGTTTCCCTTTCGGGCTACAGTTAGGGTTAGGGAATGGCAAAGCGTAGGGCACAGTTGAGGTTACGGAAACGTGGGAGGTTCAGGCTACATGCTGATGCACGTGTCAGTGCCACCGTACCGGCCAGGAGTAGGCTACGGCTTGGTGGTTAGGTGTAGGGTTGGTGGTGTGTTTCCGTTCCAGGCTAGGGTTAGTGTTAGGGAACAGCAAGGCTTATGGCACAGGTGAGGGTACGGAAATGTGGGAGGGTCAGGCTACGTGCTGACGCACGGGTCAGTGCCAGCGTACGGGCCAGGAGTAGGCTATGGCTTGGGGGTTAGTTGTAGGGCTAATGGTGTGTTTCCATTCCGTACTAGGGTTAGAGTTAGGGAACGGCAAGGCTTAGGGCACAGGTGAGGTTACGGTAATGTGGGAGTTCAGGCTACGTGCTGACGCACAGGTCAGTGCCAGCGTATGGACCAGGAGTAGGCTACGGGTTGGGGGTAAGTTGTAGGGCTGGTGGTGGGTTTCCGTTCCGGGCTAGGGTTAGGGTTAGGGAACGGCAAGGCTTAGGGCACAGGTGAGGGTACGGAAACGTGGGAGGGTCAGGCTACGTGCTGATGAAAGGGTCAGTGCCTGCGTACGGGCCAGGAATAGGCTACGGCGTAGGGAAAGGTGTAGGGCTGGTGGTGGGTTTCCGTTCCGGGCTAGGGTTAGGGTTAGGGAATGGCAAGGCTTAGGGCACATGTGAGTGTCCACAAACGTGGCAGGGTCAGGCTACGTGCTGACGCACAGGTCAGTGCCAGCGTAAGGTCCAGGAGTAGCCTACGGCTTGGGGGTAAGTTGTAGGGCTGGTGGTGGGTTTCCGTTCCTGGCTAGGATTAGGGTAAGGGAACGGCAAGGCTTAGGGCACAGGTGAGGATACAGAAACGTGGGAGGGTCAGGCTATGTGCTGATGCATGGGTCAGTGCCAGCGTACCGGCTAGGCGTAGGCTACGGCTTGGGGGTTAGGTGTAGGGCTGCTGGTGGGTTTCCGTTCCGCGCTAGGGTTAGGGTTAGGGAACTGCAAGGCTTAGGGCACAGGTGAGGGTACGGAAACATGGGAGGGTCAGGCTACATGCTTACGCACGGGTCAGTGCCAGCGTACGGGCCAGGAATAGTCTATGGCTTGGGGGTAAGCTGTAGGGCTGGTGGTGGGTTTCTGTTCCGGACTAGGGTTAGGGTTAGGGAACGGCAAGGCTTAGGGCACAGGTGAGGGTACGGAAATGTGTGCGGGTCAGGCTACGGGCTGACGCACGGGTCAGTGCCAGCGTACGGGCCAGGAGTAGGCTGCGGCGTAGGGTAAGGTGTAGGGCTGCTGGTGGATTTCCGTTCCTGGCTAGGGTTATGGTGAGGGAACTGCAAGGCTTAGGGCACAGTTGAGGGTACGGAAGCTTGGGAGGGTCAGGCTACGTGCTGACTCACGGGTCAGTGCCAGCGTACGGGCCAGGATTGGGCTACGGCGTATGGTAAGGTTTAGGGCTTCTGGTGGGTTTCCGTTCCTGGCTAGGGTTAGGGTTAGGGAACGGCAAGGCTTAGGGCACAGGTGAGGGTACGGAAACGTGGGAGGGTCAGGCTACGTGGTGACGCACGTGTCAGTGCCAGCGTACGGGCTAGGAATAGGCTACGGCATACATTAAGGTGTAGGGCTGGTGGTGGGATTCCGTTCCGGGATTGGGTTAGAGTTAGGGAAGGCCAAGGCTTAGGGCTTAGCTGAGGGTACGTAAAAGTGGGAGGGTCAGGCTACGTGCTAACGCACGGGTCAATGCCTGTGTACGGGCCAGGAGTAGGCTATGGCATGGGGGTAAGTTTTAGGGCTGGTGGTGGGTTTCCATTCCAGGCTAGGGTTAGTGTTAGGGAACGGCAAGGTTTAGGGCCCAGGTGAGGGTATGGAAACGTGGGGTGTCAGTCTACATGCTGACGCACGGGTCAGTGCCAGCGTACGGGCCAGGAGTAGGCTACGGCGTAGGGAAAGGTTTAGGGCTGGTGGTGGGTTTCCGTTCCGGGCTAGGGTTAGGGTTAGGGAACGGCAAAGCTTAGGGCACAGGTGAGGGTACGGAAACGTGTGAGGGTCAGGCTACGTGCTGACGCACGTGTCAGTGTCAGCATACAGGCCAGGAGTAGGCTACGCCGTAGGGTAAGGTCTAGGGCTGGTGGTGGTTTTCCTTTCTGGGCTAGGGTTATGGTTAGGGAACGTCAAGGCTTAGGGCACAGTTGAGGGTACGGAAACGTGGGAGGGTCAGGCTACGTGCTTACGCATGGGTCAGTGCCAGCATACGGGCTAGCAGTAGACTACAGCGTAGGGCAAGGTATAGGGCTGGAGGTGGGTTTCCGCTCTGTGCTAGGGTTAGGGTTAGGGAACGGCAAGGCATAGGGCACAGGTGAGGGTACGGAAACGTGGGAGGGTCAGGCTACGTGCTGACGCACGTGTCAGTGCCAGCGTACGGGCTAGGATTAGGCTACGTCATACATTAAGGTATAGGACTGGTGGTGGGATTCCGTTCCAGGATTGGGTTAGAGTTAGGGAAGGCCAAGGCTTAGGGCTTAGCTGAGGGTACGGAAAAGTGGGAGGGTCAGGCTACGTGCTAACGCACGGGTCAGTGCCAGCATACAGGCCAGGAGTAGGCTACAGCTTGGGGGTAAGGTGTAGGGCTGGTTGTGGGTTTCCGTTCCGGGCTAGGGTTAGGGTAAGGGAACGTCAAGGCTTAGGGCACAGGTGAGGGTACGGAAACTTGGGCGGGTCAGGCTACGTGCTGACACACGGGTCAGTGCCAACGTACGGGCCAGGTGTAGGCTACGGCATAGGTTAAGGTGTAGGGCTGGAGGTGGGTTTCCGTTCTGTGCTAGGGTTAGAGTTAGGGAAAGGCAAGGCATAGGGCACAGGTGAGGGTATGGAAACGTGGGAGGGTCAGGCTACGTGCTGACGCATGGGTCAGTGCCAGCGTACGGGCCAGGAGTAGGCTACGGCGTAGGGAATGGTCTAGGGCTGGTGGTGGGTTTCCGTTCCGGGCTAGGGTTACGGTTAGGGAAAGGCAAGGTTTAGGGCACAGGTGAGGGTACGGAAAGGTGGGAGAGTCAGGCTACGTGCTGACGCACGGGTCAGTGACACTGTACGGACCAGGAGTAGGCTACGGCTTGGGGGTAAGTTGTAGGGCTGGTGGTGTGTTTCCGTTTCGGGCTAGGGTTAGGGTTAGGCAACGGCAAGGCTTAGGGCACAGGTGAGGGTACGGAAACGTGGGAGGGTCAGGCTACGTGCTGCCGCATGGGTCAGTGCAAGCGTACGGGCCAGGACTAGGCTATGGCTTGTGCGTTAGTTGTAGGTCTGGTGGTGGGTTTCCGTTCCGGGCTAGGGTTAGGGTTAGGGAACGGCAAGGTTTAGGGCCCAGGTGAGGGTATGGAAACTTGGGGGTGTTTGTCTACATGCTGACGCATGGATCAGTGCCAGTGTACGGGCCAGGAGTAGGCTACTGCGTAGGGAAAGGTTTAGGGCTGGTGGTGGGTTTGCATTCCGGGCTAGCGTTAGGGTTAGGGAACGTCAAGTGTTAGGGCACAGGTGAGGGTACGGAAACGTGGGAGGTTCAGGCCACGTGCTGACACACGGGTCAGTGCCAGTGGACGGACCAGGAGTAGGCTACGGCTTGGGGGTAAGGTGTAGGGCTGTTGGTGAGATTCCGTTTCGGGCTAGGGTTAGGGTTAGGCAACGGCAAGGCTTATGGCACAGGTGAGGGTACGGAAAGGTGAGAGAGTCAGGCTACGTGCTGATGCACGGGTCATTGCCAGTGTACGGACCAGGAGTAGGCTAAGGCTTGGGGGTAAGGTGTAGGGCTGGTGGTGAGTTTCCGTTTCGGGCTAGGGTTAGGGTTAGGCAACGGCAAGGCTTAGGGCACAGGTGAGGGTACGGAAATGTGGGAAGGTCAGGCTACGTGCTGCCGCACGGGTTAGTGCCAGCGTACGGGCCAGGACTACGCTATGGCTTGGGCGTTAGTTGTAGGGCTGGTGTTGGGTTTCTGTTCCATACTAGGGTTAGGGTTAGGGAACGGCAAGGCTTAGGGCAAAGGTGAGGGTACGGAAATGTGGGAAGGTCAGGCTACGTGCTGACTCATGGGTCAGTGCCACCGTATGGGCCGGGAGTAGGCTACGGCGTAGGGTAAGGTGTAGGGCTGGTGGTGGGTTTCCGTTCCGGGCTAGGGTTAGGGTTAGGGAACGGCAAGGCTTAGGGCACAGGTGAGGGTACGGAAACGTGGGAGGGTCAGGCTACGTGCTTACACACATGTCAATGCCAGCGTTCGGGCCAGGAGTAGGCTACGGCGTAAGGTAATGTGTAGTGCTGGTGGTGGGTTTACGTTCAGGGCTAGGGTTAGGGTTAGGGAACGGCAAGTTCTAGGGCCCAGGTGAGGGTATGGAAACGTGGGGGGGTCAGTGTACATGCTGACGCACGGGTCAGTGCCAGCGTACGGGCCAGGAGTAGGCTACGGCGTAGGGTAAGGTGTAGGGCTCGTGATGGGTTTTCGTTCCAGGGTACGGTTAGTGTTAGGGAACGGCAAGGCTTAGGGCACAGGTGAGGGTACGGAAACGTGGGAGGGTCAGGCTACGTGTTGACCCACGGGTCAGTGCCAGCGTACGGGTAAGAAATAGGCTACGGCGTAGGGTAAGGTGTAAGGCTGGTGGTGGTTTTCCGTTCCGGGCTAGGGTTCGGGTAAGGGAACGGCAAGGCTTAGGGCAGAGGTGAGGGTACGGAAACGTGGGAGGGTCAGGCTACGTGCTGACGCATGGTTCATTGTCAGCGTACAGGCCAGGAGTAGTATACGCCGTAGGGTAAGGTCTAGGTCTGGTGGTGGGTTTCCGTTCCGGGCTAGGGTTAGGGTTAGGGAACGGCAAGGCTTAGGGCACAGGTGAGGGTACGGAAACCTGGGAGGGTCAGGCTACGTGCTGACACATGGGTTAGTGCCAGCGTACGGGCCAGGAGTAGGCTACGGTGTAGGGTAAGTGGTAGGGCTGGTGGTGGGATTCCGTTCCTGGATTGGGTTAGAGTTAGGGAAGGCCAAGGCTTAGGGCTTAGCAGAGGGTACGGAAACCTGGGAGGGTCAGGCTACGTGCTGACGCATGGTCAGTGCCAGCGTACGGGCCAGGAGTAAGCCACGGCTTGTGGGTTAGGATTAGGGCTGGTGGTGGGTTTCCGTTCCGGGCTCGGGTTAGAGTTAGGGAACGGCAAGGCTTAGGGCACAGGTGAGGGTACGGTAACATGGGAGGGTCAGGCTACATGCTGAAGCACAGGTCAGTGCCCGCATACGGTCCAGGTGTAGGCTACGGCATAGGGTAAGGTGTAGGGCTGGGGGTGGGTTTCCGTTCCGGGCTAGGATTAGGATTAGGGAATGGCAAGGCTTAGGGCACAGGTGAGGTTATGGAATCGTGGGAGGGTCAGGCTACGTGCTGACACACGGCTCAGTGCAAGCATATGGGCCAGGAGCAGGCTACGGCGTGGTGGTAAGGTGTAGGGCTGGTGGTGGGTCTCTGTTCCGGGCTAGGGTTAGGGTTAGGGAACATCAAGGCTTAGGGCACAGGTGAGGGTACGGAAACGTGGGAGGGTCAGGCTACGTGCTGACGCATGGGTCAGTGCCAGCGTACGGGCCAGGAATAGGCTACGGCGTAGGGTAGAGTTTAGGGCTGGTGGTGGGTTTCTGTTCTGGGCTAGGGTTAGTGTTAGGGAACGGCAAGGCTTAGGGCACAGGTGAGGGTAAGGAAAAGTGTGAGGGTCAGGCTACGTGCTGACGCACGTGTCAGTGCCAGCATACCAGCCAGGAGTAGGCTAAGGCTTCGGGGTTAAGTGTAGGGCTGATGGTGGGTTTCCATTCCGGGCTAGGGTTAGGGTTAGGGAACGGTAAGGCTTAGGGCACAGGTGAGGGTACGGAAACGTGGGCGGGTCAGGCTATGTGCTTCCGCATGGGTCAGTGCCAGTGTACGGGCCAGGATTAGGCTATGGCTTGGGCGTGAGGTGCAGGGCTGTTGGAGTGTTTCCGTTCCGTACTAGGGATAGGGTTAGGGAACAGCAAGGCTTAGGGAACAGGTGAGGGTACGGAAATGTGGGAAGGTCAGGCTACGTGCTGATGCACGGGTCAGTGCCAGCGTACGGGACAGGAGTAGGCTACGGCGTAGGGTAAGGTATAGGGCTGGTGGTGGGTTTCCGTTTCGGGCTAGGGTTAGGGTTAGGGAACGGCAAGTCTTAGGGAACAGGTGAGGGTACGGAAACGTGGGAGGGTCAGGCTACGTGCTGACGCATGGGTCAGTGCCAGCGTTCGGGCCAGGAGTACGCTACGGCGTAGGGTAAGGTGTAGGGCTTTTGGTGGGTTTCCGTTCCGGGCTAGGGTTAGGGTTACGGAACGGCAAGGCTTAGGGCACAGGTGAGGGTACAGAAACGTGGGAGTGTCAAGCTACCTGCTGACGCATGTGTCAGTGCCAGCGTACAGGCCAGCAATAGGCTACGGCGTAGGGTAAAGTCTAGGGCTCGCGGTGGTTTTCCGTTCAGGGCTAGTGTTAGGGTTAGGGTACGGCAAGGCTTAGGGCACAGGTGAGGGTACGGAAACGTGGGAGGGTCAGGCTTCATGCTGATGCACGTGTCAGTGCCAGCGTACCGGCCAGGAGTACTCTACGGCGTAGGGTAATGTGTAGGGCTGTTTCCCTTTCGGGCTACAGTTAGGGTTAGGGAATGGCAAAGCGTAGGGCACAGGTGAGGTTACGGAAACGTGGGAGGTTCAGGCTACATGCTGATGCACGTGTCAGTGCCACCGTACCGGCCAGGAGTAGGCTACGGCTTGGTGGTTAGGTGTAGGGTTGGTGGTGTGTTTCCGTTCCAGGCTAGGGTTAGTGTTAGGGAACAGCAAGGCTTATGGCACAGGTGAGGGTACGGAAATGTGGGAGGGTCAGGCTACGTGCTGACGCACGGGTCAGTGCCAGCGTACGGGCCAGGAGTAGGCTATGGCTTGGGGGTTAGTTGTAGGGCTAATGGTGTGTTTCCATTCCGTACTAGGGTTAGAGTTAGGGAACGGCAAGGCTTAGGGCACAGGTGAGGTTACGGTAATGTGGGAGTTCAGGCTACGTGCTGACGCACAGGTCAGTGCCAGCGTATGGACCAGGAGTAGGCTACGGGTTGGGGGTAAGTTGTAGGGCTGGTGGTGGGTTTCCGTTCCGGGCTAGGGTTAGGGTTAGGGAACGGCAAGGCTTAGGGCACAGGTGAGGGTACGGAAACGTGGGAGGGTCAGGCTACGTGCTGATGAAAGGGTCAGTGCCTGCGTACGGGCCAGGAATAGGCTACGGCGTAGGGAAAGGTGTAGGGCTGGTGGTGGGTTTCCGTTCCGGGCTAGGGTTAGGGTTAGGGAATGGCAAGGCTTAGGGCACATGTGAGTGTCCACAAACGTGGCAGGGTCAGGCTACGTGCTGACGCACAGGTCAGTGCCAGCGTAAGGTCCAGGAGTAGCCTACGGCTTGGGGGTAAGTTGTAGGGCTGGTGGTGGGTTTCCGTTCCTGGCTAGGATTAGGGTAAGGGAACGGCAAGGCTTAGGGCACAGGTGAGGGTACAGAAACGTGGGAGGGTCAGGCTATGTGCTGATGCATGTGTCAGTGCCAGCGTACCGGCTAGGCGTAGGCTACGGCTTGGGGGTTAGGTGTAGGGCTGCTGGTGGGTTTCCGTTCCGCGCTAGGGTTAGGGTTAGGGAACTGCAAGGCTTAGGGCACAGGTGAGGGTACGGAAACATGGGAGGGTCAGGCTACATGCTTACGCACGGGTCAGTGCCAGCGTACGGGCCAGGAATAGTCTATGGCTTGGGGGTAAGCTGTAGGGCTGGTGGTGGGTTTCTGTTCCGGACTAGGGTTAGGGTTAGGGAACGGCAAGGCTTAGGGCACAGGTGAGGGTACGGAAATGTGTGCGGGTCAGGCTACGTGCTGACGCACGGGTCAGTGCCAGCGTACGGGCCAGGAGTAGGCTGCGGCGTAGGGTAAGGTGTAGGGCTGCTGGTGGATTTCCGTTCCTGGCTAGGGTTATGGTGAGGGAACTGCAAGGCTTAGGGCACAGTTGAGGGTACGGAAGCTTGGGAGGGTCAGGCTACGTGCTGACGCACGTGTCAGTGCCAGCGTACGGGCTAGGAATAGGCTACGGCATACATTAAGGTGTAGGGCTGGTGGTGGGATTCCGTTCCGGGATTGGGTTAGAGTTAGGGAAGGCCAAGGCTTAGGGCTTAGCTGAGGGTACGTAAAAGTGGGAGGGTCAGGCTACGTGCTAACGCACGGGTCAATGCCTGTGTACGGGCCAGGAGTAGGCTATGGCATGGGGGTAAGTTTTAGGGCTGGTGGTGGGTTTCCATTCCAGGCTAGGGTTAGTGTTAGGGAACGGCAAGGTTTAGGGCCCAGGTGAGGGTATGGAAACGTGGGGTGTCAGTCTACATGCTGACGCACGGGTCAGTGCCAGCGTACGGGCCAGGAGTAGGCTACGGCGTAGGGAAAGGTTTAGGGCTGGTGGTGGGTTTCCGTTCCGGGCTAGGGTTAGGGTTAGGGAACGGCAAAGCTTAGGGCACAGGTGAGGGTACGGAAACGTGTGAGGGTCAGGCTACGTGCTGACGCACGTGTCAGTGTCAGCGTACAGGCCAGGAGTAGGCTACGCCGTAGGGTAAGGTCTAGGGCTGGTGGTGGTTTTCCTTTCTGGGCTAGGGTTATGGTTAGGGAACGTCAAGGCTTAGGGCACAGTTGAGGGTACGGAAACGTGGGAGGGTCAGGCTACGTGCTTACGCATGGGTCAGTGCCAGCATACGGGCTAGCAGTAGACTACAGCGTAGGGCAAGGTATAGGGCTGGAGGTGGGTTTCCGTTCTGTGCTAGGGTTAGGGTTAGGGAACGGCAAGGCATAGGGCACAGGTGAGGGTACGGAAACGTGGGAGGGTCAGGCTACGTGCTGACGCACGTGTCAGTGCCAGCGTACGGGCTAGGATTAGGCTACGTCATACATTAAGGTATAGGACTGGTGGTGGGATTCCGTTCCAGGATTGGGTTAGAGTTAGGGAAGCCCAAGGCTTAGGGCTTAGCTGAGGGTACGGAAAAGTGGGAGGGTCAGGCTACGTGCTAACGCACGGGTCAGTGCCAGCATACGGGCCAGGAGTAGGCTACAGCTTGGGGGTAAGGTGTAGGGCTGGTTGTGGGTTTCCGTTCCGGGCTAGGGTTAGGGTAAGGGAACGTCAAGGCTTAGGGCACAGGTGAGGGTACGGAAACGTGGGCGGGTCAGGCTACGTGCTGACACACGGGTCAGTGCCAACGTACGGGCCAGGTGTAGGCTACGGCATAGGTTAAGGTGTAGGGCTGGAGGTGGGTTTCCGTTCTGTGCTAGGGTTAGAGTTAGGGAAAGGCAAGGCATAGGGCACAGGTGAGGGTACGGAAACGTGGGAGGGTCAGGCTACGTGCTGACGCATGGGTCAGTGCCAGCGTACGGGCCAGGAGTAGGCTACGGCGTAGGGAATGGTCTAGGGCTGGTGGTGGGTTTCCGTTCCGGGCTAGGGTTACGGTTAGGGAAAGGCAAGGTTTAGGGCACAGGTGAGGGTACGGAAAGGTGGGAGAGTCAGGCTACGTGCTGACGCACGGGTCAGTGCCACTCTACGGACCAGGAGTAGGCTACGGCTTGGGGGTAAGTTGTAGGGCTGGTGGTGTGTTTCCGTTTCGGGCTAGGGTTAGACTTAGGCAACGGCAAGGCTTAGGGCACAGGTGAGGGTACGGAAACGTGGGAGGGTCAGGCTACGTGCTGCCGCATGGGTCAGTGCAAGCGTACGGGCCAGGACTAGGCTATGGCTTGTGCGTTAGTTGTAGGTCTGGTGGTGGGTTTCCGTTCCGGGCTAGGGTTAGGGTTAGGGAACGGCAAGGTTTAGGGCCCAGGTGAGGGTATGGAAACTTGGGGGTGTTTGTCTACATGCTGACGCATGGATCAGTGCCAGTGTACGGGCCAGGAGTAGGCTACTGCGTAGGGAAAGGTTTAGGGCTGGTGGTGGGTTTCCATTCCGGGCTAGCGTTAGGGTTAGGGAACGTCAAGTCTTAGGGCACAGGTGAGGGTACGGAAACGTGGGAGGTTCAGGCCACGTGCTGACACACGGGTCAGTGCCAGTGGACGGACCAGGAGTAGGCTACGGCTTGGGGGTAAGGTGTAGGGCTGTTGGTGAGATTCCGTTTCGGGCTAGGGTTAGGGTTAGGCAACGGCAAGGCTTATGGCACAGGTGAGGGTACGGAAAGGTGAGAGAGTCAGGCTACGTGCTGATGCACGGGTCATTGCCAGTGTACGGACCAGGAGTAGGCTAAGGCTTGGGGGTAAGGTGTAGGGCTGGTGGTGAGTTTCCGTTTCGGGCTAGGGTTAGGGTTAGGCAACGGCAAGGCTTAGGGCACAGGTGAGGGTACGGAAATGTGGGAGGGTCAGGCTACGTGCTGCCGCACGGGTTAGTGCCAGCGTACGGGCCAGGACTACGCTATGGCTTGGGCGTTAGTTGTAGGGCTGGTGTTGGGTTTCCGTTCCATACTAGGGTTAGGGTTAGGGAACGGCAAGGCTTAGGGCAAAGGTGAGGGTACGGAAATGTGGGAAGGTCAGGCTACGTGCTGACTCACGGGTCAGTGCCACCGTATGGGCCGGGAGTAGGCTACGGCGTAGGGTAAGGTATAGGGCTGGTGGTGGTTTTCCGTTCCGGGCTAGGGTTAGGGTTAGGGAACGGCAAGGCTTAGGGCACAGGTGAGGGTACGGAAACGTGGGAGGGTCAGGCTACGTGCTTACACACGTGTCAATGCCAGCGTTCGGGCCAGGAGTAGGCTACGGCATAGGGTAATGTGTAGTGCTGGTGGTGGGTTTACGTTCAGGGCTAGGGTTAGGGTTAGGGAACGGCAAGTTCTAGGGCCCAGGTGAGGGTATGGAAACGTGGGGGGGTCAGTGTACATGCTGACGCAAGGGTCAGTGCCAGCGTACGGGCCAGGAGTAGGCTACGGCGTAGGGTAAGGTGTAGGGCTGGTGATGGGTTTTCGTTCCAGGTTACGGTTAGTGTTAGGGAACGGCAAGGCTTAGGGCACAGGTGAGGGTACGGAAACGTGGGAGGGTCAGGCTACGTGTTGACCCACGGGTCAGTGCCAGCGTACGGGTAAGAAATAGGCTACGGCGTAGGGTAAGGTGTAAGGCTGGTGGTGGTTTTCCGTTCCGGGCTAGGGTTCGGGTAAGGGAACGGCAAGGCTTAGGGCAGAGGTGAGGGTACGGAAACGTGGGAGGGTCAGGCTACGTGCTGACGCATGGTTCATTGTCAGCGTACAGGCCAGGAGTAGTATACGCCGTAGGGTAAGGTCTAGGTCTGGTGGTGGGTTTCCGTTCCGGGCTAGGGTTAGGGTTAGGGAACGGCAAGGCTTAGGGCACAGGTGAGGGTACGGAAACCTGGGAGGGTCAGGCTACGTGCTGACACATGGGTTAGTGCCAGCGTACGGGCCAGGAGTAGGCTACGGTGTAGGGTAAGTGGTAGGGCTGGTGGTGGGATTCCGTTCCTGGATTGGGTTAGAGTTAGGGAAGGCCAAGGCTTAGGGCTTAGCAGAGGGTACGGAAACCTGGGAGGGTCAGGCTACGTGCTGACGCATGGTCAGTGCCAGCGTACGGGCCAGGAGTAAGCCACGGCTTGTGGGTTAGGATTAGGGCTGGTGGTGGGTTTCCGTTCCGGGCTCGGGTTAGAGTTAGGGAACGGCAAGGCTTAGGGCACAGGTGAGGGTACGGTAACATGGGAGGGTCAGGCTACATGCTGAAGCACAGGTCAGTGCCCGCATACGGTCCAGGTGTAGGCTACGGCATAGGGTAAGGTGTAGGGCTGGGGGTGGGTTTCCGTTCCGGGCTAGGATTAGGATTAGGGAATGGCAAGGCTTAGGGCACAGGTGAGGTTATGGAATCGTGGGAGGGTCAGGCTACGTGCTGACACACGGCTCAGTGCCAGCATATGGGCCAGGAGCAGGCTACAGCGTGGTGGTAAGGTGTAGGGCTGGTGGTGGGTCTCTGTTCCGGGCTAGGGTTAGGGTTAGGGAACATCAAGGCTTAGGGCACAGGTGAGGGTACGGAAACGTGGGAGGGTCAGGCTACGTGCTGACGCATGGGTCAGTGCCAGCGTACGGGCCAGGAATAGGCTACGGCGTAGGGTAGAGTTTAGGGCTGGTGGTGGGTTTCTGTTCTGGGCTAGGGTTAGTGTTAGGGAACGGCAAGGCTTAGGGCACAGGTGAGGGTAAGGAAAAGTGTGAGGGTCAGGCTACGTGCTGACGCACGTGTCAGTGCCAGCATACCAGCCAGGAGTAGGCTAAGGCTTCGGGGTTAAGTGTAGGGCTGATGGTGGGTTTCCATTCCGGGCTAGGGTTAGGGTTAGGGAACGGTAAGGCTTAGGGCACAGGTGAGGGTACGGAAATGTGGGCGGGTCAGGCTACGTGCTGCCGCACGGGTCAGTGCCAGCGTACGGGCCAGGATTAGGCTATGGCTTGGGCGTGAGGTGCAGGGCTGTTGGAGGGTTTCCCTTCCGTACTAGGGATAGGGTTAGGGAACAGCAAGGCTTAGGGAACAGGTGAGGGTACGGAAATGTGGGAAGGTCAGGCTACGTGCTGACGCACGTGTCAGTGCCAGCGTACGGGACAGGAGTAGGCTACGGCGTAGGGTAAGGTATAGGGCTGGTGGTGGGTTTCCGTTTCGGGCTAGGGTTAGGGTTAGGGAACGGCAAGTCTTAGGGAACAGGTGAGGGTACGGAAACGTGGGAGGGTCAGGCTACGTGCTGACGCATGGGTCAGTGCCAGCGTTCGGGCCAGGAGTACGCTACGGCGTAGGGTAAGGTGTAGGGCTTTTGGTGGGTTTCCGTTCCGGGCTAGGGTTAGGGTTACGGAACGGCAAGGCTTAGGGCACAGGTGAGGGTACAGAAACGTGGGAGTGTCAAGCTACCTGCTGACGCATGGGTCAGTGCCAGCGTACAGGCCAGCAATAGGCTACGGCGTAGGGTAAAGTCTAGGGCTTGCGGTGGTTTTCCGTTCAGGGCTAGTGCTAGGGTTAGGGTACGGCAAGGCTTAGGGCACAGGTGAGGGTACGGAAACGTGGGAGGGTCAGGCTTCATGCTGATGCACGTGTCAGTGCCAGCGTACCGGCCAGGAGTACTCTACGGCGTAGGGTAATGTGTAGGGCTGTTTCCCTTTCGGGCTACAGTTAGGGTTAGGGAATGGCAAAGCGTAGGGCACAGGTGAGGTTACGGAAACGTGGGAGGTTCAGGCTACATGCTGATGCACGTGTCAGTGCCACCGTACCGGCCAGGAGTAGGCTACGGCTTGGTGGTTAGGTGTAGGGTTGGTGGTGTGTTTCCGTTCCAGGCTAGGGTTAGTGTTAGGGAACAGCAAGGCTTAGGGCACAGGTGAGGGTACGGAAATGTGGGAGGGTCAGGCTACGTGCTGACGCACGGGTCAGTGCCAGCGTACGGGCCAGGAGTAGGCTATGGCTTGGGGGTTAGTTGTAGGGCTAATGGTGTGTTTCCATTCCGTACTAGGGTTAGAGTTAGGGAACGGCAAGGCTTAGGGCACAGGTGAGGTTACGGTAATGTGGGAGTTCAGGCTACGTGCTGACGCACAGGTCAGTGCCAGCGTATGGACCAGGAGTAGGCTACGGGTTTGGGGTAAGTTGTAGGGCTGGTGGTGGGTTTCCGTTCCGGGCTAGGGTTAGGGTTAGGGAACGGCAAGGCTTAGGGCACAGGTGAGGGTACGGAAACGTGGGAGGGTCAGGCTACGTGCTGATGAAAGGGTCAGTGCCTGCGTACGGGCCAGGAATAGGCTACGGCGTAGGGAAAGGTGTAGGGCTGGTGGTGGGTTTCCGTTCCGGGCTAGGGTTAGGGTTAGGGAATGGCAAGGCTTAGGGCACATGTGAGTGTCCACAAACGTGGCAGGGTCAGGCTACGTGCTGACGCACAGGTCAGTGCCAGCGTAAGGTCCAGGAGTAGCCTACGGCTTGGGGGTAAGTTGTAGGGCTGGTGGTGGGTTTCCGTTCCTGGCTAGGATTAGGGTAAGGGAACGGCAAGGCTTAGGGCACAGGTGAGGGTACGGAAACGTGGGAGGGTCAGGCTATGTGCTGATGCATGGGTCAGTGCCAGCGTACCGGCTAGGCGTAGGCTACGGCTTGGGGGTTAGGTGTAGGGCTGGTGGTGGGTTTCCGTTCCGCGCTAGGGTTAGGGTTAGGGAACTGCAAGGCTTAGGGCACAGGTGAGGGTACGGAAACATGGGAGGGTCAGGCTACATGCTTACGCACGGGTCAGTGCCAGCGTACGGGCCAGGAATAGTCTATGGCTTGGGGGTAAGCTGTAGGGCTGGTGGTGGGTTTCTGTTCCGGACTAGGGTTAGGGTTAGGGAACGGCAAGGCTTAGGGCACAGGTGAGGGTACGGAAATGTGTGCGGGTCAGGCTACGTGCTGACGCACGGGTCAGTGCCAGCGTACGGGCCAGGAGTAGGCTGCGGCGTAGGGTAAGGTGTAGGGCTGCTGGTGGATTTCCGTTCCTGGCTAGGGTTATGGTGAGGGAACTGCAAGGCTTAGGGCACAGTTGAGGGTACGGAAGCTTGGGAGGGTCAGGCTACGTGCTGACTCACGGGTCAGTGCCAGCGTACGGGCCAGGATTGGGCTACGGCGTATGGTAAGGTTTAGGGCTTCTGGTGGGTTTCCGTTCCTGGCTAGGGTTAGGGTTAGGGAACGGCAAGGCTTAGGGCACAGGTGAGGGTACGGAAACGTGGGAGGGTCAGGCTACGTGCTGACGCACGTGTCAGTGCCAGCGTACGGGCTAGGAATAGGCTACGGCATACATTAAGGTGTAGGGCTGGTGGTGGGATTCCGTTCCGGGATTGGGTTAGAGTTAGGGAAGGCCAAGGCTTAGGGCTTAGCTGAGGGTACGTAAAAGTGGGAGGGTCAGGCTACGTGCTAACGCACGGGTCAATGCCTGTGTACGGGCCAGGAGTAGGCTATGGCATGGGGGTAAGTTTTAGGGCTGGTGGTGGGTTTCCATTCCAGGCTAGGGTTAGTGTTAGGGAACGGCAAGGTTTAGGGCCCAGGTGAGGGTATGGAAACGTGGGGTGTCAGTCTACATGCTGACGCACGGGTCAGTGCCAGCGTACGGGCCAGGAGTAGGCTACGGCGTAGGGAAAGGTTTAGGGCTGGTGGTGGGTTTCCGTTCCGGGCTAGGGTTAGGGTTAGGGAACGGCAAAGCTTAGGGCACAGGTGAGGGTACGGAAACGTGTGAGGGTCAGGCTACGTGCTGACGCACGTGTCAGTGTCAGCATACAGGCCAGGAGTAGGCTACGCCGTAGGGTAAGGTCTAGGGCTGGTGGTGGTTTTCCTTTCTGGGCTAGGGTTATGGTTAGGGAACGTCAAGGCTTAGGGCACAGTTGAGGGTACGGAAACGTGGGAGGGTCAGGCTACGTGCTTACGCATGGGTCAGTGCCAGCATACGGGCTAGCAGTAGACTACAGCGTAGGGCAAGGTATAGGGCTGGAGGTGGGTTTCCGTTCTGTGCTAGGGTTAGGGTTAGGGAACGGCAAGGCATAGGGCACAGGTGAGGGTACGGAAACGTGGGAGGGTCAGGCTACGTGCTGACGCACGTGTCAGTGCCAGCGTATGGGCTAGGATTAGGCTACGTCATACATTAAGGTATAGGACTGGTGGTGGGATTCCGTTCCAGGATTGGGTTAGAGTTAGGGAAGCCCAAGGCTTAGGGCTTAGCTGAGGGTACGGAAAAGTGGGAGGGTCAGGCTACGTGCTAACGCACGGGTCAGTGCCAGCATACGGGCCAGGAGTAGGCTACAGCTTGGGGGTAAGGTGTAGGGCTGGTTGTGGGTTTCCGTTCCGGGCTAGGGTTAGGGTAAGGGAACGTCAAGGCTTAGGGCACAGGTGAGGGTACGGAAACGTGGGCGGGTCAGGCTACGTGCTGACACACGGGTCAGTGCCAACGTACGGGCCAGGTGTAGGCTACGGCATAGGTTAAGGTGTAGGGCTGGAGGTGGGTTTCCGTTCTGTGCTAGGGTTAGAGTTAGGGAAAGGCAAGGCATAGGGCACAGGTGAGGGTACGGAAACGTGGGAGGGTCAGGCTACGTGCTAACGCATGGGTCAGTGCCAGCGTACGGGCCAGGAGTAGGCTACGGCGTAGGGAATGGTCTAGGGCTGGTGGTGGGTTTCCGTTCCGGGCTAGGGTTACGGTTAGGGAAAGGCAAGGTTTAGGGCACAGGTGAGGGTACGGAAAGGTGGGAGAGTCAGGCTACGTGCTGACGCACGGGTCAGTGCCACTGTACGGACCAGGAGTAGGCTACGGCTTGGGGGTAAGTTGTAGGGCTGGTGGTGTGTTTCCGTTTCGGGCTAGGGTTAGGCTTAGGCAACGGCAAGGCTTAGGGCACAGGTGAGGGTACGGAAACGTGGGAGGGTCAGGCTACGTGCTGCCGCATGGGTCAGTGCAAGCGTACGGGCCAGGACTAGGCTATGGCTTGTGCGTTAGTTGTAGGTCTGGTGGTGGGTTTCCGTTCCGGGCTAGGGTTAGGGTTAGGGAACGGCAAGGTTTAGGGCCCAGGTGAGGGTATGGAAACTTGGGGGTGTTTGTCTACATGCTGACGCATGGATCAGTGCCAGTGTACGGGCCAGGAGTAGGCTACGGCGTATGGAAAGGTTTAGGGCTGGTGGTGGGTTTCCATTCCGGGCTAGCGTTAGGGTTAGGGAACGTCAAGTCTTAGGGCACAGGTGAGGGTACGGAAACGTGGGAGGTTCAGGCTACGTGCTGACACACGGGTCAGTGCCAGCGTACCGGCCTGGAGTAGGCTACAGCTTGGGGGTTAGATGTAGGGCTGCTGGTGGGTTTCCATTCCAAGCTAGGGTTAGGATTAGGGAACGGCAAGGCTTAGGGCACAGGTGAGGGTACGGAAACGTGGGAGGGTCAGGCTACATGCTGACGCACGGGTCAGTGCCAGCGTACGGGCCAGGAGTAGGCTACGGTTTGGGCGTTAGGTTTAGGGCTGATGGTGTGTTTCCGTTCCGTACTAGTGTTAGGGTTAGTGAACGGCAAGCCTTAGGGCAGAGGTGAGGGTACGGAAATATGGGAAGGTCAGGCTACGTGTTGACGCACGGGTCAGTGCCAGAGTTCGGGCCATGAGTAGGCTAAGGCATAGGGTAAGGTGTAGGGCTGGTGGTGGGTTTCCGTTCCGGGCTAGGGTTAGTGTTAGGGAACGGCAATGCTTAGGGCCCAGGTGAGGGTACGGAAACGTGAGAGTGTTAAACTACATGCTGACGCACGGGTCAGTGCGAGCGTACGGGCGAGGAGTGGGCTACCCAGTAGGGAAAGGTTTAGGGCTGGTGGTGGGTTTCCGTTCCGGGTTAGGGTTAGGGTTAGGGAACGGCAAGACTTAGGGCACAGGTGAGGGTACGGAAACGTGGGAGGGTCAGGCTACGTGCTGACGCACGGGTCAGTGCGAGCGTACGGGCGAGGAGTAGGCTACCCAGTAGGGAAAGGTTTAGGGCTGGTGGTGGGTTTCTGTTCCGGGCTAGGTTTAGGGTTAGGGAACATCAAGGCTTAGGGCACAGGTGAGGGTACGGAAACGTGGGAGGGTTAGGCTATGTGCTGACGCATGGGTCAGTGCCAGCATATGGGCCAGGAGTAGGCTACGGCGTAGGTTAAGGTGTAGGGCTGGTGGTGGGTTTCTGTTCCGGGCTACGATTAGGGTTAGGGAAAGGCAAAGCTTAGGGCACTGGTGAGGGTACGGAATCGTGGGAGGGTCAGGCTACGTGATGACGCACGGGTCACTGCCAGCGTACCGACCATGAGTAGGCTACGGCTTGTTGCTTAGGTGTAGGGCTGGTGGTGGGTTTCCATTTCAGGCTAGGGTTATTGTTAGGGAACGGCAAGGCTTAGGGCACAGGTGAGGGTACGGTAATGTTGGAAGGTCAAGCTACGTGCTGACGCACAGGTCAGTGCCAGCGTATGGACCAGGAGTAGGCTACGGCTTGGGGGTAAGGTGTAGGGATTGTGGTGCTTTTCCGTTCCGGGCTAGGGTTAGGGTTAGGGAACGGCAAGGCTTAGGGCACAGGTGAGGGTACGGCAACGTGGCAGGGTCAGGATATGTTCTGACGCACGGGTCACTGCCAGCGTATGGACCAGGAGTAGGCTACGGCTTGTGGGTAAGGTGTAGAGCTGGTGGTGGTTTTCTGTTCTGGGCTAGGGTTAGGGTTAGTGAACGGCAAGGCTTAGGCCACAGGTGAGGTTACGGAAACGTGGGAGTGTCAGGCTACGTGCTGATGAAAGGGTCAGTGCCTGCGTATGAGCCAGGAATAGGCTACGGTGTAGGGAAAGGTGTAGGGCTGGTGGTGGGTTTCCGTTCAGGGCTAGGGTTAGGGTTAGGGAACGGCAAGGCTTAGGGCTCAGGTGAGGTTCCGCAAACGTGGGATGGTCAGGCTACGTGCTGACGCATGGGTCAGTTCCAGCGTACGGGCCAGGAGTAGGCTACGGCTTGGGGGTAAGGTGTAGGGCTGGTTGTGGGTTTCCGTTCCGGGCTAGGTTTAGGGTTAGGGAACGGCAAGTCTTAGGGCACAGGTGAGGGTACGGAAACGTGGGAGGGTCAGGCTACGTGCTGACGCACGGGTCAGTGCCAGTGTACGGGCCAGGAGTAGGCTACGACGTAGGGTTAGGTGTAGGGCTGCTGGTGGGTTTCCGTTCCTGGCTAGGGTTAGGGTTAGGGAACGGCAAGGCTTAGGGCACCGGTGAGGGTACGGTAACATGGGAGCGTTAGGCTACGTGCTGAAGCACAGGTCATTACCCACGTATGGGCCAGGTGTAGGCTACGGCATAGGGTAAGGTGTAGGGCTGGTGGTGGGTTTTCGTTCCGGGCTAGGGTTAGGGTTAGGGAACGGCAAGGCTTAGGGCACAGGTGAGGTTACGGAAACGTGGGAGGGTCAGGCTACGTGCTGACGTAGGGGTCAGTGCCAGCATATGGGCCAGGAGTAGGCTACGGTGTGGTGGTAAGGTGTAGGGCTGGTGGTGTGCTTCTGTTCCGGGCTAGGGTTACGGTTAGCAAACGTCAATGCTTAGGGCACAGGTGAGGGTACGGAAACTTGGGAGGGTCAGGCTACGTGCTGACACACGGGTCAGTGCCAGCGTACGGGCCAGGAATAGGCTATGGCTTGGGGGTAAGGTGTAGGGATTGTGGTGGGTTTCCGTTCCGAACTAGGGTTAGGGTTAGGGAACGGCAAGGTTTAGGGCACAGGTGAGGGTACAGCAACGTGGCAGGTTCAGGATACGTTCTGACGCACGGGTCAGTGCCAGCGTATGGACCAGGAGTAGGCTATAGTTGGGGGTAAGGTGTAGGGCTGTTGGTGGGTTTCCGTTCCGGGCTACAGTTAGGGTTAGGGAACGGCAAAGCTTAGGGCACACGTGAGGGTACGGAAACGAGAGAGGTTCAGGCTACGTGATGACGCACGTGTCAGTGCCAGCGTACCGGCCAGGAGTAGGCTACGGTTTGGTGGTTAGGTGTAGGGATGGTGGTGTGTTTCCATTCCAGGCTAGGGTTAGTGTTAGGGAACAGCAAGGCTTAGGGCACAGGTGAGGGTACGGAAACGTGGGAGGGTCAGGCTACGTGCTGACGCACGGGTCAGTGCCAGCGTACGGGCCAGGAGTAGGCTACGGCTTGGGGGTAAGGTGTAGGGCTGGTGGTGGGTTTCCGTTCCAGGCTAGGGTTAGGGTTAGGGAACGGCAAGGCTTAGGGCACAGCTGAGGGTACGGAAACTTGGGAGGGTCAGGCTACGTGCTGATGCACGGCTCAGTGGCAGCGTACCGGCCAGGATTAGGCTACGGCATATGATAAGGTGTAGGGCTGGTGGTGGGATTCCGTTCCGGTCTAGGGCTAGAGTTAGGGAACGTCAAGTCTTAGGGCTCAGGTAAGGGTACAGGAAAGTGGGAGGGTCAGGCTACGTGCTGACGCACGGGTCAGTGCCATTGTACGGGCCAGGTGTAGGCTACGGCTTGTGGGTAAGGTTTAGGGCAGGTGGTGGGTTTCCGTTCTGGGCTAGGGTTATGGTTAGGGAACAGCAAGGATTAGGGCACAGGTGAGGGTACGGAAACGTGGGAGGGTCAGGCTATGTGCTGACGCACGGGTCAGTGCCAGCGTTCGGGCCAGGAGTAGGCTACGGCGTAGGGTAAAGTGTAGGGCTGGTGGTGGGTTTCTGTGCCGGGCTAGGGTTAGGGTTAGGGAACGGCAAGGCTTAGGGCACAGGTGATGGTACGGAAAAGTGGGAGGGTCAGGCTACATGCTGACGCACGGTCAGTGCCAACGTACGGGCCAGGAGTAAGCCACGGCTTGTGGGTTAGGATTAGGGCTGGTGGTGGGTTTCCGTTTCAGGCTAGGGTTAGAGTTAGGGAACGGCAAGGCTTAGGGCACAGGTGAGGGTACGGTAACATGGGAGGGTCAGGCTACATGCTGAAGCACAGGTCAGTGCCCGCGTACGGTCCAGGTGTAGGCTACGGCATAGGGTAAGGTGTAGGGCTGGGGGTGGGTTTCCGTTCCGGACTAGGATTAGGATAAGGGAACGGCAAGGCTTAGGGCAGAGGTGAGGTTACGGAATCGTGGGAGGGTCAGGCTACGTGCTGACACACGGCTCAGTGCCAGCATATGGTCCAGGAGCTGGCTACGGCGTTGTGGTAAGGTGTAGGGCTGGTGGTGGGACTCTGTTCCGGGCTAGGGTTAGGGTTAGGGAACGTCAAGGCTTAGGGCACAGGTGAGGGTACGGAAACGTGGGAGGGTCAGGCTACGTGCTGACGCATGGGTCAGTGCCAGCGTACGGGCCAGGAATAGGCTACGGCGTAGGGTAGAGTTTAGGGCTGGTGGTGGGTTTCTGTTCTGGGCTAGGGTTAGTGTTAGGAAACGGCAAGGATTAGGGCACAGGTGAGGGTAAGGAAAAGTGTGAGGGTCAGGCTACGTGCTGACGCACGTGTCAGTGCCAGCATACCAGCCAGGAGTAGGCTAAGGCTTCGGGGTTAGGTGTAGGGCTGATGGTGGGTTTCCATTCCGGGCTAGGTTTAGGGTTAGGGAACGGTAAGGCTTAGGGCATAGGTGAGGGTACGGAAACGTGGGAAGGTCAGGCTGCGTGCTGCTGCACGGGTCAGTGCCAGCGTACGGGCCAGGAGTAGGCTATGGCTTGGGCGTTAGCTGTAGGGCTGGTGCAGGGTTTCCGTTCCGTACTAGGGATAGGGTTAGGGAACAGCAAGGCTTAGGGAACAGGTGAGGGTACGGAAATGTGGGAAGGTCAGGCTACGTGCTGACGCACGGGTCAGTGCCAGCGTACGGGTCAGGAGTAGGCTACGGCGTAGGGTAAGGTATAGGGCTGGTGGTGGGTTTCCGTTTCGGGCTAGGGTTAGGGTTAGGGCACGGCAAGGCTTAGGGAACTGGTGAGTGTACAGAAACGTGGGAGGCTCAGGCTACGTGCTGACGCATGGGTCAGTGCCAGCGTTTGGTCCAGGAGTAGGCTACGGTGTAGGGTAAGGTGTAGGGCTGGTGGTGGGTTTCCGTTCAGGGCTAGGGTTAGGGTTAGGGAACGGCAAGGCTTAGGGCACAGGTGAGGGTACGGAAACGTGGGAGTGTCAGGCTACGGGCTGATGAAAGGCTCAGTGCCTGCGTACGGGCCAGGAATAGGCTACGGCGTAGGGAAAGGTTTAGGGCTGGTGGTGGGTTTCCGTTCCGGGCTAGGGTTAGGGTTAGGGAATGGCAAGGCTTAGGGCACAGGTGAGGGTACGGAAACGTGGGAGGGTCAGGCTATGTGCTGACGCACGGGTCAGTGCCAGCGTAAGGTCCAGGAGTAGCCTATGGCTTGGGGGTAAGGTGTAGGGCTGGTGGTGGGTTTCTGTTCCGGGCTAGTGTTAGGGTTAGGGAACGGCAAGGCTTAGGGCACAGGTGAGGGTACGGAAACGTGGGAGAGCCAGGCTAAGTGTCGATGCACGGTTCAGTGCCAGCGTACCAGCCAGGAGTAGGCTACGACTTGGGGGTTAGGTGTAGGGCTGGTGTTGGGTTTCCGTTCGGGGCTAGGGTTAGGGGTAGGGAACGGCAAGGCTTAGGGCACAGGTGAGGGTACGGAAACGTGGGAGGTTCAGGCTACATGCTGACACATGAGTCAGTGCCAGCGTACGGGCCAGGAATAGGCTATGGCTTGGTGGTAAGCTGTAGGTCTGGTGGTGGGTTTCCGTTCCAGACTAGGGTTAGGGTTAGGGAACGACAACGCTTAGGGCACAGGTGAGGGTACGGAAACGTGTGAGGGTCAGGCTACGTGCTGACGCACGGGTCAGTGCCATCGTACGGGCCAGGAGTAGGCTACGGCGTAGGGTAAGGTTTAGGGCTGCTGGTGGGTTTCCGTTCCTGGCTAGGGTTAGGGTGAAGGAACGGCAAGGCTTAGGGCACAGGTGAGGGTACGGAAACGTGGGAGGGTCAGGCTACGTGCTGACTCACGGGTCAGTGTCAGAGTACGGGCCAGGAGTAGGCTATGGCATATGGTAAGGTGTAGGGCTTGTGGTGGGTTTTCGTTCCGGGCTAGTGTTACTGTTAGGGAACGGCAAGGCTTAGGGCACAGGTGAGGGTACGGAAACGTGGGAGGGTTAGGCTTCATGCTGATGCACGTGTCAGTGCCAGCGTACCGGCCAGAAGTAGGCTACAGCTTGGTGGTTAGGTGTAGGGTTGGTGGTGTGTTTCTGTTCCAGGCTAGGGTTAGTGTTAGGGAACAGCAAGGCTTAGGCCACAGGTGAGGGTACGGAAATGTGGGAGGGTCAGGCTATGTGCTGACGCATGGGTCAGTGCCAGCGTACGGGCCAGGAGTAGGCTATGGCTTGGGGGTTAGTTGTAGGGCTGGTGGTGTGTTTCCGTTCCGTACTAGGGTTAGAGTTAGGGAACGGCAAGGCTTAGGGCACAGGTGAGGGTACGGAAACGTGGGAGGGTCAGGCTACGTGCTGATGAAAGGGTCAGTGCCTGCGTACGGGCCAGGAATAGGCTACGGCGTAGGGAAAGGTGTAGGGCTGGTGGTGGGTTTCCGTTCCGGGCTAGGGTTAGTGTTAGGGAATGGCAAGGCTTAGGGCACATGTGAGGGTCCACAAACGTGGGAGGGTCAGGCTACGTGCTGACGCACAGGTCAGTGCCAGCGTAAGGTCCAGGAGTAGCCTACGGATTGGGGGTAAGTTGTAGGGCTGGTGGTGGGTTTCCGTTCCTGGCTAGGATTAGGGTAAGGGAACGGCAAGGCTTAGGGCACAGGTGAGGGTACAGAAACTTGGGAGGGTCAGGCTATGTGCTGATGCATGGGTCAGTGCCAGCGTACCGGGTAGGAGTAGGCTACGGCTTGGGGGTTAGCTGTAGGGCTGGTGGTGGGTTTCCGTTACGCGCTAGGGTTAGGGTTAGGGAACTGCAAGGCTTAGGGCACAGGTGAGGGTACGGAAACGTGGGAGGGTCAGGCTACATGCTTACGCACGGGTCAGTGCCAGCGTACGGGCCAGGAATAGTCTATGGCTTGGGGGTAAGCTGTAGGGCTGGTGGTGGGTTTCTGTTCCGGACTAGGGTTAGGGTTAGGGAACGGCAAGGCTTAGGGCACAGGTGCAGGTACGGAAATGTGTGAGGGTCAGGCTACGTGCTGACGCACGGGTCAGTGCCAGCGTACGGGCCAGGAGTAGGCTACGGCGTAGGGTAAGGTGTAGGGCTGCTGGTGGATTTCCGTTCCTGGCTAGGGTTATGGTGAGGGAACGGCAAGGCTTAGGGCACAGGTGAGGGTACGGAAACGTGGGAGGGTCAGGCTACGTGCTGACTCATGGGTCAGTGCCAGCGTACGGGCCAGGATTGGTCTACGGCGTATGGTAAGGTTTAGGGTTTCTGGTGGGTTTCCGTTCCTGTCTAGGGTTAGGGTTAGGGAACGGCAAGGCTTAGGGCACAGGTGAGGGTACGGAAACGTGGGAGGGTCAGGCTACGTGCTGACGCACGTGTCAGTGCCAGCGTACGGGCTAGGAGTAGGCTGCGGCATACGTTAAGGCGTAGGGATCGTGGTGGGATTCCGTTCCGGGCTTGGGTTAGAGTTAGGGAGGGCCAAGGCTTAGGGCTTAGCTTAGGGTACAGAAAAGTGAGAGAGTCAGGCTACGTGCTGACGCACGGGTCAGTGCCTGTTTACGGGCCAGGAGTATGCTATGGCATGGGGGTAAGTTTTAGGGCTGTTGGTGGGTTTCCATTCCGGGCTAGGGTTAGTGTTAGGGAACGGCAAGGTTTAGGGCCCAGGTGAGGGTATGAAAACGTGGGGTGTCAGTCTACATGCTGACGCACGGGTCAGTGCCAGCGTACGGGCCAGGACTAAGCTATGGGTTGTGCGTTAGGTGTAGGGCTGGTGGTGGGTTTCCGTTCCGGGCTAGGGTTAGGGTTAGGGAACGGCAAGGCTTAGGGCAGATGTGAGGGTACGGAAACGTGGGAGAGTTAGGCTACGTGCTGACACACGGGTCAGTGCCCACGTACGGGCCAGGTGTAGGCTACGGCTTAGGGTAAGGTTTAGGGCTGGCGGTGGGTTTCCGTTCCCGGCTAGGGTTAGTGTTAGGGAACGGCAAGGCTTAGGGCACAGGTGAGGGTACAGAAAAGTTGGAGGTTCATGCTACGTGCTGATGCACGGGTCAGTGCCAGCGTACGGGCCAGGAGTAGGCTACGTCATAGGGAAATGTGTAGGGCTGGTGGTGGGTTTCCGTTACGGGCCAGGGTTAGGGCTAGGGAACGTCAAGGCTTAGGGCACAGGTGAGGGTATGTAAACGTGGGAGGGTCTGGCTACGTGCTGACGCACTGGTCAGTGCCAGCATACGGGTCAGGAGTAGGCTACAGCGTAGGGTAAGGTGTAGGGCTGGTGGTGGGTTTCCGTTCCGGGCTAGGGTTAGGGTTAGGGAACGGCAAATCTTAGGGCACAGGTGAAGTTACGGAAACGTGGGGGGGTCAGGCTACGTGCTGACACACGTGTCACTGCCAGCATATGGGCCAGGAGTAGGCTACAGCGTGGTGGTAAGGTGTAGGGCTGGTGGTGGGTTTCTGTTCCGGGTTAGGGTTAGGGTTAGCGAACGTCAAGGCTTAGGGCACAGGTGAGGGTACGGAAACGTGGGAGGGTCAGGCTACGTGCTGACGCACTGGTCAGTGCCAGCGTACGGGCCAGGAATAGGCTACGGCGTAGGGTAGAGTGTGGGGCTGGTGCTGGGATTCTGTTCCGGGCTAGGGTTAGGGTTAGGGAATGGCAAAGCTTAGGGAACAGGTGAGGGTACGGAAACGTGGGAGGGTCAGGCTACGTGCTGACGCACGTGTCAGTGCCAGCGTACTGGCCAGGAGTAGGCTACGGCTTGGGGGTTAGATGTAGGGCTGGTGGTGGGTTTCCATTCCAGGCTAGGGTTAGGGTTAGGGAACGGCAAGGCTTAGGGCACAGGTGATGGTACGGAAACGTGGGAGGGTCAGGCTACGTGCTGACGCATGGGTCAGTGCCAGTGTATGGGCAAGGAGTAGGCTACGGGGTAGGGTAAGTTGTAGGGCTGGTGGTGGGTTTCCGTTCCGGGCTAGGGTTAGTGTTAGGGAATGGCAAGGCTTAGGGCACAGGTGAGGGTACAGAAAAGTTGGAGATTCAGGCTACGTGTTAATGCACGGGTCAGTGCCAGCGTACGGGCCAGGAATAGGCTACGTCGTAGAGAAAGGTGTATGGCTGGTGGTGGGTTTCCGTTCCGGGCTAGGGTTAGTGTTAGGGAACGGCAAGGCTTAGGGCACAGTTGAGGGTACGGAAACGTGGGAGGTTCAGGCTACGTGCTCATGCATGGGTCAGTGACAGCGTATGGACCAGGAGTAGGCTATGGTTTGGGCGTTAGGTGTAGGGCTGGTGGTGTGTTTCCGTTCCGTACTAGGGTTAGGGTTAGGGAACGGCAAGCCTTAGGGCACAGGTGAGGGTACGGAAATGTGGGAAGGTCAGGCTACGTGCTGACGCATGTGTCAGTGCCAGTGTACGGGCCAGGAGTAGGCGACGGCGGAGGGTAAGGTGTAGGGCTTGTGGTGGGTTTCCGTTCCGGGCTAGCGTTAGTGTTAGGGAACGGCAAGGCTTAGGGCATAGGTGAGGGTACGGAAACGTGGGAGGTTCAGGCTACGTTCTGACGCACGGGTCAGTGCCAGCGTTCAGGCCAGGAGTAGGTTACGGCGTACAGTAAGGTGTAGGGCTGGTGGTGGGTTTCCGTTCCGGGCTAGGGTTAGTGTTAGGGAACGGCCAGGCTTAGGGCCCAGGTGAGGGTACGGAAACGTGGGAGGGTCAAACTACATGCTGACGCGCGGGTCAGTGCGAGCGTACGGGCGAGGAGTAGGCTACCCAGTAGGAAAAGGTTTAGGGCTGGTGGTGGGTTTCTGTTCCGGGCTAGGGTTAGGGTTAGGGAACGTCAAGGCTTAGGGCACAGGTGAGGGTACGGAAACGTGGGAGGGTTAGGCTACGTGCTGACGCACGGGTCAGTGCCAGCATATGGGCCAGGAGTAGGCTACGGCGTAGGATAAGGTGTAGGGCTGGTGGTGGGTTTCCGTTCCAGGCTAGGGTTAGTGTAAGGGAACGGCAAGGCTTAGGGCCCAGGTGAGGGTACGGAAACGTGGGAGTGTCAGGCTACGTGCTGACGCAGGGGTCAGTGCCAGCGTACGGGCCAGGAGTAGGCTACGGCTTGGGGGTAAGGTGTAGGGCTTGTGGTGCTTTTCCGTTCCGGGCTAGGGTTAGGGTTAGGGAACGGCAAGGCTTAGGGCACAGGTGAGGGTATGGCAACATATCAGGGTCAATATACGTTCTGACGCACGGGTCAGTGCCAGCGTATGAACCAGGAGTAGGCTACGGCTTGGGGGTAAGTTGTAGGGCTGGTGGTGGGTTTCTGTTCTGGGCTAGGGTTAGGGTTACTGAACGGCAAGGCTTAGGGCACAGGTGAGGGTACGGAAACGTGGGAGTGTCAGGCTTCGTGCTGATGAAAGTGTCAGTGCCCGCGTACGAGCCAGGAATAGACTACGGTGTAGGGAAAGGTTTAGGGCTGGTGGTGGGTTTCCGTTCAGGGCTAGGGTTAGGGTTAGGGAACGGCAAGGCTTAGGGCTCAGGTGAGGTTCCGCAAACGTGGGAGGGTCAGACTACGTGCTGACGCACGGGTCAGTTTCAGCGTACGGGCCAGTAGTAGGCTACGGCTTTGGGGTAAGGTGTAGGGCTGGTGGTGGTTTTCCGTTCCGGGCTAGGGTTATGGTTAGGGAACGGCAAGGCTTAGGGCACAGGTGAGGGTACGGTAACATGGGAGGGATAGGCTACGTGCTGAAGCACAGGTCATTACCCGCGTATGGGCCAGGTGTAGGCTACGGCATAGGGTAAGGTGTAGGGCTGGTGGTGGGTTTTCGCTCCGGGCTAGGGTTAGGGTTAGGGAACGGCAAGGCTTAGGGCACAGGTGTGGGTACGGAAACGTGGGAGGGTCAGGCTACGTGCTGACGCATGGGTCAGTGCCAGCATATGGGCCAGGAATAGGCTACGGCGTGGTGGTAAGGTGTAGGGCTGGTGGTGGGTTTCTGTTCCGGGCTAGGGTTAGGGTTAGCGAACGTCAATGCTTAGGGCACAGGTGATGGTACGGAAACGTGGGAGGGTCAGGCTATGTGCTGACGCACGGGTCAGTGCCAGCGTACGGGCCAGGAATAGGCTACGGCGTAGGATAGAGCGTAGGTCTGGTGGTGGTTTTCCGTTCCGGTCTAGGGTTAGGGTTAGGGAACGGCAAGGCTTAGGGCACAGGTGAGGGTTCGGAAATGTGGGAGGGTCAGGCTACGTGCTGACGCACGGGTCAGTGCCAGCGTGCGGGCCAGGAGTAGGCTACGGCGTAGGGTAAGGTGTAGGGCTGGTGGTGGGTTTCCGTTCTGGGCTAGGGTTAGGGTTAGGGAACGGCAAGGCTTAGGGCACAGGTGATGGTACGGAAACGTGGGAGGGTCAGGCTACGTGCTGACGCACGGGTCAGTGCCAGCGTACGGGCCAGGAGTAGGCTACGGCTAGTGGTAAGATTTAGGGCTGGTGGTGGGTTTCCGTTCCGGGCTAGGGTTAGGGTAAGGGAATGGCAAGGCTTAGGACACAGGTGAGGGTACGGTAACATGGGAGGGTCAGGCTACGTGCTGAAGCACAGGTCATTACCCGCGTACGGGCCAGGTGTAGGCTACGGCATAGGGTAATGTGTAGGGCTGCTGGTGGGTTTCCGTTCCGGGCTAGGGTTAGGGTTAGGGAACGGCAAGGCTTAGGGCACAGGTGAGGTTATGGAAACGTGGGAGGGTCAGGCTACGTGTTGACGCACGGGTCAGTGCCTGCATATGGGCCAGGAGTAGGCTACGGCGTGGTGGTAAGTTGTAGGGCTGGTGGTGTGTTTCTGTTCAGGGCTAGGGTTAGGGTTTGAGAACGTCAAGGCTTAGGGCACAGGTGAGGGTACGGAAACGTGGGAGGGTCAGGCTACGTGCTGACGCAACGGTCATGGCCAGCGTATGGGCCAGGAATAGGCTACGGCGTAGGGTAGAGTGTATAGCTGGTGGTGGGATTCAGTTCCGGGCTAGGGTTAGGGTTAGGGAACGGCAAAGCTTAGGGCAAAGGTGAGGGTACGGAAATGTGGGAGGGTCAGGCTACGTGCTGACGCACGTGTCAGTGCCAGCGTACCAGCCTGGAGTAGGCTACGGCTTGGAGGTTAGATGTAGGGCTGGTGGTGGGTTTCCATTCCAGGCTAGTGTTAGGGTTAGGGAGCGGCAAGGCTTAGGGCACAGGTGAGGGTACGGAAACGTTGGAGTGTCAGGCTACATGCTGACGCACGGGTCAGTGCCAGCGTACGGGCCAGGAGTAAGCTACGGTTTGGGCGTTAGGTTTAGGGATGGTGGTGGGTTTCCATTCCGTACTAGGGTCAGGGTTAGTGAACGGCAAGCCTTAGGGCACAGGTGAGGGTACGGAAATGTGGGAAGGTCAGGCTACGTGCTGACGCACGGGTCAGTGCCAGAGTTCGGGCCATGAGTAGGCTACGGCGTAGGGTAAGGTGTAGGGCTGGTGGTGGGTTTCCGTTCCGGGCTAGGGTTAGTGTTAGGGAAAGGCAATGCTTAGGGCCCAGGTGAGGGTAAGGAAACGTGGGATTGTTAAACTACATGCTGACGCACGGGTCAGTGCGAGCTTACGGGCGAGGAGTTGGCTACCCAGTAGGGAAAGGTTTAGGGCTGGTGGTGGGTTTCCGTTCCGGGCTAGGGTTAGGGTTAGGGAACGGCAAGGCTTAGGGCACAGGTGAGGGTACGGAAACGTGGGAGGGTCAGGCTACGTGCTGACGCACGAGTCAGTGCGAGCGTACGGGCGAGGAGTAGGCTACCCAGTAGGGAAAGGTTTAGGGCTGGTGGTGGGTTTCTGTTCCGGGCTAGGTTTAGGGTTAGGGAACGTCAAGGCTTAGGGCACAGGTGAGGGTACGGAAAGGTGGGAGGGTTAGGCTACGTGCTGACGCACGGGTCAGTGCCAGCATATGGGCCAGGAGTAGGCTACGGCGTAGGTTAAGGTGTAGGGCTGGTGGTGGGTTTCTTTTCCGGGCTAAGGTTAGGGTTAGGGAAAGGCAAAGCTTAGGGCACTGGTGAGGGTACGGAATCGTGGGAGGGTCAGGCTACGTGATGACGCACGGGTCAGTGCCAGCGTACCGACCAGGAGTAGGCTACGGCTTGTTTGTTAGGTGTATGGCTGGTGGTGGGTTTCCGTTCCAGGCTAGGGTTAGTGTTAGGGAACGGCAAGGCTTAGGGCACAGGTGAGGGTACGGTAATGTTGGAAGGTCAAGCTACGTGCTGACGCACAGGTCAGTGCCAACGTATGGACCAGGAGTAGGCTACGACTTGTGGGTAAGGTGTAGGGCTGTTGGTGGTTTTCTGTTCTGGGCTAGGGTTAGGCTTAGTGAACGGCAAGGCTTAGGGCACAGGTGAGGTTACGGAAACGTGGAGTGTCAGGCTACGTGCTGATGAAAGGGTCAGTGCCTGCGTACGAGCCAGGAATAGGCTACGGCGTAGGATAGAGTGTAGGGCTGGTGGTGGTTTTCCGTTCCAGGCTACGGTTAGGGTTAGGGAACGGCAAGGCTTAGGGCACAGGTGAGGGTACGGAAACGAGGGAGGGTCAGGCTACGTGCTGACGCACGGGTCAGTGCCAGCGTACGCGCCAGGAGTAGGCTACGGTGTAGGGTAAGGTGTAGGGCTGGTGGTGGGTTTCCGTTCTGGGCTAGGGTTAGGGTTAGGGAAAGGCAAGGCTTAGGGCACAGGTGATGGTACGGAAACGTGGGAGGGTCAGGCTACGTGCTGACGCACGGGTCAGTGCCAGCGTACGGGCCAGGAGTAGGCTACGTCTTGGGGGTAAGGTGTAGGGCTGATGGTGGGTTTCCGTTCCAGGCTAGGGTTAGGGTAAGGGAACTGCAAGGCTTAGGACACAGGTGAGGGTATGGTAACATGGGTGGGTCAGGCTACGTGCTGAAGCACATGTCATTACCCGCGTACGGGCCAGGTGTAGGCTACGGTATAGTGTAAGGTGTAGGGCTGTTGGTGGGTTTTCGTTCTGGGCTAGGGTTAGGATTAGGGAACGGAAAGGCTTAGGGCACAGGTGAGGTTACGGAAACGTGGGAGGGTCAGGCTATGTGCTGACGCACGGGTCAGTGCCGGCATATGGGCCAGGAGTAGGCTACGGCGTGGTGGTAAGGTGTAGGGCTGGTGGTGTGTTTCTGTTCCAGGCTAGGGTTAGGGTTAACGAACGTCAAGGCTTAGGGCACAGGTGAGGGTACGGAAACCTGGGAGGGTCAGGCTACGTCCTGACGCACGGGTCAGTGCCAGTGTACGGGCCAGGAGTAGGCTACGGCTTGGGGTTAAGGTGTAGGGCTGGTGGTGGGTTTGCATTCCGGGCTAGGTTTAGGGTTATGGAATGGCAAGGCTTAGTGCTCAGGTGATGGTACGGAAACGTGGGAGGGTCAGCGAACGTGCTGACGCACGGGTTAGGGCCAGCATACAGGCCAGGAGTAGGCTACCGCGGATGGTAATGTCTAGGGATGGCGGTGGGTTTCCGTTCCGGGCTAGGGTTAGGGTTAGGGAACGTCAAGCTTTAGGGCACAGGTGAAGGTACGGAAACGTGGGAGGGTCAGGCTACGTACTGATGCATGGGTCTGTGCCAGCGTACGGGCCAGGAGTAGGCTACGGCGTAGGGTAAGGTGGAGGGCTGGTGGTGGGTTGGCATTGTGGACCACGGTTAGGGTTAGGGAACGGCAAGGCTTAGGGCACAGGTGAGGGTACGGAAACGTGGGAGGGTCAGGCTACGTGCTGACGCACTGGTCAGTGCCATCGTATGGGCAAGGAGTAGGCTACGGCGTAGGGTAAGGTGTAGGGCTGGTGGTGGGTTTCCGTTCAGGGCTAGGTTTAGGGTTACGGAACGGCAAGGCTTAGGGCACTGGTGAGGGTACGGAAACGTGGGAGGGTCAGGCTACTTGCTGATGCTCAGGTTAGTGCCACCGAACGGGCCAGGAGTAGGCTACGGCTTGGGGGTAAGGTGCAGGGCTGGTGGTGGGTTTCCGTTCCGGGCTAGGGTTAGGGTTACGGAACGGCAAGGCTTAGGGCACAGGTGAGGGTACGGAAACGTGGGAGGGTCAGGCTACATGCTGACGCACGGGTCAGTGCCACCGTACAGGCCAAGAGTAGGCTACGGCGTAGGGTAACGTGTAGGGATGGTGGTGTGTTTCCGTTCCGGGCTAGGGTTAGGGTTAGGGAACGGCAAGGCTTAGTGCACAGGTGAGGGTACGGAAACGTGGGAGGGTCAGGATACGTGCTGACGCACGGGTCAGTGCCAGCGTACGGGCCATGAGTAGGCTATGGCCTGGAGTTTAGGTGTAGGGCTGGTGGTGTGTTTCCGTTCGGTACTAGGGTTAGGGTTAGGGAACGGCAAGGCTTAGGGCACAGGTGAGGGTACGGAAATGTGTGAAGGTCAGGCTACGTGCTGACGAACGTGTCAGTGCAAACGTACGGGCCAGGAGTAGGCTACGACGTAGGGAAAGGTGTAGGGCTGGTGCAGGGTTTCCGTTCGGGGCTAGGGTTATGTTTAGGGAACGGCAAGGCTTAGGGCACAGGTGAGGGTACGGAAACGTGGTAGGGTCAGGCTACGTGCTGACGCAAAGGTCAGTGCCTGCGTTCGGGCCAGGAGTAGGTTACGGCATAGGGTAAGGTGTAGGGCTGATGGTGGGTTTCCGTTCCGGGCTAGGGTTAGGGTTAGGGAACGGCAAGGCATAGGGCACAGGTGAGGGTACAGAAACGTGGGAGGGTCAGGCTACATGCTGACGCAAGGGTCAGTGCCAGCATACGGGCCAGGAGTAGGCTATGGCTTGTGGGTAAGCTGTAGGGCTGGTGGTGTGTTTCCTTTTCGGAATAGGGTTAGGGTTAGGGAACGGCAAGGCTTAGGGCACAGGTGAGGGTACGGAAACGTGGGAAGGTCAGGCTACGTACTGATGCATGGGTCAGTGCCAGCGTACGGGCCAGGAGTAGGCTACAGCGAAGAGTAAGGTGTATGGATGGTGGTGGGTTTCCGTTCCATGCTAGGGTTAGTGTGAGGGAACTGCAAGGCTCAGGGCAAAGGTGAGGGAACGGAAACGTGGGAGGGTCAGGCTACGTGCTGATTCACGGGTCAGTGCCAGCGTACAGGCCAGGAATGTGCTACGGCGTAGGGTATGGTGTAGGGCTGGTGGTGGTTTTCTGTTCCGGGCTAGGGTTAGGGTTAGGGAACGGCAAGGCTTACGGCACAGGTGAGGGTACGGAAACGTGGGAGGGACACGCTACGTGCTGACGCACGGGTCAGTGCCAGCGTACGGGCCAGGAGTAGGCTACGGCTTGGGGTTTAGGTGTAGGGCTGGTGCTGGGTTTCCATTCTGTACTAGGTTTAGGGTTAGGGAACGGCAAGGCTTAAGGCACAGGTGAGTGTACGGAAACGTGTGAGGGTCAGGCTACGTGCTGACGCACGGGTCAGTGCCAGCTTCCGGCCAGGAGTAGGCTATGGCTTGGGGTTTAGGTGTAGGGCTGTTGGTGTGTTTCCGTTCTGTACTAGGTTTAGGGTTAGGGAACGGCAAGGCTTAAGGCACAGGTGAGTGTACGGAAACGTGTGAGGGTCAGGCTACGTGCTGACGCACGGATCAGTGCCAGCGTACGGGCCAGGAGTAGGCTACAGCTTGCGGGTAAGTTGTAGGGATGGTGATGGGTTTCGGTTCCGGGCTAGGGTTAGTGTTAGGGAATGGCAAGGCCTAGGGCACAGGTGAGAGTACGGAAATGTGGGAAGGTCAGTCTACGTGCTGACGCACAGGTCAGGGCCAGCGTACGGGCCAGGAGCAGGCTACGGCATAGGATAAGGTGTAGGGCGGGTGGTGGGTTTCCGTTCCGGGCTAGGGTTAGGGTAAGGGAACGGCAAGGCTTAGGGCACAGGTGAGGGTACGGAAAAGTGGGAGGGTCAGGCTACGTGATGACGCACGGGTCAGTGCCAGCGTACAGGCCAGGAGTAGGCTACGGCGTAGGGAAAGGTGTAGGGCTGTTGGTGGGATTGCGTTCCGGGCTGGGTTTAGGGATAGGGAACGTCAAGGCTTAGGGCACATGTGAGGGTACGGAAACGTGAGAGGGTCAGGCTACATGCTGACGCATGGGTCAGTGCCAGCGTACGGGCCAGGAGTAGGCTACGGTGTAGCGCATGGTGTAGGGCTTCTGGTGGGTTTCCATTCAGGGCTAGGGTTAGGGTTAGGGAACGGCAATGCTTAGGGCACAGGTGAGGGTACGGAAATTGGGAGGGTCAGGCTACGTGCTGACGCACGGGTCAGTGCCAGCGTACGGGCCAGGAGTAGGCTATGGCTTGTGGCTAAGTTTTAGGGCTGGTGGTGGCTTTCCGTTCCGGGCTAGGGTTAGGGTTAGGGAACGGCAAGTCTTAGTGCACAGGTGAGGGTAAGGAAACGTGGGAGGGTCAGGCTACGTGCTGACGCACGGGTCAGTGCCCGCGTACGGGCCAGGTGTAGGTTACAGCATAGGGTAAGGTGTAGGGCTGGTGGTGGGTTTCCGTTCCGGGCTAGGGTTAGGGTTAGGGAACGGCAAGGCTTAGGGCACAGGTGAGGGTACGGAAACGTGGGAGGGTCACACTACGTGCTGACGCATGGGTCAGTGCCAGCATATGGGCTAGGAGTAGGCTACGGCATGGGGGTAAGTTGTAGGGCTGGTGGTGGGTTTCCGTTCCAGGCTAGGGTTAGGGTTATGGAACGGCAAGGCTTAGGGCACGGGTGAGGGTACAGAAACGTGGGAGGGTCAGGCTAAATGCTGATGCTAGGGTTAGTGCCACCGAACGGGCCAGGAGTAGGCTACGGCTTGGGGGTAAGGTGTAGGGCTGGTGGTGTGTTTCCGTTCCGGGCTAGGGTTAGGGTTACGGAACGGCAAGGCTTAGGGCATAGGTGAGTGTACGCAAACGTGGGAGGTTCAGGCTACATTCTGACGCAAGGGTCAGTGCCACCGTACAGGCCAGGAGTAGGCTACGGCGTAGGTTAAGGTGTAGGGCTGGTGTTGGGTTTCCGTTCCGGGCTAGGGTTAGGGTTAGGGAACGGCAAGGCTTAGGGCACAGATGAGGGTACGGAAACGTGGGAGGGTCAGGCTACGTGCTGATGAAATGGTCAGTGCCTGCATACGGGCCAGTAATAGGCTACGGCTCGGGGTAAGGTGTAGGGTTGGTGGTGGGTTTCTGTTCCGGGCTAGGGTTAGGGTTAGGGAACGGCAAGGCTTAGGGCACAGGTGAGGTTACGGAAACGTGGGAGGGTCAGGCTACATGCTGACGCACGGGTCAGTGCCAGCGTACGGGCCAGGACTAGGCTACGGCATACGATAAGGTGTAGAGCTGGTGGTGGGATTCCGTGCCGGGCTAGGGTTAGGGTTAGGGAAAGGCAAGGCTTAGGGCACAGGTGAGCGTACAGTAACATGGGAGGGTCAGGCTACGTGCTGAAGCACAGGTCAGTGCCCGCGTACGGGCCAGGTGTAGGCTACGGCATAGAGTAAGGTGTAGGGCTGGTGGTGGGTTTCCGTTCCGGGCTAGGGTTAGGGTTAGTGAACGGCAAGGCTTAGGGCACAGGTGAGGGTACGGAAACGTGGGAGGGTCAGTCTACTTGCTGATGAAAGGGTCAGTGCCTGCGTATGAGCCAGGAATAGGCTACGGCGTAGGGAAAGGTGTAGGGCTGGTGGTGGGTTTCGGTTCCGGGCTAGGTTTAGGGTTAGGGATCGGCAAGTCTTAGGGCACAGGTGAGGGTCCGCAAACGTGGGAGGGTCAGGATTCGTGCTGACGCACGGGTCTGTGCCAGCGTACGGGCCAGGAGTAGGCTACGGCTTGGGGGTAAGTTGTAGGGCTGGTGGTAGGTTTCCGTTCAGGGCTACGGTTAGGGTTAGGGAACGGCAAGGCTTAGGGCACACGTGAGGGTACGGAAACGTGGGAGGGTCACGCTACATGCTGACGCATGGGTCAGTGTCATCGTACGGGCCAGGAATAGGCTATGGCTTGGGGGTATGCTGTATGGCTGGTGGTGGGTTTCAGTTCCGGACTAGGGTTAGGGTTAGGGAACGGCAAGGCTTAGGGCACAGGTGAGGGTACGGAAACGTGTGAGGGTCAGGCTACGTGCTGACGCACGTGTCAGTGCCAGCGTACGTGCCAGGAGTAGGCTACGGCGTAAGGTAAGGTGTAGGGCTGCTGATGGGTTTCTGTTCCTGGCTAGGGTGAGGGTGAGGGAACGGCAAGGCTTAGGGCACAGGTGATGGTACGGAAACGTGGGAGGGTCAGGCTACGTGCTGACGCACGGGTCAGTGCCAGCGTACGGGCCAGGAGTAGGCTACGGCTTGGGGGTAAGGTGTAGGGCTAGTGGTGGGTTTCCGTTCCGGGCTAGGGTTAGGGTTAGTGAACGGCAAGGCTTAGGGCACAGGTGAGGGTACGGAAACGTGGGATGGTCAGGCTACGTGCTGATGAAACGGTGAGTGCCGGCGTACGAGCCAGGAATAGGCTACGGCGTTGGGAAAGGTTTAGGGCTGGTGGTGGGTTTCCGTTCCTGGCTAGGGTTAGGGTTAGGGAAAGGCAAGGCTTAGGGCACAGGTGACGGTCCGCAAACGTGGGAGGGTCAGGCTACGTGCTGAAGCACAGGTCAGTGCCCGCGTATGGGCCAGGTGTAGGCTACGGCATAGGGTAAGGTGTAGGGCTGGTGGTGGGTTTCCGTTCTGGGCTAGGGTTAGGGTTACGGAACGGCAAGGCTTAGTGCTCAGGAGATGGTACGGAAACGTGGGAGGGTCACGCTACGTGCTGACACACGGGTCAGTGCCAGCGTACGGGCCAGGAGTAGGCTACGGCGTAGGGTAAAGTGTAGGGCTGATGGTGGGTTTCCGTTCCGGGCTAGGGTTAGGGTAAGGAAACGGCAAGGCTTAGGGCACAGGTGAGGGTACGGAAACGTGTGAGGGTCAGGCTACGTGCTGACGCACGTGTCAGTGCCAGCGTACCGGCCAGGAGTAAGCTACGGCGTAGGTTAAGGTGTAGGGCTGGTGGTGGGTTTCCGTTACGGGCTAGGGTTAGGGTTATGGAACGGCAAGGCTTAGGGCACAGGTGAGGGTACGGAAACGTGGGAGGGTCAGGCTACGTGCTGACGCATGGGTCAGTGCCAGCGTACGGGCCAGGAGTAGGCTACGGCTTGGCGGTTAGGTTTAGGGCTTGTGGTGTGTTTCCGTTCCGTACTAGGGTTAGGGTTAGGGAACGGCAAGGCTTAGGGCACAGGTGAGAGTACGGTAATGTGGGAAGTTCAGGCTACGTGCTGACGCACATGTAATTGCCAGCGTATGGACCAGGAGTAGGCTACGGATTGGGGGTAAGATTTAGTGCTCGTGGTGGGTTTCCTTTCCGGGCTAGGATTAGGGATAGGGAACGGCAAGGCTTAGGGCACAGGTGAGGGTACGGAAACGTGGGAGGGTCAGGCTACGTGCTGATGAAAGGGTCAGTGCCTGCGTACGGGCCAGGAATAGGCTACGGCGTAGGGAAAGGTGTAGGGCTGGTGGTGGGTTTCCGTTCCGGGCTAGGGTTAGGGTTAGGGAATGGCAAGGTTTAGGGCACAGGTGATGGTCCGCAAACGTGGGAGCGTCAGGCTACGTGCTGACGCACCTGTCAGTGCCAGCATAAGGTCCAGGAATAGGCTACGGCTTTGGGGTAAGTTGTAGGGCTGGTGGTGGGTTTCCGTTCCGGGCTAGGCTTAGGGTTAGGGAACGGCAAGGCTTAGGGCACAGGTGAGTGTCCACAAACGTGGGAGGGTGAGGCTTCGTGCTGACGCACGGGTCTGTGCCTGCGTACGGGCCAGGAGTAGGCTACGGCATATGGTAAGGTGTAGGGCTGGTGCTGCGTTTCCGTTCCGGGCTACGGTTAGGTTTAGGGAACGGCAAGGCTTAGGGCACAGGTGAGGGTACGGAAACGTGGGAGCGTCAGGCTACGTGATGATGCACGTGTCAGTGCCAGCATACTGGCCAGGAGTAAGGTACGGCTTGGGGGTTAGGTGTAGGGCTGGTGGTGGGTTTCCGTTCCGCGCTAGGGTTAGGGTTAGTGAACGGCAAGGCTTAGGGCACAGGTGAGTGTACGGAAACGTGGGAGGGTCAGGCTACATGCTGACGCACGGGTCACTGCCAGCATACGGGCCAGGAATAGGCTATGGCTTGGGGGTAAGCTGTATTGCTGGTGGTGGGTTTCCGTTCCGGACTAGGGTTAGGGTTAGGGAACGGCAAGGCTTAGGGCACAGGTGAGGGTACGGAAACGTGTGAGGGTCAGGCTACGTGCTGAGGCACGTGTCAGTGCCTGCGTACGTGCCAGGAATACGCTACGGCGTAGGGTAAGGTGTAGGGCAGCTGATGGGTTTCTGTTCATGGCTAGGGTGAGGGTGAGGGAACGGCAAGGCTTAGGGCACAGGTGATGGTACGGAAACGTGGGAAGGTCAGGCTACGTGCTGACGCACGGGTCTGTGCCAGCGTACGGGCCAGGAGTAGGCTACGGCTTGTGGGTAAGATTTAGGGCTGGTGGTGGGTTTCCGTTCCGGGCTAGAGTTAGGATTATGGAACGGCAAGGCTAAGGGCACAGGTGAGGGTACGGTAACATGGGAGGGTCAGGCTACGTGCTGAAGCACAGGTCAGTGCCCGCGAACGGGCCAGGTGTAGGCTACGGCATAGGGTAAGGTGTAGGGCTGGTGGTGGGTTTCCGTTCCGGGCTAGGGTTAAGGTTAGGGAACGGCAAGGCTTAGCGCACAGGTGAGGTTACGGAAACGTGGGAGGGTCAGGCTACGTGGTGACGCACGGGTCACTGCCAGCATATGGGCCAGGAATAGGCTACGGCGTGGTGGTAAGGTGTAGGGCTGGTGGTGGGTTTCTGTTCCGGGCTTGGGTTAGGGTTAGGGAACGTCAGGGCTTAGGGCACAGGTGATGGTACGGAAACGTGGGAATGTCAGGCTACGTGCTGACACACGGCTCTGTGCCAGCGTACGGGCCAGGAATAGGCTATGGCGTAGGGTAGAGTGTACGGCTGGTGGTGGGTTTCTGTTCCGGGCTAGGGTTAGGGTTAGGGAACGGCAAGGCTTAGGGCACAGGTGAGGGTACGGAAACGTGTGAGGGTCAGGCTACGTGCTGACGCACGTGTCAGCGCCAGCGTACCGGCCAGGTGTAGGCTACGGCTTGGGGGTAAGGTGTAGGGCTGGTGGTGGGTTTCCGCTCCGGGCTAGGGTTAGGGTTAGTGAACGGCAAGGATTAGGGCACAGGTGAGGGTACGGAAACGTGGGAGGGTCAGGCTACGTGCTGATGAAACGGTGAGTGCCGGCGTACGAGCCAGGAATAGGCTACGGCGTTGGGAAAAGTGTAGGGCTGGTGGTGGGTTTCCGTTCCGGGCTAGGGTTAGGGTTAGGGAACGGCAAGGCTTAGGGCACAGGTGAGGGTCCGCAAACGTGGGAGGGTCTGGCTACGTGCTGAAGCACAGGTCAGTGCCCGCGTATGGGCCAGGTGTAGGCTACGGCATAGGGTAAGGTGTAGGGCTGGTGGTGGGTTTCCGTTCCGGGCTAGGGTTAGTGTTAGGGAATGGCATGTCTTAGGGCCCAGGTGAGGGTACAGAAACGTGGGAGGGTCAAACTCCATGCTGACGCACGGGTCAGTGCCAGGGTACAGGCAAGGAGTAGGCTACGGCATAGGCTAAGGAGTAGGGCTGGTGGTGGGTTTCCGTTCCGGGCTAGGGCTAGGGTAAGGGAACGGCAAGGCTTAGGGCACAGGTGAGGGTACGGAAAAGCCGGAGGGTCAGGCTACGTGATGACGCATGTTTCAGTGCCAGCGTACGGGCGAGGAGTAGGCTATGGCATAGGGAAAGGTGTACGGCTAGTGGTGGATTTGCGTTCCAGGCTAAGGTTAGGGTTAGGGAACGTCAAGGCTTAGGGCACAGGTGAGGGTACGGAAACGTGAGAGGGTCAGGCTACATGCTGACGCATGGTTCAGTGCCAGCGTACGGGCCAGGAGTAGGCTACGGTGTAGGGTATGGTGTAGGGCTGGTGGTGGGTTTCCGTTCCGGGCTAGGGTTAGTGTTAGGGAACGGCAAGGCTTAGGGCACAGGTGAGGGTACGGAAACGTGGGAGGGTCAGGCTACGTGCTGACGCACGGGTCAGTGCCAGCGTACAGGCCAGGAGTAGGCTAAGGCTTGTGGCTAAGTTTTAGGGATGGTGGTGGCTTTCTGTTTGGGGCTATGGTTAGGGATAGAGAACGGCAAGGCTTAGGGCACAGGTGAGGGTACGGAAACGTGGGAGGGTCAGGCTTCGTGCTGACGCACGCCTCAGTGCCCGCATATGGGCCAGGTGTAGGCTACAGCATAGGGTAAGGTGTAGGGCTGGTGGTCGGTTTCCGTTCCGGGCTAGGGTTAGGGTTAGGGAACGGCAAGTCTTAGGGCACAGGTGAGGGTACGGAAACGTGGGAGGGTCAGGCTACCTGCTGACTCATGGGTCAGTGCCAGCGTACGGTGCAGGAGTAGGCTATGGTTTGGGCGTTAGATTTAGGGCTGGTGGTGGGTTTCCGTTCAGGACTAGGTTTAGGGTTAGGGAACGGCAAGCCTTAGGTCACAGGTGAGGGTACGGAAATGTGGTAAGGTCAGGCTAAGTGCTGACGCACATGTCATTGCCTGTGTACGGGCCAGGTGTAGGCGACGGCGTAGGGTAAGGTGTAGGGCTGGTGGTGGGTTTCCGTTGCGGTCTAGGGTTAGTGTTAGGGAACGGCAAGGCTTAGGGCACAGGTGAGGGTACGGAAACGTGGGAGGGTCAGGCTACGTGCTGACGCACGGGTCAGTGCCAGAGTTTGGGCCAGGAGTAGGCTACGGCGTAGGGTAAGGTGTAGGGCGGGTGGTGGGTTTCCTTTCCGGGCTAGGGTTAGTGTTAGCGAAGGGCAATGCTTAGGGCCCAGGTGAGGGTACGGAAACTTGGGAGGTTCAGGCTACGTGATGACGCACGTGTCAGTGCCAGCGTACAGGCCAGGAGTAGGCTACAGTTTGGTGGTTAGGTGTAGGGCTGGTGGTGGGTTTCCATTCCAGGCTAGGGTTAGTGTTAGGGAACAGCAAGGCTTAGGGCACAGGTTAGGGTACGGAAACGTGGGAGGTTCAGGCTACATGCTGACGCACGGATCAGTGCCATCGTACGTGCCAGGAGTAGGCTACGGCGTAGGGTAAGGTGAAGGGCTGCTGGTGGGTTTCTATTCCTGGCTAGGTTGAGGGTGAGGGAACGGCAAGGCTTAGGGCACAGGTGATGGTACAGAAACGTGGGAGGGTCAGGCTACGTGCTGACACACGGGTCAGTGCCAGCGTACGGTTCAGGAGTAGGCTACGGCTTGTGGGTAAGTTTTAGGGCTGGTGGTGGGTTTCCGTTCCGGGCTAGGGTTAAGGTTAGGGAACGGCAAGTCTTAGGGCACAGGTGAGGGTACGGTAACATGGGAGGGTCAGGCTACGTGCTGAAGCAGAGGTCAGTGCCCGTGTACGGGCCAGGTGTAGGCTACGGCATAGGGTAAGGTGTAGGGCTGGTGGTGGGTTTCCGTTCCGGGCTAGGGTTAAGGTTAGGGAACGGCAAGGCTTAGGGCACAGCTGAGGTTATGGAAAAGTGGGAGGGTCAGGCTACGTGCTGACACACGGGTCAGTGCCAGCATATTGGCCAGGAGTAGGCTACGGCGTGGTGGTAAGTTGTAGGGCTGGTGGTGGGTTTCTGTTCCGGGCTAGGGTTAGGGTTAGGGAACGTCAAGGCTTAGGGCACAGGTGAGGGTACGGAAACGTGGGAGGGTCAGGCTACGTGCTGACGCACGGCTCAGTGCCAGCGTACGGGCCATGAATAGGCTATGGCGTAGGGTAGAGTGTAGGGCTGGTGGTGGGTTTCTGTTCCGGGCTAGGGTTAGGGTTAGGAAACGGCAAGGCTTAGGGCACAGGTGAGGGTCCGCAAACGTGGGAGGGTCAGGCTACGTGCTGAAGCACAGGTCAGTGCCTGCATATGGGCCAGGTGTAGGCTACGGCATAGGGTAAGGTGTAGGGCTGGTGGTGGGTTTCTGTTCCGGACTAAGGTTAGTGTTAGGGAATGGCAAGGCTTAGGGCCCAGGTGAGGGTACGGAAACGTGTGAGGGTCAAACTACATGCTGACGCACGGGTCAGTGCGAGCGTACGGACGAGGAGTAGGCTACCCAGTAGGGAAAGGTTTAGGGATGTTGGTGGGTTTCCGTTCCGGTTTAGGGTTTTGGTTAGGGAACGGCAAGGCTTAGGGCACAGGTGACGGTACGGAAACGTGGGAGGGTCAGGCTACGTGCTGACGCACGGGTCAGTGCCAGCGTACGGGCCAGGAGTAGGCTACGGCATAGGGTAAGGTGTAGGGCTGGTGGTGGGTTTTCGTTCCGGGCTACGGTTAGGGTTAGGGAACGGCAAGGCTTAGGGCACAGGTGAGGGTACGGAAACGTGGGAGGGTCTGGCTACGTGCTGAAGCACGGGTCAGTGCCAGGGTACGGGCAAGGAGTAGTCTACGGCATAGGGTAAGGTGTAGGGCGGGTGGTGGGTTTCCGTTCAGGGCTAGGGTTAGGGTAAGGGAAGGGATAGGATTAGGGCACAGGTGAGGGTACGGAAAAGTGGGAGGGTCAGGCTACGTGATGACGCACGTGTCAGTGCCAGCGTACGGGCCAGGAGTAGGCTACGGCGTAGAGAAAGGTGTAGGGCTGGTGGTGGGTTTGCGTTCCGGGCTAGGGTTAGGGTTAGGGAACGTCAAGGCTTAGGGTACAGGTGAGGGTACGGAAACGTCAGAGGGTTAGGCTACATGCTGACGCACGGGTCAGTGCCAGCGTACGGGCCAGGAGTAGGCTACGGTGTAGGGTATGGTGTAGGGCTGGTGGTGGGTTTCCGTTCCGGGCTAGGGTTAGGGTTAGGGAACGGCAAGGCTTAGGGCACAGGTGAGGGTACGGAAATTTGGGAAGGTCAGGCTACGTGCTGACGCACGGGTCAGTGCCAGCGTACGGGCCAGGAGTAGGCTACGGAGTAGGGTAAGGTGTAGGGCTGGTGGTGGATTTCCGTTCCGGGCTAGGGTTAGGCTTATGGAACGGCAAGGCTTAGGGCACAGGTGAGGGTACGGAAACGTGGGAGGGTCAGGCTACGTGCTGACGCATGTGTCAGAGCCAGCATACGGGCCAGGAGTAGGCTACGGCTTGGGGGTAAGTTGTAGGGCTGGTGGTGCGTTTCCGTTCTGGGCTAGGGTTAGGGTTAGGGAACGGCAAGGCTTAGAGCACAGGTTAGGGTACGGAAAAGTGGGAGGGTCAGGCTACTTGATGACGCACGGGTCAGTGCCAGCGTACGGGCCAGGAGTAGGCTACGGCGTAGGGTAAAGTGTAGGGCTGGTGGTGGTTTTCCGTTCAGGGCTAGGGTTAGGGTTAGGGAACGGCAAGGCTTAGGGCACAGGTGAGGATACAGAAACGTGGGAGGGTCAGGCTACGTGCTGACGCACGTGTCAGTGTCCGCGTATGGTCCAGGAGTAGGCTACGGCGTACGGTAAAGTGTAGGGCTGGTGGTGGGTTTCCGTTCCGTGCTAGGGTTAGGGTTACGGAACGGCAAGGCTTAGGGCACAGGTGAGGTTACGGAAACGTGGGAGCGTCAGGCTACGTGCTGACGCATGGGTCATTGCCATCGTACCGGCCAGGAGTAGGCTACGGCTTGGGGGTTAGTGTAGGGCTGGTGGTGGGTTTCCGTTCTGGGCTAGGGTTAGTGTTAGGGAAGAGCAAGGCTTAGGGCATAGGTGAGGGCACGGAAACGTGGGAGGGTCAGGCTACGTGCTGACGCATGTGTCAGTGCCAGCATACGGGCCAGGAGTAGGCTATGGCTTGTGGGTTAGGTGTAGGGCTTGTGGTGTGTTTCTGTCCCTTACTAGGCTTAGGGTTAGGGAACGGCAAGGCTTAGGGCACAGGTGACGTTATGGTAACGTGGGAAGGTCAGGCTACATGCTGACGCACAGGTCAGTGCCAGCGTATGGACAACGAGTAGGCTATGGCTTGGGGGTAAGCTGTAGGGCTTGTGGTGGGTTTCCGTTCCGGGCTAGTGTTAGGGTTAGGTAATGGCAAGCTTTAGGGCACAGGTGAGGGTACAGCAACGTGGCAGGTTCAGGATACGTTCTGACGCAGGGGTCAGTGCCAGCGTATGGACCAGGAGTAGGCTACAGTTGGGGGTAAGGTGTAGGGCTGTTGGTGGGTTTCCGTTCCGGGCTACAGTTACGGTTAGGGAACGGCAAAGCTTAGGGCACATGAGAGGGTACGGAAACGAGGGAGGTTCAGGCTAGGTGATGACACACGTGTCAGTGCCAGCGTACCGGCCAGGAGTAGGCTACGGTTTCGTGGTTAGGTGTAGGGCTGGTGGTGGGTTTCCATTCCAGTCTAGGGTTAGTGTTAGGGAACAGCAAGGCTTAGGTTACAGGTGAGGTTTCGGAATCGTGGGTGGGTCAGGGTATGTGCTGACAAACGGCTCCGTGCCAGCATATGGGTCAGGAGCAGGCTACGGCGTGGTGGTAAGGTGTAGGGCTGGTGGTGGGTCTCTGTTCCGGGCTAGGGTTAGGGTTAGGGAACGTCAAGGCTTAGGGCACAGGTGAGGGTACGGAAACGTGGGAGGGTCAGGCTACGTGCTGACGCATGGGTCAGTGCCAGCGTACGGGCCAGGAATAGGCTACGGCGTAGGGTAGAGTTTAGGGCTGGTGGTGGGTTTCTGTTCTGGGCTAGGGTTAGTGTTAGGGAACGGCAAGGCTTAGGGCACAGGTGAGGGTAAGGAAAACTGTGAGGGTCAGGCTACGTGCTGACGCACGTGTCAGTGACAGCATACCAGCCAGGAGTAGGCTAAGGCTTCGGGGTTAGGTGTAGGGCTGATGGTGGGTTTCCATTCCGGGCTAGGGTTAGGGTTAGGGAACGGTAAGGCTTAGGGCACAGGTGAGTGTACGGAAACGTGGGAGGGTCAGGCTACGTGCTGCCGCAGGGGTCAGTGCCAGCGTACGGGCCAGGGGTAGGCTATGGCTTGGCCGTTAGGTGTAGGGCTGGTGGAGGGTTTCCGTTCCGTACTAGGGATAGGGTTAGGGATCAGCAAGGCTTAGGGCACAGGTGAGGGTACGGAAATGTGGGAAGGTCAGGCTACGTGCTGACGCACGGGTCACTGCCAGCGTACGGGCCAGGAGTAGGCTACGGCGTAGGGAATGGTCTAGGGCTGGTGGTGGGTTTCCGTTCCAGGCTAGGGTTAGGGTTAGGGAAAGGCAAGGTTTAGGGCACAGGTGACGGTACGGAAAGGTGGGAGGGTCAGGCTACGTGCTGACGCAAGGGTTAGTGCCAGTGTACGGACCAGGAGTAGGGTACGGCTTGGGGGTAAGTTGTAGGGCTGGTGGTGGGTTTCCGTTTCGGGCTAGGGTTAGGGTTAGGCAACGGCAAGGCTTAGGGCACAGGTGAAGGTACGGAAACGTGGGAGGGTCAGGCTACTTGCTGACCCACGGGTCAGTGCCAGCGTATGGGCCAGGAGTAGTCTACGGCTTGGGGCTAAGATGTAGGGCTGGTGGTCCGTTTCCGTTCCGGGCTAGGGTTAGGGTTACGGAACGGCAAGGCTTAGGGCACTGGTGAGTGTTACGGAAACGTGGGAGTGTCAGGCTACCTGCTGACGCACGGGTCAGTGTCCGCGTATGGTCCAGGAATAGGCTACGGCGTACGGTAAAGTTTAGGGCTGGGGATGGGTTTTCGTTCCGGGCTAGGGTTAGGGTTACGGAACGGCAAGGCTTAGGGCACAGGTGAGGGTACAGAAACGTGGGACCGTCAGGCTACGTGCTGACGCATGGGTCAGTGCCAGCGTACAGGCCAGGAGTAGGCTACGGCGTAGGTTAAGGTCTAGGGCTGGTGGTGGGTTTCCGTTCCGGGCTTGGGTTAGGGTTAGGGAACGGCAAGGCTTAGGGCACAGGTGACGTTACGGTAACGTGGGAAGGTCAGGCTACATGCTAACGCACAGGTCAGTGCCAGCGTATGGACCACGACTATGCTATGTCTTGGGGGTAAGGTGTAGGGCTTGTGGTGTGTTTCCGTTCCAGGCTAAGGTTAGGGTTAGCGAATGGCTAGCTTTAGGGCACAGGTGAGGGTACAGCAACGTGGCAGGTTCAGGATACGTTCTGACGCAAGGGTCAGTGCCAGCGTATGGACCAGGAGTAGGCTACAGCTTGGGGGTAAGGTGTAGGGCTGTTGGTGGGTTTCCGTTCCGGGCTACAGTTAGGGTTAGGGAACGGCAAAGCTTAGGGCACATGTGAGGGTACGGAAACGAGGGAGGTTCAGGCTACGTGATGACGCACATGTCCGTGCCAGCGTACCGGCCAGGAGTAGGCTACGGTTTGGTGGTTAGGTGTAGGGCTGGTGGTGGGTTTCCATTCCAGGCTAGGGTTAGTGTTAGGGAACAGCAAGGCTTAGGGCACAGGTGAGGGTATGGAAACGTGGGAGGGTCAGGCTACGTGCTGACGCACGGGTCAGTGCCAGCGTACGGGCCAGGAGTAGGCTACGGCTTGGGGGTAAGGTGTAGGGCTGGTGGTGGGTTTCCGTTCCGGGCTAGGGTTAGGGTTAGGGAACGGCAAGGCTTAGGGCACATATGAGGGTACGGAAACTTGGGAGGGTCAGGCTACGTGCTGATGCACGGCTCAGTGGCAGCGTACCGGCCAGGAGTAGGCTACGGCATATGGTAAGGTATAGGGCTGGTGGTGGGATTCCGTTCCGGTCTACGGTTAGGGTTAGGGAACGGCAAGTCTTAGGGCTCAGGTAAGGGTACAGAAAAGTGGGAGGGTCAGGCTACGTGCTGACGCATGGGTCAGTGCCAGTGTACGGGCCAGGTGTAGGCTACGGCTTGTGGGTAAAGTTTAGGGCTGGTGGTGAGTTTCCGTTCCGGGCTAGGGTTATGGTTAGGGAACAGCAAGGCTTAGGGCACAGGTGAGGGTACGGAAACGTGGGAGGGTCAGGCTACGTGCTGACGCACGGGTCAGTGCCAGCGTTCGGGCCAGGAGTAGGCTACGGCGTAGGGTAAAGTGTAGGGCTGGTGGTGGGTTTCTGTGCCGGTCTAGGGTAAGGGTTAGGGAACGGCAAGGCTTAGGGCACAGGTGATGGTACGGAAACGTGGGAGGGTCAGGCTACGTGCTGACGCACGGGTCAGTGCCAGCGTACGGGCCAGGAGTAAGCCACGGCTTGTGGGTTAGGATTAGGACTGGTGGTGGGTTTCCGTTCCGGGCTAGGGTTAGAGTTAGGGAACGGCAAGGCTTAGGGCACAGGTGAGGGTAGGGTAACATGGGAGGGTCAGGCTACATGCTGAAGCACAGGTCAGTGCCCGCGTACGGTCCAGGTGTAGGCTACGGCATAGGGTAAGGTGTAGGCCTGGGTTGTTGTTTTCCGTTCCGGGCTAGGATTAGGATTGGGGAACGGCAAGGCTTAGGGCACAGGTGAGGTTTCGGAATCGTGGGTGGGTCAGGCTACGTGCTGACAAACGGCTCCGTGCCAGCATATGGGCCAGGAGCAGGCTATGGCGTGGTGGTAAGGTGTAGGGCTGGTGGTGGGTCTCTGTTCCGGTCTAGGGTTAGGGTTAGGGAACGTCAAGTCTTAGGGCACAGGTGAGGGTACGGAAACGTGGGAGGGTCAGGCTACGTGCTGACGCATGGGTCAGTGCCAGCGTACGGGCCAGGAATATGCTACAGCGTAGGGTAGAGTTTAGTGCTGGTGGTGGGTTTCTGTTCTGGGCTAGGGTTAGTGTTAGGGAACGGCAAGGATTAGGGCACAGGTGAGGGTAAGGAAAACTGTGAGGGTCAGGCTACGTGCTGACACACGTGTCAGTGCCAGCATACCAGCCAGGAGTAGGCTAAGGCTTCGGGGTTAGGTGTAGGGCTGATGGTGGGTTTCCATTCCGGGCTAGGGTTAGGGTTAGGGAACGGTAAGGCTTAGGGCACAGGTGAGTGTACGGAAACGTGGGAGGGTCAGGCTACGTGCTGCCACAGGGGTCAGTGCCAGCGTACGGGCCAGGAGTAGGCTATGGCTTGGCCGTTAGGTGTAGGGCTGGTGGAGGGTTTCCGTTCCGTAGTAGGGATAGGGTTAGGGAACAGCAAGGCTTAGGGCACAGGTGAGGGTACGGAAATGTGGGAAGGTCAGGCTACGTGCTGACGCACGGGTCACTGCCTGCGTACGGGACAGGAGTAGGCTATGGCGTAGGGTAAGGTATAGGGCTGGTGGTGGGTTTCCTTTTCGGGCTAGGGTTAGGGTTAGGGAACGGCAAGGCTTAGGGAACAGGTGAGGGTACGGAAACGTGGGAGGGTCAGGCTACGTGCTGACGCATGGGTCAGTGCCAGCGTTCGGGCCAGGAGTAGGCTACGGCGTAGGGTAAGGTGTAGGGCTGGTGGTGGGTTTCCGTTCCGGGCTAGGGTTAGGGTTACGGAACGGCAAGGCTTAGGGCACAGGTGAGGGTACAGAAACGTGGGAGTGTCAGGCTACCTGCTGACGCATGGGTCAGTGCCAGCGTACAGGCCAGCAATAGGCTACGGCGTAGGGTAAGGTCTAGGGCTCGCGGTGGGTTTCCGTTCCGGGCTAGGGTTAGGGTTAGGGAACGGCAAGGCTTAGGGCACAGGTGAGGATACCGAAACGTGGGAGGGTCAGGCTACGTGCTGATGCACGGGTCAGTGCCAGCGTATGGGCCAGGAGTAGGCTACGGCTTGGTGGTTTGGTGTAGGGCGGGTGGTGGGTTTCCGTTCCAGGCAAGGTTTAGTGTTAGGGAACAGCAAGGCTTAGGGCACAGGTGAGGGTACGGAAACGTGGGAGGAGCAGGCTACGTGCTGACGCACGGGTCAGTGCCAGCGTACGGGCCAGCATTAGGCTATGGCTTGGGGGTTAGGTGTAGGGCTTGTGGTGTGTTTCCGTTCCGTACTAGGGTTAGGGTTAGGGAACGGCAAGGCTTAGGGCACAGGTGAGGGTACGGTAATGTGGGAAGTTCAGGCTACGTGCTGACGCACAGGTCAGTGCCAGCGTATGGACCAGGAGTAGGCTATGGCTTGGGGGTAAGGTGTAGGGCTGGTGGTGTGTTTCCGTTCATGGCTAGGGTTAGGGTTAGGGAACGGCAAGGCTTAGGGCACAGGTGAGGGTACGGAAACGGGGGAGGGTCAGGCTATGTGTTGATGCACAGGTCAGTGCCAGCATACCAGCCAGGAGTAGGCTACGGCTTGGGGGTTAGGTGTAGGGTTGGTGTTGGGTTTCCGTTCGGGGCTAGGGTTAGGTTTAGGGAACGGCAAGGCTTAGGGCACAGGTGAGGGTAGGGAAACGTGGGAGGTTCAGGCTACATGCTGACACATGGGTCAGTGCCAGTGTACGGGCCAGGAATAGGCTATGGCTTGGTGGTAAGCTGTAGGGCTGGTGGTGGGTTTCCGTTCCGGACTAGGGTTAGTGTTAGGGAACGGCAACCCTTAGGGCACAGGTGAGGGTACGGAAACGTGTGAGGGTCAGGCTACGTGCTGACGCACGGGTCAGTGCCAGCGTACGGGCCAGGAGTAGGCTACGGCGTAGGGTATGGTTTAGGGCTGCTGGTGGGTTTCCGTTCCTGGTTAGGGTAAGGGTGAGGGAACGGCAAGGCTTAGGGCATAGGTGAGGGTACGGAATCGTGGGAGGGTCAGGCTACGTGCTGACTCACGGGTCAGTGCCAGCGTACGGTCCAGGAGTAGGCTATGGCGTATGGTAAGGTGTAGGGCTTGTGGTGGCTTTCTGTTCCGGGCTAGTGTTACGGTTAGGGAACGGCAAGGCTTAGGGCACAGGTGAGGGTACTGAAACGTGTGAGGGTCAGGCTACATGCTGACGCACGTGTCAGTGCCAGCGTACGGGCCAGGAATAGGCCACGGCATACGGTAATGTGTAGGGGTGCTGGTGGGATTCCGTTCCGGCTTGGGTTATGGTTAGGGAACGGCAAGGCTTAGGGCACAGGTGAGGATACGGAAACGTGGGAGGGTCAGGCTTCATGCTGATGCACGTGTCAGTGCCACCGTACCGGCCAGGAGTAGGCTACGGCGTAGGGTAATGTGTAGGGCTGTTTCCCTTTAGGGCTACAGTTAGGGTTAGGGAATGGCAAAGCGTAGGGCACAGGTGAGGTTACGGAAACGTGGGAGGGTCAGGCCACATGCTGATGCACGTGTCAGTGCCAGCGTACCGGCCAGGAGTAGGCTACGGCTTGGTGGTTAGGTGTAGGGTTGGTGGTGTGTTTCCGTTCCAGGCTAGGGTTAGTGTTAGGGAACGGCAAGGCTTAGGGCACAGGTGAGGTTACGGTAATGTGGGAAGTTCAGGCTACGTGCTGACGCACAGGTCAGTGCCAGCGTATGGACCAGGAGTAGGCTACGGCTTGGGGGTAAGTTGTAGGGCTGTTGGTGGGTTTCCGTTCCGGGCAAGGGTTAGGGTTAGGGAACGGCAAGGCTTAGGGCACAGGTGAGGGTACGGAAACGTGGGAGTGTCAGGCTACGTGCTGATGAAAGGGTCAGTGCCTGCCTACGGGCCAGGAATAGGCTACGGCGTAGGGAAATGTTTAGGGCTGGTGGTGGGTTTCCGTTCTGGGCTAGGGTTCGGGTTAGGGAATGGCAAGGCTTAGGGCACATGTGAGGGTCCACAAACGTGGGAGGTTCAGGCTACGTGCTGACACACAGGTCAGTGCCAGCGTAAGGTCCAAGAGTAGCCTACGGCTTGGGGGTAAGTTGTAGGGCTGGTGGTGGGTTTCCGTTCCTGGCTAGGATTAGGGTAAGGGAACGGCAAGGCTTAGGGCACAGGTGAGGGTACAGAAACGTGGGAGGGTCAGGCTATGTGCTGATGCATGGGTCCGTGCCAGCGTACCGGCTAGGAGTAGGCTACGGCTTGGGGGTTAGGTGTAGGGCTGGTGGTGGGTTTCCGTTCTGGGCTAGGGTTACGGTTATGGAACTGCAAGGCTTAGGGCACAGGTGAGGGTACGGAAACGTGGGACGGTCAGGCTACATGCTTAAGCACGGGTCAGTGCCAGCGTACGGGCCAGGAATAGTCTATGGCTTGGGGGTAAGCTGTAGGGCTGGTGGTGGGTTTCTGTTCCGGACTAGGGTTAGGGTTAGGGAACGGCAAGGCTTAGGGCACAGGTGAGGGTACGGAAATGTGTGAGGGTCAGGCTACGTGCTGACGCACGGGTCAGTGCCAGCGTACGGTCCAGGAGTAGGCTACGGCGTAGGGTAAGGTGTAGGGCTGCTGGTGGATTTCCGTTCCTGGCTAGGGTTATGGTGAGGGAACGGCAAGGCTTAGGGCACAGGTGAGGGTACGGAAACGTGGGAGGGTCAGTCTACGTGCTGACTCACGGGTCAGTGCCAGCGTACGGGCCAGGAATAGGCTACGGCATACGTTAAGGTGTAGGGCTGGTGGTGGCTTTCCGTTCCGGGCTTGGGTTAGAGTTAGGGAATACCAAGGCTTAGGGCTTAGCTGAGGGTACGGAAAAGTGGGAGGGTCAGGCTACGTGCTGACGCACGGGTCAGTGCCTGTGTACGGGCCAGGAGTAGGCTATGGCATGGGGGTAAGTTTTAGGGCTGGTGGTGGGTTTCCATTCCGGGCTAGGGTTAGTGTTAGGGAACGGCAAGGTTTAGGGACCTGGTGAGGGTATGGAAACGTGGGGTGTCAGTCTACATGCTGACGCACGGGTCAGTGACAGCGTACGGGCCCGGAGTAGGCTACGGCGTAGGGAAAGGTTTAGGGCTGGTGGTGGGTTTCCGTTCCGGGCTAGGGTTAGGGTTAGGGAACGGCAAATCTTAGGGCAGAGGTGAGGGTACGGAAACGTGGGAGGGTCAGGCTACATGCTGACGCACGTGTCAGTGTCAGCGTACAGGCCAGGAGTAGGCTACGCCGTAGGGTAAGGTCTAGGGCTGGTGGTGGTTTTCCGTTCTGGGCTAGGGTTATGGTTAGGGAACGTCAAGGCTTAGGGCACAGGTGAGGGTACGGAAACGTGGGAGGGTCAGGCTACGTGCTTACGCATGGGTCAGTGCCAGCATACGGGCCAGCAGTAGGCTACAGTGTAGGGTAAGGTATAGGGCTGGAGGTGGGTTTCCGTTCTGTGCTAGGGTTAGGGTTAGGGAACGGCAAGGCATAGGGCACAGGTGAGGGTACGGAAACGTGGGAGGGTCAGGCTACGTGCTGACGCACGGGTCATTGCCAGCATACGGGCCAGGAGTAGGCTACAGCTTGGGGGTAAGGTGTAGGGCAGGTGGTGGGTTTCCGTTCCGGGCTAGGGTTAGGGTAAGGGAACGTGAAGGCTTAGGGAACAGGTGAGGGTACGGAAACGTGGGCGGGTCAGGCTACGTGCTGACGCACGGGTCAGTGCCAACGTACGCGCCAGGTGTAGGCTACGTCATAGGGTAAGGTGTAGGGCTGGAGGTGGGTTTCCGTTCTGTGCTAGGGTTAGGGTTAGGGATCGGCAAGGCATAGGGCACAGGTGAGGGTACGGAAATGTGGGAGGGTCAGGCTACGTACTAATGCATGGGTCAGTGCCAGCGTACAGGCCAGGAGTAGGCTACGGTGTAGGGTAACGTGTAGGGCTGTTGGTGGGTTTTCATTGCGCGGTACGGTTAGGGTTAGGGAACGGCAAGGCTTAGGGCATAGGTGAGGGAACGGAAACGTGGGAGGGTCAGGCTACGTGCTGACACACGGGTCAGTGTCAGCGCACGGTCAAGGAGTAGGCTACGGGGTAGGGTAAGGTCTAGGGCTTGTGGTGGGTTTCCGTTTCGGGCTAGGGTTAGTGTTAGGGAACGGCAAGGCTTAGGGCTCAGGTGAGGGTACAGAAAAGTTGGAGGTTCAGGCTACATGCTAATGCACGTGTCAATGCTAGCGTACGGGCCAGGAGTAGGCTACGTCGTAGAGAATGGTGTATGGCTGGTGGTGGGTTTCCTTTCTGGTCTAGGGTTAGGGACAGGGAACGGAAAGGCTTAGGGCACAGGTGAGGTTACGGAAACGTGGGAGGGTCAGGCTACGTGCTGACGTATGTGTCAGTGCCAGCGTACAGGCCAGGATTAGGCTATGGCTTGGGTGGTAGGTTTAGGGCTGGTGGTGTGTTTCCGTTCCGTACTATGGTTAGGGTTAGGGAGCGGCAAGGCTTAGGGCACAGGTGAGGGTACGGAAATGTGGGAAGGTCAGGCTACGTGCTGACACACGGGTCAGTGCCAGCGTACGGGCATGGAGTAGGCTACGGCGTAGGGTAAGGTGTAGGGTTGGTGGTGGGTTTCCATTCCGGGCTATGTTTAGGGTTAGTGAAAGGCAAGGCTTAGGGCACAGGTGAGGATACGGAAACGTGGGAGGGTCAGGCTACGTGCTGACGCACGTGTTAGTGCCAGAATACGGGCCAGGAGTAGGCTACGGCTTGGTGGTAAGTTGTAGGGCTGGTGGGGCGTTTCCGTTGGGGGCTAGGGTTAGGGTTAGGGAACGGCAAGGCTTAGGGCACAGGTGAGGGTACAGAAACGTGCGAGGGTCAGGTTACGTGCTGACGCACATGTCAGTGCCAGCATACCGGACAGGAGTAGGCTACGGCTTCGGGGTTAGGTGTAGGGCTGGTGGTGGGTTTCCGTTCCGGGCTAGGGTTAGGGTTAGGGAACGGCAAGTCTTAGGGCACAGGTGAGGGTACGGAAACGTGGGAGCGTCAGGCTACGTGCTGAAGGATGGGCCAGTGCCAGCGTACAGGCCAGGAGTAGGCTATGTCGTAGGGTAAGGTCTAGGGCTGGTGGTGGGTTTCCGTTCCGGGCTAGGGTTAGTGTTAGGGAACGACAAGGCTTTGGGAACAGGTGAGGGTACGGAAACGTGGGAGGGTCAGGCTACGTGCTGAAGCACGGGTCAGTGCCAGCGTACCGGCCAGGAGTAGGCCACGGGTTGGGGGTTAGGTGTAGGGCTGGTGGTGGGTTTCCGTTCCGGGCTAGGGTTAGTGTTAGGGAACGGCAAGGCTTAGGGCACAGGTGATGGTACGGAAACTTGGGAGGGTCAGGCTACGTGCTGACGCACGGGTCAGTGCCAGCGTACGGGCCAGGAGTAGGCTATGGCTTGGGGGTTAGGTGTAGGGCTTGTGGTGTGTTTCCATTCCGTACTAGGGTTAGGGTTAGGGAACGGCAAGGCTTAGGGCACAGGTGACGTTACGGTAATGTGGGAAGGTCAGGCTACGTGCTGACGCACAAATCAGTGCCCGCATATGGACCAGGAGTAGGCTACGGCTTGGGGGTAAGGTGTAGTGCTTGTGGTGGGTTTCCGTTCCGGGCTAGGTTTAGGGTTAGGGAACTGCAAGGCTTAGGGCACAGGTGAGGGTACGGCAAAATGGCAGGGTCAGGATACGTGCTGATGAAAGGTTCAGTGCCTGCGTACGGTCCAGGAATAGGCTACGGTGTAAGGAAAGGTATAGGGCTGGTGGTGGGTTTCCGTTCCGGGCTAGGGTTAGGGTTAGGGAACGGCAAGGCTTAGGAGTTGCCAGGCTGCCACCTGTAAAGAAGAGGATGCGTCACCCATAACGTCTGCTGAAATTTCTCTCCGGGCTGAGGTGAGGAAGGAAAAAAAGGAGTGGGGGCCGGGATAGGAGGGGTATCTCAGGCAGGAAAATGGAAAGCTTCCAGAAGAGCGCCTGTGGCCAGGACCATCGTGGCTGGCCTGCAGGCACCAAGTCGGCCTGTGTGCTGTCGCTGGTGTGACTCCACTGCCCTTCCTCTAGGCTTTCAAGCCCTTGTACATATTCAGGTGTTTTACCTGGGAAGGGTGGGAACAGTTCAGCAGCAGCTGGCCTGGGGCTCAGCTCACGTTTACTCACAGACGCCTCGGCACGGTCCCACAGCTTTGCAATGAGGACCCTCCTTGCGTGGGGTGGGGCTGCTGGCTGTATGGGAGATGATTCTCCACATCTGACCAATTTCAGTATTGTTTACCGCTGGAGTAAGTGCCTTGATAGGGTTTTCCTCTGTATAACTGTTGGGTTCAGGTTTTTATTTTTTCTCCATCGTTTCAAGTTAAATTTTATTCCTCTTTTATGTATTTATAGATATAAGCATGGAAATAAGTCATTCATATAAATACATCTGTGTGAATGGAAGAACATTTTTCTGTTTTATTTTTAAAAATTTTGAAATTTAAATTTATTTTCTTATACAGCAGGTTATTATTAGTTATGTATTTTATGCATTTACATGTATACAGGTCAATCCCAATCTCCCAACTCATCCCACCACCACCACCACCCCATGGCTTCCCCCTATTTGTGTCCATACGTTTGTTCTCTACCTGTGTGTCTCTATTTCTGCCCTGCAAACAAGTTCATCTGTACCACTTTTCTAGGTACCAAATATAGGCATTAATATACAATATTTGTTTTTCTGTTTCTGACTTACTCCACTCTGTATGACAGTCTCTAGATACATCGAGTTCTCTACAAATGACCCAGTTTCATTCCTTTATATGGTTGAGTAATACTCCATTTTATATATGTACCACATCTTTATCCGTTCTTCTGTCTGTGGGCATTTAGGTTGCTTCCATTACCTGGCTATTGTAAATAGTGCTGCAATGAACATTGTGGTGAATGTGTCTCTTTGATTTTTGTTTTTCTATGGGTATATGCTCAGAAGTGGGATTGCTGGATCAGATGGTTCTCCTCTTTTTAGTTTTTTAAAGGAACCTACATACTGTTCTCCATAGTGACTGTATCAATTTACATTCCCACCAATAGTGGAAGAGGGTTCCTTTTGTCCACACCCTCCCCAGAATTTTTGTTTGTAGATTTTCTGATGATGCCGACTCTAATGGGTGTGACGTCATACCTTATTGTAGTTTTGATTTCCATTTCTCTAACAATTAGTGATGTTGAGCAGCTTTTCATGTGCGTCTTGGCCATCTCTGTGTCTTCTTTGAAGAAACGTCTATTTAGATCTTCTGCCCATTTTTGTATTGGGTTGTTTGTTTTAGTAATATTAAGCTGCATGTGCTGTTTATATATATTGGAGATTAAACATTTGTCCATTGATTCGTTTGCAACGATTTTCGCCCATTCTGAGGGATGCCTTTTTCCATTCCCGTTTTTTTTAACAAAAAAGGAAAGAAAGGAAAAGAAGCAGAACACTAATGTGCATAAAATATGCCTTTTGAAATGATCGTTTTGAAATATGGACGTCCTTTGAATTTTTTGGTCGATATGTGAACCCAGGATTTGTTTTCAGGGCAGGTGTCATTTACAGGCCTGCAATGATTTTGAATATCAACTGACCATTAGCGTTGGGATTAAAGCTGCTGTTGTGTGAAACGGCCACAAGGTGGCAGCAGTTTACCCTTACCAAATCTGGTTACTAGGGCAAGAGAGCCTCAGTGGAAGTGGTGTTCTAGATTGGAGTTTAGAATGGAATGTGCCAGGAGAAAGCCCCTCACGTTTGTCTCACTACTTCTTGTTCGTGTTTTTAATTTAATTTTTTTATTTATTATTACAGCAAGTTTGATTACAATGTTTGGCTTGTTGTAGGTGTGGAAGATGTGCTTCTTTTACACATATACAGATGTCTGTTCTTCCTCAGATCCTTTTCCCATGTACGTTATGACAGAATGTTGAGTAGTCCTCTCTTGGTATTCCGTAGGTCTTTGGTGATTATATATGTCACCTGTGTTTGTATATGTCTCTTAACCCCGATATCGTAATGAAACCAATCCTCACACCTTTCCATTGGTGAACCATAAGTTTGTTTAATGAATCTGTGATTGCCCTTCTCCGTGGAAATATCTGCCCTGGTATCCATTTCTAGGTAACACCTATAAGTGATATGATACGATATGTGTCTTTCACTTTCTGAGTTACTACAAGTCACGTGATTACTTCTAGACTCATCTACGGTGCTGCAAATGGCATTGTGTCCTTTTTTCCCTTGGCTTCTCTTCTGCCTTAGCGGGGTCCATTTTCAACAATGTGATTCCCTGAGGGTTGTGGATTAGCTGACCTGGGCAGCCTTACCCTGCCGGCCCGCCCTCCCCAGGTGTGCCTCGTTGAGGTCAATATAAACAGAGCTCCAGGCAGCAATAGCCCATGAAGCTGTGCCTGACTCCATATTCTCTGCCCCGTCAGCAGTCTCGGGGCTGTGCTGGTGGGAGGGGGTGAGGGGCCACAGCTTTGTGGGTGTCCCGGTGTGAGTGGGGCTCTGCTGGCCTTTCTGCAGGTGTTGCCATGCTGCCACCTGTAAAGAAGAGGATGTGTCACCCATACCTTCCACTGGAAATTCTCTCCGGACAGAGGTGAGGAACGAAAAAAGCATTGGGGGCCAGGACAGGAGGGGTATATCAGGTAGGGCAATGGATACCTTCTGGAAGAGCGCCGGGGCCAGGACCACGCTGGCTGGCCTGCAGGCACCAAGTTGGCCTGTGTGCTGTCGCTGGTGTGGCTCCACGGTCCTTCCTCTAGGCTTTCAAGCCCTTGTACATATTCAGGTGTTTTACCAGGAAAGGGTGGGAACAGTTCAGCAGCAGCTGGCCTGGGGCTCAGCTCACGTTTACTCACAGATGCCTCGGCACGGTCCCCCAGCTTTGCAATGACGACGCTCCTTGCGTGGGGGGTGGGTTGCTGGCTGTATGGGAGATGGTTCCCCACCTCTGACCAATTTCAGAATTGTTTACCACTGGAGCAAGTGCCCTGATAGGGTTTTCCTCTGTATAACTCCTGGGTTCAGGTTTATTTTTTCTTTTATGGTTCAAGTTAGATTTTATTCCACTTTTATGTATTTATAGATATAAGCATGGAAATAATTCTTTCCTATAAATACATCTGTGTGATGGGAAGAATTTTTTCAGTTTTATTTTTAAATTTTATTTTTTAAAATTTTGAAATTTAATTTTATTTATGTTTTTATACAGCACGTTATTATTAGTTATGTATTTTATGCATATACATGTATACAGGTCAATCCCAAACTCCCAACTCATCCCACCACCACCATCCCATGGCTTCCCACACTTGGTGTCCATACGTTTGTTCTCTACCTCTGTGTCTCTATTTCTTCCCTGCAAACCAGTTCATCTGTACCATTTTTAGGCTCCACATATATGCATTAATATACAATATTTGTTTTCCTCTTTCTGACTTACTTCATTCTGTATGACAGTCTCTCGATCCATCGATGTCTCTACAAATGACCCAGTTTCATTCCTTTTTATGGCCGAGTAATATTCCATTTTATATATGTACCACATCTTTATCCATTCATCTGTCTGTGGGCATTTAGGTTGCTTCCATTACCTGGCTATTGTAAATAGTGCTGCAACGAACATTGTGGTGAATGTGCCTTTTTGAAATACGGTTTTCTCTGGGTATATGCCCAGAAGTGGGATTGCTGGATCAGATGGTAATTCTATTTCTAGTTTTTTTAAGGAAACTCCATACTGTTCTCCATAGTGACTGTATCAATTTACATTCCCACCAATAGTGGAAGAGGGCTCCTTTTGTCCACACCCTCCCCAGAATTGGTTGTTTGTAGATTTTCTGATGATGCCGATTCTAACAGGTGTGAGGTGATACCTCATTGTAGTTTTGATTTGCATTTCTCTAATAATTAGTGCTGTTGAGCAGCTTTTCATGTGCGTCTTGGCCATCTCTGAGTCTCCTTTGAAGAAACGTCTCTTTAGATCTTCTGCCCATTTTTTTGGGTTGTTTGTTTTTTTAATATTAAGCTGCATGAGCTGTTTATATATATTGGAGATTAAACCTGTGTCCATTGATTCGTTTGCAACGATTTTCACCCTTCCTGAGGGATGCCTTTTTCCATTCCCGTTTTTTTTTAACAAAAAAGGAAAGAAAGGAAAAGAAGCAGAACACTAATGTGCGTAAAATATGCCTTTTGAAACGGTCGTTTTGAAATATGGACGTCCTTTGAATTTTTTGGTCGATATGTGACCCCAGGATTTGTTTTCAGGGCAGGTGTCATTTACAGGCCTGCAATGATTTTGAATATCAACTGACCATTAGCGTTGGGATTAAAGCTGCTATTGTGTGAAACGGCCACAAGGTGGCAGCAGTTCACCCTTACCAAATCTGGTTACTAGGGCAAGAGAGCCTCAGTGGAAGTGGTGTTCTAGATTGGAGTTTAGAATGGAATGTACCAGGAGAAAGCCCCTCACGTTTGTCTCACTACTTCTTGTTCGTGTTTTTAATTTAAGTTTTTATTTTTTATTACAGCAAGTTTGATTACAATGTTTGGCTTGTTGTAGGTGTGGAAGATGTGGTTCTTTTACACATATACAGATGTCTGTTCTTCCTGGGATCCTTTTCCCATGTACGTTATGACAGAATGTTGAGTAGTCCTCTCTTGGTATTCTGTAGGTCTTTGGTGATTATATATGTCACCTGTGTTTGTATATGTCTGTTAACCCCGATATCGTAATGAAACCAATCCTCACACCTTTCCATTGGTGAACCATAAGTTTGTTTAATGAATCTGTGATTGCCCTTCTCAGTGGAAATATCTGCCCTGGTATCCATTTTTAGGTAACACCTATAAGTGATATGATATGATATGTGTCTTTCACTTTCTGACTTACTACAAGTCACGTGATTACTTCTAGACTCATCTACGGTGCTGCAAATGGCATTGTGTCCTTTTTTCCCTTGGCTTCTCTTCTGCCTTAGCGGGGTCCATTTTCAACAATGTGATTCCCTGAGGGTTGTGGATTAGCTGACCTGGGCAGCCTTACCCTGCCGGCCCGCCCTCCCCAGGTGTGGCTCGTTGATGTCAATATAAACAGCGCTCCAGGCAGCATTAGCCCCTGAATCTGTGCCTGACTCCATATTCTCTGCCCCGTCAGCAGTCTCGGGGCTGTGCTGGTGGGAGGGAGTGAGGGGCCACAGCTTTGTGGGTGGCCCGGTGTGAGTGGGGTTCTGCTGGCCTTTCTGCAGGAGTTGCCAGGCTGCCGCCTGTAAAGAAGAGGATGTGTCACCCATACCTTCCGCTGGAATTTCTCTCCGGACAGAGGTGAGGAAGGAAAAAAGCAGTGGGGTCCGGGAAGGAGGGGTTTTTCAGGCAGGGCAATGGAAAGCTTCTGAAAGAGCGCCCGGGGCCAGGACCACCCTAGCTGGCCTGCAGGCACCAAGTTGGCCTGCGTGCTGTCGCTGGTGTGGCTCCACGGTCCTTCCTCTAGGCTTTCAAGCCCTTGTACATATTCAGGTGTTTTACCTGGAAAGGGTGGGAACAGTTCAGCAGCAGCTGGCCTGGGGCTCAGCTCACGTTTACTCACAGATGCCTCGGCACGGTCCCCCAGCTTTGCAATGAGGACGCTCCTTGCGTGGGGGGTGGGTTGCTGGCTGTATGGGAGATGATTCCCCACCTCTGACCAATTTCAGAATTGTTTACCACTGGAGCAAGTGCCCTGATAGGGTTTTCCTCTGTATAACTCGTGGGTTCAGGATTTGTTTTTCTTTTATGGTTCAAGTTAGATTTTATTCCTCTTTTATGTATTTATAGATATAAGCATGGAAATAATTCATTCATATAAATACATCTGTGTGACGGGAAGAACTTTTTTCTGTTTTATTTTTAAATTTTATTTTTTAAAATTTTGAAATTTTATTTATTTTTTTATACAGCACGTTATTATTAGTTATGTATTTTATGCATATACATGTATACAGGTCAATCCCAAACTCCCAACTCATCCCACCACCACCTCCCCATGGCTTCCCACACTTGGTGTCCATACGTTTGTTCTCTACCTCTGTGTCTCTATTTCTTCCCTGCAAACCAGTTCATCTGTACCATTTTTAGGCTCTACATATATGCATTAATATACAATATTTGTTTTCCTCTTTCTGACTTACTTCATTCTGTATGACAGTCTCTCGATCCATCGATGTCTCTACAAATGACCCAGTTTCATTCCTTTTTATGGCCGAGTAATATTCCATTTTATATATGTACCACATCTTTATCCATTCATCTGTCTGTGGGCATTTAGGTTGCTTCCATTACCTGGCTATTGTAAATAGTGCTGCAATGAACATTGTGGTGAATGTGCCTTTTTGAAATACGGTTTTCTCTGGGTATATGCCCAGAAGTGGGATTGCTGGATCAGATGGTAATTCTATTTCTAGTTTTTTTAAGGAAACTCCATACTGTTCTCCATAGTGACTGTATCAATTTACATTCCCACCAATAGTGGAAGAGGGCTCCTTTTGTCCACACCCTCCCCAGAATTGGTTGTTTGTAGATTTTCTGATGATGCCGATTCTAACAGGTGTGAGGTGATACCTCATTGTAGTTTTGATTTGCATTTCTCTAATAATTAGTGCTGTTGAGCAGCTTTTCATGTGCGTCTTGGCCATCTCTGTGTCTCCTTTGAAGAAACGTCTCTTTAGATCTTCTGCCCATTTTTTGGGGGTTGTTTGTTTTTTTAATATTAAGCTGCATGAGCTGCTTATATATATTGGAGATTAAACCTCTGTCCATTGATTCGTCTGCAATGATTTTCGCCCATTCTGAGGGATGCCTTTTTCCATTCCCGTGATTTTTAACAAAAAAGGAAAGAAAGGAAAAGAAGCAGAACACTAATGTGCGTAAAATATGCCTTTTGAAACGGTCGTTTTGAAATATGGACGTCCTTTGAAATTTTTGGTCGATATGTGACCCCAGGATTTGTTTTCAGGGCAGGTGTCATTTACAGGCCTGCAATGATTTTGAATATCAACTGACCATTAGCGTTGGGATTAAAGCTGCTGTTGTGTGAAACGGCCACAAGGTGGCAGCAGTTCACCCTTACCAAATCTGGTTACTAGGGCAAGAGAGCCTCAGTGGAAGTGGTGTTCTAGATTGGAGTTTAGAATGGAATGTACCAGGAGAAAGCCCCTCACGTTTGTCTCACTACTTCTTGTTCGTGTTTTTAATTTAAGTTTTTATTTTTTATTACAGCAAGTTTGATTACAATGTTTGGCTTGTTGTAGGTGTGGAAGATGTGGTTCTTTTACACATATACATATGACTGTTCTTCTTGGGATCCTTTTCCCATGTACGTTATGACAGAATGTTGAGTAGTCCTCTCTTGGTATTCTGTAGGTCTTTGGTGATTATATATGTCACCTGTGTTTGTATATGTCTGTTAACCCCGATATCATAATGAAACCAATCCTCACACCTTTCCATTGGTGAACCATAAGTATGTTTAATGAATCTGTGATTGCCCTTCTCCGTGGAAATATCTGCCCTGGTATCCATTTTTAGGTAACACCTATAAGTGATATGATATGATATGTGTCTTTCACTTTCTGACTTACTACAAGTCACGTGATTACTTCTAGACTCATCTACGGTGCTGCAAATGGCATTGTGTCCTTTTTTCCCTTGGCTTCTCTTCTGCCTTAGCGGGGTCCATTTTCAACAATGTGATTCCCTGAGGGTTGTGGATTAGCTGACCTGGGCAGCCTTAACCTGCCGGCCCGCCCTCCCCAGGTGTGCCTTGTTGAGATCAATATAAACAGAGCTCCAGGCAGCAATAGCCCCTGAAGCTGTGCCTGACTCCATATTCTCTGCCCCGTCAGCAGTCTCGGGGCTGTGCTGGTGGGAGGGAGTGAGGGGCCACAGCTTGGTGGGTGGCCCGGTGTGAGTGGGGTTCTGCTGGCCTTTCTGCAGGAGTTGCCAGGCTGCCGCCTGTAAAGAAGAGGATGTGTCACCCATACCTTCAGATGGAATTTCTCTCCGGACAGAGGTGAGGAAGGAAAAAAGCAGTGGGGTCCGGGACAGGAGGGGTATCTCAGGCAGGGCAATGGAAAGCTTCTGGAAGAGCGCCCGGGGCCAGGACCACGCTGGCTGGCCTGCAGGCACCAAGTTGGCCTGCGTGCTGTCGCTGGTGTGGCTCCACGGTCCTTCCTCTAGGCTTTCAAGCCCTTGTACATATTCAGGTGTTTTACCTGGAAAGGGTGGGAACAGATCAGAAGCAGCAGGCCTGGGGCTCAGCTCACGTTTACTCACAGATGCCTCGGCCCGCTCCCCCAGCTTTTCAATGAGGACGCTCCTTGTGTGGGGGGTGGGTGGCTGGCTGTATGGGAGATGGTTCCCCACCTCTGACCAATTTCAGAATTGTTTACCGCTGGAGCAAGTGCCGTGATAGGGTTTTCCTCTGTATAACTCGTGGGTTCAATTTTTTTTTCTTTTTTGGTTCAAGTTAGATTTTATTCCTCTTTTATGTATTTATAAATATAAGCATGGAAATAATTCATTCCTATAAATACATCTGTGTGACGGGAAGAATTTTTTCTGTTTTATTTTTAAATTTTATTTTTTAAAATTTTGAAATTTAATTTTATGTTTTTATACAGCACGTTATTATTAGTTATGTATTTTATGCATATACATGTATACAGGTCAATCCCAATCTCCCAACTCATCCCACCACCACCACCCCATGGCTTCCCACACTTGGTGTCCATACGTTTGTTCTCTACCTCTGTGTCTCTATTTCTTCCCTGCAAACCAGTTCATCTGTACCATTTTTAGGCTCCACATATATGCATTAATATACAATATTTGTTTTCCTCTTTCTGACTTACTTCATTCTGTATGACAGTCTCTCGATCCATCGATGTCTCTACAAATGACCCAGTTTCATTCCTTTTTATGGCCGAGTAATATTCCATTTTATATATGTACCACATCTTTATCCATTCATCTGTCTGTGGGCATTTAGGTTGCTTCCATTACCTGGCTATTGTAAATAGTGCTGCAACGAACATTGTGGTGAATGTGCCTTTTTGAAATACGGTTTTCTCTGGGTATATGCCCAGAAGTGGGATTGCTGGATCAGATGGTAATTCTATTTCTAGTTTTTTAAGGAAACTCCATACTGTTCTCCATAGTGACTGTATCAATTTACATTCCCACCAATAGTGGAAGAGGGCTCCTTTTGTCCACACCCTCCCCAGAATTGGTTGTTTGTAGATTTTCTGATGATGCCGATTCTAACAGGTGTGAGGTGATACCTCATTGTAGTTTTGATTTGCATTTCTCTAATAATTAGTGCTCTTGAGCAGCTTTTCATGTGCGTCTTGGCCATCTCTGTGTCTCCTTTGAAGAAACGTCTCTTTAGATCTTCTGCCCATTTTTTTGGGGGTTGTTTGTTTTTTTAATATTAAGCTGCATGAGCTGTTTATATATATTGGAGATTAAACCTGTGTCCATTGATTCGTTTGCAACGATTTTCACCCATCCTGAGGGATGCCTTTTCCCATTCCCGTATTTTTTTAACAAAAAAGGAAAGAAAGGAAAAGAAGCAGAACACTAATGTGCCTAAAATATGCCTTTTGAAACAGTCGTTTTGAAATATGGACGTCCTTTGAATTTTTTGGTCGATATGTGACCCCAGGATTTGTTTTCAGGGCAGGTGTCATTTACAGGCCTGCAATGATTTTGAATATCAACTGACCATTAGCGTTGTGATTAAAGCTGCTGTTGTGTGAAACGGCCACAAGGTGGCAGCAGTTCACCCTTACCAAATCTGGTTACTAGGGCAAGAGAGCCTCAGTGGAAGTGGTGTTCTAGATTGGAGTTTAGAATGGAATGTACCAGGAGAAAGCCCCTCACGTTTGTCTCACTACTTCTTGTTCGTGTTTTTAATTTAAGTTTTTATTTTTTATTACAGCAAGTTTGATTACAATGTTTGGCTTGTTGTAGGTGTGGAAGATGTGGTTCTTTTACACATATACATATGACTGTTCTTCTTGGGATCCTTTTCCCATGTACGTTATGACAGAATGTTGAGTAGTCCTCTCTTGGTATTCTGTAGGTCTTTGGTGATTATATATGTCACCTGTGTTTGTATATGTCTGTTAACCCCGATATCGTAATGAAACCAATCCTCACACCTTTCCATTGGTGAACCATAAGTTTGTTTAATGAATCTGTGATTGCCCTTCTCCGTGGAAATATCTGCCCTGGTATCCATTTTTAGGTAACACCTATAAGTGATATGATATGATATGTGTCTTTCACTTTCTGACTTACTACAAGTCACGTGATTACTTCTAGACTCATCTACGGTGCTGCAAATGGCATTGTGTCCTTTTTTCCCTTGGCTTCTCTTCTGCCTTAGCGGGGTCCATTTTCAACAATGTGATTCCCTGAGGGTTGTGGATTAGCTGACCTGGGCAGCCTTACCCTGCCGGCCCGCCCTCCCCAGGTGTGCCTCGTTGAGGTCAATATAAACAGAGCTCCAGGCAGCAATAGCCCCTGAAGCTGTGCCTGACTCCATATTCTCTGCCCCGTCAGCAGTCTCGGGGCTGTGCTGGTGGGAGGGAGGGAGGGGCCACAGCTTTGTGGGTGGCCCGGTGTGAGTGGGGTTCTGCTGGCCTTTCTGCAGGAGTTGCCAGGCTGCCGCCTGTAAAGAAGAGGATGTGTCACCTATACCTTCCGCTGGAATTTCTCTCCGAACAGAGATGAGGAAGGAAAAAAGCAGTGTGGTCCGGGACAGGAGGGGTATCTCAGGCAGGGCAATGGAAAGCTTCTGGAAGAGCGCCAGGGTCCAGGACCACGCTGGCTGGCCTGCAGGCACCAAGTTGGCCTGCGTGCTGTCGCTGGTGTGGCTCCACGGTCCTTCCTCTAGGCTTTCAAGCCCTTGTACATATTCAGGTGTTTTACCTGGAAAGGGTGGGAACAGTTCAGCAGCAGCTGGCCTGGGGCTCAGCTCACGTTTACTCACAGATGCCTCGGCACGGTCCCCCAGCTTTGCAATGAGGACGCTCCTTGCGTGGGGGTTGGGTTGCTGGCTGTATGGGAGATGGTTCCCCACCTCTGACCAATTTCAGAATTGTTTACCACTGGAGCAAGTGCCGTGATAGGGTTTTCCTCTGTATAACTCGTGGGTTCACTTTTTTTTTCTTTTATGTTTCAAGTTAGATGTTATTCCTCTTTTATGTATTTATAGATATAAGCATGGAAATAATTTATTCCTATAAATACATCTGTGTGACGGGAAGAACTTTTTTCTGTTTTATTTTTAAATTTTATTTTTTAAAATTTTGAAATTTTATTTATTTTTTTATACAGCACGTTATTATTAGTTATGTATTTTATGCATATACATGTATACAGGTCAATCCCAATCTCCCAACTCATCCCACCACCACCACCCCATGGCTTCCCACACTTGGTGTCCATACGTTTGTTCTCTACCTCTGTGTCTCTATTTCTTCCCTGCAAACCAGTTCATCTGTACCATTTTTAGGCTCCACATATATGCATTAATATACAATATTTGTTTTCCTCTTTCTGACTTACTTCATTCTGTATGACAGTCTCTCGATCCATCGATGTCTCTACAAATGACCCAGTTTCATTCCTTTTTATGGCCGAGTAATATTCCATTTTATATATGTACCACATCTTTATCCATTCATCTGTCTGTGGGCATTTAGGTTGCTTCCATTACCTGGCTATTGTAAATAGTGCTGCAACGAACATTGTGGTGAATGTGCCTTTTTGAAATACGGTTTTCTCTGGGTATATGCCCAGAAGTGGGATTGCTGGATCAGATGGTAATTCTATTTCTAGTTTTTTTAAGGAAACTCCATACTGTTCTCCATAGTGACTGTATCAATTTACATTCCCACCAATAGTGGAAGAGGGCTCCTTTTGTCCACACCCTCCCCAGAATTGGTTGTTTGTAGATTTTCTGATGATGCCGATTCTAACAGGTGTGAGGTGATACCTCATTGTAGTTTTGATTTGCATTTCTCTAATAATTAGTGCTGTTGAGCAGCTTTTCATGTGCGTCTTGGCCATCTCTGTGTCTCCTTTGAAGAAACATCTCTTTAGATCTTCTGCCCATTTTTTGGGGGTTGTTTGTTTTTTTAATATTAAGCTGCATGAGCTGCTTATATATATTGGAGATTAAACCTCTGTCCATTGATTCGTCTGCAACGATTTTCGCCCATTCTGAGGGATGCCTTTTTCCATTCCCGTGATTTTTAACAAAAAAAGGAAAGAAAGGAAAAGAAGCAGAACACTAATGTGCGTAAAATATGCCTTTTGAAACGGTCGTTTTGAAATATGGACGTCCTTTGAATTTTTTGGTCGATATGTGACCCCAGGATTTGTTTTCAGGGCAGGTGTCATTTACAGGCCTGCAATGATTTTGAATATCAACTGACCATTAGCGTTGGGATTAAAGCTGCTGTTGTGTGAAACGGCCACAAGGTGGCAGCAGTTCACCCTTACCAAATCTGGTTACTAGGGCAAGAGAGCCTCAGTGGAAGTGGTGTTCTAGATTGAAGTTTAGAATGGAATGAACCAGGATAAAACCCCTCACGTTTGTCTCACTACTTCTTGTTCGTGTTTTTAATTTAAGTTTTTATTTTTTATTACAGCAAGTTTGATTACAATGTTTGGCTTGTTGTAGGTGTGGAAGATGTGGTTCTTTTACACATATACATATGACTGTTCTTCTTGGGATCCTTTTCCCATGTACGTTATGACAGAATGTTGAGTAGTCCTCTCTTGGTATTCTGTAGGTCTTTGGTGATTATATATGTCACCTGTGTTTGTATATGTCTGTTAACCCCGATATCGTAATGAAACCAATCCTCACACCTTTCCATTGGTGAACCATAAGTATGTTTAATGAATCTGTGATTGCCCTTCTCCGTGGAAATATCTGCCCTGGTATCCATTTTTAGGTAACACCTATAAGTGATATGATATGATATGTGTCTTTCACTTTCTGACTTACTACAAGTCACGTGATTACTTCTAGACTCATCTACGGTGCTGCAAATGGCATTGTGTCCTTTTTTCCCTTGGCTTCTCTTCTGCCTTAGCGGGGTCCATTTTCAACAATGTGATTCCCTGAGGGTTGTGGATTAGCTGACCTGGGCAGCCTTAACGTGCCGGCCCGCCCTCCCCAGGTGTGCCTTGTTGAGATCAATATAAACAGAGCTCCAGGCAGCAATAGCCCCTGAAGCTGTGCCTGACTCCATATTCTCTGCCCCGTCAGCAGTCTCGGGGCTGTGCTGGTGGGAGGGAGTGAGGGGCCACAGCTTTGTGGGTGGCCCTGTGTGAGTGGGGTTCTGCTGGCCTTTCTGCAGGAGTTGCCAGGCTGCCGCCTGTAAAGAAGAGGATGTGTCACCCATACCTTCCGCTGGAATTTCTCTCCGGACAGAGGTGAGGAAGTAAAAAAGCAGTGGGGTCCGGGACAGGAGGGGTATCTCAGGCAGGGCAATGGAAAGCTTCTGGAAGAGCGCCCGGGGCCAGGACCACGCTGGCTGGCCTGAAGGCACCAAGTTGGCCTGCGTGCTGTCGCTGGTGTGGCTCCACGGTCCTTCCTCTAGGCTTTCAAGCCCTTGTACATATTCAGGTGTTTTACCTGGAAAGGGTGGGAATAGATCAGAAGCAGCTGGCCTGGGGCTCAGCTCACGTATACTCACAGATGCCTCGGCCCGCTCCCCCAGCTTTTCAATGAGGACGCTCCTTGTGTGGGGGGTGGGTGGCTGGCTGTATGGGAGATGGTTCCCCACCTCTGACCAATTTCAGAATTGTTTACCGCTGGAGCAAGTGCCGTGATAGGGTTTTCCTCTGTATAACTCGTGGGTTCAATTTTTTTTTTCTTTTTTGGTTCAAGTTAGATTTTATTCCCCTTTATGTATTTATAAATATAAGCATGGAAATAATTCATTCCTATAAATACATCTGTGTGACGGGAAGAATTTTTTCTGTTTTATTTTTAAATTTTATTTTTTAAAATTTTGAAATTTAATTTTATTTATGTTTTTATACAGCACGTTATTATTAGTTATGTATTTTATGCATATACATGTATACAGGTCAATCCCAATCTCCCAACTCATCCCACCACCACCACCCCATGGATTCCCACACTTGGTGTCCATACGTTTGTTCTCTACCTCTGTGTCTCTATTTCTTCCCTGCAAACCAGTTCATCTGTACCATTTTTAGGCTCCACATATATGCATTAATATACAATATTTGTTTTCCTCTTTCTGACTTACTTCATTCTGTATGACAGTCTCTCGATCCATCGATGTCTCTACAAATGACCCAGTTTCATTCCTTTTTATGGCCGAGTAATATTCCATTTTATATATGTACCACATCTTTATCCATTCATCTGTCTGTGGGCATTTAGGTTGCTTCCATTACCTGGCTATTGTAAATAGTGCTGCAACGAACATTGTGGTGAATGTGCCTTTTTGAAATACGGTTTTCTCTGGGTATATGCCCAGAAGTGGGATTGCTGGATCAGATGGTAATTCTATTTCTAGTTTTTTTAAGGAAACTCCATACTGTTCTCCATAGTGACTGTATCAATTTACATTCCCACCAATAGTGGAAGAGGGCTCCTTTTGTCCACACCCTCCCCAGAATTGGTTGTTTGTAGATTTTCTGATGATGCCGATTCTAACAGGTGTGAGGTGATACCTCATTGTAGTTTTGATTTGCATTTCTCTAATAATTAGTGCTCTTGAGCAGCTTTTCATGTGCGTCTTGGCCATCTCTGTGTCTCCTTTGAAGAAACGTCTCTTTAGATCTTCTGCCCATTTTTTTGGGGGTTGTTTGTTTTTTTAATATTAAGCTGCATGAGCTGTTTATATATATTGGAGATTAAACCTCTGTCCATTGATTCGTCTGCAACGATTTTCGCCCATTCTGAGGGATGCCTTTTTCCATTCCCGTGATTTTTAACAAAAAAGGAAAGAAAGGAAAAGAAGCAGAACACTAATGTGCGTAAAATATGCCTTTTGAAACGGTCGTTTTGAAATATGGACGTCCTTTGAATTTTCTGGTCGATATATGACCCCAGGATTTGTTTTCAGGGCAGGTGTCATTTACAGGCCTGCAATGATTTTGAATATCAACTGACCATTAGCGTTGGGATTAAAGCTGCTGTTGTGTGAAACGGCCACAATGTGGCAGCAGTTCACCCTTACCAAATCTGGTTACTAGGGCAAGAGAGCCTCAGTGGAAGTGGTGTTCTAGATTGGAGTTTAGAATGGAATGTGCCAGGAGAAAGCCCCTCACGTTTGTCTCACTACTTCTTGTTCGTGTTTTTAATTTAATTTTTTTTATTTTTTATTACAGCAAGTTTGATTACAATGTTTGGCTTGTTGTAGGTGTGGAAGATGTGGTTCTTTTACACATATACAGATGACTGTTCTTCTTGGGATCCTTTTCCCATGTACGTTATGACAGAATGTTGAGTAGTCCTCTCTTGGTATTCTGTAGGTCTTTGGTGATTATATATGTCACCTGTGTTTGTATATGTCTGTTAACCCCGATATCGTAATGAAACCAATCCTCACACCTTTCCATTGGTGAACCATAAGTTTGTTTAATGAATCTGTGATTGCCCTTCTCCGTGGAAATATCTGCCCTGGTATCCATTTTTAGGTAACACCTATAAGTGATATGATATGATATGTGTCTTTCACTTTCTGACTTACTACAAGTCACGTGATTACTTCTAGACTCATCTACGGTGCTGCAAATGGCATTGTGTCCTTTTTTCCCTTGGCTTCTCTTCTGCCTTAGCGGGGTCCATTTTCAACAATGTGATTCCCTGAGGGTTGTGGATTAGCTGACCTGGGCAGCCTTACCCTGCCGGCCCGCCCTCCCCAGGTGTGCCTCGTTGAGGTCAATATAAACAGAGCTCCAGGCAGCAATAGCCCCTGAAGCTGTGCCTGACTCCATATTCTCTGCCCCGTCAGCAGTCTCGGGGCTGTGCTGGTGGGAGGGAGGGAGGGGCCACAGCTTTGTGGGTGGCCCGGTGTGAGTGGGGTTCTGCTGGCCTTTCTGCAGGAGTTGCCAGGCTGCCGCCTGTAAAGAAGAGGATGTGTCACCTATACCTTCCGCTGGAATTTCTCTCCGAACAGAGATGAGGAAGGAAAAAAGCAGTGTGGTCCGGGACAGGAGGGGTATCTCAGGCAGGGCAATGGAAAGCTTCTGGAAGAGCGCCAGGGTCCAGGACCACGCTGGCTGGCCTGCAGGCACCAAGTTGGCCTGCGTGCTGTCGCTGGTGTGGCTCCACGGTCCTTCCTCTAGGCTTTCAAGCCCTTGTACATATTCAGGTGTTTTACCTGGAAAGGGTGGGAACAGTTCAGCAGCAGCTGGCCTGGGGCTCAGCTCACGTTTACTCACAGATGCCTCGGCACGGTCCCCCAGCTTTGCAATGAGGACGCTCCTTGCGTGGGGGTTGGGTTGCTGGCTGTATGGGAGATGGTTCCCCACCTCTGACCAATTTCAGAATTGTTTACCACTGGAGCAAGTGCCGTGATAGGGTTTTCCTCTGTATAACTCGTGGGTTCACTTTTTTTTTCTTTTATGTTTCAAGTTAGATGTTATTCCTCTTTTATGTATTTATAGATATAAGCATGGAAATAATTTATTCCTATAAATACATCTGTGTGACGGGAAGAACTTTTTTCTGTTTTATTTTTAAATTTTATTTTTTAAAATTTTGAAATTTTATTTATTTTTTTATACAGCACGTTATTATTAGTTATGTATTTTATGCATATACATGTATACAGGTCAATCCCAATCTCCCAACTCATCCCACCACCACCACCCCATGGATTCCCACACTTGGTGTCCATACGTTTGTTCTCTACCTCTGTGTCTCTATTTCTTCCCTGCAAACCAGTTCATCTGTACCATTTTTAGGCTCCACATATATGCATTAATATACAATATTTGTTTTCCTCTTTCTGACTTACTTCATTCTGTATGACAGTCTCTCGATCCATCGATGTCTCTACAAATGACCCAGTTTCATTCCTTTTTATGGCCGAGTCATATTCCATTTTATATATGTACCACATCTTTATCCATTCATCTGTCTGTGGGCATTTAGGTTGCTTCCATTACCTGGCTATTGTAAATAGTGCTGCAACGAACATTGTGGTGAATGTGCCTTTTTGAAATACGGTTTTCTCTGGGTATATGCCCAGAAGTGGGATTGCTGGATCAGATGGTAATTCTATTTCTAGTTTTTTTAAGGAAACTCCATACTGTTCTCCATAGTGACTGTATCAATTTACATTCCCACCAATAGTGGAAGAGGGCTCCTTTTGTCCACACCCTCCCCAGAATTGGTTGTTTGTAGATTTTCTGATGATGCCGATTCTAACAGGTGTGAGGTGATACCTCATTGTAGTTTTGATTTGCATTTCTCTAATAATTAGTGCTGTTGAGCAGCTTTTCATGTGCGTCTTGGCCATCTCTGTGTCTCCTTTGAAGAAACATCTCTTTAGATCTTCTGCCCATTTTTTGGGGGTTGTTTGTTTTTTTAATATTAAGCTGCATGAGCTGCTTATATATATTGGAGATTAAACCTCTGTCCATTGATTCGTCTGCAACGATTTTCGCCCATTCTGAGGGATGCCTTTTTCCATTCCCGTGATTTTTAACAAAAAAAGGAAAGAAAGGAAAAGAAGCAGAACACTAATGTGCGTAAAATATGCCTTTTGAAACGGTCGTTTTGAAATATGGACGTCCTTTGAATTTTTTGGTCGATATGTGACCCCAGGATTTGTTTTCAGGGCAGGTGTCATTTACAGGCCTGCAATGATTTTGAATATCAACTGACCATTAGCGTTGGGATTAAAGCTGCTGTTGTGTGAAACGGCCACAAGGTGGCAGCAGTTCACCCTTACCAAATCTGGTTACTAGGGCAAGAGAGCCTCAGTGGAAGTGGTGTTCTAGATTGAAGTTTAGAATGGAATGAACCAGGATAAAACCCCTCACGTTTGTCTCACTACTTCTTGTTCGTGTTTTTAATTTAAGTTTTTATTTTTTATTACAGCAAGTTTGATTACAATGTTTGGCTTGTTGTAGGTGTGGAAGATGTGGTTCTTTTACACATATACATATGACTGTTCTTCTTGGGATCCTTTTCCCATGTACGTTATGACAGAATGTTGAGTAGTCCTCTCTTGGTATTCTGTAGGTCTTTGGTGATTATATATGTCACCTGTGTTTGTATATGTCTGTTAACCCCGATATCGTAATGAAACCAATCCTCACACCTTTCCATTGGTGAACCATAAGTATGTTTAATGAATCTGTGATTGCCCTTCTCCGTGGAAATATCTGCCCTGGTATCCATTTTTAGGTAACACCTATAAGTGATATGATATGATATGTGTCTTTCACTTTCTGACTTACTACAAGTCACGTGATTACTTCTAGACTCATCTACGGTGCTGCAAATGGCATTGTGTCCTTTTTTCCCTTGGCTTCTCTTCTGCCTTAGCGGGGTCCATTTTCAACAATGTGATTCCCTGAGGGTTGTGGATTAGCTGACCTGGGCAGCCTTAACGTGCCGGCCCGCCCTCCCCAGGTGTGCCTTGTTGAGATCAATATAAACAGAGCTCCAGGCAGCAATAGCCCCTGAAGCTGTGCCTGACTCCATATTCTCTGCCCCGTCAGCAGTCTCGGGGCTGTGCTGGTGGGAGGGAGTGAGGGGCCACAGCTTTGTGGGTGGCCCTGTGTGAGTGGGGTTCTGCTGGCCTTTCTGCAGGAGTTGCCAGGCTGCCGCCTGTAAAGAAGAGGATGTGTCACCCATACCTTCCGCTGGAATTTCTCTCCGGACAGAGGTGAGGAAGTAAAAAAGCAGTGGGGTCCGGGACAGGAGGGGTATCTCAGGCAGGGCAATGGAAAGCTTCTGGAAGAGCGCCAGGGTCCAGGACCACGCTGGCTGGCCTGCAGGCACCAAGTTGGCCTGCGTGCTGTCGCTGGTGTGGCTCCACGGTCCTTCCTCTAGGCTTTCAAGCCCTTGTACATATTCAGGTGTTTTACCTGGAAAGGGTGGGAACAGTTCAGCAGCAGCTGGCCTGGGGCTCAGCTCACGTTTACTCACAGATGCCTCGGCACGGTCCCCCAGCTTTGCAATGAGGATGCTCCTTGCGTGGGGGGTGGGTTGCTGGCTGTATGGGAGATGATTCCCCACCTCTGACCAATTTCAGAATTGTTTACCACTGGAGCAAGTGCCCTGATAGGGTTTTCCTCTGTATAACTCGTAGGTTCAGGATTTGTTTTTCTTTTGTGGTTCAAGTTAGATTTTATTCCTCTTTTATGTATTTATAGATATAAGCATGGAAATAATTCATTCCTATAAATACATCTGTGTGACGGGAAGAACTTTTTTCTGTTTTATTTTTAAATTTTATTTTTTAAAATTTTGAAATTTTATTTATTTTTTTATACAGCACGTTATTATTAGTTATGTATTTTATGCATATACATGTATACAGATCAATCCCAAACTCCCAACTCATCCCACCACCACCACCCCATGGATTCCCACACTTGGTGTCCATACGTTTGTTCTCTACCTCTGTGTCTCTATTTCTTCCCTGAAAAGCAGTTCATCTGTACCATTTTTAGGCTCCACATATATGCGTTAATAGACAATATTTGTTTTCCTCTTTCTGACTTACTTCATTCTGTATGACAGTCTCTCGATCCATCGATGTCTCTACAAATGACCCAGTTTCATTCCTTTTTATGGCCGAGTCATATTCCATTTTATATATGTACCACATCTTTATCCATTCATGTGTCTGTGGGCATTTAGGTTGCTTCCATTACCTGGCTATTGTAAATAGTGCTGCAACGAACATTGTGGTGAATGTGCCTTTTTGAAATACGGTTTTCTCTGGGTATATGCCCAGAAGTGGGATTGCTGGATCAGATGGTAATTCTATTTCTAGTTTTTTTAAGGAAACTCCATACTGTTCTCCATAGTGACTGTATCAATTTACATTCCCACCAATAGTGGAAGAGGGCTCCTTTTGTCCACACCCTCCCCAGAATTGGTTGTTTGTAGATTTTCTGATGATGCCGATTCTAACAGGTGTGAGGTGATACCTCATTGTAGTTTTGATTTGCATTTCTCTAATAATTAGTGCTGTTGAGCAGCTTTTCATGTGCGTCTTGGCCATCTCTGTGTCTCCTTTGAAGAAACGTCTCTTTAGATCTTCTGCCCATTTTTTTGGGGGTTGTTTGTTTTTTTAATATTAAGCTGCATGAGTTGTTTATATATATTGGAGATTAAACCTGTGTCTATTGATTCGTTTGCAACGATTTTCACCCATCCTGAGGGATGCCTTTTTCCATTCCCGTGTTTTTTAACAAAAAAGGAAAGAAAGGAAAAGAAGCAGAACACTAATGTGCGTAAAATATGCCTTTTGAAACGGTCGTTTTGAAATATGGACGTCCTTTGAATTTTTTGGTCGATATGTGACCCCAGGATTTGTTTTCAGGGCAGGTGTCATTTACAGGCCTGCAATGATTTTGAATATCAACTGACCATTAGCGTTGGGATTAAAGCTGCTGTTGTGTGAAACGGCCACAAGGTGGCAGCAGTTCACCCTTACCAAATCTGGTTACTAGGGCAAGAGAGCCTCAGTGGAAGTGGTGTTCTAGATTGGAGTTTAGAATGGAATGTACCAGGAGAAAGCCCCTCACGTTTGTCTCACTACTTCTTGTTCGTGTTTTTAATTTAAGTTTTTATTTTTTATTACAGCAAGTTTGATTACAATGTTTGGCTTGTTGTAGGTGTGGAAGATGTGGTTCTTTTACACATATACAGATGACTGTTCTTCTTGGGATCCTTTTCCCATGTACGTTATGACAGAATGTTGAGTAGTCCTCTCTTGGTATTCTGTAGGTCTTTGGTGATTATATATGTCACCTGTGTTTGTATATGTCTGTTAACCCCGATATCGTAATGAAACCAATCCTCACACCTTTCCATTGGTGAACCATAAGTTTGTTTAATGAATCTGTGATTGCCCTTCTCCGTGGAAATATCTGCCCTGGTATCCATTTTTAGGTAACACCTATAAGTGATATGATAGGATATGTGTCTTTCACTTTCTGACTTACTACAAGTCACGTGATTACTTCTAGACTCATCTACGGTGCTGCAAATGGCATTGTGTCCTTTTTTCCCTTGGCTTCTCTTCTGCCTTAGCGGGGTCCATTTTCAACAATGTGATTCCCTGAGGGTTGTGGATTAGCTGACCTGGGCAGCCTTAACCTGCCGGCCCGCCCTCCCCAGGTGTGCCTTGTTGAGATCAATATAAACAGAGCTCCAGGCAGCAATAGCCCCTGAAGCTGTGCCTGACTCCATATTCTCTGCCCCGTCAGCAGTCTCGGGGCTGTGCTGGTGGGAGGGAGTGAGGGGCCACAGCTTTGTGGGTGGCCCTGTGTGAGTGGGGTTCTGCTGGCCTTTCTGCAGGAGTTGCCAGGCTGCCGTCTGTAAGAAGAGGATGTGTCACCCATACCTTCCGCTGGAATTTCTCTCCGGACAGAGGTGAGGAAGTAAAAAAGCAGTGGGGTCCGGGACAGGAGGGGTATCTCAGGCAGGGCAATGGAAAGCTTCTGGAAGAGCGCCCGGGGCCAGGACCCGCTGGCTGGCCTGCAGGCACCAAGTTGGCCTGCGTGCTGTCGCTGGTGTGGCTCCACGGTCCTTCCTCTAGGCTTTCAAGCCCTTGTACATATTCAGGTGTTTTACCTGGAAAGGGTGGGAACAGATCAGAAGCAGCTGGCCTGGGGCTCAGCTCACGTTTACTCACAGATGCCTCGGCCCGCTCCCCCAGCTTTTCAATGAGGATGCTCCTTGTGTGGGGGGTGGGTGGCTGGCTGTATGGGAGATGGTTCCCCACCTCTGACCAATTTCAGAATTGTTTACCGCTGGAGCAAGTGCCGTGATAGGGTTTTCCTCTGTATAACTCGTGGGTTCAATCTTTTTTTTCTTTTTTGGTTCAAGTTAGATTTTATTCCTCTTTTATGTATTTATAAATATAAGCATGGAAATAATTCATTCCTATAAATACATCTGTGTGACGGGAAGAATTTTTTCTGTTTTATTTTTAAATTTTATTTTTTAAAATTTTGAAATTTAATTTTATTTATGTTTTTATACAGCACGTTATTATTAGTTATGTATTTTATGCATATACATGTATACAGGTCAATCCCAATCTCCCAACTCATCCCACCACCACCACCCCATGGATTCCCACACTTGGTGTCCATACGTTTGTTCTCTACCTCTGTGTCTCTATTTCTTCCCTGCAAACCAGTTCATCTGTACCATTTTTAGGCTCCACATATATGCATTAATAGACAATATTTGTTTTCCTCTTTCTGACTTACTTCATTCTGTATGACAGTCTCTCGATCCATCGATGTCTCTACAAATGACCCAGTTTCATTCCTTTTTATGGCCGAGTCATATTCCATTTTATATATGTACCACATCTTTATCCATTCATCTGTCTGTGGGCATTTAGGTTGCTTCCATTACCTGGCTATTGTAAATAGTGCTGCAACGAACATTGTGGTGAATGTGCCTTTTTGAAATACGGTTTTCTCTGGGTATATGCCCAGAAGTGGGATTGCTGGATCAGATGGTAATTCTATTTCTAGTTTTTTTAAGGAAACTCCATACTGTTCTCCATAGTGACTGTATCAATTTACATTCCCACCAATAGTGGAAGAGGGCTCCTTTTGTCCACACCCTCCCCAGAATTGGTTGTTTGTAGATTTTCTGATGATGCCGATTCTAACAGGTGTGAGGTGATACCTCATTGTAGTTTTGATTTGCATTTCTCTAATAATTAGTGCTGTTGAGCAGCTTTTCATGTGCGTCTTGGCCATCTCTGTGTCTCCTTTGAAGAAACGTCTCTTTAGATCTTCTGCCCATTTTTTTGGGGTTGTTTGTTTTTTTAATATTAAGCTGCATGAGCTGCTTATATATATTGGAGATTAAACCTCTGTCCATTGATTCGTCTGCAACGATTTTCGCCCATTCTCAGGGATGCCTTTTTCCATTTCCGTGATTTTTAACAAAAAAGGAAAGAAAGGAAAAGAAGCAGAACACTAATGTGCGTAAAATATGCCTTTTGAAACGGTCGTTTTGAAATATGGACGTCCTTTGAAATTTTTGGTCGATATGTGACCCCAGGATTTGTTTTCATGGCAGGTGTCATTTACAGGCCTGCAATGATTTTGAATATCAACTGACCATTAGCGTTGGGATTAAAGCTGCTGTTGTGTGAAACGGCCACAAGGTGGCAGCAGTTCACCCTTACCAAATCTGGTTACTAGGGCAAGAGAGCCTCAGTGGAAGTGGTGTTCTAGATTGGAGTTTAGAATGGAATGTACCAGGAGAAAGCCCCTCACGTTTGTCTCACTACTTCTTGTTCGTGTTTTTAATTTAAGTTTTTATTTTTTATTACAGCAAGTTTGATTACAATGTTTGGATTGTTGTAGGTGTGGAAGATGTGGTTCTTTTACACATATACAGATGACTGTTCTTCTTGGGATCCTTTTCCCATGTACGTTATGACAGAATGTTGAGTAGTCCTCTCTTGGTATTCTGTAGGTCTTTGGTGATTATATATGTCACCTGTGTTTGTATATGTCTGTTAACCCCGATATTGTAATGAAACCAATCCTCACACCTTTCCATTGGTGAACCATAAGTATGTTTAATGAATCTGTGATTGCCCTTCTCCGTGGAAATATCTGCCCTGGTATCCATTTTTAGGTAACACCTATAAGTGATATGATAGGATATGTGTCTTTCACTTTCTGACTTACTACAAGTCACGTGATTACTTCTAGACTCATCTACGGTGCTGCAAATGGCATTGTGTCCTTTTTTCCCTTGGCTTCTCTTCTGCCTTAGCGGGGTCCATTTTCAACAATGTGATTCCCTGAGGGTTGTGGATTAGCTGACCTGGGCAGCCTTAACCTGCCGGCCCGCCCTCCCCAGGTGTGCCTTGTTGAGATCAATATAAACAGAGCTCCAGGCAGCAATAGCCCCTGAAGCTGTGCCTGACTCCATATTCTCTGCCCCGTCAGCAGTCTCGGGGCTGTGCTGGTGGGAGGGATTGAGGGGCCACAGCTTTGTGGGTGGCCCTGTGTGAGTGGGGTTCTGCTGGCCTTTCTGCAGGAGTTGCCAGGCTGCCGCCTGTAAAGAAGAGGATGTGTCACCCATACCTTCCGCTGGAATTTCTCTCCGGACAGAGGTGAGGAAGTAAAAAAGCAGTGGGGTCCGGGACAGGAGGGGTATCTCAGGCAGGGCAATGGAAAGCTTCTGGAAGAGCGCCCGGGGCCAGGACCACGCTGGCTGGCCTGCAGGCACCAAGTTGGCCTGCGTGCTGTCGCTGGTGTGGCTCCAGGGTCCTTCCTCTAGGCTTTCAAGCCCTTGTACATATTCAGGTGTTTTACCTGGAAAGGGTGGGAACAGTTCAGCAGCAGCTGGCCTGGGGCTCAGCTCACGTTTACTCACAGATGCCTCGGCCCGCTCCCCCAGCTTTGCAATGAGGACGCTCCTTGCGTGGGGATTGGGTTGCTGGCTGTATGGGAGATGGTTCCCCACCTCTGACCAATTTCAGAATTGTTTACCACTGGAGCAAGTGCCGTGATAGGGTTTTCCTCTGTATAACTCGTGGGTTCACTTTTTTTTTCTTTTATGTTTCAAGTTAGATGTTATTCCTCTTTTATATATTTATAGATATAAGCATGGAAATAATTCATTCCTATAAATACATCTGTGTGACGGGAAGAATATTTTCTGTTTTATTTTTAAATTTTATTTTTTAAAATTTTGAAATTTAATTTTATTTATGTTTTTATACAGCACGTTATTATTAGTTATGTATTTTATGCATATACATGCATACAGGTCAATCCAAATCTCCCAACTCATCCCACCACCACCACCCCATGGATTCCCACACTTGGTGTCCATACGTTTGTTCTCTACCTCTGTGTCTCTATTTCTTCCCTGCAAACCAGTTCATCTGTACCATTTTTAGGCTCCACATATATGCATTAATATACAATATTTGTTTTCCTCTTTCTGACTTACTTCATTCTGTATGACAGTCTCTCGATCCATCGATGTCTCTACAAATGACCCAGTTTCATTCCTTTTTATGGCCGAGTAATATTCCATTTTATATATGTACCACATCTTTATCCATTCATCTGTCTGTGGGCATTTAGGTTGCTTCCATTACCTGGCTATTGTAAATAGTGCTGCAACGAACATTGTGGTGAATGTGCCTTTTTGAAATACGGTTTTCTCTGGGTATATGCCCAGAAGTGGGATTGCTGGATCAGATGGTAATTCTATTTCTAGTTTTTTTAAGGAAACTCCATACTGTTCTCCATAGTGACTGTATCAATTTACATTCCCACCAATAGTGGAAGAGGGCTCCTTTTGTCCACACCCTCCCCAGAATTGGTTGTTTGTAGATTTTCTGATGATGCCGATTCTAACAGGTGTGAGGTGATACCTCATTGTAGTTTTGATTTGCATTTCTCTAATAATTAGTGCTGTTGAGCAGCTTTTCATGTGCGTCTTGGCCATCTCTGTGTCTCCTTTGAAGAAACGTCTCTTTAGATCTTCTGCCCATTTTTTTGGGGTTGTTTGTTTTTTTAATATTAAGCTGCATGAGCTGTTTATATATATTGGAGATTAAACCTCTGTCCATTGATTCGTCTGCAACGATTTTCGCCCATTCTGAGGGATGCCTTTTTCCATTCCCGTGTTTTTTAACAAAAAAGGAAAGAAAGGAAAAGAAGCAGAACACTAATGTGCGTAAAATATGCCTTTTGAAACGGTCGTTTTGAAATATGGACGTCCTTTGAATTTTTTGGTCGATATATGACCCCAGGATTTGTTTTCAGGGCAGGTGTCATTTACAGGCCTGCAATGATTTTGAATATCAACTGACCATTAGCGTTGGGATTAAAGCTGCTGTTGTGTGAAACGGCCACAAGGTGGCAGCAGTTCACCCTTACCAAATCTGGTTACTAGGGCAAGAGAGCCTCAGTGGAAGTGGTGTTCTAGATTGGAGTTTAGAATGGAATGTGCCAGGAGAAAGCCCCTCACGTTTGTCTCACTACTTCTTGTTCGTGTTTTTAATTCAATTTTTTTTATTTTTTATTACAGCAAGTTTGATTACAATGTTTGGCTTGTTGTAGGTGTGGAAGATGTGGTTCTTTTACACATATACAGATGACTGTTCTTCTTGGGATCCTTTTCCCATGTACGTTATGACAGAATGTTGAGTAGTCCTCTCTTGGTATTCTGTAGGTCTTTGGTGATTATATATGTCACCTGTGTTTGTATATGTCTGTTAACCCCGATATCGTAATGAAACCAATCCTCACACCTTTCCATTGGTGAACCATAAGTTTGTTTAATGAATCTGTGATTGCCCTTCTCCGTGGAAATATCTGCCCTGGTATCCATTTTTAGGTAACACCTATAAGTGATATGATATGATATGTGTCTTTCACTTTCTGACTTACTACGAGTCACGTGATTACTTCTAGACTCATCTACGGTGCTGCAAATGGCATTGTGTCCTTTTTTCCCTTGGCTTCTCTTCTGCCTTAGCGGGGTCCATTTTCAACAATGTGATTCCCTGAGGGTTGTGGATTAGCTGACCTGGGCAGCCTTACCCTGCCGGCCCGCCCTCCCCAGGTGTGCCTCGTTGAGGTCAATATAAACAGAGCTCCAGGCAGCAATAGCCCCTGAAGCTGTGCCTGACTCCATATTCTCTGCCCCGTCAGCAGTCTCGGGGCTGTGCTGGTGGGAGGGAGTGAGGGGCCACAGCTTTGTGGGTGGCCCGGTGTGAGTGGGGTTCTGCTGGCCTTTCTGCAGGATTTGCCAGGCTGCCGCCTGTAAAGAAGAGGATGTGTCACCCATACCTTCCGCTGGAATTTCTCTCCGGACAGAGGTGAGGAAGGAAAAAAGCAGTGGGGGCCGGGACAGGAGGGGTATCTCAGGCTGGGCAATGGAAAGCTTCTGGAAGAGCGCCAGGGTCCAGGACCACGCTGGCTGGCCTGCAGGCACCAAGTTGGCCTGCGTGCTGTCGCTGGTGTGGCTCCACGGTCCTTCCTCTAGGCTTTCAAGCCCTTGTACATATTCAGGTGTTTTACCTGGAAAGGGTGGGAACAGTTCAGCAGCAGCTGGCCTGGGGCTCAGCTCACGTTTACTCACAGATGCCTCGGCCCGCTCCCCCAGCTTTGCAATGAGGACGCTCCTTGCGTGGGGATTGGGTTGCTGGCTGTATGGGAGATGGTTCCCCACCTCTGACCAATTTCAGAATTGTTTACCACTGGAGCAAGTGCCGTGATAGGGTTTTCCTCTGTATAACTCGTGGGTTCACTTTTTTTTTCTTTTATGTTTCAAGTTAGATGTTATTCCTCTTTTATATATTTATAGATATAAGCATGGAAATAATTCATTCCTATAAATACATCTGTGTGACGGGAAGAATATTTTCTGTTTTATTTTTAATTTTATTTTTTAAAATTTTGAAATTTAATTTTATTTATGTTTTTATACAGCACGTTATTATTAGTTATGTATTTTATGCATATACATGTATACAGGTCAATCCAAATCTCCCAACTCATCCCACCACCACCACCCCATGGATTCCCACACTTGGTGTCCATACGTTTGTTCTCTACCTCTGTGTCTCTATTTCTTCCCTGCAAACCAGTTCATCTGTACCATTTTTAGGCTCCACATATATGCATTAATATACAATATTTGTTTTCCTCTTTCTGACTTACTTCATTCTGTATGACAGTCTCTCGATCCATCGATGTCTCTACAAATGACCCAGTTTCATTCCTTTTTATGGCCGAGTCATATTCCATTTTATATATGTACCACATCTTTATCCATTCATCTGTCTGTGGGCATTTAGGTTGCTTCCATTACCTGGCTATTGTAAATAGTGCTGCAACGAACATTGTGGTGAATGTGCCTTTTTGAAATACGGTTTTCTCTGGGTATATGCCCAGAAGTGGGATTGCTGGATCAGATGGTAATTCTATTTCTAGTTTTTTTAAGGAAACTCCATACTGTTCTCCATAGTGACTGTATCAATTTACATTCCCACCAATAGTGGAAGAGGGCTCCTTTTGTCCACACCCTCCCCAGAATTGGTTGTTTGTAGATTTTCTGATGATGCCGATTCTAACAGGTGTGAGGTGATACCTCATTGTAGTTTTGATTTGCATTTCTCTAATAATTAGTGCTGTTGAGCAGCTTTTCATGTGCGTCTTGGCCATCTCTGTGTCTCCTTTGAAGAAACGTCTCTTTAGATCTTCTGCCCATTTTTTTGGGGTTGTTTGTTTTTTTAATATTAAGCTGCATGAGCTGTTTATATATATTGGAGATTAAACCTCTGTCCATTGATTCGTCTGCAACGATTTTCGCCCATTCTGAGGGATGCCTTTTTCCATTCCCGTGTTTTTTAACAAAAAAGGAAAGAAAGGAAAAGAAGCAGAACACTAATGTGCGTAAAATATGCCTTTTGAAACGGTCGTTTTGAAATATGGACGTCCTTTGAATTTTTTGGTCGATATATGACCCCAGGATTTGTTTTCAGGGCAGGTGTCATTTACAGGCCTGCAATGATTTTGAATATCAACTGACCATTAGCGTTGGGATTAAAGCTGCTGTTGTGTGAAACGGCCACAAGGTGGCAGCAGTTCACCCTTACCAAATCTGGTTACTAGGGCAAGAGAGCCTCAGTGGAAGTGGTGTTCTAGATTGGAGTTTAGAATGGAATGTGCCAGGAGAAAGCCCCTCACGTTTGTCTCACTACTTCTTGTTCGTGTTTTTAATTCAATTTTTTTTATTTTTTATTACAGCAAGTTTGATTACAATGTTTGGCTTGTTGTAGGTGTGGAAGATGTGGTTCTTTTACACATATACAGATGACTGTTCTTCTTGGGATCCTTTTCCCATGTACGTTATGACAGAATGTTGAGTAGTCCTCTCTTGGTATTCTGTAGGTCTTTGGTGATTATATATGTCACCTGTGTTTGTATATGTCTGTTAACCCCGATATCGTAATGAAACCAATCCTCACACCTTTCCATTGGTGAACCATAAGTTTGTTTAATGAATCTGTGATTGCCCTTCTCCGTGGAAATATCTGCCCTGGTATCCATTTTTAGGTAACACCTATAAGTGATATGATATGATATGTGTCTTTCACTTTCTGACTTACTACAAGTCACGTGATTACTTCTAGACTCATCTACGGTGCTGCAAATGGCATTGTGTCCTTTTTTCCCTTGGCTTCTCTTCTGCCTTAGCGGGGTCCATTTTCAACAATGTGATTCCCTGAGGGTTGTGGATTAGCTGACCTGGGCAGCCTTACCCTGCCGGCCCGCCCTCCCCAGGTGTGCCTCGTTGAGGTCAATATAAACAGAGCTCCAGGCAGCAATAGCCCCTGAAGCTGTGCCTGACTCCATATTCTCTGCCCCGTCAGCAGTCTCGGGGCTGTGCTGGTGGGAGGGAGGGAGGGGCCACAGCTTTGTGGGTGGCCCGGTGTGAGTGGGGTTCTGCTGGCCTTTCTGCAGGATTTGCCAGGCTGCCGCCTGTAAAGAAGAGGATGTGTCACCCATACCTTCCGCTGGAATTTCTCTCCGGACAGAGGTGAGGAAGGAAAAAAGCAGTGGGGGCCGGGACAGGAGGGGTATCTCAGGCTGGGCAATGGAAAGCTTCTGGAAGAGCGCCAGGGTCCAGGACCACGCTGGCTGGCCTGCAGGCACCAAGTTGGCCTGCGTGCTGTCGCTGGTGTGGCTCCACGGTCCTTCCTCTAGGCTTTCAAGCCCTTGTACATATTCAGGTGTTTTACCTGGAAAGGGTGGGAACAGTTCAGCAGCAGCTGGCCTGGGGCTCAGCTCACGTTTACTCACAGATGCCTCGGCCCGCTCCCCCAGCTTTGCAATGAGGACGCTCCTTGCGTGGGGATTGGGTTGCTGGCTGTATGGGAGATGGTTCCCCACCTCTGACCAATTTCAGAATTGTTTACCACTGGAGCAAGTGCCGTGATAGGGTTTTCCTCTGTATAACTCGTGGGTTCACTTTTTTTTTCTTTTATGTTTCAAGTTAGATGTTATTCCTCTTTTATATATTTATAGATATAAGCATGGAAATAATTCATTCCTATAAATACATCTGTGTGACGGGAAGAATATTTTCTGTTTTATTTTTAAATTTTATTTTTTAAAATTTTGAAATTTAATTTTATTTATGTTTTTATACAGCACGTTATTATTAGTTATGTATTTTATGCATATACATGTATACAGGTCAATCCAAATCTCCCAACTCATCCCACCACCACCACCCCATGGATTCCCACACTTGGTGTCCATACGTTTGTTCTCTACCTCTGTGTCTCTATTTCTTCCCTGCAAACCAGTTCATCTGTACCATTTTTAGGCTCCACATATATGCGTTAATAGACAATATTTGTTTTCCTCTTTCTGACTTACTTCATTCTGTATGACAGTCTCTCGATCCATCGATGTCTCTACAAATGACCCAGTTTCATTCCTTTTTATGGCCGAGTCATATTCCATTTTATATATGTACCACATCTTTATCCATTCATCTGTCTGTGGGCATTTAGGTTGCTTCCATTACCTGGCTATTGTAAATAGTGCTGCAACGAACATTGTGGTGAATGTGCCTTTTTGAAATACGGTTTTCTCTGGGTATATGCCCAGAAGTGGGATTGCTGGATCAGATGGTAATTCTATTTCTAGTTTTTTTAAGGAAACTCCATACTGTTCTCCATAGTGACTGTATCAATTTACATTCCCACCAATTGTGGAAAAGGGCTGCTTTCGTCCACACCCTCCCCAGAACTGGTTGTTTGTAGATTTTCTGATGATGCTGATTCTAACAGGTGTGAGGTGATACCTCATTGTAGTTTTGATTTGCATTTCTCTAATAATTAGTGCTGTTGAGCAGCTTTTCATGTGCGTCTTGGCCATCTCTGTGTCTCCTTTGAAGAAACGTCTCTTTAGATCTTCTGCCCATTTTTTGGGGGGTTGTTTGTTTTTTTAATATTAAGCTGCATGAGCTGTTTATATATATTGGAGATTAAACCTCTGTTCATTGATTCGTCTGCAACGATTTTCGCCCATTCTGAGGGATTCCTTTTTCCATTCCCGTGTTTTTTAACAAAAAAGGAAAGAAAGGAAAAGAAGCAGAACACTAATGTGCGTAAAATATGCCTTTTGAAACGGTCGTTTTGAAATATGGACGTCCTTTGAATTTTTTGGTCGATATGTGACCCCAGGATTTGTTTTCAGGGCAGGTGTCATTTACAGGCCTGCAATGATTTTGAATATCAACTGACCATTAGCGTTGGGATTAAAGCTGCTGTTGTGTGAAACGGCCACAATGTGGCAGCAGTTCACCCTTACCAAATCTGGTTACTAGGGCAAGAGAGCCTCAGTGGAAGTGGTGTTCTAGATTGGAGTTTAGAATGGAATGTGCCAGGAGAAAGCCCCTCACGTTTGTCTCACTACTTCTTGTTCGTGTTTTTAATTTAAGTTTTTATTTTTTATTACAGCAAGTTTGATTACAATGTTTGGCTTGTTGTAGGTGTAAGATGTGGTTCTTTTACACATATACATATGACTGTTCTTCTTGGGATCCTTTTCCCATGTACGTTATGACAGAATGTTGAGTAGTCCTCTCTTGGTATTCTGTAGGTCTTTGGTGATTATATATGTCACCTGTGTTTGTATATGTCTGTTAACCCCGATATCATAATGAAACCAATCCTCACACCTTTCCATTGGTGAACCATAAGTATGTTTAATGAATCTGTGATTGCCCTTCTCCGTGGAAATATCTGCCCTGGTATCCATTTTTAGGTAACACCTATAAGTGATATGATAGGATATGTGTCTTTCACTTTCTGACTTACTACAAGTCACGTGATTACTTCTAGACTCATCTACGGTGCTGCAAATGGCATTGTGTCCTTTTTTCCCTTGGCTTCTCTTCTGCCTTAGCGGGGTCCTTTTTCAACAATGTGATTCCCTGAGGGTTGTGGATTAGCTGACCTGGGCAGCCTTACCCTGCCGGCCCGCCCTCCCCAGGTGTGCCTTGTTGAGATCAATATAAACAGAGCTCCAGGCAGCAATAGCCCCTGAAGCTGTGCCTGACTCCATATTCTCTGCCCCGTCAGCAGTCTCGGGGCTGTGCTGGTGGGAGGGAGTGAGGGGCCACAGCTTTGTGGGTGGCCCTGTGTGAGTGGGGTTCTGCTGGCCTTTCTGCAGGAGTTGCCAGGCTGCCGCCTGTAAAGAAGAGGATGTGTCACCCATACCTTCCGCTGGAATTTCTCTCCGGACAGAGGTGAGGAAGTAAAAAAGCAGTGGGGTCCGGGACAGGAGGGGTATCTCAGGCAGGGCAATGGAAAGCTTCTGGAAGAGCGCCCGGGGCCAGGACCACGCTGGCTGGCTTGCAGGCACCAAGTTGGCCTGCGTGCTGTCGCTGGTGTGGCTCCACGGTCCTTCCTCTAGGCTTTCAAGCCCTTGTACATATTCAGGTGTTTTACCTGGAAAGGGTCGGAACAGATCAGAAGCAGCTGGCCTGGGGCTCAGCTCACGTTTACTCACAGATGCCTCGGCCCGCTCCCCCAGCTTTTCAATGAGGACGCTCCTTGTGTGGGTGGTGGGTGGCTGGCTGTATGGGAGATGGTTCCCCACCTCTGACCAATTTCAGAATTGTTTACCGCTGGAGCAAGTGCCGTGATAGGGTTTTCCTCTGTATAACTCGTGGGTTCAATTTTTTTTTCTTTTTTGGTTCAAGTTAGATTTTATTCCTCTTTTATGTATTTATAAATATAAGCATGGAAATAATTCATTCCTATAAATACATCTGTGTGACGGGAAGAATTTTTTATGTTTTATTTTTAAATTTTATTTTTTAAAATTTTGAAATTTAATTTTATTTATGTTTTTATACAGCACGTTATTATTAGTTATGTATTTTATGCATATACATGTATACAGGTCAATCCCAATCTCCCAACTCATCCCACCACCACCACCCCATGGATTCCCACACTTGGTGTCCATACGTTTGTTCTCTACCTCTGTGTCTCTATTTCTTCCCTGCAAACCAGTTCATCTGTACCATTTTTAGGCTCCACATATATGCATTAATATACAATATTTGTTTTCCTCTTTCTGACTTACTTCATTCTGTATGACAGTCTCTCGATCCATCGATGTCTCTACAAATGACCCAGTTTCATTCCTTTTAATGGCCGAGTAATATTCCATTTTATATATGTACCACATCTTTATCCATTCATCTGTCTGTGGGCATTTATGTTGCTTCCATTACCTGGCTATTGTAAATAGTGCTGCAATGAACATTGTGGTGAATGTGCCTTTTAGATTTACGGTTTTCTCTGGGTATATGCCCAGAAGTGGGATTGCTGGATCAGATGGTAATTCTATTTCTAGTTTTTTTAAGGAAATTCCATACTGTTCTCCATAGTGACTGTATCAATTTACATTCCCACCAATAGTGGAAGAGGGCTCCTTTTGTCCACACCCTCCCCAGAATTGGTTGTTTGTAGATTTTCTGATGATGCCGATTCTAACAGGTGTGAGGTGATACCTCATTGTAGTTTTGATTTGCATTTCTCTAATAATTAGTGCTGTTGAGCAGCTTTTCATGTGCGTCTTGGCCATCTCTGTGTCTCCTTTGAAGAAACGTCTCTTTAGATCTTCTGCCCATTTTTTTGGGGTTGTTTGTTTTTTTAATATTAAGCTGCATGAACTGTTTATATATATTGGAGATTAAACCTCTGTCCATTGATTCGTCTGCAACGATTTTCGCCCATTCTGAGGGATGCCTTTTTCCATTCCCGTGTTTTTTAACAAAAAAGGAAAGAAAGGAAAAGAAGCAGAACACTAATGTGCGTAAAATATGCCTTTTGAAACGGTCGTTTTGAAATATGGACGTCCTTTGAATTTTCTGGTCGATATATGACCCCAGGATTTGTCTTCAGGGCAGGTGTCATTTACAGGCCTGCAATGATTTTGAATATCAACTGACCATTAGCGTTGGGATTAAAGCTGCTGTTGTGTGAAACGGCCACAATGTGGCAGCAGTTCACCCTTACCAAATCTGGTTACTAGGGCAAGAGAGCCTCAGTGGAAGTGGTGTTCTAGATTGGAGTTTAGAATGGAATGTGCCAGGAGAAAGCCCCTCACGTTTGTCTCACTACTTCTTGTTCGTGTTTTTAATTTAATTTTTTTTATTTTTTATTACAGCAAGTTTGATTACAATGTTTGGCTTGTTGTAGGTGTGGAAGATGTGGTTCTTTTACACATATACAAATGACTGTTCTTCTTGGGATCCTTTTCCCATGTACGTTATGACAGAATGTTGAGTAGTCCTCTCTTGGTATTCTGTAGGTCTTTGGTGATTATATATGTAACCTGTGTTTGTATATGTCTGTTAACCCCGATATCGTAATGAAACCAATCCTCACACCTTTCCATTGGTGAACCATAAGTTTGTTTAATGAATCTGTGATTGCCCTTCTCCGTGGAAATATCTGCCCTGGTATCCATTTTTAGGTAACACCTATAAGTGATATGATATGATATGTATCTTTCACTTTCTGACTTACTACAAGTCACGTGATTACTTCTAGACTCATCTACGGTGCTGCAAATGGCATTGTGTCCTTTTTTCCCTTGGCTTCTCTTCTGCCTTAGCGGGGTCCATTTTCAACAATGTGATTCCCTGAGGGTTGTGGATTAGCTGACCTGGGCGGCCTTACCCTGCCGGCCCGCCCTCCCCAGGTGTGCCTTGTTGAGATCAATATAAACAGAGCTCCAGGCAGCAATAGCCCCTGAAGCTGTGCCTGACTCCATATTCTCTGCCGCGTCAGCAGTCTCGGGGCTGTGCTGGTGGGAGGGAGTGAGGGGCCACAGCTTTGTGGGTGGCCCGGTGTGAGTGGGGTTCTGCTGGCCTTTCTGCAGGATTTGCCAGGCTGCCGCCTGTAAAGAAGAGGATGTGTCACCCATACCTTCCGCTGGAATTTCTCTCCGGACAGAGGTGAGGAAGGAAAAAAGCAGTGGGGGCCGGGACAGGAGGGGTATTTCAGGCTGGGCAATGGAAAGCTTCTGGAAGAGCGCCAGGGTCCAGGACCACGCTGGCTGGCCTGCAGGCACCAAGTTGGCCTGCGTGCTGTCGCTGGTGTGGCTCCACGGTCCTTCCTCTAGGCTTTCAAGCCCTTGTACATATTCAGGTGTTTTACCTGGAAAGGGTGGGAACAGTTCAGCAGCAGCTGGCCTGGGGCTCAGCTCACGTTTACTCACAGATGCCTCGGCACGGTCCCCCAGCTTTGCAATGAGGACGCTCCTTGCGTGGGGGTTGGGTTGCTGGCTGTATGGGAGATGGTTCCCCACCTCTGACCAGTTTCAGAATTGTTTACCACTGGAGCAAGTGCCGTGATAGGGTTTTCCTCTGTATAACTCGTGGGTTCACTTTTTTTTTCTTTTATGTTTCAAGTTAGATGTTATTCCTCTTTTATGTATTTATAGATATAAGCATGGAAATAATTCATTCCTATAAATACATCTGTGTGACGGGAAGAACTTTTTTCTGTTTTATTTTTAAATTTTATTTTTTAAAATTTTGAAATTTATTTATTTTTTTATACAGCACGTTATTATTAGTTATGTATTTTATGCATATACATGTATACAGAACAATCCCAAACTCCCAACTCATCCCACCACCACCACCCCATGGCTTCCCACACTTGGTGTCCATACGTTTGTTCTCTACCTCTGTGTCTCTATTTCTTCCCTGAAAACCAGTTCATCTGTACCATTTTTAGGCTCCACATATATGCGTTAATAGACAATATTTGTTTTCCTCTTTCTGACTTACTTCATTCTGTATGACAGTCTCTCGATCCATCGATGTCTCTACAAATGACCCAGTTTCATTCCTTTTTATGGCCGAGTCATATTCCATTTTATATATGTACCACATCTTTATCCATTCATCTGTCTGTGGGCATTTAGGTTGCTTCCATTACCTGGCTATTGTAAATAGTGCTGCAACGAACATTGTGGTGAATGTGCCTTTTTGAAATACGGTTTTCTCTGGGTATATGCCCAGAAGTGGGATTGCTGGATCAGATGGTAATTCTATTTCTAGTTTTTTAATGAAACTCCATACTGTTCTCCATAGTGACTGTATCAATTTACATTCCCACCAATAGTGGAAGAGGGCTCCTTTTGTCCACACCCTCCCCAGAATTGGTTGTTTGTAGATTTTCTGATGATGCCGATTCTAACAGGTGTGAGGTGATACCTCATTGTAGTTTTGATTTGCATTTCTCTAATAATTAGTGCTGTTGAGCAGCTTTTCATGTGCGTCTTGGCCATCTCTGTGTCTCCTTTGAAGAAACGTCTCTTTAGATCTTCTGCCCATTTTTTTTGGGATGTTTGTTTTTTTAATATTAAGCTGTATGAGCTGTTTATATATATTGGAGATTGAACCTGTGTCCATTGATTCGTTTGCAACGATTTTCGCCCATTCTGAGGGATGCCTTTTTCCATTCCCGTGTTTTTTAACAAAAATGGAAAGAAAGGAAAAGAAGCAGAACACTAATGTGCGTAAAATATGCCTTTTGAAACGGTCGTTTTGAAATATGGACGTCCTTTGAATTTTTTGGTCGATATGTGACCCCAGGATTTGTTTTCAGGGCAGGTGTCATTTACAGGCCTGCAATGATTTTGAATATCAACTGACCATTAGCGTTGGGATTAAAGCTGCTGTTGTGTGAAACGGCCACAAGGTGGCAGCAGTTCACCCTTACCAAATCTGGTTACTAGGGCAAGAGAGCCTCAGTGGAAGTGGTGTTCTAGATTGGAGTTTAGAATGGAATGTGCCAGGAGAAAGCCCCTCACGTTTGTCTCACTACTTCTTGTTCGTGTTTTTAATTTAATTTTTTATTTTTTATTACAGCAAGTTTGATTACAATGTTCGGCTTGTTGTAGGTGTGGAAGATGTGGTTCTTTTACACATATACAGATGTCTGTTCTTCCTGGGATCCTTTTCCCATGTACGTTATGACAGAATGTTGAGTAGTCCTCTCTTGGTATTCTGTAGGTCTTTGGTGATTATATATGTCACCTGTGTTTGTATATGTCTGTTAACCCCGATATCGTAGTGAAACCAATCCTCACACCTTTCCATTGGTGAACCATAAGTTTGTTTAATGAATCTGTGATTGCCCTTCTCCGTGGAAATATCTGCCCTGGTATCCATTTTTAGGTAACACCTATAAGTGATATGATATGGTATGTGTCTTTCACTTTCTGACTTACTACAAGTCACGTGATTACTTCTAGACTCATCTACGGTGCTGCAAATGGCATTGTGTCCTTTTTTCCCTTGGCTTCTCTTCTGCCTTAGCGAGGTCCATTTTCAACAATGTGATTCCCTGAGGGTTGTGGATTAGCTGACCTGGGCAGCCTTACCCTGCCGGCCCGCCCTCCCCAGGTGTGCCTCGTTGAAGTCAATGTAAACAGAGCTCCAGGCAGCAATAGCCCCTGAAGCTGTGCCTGACTCCATATTCTCTGCCCCGTCAGCAGTCTCGGGGCTGTGCTGGTGGGAGGGAGTGAGGGGCCACAGCTTTGTGGGTGGCCCGGTGTGAGTGGGGTTCTGCTGGCCTTTCTGCAGGATTTGCCAGGCTGCCGCCTGTAAAGAAGAGGATGTGTCACCCATACCTTCCGCTGGAATTTCTCTCCGGACAGAGGTGAGGAAGGAAAAAAGCAGTGGGGGCCGGGACAGGAGGGGTATTTCAGGCTGGGCAATGGAAAGCTTCTGGAAGAGCGCCAGGGTCCAGGACCACGCTGGCTGGCCTGCAGGCACCAAGTTGGCCTGCGTGCTGTCGCTGGTGTGGCTCCACGGTCCTTCCTCTAGGCTTTCAAGCCCTTGTACATATTCAGGTGTTTTACCTGGAAAGGGTGGGAACAGTTCAGCAGCAGCTGGCCTGGGGCTCAGCTCACGTTTACTCACAGATGCCTCGGCACGGTCCCCCAGCTTTGCAATGAGGACGCTCCTTGCGTGGGGGTTGGGTTGCTGGCTGTATGGGAGATGGTTCCCCACCTCTGACCAATTTCAGAATTGTTTACCACTGGAGCAAGTGCCGTGATAGGGTTTTCCTCTGTATAACTCGTGGGTTCACTTTTTTTTTCTTTTATGTTTCAAGTTAGATGTTATTCCTCTTTTATGTATTTATAGATATAAGCATGGAAATAATTCATTCCTATAAATACATCTGTGTGACGGGAAGAACTTTTTTCTGTTTTATTTTTAAATTTTATTTTTTAAAATTTTGAAATTTATTTATTTTTTTATACAGCACGTTATTATTAGTTATGTATTTTATGCATATACATGTATACAGAACAATCCCAAACTCCCAACTCATCCCACCACCACCACCCCATGGCTTCCCACACTTGGTGTCCATACGTTTGTTCTCTACCTCTGTGTCTCTATTTCTTCCCTGAAAACCAGTTCATCTGTACCATTTTTAGGCTCCACATATATGCGTTAATAGACAATATTTGTTTTCCTCTTTCTGACTTACTTCATTCTGTATGACAGTCTCTCGATCCATCGATGTCTCTACAAATGACCCAGTTTCATTCCTTTTTATGGCCGAGTCATATTCCATTTTATATATGTACCACATCTTTATCCATTCATCTGTCTGTGGGCATTTAGGTTGCTTCCATTACCTGGCTATTGTAAATAGTGCTGCAACGAACATTGTGGTGAATGTGCCTTTTTGAAATACGGTTTTCTCTGGGTATATGCCCAGAAGTGGGATTGCTGGATCAGATGGTAATTCTATTTCTAGTTTTTTAAGGAAACTCCATACTGTTCTCCATAGTGACTGTATCAATTTACATTCCCACCAATAGTGGAAGAGGGCTCCTTTTGTCCACACCCTCCCCAGAATTGGTTGTTTGTAGATTTTCTGATGATGCCGATTCTAACAGGTGTGAGGTGATACCTCATTGTAGTTTTGATTTGCATTTCTCTAATAATTAGTGCTGTTGAGCAGCTTTTCATGTGCGTCTTGGCCATCTCTGTGTCTCCTTTGAAGAAACGTCTCTTTAGATCTTCTGCCCATTTTTTTTGGGATGTTTGTTTTTTTAATATTAAGCTGCATGAGCTGTTTATATATATTGGAGATTGAACCTGTGTCCATTGATTCGTTTGCAACGATTTTCGCCCATTCTGAGGGATGCCTTTTTCCATTCCCGTGTTTTTTAACAAAAATGGAAAGAAAGGAAAAGAAGCAGAACACTAATGTGCGTAAAATATACCTTTTGAAACGGTCGTTTTGAAATATGGACGTCCTTTGAATTTTTTGGTCGATATGTGACCCCAGGATTTGTTTTCAGGGCAGGTGTCATTTACAGGCCTGCAATGATTTTGAATATCAACTGACCATTAGCGTTGGGATTAAAGCTGCTGTTGTGTGAAACGGCCACAAGGTGGCATCAGTTCACCCTTACCAAATCTGGTTACTAGGGCAAGAGAGCCTCAGTGGAAGTGGTGTTCTAGATTGGAGTTTAGAATGGAATGTGCCAGGAGAAAGCCCCTCACGTTTGTCTCACTACTTCTTGTTCGTGTTTTTAATTTAATTTTTTTTATTTTTTATTACAGCAAGTTTGATTACAATGTTTGGCTTGTTGTAGGTGTGGAAGATGTGGTTCTTTTACACATATACAGATGTCTGTTCTTCCTGGGATCCTTTTCCCATGTACGTTATGACAGAATGTTGAGTAGTCCTCTCTTGGTATTCTGTAGGTCTTTGGTGATTATATATGTCACCTGTGTTTGTATATGTCTGTTAACCCCGATATCGTAATGAAACCAATCCTCACACCTTTCCATTGGTGAACCATAAGTTTGTTTAATGAATCTGTGATTGCCCTTCTCCGTGGAAATATCTGCCCTGGTATCCATTTTTAGGTAACACCTATAAGTGATATGATATGGTATGTGTCTTTCACTTTCTGACTTACTACAAGTCACGTGATTACTTCTAGACTCATCTACGGTGCTGCAAATGGCATTGTGTCCTTTTTTCCCTTGGCTTCTCTTCTGCCTTAGCGAGTTCCATTTTCAACAATGTGATTCCCTGAGGGTTGTGGATTAGCTGACCTGGGCAGCCTTACCCTGCCGGCCCGCCCTCCCCAGGTGTGCCTCGTTGAAGTCAATGTAAACAGAGCTCCAGGCAGCAATAGCCCCTGAAGCTGTGCCTGACTCCATATTCTCTGCCCCGTCAGCAGTCTCGGGGCTGTGCTGGTGGGAGGGAGTGAGGGGCCACAGCTTTGTGGGTGGTCCGGTGTGAGTGGGGTTCTGCTGGCCTTTCTGCAGGAGTTGCCAGGCTGCCGCCTGTAAAGAAGAGGATGTGTCACCCATACCTTCCACTGGAATTTCTCTCCGGACAGAGGTGAGGAACGAAAAAAGCAGTGGGGTCCGGGAAGGAGGGGTTTTTCAGGCAGGGCAATGGAAAGCTTCTGGAAGAGCGCCTGGGGCCAGGACCACCCTAGCTGGCCTGCAGGCACCATGTTGGCCTGCGTGCTGTCACTGGTGTGGCTCCACGGTCCTTCCTCTAGGCTTTCAAGCCCTTGTACATATTCAGGTGTTTTACCTGGAAAGGGTGGGAACAGTTCAGCAGCAGCTGGCCTGGGGCTCAGCTCACGTTTACTCACAGATGCCTCAGCACGGTCCCCCAGCTTTGCAATGAGGATGCTCCTTGCGTGGGGGGTGGGTTGCTGGCTGTATGGGAGATGATTCCCCACCTCTGACCAATTTCAGAATTGTTTACCACTGGAGCAAGTGCCCTGATAGGGTTTTCCTCTGTATAACTCGTGGGTTCAGGTTTTTTTTTCTTTTATGGTTCAAGATAGATTTTATTCCTCTTTTATGTATTTATAGATATAAGCATGGAAATAATTCATTCCTATAAATACATCTGTGTGACGGGAAAAACTTTTTTCTGTTTTATTTTTAAATTTTATTTTTTAAAATTTTGAAATTTTATTTATTTTTTTATACAGCACGTTATTATTAGTTATGTATTTTATGCATATACATGTATACAGATCAATCCCAAACTCCCGACTCATCCCACCACCACCACCCCATGGCTTCCCACACTTGGTGTCCATACGTTTGTTCTCTACCTCTGTGTCTCTATTTCTTCCCTGAAAACCAGTTCATCTGTACCATTTTTAGGCTCCACATATATGCGTTAATAGACAATATTTGTTTTCCTCTTTCTGACTTACTTCATTCTGTATGACAGTCTCTCGATCCATCGATGTCTCTACAAATGACCCAGTTTCATTCCTTTTTATGGCCGAGTCATATTCCATTTTATATATGTACCCCATCTTTATCCATTCATCTGTCTGTGGGCATTTAGGTTGCTTCCATTACCTGGCTATTGTAAATAGTGCTGCAACGAACATTGTGGTGAATGTGCCTTTTTGAAATACGGTTTTCTCTGGGTATATGCCCAGAAGTGGGATTGCTGGATCAGATGGTAATTCTATTTCTAGTTTTTTTAAGGAAACTCCATACTGTTCTCCATAGTGACTGTATCAATTTACATTCCCACCAATAGTGGAAGAGGGCTCCTTTTGTCCACACCCTCCCCAGAATTGGTTGTTTGTAGATTTTCTGATGATGCCGATTCTAACAGGTGTGAGGTGATACCTCATTGTAGTTTTGATTTGCATTTCTCTAATAATTAGTGCTGTTGAGCAGCTTTTCATGTGCGTCTTGGCCATCTCTGTGTCTCCTTTGAAGAAACGTCTCTTTAGATCTTCTGCCCATTTTTTTGGGGTTGTTTGTTTTTTTAATATTAAGCTGCATGAGCTGTTTATATATATTGGAGATTAAACCTCTGTCCATTGATTCGTCTGCAACGATTTTCGCCCATTCTGAGGGATTCCTTTTTCCATTCCCGTGTTTTTTAACAAAAAAGGAAAGAAAGGAAAAGAAGCAGAACACTAATGTGCGTAAAATATGCCTTTTGAAACGGTCGTTTTGAAATATGGACGTCCTTTGAATTTTTTGGTCGATATGTGACCCCAGGATTTGTTTTCACGGCAGGTGTCATTTACAGGCCTGCAATGATTTTGAATATCAACTGACCATTAGCGTTGGGATTAAAGCTGCTGTTGTGTGAAACGGCCACAAGGTGGCAGCAGTTCACCCTTACCAAATCTGGTTACTAGGGCAAGAGAGCCTCAGTGGAAGTGGTGTTCTAGATTGGAGTTTAGAATGGAATGTGCCAGGAGAAAGCCCCTCACGTTTGTCTCACTACTTCTTGTTCGTGTTTTTAATTTAATTTTTTTATTTTTTATTACAGCAAGTTTGATTACAATGTTTGGCTTGTTGTAGGTGTGGAAGATGTGGTTCTTTTACACATATACAGATGTCTGTTCTTCCTGGGATCCTTTTCCCATGTACGTTATGACAGAATGTTGAGTAGTCCTCTCTTGGTATTCTGTAGGTCTTTGGTGATCATATATGTCACCTGTGTTTGTATATGTCTGTTAACCCCGATATCGTAATGAAACCAATCCTCACACCTTTCCATTGGTGAACCATAAGTTTGTTTAATGAATCTGTGATTGCCCTTCTCCGTGGAAATATCTGCCCTGGTATCCATTTTTAGGTAACACCTATAAGTGATATGATATGATATGTGTCTTTCACTTTCTGACTTACTACAAGTCACGTGATTACTTCTAGACTCATCTACGGTGCTGCAAATGGCATTGTGTCCTTTTTTCCCTTGGCTTCTCTTCTGCCTTAGCGGTGTCCATTTTCAACAATGTGATTCCCTGAGGGTTGTGGATTAGCTGACCTGGGCAGCCTTACCCTGCCGGCCCGCCCTCCCCAGGTGTGCCTCCTTGAGATCAATATAAACAGCGCTCCAGGCAGCAATAGCCCCTGAAGCTGTGCCTGACTCCATATTCTCTGCCCCGTCAGCAGTCTCGGGGCTGTGCTGGTGGGAGGGAGTGAGGGGCCACAGCTTTGTGGGTGGCCCGGTGTGAGTGGGGTTCTGCTGGCCTTTCTGCAGGAGTTGCCAGGCTGCCGCCTGTAAAGAAGAGGTTGTGTCACCCATACCTACCGCTGGAATTTCTCTCCGGACAGAGGTGAGGAAGGAAAAAAGCAGTGGGGGCCGGGACAGGAGGGGTATCTCAGGCAGGGCAATGGAAAGCTTCTGGAAGAGCGCCCGGGGCCAGGACCACCCTGGCTGGCCTGCAGGCACCAAGTTGGCCTGCGTGCTGTCGCTGGTGTGGCTCCACGGTCCTTCCTCTAGGCTTTCAAGCCCTTGTACATATTCAGGTGTTTTACCTGGAAAGGGTGGGAACAGTTCAGCAGCAGCTGGCCTGGGGCTCAGCTCACGTTTACTCACAGATGCCTCGGCACGGTCCCCCAGCTTTGCAATGAGGATGATCCTTGCGTGGAGGGTGGGTTGATGGCTGTATGGGAGATGCTTCCCCACCTCTGACCAATTTCAGAATTGTTTACCACTGGAGCAAGTGCCCTGATAGGGTTTTCCTCTGTATAACTCGTGGGTTCAGGTTTTTTTTTCTTTTATGGTTCAAGATAGATTTTATTCCTCTTTTATGTATTTATAGATATAAGCATGGAAATAATTCATTCCTATAAATACATCTGTGTGACGGGAAAAACTTTTTTCTGTTTTATTTTTAAATTTTATTTTTTAAAATTTTGAAATTTTATTTATTTTTTTATACAGCACGTTATTATTAGTTATGTATTTTATGCATATACATGTATACAGATCAATCCCAAACTCCCGACTCATCCCACCACCACCACCCCATGGCTTCCCACACTTGGTGTCCATACGTTTGTTCTCTACCTCTGTGTCTCTATTTCTTCCCTGAAAACCAGTTCATCTGTACCATTTTTAGGCTCCACATATATGCGTTAATAGACAATATTTGTTTTCCTCTTTCTGACTTACTTCATTCTGTATGACAGTCTCTCGATCCATCGATGTCTCTACAAATGACCCAGTTTCATTCCTTTTTATGGCCGAGTCATATTCCATTTTATATATGTACCCCATCTTTATCCATTCATCTGTCTGTGGGCATTTAGGTTGCTTCCATTACCTGGCTATTGTAAATAGTGCTGCAACGAACATTGTGGTGAATGTGCCTTTTTGAAATACGGTTTTCTCTGGGTATATGCCCAGAAGTGGGATTGCTGGATCAGATGGTAATTCTATTTCTAGTTTTTTTAAGGAAACTCCATACTGTTCTCCATAGTGACTGTATCAATTTACATTCCCACCAATAGTGGAAGAGGGCTCCTTTTGTCCACACCCTCCCCAGAATTGGTTGTTTGTAGATTTTCTGATGATGCCGATTCTAACAGGTGTGAGGTGATACCTCATTGTAGTTTTGATTTGCATTTCTCTAATAATTAGTGCTGTTGAGCAGCTTTTCATGTGCGTCTTGGCCATCTCTGTGTCTCCTTTGAAGAAACGTCTCTTTAGATCTTCTGCCCATTTTTTTGGGGTTGTTTGTTTTTTTAATATTAAGCTGCATGAGCTGTTTATATATATTGGAGATTAAACCTCTGTCCATTGATTCGTCTGCAACGATTTTCGCCCATTCTGAGGGATTCCTTTTTCCATTCCCGTGTTTTTTAACAAAAAAGGAAAGAAAGGAAAAGAAGCAGAACACTAATGTGCGTAAAATATGCCTTTTGAAACGGTCGTTTTGAAATATGGACGTCCTTTGAATTTTTTGGTCGATATGTGACCCCAGGATTTGTTTTCACGGCAGGTGTCATTTACAGGCCTGCAATGATTTTGAATATCAACTGACCATTAGCGTTGGGATTAAAGCTGCTGTTGTGTGAAACGGCCACAAGGTGGCAGCAGTTCACCCTTACCAAATCTGGTTACTAGGGCAAGAGAGCCTCAGTGGAAGTGGTGTTCTAGATTGGAGTTTAGAATGGAATGTGCCAGGAGAAAGCCCCTCACGTTTGTCTCACTACTTCTTGTTCGTGTTTTTAATTTAATTTTTTTATTTTTTATTACAGCAAGTTTGATTACAATGTTTGGCTTGTTGTAGGTGTGGAAGATGTGGTTCTTTTACACATATACAGATGTCTGTTCTTCCTGGGATCCTTTTCCCATGTACGTTATGACAGAATGTTGAGTCGTCCTCTCTTGGTATTCTGTAGGTCTTTGGTGATCATATATGTCACCTGTGTTTGTATATGTCTGTTAACCCCGATATCGTAATGAAACCAATCCTCACACCTTTCCATTGGTGAACCATAAGTTTGTTTAATGAATCTGTGATTGCCCTTCTCCGTGGAAATATCTGCCCTGGTATCCATTTTTAGGTAACACCTATAAGTGATATGATATGATATGTGTCTTTCACTTTCTGACTTACTACAAGTCACGTGATTACTTCTAGACTCATCTACGGTGCTGCAAATGGCATTGTGTCCTTTTTTCCCTTGGCTTCTCTTCTGCCTTAGCGGTGTCCATTTTCAACAATGTGATTCCCTGAGGGTTGTGGATTAGCTGACCTGGGCAGCCTTACCCTGCCGGCCCGCCCTCCCCAGGTGTGCCTCCTTGAGATCAATATAAACAGCGCTCCAGGCAGCAATAGCCCCTGAAGCTGTGCCTGACTCCATATTCTCTGCCCCGTCAGCAGTCTCGGGGCTGTGTTGGTGGGAGGGAGTGAGGGGCCACAGCTTTGTGGGTGGCCCGGTGTGAGTGGGGTTCTGCTGGCCTTTCTGCAGGAGTTGCCAGGCTGCCGCCTGTAAAGAAGAGGTTGTGTCACCCATACCTACCGCTGGAATTTCTCTCCGGACAGAGGTGAGGAAGGAAAAAAGCAGTGGGGGCCGGGACAGGAGGGGTATCTCAGGCAGGGCAATGGAAAGCTTCTGGAAGAGCGCCCGGGGCCAGGACCACCCTGGCTGGCCTGCAGGCACCAAGTTGGCCTGCGTGCTGTCGCTGGTGTGGCTCCACGGTCCTTCCTCTAGGCTTTCAAGCCCTTGTACATATTCAGGTGTTTTACCTGGAAAGGGTGGGAACAGTTCAGCAGCAGCTGGCCTGGGGCTCAGCTCACGTTTACTCACAGATGCCTCGGCACGGTCCCCCAGCTTTGCAATGAGGATGATCCTTGCGTGGAGGGTGGGTTGATGGCTGTATGGGAGATGCTTCCCCACCTCTGACCAATTTCAGAATTGTTTACCACTGGAGCAAGTGCCCTGATAGGGTTTTCCTCTGTATAACTCGTGGGTTCAGGTTTTTTTTTCTTTTATGGTTCAAGATAGATTTTATTCCTCTTTTATGTATTTATAGATATAAGCATGGAAATAATTCATTCCTATAAATACATCTGTGTGACGGGAAAAACTTTTTTCTGTTTTATTTTTAAATTTTATTTTTTAAAATTTTGAAATTTTATTTATTTTTTTATACAGCACGTTATTATTAGTTATGTATTTTATGCATATACATGTATACAGATCAATCCCAAACTCCCGACTCATCCCACCACCACCACCCCATGGCTTCCCACACTTGGTGTCCATACGTTTGTTCTCTACCTCTGTGTCTCTATTTCTTCCCTGAAAACCAGTTCATCTGTACCATTTTTAGGCTCCACATATATGCGTTAATAGACAATATTTGTTTTCCTCTTTCTGACTTACTTCATTCTGTATGACAGTCTCTCGATCCATCGATGTCTCTACAAATGACCCAGTTTCATTCCTTTTTATGGCCGAGTCATATTCCATTTTATATATGTACCCCATCTTTATCCATTCATCTGTCTGTGGGCATTTAGGTTGCTTCCATTACCTGGCTATTGTAAATAGTGCTGCAACGAACATTGTGGTGAATGTGCCTTTTTGAAATACGGTTTTCTCTGGGTATATGCCCAGAAGTGGGATTGCTGGATCAGATGGTAATTCTATTTCTAGTTTTTTTAAGGAAACTCCATACTGTTCTCCATAGTGACTGTATCAATTTACATTCCCACCAATAGTGGAAGAGGGCTCCTTTTGTCCACACCCTCCCCAGAATTGGTTGTTTGTAGATTTTCTGATGATGCCGATTCTAACAGGTGTGAGGTGATACCTCATTGTAGTTTTGATTTGCATTTCTCTAATAATTAGTGCTGTTGAGCAGCTTTTCATGTGCGTCTTGGCCATCTCTGTGTCTCCTTTGAAGAAACGTCTCTTTAGATCTTCTGCCCATTTTTTTGGGGTTGTTTGTTTTTTTAATATTAAGCTGCATGAGCTGTTTATATATATTGGAGATTAAACCTCTGTCCATTGATTCGTCTGCAACGATTTTCGCCCATTCTGAGGGATTCCTTTTTCCATTCCCGTGTTTTTTAACAAAAAAGGAAAGAAAGGAAAAGAAGCAGAACACTAATGTGCGTAAAATATGCCTTTTGAAACGGTCGTTTTGAAATATGGACGTCCTTTGAATTTTTTGGTCGATATGTGACCCCAGGATTTGTTTTCACGGCAGGTGTCATTTACAGGCCTGCAATGATTTTGAATATCAACTGACCATTAGCGTTGGGATTAAAGCTGCTGTTGTGTGAAACGGCCACAAGGTGGCAGCAGTTCACCCTTACCAAATCTGGTTACTAGGGCAAGAGAGCCTCAGTGGAAGTGGTGTTCTAGATTGGAGTTTAGAATGGAATGTGCCAGGAGAAAGCCCCTCACGTTTGTCTCACTACTTCTTGTTCGTGTTTTTAATTTAATTTTTTTATTTTTTATTACAGCAAGTTTGATTACAATGTTTGGCTTGTTGTAGGTGTGGAAGATGTGGTTCTTTTACACATATACAGATGTCTGTTCTTCCTGGGATCCTTTTCCCATGTACATTATGACAGAATGTTGAGTAGTCCTCTCTTGGTATTCTGTAGGTCTTTGGTGATCATATATGTCACCTGTGTTTGTATATGTCTGTTAACCCCGATATCGTAATGAAACCAATCCTCACACCTTTCCATTGGTGAACCATAAGTTTGTTTAATGAATCTGTGATTGCCCTTCTCCGTGGAAATATCTGCCCTGGTATCCATTTTTAGGTAACACCTATAAGTGATATGATATGATATGTGTCTTTCACTTTCTGACTTACTACAAGTCACGTGATTACTTCTAGACTCATCTACGGTGCTGCAAATGGCATTGTGTCCTTTTTTCCCTTGGCTTCTCTTCTGCCTTAGCGGTGTCCATTTTCAACAATGTGATTCCCTGAGGGTTGTGGATTAGCTGACCTGGGCAGCCTTACCCTGCCGGCCCGCCCTCCCCAGGTGTGCCTCCTTGAGATCAATATAAACAGCGCTCCAGGCAGCAATAGCCCCTGAAGCTGTGCCTGACTCCATATTCTCTGCCCCGTCAGCAGTCTCGGGGCTGTGCTGGTGGGAGGGAGTGAGGGGCCACAGCTTTGTGGGTGGCCCGGTGTGAGTGGGGTTCTGCTGGCCTTTCTGCAGGAGTTGCCAGGCTGCCGCCTGTAAAGAAGAGGTTGTGTCACCCATACCTACCGCTGGAATTTCTCTCCGGACAGAGGTGAGGAAGGAAAAAAGCAGTGGGGGCCGGGACAGGAGGGGTATCTCAGGCAGGGCAATGGAAAGCTTCTGGAAGAGCGCCCGGGGCCAGGACCACCCTGGCTGGCCTGCAGGCACCAAGTTGGCCTGCGTGCTGTCGCTGGTGTGGCTCCACGGTCCTTCCTCTAGGCTTTCAAGCCCTTGTACATATTCAGGTGTTTTACCTGGAAAGGGTGGGAACAGTTCAGCAGCAGCTGGCCTGGGGCTCAGCTCACGTTTACTCACAGATGCCTCGGCACGGTCCCCCAGCTTTGCAATGAGGATGCTCCTTGCGTGGGGGGTGGGTTGCTGGCTGTATGGGAGATGATTCCCCACCTCTGACCAATTTCTGAATTGTTTACCACTGGAGCAAGTGCCCTGATAGGGTTTTCCTCTGTATAACTCGTGGGTTCAGGATTTGTTTTTCTTTTATGGTTCAAGTTAGATTTTATTCCTCTTTTATGTATTTATAGATATAAGCATGGAAATAATTCATTCCTATAAATACATCTGTGTGACGGGAAAAACTTTTTTCTGTTTTATTTTTAAATTTTATTTTTTAAAATTTTGAAATTTTATTTATTTTTTTATACAGCACGTTATTATTAGTTATGTATTTTATGCATATACATGTATACAGATCAATCCCAAACTCCCGACTCATCCCACCACCACCACCCCATGGCTTCCCACACTTGGTGTCCATACGTTTGTTCTCTACCTCTGTGTCTCTATTTCTTCCCTGAAAACCAGTTCATCTGTACCATTTTTAGGCTCCACATATATGCGTTAATAGACAATATTTGTTTTCCTCTTTCTGACTTACTTCATTCTGTATGACAGTCTCTCGATCCATCGATGTCTCTACAAATGACCCAGTTTCATTCCTTTTTATGGCCGAGTCATATTCCATTTTATATATGTACCACATCTTTATCCATTCATCTGTCTGTGGGCATTTAGGTTGCTTCCATTACCTGGCTATTGTAAATAGTGCTGCAACGAACATTGTGGTGAATGTGCCTTTTTGAAATACGGTTTTCTCTGGGTATATGCCCAGAAGTGGGATTGCTGGATCAGATGGTAATTCTATTTCTAGTTTTTTTAAGGAAACTCCATACTGTTCTCCATAGTGACTGTATCAATTTACATTCCCACCAATAGTGGAAGAGGGCTCCTTTTGTCCACACCCTCCCCAGAATTGGTTGTTTGTAGATTTTCTGATGATGCCGATTCTAACAGGTGTGAGGTGATACCTCATTGTAGTTTTGATTTGCATTTCTCTAATAATTAGTGCTGTTGAGCAGCTTTTCATGTGCGTCTTGGCCATCTCTGTGTCTCCTTTGAAGAAACGTCTCTTTAGATCTTCTGCCCATTTTTTTGGGGTTGTTTGTTTTTTTAATATTAAGCTGCATGAGCTGTTTATATATATTGGAGATTAAACCTCTGTCCATTGATTCGTCTGCAACGATTTTCGCCCATTCTGAGGGATTCCTTTTTCCATTCCCGTGTTTTTTAACAAAAAAGGAAAGAAAGGAAAAGAAGCAGAACACTAATGTGCGTAAAATATGCCTTTTGAAACGGTCGTTTTGAAATATGGACGTCCTTTGAATTTTTTGGTCGATATGTGACCCCAGGATTTGTTTTCACGGCAGGTGTCATTTACAGGCCTGCAATGATTTTGAATATCAACTGACCATTAGCGTTGGGATTAAAGCTGCTGTTGTGTGAAACGGCCACAAGGTGGCAGCAGTTCACCCTTACCAAATCTGGTTACTAGGGCAAGAGAGCCTCAGTGGAAGTGGTGTTCTAGATTGGAGTTTAGAATGGAATGTGCCAGGAGAAAGCCCCTCACGTTTGTCTCACTACTTCTTGTTCGTGTTTTTAATTTAATTTTTTTATTTTTTATTACAGCAAGTTTGATTACAATGTTTGGCTTGTTGTAGGTGTGGAAGATGTGGTTCTTTTACACATATACAGATGTCTGTTCTTCCTGGGATCCTTTTCCCATGTACGTTATGACAGAATGTTGAGTCGTCCTCTCTTGGTATTCTGTAGGTCTTTGGTGATCATATATGTCACCTGTGTTTGTATATGTCTGTTAACCCCGATATCGTAATGAAACCAATCCTCACACCTTTCCATTGGTGAACCATAAGTTTGTTTAATGAATCTGTGATTGCCCTTCTCCGTGGAAATATCTGCCCTGGTATCCATTTTTAGGTAACACCTATAAGTGATATGATATGATATGTGTCTTTCACTTTCTGACTTACTACAAGTCACGTGATTACTTCTAGACTCATCTACGGTGCTGCAAATGGCATTGTGTCCTTTTTTCCCTTGGCTTCTCTTCTGCCTTAGCGGTGTCCATTTTCAACAATGTGAATCCCTGAGGGTTGTGGATTAGCTGACCTGGGCAGCCTTACCCTGCCGGCCCGCCCTCCCCAGGTGTGCCTCCTTGAGATCAATATAAACAGCGCTCCAGGCAGCAATAGCCCCTGAAGCTGTGCCTGACTCCATATTCTCTGCCCCGTCAGCAGTCTCGGGGCTGTGCTGGTGGGAGGGAGTGAGGGGCCACAGCTTTGTGGGTGGCCCGGTGTGAGTGGGGTTCTGCTGGCCTTTCTGCAGGAGTTGCCAGGCTGCCGCCTGTAAAGAAGAGGTTGTGTCACCCATACCTACCGCTGGAATTTCTCTCCGGACAGAGGTGAGGAAGGAAAAAAGCAGTGGGGGCCGGGACAGGAGGGGTATCTCAGGCAGGGCAATGGAAAGCTTCTGGAAGAGCGCCCGGGGCCAGGACCACCCTGGCTGGCCTGCAGGCACCAAGTTGGCCTGCGTGCTGTCGCTGGTGTGGCTCCACGGTCCTTCCTCTAGGCTTTCAAGCCCTTGTACATATTCAGGTGTTTTACCTGGAAAGGGTGGGAAAAGTTCAGCAGCAGCTGGCCTGGGGCTCAGCTCACGTTTACTCACAGATGCCTCGGCACGGTCCCCCAGCTTTGCAATGAGGATGATCCTTGCGTGGAGGGTGGGTTGATGGCTGTATGGGAGATGCTTCCCCACCTCTGACCAATTTCAGAATTGTTTACCACTGGAGCAAGTGCCCTGATAGGGTTTTCCTCTGTATAACTCGTGGGTTCAGGTTTTTTTTTCTTTTATGGTTCAAGATAGATTTTATTCCTCTTTTATGTATTTATAGATATAAGCATGGAAATAATTCATTCCTATAAATACATCTGTGTGACGGGAAAAACTTTTTTCTGTTTTATTTTTAAATTTTATTTTTTAAAATTTTGAAATTTTATTTATTTTTTTATACAGCACGTTATTATTAGTTATGTATTTTATGCATATACATGTATACAGATCAATCCCAAACTCCCGACTCATCCCACCACCACCACCCCATGGCTTCCCACACTTGGTGTCCATACGTTTGTTCTCTACCTCTGTGTCTCTATTTCTTCCCTGAAAACCAGTTCATCTGTACCATTTTTAGGCTCCACATATATGCGTTAATAGACAATATTTGTTTTCCTCTTTCTGACTTACTTCATTCTGTATGACAGTCTCTCGATCCATCGATGTCTCTACAAATGACCCAGTTTCATTCCTTTTTATGGCCGAGTCATATTCCATTTTATATATGTACCACATCTTTATCCATTCATCTGTCTGTGGGCATTTAGGTTGCTTCCATTACCTGGCTATTGTAAATAGTGCTGCAACGAACATTGTGGTGAATGTGCCTTTTTGAAATACGGTTTTCTCTGGGTATATGCCCAGAAGTGGGATTGCTGGATCAGATGGTAATTCTATTTCTAGTTTTTTTAAGGAAACTCCATACTGTTCTCCATAGTGACTGTATCAATTTACATTCCCACCAATAGTGGAAGAGGGCTCCTTTTGTCCACACCCTCCCCAGAATTGGTTGTTTGTAGATTTTCTGATGATGCCGATTCTAACAGGTGTGAGGTGATACCTCATTGTAGTTTTGATTTGCATTTCTCTAATAATTAGTGCTGTTGAGCAGCTTTTCATGTGCGTCTTGGCCATCTCTGTGTCTCCTTTGAAGAAACGTCTCTTTAGATCTTCTGCCCATTTTTTTGGGGTTGTTTGTTTTTTTAATATTAAGCTGCATGAGCTGTTTATATATATTGGAGATTAAACCTCTGTCCATTGATTCGTCTGCAACGATTTTCGCCCATTCTGAGGGATTCCTTTTTCCATTCCCGTGTTTTTTAACAAAAAAGGAAAGAAAGGAAAAGAAGCAGAACACTAATGTGCGTAAAATATGCCTTTTGAAACGGTCGTTTTGAAATATGGACGTCCTTTGAATTTTTTGGTCGATATGTGACCCCAGGATTTGTTTTCACGGCAGGTGTCATTTACAGGCCTGCAATGATTTTGAATATCAACTGACCATTAGCGTTGGGATTAAAGCTGCTGTTGTGTGAAACGGCCACAAGGTGGCAGCAGTTCACCCTTACCAAATCTGGTTACTAGGGCAAGAGAGCCTCAGTGGAAGTGGTGTTCTAGATTGGAGTTTAGAATGGAATGTGCCAGGAGAAAGCCCCTCACGTTTGTCTCACTACTTCTTGTTCGTGTTTTTAATTTAATTTTTTTATTTTTTATTACAGCAAGTTTGATTACAATGTTTGGCTTGTTGTAGGTGTGGAAGATGTGGTTCTTTTACACATATACAGATGTCTGTTCTTCCTGGGATCCTTTTCCCATGTACGTTATGACAGAATGTTGAGTCGTCCTCTCTTGGTATTCTGTAGGTCTTTGGTGATCATATATGTCACCTGTGTTTGTATATGTCTGTTAACCCCGATATCGTAATGAAACCAATCGTCACACCTTTCCATTGGTGAACCATAAGTTTGTTTAATGAATCTGTGATTGCCCTTCTCCGTGGAAATATCTGCCCTGGTATCCATTTTTAGGTAACACCTATAAGTGATATGATATGATATGTGTCTTTCACTTTCTGACTTACTACAAGTCACGTGATTACTTCTAGACTCATCTACGGTGCTGCAAATGGCATTGTGTCCTTTTTTCCCTTGGCTTCTATTCTGCCTTAGCGGTGTCCATTTTCAACAATGTGATTCCCTGAGGGTTGTGGATTAGCTGACCTGGGCAGCCTTACCCTGCCGGCCCGCCCTCCCCAGGTGTGCCTCCTTGAGATCAATATAAACAGCGCTCCAGGCAGCAATAGCCCCTGAAGCTGTGCCTGACTCCATATTCTCTGCCCCGTCAGCAGTCTCGGGGCTGTGCTGGTGGGAGGGAGTGAGGGGCCACAGCTTTGTGGGTGGCCCGGTGTGAGTGGGGTTCTGCTGGCCTTTCTGCAGGAGTTGCCAGGCTGCCGCCTGTAAAGAAGAGGTTGTGTCACCCATACCTACCGCTGGAATTTCTCTCCGGACAGAGGTGAGGAAGGAAAAAAGCAGTGGGGGCCGGGACAGGAGGGGTATCTCAGGCAGGGCAATGGAAAGCTTCTGGAAGAGCGCCCGGGGCCAGGACCACCCTGGCTGGCCTGCAGGCACCAAGTTGGCCTGCGTGCTGTCGCTGGTGTGGCTCCACGGTCCTTCCTCTAGGCTTTCAAGCCCTTGTACATATTCAGGTGTTTTACCTGGAAAGGGTGGGAACAGTTCAGCAGCAGCTGGCCTGGGGCTCAGCTCACGTTTACTCACAGATGCCTCGGCACGGTCCCCCAGCTTTGCAATGAGGATGATCCTTGCGTGGAGGGTGGGTTGATGGCTGTATGGGAGATGCTTCCCCACCTCTGACCAATTTCAGAATTGTTTACCACTGGAGCAAGTGCCCTGATAGGGTTTTCCTCTGTATAACTCGTGGGTTCAGGTTTTTTTTTTCTTTTATGGTTCAAGATAGATTTTATTCCTCTTTTATGTATTTATAGATATAAGCATGGAAATAATTCATTCCTATAAATACATCTGTGTGACGGGAAGAACTTTTTTCTGTTTTATTTTTAAATTTTATTTTTTAAAATTTTGAAATTTAATTTTATTTATTTTTTTTATACAGCACGTTATTATTAGTTATGTATTTTATGCATATACATGTATACAGGTCAATCCAAAACTCCCAACTCATCCCACCACCACCACCCCATGGCTTCCCACACTTGGTGTCCATACGTTTGTTCTCTACCTCTGTGTCTCTATTTCTTCCCTGCAAACCAGTTCATCTGTACCATTTTTAGGCTCCACATATATGCGTTAATAGACAATATTTGTTTTCCTCTTTCTGACTTACTTCATTCTGTATGACAGTCCCTCGATCCATCGATGTCTCTACAAATGAACCAGTTTCATTCCTTTTTATGGCCGAGTCATATTCCATTTTATATATGTACCACATCTTTATCCATTCATCTGTCTGTGGGCATTTAGGTTGCTTCCATTACCTGGCTATTGTAAATAGTGCTGCAACGAACATTGTGGTGAATGTGCCTTTTTGAAATACGGTTTTCTCTGGGTATATGCCCAGAAGTGGGATTGCTGGATCAGATGGTAATTCTATTTCTAGTTTTTTTAAGGAAACTCCATACTGTTCTCCATAGTGACTGTATCAATTTACATTCCCACCAATAGTGGAAGAGGGCTCCTTTTGTCCACACCCTCCCCAGAATTGGTTGTTTGTAGATTTTCTGATGATGCCGATTCTAACAGGTGTGAGGTGAAATCTCATTGTAGTTTTGATTTGCCTTTCTCTGATAATTAGTGCTGTTGAGCAGCTTTTCATGTGCGTCTTGGCCATCTCTGTGTCTCCTTCGAAGAAACATCTCTTTAGATCTTCTTCCCATTTTTTTTGGGTTGTTTGTTTTTTTAATATTAAGCTGCATGAGCTGTTTATATATATTGGAGATTAAACCTCTGTCCATTGATTCGTCTGCAACGATTTTCGCCCATTCTGACGGATGCTTTTTTCCATTCCCGTTTTTTTTTTAACAAAAAAGGAAAGAAAGGAAAAGAAGCAGAACACTAATGTGCCTAAAATATGCCTTTTGAAACGGTCGTTTTGACATATGGACGTCCTTTGAATTTTTTGGTCGATATGTGACCCCAGGATTTGTTTTCAGGGCAGGTGTCATTTACAGGCCTGCAATGATTTTGAATATCAACTGACCATTAGCGTTGGGATTAAAGCTGCTGTTGTGTGAAACGGCCACAAGGTGGCAGCAGTTCACCCTTACCAAATCTGGTTACTAGGGCAAGAGAGCCTCAGTGGAAGTGGTGTTCTAGATTGGAGTTTAGAATGGAATGTGCCAGGAGAAAGCCCCTCACGTTTGTCTCACTACTTCTTGTTCGTGTTTTTAATTTAATTTTTTATTTTTTATTACAGCAAGTTTGATTACAATGTTTGGCTTGTTGTAGGTGTGGAAGATGTGGTTCTTTTACACATATACACATGTCTGTTCTTCCTGGGGTCCTTTTCCCATGTACGTTATGACAGAATGTTGAGTAGTCCTCTCTTGGTATTCTGTAGGTCTTTGGTGATTATATATGTCACCTGTGTTTGTATATGTCTGTTAACCCCGATATCGTAATGAAACCAATCCTCACACCTTTCCATTGGTGAACCATAAGTTTGTTTAATGAATCTGTGATTGCCCTTCTCCGTGGAAATATCTGCCCTGGTATCCATTTTTAGGTAACACCTATAAGTGATATGATATGATATGTATCTTTCACTTTCTGACTTACTACAAGTCACGTGATTACTTCTAGACTCATCTACGGTGCTGCAAATGGCATTGTGTCCTTTTTTCCCTTGGCTTCTCTTCTGCCTTAGCGGGGTCCATTTTCAACAATGTGATTCCCTGAGGGTTGTGGATTAGCTGACCTGGGCGGCCTTACCCTGCCGGCCCGCCCTCCCCAGGTGTGCCTTGTTGAGATCAATATAAACAGAGCTCCAGGCAGCAATAGCCCCTGAAGCTGTGCCTGACTCCATATTCTCTGCCCCGTCAGCAGTCTCGGGGCTGTGCTGGTGGGAGGGAGTGAGGGGCCACAGCTTTGTGGGTGGCCCGGTGTGAGTGGGGTTCTGCTGGCCTTTCTGCAGGATTTGCCAGGCTGCCGCCTGTAAAGAAGAGGATGTGTCACCCATACCTTCCGCTGGAATTTCTCTCCGGACAGAGGTGAGGAAGGAAAAAAGCAGTGGGGGCCGGGACAGGAGGGGTATTTCAGGCTGGGCAATGGAAAGCTTCTGGAAGAGCGCCAGGGTCCAGGACCACGCTGGCTGGCCTGCAGGCACCAAGTTGGCCTGCGTGCTGTCGCTGGTGTGGCTCCACGGTCCTTCCTCTAGGCTTTCAAGCCCTTGTACATATTCAGGTGTTTTACCTGGAAAGGGTGGGAACAGTTCAGCAGCAGCTGGCCTGGGGCTCAGCTCACGTTTACTCACAGATGCCTCGGCACGGTCCCCCAGCTTTGCAATGAGGACGCTCCTTGCGTGGGGGTTGGGTTGCTGGCTGTATGGGAGATGGTTCCCCACCTCTGACCAGTTTCAGAATTGTTTACCACTGGAGCAAGTGCCGTGATAGGGTTTTCCTCTGTATAACTCGTGGGTTCACTTTTTTTTTCTTTTATGTTTCAAGTTAGATGTTATTCCTCTTTTATGTATTTATAGATATAAGCATGGAAATAATTCATTCCTATAAATACATCTGTGTGACGGGAAGAACTTTTTTCTGTTTTATTTTTAAATTTTATTTTTTAAAATTTTGAAATTTATTTATTTTTTTATACAGCACGTTATTATTAGTTATGTATTTTATGCATATACATGTATACAGAACAATCCCAAACTCCCAACTCATCCCACCACCACCACCCCATGGCTTCCCACACTTGGTGTCCATACGTTTGTTCTCTACCTCTGTGTCTCTATTTCTTCCCTGAAAACCAGTTCATCTGTACCATTTTTAGGCTCCACATATATGCGTTAATAGACAATATTTGTTTTCCTCTTTCTGACTTACTTCATTCTGTATGACAGTCTCTCGATCCATCGATGTCTCTACAAATGACCCAGTTTCATTCCTTTTTATGGCCGAGTCATATTCCATTTTATATATGTACCACATCTTTATCCATTCATCTGTCTGTGGGCATTTAGGTTGCTTCCATTACCTGGCTATTGTAAATAGTGCTGCAACGAACATTGTGGTGAATGTGCCTTTTTGAAATACGGTTTTCTCTGGGTATATGCCCAGAAGTGGGATTGCTGGATCAGATGGTAATTCTATTTCTAGTTTTTTAATGAAACTCCATACTGTTCTCCATAGTGACTGTATCAATTTACATTCCCACCAATAGTGGAAGAGGGCTCCTTTTGTCCACACCCTCCCCAGAATTGGTTGTTTGTAGATTTTCTGATGATGCCGATTCTAACAGGTGTGAGGTGATACCTCATTGTAGTTTTGATTTGCATTTCTCTAATAATTAGTGCTGTTGAGCAGCTTTTCATGTGCGTCTTGGCCATCTCTGTGTCTCCTTTGAAGAAACGTCTCTTTAGATCTTCTGCCCATTTTTTTTGGGATGTTTGTTTTTTTAATATTAAGCTGTATGAGCTGTTTATATATATTGGAGATTGAACCTGTGTCCATTGATTCGTTTGCAACGATTTTCGCCCATTCTGAGGGATGCCTTTTTCCATTCCCGTGTTTTTTAACAAAAATGGAAAGAAAGGAAAAGAAGCAGAACACTAATGTGCGTAAAATATGCCTTTTGAAACGGTCGTTTTGAAATATGGACGTCCTTTGAATTTTTTGGTCGATATGTGACCCCAGGATTTGTTTTCAGGGCAGGTGTCATTTACAGGCCTGCAATGATTTTGAATATCAACTGACCATTAGCGTTGGGATTAAAGCTGCTGTTGTGTGAAACGGCCACAAGGTGGCAGCAGTTCACCCTTACCAAATCTGGTTACTAGGGCAAGAGAGCCTCAGTGGAAGTGGTGTTCTAGATTGGAGTTTAGAATGGAATGTGCCAGGAGAAAGCCCCTCACGTTTGTCTCACTACTTCTTGTTCGTGTTTTTAATTTAATTTTTTATTTTTTATTACAGCAAGTTTGATTACAATGTTCGGCTTGTTGTAGGTGTGGAAGATGTGGTTCTTTTACACATATACAGATGTCTGTTCTTCCTGGGATCCTTTTCCCATGTACGTTATGACAGAATGTTGAGTAGTCCTCTCTTGGTATTCTGTAGGTCTTTGGTGATTATATATGTCACCTGTGTTTGTATATGTCTGTTAACCCCGATATCGTAGTGAAACCAATCCTCACACCTTTCCATTGGTGAACCATAAGTTTGTTTAATGAATCTGTGATTGCCCTTCTCCGTGGAAATATCTGCCCTGGTATCCATTTTTAGGTAACACCTATAAGTGATATGATATGGTATGTGTCTTTCACTTTCTGACTTACTACAAGTCACGTGATTACTTCTAGACTCATCTACGGTGCTGCAAATGGCATTGTGTCCTTTTTTCCCTTGGCTTCTCTTCTGCCTTAGCGAGGTCCATTTTCAACAATGTGATTCCCTGAGGGTTGTGGATTAGCTGACCTGGGCAGCCTTACCCTGCCGGCCCGCCCTCCCCAGGTGTGCCTCGTTGAAGTCAATGTAAACAGAGCTCCAGGCAGCAATAGCCCCTGAAGCTGTGCCTGACTCCATATTCTCTGCCCCGTCAGCAGTCTCGGGGCTGTGCTGGTGGGAGGGAGTGAGGGGCCACAGCTTTGTGGGTGGCCCGGTGTGAGTGGGGTTCTGCTGGCCTTTCTGCAGGATTTGCCAGGCTGCCGCCTGTAAAGAAGAGGATGTGTCACCCATACCTTCCGCTGGAATTTCTCTCCGGACAGAGGTGAGGAAGGAAAAAAGCAGTGGGGGCCGGGACAGGAGGGGTATTTCAGGCTGGGCAATGGAAAGCTTCTGGAAGAGCGCCAGGGTCCAGGACCACGCTGGCTGGCCTGCAGGCACCAAGTTGGCCTGCGTGCTGTCGCTGGTGTGGCTCCACGGTCCTTCCTCTAGGCTTTCAAGCCCTTGTACATATTCAGGTGTTTTACCTGGAAAGGGTGGGAACAGTTCAGCAGCAGCTGGCCTGGGGCTCAGCTCACGTTTACTCACAGATGCCTCGGCACGGTCCCCCAGCTTTGCAATGAGGACGCTCCTTGCGTGGGGGTTGGGTTGCTGGCTGTATGGGAGATGGTTCCCCACCTCTGACCAATTTCAGAATTGTTTACCACTGGAGCAAGTGCCGTGATAGGGTTTTCCTCTGTATAACTCGTGGGTTCACTTTTTTTTTCTTTTATGTTTCAAGTTAGATGTTATTCCTCTTTTATGTATTTATAGATATAAGCATGGAAATAATTCATTCCTATAAATACATCTGTGTGACGGGAAGAACTTTTTTCTGTTTTATTTTTAAATTTTATTTTTTAAAATTTTGAAATTTATTTATTTTTTTATACAGCACGTTATTATTAGTTATGTATTTTATGCATATACATGTATACAGAACAATCCCAAACTCCCAACTCATCCCACCACCACCACCCCATGGCTTCCCACACTTGGTGTCCATACGTTTGTTCTCTACCTCTGTGTCTCTATTTCTTCCCTGAAAACCAGTTCATCTGTACCATTTTTAGGCTCCACATATATGCGTTAATAGACAATATTTGTTTTCCTCTTTCTGACTTACTTCATTCTGTATGACAGTCTCTCGATCCATCGATGTCTCTACAAATGACCCAGTTTCATTCCTTTTTATGGCCGAGTCATATTCCATTTTATATATGTACCACATCTTTATCCATTCATCTGTCTGTGGGCATTTAGGTTGCTTCCATTACCTGGCTATTGTAAATAGTGCTGCAACGAACATTGTGGTGAATGTGCCTTTTTGAAATACGGTTTTCTCTGGGTATATGCCCAGAAGTGGGATTGCTGGATCAGATGGTAATTCTATTTCTAGTTTTTTAAGGAAACTCCATACTGTTCTCCATAGTGACTGTATCAATTTACATTCCCACCAATAGTGGAAGAGGGCTCCTTTTGTCCACACCCTCCCCAGAATTGGTTGTTTGTAGATTTTCTGATGATGCCGATTCTAACAGGTGTGAGGTGATACCTCATTATAGTTTTGATTTGCATTTCTCTAATAATTAGTGCTGTTGAGCAGCTTTTCATGTGCGTCTTGGCCATCTCTGTGTCTCCTTTGAAGAAACGTCTCTTTAGATCTTCTGCCCATTTTTTTTGGGATGTTTGTTTTTTTAATATTAAGCTGCATGAGCTGTTTATATATATTGGAGATTGAACCTGTGTCCATTGATTCGTTTGCAACGATTTTCGCCCATTCTGAGGGATGCCTTTTTCCATTCCCGTGTTTTTTAACAAAAATGGAAAGAAAGGAAAAGAAGCAGAACACTAATGTGCGTAAAATATGCCTTTTGAAACGGTCGTTTTGAAATATGGACGTCCTTTGAATTTTTTGGTCGATATGTGACCCCAGGATTTGTTTTCAGGGCAGGTGTCATTTACAGGCCTGCAATGATTTTGAATATCAACTGACCATTAGCGTTGGGATTAAAGCTGCTGTTGTGTGAAACGGCCACAAGGTGGCAGCAGTTCACCCTTACCAAATCTGGTTACTAGGGCAAGAGAGCCTCAGTGGAAGTGGTGTTCTAGATTGGAGTTTAGAATGGAATGTGCCAGGAGAAAGCCCCTCACGTTTGTCTCACTACTTCTTGTTCGTGTTTTTAATTTAATTTTTTTTATTTTTTATTACAGCAAGTTTGATTACAATGTTTGGCTTGTTGTAGGTGTGGAAGATGTGGTTCTTTTACACATATACAGATGTCTGTTCTTCCTGGGATCCTTTTCCCATGTACGTTATGACAGAATGTTGAGTAGTCCTCTCTTGGTATTCTGTAGGTCTTTGGTGATTATATATGTCACCTGTGTTTGTATATGTCTGTTAACCCCGATATCGTAATGAAACCAATCCTCACACCTTTCCATTGGTGAACCATAAGTTTGTTTAATGAATCTGTGATTGCCCTTCTCCGTGGAAATATCTGCCCTGGTATCCATTTTTAGGTAACACCTATAAGTGATATGATATGGTATGTGTCTTTCACTTTCTGACTTACTACAAGTCACGTGATTACTTCTAGCCTCATCTACGGTGCTGCAAATGGCATTGTGTCCTTTTTTCCCTTGGCTTCTCTTCTGCCTTAGCGAGTTCCATTTTCAACAATGTGATTCCCTGAGGGTTGTGGATTAGCTGACCTGGGCAGCCTTACCCTGCCGGCCCGCCCTCCCCAGGTGTGCCTCGTTGAAGTCAATGTAAACAGAGCTCCAGGCAGCAATAGCCCCTGAAGCTGTGCCTGACTCCATATTCTCTGCCCCATCAGCAGTCTCGGGGCTGTGCTGGTGGGAGGGAGTGAGGGGCCACAGCTTTGTGGGTGGTCCGGTGTGAGTGGGGTTCTGCTGGCCTTTCTGCAGGAGTTGCCAGGCTGCCGCCTGTAAAGAAGAGGTTGTGTCACCCATACCTTCCACTGGAATTTCTCTCCGGACAGAGGTGAGGAACGAAAAAAGCAGTGGGGTCCGGGAAGGAGGGGTTTTTCAGGCAGGGCAATGGAAAGCTTCTGGAAGAGCGCCTGGGGCCAGGACCACCCTAGCTGGCCTGCAGGCACCATGTTGGCCTGCGTGCTGTCACTGGTGTGGCTCCACGGTCCTTCCTCTAGGCTTTCAAGCCCTTGTACATATTCAGGTGTTTTACCTGGAAAGGGTGGGAACAGTTCAGCAGCAGCTGGCCTGGGGCTCAGCTCACGTTTACTCACAGATGCCTCAGCACGGTCCCCCAGCTTTGCAATGAGGATGCTCCTTGCGTGGGGGGTGGGTTGCTGGCTGTATGGGAGATGATTCCCCACCTCTGACCAATTTCAGAATTGTTTACCACTGGAGCAAGTGCCCTGATAGGGTTTTCCTCTGTATAACTCGTGGGTTCAGGATTTGTTTTTCTTTTATGGTTCAAGTTAGATTTTATTCCTCTTTTATGTATTTATAGATATAAGCATGGAAATAATTCATTCCTATAAATACATCTGTGTGACGGGAAAAACTTTTTTCTGTTTTATTTTTAAATTTTATTTTTTAAAATTTTGAAATTTTATTTATTTTTTTATACAGCACGTTATTATTAGTTATGTATTTTATGCATATACATGTATACAGATCAATCCCAAACTCCCGACTCATCCCACCACCACCACCCCATGGCTTCCCACACTTGGTGTCCATACGTTTGTTCTCTACCTCTGTGTCTCTATTTCTTCCCTGAAAACCAGTTCATCTGTACCATTTTTAGGCTCCACATATATGCGTTAATAGACAATATTTGTTTTCCTCTTTCTGACTTACTTCATTCTGTATGACAGTCTCTCGATCCATCGATGTCTCTACAAATGACCCAGTTTCATTCCTTTTTATGGCCGAGTCATATTCCATTTTATATATGTACCACATCTTTATCCATTCATCTGTCTGTGGGCATTTAGGTTGCTTCCATTACCTGGCTATTGTAAATAGTGCTGCAACGAACATTGTGGTGAATGTGCCTTTTTGAAATACGGTTTTCTCTGGGTATATGCCCAGAAGTGGGATTGCTGGATCAGATGGTAATTCTATTTCTAGTTTTTTTAAGGAAACTCCATACTGTTCTCCATAGTGACTGTATCAATTTACATTCCCACCAATAGTGGAAGAGGGCTCCTTTTGTCCACACCCTCCCCAGAATTGGTTGTTTGTAGATTTTCTGATGATGCCGATTCTAACAGGTGTGAGGTGATACCTCATTGTAGTTTTGATTTGCATTTCTCTAATAATTAGTGCTGTTGAGCAGCTTTTCATGTGCGTCTTGGCCATCTCTGTGTCTCCTTTGAAGAAACGTCTCTTTAGATCTTCTGCCCATTTTTTTGGGGTTGTTTGTTTTTTTAATATTAAGCTGCATGAGCTGTTTATATATATTGGAGATTAAACCTCTGTCCATTGATTCGTCTGCAACGATTTTCGCCCATTCTGAGGGATTCCTTTTTCCATTCCCGTGTTTTTTAACAAAAAAGGAAAGAAAGGAAAAGAAGCAGAACACTAATGTGCGTAAAATATGCCTTTTGAAACGGTCGTTTTGAAATATGGACGTCCTTTGAATTTTTTGGTCGATATGTGACCCCAGGATTTGTTTTCACGGCAGGTGTCATTTACAGGCCTGCAATGATTTTGAATATCAACTGACCATTAGCGTTGGGATTAAAGCTGCTGTTGTGTGAAACGGCCACAAGGTGGCAGCAGTTCACCCTTACCAAATCTGGTTACTAGGGCAAGAGAGCCTCAGTGGAAGTGGTGTTCTAGATTGGAGTTTAGAATGGAATGTGCCAGGAGAAAGCCCCTCACGTTTGTCTCACTACTTCTTGTTCGTGTTTTTAATTTAATTTTTTTATTTTTTATTACAGCAAGTTTGATTACAATGTTTGGCTTGTTGTAGGTGTGGAAGATGTGGTTCTTTTACACATATACAGATGTCTGTTCTTCCTGGGATCCTTTTCCCATGTACGTTATGACAGAATGTTGAGTAGTCCTCTCTTGGTATTCTGTAGGTCTTTGGTGATCATATATGTCACCTGTGTTTGTATATGTCTGTTAACCCCGATATCGTAATGAAACCAATCCTCACACCTTTCCATTGGTGAACCATAAGTTTGTTTAATGAATCTGTGATTGCCCTTCTCCGTGGAAATATCTGCCCTGGTATCCATTTTTAGGTAACACCTATAAGTGATATGATATGATATGTGTCTTTCACTTTCTGACTTACTACAAGTCACGTGATTACTTCTAGACTCATCTACGGTGCTGCAAATGGCATTGTGTCCTTTTTTCCCTTGGCTTCTCTTCTGCCTTAGCGGTGTCCATTTTCAACAATGTGATTCCCTGAGGGTTGTGGATTAGCTGACCTGGGCAGCCTTACCCTGCCGGCCCGCCCTCCCCAGGTGTGCCTCCTTGAGATCAATATAAACAGCGCTCCAGGCAGCAATAGCCCCTGAAGCTGTGCCTGACTCCATATTCTCTGCCCCGTCAGCAGTCTCGGGGCTGTGCTGGTGGGAGGGAGTGAGGGGCCACAGCTTTGTGGGTGGCCCGGTGTGAGTGGGGTTCTGCTGGCCTTTCTGCAGGAGTTGCCAGGCTGCCGCCTGTAAAGAAGAGGTTGTGTCACCCATACCTACCGCTGGAATTTCTCTCCGGACAGAGGTGAGGAAGGAAAAAAGCAGTGGGGGCCGGGACAGGAGGGGTATCTCAGGCAGGGCAATGGAAAGCTTCTGGAAGAGCGCCCGGGGCCAGGACCACCCTGGCTGGCCTGCAGGCACCAAGTTGGCCTGCGTGCTGTCGCTGGTGTGGCTCCACGGTCCTTCCTCTAGGCTTTCAAGCCCTTGTACATATTCAGGTGTTTTACCTGGAAAGGGTGGGAACAGTTCAGCAGCAGCTGGCCTGGGGCTCAGCTCACGTTTACTCACAGATGCCTCGGCACGGTCCCCCAGCTTTGCAATGAGGATGCTCCTTGCGTGGGGGGTGGGTTGCTGGCTGTATGGGAGATGATTCCCCACCTCTGACCAATTTCTGAATTGTTTACCACTGGAGCAAGTGCCCTGATAGGGTTTTCCTCTGTATAACTCGTGGGTTCAGGATTTGTTTTTCTTTTATGGTTCAAGTTAGATTTTATTCCTCTTTTATGTATTTATAGATATAAGCATGGAAATAATTCATTCCTATAAATACATCTGTGTGACGGGAAAAACTTTTTTCTGTTTTATTTTTAAATTTTATTTTTTAAAATTTTGAAATTTTATTTATTTTTTTATACAGCACGTTATTATTAGTTATGTATTTTATGCATATACATGTATACAGATCAATCCCAAACTCCCGACTCATCCCACCACCACCACCCCATGGCTTCCCACACTTGGTGTCCATACGTTTGTTCTCTACCTCTGTGTCTCTATTTCTTCCCTGAAAACCAGTTCATCTGTACCATTTTTAGGCTCCACATATATGCGTTAATAGACAATATTTGTTTTCCTCTTTCTGACTTACTTCATTCTGTATGACAGTCTCTCGATCCATCGATGTCTCTACAAATGACCCAGTTTCATTCCTTTTTATGGCCGAGTCATATTCCATTTTATATATGTACCACATCTTTATCCATTCATCTGTCTGTGGGCATTTAGGTTGCTTCCATTACCTGGCTATTGTAAATAGTGCTGCAACGAACATTGTGGTGAATGTGCCTTTTTGAAATACGGTTTTCTCTGGGTATATGCCCAGAAGTGGGATTGCTGGATCAGATGGTAATTCTATTTCTAGTTTTTTTAAGGAAACTCCATACTGTTCTCCATAGTGACTGTATCAATTTACATTCCCACCAATAGTGGAAGAGGGCTCCTTTTGTCCACACCCTCCCCAGAATTGGTTGTTTGTAGATTTTCTGATGATGCCGATTCTAACAGGTGTGAGGTGATACCTCATTGTAGTTTTGATTTGCATTTCTCTAATAATTAGTGCTGTTGAGCAGCTTTTCATGTGCGTCTTGGCCATCTCTGTGTCTCCTTTGAAGAAACGTCTCTTTAGATCTTCTGCCCATTTTTTTGGGGTTGTTTGTTTTTTTAATATTAAGCTGCATGAGCTGTTTATATATATTGGAGATTAAACCTCTGTCCATTGATTCGTCTGCAACGATTTTCGCCCATTCTGAGGGATTCCTTTTTCCATTCCCGTGTTTTTTAACAAAAAAGGAAAGAAAGGAAAAGAAGCAGAACACTAATGTGCGTAAAATATGCCTTTTGAAACGGTCGTTTTGAAATATGGACGTCCTTTGAATTTTTTGGTCGATATGTGACCCCAGGATTTGTTTTCACGGCAGGTGTCATTTACAGGCCTGCAATGATTTTGAATATCAACTGACCATTAGCGTTGGGATTAAAGCTGCTGTTGTGTGAAACGGCCACAAGGTGGCAGCAGTTCACCCTTACCAAATCTGGTTACTAGGGCAAGAGAGCCTCAGTGGAAGTGGTGTTCTAGATTGGAGTTTAGAATGGAATGTGCCAGGAGAAAGCCCCTCACGTTTGTCTCACTACTTCTTGTTCGTGTTTTTAATTTAATTTTTTTATTTTTTATTACAGCAAGTTTGATTACAATGTTTGGCTTGTTGTAGGTGTGGAAGATGTGGTTCTTTTACACATATACAGATGTCTGTTCTTCCTGGGATCCTTTTCCCATGTACGTTATGACAGAATGTTGAGTCGTCCTCTCTTGGTATTCTGTAGGTCTTTGGTGATCATATATGTCACCTGTGTTTGTATATGTCTGTTAACCCCGATATCGTAATGAAACCAATCCTCACACCTTTCCATTGGTGAACCATAAGTTTGTTTAATGAATCTGTGATTGCCCTTCTCCGTGGAAATATCTGCCCTGGTATCCATTTTTAGGTAACACCTATAAGTGATATGATATGATATGTGTCTTTCACTTTCTGACTTACTACAAGTCACGTGATTACTTCTAGACTCATCTACGGTGCTGCAAATGGCATTGTGTCCTTTTTTCCCTTGGCTTCTCTTCTGCCTTAGCGGTGTCCATTTTCAACAATGTGATTCCCTGAGGGTTGTGGATTAGCTGACCTGGGCAGCCTTACCCTGCCGGCCCGCCCTCCCCAGGTGTGCCTCCTTGAGATCAATATAAACAGCGCTCCAGGCAGCAATAGCCCCTGAAGCTGTGCCTGACTCCATATTCTCTGCCCCGTCAGCAGTCTCGGGGCTGTGCTGGTGGGAGGGAGTGAGGGGCCACAGCTTTGTGGGTGGCCCGGTGTGAGTGGGGTTCTGCTGGCCTTTCTGCAGGAGTTGCCAGGCTGCCGCCTGTAAAGAAGAGGTTGTGTCACCCATACCTACCGCTGGAATTTCTCTCCGGACAGAGGTGAGGAAGGAAAAAAGCAGTGGGGGCCGGGACAGGAGGGGTATCTCAGGCAGGGCAATGGAAAGCTTCTGGAAGAGCGCCCGGGGCCAGGACCACCCTGGCTGGCCTGCAGGCACCAAGTTGGCCTGCGTGCTGTCGCTGGTGTGGCTCCACGGTCCTTCCTCTAGGCTTTCAAGCCCTTGTACATATTCAGGTGTTTTACCTGGAAAGGGTGGGAAAAGTTCAGCAGCAGCTGGCCTGGGGCTCAGCTCACGTTTACTCACAGATGCCTCGGCACGGTCCCCCAGCTTTGCAATGAGGATGATCCTTGCGTGGAGGGTGGGTTGATGGCTGTATGGGAGATGCTTCCCCACCTCTGACCAATTTCAGAATTGTTTACCACTGGAGCAAGTGCCCTGATAGGGTTTTCCTCTGTATAACTCGTGGGTTCAGGTTTTTTTTTCTTTTATGGTTCAAGATAGATTTTATTCCTCTTTTATGTATTTATAGATATAAGCATGGAAATAATTCATTCCTATAAATACATCTGTGTGACGGGAAAAACTTTTTTCTGTTTTATTTTTAAATTTTATTTTTTAAAATTTTGAAATTTTATTTATTTTTTTATACAGCACGTTATTATTAGTTATGTATTTTATGCATATACATGTATACAGATCAATCCCAAACTCCCGACTCATCCCACCACCACCACCCCATGGCTTCCCACACTTGGTGTCCATACGTTTGTTCTCTACCTCTGTGTCTCTATTTCTTCCCTGAAAACCAGTTCATCTGTACCATTTTTAGGCTCCACATATATGCGTTAATAGACAATATTTGTTTTCCTCTTTCTGACTTACTTCATTCTGTATGACAGTCTCTCGATCCATCGATGTCTCTACAAATGACCCAGTTTCATTCCTTTTTATGGCCGAGTCATATTCCATTTTATATATGTACCACATCTTTATCCATTCATCTGTCTGTGGGCATTTAGGTTGCTTCCATTACCTGGCTATTGTAAATAGTGCTGCAACGAACATTGTGGTGAATGTGCCTTTTTGAAATACGGTTTTCTCTGGGTATATGCCCAGAAGTGGGATTGCTGGATCAGATGGTAATTCTATTTCTAGTTTTTTTAAGGAAACTCCATACTGTTCTCCATAGTGACTGTATCAATTTACATTCCCACCAATAGTGGAAGAGGGCTCCTTTTGTCCACACCCTCCCCAGAATTGGTTGTTTGTAGATTTTCTGATGATGCCGATTCTAACAGGTGTGAGGTGATACCTCATTGTAGTTTTGATTTGCATTTCTCTAATAATTAGTGCTGTTGAGCAGCTTTTCATGTGCGTCTTGGCCATCTCTGTGTCTCCTTTGAAGAAACGTCTCTTTAGATCTTCTGCCCATTTTTTTGGGGTTGTTTGTTTTTTTAATATTAAGCTGCATGAGCTGTTTATATATATTGGAGATTAAACCTCTGTCCATTGATTCGTCTGCAACGATTTTCGCCCATTCTGAGGGATTCCTTTTTCCATTCCCGTGTTTTTTAACAAAAAAGGAAAGAAAGGAAAAGAAGCAGAACACTAATGTGCGTAAAATATGCCTTTTGAAACGGTCGTTTTGAAATATGGACGTCCTTTGAATTTTTTGGTCGATATGTGACCCCAGGATTTGTTTTCACGGCAGGTGTCATTTACAGGCCTGCAATGATTTTGAATATCAACTGACCATTAGCGTTGGGATTAAAGCTGCTGTTGTGTGAAACGGCCACAAGGTGGCAGCAGTTCACCCTTACCAAATCTGGTTACTAGGGCAAGAGAGCCTCAGTGGAAGTGGTGTTCTAGATTGGAGTTTAGAATGGAATGTGCCAGGAGAAAGCCCCTCACGTTTGTCTCACTACTTCTTGTTCGTGTTTTTAATTTAATTTTTTTATTTTTTATTACAGCAAGTTTGATTACAATGTTTGGCTTGTTGTAGGTGTGGAAGATGTGGTTCTTTTACACATATACAGATGTCTGTTCTTCCTGGGATCCTTTTCCCATGTACGTTATGACAGAATGTTGAGTCGTCCTCTCTTGGTATTCTGTAGGTCTTTGGTGATCATATATGTCACCTGTGTTTGTATATGTCTGTTAACCCCGATATCGTAATGAAACCAATCCTCACACCTTTCCATTGGTGAACCATAAGTTTGTTTAATGAATCTGTGATTGCCCTTCTCCGTGGAAATATCTGCCCTGGTATCCATTTTTAGGTAACACCTATAAGTGATATGATATGATATGTGTCTTTCACTTTCTGACTTACTACAAGTCACGTGATTACTTCTAGACTCATCTACGGTGCTGCAAATGGCATTGTGTCCTTTTTTCCCTTGGCTTCTATTCTGCCTTAGCGGTGTCCATTTTCAACAATGTGATTCCCTGAGGGTTGTGGATTAGCTGACCTGGGCAGCCTTACCCTGCCGGCCCGCCCTCCCCAGGTGTGCCTCCTTGAGATCAATATAAACAGCGCTCCAGGCAGCAATAGCCCCTGAAGCTGTGCCTGACTCCATATTCTCTGCCCCGTCAGCAGTCTCGGGGCTGTGCTGGTGGGAGGGAGTGAGGGGCCACAGCTTTGTGGGTGGCCCGGTGTGAGTGGGGTTCTGCTGGCCTTTCTGCAGGAGTTGCCAGGCTGCCGCCTGTAAAGAAGAGGTTGTGTCACCCATACCTACCGCTGGAATTTCTCTCCGGACAGAGGTGAGGAAGGAAAAAAGCAGTGGGGGCCGGGACAGGAGGGGTATCTCAGGCAGGGCAATGGAAAGCTTCTGGAAGAGCGCCCGGGGCCAGGACCACCCTGGCTGGCCTGCAGGCACCAAGTTGGCCTGCGTGCTGTCGCTGGTGTGGCTCCACGGTCCTTCCTCTAGGCTTTCAAGCCCTTGTACATATTCAGGTGTTTTACCTGGAAAGGGTGGGAACAGTTCAGCAGCAGCTGGCCTGGGGCTCAGCTCACGTTTACTCACAGATGCCTCGGCACGGTCCCCCAGCTTTGCAATGAGGATGATCCTTGCGTGGAGGGTGGGTTGATGGCTGTATGGGAGATGCTTCCCCACCTCTGACCAATTTCAGAATTGTTTACCACTGGAGCAAGTGCCCTGATAGGGTTTTCCTCTGTATAACTCGTGGGTTCAGGTTTTTTTTTTCTTTTATGGTTCAAGATAGATTTTATTCCTCTTTTATGTATTTATAGATATAAGCATGGAAATAATTCATTCCTATAAATACATCTGTGTGACGGGAAGAACTTTTTTCTGTTTTATTTTTAAATTTTATTTTTTAAAATTTTGAAATTTAATTTTATTTATTTTTTTTATACAGCACGTTATTATTAGTTATGTATTTTATGCATATACATGTATACAGGTCAATCCAAAACTCCCAACTCATCCCACCACCACCACCCCATGGCTTCCCACACTTGGTGTCCATACGTTTGTTCTCTACCTCTGTGTCTCTATTTCTTCCCTGCAAACCAGTTCATCTGTACCATTTTTAGGCTCCACATATATGCGTTAATAGACAATATTTGTTTTCCTCTTTCTGACTTACTTCATTCTGTATGACAGTCCCTCGATCCATCGATGTCTCTACAAATGACCCAGTTTCATTCCTTTTTATGGCCGAGTCATATTCCATTTTATATATGTACCACATCTTTATCCATTCATCTGTCTGTGGGCATTTAGGTTGCTTCCATTACCTGGCTATTGTAAATAGTGCTGCAACGAACATTGTGGTGAATGTGCCTTTTTGAAATACGGTTTTCTCTGGGTATATGCCCAGAAGTGGGATTGCTGGATCAGATGGTAATTCTATTTCTAGTTTTTTTAAGGAAACTCCATACTGTTCTCCATAGTGACTGTATCAATTTACATTCCCACCAATAGTGGAAGAGGGCTCCTTTTGTCCACACCCTCCCCAGAATTGGTTGTTTGTAGATTTTCTGATGATGCCGATTCTAACAGGTGTGAGGTGAAATCTCATTGTAGTTTTGATTTGCCTTTCTCTGATAATTAGTGCTGTTGAGCAGCTTTTCATGTGCGTCTTGGCCATCTCTGTGTCTCCTTCGAAGAAACATCTCTTTAGATCTTCTTCCCATTTTTTTTGGGTTGTTTGTTTTTTTAATATTAAGCTGCATGAGCTGTTTATATATATTGGAGATTAAACCTCTGTCCATTGATTCGTCTGCAACGATTTTCGCCCATTCTGAGGGATGCTTTTTTCCATTCCCGTTTTTTTTTTAACAAAAAAGGAAAGAAAGGAAAAGAAGCAGAACACTAATGTGCCTAAAATATGCCTTTTGAAACGGTCGTTTTGACATATGGACGTCCTTTGAATTTTTTGGTCGATATGTGACCCCAGGATTTGTTTTCAGGGCAGGTGTCATTTACAGGCCTGCAATGATTTTGAATATCAACTGACCATTAGCGTTGGGATTAAAGCTGCTGTTGTGTGAAACGGCCACAAGGTGGCAGCAGTTCACCCTTACCAAATCTGGTTACTAGGGCAAGAGAGCCTCAGTGGAAGTGGTGTTCTAGATTGGAGTTTAGAATGGAATGTGCCAGGAGAAAGCCCCTCACGTTTGTCTCACTACTTCTTGTTCGTGTTTTTAATTTAATTTTTTATTTTTTATTACAGCAAGTTTGATTACAATGTTTGGCTTGTTGTAGGTGTGGAAGATGTGGTTCTTTTACACATATACACATGTCTGTTCTTCCTGGGGTCCTTTTCCCATGTACGTTATGACAGAATGTTGAGTAGTCCTCTCTTGGTATTCTGTAGGTCTTTGGTGATTATATATGTCACCTGTGTTTGTATATGTCTGTTAACCCCGATATCGTAATGAAACCAATCCTCACACCTTTCCATTGGTGAACCATAAGTTTGTTTAATGAATCTGTGATTGCCCTTCTCCGTGGAAATATCTGCCCTGGTATCCATTTTTAGGTAACACCTATAAGTGATATGATAGGATATGTGTCTTTCACTTTCTGACTTACTACAAGTCACGTGATTACTTCTAGACTCATCTACGGTGCTGACAATGGCATTGTGTCCTTTTTTCCCTTGGCTTCTCTTCTGCCTTAGCGGGGTCCATTTTCAACAATGTGATTCCCTGAGGGTTGTGGATTAGCTGACCTGGGCAGCCTTACCCTGCCGGCCCGCCCTCCCCAGGTGTGCCTCGTTGAGTTCAATATAAACAGCTCCAGGCAGCAATAGCCCCTGAAGCTGTGCCTGACTCCATATTCTCTGCCCCGTCAGCAGTCTCGGGGCTGTGCTGGTGGGAGGGAGTGAGGGGCCACAGCTTTGTGGGTGGCCCGGTGTGAGTGGGGTTCTGCTGGCCTTTCTGCAGGAGTTGCCAGGCTGCCGCCTGTAAAGAAGAGGTTGTGTCACCCATACCTTCCGCTGGAATTTCTCTCCGGACAGAGGTGAGGAAGGAAAAAAGCAGTGGGGGCCGGGACAGGAGGGGTATCTCAGGCAGGGCAATGGAAAGCTTCTGGAAGAGCGCCCGGGGACAGGACCACCCTGGCTGGCCTGCAGGCACCAAGTTGGCCTGCGTGCTGTCGCTGGTGTGGCTCCACGGTCCTTCCACTAGGCTTTCAAGCCCTTGTACATATTCAGGTGTTTTACCTGGAAAGGGTGGGAACAGTTCAGCAGCAGCTGGCCTGGGGCTCAGCTCACGTTTACTCACAGATGCCTCGGCACGGTCCCCAAGCATTGCAATGAGGTCGCTCCTTGCGTGGGGGGTGGGTTGATGGCTGTATGGGAGATGGTTCCCCACCTCTGACCAATTTCAGAATTGTTTACCGCTGGAGCAAGTGCCGTGGTAGGGTTTTCCTCTGTATAACTCATGGGTTCACTTTTTATTTCTTTTATCGTTCAAGTTAGATTTTATTCCTCTTTTATGTATTTATAGATATAAGCATGGAAATAATTCATTCCTATAAATACATCTGTGTGATGGGAAGAACTTTTTTCTGTTTTATTTTTAAATTTTATTTTTTTAAATATTGAAATTTAATTTTATTTATTTTTTTATACAGCACGTTATTATTAGTTATGTATTTTATGCATATACGTGTATACAGGTCAATCCCAAATTCCCAACTCATCCCACCACCACCACCCCATGGCTTCCCACACTTGGTGTCCATACGTTTGTTCTCTACCTCTGTGTCTCTATTTCTTCCCTGCAAACCAGTTCATCTGTACCATTTTTTTAGGTTCCACATATATGCATTAATATACAATATTTGTTTTCCTCTTTCTGACTTACTTCATTCTGTATGACAGTCTCTCGATCCATCGATGTCTCTTCAAATGACCCAGTTTCATTCCTTTTTATGGCCGAGTCATATTCCATTTTATATATGTACCACATCTTTATCCATTCATCTGTTTGTGGGCATTTAGGTTGCTTCCATTACCTGGCTATTGTAAATAGTGCTGCAACAAACATTGTGGTGAATGTGCCTTTTTGAAATACGGTTTTCTCTGGGTATATGCCCAGAAGTGGGATTGCTGGATCAGATGGTAATTCTATTTCTAATTTTTTTAAGGAAACTCCATACTGTTCTCCATAGTGACTGTATCAATTTACATTCCCACCAATAGTGGAAGAGGGCTCCTTTTGTCCACACCCTCCCCAGAATTGGTTGTTTGTAGATTTCCTGATGATGCCGATTCTAACAGGTGTGAGGTGATACCTCATTGTAGTTTTGATTTGCATTTCTCTAATAATTAGTGCTGTTGAGCAGCTTTTCACGTGCGTCTTGGCCATCTCTGTGTCTCCTTTGAAGAAACGTCTTTTAGATCTTCTGCCCATATTTTTTTGGGTTGTTTGTTTTTTTAATATTAAGCTGCATGAGCTGTTTATATATATTGGAGATTAAACCTCTGTCCATTGATTCGTTTGCAATGATTTTCACCCATTCTGAGGGATGCCTTTTTCCATTCCCGTGTTTTTTAACAAAAAAAGGAAAGAAAGGAAAAGAAGCAGAACCCTAATGTGCGTAAAATATGCCTTTTGAAACGGTCGTTTTGAAATATGGACGTCCTTTGAATTTTTTGGTCGATATGTGACCCCAGGATTTGTTTTCAAGGCAGGTGTCATTTACAGGCCTGCAATGATTTTGAATATCAACTGACCATTAGCGTTGGGATTAAAGCTGCTGTTGTGTGAAACGGCCACAAGGTGGCAGCAGTTCACCCTTACCAAATCTGGTTACTAGGGCAAGAGAGCCTCAGTGGAAGTGGTGTTCTAGATTGGAGTTTAGAATGGAATGTGCCAGGAGAAAGCCCCTCACGTTTGTCTCACTACTTCTTGTTCGTGTTTTTAATTTAATTTTTTATTTTTTATTACAGCAAGTTTGATTACAATGTTTGGCTTGTTGTAGGTGTGGAAGATGTGGTTCTTTTACACATATACACATGTCTGTTCTTCCTGGGATCCTTTTCCCATGTACGTTATGACAGAATGTTGAGTAGTCCTCTCTTGGTATTCTGTAGGTCTTTGGTGATTATATATGTCACCTGTGTTTGTATATGTCTGTTAACCCCGATATCGTAATGAAACCAATCCTCACACCTTTCCATTGGTGAACCATAAGTTTGTTTAATGAATCTGTGATTGCCCTTCTCCGTGGAAATATCTGCCCTGGTATCCATTTTTAGGTAACACCTATAAGTGATATGATAGGATATGTGTCTTTCACTTTCTGACTTACTACAAGTCACGTGATTACTTCTAGACTCATCTACGGTGCTGCAAATGGCATTGTGTCCTTTTTTCCCTTGGCTTCTCTTCTGCCTTAGCGGGGTCCATTTTCAACAATGTGATTCCCTGAGGGTTGTGGATTAGCTGACCTGGGCAGCCTTACCCTGCCGGCCCGCCCTCCCCAGGTGTGCCTCGTTGAGGTCAATATAAACAGCGCTCCAGGCAGCAATAGCCACTGAAGCTGTGCCTGACACCATATTCTCTGCCCCGTCAGCAGTCTCGGGGCTGTGCTGGTGGGAGGGAGTGAGGGGCCACAGCTTTGTGGGTGGCCCGGTGTGAGTGGGGTTCTGCTGGCCTTTCTGCAGGAGTTGCCAGGCTGCCGCCTGTAAAGAAGAGGTTGTGTCACCCATACCTTCCGCTGGAATTTCTCTCCGGACAGAGGTGAGGAAGGAAAAAAGCAGTGGGGGCCGGGACAGGAGGGGTATCTCAGGCAGGGCAATGGAAAGCTTCTGGAAGAGCGCCCGGGGACAGGACCACCCTGGCTGGCCTGCAGGCACCAAGTTGGCCAGCGTGCTGTCGCTGGTGTGGCTCCACGGTCCTTCCTCTAGGCTTTCAAGCCCTTGTACATATTCAGGTGTTTTACCTGGAAAGGGTGGGAACAGTTCAGCAGCAGCTGGCCTGGGGCTCAGCTCACGTTTACTCACAGATGCCTCGGCACGGTCCCCCAGCTTTGCAATGAGGACGCTCCTTGCGTGGGGGGTGGGTTGATGGCTGTATGGGAGATGCTTCCCCACCTCTGACCAATTTCAGAATTGTTTACCACTGGAGCAAGTGCCCTGATAGGGTTTTCCTCTGTATAACTCGTGGGTTCAGGTTTTTTTTTTCTTTTATCGTTCAAGTTAGATTTTATTCCTCTTTTATGTATTTATAGATATAAGCATGGAAATAATTCATTCCTATAAATACATCTGTGTGACGGGAAGAACTTTTTTCTGTTTTATTTTTAAATTTTATTTTTTAAAATTTTGAAATTTAATTTTATTTATTTTTTTTATACAGCACGTTATTATTAGTTATGTATTTTATGCATATACATGTATACAGGTCAATCCAAAACTCCCAACTCATCCCACCACCACCACCCCATGGCTTCCCACACTTGGTGTCCATACGTTTGTTCTCTACCTCTGTGTCTCTATTTCTTCCCTGCAAACTAGTTCATCTGTACCATTTTTAGGCTCCACATATATGCATTAATATACAATATTTGTTTTCCTCTTTCTGACTTACTTCATTCTGTATGACAGTCTCTCGATCCATCGATGTCTCTACAAATGACCCAGTTTCATTCCTTTTTATGGCCGAGTTATATTCCATTTTATATATGTACCACATCTTTATCCATTCATCTGTCTGTGGGCATTTAGGTTGCTTCCATTACCTGGCTATTTTAAATAGTGCTGCAACGAACATTGTGGTGAATGTGCCTTTTTGAAATACGGTTTTCTCTTGGTATATGCCCAGAAGTGGGATTGCTGGATCAGATGGTAATTGTATTTCTAGTTTTTTTAAGGAAACGCCATACTGTTCTCCATAGTGACTGTATCAATTTACATTCCCACCAATAGTGGAAGAGGGCTCCTTTTGTCCACACCCTCCCCAGAATTGGTTGTTTGTAGATTTTCTGATGATGCCGATTCTAACAGGTGTGAGGTGAAACCTCATTGTAGTTTTGATTTGCATTTCTCTAATAATTAGTGCTGTTGAGCAGCTTTTCTGTGCGTCTTGGCCATCTCTGTGTCTCCTTTGAATAAACGTCTCTTTAGATCTTCTGCCCATTTTTTTTGGGTTGTTTGTTTTTTTAATATTAAGCTGCATGAGCTGTTTATATATATTGGAAAATAAACCTCTGTCCATTGATTCGTCTGCAACGATTTTCGCCCATTCTGAGGGATGCTTTTTTCCATTCCCGTTTTTTTTTTAACAAAAAAGGAAAGAAAGGAAAAGAAGCAGAACACTAATGTGCCTAAAATATGCCTTTTGAAACGGTCGTTTTGACATATGGACGTCCTTTGAATTTTTTGGTCGATATGTGACCCCAGGATTTGTTTTCAGGGCAGGTGTCATTTACAGGCCTGCAATGATTTTGAATATCAACTGACCATTAGCGTTGGGATTAAAGCTGCTGTTGTGTGAAACGGCCACAAGGTGGCAGCAGTTCACCCTTACCAAATCTGGTTACTAGGGCAAGAGAGCCTCAGTGGAAGTGGTGTTCTAGATTGGAGTTTAGAATGGAATGTACCAGGAGAAAGCCCCTCACGTTTGTCTCACTACTTCTTGTTCGTGTTTTTAATTTAAGTTTTTATTTTTTATTACAGCAAGTTTGATTACAATATTTGGCTTGTTGTAGGTGTGGAAGATGTGGTTCTTTTACACATATACAGATGACTGTTCTTCTTGGGATCCTTTTCCCATGTACGTTATGACAGAATGTTGAGTAGTCCTCTCTTGGTATTCTGTAGGTCTTTGGTGATTATATATGTCACCTGTGTTTGTATATGTCTGTTAACCCCGATATCGTAATGAAACCAATCCTCACACCTTTCCATTGGTGAACCATAAGTTTGTTTAATGAATCTGTGATTGCCCTTCTCCGTGGAAATATCTGCCCTGGTATCCATTTTTAGGTAACACCTATAAGTGATATGATATGATATGTGTCTTTCACTTTCTGACTTACTACAAGTCACGTGATTACTTCTAGCCTCATCTACGGTGCTGCAAATGGCATTGTGTCCTTTTTTCCCTTGGCTTCTCTTCTGCCTTAGCGAGGTCCATTTTCAACAATGTGATTCCTTGAGGGTTGTGGATTAGCTGACCTGGGCAGCCTTACCCTGCCGGCCCGCCCTCCCCAGGTTTGCCTCGTTGAGGTCAATATAAACACCGCTCCAGGCAGCAATAGCCCCTGAAGCTGTGCCTGACTCCATATTCTCTGCCCCGTCAGCAGTCTCGGGGCTGTGCTGGTGGGAGGGAGTGAGGGGCCACAGCTTTGTGGGTGGCCCGGTGTGAGTGGGGTTCTGCTGGCCTTTCTGCAGGAGTTGCCATGCTGCCGCCTGTAAAGAAGAGGTTGTGTCACCCATACCTTCCGCTGGAATTTCTCTCCGGACAGAGGTGAGGAAGGAAAAAAGCAGTGGGGGCCGGGACAGGAGGGCTATCTCAGGCAGGGCAATGGAAAGATTCTGGAAGAGTGCCCGGGTCCAGGACTACCATGGCTGGCCTGCAGGCACCAAGTTGCCCTGCGTGCTGTCACTGGTGTGGCTCCACGGTCTTCATCTAGACTTTCAAGCCCTTGTACATATTCAGGTGTTTTACCTGGAAAGGGTGGGAACAGTTCAGCAGCAGCTGGCCTGGGGCTCAGCTCACGTTTACTCACAGATGCCTCGGCACGGTCCCCCAGCTTTGCAATGAGGATGCTCCTTGCGTGGGGGTCTGTTGCTGGCTGTATGGGAGATGGTTCCCAACCTCTGACCAATTTCAGAATTGTTTACCGCTGGAGCAAGTGCCGTGATAGGGTTTTCCTCTGTGTAACTCGTGGGTTCATTTTTTTTTCTTTTATCGTTCAAGTTAGATTTTATTCCTCTTTTATGTATTTATAGATATAAGCATGGAAATAATTCATTCCTATAAATACATCTGTGTGACGGGAAGAACTTTTTTCTGTTTTATTTTTAAATTTTATTTTTTAAAATTTTGAAATTTAATTTTATTTATTTTTTTATACAGCTCGTTTTTATTAGTTATATATTTTATGCATATACATGTATACAGGTCAATCCCAAACTCCCAACTCATCCCACCACCACCACCCCATGGCTTCCCACACTTGGTGTCCATACGTGTGTTCTCTACCTCTGTGTCTCTATTTCTTCCCTGCAAACCAGTTCATCTGTACCATTTTTAGGCTCCACATATATGCATTAATATACAATATTTGTTTTCCTCTTTCTGACTTACTTCATTCTGTATGACAGTCTCTCGATCCATCAATGTCTCTACAAATGACCCAGTTTCATTCCTTTTTATGGCCGAGTCATATTCCATTTTATATATGTACCACATCTTTATCCATTCATCTGTCTGTGGGCATTTAGGTTGCTTCCATTACCTGGCTATTGTAAATAGTGCTGCAACGAACATTGTGGTGAATGTGCCTTTTTGAAATACGGTTTTCTCTGGGTATATGCCCAGAAGTGGGATTGCTGGATCAGATGGTAATTCTATTTCTAGTTTTTTTAAGGAAACTCCATACTGTTCTCCATAGTGCCTGTATCAATTTACATTCCCACCAATAGTGGAAGAGGGCTCCTTTTGTCCACACCCTCCCAAAAATTGGTTGTTTGTAGATTTTCTGATGATGCCGATTCTAACAGGTGTGAGGTGAAATCTCATTGTAGTTTTGATTTGCCTTTCTCTGATAATTAGTGCTGTTGAGCAGCTTTTCATGTGCGTCTTGGCCATCTCTGTGTCTCCTTTGAAGAAACGTCTCTTTAGATCTTCTTCCCATTTTTTTTGGGTTGTTTGTTTTTTTAATATTAAGCTGCATGAGCTGTTTATATATATTGGAGATTAAACCTCTGTCCATTGATTCATCTGCAACGATTTTCGCCCATTCTGAGGGATGCTTTTTTCCATTCCCGTTTTTTTTTAACAAAAAAGGAAACAAAGGAAAAGAAGCAGAACACTAATGTGCCTAAAATATGCCTTTTGAAACGGTCGTTTTGACATATGGACGTCCTTTGAATTTTTTGGTCGATATGTGACCCCAGGATTTGTTTTCAGGGCAGGTGTCATTTACAGGCCTGCAATGATTTTGAATATCAACTGACCATTAGCGTTGGGATTAAAGCTGCTGTTGTGTGAAACGGCCACAAGGTGGCAGCAGTTCACCCTTACCAAATCTGGTTACTAGGGCAAGAGAGCCTCAGTGGAAGTGGTGTTCTAGATTGGAGTTTAGAATGGAATGTGCCAGGAGAAAGCCCCTCACGTTTGTCTCACTACTTCTTGTTCGTGTTTTTAATTTAATTTTTTATTTTTTATTACAGCAAGTTTGATTACAATGTTTGGCTTGTTGTAGGTGTGGAAGATGTGGTTCTTTTACACATATACACATGTCTGTTCTTCCTGGGATCCTTTTCCCATGTACGTTATGACAGAATGTTGAGTAGTCCTCTCTTGGTATTCTGTAGGTCTTTGGTGATTATATATGTCACCTGTGTTTGTATATGTCTGTTAACCCCGATATCGTAATGAAACCAATCCTCACACCTTTCCATTGGTGAACCATAAGTTTGTTTAATGAATCTGTGATTGCCCTTCTCCGTGGAAATATCTGCCCTGGTATCCATTTTTAGGTAACACCTATAAGTGATATGATAGGATATGTGTCTTTCACTTTCTGACTTACTACAAGTCACGTGATTACTTCTAGACTCATCTACGGTGCTGCCAATGGCATTGTGTCCTTTTTTCCCTTGGCTTCTCTTCTGCCTTAGCGGGGTCCATTTTCAACAATGTGATTCCCTGAGGGTTGTGGATTAGCTGACCTGGGCAGCCTTACCCTGCCGGCCCGCCCTCCCCAGGTGTGCCTCATTGAGGTCAATATAAACAGCGCTCCAGGCAGCAATAGCCCCTGAAGCTGTGCCTGCCTCCATATTCTCTGCCCCGTCAGCAGTCTCCGGGCTGTGCTGGTGGGAGGGAGTGAGGGGCCACAGCTTTGTGGGTAGCCTTGTGTGAGTGGGGTTCTGCTGGCCTTTCTGCAGGAGTTGCCAGGCTGCCGCCTGTAAAGAAGAGGATGTGTCACCCATACCTTCCGCTGGAATTTCTCTCCGGACAGAGGTGAGGAAAGAAAAAAAGCAGTGGGGGCCGGGACAGGAGGGGTATCTCAGGCAGGGCAATGGAAAGCTTCTGGAAGAGCGCCCGGGGCCAGGACCACCCTGGCTGGCCTGCATGCACCAAGTTGGCCTGCGTGCTGTCGCTGGTGTGGCTCCACGGTCCTTCCTCTAGGCTTTCAAGCCCTTGTACATATTCAGGTGTTTTACCTGGAAAGGGTGGGAACAGTTCAGCAGCAGCTGGCCTGGGGCTCAGCTCACGTTTACTCACAGATGCCTCGGCACGGTCCCCCAGCTTTGCAATGAGGACGCTTCTTGCGTGGGGGGTGGGTTGCTGGCTGTATGGGAGATGATTCCCCACCTCTGACCAATTTCAGAATTGTTTACCACTGGAGCAAGTGCCCTGATAGGGTTTTCCTCTGTATAACTCGTGGGATCAGGATTTTTTATACTTTTATGGTTCAAATTAGATTTTATTCCTCTTTTATGTATTTATAGATATAAGCATGGAAATAATTCATTCCTATAAATACATCTGTGTGATGGGAAGAACTTTTTTCTGTTTTATTTTTAAATTTTATTTTTTAAAATTTTGAAATTTAATTTTATTTATTTTTTTATAGAGCACGTTATTATTAGTTATGTATTTTATGCATATACATGTATACAGGTCAATCCCAAACTCCCAACTCATCCCACCACCACCACCCCATGGCTTCCCACACTTGGTGTCCATACGTTTGTTCTCTACCTCTGTGTCTATTTCTTCCCTGCAAACCAGTTCATCTGTACCATTTTTAGGCTCCACATATATGCGTTAATATACAATATTTGTTTTCCTCTTTCTGACTTACTTCATTCTGTATGACAGTCCCTCGATCCATCGATGTCTCTACAAATGACCCAGTTTCATTCCTTTTTATGGCCGAGTAATATTCCATTTTATATATGTACCACATCTTTATCCATTCATCTGTCTGTGGGCATTTAGGTTGCTTCCATTACCTGGCTATTGTAAATAGTGCTGCAGCGAACATTGTGGTGAATGTGCCTTTTTGAAATACGGTTTTCTCTGGGTATATGCCCAGAAGTGGGATTGCTGGATCAGATGGTAATTCTATTTCTAGTTTTTTTAAGGAAACTCCATACTGTTCTCCATAGTGACTGTATCAATTTACATTCCCACCAATAGTGAAAGAGGGCTCCTTTTGTCCACACCCTCCCAAAAATTGGTTGTTTGTAGATTTTCTGATGATGCCGATTCTAACAGGTGTGAGGTGAAATCTCATTGTAGTTTTGATTTGCCTTTCTCTGATAATTAGTGCTGTTGAGCAGCTTTTCATGTGCGTCTTGGCCATCTCTGTGTCTCCTTTGAAGAAACATCTCTTTAGATCTTCTTCCCATTTTTTTTGGGTTGTTTGTTTTTTTAATATTAAGCTGCATGAGCTGTTTATATATATTGGAGATTAAACCTCTGTCCATTGATTCGTCTGCAACGATTTTCGCCCATTCTGAGGGATGCTTTTTTCCATTCCCGTTTTTTTTTTAACAAAAAAGGAAAGAAAGGAAAAGAAGCAGAACACTAATGTGCCTAAAATATGCCTTTTGAAACGGTCGTTTTGACATATGGACGTCCTTTGAATTTTTTGGTCGATATGTGACCCCAGGATTTGTTTTCAGGGCAGGTGTCATTTACAGGCCTGCGATGATTTTGAATATCAACTGACCATTAGCGTTGGGATTAAAGCTGCTGTTGTGTGAAACGGCCACAAGGTGGCAGCAGTTCACCCTTACCAAATCTGGTTACTAGGGCAAGAGAGCCTCAGTGGAAGTGGTGTTCTAGATTGGAGTTTAGAATGGAATGTGCCAGGAGAAAGCCCCTCACGTTTGTCTCACTACTTCTTGTTCGTGTTTTTAATTTAATTTTTTATTTTTTATTACAGCAAGTTTGATTACAATGTTTGGCTTGTTGTAGGTGTGGAAGATGTGGTTCTTTTACACATATACACATGTCTGTTCTTCCTGGGGTCCTTTTCCCATGTACGTTATGACAGAATGTTGAGTAGTCCTCTCTTGGTATTCTGTAGGTCTTTGGTGATTATATATGTCACCTGTGTTTGTATATGTCTGTTAACCCCGATATCGTAATGAAACCAATCCTCACACCTTTCCATTGGTGAACCATAAGTTTGTTCAATGAATCTGTGATTGCCCTTCTCCGTGGAAATATCTGCCCTGGTATCCATGTTTAGGTAACACCTATAAGTGATATGATAGGATATGTGTCTTTCACTTTCTGACTTACTACAAGTCACGTGATTACTTCTAGACTCATCTACGGTGCTGCCAATGGCATTGTGTCCTTTTTTCCCTTGGCTTCTCTTCTGCCTTAGCGGGGTCCATTTTCAACAATGTGATTCCCTGAGGGTTGTGGATTAGCTGACCTGGGCAGCCTTACCCTGCCGGCCCGCCCTCCCCAGGTGTGCCTCGTTGAGTTCAATATAAACAGCGCTCCAGGCAGCAATAGCCCCTGAAGCTGTGCCTGACTCCATATTCTCTGCCCCGTCAGCAGTCTCGGGGCTGTGCTGGTGGGAGGGAGTGAGGGGCCACAGCTTTGTTGGTGGCCCGGTGTGAGTGGGGTTCTGCTGGCCTTTCTGCAGGAGTTGCCAGGCTGCCGCCTGTAAAGAAGAGGTTGTGTCACCCATACCTTCCGCTGGAATTTCTCTCCGGACAGAGGTGAGGAAGGAAAAAAGCAGTGGGGGCCGGGACAGGAGGGGTATCTCAGGCAGGGCAATGGAAAGCTTCTGGAAGAGCGCCCGGGGACAGGACCACCCTGGCTGGCCTGCAGGCACCAAGTTGGCCTGCGTGCTGTCGCTGGTGTGGCTCCACGGTCCTTCCACTAGGCTTTCAAGCCCTTGTACATATTCAGGTGTTTTACCTGGAAAGGGTGGGAACAGTTCAGCAGCAGCTGGCCTGGGGCTCAGCTCACGTTTACTCACAGATGCCTCGGCACGGTCCCCAAGCATTGCAATGAGGACGCTCCTTGCGTGGGGGGTGGGTTGATGGCTGTATGGGAGATGGTTCCCCACCTCTGACCAATTTCAGAATTGTTTACCGCTGGAGCAAGTGCCGTGGTAGGGTTTTCCTCTGTATAACTCATGGGTTCACTTTTTATTTCTTTTATCGTTCAAGTTAGATTTTATTCCTCTTTTATGTATTTATAGATATAAGCATGGAAATAATTCATTCCTATAAATACATCTGTGTGATGGGAAGAACTTTTTTCTGTTTTATTTTTAAATTTTATTTTTTTAAATATTGAAATTTAATTTTATTTATTTTTTTTATACAGCACGTTATTATTAGTTATGTATTTTATGCATATACGTGTATACAGGTCAATCCCAAATTCCCAACTCATCCCACCACCACCACCCCATGGCTTCCCACACTTGGTGTCCATACGTTTGTTCTCTACCTCTGTGTCTCTATTTCTTCCCTGCAAACCAGTTCATCTGTACCATTTTTTTAGGTTCCACATATATGCATTAATATACAATATTTGTTTTCCTCTTTCTGACTTACTTCATTCTGTATGACAGTCTCTCGATCCATCGATGTCTCTTCAAATGACCCAGTTTCATTCCTTTTTATGGCCGAGTAATATTCCAGTTTAAAAATGTACCACATCTTTATCCATTCATCTGTCTGTGGGCATTTAGGTTGCTTCCATTACCTGGCTATTGTAAATAGTGCTGCAACAAACATTGTGGTGAATGTGCCTTTTTGAAATACGGTTTTCTCTGGGTATATGCCCAGAAGTGGGATTGCTGGATCAGATGGTAATTCTATTTCTAATTTTTTTAAGGAAACTCCATACTGTTCTCCATAGTGACTGTATCAATTTACATTCCCACCAATAGTGGAAGAGGGCTCCTTTTGTCCACACCCTCCCCAGAATTGGTTGTTTGTAGATTTCCTGATGATGCCGATTCTAACAGGTGTGAGGTGATACCTCATTGTAGTTTTGATTTGCATTTCTCTAATAATTAGTGCTGTTGAGCAGCTTTTCACGTGCGTCTTGGCCATCTCTGTGTCTCCTTTGAAGAAACGTCTTTTAGATCTTCTGCCCATATTTTTTTGGGTTGTTTGTTTTTTTAATATTAAGCTGCATGAGCTGTTTATATATATTGGAGATTAAACCTCTGTCCATTGATTCGTTTGCAATGATTTTCACCCATTCTGAGGGATGCCTTTTTCCATTCCCGTGTTTTTTAACAAAAAAGGAAAGAAAGGAAAAGAAGCAGAACCCTAATGTGCGTAAAATATGCCTTTTGAAACGGTCATTTTGAAATATGGACGTCCTTTGAATTTTTTGGTCGATATGTGACCCCAGGATTTGTTTTCAGGGCAGGTGTCATTTACAGGCCTGCAATGATTTTGAATATCAACTGACCATTAGCGTTGGGATTAAAGCTGCTGTTGTGTGAAACGGCCACAAGGTGGCAGCAGTTCACCCTTACCAAATCTGGTTACTAGGGCAAGAGAGCCTCAGTGGAAGTGGTGTTCTAGATTGGAGTTTAGAATGGAATGTGCCAGGAGAAAGCCCCTCACGTTTGTCTCACTACTTCTTGTTCGTGTTTTTAATTTAATTTTTTATTTTTTATTACAGCAAGTTTGATTACAATGTTTGGCTTGTTGTAGGTGTGGAAGATGTGGTTCTTTTACACATATACACATGTCTGTTCTTCCTGGGATCCTTTTCCCATGTACGTTATGACAGAATGTTGAGTAGTCCTCTCTTGGTATTCTGTAGGTCTTTGGTGATTATATATGTCACCTGTGTTTGTATATGTCTGTTAACCCCGATATCGTAATGAAACCAATCCTCACACCTTTCCATTGGTGAACCATAAGTTTGTTTAATGAATCTGTGATTGCCCTTCTCCGTGGAAATAACTGCCCTGGTATTCATTTTTAGGTAACACCTATAAGTGATATGATAGGATATGTGTCTTTCACTTTCTGACTTACTACAAGTCACGTGATTACTTCTAGACTCATCTACGGTGCTGCAAATGGCATTGTGTCCTTTTTTCCCTTGGCTTCTCTTCTGCCTTAGCGGGGTCCATTTTCAACAATGTGATTCCCTGAGGGTTGTGGATTAGCTGACCTGGGCAGCCTTACCCTGCCGGCCCGCCCTCCCCAGGTGTGCCTCGTTGAGGTCAATATAAACAGCGCTCCAGGCAGCAATAGCCACTGAAGCTGTGCCTGACACCATATTCTCTGCCCCGTCAGCAGTCTCGGGGCTGTGCTGGTGGGAGGGAGTGAGGGGCCACAGCTTTGTGGGTGGCCCGGTGTGAGTGGGGTTCTGCTGGCCTTTCTGCAGGAGTTGCCAGGCTGCCGCCTGTAAAGAAGAGGTTGTGTCACCCATACCTTCCGCTGGAATTTCTCTCCGGACAGAGGTGAGGAAGGAAAAAAGCAGTGGGGGCCGGGACAGGAGGGGTATCTCAGGCAGGGCAATGGAAAGCTTCTGGAAGAGCGCCCGGGGACAGGACCACCCTGGCTGGCCTGCAGGCACCAAGTTGGCCAGCGTGCTGTCGCTGGTGTGGCTCCACGGTCCTTCCTCTAGGCTTTCAAGCCCTTGTACATATTCAGGTGTTTTACCTGGAAAGGGTGGGAACAGTTCAGCAGCAGCTGGCCTGGGGCTCAGCTCACGTTTACTCACAGATGCCTCGGCACGGTCCCCCAGCTTTGCAATGAGGACGCTCCTTGCGTGGGGGGTGGGTTGATGGCTGTATGGGAGATGCTTCCCCACCTCTGACGAATTTCAGAATTGTTTACCACTGGAGCAAGTGCCCTGATAGGGTTTTCCTCTGTATAACTCGTGGGTTCAGGTTTTTTTTTTCTTTTATGGTTCAAGTTAGATTTTATTCCTCTTTTATGTATTTATAGATATAAGCATGGAAATAATTCATTCCTATAAATACATCTGTGTGATGGGAAGAACTTTTTTCTGTTTTATTTTTAAATTTTATTTTTTAAAATTTTGAAATTTAATTTTATTTATTTTTTTTATACAGCACGTTATTATTAGTTATGTATTTTATGCATATACATGTATACAGGTCAATCCAAAACTCCCAACTCATCCCACCACCACCACCCCATGGCTTCCCACACTTGGTGTCCATACGTTTGTTCTCTACCTCTGTGTCTCTATTTCTTCCCTGCAAACTAGTTCATCTGTACCATTTTTAGGCTCCACATATATGCATTAATATACAATATTTGTTTTCCTCTTTCTGACTTACTTCATTCTGTATGACAGTCTCTCGATCCATCGATGTCTCTACAAATGACCCAGTTTCATTCCTTTTTATGGCCGAGTTATATTCCATTTTATATATGTACCACATCTTTATCCATTCATCTGTCTGTGGGCATTTAGGTTGCTTCCATTACCTGGCTATTTTAAATAGTGCTGCAACGAACATTGTGGTGAATGTGCCTTTTTGAAATACGGTTTTCTCTGGGTATATGCCCAGAAGTGGGATTGCTGGATCAGATGGTAATTGTATTTCTAGTTTTTTTAAGGAAACTCCATACTGTTCTCCATAGTGACTGTATCAATTTACATTCCCACCAATAGTGGAAGAGGGCTCCTTTTGTCCACACCCTCCCCAGAATTGGTTGTTTGTAGATTTTCTGATGATGCCGATTCTAACAGGTGTGAGGTGAAACCTCATTGTAGTTTTGATTTGCATTTCTCTAATAATTAGTGCTGTTGAGCAGCTTTTCTGTGCGTCTTGGCCATCTCTGTGTCTCCTTTGAATAAACGTCTCTTTAGATCTTCTGCCCATTTTTTTGGGTTGTTTGTTTTTTTAATATTAAGCTGCATGAGCTGTTTATATATATTGGAGATTAAACCTCTGTCCATTGATTCGTCTGCAACGATTTTCGCCCATTCTGAGGGATGCCTTTTTCCATTCCCGTGTTTTTTAACAAAAAAGGAAAGAAAGGAAAAGAAGCAGAACACTAATGTGCGTAAAATATGCCTTTTGAAACGGTCGTTTTGAAATATGGACGTCCTTTGAATTTTTTGGTCGATATGTGACCCCAGGATTTGTTTTCAGGGCAGGTGTCATTTACAGGCCTGCAATGATTTTGAATATCAACTGACCATTAGCGTTGGGATTAAAGCTGCTGTTGTGTGAAACGGCCACAAGGTGGCAGCAGTTCACCCTTACCAAATCTGGTTACTAGGGCAAGAGAGCCTCAGTGGAAGTGGTGTTCTAGATTGGAGTTTAGAATGGAATGTACCAGGAGAAAGCCCCTCACGTTTGTCTCACTACTTCTTGTTCGTGTTTTTAATTTAAGTTTTTATTTTTTATTACAGCAAGTTTGATTACAATATTTGGCTTGTTGTAGGTGTGGAAGATGTGGTTCTTTTACACATATACAGATGACTGTTATTCTTGGGATCCTTTTCCCATGTACGTTATGACAGAATGTTGAGTAGTCCTCTCTTGGTATTCTGTAGGTCTTTGGTGATTATATATGTCACCTGTGTTTGTATATGTCTGTTAACCCCGATATCGTAATGAAACCAATCCTCACACCTTTCCATTGGTGAACCATAAGTTTGTTTAATGAATCTGTGATTGCCCTTCTCCGTGGAAATATCTGCCCTGGTATCCATTTTTAGGTAACACCTATAAGTGATATGATATGATATGTGTCTTTCACTTTCTGACTTACTACAAGTCACGTGATTACTTCTAGCCTCATCTACGGTGCTGCAAATGGCATTGTGTCCTTTTTTCCCTTGGCTTCTCTTCTGCCTTAGCGAGGTCCATTTTCAACAATGTGATTCCTTGAGGGTTGTGGATTAGCTGACCTGGGCAGCCTTACCCTGCCGGCCCGCCCTCCCCAGGTTTGCCTCGTTGAGGTCAATATAAACACCGCTCCAGGCAGCAATAGCCCCTGAAGCTGTGCCTGACTCCATATTCTCTGCCCCGTCAGCAGTCTCGGGGCTGTGCTGGTGGGAGGGAGTGAGGGGCCACAGCTTTGTGGGTGGCCCGGTGTGAGTGGGGTTCTGCTGGCCTTTCTGCAGGAGTTGCCATGCTGCCGCCTGTAAAGAAGAGGTTGTGTCACCCATACCTTCCGCTGGAATTTCTCTCCGGACAGAGGTGAGGAAGGAAAAAAGCAGTGGGGGCCGGGACAGGAGGGCTATCTCAGGCAGGGCAATGGAAAGATTCTGGAAGAGTGCCCGGGTCCAGGACTACCATGGCTGGCCTGCAGGCACCAAGTTGCCCTGCGTGCTGTCACTGGTGTGGCTCCACGGTCTTCATCTAGACTTTCAAGCCCTTGTACATATTCAGGTGTTTTACCTGGAAAGGGTGGGAACAGTTCAGCAGCAGCTGGCCTGGGGCTCAGCTCACGTTTACTCACAGATGCCTCGGCACGGTCCCCCAGCTTTGCAATGAGGATGCTCCTTGCGTGGGGGTCAGTTGCTGGCTGTATGGGAGATGGTTCCCAACCTCTGACCAATTTCAGAATTGTTTACCGCTGGAGCAAGTGCCGTGATAGGGTTTTCCTCTGTGTAACTCGTGGGTTCACTTTTTTTTTCTTTTATCGTTCAAGTTAGATTTTATTCCTCTTTTATGTATTTATAGATATAAGCATGGAAATAATTCATTCCTATAAATACATCTGTGTGACGGGAAGAACTTTTTTCTGTTTTATTTTTAAATTTTATTTTTTAAAATTTTGAAATTTAATTTTATTTATTTTTTTATACAGCTCGTTTTTATTAGTTATATATTTTATGCATATACATGTATACAGGTCAATCCCAAACTCCCAACTCATCCCACCACCACCACCCCATGGCTTCCCACACTTGGTGTCCATACGTGTGTTCTCTACCTCTGTGTCTCTATTTCTTCCCTGCAAACCAGTTCATCTGTACCATTTTTAGGCTCCACATATATGCATTAATATACAATATTTGTTTTCCTCTTTCTGACTTACTTCATTCTGTATGACAGTCTCTCGATCCATCAATGTCTCTAAAAATGACCCAGTTTCATTCCTTTTTATGGCCGAGTCATATTCCATTTTATATATGTACCACATCTTTATCCATTCATCTGTCTGTGGGCATTTAGGTTGCTTCCATTACCTGGCTATTGTAAATAGTGCTGCAACGAACATTGTGGTGAATGTGCCTTTTTGAAATACGGTTTTCTCTGGGTATATGCCCAGAAGTGGGATTGCTGGATCAGATGGTAATTCTATTTCTAGTTTTTTTAAGGAAACTCCATACTGTTCTCCATAGTGCCTGTATCAATTTACATTCCCACCAATAGTGGAAGAGGGCTCCTTTTGTCCACACCCTCCCAAAAATTAGTTGTTTGTAGATTTTCTGATGATGCTGATTCTAACAGGTGTGAGGTGAAGTCTCATTGTAGTTTTGATTTGCCTTTCTCAGATAATTAGTGCGGTTGAGCAGCTTTTCATGTGCGTCTTGGCCATCTCTGTGTCTCCTTTGAAGAATCGTCTCTTTAGATCTTCTTCCCATTTTTTTTTGGGTTGTTTGTTTTTTTAATATTAAGCTGCATGAGCTGTTTATATATATTGGAGATTAAACCTCTGTCCATTGATTCATCTGCAACGATTTTCGCCCATTCTGAGGGATGCTTTTTTCCATTCCCGTTTTTTTTTAACAAAAAAGGAAAGAAAGGAAAAGAAGCAGAACACTAATGTGCCTAAAATATGCCTTTTGAAACGGTCGTTTTGACATATGGACGTCCTTTGAATTTTTTGGTCGATATGTGACCCCAGGATTTGTTTTCAGGGCAGGTGTCATTTACAGGCCTGCAATGATTTTGAATATCAACTGACCATTAGCGTTGGGATTAAAGCTGCTGTTGTGTGAAACGGCCACAAGGTGGCAGCAGTTCACCCTTACCAAATCTGGTTACTAGGGCAAGAGAGCCTCAGTGGAAGTGGTGTTCTAGATTGGAGTTTAGAATGGAATGTGCCAGGAGAAAGCCCCTCACGTTTGTCTCACTACTTCTTGTTCGTGTTTTTAATTTAATTTTTTATTTTTTATTACAGCAAGTTTGATTACAATGTTTGGCTTGTTGTAGGTGTGGAAGATGTGGTTCTTTTACACATATACCATGTCTGTTCTTCCTGGGATCCTTTTCCCATGTACGTTATGACAGAATGTTGAGTAGTCCTCTCTTGGTATTCTGTAGGTCTTTGGTGATTATATATGTCACCTGTGTTTGTATATGTCTGTTAACCCCGATATCGTAATGAAACCAATCCTCACACCTTTCCATTGGTGAACCATAAGTTTGTTTAATGAATCTGTGATTGCCCTTCTCCGTGGAAATATCTGCCCTGGTATCCATTTTTAGGTAACACCTATAAGTGATATGATAGGATATGTGTCTTTCACTTTCTGACTTACTACAAGTCACGTGATTACTTCTAGACTCATCTACGGTGCTGCAAATGGCATTGTGTCCTTTTTTCCCTTGGCTTCTCTTCTGCCTTAGCGGGGTCCATTTTCAACAATGTGATTCCCTGAGGGTTGTGGATTAGCTGACCTGGGCAGCCTTACCCTGCCGGCCCGCCCTCCCCAGGTGTGCCTCATTGAGGTCAATATAAACAGCGCTCCAGGCAGCAATAGCCCCTGAAGCTGTGCCTGCCTCCATATTCTCTGCCCCGTCAGCAGTCTCCGGGCTGTGCAGGTGGGAGGGAGTGAGGGGCCACAGCTTTGTGGGTGGCCTTGTGTGAGTGGGGTTCTGCTGGCCTTTCTGCAGGAGTTGCCAGGCTGTCGCCTGTAAAGAAGAGGATGTGTCACACATACCTTCCGCTGGAATTTCTCTCCGGACAGAGGTGAGGAAAGAAAAAAAGCAGTGGGGGCCGGGACAGGAGGGGTATCTCAGGCAGGGCAATGGAAAGTTTCTGGAAGAGCGCCCGGGGCCAGGACCACCCTGGCTGGCCTGCATGCACCAAGTTGGCCTGCGTGCTGTCGCTGGTGTGGCTCCACGGTCCTTCCTCTAGGCTTTCAAGCCCTTGTACATATTCAGGTGTTTTACCTGGAAAGGGTGGGAACAGTTCAGCAGCAGCTGGCCTGGGGCTCAGCTCACGTTTACTCACAGATGCCTCGGCACGGTCCCCCAGCTTTGCAATGAGGACGCTCCTTGCGTGGGGGGTGGGTTGCTGGCTGTATGGGAGATGATTCCCCACCTCTGACCAATTTCAGAATTGTTTACCACTGGAGCAAGTGCCCTGATAGGGTTTTCCTCTGTATAACTCGTGGGTTCAGGATTTTTTATACTTTTATGGTTCAAATTAGATTTTATTCCTCTTTTATGTATTTATAGATATAAGCATGGAAATAATTCATTCCTATAAATACATCTGTGTGATGGGAAGAACTTTTTTCTGTTTTATTTTTAAATTTTATTTTTTAAAATTTTGAAATTTAATTTTATTTATTTTTTTATACAGCACGTTATTATTAGTTATGTATTTTATGCATATACATGTATACAGGTCAATCCCAAACTCCCAACTCATCCCACCACCACCACCCCATGGCTTCCCACACTTGGTGTCCATACGTTTGTTCTCTACCTCTGTGTCTATTTCTTCCCTGCAAACCAGTTCATCTGTACCATTTTTAGGCTCCACATATATGCGTTAATATACAATATTTGTTTTCCTCTTTCTGACTTACTTCATTCTGTATGACAGTCCCTCGATCCATCGATGTCTCTACAAATGACCCAGTTTCATTCCTTTTTATGGCCGAGTAATATTCCATTTTATATATGTACCACATCTTTATCCATTCATCTGTCTGTGGGCATTTAGGTTGCTTCCATTACCTGGCTATTGTAAATAGTGCTGCAGCGAACATTGTGGTGAATGTGCCTTTTTGAAATACGGTTTTCTCTGGGTATATGCCCAGAAGTGGGATTGCTGGATCAGATGGTAATTCTATTTCTAGTTTTTTTAAGGAAACTCCATACTGTTCTCCATAGTGACTGTATCAATTTACATTCCCACCAATAGTGAAAGAGGGCTCCTTTTGTCCACACCCTCCCAAAAATTGGTTGTTTGTAGATTTTCTGATGATGCCGATTCTAACAGGTGTGAGGTGAAATCTCATTGTAGTTTTGATTTGCCTTTCTCTGATAATTAGTGCTGTTGAGCAGCTTTTCATGTGCGTCTTGGCCATCTCTGTGTCTCCTTTGAAGAAACATCTCTTTAGATCTTCTTCCCATTTTTTTTGGGTTGTTTGTTTTTTTAATATTAAGCTGCATGAGCTGTTTATATATATTGGAGATTAAACCTCTGTCCATTGATTCGTCTGCAACGATTTTCGCCCATTCTGAGGGATGCTTTTTTCCATTCCCGTTTTTTTTTTAACAAAAAAGGAAAGAAAGGAAAAGAAGCAGAACACTAATGTGCCTAAAATATGCCTTTTGAAACGGTCGTTTTGACATATGGACGTCCTTTGAATTTTTTGGTCGATATGTGACCCCAGGATTTGTTTTCAGGGCAGGTGTCATTTACAGGCCTGCGATGATTTTGAATATCAACTGACCATTAGCGTTGGGATTAAAGCTGCTGTTGTGTGAAACGGCCACAAGGTGGCAGCAGTTCACCCTTACCAAATCTGGTTACTAGGGCAAGAGAGCCTCAGTGGAAGTGGTGTTCTAGTTTGGAGTTTAGAATGGAATGTGCCAGGAGAAAGCCCCTCACGTTTGTCTCACTACTTCTTGTTCGTGTTTTTAATTTAATTTTTTATTTTTTATTACAGCAAGTTTGATTACAATGTTTGGCTTGTTGTAGGTGTGGAAGATGTGGTTCTTTTACACATATACACATGTCTGTTCTTCCTGGGGTCCTTTTCCCATGTACGTTATGACAGAATGTTGAGTAGTCCTCTCTTGGTATTCTGTAGGTCTTTGGTGATTATATATGTCACCTGTGTTTGTATATGTCTGTTAACCCCGATATCGTAATGAAACCAATCCTCACACCTTTCCATTGGTGAACCATAAGTTTGTTTAATGAATCTGTGATTGCCCTTCTCCGTGGAAATATCTGCCCTGGTATCCATTTTTAGGTAACACCTATAAGTGATATGATAGGATATGTGTCTTTCACTTTCTGACTTACTACAAGTCACGTGATTACTTCTAGACTCATCTACGGTGCTGCCAATGGCATTGTGTCCTTTTTTCCCTTGGCTTCTCTTCTGCCTTAGCGGGGTCCATTTTCAACAATGTGATTCCCTGAGGGTTGTGGATTAGCTGACCTGGGCAGCCTTACCCTGCCGGCCCGCCCTCCCCAGGTGTGCCTCGTTGAGTTCAATATAAACAGCGCTCCAGGCAGCAATAGCCCCTGAAGCTGTGCCTGACTCCATATTCTCTGCCCCGTCAGCAGTCTCGGGGCTGTGCTGGTGGGAGGGAGTGAGGGGCCACAGCTTTGTTGGTGGCCCGGTGTGAGTGGGGTTCTGCTGGCCTTTCTGCAGGAGTTGCCAGGCTGCCGCCTGTAAAGAAGAGGTTGTGTCACCCATACCTTCCGCTGGAATTTCTCTCCGGACAGAGGTGAGGAAGGAAAAAAGCAGTGGGGGCCGGGACAGGAGGGGTATCTCAGGCAGGGCAATGGAAAGCTTCTGGAAGAGCGCCCGGGGACAGGACCACCCTGGCTGGCTGGCAGGCACCAAGTTGGCCTGCGTGCTGTCGCTGGTGTGGCTCCACGGTCCTTCCTCTAGGCTTTCAAGCCCTTGTACATATTCAGGTGTTTTACCTGGAAAGGGTGGGAACAGTTCAGCAGCAGCTGGCCTGGGGCTCAGCTCACGTTTACTCACAGATGCCTCGGCACGGTCCCCAAGCATTGCAATGAGGTCGCTCCTTGCGTGGGGGGTGGGTTGATGGCTGTATGGGAGATGGTTCCCCACCTCTGACCAATTTCAGAATTGTTTACCGCTGGAGCAAGTGCCGTGGTAGGGTTTTCCTCTGTATAACTCATGGGTTCACTTTTTATTTCTTTTATCGTTCAAGTTAGATTTTATTCCTCTTTTATGTATTTATAGATATAAGCATGGAAATAATTCATTCCTATAAATACATCTGTGTGATGGGAAGAACTTTTTTCTGTTTTATTTTTAAATTTTATTTTTTTAAATATTGAAATTTAATTTTATTTATTTTTTTTATACAGCACGTTATTATTAGTTATGTATTTTATGCATATACGTGTATACAGGTCAATCCCAAATTCCCAACTCATCCCACCACCACCACCCCATGGCTTCCCACACTTGGTGTCCATACGTTTGTTCTCTACCTCTGTGTCTCTATTTCTTCCCTGCAAACCAGTTCATCTGTACCATTTTTTTAGGTTCCACATATATGCATTAATATACAATATTTGTTTTCCTCTTTCGGACTTACTTCATTCTGTATGACAGTCTCTCGATCCATCGATGTCTCTTCAAATGACCCAGTTTCATTCCTTTTTATGGCCGAGTCATATTCCATTTTATATATGTACCACATCTTTATCCATTCATCTGTCTGTGGGCATTTAGGTTGCTTCCATTACCTGGCTATTGTAAATAGTGCTGCAACAAACATTGTGGTGAATGTGCCTTTTTGAAATACGGTTTTCTCTGGGTATATGCCCAGAAGTGGGATTGCTGGATCAGATGGTAATTCTATTTCTAGTTTTTTTAAGGAAACTCCATACTGTTCTCCATAGTGACTGTATCAATTTACATTCCCACCAATAGTGGAAGAGGGCTCCTTTTGTCCACACCCTCCCCAGAATTGGTTGTTTGTAGATTTCCTGATGATGCCGATTCTAACAGGTGTGAGGTGATACCTCATTGTAGTTTTGATTTGCATTTCTCTAATAATTAGTGCTGTTGAGCAGCTTTTCACGTGCGTCTTGGCCATCTCTGTGTCTCCTTTGAAGAAACGTCTTTTAGATCTTCTGCCCATATTTTTTTGGGTTGTTTGTTTTTTTAATATTAAGCTGCATGAGCTGTTTATATATATTGGAGATTAAACCTCTGTCCATTGATTCGTTTGCAATGATTTTCACCCATTCTGAGGGATGCCTTTTTCCATTCCCGTGTTTTTTAACAAAAAAGGAAAGAAAGGAAAAGAAGCAGAACCCTAATGTGCGTAAAATATGCCTTTTGAAACGGTCGTTTTGAAATATGGACGTCCTTTGAATTTTTTGGTCGATATGTGACCCCAGGATTTGTTTTCAGGGCAGGTGTCATTTACAGGCCTGCAATGATTTTGAATATCAACTGACCATTAGCGTTGGGATTAAAGCTGCTGTTGTGTGAAACGGCCACAAGGTGGCAGCAGTTCACCCTTACCAAATCTGGTTACTAGGGCAAGAGAGCCTCAGTGGAAGTGGTGTTCTAGATTGGAGTTTAGAATGGAATGTGCCAGGAGAAAGCCCCTCACGTTTGTCTCACTACTTCTTGTTCGTGTTTTTAATTTAATTTTTTATTTTTTATTACAGCAAGTTTGATTACAATGTTTGGCTTGTTGTAGGTGTGGAAGATGTGGTTCTTTTACACATATACACATGTCTGTTCTTCCTGGGATCCTTTTCCCATGTACGTTATGACAGAATGTTGAGTAGTCCTCTCTTGGTATTCTGTAGGTCTTTGGTGATTATATATGTCACCTGTGTTTGTATATGTCTGTTAACCCCGATATCGTAATGAAACCAATCCTCACACCTTTCCATTGGTGAACCATAAGTTTGTTTAATGAATCTGTGATTGCCCTTCTCCGTGGAAATATCTGCCCTGGTATCCATTTTTAGGTAACACCTATAAGTGATATGATAGGATATGTGTCTTTCACTTTCTGACTTACTACAAGTCACGTGATTACTTCTAGACTCATCTACGGTGCTGCAAATGGCATTGTGTCCTTTTTTCCCTTGGCTTCTCTTCTGCCTTAGCGGGGTCCATTTTCAACAATGTGATTCCCTGAGGGTTGTGGATTAGCTGACCTGGGCAGCCTTACCCTGCCGGCCCGCCCTCCCCAGGTGTGCCTCGTTGAGGTCAATATAAACAGCGCTCCAGGCAGCAATAGCCACTGAAGCTGTGCCTGACACCATATTCTCTGCCCCGTCAGCAGTCTCGGGGCTGTGCTGGTGGGAGGGAGTGAGGGGCCACAGCTTTGTGGGTGGCCCGGTGTGAGTGGGGTTCTGCTGGCCTTTCTGCAGGAGTTGCCAGGCTGCCGCCTGTAAAGAAGAGGTTGTGTCACCCATACCTTCCGCTGGAATTTCTCTCCGGACAGAGGTGAGGAAGGAAAAAAGCAGTGGGGGCCGGGACAGGAGGGGTATCTCAGGCAGGGCAATGGAAAGCTTCTGGAAGAGCGCCCGGGGACAGGACCACCCTGGCTGGCCTGCAGGCACCAAGTTGGCCAGCGTGCTGTCGCTGGTGTGGCTCCACGGTCCTTCCTCTAGGCTTTCAAGCCCTTGTACATATTCAGGTGTTTTACCTGGAAAGGGTGGGAACAGTTCAGCAGCAGCTGGCGTGGGGCTCAGCTCACGTTTACTCACAGATGCCTCGGCATGGTCCCCCAGCTTTGCAATGAGGACGCTCCTTGCGTGGGGGGTGGGTTGATGGCTGTATGGGAGATGCTTCCCCACCTCTGACCAATTTCAGAATTGTTTACCACTGGAGCAAGTGCCCTGATAGGGTTTTCCTCTGTATAACTCGTGGGTTCAGGTTTTTTTTTCTTTTATGGTTCAAGTTAGATTTTATTCCTCTTTTATGTATTTATAGATATAAGCATGGAAATAATTCATTCCTATAAATACATCTGTGTGACGGGAAGAACTTTTTTCTGTTTTATTTTTAAATTTTATTTTTTAAAATTTTGAAATTTAATTTTATTTATTTTTTTTATACAGCACGTTATTATTAGTTATGTATTTTATGCATATACATGTATACAGGTCAATCCAAAACTCCCAACTCATCCCACCACCACCACCCCATGGCTTCCCACACTTGGTGTCCATACGTTTGTTCTCTACCTCTGTGTCTCTATTTCTTCCCTGCAAACTAGTTCATCTGTACCATTTTTAGGCTCCACATATATGCATTAATATACAATATTTGTTTTCCTCTTTCTGACTTACTTCATTCTGTATGACAGTCTCTCGATCCATCGATGTCTCTACAAATGACCCAGTTTCATTCGTTTTTATGGCCGAGTTATATTCCATTTTATATATGTACCACATCTTTATCCATTCATCTGTCTGTGGGCATTTAGGTTGCTTCCATTACCTGGCTATTTTAAATAGTGCTGCAACGAACATTGTGGTGAATGTGCCTTTTTGAAATACGGTTTTCTCTGGGTATATGCCCAGAAGTGGGATTGCTGGATCAGATGGTAATTGTATTTCTAGTTTTTTTAAGGAAACGCCATACTGTTCTCCATAGTGACTGTATCAATTTACATTCCCACCAATAGTGGAAGAGGGCTCCTTTTGTCCACACCCTCCCCAGAATTGGTTGTTTGTAGATTTTCTGATGATGCCGATTCTAACAGGTGTGAGGTGAAACCTCATTGTAGTTTTGATTTGCATTTCTCTAATAATTAGTGCTGTTGAGCAGCTTTTCTGTGCGTCTTGGCCATCTCTGTGTCTCCTTTGAATAAACGTCTCTTTAGATCTTCTGCCCATTTTTTTTGGGTTGTTTGTTTTTTTAATATTAAGCTGCATGAGCTGTTTATATATATTGGAAAATAAACCTCTGTCCATTGATTCGTCTGCAACGATTTTCGCCCATTCTGAGGGATGCTTTTTTCCATTCCCGTTTTTTTTTTTAACAAAAAAGGAAAGAAAGGAAAAGAAGCAGAACACTAATGTGCCTAAAATATGCCTTTTGAAACGGTCGTTTTGACATATGGACGTCCTTTGAATTTTTTGGTCGATATGTGACCCCAGGATTTGTTTTCAGGGCAGGTGTCATTTACAGGCCTGCAATGATTTTGAATATCAACTGACCATTAGCGTTGGGATTAAAGCTGCTGTTGTGTGAAACGGCCACAAGGTGGCAGCAGTTCACCCTTACCAAATCTGGTTACTAGGGCAAGAGAGCCTCAGTGGAAGTGGTGTTCTAGATTGGAGTTTAGAATGGAATGTACCAGGAGAAAGCCCCTCACGTTTGTCTCACTACTTCTTGTTCGTGTTTTTAATTTAAGTTTTTATTTTTTATTACAGCAAGTTTGATTACAATATTTGGCTTGTTGTAGGTGTGGAAGATGTGGTTCTTTTACACATATACAGATGACTGTTCTTCTTGGGATCCTTTTCCCATGTACGTTATGACAGAATGTTGAGTAGTCCTCTCTTGGTATTCTGTAGGTCTTTGGTGATTATATATGTCACCTGTGTTTGTATATGTCTGTTAACCCCGATATCGTAATGAAACCAATCCTCACACCTTTCCATTGGTGAACCATAAGTTTGTTTAATGAATCTGTGATTGCCCTTCTCCGTGGAAATATCTGCCCTGGTATCCATTTTTAGGTAACACCTATAAGTGATATGATATGATATGTGTCTTTCACTTTCTGACTTACTACAAGTCACGTGATTACTTCTAGCCTCATCTACGGTGCTGCAAATGGCATTGTGTCCTTTTTTCCCTTGGCTTCTCTTCTGCCTTAGCGAGGTCCATTTTCAACAATGTGATTCCTTGAGGGTTGTGGATTAGCTGACCTGGGCAGCCTTACCCTGCCGGCCCGCCCTCCCCAGGTGTGCCTCGTTGAGTTCAATATAAACAGCGCTCCAGGCAGCAATAGCCCCTGAAGCTGTGCCTGACTCCATATTCTCTGCCCCGTCAGCAGTCTCGGGGCTGTGCTGGTGGGAGGGAGTGAGGGGCCACAGCTTTGTGGGTGGCCCGGTGTGAGTGGGGTTCTGCTGGCCTTTCTGCAGGAGTTGCCATGCTGCCGCCTGTAAAGAAGAGGTTGTGTCACCCATACCTTCCGCTGGAATTTCTCTCCGGACAGAGGTGAGGAAGGAAAAAAGCAGTGGGGGCCGGGACAGGAGGGCTATCTCAGGCAGGGCAATGGAAAGATTCTGGAAGAGTGCCCGGGTCCAGGACTACCATGGCTGGCCTGCAGGCACCAAGTTGCCCTGCGTGCTGTCACTGGTGTGGCTCCACGGTCTTCATCTAGACTTTCAAGCCCTTGTACATATTCAGGTGTTTTACCTGGAAAGGGTGGGAACAGTTCAGCAGCAGCTGGCCTGGGGCTCAGCTCACGTTTACTCACAGATGCCTCGGCACGGTCCCCCAGCTTTGCAATGAGGATGCTCCTTGCGTGGGGGTCAGTTGCTGGCTGTATGGGAGATGGTTCCCAACTTCTGACCAATTTCAGAATTGTTTACCGCTGGAGCAAGTGCCGTGATAGGGTTTTCCTCTGTGTAACTCGTGGGTTCACTTTTTTTTTCTTTTATCGTTCAAGTTAGATTTTATTCCTCTTTTATGTATTTATAGATATAAGCATGGAAATAATTCATTCCTATAAATACATCTGTGTGACGGGAAGAACTTTTTTCTGTTTTATTTTTAAATTTTATTTTTTAAAATTTTGAAATTTAATTTTATTTATTTTTTTATACAGCTCGTTTTTATTAGTTATATATTTTATGCATATACATGTATACAGGTCAATCCCAAACTCCCAACTCATCCCACCACCACCACCCCATGGCTTCCCACACTTGGTGTCCATACGTGTGTTCTCTACCTCTGTGTCTCTATTTCTTCCCTGCAAACCAGTTCATCTGTACCATTTTTAGGCTCCACATATATGCATTAATATACAATATTTGTTTTCCTCTTTCTGACTTACTTCATTCTGTATGACAGTCTCTCGATCCTTCAATGTCTCTACAAATGACCCAGTTTCATTCCTTTTTATGGCCGAGTCATATTCCATTTTATATATGTACCACATCTTTATCCATTCATCTGTCTGTGGGCATTTAGGTTGCTTCCATTACCTGGCTATTGTAAATAGTGCTGCAACGAACATTGTGGTGAATGTGCCTTTTTGAAATACGGTTTTCTCTGGGTATATGCCCAGAAGTGGGATTGCTGGATCAGATGGTAATTCTATTTCTAGTTTTTTTAAGGAAACTCCATACTGTTCTCCATAGTGCCTGTATCAATTTACATTCCCACCAATAGTGGAAGAGGGCTCCTTTTGTCCACACCCTCCCAAAAATTGGTTGTTTGTAGATTTTCTGATGATGCCGATTCTAACAGGTGTGAGGTGAAATCTCATTGTAGTTTTGATTTGCCTTTCTCTGATAATTAGTGCTGTTGAGTAGCTTTTCATGTGCGTCTTGGCCATCTCTGTGTCTCCTTTGAAGAAACATCTCTTTAGATCTTCTTCCCATTTTTTTTGGGTTGTTTGTTTTTTAAATATTAAGCTGCATGAGCTGTTTATATATATTGGAGATTAAACCTCTGTCCATTGATTCGTCTGCAACGATTTTCGCCCATTCTGAGGGATGCTTTTTTCCATTCCCGTTTTTTTTTTAACAAAAAAGGAAAGAAAGGAAAAGAAGCAGAACACTAATGTGCCTAAAATATGCCTTTTGAAACGGTCGTTTTGACATATGGACGTCCTTTGAATTTTTTGGTCGATATGTGACCCCAGGATTTGTTTTCAGGGCAGGTGTCATTTACAGGCCTGCAATGATTTTGAATATCAACTGACCATTAGCGTTGGGATTAAAGCTGCTGTTGTGTGAAACGGCCACAAGGTGGCAGCAGTTCACCCTTACCAAATCTGGTTACTAGGGCAAGAGAGCCTCAGTGGAAGTGGTGTTCTAGATTGGAGTTTAGAATGGAATGTGCCAGGAGAAAGCCCCTCACGTTTGTCTCACTACTTCTTGTTCGTGTTTTTAATTTAATTTTTTATGTTTTATTACAGCAAGTTTGATTACAATGTTTGGCTTGTTGTAGGTGTGGAAGATGTGGTTCTTTTACACATATACACGTCTGTTCTTCCTGGGATCCTTTTCCCATGTACGTTATGACAGAATGTTGAGTAGTCCTCTCTTGGTATTCTGTAGGTCTTTGGTGATTATATATGTCACCTGTGTTTGTATATGTCTGTTAACCCCGATATCGTAATGAAACCAATCCTCACACCTTTCCATTGGTGAACCATAAGTTTGTTTAATGAATCTGTGATTGCCCTTCTCCGTGGAAATATCTGCCCTGGTATCCATTTTTAGGTAACACCTATAAGTGATATGATAGGATATGTGTCTTTCACTTTCTGACTTACTACAAGTCACGTGATTACTTCTAGACTCATCTACGGTGCTGCCAATGGCATTGTGTCCTTTTTTCCCTTGGCTTCTCTTCTGCCTTAGCGGGGTCCATTTTCAACAATGTGATTCCCTGAGGGTTGTGGATTAGCTGACCTGGGCAGCCTTACCCTGCCGGCCCGCCCTCCCCAGGTGTGCCTCGTTGAGTTCAATATAAACAGCGCTCCAGGCAGCAATAGCCCCTGAAGCTGTGCCTGACTCCATATTCTCTGCCCCGTCAGCAGTCTCGGGGCTGTGCTGGTGGGAGGGAGTGAGGGGCCACAGCTTTGTTGGTGGCCCGGTGTGAGTGGGGTTCTGCTGGCCTTTCTGCAGGAGTTGCCAGGCTGCCGCCTGTAAAGAAGAGGTTGTGTCACCCATACCTTCCGCTGGAATTTCTCTCCGGACAGAGGTGAGGAAGGAAAAAAGCAGTGGGGGCCGGGACAGGAGGGGTATCTCAGGCAGGGCAATGGAAAGCTTCTGGAAGAGCGCCCGGGGACAGGACCACCCTGGCTGGCCTGCAGGCACCAAGTTGGCCAGCGTGCTGTCGCTGGTGTGGCTCCACGGTCCTTCCTCTAGGCTTTCAAGCCCTTGTACATATTCAGGTGTTTTACCTGGAAAGGGTGGGAACAGTTCAGCAGCAGCTGGCCTGGGGCTCAGCTCACGTTTACTCACAGATGCCTCGGCACGGTCCCCCAGCTTTGCAATGAGGACGCTCCTTGCGTGGGGGGTGGGTTGATGGCTGTATGGGAGATGCTTCCCCACCTCTGACCAATTTCAGAATTGTTTACCACTGGAGCAAGTGCCCTGATAGGGTTTTCCTCTGTATAACTCGTGGGTTCAGGTTTTTTTTCTTTTATGGTTCAAGTTAGATTTTATTCCTCTTTTATGTATTTATAGATATAAGCATGGAAATAATTCATTCCTATAAATACATCTGTGTGACGGGAAAAACTTTTTTCTGTTTTATTTTTAAATTTTATTTTTTAAAATTTTGAAATTTAATTTTATTTATTTTTTTTATACAGCACGTTATTATTAGTTATGTATTTTATGCATATACATGTATACAGGTCAATCCAAAACTCCCAACTCATCCCACCACCACCACCCCATGGCTTCCCACACTTGGTGTCCATACGTTTGTTCTCTACCTCTGTGTCTCTATTTCTTCCCTGCAAACTAGTTCATCTGTACCATTTTTAGGCTCCACATATATGCATTAATATACAATATTTGTTTTCCTCTTTCTGACTTACTTCATTCTGTATGACAGTCTCTCGATCCATCGATGTCTCTACAAATGACCCAGTTTCATTCGTTTTTATGGCCGAGTTATATTCCATTTTATATATGTACCACATCTTTATCCATTCATCTGTCTGTGGGCATTTAGGTTGCTTCCATTACCTGGCTATTTTAAATAGTGCTGCAACGAACATTGTGGTGAATGTGCCTTTTTGAAATACGGTTTTCTCTGGGTATATGCCCAGAAGTGGGATTGCTGGATCAGATGGTAATTGTATTTCTAGTTTTTTTAAGGAAACGCCATACTGTTCTCCATAGTGACTGTATCAATTTACATTCCCACCAATAGTGGAAGAGGGCTCCTTTTGTCCACACCCTCCCCAGAATTGGTTGTTTGTAGATTTTCTGATGATGCCGATTCTAACAGGTGTGAGGTGAAACCTCATTGTAGTTTTGATTTGCATTTCTCTAATAATTAGTGCTGTTGAGCAGCTTTTCTGTGCGTCTTGGCCATCTCTGTGTCTCCTTTGAATAAACGTCTCTTTAGATCTTCTGCCCATTTTTTTTGGGTTGTTTGTTTTTTTAATATTAAGCTGCATGAGCTGTTTATATATATTGGAAAATAAACCTCTGTCCATTGATTCGTCTGCAACGATTTTCGCCCATTCTGAGGGATGCCTTTTTCCATTCCCGTGTTTTTTAACAAAAAAGGAAAGAAAGGAAAAGAAGCAGAACACTAATGTGCGTAAAATATGCCTTTTGAAACGGTCGTTTTGAAATATGGACGTCCTTTGAATTTTTTGGTCGATATGTGACCCCAGGATTTGTTTTCAGGGCAGGTGTCATTTACAGGCCTGCAATGATTTTGAATATCAACTGACCATTAGCGTTGGGATTAAAGCTGCTGTTGTGTGAAACGGCCACAAGGTGGCAGCAGTTCACCCTTACCAAATCTGGTTACTAGGGCAAGAGAGCCTCAGTGGAAGTTGTGTTCTAGATTGGAGTTTAGAATGGAATGTGCCAGGAGAAAGCCCCTCACGTTTGTCTCACTACTTCTTGTTCGTGTTTTTAATTTAATTTTTTATTTTTTATTACAGCAAGTTTGATTACAATGTTTGGCTTGTTGTAGGTGTGGAAGATGTGGTTCTTTTACACATATACAGATGACTGTTCTTCTTGGGATCCTTTTCCCATGTACGTTATGACAGAATGTTGAGTAGTCCTCTCTTGGTATTCTGTAGGTCTTTGGTGATTATATATGTCACCTGTGTTTGTATATGTCTGTTAACCCCGATATCGTAATGAAACCAATCCTCACACCTTTCCATTGGTGAACCATAAGTTTGTTTAATGAATCTGTGATTGCCCTTCTCCGTGGAAATATCTGCCCTGGTATCCATTTTTAGGTAACACCTATAAGTGATATGATAGGATATGTGTCTTTCACTTTCTGACTTACTACAAGTCACGTGATTACTTCTAGACTCATCTACGGTGCTGCCAATGGCATTGTGTCCTTTTTTCCCTTGGCTTCTCTTCTGCCTTAGCGGGGTCCATTTTCAACAATGTGATTCCCTGAGGGTTGTGGATTAGCTGACCTGGGCAGCCTTACCCTGCCGGCCCGCCCTCCCCAGGTGTGCCTCGTTGAGGTCAATATAAACAGAACTCAAGGCAGCAATAGCCCCTGAAGCTGTGCCTGACTCCATATTCTCTGTCCCGTCAGCAGTCTCGGGGCTGTGCTGGTGGGAGGGAGTGAGGGGCCACAGCTTTGTTGGTGGCCCGGTGTGAGTGGGGTTCTGCTGGCCTTTCTGCAGGAGTTGCCAGGCTGCCGCCTGTAAAGAAGAGGATGTGTCACCCATACCTTCCGCTGGAATTTCTCTCCGGACAGAGGTGAGGAAGGAAAAAAGCAGTGGGGGCCGGGACAGGAGGGGTATCTCAGGCAGGGCAATGGAAAGCTTCTGGAAGAGCGCCAGGGTCCAGGACCACGCTGGCTGGCCTGCAGGCACCAAGTTGGCCTGCGTGCTGTCGCTGGTGTGGCTCCACGGTCCTTCCTCTAGGCTTTCAAGCCCTTGTACATATTCAGGTGTTTTACCTGGAAAGGGTGGGAACAGTTCAGCAGCAGCTGGCCTGGGGCTCAGCTCACGTTTACTCACAGATGCCTCGGCACGGTCCCCCAGCTTTGCAATGAGGATGCTCCTTGCGTGGGTGTTGGGTTCCTGGCTGTATGGGAGATGGTTCCCCACCTCTGACCAATTTCAGAATTGTTTACCGCTGGAGCAAGTGCCGTGATAGGGTTTTCCTCTGTATAACTCATGGGTTCACTTTTTTCTTCTTTTATCGTTCAAGTTAGATTTTATTCCTCTTTTATGTATTTATAGATATAAGCATGGAAATAATTCATTCCTATAAATACATCTGTGTGACGGGAAGAACTTTTTTCTGTTTTATTTTTAAATTTTATTTTTTAAAATTTTGAAATTTAATTTTATTTATTTTTTTTATACAGCACGTTATTATTAGTTATGTATTTTATGCATATACATGTATACAGGTCAATCCAAAACTCCCAACTCATCCCACCACCACCACCCCATGGCTTCCCACACTTGGTGTCCATACGTTTGTTCTCTACCTCTGTGTCTCTATTTCTTCCCTGCAAACTAGTTCATCTGTACCATTTTTAGGCTCCACATATATGCATTAATATACAATATTTGTTTTCCTCTTTCTGACTTACTTCATTCTGTATGACAGTCTCTCGATCCATCGATGTCTCTACAAATGACCCAGTTTCATTCGTTTTTATGGCCGAGTTATATTCCATTTTATATATGTACCACATCTTTATCCATTCATCTGTCTGTGGGCATTTAGGTTGCTTCCATTACCTGGCTATTTTAAATAGTGCTGCAACGAACATTGTGGTGAATGTGCCTTTTTGAAATACGGTTTTCTCTGGGTATATGCCCAGAAGTGGGATTGCTGGATCAGATGGTAATTGTATTTCTAGTTTTTTTAAGGAAACGCCATACTGTTCTCCATAGTGACTGTATCAATTTACATTCCCACCAATAGTGGAAGAGGGCTCCTTTTGTCCACACCCTCCCCAGAATTGGTTGTTTGTAGATTTTCTGATGATGCCGATTCTAACAGGTGTGAGGTGAAACCTCATTGTAGTTTTGATTTGCATTTCTCTAATAATTAGTGCTGTTGAGCAGCTTTTCTGTGCGTCTTGGCCATCTCTGTGTCTCCTTTGAATAAACGTCTCTTTAGATCTTCTGCCCATTTTTTTTGGGTTGTTTGTTTTTTTAATATTAAGCTGCATGAGCTGTTTATATATATTGGAAAATAAACCTCTGTCCATTGATTCGTCTGCAACGATTTTCGCCCATTCTGAGGGATGCCTTTTTCCATTCCCGTGTTTTTTAACAAAAAAGGAAAGAAAGGAAAAGAAGCAGAACACTAATGTGCGTAAAATATGCCTTTTGAAACGGTCGTTTTGAAATATGGACGTCCTTTGAAATTTTTGGTCGATATGTGACCCCAGGATTTGTTTTCAGGGCAGGTGTCATTTACAGGCCTGCAATGATTTTGAATATCAACTGACCATTAGCGTTGGGATTAAAGCTGCTGTTGTGTGAAACGGCCACAAGGTGGCAGCAGTTCACCCTTACCAAATCTGGTTACTAGGGCAAGAGAGCCTCAGTGGAAGTGGTGTTCTAGATTGGAGTTTAGAATGGAATGTGCCAGGAGAAAGCCCCTCACGTTTGTCTCACTACTTCTTGTTCGTGTTTTTAATTTAATTTTTTATGTTTTATTACAGCAAGTTTGATTACAATGTTTGGCTTGTTGTAGGTGTGGAAGATGTGGTTCTTTTACACATATACACATGTCTGTTCTTCCTGGGATCCTTTTCCCATGTACGTTATGACAGAATGTTGAGTAGTCCTCTCTTGGTATTCTGTAGGTCTTTGGTGATTATATATGTCACCTGTGTTTGTATATGTCTGTTAACCCCGATATCGTAATGAAACCAATCCTCACACCTTTCCATTGGTGAACCATAAGTTTGTTTAATGAATCTGTGATTGCCCTTCTCCGTGGAAATATCTGCCCTGGTATCCATTTTTAGGTAACACCTATAAGTGATATGATATGATATGTGTCTTTCACTTTCTGACTTACTACAAGTCACGTGATTACTTCTAGCCTCATCTACGGTGCTGCAAATGGCATTGTGTCCTTTTTTCCCTTGGCTTCTCTTCTGCCTTAGCGAGGTCCATTTTCAACAATGTGATTCCTTGAGGGTTGTGGATTAGCTGACCTGGGCAGCCTTACCCTGCCGGCCCACCCTCCCCAGGTGTGCCTCGTTGAGTTCAATATAAACAGCGCTCCAGGCAGCAATAGCCCCTGAAGCTGTGCCTGACTCCATATTCTCTGCCCCGTCAGCAGTCTCGGGGCTGTGCTGGTGGGAGGGAGTGAGGGGCCACAGCTTTGTGGGTGGCCCGGTGTGAGTGGGGTTCTGCTGGCCTTTCTGCAGGAGTTGCCATGCTGCCGCCTGTAAAGAAGAGGTTGTGTCACCCATACCTTCCGCTGGAATTTCTCTCCGGACAGAGGTGAGGAAGGAAAAAAGCAGTGGGGGCCGGGACAGGAGGGCTATCTCAGGCAGGGCAATGGAAAGATTCTGGAAGAGTGCCCGGGTCCAGGACTACCATGGCTGGCCTGCAGGCACCAAGTTGCCCTGCGTGCTGTCACTGGTGTGGCTCCACGGTCTTCATCTAGACTTTCAAGCCCTTGTACATATTCAGGTGTTTTACCTGGAAAGGGTGGGAACAGTTCAGCAGCAGCTGGCCTGGGGCTCAGCTCACGTTTACTCACAGATGCCTCGGCACGGTCCCCCAGCTTTGCAATGAGGATGCTCCTTGCGTGGGGGTCAGTTGCTGGCTGTATGGGAGATGGTTCCCAACTTCTGACCAATTTCAGAATTGTTTACCGCTGGAGCAAGTGCCGTGATAGGGTTTTCCTCTGTGTAACTCGTGGGTTCACTTTTTTTTTCTTTTATCGTTCAAGTTAGATTTTATTCCTCTTTTATGTATTTATAGATATAAGCATGGAAATAATTCATTCCTATAAATACATCTGTGTGACGGGAAGAACTTTTTTCTGTTTTATTTTTAAATTTTATTTTTTAAAATTTTGAAATTTAATTTTATTTATTTTTTTATACAGCTCGTTTTTATTAGTTATATATTTTATGCATATACATGTATACAGGTCAATCCCAAACTCCCAACTCATCCCACCACCACCACCCCATGGCTTCCCACACTTGGTGTCCATACGTGTGTTCTCTACCTCTGTGTCTCTATTTCTTCCCTGCAAACCAGTTCATCTGTACCATTTTTAGGCTCCACATATATGCATTAATATACAATATTTGTTTTCCTCTTTCTGACTTACTTCATTCTGTATGACAGTCTCTCGATCCTTCAATGTCTCTACAAATGACCCAGTTTCATTCCTTTTTATGGCCGAGTCATATTCCATTTTATATATGTACCACATCTTTATCCATTCATCTGTCTGTGGGCATTTAGGTTGCTTCCATTACCTGGCTATTGTAAATAGTGCTGCAACGAACATTGTGGTGAATGTGCCTTTTTGAAATACGGTTTTCTCTGGGTATATGCCCAGAAGTGGGATTGCTGGATCAGATGGTAATTCTATTTCTAGTTTTTTTAAGGAAACTCCATACTGTTCTCCATAGTGCCTGTATCAATTTACATTCCCACCAATAGTGGAAGAGGGCTCCTTTTGTCCACACCCTCCCAAAAATTGGTTGTTTGTAGATTTTCTGATGATGCCGATTCTAACAGGTGTGAGGTGAAATCTCATTGTAGTTTTGATTTGCCTTTCTCTGATAATTAGTGCTGTTGAGTAGCTTTTCATGTGCGTCTTGGCCATCTCTGTGTCTCCTTTGAAGAAACATCTCTTTAGATCTTCTTCCCATTTTTTTTGGGTTGTTTGTTTTTTAAATATTAAGCTGCATGAGCTGTTTATATATATTGGAGATTAAACCTCTGTCCATTGATTCGTCTGCAACGATTTTCGCCCATTCTGAGGGATGCTTTTTTCCATTCCCGTTTTTTTTTTAACAAAAAAGGAAAGAAAGGAAAAGAAGCAGAACACTAATGTGCCTAAAATATGCCTTTTGAAACGGTCGTTTTGACATATGGACGTCCTTTGAATTTTTTGGTCGATATGTGACCCCAGGATTTGTTTTCAGGGCAGGTGTCATTTACAGGCCTGCAATGATTTTGAATATCAACTGACCATTAGCGTTGGGATTAAAGCTGCTGTTGTGTGAAACGGCCACAAGGTGGCAGCAGTTCACCCTTACCAAATCTGGTTACTAGGGCAAGAGAGCCTCAGTGGAAGTGGTGTTCTAGATTGGAGTTTAGAATGGAATGTGCCAGGAGAAAGCCCCTCACGTTTGTCTCACTACTTCTTGTTCGTGTTTTTAATTTAATTTTTTATGTTTTATTACAGCAAGTTTGATTACAATGTTTGGCTTGTTGTAGGTGTGGAAGATGTGGTTCTTTTACACATATACACATGTCTGTTCTTCCTGGGATCCTTTTCCCATGTACGTTATGACAGAATGTTGAGTAGTCCTCTCTTGGTATTCTGTAGGTCTTTGGTGATTATATATGTCACCTGTGTTTGTATATGTCTGTTAACCCCGATATCGTAATGAAACCAATCCTCACACCTTTCCATTGGTGAACCATAAGTTTGTTTAATGAATCTGTGATTGCCCTTCTCCGTGGAAATATCTGCCCTGGTATCCATTTTTAGGTAACACCTATAAGTGATATGATAGGATATGTGTCTTTCACTTTCTGACTTACTACAAGTCACGTGATTACTTCTAGACTCATCTACGGTGCTGCCAATGGCATTGTGTCCTTTTTTCCCTTGGCTTCTCTTCTGCCTTAGCGGGGTCCATTTTCAACAATGTGATTCCCTGAGGGTTGTGGATTAGCTGACCTGGGCAGCCTTACCCTGCCGGCCCGCCCTCCCCAGGTGTGCCTCGTTGAGTTCAATATAAACAGCGCTCCAGGCAGCAATAGCCCCTGAAGCTGTGCCTGACTCCATATTCTCTGCCCCGTCAGCAGTCTCGGGGCTGTGCTGGTGGGAGGGAGTGAGGGGCCACAGCTTTGTTGGTGGCCCGGTGTGAGTGGGGTTCTGCTGGCCTTTCTGCAGGAGTTGCCAGGCTGCCGCCTGTAAAGAAGAGGTTGTGTCACCCATACCTTCCGCTGGAATTTCTCTCCGGACAGAGGTGAGGAAGGAAAAAAGCAGTGGGGGCCGGGACAGGAGGGGTATCTCAGGCAGGGCAATGGAAAGCTTCTGGAAGAGCGCCCGGGGACAGGACCACCCTGGCTGGCCTGCAGGCACCAAGTTGGCCAGCGTGCTGTCGCTGGTGTGGCTCCACGGTCCTTCCTCTAGGCTTTCAAGCCCTTGTACATATTCAGGTGTTTTACCTGGAAAGGGTGGGAACAGTTCAGCAGCAGCTGGCCTGGGGCTCAGCTCACGTTTACTCACAGATGCCTCGGCACGGTCCCCCAGCTTTGCAATGAGGACGCTCCTTGCGTGGGGGGTGGGTTGATGGCTGTATGGGAGATGCTTCCCCACCTCTGACCAATTTCAGAATTGTTTACCACTGGAGCAAGTGCCCTGATAGGGTTTTCCTCTGTATAACTCGTGGGTTCAGGTTTTTTTTCTTTTATGGTTCAAGTTAGATTTTATTCCTCTTTTATGTATTTATAGATATAAGCATGGAAATAATTCATTCCTATAAATACATCTGTGTGACGGGAAAAACTTTTTTCTGTTTTATTTTTAAATTTTATTTTTTAAAATTTTGAAATTTAATTTTATTTATTTTTTTTATACAGCACGTTATTATTAGTTATGTATTTTATGCATATACATGTATACAGGTCAATCCAAAACTCCCAACTCATCCCACCACCACCACCCCATGGCTTCCCACACTTGGTGTCCATACGTTTGTTCTCTACCTCTGTGTCTCTATTTCTTCCCTGCAAACTAGTTCATCTGTACCATTTTTAGGCTCCACATATATGCATTAATATACAATATTTGTTTTCCTCTTTCTGACTTACTTCATTCTGTATGACAGTCTCTCGATCCATCGATGTCTCTACAAATGACCCAGTTTCATTCGTTTTTATGGCCGAGTTATATTCCATTTTATATATGTACCACATCTTTATCCATTCATCTGTCTGTGGGCATTTAGGTTGCTTCCATTACCTGGCTATTTTAAATAGTGCTGCAACGAACATTGTGGTGAATGTGCCTTTTTGAAATACGGTTTTCTCTGGGTATATGCCCAGAAGTGGGATTGCTGGATCAGATGGTAATTGTATTTCTAGTTTTTTTAAGGAAACGCCATACTGTTCTCCATAGTGACTGTATCAATTTACATTCCCACCAATAGTGGAAGAGGGCTCCTTTTGTCCACACCCTCCCCAGAATTGGTTGTTTGTAGATTTTCTGATGATGCCGATTCTAACAGGTGTGAGGTGAAACCTCATTGTAGTTTTGATTTGCATTTCTCTAATAATTAGTGCTGTTGAGCAGCTTTTCTGTGCGTCTTGGCCATCTCTGTGTCTCCTTTGAATAAACGTCTCTTTAGATCTTCTGCCCATTTTTTTTGGGTTGTTTGTTTTTTTAATATTAAGCTGCATGAGCTGTTTATATATATTGGAAAATAAACCTCTGTCCATTGATTCGTCTGCAACGATTTTCGCCCATTCTGAGGGATGCCTTTTTCCATTCCCGTGTTTTTTAACAAAAAAGGAAAGAAAGGAAAAGAAGCAGAACACTAATGTGCGTAAAATATGCCTTTTGAAACGGTCGTTTTGAAATATGGACGTCCTTTGAATTTTTTGGTCGATATGTGACCCCAGGATTTGTTTTCAGGGCAGGTGTCATTTACAGGCCTGCAATGATTTTGAATATCAACTGACCATTAGCGTTGGGATTAAAGCTGCTGTTGTGTGAAACGGCCACAAGGTGGCAGCAGTTCACCCTTACCAAATCTGGTTACTAGGGCAAGAGAGCCTCAGTGGAAGTTGTGTTCTAGATTGGAGTTTAGAATGGAATGTGCCAGGAGAAAGCCCCTCACGTTTGTCTCACTACTTCTTGTTCGTGTTTTTAATTTAATTTTTTATTTTTTATTACAGCAAGTTTGATTACAATGTTTGGCTTGTTGTAGGTGTGGAAGATGTGGTTCTTTTACACATATACAGATGACTGTTCTTCTTGGGATCCTTTTCCCATGTACGTTATGACAGAATGTTGAGTAGTCCTCTCTTGGTATTCTGTAGGTCTTTGGTGATTATATATGTCACCTGTGTTTGTATATGTCTGTTAACCCCGATATCGTAATGAAACCAATCCTCACACCTTTCCATTGGTGAACCATAAGTTTGTTTAATGAATCTGTGATTGCCCTTCTCCGTGGAAATATCTGCCCTGGTATCCATTTTTAGGTAACACCTATAAGTGATATGATAGGATATGTGTCTTTCACTTTCTGACTTACTACAAGTCACGTGATTACTTCTAGACTCATCTACGGTGCTGCCAATGGCATTGTGTCCTTTTTTCCCTTGGCTTCTCTTCTGCCTTAGCGGGGTCCATTTTCAACAATGTGATTCCCTGAGGGTTGTGGATTAGCTGACCTGGGCAGCCTTACCCTGCCGGCCCGCCCTCCCCAGGTGTGCCTCGTTGAGGTCAATATAAACAGAACTCAAGGCAGCAATAGCCCCTGAAGCTGTGCCTGACTCCATATTCTCTGTCCCGTCAGCAGTCTCGGGGCTGTGCTGGTGGGAGGGAGTGAGGGGCCACAGCTTTGTTGGTGGCCCGGTGTGAGTGGGGTTCTGCTGGCCTTTCTGCAGGATTTGCCAGGCTGCCGCCTGTAAAGAAGAGGATGTGTCACCCATACCTTCCGCTGGAATTTCTCTCCGGACAGAGGTGAGGAAGGAAAAAAGCAGTGGGGGCCGGGACAGGAGGGGTATCTCAGGCAGGGCAATGGAAAGCTTCTGGAAGAGCGCCAGGGTCCAGGACCACGCTGGCTGGCCTGCAGGCACCAAGTTGGCCTGCGTGCTGTCGCTGGTGTGGCTCCACGGTCCTTCCTCTAGGCTTTCAAGCCCTTGTACATATTCAGGTGTTTTACCTGGAAAGGGTGGGAACAGTTCAGCAGCAGCTGGCCTGGGGCTCAGCTCACGTTTACTCACAGATGCCTCGGCACGGTCCCCCAGCTTTGCAATGAGGATGCTCCTTGCGTGGGTGTTGGGTTCCTGGCTGTATGGGAGATGGTTCCCCACCTCTGACCAATTTCAGAATTGTTTACCGCTGGAGCAAGTGCCGTGATAGGGTTTTCCTCTGTATAACTCATGGGTTCACTTTTTTCTTCTTTTATCGTTCAAGTTAGATTTTATTCCTCTTTTATGTATTTATAGATATAAGCATGGAAATAATTCATTCCTATAAATACATCTGTGTGACGGGAAGAACTTTTTTCTGTTTTATTTTTAAATTTTATTTTTTAAAATTTTGAAATTTAATTTTATTTATTTTTTTTATACAGCACGTTATTATTAGTTATGTATTTTATGCATATACATGTATACAGGTCAATCCAAAACTCCCAACTCATCCCACCACCACCACCCCATGGCTTCCCACACTTGGTGTCCATACGTTTGTTCTCTACCTCTGTGTCTCTATTTCTTCCCTGCAAACTAGTTCATCTGTACCATTTTTAGGCTCCACATATATGCATTAATATACAATATTTGTTTTCCTCTTTCTGACTTACTTCATTCTGTATGACAGTCTCTCGATCCATCGATGTCTCTACAAATGACCCAGTTTCATTCGTTTTTATGGCCGAGTTATATTCCATTTTATATATGTACCACATCTTTATCCATTCATCTGTCTGTGGGCATTTAGGTTGCTTCCATTACCTGGCTATTTTAAATAGTGCTGCAACGAACATTGTGGTGAATGTGCCTTTTTGAAATACGGTTTTCTCTGGGTATATGCCCAGAAGTGGGATTGCTGGATCAGATGGTAATTGTATTTCTAGTTTTTTTAAGGAAACGCCATACTGTTCTCCATAGTGACTGTATCAATTTACATTCCCACCAATAGTGGAAGAGGGCTCCTTTTGTCCACACCCTCCCCAGAATTGGTTGTTTGTAGATTTTCTGATGATGCCGATTCTAACAGGTGTGAGGTGAAACCTCATTGTAGTTTTGATTTGCATTTCTCTAATAATTAGTGCTGTTGAGCAGCTTTTCTGTGCGTCTTGGCCATCTCTGTGTCTCCTTTGAATAAACGTCTCTTTAGATCTTCTGCCCATTTTTTTTGGGTTGTTTGTTTTTTTAATATTAAGCTGCATGAGCTGTTTATATATATTGGAAAATAAACCTCTGTCCATTGATTCGTCTGCAACGATTTTCGCCCATTCTGAGGGATGCCTTTTTCCATTCCCGTGTTTTTTAACAAAAAAGGAAAGAAAGGAAAAGAAGCAGAACACTAATGTGCGTAAAATATGCCTTTTGAAACGGTCGTTTTGAAATATGGACGTCCTTTGAAATTTTTGGTCGATATGTGACCCCAGGATTTGTTTTCAGGGCAGGTGTCATTTACAGGCCTGCAATGATTTTGAATATCAACTGACCATTAGCGTTGGGATTAAAGCTGCTGTTGTGTGAAACGGCCACAAGGTGGCAGCAGTTCACCCTTACCAAATCTGGTTACTAGGGCAAGAGAGCCTCAGTGGAAGTGGTGTTCTAGATTGGAGTTTAGAATGGAATGTGCCAGGAGAAAGCCCCTCACGTTTGTCTCACTACTTCTTGTTCGTGTTTTTAATTTTTTTATTTTTTATTACAGCAAGTTTGATTACAATGTTTGGCTTGTTGTAGGTGTGGAAGATGTGGTTCTTTTACACATATACAGATGTCTGTTCTTCCTGGGATCCTTTTCCCACGTACGTTATGACAGAGTTGAGTAGTCCTCTCTTGGTATTCTGTAGGTCTTTGGTGATTATATATGTCACCTGTGTTTGTATATGTGTGTTAACCCTGATATCGTAATGAAACCAATCCTCACCTTTCCATTGGTGAACCATAAGTTTGTTTAATGAATCTGTGATTGCCCTTCTCTGTGGAAATATCTGCCCTGGTATCCATTTTTAGGTAACACCTATAAGTGATATGATATGATATGTGTCTTTCACTTTCTGACTTACTACAAGTCACGTGATTACTTCTAGACTCATCTACGGTGCTTCAAATGGCATTGTGTCCTTTTTTTCCATGGCTTCTCTTCTGCCTTAGCGGGGTCCATTTTCAACAATGTGATTCCCTGAGGGTTGTGGATTAGCTGACCTGGGCAGCCTTACCCTGCCGGCCCGCCCTTCCCAGGTGTGCCTCGTTGAGGTCAATATAAACAGCGCTCCAGGCAGCAATAGCCCCTGAAGCTGTGCCTGACTCCATATTCTCTGCCCCATCAGCAGTCTCGGGGCTGTGCTGGTGGGATGGAGAGAGGTGCCACAGCTTTGTGGGTGGCCCGGTGTGAGTGGGGTTCTGCTGGCCTTTCTGCAGGAGTTGCCAGGCTGCCGCCTGTAAAGAAGAGGATGTGTCACCCATACCTTCTGCTGGAATTTCTCTCCGGACAGAGGTGAGGAAGGAAAAAAGCAGTGGGGGCCGGGACAGGAGGAGTATCTCAGGCAGGGCAATGGAAAGCTTTTGGAAGAGCGCCCGGGGCCAGGACCACCCTGGCTGGCCTGCAGGCACCAAGCTGGCCTGCGTGCTGTCACTGGTGTGGCTCCACGGTCCTTCCTCTAGGCTTTCACGCCCTTGTACATATTCAGCTGTTTTACCTGGGAAGGGTGGGAACAGTTCAGCAGCAGCTGGCCTGGGGCTCAGCTCACGTTTACTCACAGATGCCTCGGCACGGTACCCCAGCTTTGCAATGAGGACGCTCCTTGCGTGGGTGTTGGGTTGCTGGCTGTATGGGAGATGGTTCCCCACCTCTGACCAATTTCAGAATTGTTTACCACTGGAGCAAGTGCCGTGATAGGGTTTTCCTCTGTGTAACTCGTGGGTTCACTTTTTTTTTCTTTTATGTTTCAAGTTAGATGTTATTCCTCTTTTATGTATTTATAGATATAAGCATGGAAATAATTCATTCCTATAAATACATCTGTGTGACGGAAAGAAATTTTTCTGTTTTATTTTTAAATTTTATTTTTTAAAATTTTGAAATTTTATTTTATTTATGTTTTTATACAGCACGTTATTATTAGTTATGTATTTTATGCATATACATGTATACAGGTCAATCCCAATCTCCCAACTCATCCCACCACCACCACCCCATGGCTTCCCACACTTGGTGTCCATACGTTTGTTCTCTACCTCTGTGTCTCTATTTGTTCCCTGCAAACCAGTTCATCTCTACCATTTTTAGGCTCCACATATATGCATTAATATACAATATTTGTTTTCCTCTTTCTGACTTACTTCATTCTGTATGACAGTCTCTCGATCCATCGATGTCTCTACAAATGACCCAGTTTCATTCCTTTTTATGGCCGAGTCATATTCCATTTTATATATGTACCACATCTTTATCCATTCATCTGTCTGTGGGCATTTAGTTTGCTTCCATTACCTGGCTATTGTAAATAGTGCTGCAACGAACATTGTGGTGAATGTGCCTTTTTGAAATACGGTTTTCTCTGGGTATATGCCCAGAAGTGGGATTGCTGGATCAGATGGTAATTCTATTTCTAATTTTTTTAAGGAAACTCCATACTGTTCTCCATAGTGACTGTATCAATTTACATTCCCACCAATAGTGGAAGAGGGCTCCTTTTGTCCACACCCTCCCCAGAATTGGTTGTTTGTAGATTTTCTGATGATGCCGATTCTAACAGGTGTGAGGTGATACCTCATTGTAGTTTTGATTTGCATTTCTCTAATAATTAGTGCTGTTGAGCAGCTTTTCATGTGCGTCTTGGCCATCTCTGTGTCTCCTTTGAAGAAACGTCTCTTTAGATCTTCTGCCCATTTTTTTTTGGGATGTTTGTTTTTTTTAATATTAAGCTGCATGAGCTGTTTATATATATTGGAGATTGAACCTGTGTCCATTGATTCGTTTGCAACGATTTTCACCCATCCTGACAGATGCCTTTTTCCATTCCCGTGTTTTTTAACAAAAAAGGAAAGAAAGGAAAAGAAGCAGAACACTAATGTGCGTAAAATATGCCTTTTGAAACGGTCCTTTTGAAATATGGACGTCCTTTGAATTTTTTGGTCGATATGTGACCCCAGGATTTGTTTTCAGGGCAGGTGTCATTTACAGGCCTGCAATGATTTTGAATATCAACTGACCATTAGCGCTGGGATTAAAGCTGCTGTTGTGTGAAACGGCCACAAGGTGGCAGCAGTTCTCCCTTGCAAAATCTGGTTACTAGGGCAAGAGAGCCTCAGTGGAAGTGGTGTTCTAGATTGGAATTTAGAATGGAATATGCCAGGAGAAAGCCCCTCAAGTTTGTGTCACTACTTCTTGTACGTGTTTTTAATTTATTTTTTTTATTTTTTATTACAGCAAGTTTGATTACAATGTTTGGCTTGTTGTAGGTGTGGAAGATGTGGTTCTTTTACACATATACAGATGTCTGTTCTTCCAGGGATCCTTTTCCCATGTACGTTATGACAGAATGTTGAGTAGTCCTCTCTTGGTATTCTGTAGGTCTTTGGTGATTATATATGTCACCTGTGTTTGTATATGTCTGTTAACCCCGATATTGTAATGAAACCAATCCTCACACCTTTCCATTGGTGAACCATAAGTTTGTTTAATGAATCTGTGATTGCCCTTCTCCGTGGAAATATCTGCCCTGGTATCCATTTTTAGGTAACACTTATAAGTGATATGATATGATATGTGTCTTTCACTTTCTGACTTACTACAAGTCACGTGATTACTTCTAGACTCATCTACGGTGCTGCAAATGGCATTGTGTCCTTTTTTCACTTGGCTTCTCTTCTGCCTTAGCGAGGTCCATTTTCAACAATGTGATTCCCTGAGGGTTGTGGATTAGCTGACCTGGGCAGCCTTACCCTGCCGGCCCACCCGCCCCAGGTGTGACTCGTTGAGGTCAATATAAACAGCGCTCCAGGCAGCAATAGCCCCTGAAGCTCTGCCTGACTCCATATGCTCTGCCCCGTCAGCAGTCTTGGTTCTGTGCTGGTGGGAGGGAGTGAGGGGCCACAGCTTTGTGGGTGGCCCGGTGTGAGTGGGGCTCTGCTGGCCTTTCTGCAGGAGTTGCCAGGCAGCCGCCTGTAAAGAAGAGGATGTGTCACCCATACCTTCCGCTGGAATATCTCTCTGGACAGAGGTGAGGAAGGAAAAAAGCAGTGGGGGCCGGGACAGGAGGGGTATCTCAGGCAGCACAATGGAAAGCTTCCGGAAGAGCTCCTGTGGCCAGGACCACTCTGGCTGGCCTGCAGGCACCAAGTTGGCCTGCGTGCTGTCGCTGGTGTGGCTCCACGGCCCTTCCTCTAGGCTTTCAAGCCCTTGTACATATTCAGGTGTTTTACCTGGGAAGGGTGGGAACAGTTCAGCAGCAGCTGGCCTGGGGCTCAGCTCACGTTTACTCACAGATGCCTCGGCACAGTCCCCCAGCTTTGCAATGAGGACGCTCCTTGCGTGGGGGGTGGGTTGCTGGCTGTATGGGAGATGGTTCCCCACCTCTGACCAATTTCAGAATTGTTTACCCCTGGAGCAAGTGCCCTGATAGGTTTTTGCTCTGTATAACTCGTGGGTTTAGTTTTTTTTTTCTTTTATGGTTCAAGTTAGATTTTATGCCTCTTTTATGTATTTATAGATATAAGCATGGAAATAATTCATTCCTATAAATACATCTGTGAGACGGGAAGAACTTTTTTCTCTTTTATTTTTAAATTTTATTTTTTAAAATTTTGAAATTTAATTTTATTTATTTTTTATACTGCACGTTATTATTAGTTATGTATTTTATGCATATACATGTATTCAGGTCAATCCCAATCTCCCAACTCATCCCACCACCACCACCCCATGGCTTCCCACACTTGGTGTCCATAGGTTTGTTCTCTACCTCTGTGTCTCTATTTCTTCCCTGCAAACCAGTTCATCTGTACTATTTTTTTAGGTTCCACATATATGCATTAATATACAATATTTTTTTCCTCTTTCTGACTTACTTCATTCTGTATGACAGTCTCTCGATCCATCGATGTCTCTACAAATGATCCAGTTTCATTCCTTTTTATGGCCGAGTAATATTCCATTTCATATATGTACCACATCTTTATCCATTCATCTGTCTGTGGGCATTTAGGTTGCTTCCATTACCTGGCTATTGGAAATAGTGCTGCAATGAACATTGTGGTGAATGTGCCTTTTTGATTTACCGTTTTCTCTGGGTATATGCCCAGAAGTGGGATTGCTGGATCAGATGGTAATTCTATTTCTAGTTTTTTTAAGGAAACTCCATACTGTTCTCCATAGTGACTGTATCAATTTGCATTCCCACCAATAGTGGAAGAGGGCTCCTTTTGTCCACACCCTCCCCAGAATTGGTTGTTTGTAGATTTTCTGATGATGCCGATTCTAACAGGTGTGAGGTGATACCTCATTGTAGTTTTGATTTGCATTTCTCTAATAATTAGTGCTGTTGAGCAGCTTTTCATGTGCGTCTTGGCCATCTCTGTGTCTTCTTTGAAGAAACGTCTCTTTAGATCTTCTGCCCATTTTTGTATTGGGTTGTTTGTTTTTTTAATATTAAGCTGCATGAGCTGTTTATATATATTGGAGATTAAACCTCTGTTCATTGATTCGTTTGCAAAGATTTTTGCCCATTCTGAGGGATGCCTTTTTCCATTCCCGTTTTTTCTAACAAAAAAGGAAAGAAAGGAAAAGAAGCAGAACACTAATGTGCGTAAAATATGCCTTTTGAAACGGTCCTTTTGAAATATGGACGTCCTCTGAATTTTTTGGTTGATATGTGACCCCAGGATTTGTTTTCAGGGCAGGTGTCATTTACAGGCCTGCAATGATTTTGAATATCAAGTGACCATTAGCGCTGGGATTAAAGCTGCTGTTGTGTGAAACGGCCACAAGGTGGCAGCAGTTCACCCTTACCAAATCTGGTTACTAGGGCAAGAGAGCCTCAGTGGAAGTGGTGTTCTAGATTGGAATTTAGAATGGAATGTGCCAGGAGAAAGCCCCTCAAGTTTGTCTCACTACTTCTTGTTCGTGTTTTTAATTTAATGTTTTATTTTTTATTACAGCAAGTTTGATTACAATGTTTGGCTTGTTGTAGGTGTGGAAGATGTGGTTCTTTTACACATATACAGATGTCTGTTCTTCCTGGGATCCTTTTCCCATGTACGTTATGACAGAATGTTGAGTAGTCCTCTCTTGGTATTCTGTAGGTCTTTGGTGATTATATATGTCACCTGTGTTTGTATATGTCTGTTAACCCCGATATCGTAATGAAACCAATCCTCACACCTTTCCATTGGTGAACCATAAGTTTGTTTAATGAATCTGTGATTGCCCTTCTCCGTGGAAATATCTGCCCTGGTATCCATTTTTTGTAACACCTATAAGTGATATGATATGGTATGGGTCTTTCACTTTCTGACTTACTACAAGTCACGTGATTACTTCTAGACTCATTTACGGTGCTGCAAATGGCATTGTGTCCTTCTTTTCCTTGGCTTCTCTTCTGCCTTAGCGAGGTCCATTTTCACCAATGTGATTCCCTGAGGTTTGTGGATTAGCTGACCTGGGCAGCCTTACCCTGCCGGCCCGCCCTCCCCAGGTGTGCCTCGTTGAGGTCAATATAAACAGCGCTCCAGGCAGCAATAGCCCCGGAAGCTGTGCCTGACTCCATATTCTCTGCCCCATCAGCAGTCTCGGGGCTGTGCTGGTGGGAGGGAGAGAGGAGCCACAGCTTTGTGGGTGGCCCGGTGTGATTGGGACTCTGCTGGCCTTTCTGCAGGAGTTGCCAGGCTGCCACCTGTAAAGAAGAGAATGTGTCACCCATACCTTCCGCTGGAATTTCTCTCCGGACAGAGGTGAGGAAGGAAAAAAGCAGTGGGGGCCGGGACAGGAGGGGTATCTCAGACAGGGCAATGGAAAGCTTCTGGAAGAGCGCCAGGGGCCAAGACCAACCTGGCTAGCCTGCAGGCACCAAGTTGGCTTGCGTGCTGTCGCTGTTGTGGCTCTACGGCCCTTCCTCTAGGCTTTCAAGCCCTTGTACATATTCAGGTGTTTTACCTGGGAAGGGTGGGATCAGTTCAGCAGCAGCTGGCCTGGGGCTCAGCTCACGTTTACTCACAGATGCCTCGGCACGGTCCCCCAGCTTTGCAATGAGGACGCTCCTTGCGTGGGGGGTGGGTTGCTGGCTGTATGGGAGATGGTTCCCCACCTCTGACCAATTTCAGAATTGTTTACCGCTGGAGCAATTGTGCCCTGATAGGGTTTTCCTCTGTATAACTCTTGGGTTCAGGTTTTTTTTTCTTTTATGGTTCAAGTTAGATTTTATTCCTCTTTTATGTATTTATAGATATAAGCATGGAAATAATTCATTCCTATAAATACATCTGTGTGAGGGAAGAACTTTTTTCTGTTTTATTGTTAAATTCTATTTTTTTTTAAATTTTGAAATATAATTTTATTTATATTTTTATACAGCAGGTTTTTATTAGTTATGTATTTTATGCATATACATGTATACAGGTCTATTCCAAAGTCCCAACCCATCCCACCACCACCACCCCATGGCTTCCCACACTTGGTGTCCATACGTTTGTTCTCTACCTCTGTGTCTCTATTTCTTCCCTGCAAACCAGTTCATTTGTACCATTTTTAGGCTCCACATATATGCATTAATATACAATATTTGTTTTCCTCTTTCTGACTTACTTCATTCTGTATGACAGTCTCTCGATCCATCGATGTCTCTACAAATGACCCAGTTTCATTCCTTTTTATGGCCGAGTAATATTCCTTTTTATATATGTACCACTCTTTATCCATTCATCTGTCTGTGGGCATTTAGGTTGCTTCCATTACCTGGCTATTGTAAATAGTGCTGCAACGAACATTGTGGTGAATGTGCCTTTTTGAAATACGGTTTTCTCTGGGTATATGCGCAGAAGTGGGATTGATGGATCAGATGGTAATTCTATTTCTAGTTTTTTTAAGGAAACTCCATACTGTTCTCCATAGTGACTGTATCAATTTACATTCCCACCAATAGTGGAAGAGGGCTCCTTTTGTCCACACCCTCCCCAGAATTGGTTGTTTGTAGATTTTCTGATGATGCCGATTCTAACAGGTGTGAGGTGATACCTCATTGTAGTTTTGATTTGCATTTCTCTAATAATTAGTGCTGTTGAGCAGCTTTTCATGTGCATCTTGACCATCTCTGTGTCTCCTTTGAAGAAACGTCTCTTTAGATCTTCTGCCCATTTTTTGGGGTTGTTTGTTTTTTAATATTAAGCTGCATGAGCTGTTTATATATATTGGAGATTAAACCTCTGTCCATTGATTCGTCTGCAACTCTTTTCGCCCATTCTGAGGGATGCCTTTTTCCATTCCCGTGATTTTTAACAAAAAAGGAAAGAAAGGAAAAGAAGCAGAACACTAATGTGCGTAAAATATGCCTTTTGAAACGGTGGTTTTGAAATATGGACGTCCTTTGAAATTTTTGGTCGATATGTGACCCCAGGATTTGTTTTCCGGGCAGGTGTCATTTACAGGCCTGAAATGATTTTGAATATCAACTGACCATTAGCGCTGGGATTAAAGCTGCTGTTGTGTGAAACGGCCACAAGGTGGCAGCAGTTCACCCTTACCAAATCTGGTTACTAGGGCAAGAGAGCCTCAGTGGAAGTGGTGTTCTAGATTGGAGTTTAGAATGGAATGTGCCAGGAGAAAGCCCCTCACGTTTGTCTCACTACTTCTTGTTCGTGTATTTAATTTAATTTAATATTTTTTATTACAGCAAGTTTGATTACAATGTTTGGCTTGTTGTAGGTGTGGAAGATGTGGTTCTTTTACACATATACAGATGACTGTTCTTCCTGAGATCCTTTTCCCATGTACGTTATGACAGAATGTTGAGTAGTCCTCTCTTTGTATTCTGTAGGTCTTTGGTGATTACATATGTCACCTGTGTTTGTATATGTCTGTTAACCCCGATATCGTAATGAAACCAATCCTCACACCTTTCCATTGGTGAACCATAAGTTTGTTTAATGAATCTGTGATTGCCCTTCTCCGTGGAAATATCTGCCCTGGTATCCATTTTTAGGTAACACCTATAAGTGATATGATATGATATGTGTCTTTCACTTTCTGAGTTACTACAAGTCACGTGATTACTTCTAGACTCATCTACGGTGCTGCAAATGGCATTGTGTCCTTTATTCCCTTGGCTTCTCTTCTGCCTTAGCGGGGTCCATTTTCAACAATGTGATTCCCTGAGGGTTGTGGATTAGCTGACCTGGGCAGCCTTACCCTGCCGGCCCGCCCTCCCCTGGTGTGCCTCGTCAGGCTATATGCTGACACACCGGTCAGTGCCAGCGTACCGGCCAGGAGTAGGCTATGGCTTGGGGGTAAGCTTTAGGGCTGGTGGTGTGTTTCCGTTCCGGACTAGGGTTAGGGTTAGGGAACGGCAAGGCTTAGGGCACAGGTGAGGGTACGGAAACGTGTGAGGGTCCGGCTACGTGCTGACGCACGGGTCAGTGCCAGCGTATGGGCCAGGAGTAGGCTACGGCATAGGGTAAGGTGTAGGGCTGGTGGTGGGTTTCCGTGACGGGCTAGGGTTATGGTTAGGGAACGGCAAGGCTTAGGGCACAGGTGATGGTACGGAAACCTGGGAGGTTCAGGCTACGTGCTGACGCACGGCTCAGTGCCAGCTTACGAGCCAGGAGTAGGCTACAGCGTAGGGTAGAGTGTAGGGCTGGTGGTGGGTTTCCATACGGGGCTAGGGTTAGGATTAGGGAACGGCAAGGCTTAGGGCACAGGTGAGGGTAGAGTAACAGGAGAGGGTCAGGCTATGTGCTGAAGCACTGGTCAGTGCCCGCGTACGGGCCAGGAGTAGGCTATGGCGTAAGGTAAGGTGTAGGGCTGGTGGTGGGTTTCCGTTCCCGGCTAGGTTTAGGGTTAGGGAACCGCAAGGCTCAGGGCACAGGTGAGGGTACAGAAACGTGGGAGTGTCTGGCAACGTGCTGACGCACGAGTCAGTGCCAGCATTCTGGCCAGGAGTAGGCTACGGCTTGGGGTTAAGGTGTAGGGCTGGTGGTGGGTTTCCGTTCCGGGCTAGGGTTAGGGTTAGGGAACGGCAAGGCTTAGGGCACAGGTGAGTATAGGGAAACGTGGGAGCGTCAGGCTACATGCTGACACTCGTGTCAGTGCCAGCGTATGGGCCAGGAGTAGGCTACGGCATACGGTAAGGTGTAGGCCTGGTGGTGGGTTTTCGTTCCGGGCTAGGGTTAGTGTTAGGGAACGGCAAGGTTTAGGGCACAGGTGAGGGTACGGAAAAGTGGGAGGGTCAGGCTACGTGCTGACGCACGGGTCAGTGCCAGCTTTCGGGACAGGTGTAGGCTATTGCTTAGGGAATGGTGTAGGGCTGGTGGTGGGTTTCCGTTCCCGGCTAGGGTTAGGTTGAGGGAACTGCAAGGCTTATTGCCCAGGTGATGGTACGGAAACGTGGGAGGGTCAGGCTACGTGCTGACTCACGGGTCAGTGCCAGCGTACGGACAAGGAGTAGGCTACGGCTTGGGGATAAGATGTAGGGCTGGTGGTGGGTTTCCGTTCAGGGCTAGGTTTAGGGATAGGGAACGGCAAGGCTTAGGGCCCAGGTGAGGGTACGGAAACGTGGGAGGGTCAGGCTACGTGCTGACTCACTTGTCAGTGCCAGCATACGGGCCAGGAGTAGGCTACGGCTTGTGCGTAAGTTGTAGGGCTGGTGGTGGGTTTCCGTTCCGGGCTACGGTTAGGGTTAGGGAACGGCAAGGCTTAGGGCACAGGTGAGGGTACGGAAACGTGTGAGGGTCAAGCTACGTGCTGACGCACGGGTCAGTGACAGCGTACGGGCCAGGAGTAGGATACAGCGTAGGGTATGGTTTAGGGCTGGTGGTGGGTTTCCTTTCCGGATTAGCGTTAGGGTGAGGGAACGGCAAGGCTTAGGGCTCAGGTGAGGGTACGGAAAAGTGGGATGGTCAGGCTACGTGCTGACGCATGGGTCAGTGCCAGCGTACGGGCCAGGAGTAGGCTACGGCTAGGGGATAAGTTGTAGGGCTGGTGGTGTGTTTCCGTTCAGGGCTAGGTTTAGTGTTAGGGAACGGCAAGCCTTAGGGCACAGGTGAGGGTACGGAAAAGTGGGAGGGTCAGGCTAAGTACTGACACACGGGTCAGTGCCAGCGTACCGGCCAGGAGTAGGCTATGGCTTGGGGGTAAGCTGTAGGGCTAGTGGTGTGTTTCCTTTCCGGACTAGGGTAAGGGTTAGGGAATGGCAAGGCTTAGGGCACTGGTGAGGGTAAGGAAACTTGGGAGGGTCAGGCTACGTGCTGACGCACGGGTCAGTGCCAGCATACGGGCCAGGAATAGGCTACGGCTTGGGGGTAAGGTGTAGGGCTGGTGGTGGTTTTCCGTTCCGAGTTAGGGTTAGTGTTAGGGAACGTCAAGGCTTAGGGCACAGGTGAGGGTACGGAAATGTGGGAAGGTCAGGCTTCGTGCTGACGCACAGGTCAGTGCCAGCGTACGGGCCAGGAGTAGGCTACGGCATAGGGTTAGATGTAGGGCTGGTGGTGGGTTTCCGTTCCGGGCTAGGGTTAGGGTGAGGGAACTGCAAGGCTTAGGGCACTGGTGAGGGTACGGAAACGTGGGAGGGTCAGGCTACGTGCTGATTCACGTGTCAGTGCCAGCGTATGGGCCAGGAGTAGTGTATGGCGTAGGGTATGGTTTAGGGCTGGTCGTGGTTTTCCGTTCCGGGCTAGGGTTAGTGTTAGGGAACTGCAAGGCTTAGGGCACAGGTGAGGGTGCGGAAACGTGGGAGGTTCAGGCTACGTGCTGACGAACGTGTCAGTGCCAGCGTACGGGCCAGCAGTAGGCTTCAGCTTGGGGGTAAGGTTTAGGGCTGGTGGTGAGTTTCCGTTCCGGGCTAGGGTTAGGGTTAGGGAACTGCAAGGCTTAGGGCACAGGTGAGAGTACGGAAACGTGGGTGGGTCAGGCTATGTGATGACGCACGGGTCAGTGCCAGCATACGGGCCAGGAGTAGGCTTCGGCGTAGGGTAAGGTGTAGGGCTCGTGGTGGCTTTCCATATCGGGCTAGGGTTAGGGATAGGGAACGGCAAGGCTTAGGGCACAGGTGAGGGTACGGAAACGTGGGAGGGACAGGCTACGTGCTGACACACGGGTCAGTGCCAGTGTACGGGCAGGAGTAGGCTATGGCTTGGGAAGTTTAGCTGAAGGGCTGGTGGTGGGTTTCCCTTCCTTACTAGGTTTAGGGTTAGGGAACGGCAAGGCTTAGGGCACAGGTGAGGGTACGGAAATGTGGAAAGGTCAGGCTACGTGCTGACGCACATGTCAGTGCCAGTCACGGGCCAGGAGTAGGCTACGGCATAGAGTATGGTGTATGGATGGTGGTGGGTTTCTGTTCCGTGCTAGGGTTTGTGTGAGGGAACTGCAAGGCTCAGGGCACAGGTGAGGGAACGGAAACGTGGGAGGTTCAGGCTACGTGCTGACGCACGGTTCAGTGCCAGTGTACGGGCCAGGAGTATGCTATGGATTGGGGGTTAGGTGTAGGGCTTGTGGTGTGTTTCCGTCCCGTACTAGGGTTAGGGTTAGGGTACGGCAAGGCTTAGGGCACAGGTGAGGGTACGGAAACGTGGGAGGGTCAGGCTACGTGCTGATGCAAGGGTCAGTGCCAGCGTACAGGCCAGTAGTAGCCTTCGTCGTAGGGTAAGGTGTAGGGCTAGTGGTGGGTTTCTGTTCCGGGCTAGGGTTAGGGATAGGGAACGGCAAGGCTTAGGGCACTTGTGAGGGTACGGAAACTTGTGAGGGTCAGGCTACGTGCTGACGCATGGGTCAGTGCCTGCGTAGGGGCCAGGAGTACGCTACAAGGTAGGGTAAGGTTTAGGGCTGGTGGTGGTTTTCTGTTCCTGGCTAGGGTTAGGTTGAGGGAACGGCAAGGCTTAGGGCACAGGTGATGGTACGGAAACGTGGGAGGGTCAGGCTACGTGCTGACGCACGGGTCAGTGCCAACGAATTGGCCAGGAGTAGGCTACGGCTTGGGGGTTAGGTGTAGGCCTGGTGGTGGGTTTCCATTCCGGGCTAGGGTTAGTGTTAGGGAACAGGAAGGCTTAGGGCATAGGTGAGGGTACGGAAACCTGGGAGGGTCAGGCTACGTGCTGACGCACGGTTCATTGCCAGCGTATGGGCCAGGAGTATGCTATGGTTTGGGGGTTAGATGTAGGGCTTGTGGTGTGTTTCGTTCCCGTACTAGTGTTAGGGTTAGGGAACGGCAAGGCTTAGGGCACAGGTGACGTTATGGTAACGTGGGAAGGTCAGGCTGCGTGCTGACGCACAGGTCAGTGCCAGTGTATGGACCACGAGTAGGCTACGGCTTGGGGGTAAGGTGTAGGGCTTGTGGTGGGTTTCCGTTCCGGGCTAGGGTTAGGGTTAGGGAACGGCAAGGTTTAGGGCACATGTGAGGGTACGGCAACGTGGCAGGGTCAGGATACGTTCTGACGCACGGGTCAGTGCCAGCGTATGGACCAGTAGTAGGCTACGGCTTGGGGGTAAGTTGTAGGGCTGGTGGTGGGTTTCCGTTCAGGGCTACAGTTAGGGTTAGGGAACGGCCAAGCTTAGGGCACATGTGAGGGTACGGAAACGTGGGAGGGTCAGGCTACGTGATGACGCACGGGTCAGTGCCAGCGTACTGGCCAGGAGTAGGCTACGGCTTCGTCGTTAGGTGTAGGGCTGGTGGTGGGTTTCCGTTCCAGGCTAGGGTTAGTGTTAGGGAACAGCAAGGCTTAGGGCACAGGTGAGGGTACGGAAACTTGGGAGGGTCAGGCTACTTGCTGACGCACGGGTCAGTGCCAGCGTATGGGCCAGGAGTAGGCTACGGATTGGGGGTAAGTTGTAGGGCTGGTGGTGGTTTTCCGTTCCGGGCTAGGGTTAGGGTTAGGGAACGGCAAGGCTTAGGGCACAGGTGAGGGTACGGAAACGTGGGAGGGTCTGGCTACGTGCTGACGCACGGGTCAGTGCCAGCATACGGTCCAGGAGTAGGCTACGGCGTAGGGTAAGGTGTAGGGCTTGTGGTGGGTTTCCGTTCCGGGCTAGGGTAAGGGTTAGGGAACGGCAAGGCTTAGAGCACAGGTGAGGGTACGGAAACGTGAGAGGGTTAGGCTACGTGCTGACGCACGGGTCAGTGCCAGCGTACGGGCCAGGAGTAGGCTACGGCGTAGGGTAAGGTGTAGGGCTGGTGGTGGGTTTCCGTTCATGGGCTAGGGTTAGGGTTTGGAAACGGCAAGGCTTAGGGCCCAGGTGAGGGTACGGAAACGTGGGAGGGTCAGACTACGTGCTGACGCATGGGTCAGTGCCAGCGTACGGGCCAGGTGTAGGCTACGGCGTAGGGAAAGGTTTAGGGCTAGTGGTGGGTTTCCGTTCCGGGCTAGGGTTAGGGTTAGGGAACGGCAAGGCTTAGGGCACGGGTGAGGGTATGGAAACGTGGGAGAGTCAGGCTACATGCTGACGCACGTGTCAGTGCCAGCGTACAGGCCAGGAGTAGGCTACGGCTTGGTGGTTAGGTGTAGGGCTGATGGTGTGTTTCCGTTCCAGGCTAGGGTTAGTGTTAGGGAACAGCAAGTCTTAGGGCACAGGTGAGGGTTCCGAAACGTGGGAGAGTCAGGCTACGTGCTGACGCACCGGTCAGTGCCAGCGTACGGGCCAGGAGTAGGCTACGGCTTGGGGGTTAGTTGTAGGGCTTGTGGTGTGTTTCCGTTCCGTACTAGGGTTAGGGTTAGGGAACGGCAAGGCTTAGGGCACAGGTTAGGGTACGGTAATGTGGGAAGTTCAGGTTATGTGCTGACGCACAGGTCATTGCCAGCGTATGGACCAGGAGTAGGCTACGGTTTGGGGGTAAGGTTTAGGGCTGGTGGTGGGTTTCCGTTCCGGGCTAGGGTTAGGGTTAGGGAACGGCAAGGCTTAGGGCACAGGTGAGGGTACGGAAATGTGGGAGTGTCAGGCTACGTGCTGATGAAAGGGTCAGTGCCTGCGTACGGGCCAGGAATAGGCTACGGCGTAGGGAAAGGTGTAGGGCTGGTGGTGGGTTTCCGTTCCGGGCTAGGGTTAGGGTTAGGGAATGGCAAGGCTTAGGGCACAGGTGACGGTCCGCAAACGTGGGAGGGTCAGGCTACGTGCTGACGCACGGGTCAGTGCCAGCATAAGGTCCAGGAATAGGCTACGGCTTTTGGGTAAGTTGTAGGGCTGGTGGTGGGTTTCCGTTCCGGGCTAGGGTTAGGGATAGGGAACGGCAAGGCTTAGGGCACAGGTGAGGGTACGGAAACGTGGGAGGGTCAGGATACGTGCTGATGCACGGGTCAGTGCCAGCGTACCAGCCAGGAATAGGCTACGGCTTGGAGGTTAGCTGTAGGGCTGTTGGTGGGTTTCCGTTCCGGGCTAGGGTTAGGGTTAGGGAACGGCAAGGCTTAGGGCACAGGTGAGGGTACGGAAACGTGGGAGGGTCAGGCTACATGCTGAAGCACGGGTCAGTGCCAGCGTACGGGCCAGGAATAGGCTATGGATTGGGGGTAAGCTGTAGGGCTGGTGGTGGGTTTCCGTTCCGGGCTAGGGTTAGCGTTAGGGAACAGCAAGGCTTAGGGCACAGGTGAGGGTACGAAACGTGGGAGGGTCAGGCTTCGTGCTGACGCAAGGGTCAGTGCCAGCGTATGGGCCAGGATTAGGCTATGGCGTAGGGTAAGGTGTAGGGCTGGTGGTGGTTTTCCGTTCCGGGCTAGGGTTAGGGTTATGGAATGTCAAGGCTTAGGGCATAGGTGAGGGTACGGAAACGTGTGAGGGTCAGGGTACGTGTTGACGCACGGGTCAGTGCCAGACTACGGGCCAGGAGTAGGCTACGGCGTATGGTAAGGTGTAGGGCTGGTGGTGGGTTTCCGTTCCTGGCTTGGGTTAGGGTGAGGGAACGGCTAGGCTTAGGGCACAGGTGAGGGTACGGAAACGTGGGATGGTCAGGCTACGTGCTGACTCATGGGTCAGTGCCAGCGTACGGGCCAGGAGTAGGCTACGGTGTAGGGTAAAGTGTAGGGCTGGTGGTGGGTTTCCATTCTGGGCTAGGGTTAGGGTTAGGGAACGGCAAGTCTTAGGGCAGAGGTGAGTGTACGGAAACGTGGGAGGGTTATTCTACATGCTGACGCACGTGTCAGTGCCAGCGTATGGGGCAGGAGTAGGCTATGGCTTGGGAAATATAGGTGTAGGGCTGGTGGTGGGTTTCCATTCCGTACTAGGTTTAGGGTTAGGGAACGGCAAGGCTTAGGGCACAGGTGAGTGTACGGAAATGTGGAAAGGTCAGGCTACATGCTGACGCACAGGTCCGTGCCAGTAACGGGCCAGGAGTAGGCTACGGCGTAGGGTAAGGTGTATAGCTGGTGGTGGGTTTCCGTTAGGGCTAGGGTTAGGGTGAGGGAACTGCAAGGCTTAGGGCACAGGTGAGGGAACGGAAACGTGGGAGGGTCAGGCTACGTGCTGATTCACGGTTCAGTGCCAGCGTACGGGCCAGGAGTAGGCTACGGCGTAGGGTAAGGTGTAGGGCTTGTGGTGGTTTTCCGTTCCGGGCTAGGGTTAGGGTTAGGGAACGGCAAGGCTTAGGGCACAGGTGAGGGTACAGAAACGTTGGAGGGTCAGGCTACGTGCTGACGCACGGGTCAGTGCCAGCGTATGGGCCAGGAGTATGCTATGGCGTAGGGTAAGGTGTAGGGCTGGTGGTGGGTTTCCGTTCCGGGCTAGGGTTAGGGTTAGGGAACGGCAAGTCTTAGGGCAGAGGTGAGTGTACGGAAACGTGGGAGGGTTATGCTACATGCTGACGCACGTGTCAGTGCCAGCGTACGGGGCAGGAGTAGGCTATGGCTTGGGAAATTTAGGTGTAGGGCTGGTGGTGGATTTCCATTCCCTACTAGGTTTACGGTTAGGGAACGGCAAGGCTTAGGGCACAGGTGAGTGTACGGAAATGTGGAAAGGTCAGGCTACATGCTGACGCACATGTCCGTGCCAGTAACGGGCCAGGAGTAGGCTACGGCGTAGGGTAAGGTGTATGGCTGGTGGTGGGTTTCCGTTCGGGCTAGGGTTATGGTGAGGGAACTGCAAGGCTTAGGGCACAGGTGAGGGAACGGAAACGTGGGAGGGTCATGCTACGTGCTGATTCACGGGTCAGTGGCAGCGTATGGGCCAGGAGTAGGCTACGGCATAGGGTAAGGTGTAGGGCTTGTGGTGGTTTTCCGTTCCGGGCTAGGGTTAGGGTTAGGGAATGGCAAGGCTTACGGCACAGGTGAGGTTACGGAAACGTGGGAGGGTCAGACTACGTGCTGACGCACGTGTCAGTGCCAGCGTACGGACCAGGTGTAGGCTACGGCTTGGGGGTAAGGTGTAGGGCTGATGGTGGGTTTCCGTTCAGGTCTAGGGTTAGGGTTATGGAACCGCAAGACTTAGGGCCCACGTGAGGGTACGGAAACGTGGGAGGGTCAGGCTACGTGCTGACGCACGGGTCAGTGCCAGCGTACGGGCCAGGAATAGGCTACAGCTTGCGGGTAAGTTGTAGGGATTGTGATGGGTTTTGGATCCTGGCTAGGGTTAGTGTTAGGGAATGGCAAGGCTTAGGGCACAAGTGAGAGTAGGGAAATGTGGGAAGGTCAGGCTACGTGCTGACGCACAGGTCAGTGCCAGCGTACGGGCCAGGAGCAGGCTACGGCATAGGGTAAGGCTTAAGGCTTGTGGTGGGTTTCCGTTCGGGCTAGGGTTATGTTGAGGGAACTGCAAGGCTTAAGGCACAGGTGAGGGAACGGAAACGTGGGTGGGTCAGGCTACGTGCTGATTCACGGGTCAGTGCCAGTGTACGGGCCAGGAGTAGGCTACGGCGTAGGGTAAGGTGTAGGGCTGGTGGTGGTTTTCCGTTACAGGCTAGTGTTAGGGTTAGGGAACGGCAAGGCTTAGGGCACAGGTGAGGGTATGGAAACGTGGGAGGGTCAGGCTACGTGCTGACGCACGGGTCAGTGCCAGCGTACGGACCAGGAGTAGGCTACGGCTTGGGGGTAAGGTGTAGGGCTGGTGGTGGGTTTCCGTATGGGTCTAGGGTTAGGGTTAGGGAACGGCAAGGCTTAGGGCACACGTGAGGGTACGGAAACTGGGGAGGGTCAGGCTACGTGCTAACGCACGGGTCAGTGCCAGCGTATGCACCAGGAGTAGGCTACAGCTTGTGTGTAAGTTGTAGGGCTGGTGATGGGTTTCTGTTCCGGGCTAGGGTTAGGGTTAGGGAACGGCATGGCTTAGGGCACAGGTGAGGGTACAGAAACTTGGGAGGGTCAGGCTAAGTGCTGACGCACGGGTCAGTGCCAGCGTACCGGCCAGGAGTAGGCTACGGCTTGGGGGTTAGGTTTAGGGCTGGTGGTGGGTTTCCGTTCCGGGCTAGGGTTAGTGTTAGGGAACGGCAAGGCTTAGGGCACAGGTGAGGGTACGGAAACGTGGGAGGGACAGGCTACGTGCTGACACACGGGTCAGTGCCAGTGTACGGGCAGGAGTAGGCTATGGCTTGGGAAGTTTAGCTGAAGGGCTGGTGGTGGGTTTCCCTTCCTTACTAGGTTTAGGGTTAGGGAACGGCAAGGCTTAGGGCACAGGTGAGGGTACGGAAATGTGGAAAGGTCAGGCTACGTGCTGACGCACATGTCAGTGCCAGTCACGGGCCAGGAGTAGGCTACGGCATAGAGTATGGTGTATGGATGGTGGTGGGTTTCTGTTCCGTGCTAGGGTTTGTGTGAGGGAACTGCAAGGCTCAGGGCACAGGTGAGGGAACGGAAACGTGGGAGGTTCAGGCTACGTGCTGACGCACGGTTCAGTGCCAGTGTACGGGCCAGGAGTATGCTATGGATTGGGGGTTAGGTGTAGGGCTTGTGGTGTGTTTCCGTCCCGTACTAGGGTTAGGGTTAGGGTACGGCAAGGCTTAGGGCACAGGTGAGGGTACGGAAACGTGGGAGGGTCAGGCTACGTGCTGATGCAAGGGTCAGTGCCAGCGTACCGGCCAGTAGTAGCCTTCGTCGTAGGGTAAGGTGTAGGGCTAGTGGTGGGTTTCTGTTCCGGGCTAGGGTTAGGGATAGGGAACGGCAAGGCTTAGGGCACTTGTGAGGGTACGGAAACTTGTGAGGGTCAGGCTACGTGCTGACGCATGGGTAAGTGCCTGCGTAGGGGCCAGGAGTACGCTACAAGGTAGGGTAAGGTTTAGGGCTGGTGGTGGGTTTCCGTTCCTGGCTAGGGTTAGGTTGAGGGAACGGCAAGGCTTAGGGCACAGGTGATGGTACGGAAACGTGTGACGGTCAGGCTACGTGCTGACTCATGTGTCAGTGCCAGGGTACGGGCCAGGAGTAGGCTATGGCATAGGGTAAGGTGTAGGGCTGGTGGTGGGATTCCGTTCCGGGCTAGGGTTAGGGTTATGGACCGGCAAGGCTTAGGGCACAGATGAGGGTACGGAAACGTGGCAGGGTCTGGCTACGTGCTGATGAGAGGGTCAGTGCCTGCGTACGGGCCAGGAATAGGTTACGGCGTAGGGAAAGGTGTAGGGCTGGTGGTGGGTTTCCGTTCCGGGCTAGGGTTAGGGTTAGGGAACGGCAAGGCTTAGGGCACAGGTGAGGGTACGGAAACGTGGGAGGGTCAGGCTACATGCTGACGCATGGGTCAGTGTCAGCGTATGGTCCAGGAGTAGGCTACGGCGTAGGGTAAGGTTTAGGGCTGGTGGTGGGATTCCGTTCCGAGCTAGGGTTAGGGTTACGGAACGGCAAGGCTTAGGGCACAGGTGAGGGTACGGAAAAGTGGGATCGTCAGGCTACGTGCGGACGCATGGGTCAGTGCCAGCGTACACGCCAGGAGTAGGCTACGGCGTAGGGTAAGGTCTAGGGCTGGTAGTGGGTTTCCGTTCCGGGCTAGGGTTAGAGTTAGGGAAAGGCAAGGCTTAGGGCCCAGGTGAGGGTACGGAAACGTGGGAGGGTCAGGCTACGTGCTGACACACGGGTCAGTGCCAGCGAATTGGCCAGGAGTAGGCTACGGCTTGGGGGTTAGGTGTAGGCCTGGTGGTGGGTTTCCATTCCGGGCTAGGGTTAGTGTTAGGGAACAGGAAGGCTTAGGGCATAGGTGAGGGTACGGAAACCTGGGAGGGTCAGGCTACGTGCTGATGCACGGTTCAGTGCCAGCGTACGGGCCAGGAGTATGCTATGGTTTGGGGGTTAGATGTAGGGCTTGTGGTGTGTTTCGTTCCCGTACTAGTGTTAGGGTTAGGGAACGGCAAGGCTTAGGGCACAGGTGACGTTATGGTAACGTGGGAAGGTCAGGCTACGTGCTGACGCACAGGTCAGTGCCAGTGTATGGACCACGATTAGGCTACGGCTTGGGGGTAAGGTGTAGGGCTTGTGGTGGGTTTCCGTTCCGGGCTAGGGTTAGGGTTAGGGAACGGCAAGGTTTAGGGCACATGTGAGGGTACGGCAACGTGGCAGGGTCAGGATACGTTCTGACGCACGGGTCAGTGCCAGCGTATGGACCAGTAGTAGGCTACGGCTTGGGGGTAAGTTGTAGGGCTGGTGGTGGGTTTCCGTTCAGGGCTACAGTTAGGGTTAGGGAACGGCCAAGCTTAGGGCACATGTGAGGGTACGGAAACGTGGGAGGGTCAGGCTACGTGATGACGCATGGGTCAGTGCCAGCGTACTGGCCAGGAGTAGGCTACGGCTTGGTCGTTAGGTGTAGGGCTGGTGGTGGGTTTCCGTTCCAGTCTAGGGTTAGTGTTAGGGAACATCAAGGCTTAGGGCACAGGTGAGGGTACGGAAACTTGGGAGGGTCAGGCTACTTGCTGACGCACGGGTCAGTGCCAGCGTATGGGCCAGGAGTAGGCTACGGATTGGGGGTAAGTTGTAGGGCTGGTGGTGGTTTTCCGTTCCGGGCTAGGGTTAGGGTTAGGGAACGGCAAGGCTTAGGGCACAGGTGAGGGTACGGAAACGTGGGAGGGTCTGGCTACGTGCTGACGCACGGGTCAGTGCCAGCATACGGTCCAGGAGTAGGCTACGGCGTAGGGCAAGGTGTAGGGCTTGTGGTGGGTTTCCGTTCCGGGCTAGGGTAAGGGTTAGGGAACGGCAAGGCTTAGAGCACAGGTGAGGGTACGGAAACGTGAGAGGGTTAGGCTACGTGCTGATGCACGGGTCAGTGCCAGCGTACGGGCCAGGAGTAGGCTACGGCGTAGGGTAAGGTGTAGGGCTGGTGGTGGGTTTCCGTTCATGGGCTAGGGTTAGGGTTTGGAAACGGCAAGGCTTAGGGCCCAGGTGAGGGTACGGAAACGTGGGAGGGTCAGACTACGTGCTGACGCATGGGTCAGTGCCAGCGTACGGGCCAGGTGTAGGCTACTGCGTAGGGAAAGGTTTAGGGCTAGTGGTGGGTTTCCGTTCCGGGCTAGGGTTAGGGTTAGGGAACGGCAAGGCTTAGGGCACGGGTGAGGGTATGGAAACGAGGGAGGGTCAGGCTACGTGCTGACGCACGTGTCAGTGCCAGCGTACAGGCCAGGAGTAGGCTGCGGCTTGGTGGTTTGGTGTAGGGCTGATGGTGTGTTTCCGTTCCAGGCTAGGGTTAGTGTTAGGGAACAGCAAGTCTTAGGGCACAGGTGAGGGTTCCGAAACGTGGGAGAGTCAGGCTACGTGCTGACGCACCGGTCAGTGCCAGCGTACGGGCCAGGAGTAGGCTACGGCTTGGGGGTTAGTTGTACGGCTGGTGGTGGGTTTCCGTTCCGGGCTAGGGTTAGGGATAGGGAACGGCAAGGCTTAGGGCACAGGTGAGGGTACGGAAACGTGGGAGGGTCAGGCTACGTGCTGACGCACAGGTCATTGCCAGCGTATGGACCAGGAGTAGGCTACGGCTTGGAAGTTAGCTGTAGGGCTGGTGGTGGGTTTCCGTTCCGGGCTAGGGTTAGGGTTAGCGAACGGCAAGGCTTAGGGCACAGGTGAAGGTACGGAAACGTGGGAGGTTCAGGATACGTGCTGACGCACGGGTCAGTGCCAGCGTACGGGCCAGGACTAGGCTACGGCATACAATAATTTGTAGGGCTGGTTGTGGGATTCCGTGCCGGGCTCGTGTTAGGGTTAGGGAACGGCAAGGCTTAGGGCACTGGTGAGGGTACAGTAACATGCGAGGGTCAGGCAACGTGCTGAAGCACAGGTCAGTGCCCGCGTATGGGCCAGGTGTAGTCTACGGCATAGAGTAATGTTTAGGGCTGGTGGTGGGTTTCCGTTCTGCGCTACGGTTAGGGTTAGGGAATGGCAAGGCTTAGGGCACATGTAAGATTACGGAAACGTGGGAGGGTCAGGCTACGTGCTGACGCACGGGTCAGTGCCAGCATATGGGCCAGGAGTAGGCTACGGCGTGGTGGTAAGGTGTAGGGCTGTTGGTGGGTTTCTGTTCGGGGCTAGGGTTAGGGTTAGGGAACGGCAAGGTTAGGGCACAGGTGAGGGTACGGAAACGTGTGAGGGTCAAGCTACGTGCTGACGCACGTGTCAGTGACAGCGTACCGGCCAGGAGTAGGCTACGGCTTGGGGGTAAGGTGTAGGCATGGAGGTGGGTTTCCGTTCCGGGCTAGGTTTAGGGTTAGTGAATGGCAAGGCTTAGGGCACAGGTGAGAGTACGTCAACGTGGGAGTGTCAGGCTACGTGCAGATGAAAGTGTCAGTGCCAGCGTACGTGCCAGGAGTAGGCTACGGCGTAGGGTAAGGTGTAGGGCTGCTGGTGGGTTTCTGTTCATGGCTAGGGTGAGGGTGAGGGAACGGCAAGGCTTAGGGCACAGGTGATGGTACAGAAACGTGGGAGGGTCAGGCTACGTGCTGACGCACGGGTCAGTGCGAGCGTACGGGCGAGGAGTATGCTACCCAGTAGGGAAAGGTTTAGGGATGGTGGTGGGTTTCCGTACCGGGATAGGCTTACAGTTAGGGAACGGCAAGGCTTAGGGCACAGGTGAGGGTATGGAAACGTGGGAGGGTCAGGCTACGTGCTGACGCACGGGTCAGTGCCAGCGTACGGGCCAGGAGTAGGCTACGGCGTAGTGTTAGCTTTAGGGCTAGTGGTGGGTTTTCGTTCCGGGCTACAGTTAGGGTTATGGAACGGCAAGGCTTAGGGCACATGTGAGGGTACGGAAACGTGGGAGGGTATGGCTACGTGCTGAAGAACGGGTCAGTGCCAGTGTACGGGCAAGGAGTAGGCTACGGTATAGGGTAAGGTGTAGGGCGGGTGGTGGGTTTCCGTTCCGGGCTAGGGTTAGGGTTAGGGAACGGCAAGGCTTAGGGCACAGGTGAGGGTCCACAAACGTGGGAGGGTCAAGCTTCGTGCTGATGCACGGGTCTCTGCCAGCGTACGGGCCAGGAGTAGGCTACGGCTTGGGGGTAAGTTGTAGGGCTGGTGGTGGGTTTCCGTTCCGGGCTACGGTTAGGGTTAGGGAACGGCAAGGCTTAGGGCACAGGTGAGGGTACGGAAATGTGGGAGGGTCAGGCTACGTGATGATGCACGGGTCAGTGCCAGCGTACTGGCCAGGAGTAAGCTACGGCTTGGGGGTAAGGTTTAGGGCTGGTGGTGGGTTTCCGTTTAGGGCCAGGGTTAGGGTTAGGGAACGGCAAAGCTTAGGGCACAGGTGAGGGTACGGAAACGTGGGAGGGTCAGGCTACATGCTGACGCACGGGTCAGTGCCAGCGTACGGGCCAGGAATAGGCTATGGCTTGGGGGTAAGCTGTAGGGCTGGTGGTGGGTTTCTGTTCCGGACTAGGGTTAGGGTTAGGGAACGGCAAGGCTTAGGGCACAGGTGAGGGTACGGAAACGTGTGAGGGTCAGGCTACGTGCTGACGCACATGTCAGTGCCAGCGTACATGCCAGGAGTAGGCTACGGCGTAGGGTAAGATGTAGGGCTGCTGATGGGTTTCTGTTCCTGGCTAGGGTGAGGGTGAGGGAACGGCAAGGCTTAGGGCACAGGTGAGGGTACGGAAACGTGGGAGGTTCAGGCTACGTGCTGACGCACGCGTCATTGCCCGCATATGGGCCAGGTGTACGCTACAGCATAGGGTAAGGTGTATGGCTGGTGGTGGGTTTCCGTTCCGGGCCAGGGTTAGGGTTAGGGAACGGCAAGGCTTAGGGCACAGGTGAGGGTACGGAAACGTGCGAGGGTCATGCTACGTGCTGACGCACGGGTCAGTGCCAGCATATGGGCCAGGAGTAGGCTACGGCTTGGGGGTAAGGTGTAGGGCTGGTGGTGGGTATCCGTTCCGGGCTAGGGTTAGGGTTACGGAATGGCAAGGCTTAGGGCACGGGTGAGGGTACAGAAACGTGGGAGGTTCAGGCTACTTGCTGATGCTCGGGTTAGTGCCACCGAACGGGCCAGGTGTAGGCTACGGCTTGGGGGTAAGGTGTAGGGCTGGTGGTGGGTTTCCGTTCCGGGCTCGGGTTAGGGTTATGGAACGGCAAGGCTTAGGGCACAGGTGAGGGTACGGAAACTTGGGAGGGTCAGGCTACATGCTGACGCAAGGGTCAGTGCCATCGTACAGGCCAGGTGTATGCTACGGCTTGGGGGTAAGTTGTAGGGCTGGTGGTGGGTTTCCGTTCCGGTCTAGGGATAGGGTTAGGGAACGGCAAGGCGCAGGGCACAGCTGAGGGTACGGAAACGTGGGAGGGTCAGGCTACGTGCTGATGCACGGCTCAGTGGCAGCGTACCGAGCAAGAGTAGGCTACGGCATATGGTAAGGTGTAGGGCTGGTGGTGGGATTCCGTTCCGGGCTAGGGTTAGGGTTAGGGAACGGCAAGGCTTAGGGCTCAGGTAAGGGTACAGAAAAGTGGGAGGGTCAGGCTACATGCTGACGCACGGGTCAGTGCCAGTGTACGGGCCAGGAGTAGGCTACGGCTTGTGGGTAAGTTTTAGGGCTGGTGTTGGGTTTCCGTTCCGGGCTAGGGTAAGAGTTAGGGAACGGCAAGGCTTACGGCACAGTTGAGGGTACGGAAACGTGGGAGGGTCAGGCTACGTGCTGATGAAAGGGTCAGTGCCTGTGTACGGGCCAGGAATAGGCTACGGCGTAGGGAAAGGTATAGGGCTGGTGGTGGGTTTCTGTTCCGGGCTAGGGTTAGGGTTAGGGAACGGCAAGGCTTAGGGCACAGGTGAGGGTACGGAAACGTGGGAGGGTCAGGCTACATGCTGACGCACGGGTCAGTGCCAGCGTACAGGCCAGGACTTGGCTAATGCATACGATAAGGTGTAGGGCTGGTGGTGGTTTTCCGTTCCGGGATCGTGTTAGGGTTAGGGAACGGCAAGGCTTAGGGCAGAGGTGTGGGTACGGAAACGTGGGAGGGACAGGCTACATGCTGAAGCACGGTTCAGTGTCAGCGTACGGGCCAGGAATAGGCTATGGATTGGGGGTAAGCTGTAGGGCTGGTGGTGGGTTTCCGTTCCGGACTAGGGTTAGTTTTAGGGAACGACAAGGCTTAGGGCACAGGTGAGCTTACGGAAACGTGGGAGGGTCAGGCTACGTGCTGACGCAAGGGTCAGTGCCAGCGTACAGGCCAGGAGTAGGCTATGGTGTAGGGTAAGGTTTAGGGCTGCTGGTGGGTTTCCGTTCTTGGCTAGGGTTAGGGTGAGGGAACGGCAAGTCTTAGGGCACAGGTGAGGGTACGGAAACGTGGGAGGGTCAGTCTACGTGCTGACTCACGGGTCAGTGCCAGCGTACGGGCCAGGACTAGGCTACGGCATACGATAAGGTGTAGGGCTGGTTGTGGGATTCCGTGCCGGGCTCGGGTTAGGGTTAGGGAACGGCAAGGCTTAGGGCACAGGTGAGGGTACAGTAACATGGGAGGGTCAGGCTACATGCTGAACCACAGGTCCGTGCCCGCGTACGGGCCAGGTGTAGTCTACGGCATAGAGTAAGGTTTAGCGCTGGTGGTGGTTTTCCGTTCCGGGCTAGGGTTAGGGTTAGGGAATGGCAAGGCTTAGGGCACATGTGAGGTTACGGAAACTTGGGAGGGTCAGGCTACGTGCTGACGATGGGTCAGTGCCAGCATATGGGCCAGGAGTAGGCTACGGCGTTGTGGTAAGTTGTAGGGCTGTTGGTGGGTTTCTGTTCCGGGCTAGGGTTAGGGTTAGGGAACGTCAAAGCTTAGGGCACAGGTGAGGGTACGAAACGTGGGAGGGTCAGGCTACGTGCTGACGTACGTGTCAGTGCCAGCGTACGGGCTAGGAATAGGCTATGGCGTAGGGTAGAGTGTAGGGCTTGTGGTGGGTTTCTGTTCCGGGCTAAGGTTAGGGTTAGGGAACGGCAAGGCTTAGGGCACAGGTGAGGGTACGGAAACGTGGGAGGGTCAGGCTATGTGCTGATGAAAGGGTCAGTGCCAGCGTACGAGCCAGGAATAGGCTACGGCGTACGGAAAGGTGTAGGGCTTGTGGTGGGTTTCCGTTCCGGGCTAGGGTTAGGGTTAGGGAACGGCAAGTCTTAGGGCACAGGTGAGGGTCCGCAAACGTGGGAGGGTCAGGCTACGTGCTGACGCACTGGTCAGTGCCAACGTACGGGCCAGGAGTAGGCTATGGCTTGGGGGTAAGTTGTAGGGCTGGTGGTGGGTTTCCGTTCTGGGCTAGGGTTAGGGTTAGGGAACGGCAAGGCTTAGGGCCCAGCTGAGGGTACGGAAACGTGGGAGGCTCAGGGTACGTGATGATGCACGGGTCAGTGCCAGCGTAATGGCCAGGAGTAGGCTACGGCTTGGGGGTTAGATGTAGGGATGGTGGTGGGTTTCCGTTCCGGGCTAGGGTTAAGGTTAGGGAACGGCAAGGCTTAGGGCACAGGTGAGGGTACGGAAACGTGGGAGACTCAGGCTACATGCTGACGCACGGGTCAGTGCAAGCGTATGGGTCAGGAATAGGCTATGGCTTGGGGGTAAGCTGTAGGGCTGGTGGTGTGTTTCCGATCCGGACTAGGGTTAGGGTTAGGGAATGGCAAGGCTTAGGGCACAGGTGAGGGTACGGAAACGTGTGAGGTTCAGGCTACATGCTGACGCACGTGTCAGTGCCAGCGTACGTGCCAGGAGTAGGCTATGGCGTAGGGTAAGGTGTAGGGCTGCTGGTGGGTTTCTGTTCATGGCTAGGGTGAGGGTGAGGGAACGGCAAGGCTTAGGGCACAGGTGATGGTAGAGAAACGTGGGAGGTTCAGGCTACGTGCTGACGCACGGGTCAGTGCCAGCGTACGGGCCAGGTGTAGGCTTCGGCTTGTGGGTAAGTTTTAGGGCTGGTGGTGGCTTTCCGTTCCGGGCTAGGGTTAGGGTAAGGGAACGGCAAGGCTTAGGACACAAGTGAGGGTACGGAAAAGTGGGAGGGTCAGGCTACGTGATGACGCACGTGTCAGTGCCAGTGTACGGGCCAGGAGTAGGCTACGGCGTAGGGAAAGGTATATAGCTGGTGGTGGGTTTGCGTTCCGGGCTGGGTTTAGGGATAGGGAACGTCAAGGCTTAGGGCACATGTGAGGGTACGGAAACGTGAGAGGGTCAGGCTACATGCTGACGCAGTGGTCAGTGCCAGCGTACGGGCCAGGAGTAGGCTACGGTGTAGCGTATGGTGTACGGCTGGTGGTGGGTTTCCGTTCCGGGCTAGGGTGAGGGTGAGGGAGCGGCAAGGCTTAGGGCACAGGTGATGGTACGTAAACGTGGGAGGGTCAGGCTACGTGCTGACGCACGGGTCAGTGCCAGCGTACGGGCCAGGAGTAGGCTACGGCTTGGGGGTAAGGTGTAGGGCTGGTGGTGGGTTTCCATTCCGGGCTAGGGTTAGGGTTAGTGAACAGCAAGGCTTAGGGCACAGGTGAGGGTACGGAAACGTGGGAGGGTCAGGCTACGTGCTGATGAAATGGTGAGTGCCGGCGTACGAGCCAGGAATAGGCTACGGCGTTGGGAAAGGTGTAGGGATGGTGGTGGGTTTCCGTTCCGGGCTAGGGTTAGAGTTAGGGAAAGGCAAGGCTTAGGGCACAGGTGAGGGTCCGCCAACGTGGGAGGGTCAGGCTACGTGCTGACGCACGGGTCAGTGCGAGCGTACGGGCGAGGAGTAGGCTACCCAGTAGGGAAAGCTTTAGGGATGGTGGTGGGTTTCCGTTCCGGATTAGGGTTAGGGTTAGGGAACGGCAAGGCTTAGGGCACAGGTGAGGGTACGGAAACGTGGGAGGGTCAGGCTACGTGCTGACGCACGGGTCAGTGCCAGCGTACGGGCCAGGAGTAGGCTATGGCGTAGTGTAAGGTGTAGGGCTGGTGGTGGGTTTTCGTTCCGGGCTACGGTTACGGTTAGGGAATGGCATGGCTTAGGGCACATGTGAGGGTACGGAAACGTGGGAGGGAATGGCTACGTGCTGAAGCACGGGTCAGTGCCAGGGTACGGGCAAGGAGTAGGCTACGGCATAGGGTAAGGTGTAGGGCGGGTGGTGGGTTTCCGTTCTGGATTAGGGTTAGCGTAATTGAACGGCAAGGCTTAGGGCACATTTGAGGGTACGGAAACGTGGGAGGGTCAGGCTACGTGCTGACGCACGTGTCAGTGCCAGCGTTCGGGCCAGGAGTAGGCTACTGCGTAGGGTAAGGTGTAGGGCTGGTGGTGGGTTTTCATTCCGGGCTACGGTTAGTGTTAGGGAACGGCAAGGCTTAGGGCCCAGGTGAGGGTACGGAAACGTGGGAGTGTCAAACTAAATGCTGACGCACGGGTTAGTGCGAGCGTACGGGCGAGGAGTAGGCTACGGAGTAGGGAAAGGTTTAGGGCTGGTGGTGGTTTTCCGTTCCGGGCTAGGGTTAGGGTTAGGAAACGGCAAGTCTTAGGGCACAGGTGAGGGTACGGAAACGTGGGCGGGTCAGGCTACGTGCTCACGTACGGGTCACTGCCAGCGTATGGACCAGGAGTAGGCTACGGCCTAGGGTCAGGTGTAAGGCTGGTGGTGGGTTTTCGTTCCGGGCTATGGTTAGGGTTAGGGAACGGCAAGGCTTAGGGCACAGGTGAGGGTACGGAAACATGGGTGGCTCAGGCTACGTGCTGACGCACGGGTCAGTGGCAGCGTACGGGCCAGGAGTAGGCTACGGCTTGTGGGTAAGGTTTAGGGCTGGTGGTGTGTTTCCGTTCCGGGCTAGGGTTAGAGTTAGGGAACGGCAAGGCTTAGGGTACAGGTGAGTGTACGGTAACATGGGAGGTTTAGGCTACGTGCTGAAGCACGGGTCATTACCCGCGTACGGGCCAGGTGTAGGCTACGGCATAGGGTAAGGTGTAGGTCTGGTGGTGGGTTTTCGTTCCGGGCTAGGGTTAGGGAACGGCAAGGCTTAGGGCACAGGTGAGGTTACGGAAACGTGGGAGGGTCAGGCTACGTGCTGACGCACGGGTCAGTGACAGCATATGGGCCAGGAGTAGGCTACGGCGTGGTGGTATGGTGTAGGGCTGGTGGTGGGTTTTTGTTCCAGGCTAGGGTTAGGGTTAGCGAACGTCAATGCTTAGGGCACAGGTGAGGGTACGGAAACGTTGGAGGGTCAGGCTACGTGCTGTCGTTCGGGTCAGTGCCAGCGTACGGGCCAGGTATAGGCTACGGCGTAGGTTAGAGTGTAGGGCTGGTGGTGGGTTTCCGTTCAGGGCTAGGGTTTGGGTTACGGAACGGCAAGGCTTAGGGCACAGGTGAGGGTACGGAAACGTGGGAGGGTCAGGCTACGTGCTGACGCACGGGTCAGTGCCAGCGTACGGGCCAGGAATAGGCTACGGCGTAGCGTAAGGTTTAGTGCTGGTGGTGGGTTTCCGTTCCGGGCTAGGTTTAGGGTTAGGGAACGGCAAGGCTTAGGGCACAGGTGATGGTACGGAAACGTGGGAGGGTCAGGCTACGTGCTGACGCACGGGTCAGTGCCAGCGTACGGGCCAGGAGTAGGCTACGGCTTGTGGGTAAGTTTTAGGGCTGGTGGTGGGTTTCCGTTCCGGGCTAGGGTTAGGGTAAGGGAACAGCAAGGCTTAGAGCACAGGTGAGGGTACGGTAACATGGTAGGGTCAGGCTACGTGCTGAAGCACAGGGTATTACCCGCGTACGGGCCAGGTATAGGCTACATCAAAGGGTAAGGTGTAGGGCTGGTAGTGGGTTTCTGTTCCGGGCTAGGGTTAGGTTTAGGGAACGGCAAGGCTTAGGGCACAGGTGAGGTTACGGAAACGTGGGAGAGTCAGGCTATGTGCTGACGCACGGGTCTGTGCCAGCATATGGGCCAGGAGTAGGCTACGGCGTGGTCGTAAGGTGTAGGGCTGGTCGTGGGTTTCTGTTCCAGGCTAGGGTTAGGGTTAGCGAACGTCAAGGCTTAGGGCACACGTGAGGGTACGGGAACTTGGGAGGGTCAGGCTACGTGCTGACGCAAGGATCAGTGCCAGCGTATGGGCCAGGAATATGCTACGGCGTAGGGTAGAGTGTAGGGCTGGTGGTTGGATTCTGTTCCGGGCTAGGGTTAGGGTTAGGGAACGGCAAAGCTTAGGGCACAGGTGAGGGTACGGAAACGTGGGAGGGTCAGGGTATGTGCTGACGCAAGTGTCAGTGCCAGCGTACCGGCCAGGAGTAGGCTACGGCTTGGGGGTTAGATGTAGGGCTGGTGGTGGGTTTCCATTCAAGGCTAGGGTTATGGTTAGGGAACAGCAAGGCTTAGGGCACAGGTGAGGGTACGGAAACGTGGGAGGGTCAGGCTACATGGTGACGCACGGGTCAGTGCCAGCGTACGGTGCAGGAGTAGGCTATGGTTTGGGCGTTAGATTTAGGGCTGGTGGTGGGTTTCCATTCCGTACTAGGGTTAGGGTTAGGGAACGGCAAGCCTTAGGTCACAGGTGAGGGTATGGAAATGTGGTAAGGTCAGGCTAAGTGCTGACGCACATGTCAGTGCCTGTGTACGGGCCAGGAGTAGGCGACGGCGTAGGGTAAGGTGTAGGGCTGGTGGTGGGTTTCCGTTGCGGTCTAGGGTTAGGGTTAGGGAACGGCAAGGCTTAGGGCACAGGTGAGGGTACGGAAACGTGGGAGGGTCAGGCTACATGCTGACGCACGGGTCAGTCCCAGAGTTCGGGCCAGGAGTAGGCTACGGCGTAGGGTAAGGTGTAGGGCTGGTGGTGGGTTTCCTTTCCAGGCTAGGGTTAGTGTTAGGGAACGGCAATGCTTAGGGCCCAGGTGAGTGTACGGAAACGTGGGAGGTTCAGGCTACGTGCTGACGCACGGGTCAGTGCCAGCGTACGGGCCAGGAGTAGGCTACAGCGTAGGGTAAGGTTTAGGGCTGGTGGTGGGTTTCCGTTCCGGGCTAGGGTTAGCGTTAGGGAATGGCAAGGTTTAGGGCACAGGTGAGGGTACAGCAACGTGGCAGGTTCAGGATACGTTCTGACGCACGGGTCAGTGCCAGCGTATGGACCAGGAGTAGGCTAAAGCTTGGGGGTAAGTTGTAGGGCTGTTGGTGGGTTTCCGTTCCGGGCTACAGTTAGGGTTAGGGAACGGCAAAGCTTAGGGCACATGTGAGGGTACGGAAACGTGGGAGGTTCAGGCTACGTGATGACGCACGGGTCAGTGCCAGCGTACCAGCCAGGAGTAGGCTACGGTTTGGTGGTTAGGTGTAGGGCTGGTGGTGGGTTTCCATTCCAGGATAGGGTTAGTGTTAGGGAACAGCAAGGCTTAGGGCACAGCTGAGGGTACGGAAACGTGGGTGGTTCAGGGTACATGCTGACGCATGTGTCAGTGCCAGCGTACGTGCCAGGAGTAGGCTACGGCGTAGGGTAAGGTGTAGGGCTGCTGGTGGGTTTCTATTCCTGGCTAGGGTGAGGGTGAGGGAACGGCAAGGCTTAGGGCACAGGTGATGGTACAGAAACGTGGGAGGGTCAGGCTACGTGCTGACACACGGGTCAGTGCCAGCGTACGGGCCAGGAGTAGGCTACGGCTTGTGGGTAAGTTTTAGGGCTGGTGGTGGGTTTCCGTTCCGGGCTAGGGTTAGGGTTAGGGAACGGCAAGTCTTAGGGCACAGGTGAGGGTACGGTAACATGGGAGGGTCAGTCTACGTGCTGAAGCACAGGTCAGTGCCCGTGTACGGGCCAGGTGTAGGCTACGGCATAGGGTAAGGTGTAGGGCTGGTGGTGGGTTTCCGTTCCGGGCTAGGGTTAAGGTTAGGGAACGGCAAGGCTTAGGGCACAGCTGAGGTTACGGAAACGTGGGAGGGTCAGGCTACGTGCTGACGCACGGGTCAGTGCCAGCATATGGGCCAGGAGTAGGCTACGGCATGGTGGTAAGTTGTAGGGCTGGTGGTGGCTTTCTGTTCCGGGCTAGGGTTAGGGTTAGGGAACGTCAAGGCTTAGGGCACAGCTGAGGGTACGGAAACGTGGGAGGGTCAGGCTATGTGCTGACGCACGGCTCAGTGCCAGTGTACGGGCCAGGAATAGGCTATGGCGTAGGGTAGAGTGTAGGGCTGGTGGTGGGTTTCTGTTCCGGGCTAGGGTTAGGGTTAGGAAACGGCAAGGCTTAGGGCACAGGTGAGGGTACGGAAACGTGGGAGGGTCAGGCTACGTGCTGACGCACGTGTCAGTGCCAGCGTACCGGCCAGGAGTAGGCTACGGCTTGGGGGTAAGGTGTAGGGCTGGTGGTGGGTTTCCGTTCCGGGCTAGGGTTAGGGTTAGTGAACGGCAAGGCTTAGGGCACAGGTGAGGGTACAGAAACGTGGGAGGGTCAGGCTACGTACTGATGAAAGTGTCAGTGCCTTCGTACGAGCCAGGAATAGGCTACGGCGTAGGGAAAGGTGTAGGGCTGGTGGTGGGATTCCGTTCCGGGCTAGGGTCAGGGTTAGGGAACGGCAAGTCTTAGGGCACAGGTGAGGGTCCGCAAACGTTGGAGGGTCAGACTACGTGCTGAAGCACAGGTCAGTGCCTGCGTATGGGCCAGGTGTAGGCTACGGCATAGGGTAAGGTGTAGGGCTCTTGCTGGGTTTCCGTTCCGGACTAAGGTTAGTGTTAGGGAATGGCAAGGCTTAGGGCCCAGGCGAGGGTACGGAAACGTGGGAGGGTCAGGCTACGTGATGACGCACGGTTCAGTGCCAGCGTACGGGCCAGGAGTATGCTATGGCTTGTGGGTTAGGTGTAGGGCTTGTGGTGTGTTTCCGTCCAATACTAGGGTTAGGGTTAGGGAACGGCAAGGCTTAGGGCACAGGTGAGGGTACGGTAATGTGGGAAGTTCAGGCTACGTGCTGACGCACAGGTCAGTGCCAGCGTATGGACCAGGAGTAGGCTACGGCTTGGGGGTAAGTTGTAGGGCTGGTGGTGGGTTTCCGTTCGGGGCTAGGGTTAGGGTTAGGGAACGGCAAGGCTTAGGGCACAGGTGAGGTTACGGAAACGTGGGAGGGTCAGGCTACATGCTGACGCACGGGTCAGTGCCAGCGTACGGGCCAGGACTTGGCTAATGCATACGATAAGGTGTAGGGCTGGTGGTGGTTTTCCGTTCCGGGCTCGTGTTAGGGTTAGGGAACGGCAAGGCTTAGGGCACAGGTGAGGGTACGGAAACGTGGGAGACTCAGGCTACATGCTGACGCACGGGTCAGTGCAAGCGTATGGGCCAGGAATAGGCTATGGCTTGGGGGTAAGCTGTAGGGCTGGTGGTGTGTTTCCGTTCCGGACTAGGGTTAGGGTTAGGGAATGGCAAGGCTTAGGGCACAGGTGAGGGTACGGAAACGTGTGAGGTTCAGGCTACATGCTGACGCACGTGTCAGTGCCAGCGTACGTGCCAGGAGTAGGCTATGGCGTAGGGTAAGGTGTAGGGCTGCTGGTGGGTTTCTGTTCATGGCTAGGGTGAGGGTGAGGGAACGGCAAGTCTTAGGGCACAGGTGATGGTAGAGAAACGTGGGAGGGTCAGGCTACGTGCTGACGCACGGGTCAGTGCCAGCGTACGGGCCAGGTGTAGGCTTCGGCTTGTGGGTAAGTTGTACGGCTGGTGGTGGCTTTCCGTTCCAGGCTAGGTTTAGGGTAAGGGAACGGCAAGGCTTAGGACACAGGTGAGGGTACGGAAAAGTGGGAGGGTCAGGCTACGTGATGACGCACGTGTCAGTGCCAGCGTACGGGCCAGGAGTAGGCTACGGCGTAGGGAAAGGTATATGGCTGGTGGTGGGTTTGCGTTCCGGGCTGGGTTTAGGGATAGGGAACGTCAAGGCTTAGGGCACATGTGAGGGTACGGAAACGTGAGAGGGAAAGGCTACATGCTGACGCACGGGTCAGTGCCAGCGTACGGGCCAGGAGTAGGCTACGGTGTAGCGTATGGTGTACGGCTGGTGGTGGGTTTCCGTTCCGGGCTAGGGTGAGGGTGAGCGAGCGGCAAGGCTTAGGGCACAGGTGATGGTACGGAAACGTGGGAGGGTCAGGCTACGTGCTGACGCACGGGTCAGTGCCAGCGTACGGGCCAGGAGTAGGCTACGGCTTGGGGGTAAGGTGTAGGGCTGGTGGTGGGTTTCCATTCCGGGCTAGGGTTAGGGTTAGTGAACAGCAAGGCTTAGGGCACAGGTGAGGGTACGGAAACGTGGGAGGGTCAGGCTACGTGCTGATGAAACGGTGAGTGCCGGCGTACGAGCCAGGAATAGGCTACGGCGTTGGGAAAGGTGTAGGGATGGTGGTGGGTTTCCGTTCCGGGCTAGGGTTAGAGTTAGGGAAAGGCAAGGCTTAGGGCACAGGTGAGGGTCCGCCAACGTGGGAGGGTCAGGCTACGTGCTGACGCACGGGTCAGTGCGAGCGTACGGGCGAGGAGTAGGCTACCCAGTAGGGAAAGCTTTAGGGATGGTGGTGGGTTTCCGTTCCGGATTAGGGTTAGGGTTAGGGAACGGCAAGGCTTAGGGCACAGGTGAGGGTATGGAAACGTGGGAGGGTCAGGCTACGTGCTGACGCACGGGTCAGTGCCAGCGTACGGGCCAGGAGTAGGCTATGGCGTAGTGTAAGGTGTAGGGCTGGTGGTGGGTTTTCGTTCCGGGCTACGGTTACGGTTAAGGAATGGCATGGCTTAGGGCACATGTGAGGGTACGGAAACGTGGGAGGGAATGGCTACGTGCTGAAGCACGGGTCAGTGCCAGGGTACGGGCAAGGAGTAGGCTACGGCATAGGGTAAGGTGTAGGGCGGGTGGTGGGTTTCCGTTCCGGATTAGGGTTAGCGTAAGGGAACGGCAAGGCTTAGGGCACAGGTGAGGGTACGGAAAAGTGGGAGGGTCAGGCTACGTGATGACGCACATGTCAGTGCCAGCGTACGGGCCAGGAGTAGGCTACAGCGTAGGGAATGGTTTAGGGCTGGTGGTGGGTTTGCGTTCCGGGCTAGGGTTAGGGATAGGGAACGTCAAGGCTTAGGGCACATGTGAGGGTACGGAAAAGTGGGAGGGTCAGGCTACGTACTGACGCACGGGTCAGTGCCAGCGTATGGGCCAGGAGTAGGCTTCGGTGTAGCGTATGGTGTAGGGCTGGTGATGGGTTTCCGTTCCGGGCTAGGGTTAGGGTTAGGGAACGGCAAGGCTTAGGGCACAGGTGAGGGTACGGAAAAGTGGGAGGGTCAGGCTACGTACTGACGCACGGGTCAGTGACAGCGTACGGGCCAGGAGTAGGCTACGGCTTGTGGCTAAGTTTTAGGGCTGGTGGTGTCTTTCCGTTCCGGGTTAGGGTTAGGGTTAGGGAACGGCAAGGCTTAGGGCACAGGTGAGGTTACGGAAACGTGGGAGGGTCAGGCTACGTGCTGACGCACGTGTCAGTGCCCGCGTACGGGCCATGTGTAGGCTACAGTATAGGGTAAGGTGTAGGGCTAGTGGTGGGTTTCCGTTCCGGGCTAGGGTTAGGGTTAGGGAACGGCAAGGCTTAGGGCACAGGTGAGGGTGCGGAAACGTGGGAGGGTCACGCTACGTGCTGACGCACGGGTCAGTGCCAGCATATGGGACAGGAGTACGCTACGGCTTGGGGGTAAGGTGTAGGGCTGCTGGTGGGTTTCCGTTCCGGGCTAGGGTTAGGGTTACAGAACAGCAAGGCTTAGGGCACGGGTGAGGGTACAGAAACGTGGGAGGGTCAGGCTACTTGCTGATGCTAGGGTTACTGCCACCGAACGGGCCAGGAGTAGGCTACGGCTTGGGGGTAAGTTGTAGGGCTGGTGGTGGATTTCCATTCCGGGCTAGGGTTAGGGTTACAGAACGGCAAAGTTTAGGGCACAGGTGAGGGTACGGAAACGTGGGAGTGTCAGGCTACATGCTGACGCACAGGTCAGTGCCAGCGTACGGGCCAGGAGTAGGCTACGGTGTAGCGTATGGTGTAGGGCTGGTGGTGGGTTTCCGTTCCGGGCTAGGGTTAGGGTTAGGGAACCGCAAGGCTTAGGACACAGATGAGGGTACGGAAACGTGGGAGGGTCAGGCTACGTGCTGATGAAAGGGTCAGTGCCTGCGTACGGGCCAGGAATACGCTATGGTTTGGGGTAAGGTGTAGGGCTGGTGGTGGGTTTCTGTTCCGGGCTAGGGTTAGGGTTAGGGAACGGCAAGGCTTAGGGCACAGGTGAGGTTACGGAAACGTGGGAGGGTCAGGCTACATGCTGATACACGGGTCAGTGCCAGCGTACGGGCCAGGACTAGGCTACGGCATGCGATATGGTGTAGAGCTGGTGGTGAGATTCCGTGCCGGGCTAGGGTTAGGGTTAGGGAACGACAAGGCTTAGGGCACAGGTGAGCGTACGGTAACATGGGAGGGTCAGGCTACGTGCTGAAGCACAGGTCAGTGCCCGCGTACGGGCCAGGTGTAGGTTACGGCATAGAGTAAGGTGTAGGGCTGGTGGTGGGTTTCCGTTCCGTACTAGGGTTAGGGTTAGGGAACGGCAAGTCTTAGGGCACAGGTGAGGGTACGGTAATGTGGGAAGTTCAGGCTACGTGCTGACGCACAGGTCATTGCCAGCGTATGGACCAGGAGTAGGCTACGGCTTGGGGGTAAGGTTTAGGGCTGGTGGTGGGTTTCCGTTCCGGGCTAGGGTTAGGGTTAGGGAACGGCAAGGCTTAGGGCACAGGTGAGGGTCCACAAATGTGGGAGGGTAAGGCTTCGTGCTGACGCACGGGTCAGTGCCAGCGTACGGGCCAGGAGTAGGCTACGGCTTGGGGGTAAGTTGTAGGGCTGGTGGTGGGTTTCCGTTCCGGTCTACGGTTAGGTTTAGGGAACGGCAAGGCTTAGGGCACAGGTGAGGGTACGGAAACGTGGGAGCATCAGGCTACGTGATGATGCACATGTCAGTGCCAGCATACTGGCCAGGAGTAAGCTACGGCTTGGGGGTTAGGTTTAGGGCTGGTGGTGGGTTTCCGTTCCGCGCTAGGGTTATGGTTAGGGAACGGCAAGGCTTAGGGAACAGGTGAGGGTACGGAAAAGTGGGAGGGTCAGGCTACATGCTGACGCACGGGTCAGTGCCAGCGTACGGGCCAGGAATAAGCTATGGCTTGGGGGTAAGCTGTAGGGCTGGTGGTGGGTTTCCGTTCCAGACTAGGGTTAGGGTTAGGGAACGACAAGGCTTAGGGCACAGGTGAGGGTACGGAAACGTGGGAGGGTCAGGCTACGTGCTGATGAAAGGGTCAGTGCCTGCGTACGGGCCAGGAATAGGCTACGGCGTAGGGAAAGGTGTAGGGCTGGTGGTGGGTTTCCGTTCCTGGCTAGGGTTAGGGTTAGGGAATGGCAAGGCTTAGGGCACAGGTGAGGGTACGGAAAAGTGGGAGGGTCAGGCTACGTGATGACGCACATGTCAGTGCCAGCGTACGGGCCAGGAGTAGGCTACAGCGTAGGGAATGGTTTAGGGCTGGTGGTGGGTTTGCGTTCCGGGCTAGGGTTAGGGATAGGGAACGTCAAGGCTTAGGGCACATGTGAGGGTACGGAAAAGTGGGAGGGTCAGGCTACGTACTGACGCACGGGTCAGTGCCAGCGTATGGGCCAGGAGTAGGCTTCGGTGTAGCGTATGGTGTAGGGCTGGTGATGGGTTTCCGTTCCGGGCTAGGGTTAGGGTTAGGGAACGGCAAGGCTTAGGGCACAGGTGAGGGTACGGAAAAGTGGGAGGGTCAGGCTACGTACTGACGCACGGGTCAGTGACAGCGTACGGGCCAGGAGTAGGCTACGGCTTGTGGCTAAGTTTTAGGGCTGGTGGTGTCTTTCCGTTCCGGGTTAGGGTTAGGGTTAGGGAACGGCAAGGCTTAGGGCACAGGTGAGGTTACGGAAACGTGGGAGGGTCAGGCTACGTGCTGACGCACGTGTCAGTGCCCGCGTACGGGCCATGTGTAGGCTACAGTATAGGGTAAGGTGTAGGGCTAGTGGTGGGTTTCCGTTCCGGGCTAGGGTTAGGGTTAGGGAACGGCAAGGCTTAGGGCACAGGTGAGGGTGCGGAAACGTGGGAGGGTCACGCTACGTGCTGACGCACGGGTCAGTGCCAGCATATGGGACAGGAGTACGCTACGGCTTGGGGGTAAGGTGTAGGGCTGCTGGTGGGTTTCCGTTCCGGGCTAGGGTTAGGATTACAGAACAGCAAGGCTTAGGGCACGGGTGAGGGTACAGAAACGTGGGAGGGTCAGGCTACTTGCTGATGCTAGGGTTACTGCCACCGAACGGGCCAGGAGTAGGCTACGGCTTGGGGGTAAGTTGTAGGGCTGGTGGTGGATTTCCATTCCGGGCTAGGGTTAGGGTTACAGAACGGCAAAGTTTAGGGCACAGGTGAGGGTACGGAAACGTGGGAGTGTCAGGCTACATGCTGACGCACAGGTCAGTGCCAGCGTACGGGCCAGGAGTAGGCTACGGTGTAGCGTATGGTGTAGGGCTGGTGGTGGGTTTCCGTTCCGGGCTAGGGTTAGGGTTAGGGAACCGCAAGGCTTAGGACACAGATGAGGGTACGGAAACGTGGGAGGGTCAGGCTACGTGCTGATGAAAGGGTCAGTGCCTGCGTACGGGCCAGGAATACGCTATGGCTTGGGGTAAGGTGTAGGGCTGGTGGTGGGTTTCTGTTCCGGGCTAGGGTTAGGGTTAGGGAACGGCAAGGCTTAGGGCACAGGTGAGGTTACGGAAACGTGGGAGGGTCAGGCTACATGCTGATACACGGGTCAGTGCCAGCGTACGGGCCAGGACTAGGCTACGGCATGCGATATGGTGTAGAGCTGGTGGTGAGATTCCGTGCCGGGCTAGGGTTAGGGTTAGGGAACGACAAGGCTTAGGGCACAGGTGAGCGTACGGTAACATGGGAGGGTCAGGCTACGTGCTGAAGCACAGGTCAGTGCCCGCGTACGGGCCAGGTGTAGGTTACGGCATAGAGTAAGGTGTAGGGCTGGTGGTGGGTTTCCGTTCCGTACTAGGGTTAGGGTTAGGGAACGGCAAGGCTTAGGGCACAGGTGAGGGTACGGTAATGTGGGAAGTTCAGGCTACGTGCTGACGCACAGGTCATTGCCAGCGTATGGACCAGGAGTAGGCTACGGCTTGGGGGTAAGGTTTAGGGCTGGTGGTGGGTTTCCGTTCCGGGCTAGGGTTAGGGTTAGGGAACGGCAAGGCTTAGGGCACAGGTGAGGGTCCACAAATGTGGGAGGGTAAGGCTTCGTGCTGACGCACGGGTCAGTGCCAGCGTACGGGCCAGGAGTAGGCTACGGCTTGGGGGTAAGTTGTAGGGCTGGTGGTGGGTTTCCGTTCCGGTCTACGGTTAGGTTTAGGGAACGGCAAGGCTTAGGGCACAGGTGAGGGTACGGAAACGTGGGAGCATCAGGCTACGTGATGATGCACGTGTCAGTGCCAGCATACTGGCCAGGAGTAAGCTACGGCTTGGGGGTTAGGTTTAGGGCTGGTGGTGGGTTTCCGTTCCGCGCTAGGGTTATGGTTAGGGAACGGCAAGGCTTAGGGAACAGGTGAGGGTACGGAAAAGTGGGAGGGTCAGGCTACATGCTGACGCACGGGTCAGTGCCAGCGTACGGGCCAGGAATAAGCTATGGCTTGGGGGTAAGCTGTAGGGCTGGTGGTGGGTTTCCGTTCCAGACTAGGGTTAGGGTTAGGGAACGACAAGGCTTAGGGCACAGGTGAGGGTACGGAAACGTGGGAGGGTCAGGCTACGTGCTGATGAAAGGGTCAGTGCCTGCGTACGGGCCAGGAATAGGCTACGGCGTAGGGAAAGGTGTAGGGCTGGTGGTGGGTTTCCGTTCCTGGCTAGGGTTAGGGTTAGGGAATGGCAAGGCTTAGGGCACAGGTGATGGTTCGCAAAGGTGGGAGGGTCAGGCTACGTGCTGACGCACGGGTCAGTGCCAGCATATGGTCCAGGAATAGGCTACGGCTTTGGGGTAAGTTTTAGGGCTGGTGGTGTGTTTCCGTTCCGGGCTAGGGTTAGGGTTAGGGAACGGCAAGGCTTAGGGCACAGGTGAGGGTCCACAAATGTGGGAGGGTAAGGCTTCGTGCTGACGCACGGGTCAGTGCCAGCGTACGGGCCAGGAGTAGGCTACGGCTTGGGGGTAAGTTGTAGGGCTGGTGGTGGGTTTCCGTTCCAGTCTACGGTTAGGTTTAGGGAACGGCAAGGCTTAGGGCACAGGTGAGGGTACGGAAACGTGGGAGCATCAGGCTACGTGATGATGCACGTGTCAGTGCCAGCATACTGGCCAGGAGTAAGCTACGGCTTGGGGGTTAGGTTTAGGGCTGGTGGTGGGTTTCCGTTCCGTGCTAGGGTTAGGGTTAGGGAACGGCAAGGCTTAGGGAACAGGTGAGGGTACGGAAAAGTGGGAGGGTCAGGCTACATGCTGACGCACGGGTCAGTGCCAGCGTACGGGCCAGGAATAGGCAATGGCTTGAGGGTAAGCTGTAGGGCTGGTGGTGGGTTTCCGTTCCAGACTAGGGTTAGGGTTAGGGAACGACAAGGCTTAGGGCACAGGTGAGGGTACGGAAACGTGTGAGGGTCAGGCTACGTGCTGAGGCACGGGTCAGTGCCAGCGTACGTGCCAGGAGTAGGCTACGGCGTAGGGTAAGGTTTAGGGCTGCTGATGGGTTTCTGTTCCTGGCTAGGGTGAGGGTGAGGGAACGGCAAGGCTTAGGGCACAGGTGATGGTACGGAAACATGGGATGGTCAGGCTACGTGCTGACTCACGGGTCAGTGCCAGCGTACTGGCTAGGAGTAGGCTACGGCTTGTGGGTAAGATTTAGGGCTGGTGGTGGGTTTCCATTCAGGGCTAGGGTTAGGGTTAGGGAACGGCAAGGCTTAGGGCACAGGTGAGGGTACGGTAACATGGGAGGGTCAGGCTACGAGCTGAAGCACAGGTCAGTGCCCGCGAACGGGCCAGGTGTAGGCTATGGCATAGGGTAAGGTTTAGGGCTGGTGGTGGGTTTCCGTTCCGGGCTAGGGTTAAGGTTAGGGAACGGCAAGGCTTAGGGCACAGGTGAGGGTACGGAAACGTGGGAGGGTCAGGCTACGTGCTGACGCACGGGTCAGTGCCAGCGTACGGGCCAGGAGTAGGCTACGGCGTAGTGTAAGGTGTAGGGCTGGTGGTGGGTTTTCGTTCCGGGCTATGGTTACGGTTAGGGAATGGCAAGGCTTAGGGCACATGTGAGGGTACGGAAACGTGGGAGGGTATGGCTACATGCTGAAGCACGGGTCAGTGCCAGGGTACGGGCAAGGAGTAGGCTACGGCATAGGGTAAGGTGTAGGGCGGGTGGTGCGTTTCCGTTCCTGGCTAGGGTTAGCGTAAGGGAAAGGCAAGGCTTAGGGCACAGGTGATGGTTCGCAAAGGTGGGAGAGTCAGGCTACGTGATGACGCACGGGTCAGTGCCAGCATACGGGCCAGGAGTAGGCTACGGCATAGGGAAAGGTGTAGGGCTGGTGGTGGGTTTGCGTTCCGGGCTAGGGTTTGGGATAGGGAACGTCAAGGCTTAGGGCACATGTGAGGGTACGGAAACGTGAGAGTGTCAGGCTACATGCTGACGCACAGGTCAGTGCCAGCGTACGGGCCAGGAGTAGGCTACGGTGTAGCGTATGGTGTAGGGCTGGTGGTGGGTTTCCGTTCCGGGCTAGGGTTAGGGTTAGGGAACGGCAAGGCTTAGGGCACAGTTGAGGGTACGGAAACGTGGGAGGGTCAGGCTACGTGATGATGCACGGGTCAGTGCCAGCGTACTCGCCAGGAGTAAGCTACGGCTTGGGGGTTAGTTGTAGGGCTGGTGGTGTGTTTCCGTTCCGGACTAGGGTTAGGGTTAGGGAACGGCAAGGCTTAGGGCACAGGTGAGGGTACGGAAACGTGTGAGGGTCAGGCTACGTGCTGACGCACGTGTCAGTGCCAGGTACGTGTCAGGAGTAGGCTATGGCGTAGGGCAAGGTGTAGGGCTGGTAGTGCGTTTCCGTTCCGGGCTTGGGTTAGGGTTAGGGAAAGTCAAGGCTTAGGGCCCAGGTGAGGGTACGGAAACGTGGGAGGGTCAGGTTACGTGCTGACGCACGGGTCAGTGCCAGCGAATAGGCCAGGAGTAGGCTACGGCTTGGGGGTAAGGTGTAGGGCTGGTGGTGGGTTTCCGTTCCGGGCTAGGGTTAGAGTTAGGGAACAGGAAGGCTTAGGGCATAGGTGAGGGTACGGAAACCTGGGAGGGTCAGGCTACGTGCTGACGCACGGTTCAGTGCCAGCGTACGGGCCAGGAGTATGCTGTGGCTTGTGGGTTAGGTGTAGGGCTTCTGGTGTGTTTCCGTCCCATACTAGGGTTAGGGTTAGGGAACGGCAAGGCTTAGGGCACAGGTTACGTTACGGTAACGTGGGAAGGTCAGGCTACGTGCTGACGCACAGGGCAGTGCCAGCGTATGGACCACGATTAGGCTACGGCTTGGGGGTAAGGTGTAGGGCTTGTGGTGGGTTTCCGTTCCGCGCTAGGGTTAGGGTTAGGGAACGGCAATGTTTAGGGCACATGTGAGGGTACGGCAACGTGGCAGGGTCAGGATACGTTCTCACGCATGGGTCAGTGCCAGCGTATGGACCAGGAGTAGGCTACGGCTTGGGGGTAAGTTGTACGGCTGGTGGTGGGTTTCCGTTCCGGGCTACAGTTAGGGTTAGTGAACGGCAAAGCTTAGGGCACAGGTGAGGGTACGGAAACGTGGGAGGGTCAGGTTACGTGATGACGCACGGGTCAGTGCCAGCGTACCGGCCAGGAGTAGGCTACGGCTTGGGGGTAAGGTGTAGGGCTGGTGGTGGGTTTCCGTTCCGGTCTAGGGTTAGGGTTAGGGAACGGCAAGGCTTAGGGCACAGGTGAGGGTACCGAAACGTGGGAGGGTCTGGCTACGTGGTGACGCACGGGTCATTGACAGCATTCGGGCCAGGAGTAGGCTACGGCGTAGGGTAAGGTGTAGGGCTGGTGTTGGGTTTCCGTTTCGGGCTACAGTTAGGGTTAGGGAACGGCAAGGCTTACAGCACAGGTGAGGGTACGGAAACGTGAGAGGGTTAGGCTACGTGCTGACGCACGGGTCAGTGCCAGCGTACGGGCCAAGAGTATGCTACGGCGTAGGGTAAGGTGTAGGGCTGGTGGTGGGTTTCCGTTCATGGGCTAGGGTTAGGGTTAGGAAATGGCAAGGCTTAGGGACCAGGTGAGGGTACGGAAACGTGGGAGTGTCAGGCTACGTGCTGACGCATGGTTCAGTGCCAGCATACGGGACAGGTGTAGGCTACGGCGTAGGGAAAGGTTTAGGGCTAGTGGAGGGTTTCCGTTCCGGGCTAGGGTTAGGGTTAGGGAATGGCAAGGCTTAGGGCACAGGTGAGGGTACGAAAACGTGGGAGGGTCAGGTTACGTGCAGACGCACGGGTCAGTGCCAGTGTACCGGCCAGAAGTAGGCTACGGCTTGGTGGTTAGGTGTAGGTCTGATGGTGTGTTTCCGTTCGAGGCTAGGGTTAGTGTTAGGGAACAGCAAGTCTTAGGGCACAGGTGAGCGTACGGTAACAAGGGAGGGTCAGGCTACGTGCTGAAGCACAGGTCAGTGCCCGCGTACGGGCCAGGTGTAGGCTACGGCATAGAGTAAGGTGTAGGGCTGTGGTGGGTTTCCCTTCCGGGCTAGGGTTAGGGTTAGGGAACGGCAAGGCTTAGGGCACAGGTGAGGGTACGGAAACGTGGGAGGGTCAGGCTACGTGCTGATGAAAGGGTCAGTGCCTGCGTACGGGCCAGGAATAGGCTACGGCGTAGGGAAAGGTGTAGGGCTGGTGGTGGCTTTCTGTTCCGGTCTAGAGTTAGGGTTAGGGAATGGCAAGGCTTAGGGCACAGGTGAGGGTCCGCAAACGTGGGAGGGTCAGGTTACGTGCTGACGCACGGGTCAGTGCCAGCATAAGGTCCAGGAATAGGCTACGGCTTTGGGGTAAGTTTTAGGGCTGGTGGTGGGTTTCCGTTCCGGGCTAGGGTTAGGGATAGGGAACGGCAAGGCTTAGGGCACAGGTGAGGGTACGGAAACGTGGGAGGGTCAGGCTACGTGCTGATGCAGGGGTCAGTGCCAGCGTACCAGCCAGGAGTAGGCTACGGCTTGGGGGTTAGGTGTAGGGCTGGTGGTGGGTTTCCGTTCCGGGCTAGGGTTAGGGTTAGGGAACGGCAAGGCTTAGGGCACAGGTGAGGGTACGGAAACGTGGGAGGGTCAGGCTACATGCTGAAGCACGGGTCAGTGCCAGCGTACGGGCCAGGAATAGGCTATGGATCGGGGATAAGCTGTAGGGCTGGTGGCGGGTTTCCGTTCCGGACTAGGGTTAGGGTTAGGGAACGACAAGTCTTAGGGCACAGGTGACGGTACGGAAACGTGTGAGGGTCAGGCTACGTGCTAATGCACGGGTCAGTGCCACGGTACCGGCCAGGAGTAGGCTATGGTGCAGGGTAAGGTTTAGGGCGGCTGGTGGGTTTCCGTTCTTGTCTAGGGTTAGGGTGAGGGAACGGAAAGGCTTAGGGCACAGGTGAGGGTACGGAAACGTGGGAGGGTCAGTCTACGTGCTGACTCACGGGTCAGTGCCAGCGTACGGGCCAGGAGTAGGCTACGGTGTATGGTAAGGTGTAGGGATTGTGGTGGGTTTCCATTCCGGGCTAGGGTTAGGGTTAGGGAACGGCAAGGCTTAGGGCACAGGTGAGGGTACGGAAACGTGGGAGGGTCAGGCTATATGTTGACGCACGGGTCATTGCCAGCGTATGGGCCAGGACTAGGCTATGGCATACGATAAGGTGTAGGGCTGGTGGTGGGATTCCGTGCTGGGCTCGGGTTAGGGTTAGGGAACTACAAGGCTTAGGGCACAGGTGAGGGTACAGTAACATGGGAGGGTCAGGCTACGTGCTGAAGCACAGGTCAGTGCCTGCGTACGGGCCAGGTGTAGTCTACGGCATAGAGTAAGGTGTAGGGCTGGTGGTGGGTTTCCGTTCCGGGCTAGGGTTAGGGTTAGGGAACGGCAAGGCTTAGGGCACAGTTGAGGGTACGGAAACGTGGGAGGGTCAGGCTACGTGATGATGCACGGGTCAGTGCCAGCGTACTCGCCAGGAGTAAGCTACGGCTTGGGGGTTAGTTGTAGGGCTGGTGGTGTGTTTCTGTTCCGGACTAGGGTTAGGGTTAGGGAACGGCAAGGCTTAGGGCACAGGTGAGGGTACGGAAACGTGTGAGGGTCAGGCTACGTGCTGACGCACGTGTCAGTGCCAGGTACGTGCCAGGAGTAGGCTATGGCGTAGGGCAAGGTGTAGGGCTGGTAGTGCGTTTCCGTTCCGGGCTTGGGTTAGGGTTAGGGAAAGTCAAGGCTTAGGGCCCAGGTGAGGGTACGGAAACGTGGGAGGGTCAGGTTACGTGCTGACGCACGGGTCAGTGCCAGCGAACCGGCCAGGAGTAGGCTACGGCTTGGGGGTAAGGTGTAGGGCTGGTGGTGGGTTTCCGTTCCGGGCTAGGGTTAGAGTTAGGGAACAGGAAGGCTTAGGGCATAGGTGAGGGTACGGAAACCTGGGAGGGTCAGGCTACGTGCTGACGCACGGTTCAGTGCCAGCGTACGGGCCAGGAGTATGCTATGGCTTGTGGGTTAGGTGTAGGGCTTCTGGTGTGTTTCCGTCCCATACTAGGGTTAGGGTTAGGGAACGGCAAGGCTTAGGGCACAGGTGACGTTACGGTAACGTGGGAAGGTCAGGCTACGTGCTGACGCACAGGGCAGTGCCAGCGTATGGACCACGATTAGGCTACGGCTTGGGGGTAAGGTGTAGGGCTTGTGGTGGGTTTCCGTTCCGCGCTAGGGTTAGGGTTAGGGAACGGCAATGTTTAGGGCACATGTGAGGGTACGGCAACGTGGCAGGGTCAGGATACGTTCTCACGCATGGGTCAGTGCCAGCGTATGGACCAGGAGTAGGCTACGGCTTGGGGGTAAGTTGTACGGCTGGTGGTGGGTTTCCGTTCCGGGCTACAGTTAGGGTTAGTGAACGGCAAAGCTTAGGGCACAGGTGAGGGTACGGAAACGTGGGAGGGTCAGGTTACGTGATGACGCACGGGTCAGTGCCAGCGTACCGGCCAGGAGTAGGCTACGGCTTGGGGGTAAGGTGTAGGGCTGGTGGTGGGTTTCCGTTCCGGTCTAGGGTTAGGGTTAGGGAACGGCAAGGCTTAGGGCACAGGTGAGGGTACCGAAACGTGGGAGGGTCTGGCTACGTGGTGACGCACGGGTCATTGACAGCATTCGGGCCAGGAGTAGGCTACGGCGTAGGGTAAGGTGTAGGGCTGGTGTTGGGTTTCCGTTTCGGGCTACAGTTAGGGTTAGGGAACGGCAAGGCTTACAGCACAGGTGAGGGTACGGAAACGTGAGAGGGTTAGGCTACGTGCTGACGCACGGGTCAGTGCCAGCGTACGGGCCAAGAGTATGCTACGGCGTAGGGTAAGGTGTAGGGCTGGTGGTGGGTTTCCGTTCATGGGCTAGGGTTAGGGTTAGGAAACGGCAAGGCTTAGGGACCAGGTGAGGGTACGGAAACGTGGGAGTGTCAGGCTACGTGCTGACGCATGGTTCAGTGCCAGCATACGGGACAGGTGTAGGCTATGGCGTAGGGAAAGGTTTAGGGCTAGTGGAGGGTTTCCGTTCCGGGCTAGGGTTAGGGTTAGGGAATGGCAAGGCTTAGGGCACAGGTGAGGGTACGAAAACGTGGGAGGGTCAGGTTACGTGCAGACGCACGGGTCAGTGCCAGTGTACCGGCCAGAAGTAGGCTACGGCTTGGTGGTTAGGTGTAGGTCTGATGGTGTGTTTCCGTTCGAGGCTAGGGTTAGTGTTAGGGAACAGCAAGTCTTAGGGCACAGGTGAGCGTACGGTAACAAGGGAGGGTCAGGCTACGTGCTGAAGCACAGGTCAGTGCCCGCGTACGGGCCAGGTGTAGGCTACGGCATAGAGTAAGGTGTAGGGCTGTGGTGGGTTTCCCTTCTGGGCTAGGGTTAGGGTTAGGGAACGGCAAGGCTTAGGGCACAGGTGAGGGTACGGAAACGTGGGAGGGTCAGGCTACGTGCTGATGAAAGGGTCAGTGCCTGCGTACGGGCCAGGAATAGGCTACGGCGTAGGGAAAGGTGTAGGGCTGGTGGTGGCTTTCTGTTCCGGTCTAGAGTTAGGGTTAGGGAATGGCAAGGCTTAGGGCACAGGTGAGGGTCCGCAAAGGTGGGAGGGTCAGGTTACGTGCTGACGCACGGGTCAGTGCCAGCATAAGGTCCAGGAATAGGCTACGGCTTTGGGGTAAGTTTTAGGGCTGGTGGTGGGTTTCCGTTCCGGGCTAGGGTTAGGGATAGGGAACGGCAAGGCTTAGGGCACAGGTGAGGGTACGGAAACGTGGGAGGGTCAGGCTACGTGCTGATGCAGGGGTCAGTGCCAGCGTACCAGCCAGGAGTAGGCTACGGCTTGGGGGTTAGGTGTAGGGCTGGTGGTGGGTTTCCGTTCCGGGCTAGGGTTAGGGTTAGGGAACGGCAAGGCTTAGGGCACAGGTGAGGGTACGGAAACGTGGGAGGGTCAGGCTACATGCTGAAGCACGGGTCAGTGCCAGCGTACGGGCCAGGAATAGGCTATGGATCGGGGATAAGCTGTAGGGCTGGTGGCGGGTTTCCGTTCCGGACTAGGGTTAGGGTTAGGGAACGACAAGTCTTAGGGCACAGGTGACGGTACGGAAACGTGTGAGGGTCAGGCTACGTGCTAACGCACGGGTCAGTGCCACGGTACCGGCCAGGAGTAGGCTATGGTGCAGGGTAAGGTTTAGGGCGGCTGGTGGGTTTCCGTTCTTGTCTAGGGTTAGGGTGAGGGAACGGAAAGGCTTAGGGCACAGGTGAGGGTACGGAAACGTGGGAGGGTCAGTCTACGTGCTGACTCACGGGTCAGTGCCAGCGTACGGGCCAGGAGTAGGCTACGGTGTATGGTAAGGTGTAGGGATTGTGGTGGGTTTCCATTCCGGGCTAGGGTTAGGGTTAGGGAACGGCAAGGCTTAGGGCACAGGTGAGGGTACGGAAACGTGGGAGGGTCAGGCTATATGTTGACGCACGGGTCATTGCCAGCGTATGGGCCAGGACTAGGCTATGGCATACGATAAGGTGTAGGGCTGGTGGTGGGATTCCGTGCTGGGCTCGGGTTAGGGTTAGGGAACTACAAGGCTTAGGGCACAGGTGAGGGTACAGTAACATGGGAGGGTCAGGCTACGTGCTGAAGCACAGGTCAGTGCCCGCGTACGGGCCAGGTGTAGTCTACGGCATAGAGTAAGGTGTAGGGCTGGTGGTGGGTTTCCGTTCCGGGCTAGGGTTAGGGTTAGGGAACGGCAAGGCTTAGGGCACAGTTGAGGGTACGGAAACGTGGGAGGGTCAGGCTACGTGATGATGCACGGGTCAGTGCCAGCGTACTCGCCAGGAGTAAGCTACGGCTTGGGGGTTAGTTGTAGGGCTGGTGGTGTGTTTCTGTTCCGGACTAGGGTTAGGGTTAGGGAACGGCAAGGCTTAGGGCACAGGTGAGGGTACGGAAACGTGTGAGGGTCAGGCTACGTGCTGACGCACGTGTCAGTGCCAGGTACGTGCCAGGAGTAGGCTATGGCGTAGGGCAAGGTGTAGGGCTGGTAGTGCGTTTCCGTTCCGGGCTTGGGTTAGGGTTAGGGAAAGTCAAGGCTTAGGGCCCAGGTGAGGGTACGGAAACGTGGGAGGGTCAGGTTACGTGCTGACGCACGGGTCAGTGCCAGCGAACCGGCCAGGAGTAGGCTACGGCTTGGGGGTAAGGTGTAGGGCTGGTGGTGGGTTTCCGTTCCGGGCTAGGGTTAGAGTTAGGGAACAGGAAGGCTTAGGGCATAGGTGAGGGTACGGAAACCTGGGAGGGTCAGGCTACGTGCTGACGCACGGTTCAGTGCCAGCGTACGGGCCAGGAGTATGCTATGGCTTGTGGGTTAGGTGTAGGGCTTCTGGTGTGTTTCCGTCCCATACTAGGGTTAGGGTTAGGGAACGGCAAGGCTTAGGGCACAGGTGACGTTACGGTAACGTGGGAAGGTCAGGCTACGTGCTGACGCACAGGGCAGTGCCAGCGTATGGACCACGATTAGGCTACGGCTTGGGGGTAAGGTGTAGGGCTTGTGGTGGGTTTCCGTTCCGCGCTAGGGTTAGGGTTAGGGAACGGCAATGTTTAGGGCACATGTGAGGGTACGGCAACGTGGCAGGGTCAGGATACGTTCTCACGCATGGGTCAGTGCCAGCGTATGGACCAGGAGTAGGCTACGGCTTGGGGGTAAGTTGTACGGCTGGTGGTGGGTTTCCGTTCCGGGCTACAGTTAGGGTTAGTGAACGGCAAAGCTTAGGGCACAGGTGAGGGTACGGAAACGTGGGAGGGTCAGGTTACGTGATGACGCACGGGTCAGTGCCAGCGTACCGGCCAGGAGTAGGCTACGGCTTGGGGGTAAGGTGTAGGGCTGGTGGTGGGTTTCCGTTCCGGTCTAGGGTTAGGGTTAGGGAACGGCAAGGCTTAGGGCACAGGTGAGGGTACCGAAACGTGGGAGGGTCTGGCTACGTGGTGACGCACGGGTCATTGACAGCATTCGGGCCAGGAGTAGGCTACGGCGTAGGGTAAGGTGTAGGGCTGGTGTTGGGTTTCCGTTTCGGGCTACAGTTAGGGTTAGGGAACGGCAAGGCTTACAGCACAGGTGAGGGTACGGAAACGTGAGAGGGTTAGGCTACGTGCTGACGCACGGGTCAGTGCCAGCGTACGGGCCAAGAGTATGCTACGGCGTAGGGTAAGGTGTAGGGCTGGTGGTGGGTTTCCGTTCATGGGCTAGGGTTAGGGTTAGGAAACGGCAAGGCTTAGGGACCAGGTGAGGGTACGGAAACGTGGGAGTGTCAGGCTACGTGCTGACGCATGGTTCAGTGCCAGCATACGGGACAGGTGTAGGCTACGGCGTAGGGAAAGGTTTAGGGCTAGTGGAGGGTTTCCGTTCCGGGCTAGGGTTAGGGTTAGGGAATGGCAAGGCTTAGGGCACAGGTGAGGGTACGAAAACGTGGGAGGGTCAGGTTACGTGCAGACGCACGGGTCAGTGCCAGTGTACCGGCCAGAAGTAGGCTACGGCTTGGTGGTTAGGTGTAGGTCTGATGGTGTGTTTCCGTTCCAGGCTAGGGTTAGTGTTAGGGAACAGCAAGTCTTAGGGCACAGGTGAGGGTACGGAAACGTGGGAGGGTCAGGCTACCTGCTGACGCACGGGTCAGTGCCAGCGTACGGGCCAGGAGTAGGCTACGGCTTGGGGGTTAGGTGTAGGGCTTGTGGTGTGTTTCCGTTCTGTACTAGGGTTAGGGTTAGGGAACGGCAAGGCTTAGGGCACAGGTGAGGGTACGGTAATGTGGGAAGTTCAGGCTACGTGCTGACGCACAGGTCAGTGCCAGCGTATGGACCAGGAGTAGGCTACGGCTTGGGGGTAAGTTGTAGGGCTGGTGGTGGGTTTCCGTTCCGGGCTAGGGTTAGGGTTAGGGAACGGCAAGGCTTAGGGCACAGGTGAGGGTACGGAAACGTGGGAGGGTCAGGCTACGTGCTGATGAAAGGGTCAGTGCCTGCGTATGGGCCAGGAATAGGCTACGGCCTAGGGAAAGGTATAGGGCTGGTGGTGGGTTTCTGTTCCGGGCTAGGGTTAGGGTTAGGGAACGGCAAGGCTTAGGGCACAGGTGAGGTTACGGAAACGTGGGAGTGTCAGGCTACATGCTGACACACGGGTCAGTGCCAGCGTATGGGCCAGGACAAGGCTACGGCATACGATAAGGTGTAGGGCTTGTGGTGGTTTTCTGTGCCGGGCTAGGGTTAGGGTTAGGGAATGGCAAGGCTTAGGGCACAGGTGAGCGTACGGTAACATGGCAGGGTCAGGCTACGTGCTGAAGCACAGGTCAGTGCCCGCGTACGGGCCAGGTGTAGGCTACGGCATAGAGTAAGGTGTAGGTCTGGTGGTGGGTTTCCGTTCTGGGCGAGGGTTAGGGTTAGGGAACGGCAAGGCTTAGGGCACAGGTGAGCGTACGGTAACAAGGGAGGGTCAGGCTACGTGCTGAAGCACAGGTCAGTGCCCGCGTACGGGCCAGGTGTAGGCTACGGCATAGAGTAAGGTGTAGGGCTGTGGTGGGTTTCCCTTCCGGGCTAGGGTTAGGGTTAGGGAACGGCAAGGCTTAGGGCACAGGTGAGGGTACGGAAACGTGGGAGGGTCAGGCTACGTGCTGATGAAAGGGTCAGTGCCTGCGTACGGGCCAGGAATAGGCTACGGCGTAGGGAAAGGTGTAGGGCTGGTGGTGGCTTTCTGTTCCGGTCTAGAGTTAGGGTTAGGGAATGGCAAGGCTTAGGGCACAGGTGAGGGTCCGCAAACGTGGGAGGGTCAGGTTACGTGCTGACGCACGGGTCAGTGCCAGCATAAGGTCCAGGAATAGGCTACGGCTTTGGGGTAAGTTTTAGGGCTGGTGGTGGGTTTCCGTTCCGGGCTAGGGTTAGGGATAGGGAACGGCAAGGCTTAGGGCACAGGTGAGGGTACGGAAACGTGGGAGGGTCAGGCTACGTGCTGATGCAGGGGTCAGTGCCAGCGTACCAGCCAGGAGTAGGCTACGGCTTGGGGGTTAGGTGTAGGGCTGGTGGTGGGTTTCCGTTCCGGGCTAGGGTTAGGGTTAGGGAACGGCAAGGCTTAGGGCACAGGTGAGGGTACGGAAACGTGGGAGGGTCAGGCTACATGCTGAAGCACGGGTCAGTGCCAGCGTACGGGCCAGGAATAGGCTATGGATCGGGGATAAGCTGTAGGGCTGGTGGCGGGTTTCCGTTCCGGACTAGGGTTAGGGTTAGGGAACGACAAGTCTTAGGGCACAGGTGACGGTACGGAAACGTGTGAGGGTCAGGCTACGTGCTAAAGCACGGGTCAGTGCCACGGTACCGGCCAGGAGTAGGCTATGGTGCAGGGTAAGGTTTAGGGCGGCTGGTGGGTTTCCATTCTTGTCTAGGGTTAGGGTGAGGGAACGGAAAGGCTTAGGGCACAGGTGAGGGTACGGAAACGTGGGAGGGTCAGTCTACGTGCTGACTCACGGGTCAGTGCCAGCGTACGGGCCAGGAGTAGGCTACGGTGTATGGTAAGGTGTAGGGATTGTGGTGGGTTTCCATTCCGGGCTAGGGTTAGGGTTAGGGAACGGCAAGGCTTAGGGCACAGGTGAGGGTACGGAAACGTGGGAGGGTCAGGCTATATGTTGACGCACGGGTCATTGCCAGCGTATGGGCCAGGACTAGGCTATGGCATACGATAAGGTGTAGGGCTGGTGGTGGGATTCCGTGCTGGGCTCGGGTTAGGGTTAGGGAACTACAAGGCTTAGGGCACAGGTGAGGGTACAGTAACATGGGAGGGTCAGGCTACGTGCTGAAGCACAGGTCAGTGCCCGCGTACGGGCCAGGTGTAGTCTACGGCATAGAGTAAGGTGTAGGGCTGGTGGTGGATTTCTGTTCCGGGCTAGGGTTAGGGTTAGGGAACGGCAAGGCTTAGGGCACAGGTGAGCGTACGGTAACAAGGGAGGGTCAGGCTACGTGCTGAAGCACAGGTCAGTGCCTGCGTACGGGCCAGGAATAGGCTATGGCATAGGGAAAGGTGTAGGGCTGGTGGTGGGTTTCCGTTCCGTTCTAGGGTTAGGGTTAGGGAATGGCAAGGCTTAGGGCACAGGTGAGGGTCCGCAAACGTGGGAGGGTCAGGCTACGTGCTGACGCACGGGTCAGTGCCAGCATAAGGTTCAGGAATAAGCTACGGCTTTGGGGTAAGTTTTAGGGCTGGTGGTGGGTTTCCATTCCGGGCTAGGGTTAGGGATAGGGAACGGCAAGGCTTAGGGCACAGGTGAGGGTACGGAAACGTGGGAGGGTCAGGCTACGTGCTGATGCATGGGTCAGTGCCAGCGTACCAGCCAGGAGTAGGCTACGGCTTGGGGGTTAGGTGTAGGGCTGGTGGTGGGTTTCCGTTCTGGGCTAGGGTTAGGGTTAGGGAACGGCAAGGCTTAGGGCACAGGTGAGGGTACGGAAACGTGGGAGGGTCAGTCTACATGCTGAAGCATGGGTCAGTGCCAGCGTACGGGCCAGGAATAGGCTATGGATCGGGGGTAAGCTGTAGGGCTGGTGGTGGGTCTCCGTTCCGGACTAGGGTTAGGGTTAGGGAACGACAAGGCTTAGGGCACAGGTGAGGGTATGGAAACGTGTGAGGGTCAGGCTACGTGCTGAAGCACGGGTCAGTGGCACCGTACGGGCCAGGAGTAGGCTATGGTGTAGGGTAACGTTTAGGGCGGCTGGTGGGTTTCCGTTCTTGGCTAGGGTTACGGTGAGGGAACGGCAAGGCTTAGGGCACAGGTGAGGGTACGGAAACGTGGGAGGGTCAGTCTACGTGCTGACTCACGGGTCAGTGCCAGCGTACGGGCCAGGAGTAGGCTACGGCGTATGGTAAAGTTTAGGGATTGTGGTGGGTTTCCGTTCCGGGCTAGGGTTAGGGTTAGGGAATGGCAAGGCTTAGGGCACAGGTGAGGGTAAGGAAACGTGGGAGGGTCAGGCTATATGTTGACACACGGGTCAGTGCCAGCGTATGGGCCAGGACTAGGCTACGGCATACGATAAGGTGTAGGGCTGGAGGTGGGATTCCGTGCCGGGCTCGGGTTAGGGTTAGGGAACGGCAAGGCTTAGGGCACAGGTGAGGGTACAGTAACATGGGAGGGTCAGGCTACGTGCTGAAACACAGGTCAGTGCCCGTCTACGGGCCAGGTGTAGTCTACGGCATAGAGTAAGGTGTAGGGCTGGTGGTGGTTTTCTGTTCCGGGCTAGGGTTAGGGTTAGGGAACCTCAAGGCTTAGGGCACAGGTGAGGGTACGGAAACGTGGGAGGGTCAGGCTACGTGCTGACGCACGGCTCAGTGGCAGTGTACGGGCCAGGAATAGGCTATGGCGTAGGGTAGAGTGTAGGGCTGGTGGTGGGTTTCTGTTCCGGGCTAGGGTTAGGGTTAGGAAACGGCAAGGCTTAGGGCACAGGTGAGGGTACGGAAACGTGGGAGGGTCAGGCTACGTGCTGATGAAAGGGTCAGTGCCTGCGTACGGGCCAGGAACAGGCTACGGCGTAGGGAAAGGTGTAGGGCTGGTGGTGGCTTTCCGTTCCGGTCTAGGGTTAGGCTTAGGGAATGGCAAGGCTTAGGGCACAGGTGAGGGTCCGCAAACGTGGGAGGGTCAGGTTACGTGCTGACGCACGGGTCAGTGCCAGCATAAGGTCCAGGAATAGGCTACGTCTTTGGGGTAAGTTTTAGGGCTGGTGGTGGGTTTCCGTTCCGGGCTAGGGTTAGGGATAGGGAACGGCAAAGCTTAGGGCACAGGTGAGGGTACGGAAACGTGGGAGGGTCAGGCTACGTGCTGATGCACGGGTCAGTGCCAGCGTACCAGCCAGGAGTAGGCTACGGCTTGGGGGTTAGGTGTAGGGCTGGTGGTGGGTTTCCGTTCCGGGCTAGGGTTAGGGTTAGGGAACGGCAAGGCTTAGGGCACAGGTGAGGGTACGGAAACGTGGGAGGGTCAGGCTACATGCTGAAGCACGGGTCAGTGCCAGCGTACGGGCCAGGAATAGGCTATGGATCGGGGATAAGCTGTAGGGCTGGTGGCGGGTTTCCGTTCCGGACTAGGGTTAGGGTTAGGGAACGACAAGTCTTAGGGCACAGGTGAGGGTACGGAAACGTGTGAGGGTCAGGCTACGTGCTAACGCACGGGTCAGTGCCACGGTACCGGCCAGGAGTAGGCTATGGTGCAGGGTAAGGTTTAGGGCGGCTGGTGGGTTTCCGTTCTTGGCTAGGGTTAGGGTTAGGGAACGGCAAGGCTTAGGGCACAGGTGAGGGTACCGAAACGTGGGAGGGTCTGGCTACGTGGTGACGCACGGGTCATTGACAGCATTCGGGCCAGGAGTAGGCTACGGCGTAGGGTAAGGTGTAGGGCTGGTGTTGGGTTTCCGTTTCGGGCTACAGTTAGGGTTAGGGAACGGCAAGGCTTACAGCACAGGTGAGGGTACGGAAACGTGAGAGGGTTAGGCTACGTGCTGACGCACGGGTCAGTGCCAGCGTACGGGCCAAGAGTATGCTACGGCGTAGGGTAAGGTGTAGGGCTGGTGGTGGGTTTCCGTTCCACGCTAGGGTTAGGGTTAGGGAACGGCAAGGCTTAGGGAACAGGTGAGGGTACGGAAAAGTGGGAGGGTCAGGCTACATGCTGACGCACGGGTCAGTGCCAGCGTACGGGCCAGGAATAAGCTATGGCTTGGGGGTAAGCTGTAGGGCTGGTGGTGGGTTTCCGTTCCAGACTAGGGTTAGGGTTAGGGAACGACAAGGCTTAGGGCACAGGTGAGGGTACGGAAACGTGGGAGGGTCAGGCTACGTGCTGATGAAAGGGTCAGTGCCTGCGTACGGGCCAGGAATAGGCTACGGCGTAGGGAAAGGTGTAGGGCTGGTGGTGGGTTTCCGTTCCTGGCTAGGGTTAGGGTTAGGGAATGGCAAGGCTTAGGGCACAGGTGATGGTTCGCAAAGGTGGGAGGGTCAGGCTACGTGCTGACGCACGGGTCAGTGCCAGCATATGGTCCAGGAATAGGCTACGGCTTTGGGGTAAGTTTTAGGGCTGGTGGTGTGTTTCCGTTCCGGGCTAGGGTTAGGGTTAGGGAACGGCAAGGCTTAGGGCACAGGTGAGGGTCCACAAATGTGGGAGGGTAAGGCTTCGTGCTGACGCACGGGTCAGTGCCAGCGTACGGGCCAGGAGTAGGCTACGGCTTGGGGGTAAGTTGTAGGGCTGGTGGTGGGTTTCCGTTCCGGTCTACGGTTAGGTTTAGGGAACGGCAAGGCTTAGGGCACAGGTGAGGGTACGGAAACGTGGGAGCATCAGGCTACGTGATGATGCACGTGTCAGTGCCAGCATACTGGCCAGGAGTAAGCTACGGCTTGGGGGTTAGGTTTAGGGCTGGTGGTGGGTTTCCGTTCCGCGCTAGGGTTAGGGTTAGGGAACGGCAAGGCTTAGGGAACAGGTGAGGGTACGGAAAAGTGGGAGGGTCAGGCTACATGCTGACGCACGGGTCAGTGCCAGCGTACGGGCCAGGAATAGGCAATGGCTTGAGGGTAAGCTGTAGGGCTGGTGGTGGGTTTCCGTTCCAGACTAGGGTTAGGGTTAGGGAACGACAAGGCTTAGGGCACAGGTGAGGGTACGGAAACGTGTGAGGGTCAGGCTACGTGCTGAGGCACGGGTCAGTGCCAGCGTACGTGCCAGGAGTAGGCTACGGCGTAGGGTAAGGTTTAGGGCTGCTGATGGGTTTCTGTTCCTGGCTAGGGTGAGGGTGAGGGAACGGCAAGGCTTAGGGCACAGGTGATGGTACGGAAACATGGGAAGGTCAGGCTACGTGCTGACTCACGGGTCAGTGCCAGCGTACTGGCTAGGAGTAGGCTACGGCTTGTGGGTAAGATTTAGGGCTGGTGGTGGGTTTCCATTCAGGGCTAGGGTTAGGGTTAGGGAACGGCAAGGCTTAGGGCACAGGTGAGGGTACGGTAACATGGGAGGGTCAGGCTACGAGCTGAAGCACAGGTCAGTGCCCGCGAACGGGCCAGGTGTAGGCTATGGCATAGGGTAAGGTTTAGGGCTGGTGGTGGGTTTCCGTTCCGGGCTAGGGTTAAGGTTAGGGAACGGCAAGGCTTAGGGCACAGGTGAGGGTACGGAAACGTGGGAGGGTCAGGCTACGTGCTGACGCACGGGTCAGTGCCAGCGTACGGGCCAGGAGTAGGCTACGGCGTAGTGTAAGGTGTAGGGCTGGTGGTGGGTTTTCGTTCCGGGCTATGGTTACGGTTAGGGAATGGCAAGGCTTAGGGCACATGTGAGGGTACGGAAACGTGGGAGGGTATGGCTACATGCTGAAGCACGGGTCAGTGCCAGGGTACGGGCAAGGAGTAGGCTACGGCATAGGGTAAGGTGTAGGGCGGGTGGTGCGTTTCCGTTCCGGGCTAGGGTTAGCGTAAGGGAACGGCAAGGCTTAGGGCACAGGTGATGGTTCGCAAAGGTGGGAGGGTCAGGCTACGTGATGACGCACGGGTCAGTGCCAGCATACGGGCCAGGAGTAGGCTACGGCATAGGGAAAGGTGTAGGGCTGGTGGTGGGTTTGCGTTCCGGGCTAGGGTTTGGGATAGGGAACGTCAAGGCTTAGGGCACATGTGAGGGTACGGAAACGTGAGAGTGTCAGGCTACATGCTGACGCACAGGTCAGTGCCAGCGTACGGGCCAGGAGTAGGCTACGGTGTAGCGTATGGTGTAGGGCTGGTGGTGGGTTTCCGTTCCGGGCTAGGGTTAGGGTTAGGGAACGGCAAGGCTTAGGGCACAGTTGAGGGTACGGAAACGTGGGAGGGTCAGGCTACGTGATGATGCACGGGTCAGTGCCAGCGTACTCGCCAGGAGTAAGCTACGGCTTGGGGGTTAGTTGTAGGGCTGGTGGTGTGTTTCCGTTCCGGACTAGGGTTAGGGTTAGGGAACGGCAAGGCTTAGGGCACAGGTGAGGGTACGGAAACGTGTGAGGGTCAGGCTACGTGCTGACGCACGTGTCAGTGCCAGGTACGTGCCAGGAGTAGGCTATGGCGTAGGGCAAGGTGTAGGGCTGGTAGTGCGTTTCCGTTCCGGGCTTGGGTTAGGGTTAGGGAAAGTCAAGGCTTAGGGCCCAGGTGAGGGTACGGAAACGTGGGAGGGTCAGGCTACGTGCTGACGCACGGGTCAGTGCCAGCGAACCGGCCAGGAGTAGGCTACGGCTTGGGGGTAAGGTGTAGGGCTGGTGGTGGGTTTCCGTTCTGGGCTAGGGTTAGAGTTAGGGAACAGGAAGGCTTAGGGCATAGGTGAGGGTACGGAAACCTGGGAGGGTCAGGCTACGTGCTGACGCACGGTTCAGTGCCAGCGTACGGGCCAGGAGTATGCTATGGCTTGTGGGTTAGGTGTAGGGCTTCTGGTGTGTTTCCGTCCCATACTAGGGTTAGGGTTAGGGAACGGCAAGGCTTAGGGCACAGGTGACGTTACGGTAACGTGGGAAGGTCAGGCTACGTGCTGACGCACAGGGCAGTGCCAGCGTATGGACCACGATTAGGCTACGGCTTGGGGGTAAGGTGTAGGGCTTGTGGTGGGTTTCCGTTCCGCGCTAGGGTTAGGGTTAGGGAACGGCAATGTTTAGGGCACATGTGAGGGTACGGCAACGTGGCAGGGTCAGGATACGTTCTCACGCATGGGTCAGTGCCAGCGTATGGACCAGGAGTAGGCTACGGCTTGGGGGTAAGTTGTACGGCTGGTGGTGGGTTTCCGTTCCGGGCTACAGTTAGGGTTAGTGAACGGCAAAGCTTAGGGCACAGGTGAGGGTACGGAAACGTGGGAGGGTCAGGTTACGTGATGACGCACGGGTCAGTGCCAGCGTACCGGCCAGGAGTAGGCTACGGCTTGGGGGTAAGGTGTAGGGCTGGTGGTGGGTTTCCGTTCCGGTCTAGGGTTAGGGTTAGGGAACGGCAAGGCTTAGGGCACAGGTGAGGGTACTGAAACGTGGGAGGGTCTGGCTACGTGGTGACGCACGGGTCATTGACAGCATTCGGGCCAGGAGTAGGCTACGGCGTAGGGTAAGGTGTAGGGCTGGTGTTGGGTTTCCGTTTCGGGCTACAGTTAGGGTTAGGGAACGGCAAGGCTTACAGCACAGGTGAGGGTACGGAAACGTGAGAGGGTTAGGCTACGTGCTGACGCACGGGTCAGTGCCAGCGTACGGGCCAAGAGTATGCTACGGCGTAGGGTAAGGTGTAGGGCTGGTGGTGGGTTTCCGTTCCGCGCTAGGGTTAGGGTTAGGGAACGGCAAGGCTTAGGGAACAGGTGAGGGTACGGAAAAGTGGGAGGGTCAGGCTACATGCTGACGCACGGGTCAGTGCCAGCGTACGGGCCAGGAATAAGCTATGGCTTGGGGGTAAGCTGTAGGGCTGGTGGTGGGTTTCCGTTCCAGACTAGGGTTAGGGTTAGGGAACGACAAGGCTTAGGGCACAGGTGAGGGTACGGAAACGTGGGAGGGTCAGGCTACGTGCTGATGAAAGGGTCAGTGCCTGCGTACGGGCCAGGAATAGGCTACGGCGTAGGGAAAGGTGTAGGGCTGGTGGTGGGTTTCCATTCCTGGCTAGGGTTAGGGTTAGGGAATGGCAAGGCTTAGGGCACAGGTGATGGTTCGCAAAGGTGGGAGGGTCAGGCTACGTGCTGACGCACGGGTCAGTGCCAGCATATGGTCCAGGAATAGGCTACGGCTTTGGGGTAAGTTTTAGGGCTGGTGGTGTGTTTCCGTTCCGGGCTAGGGTTAGGGTTAGGGAACGGCAAGGCTTAGGGCACAGGTGAGGGTCCACAAATGTGGGAGGGTAAGGCTTCGTGCTGACGCACGGGTCAGTGCCAGCGTACGGGCCAGGAGTAGGCTACGGCTTGGGGGTAAGTTGTAGGGCTGGTGGTGGGTTTCCGTTCCGGTCTACGGTTAGGTTTAGGGAACGGCAAGGCTTAGAGCACAGGTGAGGGTACGGAAACGTGGGAGCATCAGGCTACGTGATGATGCACGTGTCAGTGCCAGCATACTGGCCAGGAGTAAGCTACGGCTTGGGGGTTAGGTTTAGGGCTGGTGGTGGGTTTCCGTTCCGCGCTAGGTTTAGGGTTAGGGAACGGCAAGGCTTAGGGAACAGGTGAGGGTACGGAAAAGTGGGAGGGTCAGGCTACATGCTGACGCACGGGTCAGTGCCAGCGTACGGGCCAGGAATAGGCAATGGCTTGAGGGTAAGCTGTAGGGCTGGTGGTGGGTTTCCGTTCCAGACTAGGGTTAGGGTTAGGGAACGACAAGGCTTAGGGCACAGGTGAGGGTACGGAAACGTGTGAGGGTCAGGCTACGTGCTGAGGCACGGGTCAGTGCCAGCGTACGTGCCAGGAGTAGGCTACGGCGTAGGGTAAGGTTTAGGGCTGCTGATGGGTTTCTGTTCCTGGCTAGGGTGAGGGTGAGGGAACGGCAAGGCTTAGGGCACAGGTGATGGTACGGAAACATGGGAAGGTCAGGCTACGTGCTGACTCACGGGTCAGTGCCAGCGTACTGGCTAGGAGTAGGCTACGGCTTGTGGGTAAGATTTAGGGCTGGTGGTGGGTTTCCATTCAGGGCTAGGGTTAGGGTTAGGGAACGGCAAGGCTTAGGGCACAGGTGAGGGTACGGTAACATGGGAGGGTCAGGCTACGAGCTGAAGCACAGGTCAGTGCCCGCGAACGGGCCAGGTGTAGGCTATGGCATAGGGTAAGGTTTAGGGCTGGTGGTGGGTTTCCGTTCCGGGCTAGGGTTAAGGTTAGGGAACGGCAAGGCTTAGGGCACAGGTGAGGGTACGGAAACGTGGGAGGGTCAGGCTACGTGCTGACGCATGGGTCAGTGCCAGCGTACGGGCCAGGAGTAGGCTACGGCGTAGTGTAAGGTGTAGGGCTGGTGGTGGGTTTTCGTTCCGGGCTATGGTTACGGTTAGGGAATGGCAAGGCTTAGGGCACATGTGAGGGTACGGAAACGTGGGAGGGTATGGCTACATGCTGAAGCACGGGTCAGTGCCAGGGTACGGGCAAGGAGTAGGCTACGGCATAGGGTAAGGTGTAGGGCGGGTGGTGCGTTTCCGTTCCGGGCTAGGGTTAGCGTAAGGGAACGGCAAGGCTTAGGGCACAGGTGATGGTTCGCAAAGGTGGGAGGGTCAGGCTACGTGATGACGCACGGGTCAGTGCCAGCATACGGGCCAGGAGTAGGCTACGGCATAGGGAAAGGTGTAGGGCTGGTGGTGGGTTTGCGTTCCGGGCTAGGGTTTGGGATAGGGAACGTCAAGGCTTAGGGCACATGTGAGGGTACGGAAACGTGAGAGTGTCAGGCTACATGCTGACGCACAGGTCAGTGCCAGCGTACGGGCCAGGAGTAGGCTACGGTGTAGCGTATGGTGTAGGGCTGGTGGTGGGTTTCCGTTCCGGGCTAGGGTTAGGGTTAGGGAACGGCAAGGCTTAGGGCACAGTTGAGGGTACGGAAACGTGGGAGGGTCAGGCTACGTGATGATGCACGGGTCAGTGCCAGCGTACTCGCCAGGAGTAAGCTACGGCTTGGGGGTTAGTTGTAGGGCTGGTGGTGTGTTTCCGTTCCGGACTAGGGTTAGGGTTAGGGAACGGCAAGGCTTAGGGCACAGGTGAGGGTACGGAAACGTGTGAGGGTCAGGCTACGTGCTGACGCACGTGTCAGTGCCAGGTACGTGCCAGGAGTAGGCTATGGCGTAGGGCAAGGTGTAGGGCTGGTAGTGCGTTTCCGTTCCGGGCTTGGGTTAGGGTTAGGGAAAGTCAAGGCTTAGGGCCCAGGTGAGGGTACGGAAACGTGGGAGGGTCAGGCTACGTGCTGACGCACGGGTCAGTGCCAGCGAACCGGCCAGGAGTAGGCTACGGCTTGGGGGTAAGGTGTAGGGCTGGTGGTGGGTTTCCGTTCTGGGCTAGGGTTAGAGTTAGGGAACAGGAAGGCTTAGGGCATAGGTGAGGGTACGGAAACCTGGGAGGGTCAGGCTACGTGCTGACGCACGGTTCAGTGCCAGCGTACGGGCCAGGAGTATGCTATGGCTTGTGGGTTAGGTGTAGGGCTTCTGGTGTGTTTCCGTCCCATACTAGGGTTAGGGTTAGGGAACGGCAAGGCTTAGGGCACAGGTGACGTTACGGTAACGTGGGAAGGTCAGGCTACGTGCTGACGCAGAGGGCAGTGCCAGCGTATGGACCACGATTAGGCTACGGCTTGGGGGTAAGGTGTAGGGCTTGTGGTGGGTTTCCGTTCCGCGCTAGGGTTAGGGTTAGGGAACGGCAATGTTTAGGGCACATGTGAGGGTACGGCAACGTGGCAGGGTCAGGATACGTTCTCACGCATGGGTCAGTGCCAGCGTATGGACCAGGAGTAGGCTACGGCTTGGGGGTAAGTTGTACGGCTGGTGGTGGGTTTCCGTTCCGGGCTACAGTTAGGGTTAGTGAACGGCAAAGCTTAGGGCACAGGTGAGGGTACGGAAACGTGGGAGGGTCAGGTTACGTGATGACGCACGGGTCAGTGCCAGCGTACCGGCCAGGAGTAGGCTACGGCTTGGGGGTAAGGTGTAGGGCTGGTGGTGGGTTTCCGTTCCGGTCTAGGGTTAGGGTTAGGGAACGGCAAGGCTTAGGGCACAGGTGAGGGTACCGAAACGTGGGAGGGTCTGGCTACGTGCTGACGCACGGGTCATTGACAGCATTCGGGCCAGGAGTAGGCTACGGCGTAGGGTAAGGTGTAGGGCTGGTGTTGGGTTTCCGTTTCGGGCTACAGTTAGGGTTAGGGAACGGCAAGGCTTACAGCACAGGTGAGGGTACGGAAACGTGAGAGGGTTAGGCTACGTGCTGATGCACGGGTCAGTGCCAGCGTACGGGCCAAGAGTATGCTACGGCGTAGGGTAAGGTGTAGGGCTGGTGGTGGGTTTCCGTTCATGGGCTAGGGTTAGGGTTAGGAAACGGCAAGGCTTAGGGACCAGGTGAGGGTACGGAAACGTGGGAGTGTCAGGCTACGTGCTGACGCATGGTTCAGTGCCAGCATACGGGACAGGTGTAGGCTACGGCGTAGGGAAAGGTTTAGGGCTAGTGGTGGGTTTCCGTTCCGGGCTAGGGTTAGGGTTAGGGAATGGCAAGGCTTAGGGCACAGGTGAGGGTACGAAAACGTGGGAGGGTCAGGTTACGTGCAGACGCACGGGTCAGTGCCAGTGTACCGGCCAGAAGTAGGCTACGGCTTGGTGGTTAGGTGTAGGTCTGATGGTGTGTTTCCGTTCCAGGCTAGGGTTAGTGTTAGGGAACAGCAAGTCTTAGGGCACCGGTGAGGGTACGGAAACGTGGGAGGGTCAGGCTACCTGCTTACGCACAGGTCAGTGCCAGCGTACGGGCCAGGAGTAGGCTACGGCTTGGGGGTTAGGTGTAGGGCTTGTGGTGTGTTTCCGTACCGTACTAGGGTTAGGGTTAGGGAACGGCAAGGCTTAGGGCACAGGTGAGGGTACGGTAATGTGGGAAGTTCAGGCTACGTGCTGACGCACAGGTCAGTGCCAGCGTATGGACCAGGAGTAGGCTACGGCTTGGGGGTAAGTTGTAGGGCTGGTGGTGGGTTTCCGTTCCGGGCTAGGGTTAGGGTTAGGGAACGGCAAGGCTTAGGGCACAGGTGAGGGTACGGAAACGTGGGAGGGTCAGGCTACGTGCTGATGAAAGGGTCAGTGCCTGCGTATGGGCCAGGAATAGGCTACGGCCTAGGGAAAGGTATAGGGCTGGTGGTGGGTTTCTGTTCCGGGCTAGGGTTAGGGTTAGGGAACGGCAAGGCTTAGGGCACAGGTGAGGTTACGGAAACGTGGGAGGGTCAGGCTACATGCTGACACACGGGTCAGTGCCAGCGTATGGGCCAGGACAAGGCTACGGCATACGATAAGGTGTAGGGCTTGTGGTGGTTTTCCGTGCCGGGCTAGGGTTAGGGTTAGGGAATGGCAAGGCTTAGGGCACAGGTGAGCGTACGGTAACATGGCAGGGTCAGGCTACGTGCTGAAGCACAGGTCAGTGCCCGCGTACGGGCCAGGTGTAGGCTACGGCATAGAGTAAGGTGTAGGTCTGGTGGTGGGTTTCCGTTCTGGGCGAAGGTTAGGGTTAGGGAACGGCAAGGCTTAGGGCACAGGTGAGCGTACAGTAACAAGGGAGGGTCAGGCTACGTGCTGAAGCACAGGTCAGTGCCCGCGTACGGGCCAGGTGTAGGCTACGGCATAGAGTAAGGTGTAGGGCTGTGGTGGGTTTCCCTTCCGGGCTAGGGTTAGGGTTAGGGAACGGCAAGGCTTAGGGCACAGGTGAGGGTACGGAAACGTGGGAGGGTCAGGCTACGTGCTGATGAAAGGGTCAGTGCCTGCGTACGGGCCAGGAATAGGCTACGGCGTAGGGAAAGGTGTAGGGCTGGTGGTGGCTTTCTGTTCCGGTCTAGAGTTAGGGTTAGGGAATGGCAAGGCTTAGGGCACAGGTGAGGGTCCGCAAACGTGGGAGGGTCAGGTTACGTGCTGACGCACGGGTCAGTGCCAGCATAAGGTCCAGGAATAGGCTACGGCTTTGGGGTAAGTTTTAGGGCTGGTGGTGGGTTTCCGTTCCGGGCTAGGGTTAGGGATAGGGAACGGCAAGGCTTAGGGCACAGGTGAGGGTACGGAAACGTGGGAGGGTCTGGCTACGTGCTGATGCAGGGGTCAGTGCCAGCGTACCAGCCAGGAGTAGGCTACGGCTTGGGGGTTAGGTGTAGGGCTGGTGGTGGGTTTCCGTTCGGGGCTAGGGTTAGGGTTAGGGAACGGCAAGGCTTAGGGCACAGGTGAGGGTACGGAAACGTGGGAAGGTCAGGCTACATGCTGAAGCACGGGTCAGTGCCAGCGTACGGGCCAGGAATAGGCTATGGATCGGGGATAAGCTGTAGGGCTGGTGGCGGGTTTCCGTTCCGGACTAGGGTTAGGGTTAGGGAATGACAAGTCTTAGGGCACAGGTGACGGTACGGAAACGTGTGAGGGTCAGGCTACGTGCTAACGCACGGGTCAGTGCCACGGTACCGGCCAGGAGTAGGCTATGGTGCAGGGTAAGGTTTAGGGCGGCTGGTGGGTTTCCGTTCTTGTCTAGGGTTAGGGTGAGGGAACGGCAAGGCTTAGGGCACAGGTGAGGGTACGGAAACGTGGGAGGGTCAGTCTACGTGCTGACTCACGGGTCAGTGCCAGCGTACGGGCCAGGAGTAGGCTACGGTGTATGGTAAGGTGTAGGGATTGTGGTGGGTTTCCATTCCGGGCTAGGGTTAGGGTTAGGGAACGGCAAGGCTTAGGGCACAGGTGAGGGTACGGAAACGTGGGAGGGTCAGGCTATATGTTGACGCACGGGTCATTGCCAGCGTATGGGCCAGGACTAGGCTATGGCATACGATAAGGTGTAGGGCTGGTGGTGGGATTCCGTGCTGGGCTCGGGTTAGGGTTAGGGAACTACAAGGCTTAGGGCACAGGTGAGGGTACAGTAACATGGGAGGGTCAGGCTACGTGCTGAAGCACAGGTCAGTGCCCGCGTACGGGCCAGGTGTAGTCTACGGCATAGAGTAAGGTGTAGGGCTGGTGGTGGATTTCTGTTCCGGGCTAGGGTTAGGGTTAGGGAACGGCAAGGCTTAGGGCACAGGTGAGCGTACGGTAACAAGGGAGGGTCAGGCTACGTGCTGAAGCACAGGTCAGTGCCTGCGTACGGGCCAGGAATAGGCTATGGCATAGGGAAAGGTGTAGGGCTGGTGGTGGGTTTCCGTTCCGGTCTAGGGTTAGGGTTAGGGAATGGCAAGGCTTAGGGCACAGGTGAGGGTCCGCAAACGTGGGAGGGTCAGGCTACGTGCTGACGCACGGGTCAGTGCCACCGTACGGGCCAGGAGTAGGCTATGGTGTAGGGTAACGTTTAGGGCGGCTGGTGGGTTTCCGTTCTTGGCTAGGGTTAGGGTGAGGGAACGGCAAGGCTTAGGGCACAGGTGATGGTATGGAAACATGGGAAGGTCAGGCTACGTGCTGACTCACGGGTCAGTGCCAGCGTACTGGCTAGGAGTAGGCTACGGCTTGTGGGTAAGATTTAGGGCTGGTGGTGGGTTTCCATTCAGGGCTAGGGTTAGGGTTAGGGAACGGCAAGGCTTAGGGCACAGGTGAGGGTACGGTAACATGGGAGGGTCAGGCTACGAGCTGAAGCACAGGTCAGTGCCCGCGAACGGGCCAGGTGTAGGCTATGGCATAGGGTAAGGTTTAGGGCTGGTGGTGGGTTTCCGTTCCGGGCTAGGGTTAAGGTTAGGGAACGGCAAGGCTTAGGGCACAGGTGAGGGTACGGAAACGTGGGAGGGTCAGGCTACGTGCTGACGCACGGGTCAGTGCCAGCGTACGGGCCAGGAGTAGGCTACGGCGTAGTGTAAGGTGTAGGGCTGGTGGTGGGTTTTCGTTCCGGGCTATGGTTACGGTTAGGGAATGGCAAGGCTTAGGGCACATGTGAGGGTACGGAAACGTGGGAGGGTATGGCTACATGCTGAAGCACGGGTCAGTGCCAGGGTACGGGCAAGGAGTAGGCTACGGCATAGGGTAAGGTGTAGGGCGGGTGGTGCGTTTCCGTTCCGGGCTAGGGTTAGCGTAAGGGAACGGCAAGGCTTAGGGCACAGGTGATGGTTCGCAAAGGTGGGAGGGTCAGGCTACGTGATGACGCACGGGTCAGTGCCAGCATACGGGCCAGGAGTAGGCTACGGCATAGGGAAAGGTGTAGGGCTGGTGGTGGGTTTGCGTTCCGGGCTAGGGTTTGGGATAGGGAACGTCAAGGCTTAGGGCACATGTGAGGGTACAGAAACGTGAGAGTGTCAGGCTACATGCTGACGCACAGGTCAGTGCCAGCGTACGGGCCAGGAGTAGGCTACGGTGTAGCGTATGGTGTAGGGCTGGTGGTGGGTTTCCGTTCCGGGCTAGGGTTAGGGTTAGGGTACGGCAAGGCTTAGGGCACAGTTGAGGGTACGGAAACGTGGGAGGGTCAGGCTACGTGATGATGCACGGGTCAGTGCCAGCGTACTCGCCAGGAGTAAGCTACGGCTTGGGGGTTAGTTGTAGGGCTGGTGGTGTGTTTCCGTTCCGGACTAGGGTTAGGGTTAGGGAACGGCAAGGCTTAGGGCACAGGTGAGGGTACGGAAACGTGTGATGGTCAGGCTACGTGCTGACGCACGTGTCAGTGCCAGGTACGTGCCAGGAGTAGGCTATGGCGTAGGGCAAGGTGTAGGGCTGGTAGTGCGTTTCCGTTCCGGGCTTGGGTTAGGGTTAGGGAAAGTCAAGGCTTAGGGCCCAGGTGAGGGTACGGAAACGTGGGAGGGTCAGGCTACGTGCTGACGCACGGGTCAGTGCCAGCGAACCGGCCAGGAGTAGGCTACGGCTTGGGGGTAAGGTGTAGGGCTGGTGGTGGGTTTCCGTTCTGGGCTAGGGTTAGAGTTAGGGAACAGGAAGGCTTAGGGCATAGGTGAGGGTACGGAAACCTGGGAGGGTCAGGCTACGTGCTGACGCACGGTTCAGTGCCAGCGTACGGGCCAGGAGTATGCTATGGCTTGTGGGTTAGGTGTAGGGCTTCTGGTGTGTTTCCGTCCCATACTAGGGTTAGGGTTAGGGAACGGCAAGGCTTAGGGCACAGGTGACGTTACGGTAACGTGGGAAGGTCAGGCTACGTGCTGACGCACAGGGCAGTGCCAGCGTATGGACCACGATTAGGCTACGGCTTGGGGGTAAGGTGTAGGGCTTGTGGTGGGTTTCCGTTCCGCGCTAGGGTTAGGGTTAGGGAACGGCAATGTTTAGGGCACATGTGAGGGTACGGCAACGTGGCAGGGTCAGGATACGTTCTCACGCATGGGTCAGTGCCAGCGTATTGACCAGGAGTAGGCTACGGCTTGGGGGTAAGTTGTACGGCTGGTGGTGGGTTTCCGTTCCGGGCTACAGTTAGGGTTAGTGAACGGCAAAGCTTAGGGCACAGGTGAGGGTACGGAAACGTGGGAGGGTCAGGTTACGTGATGACGCACGGGTCAGTGCCAGCGTACCGGCCAGGAGTAGGCTACGGCTTGGGGGTAAGGTGTAGGGCTGGTGGTGGGTTTCCGTTCCGGTCTAGGGTTAGGGTTAGGGAACGGCAAGGCTTAGGGCACAGGTGAGGGTACCGAAACGTGGGAGGGTCTGGCTACGTGGTGACGCACGGGTCATTGACAGCATTCGGGCCAGGAGTAGGCTACGGCGTAGGGTAAGGTGTAGGGCTGGTGTTGGGTTTCCGTTTCGGGCTACAGTTAGGGTTAGGGAACGGCAAGGCTTACAGCACAGGTGAGGGTGCGGAAACGTGAGAGGGTTAGGCTACGTGCTGACGCACGGGTCAGTGCCAGCGTACGGGCCAAGAGTATGCTACGGCGTAGGGTAAGGTGTAGGGCTGGTGGTGGGTTTCCGTTCATGGGCTAGGGTTAGGGTTAGGAAACGGCAAGGCTTAGGGACCAGGTGAGGGTACGGAAACGTGGGAGTGTCAGGCTACGTGCTGACGCATGGTTCAGTGCCAGCATACGGGACAGGTGTAGGCTACGGCGTAGGGAAAGGTTTAGGGCTAGTGGAGGGTTTCCGTTCCGGGCTAGGGTTAGGGTTAGGGAATGGCAAGGCTTAGGGCACAGGTGAGGGTACGAAAACGTGGGAGGGTCAGGTTACGTGCAGACGCACGGGTCAGTGCCAGTGTACCGGCCAGAAGTAGGCTACGGCTTGGTGGTTAGGTGTAGGTCTGATGGTGTGTTTCCGTTCCAGGCTAGGGTTAGTGTTAGGGAACAGCAAATCTTAGGGCACAGGTGAGGGTACGGAAACGTGGGAGGGTCAGGCTACCTGCTGACGCACGGGTCAGTGCCAGCGTACGGGCCAGGAGTAGGCTACGGCTTGGGGGTTAGGTGTAGGGCTTGTGGTGTGTTTCCGTTCCGTACTAGGGTTAGGGTTAGGGAACGGCAAGGCTTAGGGCACAGGTGAGGGTACGGTAATGTGGGAAGTTCAGGCTACGTGCTGACGCACAGGTCAGTGCCAGCGTATGGACCAGGAGTAGGCTACGGCTTGGGGGTAAGTTGTAGGGCTGGTGGTGGGTTTCCGTTCCGGGCTAGGGTTAGGGTTAGGGAACGGCAAGGCTTAGGGCACAGGTGAGGGTACGGAAACGTGGGAGGGTCAGGCTACGTGCTGATGAAAGGGTCAGTGCCTGCGTATGGGCCAGGAATAGGCTACGGCCTAGGGAAAGGTATAGGGCTGGTGGTGGGTTTCTGTTCCGGGCTAGGGTTAGGGTTAGGGAACGGCAAGGCTTAGGGCACAGGTGAGGTTACGGAAACGTGGGAGGGTCAGGCTACATGCTGACACACGGGTCAGTGCCAGCGTATGGGCCAGGACAAGGCTACGGCATACGATAAGGTGTAGGGCTTGTGGTGGTTTTCTGTGCCGGGCTAGGGTTAGGGTTAGGGAATGGCAAGGCTTAGGGCACAGGTGAGCGTACGGTAACATGGCAGGGTCAGGCTACGTGCTGAAGCACAGGTCAGTGCCCGCGTACGGGCCAGGTGTAGGCTACGGCATAGAGTAAGGTGTAGGTCTGGTGGTGGGTTTCCGTTCTGGGCGAGGGTTAGGGTTAGGGAACGGCAAGGCTTAGGGCACAGGTGAGCGTACGGTAACAAGGGAGGGTCAGGCTACGTGCTGAAGCACAGGTCAGTGCCCGCGTACGGGCCAGGTGTAGGCTACGGCATAGAGTAAGGTGTAGGGCTGTGGTGGGTTTCCCTTCCGGGCTAGGGTTAGGGTTAGGGAACGGCAAGGCTTAGGGCACAGGTGAGGGTACGGAAACGTGGGAGGGTCAGGCTACGTGCTGATGAAAGGGTCAGTGCCTGCGTACGGGCCAGGAATAGGCTACGGCGTAGGGAAAGGTGTAGGGCTGGTGGTGGCTTTCTGTTCCGGTCTAGAGTTAGGGTTAGGGAATGGCAAGGCTTAGGGCACAGGTGAGGGTCCGCAAACGTGGGAGGGTCAGGTTACGTGCTGACGCACGGGTCAGTGCCAGCATAAGGTCCAGGAATAGGCTACGGCTTTGGGGTAAGTTTTAGGGCTGGTGGTGGGTTTCCGTTCCGGGCTAGGGTTAGGGATAGGGAACGGCAAGGCTTAGGGCACAGGTGAGGGTACGGAAACGTGGGAGGGTCAGGCTACGTGCTGATGCAGGGGTCAGTGCCAGCGTACCAGCCAGGAGTAGGCTACGGCTTGGGGGTTAGGTGTAGGGCTGGTGGTGGGTTTCCGTTCCGGGCTAGGGTTAGGGTTAGGGAACGGCAAGGCTTAGGGCACAGGTGAGGGTACGGAAACGTGGGAGGGTCAGGCTACATGCTGAAGCACGGGTCAGTGCCAGCGTACGGGCCAGGAATAGGCTATGGATCGGGGATAAGCTGTAGGGCTGGTGGCGGGTTTCCGTTCCGGACTAGGGTTAGGGTTAGGGAACGACAAGTCTTAGGGCACAGGTGACGGTACGGAAACGTGTGAGGGTCAGGCTACGTGCTAACGCACGGGTCAGTGCCACGGTACCGGCCAGGAGTAGGCTATGGTGCAGGGTAAGGTTTAGGGCGGCTGGTGGGTTTCCGTTCTTGTCTAGGGTTAGGGTGAGGGAACGGCAAGGCTTAGGGCACAGGTGAGGGTACGGAAACGTGGGAGGGTCAGTCTACGTGCTGACTCACGGGTCAGTGCCAGCGTACGGGCCAGGAGTAGGCTACGGTGTATGGTAAGGTGTAGGGATTGTGGTGGGTTTCCATTCCGGGCTAGGGTTAGGGTTAGGGAACGGGAAGGCTTAGGGCACAGGTGAGGGTACGGAAACGTGGGAGGGTCAGGCTATATGTTGACGCACGGGTCATTGCCAGCGTATGGGCCAGGACTAGGCTATGGCATACGATAAGGTGTAGGGCTGGTGGTGGGATTCCGTGCTGGGCTCGGGTTAGGGTTAGGGAACTACAAGGCTTAGGGCACAGGTGAGGGTACAGTAACATGGGAGGGTCAGGCTACGTGCTGAAGCACAGGTCAGTGCCCGCGTACGGGCCAGGTGTAGTCTACGGCATAGAGTAAGGTGTAGGGCTGGTGGTGGATTTCTGTTCCGGGCTAGGGTTAGGGTTAGGGAACGGCAAGGCTTAGGGCACAGGTGAGCGTACGGTAACAAGGGAGGGTCAGGCTACGTGCTGAAGCACAGGTCAGTGCCTGCGTACGGGCCAGGAATAGGCTATGGCATAGGGAAAGGTGTAGGGCTGGTGGTGGCTTTCCGTTCCGGTCTAGGGTTAGGGTTAGGGAATGGCAAGGCTTAGGGCACAGGTGAGGGTCCGCAAACGTGGGAGGGTCAGGTTACGTGCTGACGCACGGGTCAGTGCCAGCATAAGGTCCAGGAATAGGCTACGGCTTTGGGGTAAGTTTTAGGGCTGGTGGTGGGTTTCCGTTCCGGGCTAGGGTTAGGGATAGGGAACGGCAAAGCTTAGGGCACAGGTGAGGGTACGGAAACGTGGGAGGGTCAGGCTACGTGCTGATGCACGGGTCAGTGCCAGCGTACCAGCCAGGAGTAGGCTACGGCTTGGGGGTTAGGTGTAGGGCTGGTGGTGGGTTTCCGTTCCGGGCTAGGGTTAGGGTTAGGGAACGGCAAGGCTTAGGGCACAGGTGAGGGTACGGAAACGTGGGAGGGTCAGGCTACATGCTGAAGCACGGGTCAGTGCCAGCGTACGGGCCAGGAATAGGCTATGGATCGGGGATAAGCTGTAGGGCTGGTGGCGGGTTTCCGTTCCGGACTAGGGTTAGGGTTAGGGAACGACAAGTCTTAGGGCACAGGTGAGGGTACGGAAACGTGTGAGGGTCAGGCTACGTGCTAACGCACGGGTCAGTGCCACGGTACCGGCCAGGAGTAGGCTATGGTGCAGGGTAAGGTTTAGGGCGGCTGGTGGGTTTCCGTTCTTGGCTAGGGTTAGGGTGAGGGAACGGCAAGGCTTAGGGCACAGGTGAGGGTACGGAAACGTGGGAGGGTCAGTCTACGTGCTGACTCACGGGTCAGTGCCAGCGTACGGGCCAGGAGTAGGATACGGCGTATGGTAAGGTGTAGGGATTGTGGTGGGTTTCCATTCCGGGCTAGGGTTAGGATTAGGGAACGGCAAGGCTTAGGGCACAGGTGAGGGTACGGAAACGTGGGAGGGTCAGGCTATATGTTGACGCACGGGTCATTGCCAGCGTATGGGCCAGGACTAGGCTATGGCATACGATAAGGTGTAGGGCTGGTGGTGGGATTCCGTGCTGGGCTCGGGTTAGGGTTAGGGAACGACAAGGCTTAGGGCACAGGTGAGGGTACAGTAACATGGGAGGGTCAGGCTACGTGCTGAAGCACAGGTCAGTGCCCGCGTACGGGCCAGGTGTAGTCTACGGCATAGAGTAAGGTGTAGGGCTGGTGGTGGTTTTCTGTTCCGGGCTAGGGTTAGGGTTAGGGAACGGCAAGGCTTAGGGCACAGGTGAGCGTACGGTAACAAGGGAGGGTCAGGCTACGTGCTGAAGCACAGGTCAGTGCCCGCGTACGGGCCCGGTGTAGGCTTCGGCATAGAGTAAGGTGTAGGGCTGGTGGTGGTTTTCCCTTCTGCGCTAGGGTTAGGGTTAGGGAACGGCAAGGCTTAGGGCACAGGTGAGGGTACGGAAACATGGGAGGGTCAGGCTATGTGCTGATGAAAGGGTCAGTGCCTGTGTACGGGCCAGGAATAGGCTACGGCATAGGGAAAGGTGTAGGGCTGGTGGTGGCTTTCCGTTCCGGTCTAGGGTTAGGGTTAGGGAATGGCAAAGTTTAGGGCACAGGTGAGGGTCCGCAAACGTGGGAGGGTCAGGCTACGTGCTGACGCACGGGTCAGTGCCAGCATAAGATCCAGGAATAGGCTACGGCTTTGGGGTAAGTTTTAGGGCTGGTGGTGGGTTTCCGTTCCGGGCTAGGGTTAGGGATAGGGAACGGCAAGGCTTAGGGCACAGGTGAGGGTACGGAAACGTGGGAGGGTCAGGCTACGTGCTGATGCATGGGTCAGTGCCAGCGTACCAGCCAGGAGTAGGCTACGGCTTGGGGGTTAGGTGTAGGGCTGGTGGTGGGTTTCCGTTCTGGGCTAGGGTTAGGGTTAGGGAACGGCAAGGCTTAGGGCACAGGTGAGGGTACGGAAACGTGGGAGGGTCAGGCTACATGCTGAAGCACGGGTCAGTGCCAGCGTACGGGCCAGGAATAGGCTATGGATCGGGGGTAAGCTGTAGGGCTGGTGGTGGGTCTCCGTTCCGGACTAGGGTTAGGGTTAGGGAACGACAAGGCTTAGGGCACAGGTGAGGGTACGGAAACGTGTGAGGGTCAGGCTACGTGCTGACGCACGGGTCAGTGCCACCGTACGGGCCAGGAGTAGGCTATGGTGTAGGGTAAGGTTTAGGGCGGCTGGTGGGTTTCCGTTCTTGGCTAGGGTTAGGGTGAGGTAACGGCAAGGCTTAGGGCACAGGTGAGGGTACGGAAACGTGGGAGGGTCAGTCTACGTGCTGACTCACGGGTCAGTGCCAGCGTACGGGCCAGGAGTAGGCTACGGCGTATGGTACAGTTTAGGGATTGTGGTGGGTTTCCGTTCCGGGCTAGGGTTAGGGTTAGGGAATGGCAAGGCTTAGGGCACAGGTGAGGGTACGGAAACGTGGGAGGGTCAGGCTATATGTTGACACACGGTTCAGTGCCAGCGTATGGGCCAGGACTAGGCTACGGCATACGATAAGGTGTAGGGCTGGAGGTCGGATTCCGTGCCGGGCTCGGGTTAGGGTTAGGGAACGGCAAGGCTTAGGGCACAGGTGAGGGTACAGTAACATGGGAGGGTCAGGCTACGTGCTGAAACACAGTTCAGTGCCCGCGTACGGGCCAGGTGTAGTCTACGGCATAGAGTAAGGTGTAGGGTTGGTGGTGGTTTTCTGTTCCGGGCTAGGGTTAGGATTAGGGAACCTCAAGGCTTAGGGCACAGGTGAGGGTACGGAAACGTGGGAGGGTCAGGCTACGTGCTGACGCACGGCTCAGTGCCAGTGTACGGGCCAGGAATAGGCTATGGCGTAGGGTAGAGTGTAGGGCTGGTGGTGGGTTTCTGTTCCGGGCTAGGGTTAGGGTTAGGAAACGGCAAGGCTTAGGGCACAGGTGAGGGTACGGAAACGTGTGAGGGTCAGGCTACGTGCTGACGCACGTGTCAGTGCTAGCGTACCGGCCAGGAGTAGGCTACGGCTTGGGGGTAAGTTGTAGGGCTGGTGGTGGGTTTCCGTTCCGGGCTAAGGTTAGGTTTAGTGAACGGCAAGGCTTAGGGCACAGGTGAGGGTACAGAAACCTGGGAGGGTCAGGCTAAGTGCAGATGAAAGTGTCAGTGCCTGCGTACGAGCCAGGAATAGGCTACGGCGTAGGGAAAGGTGTAGGGCTGGTGGTGGGTTTCCGTTCCGGTCTAGGGTTAGGGTTAGGGAACGGCAAGGCTTAGGGCACATTTGAGGGTACGGAAACGTGGGAGGGTCAGGCTACGTGCTGACGCACGTGTCAGTGCCAGCGTTCGGGCCAGGAGTAGGCTACTGCGTAGGGTAAGGTGTAGGGCTGGTGGTGGGTTTTCATTCCGGGCTACGGTTAATGTTAGGTAACGGCAAGGCTTAGGGCACAGGTGAGGGTACGGAAACGTGGGCGGGTCAGGCTACGTGCTCACGTACGGGTCACTGCCAGCGTATGGACCAGGAGTAGGCTACGGCCTAGGGTCAGGTGTAAGGCTGGTGGTGGGTTTTCGTTCCGGGCTATGGTTAGGGTTAGGGAACGGCAAGGCTTAGGGCACAGGTGAGGGTACGGAAACGTGGGTGGCTCAGGCTACGTGCTGACGCACGGGTCAGTGGCAGCGTACGGGCCAGGAGTAGGCTACGGCTTGTGGGTAAGGTTTAGGGCTGGTGGTGTGTTTCCGTTCCGGGCTAGGGTTAGAGTTAGGGAACGGCAAGGCTTAGGGTACAGGTGAGTGTACGGTAACATGGGAGGTTTAGGCTACGTGCTGAAGCACGGGTCATTACCCGCGTACGGGCCAGGTGTAGGCTACGGCATAGGGTAAGGTGTAGGTCTGGTGGTGGGTTTTCGTTCCGGGCTAGGGTTAGGGAACGGCAAGGCTTAGGGCACAGGTGAGGTTACGGAAACGTGGGAGGGTCAGGCTATGTGCTGACGCACGGGTCAGTGACAGCATATGGGCCAGGAGTAGGCTACGGCGTGGTGGTATGGTGTAGGGCTGGTGGTGGGTTTTTGTTCCAGGCTAGGGTTAGGGTTAGCGAACGTCAATGCTTAGGGCACAGGTGAGGGTACGGAAACGTTGGAGGGTCAGGCTACGTGCTGACGTTCGGGTCAGTGCCAGCGTACGGGCCAGGTATAGGCTACGGCGTAGGATAGAGTGTAGGGCTGGTGGTGGGTTTCCGTTCAGGGCTAGGGTTAGGGTTACGGAACGGCAAGGCTTAGGGCACAGGTGAGGGTACGGAAACGTGGGAGGGTCAGGCTACGTGCTGACGCACGGGTCAGTGCCAGCGTACGGGCCAGGAATAGGCTACGGCGTAGGGTAAGGTTTAGTGCTGGTGGTGGGTTTCCGTTCCGGGCTAGGTTTAGGGTTAGGGAACGGCAAGGCTTAGGGCACAGGTGATGGTACGGAAACGTGGGAGGGTCAGGCTACGTGCTGACGCACGGGTCAGTGCCAGCGTACGGGCCAGGAGTAGGCTACGGCTTGGGGGTAAGTTGTAGGGCTGGTGGTGGGTTTCCGTTTCGGGCTACGGTTAGGTTTAGGGAACGGCAAGGCTTAGGGCACAGGTGAGGGTACGGAAACGTGGGAGCATCAGGCTACGTGATGATGCACGTGTCAGTGCCAGCATACTGGCCAGGAGTAAGCTACGGCTTGGGGGTTAGGTTTAGGGCTGGTGGTGGGTTTCCGTTCCGCGCTAGGGTTAGGGTTAGGGAACGGCAAGGCTTAGGGAACAGGTGAGGGTACGGAAAAGTGGGAGGGTCAGGCTACATGCTGACGCACGGGTCAGTGCCAGCGTACGGGCCAGGAATAAGCTATGGCTTGGGGGTAAGCTGTAGGGCTGGTGGTGGGTTTCCGTTCCAGACTAGGGTTAGGGTTAGGGAACGGCAAGGCTTAGGGCACAGGTGAGGGTACGGAAACGTGGGAGGGTCAGGCTATATGTTGACGCACGGGTCATTGCCAGCGTATGGGCCAGGACTAGGCTATGGCATACGATAAGGTGTAGGGCTGGTGGTGGGATTCCGTGCTGGGCTCGGGTTAGGGTTAGGGAACTACAAGGCTTAGGGCACAGGTGAGGGTACAGTAACATGGGAGGGTCAGGCTACGTGCTGAAGCACAGGTCAGTGCCCGCGTACGGGCCAGGTGTAGTCTACGGCATAGAGTAAGGTGTAGGGCTGGTGGTGGATTTCTGTTCCGGGCTAGGGTTAGGGTTAGGGAACGGCAAGGCTTAGGGCACAGGTGAGCGTACAGTAACAAGGGAGGGTCAGGCTACGTGCTGAAGCACAGGTCAGTGCCTGCGTACGGGCCAGGAATAGGCTATGGCATAGGGAAAGGTGTAGGGCTGGTGGTGGGTTTCCGTTCCGTTCTAGGGTTAGGGTTAGGGAATGGCAAGGCTTAGGGCACAGGTGAGGGTCCGCAAACGTGGGAGGGTCAGGCTACGTGCTGACGCACGGGTCAGTGCCACCGTACGGGCCAGGAGTAGGCTATGGTGTAGGGTAACGTTTAGGGCGGCTGGTGGGTTTCCGTTCTTGGCTAGGGTTAGGGTGAGGGAACGGCAAGGCTTAGGGCACAGGTGATGGTACGGAAACATGGGAAGGTCAGGCTACGTGCTGACTCACGGGTCAGTGCCAGCGTACTGGCTAGGAGTAGGCTACGGCTTGTGGGTAAGATTTAGGGCTGGTGGTGGGTTTCCATTCAGGGCTAGGGTTAGGGTTAGGGAACGGCAAGGCTTATGGCACAGGTGAGGGTACGGTAACATGGGAGGGTCAGGCTACGAGCTGAAGCACAGGTCAGTGCCCGCGAACGGGCCAGGTGTAGGCTATGGCATAGGGTAAGGTTTAGGGCTGGTGGTGGGTTTCCGTTCCGGGCTAGGGTTAAGGTTAGGGAACGGCAAGGCTTAGGGCACAGGTGAGGGTACGGAAACGTGGGAGGGTCAGGCTACGTGCTGACGCACGGGTCAGTGCCAGCGTACGGGCCAGGAGTAGGCTACGGCGTAGTGTAAGGTGTAGGGCTGGTGGTGGGTTTTCGTTCCGGGCTATGGTTACGGTTAGGGAATGGCAAGGCTTAGGGCACATGTGAGGGTACGGAAACGTGGGAGGGTATGGCTACATGCTGAAGCACGGGTCAGTGCCAGGGTACGGGCAAGCAGTAGGCTACGGCATAGGGTAAGGTGTAGGGCGGGTGGTGCGTTTCCGTTCCGGGCTAGGGTTAGCGTAAGGGAACGGCAAGGCTTAGGGCACAGGTGATGGTTCGCAAAGGTGGGAGGGTCAGGCTACGTGATGACGCACGGGTCAGTGCCAGCATACGGGCCAGGAGTAGGCTACGGCATAGGGAAAGGTGTAGGGCTGGTGGTGGGTTTGCGTTCCGGGCTAGGGTTTGGGATAGGGAACGTCAAGGCTTAGGGCACATGTGAGGGTACAGAAACGTGAGAGTGTCAGGCTACATGCTGACGCACAGGTCAGTGCCAGCGTACGGGCCAGGAGTAGGCTACGGTGTAGCGTATGGTGTAGGGCTGGTGGTGGGTTTCCGTTCCGGGCTAGGGTTAGGGTTAGGGAACGGCAAGGCTTAGGGCACAGTTGAGGGTACGGAAACGTGGGAGGGTCAGGCTACGTGATGATGCACGGGTCAGTGCCAGCGTACTCGCCAGGAGTAAGCTACGGCTTGGGGGTTAGTTGTAGGGCTGGTGGTGTGTTTCCGTTCCGGACTAGGGTTAGGGTTAGGGAACGGCAAGGCTTAGGGCACAGGTGAGGGTACGGAAACGTGTGAGGGTCAGGCTACGTGCTGACGCACGTGTCAGTGCCAGGTACGTGCCAGGAGTAGGCTATGGCGTAGGGCAAGGTGTAGGGCTGGTAGTGCGTTTCCGTTCCGGGCTTGGGTTAGGGTTAGGGAAAGTCAAGGCTTAGGGCCCAGGTGAGGGTACGGAAACGTGGGAGGGTCAGGCTACGTGCTGACGCACGGGTCAGTGCCAGCGAACCGGCCAGGAGTAGGCTACGGCTTGGGGGTAAGGTGTAGGGCTGGTGGTGGGTTTCCGTTCTGGGCTAGGGTTAGAGTTAGGGAACAGGAAGGCTTAGGGCATAGGTGAGGGTACGGAAACCTGGGAGGGTCAGGCTACGTGCTGACGCACGGTTCAGTGCCAGCGTACGGGCCAGGAGTATGCTATGGCTTGTGGGTTAGGTGTAGGGCTTCTGGTGTGTTTCCGTCCCATACTAGGGTTAGGGTTAGGGAACGGCAAGGCTTAGGGCACAGGTGACGTTACGGTAACGTGGGAAGGTCAGGCTACGTGCTGACGCACAGGGCAGTGCCAGCGTATGGACCACGATTAGGCTACGGCTTGGGGGTAAGGTGTAGGGCTTGTGGTGGGTTTCCGTTCCGCGCTAGGGTTAGGGTTAGGGAACGGCAATGTTTAGGGCACATGTGAGGGTACGGCAACGTGGCAGGGTCAGGATACGTTCTCACGCATGGGTCAGTGCCAGCGTATGGACCAGGAGTAGGCTACGGCTTGGGGGTAAGTTGTACGGCTGGTGGTGGGTTTCCGTTCCGGGCTACAGTTAGGGTTAGTGAACGGCAAAGCTTAGGGCACAGGTGAGGGTACGGAAACGTGGGAGGGTCAGGTTACGTGATGACGCACGGGTCAGTGCCAGCGTACCGGCCAGGAGTAGGCTACGGCTTGGGGGTAAGGTGTAGGGCTGGTGGTGGGTTTCCGTTCCGGTCTAGGGTTAGGGTTAGGGAACGGCAAGGCTTAGGGCACAGGTGAGGGTACCGAAACGTGGGAGGGTCTGGCTACGTGGTGACGCACGGGTCATTGACAGCATTCGGGCCAGGAGTAGGCTACGGCGTAGGGTAAGGTGTAGGGCTGGTGTTGGGTTTCCGTTTCGGGCTACAGTTAGGGTTAGGGAACGGCAAGGCTTACAGCACAGGTGAGGGTACGGAAACGTGAGAGGGTTAGGCTACGTGCTGACGCATGGGTCAGTGCCAGCGTACGGGCCAAGAGTATGCTACGGCGTAGGGTAAGGTGTAGGGCTGGTGGTGGGTTTCCGTTCATGGGCTAGGGTTAGGGTTAGGAAACGGCAAGGCTTAGGGACCAGGTGAGGGTACGGAAACGTGGGAGTGTCAGGCTACGTGCTGACGCATGGTTCAGTGCCAGCATACGGGACAGGTGTAGGCTACGGCGTAGGGAAAGGTTTAGGGCTAGTGGTGGGTTTCCGTTCCGGGCTAGGGTTAGGGTTAGGGAATGGCAAGGCTTAGGGCACAGGTGAGGGTACGAAAACGTGGGAGGGTCAGGTCACGTGCAGACGCACGGGTCAGTGTCAGTGTACCGGCCAGAAGTAGGCTACGGCTTGGTGGTTAGGTGTAGGTCTGATGGTGTGTTTCCGTTCCAGGCTAGGGTTAGTGTTAGGGAACAGCAAGTCTTAGGGCACAGGTGAGGGTACGGAAACGTGGGAGGGTCAGGCTACCTGCTTACGCACGGGTCAGTGCCAGCGTATGGGCCAGGAGTAGGCTACGGCTTGGGGGTTAGGTGTAGGGCTTGTGGTGTGTTTCCGTTCCGTACTAGGGTTAGGGTTAGGGAACGGCAAGGCTTAGGGCACAGGTGAGGGTACGGTAATGTGGGAAGTTCAGGCTACGTGCTGACGCACAGGTCAGTGCCAGCGTATGGACCAGGAGTAGGCTACGGCTTGGGGGTAAGTTGTAGGGCTGGTGGTGGGTTTCCGTTCCGGGCTAGGGTTAGGGTTAGGGAACGGCAAGGCTTAGGGCACAGGTGAGGGTACGGAAACGTGGGAGGGTCAGGCTACGTGCTGATGAAAGGGTCAGTGCCTGCGTATGGGCCAGGAATAGGCTACGGCCTAGGGAAAGGTATAGGGCTGGTGGTGGGTTTCTGTTCCGGGCTAGGGTTAGGGTTAGGGAACGGCAAGGCTTAGGGCACAGGTGAGGTTACGGAAACGTGGGAGGGTCAGGCTACATGCTGACACACGGGTCAGTGCCAGCGTATGGGCCAGGACAAGGCTACGGCATACGATAAGGTGTAGGGCTTGTGGTGGTTTTCCGTGCCGGGCTAGGGTTAGGGTTAGGGAATGGCAAGGCTTAGGGCACAGGTGAGCGTACGGTAACATGGCAGGGTCAGGCTACGTGCTGAAGCACAGGTCAGTGCCCGCGTACGGGCCAGGTGTAGGCTACGGCATAGAGTAAGGTGTAGGTCTGGTGGTGGGTTTCCGTTCTGGGCGAAGGTTAGGGTTAGGGAACGGCAAGGCTTAGGGCACAGGTGAGCGTACGGTAACAAGGGAGGGTCAGGCTACGTGCTGAAGCACAGGTCAGTGCCCGCGTACGGGCCAGGTGTAGGCTACGGCATAGAGTAAGGTGTAGGGCTGTGGTGGGTTTCCCTTCCGGGCTAGGGTTAGGGTTAGGGAACGGCAAGGCTTAGGGCACAGGTGAGGGTACGGAAACGTGGGAGGGTCAGGCTACGTGCTGATGAAAGGGTCAGTGCCTGCGTACGGGCCAGGAATAGGCTACGGCGTAGGGAAAGGTGTAGGGCTGGTGGTGGCTTTCTGTTCCGGTCTAGAGTTAGGGTTAGGGAATGGCAAGGCTTAGGGCACAGGTGAGGGTCCGCAAACGTGGGAGGGTCAGGTTACGTGCTGACGCACGGGTCAGTGCCAGCATAAGGTCCAGGAATAGGCTACGGCTTTGGGGTAAGTTTTAGGGCTGGTGGTGGGTTTCCGTTCCGGGCTAGGGTTAGGGATAGGGAACGGCAAGGCTTAGGGCACAGGTGAGGGTACGGAAACGTGGGAGGGTCAGGCTACGTGCTGATGCAGGGGTCAGTGCCAGCGTACCAGCCAGGAGTAGGCTACGGCTTGGGGGTTAGGTGTAGGGCTGGTGGTGGGTTTCCGTTCCGGGCTAGGGTTAGGGTTAGGGAACGGCAAGGCTTAGGGCACAGGTGAGGGTACGGAAACGTGGGAAGGTCAGGCTACATGCTGAAGCACGGGTCAGTGCCAGCGTACGGGCCAGGAATAGGCTATGGATCGGGGATAAGCTGTAGGGCTGGTGGCGGGTTTCCGTTCCGGACTAGGGTTAGGGTTAGGGAACGACAAGTCTTAGGGCACAGGTGACGGTACGGAAACGTGTGAGGGTCAGGCTACGTGCTAACGCACGGGTCAGTGCCACGGTACCGGCCAGGAGTAGGCTATGGTGCAGGGTAAGGTTTAGGGCGGCTGGTGGGTTTCCGTTCTTGTCTAGGGTTAGGGTGAGGGAACGGCAAGGCTTAGGGCACAGGTGAGGGTACGGAAACGTGGGAGGGTCAGTCTACGTGCTGACTCACGGGTCAGTGCCAGCGTACAGGCCAGGAGTAGGCTACGGTGTATGGTAAGGTGTAGGGATTGTGGTGGGTTTCCATTCCGGGCTAGGGTTAGGGTTAGGGAACGGCAAGGCTTAGGGCACAGGTGAGGGTACGGAAACGTGGGAGGGTCAGGCTATATGTTGACGCACGGGTCATTGCCAGCGTATGGGCCAGGACTAGGCTATGGCATACGATAAGGTGTAGGGCTGGTGGTGGGATTCCGTGCTGGGCTCGGGTTAGGGTTAGGGAACTACAAGGCTTAGGGCACAGGTGAGGGTACAGTAACATGGGAGGGTCAGGCTACGTGCTGAAGCACAGGTCAGTGCCCGCGTACGGGCCAGGTGTAGTCTACGGCATAGAGTAAGGTGTAGGGCTGGTGGTGGATTTCTGTTCCGGGCTAGGGTTAGGGTTAGGGAACGGCAAGGCTTAGGGCACAGGTGAGCGTACGGTAACAAGGGAGGGTCAGGCTACGTGCTGAAGCACAGGACAGTGCCTGCGTACGGGCCAGGAATAGGCTATGGCATAGGGAAAGGTGTAGGGCTGGTGGTGGGTTTCCGTTCCGTTCTAGGGTTAGGGTTAGGGAATGGCAAGGCTTAGGGCACAGGTGAGGGTCCGCAAACGTGGGAGGGTCAGGCTACGTGCTGACGCACGGGTCAGTGCCACCGTACGAGCCAGGAGTAGGCTATGGTGTAGGGTAACGTTTAGGGCGGCTGGTGGGTTTCCGTTCTTGGCTAGGGTTAGGGTGAGGGAACGGCAAGGCTTAGGGCACAGGTGAGGGTACGGAAACGTGGGAGGGTCAGTCTACGTGCTGACTCACGGGTCAGTGCCAGCGTACGGGCCAGGAGTAGGCTACGGCGTATGGTAAAGTTTAGGGATTGTGGTGGGTTTCCGTTCCGGGCTAGGGTTAGGGTTAGGGAATGGCAAGGCTTAGGGCACAGTTGAGGGTAAGGAAACGTGGGAGGGTCAGGCTATATGTTGACACACGGGTCAGTGCCAGCGTATGGGCCAGGACTAGGCTACGGCATACGATAAGGTGTAGGGCTGGAGGTGGGATTCCGTGCCGGGCTCGGGTTAGGGTTAGGGAACGGCAAGGCTTAGGGCACAGGTGAGGGTACAGTAACATGGGAGGGTCAGGCTACGTGCTGAAACACAGGTCAGTGCCCGTCTACGGGCCAGGTGTAGTCTACGGCATAGAGTAAGGTGTAGGGCTGGTGGTGGTTTTCTGTTCCGGGCTAGGGTTAGGGTTAGGGAACCTCAAGGCTTAGGGCACAGGTGAGGGTACGGAAACGTGGGAGGGTCAGGCTACGTGCTGACGCACGGCTCAGTGCCAGTGTACGGGCCAGGAATAGGCTATGGCGTAGGGTAGAGTGTAGGGCTGGTGGTGGGTTTCTGTTCCGGGCTAGGGTTAGGGTTAGGAAACGGCAAGGCTTAGGGCACAGGTGAGGGTACGGAAACGTGGGAGGGTCAGGCTACGTGCTGACGCACGTGTCAGTGCCAGCGTACCGGCCAGGAGTAGGCTACGGCTTGGGGGTAAGGTGTAGGGCTGGTGGTGGGTTTCCGTTCCGGGCTAGGGTTAGGGTTAGTGAACGGCAAGGCTTAGGGCACAGGTGAGGGTACAGAAACGTGGGAGGGTCAGGCTACGTACTGATGAAAGTGTCAGTGCCTTCGTACGAGCCAGGAATAGGCTACGGCGTAGGGAAAGGTGTAGGGCTGGTGGTGGGATTCCGTTCCGGGCTAGGGTCAGGGTTAGGGAACGGCAAGTCTTAGGGCACATGTGAGGGTCCGCAAACGTTGGAGGGTCAGACTACGTGCTGAAGCACAGGTCAGTGCCTGCGTATGGGCCAGGTGTAGGCTACGGCATAGGGTAAGGTGTAGGGCTCGTGCTGGGTTTCCGTTCCGGACTAAGGTTAGTGTTAGGGAATGGCAAGGCTTAGGGCCCAGGCGAGGGTACGGAAACGTGGGAGGGTCAGGCTACGTGATGACGCACGGTTCAGTGCCAGCGTACGGGCCAGGAGTATGCTATGGCTTGTGGGTTAGGTGTAGGGCTTGTTTTGTGTTTCCGTCCAATACTAGGGTTAGGGTTAGGGAACGGCAAGGCTTAGGGCACAGGTGAGGGTACGGTAATGTGGGAAGTTCAGGCTACGTGCTGACGCACAGGTCAGTGCCAGCGTATGGACCAGGAGTAGGCTACGGCTTGGGGGTAAGTTGTAGGGCTGGTGGTGGGTTTCCGTTCGGGGCTAGGGTTAGGGTTAGGGAACGGCAAGGCTTAGGGCACAGGTGAGGTTACGGAAACGTGGGAGGGTCAGGCTACATGCTGACGCACGGGTCAGTGCCAGCGTACGGGCCAGGACTTGGCTAATGCATACGATAAGGTGTAGGGCTGGTGGTGGTTTTCCGTTCCGGGCTCGTGTTAGGGTTAGGGAACGGCAAGGCTTAGGGCACAGGTGACGTTACGGTAACGTGGGAAGGTCAGGCTACGTGCTGACGCACAGGGCAGTGCCAGCGTATGGACCACGATTAGGCTACGGCTTGGGGGTAAGGTGTAGGGCTTGTGGTGGGTTTCCGTTCCGCGCTAGGGTTAGGGTTAGGGAACGGCAATGTTTAGGGCACATGTGAGGGTACGGCAACGTGGCAGGGTCAGGATACGTTCTCACGCATGGGTCAGTGCCAGCGTATGGACCAGGAGTAGGCTACGGCTTGGGGGTAAGTTGTACGGCTGGTGGTGGGTTTCCGTTCCGGGCTACAGTTAGGGTTAGTGAACGGCAAAGCTTAGGGCACAGGTGAGGGTACGGAAACGTGGGAGGGTCAGGTTACGTGATGACGCACGGGTCAGTGCCAGCGTACCGGCCAGGAGTAGGCTACGGCTTGGGGGTAAGGTGTAGGGCTGGTGGTGGGTTTCCGTTCCGGTCTAGGGTTAGGGTTAGGGAACGGCAAGGCTTAGGGCACAGGTGAGGGTACCGAAACGTGGGAGGGTCTGGCTACGTGGTGACGCACGGGTCATTGACAGCATTCGGGCCAGGAGTAGGCTACGGCGTAGGGTAAGGTGTAGGGCTGGTGTTGGGTTTCCGTTTCGGGCTACAGTTAGGGTTAGGGAACGGCAAGGCTTACAGCACAGGTGAGGGTACGGAAACGTGAGAGGGTTAGGCTACGTGCTGACGCATGGGTCAGTGCCAGCGTACGGGCCAAGAGTATGCTACGGCGTAGGGTAAGGTGTAGGGCTGGTGGTGGGTTTCCGTTCATGGGCTAGGGTTAGGGTTAGGAAACGGCAAGGCTTAGGGACCAGGTGAGGGTACGGAAACGTGGGAGTGTCAGGCTACGTGCTGACGCATGGTTCAGTGCCAGCATACGGGACAGGTGTAGGCTACGGCGTAGGGAAAGGTTTAGGGCTAGTGGTGGGTTTCCGTTCCGGGCTAGGGTTAGGGTTAGGGAATGGCAAGGCTTAGGGCACAGGTGAGGGTACGAAAACGTGGGAGGGTCAGGTTACGTGCAGACGCACGGGTCAGTGCCAGTGTACCGGCCAGAAGTAGGCTACGGCTTGGTGGTTAGGTGTAGGTCTGATGGTGTGTTTCCGTTCCAGGCTAGGGTTAGTGTTAGGGAACAGCAAGTCTTAGGGCACAGGTGAGGGTACGGAAACGTGGGAGGGTCAGGCTACCTGCTTACGCACGGGTCAGTGCCAGCGTACGGGCCAGGAGTAGGCTACGGCTTGGGGGTTAGGTGTAGGGCTTGTGGTGTGTTTCCGTTCCGTACTAGGGTTAGGGTTAGGGAACGGCAAGGCTTAGGGCACAGGTGAGGGTACGGTAATGTGGGAAGTTCAGGCTACGTGCTGACGCACAGGTCAGTGCCAGCGTATGGACCAGGAGTAGGCTACGGCTTGGGGGTAAGTTGTAGGGCTGGTGGTGGGTTTCCGTTCCGGGCTAGGGTTAGGGTTAGGGAACGGCAAGGCTTAGGGCACAGGTGAGGGTACGGAAACGTGGGAGGGTCAGGCTACGTGCTGATGAAAGGGTCAGTGCCTGCGTATGGGCCAGGAATAGGCTACGGCCTAGGGAAAGGTATAGGGCTGGTGGTGGGTTTCTGTTCCGGGCTAGGGTTAGGGTTAGGGAACGGCAAGGCTTAGGGCACAGGTGAGGTTACGGAAACGTGGGAGGGTCAGGCTACATGCTGACACACGGGTCAGTGCCAGCGTATGGGCCAGGACAAGGCTACGGCATACGATAAGGTGTAGGGCTTGTGGTGGTTTTCCGTGCCGGGCTAGGGTTAGGGTTAGGGAATGGCAAGGCTTAGGGCACAGGTGAGCGTACGGTAACATGGCAGGGTCAGGCTACGTGCTGAAGCACAGGTCAGTGCCCGCGTACGGGCCAGGTGTAGGCTACGGCATAGAGTAAGGTGTAGGTCTGGTGGTGGGTTTCCGTTCTGGGCGAAGGTTAGGGTTAGGGAACGGCAAGGCTTAGGGCACAGGTGAGCGTACGGTAACAAGGGAGGGTCAGGCTACGTGCTGAAGCACAGGTCAGTGCCCGCGTACGGGCCAGGTGTAGGCCAAGGCATAGAGTAAGGTGTAGGGCTGTGGTGGGTTTCCCTTCCGGGCTAGGGTTAGGGTTAGGGAACGGCAAGGCTTAGGGCACAGGTGAGGGTACGGAAACGTGGGAGGGTCAGGCTACGTGCTGATGAAAGGGTCAGTGCCTGCGTACGGGCCAGGAATAGGCTACGGCGTAGGGAAAGGTGTAGGGCTGGTGGTGGCTTTCTGTTCCGGTCTAGAGTTAGGGTTAGGGAATGGCAAGGCTTAGGGCACAGGTGAGGGTCCGCAAACGTGGGAGGGTCAGGTTACGTGCTGACGCACGGGTCAGTGCCAGCATAAGGTCCAGGAATAGGCTACGGCTTTGGGGTAAGTTTTAGGGCTGGTGGTGGGTTTCCGTTCCGGGCTAGGGTTAGGGATAGGGAACGGCAAGGCTTAGGGCACAGGTGAGGGTACGGAAACGTGGGAGGGTCTGGCTACGTGCTGATGCAGGGGTCAGTGCCAGCGTACCAGCCAGGAGTAGGCTACGGCTTGGGGGTTAGGTGTAGGGCTGGTGGTGGGTTTCCGTTCCGGGCTAGGGTTAGGGTTAGGGAACGGCAAGGCTTAGGGCACAGGTGAGGGTACGGAAACGTGGGAAGGTCAGGCTACATGCTGAAGCACGGGTCAGTGCCAGCGTACGGGCCAGGAATAGGCTATGGATCGGGGATAAGCTGTAGGGCTGGTGGCGGGTTTCCGTTCCGGACTAGGGTTAGGGTTAGGGAACGACAAGTCTTAGGGCACAGGTGACGGTACGGAAACGTGTGAGGGTCAGGCTACGTGCTAACGCACGGGTCAGTGCCACGGTACCGGCCAGGAGTAGGCTATGGTGCAGGGTAAGGTTTAGGGCGGCTGGTGGGTTTCCGTTCTTGTCTAGGGTTAGGGTGAGGGAACGGCAAGGCTTAGGGCACAGGTGAGGGTACGGAAACGTGGGAGGGTCAGTCTACGTGCTGACTCACGGGTCAGTGCCAGCATACGGGCCAGGAGTAGGCTACGGTGTATGGTAAGGTGTAGGGATTGTGGTGGGTTTCCATTCCGGGCTAGGGTTAGGGTTAGGGAACGGCAAGGCTTAGGGCACAGGTGAGGGTACGGAAACGTGGGAGGGTCAGGCTATATGTTGACGCACGGGTCATTGCCAGCGTATGGGCCAGGACTAGGCTATGGCATACGATAAGGTGTAGGGCTGGTGGTGGGATTCCGTGCTGGGCTCGGGTTAGGGTTAGGGAACTACAAGGCTTAGGGCACAGGTGAGGGTACAGTAACATGGGAGGGTCAGGCTACGTGCTGAAGCACAGGTCAGTGCCCGCGTACGGGCCAGGTGTAGTCTACGGCATAGAGTAAGGTGTAGGGCTGGTGGTGGATTTCTGTTCCGGGCTAGGGTTAGGGTTAGGGAACGGCAAGGCTTAGGGCACAGGTGAGCGTACAGTAACAAGGGAGGGTCAGGCTACGTGCTGAAGCACAGGTCAGTGCCTGCGTACGGGCCAGGAATAGGCTATGGCATAGGGAAAGGTGTAGGGCTGGTGGTGGGTTTCCGTTCCGTTCTAGGGTTAGGGTTAGGGAATGGCAAGGCTTAGGGCACAGGTGAGGGTCCGCAAACGTGGGAGGGTCAGGCTACGTGCTGACGCACGGGTCAGTGCCACCGTACGGGCCAGGAGTAGGCTATGGTGTAGGGTAACGTTTAGGGCGGCTGGTGGGTTTCCGTTCTTGGCTAGGGTTAGGGTGAGGGAACGGCAAGGCTTAGGGCACAGGTGATGGTACGGAAACATGGGAAGGTCAGGCTACGTGCTGACTCACGGGTCAGTGCCAGCGTACTGGCTAGGAGTAGGCTACGGCTTGTGGGTAAGATTTAGGGCTGGTGGTGGGTTTCCATTCAGGGCTAGGGTTAGGGTTAGGGAACGGCAAGGCTTATGGCACAGGTGAGGGTACGGTAACATGGGAGGGTCAGGCTACGAGCTGAAGCACAGGTCAGTGCCCGCGAACGGGCCAGGTGTAGGCTATGGCATAGGGTAAGGTTTAGGGCTGGTGGTGGGTTTCCGTTCCGGGCTAGGGTTAAGGTTAGGGAACGGCAAGGCTTAGGGCACAGGTGAGGGTACGGAAACGTGGGAGGGTCAGGCTACGTGCTGACGCACGGGTCAGTGCCAGCGTACGGGCCAGGAGTAGGCTACGGCGTAGTGTAAGGTGTAGGGCTGGTGGTGGGTTTTCGTTCCGGGCTATGGTTACGGTTAGGGAATGGCAAGGCTTAGGGCACATGTGAGGGTACGGAAACGTGGGAGGGTATGGCTACATGCTGAAGCACGGGTCAGTGCCAGGGTACGGGCAAGCAGTAGGCTACGGCATAGGGTAAGGTGTAGGGCGGGTGGTGCGTTTCCGTTCCGGGCTAGGGTTAGCGTAAGGGAACGGCAAGGCTTAGGGCACAGGTGATGGTTCGCAAAGGTGGGAGGGTCAGGCTACGTGATGACGCACGGGTCAGTGCCAGCATACGGGCCAGGAGTAGGCTACGGCATAGGGAAAGGTGTAGGGCTGGTGGTGGGTTTGCGTTCCGGGCTAGGGTTTGGGATAGGGAACGTCAAGGCTTAGGGCACATGTGAGGGTACAGAAACGTGAGAGTGTCAGGCTACATGCTGACGCACAGGTCAGTGCCAGCGTACGGGCCAGGAGTAGGCTACGGTGTAGCGTATGGTGTAGGGCTGGTGGTGGGTTTCCGTTCCGGGCTAGGGTTAGGGTTAGGGAACGGCAAGGCTTAGGGCACAGTTGAGGGTACGGAAACGTGGGAGGGTCAGGCTACGTGATGATGCACGGGTCAGTGCCAGCGTACTCGCCAGGAGTAAGCTACGGCTTGGGGGTTAGTTGTAGGGCTGGTGGTGTGTTTCCGTTCCAGACTAGGGTTAGGGTTAGGGAACGGCAAGGCTTAGGGCACAGGTGAGGGTACGGAAACGTGTGAGGGTCAGGCTACGTGCTGACGCACGTGTCAGTGCCAGGTACGTGCCAGGAGTAGGCTATGGCGTAGGGCAAGGTGTAGGGCTGGTAGTGCGTTTCCGTTCCGGGCTTGGGTTAGGGTTAGGGAAAGTCAAGGCTTAGGGCCCAGGTGAGGGTACGGAAACGTGGGAGGGTCAGGCTACGTGCTGACGCACGGGTCAGTGCCAGCGAACCGGCCAGGAGTAGGCTACGGCTTGGGGGTAAGGTGTAGGGCTGGTGGTGGGTTTCCGTTCTGGGCTAGGGTTAGAGTTAGGGAACAGGAAGGCTTAGGGCATAGGTGAGGGTACGGAAACCTGGGAGGGTCAGGCTACGTGCTGACGCACGGTTCAGTGCCAGCGTACGGGCCAGGAGTATGCTATGGCTTGTGGGTTAGGTGTAGGGCTTCTGGTGTGTTTCCGTCCCATACTAGGGTTAGGGTTAGGGAACGGCAAGGCTTAGGGCACAGGTGACGTTACGGTAACGTGGGAAGGTCAGGCTACGTGCTGACGCACAGGGCAGTGCCAGCGTATGGACCACGATTAGGCTACGGCTTGGGGGTAAGGTGTAGGGCTTGTGGTGGGTTTCCGTTCCGCGCTAGGGTTAGGGTTAGGGAACGGCAATGTTTAGGGCACATGTGAGGGTACGGCAACGTGGCAGGGTCAGGATACGTTCTCACGCATGGGTCAGTGCCAGCGTATGGACCAGGAGTAGGCTACGGCTTGGGGGTAAGTTGTACGGCTGGTGGTGGGTTTCCGTTCCGGGCTACAGTTAGGGTTAGTGAACGGCAAAGCTTAGGGCACAGGTGAGGGTACGGAAACGTGGGAGGGTCAGGTTACGTGATGACGCACGGGTCAGTGCCAGCGTACCGGCCAGGAGTAGGCTACGGCTTGGGGGTAAGGTGTAGGGCTGGTGGTGGGTTTCCGTTCCGGTCTAGGGTTAGGGTTAGGGAACGGCAAGGCTTAGGGCACAGGTGAGGGTACCGAAACGTGGGAGGGTCTGGCTACGTGGTGACGCACGGGTCATTGACAGCATTCGGGCCAGGAGTAGGCTACGGCGTAGGGTAAGGTGTAGGGCTGGTGTTGGGTTTCCGTTTCGGGCTACAGTTAGGGTTAGGGAACGGCAAGGCTTACAGCACAGGTGAGGGTACGGAAACGTGAGAGGGTTAGGCTACGTGCTGACGCACGGGTCAGTGCCAGCGTACGGGCCAAGAGTATGCTACGGTGTAGGGTAAGGTGTAGGGCTGGTGGTGGGTTTCCGTTCATGGGCTAGGGTTAGGGTTAGGAAACGGCAAGGCTTAGGGACCAGGTGAGGGTACGGAAACGTGGGAGTGTCAGGCTACGTGCTGACGCATGGTTCAGTGCCAGCATACGGGACAGGTGTAGGCTACGGCGTAGGGAAAGGTTTAGGGCTAGTGGTGGGTTTCCGTTCCGGGCTAGGGTTAGGGTTAGGGAATGGCAAGGCTTAGGGCACAGGTGAGGGTACGAAAACGTGGGAGGGTCAGGTTACGTGCAGACGCACGGGTCAGTGCCAGTGTACCGGCCAGAAGTAGGCTACGGCTTGGTGGTTAGGTGTAGGTCTGATGGTGTGTTTCCGTTCCAGGCTAGGGTTAGTGTTAGGGAACAGCAAGTCTTAGGGCACAGGTGAGGGTACGGAAACGTGGGAGGGTCAGGCTACCTGCTTACGCACGGGTCAGTGCCAGCGTATGGGCCAGGAGTAGGCTACGGCTTGGGGGTTAGGTGTAGGGCTTGTGGTGTGTTTCCGTTCCGTACTAGGGTTAGGGTTAGGGAACGGCAAGGCTTAGGGCACAGGTGAGGGTACGGTAATGTGGGAAGTTCAGGCTACGTGCTGACGCACAGGTCAGTGCCAGCGTATGGACCAGGAGTAGGCTACGGCTTGGGGGTAAGTTGTAGGGCTGGTGGTGGGTTTCCGTTCCGGGCTAGGGTTAGGGTTAGGGAACGGCAAGGCTTAGGGCACAGGTGAGGGTACGGAAACGTGGGAGGGTCAGGCTACGTGCTGATGAAAGGGTCAGTGCCTGCGTATGGGCCAGGAATAGGCTACGGCCTAGGGAAAGGTATAGGGCTGGTGGTGGGTTTCTGTTCCGGGCTAGGGTTAGGGTTAGGGAACGGCAAGGCTTAGGGCACAGGTGAGGTTACGGAAACGTGGGAGGGTCAGGCTACATGCTGACACACGGGTCAGTGCCAGCGTATGGGCCAGGACAAGGCTACGGCATACGATAAGGTGTAGGGCTTGTGGTGGTTTTCCGTGCCGGGCTAGGGTTAGGGTTAGGGAATGGCAAGGCTTAGGGCACAGGTGAGCGTACGGTAACATGGCAGGGTCAGGCTACGTGCTGAAGCACAGGTCAGTGCCCGCGTACGGGCCAGGTGTAGGCTACGGCATAGAGTAAGGTGTAGGTCTGGTGGTGGGTTTCCGTTCTGGGCGAAGGTTAGGGTTAGGGAACGGCAAGGCTTAGGGCACAGGTGAGCGTACGGTAACAAGGGAGGGTCAGGCTACGTGCTGAAGCACAGGTCAGTGCCCGCGTACGGGCCAGGTGTAGGCTACGGCATAGAGTAAGGTGTAGGGCTGTGGTGGGTTTCCCTTCCGGGCTAGGGTTAGGGTTAGGGAACGGCAAGGCTTAGGGCACAGGTGAGGGTACGGAAACGTGGGAGGGTCAGGCTACGTGCTGATGAAAGGGTCAGTGCCTGCGTACGGGCCAGGAATAGGCTACGGCGTAGGGAAAGGTGTAGGGCTGGTGGTGGCTTTCTGTTCCGGTCTAGAGTTAGGGTTAGGGAATGGCAAGGCTTAGGGCACAGGTGAGGGTCCGCAAACGTGGGAGGGTCAGGTTACGTGCTGACGCACGGGTCAGTGCCAGCATAAGGTCCAGGAATAGGCTACGGCTTTGGGGTAAGTTTTAGGGCTGGTGGTGGGTTTCCGTTCCGGGCTAGGGTTAGGGATAGGGAACGGCAAGGCTTAGGGCACAGGTGAGGGTACGGAAACGTGGGAGGGTCAGGCTACGTGCTGATGCAGGGGTCAGTGCCAGCGTACCAGCCAGGAGTAGGCTACGGCTTGGGGGTTAGGTGTAGGGCTGGTGGTGGGTTTCCGTTCCGGGCTAGGGTTAGGGTTAGGGAACGGCAAGGCTTAGGGCACAGGTGAGGGTACGGAAACGTGGGAAGGTCAGGCTACATGCTGAAGCACGGGTCAGTGCCAGCGTACGGGCCAGGAATAGGCTATGGATCGGGGATAAGCTGTAGGGCTGGTGGCGGGTTTCCGTTCCGGACTAGGGTTAGGGTTAGGGAACGACAAGTCTTAGGGCACAGGTGACGGTACGGAAACGTGTGAGGGTCAGGCTACGTGCTAACGCACGGGTCAGTGCCACGGTACCGGCCAGGAGTAGGCTATGGTGCAGGGTAAGGTTTAGGGCGGCTGGTGGGTTTCCGTTCTTGTCTAGGGTTAGGGTGAGGGAACGGCAAGGCTTAGGGCACAGGTGAGGGTACGGAAACGTGGGAGGGTCAGTCTACGTGCTGACTCACGGGTCAGTGCCAGCGTACAGGCCAGGAGTAGGCTACGGTGTATGGTAAGGTGTAGGGATTGTGGTGGGTTTCCATTCCGGGCTAGGGTTAGGGTTAGGGAACGGCAAGGCTTAGGGCACAGGTGAGGGTACGGAAACGTGGGAGGGTCAGGCTATATGTTGACGCACGGGTCATTGCCAGCGTATGGGCCAGGACTAGGCTATGGCATACGATAAGGTGTAGGGCTGGTGGTGGGATTCCGTGCTGGGCTCGGGTTAGGGTTAGGGAACTACAAGGCTTAGGGCACAGGTGAGGGTACAGTAACATGGGAGGGTCAGGCTACGTGCTGAAGCACAGGTCAGTGCCCGCGTACGGGCCAGGTGTAGTCTACGGCATAGAGTAAGGTGTAGGGCTGGTGGTGGATTTCTGTTCCGGGCTAGGGTTAGGGTTAGGGAACGGCAAGGCTTAGGGCACAGGTGAGCGTACGGTAACAAGGGAGGGTCAGGCTACGTGCTGAAGCACAGGACAGTGCCTGCGTACGGGCCAGGAATAGGCTATGGCATAGGGAAAGGTGTAGGGCTGGTGGTGGGTTTCCGTTCCGTTCTAGGGTTAGGGTTAGGGAATGGCAAGGCTTAGGGCACAGGTGAGGGTCCGCAAACGTGGGAGGGTCAGGCTACGTGCTGACGCACGGGTCAGTGCCACCGTACGAGCCAGGAGTAGGCTATGGTGTAGGGTAACGTTTAGGGCGGCTGGTGGGTTTCCGTTCTTGGCTAGGGTTAGGGTGAGGGAACGGCAAGGCTTAGGGCACAGGTGAGGGTACGGAAACGTGGGAGGGTCAGTCTACGTGCTGACTCACGGGTCAGTGCCAGCGTACGGGCCAGGAGTAGGCTACGGCGTATGGTAAAGTTTAGGGATTGTGGTGGGTTTCCGTTCCGGGCTAGGGTTAGGGTTAGGGAATGGCAAGGCTTAGGGCACAGTTGAGGGTAAGGAAACGTGGGAGGGTCAGGCTATATGTTGACACACGGGTCAGTGCCAGCGTATGGGCCAGGACTAGGCTACGGCATACGATAAGGTGTAGGGCTGGAGGTGGGATTCCGTGCCGGGCTCGGGTTAGGGTTAGGGAACGGCAAGGCTTAGGGCACAGGTGAGGGTACAGTAACATGGGAGGGTCAGGCTACGTGCTGAAACACAGGTCAGTGCCCGTCTACGGGCCAGGTGTAGTCTACGGCATAGAGTAAGGTGTAGGGCTGGTGGTGGTTTTCTGTTCCGGGCTAGGGTTAGGGTTAGGGAACCTCAAGGCTTAGGGCACAGGTGAGGGTACGGAAACGTGGGAGGGTCAGGCTACGTGCTGACGCACGGCTCAGTGCCAGTGTACGGGCCAGGAATAGGCTATGGCGTAGGGTAGAGTGTAGGGCTGGTGGTGGGTTTCTGTTCCGGGCTAGGGTTAGGGTTAGGAAACGGCAAGGCTTAGGGCACAGGTGAGGGTACGGAAACGTGGGAGGGTCAGGCTACGTGCTGACGCACGTGTCAGTGCCAGCGTACCGGCCAGGAGTAGGCTACGGCTTGGGGGTAAGGTGTAGGGCTGGTGGTGGGTTTCCGTTCCGGGCTAGGGTTAGGGTTAGTGAACGGCAAGGCTTAGGGCACAGGTGAGGGTACAGAAACGTGGGAGGGTCAGGCTACGTACTGATGAAAGTGTCAGTGCCTTCGTACGAGCCAGGAATAGGCTACGGCGTAGGGAAAGGTGTAGGGCTGGTGGTGGGATTCCGTTCCGGGCTAGGGTCAGGGTTAGGGAACGGCAAGTCTTAGGGCACATGTGAGGGTCCGCAAACGTTGGAGGGTCAGACTACGTGCTGAAGCACAGGTCAGTGCCTGCGTATGGGCCAGGTGTAGGCTACGGCATAGGGTAAGGTGTAGGGCTCGTGCTGGGTTTCCGTTCCGGACTAAGGTTAGTGTTAGGGAATGGCAAGGCTTAGGGCCCAGGCGAGGGTACGGAAACGTGGGAGGGTCAGGCTACGTGATGACGCACGGTTCAGTGCCAGCGTACGGGCCAGGAGTATGCTATGGCTTGTGGGTTAGGTGTAGGGCTTGTTTTGTGTTTCCGTCCAATACTAGGGTTAGGGTTAGGGAACGGCAAGGCTTAGGGCACAGGTGAGGGTACGGTAATGTGGGAAGTTCAGGCTACGTGCTGACGCACAGGTCAGTGCCAGCGTATGGACCAGGAGTAGGCTACGGCTTGGGGGTAAGTTGTAGGGCTGGTGGTGGGTTTCCGTTCGGGGCTAGGGTTAGGGTTAGGGAACGGCAAGGCTTAGGGCACAGGTGAGGTTACGGAAACGTGGGAGGGTCAGGCTACATGCTGACGCACGGGTCAGTGCCAGCGTACGGGCCAGGACTTGGCTAATGCATACGATAAGGTGTAGGGCTGGTGGTGGATTTCCGTTCCGGGCTCGTGTTAGGGTTAGGGAACGGCAAGGCTTAGGGCACAGGTGAGGGTACGGAAACGTGGGAGACTCAGGCTACATGCTGACGCACGGGTCAGTGCAAGCGTATGGGCCAGGAATAGGCTATGGCTTGGGGGTAAGCTGTAGGGCTGGTGGTGTGTTTCCGTTCCGGACTAGGGTTAGGGTTAGGGAATGGCAAGGCTTAGGGCACAGGTGAGGGTACGGAAACGTGTGAGGTTCAGGCTACATGCTGACGCACGTGTCAGTGCCAGCGTACGTGCCAGGAGTAGGCTATGGCGTAGGGTAAGGTGTAGGGCTGCTGGTGGGTTTCTGTTCATGGCTAGGGTGAGGGTGAGGGAACGGCAAGTCTTAGGGCACAGGTGATGGTAGAGAAACGTGGGAGGGTCAGGCTACGTGCTGACGCACGGGTCAGTGCCAGCGTACGGGCCAGGTGTAGGCTTCGGCTTGTGGGTAAGTTTTAGGGCTGGTGGTGGCTTTCCGTTCCGGGCTAGGTTTAGGGTAAGGGAACGGCAAGGCTTAGGACACAGGTGAGGGTACGGAAAAGTGGGAGGGTCAGGCTACGTGATGACGCACGTGTCAGTGCCAGCGTACGGGCCAGGAGTAGACTACGGCGTAGGGAAAGGTATATGGCTGGTGGTGGGTTTGCGTTCCGGGCTGGGTTTAGGGATAGGGAACGTCAAGGCTTAGGGCACATGTGAGGGTACGGAAACGTGAGAGGGTCAGGCTACATGCTGACGCACGGGTCAGTGCCAGCGTACGGGCCAGGAGTAGGCTACGGTGTAGCGTATGGTGTACGGCTGGTGGTGGGTTTCCGTTCCGGGCTAGGGTGAGGGTGAGGGAGCGGCAAGGCTTAGGGCACAGGTGATGGTACGGAAACGTGGGAGGGTCAGGCTACGTGCTGACGCACGGGTCAGTGCCAGCGTACGGGCCAGGAGTAGGCTACGGCTTGGGGGTAAGGTGTAGGGCTGGTGGTGGGTTTCCATTCCGGGCTAGGGTTAGGGTTAGTGAACAGCAAGGCTTAGGGCACAGGTGAGGGTACGGAAACGTGGGAGGGTCAGGCTACGTGCTGATGAAACGGTGAGTGCCGGCGTACGAGCCAGGAATAGGCTACGGCGTTGGGAAAGGTGTAGGGATGGTGGTGGGTTTCCGTTCCGGGCTAGGGTTAGAGTTAGGGAAAGGCAAGGCTTAGGGCACAGGTGAGGGTCCGCCAACGTGGGAGGGTCAGGCTACGTGGGGACGCACGGGTCAGTGCGAGCGTACGGGCGAGGAGTAGGCTACCCAGTAGGGAAAGCTTTAGGGATGGTGGTGGGTTTCCGTTCCGGATTAGGGTTAGGGTTAGGGAACGGCAAGGCTTAGGGCACAGGTGAGGGTATGGAAACGTGGGAGGGTCAGGCTACGTGCTGACGCACGGTTCAGTGCCAACGTACGGGCCAGGAGTAGGCTATGGCGTAGTGTAAGGTGTAGGGCTGGTGGTGGGTTTTCGTTCCGGGCTACGGTTACGGTTAAGGAATGGCATGGCTTAGGGCACATGTGAGGGTACGGAAACGTGGGAGGGAATGGCTACGTGCTGAAGCACGGGTCAGTGCCAGGGTACGGGCAAGGAGTAGGCTACGGCATAGGGTAAGGTGTAGGGCGGGTGGTGGGTTTCCGTTCCGGATTAGGGTTAGCGTAAGGGAACGGCAAGGCTTAGGGCACTGGTGAGGGTACGGAAAAGTGGGAGGGTCAGGCTACGTGATGACGCACATGTCAGTGCCAGCGTACGGGCCAGGAGTAGGCTACAGCGTAGGGAATGGTTTAGGGCTGGTGGTGGGTTTGCGTTCCGGGCTAGGGTTAGGGATAGGGAACGTCAAGGCTTAGGGCACATGTGAGGGTACGGAAACGTGAGAGGGTCAGGCTACATGCTGACGCACGGGTCAGTGCCAGCGTATGGGCCAGGAGTAGGCTTCGGTGTAGCGTATGGTGTAGGGCTGGTGATGGGTTTCCGTTCCGGGCTAGGGTTAGGGTTAGGGAACGGCAAGGCTTAGGGCACAGGTGAGGTTACGGAAAAGTGGGAGGGTCAGGCTACGTACTGACGCACGGGTCAGTGACAGCGTACGGGCCAGGAGTAGGCTACGGCTTGTGGCTAAGTTTTAGGGCTGGTGGTGTCTTTCCGTTCCGGGTTAGGGTTAGGGTTAGGGAACGGCAAGGCTTAGGGCACAGGTGAGGTTACGGAAACGTGGGAGGGTCAGGCTACGTGCTGACGCACGTGTCAGTGCCCGCGTACGGGCCATGTGTAGGCTACAGCATAGGGTAAGGTGTAGGGCTAGTGGTGGGTTTCCGTTCCGGGCTAGGGTTAGGGTTAGGGAACGGCAAGGCTTAGGGCACAGGTGAGGGTGCGGAAACGTGGGAGGGTCACGCTACGTGCTGACGCACGGGTCAGTGCCAGCATATGGGACAGGAGTACGCTACGGCTTGGGGGTAAGGTGTAGGGCTGGTGGTGGGTTTCCGTTCCGGGCTAGGGTTAGGGTTACAGAACAGCAAGGCTTAGGGCACGGGTGAGGGTAGAGAAACGTGGGAGGGTCAGGCTACTTGCTGATGCTAGGGTTACTGCCACCGAACGGGCCAGGAGTAGGCTACGGCTTGGGGGTAAGTTGTAGGGCTGGTGGTGGATTTCCATTCCGGGCTAGGGTTAGGGTTACAGAACGGCAAAGTTTAGGGCACAGGTGAGGGTACGGAAACGTGGGAGTGTCAGGCTACATGCTGACGCACAGGTCAGTGCCAGCGTACGGGCCAGGAGTAGGCTACGGTGTAGCGTATGGTGTAGGGCTGGTGGTGGGTTTCCGTTTCGGGCTAGGGTTAGGGTTAGGGAACCGCAAGGCTTAGGACACAGATGAGGGTACGGAAACGTGGGAGGGTCAGGCTACGTGCTGATGAAAGGGTCAGTGCCTGCGTACGGGCCAGGAATACGCTATGGCTTGGGGTAAGGTGTAGGGCTGGTGGTGGGTTTCTGTTCCGGGCTAGGGTTAGGGTTAGGGAACGGCAAGGCTTAGGGCACAGGTGAGGTTACGGAAACGTGGGAGGGTCAGGCTACATACTGATACACGGGTCAGTGCCAGCGTACGGGCCAGGACTAGGCTACGGCATGCGATATGGTGTAGAGCTGGTGGTGAGATTCCGTGCCGGGCTAGGGTTAGGGTTAGGGAACGACAAGGCTTAGGGCACAGGTGAGCGTACGGTAACATGGGAGGGTCAGGCTACGTGCTGAAGCACAGGTCAGTGCCCGCGTACGGGCCAGGTGTAGGTTACGGCATAGAGTAAGGTGTAGGGCTGGTGGTGGGTTTCCGTTCCGTACTAGGGTTAGGGTTAGGGAACGGCAAGGCTTAGGGCACAGGTGAGGGTACGGTAATGTGGGAAGTTCAGGCTACGTGCTGACGCACAGGTCATTGCCAGCGTATGGACCAGGAGTAGGCTACGGCTTGGGGGTAAGGTTTAGGGCTGGTGGTGGGTTTCCGTTCCGGGCTAGGGTTAGGGTTAGGGAACGGCAAGGCTTAGGGCACAGGTGAGGGTCCACAAATGTGGGAGGGTAAGGCTTCGTGCTGACGCACGGGTCAGTGCCAGCGTACGGGCCAGGAGTAGGCTACGGCTTGGGGGTAAGTTGTAGGGCTGGTGGTGGGTTTCCGTTCCGGTCTACGGTTAGGATTAGGGAACGGCAAGGCTTAGGGCACAGGTGAGGGTACGGAAACGTGGGAGCATCAGGCTACGTGATGATGCAAGTGTCAGTGCCAGCATACTGGCCAGGAGTAAGCTACGGCTTGGGGGTTAGGTTTAGGGCTGGTGGTGGGTTTCCGTTCCGCGCTAGGGTTAGGGTTAGGGAACGGCAAGGCTTAGGGAACAGGTGAGGGTACGGAAAAGTGGGAGGGTCAGGCTACATGCTGACGCACGGGTCAGTGCCAGCGTACGGGCCAGGAATAGGCTATGGCTTGTGGGTAAGCTGTAGGGCTGGTGGTGGGTTTCCGTTCCAGACTAGGGTTAGGGTTAGGGAACGACAAGGCTTAGGGCACAGGTGAGGGTACGGAAACGTGGGAGGGTCAGGCTACGTGCTGATGAAAGGGTCAGTGCCTGCGTACGGGCCAGGAATAGGCTACGGCATAGGGAAAGGTGTAGGGCTGGTGGTGGGTTTCCGTTCCTGGCTAGGGTTAGGGTTAGGGAATGGCAAGGCTTAGGGCACAGGTGATGGTTCGCAAAGGTGGGAGGGTCAGGCTACGTGCTGACGCACGGGTCAGTGCCAGCATATGGTCCAGGAATAGGCTACGGCTTTGGGGTAAGTTTTAGGGCTGGTGGTGTGTTTCCGTTCCGGGCTAGGGTTAGGGTTAGGGAACGGCAAGGCTTAGGGCACAGGTGAGGGTCCACAAATGTGGGAGGGTAAGGCTTCGTGCTGACGCACGGGTCAGTGCCAGCGTACGGGCCAGGAGTAGGCTACGGCTTGGGGGTAAGTTGTAGGGCTGGTGGTGGGTTTCCGTTCCGGTCTACGGTTAGGTTTAGGGAACGGCAAGGCTTAGGGCACAGGTGAGGTTACGGAAACGTGGGAGCATCAGGCTACGTGATGATGCACGTGTCAGTGCCAGCATACTGGCCAGGAGTAAGCTACGGCTTGGGGGTTAGGTTTAGGGCTGGTGGTGGGTTTCCGTTCCGCGCTAGGGTTAGGGTTAGGGAACGGCAAGGCTTAGGGAACAGGTGAGGGTACGGAAAAGTGGGAGGGTCAGGCTACATGCTGACGCACGGGTCAGTGCCAGCGTACGGGCCAGGAATAGGCAATGGCTTGGGGGTATGCTGTAGGGCTGGTGGTGGGTTTCCGTTCCAGACTAGGGTTAGGGTTAGGGAACGACAAGGCTTAGGGCACAGGTGAGGGTACGGAAACGTGTGAGGGTCAGGCTACGTGCTGAGGCACGGGTCAGTGCCAGCGTACGTGCCAGGAGTAGGCTACGGCGTAGGGTAAGGTTTAGGGCTGCTGATGGGTTTCTGTTCCTGGCTAGGGTGAGGGTGAGGGAACGGCAAGGCTTAGGGCACAGGTGATGGTACGGAAACATGGGAAGGTCAGGCTACGTGCTGACTCACGGGTCAGTGCCAGCGTACTGGCTAGGAGTAGGCTACGGCTTGTGGGTAAGATTTAGGGCTGGTGGTGGGTTTCCATTCAGGGCTAAGGTTAGGGTTAGGGAACGGCAAGGCTTAGGGCACAGGTGAGGGTACGGTATCATGGGAGGGTCAGGCTACGTGCTGAAGCACAGGTCAGTGCCCGCGAACGGGCCAGGTGTAGGCTATGGCATAGGGTAAGGTTTAGGGCTGGTGGTGGGTTTCCGTTCCGGGCTAGGGTTAAGGTTAGGGAACGGCAAGGCTTAGGGCACAGGTGAGGGTACGGAAACATGGGAGGGTCAGGCTACGTGCTGACGCACGGGTTAGTGCCAGCGTACGGGCCAGGAGTAGGCTACGGCGTAGTGTAAGGTGTAGGGCTGGTGGTGGGTTTTCGTTCCGGGCTATGGTTACGGTTAGGGAATGGCAAGGCTTAGGGCACATGTGAGGGTACGGAAACGTGGGAGGGTATGGCTACATGCTGAAGCACGGGTCAGTGCCAGGGTACGGGCAAAGAGTAGGCTACGGCATAGGGTAAGGTGTAGGGCGGGTGGTGCGTTTCCGTTCCGGGCTAGGGTTAGCGTAAGGGAACGGCAAGGCTTAGGGCACAGGTGATGGTTCGCAAAGGTGGGAGGGTCAGGCTACGTGATGACGCACGGGTCAGTGCCAGCATACGGGCCAGGAGTAGGCTACGGCATAGGGAAAGGTGTAGGGCTGGTGGTGGGTTTGCGTTCCGGGCTAGGGTTTGGGATAGGGAACGTCAAGGCTTAGGGCACATGTGAGGGTACGGAAACGTGAGAGTGTCAGGCTACATGCTGACGCACAGGTCAGTGCCAGCGTACGGGCCAGGAGTAGGCTACGGTGTAGCGTATGGTGTAGGGCTGGTGGTGGGTTTCCGTTCCGGGCTAGGGTTAGGGTTAGGGAACGGCAAGGCTTAGGGCACAGTTGAGGGTACGGAAACGTGGGAGGGTCAGGCTACGTGATGATGCACGGGTCAGTGCCAGCGTACTCGCCAGGAGTAAGCTACGGCTTGGGGGTTAGTTGTAGGGCTGGTGGTGTGTTTCCGTTCCGGACTAGGGTTAGGGTTAGGGAACGGTAAGGCTTAGGGCACAGGTGAGGGTACGGAAACGTGTGAGGGTCAGGCTACGTGCTGACGCACGTGTCAGTGCCAGGTACGTGCCAGGAGTAGGCTATGGCGTAGGGCAAGGTGTAGGGCTGGTAGTGCGTTTCCGTTCCGGGCTAGGGTTAGAGTTAGGGAACAGGAAGGCTTAGGGCATAGGTGAGGGTACGGAAACCTGGGAGGGTCAGGCTACGTGCTGACGCACGGTTCAGTGCCAGCGTACGGGCCAGGAGTATGCTATGGCTTGTGGGTTAGGTGTAGGGCTTCTGGTGTGTTTCCGTCCCATACTAGGGTTAGGGTTAGGGAACGGCAAGGCTTAGGGCACAGGTGACGTTACGGTAACGTGGGAAGGTCAGGCTACGTGCTGACGCACAGGGCAGTGCCAGCGTATGGACCACGATTAGGCTACGGCTTGGGGGTAAGGTGTAGGGCTTGTGGTGGGTTTCCGTTCCGCGCTAGGGTTAGGGTTAGGGAACGGCAATGTTTAGGGCACATGTGAGGGTACGGCAACGTGGCAGGGTCAGGATACGTTCTCACGCATGGGTCAGTGCCAGCGTATGGACCAGGAGTAGGCTACGGCTTGGGGGTAAGTTGTACGGCTGGTGGTGGGTTTCTGTTCCGGGCTACAGTTAGGGTTAGTGAACGGCAAAGCTTAGGGCACAGGTGAGGGTACGGAAACGTGGGAGGGTCAGGTTACGTGATGACGCACGGGTCAGTGCCAGCGTACCGGCCAGGAGTAGGCTACGGCTTGGGGGTAAGGTGTAGGGCTGGTGGTGGGTTTCCGTTCCGGTCGAGGGTTAGGGTTAGGGAACGGCAAGGCTTAGGGCACAGGTGAGGGTACCGAAACGTGGGAGGGTCTGGCTACGTGGTGACGCACGGGTCATTGACAGCATTCGGGCCAGGAGTAGGCTACGGCGTAGGGTAAGGTGTAGGGCTGGTGTTGGGTTTCCGTTTCGGGCTACAGTTAGGGTTAGGGAACGGCAAGGCTTACAGCACAGGTGAGGGTACGGAAACGTGAGAGGGTTAGGCTACGTGCTGACGCACGGGTCAGTGCCAGCGTACGGGCCAAGAGTATGCTACGGCGTAGGGTAAGGTGTAGGGCTGGTGGTGGGTTTCCGTTCATGGGCTAGGGTTAGGGTTAGGAAACGGCAAGGCTTAGGGACCAGGTGAGGGTACGGAAACGTGGGAGTGTCAGGCTACGTGCTGACGCATGGTTCAGTGCCAGCATACGGGACAGGTGTAGGCTACGGCGTAGGGAAAGGTTTAGGGCTAGTGGTGGGTTTCCGTTCCGGGCTAGGGTTAGGGTTAGGGAATGGCAAGGCTTAGGGCACAGGTGAGGGTACGAAAACGTGGGAGGGTCAGGTTACGTGCAGACGCACGGGTCAGTGCCAGTGTACCGGCCAGAAGTAGGCTACGGCTTGGTGGTTAGGTGTAGGTCTGATGGTGTGTTTCCGTTCCAGGCTAGGGTTAGTGTTAGGGAACAGCAAGTCTTAGGGCACAGGTGAGGGTACGGAAACGTGGGAGGGTCAGGCTACCTGCTGACGCACGGGTCAGTGCCAGCGTACGGGCCAGGAGTAGGCTACGGCTTGGGGGTTAGGTGTAGGGCTTGTGGTGTGTTTCCGTTCCGTACTAGGGTTAGGGTTAGGGAACGGCAAGGCTTAGGGCACAGGTGAGGTTACGGAAACGTGGGAGGGTCAGGCTACATGCTGACACACGGGTCAGTGCCAGCGTATGGGCCAGGACAAGGCTACGGCATACGATAAGGTGTAGGGCTTGTGGTGGTTTTCCGTGCCGGGCTAGGGTTAGGGTTAGGGAATGGCAAGGCTTAGGGCACAGGTGAGCGTACGGTAACATGGCAGGGTCAGGCTACGTGCTGAAGCACAGGTCAGTGCCCGCGTACGGGCCAGGTGTAGGCTACGGCATAGAGTAAGGTGTAGGTCTGGTGGTGGGTTTCCGTTCTGGGCGAGGGTTAGGGTTAGGGAACGGCAAGGCTTAGGGCACAGGTGAGCGTACGGTAACAAGGGAGGGTCAGGCTACGTGCTGAAGCACAGGTCAGTGCCCGCGTACGGGCCAGGTGTAGGCTACGGCATAGAGTAAGGTGTAGGGCTGTGGTGGGTTTCCCTTCCGGGCTAGGGTTAGGGTTAGGGAACGGCAAGGCTTAGGGCACAGGTGAGGGTACGGAAACGTGGGAGGGTCAGGCTACGTGCTGATGAAAGGGTCAGTGCCTGCGTACGGGCCAGGAATAGGCTACGGCATAGGGAAAGGTGTAGGGCTGGTGGTGGCTTTCTGTTCCGGTCTAGAGTTAGGGTTAGGGAATGGCAAGGCTTAGGGCACAGGTGAGGGTCCGCAAACGTGGGAGGGTCAGGTTACGTGCTGACGCACGGGTCAGTGCCAGCATAAGGTCCAGGAATAGGCTACGGCTTTGGGGTAAGTTTTAGGGCTGGTGGTGGGTTTCCGTTCCGGGCTAGGGTTAGGGATAGGGAACGGCAAGGCTTAGGGCACAGGTGAGGGTACGGAAACGTGGGAGGGTCAGGCTATGTGCTGATGCACGGGTCAGTGCCAGCGTACCAGCCAGGAGTAGGCTACGGCTTGGGGGTTAGGTGTAGGGCTGGTGGTGGGTTTCCGTTCCGGGCTAGGGTTAGGGTTAGGGAACGGCAAGGCTTAGGGCACAGGTGAGGGTACGGAAACGTGGGAGGGTCAGGCTACATGCTGAAGCACGGGTCAGTGCCAGCGTACGGGCCAGGAATAGGCTATGGATCGGGGATAAGCTGTAGGGCTGGTGGCGGGTTTCCGTTCCGGACTAGGGTTAGGGTTAGGGAACGACAAGTCTTAGGGCACAGGTGAGGGTACGGAAACGTGTGAGGGTCAGGCTACGTGCTAACGCACGGGTCAGTGCCACGGTACCGGCCAGGAGTAGGCTATGGTGCAGGGTAAGGTTTAGGGCGGCTGGTGGGTTTCCGTTCTTGGCTAGGGTTAGGGTGAGGGAACGGCAAGGCTTAGGGCACAGGTGAGGGTACGGAAACGTGGGAGGGTCAGTCTACGTGCTGACTCACGGGTCAGTGCCAGCGTACGGGCCAGGAGTAGGCTACGGCGTATGGTAAGGTGTAGGGATTGTGGTGGGTTTCCATTCCGGGCTAGGGTTAGGGTTAGGGAACGGCAAGGCTTAGGGCACAGGTGAGGGTACGGAAACGTGGGAGGGTCAGGCTATATGTTGACGCACGGGTCATTGCCAGCGTATGGGCCAGGACTAGGCTATGGCATACGATAAGGTGTAGGGCTGGTGGTGGGATTCCGTGCTGGGCTCGGGTTAGGGTTAGGGAACGACAGGGCTTAGGGCACAGGTGAGGGTACAGTAACATGGGAGGGTCAGGCTACGTGCTGAAGCACAGGTCAGTGCCCGCGTACGGGCCAGCTGTAGTCTACGGCATAGAGTAAGGTGTAGGGCTGGTGGTGGATTTCTGTTCCGGGCTAGGGTTAGGGTTAGGGAACGGCAAGGCTTAGGGCACAGTTGAGCGTACGGTAACAAGGGAGGGTCAGGCTACGTGCTGAAGCACAGGTCAGTGCCCGCGTACGGGCCAGGTGTAGGCTACGGCATAGAGTAATGTGTAGGGCTGGTGGTGGTTTTCCCTTCTGCGCTAGGGTTAGGGTTAGGGAACGGCAAGGCTTAGGGCACAGGTGAGTGTACGGAAACGTGTGAGGGTCAGGCTACGTGCTGACGCACGTGTCAGTGCCAGCGTACCGCCCAGGAGTAGGCTACGGCTTGGGGGTAAGTTGTAGGGCTGGTGGTGGATTTCCGTTCCGGGCTAGGGTTTGGGTTAGTGAACGGCAAGGCTTAGGGCACAGGTGAGTGTACAGAAACCTGGGAGGGTCAGGCTAAGTGCAGATGAAAGTGTCAGTGCCAGCGTTCGGGCCAGGAGTAGGCTACTGCGTAGGGTAAGGTGTAGGGCTGGTGGTGGTTTTTCGTTCCAGGCTACGGTTAGTGTTAGGGAACGGCAAGGCTTAGGGCCCAGGTGAGGGTACGGAAACGTGGGCGGGTCAGGCTACGTGCTCACGTACGGGTCACTGCCAGCGTATGGACCAGGAGTAGGTTACGGCCTAGGGTCAGGTGTAAGGCTGGTGGTGGGTTTTCGTTCCGGGCTATGGTTAGGGTTAGGGAACGGCAAGGCTTAGGGCACAGGTGAGGGTACGGAAACGTGGGTGGCTCAGGCTACGTGCTGACGCACGGGTCAGTGGCAGCGTACGGGCCAGGAGTAGGCTACGGCTTGTGGGTAAGGTTTAGGGCTGGTGGTGTGTTTCCGTTCCGGGCTAGGGTTAGAGTTAGGGAACGGCAAGGCTTAGGGTACAGGTGAGTGTACGGTAACATGGGAGGTTTAGGCTACGTGCTGAAGCACGGGTCATTACCCGCGTACGGGCCAGGTGTAGGCTACGGCATAGGGTAAGGTGTAGGTCTGGTGGTGGGTTTTCGTTCCGGGCTAGGGTTAGGGTTAGGGAACGGCAAGGCTTAGGGCACAGGTGAGGTTACGGAAACGTGGGAGGGTCAGGCTACGTGCTGACGCACGGGTCAGTGACAGCATATGGGCCAGGAGTAGGCTACGGCGTGGTGGTATGGTGTAGGGCTGGTGGTGGGTTTTTGTTCCAGGCTAGGGTTAGGGTTAGCGAACGTCAATGCTTAGGGCACAGGTGAGGGTACGGAAACGTTGGAGGGTCAGGCTACGTGCTGACGTTCGGGTCAGTGCCAGCGTACGGGCCAGGTATAGGCTACGGCGTAGGATAGAGTGTAGGGCTGGTGGTGGGTTTCCGTTCAGGGGTAGGGTTAGGGTTGGGGATCGGCAAGGCTTAGGGCACAGGTGAGGGTACGGAAACGTGGGAGGGTCAGGCTACGTGCTGACGCACGGGTCAGTCCCAGAGTTCGGGCCAGGAGTAGGCTACGGCGTAGGGTAAGGTGTAGGGCTGGTGGTGGGTTTCCTTTCCAGGCTAGGGTTAGTGTTAGGGAACGGCAATGCTTAGGGCCCAGGTGAGTGTACGGAAACGTGGGAGGTTCAGGGTACGTGCTGACGCACGGGTCAGTGCCAGCGTACGGGCCAGGAGTAGGCTACAGTGTAGGGTAAGGTTTAGGGCTGGTGGTGGGTTTCCGTTCCGGGCTAGGGTTAATGTTAGGGAATGGCAAGGTTTAGGGCACAGGTGAGGGTACAGCAACGTGGCAGGTTCAGGATACGTTCTGACGCACGGGTCAGTGCCAGCGTATGGACCAGGAGTAGGCTAAAGCTTGGGGGTAAGGTGTAGGGCTGTTGGTGGGTTTCCGTTCTGGGCTACAGTTAGGGTTAGGGAACGGCAAAGCTTAGGGCACATGTGAGGGTACGGAAACGTGGGAGGTTCAGGCTACGTGATGACGCACGGGTCAGTGCCAGCGTACCAGCCAGGAGTAGGCTACGGTTTGGTGGTTAGGTGTAGGGCTGGTGGTGGGTTTCCATTCCAGGATAGGGTTAGTGTTAGGGAACAGCAAGGCTTAGGGCACAGCTGAGGGTACGGAAACGTGGGAGGTTCAGGCTACATGCTGACGCATGTGTCAGTGCCAGCGTACGTGCCAGGAGTAGGCTACGGCGTAGGGTAAGGTGTAGGGCTGCTGGTGGGTTTCTATTCCTGTCTAGGGTGAGGGTGAGGGAACGGCAAGGCTTAGGGCACAGGTGATGGTACAGAAACGTGGGAGGGTCAGGCTACGTGCTGACACACGGGTCAGTGCCAGCGTACGGGCCAGGAGTAGGCTACGGCTTGTGGGTAAGTTTTAGGGCTGGTGGTGGGTTTCCGTTCCGGGCTAGGGTTAGGGTTAGGGAACGGCAAGTCTTAGGGCACAGGTGAGGGTACGGTAACATGGGAGGGTCAGTCTACGTGCTGAAGCACAGGTCAGTGCCCGTGTACGGGCCAGGTGTAGGCTACGGCATAGGGTAAGGTGTAGGGCTGGTGGTGGGTTTCCGTTCCGGGCTAGGGTTAAGGTTAGGGAACGGCAAGGCTTAGGGCACAGCTGAGGTTACGGAAACGTGGGAGGGTCAGGCTACGTGCTGACGCACGGGTCAGTGCCAGCATATGGGCCAGGAGTAGGCTACGGCGTGGTGGTAAGTTGTAGGGCTGGTGGTGGGTTTCTGTTCCGGGCTAGGGTTAGGGTTAGGGAACGTCAAGGCTTAGGGCACAGCTGAGGGTACGGAAACGTGGGAGTGTCAGGCTATGTGCTGACGCAAGGCTCAGTGCTAGTGTACGGGCCAGGAATAGGCTATGGCGTAGGGTAGAGTGTAGGGCTGGTGGTGGTTTTCTGTTCCGGGCTAGGGTAGGGTTAGGAAACGGCAAGGCTTAGGGCACAGGTGAGGTTACGGAAACGTGTGAGGGTCAGGCTACGTGCTGACGCACGTGTCAGTGCCAGCGTACCGGCCAGGAGTAGGCTACGGCTTGGGGGTAAGGTGTAGGGCTGGTGGTGGGTTTCCGTTCCGGGCTAGGGTTAGGGTTAGTGAACGGCAAGGCTTAGGGCACAGGTGAGGGTACAGAAACGTGGGAGGGTCAGGCTACGTACTGATGAAAGTGTCAGTGCCTTCGTACGAGCCAGGAATAGGCTACTGCGTAGGGAAAGGTGTAGGGCTGGTGGTGGGATTCCGTTCCGGGCTAGGGTCAGGGTTAGGGAACGGCAAGTCTTAGGGCACAGGTGAGGGTCCGCAAACGTTGGAGGGTCAGACTACGTGCTGAAGCACAGGTCAGTGCCTGCGTATGGGCCAGGTGTAGGCTACGGCATAGGGTAAGGTGTAGGGCTCGTGCTGGGTTTCCGTTCCGGACTAAGGTTAGTGTTAGGGAATGGCAAGGCTTAGGGCCCAGGCGAGGGTACGGAAACGTGGGAGGGTCAGGCTACGTGATGACGCACGGTTCAGTGCCAGCGTACGGGCCAGGAGTAGGCTATGGATTGTGGGTTAGGTGTAGGGTTTGTGGTGTGTTTCCGTCCAATACTAGGGTTAGGGTTAGGGAACGGCAAGGCTTAGGGCACAGGTGAGTGTACGGTAATGTGGGAAGTTCAGGCTACGTGCTGACGCACAGGTCAGTGCCAGCGTATGGACCAGGAGTAGGCTACGGCTTGGGGGTAAGTTGTAGGGCTGGTGGTGGGTTTCCGTTCCGGGCTAGGGTTAGGGTTAGGGAACGGCAAGGCTTAGGGCACAGGTGAGGGTACGGAAACGTGGGAGGGTCAGGCTACGTGCTGATGAAAGTTTCAGTGCCTGCGTACGGGCCAGGAATAGGCTACGGCGTAGGGAAAGGTATAGGGCTGGTGGTGGGTTTCTGTTCCGGGTTAGGGTTAGGGTTAGGGAACGGCAAGGCTTAGGGCACAGGTGAGGTTACGGAAACGTGGGAGGGTCAGGCTACATGCTGACACACGGGTCAGTGCCAGCGTATGGGACAGGACTAGGCTATGGCATACGATAAGGTGTAGGGCTGGTGGTGGGATTCCGTGCCGGGCTCGGGTTAGGGTTAGGGAACGGCAAGGCTTAGGGCACAGGTGAGGGTACAGTAACATGGGAGGGTCAGGCTACGTGCTGAAGCACAGGTCAGTGCCCGCGTACGGGCCAGGTGTAGTCTACGGCATAGAGTAAGGTGTAGGGCTGGTGGTGGTTTTCTGTTCCGGGCTAGGGTTAGGGTTAGGGAACGGCAAGGCTTAGGGCACAGGTGAGCGTACGGTAACAAGGGAGGGTCAGGCTACATGCTGAAGCACAGGTCAGTGCCCGCGTACGGGCCAGGTGTAGGCTACGGCATAGAGTAAGGTGTAGGGCTGGTGGTTGTTTTCCCTTCTGCGCTAGGGTTAGGGTTAGGGAACGGCAAGGCTTAGGGCACAGGTGAGGGTATGGAAACGTGGGAGGGTCAGGCTACGTGCTGATGAAAGGGTCAGTGCCTGCGTACGGGCCAGGAATAGGCTACGGCATAGGGAAAGGTGTAGGGCTGGTGGTGGGTTTCCGTTCCGGTCTAGGGTTAGGGTTAGGGAATGGCAAGGCTTAGGGCACAGGTGAGGGTCCGCAAACGTGGGAGGGTCAGGCTACGTGCTGACGCACGGGTCAGTGCCAGCATAAGGTCCAGGAATAGGCTACGGCTTTGGGGTAAGTTTTAGGGCTGGTGGTGGGTTTCCGTTCCGGGCTAGGGTTAGGGATAGGGAACGGCAAGGCTTAGGGCACAGGTGAGGGTACGGAAACGTGGGAGGGTCAGGCTACGTGCTGATGCATGGGTCAGTGCCAGCGTACCAGCCAGGAGTAGGCTACGGCTTGGGGGTTAGGTGTAGGGCTGGTGGTGGGTTTCCGTTCTGGGCTAGGTTTAGGGTTAGGGAACGGCAAGGCTTAGGGCACAGGTGAGGGTACGGAAACGTGGGAGGGTCAGGCTACATGCTGAAGCACGGGTCAGTGCCAGCGTACGGGCCAGGAATAGGCTATGGATCGGGGGTAAGCTGTAGGGCTGGTGGTGGGTCTCCGTTCCGGACTAGGGTTAGGGTTAGGGAACGACAAGGCTTAGGGCACAGGTGAGGGTACGGAAACGTGTGAGGGTCAGGCTACGTGCTGACGCACGTGTCAGTGCCACCGTACGGGCCAGGAGTAGGCTATGGTGTAGGGTAAAGTTTAGGGCGGCTGGTGGGTTTCCGTTCTTGGCTAGGGTTAGGGTGAGGGAACGGCAAGGCTTAGGGCACAGGTGAGGGTACGGAAACGTGGGAGGGTCAGTCTACGTGCTGACTCACGGGTCAGTGCCAGCGTACGGGCCAGGAGTAGGCTACGGCGTATGGTAAAGTGTAGGGATTGTGGTGGGTTTCCGTTCCGGGCTAGGGTTAGGGTTAGGGAATGGCAAAGCTTAGGGCACAGGTGAGGGTACGGAAACGTGGGAGGGTCAGGCTATATGTTGACGCACGGGTCAGTGCCAGCGTATGGGCCAGGACTAGGCTACGGCATACGATAAGGTGTAGGGCCGGAGGTGGGATTCCGTGCTGGGCTCGGGTTAGGGTTAGGGAACGGCAAGGCTTAGGGCACAGGTGAGGGTACAGTAACATGGGAGGGTCAGGCTACGTGCTGAAACACAGGTCAGTGCCCGCGTACGGGCCAGGTGTAGTCTACGGCATAGAGTAAGGTGTAGGGCTGGTGGTGGTTTTCTGTTCCGGGCTAGGGTTAGGGTTAGGGAACCTCAAGGCTTAGGGCACAGGTGAGGGTACGGAAACGTGGGAGGGTCAGGCTACGTGCTGACGCACGTCTCAGTGCCAGTGTACGGGCCAGGAATAGGCTATGGCGTAGGGTAGAGTGTAGGGCTGGTGGTGGGTTTCTGTTCCGGGCTAGGGTTAGGGTTAGGAAACGGCAAGGCTTAGGGCACAGGTGAGGGTACGGAAACGTGTGAGGGTCAGGCTACGTGCTGACGCACGTGTCAGTGCCTGCGTACCGGCCAGGAGTAGGCTACGGCTTGGGGGTAAGTTGTAGGGCTGGTGGTGGGTTTCCGTTCCGGGCTAGGGTTAGGGTTAGTGAACGGCAAGGCTTAGGGCACAGGTGAGGGTACAGAAACCTGGGAGGGTCAGGCTAAGTGCAGATGAAAGTGTCAGTGCCTGCGTACGAGCCAGGAATAGGCTACGGCGTAGGGAAAGGTGTAGGGCTGGTGGTGGTTTTCCGTTCCGGGCTAGGGTTAGGGTTAGGGAACGGCAAGGCTTAGGGCACATTTGAGGGTACGGAAACTTGGGAGGGTCAGGCTACGTGCTGACGCACGTGTCAGTGCCAGCGTTCGGGCCAGGAGTTGGCTACTGCGTAGGGTAAGGTGTAGGGCTGGTGGTGGGTTTTCGTTCAAGGCTACGGTTAGTGTTAGGGAACGGCAAGGCTTAGGGCCCAGGTGAGGGTACGGAAACGTGGGAGTGTCAAACTAAATGCTGACACACGGGTTAGTGCGAGCGTACGGGCGAGGAGTAGGCTACGGAGTAGGGAAAGGTTTAGGGCTGGTGGTGGTTTTCCGTTCCGGGCTAGGGTTAGGGTTAGGAAACGGCAAGTCTTAGGGCACAGGTGAGGGTACGGAAACGTGGGCGGGTCAGGCTACGTGCTCACGTACGGGTCACTGCCAGCGTATGGACCAGGAGTAGGCTACGGCGTAGGGTCAGGTGTAAGGCTGGTGGTGGGTTTTCGTTCCGGGCTAGGGTTAGGGTTAGGGAACGGCAAGGCTTAGGGCACAGGTTAGGTTACGGAAACGTGGGAGGGTCAGGCTACGTGCTGACGCACGGGTCAGTGACAGCATATGGGCCAGGAGTAGGCTACGGCGTGGTGGTATGATTTAGGGCTGGTGGTGGGTTTTTGTTCCGGGCTAGGGTTAGGGTTAGCGAAAGTCAATTCTTAGGGCACAGGTGAGGGTACGGAAACGTTGGAGGGTCAGGCTACGTGCTGACGTTCGGGTCAGTGCCAGCGTACGGGCCAGGTATAGGCTACGGCGTAGGATAGAGTGTAGGGCTGGTGGTGGGTTTCCGTTCAGGGCTAGGGTTAGGGTTACGGAACGGCAAGGCTTAGGGCACAGGTGAGGGTACGGAAACGTGGGAGGGTCAGGCTACGTGCTGACGCACGCGTCAGTGCCAGCGTACGGGCCAGGAATAGGCTACGGCGTAGGGTAAGGTTTAGTGCTGGTGGTGGGTTTCCGTTCCAGGCTAGGTTTAGGGTTAGGGAACGGCAAGGCTTAGGGCACAGGTGATGGTACGGAAACGTGGGAGGGTCAGGCTACATGCTGACGCACGGGTCAGTGCCAGCGTACGGGCCAGGAGTAGGCTACGGCTTGTGGGTAAGGTTTAGGGCTGGTGGTGGGTTTCCGTTCCGGGCTAGGGTTAGGGTAAGGGAACAGCAAGGCTTAGAGCACAGGTGAGGGTACGGTAACATGGTAGGGTCAGGCGACGTGCTGAAGCACAGGCTATTACCCCCGTACGGGCCAGGTATAGGCTACATCAAAGGGTAAGGTGTAGGGCTGGTAGTGGGTTTCTGTTCCGGGCTAGGGTTAGGTTTAGGGAACGGCAAGGCTTAGGGCACAGGTGAGGTTACGGAAACGTGGGAGAGTCAGGCTATGTGCTGACGCACGGATCTGTGCCAGCATATGGGCCAGGAGTAGCCTACGGCGTGGTCGTAAGGTGTAGGGCTGGTAGTGGGTTTCTGTTCCAGGCTAGGGTTAGGGTTAGCGAACGTCAAGGCTTAGGGCACACGTGAGGGTACGGGAACTTGGGAGGGTCAGGCTACGTGCTGACGCAAGGATCAGTGCCAGCGTATGGGCCAGGAATATGCTACGGCGTAGGGTAGAGTGTAGGGCTGGTGGTTGGATTCTGTTCTGGGCTAGGGTTAGGGTTAGGGAACGGCAAAGCTTAGGGCACAGGTGAGGGTACGGAAACGTGGGAGGGTCAGGGTACGTGCTGACGCACGTGTCAGTGCCAGCGTACCGGCCAGGAGTAGGCTATGGCTTGGGGGTTAGATGTAGGGCTGGTGGTGGGTTTCCATTCAAGGCTAGGGTTATGGTTAGGGAACAGCAAGGCTTAGGGCACAGGTGAGGGTACGGAAACGTGGGAGGGTCAGGCTACATGGTGACGCACGGGTCAGTGCCAGCGTACGGTGCAGGAGTAGGCTATGGTTTGGGCGTTAGATTTAGGGCTGGTGGTGGGTTTCCATTCCGTACTAGGGTTAGGGTTAGGGAACGGCAAGCCTTAGGTCACAGGTGAGGGTATGGAAATGTGGTAAGGTCAGGCTAAGTGCTGACGCACATGTCAGTGCCTGTGTACGGGCCAGGAGTAGGCGACGGCGTAGGGTAAGGTGTAGGGCTGGTGGTGGGTTTCCGTTGCGGTCTAGGGTTAGGGTTAGGGAACGGCAAGGCTTAGGGCACAGGTGAGGGTACGGAAACGTGGGAGGGTCAGGCTACGTGCTGACGCACGGGTCAGTCCCAGAGTTCGGGCCAGGAGTAGGCTACGGCGTAGGGTAAGGTGTAGGGCTGGTGGTGGGTTTCCTTTCCAGGCTAGGGTTAGTGTTAGGGAACGGCAATGCTTAGGGCCCAGGTGAGTGTACGGAAACGTGGGAGGTTCAGGCTACGTGCTGACGCACGGGTCAGTGCCAGCGTACGGGCCAGGAGTAGGCTACAGCGTAGGGTAAGGTTTAGGGCTCGTGGTGGGTTTCCTTTCCGGGCTAGGGTTAATGTTAGGGAATGGCAAGGTTTAGGGCACAGGTGAGGGTACAGCAACGTGGCAGGTTCAGGATACGTTCTGACGCACGGGTCAGTGCCAGCGTATGGACCAGGAGTAGGCTAAAGCTTGGGGGTAAGGTGTAGGGCTGTTGGTGGGTTTCCGTTCCGGGCTACAGTTAGGGTTAGGGAACGGCAAAGCTTAGGGCACATGTGAGGGTACGGAAACGTGGGAGGTTCAGGCTACGTGATGACGCACGGGTCAGTGCCAGTGTACCGGCCAGGAGTAGGCTACGGTTTGGTGGTTAGGTGTAGGGCTGGTGGTGGGTTTCCATTCCAGGATAGGGTTAGTGTTAGGGAACAGCAAGGCTTAGGGCACAGCTGAGGGTACGGAAACTTGGGAGGTTCAGGCTACATGCTGACGCATGTGTCAGTGCCAGCGTACGTGCCAGGAGTAGGCTACGGCGTAGGGTAAGGTGTAGGGCTGCTGGTGGGTTTCTATTCCTGGCTAGGGTGAGGGTGAGGGAACGGCAAGGCTTAGGGCACAGGTGATGGTACAGAAACGTGGGAGGGTCAGGCTACGTGCTGACACATGGGTCAGTGCCAGCGTACGGGCCAGGAATAGGCTACGGCGTAGGGAAAGGTGTAGGGCTGGTGGTGGCTTTCCGTTCCGGGCTCGGGTTAGGGTTAGGGAACGGCAAGGCTTAGGGCACAGGTGAGGGTACAGTAACATGGGAGGGTCAGGCTACGTGCTGAAGCACAGGTCAGTGCCCGCGTACGGGCCAGGTGTAGTCTACGGCATAGAGTAAGGTGTAGGGCTGGTGGTGGTTTTCTGTTCCGGGCTAGGGTTAGGGTTAGGGAACGGCAAGGCTTAGGGCACAGGTGAGCGTACGGTAACAAGGGAGGGTCAGGCTACGTGCTGAAGCACAGGTCAGTGCCCGCGTACGGGCCAGGTGTAGGCTACGGCATAGAGTAAGGTGTAGGGCTGGTGGTGGTTTTCCCATCTGCGCTAGGGTTAGGGTTAGGGAACGGCAAGGCTTAGGGCACAGGTGAGGGTACGGAAACGTGGGAGGGTCAGGCTACGTGCTGATGAAAGGGTCAGTGCCTGCGTACGGGCCAGGAATAGGCTACGGCATAGGGAAAGGTGTAGGGCTGGTGGTGGGTTTCCGTTCCGGTCTAGGGTTAGGGTTAGGGAATGGCAAGGCTTAGGGCACAGGTGAGGGTCCGCAAACGTGGGAGGGTCAGGCTACGTGCTGACGCACGGGTCAGTGCCAGCATAAGGTCCAGGAATAGGCTACGGCTTTGGGGTAAGTTTTAGGGCTGGTGGTGGGTTTCCGTTCCGGGCTAGGGTTAGGGATAGGGAACGGCAAGGCTTAGGGCACAGGTGAGGGTACGGAAACGTGGGAGGGTCAGGCTACGTGCTGATGCATGGGTCAGTGCCAGCGTACCAGCCAGGAGTAGGCTACGGCTTGGGGGTTAGGTGTAGGGCTGGTGGTGGGTTTCCGTTCCGGGCTAGGTTTAGGGTTAGGGAACGGCAAGGCTTAGGGCACAGGTGAGGGTACGGAAACGTGGGAGGGTCAGGCTACATGCTGAAGCACGGGTCAGTGCCAGAGTACGGGCCAGGAATAGGCTATGGATCGGGGGTAAGCTGTAGGGCTGGTGGTGGGTCTCCGTTCCGGACTAGGGTTAGGGTTAGGGAACGACAAGGCTTAGGGCACAGGTGAGGGTACGGAAACGTGTGAGGGTCAGGCTACGTGCTGACGCACGGGTCAGTGCCACCGTACGGGCCAGGAGTAGGCTATGGTGTAGGGTAAGGTTTAGGGCGGCTGGTGGGTTTCCGTTCTTGGCTAGGGTTAGGGTGAGGGAACGGCAAGGCTTAGGGCACAGGTGAGGGTACGGAAACGTGGGAGGGTCAGTCTACGTGCTGACTCACGGGTCAGTGCCAGCGTACGGGCCAGGAGTAGGCTACGGCGTATGGTAAAGTGTAGGGATTGTGGTGGGTTTCCGTTCCGGGCTAGGGTTAGGGTTAGGGAACGGCAAGGCTTAGGGCACAGGTGAGGTTACGGAAACGTGGGAGGGTCAGGCTACATGCTGACACACGGGTCAGTGCCAGCGTATGGGCCAGGACTATGCTATGGCATACGATAAGGTGTAGGGCTTGTGGTGGTTTTCCGTGCCGGGCTAGGGTTAGGGTTAGGGAATGGCAAGGCTTAGGGCACAGGTGAGCGTACGGTAACATGGCAGGGTCAGGCTACGTGCTGAAGCACAGGTCAGTGCCCGCGTACGGGCCAGGTGTAGGCTACGGCATAGAGTAAGGTGTAGGTCTGGTGGTGGGTTTCCGTTCTGGGCTAGGGTTAGGGTTAGGGAACGGCAAGGCTTAGGGCACAGGTGAGCGTACGGTAACAAGGGAGCGTCAGGCTACGTGCTGAAGCACAGGTCAGTGCCCGCGTACGGGCCAGGTGTAGGCTACGGCATAGAGTAAGGTGTAGGGCTGTGGTGGGTTTCCCTTCTGGGCTAGGGTTAGGGTTAGGGAACGGCAAGGCTTAGGGCACAGATGAGGGTACGGAAACGTGGGAGGGTCAGGCTACGTGCTGATGAAAGGGTCAGTGCCTGCGTACGGGCCAGGAATAGGCTACGGCGTAGGGAAAGGTGTAGGGCTGGTGGTGGCTTTCCGTTCCGGTCTAGGGTTAGGTTTAGGGAATGGCAAGGCTTAGGGCACAGGTGAGGGTCCGCAAACGTGGGAGGGTCAGGCTACGTGCTGACGCACGGGTCAGTGCCAGCGTACGGGCCAGGAATAGGCTACGGCATAGGGTAAGGTTTAGTGCTGGTGGTGGGTTTCCGTTCCGGGCTAGGTTTAGGGTTAGGGAACGGCAAGGCTGAGGGCACAGGTGATGGTACGGAAACGTGGGAGGGACAGGCTACGTGCTGACGCACGGGTCAGTGCCAGCGTACGGGCCAGGAGTAGGCTACGGCTTGTGGGTAAGGTTTAGGGCTGGTGGTGGGTTTCCGTTCCGGGCTAGGGTTAGGGTAAGGGAACAGCAAGGCTTAGAGCACAGGTGAGGGTACGGTAACATGGTAGGGTCAGGCTACGTGCTGAAGCACAGGCTATTACCCGCGTATGGGCCAGGTATAGGCTACATCAAAGGGTAAGGTGTAGGGCTGGTAGTGGGTTTCTGTTCCGGGCTAGGGTTAGGTTTAGGGAACGGCAAGGCTTAGGGCACAGGTGAGGTTACGGAAACGTGGGAGAGTCAGGCTATGTGCTGACGCACAGGTCTGTGCCAGCATATGGGCCAGGAGTAGGCTACGGCGTGGTCGTAAGGTGTTGGGCTGGTAGTGGGTTTCTGTTCCAGGCTAGGGTTAGGGTTAGCGAACGTCAAGGCTTAGGGCAAAGGTGAGGGTACGGGAACTTGGGAGGGTCAGGCTACGTGCTGACGCAAGGATCAGTGCCAGCGTATGGGCCAGGAATATGCTACGGCGTAGGGTAGAGTGTAGGGCTGGTGGTTGGATTCTGTTCCGGGCTAGGGTTAGGGTTAGGGAACGGCAAAGCTTAGGGCACAGGTGAGGGTACGGAAACGTGGGAGGGTCAGGGTACGTGCTGACGCACGTGTCAGTGCCAGCGTACCGGCCAGGAGTAGGCTACGGCTTGGGGGTTAGATGTAGGGCTGCTGGTGGGTTTCCATTCAAGGCTAGGGTTATGGTTAGGGAACAGCAAGGCTTAGGGCACAGGTGAGGGTACGGAAACGTGGGAGGGTCAGGCTACATGGTGACGCACGGGTCAGTGCCAGCGTACGGTGCAGGAGTAGGCTATGGTTTGGGCGTTAGATTTAGGGCTGGTGGTGGGTTTCCATTCCGTACTAGGGTTAGGGTTAGGGAACGGCAAGCCTTAGGTCACAGGTGAGGGTATGGAAATGTGGTAAGGTCAGGCTAAGTGCTGACGCACATGTCAGTGCCTGTGTACGGGCCAGGAGTAGGCGACGGCGTAGGGTAAGGTGTAGGGCTGGTGGTGGGTTTCCGTTGCGGTCTAGGGTTAGGGTTTGGGAACGGCAAGGCTTAGGGCACAGGTGAGGGTACAGAAACGTGGGAGGGTCAGGCTACGTGCTGACGCACGGGTCAGTCCCAGAGTTCGGGCCAGGAGTAGGCTACGGCGTAGGGTAAGGTGTAGGGCTGGTGGTGGTTTTCATTTCCAGGCTAGGGTTAGTGTTAGGGAACGGCAATGCTTAGGGCCCAGGTGAGTGTACGGAAACGTGGGAGGTTCAGGCTACGTGCTGACGCACGGGTCAGTGCCAGCGTACGGGCCAGGAGTAGGCTACAGCGTAGGGTAAGGTTTAGGGCTGGTGGTGGGTTTCCGTTCCGGGCTAGGGTTAGGGTTAGGGAATGGCAAGGTTTAGGGCACAGGTGAGGGTACAGCAACGTGGCAGGTTCAGGATACATTCTGACGCACGGGTCAGTGCCAGCGTATGGACCAGGAGTAGGCTAAAGCTTGGGGGTAAGGTGTAGGGCTGTTGGTGGGTTTCCGTTCCGGGCTACAGTTAGGGTTAGGGAACGGCAAAGCTTAGGGCACATGTGAGGGTACGGAAACGTGGGAGGTTCAGGCTACGTGATGACGCACGGGTCAGTGCCAGCGTACCAGCCAGGAGTAGGCTACGGTTTGGTGGTTAGGTGTAGGGCTGGTGGTGGGTTTCCATTCCAGGATAGGGTTAGTGTTAGGGAACAGCAAGGCTTAGGGCACAGCTGAGGGTACGGAAACGTGGGAGGTTCAGGCTACATGCTGACACATGTGTCAGTGCCAGCGTATGTGCCAGGAGTAGGCTACGGCGTAGGGTAAGGTGTAGGGCTGCTGGTGGGTTTCTATTCCTGGCTAGGGTGAGGGTGAGGGAACGGCAAGGCTTAGGGCACAGGTGATGGTACAGAAACGTGGGAGGGTCAGGCTACGTGCTGACACACGGGTCAGTGCCAGCGTACGGGCCAGGAGTAGGCTACGGCTTGTGGGTAAGTTTTAGGGCTGGTGGTGGGTTTCCGTTCCGGGCTAGGGTTAGGGTTAGGGAACGGCAAGTCTTAGGGCACAGGTGAGGGTACGGTAACATGGGAGGGTCAGTCTACGTGCTGAAGCACAGGTCAGTGCCCGTGTACGGGCCAGGTGTAGGCTACGGCATAGGGTAAGGTGTAGGGCTGGTGGTGGGTTTCCGTTCCGGGCTAGGGTTAAGGTTAGGGAACGGCAAGGCTTAGGGCACAGCTGAGGTTACGGAAACGTGGGAGGGTCAGGCTACGTGCTGACGCACGGGTCAGTGCCAGCATATGGGCCAGGAGTAGGCTACGGCGTGGTGGTAAGTTGTAGGGCTGGTGGTGGGTTTCTGTTCCGGGCTAGGGTTAGGGTTAGGGAACGTCAAGGCTTAGGGCACAGCTGAGGGTACGGAAACGTGGGAGGGTCAGGCTATGTGCTGACGCACGGCTCAGTGCCAGTGTACGGGCCAGGAATAGGCTATGGCGTAGGGTAGAGTGTAGGGCTGGTGGTGGGTTTCTGTTCCGGGCTAGGGTTAGGGTTAGGAAACGGCAAGGCTTATGGCACAGGTGAGGTTACGGAAACGTGTGAGGGTCAGGCTACGTGCTGACGCACGTGTCAGTGCCAGCGTACCGGCCAGGAGTAGGCTACGGCTTGGGGGTAAGGTGTAGGGCTGGTGGTGGGTTTCCGTTCCGGGCTAGGGTTAGGGTTAGTGAACGGCAAGGCTTAGGGCACAGGTGAGGGTACAGAAACGTGGGAGGGTCAGGGTACGTACTGATGAAAGTGTCAGTGCCTTCGTACGAGCCAGGAATAGGCTACGGCGTAGGGAAAGGTGTAGGGCTTGTGGTGGCTTTCCGTTCCGGGCTAGGGTTAGGGTTAGGGAACGGCAAGTCTTAGGGCACAGGTGAGGGTCCGCAAACGTTGGAGGGTCAGACTACGTGCTGAAGCACAGGTCAGTGCCTGCGTATGGGCCAGGTGTAGGCTACGGCGTAGGGTAAGGTGTAGGGCTCGTGCTGGGTTTCCGTTCCGGACTAAGGTTAGTGTTAGGGAATGGCAAGGCTTAGGGCCCAGGCGAGGGTATGGAAACGTGGGAGGGTCAGGCTACGTGATGACGCACGGTTCAGTGCCAGCGTACGGGCCAGGAGTATGCTATGGATTGTGGGTTAGGTGTAGGGTTTGTGGTGTGTATCCGTCCAATACTAGGGTTAGGGTTAGGGAACGGCAAGGCTTAGGGCACAGGTGAGGGTACGGTAATGTGGGAAGTTCAGGCTACGTGCTGACGCACAGGTCAGTGCCAGCGTATGGACCAGGAGTAGGCTACGGCTTGGGGGTAAGTTGTAGGGCTGGTGGTGGGTTTCCGTTCCGGGCTAGGGTTAGGGTTAGGGAACGGCAAGGCTTAGGGCACAGGTGAGGGTACGGAAACGTGGGAGGGTCAGGCTACGTGCTGATGAAAGGGTCAGTGCCTGCGTACGGGCCAGGAATAGGCTACGGCGTAGGGAAAGGTATAGGGCTGGTGGTGGGTTTCTGTTCCGGGTTAGGGTTAGGGTTAGGGAACGGCAAGGCTTAGGGCACAGGTGAGGTTACGGAAACGTGTGAGGTTCAGGCTACATGCTGACACACGGGTCAGTGCCAGCGTATGGGCCAGGACTAGGCTATGGCATACGATAAGGTGTAGGGCTGGTGGTGGGATTCCGTGCCGGGCTCGGGTTAGGGTTAGGGAACGGCAAGGCTTAGGGCACAGGTGAGGGTACAGTAACATGGGAGGGTCAGGCTACGTGCTGAAGCACAGGTCAGTGCCCGCGTACGGGCCAGGTGTAGTCTACGGCATAGAGTAAGGTGTAGGGCTGGTGGTGGTTTTCTGTTCCGGGCTAGGGTTAGGGTTAGGGAACGGCAAGGCTTAGGGCACAGGTGAGCGTACGGTAACAAGGGAGGCTCAGGCTACGTGCTGAAGCACAGGTCAGTGCCCGCGTACGGGCCAGGTGTAGGCTACGGCATAGAGTAAGGTGTAGGGCTGGTGGTGGTTTTCCCTTCTGCGCTAGGGTTAGGGTTAGGGAACGGCAAGGCTTAGGGCACAGGTGAGGGTACGGAAACGTGGGAGGGTCAGGCTACGTGCTGATGAAAGGGTCAGTGCCTGCGTACGGGCCAGGAATAGGCTACGGCATAGGGAAAGGTGTAGGGCTGGTGGTGGGTTTCCGTTCCGGTCTAGGGTTAGGGTTAGGGAATGGCAAGGCTTAGGGCACAGGTGAGGGTCCGCAAACGTGGGAGGGTCAGGCTACGTGCTGACGCACGGGTCAGTGCCAGCATAAGGTCCAGGAATAGGCTACGGCTTTGGGGTAAGTTTTAGGGCTGGTGGTGGGTTTCCGTTCCGGGCTAGGGTTAGGGATAGGGAACGGCAAGGCTTAGGGCACAGGTGAGGGTACGGAAACGTGGGAGGGTCAGGCTACGTGCTGATGCATGGGTCAGTGCCAGCGTACCAGCCAGGAGTAGGCTACGGCTTGGGGGTTAGGTGTAGGGCTGGTGGTGGGTTTCCGTTCTGGGCTAGGGTTAGGGTTAGGGAACGGCAAGGCTTAGGGCACAGGTGAGGGTACGGAAACGTGGGAGGGTCAGGCTACATGCTGAAGCACGGGTCAGTGCCAGCGTACGGGCCAGGAATAGGCTATGGATCGGGGGTAAGCTGTAGGGCTGGTGGTGGGTCTCCGTTCCGGACTAGGGTTAGGGTTAGGGTTAGGGAACGGCAAGGCTTAGGGTACAGGTGAGTGTACGGTAACATGGGAGGTTTAGGCTACGTGCTGAAGCACGGGTCACTACCCGCGTACGGGCCAGGTGTAGGCTACGGCATCGGGTAAGGTGTAGGTCTGGTGGTGGGTTTTCGTTCCGGGCTAGGGTTAGGGTTAGGGAACGGCAAGGCTTAGGGCACAGGTGAGGTTACGGAAACGTGGGAGGGTCAGGCTACGTGCTGACGCACGGGTCAGTGACAGCATATGGGCCATGAGTAGGCTACGGCGGGGTGGTATGGTTTAGGGCTGGTGGTGGGTTTTTGTTCCGGGCTAGGGTTAGGGTTAGCGAAAGTCAATTCTTAGGGCACAGGTGAGGGTACGGAAACGTTGGAGGGTCAGGCTACGTGCTGACGTTCGGGTCAGTGCCAGCGTACGGGCCAGGTATAGGCTACGGCGTAGGATAGAGTGTAGGGCTGGTGGTGGGTTTCCGTTCAGGGCTAGGGTTAGGGTTAGGGAACGGCAAGGCTGAGGGCACAGGTGATGGTACGGAAACGTGGGAGGGTCAGGCTACGTGCTGACGCACGGGTCAGTGCCAGCGTACGGGCCAGGAGTAGGCTACGGCTTGTGGGTAAGGTTTAGGGCTGGTGGTGGGTTTCCGTTCAGGGCTAGGGTTAGGGTAAGGGAACAGCAAGGCTTAGAGCACAGGTGAGGGTACGGTAACATGGTAGGGTCAGGCGACGTGCTGAAGCACAGGCTATTACCCGCGTACGGGCCAGGTATAGGCTACATCAAAGGGTAAGGTGTAGGGCTGGTAGTGGGTTTCTGTTCCGGGCTAGGGTTAGGTTTAGGGAACGGCAAGGCTTAGGGCACAGGTGAGGTTACGGAAACGTGGGAGAGTCAGGCTATGTGCTGACGCACGGGTCTGTGCCAGCATATGGGCCAGGAGTAGGCTACGGCGTGGTCGTAAGGTGTAGGGCTGGTAGTGGGTTTCTGTTCCAGGCTAGGGTTAGGGTTAGCGAACGTCAAGGCTTAGGGCACACGTGAGGGTACGGGAACTTGGGAGGGTCAGGCTACGTGCTGACGCAAGGATCAGTGCCAGCGTATGGGCCAGGAATATGCTACGGCGTAGGGTAGAGTGTAGGGCTGGTGGTTGGATTCTGTTCCGGGCTAGGGTTAGGGTTAGGGAACGGCAAAGCTTAGGGCACAGGTGAGGGTACGGAAACGTGGGAGGGTCAGGGTACGTGCTGACGCACGTGTCAGTGCCAGCGTACCGGCCAGGAGTAGGCTATGGCTTGGGGGTTAGATGTAGGGCTGGTGGTGGGTTTCCATTCAAGGCTAGGGTTATGGTTAGGGAACAGCAAGGCTTAGGGCACAGGTGAGGGTACGGAAACGTGGGAGGGTCAGGCTACATGGTGACGCACGGGTCAGTGCCAGCGTACGGTGCAGGAGTAGGCTATGGTTTGGGCGTTAGATTTAGGGCTGGTGGTGGGTTTCCATTCCGTACTAGGGTTAGGGTTAGGGAACGGCAAGCCTTAGGTCACAGGTGAGGGTATGGAAATGTGGTAAGATCAGGCTAAGTGCTGACGCACATGTCAGTGCCTGTGTACGGGACAGGAGTAGGCGACGGCGTAGGGTAAGGTGTAGGGCTGGTGGTGGGTTTCCGTTGCGGTCTAGGGTTAGGGTTAGGGAACGGCAAGGCTTAGGGCACAGGTGAGGGTACGGAAACGTGGGAGGGTCAGGCTACGTGCTGACGCACGGGTCAGTCCCAGAGTTCGGGCCAGGAGTAGGCTACGGCGTAGGGTAAGGTGTAGGGCTGGTGGTGGGTTTCCTTTCCAGGCTAGGGTTAGTGTTAGGGAACGGCAATGCTTAGGGCCCAGGTGAGTGTACGGAAACGTGGGAGGTTCAGGCTACGTGCTGACGCACGGGTCAGTGCCAGCGTACGGGCCAGGAGTAGGCTACAGCGTAGGGTAAGGTTTAGGGCTGGTGGTGGGTTTCCGTTCCGGGCTAGGGTTAATGTTAGGGAATGGCAAGGTTTAGGGCACAGGTGAGGGTACAGCAACGTGGCAGGTTCAGGATACGTTCTGACGCACGGGTCAGTGCCAGCGTATGGACCAGGAGTAGGCTAAAGCTTGGGGGTAAGGTGTAGGGCTGTTGGTGGGTTTCCGTTCCGGGCTACAGTTAGGGTTAGGGAACGGCAAAGCTTAGGGCACATGTGAGGGTACGGAAACGTGGGAGGTTCAGGCTACGTGATGACGCACGGGTCAGTGCCAGCGTACCGGCCAGGAGTAGGCTACGGTTTGGTGGTTAGGTGTAGGGCTGGTGGTGGGTTTCCATTCCAGGATAGGGTTAGTGTTAGGGAACAGCAAGGCTTAGGGCACAGCTGAGGGTACGGAAACGTGGGAGGTTCAGGCTACATGCTGACGCATGTGTCAGTGCCAGCGTACGTGCCAGGAGTAGGCTACGGCGTAGGGTAAGGTGTAGGGCTGCTGGTGGGTTTCTATTCCTGGCTAGGGTGAGGGTGAGGGAACGGCAAGGCTTAGGGCACAGGTGATGGTACAGAAACGTGGGAGTGTCAGGCTACGTGCTGACACACGGGTCAGTGCCAGCGTACGGGCCAGGAGTAGGCTACGGCTTGTGGGTAAGTTTTAGGGCTGGTGGTGGGTTTCCGTTCCGGGCTAGGGTTAGGGTTAGGGAACGGCAAGTCTTAGGGCACAGGTGAGGGTACGGTAACATGGGAGGGTCAGTCTACGTGCTGAAGCACAGGTCAGTGCCCGTGTACGGGCCAGGTGTAGGCTACGGCATAGGGTAAGGTGTAGGGATGGTGGTGGGTTTCCGTTCCGGGCTAGGGTTAAGGTTAGGGAACGGCAAGGCTTAGGGCACAGCTGAGGTTACGGAAACGTGGGAGGGTCAGGCTACGTGCTGACGCACGGGTCAGTGCCAGCATATGGGCCAGGAGTAGGCTACGGCGTGGTGGTAAGTTGTAGGGCTGGTGGTTGGTTTCTGTTCTGGGCTAGGGTTAGGGTTAGGGAATGTCAAGGCTTAGGGCACAGCTGAGGGTACGGAAACGTGGGAGGGTCAGGCTATGTGCTGACGCACGGCTCAGTGCCAGTGTACGGGCCAGGAATAGGCTATGGCATAGGGTAGAGTGTAGGGCTGGTGGTGGGTTTCTGTTCCGGGCTAGGGTTAGGGTTAGGAAACGGCAAGGCTTAGGGCACAGGTGAGGTTACGGAAACGTGTGAGGGTCAGGCTACGTGCTGACGCACGTGTCAGTGCCAGCGTACCGGCCAGGAGTAGGCTACGGCTTGGGGGTAAGGTGTAGGACTGGTGGTGGGATTCCGTTCCGGGCTAGGGTTAGGGTTAGTGAACGGCAAGGCTTAGGGCACAGGTGAGGGTAAAGAAACGTGGGAGGGTCAGGCTACGTACTGATGAAAGTGTCAGTGCCTTCGTACGAGCCAGGAATAGGCTACGGCGTAGGGAAAGGTGTAGGGCTGGTGGGGGGATTCCGTGCCGGGCTCGGGTTAGGGTTAGGGAACGGCAAGGCTTAGGGCACAGGTGAGGGTACAGTAACATGGGAGGGTCAGGCTACGTGCTGAAGCACAGGTCAGTGCCCGCGTACGGGCCAGGTGTAGTCTACGGCATAGAGTAAGGTGTAGGGCTGGTGGTGGTTTTCTGTTCCGGGCTAGGGTTAGGGTTAGGGAATGGCAAGGCTTAGGGCACAGGTGAGCGTACGGTAACAAGGGAGGGACAGGCTACGTGCTGAAGCACAGGTCAGTGCCCGCGTACAGGCCAGCTGTAGGTTACGGCATAGAGTAAGGTGTAGGGCTGGTGGTGGTTTTCCCTTCTGCGCTAGGGTTAGGGTTAGGGAACGGCAAGGCTTAGGGCACAGGTGAGGGTACGGAAACGTGGGAGGGTCAGGCTACGTGCTGATGAAAGGGTCAGTGCCTGCGTACGGGCCAGGAATAGGCTACGGCATAGGGAAAGGTGTAGGGCTGGTGGTGGGTTTCCGTTCCGGTCTAGGGTTAGGGTTAGGGAATGGCAAGGCTTAGGGCACAGGTGAGGGTCCGCAAACGTGGGAGGGTCAGGCTACGTGCTGACGCACGGGTCAGTGCCAGCATAAGGTCCAGGAATAGGCTATGGCGTTGGGTAGAGTGTAGGGCTGGTGGTGGGTTTCTGTTCCGGGCTAGGGTTAGGGTTAGGAAACGGCAAGGCTTAGGGCACAGGTGAGGGTACGGAAACGTGTGAGGGTCAGGCTCCGTGCTGACGCACGTGTCAGTGCCAGCGTACCGGCCAGGAGTAGGCTACGGCTTGGGGGTAAGTTGTAGGGCTGGTGGTGGATTTCCGTTCCGGGCTAGGGTTAGCGTTAGTGAACGGCAAGGCTTAGGGCACAGGTGAGGGTACAGAAACCTGGGAGGGTCAGGCTAAGTGCAGATGAAAGTGTCAGTGCCTGCGTACGAGCCAGGAATAGGCTACGGCGTAGGGAAAGGTGTAGGGCTGGTGGTGGGATTCCGTGCCGGGCTCGGGTTAGGGTTAGGGAACGGCAAGGCTTAGGGCACATTTGAGGGTACGGAAACGTGGGAGGGTCAGGCTACGTGCTGACGCACGTGTCAGTGCCAGCGTTCGGGCCAGGAGTAGGCTACTGCGTAGGGTAAGGTGTAGGGCTGGTGGTGGGTTTTCGTTCCGGGCTACGGTTAGTGTTAGGGAACGGCAAGGCTTAGTGCCCAGGTGAGGGTACGGAAACGTGGGAGTGTCAAATTAAATGCTGACGCACGGGTTAGTGCGAGCGTACTGGCGAGGAGTAGGCTACGGAGTAGGGAAAGGTTTAGGGCTGGTGGTGGTTTTCCGTTCCGGGCTAGGGTTAGGGTTAGGAAACGGCAAGTCTTAGGGCACAGGTGAGGGTACGGAAACGTGGGCGGGTCAGGCTACGTGCTCACGTACGGGTCACTGCCAGCGTATGGACCAGGAGTAGGCTACGGCGTAGGGTCAGGTGTAAGGCTGGTGGTGGGTTTTCGTTCCGGGCTATGGTTAGGGTTAGGGAACGGCAAGGCTTAGGGCACAGGTGAGGGTACGGAAACGTGGGAGGCTCAGGCTACGTGCTGACGCACGTGTCAGTGGCAGCGTACGGGCCAGGAGTAGGCTACGGCTTGTGGGTAAGGTTTAGGGCTGGTGGTGTGTTTCCGTTCCGGGCTAGGGTTAGGGTTAGGGAACGGCAAGGCTTAGGGTACAGGTGAGTGTACGGTAACATGGGAGGTTTAGGCTACGTGCTGAAGCATGGGTCATTACCCACGTACGGGCCAGGTGTAGGCTACGGCATAGGGTAAGGTGTAGGTCTGGTGGTGGGTTTTCGTTCCGGGCTAGGGTTAGGGTTAGGGAACGGCAAGGCTTAGGGCACAGGTGAGGTTACGGAAACGTGGGAGGGTCAGGCTACGTGCTGACGCACGGGTCAGTGACAGCATATGGGCCAGGAGTAGGCTACGGCGTGGTGGTATGGTGTAGGGCTGGTGGTGGGTTTTTGTTCCGGGCTAGGGTTAGGGTTAGCGAACGTCAATGCTTAGGGCACAGGTGAGGGTACGGAAACGTTGGAGGGTCAGGCTACGTGCTGACGTTCGGGTCAGTGCCAGCGTACGGGCCAGGTATAGGCTACGGCGTAGGATAGAGTGTAGGGCTGGTGGTGGGTTTCCGTTCAGGGCTAGGGTTAGGGTTACGGAACGGCAAGGCTTAGGGCACAGGTGAGGGTACGGAAACGTGGGAGGGTCAGGCTACGTGCTGACGCACGGGTCAGTGCCAGCGTACGGGACAGGAGTAGGCTACGGCTTGTGGGTAAGGTTTAGGGCTGGTGGTGGGTTTCCGTTCCGGGTTAGGGTTAGGGTAAGGGAACAGCAAGGCTTAGAGCACAGGTGAGGGTACGGTAACATGGTAGGGTCAGGCTACGTGCTGAACCACAGGCTATTACCCGCATACGGGCCAGGTATAGGCTACATCAAAGGGTAAGGTTTAGGGCTGGTAGTGGGTTTCTGTTCCGGGCTAGGGTTAGGTTTAGGGAACGGGAAGGCTTAGCGCACAGGTGAGGGTACGGGAACTTGGGAGGGTCAGGCTACGTGCTGACGCAAGGATCAGTGCCAGCGTATGGGCCAGGAATATGCTACGGCGTAGGGTAGAGTGTAGGGCTGGTGGTTGGATTCTGTTCCGGGCTAGGGTTAGGGTTAGGGAACGGCAAAGCTTAGGGCACAGGTGAGGGTACGGAAACGTGGGAGGGTCAGGGTACGTGCTGACGCACGTGTCAGTGCCAGCGTACCGGCCAGGAGTAGGCTACGGCTTGGGGGTTAGATGTAGGGCTGGTGGTGGGTTTCCATTCAAGGCTAGGGTTATGGTTAGGGAACAGCAAGGCTTAGGGCACAGGTGAGGGTACGGAAACGTGGGAGGGTCAGGCTACATGGTGACGCACGGGTCAGTGCCAGCGTACGGTGCAGGAGTAGGCTATGGTTTGGGCGTTAGATTTAGGGCTGGTGGTGGGTTTCCATTCCGTACTAGGGTTAGGGTTAGGGAACGGCAAGCCTTAGGTCACAGGTGAGGGTATGGAAATGTGGTAAGGTCAGGCTAAGTGCTGACGCACATGTCAGTGCCTGTGTACGGGCCAGGAGTAGGCGACGGCGTAGGGTAAGGTGTAGGGCTGGTGGTGGGTTTCCGTTGCGGTCTAGGCTTAGGGTTAGGGAACGGCAAGGCTTAGGGCACAGGTGAGGGTAGGGAAACGTGGAAGGGTCAGGCTACGTGCTGACGCACGGGTCAGTCCCAGAGTTCGGGCCAGGAGTAGGCTACGGCGTAGGGTAAGGTGTAGGGCTGGTGGTGGGTTTCCTTTCCAGGCTAGGGTTAGTGTTAGGGAACGGCAATGCTTAGGGCCCAGGTGAGTGTACGGAAACGTGGGAGGTTCAGGCTACGTGCTGACGCACGGGTCAGTGCCAGCGTACGGGCCAGGAGTAGGCTACAGCGTAGGGTAAGGTTTAGGGCTGGTGGTGGGTTTCCGTTCCGGGCTAGGGTTAGGGTTAGGGAATGGCAAGGTTTAGGGCACAGGTGAGGGTACAGCAACGTGGCAGGTTCAGGATACGTTCTGACGCACGGGTCAGTGCCAGCGTATGGACCAGGAGTAGGCTAAAGCTTGGGGGTAAGTTGTAGGGCTGTTGGTGGGTTTCCGTTACGGGCTACAGTTAAGGTTACAGAACGGCAAGGCTTAGGGCACATGTGAGGGTACAGAAACGTGGGAGTGTCAGGCTACCTGATGACGCATGTGTCAGTGCCAGCGTACAGGCCATCAATAGGCTACGGCGTAGGGTAAGGTCTAGGGCTCGCGGTGGGTTTCCATTCCGGGCTAGGGTTAGGGTTAGGGAACGGCAAGGCTTAGGGCACAGGTGAGGATACGGAAACGTGGGAGGGTCAGGCTAGGTGCTGACGCAAGGGTCAGTGCCAGCGTACGGGCCAGGAGTAGGCTACGGCTTGGTGGTTAGGTGTAGGTCTGGTGGTGGGTTTCCGTTCCAGTCTAGGGTTAGTGTTAGGGAACAGCAAGGCTTAGGGCACAGGTGAGGGTACGGAAACGTGGGAGGGGCAGGCTACGTGCTGACGCATCTGTCAGTGCCAGCGTACGGGCCAGCATTAGGCTATGGCTTGGGGGTTAGGTGTAGGGCTTGTGGTGTGTTTCCGTTCCGTACTAGGGTTAGGGTTAGGGAACGGCAAGGCTTAGGGCACAGGTGAGGGTATGGTAATGTGGGAAGTTCAGGCTATGTGCTGACGCACAGGTCAGTGCCAGCGTATGGACCAGGAGTAGGCTACGGCTTGGGGGTAAGTTGTAGGGCTGGTGTTGGGTTTCCGTTCCGGGCTAGGGTTAGGGTTAGGGAACGGCCATGCTTAGGGCACAGGTGAGGGTCCGCAAACGTGGGAGGGTCATGCTACGTGCTGACGCACGGGTCAGTGCCAGCGTAAGGTCCAGGAGTAGCCTACGGCTTGGGGGTAAGGTTTAGGGCTGGTGGTGGGTTTCCGTTCATGGCTAGGGTTAGGGTTAGGGAACGGCAAGGCTTAAGGCACAGGTGAGGGTACGGAAACGGGGGAGGGTCAGGCTATTTGTTGATGCACGGGTCACTGCCAGCGTACCAGCCAGGAGTAGGCTACGGCTTGGGGGTTATGTGAAGGGTTGGTGTTGGGTTTCCGTTCGGCGCTAGGGTTAGGGTTAGGGAACGGCAAGGCTTAGGGCACAGGTGAGGGTACGGAAACGTGGGAGGTTCAGGCTACATGCTGACACACGTGTCAGTGCCAGCGTACGGGCCAGGAATAGGCTATGGTTTGGTGGTAAGCTGTAGGGCTGGTGGTGGGTTTCCGTTCCGGACTAGGGTTAGGGTTAGGGAACGGCAACGCTTAGGGCACAGGTGAGGGTACGGAAACGTGTGAGGGTCAGGCTACATGCTGACGCACGGGTCAGTGCCAGCATACGGGCCAGGAGTAGGCTACGGTGTAGGGTAATGTTTAGGGCTGCTGGTGGGTTTCCGTTCCTGGCTAGGGCTAGGGTGAGGGAACGGCAAGGCTTAGGGCACAGGTGAGGATACGGAAACCTGGGAGGGTCAGGCTACGTGCTGACTCACGGGTCAGTGCCAGCGTACGGTCCAGGAGTAGGCTATTGCGTATGGTAAGGTGTAGGGCTTGTGGTGGGTTTCCGTTCCGGGCTAGTGTTAGGGTTAGGGAACGGCAAGGGTTAGGGCACAGGTGAGGGTACGGAAACGTGTGAGGGTCAGGCTACATGCTGACGCACGTGTCAGTGCCAGCGTACCGGCCAGGAGTAGGCTACGGCGTAGGGTAATGTGTAGGGCTGTTTCCCTTTCGGGCTACAGTTAGGGTTAGGGAATGGCAAAGCGTAGGGCACAGGTGAGGTTACGGAAACGTGGGAGGGTCAGGCTACATGCTGATGCACGTGTCAGTGCCAGCGTACCGGCCAGGAGTAGGCTACGGCTTGGTGGTTAGGTGTAGGGTTGGTGGTGTGTTTCCGTTCCAGGCTAGGGTTAGTGTTAGGGAACAGCAAGGCTTAGGGCACAGGTGAGGGTACGGAAATGTGGGAGGGTCAGGCTACGTGCTGACGCACGGGTCAGTGCCAGCGTACGGGCCAGGGGTAGGCTATGGCTTGGGGGTTAGGTGTAGGGCTGGTGGTGTGTTTCCGTTCCGTACTAGGGTTAGAGTTAGGGAACGGCAAGGCTCAGGGCACAGGTGAGGTTACGGTAATGTGGGAAGTTCAGGCTACGTGCTGACGCACAGGTCAGTGCCAGCGTATGGACCAGGAGTAGGCTACGGCTTGGGGGTAAGGTGTAGGGCTGGTGGTGGGTTTCCGTTCCGGGCTAGGGTTAGGGTTAGGGAACGGCAAGGCTTAGGGCACAGGTGAGTGTATGGAAACGTGGGAGGGTCAGGCTACGTGCTGATGAAAGGGTCATTGCCTGCGTACGGGCCAGGAATAGGCTACGGCGTAGGGTAAGGTCTAGGGCTCGCGGTGGGTTTCCATTCCGGGCTAGGGTTAGGGTTAGGGAACGGCAAGGCTTAGGGCACAGGTGAGGATACGGAAACGTGGGAGGGTCAGGCTACGTGCTGACACACGGGTCAGTGCCAGCGTACGGGCCAGGCGTAGGCTACGGCTTGGTGGTAAGGTGTAGGGCTGGTGGTGGGTTTCCGTTCCAGTCTAGGGTTAGTGTTAGGTAACAGCAAGGCTTAGGCCACAGGTGAGGGTACGGAAACTTGGGAGGGGCAGGCTACGTGCTGACGCACGTGTCAGTGCCAGCGTACGGGCCAGCATTAGGCTATGGCTTGGGTGTTAGGTGTAGGGCTTGTGGTGTGTTTCCGTTCTGTACTAGTGTTTGGGTTAGGGAACGGCAAGGCTTAGGGCACAGGTGAGGGTACGGTAATGTGGGAAGTTCAGGCTATGTGCGGACGCACAGGTCAGTGCCAGCGTATGGTCCAGGAGTAGGCTACGGCTTGGGGGTAAAGTGTAGGGCTGGTGTTGGGTTTCCGTTCCGGGCTAGGGTTAGGGTTAGGGAACGGCAAGGCTTAGGGCACAGGTGAGGGTACGGAAACGTGGGAGGGTCAGGCTACGTGCTGATGAAAGGGTCAGTGCCTGCGTATTGGCCAGGAATAGGCTACGGCGTAGGGAAAGGTGTAGGGCTGGTGGTGGGTTTCCGTTCCGGGCTAGGGTTAGGGTTAGGGAATGGCAAGGCTTAGGGCACAGGTGAGGGTCCGCAAACGTGGGAGGGTCAGGCTACGTGCTGACGCACGGGTCAGTGCCAGCGTAAGGTCCAGGAGTAGCCTACGGCTTGGGGGTAAGGTGTAGGGCTGGTGGTGGGTTTCCGTTCATGGCTAGGGTTAGGGTCAGGGAACGGCAAGGCTTAGGGCACAGGTGAGGGTACGGAAACGTGGGAGGGTCAGGCTACGTGCTGACTCACGGGTCTGTGCCAGCGTACGGTCCAGGTCTAGGCTATGGCGTATGGTAAGGTGTAGGGCTTGTGGTGGGTTTACGTTACGGGCTAGTGTTACGGTTAGGGAACAGCAAGGCTTAGGGAACAGGTGAGGGTACGGAAACATGTGAGGGTCAGGCTACGTGCTGACGCACGTGTCAGTGCCAGCGTACGGGCCAGAAATAGGCTACGGCATATGGTAATGTGTAGGGCTGGTGGTGGGATTCCGTTCCGGCTTGGGTTATGGTTAGGGAACGGCAAGGCTTAGGGCACAGGTGAGGTTACGGATACGTGGGAGGGTCAGGCTTCATGCTGATGCACGTGTCAGTGCCAGCATACCGGGCAGGAGTAGGCTACGGCGTAGGGTAATGTGTAGGGCTGTTTCCCTTTCGGGCTACAGTTAGGGTTAGGGAATGGCAAAGCGTAGGGCACAGGTGAGGTTACGGAAACGTGGGAGGGTCAGGCTACATGCTGATGCACGTGTCAATGCCAGCGTACCGGCCAGGAGTAGGCTATGGCTTGGTGGTTAGGTGTAGGGTTGGTGGTGTGTTTCCGTTCAAGGCTAGGGTTAGTGTTAGGGAACAGCAAGGCTTAGGGCACAGGTGAGGGTACGGAAATGTGGGAGGGTCAGGCTACGTGCTGACGCACGGGTCAGTGCCAGCGTACGGGCCAGGGGTAGGCTATGGCTTGGGGGTTAGGTGTAGGGCTGGTGGTGTGTTTCCGTTCCGTACTAGGGTTAGAGTTAGGGAACGGCAAGGCTTAGGGCACAGGTGAGGTTACGGTAATGTGGGAAGTTCAGGCTACGTGCTGACGCACAGGTCAGTGCCAGCGTATGGAGCAGGAGTAGGCTACGGCTTGGGGGTAAGTTGTAGGGCTGGTGGTGGGTTTCCGTTCCGGGCTAGGGTTAGGGTTAGGGAATGGCAAGGCTTAGGGCACAGGTGAGGGTACGGAAACGTGGGAGGGTCAGGCTACGTGCTGATGAAAGGGTCAGTGCCTGCGTACGGGCCAGGAATAGGCTACGGCGTAGGGAAAGGTGTAGGGCTGGTGGTGGGTTTCCGTTCCGGGCTAGGGTTAGGGTTAGGGAATGGCAAGGCTTAGGGCACATGTGAGGGTCCACAAACTTGGGAGGGTCAGGCTACGTGCTGACGCACAGGTCAGTGCCAGCGTAAGGTCCAGGAGTAGCCTACGGCTTGGGGGTAAGTTGTAGGGCTGGTGGTGGGTTTCCGTTCCTGGCTAGGATTAGGGTAAGGGAACGGCAAGGCATAGGGCACAGGTGAGTGTACAGAAACGTGGGAGGGTCAGGCTATGTGCTGATGCATGGGTCAGTGCCAGCGTACCGGCTATGAGTAGGCTACGGCTTGGGGGTTAGGTGTAGGGCGGGTGGTGGGTTTCCATTCCGGGCTAGGGTTAGGGTTAGGGAACTGCAAGGCTTAAGGCACAGGTGAGGGTACGGAAACGTGGGAGGGTCAGCCTACATGCTTACGCACGGGTCAGTGCCAGCGTACGGGCCAGGAATAGTCTATGGCTTGGGGGTAAGCTGTAGGGCTGGTGGTGGGTTTCTGTTCCAGACAAGGGTTAGGGTTAGGGAACGGCAAGGCTTAGGGCACAGGTGAGGGTACAGAAAAGTGTGAGGGTCAGGCTACGTGCTAACGCACGTGTCAGTGCCAGCGTACGGGCCAGGAGTAGGCTACGGCGTAGGGTATGGTGTAGGGCTGCTGGTGGATTTCCGTTCCTGGCTAGGGTTATGGTGATGGAACGGCAAGGCTTAGGGCAAGGTGAGGGTACGGAAACGTGGGAGGGTCAGGCTACGTGCTGACTCAAGGGTCAGTGCCAGCGAACGGGCCAGGATTGGACTATGGCGTATGGTAAGGTTTAGGGCTTCTGGTGGGTTTCCGTTCCTGGCTAGGGTTAGTGTTAGGGAACGGCAAGGCTTAGGGCACAGGTGAGGGTACGGAAACGTGGGAGGGTCAGGCTACGTGCTGACGCACGTGTCAGTGCCAGCGTACGGGCCAGGAATAGGCTACGGCATACGTTAAGGTGTAGGGCTGGTGGTGGGATTCCGTTCCGGGCTTGTGTTAGAGTTAGGGAAGGCCAAGGCTTAGGGCTTAGCTGAAGGTACGGAAAAGTGGGAGGCTCAGGCTACGTGCTGACGCACGGGTCAGTGCCTGTGTACGGGCCAGGAGTAGGCTATGGCATGGGGGTAAGTCTTAGGGCTGGTGGTGGGTTTCCATTCCGGGCTAGGGTTAGTGTTAGGGAACGACAAGGTTTAGGGCCCAGGTGAGGGTATGGAAACGTGGGGTGTCAGTCTACATGCTGACGCACGGGTCAGTGTCAGCGTATAGGCCAGGAGTAGGCTACGCCGTAGGGTAAGGTCTAGGGCTGGTGGTGGTTTTCCGTTCTGGGCTAGGGTTATGGTTAGGGAACGTCAAGGCTTAGGGCACAGGTGAGGGTACGGAAACGTGGGAGGGTCAGGCTACGTTCTTACGCATGGGTCAGTGCCAGCATACGGGCCAGCAGTAGGCTACAGCGTAGGGTAAGGTATAGGGCTGGAGGTGGGTTTCCATTTTGTGCTAGGGTTAGGGTTAGGGAACGGCAAGGCATAGGGCACAGGTGAGGGTACGGAAACGTGGGAGGGTCAGGCTATGTGCTGACGCACGGGTCAGTGCCAGCATACGGGCCAGGAGTAGGCTACAGCTTGGGGGTAAGGTGTAGGGCTGGTGGTGGGTTTCCGTTCCGGGCTAGGGTAAGGGTAAGGGAACGTCAAGGCTTAGGGCACAGGTAAGGGTACGGAAACGTGGGCGGGTCAGGCTACGTGATGACGCACGGGTCAGTGCCAACGTACGGGCCAGGTGTAGGCTACGGCATAGGGTAAGGTGTAGGGCTGGAGGTGGGTTTCCGTTGTGTTCTAGGGTTAGGGTTAGGGAACGGCAAGGCATAGGGCACAGGTGAGGGTACGGAAACGTGGGAGGGTCAGGCTACGTGCTGACGCATGGGTCAGTGCCAGCGTACGGGCCAGGAGTAGGCTACGGCGTAGGGAATGGTCTAGGGCTGGTGGTGGGTTTCCGTTCCAGGTTAGGGTTAGGGAAAGGCAAGGTTTAGGGCACAGGTGAGGGTACGGAAAGGTGGGAGGGTCAGGCTACGTGCTGACGCATGGGTCAGTGCCAGTGTACGGACCAGGAGTAGGCTACGGCTTGGGGGTAAGTTGTAGGGCTGGTGGTGTGTTTCCGTTTCGGGCTACGGTTAGGGTTAGGCAACGGCAAGGCTTAGGGCACAGATGAGGGTACGGAAACGTGGGAGGGTCAGGCTACGTGCTGCCGCATGGGTCAGTGCCAGCGTACAGGCCAGGACCAGGCTATGGCTTGTGCGTTAGTTGTAGGGCTGGTGGTGGGTTTCCGTTCCGGGCTAGGGTTAGGGTTAGGGAAAGGCAAGGTTTAGGGCCAAGCTGAGGGTATGGAAACTTGGGGGTGTCTGTCTACATGCTGACGCACGGGTCAGTGCCACCGTACGGGCCAGGAGTAGGCTACGTCATAGGGAAAGGTTTAGGGCTGGTGGAGGGTTTCCGTTCAGGGCTAGTGCTAGGGTTAGGGAACGTCAAGGCTTAGGGCACAGGAGATGGTACGGAAACGTGGGAGGTTCAGGCTATGTGCTGACGCACGGGTCAGTGCCCGCGTATGGGCCAAGAGTAGGCTACGGCTTAGGGTAAGGTGTAGGGCTGGTGGTGGGTTTCCTTTCCGGGCTAGGGTTAGGGTTAGGGAACGTCAAGGCTTAGGGCACAGGTGAGTGTACGGAAACGTCGGAGGGTCAGGCTACGTGCTGACGCACGGGTCAGTGCCAGTGGACAGACCAGGAGTAGGCTACGGCTTGTGGGTAAGGTGTAGGGCTGTTGGTGAAATTCCGTTTCGGGCTAGGGTTAGGGTTAGGGAACGGCAAGGCTTAGGGCACAGGTGAGGGTACGGAAAGGTGGGAGTGTCAGGCTACGTGCTGATGCAGGGGTCAGTGCCAGTGTACGGACCAGGAGTAGGCTACGGCTTGGGGGTAAGGTGTAGGGCTGGTGGTGAGTTTCAGTTTCGGGCTAGGGTTAGGGTTAGGCAACGGCAAGGCTTAGGGCACAGGTGAGGGTACGGAAATGTTGGAGGGTCAGGCTACGTGCTGCCGCACGGGTCAGTGCCAGCGTACGGGCCAGGAATAGGCTACGGCGTAGGGAAAGGTAAAGGGCTGGTGGTGGGTTTCCATTCCGGGCTAGGGTTATTGTTAGTGAACGGCAAAGCTTTGGGCACAGGTGAGGGTACGGAAACGTGGGAGTGTCAGGCTACGTGTTGACGCACGGGTCAGTGTCAGCGTACGGGCCAGGAGTAGGCTACGGCGTAGGCTAAGGTGTAGGCCTGGTGGTGGATTTCCTTTCCTGTCTAGGGTTAGGGTTACGGAACGGCAAGGCTTAGGGCACAGGTGAGGGTACGGAAACGTGTGAGTATCAGGCTACGTGCTGACGCCTGGGTCAGTGCCAGCGTACGGGCCAGGAATAGGCCACGCCGTAGGGTAAGGTGTAGGGTAGGTGGTGGGTTTTCGTTCTGGGCTAGGGTTAGTGTTAGGGAACGGCAAAGCTAAGGGCACAGGTGAGGGTACAGAAACGTGGGAGGGTCAGGCTACTTGCTGACCCACGGGTCAGTGCCAGCGTATGGGCCATGAGTAGTCTACGGCTTGGGGGTAAGATGTAGGGCTGGTGGTGTGTTTCCGTTCCGGGCTAGGGTTAGTGTTAGGGAACGGCAAGGCTTAGGGCACAGGTGAGGGTACAGAAAAGTTGGAGGTTCAGGCTACGTGCTAATGCACGGGTCAGTGCCAGCGTACGGGCCAGGAGTAGGCTACGTCGTAGAGAAAGGTGTATGGCTGGTGGTGGGTTTTCGTTCCGGGCTAGGGTTAGTGTTAGGGAACGGCAAGGCTTAGGGCACAGTTGAGGGTACGGAAACGTGGGAGGGTCAGGCTACGTGCTGACGCATGGGTCAGTGCCAGCGTACAGGCCAGGAGTAGGCTACAGCGTACGGTAAGGTGTAGGGCTGGTGGTGGGTTTCCGTTCCGGGCTAGGGTTAGTGTTAGGGAACGGCAAGGCTTAGGGCCCTGGTGAGGGTACGGAAACGTGGGAGGGTCAAACTACATGCTGACGCACGGGTCAGTGCGAGCGTACGGGCGAGGACTAGGCTACCCAGTAGGGAAAGGTTTAGGGCTGGTGGTGGGTTTCTGTTCCGGGCTAGGGTTAGGGTTAGGGAACGTCAAGGCTTAGGGCACAGGTGAGGGTACGGAAACGTGGGAGGGTTAGGCTACGTGCTGACGCACGGTTCAGTGCCAGCATATGGGCCAGGAGTAGGCTACGGCGTAGGTTAAGGTGTAGGGCTGGTAGTGGGTTTCCGTTCCAGGCTAGGGTTAGTGTTAGGGAACAGCAAGGCTTAGGGCACAGGTGAGGGTACGGTAATGTTGGAAGGTCAGGCTCCGTGCTGACACACAGTTCAGTGCCAGCGTATGGACCAGGAGTAGGCTACGGCTTGGGGGTAAGCTGTAGGCCTGGTGGTGGGTTTCTGTTCTGGGCTAGGGTTAGGGTTTTGAACGGCAAGGCTTAGGGCACAGGTGAGGGTACGGAAACGTGGGAGTGTCAGGCTACGTGCTGATGAAAGTGTCAGTGACTGCGTACGAGCCAGGAATAGACTACGGTGTAGGGAAAGGTGTAGGGCTGGTGGTGAGTTTCTTTTCAGGGCTAGGGTTAGGGTTAGGGATCGGCAAGGTTTAGGGCTCAGGTGAGGTTCCGCAAACGTGTGAGGGTCAGGCTACGTGCTGACGCACGGGTCAGTTCCAGCGTACGGGCCAGGAGTAGGCTACGGCTTGGGGGTAAGGTGTACGGCTGGTGGTGTGTTTCCGTTCCGGGCTAGGGTTAGGGTTAGGGAACGGCAAGTCTTAGGGCACAGGTGAGGGTACGGAAACGTGGGAGGGTCAGGCTACGTGCTGACCACGGGTCAGTGCCAATGTACGGGCCAGGAGTAGGCTACGACGTAGGGTTAGGTGTAGGGCTGCTGGTGGGTTTCCGTTCGTGGCTAGGGTTAGGGTGAGGGAACGGCAAGGCTTAGGGCACAGTTGAGGTTACGGAAACGTGGGAGGGTGAGGCTACGTGCAGACTCACGGGTCAGTGACAGCGTACGGGCCAGGAGAACACTATGGCGTATGGTAAGGTGTAGGGCTTGTGGTGGGTTTCCGTTCCGGGCTAGGGTTAGGGTTAGGGAACGGCAAGGCTTAGGGCACAGGTGAGGGTACAGAAACGTGAGAGGGTCAGGCTACATGCTGACGCACGGGTCTGTGCCAGCTTACGGGCCAGGACTAGGCTACGGCATACGATAAGGTGTAGGGCTGGTGGTGGGTTTCCATTCCAGGCTATGGGTAGGGTTAGGGAAAGGCAAAGCTTAGGGCACAGGTGAGGGTACGGAACCGTGGGAGGGTCAGGCTACGTGATGACGCACGGGTCGGTGCCAGCGTACCGACCAGGAGTAGGCTACGGCTTGTTGGTTAGGTGTAGGGATGGTGGTGGGTTTCCGTTCCAGGCTAGGGTTAGTGTTAGGGAACGGCAAGGCTTAGGGCACAGATGAGGGTACGGTAATGTTGGAAGGTCAAGCTACGTGCTGACGCACAGGTCAGTGTCAGCGTATGGACCAGGAGTAGGCTACGGCTTGGGGGTAAGGTGTAGGGCTTGTGGTGCTTTTTCGTTCCGGGCTAGGGTTAGGGTTAGGGAACGGCAAGGCTTAGGGCACAGGTGAGGGTACGGCAACGTGGCAGGGTCAGGATACGTTCTGACGCACGGGTCAGTGCCAGCGTATGGACCAGGAGTAGGCTACGGCTTCTGGGTAAGGTGTAGGGCTGGTGGTGGTTTTCTGTTCTGGGCAAGGGTTAGGGTTAGTGAACGGCAAGGCTTAGGGCACAGGTGAGGTTACGGAAACGTGGGAGTGTCAGGCTACGTGCTGATGAAAGGGTCAGTGCCTGCGTACGAGTCAGGAATAGGCTACAGTGTAGGGAAAGGTGTAGGGCTGCTGGTGGGTTTCCTTTCAGGGCTAGGGTTAGGGTTAGGGAACGGCAAGGCTTAGGGCTCAGGTGAGGTTCCGCAAACGTGGGAGGGTCAGGCTACGTGCTGACGCACGGGTCAGTTCCAGCGTACGGGCCAGGAGTAGGCTACGGCTTGGGGGTAAGGTGTAGGGCTGGTTGTGGGTTTCCGTTCCGGGCTAGGTTTAGGGTTAGGGAACGGCAAGTCTTAGGGCACAGGTGAGGGTACGGAAACGTGGGAGGGTCAGGCTACGTCCTGACGCACGGGTCAGTGCCAGTGTACGGGCCAGGAGTAGGCTACGACGTAGGGTTAGGTGTAGGGCTGCTGGTGGGTTTCCGTTGGTGGCTAGGGTTAGGGTGAGGGAACGGCAAGCCTTAGGGCACAGGTGAGGGTACGGTAACATGGGACGGTTAGGCTACGTGCTGAAGCACAGGTCATTACCCACGTATGGGCCAGGTGTAGGCTACGGCATAGGGTAAAGTGTAGGGCTGGTGGTGGGTTTTCGTTCCGGGCTAGGGTTAGGGTTAGGGAACGGCAAGGCTTAGGGCACAGGTGAGGTTACGGAAACGTGGGAGGGTCACGCTACGTGCTGACGCACGTGTCATTGCCAGCATATGAGCCAGGAGTAGGCTACGGTGTGGTGGTAAGGTGTAGGGCTGGTGGTGTGTTTCTGTTCCGGGTAGGGTTAGGGTTAGCAAACGTCAATGCTCAGGGCACAGGTGAGGGTACGGAAACATGGGAGGGTCAGGCTACGTGCTGACGCACGGGTCAGTGCCAGCGTACGGGCCAGGAATAGGCTACGGCATAGGATAGAGTGTAGGGCTGGTGGTGGGTTTCCGTTCCGGGCTAGGGTTAGGGTTAGGGAACGGCAAGGCTTAGGGCACAGGTGAGGGTACCGAAACGTGGGAGGGTCAGGCTACGTGCTGACGCACGGGTCAGTGCCAGCGTACGGGCCAGGAGTAGGCTACGGCGTAGGGTAAGGTGTAGAGCTGGTGGTGGGTTTCCGTTCCGGGCTAAGGTTAGGGTTAGGGAACGGCAAGGCTTAGGGCCCAGGTGATGGTACGGAAACGTGGGAGGGTCAGGCTACGTGCTGACGCACGGGTCAGTGCCAGCGTACGGGCCAGGAGTAGGCTACGTTTTGGGGGTAAGGTGTAGGGTTTGTGGTGGGTTTCCCTTCCGGGCTAGAGTTAGGGTAAGGGAACGGCAAGGCTTAGGACACAGGTGAGGGTATGGTAACATGGGAGGGTCAGGCTACGTGCTGAAGCACAGGTCATTACCCGCGTACGGGCCAGGTGTAGGCTACGGCATAGTGTAAGGTGTAGGTCTGGTGGTGGGTTTTCGTTCCGGGCTAGGGTTAGTGTTAGGGAACGGCAAGGCTTATGGCACAGGTGAGGTTACGGAAACGTGGGAGGGTCAGGCTACGTGCTGACGCACGGGTCAGTGCCGGCATATGGGCAAGAAGTAGGTTACGGCGTGGTGTTAAGGTGTAGGGCTGGTGGTGTGTTTCTGTTCCAGGCTAGGGTTAGGGTTAACGAACGTCAAGGCTTAGGGCACAGGTGAGGGTACGGAAACGTGGGAGGGTCAGGCTACGTGCTGACGCAAGGGTCAGTGCCAGCGTATGGGCCAGGAATAGGCTACGGTGTAGGGAAGAGTGTATGGCTGGTGGTGGATTCTGTTCAAGGCTTGGGTTAGGGTTAGGGAACGGCAAATCTTAGGGCACAAGTGAGGGTACGGAAACGTGGGAGGGTCAGGCTTCGTGCTGACGCACGTGTCAGTGCCAGCGTACCGGCCAGGAGTAGGCTACGGCTTGGGGGTTAGATGTAGGCCTGGTGGTGGGTTTCCATTCCAGGCTAGGGTTAGGGTTAGGGAACGGCAAGGCTTAGGGCACAGGTGAGGGTACGGAAACGTGGGAGGGTCAGGCTACATGCTGACGCACGTGTCAGTGCCAGCGTACGGGCCAGGAGTAGGCTATGGTTTGGGCGTTATGTTTAGGGCTGGTGGTGGGTTTCCGTTCCGTACTAGGTTTAGGGTTACGGAACGGCAAGCCTTAGGGCACAGGTGAGGGTACGGAAATGTGGGAAGGTCAGGCTACGTGCTGACGCACGTGTCAGTGCCAGTGTACGGGCCAGGAGTAGGCGATGGCGTAGGGTAAGGTGTAGGGCTGGTGGTGGGTTTCCGTTGCGGGCTAGGGTTAATGTTAGGGAACGGCAAGGCTTAGGGCACAGGTGAGGGTAAGGGAACGTGGGAGGGTCAGGCTACGTGCTGACGCACGGGTCAGTGCCAGATTTCGGGCCAGGAGTAGGCTACGGCGTAGGGTAAGGTGTAGGGCTGGTGGTGGGTTTCCGTTCCGGGATAGGGTTAGTGTTAGGGAACGGCAATGCTTAGGGCCCAGGTGAGGGTACGGAAACGTGGGAGTGTTAAACTACATGCTGACGCACGTGTCAGTGCGTGCGTACGGGCGAGGCGTAGGCTACCCAGTAGGGAAAGGTTTAGAGCTGGTTGTGGGTTTCCGTTCCGGGCTAGTGTTAGGTTTACGTAACGGCAAGGCTTAGGGCACAGGTGAGGGTACGGAAACTTGGGAGGGTCAGGCTACGTGCTGACGCAGTGGTCAGTGCCATCGTATGGGCAAGGAGTAGGCTACGGCGTAGGGTAATGTGTAGGGCTGGTGGTGGGTTTCCGTTCGTGGCTAGGTTTAGGGTTACGGAACGGCAAGGCTTAGGGCACGGGTGAGGGTACGGAAACGTGGGAGGGTCAGGCTACTTGCTGATGCTCAGGTTAGTGCCACCGAACGGGCCAGGATTAGGCTACGGCTTGGGGTTAAGGTGCAGGGCTGGTGGTGGGTTTCCGTTCCGGGCTAGGGTTAGGTTTACGGAACGGCAAGGCTTAGGGCACAGGTGAGGGTACGGAAACATGGGAGGGTCAGGCTACATGCTGACGCAAGTGTCAGTGCCACCGTACAGGCCAAGAGTAGGCTACGGCGTAGGGTAACGTGTAGGGATGGTGGTGGGTTTCCGTTCCGGGCTAGGGTTAGGGTTAGGGAACGGCAAGGCTTAGGGCACAGGTTAGGGTACAGAAACGTGGGAGAGTCAGGATACGTTCTGACGCATGTGTCAGTGCCAGCGTACCGGCCAGGAGTAGGCTACGGCTTGGGGGTTAGGTGTAGGGCTGGTGGTGGGTTTTCGTTAAGGGCTAGGTTTAGGGTTAGGGAACGGCAAGGCTTAGTGCACAGGTGAGGGTACGGAAACGTGGGAGGGTCAGGATACGTGCTGACGCACGGGTCAGTGCCAGCGTACGGGCCAGGAATAGGCTACGGCATAGGATAGAGTGTAGGGCTGGTGGTGGGTTTCCGTTCCGGGCTAGGGTTAGGGTTAGGGAACGGCAAGGCTTAGGGCACAGGTGAGGGTACCGAAACGTGGGAGGGTCAGGCTACATGCTGACGCACGGGTCAGTGCCAGCGTACGGGCCAGGAGTAGGCTACGGCGTAGGGTAAGGTGTAGAGCTGGTGGTGGGTTTCCGTTCCGGGCTAAGGTTAGGGTTAGGGAACGGCAAGGCTTAGGGCCCAGGTGATGGTACGGAAACGTGGGAGGGTCAGGCTACGTGCTGACGCACGGGTCAGTGCCAGCGTACGGGCCAGGAGTAGGCTACGTTTTGGGGGTAAGGTGTAGGGTTTGTGGTGGGTTTCCCTTCCGGGCTAGAGTTAGGGTAAGGGAACGGCAAGGCTTAGGACACAGGTGAGGGTATGGTAACATGGGAGGGTCAGGCTACGTGCTGAAGCACAGGTCATTACCCGCGTACGGGCCAGGTGTAGGCTACGGCATAGTGTAAGGTGTAGGTCTGGTGGTGGGTTTTCGTTCCGGGCTAGGGTTAGTGTTAGGGAACGGCAAGGCTTATGGCACAGGTGAGGTTACGGAAACGTGGGAGGGTCAGGCTACGTGCTGACGCACGGGTCAGTGCCGGCATATGGGCAAGAAGTAGGTTACGGCGTGGTGTTAAGGTGTAGGGCTGGTGGTGTGTTTCTGTTCCAGGCTAGGGTTAGGGTTAACGAACGTCAAGGCTTAGGGCACAGGTGAGGGTACGGAAACGTGGGAGGGTCAGGCTACGTGCTGACGCAAGGGTCAGTGCCAGCGTATGGGCCAGGAATAGGCTACGGTGTAGGGAAGAGTGTATGGCTGGTGGTGGATTCTGTTCAAGGCTTGGGTTAGGGTTAGGGAACGGCAAATCTTAGGGCACAAGTGAGGGTACGGAAACGTGGGAGGGTCAGGCTTCGTGCTGACGCACGTGTCAGTGCCAGCGTACCGGCCAGGAGTAGGCTACGGCTTGGGGGTTAGATGTAGGCCTGGTGGTGGGTTTCCATTCCAGGCTAGGGTTAGGGTTAGGGAACGGCAAGGCTTAGGGCACAGGTGAGGGTACGGAAACGTGGGAGGGTCAGGCTACATGCTGACGCACGTGTCAGTGCCAGCGTACGGGCCAGGAGTAGGCTATGGTTTGGGCGTTATGTTTAGGGCTGGTGGTGGGTTTCCGTTCCGTACTAGGTTTAGGGTTACGGAACGGCAAGCCTTAGGGCACAGGTGAGGGTACGGAAATGTGGGAAGGTCAGGCTACGTGCTGACGCACGTGTCAGTGCCAGTGTACGGGCCAGGAGTAGGCGATGGCGTAGGGTAAGGTGTAGGGCTGGTGGTGGGTTTCCGTTGCGGGCTAGGGTTAATGTTAGGGAACGGCAAGGCTTAGGGCACAGGTGAGGGTAAGGGAACGTGGGAGGGTCAGGCTACGTGCTGACGCACGGGTCAGTGCCAGATTTCGGGCCAGGAGTAGGCTACGGCGTAGGGTAAGGTGTAGGGCTGGTGGTGGGTTTCCGTTCCGGGATAGGGTTAGTGTTAGGGAACGGCAATGCTTAGGGCCCAGGTGAGGGTACGGAAACGTGGGAGTGTTAAACTACATGCTGACGCACGTGTCAGTGCGTGCGTACGGGCGAGGCGTAGGCTACCCAGTAGGGAAAGGTTTAGAGCTGGTTGTGGGTTTCCGTTCCGGGCTAGTGTTAGGTTTACGTAACGGCAAGGCTTAGGGCACAGGTGAGGGTACGGAAACTTGGGAGGGTCAGGCTACGTGCTGACGCAGTGGTCAGTGCCATCGTATGGGCAAGGAGTAGGCTACGGCGTAGGGTAATGTGTAGGGCTGGTGGTGGGTTTCCGTTCGTGGCTAGGTTTAGGGTTACGGAACGGCAAGGCTTAGGGCACGGGTGAGGGTACGGAAACGTGGGAGGGTCAGGCTACTTGCTGATGCTCAGGTTAGTGCCACCGAACGGGCCAGGATTAGGCTACGGCTTGGGGTTAAGGTGCAGGGCTGGTGGTGGGTTTCCGTTCCGGGCTAGGGTTAGGTTTACGGAACGGCAAGGCTTAGGGCACAGGTGAGGGTACGGAAACATGGGAGGGTCAGGCTACATGCTGACGCAAGTGTCAGTGCCACCGTACAGGCCAAGAGTAGGCTACGGCGTAGGGTAACGTGTAGGGATGGTGGTGGGTTTCCGTTCCGGGCTAGGGTTAGGGTTAGGGAACGGCAAGGCTTAGGGCACAGGTTAGGGTACAGAAACGTGGGAGAGTCAGGATACGTTCTGACGCATGTGTCAGTGCCAGCGTACCGGCCAGGAGTAGGCTACGGCTTGGGGGTTAGGTGTAGGGCTGGTGGTGGGTTTTCGTTAAGGGCTAGGTTTAGGGTTAGGGAACGGCAAGGCTTAGTGCACAGGTGAGGGTACGGAAACGTGGGAGGGTCAGGATACGTGCTGACGCACGGGTCAGTGCCTGCGTACGGGCCATGAGTAGACTATGGCATGGAGTTTAGGTGTAGGGCTGTTGGTGGGTTTCCGTTCGGTACTAGGGTTAGGGTTAGGGAACGGCAAGGCTTAGGGCACAGGTGAGGGTACGGAAATGTTTGAAGGTCAGGCTACGTGCTGACGCACGGGTCAGTGCCAACGTACGGGCCAGGAGTAGGCTACGGTGTAGGGTAAGGTGTAGGGCTCGTGCAGGGTTTCTGTTCCAGGCTAGGGTTTGTTTTAGGGAACGGCAAGTCTTAGGGCACAGGTGAGGGTACGGAAACGTGGTAGGGTCCGGCTACGTGCTGACGCAAGGGTCAGTGCCAGCGTTCGGGCCAGGAGTAGGCTACGGCGTAGGGTAAGGTGTAGGGCTGGTGGTGGCTTTCCGTTCCGGGCTAGGGTTAGGGTAAGGGAACGGCAAGGCATAGGGCACAGGTGAGGGTACAGAAACGTGGGAGTGTCAGGCTACATGCTGACGCACGGGTCAGTGCCAGCGTATGGGCCAGGAGTAGGCTATGGCTTGTGGGTAAGCTGTAGGGCTGGTGGTGTGTTTCCTTTTCGGAATAGGGTTAGGGTTAGGGAACGGCAAGGCTTCAGGCACAGGTGAGGGTATGGAAACGTGGGAGGGTCACGCTACGTGCTGACGCGCGGGTTAGTGCCAGCGTACGGGCCAGGAGTAGGCTACGGCGTAGGGTAAGGTGTAGGGCTGGTGGTGGGTTTCCGTTCCTGGCTAGGGTTAGGGTGAGGGAACGGCAAGGCTTAGGGCACAGGTGAGGGTACGGAAACGTGGGAGTGTCAGGCTACGTGATGACGCACGGGTCAGTGCCAACGTACGGGCCAGGAGTAGGCTACGGTGTAGGGTAATGTCTAGGGATGGTGGTGGGTTTCCGTTCCGGGCGAGGGTTAGGGTTAAGGAACGTCAAGGCTTAGGGCACAGGTGAGGGTACGGAAACGTGGGAGGGTCAGGCTACGTACTGATGCATGGGTCAGTGCCAGCGTACGGGCCAGGAGTAGGCTACTGCTTGGGGGTAAGGTGTAGGGCTTGTGGTGGGTTTCCGTTCCGGGCTAGGGTTAGGGTTAGGGAACAGCAAGGCTTAGGGCACAGGTGAGGGTACGGCAAAATGGCAGGGTCAGGATACGTGCTGATGAAAGGTTCAGTGCCTGCGTCCGGGCCAGGAATAGGCTACGGCGTAGGGAAAGGTATAGGGCTGGTGGTGGGTTTCCGTTCTGGGCTAGGGTTAGGGTTAGGGAACGGCAAGGCTTAGGAGTTGCCAGGCTGCCACCTGTAAAGAAGAGGATGTGTCACCCATAACGTCTGCTGAGATTTCTCTCCGGGCTGAGGTGAGGAAGGAAAAAAAGGAGTGGGGCCCGGGATAGGAGGGGTATCTCAGGCAGGAAAATGGAAAGCTTCCAGAAGAGCGCCTGTGGCCAGGACCATCCTGGCTGGCCTGCAGGCACCAAGTCGGCCTGTGTGCTGTCGCTGGTGTGACTCCACTGCCCTTTCTCTAGGCTTTGAAGCCCTTGTACATATTCAGGTGTTTTACCTGGAAAGGGTGGGAACAGTTCAGCAGCAGCTGGCCTGGGGCTCAGCTCACGTTTACTCACAGATGCCTCGGCACGGTCCCCCAGCTTTGCAATGAGGACGCTCCTTGTGTGGGGGGTGGGTTGATGGCTGTATGGGAGATGCTTCCCCACCTCTGACCAATTTCAGAATTGTTTACCACTGGAGCAAGTGCCCTGATAGGGTTTTCCTCTGTATAACTCGTGGGTTCAGGTTTTTTTTTCTTTTATGGTTCAAGTTAGATTTTATTCCTCTTTTATGTATTTATAGATATAAGCATGGAAATAATTCATTCCTATAAATACATCTGGGTGACGGGAAGAACTTTTTTCTGTTTTATTTTTAAATTTTATTTTTTAAAATTTTGAAATTTAATTTTATTTATTTTTTTTATACAGCACGTTATTATTAGTTATGTATTTTATGCATATATATGTACACAGGTCAATCCCAAACTCCCAACTCATCCCACCACCACCACCCCATGGCTTCCCACACTTGGTGTCCATACGTTTGTTCTCTACCTCTGTGTCTCTATTTCTTCCCTGCAAACCAGTTCATCTGTACAATTTTTAGGCTCCACATATATGCATTAATATACAATATTTGTTTTCCTCTTTCTGACTTACTTCATTCTGTATGACAGTCTCTCGATCCATCGATGTCTCTACAAATGACCCAGTTTCATTCCTCTTAATGTCCGAGTAATATTCCATTTTATATATGTACCACATCTTTATCCATTCATCTGTCTGTGGGCATTTAGGTTGCTTCCATTACCTGGCTATTGTAAATAGTGCTGCAACGAACATTGTGGTGAATGTGCCTTTTTGAAATACGGTTTTCTCTGGGTATATGCCCAGAAGTGGGATTGCTGGATCAGATGGTAATTCTATTTCTAGTTTTTTTAAGGAAACTCCATACTGTTCTCCATAGTGACTGTATCAATTTACATTCCCACCAATAGTGGAAGAGGGCTCCTTTTGTCCACACCCTCCCCAGAATTGGTTGTTTGTAGATTTTCTGATGATGCCGAGTCTAACAGGTGTGAGGTGAAACCTCATTGTAGTTTTGATTTGCATTTCTGTAATAATTAGTGCTGTTGAGCAGCTTTTCATGTGCGTCTTGGCCATCTCTGTGTCTTCTTTGAAGAAACGTCTCTTTAGATCTTCTGCCCATTTTTGTATTGGGTTGTTTGTTTATTTAATATTAAGCTGCATGAGCTGTTTATATATATTGGAGATTAAAGCTCTGTCCATTGATTCGTCTGCAACGATTTTCGCCCATTCTGAGGGATGCCTTTTTCCATTCCCGTGATTTTTAACAAAAAAGGACAGAAAGGAAAAGAAGCAGGACACTAATGTGCGTAAAATATGCCTTTTGAAACGGTCGTTTTGAAATATGGACGTCCTTTGAATTTTTTGGTCGATATGTGACCCCAGGATTTGTTTTCAGGGCAGGTGTCATTTACAGGCCTGCAATGATTTTGAATATCAACTGACCATTAGCGTTGGGATTAAAGCTGCTGTTGTGTGAAACGGCCACAAGGTGGCAGCAGTTCACCCTTACCAAATCTGGTTACTAGGGCAAGAGAGCCTCAGTGGAAGTGGTGTTCTAGATTGGAATTTAAAATGGAATGTGCCAGGAGAAAGCCCCTCACGTTTGTCTCACTACATCTTGTTCGTGTTTTTAATTTAATTTTTTTTATTTTTTATTACAGCAAGTTTGATTACAATGTTTGGCTTGTTGTAGGTGTGGAAGATGTGGTTCTTTTACACATATACAGATGTCTGTTCTTCCTGGGATCCTTTTCCCATGTACGTTATGACAGAATGTTGAGTAGTCCTCTCTTGGTATTCTGTAGGTCTTTGGTGATTATATATGTCACCTGTGTTTGTATATGTCTGTTAACCCCGATATCGTAATGAAACCAATCCTCACACCTTTCCATTGGTGAACCATAAGTCTGTTTAATGAATCTGTGATTGCCCTTCTCCGTGGAAATATCTGCCCTGGTATCCATTTTTAGGTAACACCTATAAGTGATATGATATGATATGTGTCTTTCACTTTCTGACTTACTACAAGTCACGTGATTACTTCTAGACTCATCTACGGTGCTGCAAATGGCATTGTGTCCTTTTTTCCCTTGGCTTCTCTTCTGCCTTAGCGGGGTCCATTTTCAACAATGTGATTCCCTGAGGGTTGTGGATTAGCTGACCTGGGCAGCCTTACCCTGCCGGCCCGCCCTCCCCAGGTGTGCCTCTTTGAGGTCAATATAAACAGCGCTCCAGGCAGCAATAGCCCCTGAAGCTGTGCCTGACTCCATATTCTCTGCCCCGTCAGCAGTCTCGGGGCTGTGCTGGTGGGAGGGAGTGAGGGGCCACAGCTTTGTGGGTGGCCCGGTGTGAGTGGGGTTCTGCTGGCCTTTCTGCAGGAGTTGCCAGACTGCCGCCTGTAAAGAAGAGGATGTGTCACCCATACCTTCCGCTGGAATATCTCTCCAGACAGAGGTGAGGAAGGAAAAAAGCAGTGGGGGCCGGGACAGGAGGGGTATCTCAGGCAGGGCAATGGAAAGCTTCCGGAAGAGCGCCCGGGGCCAGGACCACCCTGGCTGGCCTGCAGGTACCAAGTTGGCCTGTGTGCTGTCGCTGGTGTGGCTCCACGGTCCTTCCTCTAGGCTTTCAAGCCCTTGTACATATTCAGGTGTTTTACCTGGAAAGGGTGGGAACAGTTCAGCAGCAGCTGGCCTGGGGCTCAGCTCACGTTTACTCACAGATGCCTCGGCACGGTCCCCCAGCTTTACAATGAGGACGCTCCTTGCGTGGGGGGTGGGTTGATGGCTGTATGGGAGATGGTTCCCCACCTCTGACCAATTTCAGAATTGTTTACCACTGGAGCAAGTGCCCTGATAGGTTTTTCCTCTGTATAACTCGTGGGTTCAGGTTTTTTTTTTTCTTTTATGGTTCAAGTTAGATTTTATTCCTCTTTTATGTATTTATAGATATAAGCATGGAAATAATTCATTCCTATAAATACATCTGTGTGACGGGAAGAACTTTTTTCTGTTTTATTTTTAAATTTTATTTTTTAAAATTTTGAAATTTAATTTTATTTATTTTTTTATACAGCACGTTATTATTAGTTATGTATTTTATGCATATACATGTATACAGGTCAATCCCAAACTCCCAACTCATCCCACCACCACCACCCCATGGCTTCCCACACTTGGTGTCCATACGTTTGTTCTCTACCTCTGTGTCTCTATTTCTTCCCTGCAAACCAGTTCATCTGTACCATTTTTTAGGCTCCACACATATGCATTAATATACAATATTTGTTTTCCTCTTTCTGACTTACTTCATTCTGTATGACACTCTCTCGATCCATCGATGTCTCTACAAATGACCCAGTTTCATTCCTCTTAATGGCCGAGTAATATTCCATTTTATATATGTACCACATCTTTATCCATTCATCTGTCTGTGGGCATTTAGGTTGCTTCCATTACCTGGCTATTGTAAAGAGTGCTGCAACGAACATTGTGGTGAATGTGCCTTTTTGAAATACGGTTTTCTCTGGGTATATGCCCAGAAGTGGGATTGCTGGATCAGATGGTAATTCTATTTCTAGTTTTTTTAAGGAAACTCCATACTGTTCTCCATAGTGACTGTATCAATTTACATTCCCACCAGTAGTGGAAGAGGGCTCCTTTTGTCCACACCCTCCCCAGAATTGGTTGTTTGTAGATTTTCTGATGATGCCGATTCTAACAGGTGTGAGGTGAAACCTCATTGTAGTTTTGATTTGCATTTCTGTAATAATTAGTGCTGTTGAGCAGCTTTTCATGTGCGTCTTGGCCATCTCTGTGTCTTCTTTGAAGAAACGTCTCTTTAGATCTTCTGCCCATTTTTGTATTGGGTTGTTTGTTTATTTAATATTAAGCTGCATGAGCTGTTTATATATATTGGAGATTAAAGCTCTGTCCATTGATTCGTCTGCAACGATTTTCGCCCATTCTGAGGGATGCCTTTTTCCATTCCCGTGATTTTTAACAAAAAAGGACAGAAAGGAAAAGAAGCAGGACACTAATGTGCGTAAAATATGCCTTTTGAAACGGTCGTTTTGAAATATGGACGTCCTTTGAATTTTTTGGTCGATATGTGACCCCAGGATTTGTTTTCAGGGCAGGTGTCATTTACAGGCCTGCAATGATTTTGAATATCAACTGACCATTAGCGCTGGGATTAAAGCTGCTGTTGTGTGAAACGGCCACAAGGTGGCAGCAGTTCACCCTTACCAAATCTGGTTACTAGGGCAAGAGAGCCTCAGTGGAAGTGGTGTTCTAGATTGGAATTTAAAATGGAATGTGCCAGGAGAAAGCCCCTCACGTTTGTCTCACTACATCTTGTTCGTGTTTTTAATTTATTTTTTTTTATTTTTTATTACAGCAAGTTTGATTACAATGTTTGGCTTGTTGTAGGTGTGGAAGATGTGGTTCTTTTACACATATACAGATGTCTGTTCTTCCTGGGATCCTTTTCCCATGTACGTTATGACAGAATGTTGAGTAGTCCTCTCTTGGTATTCTGTAGGCCTTTGGTGATTATATATGTCACCTGTGTTTGTATATGTCTGTTAACCCCGATATCGTAATGAAACCAATCCTCACACCTTTCCATTGGTGAACCATAAGTTTGTTTAATGAATCTGTGATTGCCCTTCTTCATGGAAATATCTGTCCTGGTATCCATTTCTAGGTAACACCTATAAGTGATATGATATGATATGTGTCTTTCACTTTCTGACTTACTACAAGTCACGTGATTACTTCTAGACTCATCTACGGTGCTGCAAATGGCATTGTGTCCTTTTTTCCCTTGGCTTCTCTTCTGCCTTAGCGGGGTCCATTTTCAACAATGTGATTCCCTGAGGGTTGTGGATTAGCTGACCTGGGCAGCCTTACCCTGCCGGCCCGCCCTCCCCAGGTGTGCCTCGTTGAGGTCAATATAAACAGCGCTCCAGGCAGCAATAGCCCCTGAAGCTGTGCCTGACTCCATATTCTCTGCCCCGTCAGCAGTCTCGGGGCTGTGCTGGTGGGAGGGAGTGAGGGGCCACAGCTTTGTGGGTGGCCCGGTGTGAGTGGGGTTCTGCTGGCCTTTCTGCAGGAGTTGCCAGGCTGCCGCCTGTAAAGAAGAGGATGTGTCACCCATACCTTCCGCTGGAATTTCTCTCCGGACAGAGGTGAGGAAGGAAAAAAGCAGTGGGGGCCGGGACAGGAGGGGTATCTCAGGCAGGGCAATGGAAAGCTTCCGGAAGAGCGCCCGGGGCCAGGACCACACTGGCTGGCCTGCAGGTACCAAGTTGGCCTGCGTGCTGTCGCTGGTGTGGCTCCACGGTCTTTCCTCTAGGCTTTCAAGCCCTTGTACATATTCAGGTGTTTTACCTGGAAAGGGTGGGAACAGTTCAGCAGCAGCTGGCCTGGGGCTCAGCTCACGTTTACTCACAGATGCCTCGGCACGGTCCCCCAGCTTTACAATGAGGACGCTCCTTGCGTGGGGGGTGGGTTGATGGCTGTATGGGAGATGGTTCCCCACCTCTGACCAATTTCAGAATTGTTTACCACTGGAGCAAGTGCCGTGATAGGGTTTTCCTCTGTATAACTCGTGGGTTCAGGTTTTTTTTTTCTTTTATGGTTCAAGTTAGATTTTATTCCTCTTTTATGTATTTATAGATATAAGCATGGAAATAATTCATTCCTATAAATACATCTGTGTGACGGGAAGAACTTTTTTCTGTTTTATTTTTAAATTTTATTTTTTTTAATTTTGAAATTTAATTTTATTTATTTTTTTTATACAGCACGTTATTATTAGTTATGTATTTTATGCATATACATGTATACAGGTCAAACCCAAACTCCCAACTCATCCCACCACCACCACCCCATGGCTTCCCACACTTGGTGTCCATACGTTTGTTCTCTACCTCTGTGTCTCTATTTCTTCCTTGCAAACCAGTTCATCTGTACAATTTTTAGGCTCCACATACATGCATTAATATACAATATTTGTTTTCCTCTTTCTGACTTACTTCATTCTGTATGACAGTCTCTCGATCCATCGATGTCTCTACAAATGACCCAGTTTCATTCCTCTTAATGGCCGAGTAATATTCCATTTTATATATGTACCACATCTTTATCCATTCATCTGTCTGTGGGCATTTAGGTTGCTTCCATTACCTGGCTATTGTAAATAGTGCTGCAACGAACATTGTGGTGAATGTGCCTTTTTGATTTACGGTTTTCTCTGGGTATATGCCCAGAAGTGGGATTGCTGGATCAGATGGTAATTCTATTTCTAGTTTTTTTAAGGAAACTCCATACTGTTCTCCATAGTGACTGTATCAATTTACATTCCCTCCAATAGTGGAAGAGGGCTCCTTTTGTCCACACCCTCCCCAGAATTGGTTGTTTGTAGATTTTCTGATGATGCCGATTCTAACAGGTGTGAGGTGAAACCTCATTGTAGTTTTGATTTGCATTTCTCTAATAATTAGTGCTGTTGAGCAGCTTTTCATGTGCGTCTTGGCCATCTCTGTGTCTTCTTTGAAGAAACGTCTCTTTAGATCTTCTGCCCATTTTTGTATTGGGTTGTTTGTTTATTTAATATTAAGCTGCATGAGCTGTTTATATAAATTGGAGATTAAAGCTCTGTCCATTGATTCGTCTGCAACGATTTTCGCCCATTCTGAGGGATGCCTTTTTCCATTCCCGTGTTTTTTAACAAAAAAGGAAAGAAAGGAAAAGAAGCAGAACACTAATGTGCGTAAAATATGCCTTTTGAAACGGTCGTTTTGAAATATGGACGTCCTTTGAATTTTTTGGTCGATATGTGACCCCAGGATTTGTTTTCAGGGCAGGTGTCATTTACAGGCCTGCAATGATTTTGAATATCAACTGACCATTAGCGCTGGGATTAAAGCTGCTGTTGTGTGAAACGGCCACAAGGTGGCAGCAGTTCACCCTTACCAAATCTGGTTACTAGGGCAAGAGAGCCTCAGTGGAAGTGGTGTTCTAGATTGGAATTTAAAATGGAATGTGCCAGGAGAAAGCCCCTCACGTTTGTCTCACTACATCTTGTTCGTGTTTTTAATTTAATTTTTTTTATTTTTTATTACAGCAAGTTTGATTACAATGTTTGGCTTGTTGTAGGTGTGGAAGATGTGGTTCTTTTACACATATACAGATGTCTGTTCTTCCTGGGATCCTTTTCCCATGTACGTTATGACAGAATGTTGAGTAGTCCTCTCTTGGTATTCTGTAGGTCTTTGGTGATTATATATGTCACCTGTGTTTGTATATGTCTGTTAACCCCGATATCGTAATGAAACCAATCCTCACACCTTTCCATTGGTGAACCATAAGTTTGTTTAATGAATCTGTGATTGCCCTTCTCCGTGGAAATATCTGTCCTGGTATCCATTTCTAGGTAACACCTATAAGTGATATGATATGATATGTGTCTTTCACTTTCTGACTTACTACAAGTCACGTGATTACTTCTAGACTCATCTACGGTGCTGCCAATGGCATTGTGTCCTTTTTTCCCTTGGCTTCTCTTCTGCCTTAGCGGGGTCCATTTTCAACAATGTGATTCCCTGAGGGTTGTGGATTAGCTGACCTGGGCAGCCTTACCCTGCCGGCCCGCCCTCCCCAGGTGTGCCTCTTTGAGGTCAATATAAACAGCGCTCCAGGCAGCAATAGCCCCTGAAGCTGTGCCTGACTCCATATTCTCTGCCCCGTCAGCAGTCTCGGGGCTGTGCTGGTGGGAGGGAGTGAGGGGCCACAGCTTTGTGGGTGGCCCGGTGTGAGTGGGGTTCTGCTGGCCTTTCTGCAGGAGTTGCCAGGTTGCCGCCTGTAAAGAAGAGGATGTGTCACCCATACCTTCCGCTGGAATTTCTCTCCGGACAGAGGTGAGGAAGGAAAAAAGCAGTGGGGTCCGGGACAGGAGGGGTATCTCAGGCAGGGCAATGGAAATCTTCCGGAAGAGCGCCCGGGGACACGACCACCCTGGCTGGCCTGCAGGTACCAAGTTGGCCTGCGTGCTGTCGCTGGTGTGGCTCCACGGTCCTTCCTCTAGGCTTTCAAGCCCTTGTACATATTCAGGTGTTTTACCTGGAAAGGGTGGGAACAGTTCAGCAGCAGCTGGCCTGGGGCACAGCTCACGTTTACTCACAGATGCCTCGGCACGGTCCCCCAGCTTTACAATGAGGACGCTCCTTGCGTGGGGGGTGGGTTGATGGCTGTATGGGAGATGGTTCCCCACCTCTGACCAATTTCAGAATTGTTTACCACTGGAGCAAGTGCCCTGATAGGTTTTTCCTCTGTATAACTCGTGGGTTCAGGTTTTTTTTTTCTTTTATGGTTCAAGTTAGATTTTATTCCTCTTTTATGTATTTATAGATATAAGCATGGAAATAATTCATTCCTATAAATACATCTGTGTGACGGGAAGAACTTTTTTCTGTTTTATTTTTAAATTTTATTTGTTTTAATTTTGAAATTTAATTTTATTTATTTTTTTTATACAGCACGTTATTATTAGTTATGTATTTTATGCATATACATGTATACAGGTCAATCCCAAACTCCCAACTCATCCCACCACCACCACCCCATGGCTTCCCACACTTGGTGTCCATACGTTTGTTCTCTACCTCTGTGTCTCTATTTCTTCCCTGCAAACCAGTTCATCTGTACCATTTTTAGGCTCCACATATATGCATTAATATACAATATTTGTTTTCCTCTTTCTGACTTTTTTCATTCTGTATGACACTCTCTCGATCCATCGATGTCTCTACAAATGACCCAGTTTCATTCCTCTTAATGGCCGAGTAATATTCCATTTTATATATGTACCACATCTTTATCCATTCATCTGTCTGTGGGCATTTAGGTTGCTTCCATTACCTGGCTATTGTAAAGAGTGCTGCAACGAACATTGTGGTGAATGTGCCTTTTTGAAATACGGTTTTCTCTGGGTATATGCCCAGAAGTGGGATTGCTGGATCAGATGGTAATTCTGTTTCTAGTTTTTTTAAGGAAACTCCATACTGTTCTCCATAGTGACTGTATCAATTTACATTCCCACCAATAGTGGAAGAGGGCTCCTTTTGTCCACACCCTCCCCAGAATTGGTTGTTTGTAGATTTTCTGATGATGCCGATTCTAACAGGTGTGAGGTGAAACCTCATTGTAGTTTTGATTTGCATTTCTCTGATAATTAGTGCTGTTGAGCAGCTTTTCATGTGCGTCTTGGCCATCTCTGTGTCTTCTTTGAAGAAACGTCTCTTTAGATCTTCTGCCCATTTTTGTATTGGGTTGTTTGTTTATTTAATATTAAGCTGCATGAGCTGTTTATATATATTGGAGATTAAAGCTCTGTCCATTGATTCGTCTGCAACGATTTTCGCCCATTCTGAGGGATGCCTTTTTCCATTCCCGTGTTTTTTAACAAAAAAGGAAAGAAAGGAAAAGAAGCAGAACACTAATGTGCGTAAAATATGCCTTTTGAAACGGTCGTTTTGAAATATGGACGTCCTTTGAATTTTTTGGTCGATATGTGACCCCAGGATTTGTTTTCAGGGCAGGTGTCATTTACAGGCCTGCAATGATTTTGAATATCAACTGACCATTAGCGCTGGGATTAAAGCTGCTGTTGTGTGAAACGGCCACAAGGTGGCAGCAGTTCACCCTTACCAAATCTGGTTACTAGGGCAAGAGAGCCTCAGTGGAAGTGGTGTTCTAGATTGGAATTTAAAATGGAATGTGCCAGGAGAAAGCCCCTCACGTTTGTCTCACTACATCTTGTTCGTGTTTTTAATTTAATTTTTTTTTTATTTTTTATTACAGCAAGTTTGATTACAATGTTTGGCTTGTTGTAGGTGTGGAAGATGTGGTTCTTTTACACATATACAGATGTCTGTTCTTCCTGGGATCCTTTTCCCATGTACGTTATGACAGAATGTTGAGTAGTCCTCTCTTGGTATTCTGTAGGTCTTTGGTGATTATATATGTCACCTGTGTTTGTATATGTCTGTTAACCCCGATATCGTAATGAAACCAATCCTCACACCTTTCCATTGGTGAACCATAAGTTTGTTTAATGAATCTGTGATTGCCCTTCTCCGTGGAAATATCTGTCCTGGTATCCATTTCTAGGTAACACCTATAAGTGATATGATATGATATGTGTCTTTCACTTTCTGACTTACTACAAGTCACGTGATTACTTCTAGACTCATCTACGGTGCTGCAAATGGCATTGTGTCCTTTTTTCCCTTGGCTTCTCTTCTGCCTTAGCGGGGTCCATTTTCAACAATGTGATTCCCTGAGGGTTGTGGATTAGCTGACCTGGGCAGCCTTACCCTGCCGGCCCGCCCTCCCCAGGTGTGCCTCGTTGAGGTCAATATAAACAGCGCTCCAGGCAGCAATAGCCCCTGAAGCTGTGCCTGACACCATATTCTCTGCCCCGTCAGCAGTCTCGGGGCTGTGCTGGTGGGAGGGAGTGAGGGGCCACAGCTTTGTGGGTGGCCCGGTGTGAGTGGGGTTCTGCTGGCCTTTCTGCAGGAGTTGCCAGGCTGCCGCCTGTAAAGAAGAGGATGTGTCACCCATACCTTCCGCTGGAATTTCTCTCCGGACAGAGGTGAGGAAGGAAAAAAGCAGTGGGGGCCGGGACAGGAGGGGTATCACAGGCAGGGCAATGGAAAGCTTCTGGAAGATCGCCCGGTGCCAGGACCACCCTGGCTGGCCTGCAGGCACCAAGTTGGCCCGCGTGCTGTCGCTGGTGTGGCTCCACGGTCCTTCCTCTAGGCTTTCAAGCCCTTGTACATATTCAGGTGTTTTACCTGGAAAGGGTGGGAACAGTTCAGCAGCAGCTGGCCTGGGGCTCAGCTCACGTTTACTCACAGATGCCTCGGCACGGTCCCCCAGCTTTGCAATAAGGACGCTCCTTGCGTGGGGGTTGGGTTGCTGGCTGTATGGGAGATGGTTCCCCACCTCTGACCAATTTCAGAATTGTTTACCGCTGGAGCAAGTGCCGTGGTAGGGTTTTCCTCTGTATAACTCATGGGTTCACTTTTTATTTCTTTTATCGTTCAAGTTAGATTTTATTCCTCTTTTATGTATTTATAGATATAAGCATGGAAATAATTCATTCCTATAAATACATCTGTGTGATGGGAAGAACTTTTTTCTGTTTTATTTTTAAATTTTATTTTTTTAAATATTGAAATTTAATTTTATTTATTTTTTTTATACAGCACGTTATTATTAGTTATGTATTTTATGCATATACGTGTATACAGGTCAATCCCAAATTCCCAACTCATCCCACCACCACCACCCCATGGCTTCCCACACTTGGTGTCCATACGTTTGTTCTCTACCTCTGTGTCTCTATTTCTTCCCTGCAAACCAGTTCATCTGTACCATTTTTTTAGGTTCCACATATATGCATTAATATACAATATTTGTTTTCCTCTTTCTGACTTACTTCATTCTGTATGACAGTCTCTCGATCCATCGATGTCTCTTCAAATGACCCAGTTTCATTCCTTTTTATGGCCGAGTCATATTCCATTTTATATATGTACCACATCTTTATCCATTCTTCAGTCTGTGGGCATTTAGGTTGCTTCCATTACCTGGCTATTGTAAATAGTGCTGCAACGAACATTGTGGTGAATATGCCTTTTTGAAATACGGTTTTCTCTGGGTATATGCCCAGAAGAGGGATTGCTGGATCAGATGGTAATTCTATTTCTAGATTTTTTAAGGAAACTCCATACTGTTCTCCATAGTGACTGTATCAATTTACATTCCCACCAATAGTGGAAAAGGTCTCCTTTTGTCCACACGCTCCTCAGAATTGGTTGTTTGTAGATTTTCTGATGATGCCGATTCTAACAGGTGTGAGGTGATACCTCATTGTAGTTTTGATTTGCATTTCTCTAATAATTAGTGCTGTTGAGCAGCTTTCCTGTGCGTCTTGGCCATCTCTGTGTCTCCTTTGAAGAAACGTCTCTTTAGATCTTCTGCAGATTTTTTTTGGGTGGTTTGTTTTTTTAATATTAAGCTGCTTGAGCTGTTTATATATATTGGAGATTAAACCTCTGTCCATTGATTCGTCTGCAACGATTTTCGCCCATTCTGAGGGATGCCTTTTTCCATTCCCGTGTTTTTTAACAAAAAAGGAAAGAAAGGAAAAGAAGCAGAACACTAATGTGCGTAAAATATGCCTTTTGAAACGGTCGTTTTGAAATATGGACGTCCTTTGAAATTTTTGGTCGATATGTGACCCCAGGATTTGTTTTCAGGGCAGGTGTCATTTACAGGCCTGCAATGATTTTGAATATCAACTGACCATTAGCGCTGGGATTAAAGCTGCTGTTGTGTGAAACGGCCACAAGGTGGCAGCAGTTCACCCTTACCAAATCTGGTTACTAGGGCAAGAGAGCCTCAGTGGAAGTGGTGTTCTAGATTGGAGTTTAGAATGGAATGTGCCAGGAGAAAGCCCCTCACGTTTGTCTCACTACTTCTTGTTCGTGTTTTTAATTTAATTTTTTATTTTTTATTACAGCAAGTTTGATTACAATGTTTGGCTTGTTGTAGGTGTGGAAGATGTGGTTCTTTTACACATATACAGATGACTGTTCTTCCTGGGAGCCTTTTCCCATGTACGTTATGACAGAATGTTGAGTAGTCCTCTCTTGGTATTCTGTAGGTCTTTGGTGATTATATATGTCACCTGTGTTTGTATATGTCTGTTAACCCCGATATCGTAATGAAACCAATCCTCACACCTTTCCATTGGTGAACCATAAGTTTGTTTAATGAATCTGTGATTGCCCTTCTCCCTGGAAATATCTGCCCTGGTATCCATTTTTAGGTAACACCTATAAGTGATATGATATGATATGTGTCTTTCACTTTCTGACTTACTACAAGTCACGTGATTACTTCTAGACTCATCTACGGTGCTGCAAATTGCATTGTGTCCTTTTTTTCCTTGGCATCTCTTCTGCCTTAGCGGGGTCCATTTTCAACAATGTGATTCCCTGAGGGTTGTGGATTAGCTGACCTGGGCAGCCTTACCCTGCCAGCCCGCCCTCCCCAGGTGTGCCTCTTTGAGGTCAATATAAACAGAGCTCCAGGCAGCAATAGCCCCTGAAGCTGTGCCTGACTCCATATTCTCTGCCCCGTCAGCAGTCTCGGGGCTGTGCTGGTGGGAGGGAGAGAGGAGCCACAGCTTTGTGGGTGGCCCGGTGTGTGTGGGGTTCTGCTGGCCTTTCTGCAGGAGTTGCCAGGCTGCCGCCTGTAAAGAAGAGGTTGTGTCACACATACCTTCCGCTGGAATTTCTCTCCGGACAGAGGTGAGGAAGGAAAAAAGCAGTGGGGGCCGGGACAGGAGGGGTATCTCAGGCAGGGCAATGGAAAGCTTCTGGAAGAGCGCCAGGGTCCAGGACCACCCTGGCTGGCCTGCAGGCACCAAGTTGGCCTGCGTGCTGTTGCTGGTGTGGCTCCACAGTCCTTCCTCTAAGGTTTCAAGACCTTGTACATATTCAGGTGTTTTACCTGGAAAGGGTGGGGACCGTTCAGCAGCAGCTGGCCTGGGGCTCAACTCACGTTTACTCACAGATGCCTCGGCACGGTCCCCCAGCTTTGCAATGAGGACGCTCCTTGCCTGGGGGGTGGGTTGCTGACTGTATGGGAGAGGATTCCCCACCTCTGACCAATTTCAGAATTGTTTACCACTGGAGCAAGTGCCGTGATAGGGTTTTCCTCTGTATAACTCGTGGGTTCACTTTTTTCTTCTTTTATCGTTCAAGTTAGATTTTATTCCTCTTTTATGTATTTATAGATATAAGCATGGAAATAATTCATTCCTATAAATACATCTGTGTGACGGGAAGAACTTATTTCTGTTTTATTTTTAAATTTGATTTTTTAAAATTTTGAAATTTAATTTTATTTATTTTTTTATACAGCACGTTATTATTAGTTATGTATTTTATGCATATACATGTATACAGGTCAATCCCAAACTCCCAACTCATCCCACCACCACCACCCCATGACTTCCCACACTTGGTGTCCATACGTTTGTTCTCTACCTCTATGTCTCTATTACTTCCCTGCAAACCAGTTCATCTGTACCATTTTTAGGCTCCACATATATGCGTTAATAGACAATATTTGTTTTCCTCTTTCTGACTTACTTCATTCTGTATGACAGTCTCTCGATCCATCGATGTCTCTACAAATGACCCAGTTTCATTCCTTTTTATGGCCGAGTCATATTCCATTTTATATATGTACCACATCTTTATCCATTCATCTGTCTGTGGGCATTTAGGTTGCTTCCATTACCTGGCTATTGTAAATAGTGCTGCAACGAACATTGTGGTGAATGTGCCTTTTTGAAATACGGTTTTCTCTGGGTATATGCCCAGAAGTGGGATTGCTGGATCAGATGGTAATTCTATTTCTAGTTTTTTTAAGGAAACTCCATACTGTTCTCCATAGTGCCTGTATCAATTTACATTCCCACCAATAGTGGAAGAGGGCTCCTTTTGTCCACACCCTCCCCAGAATTGGTTGTTTGTAGATTTTCTGATGATGCCGATTCTAACAGGTGTGAGGTGATACCTCATTGTAGTTTTGATTTGCATTTCTCTAATAATTAGTGCTGTTGAGCAGCTTTTCATGTGTGTCTTGGCCATCTCTGTGTCTTATTTGAAGAAACGTCTCTTTAGATCTTCTGCCCATTTTTGTATTGGGTTGTTTGTTTTTTTAATATTAAGCTGCATGAGCTGTTTATATATATTGGAGATTAAACCTCTGTCCATTGATTCGTCTGCAACGATTTTCGCCCATTCTGAGGGATGCCTTTTTCCATTCCCGTGTTTTTTAACAAAAAAGGAAAGAAAGGAAAAGAAGCAGAACACTAATGTGCGTAAAATATGCCTTTTGAAACGGTCGTTTTGAAATATGGACGTCCTTTGAATTTTTTGGTCGATATGTGACCCCAGGATTTGTTTTCAGGGCAGGTGTCATTTACAGGCCTGCAATGATTTTGAATATCAACTGACCATTAGCGCTGGGATTAAAGCTGCTGTTGTGTGAAACGGCCACAAGGTGGCAGCAGTTCACCCTTACCAAATCTGGTTACTAGGGCAAGAGAGCCTCAGTGGAAGTGGTGTTCTAGATTGGAGTTTAGAATGGAATGTGCCAGGAGAAAGCCCCTCTCGTTTGTCTCACTACTTCTTGTTCGTGTTTTTAATTTAATTTTTTATTTTTTATTACAGCAAGTTTGATTACAATGTTTGGCTTGTTGTAGGTGTGGAAGATGTGGTTCTTTTACACATATACAGATGACTGTTCTTCCTGGGAGCCTTTTCCCATGTACGTTATGACAGAATGTTGAGTAGTCCTCTCTTGGTATTCTGTAGGTCTTTGGTGATTATATATGTCACCTGTGTTTGTATATGTCTGTTAACCCCGATATCGTAATGAAACCAATCCTCACACCTTTCCATTGGTGAACCATAAGTTTGTTTAATGAATCTGTGATTGCCCTTCTCCCTGGAAATATCTGCCCTGGTATCCATTTTTAGGTAACACCTATAAGTGATATGATATGATATGTGTCTTTCACTTTCTGACTTACTACAAGTCATGTGATTACTTCTAGACTCATCTACGGTGCTGCAAATTGCATTGTGTCCTTTTTTTCCTTGGCATCTCTTCTGCCTTAGCGGGGTCCATTTTCAACAATGTGATTCCCTGAGGGTTGTGGATTAGCTGACCTGGGCAGCCTTACCCTGCCAGCCCGCCCTCCCCAGGTGTGCCTCTTTGAGGTCAATATAAACAGAGCTCCAGGCAGCAATAGCCCCTGAAGCTGTGCCTGACTCCATATTCTCTGCCCCGTCAGCAGTCTCGGGGCTGTGCTGGTGGGAGGGAGAGAGGAGCCACAGCTTTGTGGGTGGCCCGGTGTGTGTGGGGTTCTGCTGGCCTTTCTGCAGGAGTTGCCAGGCTGCCGCCTGTAAAGAAGAGGTTGTGTCACACATACCTTCCGCTGGAATTTCTCTCTGGACAGAGGTGAGGAAGGAAAAAAGCAGTGGGGGCCGGGACAGGAGGGGTATCTCAGGAAGGGCAATGGAAAGCTTCTGGAAGAGCGCCAGGGTCCAGGACCACCCTGGCTGGCCTGCAGGCACCAAGTTGGCCTGCGTGCTGTCGCTGGTGTGGCTCCACAGTCCTTCCTCTAGGCTTTCAAGCCCTTGTACATATTCAGGTGTTTTACCTGGAAAGGGTGGGGACAGTTCAGCAGCAGCTGGCCTGGGGCTCAGCTCACGTTTACTCACAGATGCCTCGGCACGGACCCCCAGCTTTGCAATGAGGACGCTCCTTGCGTGGGGGGTGGGTTGCTGGCTGTATGGGAGATGGTTCCCCACCTCTGACCAATTTCAGAATTGTTTACCACTGGAGCAAGTGCCGTGGTAGGGTTTTCCTCTGTATGACTCGTGGGTTCACTTTTTTCTTCTTTTATCGTTCAAGTTAGATTTTATTCCTCTTTTATGTATTTATAGATATAAGCATGGAAATAATTCATTCCTATAAATACATCTGTGTGACGGGAAGAACTTATTTCTGTTTTATTTTTAAATTTGATTTTTTAAAATTTTGAAATTTAATTTTATTTATTTTTTTATACAGCACGTTATTATTAGTTATGTATTTTATGCATATACATGTATACAGGTCAATCCCAAACTCCCAACTCATCCCACCACCACCACCCCATGACTTCCCACACTTGGTGTCCATACGTTTGTTCTCTACCTCTATGTCTCTATTACTTCCCTGCAAACCAGTTCATCTGTACCATTTTTAGGCTCCACATATATGCATTAATATACAATATTTGTTTTCCTCTTTCTGACTTACTTCATTCTGTATGACAGTCTGTCGATCCAACAATGTCTCTACAAATGACCCAGTTTCATTCCTTTTTATGGCCGAGTAATATTCCATTTTATATATGTACCACATCTTTATCCATTCATCTGTCTGTGGGCATTTAGGTTGCTTCCATTACCTGGCTATTGTAAATAGTGCTGCAACGAACATTGTGGTGAATGTGCCTTTTTGAAATACGGTTTTCTCTGGGTATATCCCCAGAAGTGCGATTGCTGGATCAGATGGTAATTCTATTTCTAATTTTTTTAAGGAAACTCCATACTGTTCTCCATAGTGACTGTATCAATTTACATTCCCACCAATAGTGGAAGAGGGCTCCTTTTGTCCACACCCTCCCCAGAATTGGTTGTTTGTAGATTTTCTGATGATGCCGATTCTAACAGGTGTGAGGTGATACCTCATTGTAGTTTTGATTTGCATTTCTCTAATAATTAGTGCTGTTGAGCAGGTTTTCATGTGTGTCTTGGCCATCTCTGTGTCTTATTTGAAGAAACGTCTCTTTAGATCTTCTGCCCATTTTTGTATTGGGTTGTTTGTTTTTTTAATATTAAGCTGCATGAGCTGTTTATATATATTGGAGATTAAACCTCTGTCCATTGATTCGTCTGCAACGATTTTCGCCCATTCTGAGGGATGCCTTTTTCCATTCCCGTGTTTTTTAACAAAAAAGGAAAGAAAGGAAAAGAAGCAGAACACTAATGTGTGTAAAATATGCCTTTTGAAACGGTCGTTTTGAAATATGGACGTCCTTTGAATTTTTTGGTCGATATGTGACCCCAGGATTTGTTTTCAGGGCAGGTGTCATTTACAGGCCTGCAATGATTTTGAATATCAACTGACCATTAGCGCTGGGATTAAAGCTGCTGTTGTGTGAAATGGCCACAAGGTGGCAGCAGTTTACCCTTACCAAATCTGGTTACTAGGGCAAGAGAGCCTCAGTGGAAGTGGTGTTCTAGATTGGAGTTTAGAATGGAATGTGCCAGGAGAAAGCCCCTCACGTTTGTCTCACTACTTCTTCTTCGTGTTTTTAATTTAATTTTTTATTTTTTATTACAGCAAGTTTGATTACAATGTTTGGCTTGTTGTAGGTGTGGAAGATGTGGTTCTTTTACACATATACAGATGTCTGTTCTTCCTGGGAGCCTTTTCCAATGTACGTTATGAGAGAATGTTGAGTAGTCCTCTCTTGGTATTCTGTAGGTCTTTGGTGATTATATATGTCACCTGTGTTTGTATATGTCTGTTAACCCCGATATCGTAATGAAACCAATCCTCACACCTTTCCATTGGTGAACCATAAGTTTGTTTAATGAATCTGTGATTGCCCTTCTCCCTGGAAATATCTGCCCTGGTATCCATTTTTAGGTAACACCTATAAGTGATATGATATGATATGTGTCTTTCACTTTCTGACTTACTACAAGTCACGTGATTACTTCTAGACTCATCTACGGTGCTGCAAATTGCATTGTGTCCTTTTTTTCCTTGGCATCTCTTCTGCCTTAGCGGGGTCCATTTTCAACAATGTGATTCCCTGAGGGTTGTGGATTAGCTGACCTGGGCAGCCTTACCCTGCCAGCCCGCCCTCCCCAGGTGTGCCTCTTTGAGGTCAATATAAACAGAGCTCCAGGCAGCAATAGCCCCTGAAGCTGTGCCTGACTCCATATTCTCTGCCCCGTCAGCAGTCTCGGGGCTGTGCTGGTGGGAGGGAGAGAGGAGCCATAGCTTTGTGGGTGGCCCGGTGTGAGTGGGGTTCTGCTGGCCTTTCTGCAGGAGTTGCCAGGCTGCCGCCTGTAAAGAAGAGGTTGTGTCACACATACCTTCCGCTGGAATTTCTCTCCGGACAGAGGTGAGGAAGGAAAAAAGCAGTGGGGGCCGGGACAGGAGGGGTATCTCAGGAAGTGCAATGGAAAGCTTCTGGAAGAGCGCCAGGGTCCAGGACCACCCTGGCTGGCCTGCAGGCACCAAGTTGGCCTGCGTGCTGTCGCTGGTGTGGCTCCACAGTCCTTCCTCTAAGGTTTCAAGCCCTTGTACATATTCAGGTGTTTTACCTGGAAAGGGTGGGGACAGTTCAGCAGCAGCTGGCCTGGGGCTCAACTCACGTTTACTCACAGATGCCTCGGCACGGTCCCCCAGCTTTGCAATGAGGACGCTCCTTGCGTGGGGGGTGGGTTGCTGGCTGTATGGGAGAGGATTCCCCACCTCTGACCAATTTCAGAATTGTTTAACGCTGGAGCAAGTGCCGTGATAGGGTTTTCCTCTGTATAACTCGTGGGTTCACTTTTTTCTTCTTTTATCGTTCAAGTTAGATTTTATTCCTCTTTTATGTATTTTTAGATATAAGCATGGAAATAATTCATTCCTATAAATACATCTGTGTGACGGGAAGAACTTATTTCTGTTTTATTTTTAAATTTTATTTTTTAAAATTCTGAAATTTAATTTTATTTATTTTTTTATACAGCACGTTATTATTAGTTATGTATTTTATGCATATACATGTATACAGGTCAATCCCAAACTCCCAACTCATCCCACCACCCCATGACTTCCCACACTTGGTGTCCATACGTTTGTTCTCTACCTCTATGTCTCTATTACTTCCCTGCAAACCAGTTCATCTGTACCATTTTTAGGCTCCACATATATGCATTAATATACAATATTTGATTTCCTCTTTCTGACTTACTTCATTCTGTATGACAGTCTGTCGATCCAACAATGTCTCTACAAATGACCCAGTTTCATTCCTTTTTATGGCCGAGTAATATTCCATTTTATATATGTACCACATCTTTATCCATTCATCTGTCTGTGGGCATTTAGGTTGCTTCCATTACCTGGCTATTGTAAATAGTGCTGCAACGAACATTGTGGTGAATGTGCCTTTTTGAAATACGGTTTTCTCTGGGTATATCCCCAGAAGTGCGATTGCTGGATCAGATGGTAATTCTATTTCTAATTTTTTTAAGGAAACTCCATACTGTTCTCCATAGTGACTGTATCAATTTACATTCCCACCAGTAGTGGAAGAGGGCTCCTTTTGTCCACACCCTCCCCAGAATTGGTTGTTTGTAGATTTTCTGATGATGCCGATTCTAACAGGTGTGAGGTGATACCTCATTGTAGTTTTGATTTGCATTTCTCTAATAATTAGTGCTGTTGAGCAGCTTTTCATGTGTGTCTTGGCCATCTCTGTGTCTTATTTGAAGAAACGTCTCTTTAGATCTTCTGCCCATTTTTGTATTGGGTTGTTTGTTTTTTTAATATTAAGCTGCATGAGCTGTTTATATATATTGGAGATTAAACCTCTGTCCATTGATTCGTCTGCAACGATTTTCGCCCATTCTGAGGGATGCCTTTTTGCATTCCCGTGTTTTTTAACAAAAAAGGAAAGAAAGGAAAAGAAGCAGAACACTAATGTGCGTAAAATATGCCTTTTGAAACGGTCGTTTTGAAATATGGACGTCCTTTGAATTTTTTGGTCGATATGTGACCCCAGGATTTGTTTTCAGGGCAGGTGTCATTTACAGGCCTGCAATGATTTTGAATATCAACTGACCATTAGCGCTGGGATTAAAGCTGCTGTTGTGTGAAACGGCCACAAGGTGGCAGCAGTTCACCCTTACCAAATCTGGTTACTAGGGCAAGAGAGCCTCAGTGGAAGTGGTGTTCTAGATTGGAGTTTAGAATGGAATGTGCCAGGAGAAAGCCCCTCACGTTTGTCTCACTACTTCTTGTTCGTGTTTTTAATTTAATTTTTTATTTTTTATTACAGCAAGTTTGATTACAATGTTTGGCTTGTTGTAGGTGTGGAAGATGTGGTTCTTTTACACATATACAGATGACTGTTCTTCCTGGGAGCCTTTTCCCATGTACGTTATGACAGAATGTTGAGTAGTCCTCTCTTGGTATTCTGTAGGTCTTTGGTGATTATATATGTCACCTGTGTTTGTATATGTCTGTTAACCCCGATATCGTAATGAAACCAATCCTCACACCTTTCCATTGGTGAACCATAAGTTTGTTTAATGAATCTGTGATTGCCCTTCTCCCTGGAAATATCTGCCCTGGTATCCATTTTTAGGTAACACCTATAAGTGATATGATATGATATGTGTCTTTCACTTTCTGACTTACTACAAGTCACGTGATTACTTCTAGACTCATCTACGGTGCTGCAAATTGCATTGTGTCCTTTTTTTCCTTGGCATCTCTTCTGCCTTAGCGGGGTCCATTTTCAACAATGTGATTCCCTGAGGGTTGTGGACTAGCTGACCTGGGCAGCCTTACCCTGCCAGCCCGCCCTCCCCAGGTGTGCCTCTTTGAGGTCAATATAAACAGAGCTCCAGGCAGCAATAGCCCCTGAAGCTGTGCCTGACTCCATATTCTCTGCCCCGTCAGCAGTCTCGGGGCTGTGCTGGTGGGAGGGAGTGAGGGGCCACAGCTTTGTGGGTGGCCCGGTGTGAGTGGGGTTCTGCTGGCCTTTCTGCAGGATTTGCCAGGCTGCCGCCTGTAAAGAAGAGGATGTGTCACCCATACCTTCTGCTGGAATTTCTCTCCGGACAGAGGTGATGAAGGAAAAAAGCAGTGGGGGCCGGGACAAGAGGGTTATCTCAGGCAGGGCAATGGAAAGCTTCTGGAAGAGCGCCTGGGGACAGGACCACCCTGGCTGGCCTGCAGGCACCAAGTTGGCCTGCGTGCTGTCGCTGGTGTGGCTCCACGGTCCTTCCTCTAGGCTTTCAAGCCCTTGTACATATTCAGGTGTTTTACCTGGAAAGGGTGGGGACAGTTCAGCAGCAGCTGGCCTGGGGCTCAGCTCACGTTTACTCACAGATGCCTCGGCACGGACCCCCAGCTTTGCAATGAGGACGCTCCTTGCGTGGGGGATGGGTTGCTGGCTGTATGGGAGATGGTTCACCACCTCTGACCAATTTCAGAATTGTTTACCACTGGAGCAAGTGCCGTGGTAGGGTTTTCCTCTGTATAACTCGTGGGTTCACTTTTTTTTTCTTTTATCGTTCAAGTTAGATTTTATTCCTCTTTTATGTATTTATAGATATAAGCATGGAAATAATTCATTCCTATAAATACATCTGTGTGATGGGAAGAACTTTTTTCTCTTTTATTTTTAAATTTTATTTTTTAAAATTTTGAAATTTTATTTTATTTTTTTTTATACAGCACGTTATTATTAGTTATGTATTTTATGCATATACATGTATACAGGTCAATCCCAAACTCCAAACTCATCCCACCACCACCACCCCATGGCTTCCCACACTTGGTGTCCATACGTTTGTTCTCTACCTCTGTGTCTCTATTTCTTCCCTGCAAACCAGTTCATCTGTACCATTTTTAGGCTCCACATATATGCATTAATATACAATATTTGTTTTCCTCTTTCTGACTTACTTCATTCTGTATGACAGTCTCTCGATCCATCGATGTCTCTACAAATGACCCAGTTTCATTCCTTTTTATGGCCGAGTAATATTCCATTTCATATATGTACCACATCTTTATCCATTCATCTGTCTGTGGGCATTTAGGTTGCTTCCATTACCTGGCTATTGTAAATAGTGCTGCAACAAACATTGTGGTGAATGTGCCTTTTTGAAATACGGTTTTCTCTGGGTATATGCACAGAAGTGGGATTGCTGGATCAGATGGTAATTCAATTTCTAATTTTTTTAAGGAAACTCCATACTGTTCTCCATAGTGACTGTATCAATTTACATTCCCACCAATAGTGGAAGAGGGCTCCTTTTGTCCACACCCTCCCCAGAATTGGTTGTTTGTAGATTTCCTGATGATGCCGATTCTAACAGGTGTGAGGTGATACCTCATTGTAGTTTTGATTTGCATTTATCTAATAATTAGTGCTGTTGAGCAGCTTTTCACGTGCGTCTTGGCCATCTCTGTGTCTCCTTTGAAGAAACGTCTCTTTAGATCTTCTGCCCATTTTTTGGGGGGTTGTTTGATTTTTTAATATTAAGCTGCATGAGCTGTTTATATATATTGGAGATTAAACCTCTGTCCATTGATTCGTCTGCAACGATTTTCGCCCATTCTGAGGGATGCCTTTTTGCATTCCCGTGTTTTTTAACAAAAAAGGAAAGAAAGGAAAAGAAGCAGAACACTAATGTGCGTAAAATATGCCTTTTGAAACGGTCGTTTTGAAATATGGACGTCCTTTGAATTTTTTGGTCGATATGTGACCCCAGGATTTGTTTTCAGGGCAGGTGTCATTTACAGGCCTGCAATGATTTTGAATATCAACTGACCATTAGCGCTGGGATTAAAGCTGCTGTTGTGTGAAACGGCCACAAGGTGGCAGCAGTTCACCCTTACCAAATCTGGTTACTAGGGCAAGAGAGCCTCAGTGGAAGTGGTGTTCTAGATTGGAGTTTAGAATGGAATGTGCCAGGAGAAAGCCCCTCACGTTTGTCTCACTACTTCTTGTTCGTGTTTTTAATTTAATTTTTTATTTTTTATTACAGCAAGTTTGATTACAATGTTTGGCTTGTTGTAGGTGTGGAAGATGTGGTTCTTTTACACATATACAGATGACTGTTCTTCCTGGGAGCCTTTTCCCATGTACGTTATGACAGAATGTTGAGTAGTCCTCTCTTGGTATTCTGTAGGTCTTTGGTGATTATATATGTCACCTGTGTTTGTATATGTCTGTTAACCCCGATATCGTAATGAAACCAATCCTCACACCTTTCCATTGGTGAACCATAAGTTTGTTTAATGAATCTGTGATTGCCCTTCTCCCTGGAAATATCTGCCCTGGTATCCATTTTTAGGTAACACCTATAAGTGATATGATATGATATGTGTCTTTCACTTTCTGACTTACTACAAGTCACGTGATTACTTCTAGACTCATCTACGGTGCTGCAAATTGCATTGTGTCCTTTTTTTCCTTGGCATCTCTTCTGCCTTAGCGGGGTCCATTTTCAACAATGTGATTCCCTGAGGGTTGTGGACTAGCTGACCTGGGCAGCCTTACCCTGCCAGCCCGCCCTCCCCAGGTGTGCCTCTTTGAGGTCAATATAAACAGAGCTCCAGGCAGCAATAGCCCCTGAAGCTGTGCCTGACTCCATATTCTCTGCCCCGTCAGCAGTCTCGGGGCTGTGCTGGTGGGAGGGAGTGAGGGGCCACAGCTTTGTGGGTGGCCCGGTGTGAGTGGGGTTCTGCTGGCCTTTCTGCAGGAGTTGCCAGGCTGCCGCCTGTAAAGAAGAGGATGTGTCACCCATACCTTCTGCTGGAATTTCTCTCCGGACAGAGGTGATGAAGGAAAAAAGCAGTGGGGGCCGGGACAAGAGGGTTATCTCAGGCAGGGCAATGGAAAGCTTCTGGAAGAGCGCCTGGGGACAGGACCACCCTGGCTGGCCTGCAGGCACCAAGTTGGCCTGCGTGCTGTCGCTGGTGTGGCTCCACGGTCCTTCCTCTAGGCTTTCAAGCCCTTGTACATATTCAGGTGTTTTACCTGGAAAGGGTGGGGACAGTTCAGCAGCAGCTGGCCTGGGGCTCAGCTCACGTTTACTCACAGATGCCTCGGCACGGACCCCCAGCTTTGCAATGAGGACGCTCCTTGCGTGGGGGATGGGTTGCTGGCTGTATGGGAGATGGTTCACCACCTCTGACCAATTTCAGAATTGTTTACCACTGGAGCAAGTGCCGTGGTAGGGTTTTCCTCTGTATAACTCGTGGGTTCACTTTTTTTTTCTTTTATCGTTCAAGTTAGATTTTATTCCTCTTTTATGTATTTATAGATATAAGCATGGAAATAATTCATTCCTATAAATACATCTGTGTGATGGGAAGAACTTTTTTCTCTTTTATTTTTAAATTTTATTTTTTAAAATTTTGAAATTTTATTTTATTTTTTTTTATACAGCACGTTATTATTAGTTATGTATTTTATGCATATACATGTATACAGGTCAATCCCAAACTCCAAACTCATCCCACCACCACCACCCCATGGCTTCCCACACTTGGTGTCCATACGTTTGTTCTCTACCTCTGTGTCTCTATTTCTTCCCTGCAAACCAGTTCATCTGTACCATTTTTAGGCTCCACATATATGCATTAATATACAATATTTGTTTTCCTCTTTCTGACTTACTTCATTCTGTATGACAGTCTCTCGATCCATCGATGTCTCTACAAATGACCCAGTTTCATTCCTTTTTATGGCCGAGTAATATTCCATTTCATATATGTACCACATCTTTATCCATTCATCTGTCTGTGGGCATTTAGGTTGCTTCCATTACCTGGCTATTGTAAATAGTGCTGCAACAAACATTGTGGTGAATGTGACTTTTTGAAATACGGTTTTCTCTGGGTATATGCACAGAAGTGGGATTGCTGGATCAGATGGTAATTCAATTTCTAATTTTTTTAAGGAAACTCCATACTGTTCTCCATAGTGACTGTATCAATTTACATTCCCACCAATAGTGGAAGAGGGCTCCTTTTGTCCACACCCTCCCCAGAATTGGTTGTTTGTAGATTTTCTGATGATGCCGATTCTAACAGGTGTGAGGTGATACCTCATTGTAGTTTTGATTTGCATTTATCTAATAATTAGTGCTGTTGAGCAGCTTTTCACGTGCGTCTTGGCCATCTCTGTGTCTCCTTTGAAGAAACGTCTCTTTAGATCTTCTGCCCATTTTTTGGGGGGTTGTTTGATTTTTTAATATTAAGCTGCATGAGCTGTTTATATATATTGGAGATTAAACCTCTGTCCATTGATTCATCTGCAACGATTTTCGCCCATTCTGAGGGATGCCTTTTTCCATTCCCGTGTTTTTTAACAAAAAAGGAAAGAAAGGAAAAGAAGCAGAACACTAATGTGCGTAAAATATGCCTTTTGAAACGGTCGTTTTGAAATATGGACGTCCTTTGAATTTTTTGGTCGATATGTGACCCCAGGATTTGTTTTCAGGGCAGGTGTCATTTACAGGCCTGCAATGATTTTGAATATCAACTGACCATTAGCGCTGGGATTAAAGCTGCTGTTGTGTGAAACGGCAACAAGGTGGCAGCAGTTCACCCTTACCAAATCTGGTTACTAGGGCAAGAGAGCCTCAGTGGAAGTGGTGTTCTAGATTGGAGTTTAGAATGGAATGTGCCAGGAGAAAGCCCCTCACGTTTGTCTCACTACTTCTTGTTCGTGTTTTTAATTTAATTTTTTATTTTTTATTACAGCAAGTTTGATTACAATGTTTGGCTTGTTGTAGGTGTGGAAGATGTGGTTCTTTTACACATATACAGATGACTGTTCTTCCTGGGAGCCTTTTCCCATGTACGTTATGACAGAATGTTGAGTAGTCCTCTCTTGGTATTCTGTAGGTCTTTGGTGATTATATATGTCACCTGTGTTTGTATATGTCTGTTAACCCCGATATCGTAATGAAACCAATCCTCACACCTTTCCATTGGTGAACCATAAGTTTGTTTAATGAATCTGTGATTGCCCTTCTCCCTGGAAATATCTGCCCTGGTATCCATTTTTAGGTAACACCTATAAGTGATATGATATGATATGTGTCTTTCACTTTCTGACTTACTACAAGTCACGTGATTACTTCTAGACTCATCTACGGTGCTGCAAATTGCATTGTGTCCTTTTTTTCCTTGGCATCTCTTCTGCCTTAGCGGGGTCCATTTTCAACAATGTGATTCCCTGAGGGTTGTGGACTAGCTGACCTGGGCAGCCTTACCCTGCCAGCCCGCCCTCCCCAGGTGTGCCTCTTTGAGGTCAATATAAACAGAGCTCCAGGCAGCAATAGCCCCTGAAGCTGTGCCTGACTCCATATTCTCTGCCCCGTCAGCAGTCTCGGGGCTGTGCTGGTGGGAGGGAGTGAGGGGCCACAGCTTTGTGGGTGGCCCGGTGTGAGTGGGGTTCTGCTGGCCTTTCTGCAGGAGTTGCCAGGCTGCCGCCTGTAAAGAAGAGGATGTGTCACCCATACCTTCTGCTGGAATTTCTCTCCGGACAGAGGTGATGAAGGAAAAAAGCAGTGGGGGCCGGGACAAGAGGGTTATCTCAGGCAGGGCAATGGAAAGCTTCTGGAAGAGCGCCTGGGGACAGGACCACCCTGGCTGGCCTGCAGGCACCAAGTTGGCCTGCGTGCTGTCGCTGGTGTGGCTCCACGGTCCTTCCTCTAGGCTTTCAAGCCCTTGTACATATTCAGGTGTTTTACCTGGAAAGGGTGGGGACAGTTCAGCAGCAGCTGGCCTGGGGCTCAGCTCACGTTTACTCACAGATGCCTCGGCACGGACCCCCAGCTTTGCAATGAGGACGCTCCTTGCGTGGGGGATGGGTTGCTGGCTGTATGGGAGATGGTTCACCACCTCTGACCAATTTCAGAATTGTTTACCACTGGAGCAAGTGCCGTGGTAGGGTTTTCCTCTGTATAACTCGTGGGTTCACTTTTTTTTTCTTTTATCGTTCAAGTTAGATTTTATTCCTCTTTTATGTATTTATAGATATAAGCATGGAAATAATTCATTCCTATAAATACATCTGTGTGATGGGAAGAACTTTTTTCTCTTTTATTTTTAAATTTTATTTTTAAAATTTTGAAATTTAATTTTATTTTTTTTTATACAGCACGTTATTATTAGTTATGTATTTTATGCATATACATGTATACAGGTCAATCCCAAACTCCCAACTCATCCCACCACCACCACCCCATGGCTTCCCACACTTGGTGTCCATACGTTTGTTCTCTACCTCTGTGTCTCTATTTCTTCCCTGCAAACCAGTTCATCTGTACCATTTTTAGGCTCCACATATATGCATTAATATACAATATTTGTTTTCCTCTTTCTGACTTACTTCATTCTGTATGACAGTCTCTCGATCCATCGATGTCTCTACAAATGACCCAGTTTCATTCCTTTTTATGGCCGAGTAATATTCCATTTCATATATGTACCACATCTTTATCCATTCATCTGTCTGTGGGCATTTAGGTTGCTTCCATTACCTGGCTATTGTAAATAGTGCTGCAACAAACATTGTGGTGAATGTGCCTTTTTGAAATACGGTTTTCTCTGGGTATATGCACAGAAGTGGGATTGCTGGATCAGATGGTAATTCAATTTCTAATTTTTTTAAGGAAACTCCATACTGTTCTCCATAGTGACTGTATCAATTTACATTCCCACCAATAGTGGAAGAGGGCTCCTTTTGTCCACACCCTCCCCAGAATTGGTTGTTTGTAGATTTCCTGATGATGCCGATTCTAACAGGTGTGAGGTGATACCTCATTGTAGTTTTGATTTGCATTTCTCTAATAATTAGTGCTGTTGAGCAGGTTTTCATGTGTGTCTTGGCCATCTCTGTGTCTTATTTGAAGAAACGTCTCTTTAGATCTTCTGCCCATTTTTGTATTGGGTTGTTTGTTTTTTTAATATTAAGCTGCATGAGCTGTTTATATATATTGGAGATTAAACCTCTGTCCATTGATTCGTCTGCAACGATTTTCGCCCATTCTGAGGGATGCCTTTTTCCATTCCCGTGTTTTTTAACAAAAAAGGAAAGAAAGGAAAAGAAGCAGAACACTAATGTGCGTAAAATATGCCTTTTGAAACGGTCGTTTTGAAATATGGACGTCCTTTGAATTTTTTGGTCGATATGTGACCCCAGGATTTGTTTTCAGGGCAGGTGTCATTTACAGGCCTGCAATGATTTTGAATATCAACTGACCATTAGCGCTGGGATTAAAGCTGCTGTTGTGTGAAACGGCCACAAGGTGGCAGCAGTTCACCCTTACCAAATCTGGTTACTAGGGCAAGAGAGCCTCAGTGGAAGTGGTGTTCTAGATTGGAGTTTAGAATGGAATGTGCCAGGAGAAAGCCCCTCACGTTTGTCTCACTACTTCTTGTTCGTGTTTTTAATTTAATTTTTTATTTTTTATTACAGCAAGTTTGATTACAATGTTTGGCTTGTTGTAGGTGTGGAAGATGTGGTTCTTTTACACATATACAGATGACTGTTCTTCCTGGGAGCCTTTTCCCATGTACGTTATGACAGAATGTTGAGTAGTCCTCTCTTGGTATTCTGTAGGTCTTTGGTGATTATATATGTCACCTGTGTTTGTATATGTCTGTTAACCCCGATATCGTAATGAAACCAATCCTCACACCTTTCCATTGGTGAACCATAAGTTTGTTTAATGAATCTGTGATTGCCCTTCTCCCTGGAAATATCTGCCCTGGTATCCATTTTTAGGTAACACCTATAAGTGATATGATATGATATGTGTCTTTCACTTTCTGACTTACTACAAGTCACGTGATTACTTCTAGACTCATCTACGGTGCTGCAAATTGCATTGTGTCCTTTTTTTCCTTGGCATCTCTTCTGCCTTAGCGGGGTCCATTTTCAACAATGTGATTCCCTGAGGGTTGTGGACTAGCTGACCTGGGCAGCCTTACCCTGCCAGCCCGCCCTCCCCAGGTGTGCCTCTTTGAGGTCAATATAAACAGAGCTCCAGGCAGCAATAGCCCCTGAAGCTGTGCCTGACTCCATATTCTCTGCCCCGTCAGCAGTCTCGGGGCTGTGCTGGTGGGAGGGAGTGAGGGGCCACAGCTTTGTGGGTGGCCCGGTGTGAGTGGGGTTCTGCTGGCCTTTCTGCAGGAGTTGCCAGGCTGCCGCCTGTAAAGAAGAGGATGTGTCACCCATACCTTCTGCTGGAATTTCTCTCCGGACAGAGGTGATGAAGGAAAAAAGCAGTGGGGGCCGGGACAAGAGGGTTATCTCAGGCAGGGCAATGGAAAGCTTCTGGAAGAGCGCCTGGGGACAGGACCACCCTGGCTGGCCTGCAGGCACCAAGTTGGCCTGCGTGCTGTCGCTGGTGTGGCTCCACGGTCCTTCCTCTAGGCTTTCAAGCCCTTGTACATATTCAGGTGTTTTACCTGGAAAGGGTGGGGACAGTTCAGCAGCAGCTGGCCTGGGGCTCAGCTCACGTTTACTCACAGATGCCTCGGCACGGACCCCCAGCTTTGCAATGAGGACGCTCCTTGCGTGGGGGATGGGTTGCTGGCTGTATGGGAGATGGTTCACCACCTCTGACCAATTTCAGAATTGTTTACCACTGGAGCAAGTGCCGTGGTAGGGTTTTCCTCTGTATAACTCGTGGGTTCACTTTTTTTTTCTTTTATCGTTCAAGTTAGATTTTATTCCTCTTTTATGTATTTATAGATATAAGCATGGAAATAATTCATTCCTATAAATACATCTGTGTGATGGGAAGAACTTTTTTCTCTTTTATTTTTAAATTTTATTTTTTAAAATTTTGAAATTTTATTTTATTTTTTTTTATACAGCACGTTATTATTAGTTATGTATTTTATGCATATACATGTATACAGGTCAATCCCAAACTCCAAACTCATCCCACCACCACCACCCCATGGCTTCCCACACTTGGTGTCCATACGTTTGTTCTCTACCTCTGTGTCTCTATTTCTTCCCTGCAAACCAGTTCATCTGTACCATTTTTAGGCTCCACATATATGCATTAATATACAATATTTGTTTTCCTCTTTCTGACTTACTTCATTCTGTATGACAGTCTGTCGATCCATCGATGTCTCTACAAATGACCCAGTTTCATTCCTTTTTATGGCCGAGTAATATTCCATTTCATATATGTACCACATCTTTATCCATTCATCTGTCTGTGGGCATTTAGGTTGCTTCCATTACCTGGCTATTGTAAATAGTGCTGCAACAAACATTGTGGTGAATGTGACTTTTTGAAATACGGTTTTCTCTGGGTATATGCACAGAAGTGGGATTGCTGGATCAGATGGTAATTCAATTTCTAATTTTTTTAAGGAAACTCCATACTGTTCTCCATAGTGACTGTATCAATTTACATTCCCACCAATAGTGGAAGAGGGCTCCTTTTGTCCACACCCTCCCCAGAATTGGTTGTTTGTAGATTTTCTGATGATGCCGATTCTAACAGGTGTGAGGTGATACCTCATTGTAGTTTTGATTTGCATTTCTCTAATAATTAGTGCTGTTGAGCAGGTTTTCATGTGTGTCTTGGCCATCTCTGTGTCTTATTTGAAGAAACGTCTCTTTAGATCTTCTGCCTATTTTTGTATTGGGTTGTTTGTTTTTTTAATATTAAGCTGCATGAGCTGTTTATATATATTGGAGATTAAACCTCTGTCCATTGATTCGTCTGCAACGATTTTCGCCCATTCTGAGGGATGCCTTTTTCCATTCCCGTGTTTTTTAACAAAAAAGGAAAGAAAGGAAAAGAAGCAGAACACTAATGTGCGTAAAATATGCCTTTTGAAACGGTCGTTTTGAAATATGGACGTCCTTTGAATTTTTTGGTCGATATGTGACCCCAGGATTTGTTTTCAGGGCAGGTGTCATTTACAGGCCTGCAATGATTTTGAATATCAACTGACCATTAGCGCTGGGATTAAAGCTGCTGTTGTGTGAAACGGCCACAAGGTGGCAGCAGTTCACCCTTACCAAATCTGGTTACTAGGGCAAGAGAGCCTCAGTGGAAGTGGTGTTCTAGATTGGAGTTTAGAATGGAATGTGCCAGGAGAAAGCCCCTCACGTTTGTCTCACTACTTCTTGTTCGTGTTTTTAATTTAATTTTTTATTTTTTATTACAGCAAGTTTGATTACAATGTTTGCCTTGTTGTAGGTGTGGAAGATGTGGTTCTTTTACACATATACAGATGTCTGTTCTTCCTGGGAGCCTTTTCCCATGTACGTTATGACAGAATGTTGAGTAGTCCTCTCTTGGTATTCTGTAGTTCTTTGGTGATTATATATGTCACCTGTGTTTGTATATGTCTGTTAACCCCGATATCGTAATGAAACCAATCCTCACACCTTTCCATTGGTGAACCATAAGTTGGTTTAATGAATCTGTGATTGCCCTTCTCCCTGGAAATATCTGCCCTGGTATCCATTTTTAGGTAACACCTATAAGTGATATGATATGATATGTGTCTTTCACTTTCTGACTTACTAAAAGTCACGTGATTACTTCTAGACTCATCTACGGTGCTGCAAATTGCATTGTGTCCTTTTTTTCCTTGGCATCTCTTCTGCCTTAGCGGGGTCCATTTTCAACAATGTGATTCCCTGAGGGTTGTGGATTAGCTGACCTGGGCAGCCTTACCCTGCCAGCCCGCCCTCCCCAGGTGTGCCTCTTTGAGGTCAATATAAACAGAGCTCCAGGCAGCAATAGCCCCTGAAGCTGTGCCTGACTCCATATTCTCTGCCCCGTCAGCAGTCTCGGGGCTGTGCTGGTGGGAGGGAGTGAGGGGCCACAGCTTTGTGGGTGGCCCGGTGTGAGTGGGGTTCTGCTGGCCTTTCTGCAGGAGTTGCCAGGCTGCCGCCTGTAAAGAAGAGGATGTGTCACCCATACCTTCCGCTGGAATTTCTCTCCGGACAGAGGTGATGAAGGAAAAAAGCAGTGGGGGCCGGGACAAGAGGGTTATCTCAGGCAGGGCAATGGAAAGCTTCTGGAAGAGAGCCTGGGGACAGGACCACCCTGGCTGGCCTGCAGGCACCAAGTTGGCCTGCGTGCTGTCGCTGGTGTGGCTCCACGGTCCTTCCTCTAGGCTTTCAAGCCCTTGTACTTATTCAGGTGTTTTACCTGGAAAGGGTGGGGACAGTTCAGCAGCAGCTGGCCTGGGGCTCAGCTCACGTTTACTCACAGATGCCTCGGCACGGACCCCCAGCTTTGCAATGAGGACGCTCCTTGCGTGGGGTGTGGGTTGCTGGCTGTATGGGAGATGGTTCCCCACCTCTGACCAATTTCAGAATTGTTTACCCCTGGAGCAAGTGCCGTGGTAGGGTTTTCCTCTGTATAACTCGTGGGTTCACTTTTTTTTTCTTTTATCGTTCAAGTTAAATTTTATTCCTCTTTTATGTATTTATAGATATAAGCATGGAAATAATTCATTCCTATAAATACATCTGTGTGATGGGAAGAACTTTTTTCTGTTTTATTTTTAAATTTTATATTTTTAAATTTTGAAATTTAATTTTATTTTTTTTATACAGCACGTTATTATTAGTTATGTATTTTATGCATATACATGTATACAGGTCAATCCCAAACTCCCAACTCATCCCACCACCACCACCCCATGGCTTCCCACACTTGGTGTCCATACGTTTGTTCTCTACCTCTGTGTCTCTATTTCTTCCCTGCAAACCAGTTCATCTGTACCATTTTTAGGCTCCACATATATGCATTAATATACAATATTTGTTTTCCTCTTTCTGACTTACTTCATTCTGTATGACAGTCTCTCGATCCATCGATGTCTCTACAAATGACCCAGTTTCATTCCTTTTTATGGCCGAGTAATATTCCATTTTATATATGTACCACATCTTTATCCATTCATCTGTCTGTGGGCATTTAGGTTGCTTCCAATACCTGGCTAATGTAAATAGTGCTGCAACAAACATTGTGGTGAATGTGCCTTTTTGAAATACGGTTTTCTCTGGGTATATGCCCAGAAGTGGGAATGCTGGATCAGATGGTAATTTTATTTCTAATTTTTTTAAGGAAAGTCCATACTGTTCTCCATAGTGACTGTATCAATTTACATTCCCACCAATAGTGGAAGAGGGCTCCTTTTGTCCACACCCTCCCCAGAATTGGTTGTTTGTAGATTTCCTGATGATGCCGATTCTAACAGGTGTGAGGTGATACCTCATTGTAGTTTTGATTTGCATTTCTCTAATAATTAGTGCTGTTGAGCAGCTTTTCACGTGCGTCTTGGCCATCTCTGTGTCTCCTTTGAAGAAACGTCTCTTTAGATCTTCTGCCCATTTTTTGGGGGGTTGTTTGTTTTTCTAATATTAAGCTGCATGAGCTGTTTATATATATTGGAGATTAAACCTCTGTCCATTGATTCGTCTGCAATGATTTTCGCCCATTCTGAGGGATGCCTTTTTCCATTCCCGTGTTTTTTAACAAAAAAGGAAAGAAAGGAAAAGAAGCAGAACACTAATGTGCGTAAAATATGCCTTTTGAAACGGTCGTTTTGAAATATGGACGTCCTTTGAATTTTTTGGTCGATATGTGACCCCAGGATTTGTTTTCAGGGCAGGTGTCATTTACAGGCCTGCAATGATTTTGAATATCAACTGACCATTAGCGCTGGGATTAAAGCTGCTGTTGTGTGAAACGGCCACAAGGTGGCAGCATTTCACCCTTAACAAATCTTTTTACTAGGGCAAGAGAGCCTCAGTGGAAGTGGTGTTCTAGATTGGAGTTTAGAATGGAATGTGCCAGGAGAAAGCCCCTCACGTTTGTCTCACTACTTCTTGTTCGTGTTTCTAATTTAATTTTTATTTTTTATTACAGCAAGTTTGATTACAATGTTTGGCTTCTTGTAGGTGTGGAAGATGTGGTTCTTTTACACATATACAGATGACTGTTCTTCCTGGGATCCTTTTCCCATGTACGTTATGACAGAATGTTGAGTAGTCCTCTCTTGGTATTCTGTAGGTCTTTGGTGATTATATATGTCACCTGTGTTTGTATATGTCTGTTAACCCCGATATCGTAATGAAACCAATCCTCACACCTTTCCATTGGTGAACGATAAGTTTGTTTACTGAATCTGTGATTGCCCTTCTCCGTGGAAATATCTGCCCTGGTATCCATTTTTAGGTAACACCTCTAAGTGATATGATATGATATGATATGTGTCTTTCACTTTCTGACTTACTACAAGTCACGTGAATACTTCTAGACACATCTACGGTGCTGCAAATGACATTGTGTCCTTTTTCTCCTTGGCTTCTCTTCTGCCTTAGTGGGGTCCATTTTCAACAATGTGATTCCCTGAGGGTTGTGGATTAGCTGACCTGGGCAGCCTTACCCTGCCGGCCTGCCCTCCCCAGGTGTGCCTCGTTGAGGTCAATATAAACAGAGCTCCAGGCAGCAATAGCCCCTGAAGCTGTGCCTGACTCCATATTCTCTGCCCCGTCAGCAGTCTCGGGGCTGTGCTGGTGGGAGGGAGTGAGGAGCCACAGCTTTGTGGGTGGCCCGGTGTGAGTGGGGTTCTGCTGGCCTTTCTGCAGGAGTTGCCAGGCTGCCGCCTGTAAAGAAGAGGATGTGTCACACATACCTTCCGCTGGAATTTCTCTCCGGACAGAGGTGAGGAAGGAAAAAAGCAGTGGGGGCCGGGACAGGAGGGGTATCTCAGGCAGGGCAATGGAAAGCTTCTGGAAGAGCGCCAGGGTCCAGGACCACCGTGGCTGGCCTGCAGGCACCAAGTTGGCCTGCGTGCTGTCGCTGGTGTGGCTCCACAGTCCTTCCTCTAGGGTTTCAAGCCCTTGTACATATTCAGGTGTTTTACCTGGAAAGGGTGGGGACAGTTCAGCAGCAGCTGGCCTGGGGCTCAACTCACGTTTACTCACAGATGCCTCGGCACGGTCCCCCAGCTTTGCAATGAGGATGCTCCTTGCGTGGGGGGTGGGTTGCTGGCTGTATGGGAGAGGGTTCCCCACCTCTGACCAATTTCAGAATTGTTTACCACTGGAGCAAGTGCCGTGATAGGGTTTTCCTCTGTATAACTCATGGGTCCACTTTTTTCTTCTTTTATCGTTCAAGTTAGATTTTATTCCTCTTTTATGTATTTATAGATATAAGCATGGAAATAATTCATTCCTATAAATACATCTGTGTGACGGGAAGAACTTTTTTCTGTTTTATTTTTAAATTTTATTTTTTAAAATTTTGAAATTTAATTTTATTTATTTTTTTATACAGCACGTTATTATTAGTTATGTATTTTATGCATATACATGTATACAGGTCAATCCCAAACTCCCAACTCATCCCACCACCACCACCCCATGGCTTCCCACACTTGGTGTCCATACGTTTGTTCTCTACCTCTGTGTCTCTATTTCTTCCCTGCAAACCAGTTCATCTGTACCATTTTTAGGCTCCACATATATGCGTTAATAGACAATATTTGTTTTCCTCTTTCTGACTTACTTCATTCTGTATGACAGTCTCTCGATCCATCGATGTCTCTACAAATGACCCAGTTTCATTCCTTTTTATGGCTGAGTAATATTCCATTTTATATATGTACCACATCTTTATCCATTCATCTGTCTGTGGGCATTTAGGTTGCTTCCATTACCTGGCTATTGTAAATAGTGCTGCAACGAACATTGTGGTGAATGTGCCTTTTTGAAATACGGTTTTCTCTGGGTATATGCCCAGAAGTGGGATTGCTGGATCAGATGGTAATTCTATTTCTAGTTTTTTTAAGGAAACTCCATACTGTTCTCCATAGTGACTGTATCAATTTACATTCCCACCAATAGTGGAAGAGGGCTCCTTTTGTACACACCCTCCCCAGAATTGGTTGTTTGTAGATTTTCTGATGATGCCGATTCTAACAGGTGTGAGGTGATACCTCATTGTAGTTTTGATTTGCATTTCTCTAATAATTAGTGCTGTTGAGCAGCTTTTCATGTGCGTCTTGGCCATCTCTGTGTCTCCTTTGAAGAAACGTCTCTTTAGATCTTCTGCCCATTTTTTGGGGTGTTGTTTGTTTTTTTAATATTAAGCTGCATGAGCTGTTTATATATATTGGAGATTAAACCTCTGTCCATTGATTCGTCTGCAACGATTTTCGCCCATTCTGAGGGATTCCTTTTCCATTCCCGTGTTTTTTAACAAAAAAGGAAAGAAAGGAAAAGAAGCAGAACACTAATGTGCGTAAAATATGCCTTTTGAAACGGTCGTTTTGAAATATGGACGTCCTTTGAATTTTTTGGTCGATATGTGACCCCAGGATTTGTTTTCAGGGCAGGTGTCATTTACAGGCCTGCAATGATTTTGAATATCAACTGACCATTAGCGCTGGGATTAAAGCTGCTGTTGTGTGAAACGGCCACAAGGTGGCAGCAGTTCACCCTTACCAAATCTGGTTACTAGGGCAAGAGAGCCTCAGTGGAAGTGGTGTTCTAGATTGGAGTTTAGAATGGAATGTGCCAGGAGAAAGCCCCTCACGTTTGTCTCACTACTTCTTGTTCGTGTTTTTAATTTAATTTTTTATTTTTTATTACAGCAAGTTTGATTACAATGTTTGGCTTGTTGTAGGTGTGGAAGATGTGGTTCTTTTACACATATACAGATGACTGTTCTTCCTGGGAGCCTTTTCCCATGTACGTTATGACAGAATGTTGAGTAGTCCTCTCTTGGTATTCTGTAGGTCTTTGGTGATTATATATGTCACCTGTGTTTGTATATGTCTGTTAACCCCGATATCGTAATGAAACCAATCCTCACACCTTTCCATTGGTGAACCATAAGTTTGTTTAATGAATCTGTGATTGCCCTTCTCCCTGGAAATATCTGCCCTGGTATCCATTTTTAGGTAACACCTATAAGTGATATGATATGATATGTGTCTTTCACTTTCTGACTTACTACAAGTCACGTGATTACTTCTAGACTCATCTACGGTGCTGCAAATTGCATTGTGTCCTTTTTTTCCTTGGCATCTCTTCTGCCTTAGCGGGGTCCATTTTCAACAATGTGATTCCCTGAGGGTTGTGGACTAGCTGACCTGGGCAGCCTTACCCTGCCAGCCCGCCCTCCCCAGGTGTGCCTCTTTGAGGTCAATATAAACAGAGCTCCAGGCAGCAATAGCCCCTGAAGCTGTGCCTGACTCCATATTCTCTGCCCCGTCAGCAGTCTCGGGGCTGTGCTGGTGGGAGGGAGTGAGGGGCCACAGCTTTGTGGGTGGCCCGGTGTGAGTGGGGTTCTGCTGGCCTTTCTGCAGGAGTTGCCAGGCTGCCGCCTGTAAAGAAGAGGATGTGTCACCCATACCTTCTGCTGGAATTTCTCTCCGGACAGAGGTGATGAAGGAAAAAAGCAGTGGGGGCCGGGACAAGAGGGTTATCTCAGGCAGGGCAATGGAAAGCTTCTGGAAGAGCGCCTGGGGACAGGACCACCCTGGCTGGCCTGCAGGCACCAAGTTGGCCTGCGTGCTGTCGCTGGTGTGGCTCCACGGCCCTTCCTCTAGGCTTTCAAGCCCTTGTACATATTCAGGTGTTTTACCTGGAAAGGGTGGGGACAGTTCAGCAGCAGCTGGCCTGGGGCTCAGCTCACGTTTACTCACAGATGCCTCGGCACGGACCCCCAGCTTTGCAATGAGGACGCTCCTTGCGTGGGGTGTGGGTTGCTGGCTGTATGGGAGATGGTTCCCCACCTCTGACCAATTTCAGAATTGTTTACCCCTGGAGCAAGTGCCGTGGTAGGGTTTTCCTCTGTATAACTCGTGGGTTCACTTGTTTTTCTTTTATCGTTCAAGTTAAATTTTATTCCTCTTTTATGTATTTATAGATATAAGCATGGAAATAATTCATTCCTATAAATACATCTGTGTGATGGGAAGAACTTTTTTCTGTTTTATTTTTAAATTTTATATTTTTAAATTTTGAAATTTAATTTTTTTTTTATACAGCACGTTATTATTAGTTATGTATTTTATGCATATACATGTATACAGGTCAATCCCAAACTCCCAACTCATCCCACCACCACCACCCCATGGCTTCCCACACTTGGTGTCCATACGTTTGTTCTCTACCTCTGTGTCTCTATTTCTTCCCTGTAAACCAGTTCATCCGTACCATTTTTTTAGGTTCCACATATATGCATTAATATACAATATTTGTTTTCCTCTTTCTGACTTACTTCATTCTGTATGACAGTCTCTCGATCCATCGATGTCTCTACAAATGACCCAGTTTCATTCCTTTTTATGGCCGAGTAATATTCCATTTTATATATGTACCACATCTTTATCCATTCATCTGTCTGTGGGCATTTAGGTTGCTTCCAATACCTGGCTAATGTAAATAGTGCTGCAACAAACATTGTGGTGAATGTGCCTTTTTGAAATACGGTTTTCTCTGGGTATATGCCCAGAAGTGGGAATGCTGGATCAGATGGTAATTTTATTTCTAATTTTTTTAAGGAAAGTCCATACTGTTCTCCATAGTGACTGTATCAATTTACATTCCCACCAATAGTGGAAGAGGGCTCCTTTTGTCCACACCCTCCCCAGAATTGGTTGTTTGTAGATTTCCTGATGATGCCGATTCTAACAGGTGTGAGGTGATACCTCATTGTAGTTTTGATTTGCATTTCTCTAATAATTAGTGCTGTTGAGCAGCTTTTCACGTGCGTCTTGGCCATCTCTGTGTCTCCTTTGAAGAAACGTCTCTTTAGATCTTCTGCCCATTTTTTGGGGGGTTGTTTGTTTTTCTAATATTAAGCTGCATGAGCTGTTTATATATATTGGAGATTAAACCTCTGTCCATTGATTCGTCTGCAATGATTTTCGCCCATTCTGAGGGATGCCTTTTTCCATTCCCGTGTTTTTTAACAAAAAAGGAAAGAAAGGAAAAGAAGCAGAACACTAATGTGCGTAAAATATGCCTTTTGAAACGGTCGTTTTGAAATATGGACGTCCTTTGAATTTTTTGGTCGATATGTGACCCCAGGATTTGTTTTCAGGGCAGGTGTCATTTACAGGCCTGCAATGATTTTGAATATCAACTGACCATTAGCGCTGGGATTAAAGCTGCTGTTGTGTGAAACGGCCACAAGGTGGCAGCATTTCACCCTTAACAAATCTTTTTACTAGGGCAAGAGAGCCTCAGTGGAAGTGGTGTTCTAGATTGGAGTTTAGAATGGAATGTGCCAGGAGAAAGCCCCTCACGTTTGTCTCACTACTTCTTGTTCGTGTTTCTAATTTAATTTTTATTTTTTATTACAGCAAGTTTGATTACAATGTTTGCCTTGTTGTAGGTGTGGAAGATGTGGTTCTTTTACACATATACAGATGACTGTTCTTCCTGGGATCCTTTTCCCATGTACGTTATGACAGAATGTTGAGTAGTCCTCTCTTGGTATTCTGTAGGTCTTTGGTGATTATATATGTCACCTGTGTTTGTATATGTCTGTTAACCCCGATATCGTAATGAAACCAATCCTCACACCTTTCCATTGGTGAACGATAAGTTTGTTTACTGAATCTGTGATTGCCCTTCTCCGTGGAAATATCTGCCCTGGTATCCATTTTTAGGTAACACCTCTAAGTGATATGATATGATATGATATGTGTCTTTCACTTTCTGACTTACTACAAGTCACGTGAATACTTCTAGACACATCTACGGTGCTGCAAATGACATTGTGTCCTTTTTCTCCTTGGCTTCTCTTCTGCCTTAGTGGGGTCCATTTTCAACAATGTGATTCCCTGAGGGTTGTGGATTAGCTGACCTGGGCAGCCTTACCCTGCCGGCCTGCCCTCCCCAGGTGTGCCTCGTTGAGGTCAATATAAACAGAGCTCCAGGCAGCAATAGCCCCTGAAGCTGTGCCTGACTCCATATTCTCTGCCCCGTCAGCAGTCTCGGGGCTGTGCTGGTGGGAGGGAGTGAGGAGCCACAGCTTTGTGGGTGGCCCGGTGTGAGTGGGGTTCTGCTGGCCTTTCTGCAGGAGTTGCCAGGCTGCTGCCTGTAAAGAAGAGGATGTGTCACACATACCTTCCGCTGGAATTTCTCTCCGGACAGAGGTGAGGAAGGAAAAAAGCAGTGGGGCCCGGGACAGGAGGGGTATCTCAGGCAGGGCAATGGAAAGCTTCTGGAAGAGCGCCAGGGTCCAGGACCACCGTGGCTGGCCTGCAGGCACCAAGTTGGCCTGCGTGCTGTCGCTGGTGTGGCTCCACAGTCCTTCCTCTAGGGTTTCAAGCCCTTGTACATATTCAGGTGTTTTACCTGGAAAGGGTGGGGACAGTTCAGCAGCAGCTGGCCTGGGGCTCAACTCACGTTTACTCACAGATGCCTCGGCACGGTCCCCCAGCTTTGCAATGAGGATGCTCCTTGCGTGGGGGGTGGGTTGCTGGCTGTATGGGAGAGGGTTCCCCACCTCTGACCAATTTCAGAATTGTTTACCGCTGGAGCAAGTGCCGTGATAGGGTATTCCTCTGTATAACTCGTGGGTTCACTTTTTTCTTCTTTTATCGTTCAAGTTAGATTTTATTCCTCTTTTATGTATTTATAGATATAAGCATGGAAATAATTCATTCCTATAAATACATCTGTGTGACGGGAAGAACTTTTTTCTGTTTTATTTTTAAATTTTATTTTTTAAAATTTTGAAATTTAATTTTATTTATTTTTTTATACAGCACGTTATTATTAGTTATGTATTTTATGCATATACATGTATACAGGTCAATCCCAAACTCCCAACTCATCCCACCACCACCACCCCATGGCTTCCCACACTTGGTGTCCATACGTTTGTTCTCTACCTCTGTGTCTCTATTTCTTCCCTGCAAACCAGTTCATCTGTACCATTTTTAGGCTCCACATATATGCGTTAATAGACAATATTTGTTTTCCTCTTTCTGACTTACTTCATTCTGTATGACAGTCTCTCGATCCATCGATGTCTCTACAAATGACCCAGTTTCATTCCTTTTTATGGCTAAGTAATATTCCATTTTATATATGTACCACATCTTTATCCATTCATCTGTCTGTGGGCATTTAGGTTGCTTCCATTACCTGGCTATTGTAAATAGTGCTGCAACGAACATTGTGGTGAATGTGCCTTTTTGAAATACGGTTTTCTCTGGGTATATGCCCAGAAGTGGGATTGCTGGATCAGATGGTAATTCTATTTCTAGTTTTTTTAAGGAAACTCCATACTGTTCTCCATAGTGACTGTATCAATTTACATTCCCACCAATAGTGGAAGAGGGCTCCTTTTGTACACACCCTCCCCAGAATTGGTTGTTTGTAGATTTTCTGATGATGCCGATTCTAACAGGTGTGAGGTGATACCTCATTGTAGTTTTGATTTGCATTTCTCTAATAATTAGTGCTGTTGAGCAGCTTTTCATGTGCGTCTTGGCCATCTCTGTGTCTCCTTTGAAGAAACGTCTCTTTAGATCTTCTGCCCATTTTTTGGGGTGTTGTTTGTTTTTTTAATATTAAGCTGCATGAGCTGTTTATATATATTGGAGATTAAACCTCTGTCCATTGATTCGTCTGCAACGATTTTCGCCCATTCTGAGGGATTCCTTTTCCATTCCCGTGTTTTTTAACAAAAAAGGAAAGAAAGGAAAAGAAGCAGAACACTAATGTGCGTAAAATATGCCTTTTGAAACGGTCGTTTTGAAATATGGACGTCCTTTGAATTTTTTGGTCGATATGTGACCCCAGGATTTGTTTTCAGGGCAGGTGTCATTTACAGGCCTGCAATGATTTTGAATATCAACTGACCATTAGCGTTGGGATTAAAGCTGCTGTTGTGTGAAACGGCCACAAGGTGGCAGCAGTTCACCCTTACCAAATCTGGTTACTAGGGCAAGAGAGCCTCAGTGGAAGTGGTGTTCTAGATTGGAGTTTAGAATGGAATGTGCCAGGAGAAAGCCAATCACGTTTGTCTCACTACTTCTTTTTCGTGTTTTTAATTTAATTTTTTATTTTTTATTACACAAGTTTGATTACAATGTTTGGCTTGTTGTAGGTGTGGAAGATGTGGTTCTTTTACACATATACAGATGTCTGTTCTTCCTGGGATCCTTTTCCCAGGTACGTTATGACAGAATGTTGAGTAGTCCTGTCTTGGTATTCTGTAGGTCTTTTTGGTGATTATATATGTCACCTGTGTTTGTATATGTCTGTTAACCCCGATATCGTAATGAAACCAATCCTCACACCTTTCCATTGGTGAACGATAAGTTTGTTTACTGAATGTGTGATTGCCCTTCTCCGTGGAAATATCTGCCCTGGTATCCATTTTTAGGTAACACCTATAAGTGATATGATATGATATGTGTCTTTCACTTTCTGACTTACTACAAGTCACGTGAATACTTCTAGACACATCTACGGTGCTGCAAATGACATTGTGTCCTTTTTTTCCATGGCTTCTCTTCTGCCTTAGTGGGGTCCATTTTCAACAATGTGATTCCCTGAGGGTTGTGGATTAGCTGACCTGGGCAGCCTTACCCTGCCGGCCCGCCCTCCCCAGGTGTGCCTCGTTGAGGTCAATATAAACAGAGCTCCAGGCAGCAATAGCCCCTGAAGCTGTGCCTGACTCCACATTCTCTGCCCCGTCAGCAGTCTCGGGGCTGTGCTGGTGGGAGGGAGGGAGGGGCCACAGCTTTGTGGGTGGCCCGGTGAGAGTGGGGTTCTTCTGGACTTTCTGCAGGAGTTGCCAGGCTGCCGCCTGTAAAGAAGAGGATGTGTCACCCATACCTTCCGCTGGAATTTCTCTCTGGACAGAGGTGAGGAAGGAAAAAAGCAGTGGGGGCCGGGACAGGTGGGGTATCTCAGGCAGGGCAATGGAAAGCTTCTGGAAGAGCGCCAGGGTCCAGGACAACCCTGGCTGGCCTGCAGGCACCAAGTTGGCCTGCGTGCTGTCGCTGGTGTGGCTCCATGGTCCTTCCTCTAGGCTTTCAAGCCCTTGTACATATTCAGGTGATTTACCTGGAAAGGGTGGGAACAGTTCAGCAGCAGCTGGCCTGGGGCTCAGCTCACGTTTACTCAAAGATGCCTCGGCACTGTCCCCCAGCTTTGCAATGAGGACGCTCCTTGCGTGGGGGGTGGGTTGCTGGCTGTAAGGGAGATGGTTCCCCACCTCTCACCAAATTCAGAATTGTTTACCACTGGAGCAAGGGCCCTGATAGGGTTTTCCTCTGTATAACTCGTGGGTTCTCTTTTTTTTTTCTTTTATCTTTCAAGTTAGATTTTATTACTCTTTTATGTATTTATAAATATAAGCATGGAAATAATTCATTCCTTTAAATACATCTGTGTGACGGGAAGAATTTTTTATGTTTTATTTTTAAATTTTATTTTTTAAAATTTTGAAATTTCATTTTATTTATGTTTTTATACAGCAGGTTATTATTAGTTATGTATTTTATGCATATACATGTATACAGGTCAATCCCAATCTCCAAACTCATCCCACTAACAGCACCCCATGGCTTCCCACAATTGGTGTCCATACGTTTGTTCTCTACCTCTGTGTCTCTATTTCTTCCCTGCAAACCAGTTCATCCGTACCATTTTTTTAGGTTCCACATATATGCATTAATATACAATATTTGTTTTCCTCTTTCTGACTTACTTCATTCTGTATGACAGTCTCTCGATCCATCGATGTCTCTACAAATGACCCAGTTTCATTCCTTTTTATGGCCGAGTAATATTCCATTTCATATATGTACCACATCTTTATCCATTCATCTGTCTGTGGGCATTTAGGTTGCTTCCATTACTTGGCTATTGTAAATAGTGCTGCAGCGAACATTGTTGTGAATGTGCCTTTTTGAAATACGGTTTTCTCTGGGTATATGCCCAGAAGTGGGATTGCTGGATCAGATGGTAATTCTATTTCCAGTTTTTTTAAGGAAACTCCATACTGTTCTCCATATAGACTGTATCAATTTACATTCGCACCAATAGTGGAAGAGGGCTCCTTTTGTCCACACCCTCCCCAGAATTGGTTGTTTGTAGATTTTCTGATGATGCCGATTCTAACACGTGTGAGGTGATACCTCATTGTAGTTTTCTCCTGAATATATTCAGGAGAAAATGCATACGCACTTTTTGGCCAAGTGCATCATTGTCGAATTTGTGCCCCTCTTCCTGTGCTTTACAGGCGATTCCAACGTACCTCTTGAAATCTGTTTCCTGCTATTCTGCCTTGCTTTCAAGTCCGCCTCGTTGCCTTCCCTCAACAGATTTTTGGACGATAGTTGGCCTTGATTACTCTGCCAGTTTGTGAATTGCTGTGCCCCTGAGCTCCATTTATCAACTCGTTTCTTATGAGCTGAACGCAAGTCCAAACTTTTGGTTCAGGACCTATACTGGTTCCCGGTGGGTGGCTGAGACTTTGGTTACTTCTTCTTCCTGCCGGGAAATTAGAGTGACATGTGCCCATCCAAATGCCTAACAGCTACTCTCTCATTGGTTCTCCCTCTTCCCTTTCATCCTCTGCCAAATTGGCAACCTGTGCGCACCAGGAGCTTAAAGGGGCTGTCTCTCCAAGTTGGGAGATTGATAGGAAAGCAGTTGGAAAGTCAAACCGGAGCACCAGGAGAGGGGCTCTTCGTTGAGTTTTAGAAACCTTTCGTATTCACAGTGTGTCCATTCTCTAGGTTTCCCGTACACGTTATAGCTGTTGTAATATTCCCTTCAACCTGGAGAGCTGGGACCCATGGAATGGGTGCCATGCGTTATTGCTTTAAAGGGTCTGCATTTGCTCACCCAATCTCACCAATCCTCTCAGTCCCAAGTGTCCAGCCTTATGCCACATCCAGCTGTCATTGTAGATAGGGTCATTCCAGGTTGCATCAGAGACCCTGAAGGAATTGTAAAGAATTTCCCTGTTTCTTTGTTCTGTTTTTGAAATTCCTTTTTAGAGTGGGTTTGAGCTGATTCTCGCTGCCAAGTTTATGCCAGTCTAGAAACACTTGATTCCCTTACGGAGACATATCAATACATAGGTTTTAAGATTCTTACTAGTCAGATCTATTCCTCTGCGGGAAATATGGGGTTTTGAGTCCCTTTCACTGAGGAAGGTGTAGGTCTTGTCTATTCCATAGTTGGTTTTTGGAACGGTACCTGTGCTTATATCAAACTCTGGTTTGATGCATCACCCCACCTCTCCTTCCCCCTTAAGCAGGCATAAGAGTGTTTTCTAAATGTGAGACTCTGTTCTCTTGCCTAACTCAGTTCATGTGTAGCCATGTTTACAGCATCTTCCTAAGTGATATCTTATGATAAGTTTCTTTTTCTGTGTGACTTCTTTCACTTAGAATCATCGTACCTGAATCCACTCATTTTGCTGCTACTGGTCTTATGACATTGATTTCATGGCTGAGGGATATTCCATCGTACGTAAGTTCCACGATGTTTGGAACCATTTTTATATTTCCTGGGATATTTCAGGTGTACCCAGGTTGAGGTTCCTGTAAGCAGTGCAGCCCTCAATTTGGGGGTGGGTCTGTCTTATGGATTTTCAGTTTTCCCAAGGAATATTCCCTAGATTGGACGTGCCCTTGGCTCTGTAGCTCTGTTGTTTACTTGTTTTAGGGAACACAATGCACTCCTCCAGTGAGGCAGTTGGCAACTTATATCCCAACCATCAGCATAACAAGGCTCCCTGTTCTCCAGGGCCTGTCTTGCCTTTCTGGTTTTTACACATTTTGTGGATGTCCCTTTTGACCGTTGGGAAGTGATACTTCTTTGTAGTGCAGATTTGCATTGCCCGCTTGCTTGCTTGGCCAAAAAGGGCGTATGCGTTTTCTCCTGAATATATTCAGGAGAAAACGCATACGCCCTTTTTGGCCAAGTGCATCATTGTCGAAGTTGTGCCCCTCTTCCTGTGCTTTACAGGAGATTCCAATGTACCTCTTGAAATCTGTTTCCTGCTATTCTGCCTCGCTTTCAAGTCCGCCTCGTTGCCTTCCCTCAACAGATTTTTGGACGATAGTTGGCCTTGATTACTCTGCCAGTTTGTGAATTGCTGTGCCCCTGAGCTCCATTTTTCAACTCGTTTTTTGTGAGCTGAACGCAAGTCCAAACTTTTGGTTCAGGACCTATACTGGTTCCCGGTGGGTGGCTGAGACTTTGGTTAATTCTTCTTCCTGCTGGGAAATTAGAGTGACATGTGCCCATCCAAATGCCTAACAGCTACTCTCTCATTGGTTCTCCCTCTTCCCTTTCATCCTCTGCCAAATTGGCAACCTGTGCGAACCAGGAGCTTAAAGGGGCTGTCTCTCCAAGTTGGGAGATGGATAGGAAAGCAGTTGGAAAGTCAAACCGGAGCACCAGGAGAGGGGCTCTTCGTTGAGTTTTAGAAACCTTTCGTATTCACAGTGTGTCCATTCTCTAGGTTTCCCGTACACGTTATAGCTGTAGTAATATTCCCTTCAACCTGGAGAGCTGGGACCCATGGAATGGGTGCCATGCGTTATTGCTTTAAAGGGTCTGCATTTGCTCACCCAATCTCACCAATCCTCTCAGTCCCAAGTGTCCAGCCTTATGCCACATCCAGCTGTCATTGTAGATAGGGTCATTCCAGGTTGCATCAGAGACCCTGAAGGAATTGTAAAGAATTTCCCTGTTTCTTTGTTCTGTTTTTGAAATTCCTTTTTAGAGTGGGTTTGAGCTGATTCTCGCTGCCCTGTTTATGCCAGTCTAGACACACTTGATTCCCTTACGGAGACATATCAATACATAGGTTTTAAGATTCTTACTAGTCAGATCTATTCCTCTGCGGGAAATATGGGGTTTTGAGTCCCTTTCACTGAGGAAGGTGTAGGTCTTGTCTATTCCATAGTTGGTTTTTGGAACGGTACCTGTGCTTATATCAAACTCTGGTTTGATGCATCACCCCACCTCTCCTTCCCCCTTAAGCAGGCATAAGAGTGTTTTCTAAATGTGAGACTCTGTTCTCTTGCCTAACTCAGTTCATGTGTAGCCATGTTTACAGGATCTTCCTAAGTGATATCTTATGATAAGTTTCTTTTTCTGTGTGACTTCTTTCACTTAGAATCATCGTACCTGAATCCACTCATTTTGCTGCTACTGGTCTTATGACATTGATTTCATGGCTGAGGGATATTCCATCGTACGTAAGTTCCACGATGTTTGGAACCATTTTTATATTTCCTGGGATATTTCAGGTGTACCCAGGTTGAGGTTCCTGTAAGCAGTGCAGCCCTCAATTTGGGGGTGGCTCTGTCTTATGGATTTTCAGTTTTCCCAAGGTATATTCCCTAGACTGGACGTGCCCTTGGCTCTGTAGCTCTGTTGTTTACTTGTTTTAGGGAACACAATGCACTCCTCCAGTGAGGCAGTTGGCAACTTACATCCCGCCCATCAGCATAACAAGGCTCCCTGTTCTCCAGGGCCTGTCTTGCCTTTCTGGTTTTTACACATTTTGTGGATGTCCCTTTTGACCGGTGGGAAGTGATACTTCTTTGTAGTGCAGATTTGCATTGCCCGCTTGCTTGCTTGGCCAAAAAGGGCGTATGCGTTTTCTCCTGAATATATTCAGGAGAAAACGCATACGCCCTTTTTGGCCAAGTGCATCATTGTCGAAGTTGTGCCCCTCTTCCTGTGCTTTACAGGCGATTCCAACGTACCTCTTGAAATCTCTTTCCTGCTATTCTGCCTCGCTTTCAAGTCCGCCTCGTTGCCTTCCCTCAACAGATTTTTGGACGATAGTTGGCCTTCATTACTCTGCCAGTTTGTGAATTGCTGTGCCCCTGAGCTCCATTTTTCAACTCGTTTTTTGTGAGCTGAACGCAAGTCCAAACTTTTGGTTCAGGACCTCTACTGGTTCCCGGTGGGTGGCTGAGACTTTGGTTAATTCTTCTTCCTGCCGGGAAATTAGAGTGACATGTGCCCATCCAAATGCCTAACAGCTACTCTCTCATTGGTTCTCCCTCTTCCCTTTCATCCTCTGCCAAATTGGCAACCTGTGCGAACCAGGAGCTTAAAGGGGCTGTCTCTCCAAGTTGGGAGATTGATAGGAAAGCAGTTGGAAAGTCAAACCGGAGCACCAGGAGAGGGGCTCTTCGTTGAGTTTTAGAAACCATTCGTATTCACAGTGTGTCCATTCTCTAGGTTTCCCGTACACGTTATAGCTGTAGTAATATTCCCTTCAACCTGGAGAGCTGGGACCCATGGAATGGGTGCCATGCGTTATTGCTTTAAAGGGTCTGCATTTGCTCACCCAATCTCACCAATCCTCTCAGTCCCAAGTGTCCAGCCTTATGCCACATCCAGCTGTCATTGTAGATAGGGTCATTCCAGGTTGCATCAGAGACCCTGAAGGAATTGTAAAGAATTTCCCTGTTTCTTTGTTCTGTTTTTGAAATTCCTTTTTAGAGTGGGTTTGAGCTGATTCTCGCTGCCCTGTTTATGCCAGTCTAGACACACTTGATTCCCTTACGGAGACATATCAATACATAGGTTTTAAGATTCTTACTAGTCAGATCTATTCCTCTGCGGGAAATATGGGGTTTTGAGTCCCTTTCACTGAGGAAGGTGTAGGTCTTGTCTATTCCATAGTTGGTTTTTGGAACGGTACCTGTGCTTATATCAAACTCTGGTTTGATGCATCACCCCACCTCTCCTTCCCCCTTAAGCAGGCATAAGAGTGTTTTCTAAATGTGAGACTCTGTTCTCTTGCCTAACTCAGTTCATGTGTAGCCATGTTTACAGGATCTTCCTAAGTGATATCTTATGATAAGTTTCTTTTTCTGTGTGACTTCTTTCACTTAGAATCATCGTACCTGAATCCACTCATTTTGCTGCTACTGGTCTTATGACATTGATTTCATGGCTGAGGGATATTCCATCGTACGTAAGTTCCACGATGTTTGGAACCATTTTTATATTTCCTGGGATATTTCAGGTGTACCCAGGTTGAGGTTCCTGTAAGCAGTGCAGCCCTCAATTTGGGGGTGGCTCTGTCTTATGGATTTTCAGTTTTCCCAAGGTATATTCCCTAGACTGGACGTGCCCTTGGCTCTGTAGCTCTGTTGTTTACTTGTTTTAGGGAACACAATGCACTCCTCCAGTGAGGCAGTTGGCAACTTACATCCCGCCCATCAGCATAACAAGGCTCCCTGTTCTCCAGGGCCTGTCTTGCCTTTCTGGTTTTTACACATTTTGTGGATGTCCCTTTTGACCGGTGGGAAGTGATACTTCTTTGTAGTGCAGATTTGCATTGCCCGCTTGCTTGCTTGGCCAAAAAGGGCGTATGCGTTTTCTCCTGAATATATTCAGGAGAAAACGCATACGCCCTTTTTGGCCAAGTGCATCATTGTCGAAGTTGTGCCCCTCTTCCTGTGCTTTACAGGCGATTCCAACGTACCTCTTGAAATCTCTTTCCTGCTATTCTGCCTCGCTTTCAAGTCCGCCTCGTTGCCTTCCCTCAACAGATTTTTGGACGATAGTTGGCCTTGATTACTCTGCCAGTTTGTGAATTGCTGTGCCCCTGAGCTCCATTTTTCAACTCGTTTCTTGTGAGCTGAACGCAAGTCCAAACTTTTGGTTCAGGACCTATACTGGTTCCCGGTGGGTGGCTGAGACTTTGGTTCATTCTTCTTCCTGCCGGGAAATTAGAGTGACATGTGCCCATCCAAATGCCTAACAGCTACTCTCTCATTGGTTCTCCCTCTTCCCTTTCATCCTCTGCCAAATTGGCAACCTGTGCGAACCAGGAGCTTAAAGGGGCTGTCTCTCCAAGTTGGGAGATTGATAGGAAAGCAGTTGGAAAGTCAAACCGGAGCACCAGGAGAGGGGCTCTTCGTTGAGTTTTAGAAACCATTCGTATTCACAGTGTGTCCATTCTCTAGGTTTCCCGTACACGTTATAGCTGTAGTAATATTCCCTTCAACCTGGAGAGCTGGGACCCATGGAATGGGTGCCATGCGTTATTGCTTTAAAGGGTCTGCATTTGCTCACCCAATCTCACCAATCCTCTCAGTCCCAAGTGTCCAGCCTTATGCCACATCCAGCTGTCATTGTAGATAGGGTCATTCCAGGTTGCATCAGAGACCCTGAAGGAATTGTAAAGAATTTCCCTGTTTCTTTGTTCTGTTTTTGAAATTCCTTTTTAGAGTGGGTTTGAGCTGATTCTCGCTGCCCTGTTTATGCCAGTCTAGACACACTTGATTCCCTTACGGAGACATATCAATACATAGGTTTTACGATTCTTACTAGTCAGATCTATTCCTCTGCGGGAAATATGGGGTTTTGAGTCCCTTTCACTGAGGAAGGTGTAGGTCTTGTCTATTCCATAGTTGGTTTTTGGAACGGTACCTGTGCTTATATCAAACTCTGGTTTGATGCATCACCCCACCTCTCCTTCCCCCTTAAGCAGGCATAAGAGTGTTTTCTAAATGTGAGACTCTGTTCTCTTGCCTAACTCAGTTCATGTGTAGCCATGTTTACAGGATCTTCCTAAGTGATATCTTATGATAAGTTTCTTTTTCTGTGTGACTTCTTTCACTTAGAATCATCGTACCTGAATCCACTCATTTTGCTGCTACTGGTCTTATGACATTGATTTCATGGCTGAGGGATATTCCATCGTACGTAAGTTCCACGATGTTTGGAACCATTTTTATATTTCCTGGGATATTTCAGGTGTACCCAGGTTGAGGTTCCTGTAAGCAGTGCAGCCCTCAATTTGGGGGTGGCTCTGTCTTATGGATTTTCAGTTTTCCCAAGGTATATTCCCTAGACTGGACGTGCCCTTGGCTCTGTAGCTCTGTTGTTTACTTGTTTTAGGGAACACAATGCACTCCTCCAGTGAGGCAGTTGGCAACTTACATCCCGCCCATCAGCATAACAAGGCTCCCTGTTCTCCAGGGCCTGTCTTGCCTTTCTGGTTTTTACACATTTTGTGGATGTCCCTTTTGACCGTTGGGAAGTGATACTTCTTTGTAGTGCAGATTTGCATTGCCCGCTTGCTTGCTTGGCCAAAAAGGGCGTATGCGTTTTCTCCTGAATATATTCAGGAGAAAACGCATACGCCCTTTTTGGCCAAGTGCATCATTGTCGAAGTTGTGCCCCTCTTCCTGTGCTTTACAGGCGATTCCAACGTACCTCTTGAAATCTGTTTCCTGCTATTCTGCCTCGCTTTCAAGTCCGCCTCATTGCCTTCCCTCAACAGATTTTTGGACGATAGTTGGCCTTGATTACTCTGCCAGTTTGTGAATTGCTGTGCCCCTGAGCTCCATTTTTCAACTCGTTTTTTGTGAGCTGAACGCAAGTCCAAACTTTTGGTTCAGGACCTATACTGGTTCCCGGTGGGAGGCTGAGACTTTGGTTAATTCTTCTTCCTGCTGGGAAATTAGAGTGACATGTGCCCATCCAAATGCCTAACAGCTACTCTCTCATTGGTTCTCCCTCTTCCCTTTCATCCTCTGCCAAATTGGCAACCTGTGCGAACCAGGAGCTTAAAGGGGCTGTCTCTCCAAGTTGGGAGATGGATAGGAAAGCAGTTGGAAAGTCAAACCGGAGCACCAGGAGAGGGGCTCTTCGTTGAGTTTTAGAAACCTTTCGTATTCACAGTGTGTCCATTCTCTAGGTTTCCCGTACACGTTATAGCTGTAGTAATATTCCCTTCAACCTGGAGAGCTGGGACCCATGGAATGGGTGCCATGCGTTATTGCTTTAAAGGGTCTGCATTTGCTCACCCAATCTCACCAATCCTCTCAGTCCCAAGTGTCCAGCCTTATGCCACATCCAGCTGTCATTGTAGATAGGGTCATTCCAGGTTGCATCAGAGACCCTGAAGGAATTGTAAAGAATTTCCCTGTTTCTTTGTTCTGTTTTTGAAATTCCTTTTTAGAGTGGGTTTGAGCTGATTCTCGCTGCCCTGTTTATGCCAGTCTAGACACACTTGATTCCCTTACGGAGACATATCAATACATAGGTTTTAAGATTCTTACTAGTCAGATCTATTCCTCTGCGGGAAATATGGGGTTTTGAGTCCCTTTCACTGAGGAAGGTGTAGGTCTTGTCTATTCCATAGTTGGTTTTTGGAACGGTACCTGTGCTTATATCAAACTCTGGTTTGATGCATCACCCCACCTCTCCTTCCCCCTTAAGCAGGCATAAGAGTGTTTGCTAAATGTGAGACTCTGTTCTCTTGCCTAACTCAGTTCATGTGTAGCCATGTTTACAGGATCTTCCTAAGTGATATCTTATGATAAGTTTCTTTTTCTGTGTGACTTCTTTCACTTAGAATCATCGTACCTGAATCCACTCATTTTGCTGCTACTGGTCTTATGACATTGATTTCATGGCTGAGGGATATTCCATCGTACGTAAGTTCCACGATGTTTGGAACCATTTTTATATTTCCTGGGATATTTCAGGTGTACCCAGGTTGAGGTTCCTGTAAGCAGTGCAGCCCTCAATTTGGGGGTGGCTCTGTCTTATGGATTTTCAGTTTTCCCAAGGTATATTCCCTAGACTGGACGTGCCCTTGGCTCTGTAGCTCTGTTGTTTACTTGTTTTAGGGAACACAATGCACTCCTCCAGTGAGGCAGTTGGCAACTTACATCCCGCCCATCAGCATAACAAGGCTCCCTGTTCTCCAGGGCCTGTCTTGCCTTTCTGGTTTTTACACATTTTGTGGATGTCCCTTTTGACCGGTGGGAAGTGATACTTCTTTGTAGTGCAGATTTGCATTGCCCGCTTGCTTGCTTGGCCAAAAAGGGCGTATGCGTTTTCTCCTGAATATATTCAGGAGAAAACGCATACGCCCTTTTTGGCCAAGTGCATCATTGTCGAAGTTGTGCCCCTCTTCCTGTGCTTTACAGGCGATTCCAACGTACCTCTTGAAATCTCTTTCCTGCTATTCTGCCTCGCTTTCAAGTCCGCCTCGTTGCCTTCCCTCAACAGATTTTTGGACGATAGTTGGCCTTGATTACTCTGCCAGTTTGTGAATTGCTGTGCCCCTGAGCTCCATTTTTCAACTCGTTTCTTGTGAGCTGAACGCAAGTCCAAACTTTTGGTTCAGGACCTATACTGGTTCCCGGTGGGTGGCTGAGACTTTGGTTAATTCTTCTTCCTGCCGGGAAATTAGAGTGACATGTGCCCATCCAAATGCCTAACAGCTACTCTCTCATTGGTTCTCCCTCTTCCCTTTCATCCTCTGCCAAATTGGCAACCTGTGCGAACCAGGAGCTTAAAGGGGCTGTCTCTCCAAGTTGGGAGATTGATAGGAAAGCAGTTGGAAAGTCAAACCGGAGCACCAGGAGAGGGGCTCTTCGTTGAGTTTTAGAAACCATTCGTATTCACAGTGTGTCCATTCTCTAGGTTTCCCGTACACGTTATAGCTGTAGTAATATTCCCTTCAACCTGGAGAGCTGGGACCCATGGAATGGGTGCCATGCTTTATTGCTTTAAAGGGTCTGCATTTGCTCACCCAATCTCACCAATCCTCTCAGTCCCAAGTGTCCAGCCTTATGCCACATCCAGCTGTCATTGTAGATAGGGTCATTCCAGGTTGCATCAGAGACCCTGAAGGAATTGTAAAGAATTTCCCTGTTTCTTTGTTCTGTTTTTGAAATTCCTTTTTAGAGTGGGTTTGAGCTGATTCTCGCTGCCCTGTTTATGCCAGTCTAGACACACTTGATTCCCTTACGGAGACATATCAATACATAGGTTTTAAGATTCTTACTAGTCAGATCTATTCCTCTGCGGGAAATATGGGGTTTTGAGTCCCTTTCACTGAGGAAGGTGTAGGTCTTGTCTATTCCATAGTTGGTTTTTGGAACGGTACCTGTGCTTATATCAAACTCTGGTTTGATGCATCACCCCACCTCTCCTTCCCCCTTAAGCAGGCATAAGAGTGTTTTCTAAATGTGAGACTCTGTTCTCTTGCCTAACTCAGTTCATGTGTAGCCATGTTTACAGGATCTTCCTAAGTGATATCTTATGATAAGTTTCTTTTTCTGTGTGACTTCTTTCACTTAGAATCATCGTACCTGAATCCACTCATTTTGCTGCTACTGGTCTTATGACATTGATTTCATGGCTGAGGGATATTCCATCGTACGTAAGTTCCACGATGTTTGGAACCATTTTTATATTTCCTGGGATATTTCAGGTGTACCCAGGTTGAGGTTCCTGTAAGCAGTGCAGCCCTCAATTTGGGGGTGGCTCTGTCTTATGGATTTTCAGTTTTCCCAAGGTATATTCCCTAGACTGGACGTGCCCTTGGCTCTGTAGCTCTGTTGTTTACTTGTTTTAGGGAACACAATGCACTCCTCCAGTGAGGCAGTTGGCAACTTACATCCCGCCCATCAGCATAACAAGGCTCCCTGTTCTCCAGGGCCTGTCTTGCCTTTCTGGTTTTTACACATTTTGTGGATGTCCCTTTTGACCGTTGGGAAGTGATACTTCTTTGTAGTGCAGATTTGCATTGCCCGCTTGCTTGCTTGGCCAAAAAGGGCGTATGCGTTTTCTCCTGAATATATTCAGGAGAAAACGCATACGCCCTTTTTGGCCAAGTGCATCATTGTCGAAGTTGTGCCCCTCTTCCTGTGCTTTACAGGCGATTCCAACGTACCTCTTGAAATCTCTTTCCTGCTATTCTGCCTCACTTTCAAGTCCGCCTCGTTGCCTTCCCTCAACAGATTTTTGGACGATTGTTGGCCTTGATTACTCTGCCAGTTTGTGAATTGCTGTGCCCCTGAGCTCCATTTTTCAACTCGTTTCTTGTGAGCTGAACGCAAGTCCAAACTTTTGGTTCAGGACCTATACTGGTTCCCGGTGGGTGGCTGAGACTTTGGTTAATTCTTCTTCCTGCCGGGAAATTAGAGTGACATGTGCCCATCCAAATGCCTAACAGCTACTCTCTCATTGGTTCTCCCTCTTCCCTTTCATCCTCTGCCAAACTGGCAACCTGTGCGAACCAGGAGCTTAAAGGGGCTGTCTCTCCAAGTTGGGAGATTGATAGGAAAGCAGTTGGAAAGTCAAACCGGAGCACCAGGAGAGGGGCTCTTCGTTGAGTTTTAGAAACCATTCGTATTCACAGTGTGTCCATTCTCTAGGTTTCCCGTACACGTTATAGCTGTAGTAATATTCCCTTCAACCTGGAGAGCTGGGACCCATGGAATGGGTGCCATGCGTTATTGCTTTAAAGGGTCTGCATTTGCTCACCCAATCTCACCAATCCTCTCAGTCCCAAGTGTCCAGCCTTATGCCACATCCAGCTGTCATTGTAGATAGGGTCATTCCAGGTTGCATCAGAGACCCTGAAGGAATTGTAAAGAATTTCCCTGTTTCTTTGTTCTGTTTTTGAAATTCCTTTTTAGAGTGGGTTTGAGCTGATTCTCGCTGCCCTGTTTATGCCAGTCTAGACACACTTGATTCCCTTACGGAGACATATCAATACATAGGTTTTACGATTCTTACTAGTCAGATCTATTCCTCTGCGGGAAATATGGGGTTTTGAGTCCCTTTCACTGAGGAAGGTGTAGGTCTTGTCTATTCCATAGTTGGTTTTTGGAACGGTACCTGTGCTTATATCAAACTCTGGTTTGATGCATCACCCCACCTCTCCTTCCCCCTTAAGCAGGCATAAGAGTGTTTTCTAAATGTGAGACTCTGTTCTCTTGCCTAACTCAGTTCATGTGTAGCCATGTTTACAGGATCTTCCTAAGTGATATCTTATGATAAGTTTCTTTTTCTGTGTGACTTCTTTCACTTAGAATCATCGTACCTGAATCCACTCATTTTGCTGCTACTGGTCTTATGACATTGATTTCATGGCTGAGGGATATTCCATCGTACGTAAGTTCCACGATGTTTGGAACCATTTTTATATTTCCTGGGATATTTCAGGTGTACCCAGGTTGAGGTTCCTGTAAGCAGTGCAGCCCTCAATTTGGGGGTGGCTCTGTCTTATGGATTTTCAGTTTTCCCAAGGTATATTCCCTAGACTGGACGTGCCCTTGGCTCTGTAGCTCTGTTGTTTACTTGTTTTAGGGAACACAATGCACTCCTCCAGTGAGGCAGTTGGCAACTTACATCCCGCCCATCAGCATAACAAGGCTCCCTGTTCTCCAGGGCCTGTCTTGCCTTTCTGGTTTTTACAGATTTTGTGGATGTCCCTTTTGACCGTTGGGAAGTGATACTTCTTTGTAGTGCAGATTTGCATTGCCCGCTTGCTTGCTTGGCCAAAAAGGGCGTATGCGTTTTCTCCTGAATATATTCAGGAGAAAACGCATACGCCCTTTTTGGCCAAGTGCATCATTGTCGAAGTTGTGCCCCTCTTCCTGTGCTTTACAGGCGATTCCAACGTACCTCTTGAAATCTGTTTCCTGCTATTCTGCCTCGCTTTCAAGTCCGCCTCATTGCCTTCCCTCAACAGATTTTTGGACGATAGTTGGCCTTGATTACTCTGCCAGTTTGTGAATTGCTGTGCCCCTGAGCTCCATTTTTCAACTCGTTTTTTGTGAGCTGAACGCAAGTCCAAACTTTTGGTTCAGGACCTATACTGGTTCCCGGTGGGAGGCTGAGACTTTGGTTAATTCTTCTTCCTGCTGGGAAATTAGAGTGACATGTGCCCATCCAAATGCCTAACAGCTACTCTCTCATTGGTTCTCCCTCTTCCCTTTCATCCTCTGCCAAATTGGCAACCTGTGCGAACCAGGAGCTTAAAGGGGCTGTCTCTCCAAGTTGGGAGATGGATAGGAAAGCAGTTGGAAAGTCAAACCGGAGCACCAGGAGAGGGGCTCTTCGTTGAGTTTTAGAAACCTTTCGTATTCACAGTGTGTCCATTCTCTAGGTTTCCCGTACACGTTATAGCTGTAGTAATATTCCCTTCAACCTGGAGAGCTGGGACCCATGGAATGGGTGCCATGCGTTATTGCTTTAAAGGGTCTGCATTTGCTCACCCAATCTCACCAATCCTCTCAGTCCCAAGTGTCCAGCCTTATGCCACATCCAGCTGTCATTGTAGATAGGGTCATTCCAGGTTGCATCAGAGACCCTGAAGGAATTGTAAAGAATTTCCCTGTTTCTTTGTTCTGTTTTTGAAATTCCTTTTTAGAGTGGGTTTGAGCTGATTCTCGCTGCCCTGTTTATGCCAGTCTAGACACACTTGATTCCCTTACGGAGACATATCAATACATAGGTTTTAAGATTCTTACTAGTCAGATCTATTCCTCTGCGGGAAATATGGGGTTTTGAGTCCCTTTCACTGAGGAAGGTGTAGGTCTTGTCTATTCCATAGTTGGTTTTTGGAACGGTACCTGTGCTTATATCAAACTCTGGTTTGATGCATCACCCCACCTCTCCTTCCCCCTTAAGCAGGCATAAGAGTGTTTTCTAAATGTGAGACTCTGTTCTCTTGCCTAACTCAGTTCATGTGTAGCCATGTTTACAGGATCTTCCTAAGTGATATCTTATGATAAGTTTCTTTTTCTGTGTGACTTCTTTCACTTAGAATCATCGTACCTGAATCCACTCATTTTGCTGCTACTGGTCTTATGACATTGATTTCATGGCTGAGGGATATTCCATCGTACGTAAGTTCCACGATGTTTGGAACCATTTTTATATTTCCTGGGATATTTCAGGTGTACCCAGGTTGAGGTTCCTGTAAGCAGTGCAGCCCTCAATTTGGGGGTGGCTCTGTCTTATGGATTTTCAGTTTTCCCAAGGTATATTCCCTAGACTGGAAGTGCCCTTGGCTCTGTAGCTCTGTTGTTTACTTGTTTTAGGGAACACAATGCACTCCTCCAGTGAGGCAGTTGGCAACTTACATCCCGCCCATCAGCATAACAAGGCTCCCTGTTCTCCAGGGCCTGTCTTGCCTTTCTGGTTTTTACACATTTTGTGGATGTCCCTTTTGACCGGTGGGAAGTGATACTTCTTTGTAGTGCAGATTTGCATTGCCCGCTTGCTTGCTTGGCCAAAAAGGGCGTATGCGTTTTCTCCTGAATATATTCAGGAGAAAACGCATACGCCCTTTTTGGCCAAGTGCATCATTGTCGAAGTTGTGCCCCTCTTCCTGTGCTTTACAGGCGATTCCAACGTACCTCTTGAAATCTCTTTCCTGCTATTCTGCCTCGCTTTCAAGTCTGCCTCGTTGCCTTCCCTCAACAGATTTTTGGACGATAGTTGGCCTTGATTACTCTGCCAGTTTGTGAATTGCTGTGCCCCTGAGCTCCATTTTTCAACTCGTTTCTTGTGAGCTGAACGCAAGTCCAAACTTTTGGTTCAGGACCTATACTGGTTCCCGGTGGGTGGCTGAGACTTTGGTTCATTCTTCTTCCTGCCGGGAAATTAGAGTGACATGTGCCCATCCAAATGCCTAACAGCTACTCTCTCATTGGTTCTCCCTCTTCCCTTTCATCCTCTGCCAAATTGGCAACCTGTGCGAACCAGGAGCTTAAAGGGGCTGTCTCTCCAAGTTGGGAGATTGATAGGAAAGCAGTTGGAAAGTCAAACCGGAGCACCAGGAGAGGGGCTCTTCGTTGAGTTTTAGAAACCTGTCGTATTCACAGTGTGTCCATTCTCTAGGTTTCCCGTACACGTTATAGCTGTAGTAATATTCCCTTCAACCTGGAGAGCTGGGACCCATGGAATGGGTGCCATGCGTTATTGCTTTAAAGGGTCTGCATTTGCCCACCCAATCTCACCAATCCTCTCAGTCACAAGTGTCCAGCCTTATGCCACATCCAGCTGTCATTGTAGATAGGGTCATTCCAGGTTGCATCAGAGACCCTGAAGGAATTGTAAAGAATTTCCCTGTTTCTTTGTTCTGTTTTTGAAATTCCTTTTTAGAGTGGGTTTGAGCTGATTCTCGCTGCCCTGTTTATGCCAGTCTAGACACACTTGATTCCCTTACGGAGACATATCAATACATAGGTTTTACGATTCTTACTAGTCAGATCTATTCCTCTGCGGGAAATATGGGGTTTTGAGTCCCTTTCACTGAGGAAGGTGTAGGTCTTGTCTATTCCATAGTTGGTTTTTGGAACGGTACCTGTGCTTATATCAAACTCTGGTTTGATGCATCACCCCACCTCTCCTTCCCCCTTAAGCAGGCATAAGAGTGTTTTCTAAATGTGAGACTCTGTTCTCTTGCCTAACTCAGTTCATGTGTAGCCATGTTTACAGGATCTTCCTAAGTGATATCTTATGATAAGTTTCTTTTTCTGTGTGACTTCTTTCACTTAGAATCATCGTACCTGAATCCACTCATTTTGCTGCTACTGGTCTTATGACATTGATTTCATGGCTGAGGGATATTCCATCGTACGTAAGTTCCACGATGTTTGGAACCATTTTTATATTTCCTGGGATATTTCAGGTGTACCCAGGTTGAGGTTCCTGTAAGCAGTGCAGCCCTCAATTTGGGGGTGGCTCTGTCTTATGGATTTTCAGTTTTCCCAAGGTATATTCCCTAGACTGGACGTGCCCTTGGCTCTGTAGCTCTGTTGTTTACTTGTTTTAGGGAACACAATGCACTCCTCCAGTGAGGCAGTTGGCAACTTACATCCCGCCCATCAGCATAACAAGGCTCCCTGTTCTCCAGGGCCTGTCTTGCCTTTCTGGTTTTTACACATTTTGTGGATGTCCCTTTTGACCGTTGGGAAGTGATACTTCTTTGTAGTGCAGATTTGCATTGCCCGCTTGCTTGCTTGGCCAAAAAGGGCGTATGCGTTTTCTCCTGAATATATTCAGGAGAAAACGCATACGCCCTTTTTGGCCAAGTGCATCATTGTCGAAGTTGTGCCCCTCTTCCTGTGCTTTACAGGCGATTCCAACGTACCTCTTGAAATCTGTTTCCTGCTATTCTGCCTCGCTTTCAAGTCCGCCTCATTGCCTTCCCTCAACAGATTTTTGGACGATAGTTGGCCTTGATTACTCTGCCAGTTTGTGAATTGCTGTGCCCCTGAGCTCCATTTTTCAACTCGTTTTTTGTGAGCTGAACGCAAGTCCAAACTTTTGGTTCAGGACCTATACTGGTTCCCGGTGGGAGGCTGAGACTTTGGTTAATTCTTCTTCCTGCTGGGAAATTAGAGTGACATGTGCCCATCCAAATGCCTAACAGCTACTCTCTCATTGGTTCTCCCTCTTCCCTTTCATCCTCTGCCAAATTGGCAACCTGTGCGAACCAGGAGCTTAAAGGGGCTGTCTCTCCAAGTTGGGAGATGGATAGGAAAGCAGTTGGAAAGTCAAACCGGAGCACCAGGAGAGGGGCTCTTCGTTGAGTTTTAGAAACCTTTCGTATTCACAGTGTGTCCATTCTCTAGGTTTCCCGTACACGTTATAGCTGTAGTAATATTCCCTTCAACCTGGAGAGCTGGGACCCATGGAATGGGTGCCATGCGTTATTGCTTTAAAGGGTCTGCATTTGCTCACCCAATCTCACCAATCCTCTCAGTCCCAAGTGTCCAGCCTTATGCCACATCCAGCTGTCATTGTAGATAGGGTCATTCCAGGTTGCATCAGAGACCCTGAAGGAATTGTAAAGAATTTCCCTGTTTCTTTGTTCTGTTTTTGAAATTCCTTTTTAGAGTGGGTTTGAGCTGATTCTCGCTGCCCTGTTTATGCCAGTCTAGACACACTTGATTCCCTTACGGAGACATATCAATACATAGGTTTTAAGATTCTTACTAGTCAGATCTATTCCTCTGCGGGAAATATGGGGTTTTGAGTCCCTTTCACTGAGGAAGGTGTAGGTCTTGTCTATTCCATAGTTGGTTTTTGGAACGGTACCTGTGCTTATATCAAACTCTGGTTTGATGCATCACCCCACCTCTCCTTCCCCCTTAAGCAGGCATAAGAGTGTTTTCTAAATGTGAGACTCTGTTCTCTTGCCTAACTCAGTTCATGTGTAGCCATGTTTACAGGATCTTCCTAAGTGATATCTTATGATAAGTTTCTTTTTCTGTGTGACTTCTTTCACTTAGAATCATCGTACCTGAATCCACTCATTTTGCTGCTACTGGTCTTATGACATTGATTTCATGGCTGAGGGATATTCCATCGTACGTAAGTTCCACGATGTTTGGAACCATTTTTATATTTCCTGGGATATTTCAGGTGTACCCAGGTTGAGGTTCCTGTAAGCAGTGCAGCCCTCAATTTGGGGGTGGCTCTGTCTTATGGATTTTCAGTTTTCCCAAGGTATATTCCCTAGACTGGAAGTGCCCTTGGCTCTGTAGCTCTGTTGTTTACTTGTTTTAGGGAACACAATGCACTCCTCCAGTGAGGCAGTTGGCAACTTACATCCCGCCCATCAGCATAACAAGGCTCCCTGTTCTCCAGGGCCTGTCTTGCCTTTCTGGTTTTTACACATTTTGTGGATGTCCCTTTTGACCGGTGGGAAGTGATACTTCTTTGTAGTGCAGATTTGCATTGCCCGCTTGCTTGCTTGGCCAAAAAGGGCGTATGCGTTTTCTCCTGAATATATTCAGGAGAAAACGCATACGCCCTTTTTGGCCAAGTGCATCATTGTCGAAGTTGTGCCCCTCTTCCTGTGCTTTACAGGCGATTCCAACGTACCTCTTGAAATCTCTTTCCTGCTATTCTGCCTCGCTTTCAAGTCTGCCTCGTTGCCTTCCCTCAACAGATTTTTGGACGATAGTTGGCCTTGATTACTCTGCCAGTTTGTGAATTGCTGTGCCCCTGAGCTCCATTTTTCAACTCGTTTCTTGTGAGCTGAACGCAAGTCCAAACTTTTGGTTCAGGACCTATACTGGTTCCCGGTGGGTGGCTGAGACTTTGGTTCATTCTTCTTCCTGCCGGGAAATTAGAGTGACATGTGCCCATCCAAATGCCTAACAGCTACTCTCTCATTGGTTCTCCCTCTTCCCTTTCATCCTCTGCCAAATTGGCAACCTGTGCGAACCAGGAGCTTAAAGGGGCTGTCTCTCCAAGTTGGGAGATTGATAGGAAAGCAGTTGGAAAGTCAAACCGGAGCACCAGGAGAGGGGCTCTTCGTTGAGTTTTAGAAACCTGTCGTATTCACAGTGTGTCCATTCTCTAGGTTTCCCGTACACGTTATAGCTGTAGTAATATTCCCTTCAACCTGGAGAGCTGGGACCCATGGAATGGGTGCCATGCGTTATTGCTTTAAAGGGTCTGCATTTGCCCACCCAATCTCACCAATCCTCTCAGTCACAAGTGTCCAGCCTTATGCCACATCCAGCTGTCATTGTAGATAGGGTCATTCCAGGTTGCATCAGAGACCCTGAAGGAATTGTAAAGAATTTCCCTGTTTCTTTGTTCTGTTTTTGAAATTCCTTTTTAGAGTGGGTTTGAGCTGATTCTCGCTGCCATGTTTATGCCAGTCTAGACACACTTGATTCCCTTACGGAAACATATCAATACATAGGTTTTAAGATTCTTACTAGTCAGATCTATTCCTCTGCGGGAAATATGGGGTTTTGAGTCCCTTTCACTGAGGAAGGTGTAGGTCTTGTCTATTCCATAGTTGGTTTTTGGAACGGTACCTGTGCTTATATCAAACTCTGGTTTGATGCATCACCCCACCTCTCCTTCCCCCTTAAGCAGGCATAAGAGTGTTTTCTAAATGTGAGACTCTGTTCTCTTGCCTAACTCAGTTCATGTGTAGCCATGTTTACAGGATCTTCCTAAGTGATATCTTATGATAAGTTTCTTTTTCTGTGTGACTTCTTTCACTTAGAATCATCGTACCTGAATCCACTCATTTTGCTGCTACTGGTCTTATGACATTGATTTCATGGCTGAGGGATATTCCATCGTACGTAAGTTCCACGATGTTTGGAACCATTTTTATATTTCCTGGGATATTTCAGGTGTACCCAGGTTGAGGTTCCTGTAAGCAGTGCAGCACTCAATTTGGGGGTGGCTCTGTCTTATGGATTTTCAGGTTTCCCAAGTTATATTCCCTAGACTGGACATGCCCTTGGCTCTGTAGCTCTGTTGTTTACTTGTTTTAGGGAACACAATGCACTCCTCCAGTGAGGCAGTTGGCAACTTACATCCCGCCCATCAGCATAACAAGGCTCCCTGTTCTCCAGGGCCTGCCTTGCCTTTCTGGTTTTTACACATTTTGTGGATGTCCCTTTTGACCGGTGGGAAGTGATACTTCTTTGTAGTGCAGATTTGCATTGCCCGCTTGCTTGCTTGGCCAAAAAGGGCGTATGCGTTTTCTCCTGAATATATTCAGGAGAAAACGCATACGCCCTTTTTGGCCAAGTGCATCATTGTCGAAGTTGTGCCCCTCTTCCTGTGCTTTACAGGCGATTCCAACGTACCTCTTGAAATCTCTTTCCTGCTATTCTGCCTCGCTTTCAAGTCCGCCTCGTTGCCTTCCCTCAACAGATTTTTGGACGATAGTTGGCCTTCATTACTCTGCCAGTTTGTGAATTGCTGTGCCCCTGAGCTCCATTTTTCAACTCGTTTTTTGTGAGCTGAACGCAAGTCCAAACTTTTGGTTCAGGACCTATACTGGTTCCCGGTGGGTGGCTGAGACTTTGGTTAATTCTTCTTCCTGCTGGGAAATTAGAGTGACATGTGCCCATCCAAATGCCTAACAGCTACTCTCTCATTGGTTCTCCCTCTTCCCTTTCATCCTCTGCCAAATTGGCAACCTGTGCGAACCAGGAGCTTAAAGGGGCTGTCTCTCCAAGTTGGGAGATGGATAGGAAAGCAGTTGGAAAGTCAAACCGGAGCACCAGGAGAGGGGCTCTTCGTTGAGTTTTAGAAACCATTCGTATTCACAGTGTGTCCATTCTCTAGGTTTCCCGTACACGTTATAGCTGTAGTAATATTCCCTTCAACCTGGAGAGCTGGGACCCATGGAATGGGTGCCATGCATTATTGCTTTAAAGGGTCTGCATTTGCTCACCCAATCTCACCAATCCTCTCAGTCCCAAGTCTCCAGCCTTATGCCACATCCAGCTGTCATTGTAGATAGGGTCATTCCAGGTTGCATCAGAGACCCTGAAGGAATTGTAAAGAATTTCCCTGTTTCTTTGTTCTGTTTTTGAAATTCCTTTTTAGAGTGGGTTTGAGCTGATTCTCGCTGCCCTGTTTATGCCAGTGTAGACACACTTGATTCCCTTACGGAGACATATCAATACATAGGTTTTAAGATTCTTACTAGTCAGATCTATTCCTCTGCGGGAAATATGGGGTTTTGAGTCCCTTTCACTGAGGAAGGTGTAGGTCTTGTCTATTCCATAGTTGGTTTTTGGAACGGTACCTGTGCTTATATCAAACTCTGGTTTGATGCATCACCCCACCTCTCCTTCCCCCTTAAGCAGGCATAAGAGTGTTTTCTAAATGTGAGACTCTGTTCTCTTGCCTAACTCAGTTCATGTGTAGCCATGTTTACAGGATCTTCCTAAGTGATATCTTATGATAAGTTTCTTTTTCTGTGTGACTTCTTTCACTTAGAATCATCGTACCTGAATCCACTCATTTTGCTGCTACTGGTCTTATGACATTGATTTCATGGCTGAGGGATATTCCATCGTACGTAAGTTCCACGATGTTTGGAACCATTTTTATATTTCCTGGGATATTTCAGGTGTACCCAGGTTGAGGTTCCTGTAAGCAGTGCAGCCCTCAATTTGGGGGTGGCTCTGTCTTATGGATTTTCAGGTTTCCCAAGGTATATTCCCTAGACTGGACGTGCCCTTGGCTCTGTAGCTCTGTTGTTTACTTGTTTTAGGGAACACAATGCACTCCTCCAGTGAGGCAGTTGGCAACTTACATCCCGCCCATCAGCATAACAAGGCTCCCTGTTCTCCAGGGCCTGTCTTGCCTTTCTGGTTTTTACACATTTTGTGGATGTCCCTTTTGACCGGTGGGAAGTGATACTTCTTTGTAGTGCAGATTTGCATTGCCCGCTTGCTTGCTTGGCCAAAAAGGGCGTATGCGTTTTCTCCTGAATATATTCAGGAGAAAACGCATACGCCCTTTTTGGCCAAGTGCATCATTGTCGAAGTTGTGCCCCTCTTCCTGTGCTTTACAGGTGATTCCAACGTACCTCTTGAAATCTCTTTCCTGCTATTCTGCCTCGCTTTCAAGTCCGCCTCGTTGCCTTCCCTCAACAGATTTTTGGACGATAGTTGGCCTTGATTACTCTGCCAGTTTGTGAATTGCTGTGCCCCTGAGCTCCATTTTTCAACTCGTTTTTTGTGAGCTGAACGCAAGTCCAAACTTTTGGTTCAGGACCTATACTGGTTCCCGGTGGGTGGCTGAGACTTTGGTTCATTCTTCTTCCTGCCGGGAAATTAGAGTGACATGTGCCCATCCAAATGCCTAACAGCTACTCTCTCATTGGTTCTCCCTCTTCCCTTTCATCCTCTGCCAAATTGGCAACCTGTGCGAACCAGGAGCTTAAAGGGGCTGTCTCTCCAAGTTGGGAGATTGATAGGAAAGCAGTTGGAAAGTCAAACCGGAGCACCAGGAGAGGGGCTCTTCGTTGAGTTTTAGAAACCATTCGTATTCACAGTGTGTCCATTCTCTAGGTTTCCCGTACACGTTATAGCTGTAGTAATATTCCCTTCAACCTGGAGAGCTGGGACCCATGGAATGGGTGCCATGCATTATTGCTTTAAAGGGTCTGCATTTGCTCACCCAATCTCACCAATCCTCTCAGTCCCAAGTCTCCAGCCTTATGCCACATCCAGCTGTCATTGTAGATAGGGTCATTCCAGGTTGCATCAGAGACCCTGAAGGAATTGTAAAGAATTTCCCTGTTTCTTTGTTCTGTTTTTGAAATTCCTTTTTAGAGTGGGTTTGAGCTGATTCTCGCTGCCCTGTTTATGCCAGTGTAGACACACTTGATTCCCTTACGGAGACATATCAATACATAGGTTTTAAGATTCTTACTAGTCAGATCTATTCCTCTGCGGGAAATATGGGGTTTTGAGTCCCTTTCACTGAGGAAGGTGTAGGTCTTGTCTATTCCATAGTTGGTTTTTGGAACGGTACCTGTGCTTATATCAAACTCTGGTTTGATGCATCACCCCACCTCTCCTTCCCCCTTAAGCAGGCATAAGAGTGTTTTCTAAATGTGAGACTCTGTTCTCTTGCCTAACTCAGTTCATGTGTAGCCATGTTTACAGGATCTTCCTAAGTGATATCTTATGATAAGTTTCTTTTTCTGTGTGACTTCTTTCACTTAGAATCATCGTACCTGAATCCACTCATTTTGCTGCTACTGGTCTTATGACATTGATTTCATGGCTGAGGGATATTCCATCGTACGTAAGTTCCACGATGTTTGGAACCATTTTTATATTTCCTGGGATATTTCAGGTGTACCCAGGTTGAGGTTCCTGTAAGCAGTGCAGCCCTCAATTTGGGGGTGGCTCTGTCTTATGGATTTTCAGGTTTCCCAAGGTATATTCCCTAGACTGGAAGTGCCCTTGGCTCTGTAGCTCTGTTGTTTACTTGTTTTAGGGAACACAATGCACTCCTCCAGTGAGGCAGTTGGCAACTTACATCCCGCCCATCAGCATAACAAGGCTCCCTGTTCTCCAGGGCCTGTCTTGCCTTTCTGGTTTTTACACATTTTGTGGATGTCCCTTTTGACCGGTGGGAAGTGATACTTCTTTGTAGTGCAGATTTGCATTGCCCGCTTGCTTGCTTGGCCAAAAAGGGCGTATGCGTTTTCTCCTGAATATATTCAGGAGAAAACGCATACGCCCTTTTTGGCCAAGTGCATCATTGTCGAAGTTGTGCCCCTCTTCCTGTGCTTTACAGGTGATTCCAACGTACCTCTTGAAATCTCTTTCCTGCTATTCTGCCTCGCTTTCAAGTCCGCCTCGTTGCCTTCCCTCAACAGATTTTTGGACGATAGTTGGCCTTGATTACTCTGCCAGTTTGTGAATTGCTGTGCCCCTGAGCTCCATTTTTCAACTCGTTTTTTGTGAGCTGAACGCAAGTCCAAACTTTTGGTTCAGGACCTATACTGGTTCCCGGTGGGTGGCTGAGACTTTGGTTCATTCTTCTTCCTGCCGGGAAATTAGAGTGACATGTGCCCATCCAAATGCCTAACAGCTACTCTCTCATTGGTTCTCCCTCTTCCCTTTCATCCTCTGCCAAATTGGCAACCTGTGCGAACCAGGAGCTTAAAGGGGCTGTCTCTCCAAGTTGGGAGATTGATAGGAAAGCAGTTGGAAAGTCAAACCGGAGCACCAGGAGAGGGGCTCTTCGTTGAGTTTTAGAAACCATTCGTATTCACAGTGTGTCCATTCTCTAGGTTTCCCGTACACGTTATAGCTGTAGTAATATTCCCTTCAACCTGGAGAGCTGGGACCCATGGAATGGGTGCCATGCATTATTGCTTTAAAGGGTCTGCATTTGCTCACCCAATCTCACCAATCCTCTCAGTCCCAAGTCTCCAGCCTTATGCCACATCCAGCTGTCATTGTAGATAGGGTCATTCCAGGTTGCATCAGAGACCCTGAAGGAATTGTAAAGAATTTCCCTGTTTCTTTGTTCTGTTTTTGAAATTCCTTTTTAGAGTGGGTTTGAGCTGATTCTCGCTGCCCTGTTTATGCCAGTGTAGACACACTTGATTCCCTTACGGAGACATATCAATACATAGGTTTTAAGATTCTTACTAGTCAGATCTATTCCTCTGCGGGAAATATGGGGTTTTGAGTCCCTTTCACTGAGGAAGGTGTAGGTCTTGTCTATTCCATAGTTGGTTTTTGGAACGGTACCTGTGCTTATATCAAACTCTGGTTTGATGCATCACCCCACCTCTCCTTCCCCCTTAAGCAGGCATAAGAGTGTTTTCTAAATGTGAGACTCTGTTCTCTTGCCTAACTCAGTTCATGTGTAGCCATGTTTACAGGATCTTCCTAAGTGATATCTTATGATAAGTTTCTTTTTCTGTGTGACTTCTTTCACTTAGAATCATCGTACCTGAATCCACTCATTTTGCTGCTACTGGTCTTATGACATTGATTTCATGGCTGAGGGATATTCCATCGTACGTAAGTTCCACGATGTTTGGAACCATTTTTATATTTCCTGGGATATTTCAGGTGTACCCAGGTTGAGGTTCCTGTAAGCAGTGCAGCCCTCAATTTGGGGGTGGCTCTGTCTTATGGATTTTCAGGTTTCCCAAGGTATATTCCCTAGACTGGACGTGCCCTTGGCTCTGTAGCTCTGTTGTTTACTTGTTTTAGGGAACACAATGCACTCCTCCAGTGAGGCAGTTGGCAACTTACATCCCGCCCATCAGCATAACAAGGCTCCCTGTTCTCCAGGGCCTGTCTTGCCTTTCTGGTTTTTACACATTTTGTGGATGTCCCTTTTGACCGGTGGGAAGTGATACTTCTTTGTAGTGCAGATTTGCATTGCCCGCTTGCTTGCTTGGCCAAAAAGGGCGTATGCGTTTTCTCCTGAATATATTCAGGAGAAAACGCATACGCCCTTTTTGGCCAAGTGCATCATTGTCGAAGTTGTGCCCCTCTTCCTGTGCTTTACAGGTGATTCCAACGTACCTCTTGAAATCTCTTTCCTGCTATTCTGCCTCGCTTTCAAGTCCGCCTCGTTGCCTTCCCTCAACAGATTTTTGGACGATAGTTGGCCTTGATTACTCTGCCAGTTTGTGAATTGCTGTGCCCCTGAGCTCCATTTTTCAACTCGTTTTTTGTGAGCTGAACGCAAGTCCAAACTTTTGGTTCAGGACCTATACTGGTTCCCGGTGGGTGGCTGAGACTTTGGTTCATTCTTCTTCCTGCCGGGAAATTAGAGTGACATGTGCCCATCCAAATGCCTAACAGCTACTCTCTCATTGGTTCTCCCTCTTCCCTTTCATCCTCTGCCAAATTGGCAACCTGTGCGAACCAGGAGCTTAAAGGGGCTGTCTCTCCAAGTTGGGAGATTGATAGGAAAGCAGTTGGAAAGTCAAACCGGAGCACCAGGAGAGGGGCTCTTCGTTGAGTTTTAGAAACCATTCGTATTCACAGTGTGTCCATTCTCTAGGTTTCCCGTACACGTTATAGCTGTAGTAATATTCCCTTCAACCTGGAGAGCTGGGACCCATGGAATGGGTGCCATGCATTATTGCTTTAAAGGGTCTGCATTTGCTCACCCAATCTCACCAATCCTCTCAGTCCCAAGTCTCCAGCCTTATGCCACATCCAGCTGTCATTGTAGATAGGGTCATTCCAGGTTGCATCAGAGACCCTGAAGGAATTGTAAAGAATTTCCCTGTTTCTTTGTTCTGTTTTTGAAATTCCTTTTTAGAGTGGGTTTGAGCTGATTCTCGCTGCCCTGTTTATGCCAGTGTAGACACACTTGATTCCCTTACGGAGACATATCAATACATAGGTTTTAAGATTCTTACTAGTCAGATCTATTCCTCTGCGGGAAATATGGGGTTTTGAGTCCCTTTCACTGAGGAAGGTGTAGGTCTTGTCTATTCCATAGTTGGTTTTTGGAACGGTACCTGTGCTTATATCAAACTCTGGTTTGATGCATCACCCCACCTCTCCTTCCCCCTTAAGCAGGCATAAGAGTGTTTTCTAAATGTGAGACTCTGTTCTCTTGCCTAACTCAGTTCATGTGTAGCCATGTTTACAGGATCTTCCTAAGTGATATCTTATGATAAGTTTCTTTTTCTGTGTGACTTCTTTCACTTAGAATCATCGTACCTGAATCCACTCATTTTGCTGCTACTGGTCTTATGACATTGATTTCATGGCTGAGGGATATTCCATCGTACGTAAGTTCCACGATGTTTGGAACCATTTTTATATTTCCTGGGATATTTCAGGTGTACCCAGGTTGAGGTTCCTGTAAGCAGTGCAGCCCTCAATTTGGGGGTGGCTCTGTCTTATGGATTTTCAGGTTTCCCAAGGTATATTCCCTAGACTGGAAGTGCCCTTGGCTCTGTAGCTCTGTTGTTTACTTGTTTTAGGGAACACAATGCACTCCTCCAGTGAGGCAGTTGGCAACTTACATCCCGCCCATCAGCATAACAAGGCTCCCTGTTCTCCAGGGCCTGTCTTGCCTTTCTGGTTTTTACACATTTTGTGGATGTCCCTTTTGACCGGTGGGAAGTGATACTTCTTTGTAGTGCAGATTTGCATTGCCCGCTTGCTTGCTTGGCCAAAAAGGGCGTATGCGTTTTCTCCTGAATATATTCAGGAGAAAACGCATACGCCCTTTTTGGCCAAGTGCATCATTGTCGAAGTTGTGCCCCTCTTCCTGTGCTTTACAGGTGATTCCAACGTACCTCTTGAAATCTCTTTCCTGCTATTCTGCCTCGCTTTCAAGTCCGCCTCGTTGCCTTCCCTCAACAGATTTTTGGACGATAGTTGGCCTTGATTACTCTGCCAGTTTGTGAATTGCTGTGCCCCTGAGCTCCATTTTTCAACTCGTTTTTTGTGAGCTGAACGCAAGTCCAAACTTTTGGTTCAGGACCTATACTGGTTCCCGGTGGGTGGCTGAGACTTTGGTTCATTCTTCTTCCTGCCGGGAAATTAGAGTGACATGTGCCCATCCAAATGCCTAACAGCTACTCTCTCATTGGTTCTCCCTCTTCCCTTTCATCCTCTGCCAAATTGGCAACCTGTGCGAACCAGGAGCTTAAAGGGGCTGTCTCTCCAAGTTGGGAGATTGATAGGAAAGCAGTTGGAAAGTCAAACCGGAGCACCAGGAGAGGGGCTCTTCGTTGAGTTTTAGAAACCTGTCGTATTCACAGTGGGTCCATTCTCTAGGTTTCCCGTACACGTTATAGCTGTAGTAATATTCCCTTCAACCTGGAGAGCTGGGACCCATGGAATGGGTGCCATGCGTTATTGCTTTAAAGGGTCTGCATTTGCTCACCCAATCTCACCAATCCTCTCAGTCCCAAGTGTCCAGCCTTATGCCACATCCAGCTGTCATTGTAGATAGGGTCATTCCAGGTTGCATCAGAGACCCTGAAGGAATTGTAAAGAATTTCCCTGTTTCTTTGTTCTGTTTTTGAAATTCCTTTTTAGAGTGGGTTTGAGCTGATTCTCGCTGCCCTGTTTATGCCAGTCTAGACACACTTGATTCCCTTACGGAGACATATCAATACATAGGTTTTAAGATTCTTACTAGTCAGATCTATTCCTCTGCGGGAAATATGGGGTTTTGAGTCCCTTTCACTGAGGAAGGTGTAGGTCTTGTCTATTCCATAGTTGGTTTTTGGAATGGTACCTGTGCTTATATCAAACTCTGGTTTGATGCATCACCCCACCTCTCCTTCCCCCTTAAGCAGGCATAAGAGTGTTTTCTAAATGTGAGACTCTGTTCTCTTGCCTAACTCAGTTCATGTGTAGCCATGTTTACAGGATCTTCCTAAGTGATATCTTATGATAAGTTTCTTTTTCTGTGTGACTTCTTTCACTTAGAATCATCGTACCTGAATCCACTCATTTTGCTGCTACTGGTCTTATGACATTGATTTCATGGCTGAGGGATATTCCATCGTACGTAAGTTCCACGATGTTTGGAACCATTTTTATATTTCCTGGGATATTTCAGGTGTACCCAGGTTGAGGTTCCTGTAAGCAGTGCAGCCCTCAATTTGGGGGTGGCTCTGTCTTATGGATTTTCAGTTTTCCCAAGGTATATTCCCTAGACTGGACGTGCCCTTGGCTCTGTAGCTCTGTTGTTTACTTGTTTTAGGGAACACAATGCACTCCTCCAGTGAGGCAGTTGGCAACTTACATCCCGCCCATCAGCATAACAAGGCTCCCTGTTCTCCAGGGCCTGTCTTGCCTTTCTGGTTTTTACACATTTTGTGGATGTCCCTTTTGACCGGTGGGAAGTGATACTTCTTTGTAGTGCAGATTTGCATTGCCCGCTTGCTTGCTTGGCCAAAAAGGGCGTATGCGTTTTCTCCTGAATATATTCAGGAAAAAACGCATACGCCCTTTTTGGCCAAGTGCATCATTGTCGAAGTTGTGCCCCTCTTCCTGTGCTTTACAGGCGATTCCAACGTACCTCTTTAAATCTCTTTCCTGCTATTCTGCCTCGCTTTCAAGTCTGCCTCGTTGCCTTCCCTCAACAGATTTTTGGACGATAGTTGGCCTTGATTACTCTGCCAGTTTGTGAATTGCTGTGCCCCTGAGCTCCATTTTTCAACTCGTTTTTTGTGAGCTGAACGCAAGTCCAAACTTTTGGTTCAGGACCTATACTGGTTCCCGGTGGGTGGCTGAGACTTTGGTTCATTCTTCTTCCTGCCGGGAAATTAGAGTGACATGTGCCCATCCAAATGCCTAACAGCTACTCTCTCATTGGTTCTCCCTCTTCCCTTTCATCCTCTGCCAAATTGGCAACCTGTGCGAACCAGGAGCTTAAAGGGGCTGTCTCTCCAAGTTGGGAGATTGATAGGAAAGCAGTTGGAAAGTCAAACCGGAGCACCAGGAGAGGGGCTCTTCGTTGAGTTTTAGAAACCTTTCGTATTCACTGTGTGTCCATTCTCTAGGTTTCCCGTACACGTTATAGCTGTAGTAATATTCCCTTCAACCTGGAGAGCTGGGACCCATGGAATGGGTGCCATGCATTATTGCTTTAAAGGGTCTGCATTTGCTCACCCAATCTCACCAATCCTCTCAGTCCCAAGTGTCCAGCCTTATGCCACATCCAGCTGTCATTGTAGATAGGGTCATTCCAGGTTGCATCAGAGACCCTGAAGGAATTGTAAAGAATTTCCCTGTTTCTTTGTTCTGTTTTTGAAATTCCTTTTTAGAGTGGGTTTGAGCTGATTCTCGCTGCCCTGTTTATGCCAGTCTAGACACACTTGATTCCCTTACGGAGACATATCAATACATAGGTTTTAAGATTCTTACTAGTCAGATCTATTCCTCTGCGGGAAATATGGGGTTTTGAGTCCCTTTCACTGAGGAAGGTGTAGGTCTTGTCTATTCCATAGTTGGTTTTTGGAACGGTACCTGTGCTTATATCAAACTCTGGTTTGATGCATCACCCCACCTCTCCTTCCCCCTTAAGCAGGCATAAGAGTGTTTTCTAAATGTGAGACTCTGTTCTCTTGCCTAACTCAGTTCATGTGTAGCCATGTTTACAGGATCTTCCTAAGTGATATCTTATGATAAGTTTCTTTTTCTGTGTGACTTCTTTCACTTAGAATCATCGTACCTGAATCCACTCATTTTGCTGCTACTGGTCTTATGACATTGATTTCATGGCTGAGGGATATTCCATCGTACGTAAGTTCCACGATGTTTGGAACCATTTTTATATTTCCTGGGATATTTCAGCTGTACCCAGGTTGAGGTTCCTGTAAGCAGTGCAGCCCTCAATTTGGGGGTGGCTCTGTCTTATGGATTTTCAGTTTGCCCAAGGTATATTCCCTAGACTGGACGTGCCCTTGGCTCTGTAGCTCTGTTGTTTACTTGTTTTAGGGAACACAATGCACTCCTCCAGTGAGGCAGTTGGCAACTTACATCCCGCCCATCAGCATAACAAGGCTCCCTGTTCTCCAGGGCCTGTCTTGCCTTTCTGGTTTTTACACATTTTGTGGATGTCCCTTTTGACCGGTGGGAAGTGATACTTCTTTGTAGTGCAGATTTGCATTGCCCGCTTGCTTGCTTGGCCAAAAAGGGCGTATGCGTTTTCTCCTGAATATATTCAGGAGAAAACGCATACGCCCTTTTTGGCCAAGTGCATCATTGTCGAAGTTGTGCCCCTCTTCCTGTGCTTTACAGGCGATTCCAACGTACCTCTTGAAATCTCTTTCCTGCTATTCTGCCTCGCTTTCAAGTCCGCCTCGTTGCCTTCCCTCAACAGATTTTTGGACGATAGTTGGCCTTGATTACTCTGCCAATTTGTGAATTGCTGTGCCCCTGAGCTCCATTTTTCAACTCGTTTTTTGTGAGCTGAACGCAAGTCCAAACTTTTGGTTCAGGACCTATACTGGTTCCCGGTGGGTGGCTGAGACTTTGGTTCATTCTTCTTCCTGCCGGGAAATTAGAGTGACATGTGCCCATCCAAATGCCTAACAGCTACTCTCTCATTGGTTCTCCCTCTTCCCTTTCATCCTCTGCCAAATTGGCAACCTGTGCGAACCAGGAGCTTAAAGGGGCTGTCTCTCCAAGTTGGGAGATTGATAGGAAAGCAGTTGGAAAGTCAAACCGGAGCACCAGGAGAGGGGCTCTTCGTTGAGTTTTAGAAACCTGTCGTATTCACAGTGTGTCCATTCTCTAGGTTTCCCGTACACGTTATAGCTGTAGTAATATTCCCTTCAACCTGGAGAGCTGGGACCCATGGAATGGGTGCCATGCATTATTGCTTTAAAGGGTCTGCATTTGCTCACCCAATCTCACCAATCCTCTCAGTCCCAAGTGTCCAGCCTTATGCCACATCCAGCTGTCATTGTAGATAGGGTCATTCCAGGTTGCATCAGAGACCCTGAAGGAATTGTAAAGAATTTCCCTGTTTCTTTGTTCTGTTTTTGAAATTCCTTTTTAGAGTGGGTTTGAGCTGATTCTCGCTGCCCTGTTTATGCCAGTCTAGACACACTTGATTCCCTTACGGAGACATATCAATACATAGGTTTTAAGATTCTTACTAGTCAGATCTATTCCTCTGCGGGAAATATGGGGTTTTGAGGCCCTTTCACTGAGGAAGGTGTAGGTCTTGTCTATTCCATAGTTGGTTTTTGGAACGGTACCTGTGCTTATATCAAACTCTGGTTTGATGCATCACCCCACCTCTCCTTCCCCCTTAAGCAGGCATAAGAGTGTTTTCTAAATGTGAGACTCTGTTCTCTTGCCTAACTCAGTTCATGTGTAGCTATGTTTACAGGATCTTCCTAAGTGATATCTTATGATAAGTTTCTTTTTCTGTGTGACTTCTTTCACTTAGAATCATCGTACCTGAATCCACTCATTTTGCTGCTACTGGTCTTATGACATTGATTTCATGGCTGAGGGATATTCCATCGTACGTAAGTTCCACGATGTTTGGAACCATTTTTATATTTCCTGGGATATTTCAGGTGTACCCAGGTTGAGGTTCCTGTAAGCAGTGCAGCCCTCAATTTGGGGGTGGCTCTGTCCTATGTATTTTCAGTTTGCCCAAGGTATATTCCCTAGACTGGACGTGCCCTTGGCTCTGTAGCTCTGTTGTTTACTTGTTTTAGGGAACACAATGCACTCCTCCAGTGAGGCAGTTGGCAACTTACATCCCGCCCATCAGCATAACAAGGCTCCCTGTTCTCCAGGGCCTGTCTTGCCTTTCTGGTTTTTACACATTTTGTGGATGTCCCTTTTGACCGGTGGGAAGTGATACTTCTTTGTAGTGCAGATTTGCATTGCCCGCTTGCTTGCTTGGCCAAAAAGGGCGTATGCGTTTTCTCCTGAATATATTCAGGGGAAAACGCATACGCCCTTTTTGGCCAAGTGCATCATTGTCGAAGTTGTGCCCCTCTTCCTGTGCTTTACAGGCGATTCCAACGTACCTCTTGAAATCTGTTTCCTGCTATTCTGCCTCGCTTTCAAGTCCGCCTCGTTGCCTTCCCTCAACAGATTTTTGGACGATAGTTGGCCTTGATTACTCTGCCAGTTTGTGAATTGCTGTGCCCCTGAGCTCCATGTTTCAACTCGTTTTTTGTGAGCTGAATGCAAGTCCAAACTTTTGGTTCAGGACCTATACTGGTTCCCGGTGGGTGGCTGAGACTTTGGTTCATTCTTCTTCCTGCCGGGAAATTAGAGTGACATGTGCCCATCCAAATGCCTAACAGCTACTCTCTCATTGGTTCTCCCTCTTCCCTTTCATCCTCTGCCAAATTGGCAACCTGTGCGAACCAGGAGCTTAAAGGGGCTGTCTCTCCAAGTTGGGAGATTGATAGGAAAGCAGTTGGAAAGTCAAACCGGAGCACCAGGAGAGGGGCTCTTCGTTGAGTTTTAGAAACCTGTCGTATTCACAGTGTGTCCATTCTCTAGGTTTCCCGTACACGTTATAGCTGTAGTAATATTCCCTTCAACCTGGAGAGCTGGGACCCATGGAATGGGTGCCATGCGTTATTGCTTTAAAGGGTCTGCATTTGCTCACCCAAACTCACCAATCCTCTCAGTCCCAAGTGTCCAGCCTTATGCCACATCCAGCTGTCATTGTAGATAGGGTCATTCCAGGTTGCATCAGAGACCCTGAAGGAATTGTAAAGAATTTCCCTGTTTCTTTGTTCTGTTTCTGAAATTCCTTTTTAGAGTGGGTTTGAGCTGATTCTCGCTGCCCTGTTTATGCCAGTCTAGACACACTTGATTCCCTTACGGAGACATATCAATACATAGGTTTTAAGATTCTTACTAGTCAGATCTATTCCTCTGCGGGAAATATGGGGTTTTGAGTCCCTTTCACTGAGGAAGGTGTAGGTCTTTTCTATTCCATAGTTGGTTTTTGGAACGGTACCTGTGCTTATATCAAACTCTGGTTTGATGCATCACCCCACCTCTCCTTCCCCCTTAAGCAGACATAAGAGTGTTTTCTAAATGTGAGACTCTGTTCTCTTGCCTAACTCAGTTCATGTGTAGCCATGTTTACAGGATCATCCTAAGTGATATCTTATGATAAGTTTCTTTTTCTGTGTGACTTCTTTCACTTAGAATCATCGTACCTGAATCCACTCATTTTGCTGCTACTGGTCTTATGACATTGATTTCATGGCTGAGGGATATTTCATCGTACGTAAGTTCCACGATGTTTGGAACCATTTTTATATTTCCTGGGATATTTCAGGTGTACCCAGGTTGAGGTTCCTGTAAGCAGTGCAGCCCTCAATTTGGGGGTGGCTCTGTCTTATGGATTTTCAGTTTGCCCAAGGTATATTCCCTAGACTGGACGTGCCCTTGGCTCTGTAGCTCTGTTGTTTACTTGTTTTAGGGAACACAATGCACTCCTCCAGTGAGGCAGTTGGCAACTTACATCCCGCCCATCAGCATAACAAGGCTCCCTGTTCTCCAGGGCCTGTCTTGCCTTTCTGGTTTTTACACATTTTGTGGATGTCCCTTTTGACCGGTGGGAAGTGATACTTCTTTGTAGTGCAGATTTGCATTGCCCGCTTGCTTGCTTGGCCAAAAAGGGCGTATGCGTTTTCTCCTGAATATATTCAGGAGAAAACGCATACGCCCTTTTTGGCCAAGTGCATCATTGTCGAAGTTGTGCCCCTCTTCCTGTGCTTTACAGGCGATTCCAACGTACCTCTTGAAATCTCTTTCCTGCTATTCTGCCTCGCTTTCAAGTCCGCCTCGTTGCCTTCCCTCAACAGATTTTTGGACGATAGTTGGCCTTGATTACTCTGCCAGTTTGTGAATTGCTGTGCCCCTGAGCTCCATTTTTCAACTCGTTTTTTGTGAGCTGAATGCAAGTCCAAACTTTTGGTTCAGGACCTCTACTGGTTCCCGGTGGGTGGCTGAGACTTTGGTTCATTCTTCTTCCTGCCGGGAAATTAGAGTGACATGTGCCCATCCAAATGCCTAACAGCTACTCTCTCATTGGTTCTCCCTCTTCCCTTTCATCCTCTGCCAAATTGGCAACCTGTGCGAACCAGGAGCTTAAAGGGGCTGTCTCTCCAAGTTGGGAGATTGATAAGAAAGCAGTTGGAAAGTCAAACCGGAGCACCAGGAGAGGGGCTCTTCGTTGAGTTTTAGAAACCTGTCGTATTCACAGTGTGTCCATTCTCTAGGTTTCCCGTACACGTTATAGCTGTAGTAATATTCCCTTCAACCTGGAGAGCTGGGACCCATGGAATGGGTGCCATGCGTTATTGCTTTAAAGGGTCTGCATTTGCTCACCCAATCTCACCAATCCTCTCAGTCCCAAGTGTCCAGCCTTATGCCACATCCAGCTGTCATTGTAGATAGGGTCATTCCAGGTTGCATCAGAGACCCTGAAGGAATTGTAAAGAATTTCCCTGTTTCTTTGTTCTGTTTCTGAAATTCCTTTTTAGAGTGGGTTTGAGCTGATTCTCGCTGCCCTGTTTATGCCAGTCTAGACACACTTGATTCCCTTACGGAGACATATCAATACATAGGTTTTAAGATTCTTACTAGTCAGATCTATTCCTCTGCGGGAAATATGGGGTTTTGAGTCCCTTTCACTGAGGAAGGTGTAGGTCTTGTCTATTCCATAGTTGGTTTTTGGAACGGTACCTGTGCTTATATCAAACTCTGGTTTGATGCATCACCCCACCTCTCCTTCCCCCTTAAGCAGGCATAAGAGTGTTTTCTAAATGTGAGACTCTGTTCTCTTGCCTAACTCAGTTCATGTGTAGCCATGTTTACAGGATCTTCCTAAGTGATATCTTATGATAAGTTTCTTTTTCTGTGTGACTTCTTTCACTTAGAATCATCGTACCTGAATCCACTCATTTTGCTGCTACTGGTCTTATGACATTGATTTCATGGCTGAGGGATATTCCATCGTACGTAAGTTCCACGATGTTTGGAACCATTTTTATATTTCCTGGGATATTTCAGGTGTACCCAGGTTGAGGTTCCTGTAAGCAGTGCAGCCCTCAATTTGGGGGTGGCTCTGTCTTATGGATTTTCAGTTTGCCCAAGGTATATTCCCTAGACTGGACGTGCCCTTGGCTCTGTAGCTCTGTTGTTTACTTGTTTTAGGGAACACAATGCACTCCTCCAGTGAGGCAGTTGGCAACTTACATCCCGCCCATCAGCATAACAAGGCTCCCAGTTCTCCAGGGCCTGTCTTGCCTTTCTGGTTTTTACACATTTTGTGGATGTCCCTTTTGACCGGTGGGAAGTGATACTTCTTTGTAGTGCAGATTTGCATTGCCCGCTTGCTTGCTTGGCCAAAAAGGGCGTATGCGTTTTCTCCTGAATATATTCAGGAGAAAACGCATACGCCCTTTTTGGCCAAGTGCATCATTGTCGAAGTTGTGCCCCTCTTCCTGTGCTTTACAGGCGATTCCAACGTACCTCTTGAAATCTCTTTCCTGCTATTCTGCCTCGCTTTCAAGTCCGCCTCGTTGCCTTCCCTCAACAGATTTTTGGACGATAGTTGGCCTTGATTACTCTGCCAGTTTGTGAATTGCTGTGCCCCTGAGCTCCATTTTTCAACTCGTTTTTTGTGAGCTGAACGCAAGTCCAAACTTTTGGTTCAGGACCTCTACTGGTTCCCGGTGGGTGGCTGAGACTTTGGTTCATTCTTCTTCCTGCCGGGAAATTAGAGTGACATGTGCCCATCCAAATGCCTAACAGCTACTCTCTCATTGGTTCTCCCTCTTCCCTTTCATCCTCTGCCAAATTGGCAACCTGTGCGAACCAGGAGCTTAAAGGGGCTGTCTCTCCAAGTTGGGAGATTGATAAGAAAGCAGTTGGAAAGTCAAACCGGAGCACCAGGAGAGGGGCTCTTCGTTGAGTTTTAGAAACCTGTCGTATTCACAGTGTGTCCATTCTCTAGGTTTCCCGTACACGTTATAGCTGTAGTAATATTCCCTTCAACCTGGAGAGCTGGGACCCATGGAATGGGTGTCATGCGTTATTGCTTTAAAGGGTCTGCATTTGCTCACCCAATCTCACCAATCCTCTCAGTCCCAAGTGTCCAGCCTTATGCCACATCCAGCTGTCATTGTAGATAGGGTCATTCCAGGTTGCATCAGAGACCCTGAAGGAATTGTAAAGAATTTCCCTGTTTCTTTGTTCTGTTTTTGAAATTCCTTTTTAGAGTGGGTTTGAGCTGATTCTCGCTGCCCTGTTTATGCCAGTCTAGACACACTTGATTCCCTTACGGAGACATATCAATACATAGGTTTTAAGATTCTTACTAGTCAGATCTATTCCTCTGCGGGAAATATGGGGTTTTGAGTCCCTTTCACTGAGGAAGGTGTAGGTCTTGTCTATTCCATAGTTGGTTTTTGGAACGGTACCTGTGCTTATATCAAACTCTGGTTTGATGCATCACCCCACCTCTCCTTCCCCCTTAAGCAGGCATAAGAGTGTTTTCTAAATGTGAGACTCTGTTCTCTTGCCTAACTCAGTTCATGTGTAGCCATGTTTACAGGATCTTCCTAAGTGATATCTTATGATAAGTTTCTTTTTCTGTGTGACTTCTTTCACTTAGAATCATCGTACCTGAATCCACTCATTTTGCTGCTACTGGTCTTATGACATTGATTTCATGGCTGAGGGATATTCCATCGTACGTAAGTTCCACGATGTTTGGAACCATTTTTATATTTCCTGGGATATTTCAGGTGTACCCAGGTTGAGGTTCCTGTAAGCAGTGCAGCCCTCAATTTGGGGGTGGCTCTGTCTTATGGATTTTCAGTTTGCCCAAGGTATATTCCCTAGACTGGACGTGCCCTTGGCTCTGTAGCTCTGTTGTTTACTTGTTTTAGGGAACACAATGCACTCCTCCAGTGAGGCAGTTGGCAACTTACATCCCGCCCATCAGCATAACAAGGCTCCCTGTTCTCCAGGGCCTGTCTTGCCTTTCTGGTTTTTACACATTTTGTGGATGTCCCTTTTGACCGGTGGGAAGTGATACTTCTTTGTAGTGCAGATTTGCATTGCCCGCTTGCTTGCTTGGCCAAAAAGGGCGTATGCGTTTTCTCCTGAATATATTCAGGGGAAAACGCATACGCCCTTTTTGGCCAAGTGCATCATTGTCGAAGTTGTGCCCCTCTTCCTGTGCTTTACAGGCGATTCCAACGTACCTCTTGAAATCTCTTTCCTGCTATTCTGCCTCGCTTTCAAGTCCGCCTCGTTGCCTTCCCTCAACAGATTTTTGGACGATAGTTGGCCTTGATTACTCTGCCAGTTTGTGAATTGCTGTGCCCCTGAGCTCCATGTTTCAACTCGTTTTTTGTGAGCTGAACGCAAGTCCAAACTTTTGGTTCAGGACCTATACTGGTTCCCGGTGGGTGGCTGAGACTTTGGTTCATTCTTCTTCCTGCCGGGAAATTAGAGTGACATGTGCCCATCCAAATGCCTAACAGCTACTCTCTCATTGGTTCTCCCTCTTCCCTTTCATCCTCTGCCAAATTGGCAACCTGTGCGAACCAGGAGCTTAAAGGGGCTGTCTCTCCAAGTTGGGAGATTGATAGGAAAGCAGTTGGAAAGTCAAACCGGAGCACCAGGAGAGGGGCTCTTCGTTGAGTTTTAGAAACCTGTCGTATTCACAGTGTGTCCATTCTCTAGGTTTCCCGTACACGTTATAGCTGTAGTAATATTCCCTTCAACCTGGAGAGCTGGGACCCATGGAATGGGTGCCATGCGTTATTGCTTTAAAGGGTCTGCATTTGCTCACCCAATCTCACCAATCCTCTCAGTCCCAAGTGTCCAGCCTTATGCCACATCCAGCTGTCATTGTAGATAGGGTCATTCCAGGTTGCATCAGAGACCCTGAAGGAATTGTAAAGAATTTCCCTGTTTCTTTGTTCTGTTTTTGAAATTCCTTTTTAGAGTGGGTTTGAGCTGATTCTCGCTGCCCTGTTTATGCCAGTCTAGACACACTTGATTCCCTTACCGAGACATATCAATACATAGGTTTTAAGATTCTTACTAGTCAGATCTATTCCTCTGCGGGAAATATGGGGTTTTGAGTCCCTTTCACTGAGGAAGGTGTAGGTCTTGTCTATTCCATAGTTGGTTTTTGGAACGGTACCTGTGCTTATATCAAACTCTGGTTTGATGCATCACCCCACCTCTCCTTCCCCCTTAAGCAGACATAAGAGTGTTTTCTAAATGTGAGACTCTGTTCTCTTGCCTAACTCAGTTCATGTGTAGCCATGTTTACAGGATCTTCCTAAGTGATATCTTATGATAAGTTTCTTTTTCTGTGTGACTTCTTTCACTTAGAATCATCGTACCTGAATCCACTCATTTTGCTGCTACTGGTCTTATGACATTGATTTCATGGCTGAGGGATATTCCATCGTACGAAAGTTCCACGATGTTTGGAACCATTTTTATATTTCCTGGGATATTTCAGGTGTACCCAGGTTGAGGTTCCTGTAAGCAGTGCAGCCCTCAATTTGGGGGTGGCTCTGTCTTATGGATTTTCAGTTTTCCCAAGGTATATTCCCTAGACTGGACGTGCCCTTGGCTCTGTAGCTCTGTTGTTTACTTGTTTTAGGGAACACAATGCACTCCTCCAGTGAGGCAGTTGGCAACTTACATCCCGCCCATCAGCATAACAAGGCTCCCTGTTCTCCAGGGCCTGTCTTGCCTTTCTGGTTTTTACACATTTTGTGGATGTCCCTTTTGACCGGTGGGAAGTGATACTTCTTTGTAGTGCAGATTTGCATTGCCCGCTTGCTTGCTTGGCCAAAAAGGGCGTATGCGTTTTCTCCTGAATATATTCAGGAGAAAACGCATACGCCCTTTTTGGCCAAGTGCATCATTGTCGAAGTTGTGCCCCTCTTCCTGTGCTTTACAGGCGATTCCAACGTATCTCTTGAAATCTCTTTCCTGCTATTCTGCCTCGCTTTCAAGTCCGCCTCGTTGCCTTCCCTCAACAGATTTTTGGACGATAGTTGGCCTTGATTACTCTGCCAGTTTGTGAATTGCTGTGCCCCTGAGCTCCATTTTTCAACTCGTTTTTTGTGAGCTGAATGCAAGTCCAAACTTTTGGTTCAGGACCTCTACTGGTTCCCGGTGGGTGGCTGAGACTTTGGTTCATTCTTCTTCCTGCCGGGAAATTAGAGTGACATGTGCCCATCCAAATGCCTAACAGCTACTCTCTCATTGGTTCTCCCTCTTCCCTTTCATCCTCTGCCAAATTGGCAACCTGTGCGAACCAGGAGCTTAAAGGGGCTGTCTCTCCAAGTTGGGAGATTGATAGGAAAGCAGTTGGAAAGTCAAACCGGAGCACCAGGAGAGGGGCTCTTCGTTGAGTTTTAGAAACCTGTCGTATTCACAGTGTGTCCATTCTCTAGGTTTCCCGTACACGTTATAGCTGTAGTAATATTCCCTTCAACCTGGAGAGCTGGGACCCATGGAATGGGTGCCATGCGTTATTGCTTTAAAGGGTCTGCATTTGCTCACCCAATCTCACCAATCCTCTCAGTCCCAAGTGTCCAGCCTTATGCCACATCCAGCTGTCATTGTAGATAGGGTCATTCCAGGTTGCATCAGAGACCCTGAAGGAATTGTAAAGAATTTCCCTGTTTCTTTGTTCTGTTTTTGAAATTCCTTTTTAGAGTGGGTTTGAGCTGATTCTCGCTGCCCTGTTTATGCCAGTCTAGACACACTTGATTCCCTTACGGAGACATATCAATACATAGGTTTTACGATTCTTACTAGTCAGATCTATTCCTCTGCGGGAAATATGGGGTTTTGAGTCCCTTTCACTGAGGAAGGTGTAGGTCTTGTCTATTCCATAGTTGGTTTTTGGAACGGTACCTGTGCTTATATCAAACTCTGGTTTGATGTATCACCCCACCTCTCCTTCCCCCTTAAGCAGGCATAAGAGTGTTTTCTAAATGTGAGACTCTGTTCTCTTGCCTAACTCAGTTCATGTGTAGCCATGTTTACAGGATCTTCCTAAGTGATATCTTATGATAAGTTTCTTTTTCTGTGTGACTTCTTTCACTTAGAATCATCGTACCTGAATCCACTCATTTTGCTGCTACTGGTCTTATGACATTGATTTCATGGCTGAGGGATATTCCATCGTACCTAAGTTCCACAATGTTTGGAACCATTTTTATATTTCCTGGGATATTTCAGGTGTACCCAGGTTGAGGTTCCTGTAAGCAGTGCAGCCCTCAATTTGGGGGTGGCTCTGTCTTATGGATTTTCAGTTTGCCCAAGGTATATTCCCTAGACTGGACGTGCCCTTGGCTCTGTAGCTCTGTTGTTTACTTGTTTTAGGGAACACAATGCACTCCTCCAGTGAGGCAGTTGGCAACTTACATCCCGCCCATCAGCATAACAAGGCTCCCTGTTCTCCAGGGCCTGTCTTGCCTTTCTGGTTTTTACACATTTTGTGGATGTCCCTTTTGACCGGTGGGAAGTGATACTTCTTTGTAGTGCAGATTTGCATTGCCCGCTTGCTTGCTTGGCCAAAAAGGGCGTATGCGTTTTCTCCTGAATATATTCAGGAGAAAACGCATACGCCCTTTTTGGCCAAGTGCATCATTGTCGAAGTTGTGCCCCTCTTCCTGTGCTTTACAGGCGATTCCAACGTACCTCTTGAAATCTCTTTCCTGCTATTCTGCCTCGCTTTCAAGTCCGCCTCGTTGCCTTCCCTCAACAGATTTTTGGACGATAGTTGGCCTTGATTACTCTGCCAGTTTGTGAATTGCTGTGCCCCTGAGCTCCATTTTTCAACTCGTTTTTTGTGAGCTGAACGCAAGTCCAAACTTTTGGTTCAGGACCTCTACTGGTTCCCGGTGGGTGGCTGAGACTTTGGTTCATTCTTCTTCCTGCCGGGAAATTAGAGTGACATGTGCCCATCCAAATGCCTAACAGCTACTCTCTCATTGGTTCTCCCTCTTCCCTTTCATCCTCTGCCAAATTGGCAACCTGTGCGAACCAGGAGCTTAAAGGGGCTGTCTCTCCAAGTTGGGAGATTGATAGGAAAGCAGTTGGAAAGTCAAACCGGAGCACCAGGAGAGGGGCTCTTCGTTGAGTTTTAGAAACCTGTCGTATTCACAGTGTGTCCATTCTCTAGGTTTCCCGTACACGTTATAGCTGTAGTAATATTCCCTTCAACCTGGAGAGCTGGGACCCATGGAATGGGTGCCATGCGTTATTGCTTTAAAGGGTCTGCATTTGCTCACCCAATCTCACCAATCCTCTCAGTCCCAAGTGTCCAGCCTTATGCCACATCCAGCTGTCATTGTAGATAGGGTCATTCCAGGTTGCATCAGAGACCCTGAAGGAATTGTAAAGAATTTCCCTGTTTCTTTGTTCTGTTTTTGAAATTCCTTTTTAGAGTGGGTTTGAGCTGATTCTCGCTGCCCTGTTTATGCCAGTCTAGACACACTTGATTCCCTTACGGAGACATATCAATACATAGGTTTTAAGATTCTTACTAGTCAGATCTATTCCTCTGCGGGAAATATGGGGTTTTGAGTCCCTTTCACTGAGGAAGGTGTAGGTCTTGTCTATTCCATAGTTGGTTTTTGGAACGGTACCTGTGCTTATATCAAACTCTGGTTTGATGCATCACCCCACCTCTCCTTCCCCCTTAAGCAGGCATAAGAGTGTTTTCTAAATGTGAGACTCTGTTCTCTTGCCTAACTCAGTTCATGTGTAGCCATGTTTACAGGATCTTCCTAAGTGATATCTTATGATAAGTTTCTTTTTCTGTGTGACTTCTTTCACTTAGAATCATCGTACCTGAATCCACTCATTTTGCTGCTACTGGTCTTATGACATTGATTTCATGGCTGAGGGATATTCCATCGTACGTAAGTTCCACGATGTTTGGAACCATTTTTATATTTCCTGGGATATTTCAGGTGTACCCAGGTTGAGGTTCCTGTAAGCAGTGCAGCCCTCAATTTGGGGGTGGCTCTGTCTTATGGATTTTCAGTTTTCCCAAGGTATATTCCCTAGACTGGACGTGCCCTTGGCTCTGTAGCTCTGTTGTTTACTTGTTTTAGGGAACACAATGCACTCCTCCAGTGAGGCAGTTGGCAACTTACATCCCGCCCATCAGCATAACAAGGCTCCCTGTTCTCCAGGGCCTGTCTTGCCTTTCTGGTTTTTACACATTTTGTGGATGTCCCTTTTGACCGGTGGGAAGTGATACTTCTTTGTAGTGCAGATTTGCATTGCCCGCTTGCTTGCTTGGCCAAAAAGGGCGTATGCGTTTTCTCCTGAATATATTCAGGGGAAAACGCATACGCCCTTTTTGGCCAAGTGCATCATTGTCGAAGTTGTGCCCCTCTTCCTGTGCTTTACAGGCGATTCCAACGTACCTCTTGAAATCTCTTTCCTGCTATTCTGCCTCGCTTTCAAGTCCGCCTCGTTGCCTTCCCTCAACAGATTTTTGGACGATAGTTGGCCTTGATTACTCTGCCAGTTTGTGAATTGCTGTGCCCCTGAGCTCCATGTTTCAACTCGTTTTTTGTGAGCTGAACGCAAGTCCAAACTTTTGGTTCAGGACCTATACTGGTTCCCGGTGGGTGGCTGAGACTTTGGTTCATTCTTCTTCCTGCCGGGAAATTAGAGTGACATGTGCCCATCCAAATGCCTAACAGCTACTCTCTCATTGGTTCTCCCTCTTCCCTTTCATCCTCTGCCAAATTGGCAACCTGTGCGAACCAGGAGCTTAAAGGGGCTGTCTCTCCAAGTTGGGAGATTGATAGGAAAGCAGTTGGAAAGTCAAACCGGAGCACCAGGAGAGGGGCTCTTCGTTGAGTTTTAGAAACCTGTCGTATTCACAGTGTGTCCATTCTCTAGGTTTCCCGTACACGTTATAGCTGTAGTAATATTCCCTTCAACCTGGAGAGCTGGGACCCATGGAATGGGTGCCATGCGTTATTGCTTTAAAGGGTCTGCATTTGCTCACCCAATCTCACCAATCCTCTCAGTCCCAAGTGTCCAGCCTTATGCCACATCCAGCTGTCATTGTAGATAGGGTCATTCCAGGTTGCATCAGAGACCCTGAAGGAATTGTAAAGAATTTCCCTGTTTCTTTGTTCTGTTTCTGAAATTCCTTTTTAGAGTGGGTTTGAGCTGATTCTCGCTGCCCTGTTTATGCCAGTCTAGACACACTTGATTCCCTTATGGAGACATATCAATACATAGGTTTTAAGATTCTTACTAGTCAGATCTATTCCTCTGCGGGAAATATGGGGTTTTGAGTCCCTTTCACTGAGGAAGGTGTAGGTCTTGTCTATTCCATAGTTGGTTTTTGGAACGGTACCTGTGCTTATATCAAACTCTGGTTTGATGCATCACCCCACCTCTCCTTCCCCCTTAAGCAGGCATAAGAGTGTTTTCTAAATGTGAGACTCTGTTCTCTTGCCTAACTCAGTTCATGTGTAGCCATGTTTACAGGATCTTCCTAAGTGATATCTTATGATAAGTTTCTTTTTCTGTGTGACTTCTTTCACTTAGAATCATCGTACCTGAATCCACTCATTTTGCTGCTACTGGTCTTATGACATTGATTTCATGGCTGAGGGATATTCCATCGTACGTAAGTTCCACGATGTTTGGAACCATTTTTATATTTCCTGGGATGTTTCAGGTGTACCCAGGTTGAGGTTCCTGTAAGCAGTGCAGCCCTCAATTTGGGGGTGGCTCTGTCTTATGGATTTTCAGGTTTCCCAAGGTATATTCCCTAGACTGGACGTGCCCTTGGCTCTGTAGCTCTGTTGTTTACTTGTTTTAGGGAACACAATGCACTCCTCCAGTGAGGCAGTTGGCAACTTACATCCCGCCCATCAGCATAACAAGGCTCCCTGTTCTCCAGGGCCTGTCTTGCCTTTCTGGTTTTTACACATTTTGTGGATGTCCCTTTTGACCGGTGGGAAGTGATACTTCTTTGTAGTGCAGATTTGCATTGCCCGCTTGCTTGCTTGGCCAAAAAGGGCGTATGCGTTTTCTCCTGAATATATTCAGGAGAAAACGCATACGCCCTTTTTGGCCAAGTGCATCATTGTCGAAGTTGTGCCCCTCTTCCTGTGCTTTACAGGCGATTCCAACGTACCTCTTGAAATCTCTTTCCTGCTATTCTGCCTCGCTTTCAAGTCCGCCTCGTTGCCTTCCCTCAACAGATTTTTGGACGATAGTTGGCCTTGATTACTCTGCCAGTTTGTGAATTGCTGTGCCCCTGAGCTCCATTTTTCAACTCGTTTTTTGTGAGCTGAACGCAAGTCCAAACTTTTGGTTCAGGACCTCTACTGGTTCCCGGTGGGTGGCTGAGACTTTGGTTCATTCTTCTTCCTGCCGGGAAATTAGAGTGACATGTGCCCATCCAAATGCCTAACAGCTACTCTCTCATTGGTTCTCCCTCTTCCCTTTCATCCTCTGCCAAATTGGCAACCTGTGCGAACCAGGAGCTTAAAGGGGCTGTCTCTCCAAGTTGGGAGATTGATAGGAAAGCAGTTGGAAAGTCAAACCGGAGCACCAGGAGAGGGGCTCTTCGTTGAGTTTTAGAAACCTGTCGTATTCACAGTGTGTCCATTCTCTAGGTTTCCCGTACACGTTATAGCTGTAGTAATATTCCCTTCAACCTGGAGAGCTGGGACCCATGGAATGGGTGCCATGCGTTATTGCTTTAAAGGGTCTGCATTTGCTCACCCAATCTCACCAATCCTCTCAGTCCCAAGTGTCCAGCCTTATGCCACATCCAGCTGTCATTGTAGATAGGGTCATTCCAGGTTGCATCAGAGACCCTGAAGGAATTGTAAAGAATTTCCCTGTTTCTTTGTTCTGTTTTTGAAATTCCTTTTTAGAGTGGGTTTGAGCTGATTCTCGCTGCCCTGTTTATGCCAGTCTAGACACACTTGATTCCCTTACGGAGACATATCAATACATAGGTTTTAAGATTCTTACTAGTCAGATCTATTCCTCTGCGGGAAATATGGGGTTTTGAGTCCCTTTCACTGAGGAAGGTGTAGGTCTTGTCTATTCCATAGTTGGTTTTTGGAACGGTACCTGTGCTTATATCAAGCTCTGTTTTGATGCATCACCCCACCTCTCCTTCCCCCTTAAGCAGGCATAAGAGTGTTTTCTAAATGTGAGACTCTGTTCTCTTGCCTAACTCAGTTCATGTGTAGCCATGTTTACAGGATCTTCCTAAGTGATATCTTATGATAAGTTTCTTTTTCTGTGTGACTTCTTTCACTTAGAATCATCGTACCTGAATCCACTCATTTTGCTGCTACTGGTCTTATGACATTGATTTCATGGCTGAGGGATATTCCATCGTACGTAAGTTCCACGATGTTTGGAACCATTTTTATATTTCCTGGGATATTTCAGGTGTACCCAGGTTGAGGTTCCTGTAAGCAGTGCAGCCCTCAATTTGGGGGTGGCTCTGTCTTATGGATTTTCAGTTTGCCCAAGGTATATTCCCTAGACTGGACGTGCCCTTGGCTCTGTAGCTCTGTTGTTTACTTGTTTTAGGGAACACAATGCACTCCTCCAGTGAGGCAGTTGGCAACTTACATCCCGCCCATCAGCATAACAAGGCTCCCTGTTCTCCAGGGCCTGTCTTGCCTTTCTGGTTTTTACACATTTTGTGGATGTCCCTTTTGACCGGTGGGAAGTGATACTTCTTTGTAGTGCAGATTTGCATTGCCCGCTTGCTTGCTTGGCCAAAAAGGGCGTATGCGTTTTCTCCTGAATATATTCAGGAGAAAACGCATACGCCCTTTTTGGCCAAGTGCATCATTGTCGAAGTTGTGCCCCTCTTCCTGTGCTTTACAGGCGATTCCAACGTACCTCTTGAAATCTCTTTCCTGCTATTCTGCCTCGCTTTCAAGTCCGCCTCGTTGCCTTCCCTCAACAGATTTTTGGACGATAGTTGGCCTTGATTACTCTGCCAGTTTGTGAATTGCTGTGCCCCTGAGCTCCATTTTTCAACTCGTTTTTTGTGAGCTGAACGCAAGTCCAAACTTTTGGTTCAGGACCTCTACTGGTTCCCGGTGGGTGGCTGAGACTTTGGTTCATTCTTCTTCCTGCCGGGAAATTAGAGTGACATGTGCCCATCCAAATGCCTAACAGCTACTCTCTCATTGGTTCTCCCTCTTCCCTTTCATCCTCTGCCAAATTGGCAACCTGTGCGAACCAGGAGCTTAAAGGGGCTGTCTCTCCAAGTTGGGAGATTGATAGGAAAGCAGTTGGAAAGTCAAACCGGAGCACCAGGAGAGGGGCTCTTCGTTGAGTTTTAGAAACCTGTCGTATTCACAGTGTGTCCATTCTCTAGGTTTCCCGTACACGTTATAGCTGTAGTAATATTCCCTTCAACCTGGAGAGCTGGGACCCATGGAATGGGTGCCATGCGTTATTGCTTTAAAGGGTCTGCATTTGCTCACCCAATCTCACCAATCCTCTCAGTCCCAAGTGTCCAGCCTTATGCCACATCCAGCTGTCATTGTAGATAGGGTCATTCCAGGTTGCATCAGAGACCCTGAAGGAATTGTAAAGAATTTCCCTGTTTCTTTGTTCTGTTTTTGAAATTCCTTTTTAGAGTGGGTTTGAGCTGATTCTCGCTGCCCTGTTTATGCCAGTCTAGACACACTTGATTCCCTTACGGAGACATATCAATACATAGGTTTTAAGATTCTTACTAGTCAGATCTATTCCTCTGCGGGAAATATGGGGTTTTGAGTCCCTTTCACTGAGGAAGGTGTAGGTCTTGTCTATTCCATAGTTGGTTTTTGGAACGGTACCTGTGCTTATATCAAACTCTGGTTTGATGCATCACCCCACCTCTCCTTCCCCCTTAAGCAGGCATAAGAGTGTTTTCTAAATGTGAGACTCTGTTCTCTTGCCTAACTCAGTTCATGTGTAGCCATGTTTACAGGATCTTCCTAAGTGATATCTTATGATAAGTTTCTTTTTCTGTGTGACTTCTTTCACTTAGAATCATCGTACCTGAATCCACTCATTTTGCTGCTACTGGTCTTATGACATTGATTTCATGGCTGAGGGATATTCCATCGTACGTAAGTTCCACGATGTTTGGAACCATTTTTATATTTCCTGGGATATTTCAGGTGTACCCAGGTTGAGGTTCCTGTAAGCAGTGCAGCCCTCAATTTGGGGGTGGCTCTGTCTTATGGATTTTCAGTTTGCCCAAGGTATATTCCCTAGACTGGACGTGCCCTTGGCTCTGTAGCTCTGTTGTTTACTTGTTTTAGGGAACACAATGCACTCCTCCAGTGAGGCAGTTGGCAACTTACATCCCGCCCATCAGCATAACAAGGCTCCCTGTTCTCCAGGGCCTGTCTTGCCTTTCTGGTTTTTACACATTTTGTGGATGTCCCTTTTGACCGGTGGGAAGTGATACTTCTTTGTAGTGCAGATTTGCATTGCCCGCTTGCTTGCTTGGCCAAAAAGGGCGTATGCGTTTTCTCCTGAATATATTCAGGAGAAAACGCATACGCCCTTTTTGGCCAAGTGCATCATTGTCGAAGTTGTGCCCCTCTTCCTGTGCTTTACAGGCGATTCCAACGTACCTCTTGAAATCTGTTTCCTGCTATTCTGCCTCGCTTTCAAGTCCGCCTCGTTGCCTTCCCTCAACAGATTTTTGGACGATAGTTGGCCTTGATTACTCTGCCAGTTTGTGAATTGCTGTGCCCCTGAGCTCCATGTTTCAACTCGTTTTTTGTGAGCTGAACGCAAGTCCAAACTTTTGGTTCAGGACCTCTACTGGTTCCCGGTGGGTGGCTGAGACTTTGGTTCATTCTTCTTCCTGCCGGGAAATTAGAGTGACATGTGCCCATCCAAATGCCTAACAGCTACTCTCTCATTGGTTCTCCCTCTTCCCTTTCATCCTCTGCCAAATTGGCAACCTGTGCGAACCAGGAGCTTAAAGGGGCTGTCTCTCCAAGTTGGGAGATTGATAGGAAAGCAGTTGGAAAGTCAAACCGGAGCACCAGGAGAGGGGCTCTTCGTTGAGTTTTAGAAACCTGTCGTATTCACAGTGTGTCCATTCTCTAGGTTTCCCGTACACGTTATAGCTGTAGTAATATTCCCTTCAACCTGGAGAGCTGGGACCCATGGAATGGGTGCCATGCGTTATTGCTTTAAAGGGTCTGCATTTGCTCACCCAATCTCACCAATCCTCTCAGTCCCAAGTGTCCAGCCTTATGCCACATCCAGCTGTCATTGTAGATAGGGTCATTCCAGGTTGCATCAGAGACCCTGAAGGAATTGTAAAGAATTTCCCTGTTTCTTTGTTCTGTTTTTGAAATTCCTTTTTAGAGTGGGTTTGAGCTGATTCTCGCTGCCCTGTTTATGCCAGTCTAGACACACTTGATTCCCTTACGGAGACATATCAATACATAGGTTTTAAGATTCTTACTAGTCAGATCTATTCCTCTGCGGGAAATATGGGGTTTTGAGTCCCTTTCACTGAGGAAGGTGTAGGTCTTGTCTATTCCATAGTTGGTTTTTGGAACGGTACCTGTGCTTATATCAAACTCTGGTTTGATGCATCACCCCACCTCTCCTTCCCCCTTAAGCAGGCATAAGAGTGTTTTCTAAATGTGAGACTCTGTTCTCTTGCCTAACTCAGTTCATGTGTAGCCATGTTTACAGGATCTTCCTAAGTGATATCTTATGATAAGTTTCTTTTTCTGTGTGACTTCTTTCACTTAGAATCATCGTACCTGAATCCACTCATTTTGCTGCTACTGGTCTTATGACATTGATTTCATGGCTGAGGGATATTCCATCGTACGTAAGTTCCACGATGTTTGGAACCATTTTTATATTTCCTGGGATATTTCAGGTGTACCCAGGTTGAGGTTCCTGTAAGCAGTGCAGCCCTCAATTTGGGGGTGGCTCTGTCTTATGGATTTTCAGTTTGCCCAAGGTATATTCCCTAGACTGGACGTGCCCTTGGCTCTGTAGCTCTGTTGTTTACTTGTTTTAGGGAACACAATGCACTCCTCCAGTGAGGCAGTTGGCAACTTACATCCCGCCCATCAGCATAACAAGGCTCCCTGTTCTCCAGGGCCTGTCTTGCCTTTCTGGTTTTTACACATTTTGTGGATGTCCCTTTTGACCGGTGGGAAGTGATACTTCTTTGTAGTGCAGATTTGCATTGCCCGCTTGCTTGCTTGGCCAAAAAGGGCGTATGCGTTTTCTCCTGAATATATTCAGGGGAAAACGCATACGCCCTCTTTGGCCAAGTGCATCATTGTCGAAGTTGTGCCCCTCTTCCTGTGCTTTACAGGCGATTCCAACGTACCTCTTGAAATCTCTTTCCTGCTATTCTGCCTCGCTTTCAAGTCCGCCTCGTTGCCTTCCCTCAACAGATTTTTGGACGATAGTTGGCCTTGATTACTCTGCCAGTTTGTGAATTGCTGTGCCCCTGAGCTCCATGTTTCAACTCGTTTTTTGTGAGCTGAACGCAAGTCCAAACTTTTGGTTCAGGACCTCTACTGGTTCCCGGTGGGTGGCTGAGACTTTGGTTCATTCTTCTTCCTGCCGGGAAATTAGAGTGACATGTGCCCATCCAAATGCCTAACAGCTACTCTCTCATTGGTTCTCCCTCTTCCCTTTCATCCTCTGCCAAATTGGCAACCTGTGCGAACCAGGAGCTTAAAGGGGCTGTCTCTCCAAGTTGGGAGATTGATAGGAAAGCAGTTGGAAAGTCAAACCGGAGCACCAGGAGAGGGGCTCTTCGTTGAGTTTTAGAAACCTGTCGTATTCACAGTGTGTCCATTCTCTAGGTTTCCCGTACACGTTATAGCTGTAGTAATATTCCCTTCAACCTGGAGAGCTGGGACCCATGGAATGGGTGCCATGCGTTATTGCTTTAAAGGGTCTGCATTTGCTCACCCAATCTCACCAATCCTCTCAGTCCCAAGTGTCCAGCCTTATGCCACATCCAGCTGTCATTGTAGATAGGGTCATTCCAGGTTGCATCAGAGACCCTGAAGGAATTGTAAAGAATTTCCCTGTTTCTTTGTTCTGTTTCTGAAATTCCTTTTTAGAGTGGGTTTGAGCTGATTCTCGCTGCCCTGTTTATGCCAGTCTAGACACACTTGATTCCCTTATGGAGACATATCAATACATAGGTTTTAAGATTCTTACTAGTCAGATCTATTCCTCTGCGGGAAATATGGGGTTTTGAGTCCCTTTCACTGAGGAAGGTGTAGGTCTTGTCTATTCCATAGTTGGTTTTTGGAACGGTACCTGTGCTTATATCAAACTCTGGTTTGATGCATCACCCCACCTCTCCTTCCCCCTTAAGCAGGCATAAGAGTGTTTTCTAAATGTGAGACTCTGTTCTCTTGCCTAACTCAGTTCATGTGTAGCCATGTTTACAGGATCTTCCTAAGTGATATCTTATGATAAGTTTCTTTTTCTGTGTGACTTCTTTCACTTAGAATCATCGTACCTGAATCCACTCATTTTGCTGCTACTGGTCTTATGACATTGATTTCATGGCTGAGGGATATTCCATCGTACGTAAGTTCCACGATGTTTGGAACCATTTTTATATTTCCTGGGATGTTTCAGGTGTACCCAGGTTGAGGTTCCTGTAAGCAGTGCAGCCCTCAATTTGGGGGTGGCTCTGTCTTATGGATTTTCAGGTTTCCCAAGGTATATTCCCTAGACTGGACGTGCCCTTGGCTCTGTAGCTCTGTTGTTTACTTGTTTTAGGGAACACAATGCACTCCTCCAGTGAGGCAGTTGGCAACTTACATCCCGCCCATCAGCATAACAAGGCTCCCTGTTCTCCAGGGCCTGTCTTGCCTTTCTGGTTTTTACACATTTTGTGGATGTCCCTTTTGACCGGTGGGAAGTGATACTTCTTTGTAGTGCAGATTTGCATTGCCCGCTTGCTTGCTTGGCCGAAAAGGGCGTATGCGTTTTCTCCTGAATATATTCAGGAGAAAACGCATACGCCCTTTTTGGCCAAGTGCATCATTGTCGAAGTTGTGCCCCTCTTCCTGTGCTTTACAGGCGATTCCAACGTACCTCTTGAAATCTCTTTCCTGCTATTCTGCCTCGCTTTCAAGTCCGCCTCGTTGCCTTCCCTCAACAGATTTTTGGACGATAGTTGGCCTTGATTACTCTGCCAGTTTGTGAATTGCTGTGCCCCTGAGCTCCATTTTTCAACTCGTTTTTTGTGAGCTGAACGCAAGTCCAAACTTTTGGTTCAGGACCTCTACTGGTTCCCGGTGGGTGGCTGAGACTTTGGTTCATTCTTCTTCCTCCCGGGAAATTAGAGTGACATGTGCCCATCCAAATGCCTAACAGCTACTCTCTCATTGGTTCTCCCTCTTCCCTTTCATCCTCTGCCAAATTGGCAACCTGTGCGAACCAGGAGCTTAAAGGGGCTGTCTCTCCAAGTTGGGAGATTGATAGGAAAGCAGTTGGAAAGTCAAACCGGAGCACCAGGAGAGGGGCTCTTCGTTGAGTTTTAGAAACCTGTCGTATTCACAGTGTGTCCATTCTCTAGGTTTCCCGTACACGTTATAGCTGTAGTAATATTCCCTTCAACCTGGAGAGCTGGGACCCATGGAATGGGTGCCATGCGTTATTGCTTTAAAGGGTCTGCATTTGCTCACCCAATCTCACCAATCCTCTCAGTCCCAAGTGTCCAGCCTTATGCCACATCCAGCTGTCATTGTAGATAGGGTCATTCCAGGTTGCATCAGAGACCCTGAAGGAATTGTAAAGAATTTCCCTGTTTCTTTGTTCTGTTTTTGAAATTCCTTTTTAGAGTGGGTTTGAGCTGATTCTCACTGCCCTGTTTATGCCAGTCTAGACACACTTGATTCCCTTACGGAGACATATCAATACATAGGTTTTAAGATTCTTACTAGTCAGATCTATTCCTCTGCGGGAAATATGGGGTTTTGAGTCCCTTTCACTGAGGAAGGTGTAGGTCTTGTCTATTCCATAGTTGGTTTTTGGAACGGTACCTGTGCTTATATCAAACTCTGGTTTGATGCATCACCCCACCTCTCCTTCCCCCTTAAGCAGGCATAAGAGTGTTTTCTAAATGTGAGACTCTGTTCTCTTGCCTAACTCAGTTCATGTGTAGCCATGTTTACAGGATCTTCCTAAGTGATATCTTATGATAAGTTTCTTTTTCTGTGTGACTTCTTTCACTTAGAATCATCGTACCTGAATCCACTCATTTTGCTGCTACTGGTCTTATGACATTGATTTCATGGCTGAGGGATATTCCATCGTACGTAAGTTCCACGATGTTTGGAACCATTTTTATATTTCCTGGGATATTTCAGGTGTACCCAGGTTGAGGTTCCTGTAAGCAGTGCAGCCCTCAATTTGGGGGTGGCTCTGTCTTATGGATTTTCAGTTTGCCCAAGGTATATTCCCTAGACTGGACGTGCCCTTGGCTCTGTAGCTCTGTTGTTTACTTGTTTTAGGGAACACAATGCACTCCTCCAGTGAGGCAGTTGGCAACTTACATCCCGCCCATCAGCATAACAAGGCTCCCTGTTCTCCAGGGCCTGTCTTGCCTTTCTGGTTTTTACACATTTTGTGGATGTCCCTTTTGACCGGTGGGAAGTGATACTTCTTTGTAGTGCAGATTTGCATTGCCCGCTTGCTTGCTTGGCCAAAAAGGGCGTATGCGTTTTCTCCTGAATATATTCAGGGGAAAACGCATACGCCCTTTTTGGCCAAGTGCATCATTGTCGAAGTTGTGCCCCTCTTCCTGTGCTTTACAGGCGATTCCAACGTACCTCTTGAAATCTCTTTCCTGCTATTCTGCCTCGCTTTCAAGTCCGCCTCGTTGCCTTCCCTCAACAGATTTTTGGACGATAGTTGGCCTTGATTACTCTGCCAGTTTGTGAATTGCTGTGCCCCTGAGCTCCATGTTTCAACTCGTTTTTTGTGAGCTGAACGCAAGTCCAAACTTTTGGTTCAGGACCTATACTGGTTCCCGGTGGGTGGCTGAGACTTTGGTTCATTCTTCTTCCTGCCGGGAAATTAGAGTGACATGTGCCCATCCAAATGCCTAACAGCTACTCTCTCATTGGTTCTCCCTCTTCCCTTTCATCCTCTGCCAAATTGGCAACCTGTGCGAACCAGGAGCTTAAAGGGGCTGTCTCTCCAAGTTGGGAGATTGATAGGAAAGCAGTTGGAAAGTCAAACCGGAGCACCAGGAGAGGGGCTCTTCGTTGAGTTTTAGAAACCTGTCGTATTCACAGTGTGTCCATTCTCTAGGTTTCCCGTACACGTTATAGCTGTAGTAATATTCCCTTCAACCTGGAGAGCTGGGACCCATGGAATGGGTGCCATGCGTTATTGCTTTAAAGGGTCTGCATTTGCTCACCCAATCTCACCAATCCTCTCAGTCCCAAGTGTCCAGCCTTATGCCACATCCAGCTGTCATTGTAGATAGGGTCATTCCAGGTTGCATCAGAGACCCTGAAGGAATTGTAAAGAATTTCCCTGTTTCTTTGTTCTGTTTCTGAAATTCCTTTTTAGAGTGGGTTTGAGCTGATTCTCGCTGCCCTGTTTATGCCAGTCTAGACACACTTGATTCCCTTATGGAGACATATCAATACATAGGTTTTAAGATTCTTACTAGTCAGATCTATTCCTCTGCGGGAAATATGGGGTTTTGAGTCCCTTTCACTGAGGAAGGTGTAGGTCTTGTCTATTCCATAGTTGGTTTTTGGAACGGTACCTGTGCTTATATCAAACTCTGGTTTGATGCATCACCCCACCTCTCCTTCCCCCTTAAGCAGGCATAAGAGTGTTTTCTAAATGTGAGACTCTGTTCTCTTGCCTAACTCAGTTCATGTGTAGCCATGTTTACAGGATCTTCCTAAGTGATATCTTATGATAAGTTTCTTTTTCTGTGTGACTTCTTTCACTTAGAATCATCGTACCTGAATCCACTCATTTTGCTGCTACTGGTCTTATGACATTGATTTCATGGCTGAGGGATATTCCATCGTACGTAAGTTCCACGATGTTTGGAACCATTTTTATATTTCCTGGGATGTTTCAGGTGTACCCAGGTTGAGGTTCCTGTAAGCAGTGCAGCCCTCAATTTGGGGGTGGCTCTGTCTTATGGATTTTCAGGTTTCCCAAGGTATATTCCCTAGACTGGACGTGCCCTTGGCTCTGTAGCTCTGTTGTTTACTTGTTTTAGGGAACACAATGCACTCCTCCAGTGAGGCAGTTGGCAACTTACATCCCGCCCATCAGCATAACAAGGCTCCCTGTTCTCCAGGGCCTGTCTTGCCTTTCTGGTTTTTACACATTTTGTGGATGTCCCTTTTGACCGGTGGGAAGTGATACTTCTTTGTAGTGCAGATTTGCATTGCCCGCTTGCTTGCTTGGCCAAAAAGGGCGTATGCGTTTTCTCCTGAATATATTCAGGAGAAAATGCATACGCCCTTTTTGGCCAAGTGCATCATTGTCGAAGTTGTGCCCCTCTTCCTGTGCTTTACAGGCGATTCCAACGTACCTCTTGAAATCTCTTTCCTGCTATTCTGCCTCGCTTTCAAGTCCGCCTCGTTGCCTTCCCTCAACAGATTTTTGGACGATAGTTGGCCTTGATTACTCTGCCAGTTTGTGAATTGCTGTGCCCCTGAGCTCCATTTTTCAACTCGTTTTTTGTGAGCTGAACGCAAGTCCAAACTTTTGGTTCAGGACCTCTACTGGTTCCCGGTGGGTGGCTGAGACTTTGGTTCATTCTTCTTCCTGCCGGGAAATTAGTGACATGTGCCCATCCAAATGCCTAACAGCTACTCTCTCATTGGTTCTCCCTCTTCCCTTTCATCCTCTGCCAAATTGGCAACCTGTGCGAACCAGGAGCTTAAAGGGGCTGTCTCTCCAAGTTGGGAGATTGATAGGAAAGCAGTTGGAAAGTCAAACCGGAGCACCAGGAGAGGGGCTCTTCGTTGAGTTTTAGAAACCTGTCGTATTCACAGTGTGTCCATTCTCTAGGTTTCCCGTACACGTTATAGCTGTAGTAATATTCCCTTCAACCTGGAGAGCTGGGACCCATGGAATGGGTGCCATGCGTTATTGCTTTAAAGGGTCTGCATTTGCTCACCCAATCTCACCAATCCTCTCAGTCCCAAGTGTCCAGCCTTATGCCACATCCAGCTGTCATTGTAGATAGGGTCATTCCAGGTTGCATCAGAGACCCTGAAGGAATTGTAAAGAATTTCCCTGTTTCTTTGTTCTGTTTTTGAAATTCCTTTTTAGAGTGGGTTTGAGCTGATTCTCACTGCCCTGTTTATGCCAGTCTAGACACACTTGATTCCCTTACGGAGACATATCAATACATAGGTTTTAAGATTCTTACTAGTCAGATCTATTCCTCTGCGGGAAATATGGGGTTTTGAGTCCCTTTCACTGAGGAAGGTGTAGGTCTTGTCTATTCCATAGTTGGTTTTTGGAACGGTACCTGTGCTTATATCAAACTCTGGTTTGATGCATCACCCCACCTCTCCTTCCCCCTTAAGCAGGCATAAGAGTGTTTTCTAAATGTGAGACTCTGTTCTCTTGCCTAACTCAGTTCATGTGTAGCCATGTTTACAGGATCTTCCTAAGTGATATCTTATGATAAGTTTCTTTTTCTGTGTGACTTCTTTCACTTAGAATCATCGTACCTGAATCCACTCATTTTGCTGCTACTGGTCTTATGACATTGATTTCATGGCTGAGGGATATTCCATCGTACGTAAGTTCCACGATGTTTGGAACCATTTTTATATTTCCTGGGATATTTCAGGTGTACCCAGGTTGAGGTTCCTGTAAGCAGTGCAGCCCTCAATTTGGGGGTGGCTCTGTCTTATGGATTTTCAGTTTGCCCAAGGTATATTCCCTAGACTGGACGTGCCCTTGGCTCTGTAGCTCTGTTGTTTACTTGTTTTAGGGAACACAATGCACTCCTCCAGTGAGGCAGTTGGCAACTTACATCCCGCCCATCAGCATAACAAGGCTCCCTGTTCTCCAGGGCCTGTCTTGCCTTTCTGGTTTTTACACATTTTGTGGATGTCCCTTTTGACCGGTGGGAAGTGATACTTCTTTGTAGTGCAGATTTGCATTGCCCGCTTGCTTGCTTGGCCAAAAAGGGCGTATGCGTTTTCTCCTGAATATATTGAGGGGAAAACGCATACGCCCTTTTTGGCCAAGTGCATCATTGTCGAAGTTGTGCCCCTCTTCCTGTGCTTTACAGGCGATTCCAACGTACCTCTTGAAATCTCTTTCCTGCTATTCTGCCTCGCTTTCAAGTCCGCCTCGTTGCCTTCCCTCAACAGATTTTTGGACGATAGTTGGCCTTGATTACTCTGCCAGTTTGTGAATTGCTGTGCCCCTGAGCTCCATGTTTCAACTCGTTTTTTGTGAGCTGAACGCAAGTCCAAACTTTTGGTTCAGGACCTATACTGGTTCCCGGTGGGTGGCTGAGACTTTGGTTCATTCTTCTTCCTGCCGGGAAATTAGAGTGACATGTGCCCATCCAAATGCCTAACAGCTACTCTCTCATTGGTTCTCCCTCTTCCCTTTCATCCTCTGCCAAATTGGCAACCTGTGCGAACCAGGAGCTTAAAGGGGCTGTCTCTCCAAGTTGGGAGATTGATAGGAAAGCAGTTGGAAAGTCAAACCGGAGCACCAGGAGAGGGGCTCTTCGTTGAGTTTTAGAAACCTGTCGTATTCACAGTGTGTCCATTCTCTAGGTTTCCCGTACACGTTATAGCTGTAGTAATATTCCCTTCAACCTGGAGAGCTGGGACCCATGGAATGGGTGCCATGCGTTATTGCTTTAAAGGGTCTGCATTTGCTCACCCAATCTCACCAATCCTCTCAGTCCCAAGTGTCCAGCCTTATGCCACATCCAGCTGTCATTGTAGATAGGGTCATTCCAGGTTGCATCAGAGACCCTGAAGGAATTGTAAAGAATTTCCCTGTTTCTTTGTTCTGTTTCTGAAATTCCTTTTTAGAGTGGGTTTGAGCTGATTCTCGCTGCCCTGTTTATGCCAGTCTAGACACACTTGATTCCCTTATGGAGACATATCAATACATAGGTTTTAAGATTCTTACTAGTCAGATCTATTCCTCTGCGGGAAATATGGGGTTTTGAGTCCCTTTCACTGAGGAAGGTGTAGGTCTTGTCTATTCCATAGTTGGTTTTTGGAACGGTACCTGTGCTTATATCAAACTCTGGTTTGATGCATCACCCCACCTCTCCTTCCCCCTTAAGCAGGCATAAGAGTGTTTTCTAAATGTGAGACTCTGTTCTCTTGCCTAACTCAGTTCATGTGTAGCCATGTTTACAGGATCTTCCTAAGTGATATCTTATGATAAGTTTCTTTTTCTGTGTGACTTATTTCACTTAGAATCATCGTACCTGAATTCACTCATTTTGCTGCTACTGGTCTTATGACATTGATTTCATGGCTGAGGGATATTCCATCGTACGTAAGTTCCACGATGTTTGGAACCATTTTTATATTTCCTGGGATATTTCAGGTGTACCCAGGTTGAGGTTCCTGTAAGCAGTGCAGCCCTCAATTTGGGGGTGGCTCTGTCTTATGGATTTTCAGGTTTCCCAAGGTATATTCCCTAGACTGGACGTGCCCTTGGCTCTGTAGCTCTGTTGTTTACTTGTTTTAGGGAACACAATGCACTCCTCCAGTGAGGCAGTTGGCAACTTACATCCCGCCCATCAGCATAACAAGGCTCCCTGTTCTCCAGGGCCTGTCTTGCCTTTCTGGTTTTTACACATTTTGTGGATGTCCCTTTTGACCGGTGGGAAGTGATACTTCTTTGTAGTGCAGATTTGCATTGCCCGCTTGCTTGCTTGGCCAAAAAGGGCGTATGCGTTTTCTCCTGAATATATTCAGGGGAAAACGCATACGCCCTTTTTGGCCAAGTGCATCATTGTCGAAGTTGTGCCCCTCTTCCTGTGCTTTACAGGCGATTCCAACGTACCTCTTGAAATCTCTTTCCTGCTATTCTGCCTCGCTTTCAAGTCCGCCTCGTTGCCTTCCCTCAACAGATTTTTGGACGATAGTTGGCCTTGATTACTCTGCCAGTTTGTGAATTGCTGTGCCCCTGAGCTCCATTTTTCAACTCGTTTTTTGTGAGCTGAACGCAAGTCCAAACTTTTGGTTCAGGACCTATACTGGTTCCCGGTGGGTGGCTGAGACTTTGGTTCATTCTTCTTCCTGCCGGGAAATTAGAGTGGCATGTGCCCATCCAAATGCCTAACAGCTACTCTCTCATTGGTTCTCCCTCTTCCCTTTCATCCTCTGCCAAATTGGCAACCTGTGCGAACCAGGAGCTTAAAGGGGCTGTCTCTCCAAGTTGGGAGATTGATAGCAAAGCAGTTGGAAAGTCAAACCGGAGCACCAGGAGAGGGGCTCTTCGTTGAGTTTTAGAAACCTGTCGTATTCACAGTGTGTCCATTCTCTAGGTTTCCCGTACACGTTATAGCTGTAGTAATATTCCCTTCAACCTGGAGAGCTGGGACCCATGGAATGGGTGTCATGCGTTATTGCTTTAAAGGGTCTGCATTTGCTCACCCAATCTCACCAATCCTCTCAGTCCCAAGTGTCCAGCCTTATGCCACATCCAGCTGTCATTGTAGATAGGGTCATTCCAGGTTGCATCAGAGACCCTGAAGGAATTGTAAAGAATTTCCCTGTTTCTTTGTTCTGTTTTTGAAATTCCTTTTTAGAGTGGGTTTGAGCTGATTCTCGCTGCCCTGTTTATGCCAGTCTAGACACACTTGATTCCCTTACGGAGACATATCAATACATAGGTTTTAAGATTCTTACTAGTCAGATCTATTCCTCTGCGGGAAATATGGGGTTTTGAGTCCCTTTCACTGAGGAAGGTGTAGGTCTTGTCTATTCCATAGTTGGTTTTTGGAACGGTACCTGTGCTTATATCAAACTCTGGTTTGATGCATCACCCCACCTCTCCTTCCCCCTTAAGCAGGCATAAGAGTGTTTTCTAAATGTGAGACTCTGTTCTCTTGCCTAACTCAGTTCATGTGTAGCCATGTTTACAGGATCTTCCTAAGTGATATCTTATGATAAGTTTCTTTTTCTGTGTGACTTCTTTCACTTAGAATCATCGTACCTGAATCCACTCATTTTGCTGCTACTGGTCTTATGACATTGATTTCATGACTGAGGGATATTCCATCGTACGTAAGTTCCACGATGTTTGGAACCATTTTTATATTTCCTGGGATATTTCAGGTGTACCCAGGTTGAGGTTCCTGTAAGCAGTGCAGCCCTCAATTTGGGGGTGGCTCTGTCTTATGGATTTTCAGGTTTCCCAAGGTATATTCCCTAGACTGGACGTGCCCTTGGCTCTGTAGCTCTGTTGTTTACTTGTTTTAGGGAACACAATGCACTCCTCCAGTGAGGCAGTTGGCAACTTACATCCCGCCCATCAGCATAACAAGGCTCCCTGTTCTCCAGGGCCTGTCTTGCCTTTCTGGTTTTTACACATTTTGTGGATGTCCCTTTTGACCGGTGGGAAGTGATACTTCTTTGTAGTGCAGATTTGCATTGTCCGCTTGCTTGCTTGGCCAAAAAGGGCGTATGCGTTTTCTCCTGAATATATTCAGGAGAAAACGCATACGCCCTTTTTGGCCAAGTGCATCATTGTCGAAGTTGTGCCCCTCTTCCTGTGCTTTACAGGCGATTCCAACGTACCTCTTGAAATCTGTTTCCTGCTATTCTGCCTCGCTTTCAAGTCCGCCTCGTTGCCTTCCCTCAACAGATTTTTGGACGATAGTTGGCCTTGATTACTCTGCCAGTTTGTGAATTGCTGTGCCCCTGAGCTCCATTTTTCAACTCGTTTTTTTGTGAGCTGAACGCAAGTCCAAACTTTTGGTTCAGGACCTATACTGGTTCCCGGTGGGTGGCTGAGACTTTGGTTCATTCTTCTTCCTGCCGGGAAATTAGAGTGACATGTGCCCATCCAAATGCCTAACAGCTACTCTCTCATTGGTTCTCCCTCTTCCCTTTCATCCTCTGCCAAATTGGCAACCTGTGCGAACCAGGAGCTTAAAGGGGCTGTCTCTCCAAGTTGGGAGATTGATAGGAAAGCAGTTGGAAAGTCAAACCGGAGCACCAGGAGAGGGGCTCTTCGTTGAGTTTTACAAACCTGTCGTATTCACAGTGTGTCCATTCTCTAGGTTTCCCGTACACGTTATAGCTGTAGTAATATTCCCTTCAACCTGGAGAGCTGGGACCCATGGAATGGGTGCCATGCGTTATTGCTTTAAAGGGTCTGCATTTGCTCACCCAATCTCACCAATCCTCTCAGTCCCAAGTGTCCAGCCTTATGCCACATCCAGCTGTCATTGTAGATAGGGTCATTCCAGGTTGCATCAGAGACCCTGAAGGAATTGTAAAGAATTTCCCTGTTTCTTTGTTCTGTTTTTGAAATTCCTTTTTAGAGTGGGTTTGAGCTGATTCTCGCTGCCCTGTTTATGCCAGTCTAGACACACTTGATTCCCTTACGGAGACATATCAATACATAGGTTTTAAGATTCTTACTAGTCAGATCTATTCCTCTGCGGGAAATATGGGGTTTTGAGTCCCTTTCACTGAGGAAGGTGTAGGTCTTGTCTATTCCATAGTTGGTTTTTGGAACGGTACCTGTGCTTATATCAAACTCTGGTTTGATGCATCACCCCACCTCTCCTTCCCCCTTAAGCAGGCATAAGAGTGTTTTCTAAATGTGAGACTCTGTTCTCTTGCCTAACTCAGTTCATGTGTAGCCATGTTTACAGGATCTTCCTAAGTGATATCTTATGATAAGTTTCTTTTTCTGTGTGACTTCTTTCACTTAGAATCATCGTACCTGAATCCACTCATTTTGCTGCTACTGGTCTTATGACATTGATTTCATGGCTGAGGGATATTCCATCGTACGTAAGTTCCACGATGTTTGGAACCATTTTTATATTTCCTGGGATATTTCAGCTGTACCCAGGTTGAGGTTCCTGTAAGCAGTGCAGCCCTCAATTTGGGGGTGGCTCTGTCTTATGGATTTTCAGTTTGCCCAAGGTATATTCCCTAGACTGGATGTGCCCTTGGCTCTGTAGCTCTGTTGTTTACTTGTTTTAGGGAACACAATGCACTCCTCCAGTGAGGCAGTTGGCAACTTACATCCCGCCCATCAGCATAACAAGGCTCCCTGTTCTCCAGGGCCTGTCTTGCCTTTCTGGTTTTTACACATTTTGTGGATGTCCCTTTTGACCGGTGGGAAGTGATACTTCTTTGTAGTGCAGATTTGCATTGCCCGCTTGCTTGCTTGGCCAAAAAGGGCGTATGCGTTTTCTCCTGAATATATTCAGGAGAAAACGCATACGCCCTTTTTGGCCAAGTGCATCATTGTCGAAGTTGTGCCCCTCTTCCTGTGCTTTACAGGCGATTCCAACGTACCTCTTGAAATCTCTTTCCTGCTATTCTGCCTCGCTTTCAAGTCCGCCTCGTTGCCTTCCCTCAACAGATTTTTGGACGATAGTTGGCCTTGATTACTCTGCCAGTTTGTGAATTGCTGTGCCCCTGAGCTCCATTTTTCAACTCGTTTTTTGTGAGCTGAACGCAAGTCCAAACTTTTGGTTCAGGACCTATACTGGTTCCCGGTGGGTGGCTGAGACTTTGGTTCATTCTTCTTCCTGCCGGGAAATTAGAGTGGCATGTGCCCATCCAAATGCCTAACAGCTACTCTCTCATTGGTTCTCCCTCTTCCCTTTCATCCTCTGCCAAATTGGCAACCTGTGCGAACCAGGAGCTTAAAGGGGCTGTCTCTCCAAGTTGGGAGATTGATAGCAAAGCAGTTGGAAAGTCAAACCGGAGCACCAGGAGAGGGGCTCTTCGTTGAGTTTTAGAAACCTGTCGTATTCACAGTGTGTCCATTCTCTAGGTTTCCCGTACACGTTATAGCTGTAGTAATATTCCCTTCAACCTGGAGAGCTGGGACCCATGGAATGGGTGTCATGCGTTATTGCTTTAAAGGGTCTGCATTTGCTCACCCAATCTCACCAATCCTCTCAGTCCCAAGTGTCCAGCCTTATGCCACATCCAGCTGTCATTGTAGATAGGGTCATTCCAGGTTGCATCAGAGACCCTGAAGGAATTGTAAAGAATTTCCCTGTTTCTTTGTTCTGTTTTTGAAATTCCTTTTTAGAGTGGGTTTGAGCTGATTCTCGCTGCCCTGTTTATGCCAGTCTAGACACACTTGATTCCCTTACGGAGACATATCAATACATAGGTTTTAAGATTCTTACTAGTCAGATCTATTCCTCTGCGGGAAATATGGGGTTTTGAGTCCCTTTCACTGAGGAAGGTGTAGGTCTTGTCTATTCCATAGTTGGTTTTTGGAACGGTACCTGTGCTTATATCAAACTCTGGTTTGATGCATCACCCCACCTCTCCTTCCCCCTTAAGCAGGCATAAGAGTGTTTTCTAAATGTGAGACTCTGTTCTCTTGCCTAACTCAGTTCATGTGTAGCCATGTTTACAGGATCTTCCTAAGTGATATCTTATGATAAGTTTCTTTTTCTGTGTGACTTCTTTCACTTAGAATCATCGTACCTGAATCCACTCATTTTGCTGCTACTGGTCTTATGACATTGATTTCATGGCTGAGGGATATTCCATCGTACGTAAGTTCCACGATGTTTGGAACCATTTTTATATTTCCTGGGATATTTCAGGTGTACCCAGGTTGAGGTTCCTGTAAGCAGTGCAGCCCTCAATTTGGGGGTGGCTCTGTCTTATGGATTTTCAGTTTTCCCAAGGTATATTCCCTAGACTGGACGTGCCCTTGGCTCTGTAGCTCTGTTGTTTACTTGTTTTAGGGAACACAATGCACTCCTCCAGTGAGGCAGTTGGCAACTTACATCCCGCCCATCAGCATAACAAGGCTCCCTGTTCTCCAGGGCCTGTCTTGCCTTTCTGGTTTTTACACATTTTGTGGATGTCCCTTTTGACCGGTGGGAAGTGATACTTCTTTGTAGTGCAGATTTGCATTGTCCGCTTGCTTGCTTGGCCAAAAAGGGCGTATGCGTTTTCTCCTGAATATATTCAGGAGAAAACGCATACGCCCTTTTTGGTCAAGTGCATCATTGTCGAAGTTGTGCCCCTCTTCCTGTGCTTTACAGGCGATTCCAACGTACCTCTTGAAATCTCTTTCCTGCTATTCTGCCTCGCTTTCAAGTCCGCCTCGTTGCCTTCCCTCAACAGATTTTTGGACGATAGTTGGCCTTGATTACTCTGCCAGTTTGTGAATTGCTGTGCCCCTGAGCTCCATTTTTCAACTCGTTTTTTTGTGAGCTGAACGCAAGTCCAAACTTTTGGTTCAGGACCTATACTGGTTCCCGGTGGGTGGCTGAGACTTTGGTTCATTCTTCTTCCTGCCGGGAAATTAGAGTGACATGTGCCCATCCAAATGCCTAACAGCTACTCTCTCATTGGTTCTCCCTCTTCCCTTTCATCCTCTGCCAAATTGGCAACCTGTGCGAACCAGGAGCTTAAAGGGGCTGTCTCTCCAAGTTGGGAGATTGATAGGAAAGCAGTTGGAAAGTCAAACCGGAGCACCAGGAGAGGGGCTCTTCGTTGAGTTTTACAAACCTGTCGTATTCACAGTGTGTCCATTCTCTAGGTTTCCCGTACACGTTATAGCTGTAGTAATATTCCCTTCAACCTGGAGAGCTGGGACCCATGGAATGGGTGCCATGCGTTATTGCTTTAAAGGGTCTGCATTTGCTCACCCAATCTCACCAATCCTCTCAGTCCCAAGTGTCCAGCCTTATGCCACATCCAGCTGTCATTGTAGATAGGGTCATTCCAGGTTGCATCAGAGACCCTGAAGGAATTGTAAAGAATTTCCCTGTTTCTTTGTTCTGTTTTTGAAATTCCTTTTTAGAGTGGGTTTGAGCTGATTCTCGCTGCCCTGTTTATGCCAGTCTAGACACACTTGATTCCCTTACGGAGACATATCAATACATAGGTTTTAAGATTCTTACTAGTCAGATCTATTCCTCTGCGGGAAATATGGGGTTTTGAGTCCCTTTCACTGAGGAAGGTGTAGGTCTTGTCTATTCCATAGTTGGTTTTTGGAACGGTACCTGTGCTTATATCAAACTCTGGTTTGATGCATCACCCCACCTCTCCTTCCCCCTTAAGCAGGCATAAGAGTGTTTTCTAAATGTGAGACTCTGTTCTCTTGCCTAACTCAGTTCATGTGTAGCCATGTTTACAGGATCTTCCTAAGTGATATCTTATGATAAGTTTCTTTTTCTGTGTGACTTCTTTCACTTAGAATCATCGTACCTGAATCCACTCATTTTGCTGCTACTGGTCTTATGACATTGATTTCATGGCTGAGGGATATTCCATCGTACGTAAGTTCCACGATGTTTGGAACCATTTTTATATTTCCTGGGATATTTCAGGTGTACCCAGGTTGAGGTTCCTGTAAGCAGTGCAGCCCTCAATTTGGGGGTGGCTCTGTCTTATGGATTTTCAGTTTTCCCAAGGTATATTCCCTAGACTGGACGTGCCCTTGGCTCTGTAGCTCTGTTGTTTACTTGTTTTAGGGAACACAATGCACTCCTCCAGTGAGGCAGTTGGCAACTTACATCCCGCCCATCAGCATAACAAGGCTCCCTGTTCTCCAGGGCCTGTCTTGCCTTTCTGGTTTTTACACATTTTGTGGATGTCCCTTTTGACCGGTGGGAAGTGATACTTCTTTGTAGTGCAGATTTGCATTGTCCGCTTGCTTGCTTGGCCAAAAAGGGCGTATGCGTTTTCTCCTGAATATATTCAGGAGAAAACGCATACGCCCTTTTTGGTCAAGTGCATCATTGTCGAAGTTGTGCCCCTCTTCCTGTGCTTTACAGGCGATTCCAACGTACCTCTTGAAATCTCTTTCCTGCTATTCTGCCTCGCTTTCAAGTCCGCCTCGTTGCCTTCCCTCAACAGATTTTTGGACGATAGTTGGCCTTGATTACTCTGCCAGTTTGTGAATTGCTGTGCCCCTGAGCTCCATTTTTCAACTCGTTTTTTTGTGAGCTGAACGCAAGTCCAAACTTTTGGTTCAGGACCTATACTGGTTCCCGGTGGGTGGCTGAGACTTTGGTTCATTCTTCTTCCTGCCGGGAAATTAGAGTGACATGTGCCCATCCAAATGCCTAACAGCTACTCTCTCATTGGTTCTCCCTCTTCCCTTTCATCCTCTGCCAAATTGGCAACCTGTGCGAACCAGGAGCTTAAAGGGGCTGTCTCTCCAAGTTGGGAGATTGATAGGAAAGCAGTTGGAAAGTCAAACCGGAGCACCAGGAGAGGGGCTCTTCGTTGAGTTTTACAAACCTGTCGTATTCACAGTGTGTCCATTCTCTAGGTTTCCCGTACACGTTATAGCTGTAGTAATATTCCCTTCAACCTGGAGAGCTGGGACCCATGGAATGGGTGCCATGCGTTATTGCTTTAAAGGGTCTGCATTTGCTCACCCAATCTCACCAATCCTCTCAGTCCCAAGTGTCCAGCCTTATGCCACATCCAGCTGTCATTGTAGATAGGGTCATTCCAGGTTGCATCAGAGACCCTGAAGGAATTGTAAAGAATTTCCCTGTTTCTTTGTTCTGTTTTTGAAATTCCTTTTTAGAGTGGGTTTGAGCTGATTCTCGCTGCCCTGTTTATGCCAGTCTAGACACACTTGATTCCCTTACGGAGACATATCAATACATAGGTTTTAAGATTCTTACTAGTCAGATCTATTCCTCTGCGGGAAATATGGGGTTTTGAGTCCCTTTCACTGAGGAAGGTGTAGGTCTTGTCTATTCCATAGTTGGTTTTTGGAACGGTACCTGTGCTTATATCAAACTCTGGTTTGATGCATCACCCCACCTCTCCTTCCCCCTTAAGCAGGCATAAGAGTGTTTTCTAAATGTGAGACTCTGTTCTCTTGCCTAACTCAGTTCATGTGTAGCCATGTTTACAGGATCTTCCTAAGTGATATCTTATGATAAGTTTCTTTTTCTGTGTGACTTCTTTCACTTAGAATCATCGTACCTGAATCCACTCATTTTGCTGCTACTGGTCTTATGACATTGATTTCATGGCTGAGGGATATTCCATCGTACGTAAGTTCCACGATGTTTGGAACCATTTTTATATTTCCTGGGATATTTCAGCTGTACCCAGGTTGAGGTTCCTGTAAGCAGTGCAGCCCTCAATTTGGGGGTGGCTCTGTCTTATGGATTTTCAGTTTGCCCAAGGTATATTCCCTAGACTGGACGTGCCCTTGGCTCTGTAGCTCTGTTGTTTACTTGTTTTAGGGAACACAATGCACTCCTCCAGTGAGGCAGTTGGCAACTTACATCCCGCCCATCAGCATAACAAGGCTCCCTGTTCTCCAGGGCCTGTCTTGCCTTTCTGGTTTTTACACATTTTGTGGATGTCCCTTTTGACCGGTGGGAAGTGATACTTCTTTGTAGTGCAGATTTGCATTGCCCGCTTGCTTGCTTGGCCAAAAAGGGCGTATGCGTTTTCTCCTGAATATATTCAGGAGAAAACGCATACGCCCTTTTTGGCCAAGTGCATCATTGTCGAAGTTGTGCCCCTCTTCCTGTGCTTTACAGGCGATTCCAACGTACCTCTTGAAATCTCTTTCCTGCTATTCTGCCTCGCTTTCAAGTCCGCCTCGTTGCCTTCCCTCAACAGATTTTTGGACGATAGTTGGCCTTGATTACTCTGCCAGTTTGTGAATTGCTGTGCCCCTGAGCTCCATTTTTCAACTCGTTTTTTTGTGAGCTGAACGCAAGTCCAAACTTTTGGTTCAGGACCTATACTGGTTCCCGGTGGGTGGCTGAGACTTTGGTTCATTCTTCTTCCTGCCGGGAAATTAGAGTGACATGTGCCCATCCAAATGCCTAACAGCTACTCTCTCATTGGTTCTCCCTCTTCCCTTTCATCCTCTGCCAAATTGGCAACCTGTGCGAACCAGGAGCTTAAAGGGGCTGTCTCTCCAAGTTGGGAGATTGATAGGAAAGCAGTTGGAAAGTCAAACCGGAGCACCAGGAGAGGGGCTCTTCGTTGAGTTTTAGAAACCTGTCGTATTCACAGTGTGTCCATTCTCTAGGTTTCCCGTACACGTTATAGCTGTAGTAATATTCCCTTCAACCTGGAGAGCTGGGACCCATGGAATGGGTGCCATGCGTTATTGCTTTAAAGGGTCTGCATTTGCTCACCCAATCTCACCAATCCTCTCAGTCCCAAGTGTCCAGCCTTATGCCACATCCAGCTGTCATTGTAGATAGGGTCATTCCAGGTTGCATCAGAGACCCTGAAGGAATTGTAAAGAATTTCCCTGTTTCTTTGTTCTGTTTTTGAAATTCCTTTTTAGAGTGGGTTTGAGCTGATTCTCGCTGCCCTGTTTATGCCAGTCTAGACACACTTGATTCCCTTACGGAGACATATCAATACATAGGTTTTAAGATTCTTACTAGTCAGATCTATTCCTCTGCGGGAAATATGGGGTTTTGAGTCCCTTTCACTGAGGAAGGTGTAGGTCTTGTCTATTCCATAGTTGGTTTTTGGAACGGTACCTGTGCTTATATCAAACTCTGGTTTGATGCATCACCCCACCTCTCCTTCCCCCTTAAGCAGGCATAAGAGTGTTTTCTAAATGTGAGACTCTGTTCTCTTGCCTAACTCAGTTCATGTGTAGCCATGTTTACAGGATCTTCCTAAGTGATATCTTATGATAAGTTTCCTTTTCTGTGTGACTTCTTTCACTTAGAATCATCGTACCTGAATCCACTCATTTTGCTGCTACTGGTCTTATGACATTGATTTCATGGCTGAGGGATATTCCATCGTACGTAAGTTCCACGATGTTTGGAACCATTTTTATATTTCCTGGGATATTTCAGCTGTACCCAGGTTGAGGTTCCTGTAAGCAGTGCAGCCCTCAATTTGGGGGTGGCTCTGTCTTATGGATTTTCAGTTTGCCCAAGGTATATTCCCTAGACTGGATGTGCCCTTGGCTCTGTAGCTCTGTTGTTTACTTGTTTTAGGGAACACAATGCACTCCTCCAGTGAGGCAGTTGGCAACTTACATCCCGCCCATCAGCATAACAAGGCTCCCTGTTCTCCAGGGCCTGTCTTGCCTTTCTGGTTTTTACACATTTTGTGGATGTCCCTTTTGACCGGTGGGAAGTGATACTTCTTTGTAGTGCAGATTTGCATTGCCCGCTTGCTTGCTTGGCCAAAAAGGGCGTATGCGTTTTCTCCTGAATATATTCAGGAGAAAACGCATACGCCCTTTTTGGCCAAGTGCATCATTGTCGAAGTTGTGCCCCTCTTCCTGTGCTTTACAGGCGATTCCAACGTACCTCTTGAAATCTCTTTCCTGCTATTCTGCCTCGCTTTCAAGTCCGCCTCGTTGCCTTCCCTCAACAGATTTTTGGACGATAGTTGGCCTTGATTACTCTGCCAGTTTGTGAATTGCTGTGCCCCTGAGCTCCATTTTTCAACTCGTTTTTTGTGAGCTGAACGCAAGTCCAAACTTTTGGTTCAGGACCTATACTGGTTCCCGGTGGGTGGCTGAGACTTTGGTTCATTCTTCTTCCTGCCGGGAAATTAGAGTGGCATGTGCCCATCCAAATGCCTAACAGCTACTCTCTCATTGGTTCTCCCTCTTCCCTTTCATCCTCTGCCAAATTGGCAACCTGTGCGAACCAGGAGCTTAAAGGGGCTGTCTCTCCAAGTTGGGAGATTGATAGCAAAGCAGTTGGAAAGTCAAACCGGAGCACCAGGAGAGGGGCTCTTCGTTGAGTTTTAGAAACCTGTCGTATTCACAGTGTGTCCATTCTCTAGGTTTCCCGTACACGTTATAGCTGTAGTAATATTCCCTTCAACCTGGAGAGCTGGGACCCATGGAATGGGTGTCATGCGTTATTGCTTTAAAGGGTCTGCATTTGCTCACCCAATCTCACCAATCCTCTCAGTCCCAAGTGTCCAGCCTTATGCCACATCCAGCTGTCATTGTAGATAGGGTCATTCCAGGTTGCATCAGAGACCCTGAAGGAATTGTAAAGAATTTCCCTGTTTCTTTGTTCTGTTTTTGAAATTCCTTTTTAGAGTGGGTTTGAGCTGATTCTCGCTGCCCTGTTTATGCCAGTCTAGACACACTTGATTCCCTTACGGAGACATATCAATACATAGGTTTTAAGATTCTTACTAGTCAGATCTATTCCTCTGCGGGAAATATGGGGTTTTGAGTCCCTTTCACTGAGGAAGGTGTAGGTCTTGTCTATTCCATAGTTGGTTTTTGGAACGGTACCTGTGCTTATATCAAACTCTGGTTTGATGCATCACCCCACCTCTCCTTCCCCCTTAAGCAGGCATAAGAGTGTTTTCTAAATGTGAGACTCTGTTCTCTTGCCTAACTCAGTTCATGTGTAGCCATGTTTACAGGATCTTCCTAAGTGATATCTTATGATAAGTTTCTTTTTCTGTGTGACTTCTTTCACTTAGAATCATCGTACCTGAATCCACTCATTTTGCTGCTACTGGTCTTATGACATTGATTTCATGGCTGAGGGATATTCCATCGTACGTAAGTTCCACGATGTTTGGAACCATTTTTATATTTCCTGGGATATTTCAGGTGTACCCAGGTTGAGGTTCCTGTAAGCAGTGCAGCCCTCAATTTGGGGGTGGCTCTGTCTTATGGATTTTCAGGTTTCCCAAGGTATATTCCCTAGACTGGACGTGCCCTTGGCTCTGTAGCTCTGTTGTTTACTTGTTTTAGGGAACACAATGCACTCCTCCAGTGAGGCAGTTGGCAACTTACATCCCGCCCATCAGCATAACAAGGCTCCCTGTTCTCCAGGGCCTGTCTTGCCTTTCTGGTTTTTACACATTTTGTGGATGTCCCTTTTGACCGGTGGGAAGTGATACTTCTTTGTAGTGCAGATTTGCATTGTCCGCTTGCTTGCTTGGCCAAAAAGGGCGTATGCGTTTTCTCCTGAATATATTCAGGAGAAAACGCATACGCCCTTTTTGGCCAAGTGCATCATTGTCGAAGTTGTGCCCCTCTTCCTGTGCTTTACAGGCGATTCCAACGTACCTCTTGAAATCTCTTTCCTGCTATTCTGCCTCGCTTTCAAGTCCGCCTCGTTGCCTTCCCTCAACAGATTTTTGGACGATAGTTGGCCTTGATTACTCTGCCAGTTTGTGAATTGCTGTGCCCCTGAGCTCCATTTTTCAACTCGTTTTTTTGTGAGCTGAACGCAAGTCCAAACTTTTGGTTCAGGACCTATACTGGTTCCCGGTGGGTGGCTGAGACTTTGGTTCATTCTTCTTCCTGCCGGGAAATTAGAGTGACATGTGCCCATCCAAATGCCTAACAGCTACTCTCTCATTGGTTCTCCCTCTTCCCTTTCATCCTCTGCCAAATTGGCAACCTGTGCGAACCAGGAGCTTAAAGGGGCTGTCTCTCCAAGTTGGGAGATTGATAGGAAAGCAGTTGGAAAGTCAAACCGGAGCACCAGGAGAGGGGCTCTTCGTTGAGTTTTACAAACCTGTCGTATTCACAGTGTGTCCATTCTCTAGGTTTCCCGTACACGTTATAGCTGTAGTAATATTCCCTTCAACCTGGAGAGCTGGGACCCATGGAATGGGTGCCATGCGTTATTGCTTTAAAGGGTCTGCATTTGCTCACCCAATCTCACCAATCCTCTCAGTCCCAAGTGTCCAGCCTTATGCCACATCCAGCTGTCATTGTAGATAGGGTCATTCCAGGTTGCATCAGAGACCCTGAAGGAATTGTAAAGAATTTCCCTGTTTCTTTGTTCTGTTTTTGAAATTCCTTTTTAGAGTGGGTTTGAGCTGATTCTCGCTGCCCTGTTTATGCCAGTCTAGACACACTTGATTCCCTTACGGAGACATATCAATACATAGGTTTTAAGATTCTTACTAGTCAGATCTATTCCTCTGCGGGAAATATGGGGTTTTGAGTCCCTTTCACTGAGGAAGGTGTAGGTCTTGTCTATTCCATAGTTGGTTTTTGGAACGGTACCTGTGCTTATATCAAACTCTGGTTTGATGCATCACCCCACCTCTCCTTCCCCCTTAAGCAGGCATAAGAGTGTTTTCTAAATGTGAGACTCTGTTCTCTTGCCTAACTCAGTTCATGTGTAGCCATGTTTACAGGATCTTCCTAAGTGATATCTTATGATAAGTTTCTTTTTCTGTGTGACTTCTTTCACTTAGAATCATCGTACCTGAATCCACTCATTTTGCTGCTACTGGTCTTATGACATTGATTTCATGGCTGAGGGATATTCCATCGTACGTAAGTTCCACGATGTTTGGAACCATTTTTATATTTCCTGGGATATTTCAGCTGTACCCAGGTTGAGGTTCCTGTAAGCAGTGCAGCCCTCAATTTGGGGGTGGCTCTGTCTTATGGATTTTCAGTTTGCCCAAGGTATATTCCCTAGACTGGATGTGCCCTTGGCTCTGTAGCTCTGTTGTTTACTTGTTTTAGGGAACACAATGCACTCCTCCAGTGAGGCAGTTGGCAACTTACATCCCGCCCATCAGCATAACAAGGCTCCCTGTTCTCCAGGGCCTGTCTTGCCTTTCTGGTTTTTACACATTTTGTGGATGTCCCTTTTGACCGGTGGGAAGTGATACTTCTTTGTAGTGCAGATTTGCATTGCCCGCTTGCTTGCTTGGCCAAAAAGGGCGTATGCGTTTTCTCCTGAATATATTCAGGAGAAAACGCATACGCCCTTTTTGGCCAAGTGCATCATTGTCGAAGTTGTGCCCCTCTTCCTGTGCTTTACAGGCGATTCCAACGTACCTCTTGAAATCTCTTTCCTGCTATTCTGCCTCGCTTTCAAGTCCGCCTCGTTGCCTTCCCTCAACAGATTTTTGGACGATAGTTGGCCTTGATTACTCTGCCAGTTTGTGAATTGCTGTGCCCCTGAGCTCCATTTTTCAACTCGTTTTTTGTGAGCTGAACGCAAGTCCAAACTTTTGGTTCAGGACCTATACTGGTTCCCGGTGGGTGGCTGAGACTTTGGTTCATTCTTCTTCCTGCCGGGAAATTAGAGTGGCATGTGCCCATCCAAATGCCTAACAGCTACTCTCTCATTGGTTCTCCCTCTTCCCTTTCATCCTCTGCCAAATTGGCAACCTGTGCGAACCAGGAGCTTAAAGGGGCTGTCTCTCCAAGTTGGGAGATTGATAGCAAAGCAGTTGGAAAGTCAAACCGGAGCACCAGGAGAGGGGCTCTTCGTTGAGTTTTAGAAACCTGTCGTATTCACAGTGTGTCCATTCTCTAGGTTTCCCGTACACGTTATAGCTGTAGTAATATTCCCTTCAACCTGGAGAGCTGGGACCCATGGAATGGGTGTCATGCGTTATTGCTTTAAAGGGTCTGCATTTGCTCACCCAATCTCACCAATCCTCTCAGTCCCAAGTGTCCAGCCTTATGCCACATCCAGCTGTCATTGTAGATAGGGTCATTCCAGGTTGCATCAGAGACCCTGAAGGAATTGTAAAGAATTTCCCTGTTTCTTTGTTCTGTTTTTGAAATTCCTTTTTAGAGTGGGTTTGAGCTGATTCTCGCTGCCCTGTTTATGCCAGTCTAGACACACTTGATTCCCTTACGGAGACATATCAATACATAGGTTTTAAGATTCTTACTAGTCAGATCTATTCCTCTGCGGGAAATATGGGGTTTTGAGTCCCTTTCACTGAGGAAGGTGTAGGTCTTGTCTATTCCATAGTTGGTTTTTGGAACGGTACCTGTGCTTATATCAAACTCTGGTTTGATGCATCACCCCACCTCTCCTTCCCCCTTAAGCAGGCATAAGAGTGTTTTCTAAATGTGAGACTCTGTTCTCTTGCCTAACTCAGTTCATGTGTAGCCATGTTTACAGGATCTTCCTAAGTGATATCTTATGATAAGTTTCTTTTTCTGTGTGACTTCTTTCACTTAGAATCATCGTACCTGAATCCACTCATTTTGCTGCTACTGGTCTTATGACATTGATTTCATGGCTGAGGGATATTCCATCGTACGTAAGTTCCACGATGTTTGGAACCATTTTTATATTTCCTGGGATATTTCAGGTGTACCCAGGTTGAGGTTCCTGTAAGCAGTGCAGCCCTCAATTTGGGGGTGGCTCTGTCTTATGGATTTTCAGTTTTCCCAAGGTATATTCCCTAGACTGGACGTGCCCTTGGCTCTGTAGCTCTGTTGTTTACTTGTTTTAGGGAACACAATGCACTCCTCCAGTGAGGCAGTTGGCAACTTACATCCCGCCCATCAGCATAACAAGGCTCCCTGTTCTCCAGGGCCTGTCTTGCCTTTCTGGTTTTTACACATTTTGTGGATGTCCCTTTTGACCGGTGGGAAGTGATACTTCTTTGTAGTGCAGATTTGCATTGTCCGCTTGCTTGCTTGGCCAAAAAGGGCGTATGCGTTTTCTCCTGAATATATTCAGGAGAAAACGCATACGCCCTTTTTGGTCAAGTGCATCATTGTCGAAGTTGTGCCCCTCTTCCTGTGCTTTACAGGCGATTCCAACGTACCTCTTGAAATCTCTTTCCTGCTATTCTGCCTCGCTTTCAAGTCCGCCTCGTTGCCTTCCCTCAACAGATTTTTGGACGATAGTTGGCCTTGATTACTCTGCCAGTTTGTGAATTGCTGTGCCCCTGAGCTCCATTTTTCAACTCGTTTTTTTGTGAGCTGAACGCAAGTCCAAACTTTTGGTTCAGGACCTATACTGGTTCCCGGTGGGTGGCTGAGACTTTGGTTCATTCTTCTTCCTGCCGGGAAATTAGAGTGACATGTGCCCATCCAAATGCCTAACAGCTACTCTCTCATTGGTTCTCCCTCTTCCCTTTCATCCTCTGCCAAATTGGCAACCTGTGCGAACCAGGAGCTTAAAGGGGCTGTCTCTCCAAGTTGGGAGATTGATAGGAAAGCAGTTGGAAAGTCAAACCGGAGCACCAGGAGAGGGGCTCTTCGTTGAGTTTTACAAACCTGTCGTATTCACAGTGTGTCCATTCTCTAGGTTTCCCGTACACGTTATAGCTGTAGTAATATTCCCTTCAACCTGGAGAGCTGGGACCCATGGAATGGGTGCCATGCGTTATTGCTTTAAAGGGTCTGCATTTGCTCACCCAATCTCACCAATCCTCTCAGTCCCAAGTGTCCAGCCTTATGCCACATCCAGCTGTCATTGTAGATAGGGTCATTCCAGGTTGCATCAGAGACCCTGAAGGAATTGTAAAGAATTTCCCTGTTTCTTTGTTCTGTTTTTGAAATTCCTTTTTAGAGTGGGTTTGAGCTGATTCTCGCTGCCCTGTTTATGCCAGTCTAGACACACTTGATTCCCTTACGGAGACATATCAATACATAGGTTTTAAGATTCTTACTAGTCAGATCTATTCCTCTGCGGGAAATATGGGGTTTTGAGTCCCTTTCACTGAGGAAGGTGTAGGTCTTGTCTATTCCATAGTTGGTTTTTGGAACGGTACCTGTGCTTATATCAAACTCTGGTTTGATGCATCACCCCACCTCTCCTTCCCCCTTAAGCAGGCATAAGAGTGTTTTCTAAATGTGAGACTCTGTTCTCTTGCCTAACTCAGTTCATGTGTAGCCATGTTTACAGGATCTTCCTAAGTGATATCTTATGATAAGTTTCTTTTTCTGTGTGACTTCTTTCACTTAGAATCATCGTACCTGAATCCACTCATTTTGCTGCTACTGGTCTTATGACATTGATTTCATGGCTGAGGGATATTCCATCGTACGTAAGTTCCACGATGTTTGGAACCATTTTTATATTTCCTGGGATATTTCAGCTGTACCCAGGTTGAGGTTCCTGTAAGCAGTGCAGCCCTCAATTTGGGGGTGGCTCTGTCTTATGGATTTTCAGTTTGCCCAAGGTATATTCCCTAGACTGGACGTGCCCTTGGCTCTGTAGCTCTGTTGTTTACTTGTTTTAGGGAACACAATGCACTCCTCCAGTGAGGCAGTTGGCAACTTACATCCCGCCCATCAGCATAACAAGGCTCCCTGTTCTCCAGGGCCTGTCTTGCCTTTCTGGTTTTTACACATTTTGTGGATGTCCCTTTTGACCGGTGGGAAGTGATACTTCTTTGTAGTGCAGATTTGCATTGCCCGCTTGCTTGCTTGGCCAAAAAGGGCGTATGCGTTTTCTCCTGAATATATTCAGGAGAAAACGCATACGCCCTTTTTGGCCAAGTGCATCATTGTCGAAGTTGTGCCCCTCTTCCTGTGCTTTACAGGCGATTCCAACGTACCTCTTGAAATCTCTTTCCTGCTATTCTGCCTCGCTTTCAAGTCCGCCTCGTTGCCTTCCCTCAACAGATTTTTGGACGATAGTTGGCCTTGATTACTCTGCCAGTTTGTGAATTGCTGTGCCCCTGAGCTCCATTTTTCAACTCGTTTTTTTGTGAGCTGAACGCAAGTCCAAACTTTTGGTTCAGGACCTATACTGGTTCCCGGTGGGTGGCTGAGACTTTGGTTCATTCTTCTTCCTGCCGGGAAATTAGAGTGACATGTGCCCATCCAAATGCCTAACAGCTACCCTCTCATTGGTTCTCCCTCTTCCCTTTCATCCTCTGCCAAATTGGCAACCTGTGCGAACCAGGAGCTTAAAGGGGCTGTCTCTCCAAGTTGGGAGATTGATAGGAAAGCAGTTGGAAAGTCAAACCGGAGCACCAGGAGAGGGGCTCTTCGTTGAGTTTTAGAAACCTGTCGTATTCACAGTGTGTCCATTCTCTAGGTTTCCCGTACACGTTATAGCTGTAGTAATATTCCCTTCAACCTGGAGAGCTGGGACCCATGGAATGGGTGCCATGCGATATTGCTTTAAAGGGTCTGCATTTGCTCACCCAATCTCACCAATCCTCTCAGTCCCAAGTGTCCAGCCTTATGCCACATCCAGCTGTCATTGTAGATAGGGTCATTCCAGGTTGCATCAGAGACCCTGAAGGAATTGTAAAGAATTTCCCTGTTTCTTTGTTCTGTTTTTGAAATTCCTTTTTAGAGTGGGTTTGAGCTGATTCTCGCTGCCCTGTTTATGCCAGTCTAGACACACTTGATTCCCTTACGGAGACATATCAATACATAGGTTTTAAGATTCTTACTAGTCAGATCTATTCCTCTGCGGGAAATATGGGGTTTTGAGTCCCTTTCACTGAGGAAGGTGTAGGTCTTGTCTATTCCATAGTTGGTTTTTGGAACGGTACCTGTGCTTATATCAAACTCTGGTTTGATGCATCACCCCACCTCTCCTTCCCCCTTAAGCAGGCATAAGAGTGTTTTCTAAATGTGAGACTCTGTTCTCTTGCCTAACTCAGTTCATGTGTAGCCATGTTTACAGGATCTTCCTAAGTGATATCTTATGATAAGTTTCTTTTTCTGTGTGACTTCTTTCACTTAGAATCATCGTACCTGAATCCACTCATTTTGCTGCTACTGGTCTTATGACATTGATTTCATGGCTGAGGGATATTCCATCGTACGTAAGTTCCACGATGTTTGGAACCATTTTTATATTTCCTGGGATATTTCAGCTGTACCCAGGTTGAGGTTCCTGTAAGCAGTGCAGCCCTCAATTTGGGGGTGGCTCTGTCTTATGGATTTTCAGTTTGCCCAAGGTATATTCCCTAGACTGGATGTGCCCTTGGCTCTGTAGCTCTGTTGTTTACTTGTTTTAGGGAACACAATGCACTCCTCCAGTGAGGCAGTTGGCAACTTACATCCCGCCCATCAGCATAACAAGGCTCCCTGTTCTCCAGGGCCTGTCTTGCCTTTCTGGTTTTTACACATTTTGTGGATGTCCCTTTTGACCGGTGGGAAGTGATACTTCTTTGTAGTGCAGATTTGCATTGCCCGCTTGCTTGCTTGGCCAAAAAGGGCGTATGCGTTTTCTCCTGAATATATTCAGGAGAAAACGCATACGCCCTTTTTGGCCAAGTGCATCATTGTCGAAGTTGTGCCCCTCTTCCTGTGCTTTACAGGCGATTCCAACGTACCTCTTGAAATCTCTTTCCTGCTATTCTGCCTCGCTTTCAAGTCCGCCTCGTTGCCTTCCCTCAACAGATTTTTGGACGATAGTTGGCCTTGATTACTCTGCCAGTTTGTGAATTGCTGTGCCCCTGAGCTCCATTTTTCAACTCGTTTTTTGTGAGCTGAACGCAAGTCCAAACTTTTGGTTCAGGACCTATACTGGTTCCCGGTGGGTGGCTGAGACTTTGGTTCATTCTTCTTCCTGCCGGGAAATTAGAGTGGCATGTGCCCATCCAAATGCCTAACAGCTACTCTCTCATTGGTTCTCCCTCTTCCCTTTCATCCTCTGCCAAATTGGCAACCTGTGCGAACCAGGAGCTTAAAGGGGCTGTCTCTCCAAGTTGGGAGATTGATAGCAAAGCAGTTGGAAAGTCAAACCGGAGCACCAGGAGAGGGGCTCTTCGTTGAGTTTTAGAAACCTGTCGTATTCACAGTGTGTCCATTCTCTAGGTTTCCCGTACACGTTATAGCTGTAGTAATATTCCCTTCAACCTGGAGAGCTGGGACCCATGGAATGGGTGTCATGCGTTATTGCTTTAAAGGGTCTGCATTTGCTCACCCAATCTCACCAATCCTCTCAGTCCCAAGTGTCCAGCCTTATGCCACATCCAGCTGTCATTGTAGATAGGGTCATTCCAGGTTGCATCAGAGACCCTGAAGGAATTGTAAAGAATTTCCCTGTTTCTTTGTTCTGTTTTTGAAATTCCTTTTTAGAGTGGGTTTGAGCTGATTCTCGCTGCCCTGTTTATGCCAGTCTAGACACACTTGATTCCCTTACGGAGACATATCAATACATAGGTTTTAAGATTCTTACTAGTCAGATCTATTCCTCTGCGGGAAATATGGGGTTTTGAGTCCCTTTCACTGAGGAAGGTGTAGGTCTTGTCTATTCCATAGTTGGTTTTTGGAACGGTACCTGTGCTTATATCAAACTCTGGTTTGATGCATCACCCCACCTCTCCTTCCCCCTTAAGCAGGCATAAGAGTGTTTTCTAAATGTGAGACTCTGTTCTCTTGCCTAACTCAGTTCATGTGTAGCCATGTTTACAGGATCTTCCTAAGTGATATCTTATGATAAGTTTCTTTTTCTGTGTGACTTCTTTCACTTAGAATCATCGTACCTGAATCCACTCATTTTGCTGCTACTGGTCTTATGACATTGATTTCATGGCTGAGGGATATTCCATCGTACGTAAGTTCCACGATGTTTGGAACCATTTTTATATTTCCTGGGATATTTCAGGTGTACCCAGGTTGAGGTTCCTGTAAGCAGTGCAGCCCTCAATTTGGGGGTGGCTCTGTCTTATGGATTTTCAGTTTTCCCAAGGTATATTCCCTAGACTGGACGTGCCCTTGGCTCTGTAGCTCTGTTGTTTACTTGTTTTAGGGAACACAATGCACTCCTCCAGTGAGGCAGTTGGCAACTTACATCCCGCCCATCAGCATAACAAGGCTCCCTGTTCTCCAGGGCCTGTCTTGCCTTTCTGGTTTTTACACATTTTGTGGATGTCCCTTTTGACCGGTGGGAAGTGATACTTCTTTGTAGTGCAGATTTGCATTGTCCGCTTGCTTGCTTGGCCAAAAAGGGCGTATGCGTTTTCTCCTGAATATATTCAGGAGAAAACGCATACGCCCTTTTTGGTCAAGTGCATCATTGTCGAAGTTGTGCCCCTCTTCCTGTGCTTTACAGGCGATTCCAACGTACCTCTTGAAATCTCTTTCCTGCTATTCTGCCTCGCTTTCAAGTCCGCCTCGTTGCCTTCCCTCAACAGATTTTTGGACGATAGTTGGCCTTGATTACTCTGCCAGTTTGTGAATTGCTGTGCCCCTGAGCTCCATTTTTCATCTCGTTTTTTTGTGAGCTGAACGCAAGTCCAAACTTTTGGTTCAGGACCTATACTGGTTCCCGGTGGGTGGCTGAGACTTTGGTTCATTCTTCTTCCTGCCGGGAAATTAGAGTGACATGTGCCCATCCAAATGCCTAACAGCTACTCTCTCATTGGTTCTCCCTCTTCCCTTTCATCCTCTGCCAAATTGGCAACCTGTGCGAACCAGGAGCTTAAAGGGGCTGTCTCTCCAAGTTGGGAGATTGATAGGAAAGCAGTTGGAAAGTCAAACCGGAGCACCAGGAGAGGGGCTCTTCGTTGAGTTTTACAAACCTGTCGTATTCACAGTGTGTCCATTCTCTAGGTTTCCCGTACACGTTATAGCTGTAGTAATATTCCCTTCAACCTGGAGAGCTGGGACCCATGGAATGGGTGCCATGCGTTATTGCTTTAAAGGGTCTGCATTTGCTCACCCAATCTCACCAATCCTCTCAGTCCCAAGTGTCCAGCCTTATGCCACATCCAGCTGTCATTGTAGATAGGGTCATTCCAGGTTGCATCAGAGACCCTGAAGGAATTGTAAAGAATTTCCCTGTTTCTTTGTTCTGTTTTTGAAATTCCTTTTTAGAGTGGGTTTGAGCTGATTCTCGCTGCCCTGTTTATGCCAGTCTAGACACACTTGATTCCCTTACGGAGACATATCAATACATAGGTTTTAAGATTCTTACTAGTCAGATCTATTCCTCTGCGGGAAATATGGGGTTTTGAGTCCCTTTCACTGAGGAAGGTGTAGGTCTTGTCTATTCCATAGTTGGTTTTTGGAACGGTACCTGTGCTTATATCAAACTCTGGTTTGATGCATCACCCCACCTCTCCTTCCCCCTTAAGCAGGCATAAGAGTGTTTTCTAAATGTGAGACTCTGTTCTCTTGCCTAACTCAGTTCATGTGTAGCCATGTTTACAGGATCTTCCTAAGTGATATCTTATGATAAGTTTCTTTTTCTGTGTGACTTCTTTCACTTAGAATCATCGTACCTGAATCCACTCATTTTGCTGCTACTGGTCTTATGACATTGATTTCATGGCTGAGGGATATTCCATCGTACGTAAGTTCCACGATGTTTGGAACCATTTTTATATTTCCTGGGATATTTCAGCTGTACCCAGGTTGAGGTTCCTGTAAGCAGTGCAGCCCTCAATTTGGGGGTGGCTCTGTCTTATGGATTTTCAGTTTGCCCAAGGTATATTCCCTAGACTGGACGTGCCCTTGGCTCTGTAGCTCTGTTGTTTACTTGTTTTAGGGAACACAATGCACTCCTCCAGTGAGGCAGTTGGCAACTTACATCCCGCCCATCAGCATAACAAGGCTCCCTGTTCTCCAGGGCCTGTCTTGCCTTTCTGGTTTTTACACATTTTGTGGATGTCCCTTTTGACCGGTGGGAAGTGATACTTCTTTGTAGTGCAGATTTGCATTGCCCGCTTGCTTGCTTGGCCAAAAAGGGCGTATGCGTTTTCTCCTGAATATATTCAGGAGAAAACGCATACGCCCTTTTTGGCCAAGTGCATCATTGTCGAAGTTGTGCCCCTCTTCCTGTGCTTTACAGGCGATTCCAACGTACCTCTTGAAATCTCTTTCCTGCTATTCTGCCTCGCTTTCAAGTCCGCCTCGTTGCCTTCCCTCAACAGATTTTTGGACGATAGTTGGCCTTGTTTACTCTGCCAGTTTGTGAATTGCTGTGCCCCTGAGCTCCATTTTTCAACTCGTTTTTTGTGAGCTGAACGCAAGTCCAAACTTTTGGTTCAGGACCTATACTGGTTCCCGGTGGGTGGCTGAGACTTTGGTTCATTCTTCTTCCTGCCGGGAAATTAGAGTGACATGTGCCCATCCAAATGCCTAACAGCTACTCTCTCATTGGTTCTCCCTCTTCCCTTTCATCCTCTGCCAAATTGGCAACCTGTGCGAACCAGGAGCTTAAAGGGGCTGTCTCTCCAAGTTGGGAGATTGATAGGAAAGCAGTTGGAAAGTCAAACCGGAGCACCAGGAGAGGGGCTCTTCGTTGAGTTTTAGAAACCTGTCGTATTCACAGTGTGTCCATTCTCTAGGTTTCCCGTACACGTTATAGCTGTAGTAATATTCCCTTCAACCTGGAGAGCTGGGACCCATGGAATGGGTGCCATGCGTTATTGCTTTAAAGGGTCTGCATTTGCTCACCCAATCTCACCAATCCTCTCAGTCCCAAGTGTCCAGCCTTATGCCACATCCAGCTGTCATTGTAGATAGGGTCATTCCAGGTTGCATCAGAGACCCTGAAGGAATTGTAAAGAATTTCCCTGTTTCTTTGTTCTGTTTTTGAAATTCCTTTTTAGAGTGGGTTTGAGCTGATTCTCGCTGCCCTGTTTATGCCAGTCTAGACACACTTGATTCCCTTACGGAGACATATCAATACATAGGTTTTAAGATTCTTACTAGTCAGATCTATTCCTCTGCGGGAAATATGGGGTTTTGAGTCCCTTTCACTGAGGAAGGTGTAGGTCTTGTCTATTCCATAGTTGGTTTTTGGAACGGTACCTGTGCTTATATCAAACTCTGGTTTGATGCATCACCCCACCTCTCCTTCCCCCTTAAGCAGGCATAAGAGTGTTTTCTAAATGTGAGACTCTGTTCTCTTGCCTAACTCAGTTCATGTGTAGCCATGTTTACAGGATCTTCCTAAGTGATATCTTATGATAAGTTTCTTTTTCTGTGTGACTTCTTTCACTTAGAATCATCGTACCTGAATACACTCATTTTGCTGCTACTGGTCTTATGACATTGATTTCATGGCTGAGGGATATTCCATCGTACGTAAGTTCCACGATGTTTGGAACCATTTTTATATTTCCTGGGATATTTCAGGTGTACCCAGGTTGAGGTTCCTGTAAGCAGTGCAGCCCTCAATTTGGGGGTGGCTCTGTCTTATGGATTTTCAGTTTTCCCAAGGTATATTCCCTAGACTGGACGTGCCCTTGGCTCTGTAGCTCTGTTGTTTACTTGTTTTAGGGAACACAATGCACTCCTCCAGTGAGGCAGTTGGCAACTTACATCCCGCCCATCAGCATAACAAGGCTCCCTGTTCTCCAGGGCCTGTCTTGCCTTTCTGGTTTTTACACATTTTGTGGATGTCCCTTTTGACCGGTGGGAAGTGATACTTCTTTGTAGTGCAGATTTGCATTGCCCGCTTGCTTGCTTGGCCAAAAAGGGCGTATGCGTTTTCTCCTGAATATATTCAGGAGAAAACGCATACGCCCTTTTTGGCCAAGTGCATCATTGTCGAAGTTGTGCCCCTCTTCCTGTGCTTTACAGGCGATTCCAACGTACCTCTTGAAATCTCTTTCCTGCTATTCTGCCTCGCTTTCAAGTCCGCCTCGTTGCCTTCCCTCAACAGATTTTTGGACGATAGTTGGCCTTGATTACTCTGCCAGTTTGTGAATTGCTGTGCCCCTGAGCTCCATTTTTCAACTCGTTTTTTTGTGAGCTGAACGCAAGTCCAAACTTTTGGTTCAGGACCTATACTGGTTCCCGGTGGGTGGCTGAGACTTTGGTTCATTCTTCTTCCTGCCGGGAAATTAGAGTGACATGTGCCCATCCAAATGCCTAACAGCTACTCTCTCATTGGTTCTCCCTCTTCCCTTTCATCCTCTGCCAAATTGGCAACCTGTGCGAACCAGGAGCTTAAAGGGGCTGTCTCTCCAAGTTGGGAGATTGATAGGAAAGCAGTTGGAAAGTCAAACCGGAGCACCAGGAGAGGGGCTCTTCGTTGAGTTTTAGAAACCTTTCGTATTCACAGTGTGTCCATTCTCTAGGTTTCCCGTACACGTTATAGCTGTAGTAATATTCCCTTCAACCTGGAGAGCTGGGACCCATGGAATGGGTGTCATGCGTTATTGCTTTAAAGGGTCTGCATTTGCTCACCCAATCTCACCAATCCTCTCAGTCCCAAGTGTCCAGCCTTATGCCACATCCAGCTGTCATTGTAGATAGGGTCATTCCAGGTTGCATCAGAGACCCTGAAGGAATTGTAAAGAATTTCCCTGTTTCTTTGTTCTGTTTTTGAAATTCCTTTTTAGAGTGGGTTTGAGCTGATTCTCGCTGCCCTGTTTATGCCAGTCTAGACACACTTGATTCCCTTACGGAGACATATCAATACATAGGTTTTAAGATTCTTACTAGTCAGATCTATTCCTCTGCGGGAAATATGGGGTTTTGAGTCCCTTTCACTGAGGAAGGTGTAGGTCTTGTCTATTCCATAGTTGGTTTTTGGAACGGTACCTGTGCTTATATCAAACTCTGGTTTGATGCATCACCCCACCTCTCCTTCCCCCTTAAGCAGGCATAAGAGTGTTTTCTAAATGTGAGACTCTGTTCTCTTGCCTAACTCAGTTCATGTGTAGCCATGTTTACAGGATCTTCCTAAGTGATATCTTATGATAAGTTTCTTTTTCTGTGTGACTTCTTTCACTTAGAATCATCGTACCTGAATCCACTCATTTTGCTGCTACTGGTCTTATGACATTGATTTCATGGCTGAGGGATATTCCATCGTACGTAAGTTCCACGATGTTTGGAACCATTTTTATATTTCCTGGGATATTTCAGCTGTACCCAGGTTGAGGTTCCTGTAAGCAGTGCAGCCCTCAATTTGGGGGTGGCTCTGTCTTATGGATTTTCAGTTTTCCCAAGGTATATTCCCTAGACTGGACGTGCCCTTGGCTCTGTAGCTCTGTTGTTTACTTGTTTTAGGGAACACAATGCACTCCTCCAGTGAGGCAGTTGGCAACTTACATCCCGCCCATCAGCATAACAAGGCTCCCTGTTCTCCAGGGCCTGTCTTGCCTTTCTGGTTTTTACACATTTTGTGGATGTCCCTTTTGACCGGTGGGAAGTGATACTTCTTTGTAGTGCAGATTTGCATTGCCCGCTTGCTTGCTTGGCCAAAAAGGGCGTATGCGTTTTCTCCTGAATATATTCAGGAGAAAACGCATACGCCCTTTTTGGCCAAGTGCATCATTGTCGAAGTTGTGCCCCTCTTCCTGTGCTTTACAGGCGATTCCAACGTACCTCTTGAAATCTCTTTCCTGCTATTCTGCCTCGCTTTCAAGTCCGCCTCGTTGCCTTCCCTCAACAGATTTTTGGACGATAGTTGGCCTTGATTACTCTGCCAGTTTGTGAATTGCTGTGCCCCTGAGCTCCATTTTTCAACTCGTTTTTTGTGAGCTGAACGCAAGTCCAAACTTTTGGTTCAGGACCTATACTGGTTCCCGGTGGGTGGCTGAGACTTTGGTTCATTCTTCTTCCTGCCGGGAAATTAGAGTGACATGTGCCCATCCAAATGCCTAACAGCTACTCTCTCATTGGTTCTCCCTCTTCCCTTTCATCCTCTGCCAAATTGCCAACCTGTGCGAACCAGGAGCTTAAAGGGGCTGTCTCTCCAAGTTGGGAGATTGATAGGAAAGCAGTTGGAAAGTCAAACCGGAGCACCAGGAGAGGGGCTCTTCGTTGAGTTTTAGAAACCTGTCGTATTCACAGTGTGTCCATTCTCTAGGTTTCCCGTACACGTTATAGCTGTAGTAATATTCCCTTCAACCTGGAGAGCTGGGACCCATGGAATGGGTGCCATGCGTTATTGCTTTAAAGGGTCTGCATTTGCTCACCCAATCTCACCAATCCTCTCAGTCCCAAGTGTCCAGCCTTATGCCACATCCAGCTGTCATTGTAGATAGGGTCATTCCAGGTTGCATCAGAGACCCTGAAGGAATTGTAAAGAATTTCCCTGTTTCTTTGTTCTGTTTTTGAAATTCCTTTTTAGAGTGGGTTTGAGCTGATTCTCGCTGCCCTCTTTATGCCAGTCTAGACACACTTGATTCCCTTACGGAGACATATCAATACATAGGTTTTAAGATTCTTACTAGTCAGATCTATTCCTCTGCGGGAAATATGGGGTTTTGAGTCCCTTTCACTGAGGAAGGTGTAGGTCTTGTCTATTCCATAGTTGGTTTTTGGAACGGTACCTGTGCTTATATCAAACTCTGGTTTGATGCATCACCCCACCTCTCCTTCCCCCTTAAGCAGGCATAAGAGTGTTTTCTAAATGTGAGACTCTGTTCTCTTGCCTAACTCAGTTCATGTGTAGCCATGTTTACAGGATCTTCCTAAGTGATATCTTATGATAAGTTTCTTTTTCTGTGTGACTTCTTTCACTTAGAATCATCGTACCTGAATCCACTCATTTTGCTGCTACTGGTCTTATGACATTGATTTCATGGCTGAGGGATATTCCATCGTACGTAAGTTCCACGATGTTTGGAACCATTTTTATATTTCCTGGGATATTTCAGGTGTACCCAGGTTGAGGTTCCTGTAAGCAGTGCAGCCCTCAATTTGGGGGTGGCTCTGTCTTATGGATTTTCAGTTTTCCCAAGGTATATTCCCTAGACTGGACGTGCCCTTGGCTCTGTAGCTCTGTTGTTTACTTGTTTTAGGGAACACAATGCACTCCTCCAGTGAGGCAGTTGGCAACTTACATCCCGCCCATCAGCATAACAAGGCTCCCTGTTCTCCAGGGCCTGTCTTGCCTTTCTGGTTTTTACACATTTTGTGGATGTCCCTTTTGACCGGTGGGAAGTGATACTTCTTTGTAGTGCAGATTTGCATTGCCCGCTTGCTTGCTTGGCCAAAAAGGGCGTATGCGTTTTCTCCTGAATATATTCAGGAGAAAACGCATACGCCCTTTTTGGCCAAGTGCATCATTGTCGAAGTTGTGCCCCTCTTCCTGTGCTTTACAGGCGATTCCAACGTACCTCTTGAAATCTCTTTCCTGCTATTCTGCCTCGCTTTCAAGTCCGCCTCGTTGCCTTCCCTCAACAGATTTTTGGACGATAGTTGGCCTTGATTACTCTGCCAGTTTGTGAATTGCTGTGCCCCTGAGCTCCATTTTTCAACTCGTTTTTTTGTGAGCTGAACGCAAGTCCAAACTTTTGGTTCAGGACCTATACTGGTTCCCGGTGGGTGGCTGAGACTTTGGTTCATTCTTCTTCCTGCCGGGACATTAGAGTGACATGTGCCCATCCAAATGCCTAACAGCTACTCTCTCATTGGTTCTCCCTCTTCCCTTTCATCCTCTGCCAAATTGGCAACCTGTGCGAACCAGGAGCTTAAAGGGGCTGTCTCTCCAAGTTGGGAGATTGATAGGAAAGCAGTTGGAAAGTCAAACCGGAGCACCAGGAGAGGGGCTCTTCGTTGAGTTTTAGAAACCTTTCGTATTCACAGTGTGTCCATTCTCTAGGTTTCCCGTACACGTTATAGCTGTAGTAATATTCCCTTCAACCTGGAGAGCTGGGACCCATGGAATGGGTGTCATGCGTTATTGCTTTAAAGGGTCTGCATTTGCTCACCCAATCTCACCAATCCTCTCAGTCCCAAGTGTCCAGCCTTATGCCACATCCAGCTGTCATTGTAGATAGGGTCATTCCAGGTTGCATCAGAGACCCTGAAGGAATTGTAAAGAATTTCCCTGTTTCTTTGTTCTGTTTTTGAAATTCCTTTTTAGAGTGGGTTTGAGCTGATTCTCGCTGCCCTGTTTATGCCAGTCTAGACACACTTGATTCCCTTACGGAGACATATCAATACATAGGTTTTAAGATTCTTACTAGTCAGATCTATTCCTCTGCGGGAAATATGGGGTTTTGAGTCCCTTTCACTGAGGAAGGTGTAGGTCTTGTCTATTCCATAGTTGGTTTTTGGAACGGTACCTGTGCTTATATCAAACTCTGGTTTGATGCATCACCCCACCTCTCCTTCCCCCTTAAGCAGGCATAAGAGTGTTTTCTAAATGTGAGACTCTGTTCTCTTGCCTAACTCAGTTCATGTGTAGCCATGTTTACAGGATCTTCCTAAGTGATATCTTATGATAAGTTTCTTTTTCTGTGTGACTTCTTTCACTTAGAATCATCGTACCTGAATCCACTCATTTTGCTGCTACTGGTCTTATGACATTGATTTCATGGCTGAGGGATATTCCATCGTACGTAAGTTCCACGATGTTTGGAACCATTTTTATATTTCCTGGGATATTTCAGGTGTACCCAGGTTGAGGTTCCTGTAAGCAGTGCAGCCCTCAATTTGGGGGTGGCTCTGTCTTATGGATTTTCAGTTTTCCCAAGGTATATTCCCTAGACTGGACGTGCCCTTGGCTCTGTAGCTCTGTTGTTTACTTGTTTTAGGGAACACAATGCACTCCTCCAGTGAGGCAGTTGGCAACTTACATCCCGCCCATCAGCATAACAAGGCTCCCTGTTCTCCAGGGCCTGTCTTGCCTTTCTGGTTTTTACACATTTTGTGGATGTCCCTTTTGACCGGTGGGAAGTGATACTTCTTTGTAGTGCAGATTTGCATTGCCCGCTTGCTTGCTTGGCCAAAAAGGGCGTATGCGTTTTCTCCTGAATATATTCAGGAGAAAACGCATACGCCCTTTTTGGCCAAGTGCATCATTGTCGAAGTTGTGCCCCTCTTCCTGTGCTTTACAGGTGATTCCAACGTACCTCTTGAAATCTCTTTCCTGCTATTCTGCCTCGCTTTCAAGTCCGCCTCGTTGCCTTCCCTCAACAGATTTTTGGACGATAGTTGGCCTTGATTACTCTGCCAGTTTGTGAATTGCTGTGCCCCTGAGCTCCATTTTTCAACTCGTTTTTTGTGAGCTGAACGCAAGTCCAAACTTTTGGTTCAGGACCTATACTGGTTCCTGGTGGGTGGCTGAGACTTTGGTTCATTCTTCTTCCTGCCGGGAAATTAGAGTGACATGTGCCCATCCAAATGCCTAACAGCTACTCTCTCATTGGTTCTCCCTCTTCCCTTTCATCCTCTGCCAAATTGGCAACCTGTGCGAACCAGGAGCTTAAAGGGGCTGTCTCTCCAACTTGGGAGATTGATAGGAAAGCAGTTGGAAAGTCAAACCGGAGCACCAGGAGAGGGGCTCTTCGTTGAGTTTTAGAAACCTGTCGTATTCACAGTGTGTCCATTCTCTAGGTTTCCCGTACACGTTATAGCTGTAGTAATATTCCCTTCAACCTGGAGAGCTGGGACCCATGGAATGGGTGCCATGCATTATTGCTTTAAAGGGTCTGCATTTGCTCACCCAATCTCACCAATCCTCTCAGTCCCAAGTGTCCAGCCTCATGCCACATCCAGCTGTCATTGTAGATAGGGTCATTCCAGGTTGCATCAGAGACCCTGAAGGAATTGTAAAGAATTTCCCTGTTTCTTTGTTCTGTTTTTGAAATTCCTTTTTAGAGTGGGTTTGAGCTGATTCTCGCTGCCCTCTTTATGCCAGTCTAGACACACTTGATTCCCTTACGGAGACATATCAATACATAGGTTTTAAGATTCTTACTAGTCAGATCTATTCCTCTGCGGGAAATATGGGGTTTTGAGTCCCTTTCACTGAGGAAGGTGTAGGTCTTGTCTATTCCATAGTTGGTTTTTGGAACGGTACCTGTGCTTATATCAAACTCTGGTTTGATGCATCACCCCACCTCTCCTTCCCCCTTAAGCAGGCATAAGAGTGTTTTCTAAATGTGAGACTCTGTTCTCTTGCCTAACTCAGTTCATGTGTAGCCATGTTTACAGGATCTTCCTAAGTGATATCTTATGATAAGTTTCTTTTTCTGTGTGACTTCTTTCACTTAGAATCATCGTACCTGAATCCACTCATTTTGCTGCTACTGGTCTTATGACATTGATTTCATGGCTGAGGGATATTCCATCGTACGTAAGTTCCACGATGTTTGGAACCATTTTTATATTTCCTGGGATATTTCAGGTGTACCCAGGTTGAGGTTCCTGTAAGCAGTGCAGCCCTCAATTTGGGGGTGGCTCTGTCTTATGGATTTTCAGTTTTCCCAAGGTATATTCCCTAGACTGGACGTGCCCTTGGCTCTGTAGCTCTGTTGTTTACTTGTTTTAGGGAACACAATGCACTCCTCCAGTGAGGCAGTTGGCAACTTACATCCCGCCCATCAGCATAACAAGGCTCCCTGTTCTCCAGGGCCTGTCTTGCCTTTCTGGTTTTTACACATTTTGTGGATGTCCCTTTTGACCGTTGGGAAGTGATACTTCTTTGTAGTGCAGATTTGCATTGCCCGCTTGCTTGCTTGGCCAAAAAGGGCGTATGCGTTTTCTCCTGAATATATTCAGGAGAAAACGCATACGCCCTTTTTGGCCAAGTGCATCATTGTCGAAGTTGTGCCCCTCTTCCTGTGCTTTACAGGCGATTCCAACGTACCTCTTGAAATCTCTTTCCTGCTATTCTGCCTCGCTTTCAAGTCCGCCTCGTTGCCTTCCCTCAACAGATTTTTGGACGATAGTTGGCCTTGATTACTCTGCCAGTTTGTGAATTGCTGTGCCCCTGAGCTCCATTTTTCAACTCGTTTTTTGTGAGCTGAACGCAAGTCCAAACTTTTGGTTCAGGACCTATACTGGTTCCCGGTGGGTGGCTGAGACTTTGGTTCATTCTTCTTCCTGCCGGGAAATTAGAGTGACATGTGCCCATCCAAATGCCTAACAGCTACTCTCTCATTGGTTCTCCCTCTTCCCTTTCATCCTCTGCCAAATTGGCAACCTGTGCGAACCAGGAGCTTAAAGGGGCTGTCTCTCCAAGTTGGGAGATTGATAGGAAAGCAGTTGGAAAGTCAAACCGGAGCACCAGGAGAGGGGCTCTTCGTTGAGTTTTAGAAACCTGTCGTATTCACAGTGTGTCCATTCTCTAGGTTTCCCGTACACGTTATAGCTGTAGTAATATTCCCTTCAACCTGGAGAGCTGGGACCCATGGAATGGGTGCCATGCATTATTGCTTTAAAGGGTCTGCATTTGCTCACCCAATCTCACCAATCCTCTCAGTCCCAAGTGTCCAGCCTTATGCCACATCCAGCTGTCATTGTAGATAGGGTCATTCCAGGTTGCATCAGAGACCCTGAAGGAATTGTAAAGAATTTCCCTGTTTCTTTGTTCTGTTTTTGAAATTCCTTTTTAGAGTGGGTTTGAGCTGATTCTCGCTGCCCTCTTTATGCCAGTCTAGACACACTTGATTCCCTTACGGAGACATATCAATACATAGGTTTTAAGATTCTTACTAGTCAGATCTATTCCTCTGCGGGAAATATGGGGTTTTGAGTCCCTTTCACTGAGGAAGGTGTAGGTCTTGTCTATTCCATAGTTGGTTTTTGGAACGGTACCTGTGCTTATATCAAACTCTGGTTTGATGCATCACCCCACCTCTCCTTCCCCCTTAAGCAGGCATAAGAGTGTTTTCTAAATGTGAGACTCTGTTCTCTTGCCTAACTCAGTTCATGTGTAGCCATGTTTACAGGATCTTCCTAAGTGATATCTTATGATAAGTTTCTTTTCCTGTGTGACTTCTTTCACTTAGAATCATCGTACCTGAATCCACTCATTTTGCTGCTACTGGTCTTATGACATTGATTTCATGGCTGAGGGATATTCCATCGTACGTAAGTTCCACGATGTTTGGAACCATTTTTATATTTCCTGGGATATTTCAGGTGTACCCAGGTTGAGGTTCCTGTAAGCAGTGCAGCCCTCAATTTGGGGGTGGCTCTGTCTTATGGATTTTCAGTTTTCCCAAGGTATATTCCCTAGACTGGACGTGCCCTTGGCTCTGTAGCTCTGTTGTTTACTTGTTTTAGGGAACACAATGCACTCCTCCAGTGAGGCAGTTGGCAACTTACATCCCGCCCATCAGCATAACAAGGCTCCCTGTTCTCCAGGGCCTGTCTTGCCTTTCTGGTTTTTACACATTTTGTGGATGTCCCTTTTGACCGTTGGGAAGTGATACTTCTTTGTAGTGCAGATTTGCATTGCCCGCTTGCTTGCTTGGCCAAAAAGGGCGTATGCGTTTTCTCCTGAATATATTCAGGAGAAAACGCATACGCCCTTTTTGGCCAAGTGCATCATTGTCGAAGTTGTGCCCCTCTTCCTGTGCTTTACAGGCGATTCCAACGTACCTCTTGAAATCTCTTTCCTGCTATTCTGCCTCGCTTTCAAGTCCGCCTCGTTGCCTTCCCTCAACAGATTTTTGGACGATAGTTGGCCTTGATTACTCTGCCAGTTTGTGAATTGCTGTGCCCCTGAGCTCCATTTTTCAACTCGTTTTTTGTGAGCTGAACGCAAGTCCAAACTTTTGGTTCAGGACCTATACTGGTTCCCGGTGGGTGGCTGAGACTTTGGTTCATTCTTCTTCCTGCCGGGAAATTAGAGTGACATGTGCCCATCCAAATGCCTAACAGCTACTCTCTCATTGGTTCTCCCTCTTCCCTTTCATCCTCTGCCAAATTGCCAACCTGTGCGAACCAGGAGCTTAAAGGGGCTGTCTCTCCAAGTTGGGAGATTGATAGGAAAGCAGTTGGAAAGTCAAACCGGAGCACCAGGAGAGGGGCTCTTCGTTGAGTTTTAGAAACCTGTCGTATTCACAGTGTGTCCATTCTCTAGGTTTCCCGTACACGTTATAGCTGTAGTAATATTCCCTTCAACCTGGAGAGCTGGGACCCATGGAATGGGTGCCATGCATTATTGCTTTAAAGGGTCTGCATTTGCTCACCCAATCTCACCAATCCTCTCAGTCCCAAGTGTCCAGCCTCATGCCACATCCAGCTGTCATTGTAGATAGGGTCATTCCAGGTTGCATCAGAGACCCTGAAGGAATTGTAAAGAATTTCCCTGTTTCTTTGTTCTGTTTTTGAAATTCCTTTTTAGAGTGGGTTTGAGCTGATTCTCGCTGCCCTGTTTATGCCAGTCTAGACACACTTGATTCCCTTACGGAGACATATCAATACATAGGTTTTAAGATTCTTACTAGTCAGATCTATTCCTCTGCGGGAAATATGGGGTTTTGAGTCCCTTTCACTGAGGAAGGTGTAGGTCTTGTCTATTCCATAGTTGGTTTTTGGAACGGTACCTGTGCTTATATCAAACTCTGGTTTGATGCATCACCCCACCTCTCCTTCCCCCTTAAGCAGGCATAAGAGTGTTTTCTAAATGTGAGACTCTGTTCTCTTGCCTAACTCAGTTCATGTGTAGCCATGTTTACAGGATCTTCCTAAGTGATATCTTATGATAAGTTTCTTTTTCTGTGTGACTTCTTTCACTTAGAATCATCGTACCTGAATCCACTCATTTTGCTGCTACTGGTCTTATGACATTGATTTCATGGCTGAGGGATATTCCATCGTACGTAAGTTCCACGATGTTTGGAACCATTTTTATATTTCCTGGGATATTTCAGGTGTACCCAGGTTGAGGTTCCTGTAAGCAGTGCAGCCCTCAATTTGGGGGTGGCTCTGTCTTATGGATTTTCAGTTTTCCCAAGGTATATTCCCTAGACTGGACGTGCCCTTGGCTCTGTAGCTCTGTTGTTTACTTGTTTTAGGGAACACAATGCACTCCTCCAGTGAGGCAGTTGGCAACTTACATCCCGCCCATCAGCATAACAAGGCTCCCTGTTCTCCAGGGCCTGTCTTGCCTTTCTGGTTTTTACACATTTTGTGGATGTCCCTTTTGACCGGTGGGAAGTGATACTTCTTTGTAGTGCAGATTTGCATTGCCCGCTTGCTTGCTTGGCCAAAAAGGGCGTATGCGTTTTCTCCTGAATATATTCAGGAGAAAACGCATACGCCCTTTTTGGCCAAGTGCATCATTGTCGAAGTTGTGCCCCTCTTCCTGTGCTTTACAGGCGATTCCAACGTACCTCTTGAAATCTCTTTCCTGCTATTCTGCCTCGCTTTCAAGTCCGCCTCGTTGCCTTCCCTCAACAGATTTTTGGACGATAGTTGGCCTTGATTACTCTGCCAGTTTGTGAATTGCTGTGCCCCTGAGCTCCATTTTTCAACTCGTTTTTTTGTGAGCTGAACGCAAGTCCAAACTTTTGGTTCAGGACCTATACTGGTTCCCGGTGGGTGGCTGAGACTTTGGTTCATTCTTCTTCCTGCCGGGAAATTAGAGTGACATGTGCCCATCCAAATGCCTAACAGCTACTCTCTCATTGGTTCTCCCTCTTCCCTTTCATCCTCTGCCAAATTGGCAACCTGTGCGAACCAGGAGCTTAAAGGGGCTGTCTCTCCAAGTTGGGAGATTGATAGGAAAGCAGTTGGAAAGTCAAACCGGAGCACCAGGAGAGGGGCTCTTCGTTGAGTTTTAGAAACCTTTCGTATTCACAGTGTGTCCATTCTCTAGGTTTCCCGTACACGTTATAGCTGTAGTAATATTCCCTTCAACCTGGAGAGCTGGGACCCATGGAATGGGTGTCATGCGTTATTGCTTTAAAGGGTCTGCATTTGCTCACCCAATCTCACCAATCCTCTCAGTCCCAAGTGTCCAGCCTTATGCCACATCCAGCTGTCATTGTAGATAGGGTCATTCCAGGTTGCATCAGAGACCCTGAAGGAATTGTAAAGAATTTCCCTGTTTCTTTGTTCTGTTTTTGAAATTCCTTTTTAGAGTGGGTTTGAGCTGATTCTCGCTGCCCTCTTTATGCCAGTCTAGACACACTTGATTCCCTTACGGAGACATATCAATACATAGGTTTTAAGATTCTTACTAGTCAGATCTATTCCTCTGCGGGAAATATGGGGTTTTGAGTCCCTTTCACTGAGGAAGGTGTAGGTCTTGTCTATTCCATAGTTGGTTTTTGGAACGGTACCTGTGCTTATATCAAACTCTGGTTTGATGCATCACCCCACCTCTCCTTCCCCCTTAAGCAGGCATAAGAGTGTTTTCTAAATGTGAGACTCTGTTCTCTTGCCTAACTCAGTTCATGTGTAGCCATGTTTACAGGATCTTCCTAAGTGATATCTTATGATAAGTTTCTTTTCCTGTGTGACTTCTTTCACTTAGAATCATCGTACCTGTATCCACTCATTTTGCTGCTACTGGTCTTATGACATTGATTTCATGGCTGAGGGATATTCCATCGTACGTAAGTTCCACGATGTTTGGAACCATTTTTATATTTCCTGGGATATTTCAGGTGTACCCAGGTTGAGGTTCCTGTAAGCAGTGCAGCCCTCAATTTGGGGGTGGCTCTGTCTTATGGATTTTCAGTTTTCCCAAGGTATATTCCCTAGACTGGACGTGCCCTTGGCTCTGTAGCTCTGTTGTTTACTTGTTTTAGGGAACACAATGCACTCCTCCAGTGAGGCAGTTGGCAACTTACATCCCGCCCATCAGCATAACAAGGCTCCCTGTTCTCCAGGGCCTGTCTTGCCTTTCTGGTTTTTACACATTTTGTGGATGTCCCTTTTGACCGTTGGGAAGTGATACTTCTTTGTAGTGCAGATTTGCATTGCCCGCTTGCTTGCTTGGCCAAAAAGGGCGTATGCGTTTTCTCCTGAATATATTCAGGAGAAAACGCATACGCCCTTTTTGGCCAAGTGCATCATTGTCGAAGTTGTGCCCCTCTTCCTGTGCTTTACAGGCGATTCCAACGTACCTCTTGAAATCTCTTTCCTGCTATTCTGCCTCGCTTTCAAGTCCGCCTCGTTGCCTTCCCTCAACAGATTTTTGGACGATAGTTGGCCTTGATTACTCTGCCAGTTTGTGAATTGCTGTGCCCCTGAGCTCCATTTTTCAACTCGTTTTTTGTGAGCTGAACGCAAGTCCAAACTTTTGGTTCAGGACCTATACTGGTTCCCGGTGGGTGGCTGAGACTTTGGTTCATTCTTCTTCCTGCCGGGAAATTAGAGTGACATGTGCCCATCCAAATGCCTAACAGCTACTCTCTCATTGGTTCTCCCTCTTCCCTTTCATCCTCTGCCAAATTGGCAACCTGTGCGAACCAGGAGCTTAAAGGGGCTGTCTCTCCAAGTTGGGAGATTGATAGGAAAGCAGTTGGAAAGTCAAACCGGAGCACCAGGAGAGGGTCTCTTGGTTGAGTTTTAGAAACCTTTCGTATTCACAGTGTGTCCATTCTCTAGGTTTCCCGTACACGTTATAGCTGTAGTAATATTCCCTTCAACCTGGAGAGCTGGGACCCATGGAATGGGTGCCATGCATTATTGCTTTAAAGGGTCTGCATTTGCTCACCCAATCTCACCAATCCTCTCAGTCCCAAGTGTCCAGCCTTATGCCACATCCAGCTGTCATTGTAGATAGGGTCATTCCAGGTTGCATCAGAGACCCTGAAGGAATTGTAAAGAATTTCCCTGTTTCTTTGTTCTGTTTTTGAAATTCCTTTTTAGAGTGGGTTTGAGCTGATTCTCGCTGCCCTCTTTATGCCAGTCTAGACACACTTGATTCCCTTACGGAGACATATCAATACATAGGTTTTAAGATTCTTACTAGTCAGATCTATTCCTCTGCGGGAAATATGGGGTTTTGAGTCCCTTTCACTGAGGAAGGTGTAGGTCTTGTCTATTCCATAGTTGGTTTTTGGAACGGTACCTGTGCTTATATCAAACTCTGGTTTGATGCATCACCCCACCTCTCCTTCCCCCTTAAGCAGGCATAAGAGTGTTTTCTAAATGTGAGACTCTGTTCTCTTGCCTAACTCAGTTCATGTGTAGCCATGTTTACAGGATCTTCCTAAGTGATATCTTATGATAAGTTTCTTTTCCTGTGTGACTTCTTTCACTTAGAATCATCGTACCTGAATCCACTCATTTTGCTGCTACTGGTCTTATGACATTGATTTCATGGCTGAGGGATATTCCATCGTACGTAAGTTCCACGATGTTTGGAACCATTTTTATATTTCCTGGGATATTTCAGGTGTACCCAGGTTGAGGTTCCTGTAAGCAGTGCAGCCCTCAATTTGGGGGTGGCTCTGTCTTATGGATTTTCAGTTTTCCCAAGGTATATTCCCTAGACTGGACGTGCCCTTGGCTCTGTAGCTCTGTTGTTTACTTGTTTTAGGGAACACAATGCACTCCTCCAGTGAGGCAGTTGGCAACTTACATCCCGCCCATCAGCATAACAAGGCTCCCTGTTCTCCAGGGCCTGTCTTGCCTTTCTGGTTTTTACACATTTTGTGGATGTCCCTTTTGACCGGTGGGAAGTGATACTTCTTTGTAGTGCAGATTTGCATTGCCCGCTTGCTTGCTTGGCCAAAAAGGGCGTATGCGTTTTCTCCTGAATATATTCAGGAGAAAACGCATACGCCCTTTTTGGCCAAGTGCATCATTGTCGAAGTTGTGCCCCTCTTCCTGTGCTTTACAGGCGATTCCAACGTACCTCTTGAAATCTCTTTCCTGCTATTCTGCCTCGCTTTCAAGTCCGCCTCGTTGCCTTTCCCTCAACAGATTTTTGGACGATAGTTGGCCTTGATTACTCTGCCAGTTTGTGAATTGCTGTGCCCCTGAGCTCCATTTTTCAACTCGTTTTTTGTGAGCTGAACGCAAGTCCAAACTTTTGGTTCAGGACCTATACTGGTTCCCGGTGGGTGGCTGAGACTTTGGTTCATTCTTCTTCCTGCCGGGAAATTAGAGTGACATGTGCCCATCCAAATGCCTAACAGCTACTCTCTCATTGGTTCTCCCTCTTCCCTTTCATCCTCTGCCAAATTGGCAACCTGTGCGAACCAGGAGCTTAAAGGGGCTGTCTCTCCAAGTTGGGAGATTGATAGGAAAGCAGTTGGAAAGTCAAACCGGAGCACCAGGAGAGGGGCTCTTCGTTGAGTTTTAGAAACCTGTCGTATTCACAGTGTGTCCATTCTCTAGGTTTCCCGTACACGTTATAGCTGTAGTAATATTCCCTTCAACCTGGAGAGCTGGGACCCATGGAATGGGTGCCATGCATTATTGCTTTAAAGGGTCTGCATTTGCTCACCCAATCTCACCAATCCTCTCAGTCCCAAGTGTCCAGCCTCATGCCACATCCAGCTGTCATTGTAGATAGGGTCATTCCAGGTTGCATCAGAGACCCTGAAGGAATTGTAAAGAATTTCCCTGTTTCTTTGTTCTGTTTTTGAAATTCCTTTTTAGAGTGGGTTTGAGCTGATTCTCGCTGCCCTCTTTATGCCAGTCTAGACACACTTGATTCCCTTACGGAGACATATCAATACATAGGTTTTAAGATTCTTACTAGTCAGATCTATTCCTCTGCGGGAAATATGGGGTTTTGAGTCCCTTTCACTGAGGAAGGTGTAGGTCTTGTCTATTCCATAGTTGGTTTTTGGAACGGTACCTGTGCTTATATCAAACTCTGGTTTGATGCATCACCCCACCTCTCCTTCCCCCTTAAGCAGGCATAAGAGTGTTTTCTAAATGTGAGACTCTGTTCTCTTGCCTAACTCAGTTCATGTGTAGCCATGTTTACAGGATCTTCCTAAGTGATATCTTATGATAAGTTTCTTTTTCTGTGTGACTTCTTTCACTTAGAATCATCGTACCTGAATCCACTCATTTTGCTGCTACTGGTCTTATGACATTGATTTCATGGCTGAGGGATATTCCATCGTACGTAAGTTCCACGATGTTTGGAACCATTTTTATATTTCCTGGGATATTTCAGGTGTACCCAGGTTGAGGTTCCTGTAAGCAGTGCAGCCCTCAATTTGAGGGTGGCTCTGTCTTATGGATTTTCAGTTTTCCCAAGGTATATTCCCTAGACTGGACGTGCCCTTGGCTCTGTAGCTCTGTTGTTTACTTGTTTTAGGGAACACAATGCACTCCTCCAGTGAGGCAGTTGGCAACTTACATCCCGCCCATCAGCATAACAAGGCTCCCTGTTCTCCAGGGCCTGTCTTGCCTTTCTGGTTTTTACACATTTTGTGGATGTCCCTTTTGACCGGTGGGAAGTGATACTTCTTTGTAGTGCAGATTTGCATTGCCCGCTTGCTTGCTTGGCCAAAAAGGGCGTATGCGTTTTCTCCTGAATATATTCAGGAGAAAACGCATACGCCCTTTTTGGCCAAGTGCATCATTGTCGAAGTTGTGCCCCTCTTCCTGTGCTTTACAGGCGATTCCAACGTACCTCTTGAAATCTCTTTCCTGCTATTCTGCCTCGCTTTCAAGTCCGCCTCGTTGCCTTCCCTCAACAGATTTTTGGACGATAGTTGGCCTTGATTACTCTGCCAGTTTGTGAATTGCTGTGCCCCTGAGCTCCATTTTTCAACTCGTTTTTTGTGAGCTGAACGCAAGTCCAAACTTTTGGTTCAGGACCTCTACTGGTTCCCGGTGGGTGGCTGAGACTTTGGTTCATTCTTCTTCCTGCCGGGAAATTAGAGTGACATGTGCCCATCCAAATGCCTAACAGCTACTCTCTCATTGGTTCTCCCTCTTCCCTTTCATCCTCTGCCAAATTGGCAACCTGTGCGAACCAGGAGCTTAAAGGGGCTGTCTCTCCAAGTTGGGAGATTGATAGGAAAGCAGTTGGAAAGTCAAACCGGAGCACCAGGAGAGGGTCTCTTGGTTGAGTTTTAGAAACCTGTCGTATTCACAGTGTGTCCATTCTCTAGGTTTCCCGTACACGTTATAGCTATAGTAATATTCCCTTCAACCTGGAGAGCTGGGACCCATGGAATGGGTGCCATGCATTATTGCTTTAAAGGGTCTGCATTTGCTCACCCAATCTCACCAATCCTCTCAGTCCCAAGTGTCCAGCCTTATGCCACATCCAGCTGTCATTGTAGATAGGGTCATTCCAGGTTGCATCAGAGACCCTGAAGGAATTGTAAAGAATTTCCCTGTTTCTTTGTTCTGTTTTTGAAATTCCTTTTTAGAGTGGGTTTGAGCTGATTCTCGCTGCCCTCTTTATGCCAGTCTAGACACACTTGATTCCCTTACGGAGACATATCAATACATAGGTTTTAAGATTCTTACTAGTCAGATCTATTCCTCTGCGGGAAATATGGGGTTTTGAGTCCCTTTCACTGAGGAAGGTGTAGGTCTTGTCTATTCCATAGTTGGTTTTTGGAACGGTACCTGTGCTTATATCAAACTCTGGTTTGATGCATCACCCCACCTCTCCTTCCCCCTTAAGCAGGCATAAGAGTGTTTTCTAAATGTGAGACTCTGTTCTCTTGCCTAACTCAGTTCATGTGTAGCCATGTTTACAGGATCTTCCTAAGTGATATCTTATGATAAGTTTCTTTTCCTGTGTGACTTCTTTCACTTAGAATCATCGTACCTGAATCCACTCATTTTGCTGCTACTGGTCTTATGACATTGATTTCATGGCTGAGGGATATTCCATCGTACGTAAGTTCCACGATGTTTGGAACCATTTTTATATTTCCTGGGATATTTCAGGTGTACCCAGGTTGAGGTTCCTGTAAGCAGTGCAGCCCTCAATTTGGGGGTGGCTCTGTCTTATGGATTTTCAGTTTTCCCAAGGTATATTCCCTAGACTGGACGTGCCCTTGGCTCTGTAGCTCTGTTGTTTACTTGTTTTAGGGAACACAATGCACTCCTCCAGTGAGGCAGTTGGCAACTTACATCCCGCCCATCAGCATAACAAGGCTCCCTGTTCTCCAGGGCCTGTCTTGCCTTTCTGGTTTTTACACATTTTGTGGATGTCCCTTTTGACCGGTGGGAAGTGATACTTCTTTGTAGTGCAGATTTGCATTGCCCGCTTGCTTGCTTGGCCAAAAAGGGCGTATGCGTTTTCTCCTGAATATATTCAGGAGAAAACGCATACGCCCTTTTTGGCCAAGTGCATCATTGTCGAAGTTGTGCCCCTCTTCCTGTGCTTTACAGGCGATTCCAACGTACCTCTTGAAATCTCTTTCCTGCTATTCTGCCTCGCTTTCAAGTCCGCCTCGTTGCCTTCCCTCAACAGATTTTTGGACGATAGTTGGCCTTGATTACTCTGCCAGTTTGTGAATTGCTGTGCCCCTGAGCTCCATTTTTCAACTCGTTTTTTGTGAGCTGAACGCAAGTCCAAACTTTTGGTTCAGGACCTCTACTGGTTCCCGGTGGGTGGCTGAGACTTTGGTTCATTCTTCTTCCTGCCGGGAAATTAGAGTGACATGTGCCCATCCAAATGCCTAACAGCTACTCTCTCATTGGTTCTCCCTCTTCCCTTTCATCCTCTGCCAAATTGGCAACCTGTGCGAACCAGGAGCTTAAAGGGGCTGTCTCTCCAAGTTGGGAGATTGATAGGAAAGCAGTTGGAAAGTCAAACCGGAGCACCAGGAGAGGGGCTCTTCGTTGAGTTTTAGAAACCTGTCGTATTCACAGTGTGTCCATTCTCTAGGTTTCCCGTACACGTTATAGCTGTAGTAATATTCCCTTCAACCTGGAGAGCTGGGACCCATGGAATGGGTGCCATGCATTATTGCTTTAAAGGGTCTGCATTTGCTCACCCAATCTCACCAATCCTCTCAGTCCCAAGTGTCCAGCCTTATGCCACATCCAGCTGTCATTGTAGATAGGGTCATTCCAGGTTGCATCAGAGACCCTGAAGGAATTGTAAAGAATTTCCCTGTTTCTTTGTTCTGTTTTTGAAATTCCTTTTTAGAGTGGGTTTGAGCTGATTCTCGCTGCCCTCTTTATGCCAGTCTAGACACACTTGATTCCCTTACGGAGACATATCAATACATAGGTTTTAAGATTCTTACTAGTCAGATCTATTCCTCTGCGGGAAATATGGGGTTTTGAGTCCCTTTCACTGAGGAAGGTGTAGGTCTTGTCTATTCCATAGTTGGTTTTTGGAACGGTACCTGTGTTTATATCAAACTCTGGTTTGATGCATCACCCCACCTCTCCTTCCCCCTTAAGCAGGCATAAGAGTGTTTTCTAAATGTGAGACTCTGTTCTCTTGCCTAACTCAGTTCATGTGTAGCCATGTTTACAGGATCTTCCTAAGTGATATCTTATGATAAGTTTCTTTTTCTGTGTGACTTCTTTCACTTAGAATCATCGTACCTGAATCCACTCATTTTGCTGCTACTGGTCTTATGACATTGATTTCATGGCTGAGGGATATTCCATCGTACGTAAGTTCCACGATGTTTGGAACCATTTTTATATTTCCTGGGATATTTCAGCTGTACCCAGGTTGAGGTTCCTGTAAGCAGTGCAGCCCTCAATTTGGGGGTGGCTCTGTCTTATGGATTTTCAGTTTGCCCAAGGTATATTCCCTAGACTGGACGTGCCCTTGGCTCTGTAGCTCTGTTGTTTACTTGTTTTAGGGAACACAATGCACTCCTCCAGTGAGGCAGTTGGCAACTTACATCCCGCCCATCAGCATAACAAGGCTCCCTGTTCTCCAGGGCCTGTCTTGCCTTTCTGGTTTTTACACATTTTGTGGATGTCCCTTTTGACCGGTGGGAAGTGATACTTCTTTGTAGTGCAGATTTGCATTGCCCGCTTGCTTGCTTGGCCAAAAAGGGCGTATGCGTTTTCTCCTGAATATATTCAGGAGAAAACGCATACGCCCTTTTTGGCCAAGTGCATCATTGTCGAAGTTGTGCCCCTCTTCCTGTGCTTTACAGGCGATTCCAACGTACCTCTTGAAATCTGTTTCCTGCTATTCTGCCTCGCTTTCAAGTCCGCCTCGTTGCCTTCCCTCAACAGATTTTTGGACGATAGTTGGCCTTGATTACTCTGCCAGTTTGTGAATTGCTGTGCCCCTGAGCTCCATTTTTCAACTCGTTTTTTGTGAGCTGAACGCAAGTCCAAACTTTTGGTTCAGGACCTATACTGGTTCCCGGTGGGTGGCTGAGACTTTGGTTCATTCTTCTTCCTGCCGGGAAATTAGAGTGGCATGTGCCCATCCAAATGCCTAACAGCTACTCTCTCATTGGTTCTCCCTCTTCCCTTTCATCCTCTGCCAAATTGGCAACCTGTGCGAACCAGGAGCTTAAAGGGGCTGTCTCTCCAAGTTGGGAGATTGATAGGAAAGCAGTTGGAAAGTCAAACCGGAGCACCAGGAGAGGGGCTCTTCGTTGAGTTTTAGAAACCTGTCGTATTCACAGTGTGTCCATTCTCTAGGTTTCCCGTACACGTTATAGCTGTAGTAATATTCCCTTCAACCTGGAGAGCTGGGACCCATGGAATGGGTGCCATGCATTATTGCTTTAAAGGGTCTGCATTTGCTCACCCAATCTCACCAATCCTCTCAGTCCCAAGTGTCCAGCCTTATGCCACATCCAGCTGTCATTGTAGATAGGGTCATTCCAGGTTGCATCAGAGACCCTGAAGGAATTGTAAAGAATTTCCCTGTTTCTTTGTTCTGTTTTTGAAATTCCTTTTTAGAGTGGGTTTGAGCTGATTCTCGCTGCCATGTTTTTGCCAGTCTAGACACACTTGATTCCCTTACGGAGACATATCAATACATAGGTTTTAAGATTCTTACTAGTCAGATCTATTCCTCTGCGGGAAATATGGGGTTTTGAGTCCCTTTCACTGAGGAAGGTGTAGGTCTTGTCTATTCCATAGTTGGTTTTTGGAACGGTACCTGTGCTTATATCAAACTCTGGTTTGATGCATCACCCCACCTCTCCTTCCCCCTTAAGCAGGCATAAGAGTGTTTTCTAAATGTGAGACTCTGTTCTCTTGCCTAACTCAGTTCATGTGTAGCCATGTTTACAGGATCATCCTAAGTGATATCTTATGATAAGTTTCTTTTCCTGTGTGACTTCTTTCACTTAGAATCATCGTACCTGAATCCACTCATTTTGCTGCTACTGGTCTTATGACATTGATTTCATGGCTGAGGGATATTCCATCGTACGTAAGTTCCACGATGTTTGGAACCATTTTTATATTTCCTGGGATATTTCAGGTGTACCCAGGTTGAGGTTCCTGTAAGCAGTGCAGCCCTCAATTTGGGGGTGGCTCTGTCTTATGGATTTTCAGTTTTCCCAAGGTATATTCCCTAGACTGGACGTGCCCTTGGCTCTGTAGCTCTGTTGTTTACTTGTTTTAGGGAACACAATGCACTCCTCCAGTGAGGCAGTTGGCAACTTACATCCCGCCCATCAGCATAACAAGGCTCCCTGTTCTCCAGGGCCTGTCTTGCCTTTCTGGTTTTTACACATTTTGTGGATGTCCCTTTTGACCGGTGGGAAGTGATACTTCTTTGTAGTGCAGATTTGCATTGCCCGCTTGCTTGCTTGGCCAAAAAGGGCGTATGCGTTTTCTCCTGAATATATTCAGGAGAAAACGCATACGCCCTTTTTGGCCAAGTGCATCATTGTCGAAGTTGTGCCCCTCTTCCTGTGCTTTACAGGCGATTCCAACGTACCTCTTGAAATCTCTTTCCTGCTATTCTGCCTCGCTTTCAAGTCCGCCTCGTTGCCTTCCCTCAACAGATTTTTGGACGATAGTTGGCCTTGATTACTCTGCCAGTTTGTGAATTGCTGTGCCCCTGAGCTCCATTTTTCAACTCGTTTTTTGTGAGCTGAACGCAAGTCCAAACTTTTGTTTCAGGACCTCTACTGGTTCCCGGTGGGTGGCTGAGACTTTGGTTCATTCTTCTTCCTGCCGGGAAATTAGAGTGACATGTGCCCATCCAAATGCCTAACAGCTACTCTCTCATTGGTTCTCCCTCTTCCCTTTCATCCTCTGCCAAATTGCCAACCTGTGCGAACCAGGAGCTTAAAGGGGCTGTCTCTCCAAGTTGGGAGATTGATAGGAAAGCAGTTGGAAAGTCAAACCGGAGCACCAGGAGAGGGGCTCTTCGTTGAGTTTTAGAAACCTGTCGTATTCACAGTGTGTCCATTCTCTAGGTTTCCCGTACACGTTATAGCTGTAGTAATATTCCCTTCAACCTGGAGAGCTGGGACCCATGGAATGGGTGCCATGCATTATTGCTTTAAAGGGTCTGCATTTGCTCACCCAATCTCACCAATCCTCTCAGTCCCAAGTGTCCAGCCTTATGCCACATCCAGCTGTCATTGTAGATAGGGTCATTCCAGGTTGCATCAGAGACCCTGAAGGAATTGTAAAGAATTTCCCTGTTTCTTTGTTCTGTTTTTGAAATTCCTTTTTAGAGTGGGTTTGAGCTGATTCTCGCTGCCCTCTTTATGCCAGTCTAGACACACTTGATTCCCTTACGGAGACATATCAATACATAGGTTTTAAGATTCTTACTAGTCAGATCTATTCCTCTGCGGGAAATATGGGGTTTTGAGTCCCTTTCACTGAGGAAGGTGTAGGTCTTGTCTATTCCATAGTTGGTTTTTGGAACGGTACCTGTGCTTATATCAAACTCTGGTTTGATGCATCACCCCACCTCTCCTTCCCCCTTAAGCAGGCATAAGAGTGTTTTCTAAATGTGAGACTCTGTTCTCTTGCCTAACTCAGTTCATGTGTAGCCATGTTTACAGGATCATCCTAAGTGATATCTTATGATAAGTTTCTTTTCCTGTGTGACTTCTTTCACTTAGAATCATCGTACCTGAATCCACTCATTTTGCTGCTACTGGTCTTATGACATTGATTTCATGGCTGAGGGATATTCCATCGTACGTAAGTTCCACGATGTTTGGAACCATTTTTATATTTCCTGGGATATTTCAGGTGTACCCAGGTTGAGGTTCCTGTAAGCAGTGCAGCCCTCAATTTGGGGGTGGCTCTGTCTTATGGATTTTCAGTTTTCCCAAGGTATATTCCCTAGACTGGACGTGCCCTTGGCTCTGTAGCTCTGTTGTTTACTTGTTTTAGGGAACACAATGCACTCCTCCAGTGAGGCAGTTGGCAACTTACATCCCGCCCATCAGCATAACAAGGCTCCCTGTTCTCCAGGGCCTGTCTTGCCTTTCTGGTTTTTACACATTTTGTGGATGTCCCTTTTGACCGGTGGGAAGTGATACTTCTTTGTAGTGCAGATTTGCATTGCCCGCTTGCTTGCTTGGCCAAAAAGGGCGTATGCGTTTTCTCCTGAATATATTCAGGAGAAAACGCATACGCCCTTTTTGGCCAAGTGCATCATTGTCGAAGTTGTGCCCCTCTTCCTGTGCTTTACAGGCGATTCCAACGTACCTCTTGAAATCTCTTTCCTGCTATTCTGCCTCGCTTTCAAGTCCGCCTCGTTGCCTTCCCTCAACAGATTTTTGGACGATAGTTGGCCTTGATTACTCTGCCAGTTTGTGAATTGCTGTGCCCCTGAGCTCCATTTTTCAACTCGTTTTTTGTGAGCTGAACGCAAGTCCAAACTTTTGTTTCAGGACCTCTACTGGTTCCCGGTGGGTGGCTGAGACTTTGGTTCATTCTTCTTCCTGCCGGGAAATTAGAGTGACATGTGCCCATCCAAATGCCTAACAGCTACTCTCTCATTGGTTCTCCCTCTTCCCTTTCATCCTCTGCCAAATTGGCAACCTGTGCGAACCAGGAGCTTAAAGGGGCTGTCTCTCCAAGTTGGGAGATTGATAGGAAAGCAGTTGGAAAGTCAAACCGGAGCACCAGGAGAGGGACTCTTCGTTGAGTTTTAGAAACCTTTCGTATTCACAGTGTGTCCATTCTCTAGGTTTCCCGTACATGTTATAGCTGTAGTAATATTCCCTTCAACCTGGAGAGCTGGGACCCTTGGAATGGGTGCCATGCGTTATTGCTTTAAAGGGTCTGCATTTGCTCACCCAATCTCACCAATCCTCTCAGTCCCAAGTGTCCAGCCTTATGCCACATCCAGCTGTCATTGTAGATAGGGTCATTCCAGGTTGCATCAGAGACCCTGAAGGAATTGTAAAGAATTTCCCTGTTTCTTTGTTCTGTTTCTGAAATTCCTTTTTAGAGTGGGTTTGAGCTGATTCTCGCTGCCCTGTTTATGCCAGTCTAGACACACTTGATTCCCTTACGGAGACATATCAATACATAGGTTTTAAGATTCTTACTAGTCAGATCTATTCCTCTGCGGGAAATATGGGGTTTTGAGTCCCTTTCACTGAGGAAGGTGTAGGTCTTGTCTATTCCATAGTTGGTTTTTGGAACGGTACCTGTGCTTATATCAAACTCTGGTTTGATGCATCACCCCACCTCTCCTTCCCCCTTAAGCAGGCATAAGAGTGTTTTCTAAATGTGAGATTCTGTTCTCTTGCCTAACTCAGTTCATGTGTAGCCATGTTTACAGGATCATCCTAAGTGATATCTTATGATAAGTTTCTTTTCCTGTGTGACTTCTTTCACTTAGAATCATCGTACCTGAATCCACTCATTTTGCTGCTACTGGTCTTATGACATTGATTTCATGGCTGAGGGATATTCCATCGTACGTAAGTTCCACGATGTTTGGAACCATTTTTATATTTCCTGGGATATTTCAGGTGTACCCAGGTTGAGGTTCCTGTAAGCAGTGCAGCCCTCAATTTGGGGGTGGCTCTGTCTTATGGATTTTCAGTTTTCCCAAGGTATATTCCCTAGACTGGACGTGCCCTTGGCTCTGTAGCTCTGTTGTTTACTTGTTTTAGGGAACACAATGCACTCCTCCAGTGAGGCAGTTGGCAACTTACATCCCGCCCATCAGCATAACAAGGCTCCCTGTTCTCCAGGGCCTGTCTTGCCTTTCTGGTTTTTACACATTTTGTGGATGTCCCTTTTGACCGGTGGGAAGTGATACTTCTTTGTAGTGCAGATTTGCATTGCCCGCTTGCTTGCTTGGCCAAAAAGGGCGTATGCGTTTTCTCCTGAATATATTCAGGAGAAAACGCATACGCCCTTTTTGGCCAAGTGCATCATTGTCGAAGTTGTGCCCCTCTTCCTGTGCTTTACAGGCGATTCCAACGTACCTCTTGAAATCTCTTTCCTGCTATTCTGCCTCGCTTTCAAGTCCGCCTCATTGCCTTCCCTCAACAGATTTTTGGACGATAGTTGGCCTTGATTACTCTGCCAGTTTGTGAATTGCTGTGCCCCTGAGCTCCATTTTTCAACTCGTTTTTTGTGAGCTGAACGCAAGTCCAAACTTTTGGTTCAGGACCTATACTGGTTCCCGGTGGGTGGCTGAGACTTTGGTTCATTCTTCTTCCTGCCGGGAAATTAGAGTGGCATGTGCCCATCCAAATGCCTAACAGCTACTCTCTCATTGGTTCTCCCTCTTCCCTTTCATCCTCTGCCAAATTGGCAACCTGTGCGAACCAGGAGCTTAAAGGGGCTGTCTCTCCAAGTTGGGAGATTGATAGGAAAGCAGTTGGAAAGTCAAACCGGAGCACCAGGAGAGGGGCTCTTCGTTGAGTTTTAGAAACCTGTCGTATTCACAGTGTGTCCATTCTCTAGGTTTCCCGTACACGTTATAGCTGTAGTAATATTCCCTTCAACCTGGAGAGCTGGGACCCTTGGAATGGGTGCCATGCATTATTGCTTTAAAGGGTCTGCATTTGCTCACCCAATCTCACCAATCCTCTCAGTCCCAAGTGTCCAGCCTTATGCCACATCCAGCTGTCATTGTAGATAGGGTCATTCCAGGTTGCATCAGAGACCCTGAAGGAATTGTAAAGAATTTCCCTGTTTCTTTGTTCTGTTTTTGAAATTCCTTTTTAGAGTGGGTTTGAGCTGATTCTCGCTGCCATGTTTTTGCCAGTCTAGACACACTTGATTCCCTTACGGAGACATATCAATACATAGGTTTTAAGATTCTTACTAGTCAGATCTATTCCTCTGCGGGAAATATGGGGTTTTGAGTCCCTTTCACTGAGGAAGGTGTAGGTCTTGTCTATTCCATAGTTGGTTTTTGGAACGGTACCTGTGCTTATATCAAACTCTGGTTTGATGCATCACCCCACCTCTCCTTCCCCCTTAAGCAGGCATAAGAGTGTTTTCTAAATGTGAGACTCTGTTCTCTTGCCTAACTCAGTTCATGTGTAGCCATGTTTACAGGATCATCCTAAGTGATATCTTATGATAAGTTTCTTTTCCTGTGTGACTTCTTTCACTTAGAATCATCGTACCTGAATCCACTCATTTTGCTGCTACTGGTCTTATGACATTGATTTCATGGCTGAGGGATATTCCATCGTACGTAAGTTCCACGATGTTTGGAACCATTTTTATATTTCCTGGGATATTTCAGGTGTACCCAGGTTGAGGTTCCTGTAAGCAGTGCAGCCCTCAATTTGGGGGTGGCTCTGTCTTATGGATTTTCAGTTTTCCCAAGGTATATTCCCTAGACTGGACGTGCCCTTGGCTCTGTAGCTCTGTTGTTTACTTGTTTTAGGGAACACAATGCACTCCTCCAGTGAGGCAGTTGGCAACTTACATCCCGCCCATCAGCATAACAAGGCTCCCTGTTCTCCAGGGCCTGTCTTGCCTTTCTGGTTTTTACACATTTTGTGGATGTCCCTTTTGACCGGTGGGAAGTGATACTTCTTTGTAGTGCAGATTTGCATTGCCCGCTTGCTTGCTTGGCCAAAAAGGGCGTATGCGTTTTCTCCTGAATATATTCAGGAGAAAACGCATACGCCCTTTTTGGCCAAGTGCATCATTGTCGAAGTTGTGCCCCTCTTCCTGTGCTTTACAGGCGATTCCAACGTACCTCTTGAAATCTCTTTCCTGCTATTCTGCCTCGCTTTCAAGTCCGCCTCGTTGCCTTCCCTCAACAGATTTTTGGACGATAGTTGGCCTTGATTACTCTGCCAGTTTGTGAATTGCTGTGCCCCTGAGCTCCATTTTTCAACTCGTTTTTTGTGAGCTGAACGCAAGTCCAAACTTTTGGTTCAGGACCTCTACTGGTTCCCGGTGGGTGGCTGAGACTTTGGTTCATTCTTCTTCCTGCCGGGAAATTAGAGTGACATGTGCCCATCCAAATGCCTAACAGCTACTCTCTCATTGGTTCTCCCTCTTCCCTTTCATCCTCTGCCAAATTGGCAACCTGTGCGAACCAGGAGCTTAAAGGGGCTGTCTCTCCAAGTTGGGAGATTGATAGGAAAGCAGTTGGAAAGTCAAACCGGAGCACCAGGAGAGGGGCTCTTCGTTGAGTTTTAGAAACCTGTCGTATTCACAGTGTGTCCATTCTCTAGGTTTCCCGTACACGTTATAGCTGTAGTAATATTCCCTTCAACCTGGAGAGCTGGGACCCATGGAATGGGTGCCATGCATTATTGCTTTAAAGGGTCTGCATTTGCTCACCCAATCTCACCAATCCTCTCAGTCCCAAGTGTCCAGCCTTATGCCACATCCAGCTGTCATTGTAGATAGGGTCATTCCAGGTTGCATCAGAGACCCTGAAGGAATTGTAAAGAATTTCCCTGTTTCTTTGTTCTGTTTTTGAAATTCCTTTTTAGAGTGGGTTTGAGCTGATTCTCGCTGCCCTCTTTATGCCAGTCTAGACACACTTGATTCCCTTACGGAGACATATCAATACATAGGTTTTAAGATTCTTACTAGTCAGATCTATTCCTCTGCGGGAAATATGGGGTTTTGAGTCCCTTTCACTGAGGAAGGTGTAGGTCTTGTCTATTCCATAGTTGGTTTTTGGAACGGTACCTGTGTTTATATCAAACTCTGGTTTGATGCATCACCCCACCTCTCCTTCCCCCTTAAGCAGGCATAAGAGTGTTTTCTAAATGTGAGACTCTGTTCTCTTGCCTAACTCAGTTCATGTGTAGCCATGTTTACAGGATCTTCCTAAGTGATATCTTATGATAAGTTTCTTTTTCTGTGTGACTTCTTTCACTTAGAATCATCGTACCTGAATCCACTCATTTTGCTGCTACTGGTCTTATGACATTGATTTCATGGCTGAGGGATATTCCATCGTACGTAAGTTCCACGATGTTTGGAACCATTTTTATATTTCCTGGGATATTTCAGGTGTACCCAGGTTGAGGTTCCTGTAAGCAGTGCAGCCCTCAATTTGGGGGTGGCTCTGTCTTATGGATTTTCAGTTTTCCCAAGGTATATTCCCTAGACTGGACGTGCCCTTGGCTCTGTAGCTCTGTTGTTTACTTGTTTTAGGGAACACAATGCACTCCTCCAGTGAGGCAGTTGGCAACTTACATCCCGCCCATCAGCATAACAAGGCTCCCTGTTCTCCAGGGCCTGTCTTGCCTTTCTGGTTTTTACACATTTTGTGGATGTCCCTTTTGACCGGTGGGAAGTGATACTTCTTTGTAGTGCAGATTTGCATTGCCCGCTTGCTTGCTTGGCCAAAAAGGGCGTATGCGTTTTCTCCTGAATATATTCAGGAGAAAACGCATACGCCCTTTTTGGCCAAGTGCATCATTGTCGAAGTTGTGCCCCTCTTCCTGTGCTTTACAGGCGATTCCAACGTACCTCTTGAAATCTGTTTCCTGCTATTCTGCCTCGCTTTCAAGTCCGCCTCGTTGCCTTCCCTCAACAGATTTTTGGACGATAGTTGGCCTTGATTACTCTGCCAGTTTGTGAATTGCTGTGCCCCTGAGCTCCATTTTTCAACTCGTTTTTTGTGAGCTGAACGCAAGTCCAAACTTTTGGTTCAGGACCTATACTGGTTCCCGGTGGGTGGCTGAGACTTTGGTTCATTCTTCTTCCTGCCGGGAAATTAGAGTGGCATGTGCCCATCCAAATGCCTAACAGCTACTCTCTCATTGGTTCTCCCTCTTCCCTTTCATCCTCTGCCAAATTGGCAACCTGTGCGAACCAGGAGCTTAAAGGGGCTGTCTCTCCAAGTTGGGAGATTGATAGGAAAGCAGTTGGAAAGTCAAACCGGAGCACCAGGAGAGGGGCTCTTCGTTGAGTTTTAGAAACCTGTCGTATTCACAGTGTGTCCATTCTCTAGGTTTCCCGTACACGTTATAGCTGTAGTAATATTCCCTTCAACCTGGAGAGCTGGGACCCTTGGAATGGGTGCCATGCATTATTGCTTTAAAGGGTCTGCATTTGCTCACCCAATCTCACCAATCCTCTCAGTCCCAAGTGTCCAGCCTTATGCCACATCCAGCTGTCATTGTAGATAGGGTCATTCCAGGTTGCATCAGAGACCCTGAAGGAATTGTAAAGAATTTCCCTGTTTCTTTGTTCTGTTTTTGAAATTCCTTTTTAGAGTGGGTTTGAGCTGATTCTCGCTGCCATGTTTTTGCCAGTCTAGACACACTTGATTCCCTTACGGAGACATATCAATACATAGGTTTTAAGATTCTTACTAGTCAGATCTATTCCTCTGCGGGAAATATGGGGTTTTGAGTCCCTTTCACTGAGGAAGGTGTAGGTCTTGTCTATTCCATAGTTGGTTTTTGGAACGGTACCTGTGCTTATATCAAACTCTGGTTTGATGCATCACCCCACCTCTCCTTCCCCCTTAAGCAGGCATAAGAGTGTTTTCTAAATGTGAGACTCTGTTCTCTTGCCTAACTCAGTTCATGTGTAGCCATGTTTACAGGATCATCCTAAGTGATATCTTATGATAAGTTTCTTTTCCTGTGTGACTTCTTTCACTTAGAATCATCGTACCTGAATCCACTCATTTTGCTGCTACTGGTCTTATGACATTGATTTCATGGCTGAGGGATATTCCATCGTACGTAAGTTCCACGATGTTTGGAACCATTTTTATATTTCCTGGGATATTTCAGGTGTACCCAGGTTGAGGTTCCTGTAAGCAGTGCAGCCCTCAATTTGGGGGTGGCTCTGTCTTATGGATTTTCAGTTTTCCCAAGGTATATTCCCTAGACTGGACGTGCCCTTGGCTCTGTAGCTCTGTTGTTTACTTGTTTTAGGGAACACAATGCACTCCTCCAGTGAGGCAGTTGGCAACTTACATCCCGCCCATCAGCATAACAAGGCTCCCTGTTCTCCAGGGCCTGTCTTGCCTTTCTGGTTTTTACACATTTTGTGGATGTCCCTTTTGACCGGTGGGAAGTGATACTTCTTTGTAGTGCAGATTTGCATTGCCCGCTTGCTTGCTTGGCCAAAAAGGGCGTATGCGTTTTCTCCTGAATATATTCAGGAGAAAACGCATACGCCCTTTTTGGCCAAGTGCATCATTGTCGAAGTTGTGCCCCTCTTCCTGTGCTTTACAGGCGATTCCAACGTACCTCTTGAAATCTCTTTCCTGCTATTCTGCCTCGCTTTCAAGTCCGCCTCATTGCCTTCCCTCAACAGATTTTTGGACGATAGTTGGCCTTGATTACTCTGCCAGTTTGTGAATTGCTGTGCCCCTGAGCTCCATTTTTCAACTCGTTTTTTGTGAGCTGAACGCAAGTCCAAACTTTTGGTTCAGGACCTATACTGGTTCCCGGTGGGTGGCTGAGACTTTGGTTCATTCTTCTTCCTGCCGGGAAATTAGAGTGGCATGTGCCCATCCAAATGCCTAACAGCTACTCTCTCATTGGTTCTCCCTCTTCCCTTTCATCCTCTGCCAAATTGGCAACCTGTGCGAACCAGGAGCTTAAAGGGGCTGTCTCTCCAAGTTGGGAGATTGATAGGAAAGCAGTTGGAAAGTCAAACCGGAGCACCAGGAGAGGGGCTCTTCGTTGAGTTTTAGAAACCTGTCGTATTCACAGTGTGTCCATTCTCTAGGTTTCCCGTACACGTTATAGCTGTAGTAATATTCCCTTCAACCTGGAGAGCTGGGACCCTTGGAATGGGTGCCATGCATTATTGCTTTAAAGGGTCTGCATTTGCTCACCCAATCTCACCAATCCTCTCAGTCCCAAGTGTCCAGCCTTATGCCACATCCAGCTGTCATTGTAGATAGGGTCATTCCAGGTTGCATCAGAGACCCTGAAGGAATTGTAAAGAATTTCCCTGTTTCTTTGTTCTGTTTTTGAAATTCCTTTTTAGAGTGGGTTTGAGCTGATTCTCGCTGCCATGTTTTTGCCAGTCTAGACACACTTGATTCCCTTACGGAGACATATCAATACATAGGTTTTAAGATTCTTACTAGTCAGATCTATTCCTCTGCGGGAAATATGGGGTTTTGAGTCCCTTTCACTGAGGAAGGTGTAGGTCTTGTCTATTCCATAGTTGGTTTTTGGAACGGTACCTGTGCTTATATCAAACTCTGGTTTGATGCATCACCCCACCTCTCCTTCCCCCTTAAGCAGGCATAAGAGTGTTTTCTAAATGTGAGACTCTGTTCTCTTGCCTAACTCAGTTCATGTGTAGCCATGTTTACAGGATCATCCTAAGTGATATCTTATGATAAGTTTCTTTTCCTGTGTGACTTCTTTCACTTAGAATCATCGTACCTGAATCCACTCATTTTGCTGCTACTGGTCTTATGACATTGATTTCATGGCTGAGGGATATTCCATCGTACGTAAGTTCCACGATGTTTGGAACCATTTTTATATTTCCTGGGATATTTCAGGTGTACCCAGGTTGAGGTTCCTGTAAGCAGTGCAGCCCTCAATTTGGGGGTGGCTCTGTCTTATGGATTTTCAGTTTTCCCAAGGTATATTCCCTAGACTGGACGTGCCCTTGGCTCTGTAGCTCTGTTGTTTACTTGTTTTAGGGAACACAATGCACTCCTCCAGTGAGGCAGTTGGCAACTTACATCCCGCCCATCAGCATAACAAGGCTCCCTGTTCTCCAGGGCCTGTCTTGCCTTTCTGGTTTTTACACATTTTGTGGATGTCCCTTTTGACCGGTGGGAAGTGATACTTCTTTGTAGTGCAGATTTGCATTGCCCGCTTGCTTGCTTGGCCAAAAAGGGCGTATGCGTTTTCTCCTGAATATATTCAGGAGAAAACGCATACGCCCTTTTTGGCCAAGTGCATCATTGTCGAAGTTGTGCCCCTCTTCCTGTGCTTTACAGGCGATTCCAACGTACCTCTTGAAATCTCTTTCCTGCTATTCTGCCTCGCTTTCAAGTCCGCCTCGTTGCCTTCCCTCAACAGATTTTTGGACGATAGTTGGCCTTGATTACTCTGCCAGTTTGTGAATTGCTGTGCCCCTGAGCTCCATTTTTCAACTCGTTTTTTGTGAGCTGAACGCAAGTCCAAACTTTTGGTTCAGGACCTATACTGGTTCCCGGTGGGTGGCTGAGACTTTGGTTCATTCTTCTTCCTGCCGGGAAATTAGAGTGACATGTGCCCATCCAAATGCCTAACAGCTACTCTCTCATTGGTTCTCCCTCTTCCCTTTCATCCTCTGCCAAATTGGCAACCTGTGCGAACCAGGAGCTTAAAGGGGCTGTCTCTCCAAGTTGGGAGATTGATAGGAAAGCAGTTGGAAAGTCAAACCGGAGCACCAGGAGAGGGGCTCTTCGTTGAGTTTTAGAAACCTGTCGTATTCACAGTGTGTCCATTCTCTAGGTTTCCCGTACACGTTATAGCTGTAGTAATATTCCCTTCAACCTGGAGAGCTGGGACCCATGGAATGGGTGCCATGCATTATTGCTTTAAAGGGTCTGCATTTGCTCACCCAATCTCACCAATCCTCTCAGTCCCAAGTGTCCAGCCTTATGCCACATCCAGCTGTCATTGTAGATAGGGTCATTCCAGGTTGCATCAGAGACCCTGAAGGAATTGTAAAGAATTTCCCTGTTTCTTTGTTCTGTTTTTGAAATTCCTTTTTAGAGTGGGTTTGAGCTGATTCTCGCTGCCCTCTTTATGCCAGTCTAGACACACTTGATTCCCTTACGGAGACATATCAATACATAGGTTTTAAGATTCTTACTAGTCAGATCTATTCCTCTGCGGGAAATATGGGGTTTTGAGTCCCTTTCACTGAGGAAGGTGTAGGTCTTGTCTATTCCATAGTTGGTTTTTGGAACGGTACCTGTGTTTATATCAAACTCTGGTTTGATGCATCACCCCACCTCTCCTTCCCCCTTAAGCAGGCATAAGAGTGTTTTCTAAATGTGAGACTCTGTTCTCTTGCCTAACTCAGTTCATGTGTAGCCATGTTTACAGGATCTTCCTAAGTGATATCTTATGATAAGTTTCTTTTTCTGTGTGACTTCTTTCACTTAGAATCATCGTACCTGAATCCACTCATTTTGCTGCTACTGGTCTTATGACATTGATTTCATGGCTGAGGGATATTCCATCGTACGTAAGTTCCACGATGTTTGGAACCATTTTTATATTTCCTGGGATATTTCAGGTGTACCCAGGTTGAGGTTCCTGTAAGCAGTGCAGCCCTCAATTTGGGGGTGGCTCTGTCTTATGGATTTTCAGTTTTCCCAAGGTATATTCCCTAGACTGGACGTGCCCTTGGCTCTGTAGCTCTGTTGTTTACTTGTTTTAGGGAACACAATGCACTCCTCCAGTGAGGCAGTTGGCAACTTACATCCCGCCCATCAGCATAACAAGGCTCCCTGTTCTCCAGGGCCTGTCTTGCCTTTCTGGTTTTTACACATTTTGTGGATGTCCCTTTTGACCGGTGGGAAGTGATACTTCTTTGTAGTGCAGATTTGCATTGCCCGCTTGCTTGCTTGGCCAAAAAGGGCGTATGCGTTTTCTCCTGAATATATTCAGGAGAAAACGCATACGCCCTTTTTGGCCAAGTGCATCATTGTCGAAGTTGTGCCCCTCTTCCTGTGCTTTACAGGCGATTCCAACGTACCTCTTGAAATCTGTTTCCTGCTATTCTGCCTCGCTTTCAAGTCCGCCTCGTTGCCTTCCCTCAACAGATTTTTGGACGATAGTTGGCCTTGATTACTCTGCCAGTTTGTGAATTGCTGTGCCCCTGAGCTCCATTTTTCAACTCGTTTTTTGTGAGCTGAACGCAAGTCCAAACTTTTGGTTCAGGACCTATACTGGTTCCCGGTGGGTGGCTGAGACTTTGGTTCATTCTTCTTCCTGCCGGGAAATTAGAGTGGCATGTGCCCATCCAAATGCCTAACAGCTACTCTCTCATTGGTTCTCCCTCTTCCCTTTCATCCTCTGCCAAATTGGCAACCTGTGCGAACCAGGAGCTTAAAGGGGCTGTCTCTCCAAGTTGGGAGATTGATAGGAAAGCAGTTGGAAAGTCAAACCGGAGCACCAGGAGAGGGGCTCTTCGTTGAGTTTTAGAAACCTGTCGTATTCACAGTGTGTCCATTCTCTAGGTTTCCCGTACACGTTATAGCTGTAGTAATATTCCCTTCAACCTGGAGAGCTGGGACCCTTGGAATGGGTGCCATGCATTATTGCTTTAAAGGGTCTGCATTTGCTCACCCAATCTCACCAATCCTCTCAGTCCCAAGTGTCCAGCCTTATGCCACATCCAGCTGTCATTGTAGATAGGGTCATTCCAGGTTGCATCAGAGACCCTGAAGGAATTGTAAAGAATTTCCCTGTTTCTTTGTTCTGTTTTTGAAATTCCTTTTTAGAGTGGGTTTGAGCTGATTCTCGCTGCCATGTTTTTGCCAGTCTAGACACACTTGATTCCCTTACGGAGACATATCAATACATAGGTTTTAAGATTCTTACTAGTCAGATCTATTCCTCTGCGGGAAATATGGGGTTTTGAGTCCCTTTCACTGAGGAAGGTGTAGGTCTTGTCTATTCCATAGTTGGTTTTTGGAACGGTACCTGTGCTTATATCAAACTCTGGTTTGATGCATCACCCCACCTCTCCTTCCCCCTTAAGCAGGCATAAGAGTGTTTTCTAAATGTGAGACTCTGTTCTCTTGCCTAACTCAGTTCATGTGTAGCCATGTTTACAGGATCATCCTAAGTGATATCTTATGATAAGTTTCTTTTCCTGTGTGACTTCTTTCACTTAGAATCATCGTACCTGAATCCACTCATTTTGCTGCTACTGGTCTTATGACATTGATTTCATGGCTGAGGGATATTCCATCGTACGTAAGTTCCACGATGTTTGGAACCATTTTTATATTTCCTGGGATATTTCAGGTGTACCCAGGTTGAGGTTCCTGTAAGCAGTGCAGCCCTCAATTTGGGGGTGGCTCTGTCTTATGGATTTTCAGTTTTCCCAAGGTATATTCCCTAGACTGGACGTGCCCTTGGCTCTGTAGCTCTGTTGTTTACTTGTTTTAGGGAACACAATGCACTCCTCCAGTGAGGCAGTTGGCAACTTACATCCCGCCCATCAGCATAACAAGGCTCCCTGTTCTCCAGGGCCTGTCTTGCCTTTCTGGTTTTTACACATTTTGTGGATGTCCCTTTTGACCGGTGGGAAGTGATACTTCTTTGTAGTGCAGATTTGCATTGCCCGCTTGCTTGCTTGGCCAAAAAGGGCGTATGCGTTTTCTCCTGAATATATTCAGGAGAAAACGCATACGCCCTTTTTGGCCAAGTGCATCATTGTCGAAGTTGTGCCCCTCTTCCTGTGCTTTACAGGCGATTCCAACGTACCTCTTGAAATCTCTTTCCTGCTATTCTGCCTCGCTTTCAAGTCCGCCTCATTGCCTTCCCTCAACAGATTTTTGGACGATAGTTGGCCTTGATTACTCTTACAGTTTGTGAATTGCTGTGCCCCTGAGCTCCATTTTTCAACTCGTTTTTTGTGAGCTGAACGCAAGTCCAAACTTTTGGTTCAGGACCTATACTGGTTCCCGGTGGGTGGCTGAGACTTTGGTTCATTCTTCTTCCTGCCGGGAAATTAGAGTGGCATGTGCCCATCCAAATGCCTAACAGCTACTCTCTCATTGGTTCTCCCTCTTCCCTTTCATCCTCTGCCAAATTGGCAACCTGTGCGAACCAGGAGCTTAAAGGGGCTGTCTCTCCAAGTTGGGAGATTGATAGGAAAGCAGTTGGAAAGTCAAACCGGAGCACCAGGAGAGGGGCTCTTCGTTGAGTTTTAGAAACCTGTCGTATTCACAGTGTGTCCATTCTCTAGGTTTCCCGTACACGTTATAGCTGTAGTAATATTCCCTTCAACCTGGAGAGCTGGGACCCTTGGAATGGGTGCCATGCATTATTGCTTTAAAGGGTCTGCATTTGCTCACCCAATCTCACCAATCCTCTCAGTCCCAAGTGTCCAGCCTTATGCCACATCCAGCTGTCATTGTAGATAGGGTCATTCCAGGTTGCATCAGAGACCCTGAAGGAATTGTAAAGAATTTCCCTGTTTCTTTGTTCTGTTTTTGAAATTCCTTTTTAGAGTGGGTTTGAGCTGATTCTCGCTGCCATGTTTTTGCCAGTCTAGACACACTTGATTCCCTTACGGAGACATATCAATACATAGGTTTTAAGATTCTTACTAGTCAGATCTATTCCTCTGCGGGAAATATGGGGTTTTGAGTCCCTTTCACTGAGGAAGGTGTAGGTCTTGTCTATTCCATAGTTGGTTTTTGGAACGGTACCTGTGCTTATATCAAACTCTGGTTTGATGCATCACCCCACCTCTCCTTCCCCCTTAAGCAGGCATAAGAGTGTTTTCTAAATGTGAGACTCTGTTCTCTTGCCTAACTCAGTTCATGTGTAGCCATGTTTACAGGATCATCCTAAGTGATATCTTATGATAAGTTTCTTTTCCTGTGTGACTTCTTTCACTTAGAATCATCGTACCTGAATCCACTCATTTTGCTGCTACTGGTCTTATGACATTGATTTCATGGCTGAGGGATATTCCATCGTACGTAAGTTCCACGATGTTTGGAACCATTTTTATATTTCCTGGGATATTTCAGGTGTACCCAGGTTGAGGTTCCTGTAAGCAGTGCAGCCCTCAATTTGGGGGTGGCTCTGTCTTATGGATTTTCAGTTTTCCCAAGGTATATTCCCTAGACTGGACGTGCCCTTGGCTCTGTAGCTCTGTTGTTTACTTGTTTTAGGGAACACAATGCACTCCTCCAGTGAGGCAGTTGGCAACTTACATCCCGCCCATCAGCATAACAAGGCTCCCTGTTCTCCAGGGCCTGTCTTGCCTTTCTGGTTTTTACACATTTTGTGGATGTCCCTTTTGACCGGTGGGAAGTGATACTTCTTTGTAGTGCAGATTTGCATTGCCCGCTTGCTTGCTTGGCCAAAAAGGGCGTATGCGTTTTCTCCTGAATATATTCAGGAGAAAACGCATACGCCCTTTTTGGCCAAGTGCATCATTGTCGAAGTTGTGCCCCTCTTCCTGTGCTTTACAGGCGATTCCAACATACCTCTTGAAATCTCTTTCCTGCTATTCTGCCTCGCTTTCAAGTCCGCCTCATTGCCTTCCCTCAACAGATTTTTGGACGATAGTTGGCCTTGATTACTCTGCCAGTTTGTGAATTGCTGTGCCCCTGAGCTCCATTTTTCAACTCGTTTTTTGTGAGCTGAACGCAAGTCCAAACTTTTGGTTCAGGACCTATACTGGTTCCCGGTGGGTGGCTGAGACTTTGGTTCATTCTTCTTCCTGCCGGGAAATTAGAGTGGCATGTGCCCATCCAAATGCCTAACAGCTACTCTCTCATTGGTTCTCCCTCTTCCCTTTCATCCTCTGCCAAATTGGCAACCTGTGCGAACCAGGAGCTTAAAGGGGCTGTCTCTCCAAGTTGGGAGATTGATAGGAAAGCAGTTGGAAAGTCAAACCGGAGCACCAGGAGAGGGGCTCTTCGTTGAGTTTTAGAAACCTGTCGTATTCACAGTGTGTCCATTCTCTAGGTTTCCCGTACACGTTATAGCTGTAGTAATATTCCCTTCAACCTGGAGAGCTGGGACCCATGGAATGGGTGCCATGCATTATTGCTTTAAAGGGTCTGCATTTGCTCACCCAATCTCACCAATCCTCTCAGTCCCAAGTGTCCAGCCTTATGCCACATCCAGCTGTCATTGTAGATAGGGTCATTCCAGGTTGCATCAGAGACCCTGAAGGAATTGTAAAGAATTTCCCTGTTTCTTTGTTCTGTTTTTGAAATTCCTTTTTAGAGTGGGTTTGAGCTGATTCTCGCTGCCCTGTTTATGCCAGTCTAGACACACTTGATTCCCTTACGGAGACATATCAATACATAGGTTTTAAGATTCTTACTAGTCAGATCTATTCCTCTGTGGGAAATATGGGGTTTTGAGTCCCTTTCACTGAGGAAGGTGTAGGTCTTGTCTATTCCATAGTTGGTTTTTGGAACGGTACCTGTGTTTATATCAAACTCTGGTTTGATGCATCACCCCACCTCTCCTTCCCCCTTAAGCAGGCATAAGAGTGTTTTCTAAATGTGAGACTCTGTTCTCTTGCCTAACTCAGTTCATGTGTAGCCATGTTTACAGGATCTTCCTAAGTGATATCTTATGATAAGTTTCTTTTTCTGTGTGACTTCTTTCACTTAGAATCATCGTACCTGAATCCACTCATTTTGCTGCTACTGGTCTTATGACATTGATTTCATGGCTGAGGGATATTCCATCGTACGTAAGTTCCACGATGTTTGGAACCATTTTTATATTTCCTGGGATATTTCAGGTGTACCCAGGTTGAGGTTCCTGTAAGCAGTGCAGCCCTCAATTTGGGGGTGGCTCTGTCTTATGGATTTTCAGTTTTCCCAAGGTATATTCCCTAGACTGGACGTGCCCTTGGCTCTGTAGCTCTGTTGTTTACTTGTTTTAGGGAACACAATGCACTCCTCCAGTGAGGCAGTTGGCAACTTACATCCCGCCCATCAGCATAACAAGGCTCCCTGTTCTCCAGGGCCTGTCTTGCCTTTCTGGTTTTTACACATTTTGTGGATGTCCCTTTTGACCGGTGGGAAGTGATACTTCTTTGTAGTGCAGATTTGCATTGCCCGCTTGCTTGCTTGGCCAAAAAGGGCGTATGCGTTTTCTCCTGAATATATTCAGGAGAAAACGCATACGCCCTTTTTGGCCAAGTGCATCATTGTCGAAGTTGTGCCCCTCTTCCTGTGCTTTACAGGCGATTCCAACGTACCTCTTGAAATCTCTTTCCTGCTATTCTGCCTCGCTTTCAAGTCCGCCTCGTTGCCTTCCCTCAACAGATTTTTGGACGATAGTTGGCCTTGATTACTCTGCCAGTTTGTGAATTGCTGTGCCCCTGAGCTCCATTTTTCAACTCGTTTTTTGTGAGCTGAACGCAAGTCCAAACTTTTGGTTCAGGACCTCTACTGGTTCCCGGTGGGTGGCTGAGACTTTGGTTCATTCTTCTTCCTGCCGGGAAATTAGGGTGACATGTGCCCATCCAAATGCCTAACAGCTACTCTCTCATTGGTTCTCCCTCTTCCCTTTCATCCTCTGCCAAATTGGCAACCTGTGCGAACCAGGAGCTTAAAGGGGCTGTCTCTCCAAGTTGGGAGATTGATAGGAAAGCAGTTGGAAAGTCAAACCGGAGCACCAGGAGAGGGGCTCTTCGTTGAGTTTTAGAAACCTGTCGTATTCACAGTGTGTCCATTCTCTAGGTTTCCCGTACACGTTAGAGCTGTAGTAATATTCCCTTCAACCTGGAGAGCTGGGACCCATGGAATGGGTGCCATGCATTATTGCTTTAAAGGGTCTGCATTTGCTCACCCAATCTCACCAATCCTCTCAGTCCCAAGTGTCCAGCCTTATGCCACATCCAGCTGTCATTGTAGATAGGGTCATTCCAGGTTGCATCAGAGACCCTGAAGGAATTGTAAAGAATTTCCCTGTTTCTTTGTTCTGTTTTTGAAATTCCTTTTTAGAGTGGGTTTGAGCTGATTCTCGCTGCCCTGTTTATGCCAGTCTAGACACACTTGATTCCCTTACGGAGACATATCAATACATAGGTTTTAAGATTCTTACTAGTCAGATCTATTCCTCTGTGGGAAATATGGGGTTTTGAGTCCCTTTCACTGAGGAAGGTGTAGGTCTTGTCTATTCCATAGTTGGTTTTTGGAACGGTACCTGTGTTTATATCAAACTCTGGTTTGATGCATCACCCCACCTCTCCTTCCCCCTTAAGCAGGCATAAGAGTGTTTTCTAAATGTGAGACTCTGTTCTCTTGCCTAACTCAGTTCATGTGTAGCCATGTTTACAGGATCTTCCTAAGTGATATCTTATGATAAGTTTCTTTTTCTGTGTGACTTCTTTCACTTAGAATCATCGTACCTGAATCCACTCATTTTGCTGCTACTGGTCTTATGACATTGATTTCATGGCTGAGGGATATTCCATCGTACGTAAGTTCCACGATGTTTGGAACCATTTTTATATTTCCTGGGATATTTCAGGTGTACCCAGGTTGAGGTTCCTGTAAGCAGTGCAGCCCTCAATTTGGGGGTGGCTCTGTCTTATGGATTTTCAGTTTTCCCAAGGTATATTCCCTAGACTGGACGTGCCCTTGGCTCTGTAGCTCTGTTGTTTACTTGTTTTAGGGAACACAATGCACTCCTCCAGTGAGGCAGTTGGCAACTTACATCCCGCCCATCAGCATAACAAGGCTCCCTGTTCTCCAGGGCCTGTCTTGCCTTTCTGGTTTTTACACATTTTGTGGATGTCCCTTTTGACCGGTGGGAAGTGATACTTCTTTGTAGTGCAGATTTGCATTGCCCGCTTGCTTGCTTGGCCAAAAAGGGCGTATGCGTTTTCTCCTGAATATATTCAGGAGAAAACGCATACGCCCTTTTTGGCCAAGTGCATCATTGTCGAAGTTGTGCCCCTCTTCCTGTGCTTTACAGGCGATTCCAACGTACCTCTTGAAATCTCTTTCCTGCTATTCTGCCTCGCTTTCAAGTCCGCCTCGTTGCCTTCCCTCAACAGATTTTTGGACGATAGTTGGCCTTGATTACTCTGCCAGTTTGTGAATTGCTGTGCCCCTGAGCTCCATTTTTCAACTCGTTTTTTGTGAGCTGAACGCAAGTCCAAACTTTTGGTTCAGGACCTCTACTGGTTCCCGGTGGGTGGCTGAGACTTTGGTTCATTCTTCTTCCTGCCGGGAAATTAGAGTGACATGTGCCCATCCAAATGCCTAACAGCTACTCTCTCATTGGTTCTCCCTCTTCCCTTTCATCCTCTGCCAAATTGGCAACCTGTGCGAACCAGGAGCTTAAAGGGGCTGTCTCTCCAAGTTGGGAGATTGATAGGAAAGCAGTTGGAAAGTCAAACCGGAGCACCAGGAGAGGGGCTCTTCGTTGAGTTTTAGAAACCTGTCGTATTCACAGTGTGTCCATTCTCTAGGTTTCCCGTACACGTTATAGCTGTAGTAATATTCCCTTCAACCTGGAGAGCTGGGACCCATGGAATGGGTGCCATGCATTATTGCTTGAAAGGGTCTGCATTTGCTCACCCAATCTCACCAATCCTCTCAGTCCCAAGTGTCCAGCCTTATGCCACATCCAGCTGTCATGGTAGATAGGGTCATTCCAGGTTGCATCAGAGACCCTGAAGGAATTGTAAAGAATTTCCCTGTTTCTTTGTTCTGTTTTTGAAATTCCTTTTTAGAGTGGGTTTGAGCTGATTCTCGCTGCCATGTTTTTGCCAGTCTAGACACACTTGATTCCCTTACGGAGACATATCAATACATAGGTTTTAAGATTCTTACTAGTCAGATCTATTCCTCTGCGGGAAATATGGGGTTTTGAGTCCCTTTCACTGAGGAAGGTGTAGGTCTTGTCTATTCCATAGTTGGTTTTTGGAACGGTACCTGTGCTTATATCAAACTCTGGTTTGATGCATCACCCCACCTCTCCTTCCCCCTTAAGCAGGCATAAGAGTGTTTTCTAAATGTGAGACTCTGTTCTCTTGCCTAACTCAGTTCATGTGTAGCCATGTTTACAGGATCATCCTAAGTGATATCTTATGATAAGTTTCTTTTCCTGTGTGACTTCTTTCACTTAGAATCATCGTACCTGAATCCACTCATTTTGCTGCTACTGGTCTTATGACATTGATTTCATGGCTGAGGGATATTCCATCGTACGTAAGTTCCACGATGTTTGGAACCATTTTTATATTTCCTGGGATATTTCAGGTGTACCCAGGTTGAGGTTCCTGTAAGCAGTGCAGCCCTCAATTTGGGGGTGGCTCTGTCTTATGGATTTTCAGTTTTCCCAAGGTATATTCCCTAGACTGGACGTGCCCTTGGCTCTGTAGCTCTGTTGTTTACTTGTTTTAGGGAACACAATGCACTCCTCCAGTGAGGCAGTTGGCAACTTACATCCCGCCCATCAGCATAACAAGGCTCCCTGTTCTCCAGGGCCTGTCTTGCCTTTCTGGTTTTTACACATTTTGTGGATGTCCCTTTTGACCAGTGGGAAGTGATACTTCTTTGTAGTGCAGATTTGCATTGCCCGCTTGCTTGCTTGGCCAAAAAGGGCGTATGCGTTTTCTCCTGAATATATTCAGGAGAAAACGCATACGCCCTTTTTGGCCAAGTGCATCATTGTCGAAGTTGTGCCCCTCTTCCTGTGCTTTACAGGCGATTCCAACGTACCTCTTGAAATCTCTTTCCTGCTATTCTGCCTCGCTTTCAAGTCCGCCTCGTTGCCTTCCCTCAACAGATTTTTGGACGATAGTTGGCCTTGATTACTCTGCCAGTTTGTGAATTGCTGTGCCCCTGAGCTCCATTTTTCAACTCGTTTTTTGTGAGCTGAACGCAAGTCCAAACTTTTGGTTCAGGACCTATACTGGTTCCCGGTGGGTGGCTGAGACTTTGGTTCATTCTTCTTCCTGCCGGGAAATTAGAGTGGCATTTGCCCATCCAAATGCCTAACAGCTACTCTCTCATTGGTTCTCCCTCTTCCCTTTCATCCTCTGCCAAATTGGCAACCTGTGCGAACCAGGAGCTTAAAGGGGCTGTCTCTCCAAGTTGGGAGATTGATAGGAAAGCAGTTGGAAAGTCAAACCGGAGCACCAGGAGAGGGGCTCTTCGTTGAGTTTTAGAAACCTGTCGTATTCACAGTGTGTCCATTCTCTAGGTTTCCCGTACACGTTATAGCTGTAGTAATATTCCCTTCAACCTGGAGAGCTGGGACCCATGGAATGGGTGCCATGCATTATTGCTTTAAAGGGTCTGCATTTGCTCACCCAATCTCACCAATCCTCTCAGTCCCAAGTGTCCAGCCTTATGCCACATCCAGCTGTCATTGTAGATAGGGTCATTCCAGGTTGCATCAGAGACCCTGAAGGAATTGTAAAGAATTTCCCTGTTTCTTTGTTCTGTTTTTGAAATTCCTTTTTAGAGTGGGTTTGAGCTGATTCTCGCTGCCATGTTTTTGCCAGTCTAGACACACTTGATTCCCTTACGGAGACATATCAATACATAGGTTTTAAGATTCTTACTAGTCAGATCTATTCCTCTGCGGGAAATATGGGGTTTTGAGTCCCTTTCACTGAGGAAGGTGTAGGTCTTGTCTATTCCATAGTTGGTTTTTGGAACGGTACCTGTGCTTATATCAAACTCTGGTTTGATGCATCACCCCACCTCTCCTTCCCCCTTAAGCAGGCATAAGAGTGTTTTCTAAATGTGAGACTCTGTTCTCTTGCCTAACTCAGTTCATGTGTAGCCATGTTTACAGGATCATCCTAAGTGATATCTTATGATAAGTTTCTTTTCCTGTGTGACTTCTTTCACTTAGAATCATCGTACCTGAATCCACTCATTTTGCTGCTACTGGTCTTATGACATTGATTTCATGGCTGAGGGATATTCCATCGTACGTAAGTTCCACGATGTTTGGAACCATTTTTATATTTCCTGGGATATTTCAGGTGTACCCAGGTTGAGGTTCCTGTAAGCAGTGCAGCCCTCAATTTGGGGGTGGCTCTGTCTTATGGATTTTCAGTTTTCCCAAGGTATATTCCCTAGACTGGACGTGCCCTTGGCTCTGTAGCTCTGTTGTTTACTTGTTTTAGGGAACACAATGCACTCCTCCAGTGAGGCAGTTGGCAACTTACATCCCGCCCATCAGCATAACAAGGCTCCCTGTTCTCCAGGGCCTGTCTTGCCTTTCTGGTTTTTACACATTTTGTGGATGTCCCTTTTGACCGGTGGGAAGTGATACTTCTTTGTAGTGCAGATTTGCATTGCCCGCTTGCTTGCTTGGCCAAAAAGGGCATATGCGTTTTCTCCTGAATATATTCAGGAGAAAACGCATACGCCCTTTTTGGCCAAGTGCATCATTGTCGAAGTTGTGCCCCTCTTCCTGTGCTTTACAGGCGATTCCAACGTACCTCTTGAAATCTCTTTCCTGCTATTCTGCCTCGCTTTCAAGTCCGCCTCGTTGCCTTCCCTCAACAGATTTTTGGACGATAGTTGGCCTTGATTACTCTGCCAGTTTGTGAATTGCTGTGCCCCTGAGCTCCATTTTTCAACTCGTTTTTTGTGAGCTGAACGCAAGTCCAAACTTTTGGTTCAGGACCTCTACTGGTTCCCGGTGGGTGGCTGAGACTTTGGTTCATTCTTCTTCCTGCCGGGAAATTAGAGTGGCATGTGCCCATCCAAATGCCTAACAGCTACTCTCTCATTGGTTCTCCCTCTTCCCTTTCATCCTCTGCCAAATTGGCAACCTGTGCGAACCAGGAGCTTAAAGGGGCTGTCTCTCCAAGTTGGGAGATTGATAGGAAAGCAGTTGGAAAGTCAAACCGGAGCACCAGGAGAGGGGCTCTTCGTTGAGTTTTAGAAACCTGTCGTATTCACAGTGTGTCCATTCTCTAGGTTTCCCGTACACGTTATAGCTGTAGTAATATTCCCTTCAACCTGGAGAGCTGGGACCCATGGAATGGGTGCCATGCGTTATTGCTTTAAAGGGTCTGCATTTGCTCACCCAATCTCACCAATCCTCTCAGTCCCAAGTGTCCAGCCTTATGCCACATCCAGCTGTCATTGTAGATAGGGTCATTCCAGGTTGCATCAGAGACCCTGAAGGAATTGTAAAGAATTTCCCTGTTTCTTTGTTCTGTTTTTGAAATTCCTTTTTAGAGTGGGTTTGAGCTGATTCTCGCTGCCATGTTTTTGCCAGTCTAGACACACTTGATTCCCTTACGGAGACATATCAATACATAGGTTTTAAGATTCTTACTAGTCAGATCTATTCCTCTGCGGGAAATATGGGGTTTTGAGTCCCTTTCACTGAGGAAGGTGTAGGTCTTGTCTATTCCATAGTTGGTTTTTGGAACGGTACCTGTGCTTATATCAAACTCTGGTTTGATGCATCACCCCACCTCTCCTTCCCCCTTAAGCAGGCATAAGAGTGTTTTCTAAATGTGAGACTCTGTTCTCTTGCCTAACTCAGTTCATGTGTAGCCATGTTTACAGGATCTTCCTAAGTGATATCTTATGATAAGTTTCTTTTTCTGTGTGACTTCTTTCACTTAGAATCATCGTACCTGAATCCACTCATTTTGCTGCTACTGGTCTTATGACATGGATTTCGTGGCTGAGGTATATTCCATCGTACGTAAGTTCCACGATGTTTGGAACCATTTTTATATTTCCTGGGATATTTCAGGTGTACCCAGGTTGAGGTTCCTGTAAGCAGTGCAGCCCTCAATTTGGGGGTGGCTCTGTCTTATGGATTTTCAGTTTTCCCAAGGTATATTCCCTAGACTGGACGTGCCCTTGGCTCTGTAGCTCTGTTGTTTACTTGTTTTAGGGAACACAATGCACTCCTCCAGTGAGGCAGTTGGCAACTTACATCCCGCCCATCAGCATAACAAGGCTCCCTGTTCTCCAGGGCCTGTCTTGCCTTTCTGGTTTTTACACATTTTGTGGATGTCCCTTTTGACCGGTGGGAAGTGATACTTCTTTGTAGTGCAGATTTGCATTGCCCGCTTGCTTGCTTGGCCAAAAAGGGCGTATGCGTTTTCTCCTGAATATATTCAGGAGAAAACGCATACGCCCTTTTTGGCCAAGTGCATCATTGTCGAAGTTGTGCCCCTCTTCCTGTGCTTTACAGGCGATTCCAACGTACCTCTTGAAATCTCTTTCCTGCTATTCTGCCTCGCTTTCAAGTCCGCCTCGTTGCCTTCCCTCAACAGATTTTTGGACGATAGTTGGCCTTGATTACTCTGCCAGTTTGTGAATTGCTGTGCCCCTGAGCTCCATTTTTCAACTCGTTTTTTGTGAGCTGAACGCAAGTCCAAACTTTTGGTTCAGGACCTCTACTGGTTCCCGGTGGGTGGCTGAGACTTTGGTTCATTCTTCTTCCTGCCGGGAAATTAGAGTGACATGTGCCCATCCAAATGCCTAACAGCTACTCTCTCATTGGTTCTCCCTCTTCCCTTTCATCCTCTGCCAAATTGGCAACCTGTGCGAACCAGGAGCTTAAAGGGGCTGTCTCTCCAAGTTGGGAGATTGATAGGAAAGCAGTTGGAAAGTCAAACCGGAGCACCAGGAGAGGGGCTCTTCGTTGAGTTTTAGAAACCTGTCGTATTCACAGTGTGTCCATTCTCTAGGTTTCCCGTACACGTTATAGCTGTAGTAATATTCCCTTCAACCTGGAGAGCTGGGACCCATGGAATGGGTGCCATGCATTATTGCTTTAAAGGGTCTGCATTTGCTCACCCAATCTCACCAATCCTCTCAGTCCCAAGTGTCCAGCCTTATGCCACATCCAGCTGTCACTGTAGATAGGGTCATTCCAGGTTGCATCAGAGACCCTGAAGGAATTGTAAAGAATTTCCCTGTTTCTTTGTTCTGTTTTTGAAATTCCTTTTTAGAGTGGGTTTGAGCTGATTCTCGCTGCCCTGTTTATGCCAGTCTAGACACACTTGATTCCCTTACGGAGACATATCAATACATAGGTTTTAAGATTCTTACTAGTCAGATCTATTCCTCTGCGGGAAATATGGGGTTTTGAGTCCCTTTCACTGAGGAAGGTGTAGGTCTTGTCTATTCCATAGTTGGTTTTTGGAACGGTACCTGTGTTTATATCAAACTCTGGTTTGATGCATCACCCCACCTCTCCTTCCCCCTTAAGCAGGCATAAGAGTGTTTTCTAAATGTGAGACTCTGTTCTCTTGCCTAACTCAGTTCATGTGTAGCCATGTTTACAGGATCTTCCTAAGTGATATCTTATGATAAGTTTCTTTTTCTGTGTGACTTCTTTCACTTAGAATCATCGTACCTGAATCCACTCATTTTGCTGCTACTGGTCTTATGACATTGATTTCATGGCTGAGGGATATTCCATCGTACGTAAGTTCCACGATGTTTGGAACCATTTTTATATTTCCTGGGATATTTCAGGTGTACCCAGGTTGAGGTTCCTGTAAGCAGTGCAGCCCTCAATTTGGGGGTGGCTCTGTCTTATGGATTTTCAGTTTTCCCAAGGTATATTCCCTAGACTGGACGTGCCCTTGGCTCTGTAGCTCTGTTGTTTACTTGTTTTAGGGAACACAATGCACTCCTCCAGTGACGCAGTTGGCAACTTACATCCCGCCCATCAGCATAACAAGGCTCCCTGTTCTCCAGGGCCTGTCTTGCCTTTCTGGTTTTTACACATTTTGTGGATGTCCCTTTTGACCGGTGGGAAGTGATACTTCTTTGTAGTGCAGATTTGCATTGCCCGCTTGCTTGCTTGGCCAAAAAGGGCGTATGCGTTTTCTCCTGAATATATTCAGGAGAAAACGCATACGCCCTTTTTGGCCAAGTGCATCATTGTCGAAGTTGTGCCCCTCTTCCTGTGCTTTACAGGCGATTCCAACGTACCTCTTGAAATCTCTTTCCTGCTATTCTGCCTCGCTTTCAAGTCCGCCTCGTTGCCTTCCCTCAACAGATTTTTGGACGATAGTTGGCCTTGATTACTCTGCCAGGTTGTGAATTGCTGTGCCCCTGAGCTCCATTTTTCAACTCGTTTTTTTGTGAGCTGAACGCAAGTCCAAACTTTTGGTTCAGGACCTATACTGGTTCCCGGTGGGTGGCTGAGACTTTGGTTCATTCTTCTTCCTGCCGGGAAATTAGAGTGACATGTGCCCATCCAAATGCCTAACAGCTACTCTCTCATTGGTTCTCCCTCTTCCCTTTCATCCTCTGCCAAATTGGCAACCTGTGCGAACCAGGAGCTTAAAGGGGCTGTCTCTCCAAGTTGGGAGATTGATAGGAAAGCAGTTGGAAAGTCAAACCGGAGCACCAGGAGAGGGGCTCTTGGTTGAGTTTTAGAAACCTTTTGTATTCACAGTGTGTCCATTCTCTAGGTTTCCCGTACATGTTATGGCTGTAGTAATATTCCCTTCAACCTGGAGAGCTGGGACCCATGGAATGGGTGCCATGCATTATTGCTTTAAAGGGTCTGCATTTGCTCACCCAATCTCACCAATCCTCTCAGTCCCAAGTGTCCAGCCTCATGCCACATCCAGCTGTCATTGTAGATAGGGTCATTCCAGGTTGCATCAGAGACCCTGAAGGAATTGTAAAGAATTTCCCTGTTTCTTTGTTCTGTTTTTGAAATTCCTTTTTAGAGTGGGTTAGGGCTGATTCTCGCTGCCATGTATATGCCAGTCTAGACACACTTGATTCCCTTACGGAGACATATCAATACATAGGTTTTAAGATTCTTACTAGTCAGATCTATTCCTCTGCGGGAAATATGGGGTTTTGAGTCCCTTTCACTGAGGAAGGTGTAGGTCTTGTCTATTCCATAGTTGGTTTTTGGAACGGTACCTGTGCTTATATCAAACTCTGGTTTGATGCATCACCCCACCTCTCCTTCCCCCTTAAGCAGGCATAAGAGTGTTTTCTAAATGTGAGACTCTGTTCTCTTGCCTAACTCAGTTCATGTGTAGCCATGTTTACAGGATCTTCCTAAGTGATATCTTATGATAAGTTTCTTTTTCTGTGTGACTTCTTTCACTTAGAATCATCGTACCTGAATCCACTCATTTTGCTGCTACTGGTCTTATGACATTGATTTCATGGCTGAGGGATATTCCATCGTACGTAAGTTCCACGATGTTTGGAACCATTTTTATATTTCCTGGGATATTTCAGGTGTACCCAGGTTGAGGTTCCTGTAAGCAGTGCAGCCCTCAATTTGGGGGTGGCTCTGTCTTATGGATTTTCAGTTTTCCCAAGGTATATTCCCTAGACTGGACGTGCCCTTGGCTCTGTAGCTCTGTTGTTTACTTGTTTTAGGGAACACAATGCACTCCTCCAGTGAGGCAGTTGGCAACTTACATCCCGCCCATCAGCATAACAAGGCTCCCTGTTCTCCAGGGCCTGCCTTGCCTTTCTGGTTTTTACAGATTTTGTGGATGTCCCTTTTGACCGGTGGGAAGTGATACTTCTTTGTAGTGCAGATTTGCATTGCCCGCTTGCTTGCTTGGCCAAAAAGGGCGTATGCGTTTTCTCCTGAATATATTCAGGAGAAAACGCATACGCCCTTTTTGGCCAAGTGCATCATTGTCGAAGTTGTGCCCCTCTTCCTGTGCTTTACAGGCGATTCCAACGTACCTCTTGAAATCTCTTTCCTGCTATTCTGCCTCGCTTTCAAGTCCGCCTCGTTGCCTTCCCTCAACAGATTTTTGGACGATAGTTGGCCTTGATTACTCTGCCACTTTGTGAATTGCTGTGCCCCTGAGCTCCATTTTTCAACTCGTTTTTTGTGAGCTGAACACAAGTCCAAACTTTTGGTTCAGGACCTATACTGGTTCCCGGTGGGTGGCTGAGACTTTGGTTAATTCTTCTTCCTGCCGGGAAATTAGAGTGACATGTGCCCATCCAAATGCCTAACAGCTACTCTCTCATTGGTTCTCCCTCTTCCCTTTCATCCTCTGCCAAATTGGCAACCTGTGCGAACCAGGAGCTTAAAGGGGCTGTCTCTCCAAGTTGGGAGATTGATAGGAAAGCTGTTGGAAAGTCAAACTGGAGCACCAGGAGAGGGGCTCTTGGTTGAGTTTTAGAAACCTTTCGTATTCACAGTGTGTCCATTCTCTAGGTTTCCCGTACACGTTATAGCTGTAGTAATATTCCCTTCAACCTGGAGAGCTGGGACCCATGGAATGGGTGCCATGCATTATTGCTTTAAAGGGTCTGCATTTGCTCACCCAATCTCACCAATCCTCTCAGTCCCAAGTGTCCAGCCTCATGCCACATCCAGCTGTCATTGTAGATAGGGTCATTCCAGGTTGCATCAGAGACCCTGAAGGAATTGTAAAGAATTTCCCTGTTTCTTTGTTCTGTTTTTGAAATTCCTTTTTAGAGTGGGTTTGAGCTGATTCTCGCTGCCATGTATATGCCAGTCTAGACACACTTGATTCCCTTACGGAGACATATCAATACATAGGTTTTAAGATTCTTACTAGTCAGATCTATTCCTCTGCGGGAAATATGGGGTTTTGAGTCCCTTTCACTGAGGAAGGTGTAGGTCTTGTCTATTCCATAGTTGGTTTTTGGAACGGTACCTGTGCTTATATCAAACTCTGGTTTGATGCATCACCCCACCTCTCCTTCCCCCTTAAGCAGGCATAAGAGTGTTTTCTAAATGTGAGACTCTGTTCTCTTGCCTAACTCAGTTCATGTGTAGCCATGTTTACAGGATCATCCTAAGTGATATCTTATGATAAGTTTCTTTTTCTGTGTGACTTCTTTCACTTAGAATCATCGTACCTGAATCCACTCATTGTGCTGCTACTGGTCTTATGACATTGATTTCATGGCTGAGGGATATTGCATCGTACGAAAGTTCCACGATGTTTGGAACCATTTTTATATTTCCTGGGATATTTCAGGTATACCCAGGTTGAGGTTCCTGTAAGCAGTGCAGCCCTCAATTTGGGGGTGGCTCTGTCTTATGGATTTTCAGTTTTCCCAAGGTATATTCCCTAGACTGGACGTGCCCTTGGCTCTGTAGCTCTGTTGTTTACTTGTTTTAGGGAACACAATGCACTCCTCCAGTGAGGCAGTTGGCAACTTACATCCCGCCCATCAGCATAACAAGGCTCCCTGTTCTCCAGGGCCTGTCTTGCCTTTCTGGTTTTTACACATTTTGTGGATGTCCCTTTTGACCGGTGGGAAGTGATACTTCTTTGTAGTGCTGATTTGCATTGCCCACTTGCTTGCTTGGCCAAAAAGGGCGTATGCGTTTTCTCCTGAATATATTCAGGAGAAAACGCATACGCCCTTTTTGACCAAGTGCATCATTGTCGAAGTTGTGCCCCTCTTCCTGTGCTTTACAGGCGATTCCAACGTACCTCTTGAAATCTCTTTCCTGCTATTCTGCCTCGCTTTCAAGTCCGCCTCGTTGCCTTCCCTCAACAGATTTTTGGACGATAGTTGGCCTTGATTACTCTGCCACTTTGTGAATTGCTGTGCCCCTGAGCTCCATTTTTCAACTCGTTTTTTGTGAGCTGAACGCAAGTCCAAACTTTTGGTTCAGGAACTATACTGGTTCCCGGTGGGTGGCTGAGACTTTGGTTAATTCTTCTTCCTGCCGGGAAATTAGAGTGACATGTGCCCATCCAAATGCCTAACAGCTACTCTCTCATTGGTTCTCCCTCTTCCCTTTCATCCTCTGCCAAATTGGCAACCTGTGCGAACCAGGAGCTTAAAGGGGCTGTCTCTCCAAGTTGGGAGATTGATAGGAAAGCAGTTGGAAAGTCAAACCGGAGCACCAGGAGACGGGCTCTTCGTTGAGTTTTAGAAACCTTTCGTATTCACAGTGTGTCCATTCTCTAGGTTTCCCGTACACGTTATAGCTGTAGTAATATTCCCTTCAACCTGGAGAGCTGGGACCCATGGAATGGGTGCCATGCATTATTGCTTTAAAGGGTCTGCATTTGCTCACCCAATCTCACCAATCCTCTCAGTCCCAAGTGTCCAGCCTCATGCCACATCCAGCTGTCATTGTAGATAGGGTCATTCCAGGTTGCATCAGAGACCCTGAAGGAATTGTAAAGAATTTCCCTGTTTCTTTGTTCTGTTTTTGAAATTCCTTTTTAGAGTGGGTTTGAGCTGATTCTCGCTGCCATGTATATGCCAGTCTAGACACACTTGATTCCCTTACGGAGACATATCAATACATAGGTTTTAAGATTCTTACTAGTCAGATCTATTCCTCTGCGGGAAATATGGGGTTTTGAGTCCCTTTCACTGAGGAAGGTGTAGGTCTTGTCTATTCCATAGTTGGTTTTTGGAACGGTACCTGTGCTTATATCAAACTCTGGTTTGATGCATCACCCCACCTCTCCTTCCCCCTTAAGCAGGCATAAGAGTGTTTTCTAAATGTGAGACTCTGTTCTCTTGCCTAACTCAGTTCATGTGTAGCCATGTTTACAGGATCATCCTAAGTGATATCTTATGATAAGTTTCTTTTTCTGTGTGACTTCTTTCACTTAGAATCATCATACCTGAATCCACTCATTGTGCTGCTACTGGTCTTATGACATTGATTTCATGGCTGAGGGATATTGCATCGTACGTAATTTCCACGATGTTTGGAACCATTTTTATATTTCCTGGGATATTTCAGGTATACCCAGGTTGAGGTTCCTGTAAGCAGTGCAGCCCTCAATTTGGGGGTGGCTCTGTCTTATGGATTTTCAGTTTTCCCAAGGTATATTCCCTAGAATGGACGTGCCCTTGGCTCTGTAGCTCTGTTGTTTACTTGTTTTAGGGAACACAATGCACTCCTCCAGTGAGGCAGTTGGCAACTTACATCCCGCCCATCAGCATAACAAGGCTCCCTGGACTCCAGGGCCTGTCTTGCCTTTCTGGTTTTTACACATTTTGTGGATGTCCCTTTTGACCGGTGGGAAGTGATACTTCTTTGTAGTGCTGATTTGCATTGCCCACTTGCTTGCTTGGCCAAAAAGGGCGTATGCGTTTTCTCCTGAATATATTCAGGAGAAAACGCATACGCCCTTTTTGACCAAGTGCATCATTGTCGAAGTTGTGCCCCTCTTCCTGTGCTTTACAGGCGATTCCAACGTACCTCTTGAAATCTCTTTCCTGCTATTCTGCCTCGCTTTCAAGTCCGCCTCGTTGCCTTCCCTCAACAGATTTTTGGACGATAGTTGGCCTTGATTACTCTGCCATTTTGTGAATTGCTGTGCCCCTGAGCTCCATTTTTCAACTCGTTTTTTGTGAGCTGAACGCAAGTCCAAACTTTTGGTTCAGGAACTATACTGGTTCCTGGTGGGTGGCTGAGACTTTGGTTAATTCTTCTTCCTGCCGGGAAATTAGAGTGACATGTGCCCATCCAAATGCCTAACAGCTACTCTCTCATTGGTTCTCCCTCTTCCCTTTCATCCTCTGCCAAATTGGCAACCTGTGCGAACCAGGAGCTTAAAGGGGCTGTCTCTCCAAGTTGGGAGATTGATAGGAAAGCAGTTGGAAAGTCAAACCGGAGCACCAGGAGACGGGCTCTTCGTTGAGTTTTAGAAACCTTTCGTATTCACAGTGTGTCCATTCTCTAGGTTTCCCGTACACGTTATAGCTGTAGTAATATTCCCTTCAACCTGGAGAGCTGGGACCCATGGAATGGGTGCCATGCATTATTGCTTTAAAGGGTCTGCATTTGCTCACCCAATCTCACCAATCCTCTCAGTCCCAAGTGTCCAGCCTCATGCCACATCCAGCTGTCATTGTAGATAGGGTCATTCCAGGTTGCATCAGAGACCCTGAAGGAATTGTAAAGAATTTCCCTGTTTCTTTGTTCTGTTTTTGAAATTCCTTTTTAGAGTGGGTTTGAGCTGATTCTCGCTGCCATGTATATGCCAGTCTAGACACACTTGATTCCCTTACGGAGACATATCAATACATAGGTTTTAAGATTCTTACTAGTCAGATCTATTCCTCTGCGGGAAATATGGGGTTTTGAGTCCCTTTCACTGAGGAAGGTGTAGGTCTTGTCTATTCCATAGTTGGTTTTTGGAACGGTACCTGTGCTTATATCAAACTCTGGTTTGATGCATCACCCCACCTCTCCTTCCCCCTTAAGCAGGCATAAGAGTGTTTTCTAAATGTGAGACTCTGTTCTCTTGCCTAACTCAGTTCATGTGTAGCCATGTTTACAGGATCATCCTAAGTGATATCTTATGATAAGTTTCTTTTCCTGTGTGACTTCTTTCACTTAGAATCATCGTACCTGAATCCACTCATTGTGCTGCTACTGGTCTTATGACATTGATTTCATGGCTGAGGGATATTCCATCGTACGTAAGTTCCACGATGTTTGGAACCATTTTTATATTTCCTGGGATATTTCAGGTGTACCCAGGTTGAGGTTCCTGTAAGCAGTGCAGCCCTCAATTTGGGGGTGGCTCTGTCTTATGGATTTTCAGTTTTCCCAAGGTATATTCCCTAGACTGGACGTGCCCTTGGCTCTGTAGCTCTGTTGTTTACTTGTTTTAGGGAACACAATGCACTCCTCCAGTGAGGCAGTTGGCAACTTACATCCCGCCCATCAGCATAACAAGGCTCCCTGTTCTCCAGGGCCTGCCTTGCCTTTCTGGTTTTTACACATTTTGTGGATGTCCCTTTTGACCGGTGGGAAGTGATACTTCATTGTAGTGCAGATTTGCATTGCCCGCTTGCTTGCTTGGTCAAAAAGGGCGTATGCGTTTTCTCCTGAATATATTCAGGAGAAAACGCATACGCCCTTTTTGGCCAAGTGCATCATTGTCGAAGTTGTGCCCCTCTTCCTGTGCTTTACAGGCGATTCCAACGTACCTCTTGAAATCTGTTTCCTGCTATTCTGCCTCGCTTTCAAGTCCGCCTCGTTGCCTTCCCTCAACAGATTTTTGGACGATAGTTGGCCTTGATTACTCTGCCACTTTGTGAATTGCTGTGCCCCTGAGCTCCATTTTTCAACTCGTTTTTTGTGAGCTGAACGCAAGTCCAAACTTTTGGTTCAGGACCTATACTGGTTCCCGGTGGGTGGCTGAGACTTTGGTTCATTCTTCTTCCTGCCGGGAAATTAGAGTGACATGTGCCCATCCAAATGCCTAACAGCTACTCTCTCATTGGTTCTCCCTCTTCCCTTTAATCCTCTGCCAAATTGGCAACCTGTGCGAACCAGGAGCTTAAAGGGGCTGTCTCTCCAAGTTGGGAGATTGATAGGAAAGCAGTTGGAAAGTCAAACCGGAGCACCAGGAGGGGGGCTCTTGGTTGAGTTTTAGAAACCTTTCGTATTCACAGTGTGTCCATTCTCTAGGTTTCCCGTACACGTTATAGCTGTAGTAATATTCCCTTCAACCTGGAGAGTTGGGACCCATGGAATGGGTGCCATGCATTATTGCTTTAAAGGGTCTGCATTTGCTCACCCAATCTCACCAATCCTCTCAGTCCCAAGTGTCCAGCCTCATGCCACATCCAGCTGTCATTTTAGATAGGGTCATTCCAGGTTGCATCAGAGACCCTGAAGGAATTGTAAAGAATTTCCCTGTTTCTTTGTTCTGTTTTTGAAATTCCTTTTTAGAGTGGGTTTGAGCTGATTCTCGCTGCCCTGTTTATGCCAGTCTAGACACACTTGATTCCCTTATGGAGACATATCAATACATAGGTTTTAAGATTCTTACTAGTCAGATCTATTCCTCTGCGGGAAATATGGGGTTTTGAGTCCCTTTCACTGAGGAAGGTGTAGGTCTTGTCTATTCCATAGTTGGTTTTTGGAACAGTACCTGTGCTTATATCAAACTCTGGTTTGATGCATCACCCCACCTCTCCTTCCCCCTTAAGCAGGCATAAGAGAGTTTTCTAAATGTGAGACTCTGTTCTCTTGCCTAACTCAGTTCATGTGTAGCCATGTTTACAGGATCTTCCTAAGTGATATCTTATGATAAGTTTCTTTTTCTGTGTGACTTCTTTCACTTAGAATCATCGTACCTGAATCCACTCATTTTGCTGCTACTGGTCTTATGACATTGATTTCATGGCTGTCGGATATTCCATCGTACGTAAGTTCCACGATGTTTGGAACCATTTTTATATTTCCTGGGATATTTCAGGTGTACCCAGGTTGAGGTTCCTGTAAGCAGTGCAGCCCTCAATTTGGGGGTGGCTCTGTCTTATGGATTTTCAGTTTTCCCAAGGTATATTCCCTAGACTGGAAGTGCCCTTGGCTCTGTAGCTCTGTTGTTTACTTGTTTTAGGGAACACAATGCACTCCTCCAGTGAGGCAGTTGGCAACTTACATCCCGCCCATCAGCATAACAAGGCTCCCTGTTCTCCAGGGCCTGTCTTGCCTTTCTGGTTTTTACACATTTTGTGGATGTCCCTTTTGACCTGTGGGAAGTGATACTTCTTTGTAGTGCAGATTTGCATTGCCCGCTTGCTTGCTTGGCCAAAATGGGCGTATGCGTTTTCTCCTGAATATATTCAGGAGAAAACGCATACGCCCTTTTTGGCCAAGTGCATCATTGTCGAAGTTGTGCCCCTCTTCCTGTGCTTTACAGGCGATTCCAACGTACCTCTTGAAATCTGTTTCCTGCTATTCTGCCTCGCTTTCAAGTCCGCCTCGTTGCCTTCCCTCAACAGATTTTTGGACGATAGTTGGCCTTGATTACTCTGCCAGTTTGTGAATTGCTGTTCCCCTGAGCTCCATTATTCAACTCGTTTTTTGTGAGCTGAACGCAAGTCCAAACTTTTGGTTCAGGACCTCTACTGGTTCCCGGTGGGTGGCTAAGACTTTGGTTAATTCTTCTTCCTGCCGGGAAATTAGAGTGACATGTGCCCATCCAAATGCCTAACAGCTACTCTCTCATTGGTTCTCCCTCTTCCCTTTCATCCTCTGCCAAATTGGCAACCTGTGCGAACCAGGAGCTTAAAGGGGCTGTCTCTCCAAGTTGGGAGATTGATAGGAAAGCAGTTGGAAAGTCAAACCGGAGCACCAGGAGAGGGGCTCTTGGTTGAGTATAGAAACCTTTCGTATTCACAGTGTGTCCATTCTCTAGGTTTCCCGTACACGTTATAGCTGTAGTAATATTCCCTTCAACCTGGAGAGCTGGGACCCATGGAATGGGTGCCAAGCATTATTGCTTTAAAGGGTCTGCATTTGCTCACCCAATCTCACCAATCCTCTCAGTCCCAAGTGTCCAGCCTCATGCCACATCCAGCTGTCATTGTAGATAGGGTCATTCCAGGTTGCATCAGAGACCCTGAAGGAATTGTAAAGAATTTCCCTGTTTCTTTGTTCTGTTTTTGAAATTCCTTTTTAGAGTGGGTTTGAGCTGATTCTCGCTGCCATGTATATGCCAGTGTAGACACACTTGATTCCCTTACGGAGACATATCAATACATAGGTTTTAAGATTCTTACTAGTCAGATCTATTCCTCTGCGGGAAATATGGGGTTTTGAGTCCCTTTCACTGAGGAAGGTGTAGGTCTTGTCTATTCCATAGTTGGTTTTTGGAACGGTACCTGTGCTTATCTCAAACTCTGGTTTGATGCATCACCCCACCTCTCCTTCCCCCTTAAGCAGGCATAAGAGTGTTTTCTAAATGTGAGACTCTGTTCTCTTGCCTAACTCAGTTCATGTGTAGCCATGTTTACAGGATCATCCTAAGTGATATCTTATGATAAGTTTCTTTTTCTGTGTGACTTCTTTCACTTAGAATCATCGTACCTGAATCCACTCATTGTGCTGCTACTGGTCTTATGACATTGATTTCATGGCTGAGGGATATTCCATCGTACGTAAGTTCCACGATGTTTGGAACCATTTTTATATTTCCTGGGATATTTCAGGTGTACCCAGGTTGAGGTTCCTGTAAGCAGTGCAGCCCTCAATTTGGGGGTGGCTCTGTCTTATGGATTTTCAGTTTTCCCAAGGTATATTCCCTAGACTGGACGTGCCCTTGGCTCTGTAGCTCTGTTGTTTACTTGTTTTAGGGAACACAATGCACTCCTCCAGTGAGGCAGTTGGCAACTTACATCCCGCCCATCAGCATAACAAGGCTCCCTGTTCTCCAGGGCCTGCCTTGCCTTTCTGGTTTTTACACATTTTGTGGATGTCCCTTTTGACCGGTGGGAAGTGATACTTCTTTGTAGTGCAGATTTGCATTGCCCGCTTGCTTGTTTGGCCAAAAAGGGCGTATGCGTTTTCTCCTGAATATATTCAGGAGAAAACGCATACGCCCTTTTTGGCCAAGTGCATCATTGTCGAAGTTGTGCCCCTCTTCCTGTGCTTTACAGGCGATTCCAACGTACCTCTTGAAATCTCTTTCATGCTCTTCTGCCTCGCTTTCAAGTCCGCCTCGTTGCCTTCCCTCAACAGATTTTTGGACGATAGTTGGCCTTGAATACTGTGCCAGTTTGTGAATTGCTGTGCCCCTGAGCTCCATTTTTCAACTCGTTTTTTGTGAGCTGAACGCAAGTCCAAACTTTTGGTTCAGGACCTCTACTGGTTCCCGGTGGGTGGCTGAGACTTTGGTTCATTCTTCTTCCTGCCGGGAAATTAGAGTGACATGTGCCCATCCAAATGCCTAACAGCTACTCTCTCATTGGTTCTCCCTCTTCCCTTTCATCCTCTGCCAAATTGGCAACCTGTGCGAACCAGGAGCTTAAAGGGGCTGTCTCTCCAAGTTGGGAGATTGATAGGAAAGCAGTTGGAAAGTCAAACCGGAGCACCAGGAGAGGGGCTCTTCGTTGAGTTTTAGAAACCTGTCGTATTCACAGTGTGTCCATTCTCTAGGTTTCCCGTACACGTTATAGCTGTAGTAATATTCCCTTCAACCTGGAGAGCAGGGACCCATGGAATGGGTGCCATGCATTATTGCTTTAAAGGGTCTGCATTTGCTCACCCAATCTCACCAATCCTCTCAGTCCCAAGTGTCCAGCCTCATGCCACATCCAGCTGTCATTGTAGATAGGGTCATTCCAGGTTGCATCAGAGACCCTGAAGGAATTGTAAAGAATTTCCCTGTTTCTTTGTTCTGTTTTTGAAATTCCTTTTTGAGTGGGTTTGAGCTGATTCTCGCTGCCATGTATATGCCAGTCTAGACACACTTGATTCCCTTACGGAGACATATCAATACATAGGTTTTAAGATTCTTACTAGTCAGATCTATTCCTCTGTGGGAAATATGGGTTTTTGAGTCCCTTTCACTGAGGAAGGTGTAGGTCTTGTCTATTCCATAGTTGGTTTTTGGAACGGTACCTGTGCTTATATCAAACTCTGGTTTGATGCATCACCCCACCTCTCCTTCCCCCTTAAGCAGGCATAAGAGAGTTTTCTAAATGTGAGACTCTGTTCTCTTGCCTAACTCAGTTCATGTGTAGCCATGTTTACAGGATCTTCCTAAGTGATATCTTATGATAAGTTTCTTTTTCTGTGTGACTTCTTTCACTTAGAATCATCGTACCTGAATCCACTCATTTTGCTGCTACTGGTCTTATGACATTGATTTCATGGCTGAGGGATATTCCATCGTACGTAAGTTCCACGATGTTTGGAACCATTTTTATATTTCCTGGGATATTTCAGGTGTACCCAGGTTGAGGTTCCTGTAAGCAGTGCAGCCCTCAATTTGGGGGTGGCTCTGTCTTATGGATTTTCAGTTTTCCCAAGGTATATTCCCTAGACTGGACGTGCCCTTGGCTCTGTAGCTCTGTTGTTTACTTGTTTTAGGGAACACAATGCACTCCTCCAGTGAGGCAGTTGGCAACTTACATCCCGCCCATCAGCATAACAAGGCTCCCTGTTCTCCAGGGCCTGCCTTGCCTTTCTGGTTTTTACACATTTTGTGGATGTCCCTTTTGACCGGTGGGAAGTGATACTTCTTTGTAGTGCAGATTTGCATTGCCCGCTTGCTTGCTTGGCCAAAAAGGGCGTATGCGTTTTCTCCTGAATATATTCAGGAGAAAACGCATACGCCCTTTTTGGCCAACTGCATCATTGTCGAAGTTGTGCCCCTCTTCCTGTGCTTTACAGGCGATTCCAACGTACCTCTTGAAATCTCTTTCCTGCTATTCTGCCTCGCTTTCAAGTCCGCCTCGTTGCCTTCCCTCAACAGATTTTTGGACGATAGTTGGCCTTGATTACTCTGCCAGTTTGTGAATTGCTGTGCCCCTGAGCTCCATTTTTCAACTCGTTTTTTGTGAGCTGAACGCAAGTCCAAACTTTTGGTTCAGGACCTATACTGGTTCCCGGTGGGTGGCTGAGACTTTGGTTAATTCTTCTTCCTGCCGGGAAATTAGAGTGACATGTGCCCATCCAAATGCCTAACAGCTACTCTCTCATTGGTTCTCCCTCTTCCCTTTCATCCTCTGCCAAATTGGCAACCTGTGCGAACCAGGAGCTTAAAGGGGCTGTCTCTCCAAGTTGGGAGATTGATAGGAAAGCAGTTGGAAAGTCAAACTGGAGCACCAGGAGAGGGGCTCTTGGTTGAGTTTTAGAAACCTTTCGTATTCACAGTGTGTCCATTCTCTAGGTTTCCCGTACACGTTATAGCTGTAGTAATATTCCCTTCAACCTGGAGAGCTGGGACCCATGGAATGGGTGCCATGCATTATTGCTTTAAAGGGTCTGCATTTGCTCACCCAATCTCACCAATCCTCTCAGTCCCAAGTGTCCAGCCTCATGCCACATCCAGCTGTCATTGTAGATAGGGTCATTCCAGGTTGCATCAGAGACCCTGAAGGAATTGTAAAGAATTTCCCTGTTTCTTTGTTCTGTTTTTGAAATTCCTTTTTAGAGTGGGTTTGAGCTGATTCTCGCTGCCATGTATATGCCAGTCTAGACACACTTGATTCCCTTACGGAGACATATCAATACATAGGTTTTAAGATTCTTACTAGTCAGATCTATTCCTCTGCGGGAAATATGGGGTTTTGAGTCCCTTTCACTGAGGAAGGTGTAGGTCTTGTCTATTCCATAGTTGGTTTTTGGAACGGTACCTGTGCTTATATCAAACTCTGGTTTGATGCATCACCCCACCTCTCCTTCCCCCTTAAGCAGGCATAAGAGTGTTTTCTAAATGTGAGACTCTGTTCTCTTGCCTAACTCAGTTCATGTGTAGCCATGTTTACAGGATCATCCTAAGTGATATCTTATGATAAGTTTCTTTTTCTGTGTGACTTCTTTCACTTAGAATCATCGTACCTGAATCCACTCATTGTGCTGCTACTGGTCTTATGACATTGATTTCATGGCTGAGGGATATTGCATCGTACGTAAGTTCCACGATGTTTGGAACCATTTTTATATTTCCTGGGATATTTCAGGTGTACCCAGGTTGAGGTTCCTGTAAGCAGTGCAGCCCTCAATTTGGGGGTGGCTCTGTCTTATGGATTTTCAGTTTTCCCAAGGTATATTCCCTAGACTGGACGTGCCCTTGGCTCTGTAGCTCTGTTGTTTACTTGTTTTAGGGAACACAATGCACTCCTCCAGTGAGGCAGTTGGCAACTTACATCCCGCCCATCAGCATAACAAGGCTCCCTGTTCTCCAGGGCCTGCCTTGCCTTTCTGGTTTTTACACATTTTGTGGATGTCCCTTTTGACCGGTGGGAAGTGATACTTCTTTGTAGTGCTGATTTGCATTGCCCACTTGCTTGCTTGGCCAAAAAGGGCGTATGCGTTTTCTCCTGAATATATTCAGGAGAAAACGCATACGCCCTTTTTGACCAAGTGCATCATTGTCGAAGTTGTGCCCCTCTTCCTGTGCTTTACAGGCGATTCCAACGTACCTCTTGAAATCTCTTTCCTGCTATTCTGCCTCGCTTTCAAGTCCGCCTCGTTGCCTTCCCTCAACAGATTTTTGGACGATAGTTGGCCTTGATTACTCTGCCACTTTGTGAATTGCTGTGCCCCTGAGCTCCATTTTTCAACTCGTTTTTTGTGAGCTGAACGCAAGTCCAAACTTTTGGTTCAGGAACTATACTGGTTCCCGGTGGGTGGCTGAGACTTTGGTTAATTCTTCTTCCTGCCGGGAAATTAGAGTGACATGTGCCCATCCAAATGCCTAACAGCTACTCTCTCATTGGTTCTCCCTCTTCCCTTTCATCCTCTGCCAAATTGGCAACCTGTGCGAACCAGGAGCTTAAAGGGGCTGTCTCTCCAAGATGGGAGATTGATAGGAAAGCAGTTGGAAAGTCAAACCGGAGCACCAGGAGACGGGCTCTTCGTTGAGTTTTAGAAACCTTTCGTATTCACAGTGTGTCCATTCTCTAGGTTTCCCGTACACGTTATAGCTGTAGTAATATTCCCTTCAACCTGGAGAGCTGGGACCCATGGAATGGGTGCCATGCATTATTGCTTTAAAGGGTCTGCATTTGCTCACCCAATCTCACCAATCCTCTCAGTCCCAAGTGTCCAGCCTCATGCCACATCCAGCTGTCATTGTAGATAGGGTCATTCCAGGTTGCATCAGAGACCCTGAAGGAATTGTAAAGAATTTCCCTGTTTCTTTGTTCTGTTTTTGAAATTCCTTTTTAGAGTGGGTTTGAGCTGATTCTCGCTGCCATGTATATGCCAGTCTAGACACACTTGATTCCCTTACGGAGACATATCAATACATAGGTTTTAAGATTCTTACTAGTCAGATCTATTCCTCTGCGGGAAATATGGGGTTTTGAGTCCCTTTCACTGAGGAAGGTGTAGGTCTTGTCTATTCCATAGTTGGTTTTTGGAACGGTACCTGTGCTTATATCAAACTCTGGTTTGATGCATCACCCCACCTCTCCTTCCCCCTTAAGCAGGCATAAGAGTGTTTTCTAAATGTGAGACTCTGTTCTCTTGCCTAACTCAGTTCATGTGTAGCCATGTTTACAGGATCATCCTAAGTGATATCTTATGATAAGTTTCTTTTTCTGTGTGACTTCTTTCACTTAGAATCATCGTACCTGAATCCACTCATTGTGCTGCTACTGGTCTTATGACATTGATTTCATGGCTGAGGGATATTCCATCGTACGTAAGTTCCACGATGTTTGGAACCATTTTTATATTTCCTGGGATATTTCAGGTGTACCCAGGTTGAGGTTCCTGTAAGCAGTGCAGCCCTCAATTTGGGGGTGGCTCTGTCTTATGGATTTTCAGTTTTCCCAAGGTATATTCCCTAGACTGGAAGTGCCCTTGGCTCTGTAGCTCTGTTGTTTACTTGTTTTAGGGAACACAATGCACTCCTCCAGTGAGGCAGTTGGCAACTTACATCCCGCCCATCAGCATAACAAGGCTCCCTGTTCTCCAGGGCCTGCCTTGCCTTTCTGGTTTTTACACATTTTGTGGATGTCCCTTTTGACCGGTGGGAAGTGATACTTCATTGTAGTGCAGATTTGCATTACACGCTTGCTTGCTTGGTCAAAAAGGGCGTATGCGTTTTCTCCTGAATATATTCAGGAGAAAACGCATACGCCCTTTTTGGCCAAGTGCATCATTGTCGAAGTTGTGCCCCTCTTCCTGTGCTTTACAGGCGATTCCAACGTACCTCTTGAAATCTCTTTCCTGCTATTCTGCCTCGCTTTCAAGTCCGCCTCGTTGCCTTCCCTCAACAGATTTTTGGACGAGAGTTGGCCTTGATTACTCTGCCAGTTTGTGAATTGCTGTGCCCCTGAGCTCCATTTTTCAACTCGTTTCTTGTGAGCTGAACGCAAGTCCAAACTTTTGGTTCAGGACCTATACTGGTTCCCGGTGGGTGGCTGAGACTTTGGTTCATTCTTCTTCCTGCCGGGAAATTAGAGTGACATGTGCCCATCCAAATGCCTAACAGCTACTCTCTCATTGGTTCTCCCTCTTCCCTTTCATCCTCTGCCAAATTGGCAACCTGTGCGAACCAGGAGCTTAAAGGGGCTGTCTCTCCAAGTTGGGAGATTGATAGGAAAGCAGTTGGAAAGTCAAACCGGAGCACCAGGAGGGGGGCTCTTGGTTGAGTTTTAGAAACCTTTTGTATTCACAGTGTGTCCATTCTCTAGGTTTCCCGTACACGTTATAGCTGTAGTAATATTCCCTTCAACCTGGAGAGTTGGGACCCATGGAATGGGTGCCATGCATTATTGCTTTAAAGGGTCTGCATTTGCTCACCCAATCTCACCAATCCTCTCAGTCCCAAGTGTCCAGCCTCATGCCACATCCAGCTGTCATTTTAGATAGGGTCATTCCAGGTTGCATCAGAGACCCTGAAGGAATTGTAAAGAATTTCCCTGTTTCTTTGTTCTGTTTTTGAAATTCCTTTTTAGAGTGGGTTTGAGCTGATTCTTGCTGCCATGTTTATGCCAGTCTAGACACACTTGATTCCCTTATGGAGACATATCAATACATAGGTTTTAAGATTCTTACTAGTCAGATCTATTCCTCTGCGGGAAATATGGGGTTTTGAGTCCCTTTCACTGAGGAAGGTGTAGGTCTTGTCTATTCCATAGTTGGTTTTTGGAACAGTACCTGTGCTTATATCAAACTCTGGTTTGATGCATCACCCCACCTCTCCTTCCCCCTTAAGCAGGCATAAGAGTGTTTTCTAAATGTGAGACTCTGTTCTCTTGCCTAACTCAGTTCATGTGTAGCCATGTTTACAGGATCTTCCTAAGTGATATCTTATGATAAGTTTCTTTTTCTGTGTGACTTCTTTCACTTAGAATCATCGTACCTGAATCCACTCATTTTGCTGCTACTGGTCTTATGACATTGATTTCATGGCTGTCGGATATTCCATCGTACGTAAGTTCCACGATGTTTGGAACCATTTTTATATTTCCTGGGATATTTCAGGTGTACCCAGGTTGAGGTTCCTGTAAGCAGTGCAGACCTCAATTTGGGGGTGGCTCTGTCTTATGGATTTTCAGTTTTCCCAAGGTATATTCCCTAGACTGGAAGTGCCCTTGGCTCTGTAGCTCTGTTGTTTACTTGTTTTAGGGAACACAATGCACTCCTCCAGTGAGGCAGTTGGCAACTTACATCCCGCCCATCAGCATAACAAGGCTCCCTGTTCTCCAGGGCCTGTCTTGCCTTTCTGGTTTTTACACATTTTGTGGATGTCCCTTTTGACCTGTGGGAAGTGATACTTCTTTGTAGTGCAGATTTGCATTGCCCGCTTGCTTGCTTGGCCAAAATGGGCGTATGCGTTTTCTCCTGAATATATTCAGGAGAAAACGCATACGCCCTTTTTGGCCAAGTGCATCATTGTCGAAGTTGTGCCCCTCTTCCTGTGCTTTACAGGCGATTCCAACGTACCTCTTGAAATCTGTTTCCTGCTATTCTGCCTCGCTTTCAAGTCCGCCTCGTTGCCTTCCCTCAACAGATTTTTGGACGATAGTTGGCCTTGATTACTCTGCCAGTTTGTGAATTGCTGTTCCCCTGAGCTCCATTATTCAACTCGTTTTTTGTGAGCTGAACGCAAGTCCAAACTTTTGGTTCAGGACCTCTACTGGTTCCCGGTGGGTGGCTAAGACTTTGGTTAATTCTTCTTCTTGCCAGGAAATTAGAGTGACATGTGCCCATCCAAAGGCCTAACAGCTACTCTCTCATTGGTTCTCCCTCTTCCCTTTCATCCTCTGCCAAATTGGCAACCTGTGCGAACCAGGAGCTTAAAGGGGCTGTCTCTCCAAGTTGGGAGATTGATAGGAAAGCAGTTGGAAAGTCAAACCGGAGCACCAGGAGAGGGGCTCTTGGTTGAGTATAGAAACCTTTCGTATTCACAGTGTGTCCATTCTCTAGGTTTCCCGTACACGTTATAGCTGTAGTAATATTCCCTTCAACCTGGAGAGCTGGGACCCATGGAATGGGTGCCATGCATTATTGCTTTAAAGGGTCTGCATTTGCTCACCCAATCTCACCAATCCTCTCAGTCCCAAGTGTCCAGCCTCATGCCACATCCAGCTGTCATTGTAGATAGGGTCATTCCAGGTTGCATCAGAGACCCTGAAGGAATTGTAAAGAATTTCCCTGTTTCTTTGTTCTGTTTTTGAAATTCCTTTTTAGAGTGGGTTTGAGCTGATTCTCGCTGCAATGTATATGCCAGTGTAGACACACTTGATTCCCTTACGGAGACATATCAATACATAGGTTTTAAGATTCTTACTAGTCAGATCTATTCCTCTGCGGGAAATATGGGGTTTTGAGTCCCTTTCACTGAGGAAGGTGTAGGTCTTGTCTATTCCATAGTTGGTTTTTGGAACGGTACCTGTGCTTATATCAAACTCTGGTTTGATGCATCACCCCACCTCTCCTTCCCCCTTAAGCAGGCATAAGAGTGTTTTCTAAATGTGAGACTCTGTTCTCTTGCCTAACTCAGTTCATGTGTAGCCATGTTTACAGGATCATCCTAAGTGATATCTTATGATAAGTTTCTTTTTCTGTGTGACTTCTTTCACTTAGAATCATCGTACCTGAATCCACTCATTGTGCTGCTACTGGTCTTATGACATTGATTTCATGGCTGAGGGATATTCCATCGTACGTAAGTTCCACGATGTTTGGAACCATTTTTATATTTCCTGGGATATTTCAGGTGTACCCAGGTTGAGGTTCCTGTAAGCAGTGCAGCCCTCAATTTGGGGGTGGCTCTGTCTTATGGATTTTCAGTTTTCCCAAGGTATATTCCCTAGACTGGACGTGCCCTTGGCTCTGTAGCTCTGTTGTTTACTTGTTTTAGGGAACACAATGCACTCCTCCAGTGAGGCAGTTGGCAACTTACATCCCGCCCATCAGCATAACAAGGCTCCCTGTTCTCCAGGGCCTGCCTTGCCTTTCTGGTTTTTACACATTTTGTGGATGTCCCTTTTGACCGGTGGGAAGTGATACTTCTTTGTAGTGCAGATTTGCATTGCCCGCTTGCTTGTTTGGCCAAAAAGGGCGTATGCGTTTTCTCCTGAATATATTCAGGAGAAAACGCATACGCCCTTTTTGGCCAAGTGCATCATTGTCGAAGTTGTGCCCCTCTTCCTGTGCTTTACAGGCGATTCCAACGTACCTCTTGAAATCTCTTTCCTGCTCTTCTGCCTCGCTTTCAAGTCCGCCTCGTTGCCTTCCCTCAACAGATTTTTGGACGATAGTTGGCCTTGAATACTGTGCCAATTTGTGAATTGCTGTGCTCCTGAGCTCCATTTTTCAACTCGTTTTTTGTGAGCTGAACGCAAGTCCAAACTTTTGGTTCAGGACCTCTACTGGTTCCCGGTGGGTGGCTGAGACTTTGGTTCATTCTTCTTCCTGCCGGGAAATTAGAGTGACATGTGCCCATCCAAATGCCTAACAGCTACTCTCTCATTGGTTCTCCCTCTTCCCTTTCATCCTCTGCCAAATTGGCAACCTGTGCGAACCAGGAGCTTAAAGGGGCTGTCTCTCCAAGTTGGGAGATTGATAGGAAAGCAGTTGGAAAGTCAAACCGGAGCACCAGGAGAGGGGCTCTTCGTTGAGTTTTAGAAACCTTTCGTATTCACAGTGTGTCCATTCTCTAGGTTTCCCGTACACGTTATAGCTGTAGTAATATTCCCTTCAACCTGGAGAGCAGGGACCCATGGAATGGGTGCCATGCATTATTGCTTTAAAGGGTCTGCATTTGCTCACCCAATCTCACCAATCCTCTCAGTCCCAAGTGTCCAGCCTCATGCCACATCCAGCTGTCATTGTAGATAGGGTCATTCCAGGTTGCATCAGAGACCCTGAAGGAATTGTAAAGAATTTCCCTGTTTCTTTGTTCTGTTTTTGAAATTCCTTTTTGAGTGGGTTTGAGCTGATTCTCGCTGCCATGTATATGCCAGTCTAGACACACTTGATTCCCTTACGGAGACATATCAATACATAGGTTTTAAGATTCTTACTAGTCAGATCTATTCCTCTGCGGAAAATATGGGTTTTTGAGTCCCTTTCACTGAGGAAGGTGTAGGTCTTGTCTATTCCATAGTTGGTTTTTGGAACGGTACCTGTGCTTATATCAAACTCTGGTTTGATGCATCACCCCACCTCTCCTTCCCCCTTAAGCAGGCATAAGAGTGTTTTCTAAATGTGAGACTCTGTTCTCTTGCCTAACTCAGTTCATGTGTAGCCATGTTTACAGGATCTTCCTAAGTGATATCTTATGATAAGTTTCTTTTCCTGTGTGACTTCTTTCACTTAGAATCATCGTACCTGAATCCACTCATTTTGCTGCTACTGGTCTTATGACATTGATTTCATGGCTGAGGGATATTCCATCGTACGTAAGTTCCACGATGTTTGGAACCATTTTTATATTTCCTGGGATATTTCAGGTGTACCCAGGTTGAGGTTCCTGTAAGCAGTGCAGCCCTCAATTTGGGGGTGGCTCTGTCTTATGGATTTTCAGTTTTCCCAAGGTATATACCCTAGACTGGATGTGCCCTTGGCTCTGTAGCTCTGTTGTTTACTTGTTTTAGGGAACACAATGCACTCCTCCAGTGAGGCAGTTGGCAACTTACATCCCGCCCATCAGCATAACAAGGCTCCCTGTTCTCCAGGGCCTGTCTTGCCTTTCTGGTTTTTACACATTTTGTGGATGTCCCTTTTGACCGGTGGGAAGTGATACTTCTTTGTAGTGCAGATTTGCATTGCCCGCTTGCTTTCTTGGCCAAAAAGGGCATATGCGTTTTCTCCTGAATATATTCAGGAGAAAACGCATATGCCCTTTTTGGCCAAGTGCATCATTGTCGAAGTTGTGCCCCTCTTCCTGTGCTTTACAGGCGATTCCAACGTACCTCTTGAAATCTGTTTCCTGCTATTCTGCCTCGCATTCAAGTCCGCCTCGTTGCCTTCCCTCAACAGATTTTTGGAAGATAGTTGGCCTTGATTACTCTGCCACTTTGTGAATTGCTGTGCCCCTGAGCTCCATTTTTCAACTCGTTTTTTATGAGCTGAACGCAAGTCCAAACTTTTGGTTCAGGAACTATACTGGTTCCCGGTGGGTGGCTGAGACTTTGGTTCATTCTTCTTCCTGCCGGGAAATTAGAGTGACATGTGCCCATCCAAATGCCTAACAGCTACTCTCTCATTGGTTCTCCCTCTTCCCTTTCATCCTCTGCCAAATTGGCAACCTGTGCGAACCAGGAGCTTAAAGGGGCTGTCTCTCCAAGTTGGGAGATTGATAGGAAAGCAGTTGGAAAGTCAAACCGGAGCACCAGGAGAGGGTCTCTTGGTTGAGTTTTAGAAACCTTTCGTATTCACAGTGTGTCCATTCTCTAGGTTTCCCGTACACGTTATAGCTGTAGTAATATTCCCTTCAACCTGGAGAGTTGGGACCCATGGAATGGGTGCCATGCATTATTGCTTTAAAGGGTCTGCATTTGCTCACCCAATCTCACCAATCCTCTCAGTCCCAAGTGTCCAGCCTTATGCCACATCCAGCTGTCATTGTAGATAGGGTCATTCCAGGTTGCATCAGAGACCCTGAAGGAATTGTAAAGAATTTCCCTGTTTCTTTGTTCTGTTTTTGAAATTCCTTTTTAGAGTGGGTTTGAGCTGATTCTCGCTGCCCTGTTTATGCCAGTCTAGACACACTTGATTCCCTTACGGAGACATATCAATACATAGGTTTTAAGATTCTTACTTGTCAGATCTATTCCTCTGCGGGAAATATGGGGTTTTGAGTCCCTTTCACTGAGGAAGGTGTAGGTCTTGTCTATTCCATAGTTGGTTTTTGGAACGGTACCTGTGCTTATATCAAACTCTGGTTTGATGCATCACCCCACCTCTCCTTCCCCCTTAAGCAGGCATAAGAGTGTTTTCTAAATGTGAGACTCTGTTCTCTTGCCTAACTCAGTTCATGTGTAGCCATGTTTACAGGATCTTCCTAAGTGATATCTTATGATAAGTTTCTTTTCCTGTGTGACTTCTTTCACTTAGAATCATCGTACCTGAATCCACTCATTTTGCTGCTACTGGTCTTATGACATTGATTTCATGGCTGAGGGATATTCCATCGTACGTAAGTTCCACGATGTTTGGAACCATTTTTATATTTCCTGGGATATTTCAGGTGTACCCAGGTTGAGGTTCCTGTAAGCAGTGCAGCCCTCAATTTGGGGGTGGCTCTGTCTTATGGATTTTCAGTTTTCCCAAGGTATATACCCTAGACTGGATGTGCCCTTGGCTCTGTAGCTCTGTTGTTTACTTGTTTTAGGGAACACAATGCACTCCTCCAGTGAGGCAGTTGGCAACTTACATCCCGCCCTTCAGCATAACAAGGCTCCCTGTTCTCCAGGGCCTGTCTTGCCTTTCTGGTTTTTACACATTTTGTGGATGTCCCTTTTGACCGGTGGGAAGTGATACTTCTTTGTAGTGCAGATTTGCATTGCCCGCTTGCTTTCTTGGCCAAAAAGGGCATATGCGTTTTCTCCTGAATATATTCAGGAGAAAACGCATATGCCCTTTTTGGCCAAGTGCATCATTGTCGAAGTTGTGCCCCTCTTCCTGTGCTTTACAGGCGATTCCAACGTACCTCTTGAAATCTGTTTCCTGCTATTCTGCCTCGCTTTCAAGTCCGCCTCGTTGCCTTCCCTCAACAGATTTTTGGACGATAGTTGGCCTTGATTACTCTGCCAGTTTGTGAATTGCTGTGCCCCTGAGCTCCATTTTTCAACTCGTTTTTTGTGAGCTGAACGCAAGTCCAATCTTTTGGTTCAGGACCTCTACTGGTTCTCGGTGGGTGGCTGAGACTTTGGTTAATTCTTCTTCCTGCCGGGAAATTAGAGTGACATGTGCCCATCCAAATGCCTAACAGCTACTCTCTCATTGGTTCTCCCTCTTCCCTTTCATCCTCTGCCAAATTGGCAACCTGTGCGAACCAGGAGCTTAAAGGGGCTGTCTCTCCAAGTTGGGAGATTGATAGGAAAGCAGTTGGAAAGTCAAACCGGAGCACCAGGAGAGGGACTCTTCGTTGAGTTTTAGAAACCTTTCGTATTCACAGTGTGTCCATTCTCTAGGTTTCCCGTACATGTTATAGCTGTAGTAATATTCCCTTCAACCTGGAGAGATGGGACCCATGGAATCGGTGCCATGCATTATTGCTTTAAAGGGTCTGCATTTGCTCACCCAATCTCACCAATCCTCTCAGTCCCAAGTGTCCAGCCTTATGCCATATCCAGCTGTCATTGTAGATAGGGTCATTCCAGGTTGCATCAGAGACCCTGAAGGAATTGTAAAGAATTTCCCTGTTTCTTTGTTCTGTTTTTGAAATTCCTTTTTAGAGTGGGTTTGAGCTGATTCTCGCTGCCCTGTTTATGCCAGTCTAGACACACTTGATTCCCTTACGGAGACATATCAATACATAGGTTTTAAGATTCTTACTAGTCAGATCTATTCCTCTGCGGGAAATATGGGGTTTTGAGTCCCTTTCACTGAGGAAGGTGTAGGTCTTGTCTATTCCATAGTTGGTTTTTGGAACGGTACCTGTGCTTATATCAAACTCTGGTTTGATGCATCACCCCACCTCTCCTTCCCCCTTAAGCAGGCATAAGAGTGTTTTCTAAATGTGAGACTCTGTTCTCTTGCCTAACTCAGTTCATGTGTAGCCATGTTTACAGGATCTTCCTAAGTGATATCTTATGATAAGTTTCTTTTCCTGTGTGACTTCTTTCACTTAGAATCATCGTACCTGAATCCACTCATTTTGCTGCTACTGGTCTTATGACATTGATTTCATGGCTGAGGGATATTCCATCGTACGTAAGTTCCACGATGTTTGGAACCATTTTTATATTTCCTGGGATATTTCAGGTGTACCCAGGTTGAGGTTCCTGTAAGCAGTGCAGCCCTCAATTTGGGGGTGGCTCTGTCTTATTGATTTTCAGTTTTCCCAAGGTATATACCCTAGACTGGATGTGCCCTTGGCTCTGTAGCTCTGTTGTTTACTTGTTTTAGGGAACACAATGCACTCCTCCAGTGAGGCAGTTGGCAACTTACATCCTGCCCATCAGCATAACAAGGCTCCCTGTTCTCCAGGGCCTGTCTTGCCTTTCTGGTTTTTACACATTTTGTGGATGTCCCTTTTGACCGGTGGGAAGTGATACTTCTTTGTAGTGCAGATTTGCATTGCCCGCTTGCTTTCTTGGCCAAAAAGGGCATATGCGTTTTCTCCTGAATATATTCAGGAGAAAACGCATATGCCCTTTTTGGCCAAGTGCATCATTGTCGAAGTTGTGCCCCTCTTCCTGTGCTTTACAGGCGATTCCAACGTACCTCTTGAAATCTCTTTCCTGCTATTCTGCCTCGCTTTCAAGTCCGCCTCGTTGCCTTCCCTCAACAGATTTTTGGACGATAGTTGGCCTTGATTACTCTGCCAGTTTGTGAATTGCTGTGCCCCTGAGCTCCATTTTTCAACTCGTTTTTTTGTGAGCTGAACGCAAGTCCAATCTTTTGGTTCAGGACCTCTACTGGTTCCCGGTGGGTGGCTGAGACTTTGGTTAATTCTTCTTCCTGCCGGGAAATTAGAGTGACATGTGCCCATCCAAATGCCTAACAGCTACTCTCTCATTGGTTCTCCCTCTTCCCTTTCATCCTCTGCCAAATTGGCAACCTGTGCGAACCAGGAGCTTAAAGGGGCTGTCTCTCCAAGTTGGGAGATTGATAGGAAAGCAGTTGGAAAGTCAAACCGGAGCACCAGGAGAGGGGCTCTTGGTTGAGTATAGAAACCTTTCGTATTCACAGTGTGTCCATTCTCTAGGTTTCCCGTACACGTTATAGCTGTAGTAATATTCCCTTCAACCTGGAGAGCTGGGACCCATGGAATGGGTGCCATGCATTATTGCTTTAAAGGGTCTGCATTTGCTCACCCAATCTCACCAATCCTCTCAGTCCCAAGTGTCCAGCCTCATGCCACATCCAGCTGTCATTGTAGATAGGGTCATTCCAGGTTGCATCAGAGACCCTGAAGGAATTGTAAAGAATTTCCCTGTTTCTTTGTTCTGTTTTTGAAATTCCTTTTTAGAGTGGGTTTGAGCTGATTCTCGCTGCAATGTATATGCCAGTGTAGACACACTTGATTCCCTTACGGAGACATATCAATACATAGGTTTTAAGATTCTTACTAGTCAGATCTATTCCTCTGCGGGAAATATGGGGTTTTGAGTCCCTTTCACTGAGGAAGGTGTAGGTCTTGTCTATTCCATAGTTGGTTTTTGGAACGGTACCTGTGCTTATATCAAACTCTGGTTTGATGCATCACCCCACCTCTCCTTCCCCCTTAAGCAGGCATAAGAGTGTTTTCTAAATGTGAGACTCTGTTCTCTTGCCTAACTCAGTTCATGTGTAGCCATGTTTACAGGATCATCCTAAGTGATATCTTATGATAAGTTTCTTTTTCTGTGTGACTTCTTTCACTTAGAATCATCGTACCTGAATCCACTCATTGTGCTGCTACTGGTCTTATGACATTGATTTCATGGCTGAGGGATATTCCATCGTACGTAAGTTCCACGATGTTTGGAACCATTTTTATATTTCCTGGGATATTTCAGGTGTACCCAGGTTGAGGTTCCTGTAAGCAGTGCAGCCCTCAATTTGGGGGTGGCTCTGTCTTATGGATTTTCAGTTTTCCCAAGGTATATTCCCTAGACTGGACGTGCCCTTGGCTCTGTAGCTCTGTTGTTTACTTGTTTTAGGGAACACAATGCACTCCTCCAGTGAGGCAGTTGGCAACTTACATCCCGCCCATCAGCATAACAAGGCTCCCTGTTCTCCAGGGCCTGCCTTGCCTTTCTGGTTTTTACACATTTTGTGGATGTCCCTTTTGACCGGTGGGAAGTGATACTTCTTTGTAGTGCAGATTTGCATTGCCCGCTTGCTTGTTTGGCCAAAAAGGGCGTATGCGTTTTCTCCTGAATATATTCAGGAGAAAACGCATACGCCCTTTTTGGCCAAGTGCATCATTGTCGAAGTTGTGCCCCTCTTCCTGTGCTTTACAGGCGATTCCAACGTACCTCTTGAAATCTCTTTCCTGCTCTTCTGCCTCGCTTTCAAGTCCGCCTCGTTGCCTTCCCTCAACAGATTTTTGGACGATAGTTGGCCTTGAATACTGTGCCAATTTGTGAATTGCTGTGCTCCTGAGCTCCATTTTTCAACTCGTTTTTTGTGAGCTGAACGCAAGTCCAAACTTTTGGTTCAGGACCTCTACTGGTTCCCGGTGGGTGGCTGAGACTTTGGTTCATTCTTCTTCCTGCCGGGAAATTAGAGTGACATGTGCCCATCCAAATGCCTAACAGCTACTCTCTCATTGGTTCTCCCTCTTCCCTTTCATCCTCTGCCAAATTGGCAACCTGTGCGAACCAGGAGCTTAAAGGGGCTGTCTCTCCAAGTTGGGAGATTGATAGGAAAGCAGTTGGAAAGTCAAACCGGAGCACCAGGAGAGGGGCTCTTCGTTGAGTTTTAGAAACCTTTCGTATTCACAGTGTGTCCATTCTCTAGGTTTCCCGTACACGTTATAGCTGTAGTAATATTCCCTTCAACCTGGAGAGCAGGGACCCATGGAATGGGTGCCATGCATTATTGCTTTAAAGGGTCTGCATTTGCTCACCCAATCTCACCAATCCTCTCAGTCCCAAGTGTCCAGCCTCATGCCACATCCAGCTGTCATTGTAGATAGGGTCATTCCAGGTTGCATCAGAGACCCTGAAGGAATTGTAAAGAATTTCCCTGTTTCTTTGTTCTGTTTTTGAAATTCCTTTTTGAGTGGGTTTGAGCTGATTCTCGCTGCCATGTATATGCGAGTCTAGACACACTTGATTCCCTTACGGAGACATATCAATACATAGGTTTTAAGATTCTTACTAGTCAGATCTATTCCTCTGCGGAAAATATGGGTTTTTGAGTCCCTTTCACTGAGGAAGGTGTAGGTCTTGTCTATTCCATAGTTGGTTTTTGGAACGGTACCTGTGCTTATATCAAACTCTGGTTTGATGCATCACCCCACCTCTCCTTCCCCCTTAAGCAGGCATAAGAGTGTTTTCTAAATGTGAGACTCTGTTCTCTTGCCTAACTCAGTTCATGTGTAGCCATGTTTACAGGATCTTCCTAAGTGATATCTTATGATAAGTTTCTTTTCCTGTGTGACTTCTTTCACTTAGAATCATCGTACCTGAATCCACTCATTTTGCTGCTACTGGTCTTATGACATTGATTTCATGGCTGAGGGATATTCCATCGTACGTAAGTTCCACGATGTTTGGAACCATTTTTATATTTCCTGGGATATTTCAGGTGTACCCAGGTTGAGGTTCCTGTAAGCAGTGCAGCCCTCAATTTGGGGGTGGCTCTGTCTTATGGATTTTCAGTTTTCCCAAGGTATATACCCTAGACTGGATGTGCCCTTGGCTCTGTAGCTCTGTTGTTTACTTGTTTTAGGGAACACAATGCACTCCTCCAGTGAGGCAGTTGGCAACTTACATCCCGCCCATCAGCATAACAAGGCTCCCTGTTCTCCAGGGCCTGTCTTGCCTTTCTGGTTTTTACACATTTTGTGGATGTCCCTTTTGACCGGTGGGAAGTGATACTTCTTTGTAGTGCAGATTTGCATTGCCCGCTTGCTTTCTTGGCCAAAAAGGGCATATGCGTTTTCTCCTGAATATATTCAGGAGAAAACGCATATGCCCTTTTTGGCCAAGTGCATCATTGTCGAAGTTGTGCCCCTCTTCCTGTGCTTTACAGGCGATTCCAACGTACCTCTTGAAATCTGTTTCCTGCTATTCTGCCTCGCATTCAAGTCCGCCTCGTTGCCTTCCCTCAACAGATTTTTGGAAGATAGTTGGCCTTGATTACTCTGCCACTTTGTGAATTGCTGTGCCCCTGAGCTCCATTTTTCAACTCGTTTTTTATGAGCTGAACGCAAGTCCAAACTTTTGGTTCAGGAACTATACTGGTTCCCGGTGGGTGGCTGAGACTTTGGTTCATTCTTCTTCCTGCCGGGAAATTAGAGTGACATGTGCCCATCCAAATGCCTAACAGCTACTCTCTCATTGGTTCTCCCTCTTCCCTTTCATCCTCTGCCAAATTGGCAACCTGTGCGAACCAGGAGCTTAAAGGGGCTGTCTCTCCAAGTTGGGAGATTGATAGGAAAGCAGTTGGAAAGTCAAACCGGAGCACCAGGAGAGGGTCTCTTGGTTGAGTTTTAGAAACCTTTCGTATTCACAGTGTGTCCATTCTCTAGGTTTCCCGTACACGTTATAGCTGTAGTAATATTCCCTTCAACCTGGAGAGTTGGGACCCATGGAATGGGTGCCATGCATTATTGCTTTAAAGGGTCTGCATTTGCTCACCCAATCTCACCAATCCTCTCAGTCCCAAGTGTCCAGCCTTATGCCACATCCAGCTGTCATTGTAGATAGGGTCATTCCAGGTTGCATCAGAGACCCTGAAGGAATTGTAAAGAATTTCCCTGTTTCTTTGTTCTGTTTTTGAAATTCCTTTTTAGAGTGGGTTTGAGCTGATTCTCGCTGCCCTGTTTATGCCAGTCTAGACACACTTGATTCCCTTACGGAGACATATCAATACATAGGTTTTAAGATTCTTACTTGTCAGATCTATTCCTCTGCGGGAAATATGGGGTTTTGAGTCCCTTTCACTGAGGAAGGTGTAGGTCTTGTCTATTCCATAGTTGGTTTTTGGAACGGTACCTGTGCTTATATCAAACTCTGGTTTGATGCATCACCCCACCTCTCCTTCCCCCTTAAGCAGGCATAAGAGTGTTTTCTAAATGTGAGACTCTGTTCTCTTGCCTAACTCAGTTCATGTGTAGCCATGTTTACAGGATCTTCCTAAGTGATATCTTATGATAAGTTTCTTTTCCTGTGTGACTTCTTTCACTTAGAATCATCGTACCTGAATCCACTCATTTTGCTGCTACTGGTCTTATGACATTGATTTCATGGCTGAGGGATATTCCATCGTACGTAAGTTCCACGATGTTTGGAACCATTTTTATATTTCCTGGGATATTTCAGGTGTACCCAGGTTGAGGTTCCTGTAAGCAGTGCAGCCCTCAATTTGGGGGTGGCTCTGTCTTATGGATTTTCAGTTTTCCCAAGGTATATACCCTAGACTGGATGTGCCCTTGGCTCTGTAGCTCTGTTGTTTACTTGTTTTAGGGAACACAATGCACTCCTCCAGTGAGGCAGTTGGCAACTTACATCCCGCCCTTCAGCATAACAAGGCTCCCTGTTCTCCAGGGCCTGTCTTGCCTTTCTGGTTTTTACACATTTTGTGGATGTCCCTTTTGACCGGTGGGAAGTGATACTTCTTTGTAGTGCAGATTTGCATTGCCCGCTTGCTTTCTTGGCCAAAAAGGGCATATGCGTTTTCTCCTGAATATATTCAGGAGAAAACGCATATGCCCTTTTTGGCCAAGTGCATCATTGTCGAAGTTGTGCCCCTCTTCCTGTGCTTTACAGGCGATTCCAACGTACCTCTTGAAATCTGTTTCCTGCTATTCTGCCTCGCTTTCAAGTCCGCCTCGTTGCCTTCCCTCAACAGATTTTTGGACGATAGTTGGCCTTGATTACTCTGCCAGTTTGTGAATTGCTGTGCCCCTGAGCTCCATTTTTCAACTCGTTTTTTTGTGAGCTGAACGCAAGTCCAATCTTTTGGTTCAGGACCTCTACTGGTTCTCGGTGGGTGGCTGAGACTTTGGTTAATTCTTCTTCCTGCCGGGAAATTAGAGTGACATGTGCCCATCCAAATGCCTAACAGCTACTCTCTCATTGGTTCTCCCTCTTCCCTTTCATCCTCTGCCAAATTGGCAACCTGTGCGAACCAGGAGCTTAAAGGGGCTGTCTCTCCAAGTTGGGAGATTGATAGGAAAGCAGTTGGAAAGTCAAACCGGAGCACCAGGAGAGGGACTCTTCGTTGAGTTTTAGAAACCTTTCGTATTCACAGTGTGTCCATTCTCTAGGTTTCCCGTACATGTTATAGCTGTAGTAATATTCCCTTCAACCTGGAGAGATGGGACCCATGGAATCGGTGCCATGCATTATTGCTTTAAAGGGTCTGCATTTGCTCACCCAATCTCACCAATCCTCTCAGTCCCAAGTGTCCAGCCTTATGCCATATCCAGCTGTCATTGTAGATAGGGTCATTCCAGGTTGCATCAGAGACCCTGAAGGAATTGTAAAGAATTTCCCTGTTTCTTTGTTCTGTTTTTGAAATTCCTTTTTAGAGTGGGTTTGAGCTGATTCTCGCTGCCCTGTTTATGCCAGTCTAGACACACTTGATTCCCTTACGGAGACATATCAATACATAGGTTTTAAGATTCTTACTAGTCAGATCTATTCCTCTGCGGGAAATATGGGGTTTTGAGTCCCTTTCACTGAGGAAGGTGTAGGTCTTGTCTATTCCATAGTTGGTTTTTGGAACGGTACCTGTGCTTATATCAAACTCTGGTTTGATGCATCACCCCACCTCTCCTTCCCCCTTAAGCAGGCATAAGAGTGTTTTCTAAATGTGAGACTCTGTTCTCTTGCCTAACTCAGTTCATGTGTAGCCATGTTTACAGGATCTTCCTAAGTGATATCTTATGATAAGTTTCTTTTCCTGTGTGACTTCTTTCACTTAGAATCATCGTACCTGAATCCACTCATTTTGCTGCTACTGGTCTTATGACATTGATTTCATGGCTGAGGGATATTCCATCGTACGTAAGTTCCACGATGTTTGGAACCATTTTTATATTTCCTGGGATATTTCAGGTGTACCCAGGTTGAGGTTCCTGTAAGCAGTGCAGCCCTCAATTTGGGGGTGGCTCTGTCTTATTGATTTTCAGTTTTCCCAAGGTATATACCCTAGACTGGATGTGCCCTTGGCTCTGTAGCTCTGTTGTTTACTTGTTTTAGGGAACACAATGCACTCCTCCAGTGAGGCAGTTGGCAACTTACATCCTGCCCATCAGCATAACAAGGCTCCCTGTTCTCCAGGGCCTGTCTTGCCTTTCTGGTTTTTACACATTTTGTGGATGTCCCTTTTGACCGGTGGGAAGTGATACTTCTTTGTAGTGCAGATTTGCATTGCCCGCTTGCTTTCTTGGCCAAAAAGGGCATATGCGTTTTCTCCTGAATATATTCAGGAGAAAACGCATATGCCCTTTTTGGCCAAGTGCATCATTGTCGAAGTTGTGCCCCTCTTCCTGTGCTTTACAGGCGATTCCAACGTACCTCTTGAAATCTCTTTCCTGCTATTCTGCCTCGCTTTCAAGTCCGCCTCGTTGCCTTCCCTCAACAGATTTTTGGACGATAGTTGGCCTTGATTACTCTGCCAGTTTGTGAATTGCTGTGCCCCTGAGCTCCATTTTTCAACTCGTTTTTTTGTGAGCTGAACGCAAGTCCAATCTTTTGGTTCAGGACCTCTACTGGTTCCCGGTGGGTGGCTGAGACTTTGGTTAATTCTTCTTCCTGCCGGGAAATTAGAGTGACATGTGCCCATCCAAATGCCTAACAGCTACTCTCTCATTGGTTCTCCCTCTTCCCTTTCATCCTCTGCCAAATTGGCAACCTGTGCGAACCAGGAGCTTAAAGGGGCTGTCTCTCCAAGTTGGGAGATTGATAGGAAAGCAGTTGGAAAGTCAAACCGGAGCACCAGGAGAGGGACTCTTCGTTGAGTTTTAGAAACCTTTCGTATTCACAGTGTGTCCATTCTCTAGGTTTCCCGTACATGTTATAGCTGTAGTAATATTCCCTTCAACCTGGAGAGATGGGACCCATGGAATGGGTGCCATGCATTATTGCTTTAAAGGGTCTGCATTTGCTCACCCAATCTCACCAATCCTCTCAGTCCCAAGTGTCCAGCCTTATGCCATATCCAGCTGTCATTGTAGATAGGGTCATTCCAGGTTGCATCAGAGACCCTGAAGGAATTGTAAAGAATTTCCCTGTTTCTTTGTTCTGTTTTTGAAATTCCTTTTTAGAGTGGGTTTGAGCTGATTCTCGCTGCCCTGTTTATGCCAGTCTAGACACACTTGATTCCCTTACGGAGACATATCAATACATAGGTTTTAAGATTCTTACTAGTCAGATCTATTCCTCTGCGGGAAATATGGGGTTTTGAGTCCCTTTCACTGAGGAAGGTGTAGGTCTTGTCTATTCCATAGTTGGTTTTTGGAACGGTACCTGTGCTTATATCAAACTCTGGTTTGATGCATCACCCCACCTCTCCTTCCCCCTTAAGCAGGCATAAGAGTGTTTTCTAAATGTGAGACTCTGTTCTCTTGCCTAACTCAGTTCATGTGTAGCCATGTTTACAGGATCTTCCTAAGTGATATCTTATGATAAGTTTCTTTTTCTGTGTGACTTCTTTCACTTAGAATCATCGTACCTGAATCCACTCATTTTGCTGCTACTGGTCTTATGACATTGATTTCATGGCTGAGGGATATTCCATCGTACGTAAGTTCCACGATGTTTGGAACCATTTTTATATTTCCTGGGATATTTCAGGTGTACCCAGGTTGAGGTTCCTGTAAGCAGTGCAGCCCTCAATTTGGGGGTGGCTCTGTCTTATGGATTTTCAGTTTTCCCAAGGTATATTCCCTAGACTGGACGTGCCCTTGGCTCTGTAGCTCTGTTGTTTACTTGTTTTAGGGAACACAATGCACTCCTCCAGTGAGGCAGTTGGCAACTTACATCCCGCCCATCAGCATAACAAGGCTCCCTGTTCTCCAGGGCCTGCCTTGCCTTTCTGGTTTTTACACATTTTGTGGATGTCCCTTTTGACCGGTGGGAAGTGATACTTCTTTGTAGTGCAGATTTGCATTGCCCGCTTGCTTGCTTGGCCAAAAAGGGCGTATGCGTTTTCTCCTGAATATATTCAGGAGAAAACGCATAAGCCCTTTTTGGCCAAGTGCATCATTGTCGAAGTTGTGCCCCTCTTCCTGTGCTTTACAGGCGGTTCCAACGTACCTCTTGAAATCTCTTTCCTGCTCTTCTGCCTCGCTTTCAAGTCCGCCTCGTTGCCTTCCCTCAACAGATTTTTGGACGATAGTGGGCCTTGATTACTCTGCCAGTTTGTGAATTGCTGTGCCCCTGAGCTCCATTTTTCAACTCGTTTTTTGTGAGCTGAACGCAAGTCCAAACTTTTGGTTCAGGACCTATACTGGTTCCCGGTGGGTGGCTGAGACTTTGGTTCATTCTTCTTCCTGCCGGGAAATTAGAGTGACATGTGCCCATCCAAATGCCTAACAGCTACTCTCTCATTGGTTCTCCCTCTTCCCTTTCGTCCTCTGCCAAATTGGCAACCTGTGCGAACCAGGAGCTTAAAGGGGCTGTCTCTCCAAGTTGGGAGATTGATAGGAAAGCAGTTGGAAAGTCAAACCGGAGCACCAGGAGAGGGGCTCTTCGTTGAGTTTTAGAAACCTTTCGTATTCACAGTGTGTCCATTCTGTAGGTTTCCAGTACATGTTATAGCTGTAGTAATATTCCCTTCAACCTGGAGAGCTGGGACGCATGGAATGGGTGCCATGCATTATTGCTTTAAAGGGTCTGCATTTGCTCACCCAATCTCACCAATCCTCTCAGTCCCAAGTGTCCAGCCTCATGCCACATCCAGCTGTCATTGTAGATAGGGTCATTCCAGGTTGCATCAGAGACCCTGAAGGAATTGTAAAGAATTTCCCTGTTTCTTTGTTCTGTTTTTGAAATTCCTTTTTAGAGTGGGTTTGAGCTGATTCTCGCTGCCATGTTTATGCCAGTCTAGACACAGTTGATTCCGTTACGGAGACATATCAATACATAGGTTTTAAGATTCTTACTAGTCAGATCTATTCCTCTGCGGGAAATATGGGGTTTTGAGTCCCTTTCACTGAGGAAGGTGTAGGTCTTGTCTATTCCATAGTTGGTTTTTGGAACGGTACCTGTGCTTATATCAAACTCTGGTTTGATGCATCACCCCACCTCTCCTTCCCCCTTAAGCAGGCATAAGAGTGTTTTCTAAATGTGAGACTCTGTTCTCTTGCCTAAATCAGTTCATGTGTAGCCATGTTTACAGGATCTTCCTAAGTGATATCTTATGATAAGTTTCTTTTTCTGTGTGACTTCTTTCACTTAGAATCATCGTACCTGAATCCACTCATTTTGCTGCTACTGGTCTTATGACATTGATTTCATGGCTGAGGGATATTCCATCGTACGTAAGTTCCACGATGTTTGGAACCATTTTTATATTTCCTGGGATATTTCAGGTGTACCCAGGTTGAGGTTCCTGTAAGCAGTGCAGCCCTCAATTTGGGGGTGGCTCTGTCTTATGGATTTTCAATTTTCCCAAGGTATATTCCCTAGACTGGACGTGCCCTTGGCTCTGTAGCTCTGTTGTTTACTTGTTTTAGGGAACACAATGCACTCCTCCAGTGAGGCAGTTGGCAACTTACATCCCGCCCATCAGCATAACAAGGCTCCCTGTTCTCCAGGGCCTGTCTTGCCTTTCTGGTTTTTACACATTTTGTGGATGTCCCTTTTGACCGGTGGGAAGTGATACTTCTTTGTAGTGCAGATTTGCATTGCCTGCTTGCTTGCTTGGCCAAAAAGGGCGTATGCGTTTTCTCCTGAATATATTCAGGAGAAAACGCATACGCCCTTTTTGGCCAAGTGCATCATTGTCGAAGTTTTGGCCCTCTTCCTGTGCTTTACAGGCGATTCCAACGTACCTCTTGAAATCTCTTTCCTGCTCTTCTGCCTCAGTTTCAAGTCCGCCTCGATGCCTTCCCTCAACAGATTTTTGGACGATAGTGGGCCTTGATTACTCTGCCATTTTGTGAATTGCTGTGCCCCTGAGCTTCATTTTTCAACTCGTTTTTTGTGAGCTGAACGCAAGTCCAAACTTTTGGTTCAGGACCTATACTGGTTCCCGGTGGGTGGCTGAGACTTTGGTTAATTCTTCTTCCTGCCGGGAAATTAGAGTGACATGTGCCCATCCAAATGCCTAACAGCTACTCTCTCATTGGTTCTCCCTCTTCCCTTTCATCCTCTGCCAAATTGGCAACCTGTGCGAACCAGGAGCTTAAAGGGGCTGTCTCTCCAAGTTGGGAGATTGATAGGAAAGCAGTTGGAAAGTCAAACCGGAGCACCAGGAGAGGGGCTCTTCGTTGAGTTTTAGAAACCTTTCGTATTCACAGTGTGTCCATTCTCTAGGTTTCCCGTACATGTTATAGCTGTAGTAATATTCCCTTCAACCTGGAGAGCTGGGACCCATGGAATGGGTGCCATGCATTATTGCTTTAAAGGGTCTGCATTTGCTCACCCAATCTCACCAATCCTCTCAGTCCCAAGTGTCCAGCCTCATGCCACATCCAGCTGTCATTGTAGATAGGGTCATTCCAGGTTGCATCAGAGACCCTGAAGGAATTGTAAAGAATTTCCCTGTTTCTTTGTTCTGTTTTTGAAATTCCTTTTTAGAGTGGGTTTGAGCTGATTCTCGCTGCCCTGTTTATGCCAGTCTAGACACACTTGATTCCCTTACGGAGACATATCAATACATAGGTTTTAAGATTCTTACTAGTCAGATCTATTCCTCTGCGGGAAATATGGGGTTTTGAGTCCCTTTCACTGAGGAAGGTGTAGGTCTTGTCTATTCCATAGTTGGTTTTTGGAACGGTACCTGTGCTTATATCAAACTCTGGTTTGATGCATCACCCCACCTCTCCTTCCCCCTTAAGCAGGCATAAGAGTGTTTTCTAAATGTGAGACTCTGTTCTCTTGCCTAACTCAGTTCATGTGTAGCCATGTTTACAGGATCTTCCTAAGTGATATCTTATGATAAGTTTCTTTTTCTGTGTGACTTCTTTCACTTAGAATCATCGTACCTGAATCCACTCATTTTGCTGCTACTGGTCTTATGACATTGATTTCATGGCTCAGGGATATTCCATCGTACGTAAGTTCCACGATGTTTGGAACCATTTTTATATTTCCTGGGATATTTCAGGTGTACCCAGGTTGAGGTTCCTGTAAGCAGTGCAGCCCTCAATTTGGGGGTGGCTCTGTCTTATGGATTTTCAATTTTCCCAAGGTATATTCCCTAGACTGGACGTGCCCTTGTCTCTGTAGGTCTGTTGTTTACTTGTTTTAGGGAACACAGTGCACTCCTCCAGTGAGGCAGTTGGAAACTTACATCCCGCCCATCAGCATAACAAGGCACCCTGTTCCCCAGGGCCTGTCTTGCCTTTCTGGTTTTTACACATTTTGTGGATGTCCCTTTTGACCGGTGGGAAGTGATACTTCTTTGTAGTGCAGATTTGCATTGCCCGCTTGCTTGCTTGGCCAAAAAGGGCGTATGCGTTTTCTCCTGAATATATTCAGGAGAAAACGCATACGCCCTTTTTGGCCAAGTGCATCATTGTCGAAGTTGTGCCCCTCTTCCTGTGCTTTACAGGCGATTCCAACGTACCTCTTGAAATCTCTTTCCTGCTCTTCTGCCTCGCTTTCAAGTCCGCCTCGTTGCCTTCCCTCAACAGATTTTTGGACGATAGTTGGCCTTGATTACTCTGCCAGTTTGTGAATTGCTGTGCCCCTTAGCTCCATTTATCAACTCGTTTTTTGTGAGCTGAACGCAAGTCCAAACTTTTGGTTCAGGACCTCTACTGGTTCCCGGTGGGTGGCTGAGACTTTGGTTAATTCTTCTTCCTGCCGGGAAATTAGAGTGACATGTGCCCATCCAAATGCCTAACAGCTACTCTCTCATTGGTTCTCCCTCTTCCCTTTCATCCTCTGCCAAATTGGCAACCTGTGCGAACCAGGAGCTTAAAGGGGCTGTTTCTCCAAGTTGGGAGATTGATAGGAAAGCAGTTGGAAAGTCAAACCGGAGCACCAGGAGAGGGGCTCTTCGTTGAGTTTTAGAAACCTTTCGTATTCACAGTGTGTCCATTCTCTAGGTTTCCCGTACACGTTATAGCTGTAGTAATATTCCCTTCAACCTGGAGAGCTGGGACCCATGGAATGGGTACCATGCATTATTGCTTTAAAGGGTCTAAATTTGCTCACCCAATCTCACCAATCCTCTCAGTCCCAAGTGTCCAGCCTTATGCCACATCCAGCTGTCATTGTAGATAGGGACATTCCAGGTTGCATCAGAGACCCTGAAGGAATTGTAAAGAATTTCCCTGTTTCTTTGTTCTGTTTTTGAAATTCCTTTTTAGAGTGGGTTTGATCTGATTCTCGCTGCCATGTTTATGCCAGTCTAGACACACTTGATTCCCTTAAGGAGACATATCAATACATAGGTTTTAAGATTCTTACTAGTCAGATCTATTCCTCTGCGGGAAATATGGGGTTTTGAGTCCCTTTCACTGAGGAAGGTGTATGTCTTGTCTATTCCATAGTTGGTTTTTGGAACGGTACCTGTGCTTATATCAAACTCTGGTTTGATGTATCACCCCACCTCTCCTTCCCCCTTAAGCAGGCATAAGAGTGTTTTCTAAATGTGAGACTCTGTTCTCTTGCCTAACTCAGTTCATGTGTAGCCATGTTTACAGGATCTTCCTAAGTGATATCTTATGATAAGTTTCTTTTCCTGTGTGACTTCTTTCACTTAGAATCATCGTACCTCAATCCACTCATTTTGCTGCTACTGGTCTTACGACATTGATTTCATGGCTGAGGGATATTCCATCGTACGTAAGTTCCACAATGTTTTGAACCAATTTTATATTTCCTGGGATATTTCAGGTGTACCCAGGTTGAGGTTCTTGTAAGCAGTGCAGCCCTCAATTTGGGGGTGGCTCTGTCTTATGGATTTTCAGTTTTCCCAAGGTATATTCCCTAGACTGGAAGTGCCCTTGGCTCTGTAGCTCTGTTGTTTACTTGTTTTAGGGAACACAATGCACTCCTCCAGTGAGGCAGTTGGCAACTTATATCCCGCCCCTCAGCATAACAAGGCTCCCTGTTCTCCAGGGCCTGCCTTGCCTTTCTGGTTTTTACACATTTTGTGGATGTCCCTTTTGACCGGTGGGAAGTGATACTTCTTTGTAGTGCAGATTTGCATTGCCCGCTTGCTTGCTTGGCCAAAAAGGGCGTATGCGTTTTCTCCTGAATATATTCAGGTGAAAACGCATACGCCCTTTTTGGCCAAGTGCATCATTGTCGAAGTTGTGCCCCTCTTCCTGTGCTTTACAGGCGATTCCAACGTACCTCTTGAAATCTCTTTCCTGCTATTCTGCCTCGCTTTAAAGTCCGCCTCGTTGCCTTCCCTCAACAGAGTTTTGGACGATAGTTGGCCTTGATTACTCTGCCAGTTTGTGAATTGCTGTGCCCCTGAGCTCCATTTTTCAACTCGTTTTTTGTGAGCTGAACGCAAGTCCAAACTTTTGGTTCAGGACCTCTACTGGTTCCCGGTGGGTGGCTGAGACTTTGGTTAATTCTACTTCCTGCCGGGAAATTAGAGTGACATGTGCCCATCCAAATGCCTAACAGCTACTCTCTCATTGGTTCTCCCTCTTCCCTTTCATCCTCTGCCAAATTGGCAACCTGTGCGAACCAGGAGCTTAAAGGGGCTGTCTCTCCAAGTTGGGAGATTGATAGGAAAGCAGTTGGAAAGTCAAACCGGAGCACCAGGAGAGGCGCTCTTCGTTGAGTTTTAGAAACCTTTCGTATTCACAGTGTGTCCATTCTCTAGGTTTCCCGTACATGTTATAGCTGTAGTAATATTCCCTTCCACCTGGAGAGTTGGGACCCATGGAATGGGTGCCATGCATTATTGCTTTAAAGGGTCTGCATTTGCTCACCCAATCTCAGCAATCCTCTCAGTCCCAAGTGTCCAGCCTTATGCCACATCCAGCTGTCATTGTAGATAGGGTCATTCCAGGTTGCATCAGAGACCCTGAAGGAATTGTAAAGAATTTCCCTGTTTCTTTGTTCTGTTTTTGAAATTCCTTTTTAGAGTGGGTTTGAGCTGATTCTCGCTGCCATGTTTATGCCAGTCTAGACACACTTGATTCCCTTCCGGAGACATATCAATACATAGGTTTTAAGAGTCTTACTAGTCAGATCTATTCCTTTGTGGGAAATATGGTGTTTTGAGTCCCTTTCACTGAGGAAAGTGTAGGTCTTGTCTATTCCATAGTTGGTTTTTGGAACCGTACCTGTGCTTATATCAAACTCTGGTTTGATGCATCACCCCACCTCTCCTTCCCCCTTAAGCAGACATAAGAGTGTTTTCTAAATATGAGACTCTGTTCGCTTTCCTAACTCAGTTCATGTGTAGCCATGTTTACAGGATCTTCCTAAGTGATATCTTATGATAAGTTTCTTTTCCTGTGTGACTTCTTTCACTTAGAATCATCGTACCTGAATCCACTCATTTTGCTGCTACTGGTCTTATGACATTGATTTCGTGGCTGAGGGATATTCCATCGTACGTAAGTTCCACAATGTTTGGAACCATTTTTATATTTCCTGGGATATTTCAGGTGTACCCAGGTTGAGGTTCTTGTAAGCAGTGCAGCCCTCAATTTGGGGGTGGCTCTGTCTTATGGATTTTCAGTTTTCCCAAGGTATATTCCCTAGACTGGAAGTGCCCTTGGCTCTGTAGCTCTGTTGTTTACTTGTTTTAGGGAACACAATGCACTCCTCCAGTGAGGCAGTTGGCAACTTACATCCCGCCCATCAGCATAACAAGGCTCCCTGTTCTCCAGGGCCTGTCTTGCCTTTCTGGTTTTTACACATTTTGTGGATGTCCCTTTTGACCGGTGGGAAGTGATACTTCTTTGTAGTGCAGATTTGCATTGCCCGCTTGCTTGCTTGGCCAAAAAGGGCGTATGCGTTTTCTCCTGAATATATTCAGGAGAAAACGCATACGCCCTTTTTGGCCAAGTGCATCATTGTCGAAGTTGTGCCCCTCTTCCTGTGCTTTACAGGCGATTCCAACGTACCTCTTGAAATCTGTTTCCTGCTCTTCTGCCTCGCTTTCAAGTCCGCCTCGTTGCCTTCCCTCAACAGATTTTTGGACGATAGTTGGCCTTGATTACTCTGCCACTTTGTGAATTGCTGTGCCCCTGAGCTCCATTTTTCAACTCGTTTTTTGTGAGCTGAACGCAAGTCCAAACTTTTGGTTCAGGACCTCTACTGGTTCCCGGTGGGTGGCTGAGACTTTGGTTAATTCTTCTTCCTGCCGGGAAATTAGAGTGACATGTGCCCATCCAAATGCCTAACAGCTACTCTCTCATTGGTTCTCCCTCTTCCCTTTCATCCTCTGCCAGATTGGCAACCTGTGCGAAGCAGGAGCTTAAAGGGTCTGTCTCTCCAAGTTGGGAGATTGATAGGAAAGCAGTTGGAAAGTCAAACCGGGGCACCAGGAGAGGGACTCTTCTTTGAGTTTTAGAAACCTTTGGTATTCACAGTGTGTCCATTCTCTAGGTTTCCCGTACATGTTATAGCTGTAGTAATATTCCCTTCAACCTGGAGAGTTGGGACCCATGGAATGGGTGCCATGCATTATTGCTTTAAAGGGTCTGCATTTGCTCACCCAATCTCACCAATCCTCTCAGTCCCAAGTGTCCAGCCTTATGCCACATCCAGCTGTCATTGTAGATAGGGTCATTCCAGGTTGCATCAGAGACCCTGAAGGAATTGTAAAGAATTTCCCTGTTTCTTTGTTCTGTTTTTGAAATTCCTTTTTAGAGTGGGTTTGAGCTGATTCTCGCTGCCCTGTTTATGCCAGTCTAGACACACTTGATTCACTTATGGAGACATATCAATACATAGGTTTTAAGATGTTTACTAGTCAGATCTATTCCTCTGCGGGATATATGGGGTTTTGAGTCCCTTTCACTGAGGAAGGTGTAGGTCTTGTCTATTCCATAGTTGGTTTTTGGAACGGTACCTGTGCTTATATCAAACTCTGGTTTGATACATCACCCCACCTCTCCTTCCCCCTTAAGCAGGCATAAGAGTGTTTTCTAAATGTGAGACTCTGTTCTCTTGCCTAACTCAGTTCATGTGTAGCCATGTTTACAGGATCTTCCTAAGTGATATCTTATGATAAGTTTCTTTTCCTGTGTGACTTCTTTCACTTAGAATCATCGTACCTGAATCCACTCATTTTGCTGCTACTGGTCTTATGACATTGATTTCGTGGCTGAGGGATATTCCATCGTACGTAAGTTCCACAATGTTTGGAACCATTTTTATATTTCCTGGGATATTTCAGGTGTACCCAGGTTGAGGTTCTTGTAAGCAGTGCAGCCCTCAATTTGGGGGTGGCTCTGTCTTATGGATTTTCAGTTTTCCCAAGGTATATTCCCTAGACTGGAAGTGCCCTTGGCTCTGTAGCTCTGTTGTTTACTTGTTTTAGGGAACACAATGCACTCCTCCAGTGAGGCAGTTGGCAACTTACATCCCGCCCATCAGCATAACAAGGCTCCCTGTTCTCCAGGGCCTGCCTTGCCTTTCTGGTTTTTACACATTTTGTGGATGTCCGTTTTGACCGGTGGGAAGTGATACTTCTTTGTAGTGCAGATTTGTATTGCCCGCTTGCTTGCTTGGCCAAAAAGGGCGTATGCGTTTTCTCCTGAATATATTCAGGAGAAAACGCATACGCACTTTTTGGCCAAGTGCATCATTGTCGAAGTTGTGCCCCTCTTCCTGTGCTTTACAGGCGATTCCAACGTACCTCTTGAAATCTCTTTCCTGCTACTCTGCCTCGCTTTCAATTCCGCCTCGTTGCCTTCCCTCAACAGATTTTTGGACGATAGTTGGCCTTGATTACTCTGCCAGTTTGTGAATTGCTGTGCCCCTGAGCTCCATTTTTCAACTCGTTTTTTGTGAGCTGAACGCAAGGCCAAACTTTTGGTTCAGGACCTGTACTGGTTCCCGGTGGGTGGCTGAGACTTTGGTTAATTCTTCTTCCTGCCGGGAAATTAGAGTGACATGTGCCCATCCAAATGCCTAACAGCTACTCTCTCATTGGTTCTCCCTCTTCCCTTTCATCCTCTGCCAGATTGGCAACCTGTGCGAACCAGGAGCTTAAAGGGTCTGTCTCTCCAAGTTGGGAGATTGATAGGAAAGCAGTTGGAAAGTCAAACCGGAGCACCAGGAGAGGGACTCTTCGTTGAGTTTTAGAAACCTTTCGTATTCACAGTGTGTCCATTCTCTAGGTTTCCCGTACATGTTATAGCTGTAGTAATATTCCCTTCAACCTGGAGAGTTGGGACCCATGGAATGGGTGCCATGCATTATTGCTTTAAAGGGTCTGCATTTGCTCACCCAATCGCAACAATCCTCTCAGTCCCAAGTGTCCAGCCTTATGCCACATCCAGCTGTCATTGTAGATAGGGTCATTCCAGGTTGCATCAGAGACCCTGAAGGAATTGTAAAGAATTTCCCTGTTTCTTTGTTCTGTTTTTGAAATTCCTTTTTAGAGTGGGTTTGAGCTGATTCTCGCTGCCATGTTTATGCCAGTCTAGACACACTTGATTCCCTTACGGAGACATATCAATACATAGGTTTTAAGAGTCTTACTAGTCAGATCTATTCCTTTGTGGGAAATATGGTGTTTTGAGTCCCTTTCACTGAGGAAGGTGTAGGTCTTGTCTATTCCATAGTTGGTTTTTGGAACCGTACCTGTGCTTATATCAAACTCTGGTTTGATGCATCACCCCACCTCTCCTTACCCCTTAAGCAGGCATAAGAGAGTTTTCTGAATGCGAGAATCTGTTCTCTTGCCTAACTCAGTTCATGTCTAGCCATGTTTACAGGATCTTCCTAAGTGATATCTTATGATATGTTTCTTTTCCTGTGTGACTTCTTTCACTTAGAATCATCGTACCTGAATCCACTCATTTTGCTGCTACTGGTCTTATGACATTGATTTCATGGCTGAGGGATATTCCATCGTACGTAAGTTCCAAAATGTTTTGAACCATTTTTATATTTCCTGGGATATTTCAGGTGTACCCAGGTTGAGGTTCTTGTAAGCAGTGCAGCCCTCAATTTGGGGGTGGCTCTGTCTTATGGATTTTCAGTTTTCCCAAGGTATATTCCCTAGACTGGAAGTGCCCTTGGCTCTGTAGCTCTGTTGTTTACTTGTTTTAGGGAACACAATGCACTCCTCCAGTGAGGCAGTTGGCAACTTACATCCCGCCCATCAGCATAACAAGGCTCCCTGTTCTCCAGGGCCTGCCTTGCCTTTCTGGTTTTTACACATTTTGTGGATGTCCCTTTTGACCGGTGGGAAGTGATACTTCTTTGTAGTGCAGATTTGTATTGCCCGCTTGCTTGCTTGGCCAAAAAGGCATATGCGTTTTCTCCTGAATATGTTCAGGAGAAAACGCATACGCCCTTTTTGGCCAAGTGCATCATTGTCGAAGTTGTGCCCCTCTTCCTGTGCTTTACAGGCGATTCCAACGTACCTCTTGAAATCTCTTTCCTGCTACTCTGCCTCGCTTTCAAGTCCGCCTCGTTGCCTTCCCTCAACAGATTTTTGGACGATAGTTGGCCTTGATTACTCTGCCAGTTTGTGAATTGCTGTGCCCCTGAGCTCCATTTTTCAACTCGTTTTTTGTGAGCTGAACGCAAGGCCAAACTTTTGGTTCAGGACCTATACTGGTTCCCGGTGGGTGGCTGAGACTTTGGTTAATTCTTCTTCCTGCCGGGTAATTAGAGTGACATGTGCCCATCCAAATGCCTAACAGCTACTCTCTCATTGGTTCTCCCTCTTCCCTTTCATCCTCTGCCAAATTGGCAACCTGTGCGAACCAGGAGCTTAAAGGGGCTGTCTCTCCAAGTTGGGAGATTGATAGGAAAGCAGTTGGAAAGTCAAACCGAAGCACCAGGAGAGGGGCTCTTCGTTGAGATTTAGAAACCTTTCGTATTCACAGTGTGTCCATTCTCTAGGTTTCCCGTACATGTTATAGCTGGAGTAATATTCCCTTCAACCTGGAGAGCTGGGACCCATGGAATGGGTGCCATGCGTTATTGCTTTAAAGGGTCTGCATTTGCTCACACAATCTCACCAATCCTCTCAGTCCCAAGTGTCCAGCCTTATGCCACATCCAGCTGTCATTGTAGATAGGGTCATTCCAGGTTGCATCAGAGACCCTGAAGGAATTGTAAAGAATTTCCCTGTTTCTTTGTTCTGTTTTTGAAATTCCTTTTTAGAGTGGGTTTGAGCTGATTCTCACTGCCCTGTTTATGCCAGTCTAGACACACTTGATTCCCTTACGGAGACATATCAATACATAGGTTTTAAGATTCTTACTAGTCAGATCTATTCCTCTGCGGGAAATATGGGGTTTTGAGTCCCTTTCACTGAGGAAGGTGTAGGTCTTGTCTATTCCATAGTTGGTTTTTGGAACGGTACCTGTGCTTATATCAAACTCTGGTTTGATGCATCACCCCACCTCTCCTTCCCCCTTAAGCAGGCATAAGAGTGTTTTCTAAATGTGAGACTCTGTTCTCTTGCCTAACTCAGTTCATGTGTAGCCATGTTTACAGGATCTTCCTAAATGATATCTTATGATAAGTTTCTTTTCCTGTGTGACTTCTTTCACTTAGAATCATCGTACCTGAATCCACTCATTTTGCTGCTACTGGTCTTATGACATTGATTTCGTGGCTGAGGGATATTCCATCGTACGTAAGTTCCACAATGTTTGGAACCATTTTTATATTTCCTGGGATATTTCAGGTGTACCCAGGTTGAGGTTCTTGTAAGCAGTGCAGCCCTCAATTTGGGGGTGGCTCTGTCTTATGGATTTTCAGTTTTCCCAAGGTATATTCCCTAGACTGGAAGTGCCCTTGGCTCTGTAGCTCTGTTGTTTACTTGTTTTAGGGAACACAGTGCACTCCTCCAGTGAGGCAGTTGGCAACTTACATCCCGCCCATCAGCATAACAAGGCTCCCTGTTCTCCAGGGCCTGTCTTGCCTTTCTGGTTTTTACACATTTTGTGGATGTCCCTTTTGACTGGTGGGAAGTGATACTTCTTTGTAGTGCAGATTTGCATTGCCCGCTTGCTTGCTTGGCCAAAAAGGGCGTATGCGTTTTCTCCTGAATATATTCAGGAGAAAACGCATACGCCCTTTTTGGCCAAGTGCATCATTGTCGAAGTTGTGCCCCTCTTCCTGTGCTTTACAGGCGATTCCATCGTACCTCTTGAAATCTCTTTCCTGCTCTTCTGCCTCGCTTTCAAGTCCGCCTCGTTGCCTTCCCTCAACAGATTTTTGGACGATAGTTGGCCTTGATTACTCTGCCAGTTTGTGAATTGCTGTGCCCCTGAGCTCCATTTTTCAACTCGTTTTTTGTGAGCTGAACGCAAGGCCAAACTTTTGGTTCAGGACCTATACTGGTTCCCGGTGGGTGGCTGAGACTTTGGTTAATTCTTCTTCCTGCCGGGAAATTAGAGTGACATGTGCCCATCCAAATGCCTAACAGCTACTCTCTCATTGGTTCTGCCTCTTCCCTTTCATCCTCTGCCAAATTGGCAACCTGTGCGAACCAGGAGCTTAAAGGGGCTGTCTCTCCAAGTTGGGAGATTGATAGGAAAGCAGTTGGAAAGTCAAACTGGAGCACCAGGAGAGGGACTCTTCGTTGAGATTTAGAAACCTTTCGTATTCACAGTGTGTCCATTCTCTAGGTTTCCCGTACATGTTATAGCTGTAGTAATATTCCCTTCAACCTGGAGAGCTGCGACCCATGGAATGGGTGCCATGCGTTATTGCTTTAAAGGGTCTGCATTTGCTCACCCAATCTCACCAATCTTCTCAGTCCCAAGTGTCCAGCCTTATGCCACATCCAGCTGTCATTGTAGATAGGGTCATTCCAGGTTGCATCAGAGACCCTGAAGGAATTGTAAAGAATTTCCCTGTTTCTTTGTTCTGTTTCTGAAATTCCTTTTTAGAGTGGGTTTGAGCTGATTCTCGCTGCCCTGTTTATGCCAGTCTAGACACACTTGATTCCCTTACGGAGACATATCAATACATAGGTTTTAAGATTCTTACTAGTCAGATCTATTCCTCTGCGGGAAATATGGGGTTTTGAGTCCCTTTCACTGAGGAAGGTGTAGGTCTTGTCTATTCCATAGTTGGTTTTTGGAACGGTACCTGTGCTTATATCAAACTCTGGTTTGATGCATCACCCCACCTCTCCTTCCCCCTTAAGCAGGCATAAGAGTGTTTTCTAAATGTGAGACTCTGTTCTCTTGCCTAACTCAGTTCATGTGTAGCCATGTTTACAGGATCTTCCTAAGTGATATCTTATGATAAGTTTCTTTTCCTGTGTGACTTCTTTCACTTAGAATCATCGTACCTGAATCCACTCATTTTGCTGCTACTGGTCTTATGACATTGATTTCGTGGCTGAGGGATATTCCATCGTACGTAAGTTCCACAATGTTTGGAACCATTTTTATATTTCCTGGGATATTTCAGGTGTACCCAGGTTGAGGTTCTTGTAAGCAGTGCAGCCCTCAATTTGGGGGTGGCTCTGTCTTATGGATTTTCAGTTTTCCCAAGGTATATTCCCTAGACTGGAAGTGCCCTTGGCTCTGTAGCTCTGTTGTTTACTTGTTTTAGGGAACACAATGCACTCCTCCAGTGAGGCAGTTGGCAACTTACATCCCGCCCATCAGCATAACAAGGCTCCCTGTTCTCCAGGGCCTGCCTTGCCTTTCTGGTTTTTACACATTTTGTGGATGTCCCTTTTGACCGGTGGGAAGTGATACTTCTTTGTAGTGCAGATTTGCATTGCCCGCTTGCTTGCTTGGCCAAAAAGGGCGTATGCGTTTTCTCCTGAATATATTCAGGAGAAAACGCATACGCCCATTTGGCCAAGTGCATCATTGTCGAAGTTGTGCCCCTCTTCCTGTGCTTTACAGGCGATTCCATCGTACCTCTTGAAATCTCTTTCCTGCTCTTCTGCCTCGCTTTCAAGTCCGCCTCGTTGCCTTCCCTCAACAGATTTTTGGACAATAGTTGGCCTTGATTACTCTGCCAGTTTGTGAATTGCTGTGCCCCTGAGCTCCATTTTTCAACTCGTTTTTTGTGAGCTGAACGCAAGGCCAAACTTTTGGTTCAGGACCTATACTGGTTCCCGGTGGGTGGCTGAGACTTTGGTTAATTCTTCTTCCTGCCGGGAAATTAGAGTGACATGTGCCCATCCAAATGCCTAACAGCTACTCTCTCATTGGTTCTCCCTCTTCCCTTTCATCCTCTGCCAAATTGGCAACCTGTGCGAACCAGGAGCTTAAAGGGGCTGTCTCTCCAAGTTGGGAGATTGATAGTAAAGCAGTTGGAAAGTCAAACCGGAGCACAAGGAGAGGGGCTCTTCGTTGAGTTTTAGAAACCTTTCGTATTCACAGTGTGTCCATTCTCTAGGTTTCCCGTACATGTTATAGCTGTAGTAATATTCCCTTCAACCTGGAGAGCTGCGACCCATGGAATGGGTGCCATGCATTATTGCTTTAAAGGGTCTGCATTTGCTCACCCAATCTCACCAATCCTCTCAGTCCCAAGTGACCAGCCTTATGCCACATCCAGCTGTCATTGTAGATAGGGTCATTCCAGGTTGCATCAGAGACCCTGAAGGAATTGTAAAGAATTTCCCTGTTTCTTTGTTCTGTTTCTGAAATTCCTTTTTAGAGTGGGTTTGAGCTGATTCTCGTTGCCCTGTTTATGCCAGTCTAGACACACTTGATTCCCTTACGGAGACATATCAATACATAGGTTTTAAGATTCTTACTAGTCAGATCTATTCCTCTGCGGGAAATATGGGGTTTTGAGTCCCTTTCACTGAGGAAGGTGTAGGTCTTGTCTATTCCATAGTTGGTTTTTGGAACGGTACCTGTGCTTATATCAAACTCTGGTTTGATGCATCACCCCACCTCTCCTTCCCCCTTAAGCAGGCATAAGAGTGTTTTCTAAATGTGAGACTCTGTTCTCTTGCCTAACTCAGTTCATGTGTAGCCATGTTTACAGGATCTTCCTAAGTGATATCTTATGATAAGTTTCTTTTCCTGTGTGACTTCTTTCACTTAGAATCATCGTACCTGAATCCACTCATTTTGCTGCTACTGGTCTTATGACATTGATTTCGTGGCTGAGGGATATTCCATCGTACGTAAGTTCCACAATGTTTGGAACCATTTTTATATTTCCTGGGATATTTCAGGTGTACCCAGGTTGAGGTTCTTGTAAGCAGTGCAGCCCTCAATTTGGGGGTGGCTCTGTCTTATGGATTTTCAGTTTTCCCAAGGTATATTCCCTAGACTGGAAGTGCCCTTGGCTCTGTAGCTCTGTTGTTTACTTGTTTTAGGGAACACAATGCACTCCTCCAGTGAGGCAGTTGGCAACTTACATCCCGCCCATCAGCATAACAAGGTTCCCTGTTCTCCAGGGCCTGCCTTGCCTTTCTGGTTTTTACACATTTTGTGGATGTCCCTTTTGACCGGTGGGAAGTGATACTTCTTTGTAGTGCAGATTTGCATTGCCCGCTTGCTTGCTTGGCCAAAAAGGGCGTATGCGTTTTCTCCTGAATATATTCAGGAGAAAACGCATACGCCCTTTTTGGCCAAGTGCATCATTGTCGAAGTTGTGCCCCTCTTCCTGTGCTTTACAGGCGATTCCATCGTACCTCTTGAAATCTCTTTCCTGCTCTTCTGCCTCGCTTTCAAGTCCGCCTCGTTGCCTTCCCTCAACAGATTTTTGGACGATAGTTGGCCTTGATTACTCTGCCAGTTTGTGAATTGCTGTGCCCCTGAGCTCCATTTTTCAACTCGTTTTTTGTGAGCTGAACGCAAGGCCAAACTTTTGGTTCAGGACCTATACTGGTTCCCGGTGGGTGGCTGAGACTTTGGTTAATTCTTCTTCCTGCCGGGAAATTAGAGTGACATGTGCCCATCCAAATGCCTAACAGCTACTCTCTCATTGGTTCTGCCTCTTCCCTTTCATCCTCTGCCAAATTGGCAACCTGTGCGAACCAGGAGCTTAAAGGGGCTGTCTCTCCAAGTTGGGAGATTGATAGGAAAGCAGTTGGAAAGTCAAACCGGAGCACCAGGAGAGGGGCTCTTCGTTGAGTTTTAGAAACCTTTCGTATTCACAGTGTGTCCATTCTCTAGGTTTCCCGTACATGTTATAGCTGGAGTAATATTCCCTTCAACCTGGAGAGCTGCGACCCATGGAATGGGTGCCATGCGTTATTGCTTTAAAGGGTCTGCATTTGCTCACCCAATCTCACCAATCCTCTCAGTCCCAAGTGTCCAGCCTTATGCCACATCCAGCTGTCATTGTAGATAGGGTCATTCCAGGTTGCATCAGAGACCCTGAAGGAATTGTAAAGAATTTCCCTGTTTCTTTGTTCTGTTTCTGAAATTCCTTTTTAGAGTGGGTTTGAGCTGATTCTCGCTGCCCTGTTTATGCCAGTCTAGACACACTTGATTCCCTTACGGAGACATATCAATACATAGGTTTTAAGATTCTTACTAGTCAGATCTATTCCTCTGCGGGAAATATGGGGTTTTGAGTCCCTTTCACTGAGGAAGGTGTAGGTCTTGTCTATTCCATAGTTGGTTTTTGGAACGGTACCTGTGCTTATATCAAACTCTGGTTTGATGCATCACCCCACCTCTCCTTCCCCCTTAAGCAGGCATAAGAGTGTTTTCTAAATGTGAGACTCTGTTCTCTTGCCTAACTCAGTTCATGTGTAGCCATGTTTACAGGATCTTCCTAAGTGATATCTTATGATAAGTTTCTTTTCCTGTGTGACTTCTTTCACTTAGAATCATCGTACCTGAATCCACTCATTTTGCTGCTACTGGTCTTATGACATTGATTTCGTGGCTGAGGGATATTCCATCGTACGTAAGTTCCACAATGTTTGGAACCATTTTTATATTTCCTGGGATATTTCAGGTGTACCCAGGTTGAGGTTCTTGTAAGCAGTGCAGCCCTCAATTTGGGGGTGGCTCTGTCTTATGGATTTTCAGTTTTCCCAAGGTATATTCCCTAGACTGGAAGTGCCCTTGGCTCTGTAGCTCTGTTGTTTACTTGTTTTAGGGAACACAATGCACTCCTCCAGTGAGGCAGTTGGCAACTTACAACCCGCCCATCAGCATAACAAGGCTCCCTGTTCTCCAGGGCCTGCCTTGCCTTTCTGGTTTTTACACATTTTGTGGATGTCCCTTTTGACCGGTGGGAAGTGATACTTCTTTGTAGTGCAGATTTGCATTGCCCGCTCGCTTGCTTGGCCAAAAAGGGCGTATGCGTTTTCTCCTGAATATATTCAGGAGAAAACGCATACGCCCATTTGGCCAAGTGCATCATTGTCGAAGTTGTGCCCCTCTTCCTGTGCTTTACAGGCGATTCCATCGTACCTCTTGAAATCTCTTTCCTGCTCTTCTGCCTCGCTTTCAAGTCCGCCTCGTTGCCTTCCCTCAACAGATTTTTGGACGATAGTTGGCCTTGATTACTCTGCCAGTTTGTGAATTGCTGTGCCCCTGAGCTCCATTTTTCAACTCGTTTTTTGTGAGCTGAACGCAAGGCCAAACTTTTGGTTCAGGACCTATACTGGTTCCCGGTGGGTGGCTGAGACTTTGGTTAATTCTTCTTCCTGCCGGGAAATTAGAGTGACATGTGCCCATCCAAATGCCTAACAGCTACTCTCTCATTGGTTCTGCCTCTTCCCTTTCATCCTCTGCCAAATTGGCAACCTGTGCGAACCAGGAGCTTAAAGGGGCTGTCTCTCCAAGTTGGGAGATTGATAGGAAAGCAGTTGGAAAGTCAAACCGGAGCACCAGGAGAGGGACTCTTCGTTGAGTTTTAGAAACCTTTCGTATTCACAGTGTGTCCATTCTCTAGGTTTCCCGTACATGTTATAGCTGTAGTAATATTCCCTTCAACCTGGAGAGCTGCGACCCATGGAATGGGTGCCATGCGTTATTGCTTTAAAGGGTCTGCATTTGCTCACCCAATCTCACCAATCCTCTCAGTCCCAAGTGTCCAGCCTTATGCCACATCCAGCTGTCATTGTAGATAGGGTCATTCCAGGTTGCATCAGAGACCCTGAAGGAATTGTAAAGAATTTCCCTGTTTCTTTGTTCTGTTTCTGAAATTCCTGTTTAGAGTGGGTTTGAGCTGATTCTCGCTGCCCTGTTTATGCCAGTCTAGACACACTTGATTCCCTTACGGAGACATATCAATACATAGGTTTTAAGATTCTTACTAGTCAGATCTATTCCTCTGCGGGAAATATGGGGTTTTGAGTCCCTTTCACTGAGGAAGGTGTAGGTCTTGTCTATTCCATAGTTGGTTTTTGGAACGGTACCTGTGCTTATATCAAACTCTGGTTTGATGCATCACCCCACCTCTCCTTCCCCCTTAAGCAGGCATAAGAGTGTTTTCTAAATGTGAGACTCTGTTCTCTTGCCTAACTCAGTTCATGTGTAGCCATGTTTACAGGATCTTCCTAAGTGATATCTTATGATAAGTTTCTTTTCCTGTGTGACTTCTTTCACTTAGAATCATCGTACCTGAATCCACTCATTTTGCTGCTACTGGTCTTATGACATTGATTTCGTGGCTGAGGGATATTCCATCGTACGTAAGTTCCACAATGTTTGGAACCATTTTTATATTTCCTGGGATATTTCAGGTGTACCCAGGTTGAGGTTCTTGTAAGCAGTGCAGCCCTCAATTTGGGGGTGGCTCTGTCTTATGGATTTTCAGTTTTCCCAAGGTATATTCCCTAGACTGGAAGTGCCCTTGGCTCTGTAGCTCTGTTGTTTACTTGTTTTAGGGAACACAATGCACTCCTCCAGTGAGGCAGTTGGCAACTTACATCCCGCCCATCAGCATAACAAGGCTCCCTGTTCTCCAGGGCCTGTCTTGCCTTTCTGGTTTTTACACATTTTGTGGATGTCCCTTTTGACCGGTGGGAAGTGATACTTCTTTGTAGTGCAGATTTGCATTGCCCGCTTGCTTGCTTGGCCAAAAAGGGCGTATGCGTTTTCTCCTGAATATATTCAGGAGAAAACGCATACGCCCTTTTTGGCCAAGTGCATCATTGTCGAAGTTGTGCCCCTCTTCCTGTGCTTTACAGGCGATTCCATCGTACCTCTTGAAATCTCTTTCCTGCTCTTCTGCCTCGCTTTCAAGTCCGCCTCGTTGCCTTCCCTCAACAGATTTTTGGACGATAGTTGGCCTTGATTACTCTGCCAGTTTGTGAATTGCTGTGCCCCTGAGCTCCATTTTTCAACTCGTTTTTTGTGAGCTGAACGCAAGGCCAAACTTTTGGTTCAGGACCTATACTGGTTCCCGGTGGGTGGCTGAGACTTTGGTTAATTCTTCTTCCTGCCGGGAAATTAGAGTGACATGTGCCCATCCAAATGCCTAACAGCTACTCTCTCATTGGTTCTCCCTCTTCCCTTTCATCCTCTGCCAAATTGGCAACCTGTGCGAACCAGGAGCTTAAAGGGGCTGTCTCTCCAAGTTGGGAGATTGATAGGAAAGCAGTTGGAAAGTCAAACCGGAGCACCAGGAGAGGGGCTCTTCGTTGAGTTTTAGAAACCTTTCGTATTCACAGTGTGTCCATTCTCTAGGTTTCCCGTACATGTTATAGCTGTAGTAATATTCCCTTCAACCTGGAGAGCTGCGACCCATGGAATGGGTGCCATGCATTATTGCTTTAAAGGGTCTGCATTTGCTCACCCAATCTCACCAATCCTCTCAGTCCCAAGTGACCAGCCTTATGCCACATCCAGCTGTCATTGTAGATAGGGTCATTCCAGGTTGCATCAGAGACCCTGAAGGAATTGTAAAGAATTTCCCTGTTTCTTTGTTCTGTTTCTGAAATTCCTTTTTAGAGTGGGTTTGAGCTGATTCTCGTTGCCCTGTTTATGCCAGTCTAGACACACTTGATTCCCTTACGGAGACATATCAATACATAGGTTTTAAGATTCTTACTAGTCAGATCTATTCCTCTGCGGGAAATATGGGGTTTTGAGTCCCTTTCACTGAGGAAGGTGTAGGTCTTGTCTATTCCATAGTTGGTTTTTGGAACGGTACCTGTGCTTATATCAAACTCTGGTTTGATGCATCACCCCACCTCTCCTTCCCCCTTAAGCAGGCATAAGAGTGTTTTCTAAATGTGAGACTCTGTTCTCTTGCCTAACTCAGTTCATGTGTAGCCATGTTTACAGGATCTTCCTAAGTGATATCTTATGATAAGTTTCTTTTCCTGTGTGACTTCTTTCACTTAGAATCATCGTACCTGAATCCACTCATTTTGCTGCTACTGGTCTTATGACATTGATTTCGTGGCTGAGGGATATTCCATCGTACGTAAGTTCCACAATGTTTGGAACCATTTTTATATTTCCTGGGATATTTCAGGTGTACCCAGGTTGAGGTTCTTGTAAGCAGTGCAGCCCTCAATTTGGGGGTGGCTCTGTCTTATGGATTTTCAGTTTTCCCAAGGTATATTCCCTAGACTGGAAGTGCCCTTGGCTCTGTAGCTCTGTTGTTTACTTGTTTTAGGGAACACAATGCACTCCTCCAGTGAGGCAGTTGGCAACTTACATCCCGCCCATCAGCATAACAAGGTTCCCTGTTCTCCAGGGCCTGCCTTGCCTTTCTGGTTTTTACACATTTTGTGGATGTCCCTTTTGACCGGTGGGAAGTGATACTTCTTTGTAGTGCAGATTTGCATTGCCCGCTTGCTTGCTTGGCCAAAAAGGGCGTATGCGTTTTCTCCTGAATATATTCAGGAGAAAACGCATACGCCCTTTTTGGCCAAGTGCATCATTGTCGAAGTTGTGCCCCTCTTCCTGTGCTTTACAGGCGATTCCATCGTACCTCTTGAAATCTCTTTCCTGCTCTTCTGCCTCGCTTTCAAGTCCGCCTCGTTGCCTTCCCTCAACAGATTTTTGGACGATAGTTGGCCTTGATTACTCTGCCAGTTTGTGAATTGCTGTGCCCCTGAGCTCCATTTTTCAACTCGTTTTTTGTGAGCTGAACGCAAGGCCAAACTTTTGGTTCAGGACCTATACTGGTTCCCGGTGGGTGGCTGAGACTTTGGTTAATTCTTCTTCCTGCCGGGAAATTAGAGTGACATGTGCCCATCCAAATGCCTAACAGCTACTCTCTCATTGGTTCTGCCTCTTCCCTTTCATCCTCTGCCAAATTGGCAACCTGTGCGAACCAGGAGCTTAAAGGGGCTGTCTCTCCAAGTTGGGAGATTGATAGGAAAGCAGTTGGAAAGTCAAACCGGAGCACCAGGAGAGGGGCTCTTCGTTGAGTTTTAGAAACCTTTCGTATTCACAGTGTGTCCATTCTCTAGGTTTCCCGTACATGTTATAGCTGGAGTAATATTCCCTTCAACCTGGAGAGCTGCGACCCATGGAATGGGTGCCATGCGTTATTGCTTTAAAGGGTCTGCATTTGCTCACCCAATCTCACCAATCCTCTCAGTCCCAAGTGTCCAGCCTTATGCCACATCCAGCTGTCATTGTAGATAGGGTCATTCCAGGTTGCATCAGAGACCCTGAAGGAATTGTAAAGAATTTCCCTGTTTCTTTGTTCTGTTTCTGAAATTCCTTTTTAGAGTGGGTTTGAGCTGATTCTCGCTGCCCTGTTTATGCCAGTCTAGACACACTTGATTCCCTTACGGAGACATATCAATACATAGGTTTTAAGATTCTTACTAGTCAGATCTATTCCTCTGCGGGAAATATGGGGTTTTGAGTCCCTTTCACTGAGGAAGGTGTAGGTCTTGTCTATTCCATAGTTGGTTTTTGGAACGGTACCTGTGCTTATATCAAACTCTGGTTTGATGCATCACCCCACCTCTCCTTCCCCCTTAAGCAGGCATAAGAGTGTTTTCTAAATGTGAGACTCTGTTCTCTTGCCTAACTCAGTTCATGTGTAGCCATGTTTACAGGATCTTCCTAAGTGATATCTTATGATAAGTTTCTTTTTCTGTGTGACTTCTTTCACTTAGAATCATCGTACCTGAATCCACTCATTTTGCTGCTACTGGTCTTATGACATTGATTTCGTGGCTGAGGGATATTCCATCGTACGTAAGTTCCACAATGTTTGGAACCATTTTTATATTTCCTGGGATATTTCAGGTGTACCCAGGTTGAGGTTCTTGTAAGCAGTGCAGCCCTCAATTTGGGGGTGGCTCTGTCTTAAGGATTTTCAGTTTTCCCAAGGTATATTCCCTAGACTGGAAGTGCCCTTGGCTCTGTAGCTCTGTTGTTTACTTGTTTTAGGGAACACAATGCACTCCTCCAGTGAGGCAGTTGGCAACTTACATCCCGCCCATCAGCATAACAAGGCTCCCTGTTCTCCAGGGCCTGTCTTGCCTTTCTGGTTTTTACACATTTTGTGGATGTCCCTTTTGACCGGTGGGAGGTGATACTTCTTTGTAGTGCAGATTTGCATTGCCCGCTTGCTTGCTTGGCCAAAAAGGGCGTATGCGTTTTCTCCTGAATATATTCAGGAGAAAACGCATACGCCCTTTTTGGCCAAGTGCATCATTGTCGAAGTTGTGCCCCTCTTCCTGTGCTTTACAGGCGATTCCATCGTACCTCTTGAAATCTCTTTCCTGCTCTTCTGCCTCGCTTTCAAGTCCGCCTCGTTGCCTTCCCTCAACAGATTTTTGGACGATAGTTGGCCTTGATTACTCTGCCAGTTTGTGAATTGCTGTGCCCCTGAGCTCCATTTTTCAACTCGTTTTTTGTGAGCTGAACGCAAGGCCAAACTTTTGGTTCAGGACCTATACTGGTTCCCGGTGGGTGGCTGAGACTTTGGTTAATTCTTCTTCCTGCCGGGAAATTAGAGTGACATGTGCCCATCCAAATGCCTAACAGCTACTCTCTCATTGGTTCTGCCTCTTCCCTTTCATCCTCTGCCAAATTGGCAACCTGTGCGAACCAGGAGCTTAAAGGGGCTGTCTCTCCAAGTTGGGAGATTGATAGGAAAGCAGTTGGAAAGTCAAACCGGAGCACCAGGAGAGGGGCTCTTCGTTGAGTTTTAGAAACCTTTCGTATTCACAGTGTGTCCATTCTCTAGGTTTCCCGTACATGTTATAGCTGGAGTAATATTCCCTTCAACCTGGAGAGCTGCGACCCATGGAATGGGTGCCATGCGTTATTGCTTTAAAGGGTCTGCATTTGCTCACCCAATCTCACCAATCCTCTCAGTCCCAAGTGTCCAGCCTTATGCCACATCCAGCTGTCATTGTAGATAGGGTCATTCCAGGTTGCATCAGAGACCCTGAAGGAATTGTAAAGAATTTCCCTGTTTCTTTGTTCTGTTTCTGAAATTCCTTTTTAGAGTGGGTTTGAGCTGATTCTCGCTGCCCTGTTTATGCCAGTCTAGACACACTTGATTCCCTTACGGAGACATATCAATACATAGGTTTTAAGATTCTTACTAGTCAGATCTATTCCTCTGCGGGAAATATGGGGTTTTGAGTCCCTTTCACTGAGGAAGGTGTAGGTCTTGTCTATTCCATAGTTGGTTTTTGGAACGGTACCTGTGCTTATATCAAACTCTGGTTTGATGCATCACCCCACCTCTCCTTCCCCCTTAAGCAGGCATAAGAGTGTTTTCTAAATGTGAGACTCTGTTCTCTTGCCTAACTCAGTTCATGTGTAGCCATGTTTACAGGATCTTCCTAAGTGATATCTTATGATAAGTTTCTTTTCCTGTGTGACTTCTTTCACTTAGAATCATCGTACCTGAATCCACTCATTTTGCTGCTACTGGTCTTATGACATTGATTTCGTGGCTGAGGGATATTCCATCGTACGTAAGTTCCACAATGTTTGGAACCATTTTTATATTTCCTGGGATATTTCAGGTGTACCCAGGTTGAGGTTCTTGTAAGCAGTGCAGCCCTCAATTTGGGGGTGGCTCTGTCTTATGGATTTTCAGTTTTCCCAAGGTATATTCCCTAGACTGGAAGTGCCCTTGGCTCTGTAGCTCTGTTGTTTACTTGTTTTAGGGAACACAATGCACTCCTCCAGTGAGGCAGTTGGCAACTTACATCCCGCCCATCAGCATAACAAGGCTCCCTGTTCTCCAGGGCCTGCCTTGCCTTTCTGGTTTTTACACATTTTGTGGATGTCCCTTTTGACCGGTGGGAAGTGATACTTCTTTGTAGTGCAGATTTGCATTGCCCGCTTGCTTGCTTGGCCAAAAAGGGCGTATGCGTTTTCTCCTGAATATATTCAGGAGAAAACGCATACGCCCATTTGGCCAAGTGCATCATTGTCGAAGTTGTGCCCCTCTTCCTGTGCTTTACAGGCGATTCCATCGTACCTCTTGAAATCTCTTTCCTGCTCTTCTGCCTCGCTTTCAAGTCCGCCTCGTTGCCTTCCCTCAACAGATTTTTGGACGATAGTTGGCCTTGATTACTCTGCCAGTTTGTGAATTGCTGTGCCCCTGAGCTCCATTTTTCAACTCGTTTTTTGTGAGCTGAACGCAAGGCCAAACTTTTGGTTCAGGACCTATACTGGTTCCCGGTGGGTGGCTGAGACTTTGGTTAATTCTTCTTCCTGCCGGGAAATTAGAGTGACATGTGCCCATCCAAATGCCTAACAGCTACTCTCTCATTGGTTCTGCCTCTTCCCTTTCATCCTCTGCCAAATTGGCAACCTGTGCGAACCAGGAGCTTAAAAGGGCTGTCTCTCCAAGTTGGGAGATTGATAGGAAAGCAGTTGGAAAGTCAAACCGGAGCACCAGGAGAGGGGCTCTTCGTTGAGTTTTAGAAACCTTTCGTATTCACAGTGTGTCCATTCTCTAGGTTTCCCGTACATGTTATAGCTGTAGTAATATTCCCTTCAACCTGGAGAGCTGCGACCCATGGAATGGGTGCCATGCGTTATTGCTTTAAAGGGTCTGCATTTGCTCACCCAATCTCACCAATCCTCTCAGTCCCAAGTGTCCAGCCTTATGCCACATCCAGCTGTCATTGTAGATAGGGTCATTCCAGGTTGCATCAGAGACCCTGAAGGAATTGTAAAGAATTTCCCTGTTTCTTTGTTCTGTTTCTGAAATTCCTTTTTAGAGTGGGTTTGAGCTGATTCTCGCTGCCCTGTTTATGCCAGTCTAGACACACTTGATTCCCTTACGGAGACATATCAATACATAGGTTTTAAGATTCTTACTAGTCAGATCTATTCCTCTGCGGGAAATATGGGGTTTTGAGTCCCTTTCACTGAGGAAGGTGTAGGTCTTGTCTATTCCATAGTTGGTTTTTGGAACGGTACCTGTGCTTATATCAAACTCTGGTTTGATGCATCACCCCACCTCTCCTTCCCCCTTAAGCAGGCATAAGAGTGTTTTCTAAATGTGAGACTCTGTTCTCTTGCCTAACTCAGTTCATGTGTAGCCATGTTTACAGGATCTTCCTAAGTGATATCTTATGATAAGTTTCTTTTCCTGTGTGACTTCTTTCACTTAGAATCATCGTACCTGAATCCACTCATTTTGCTGCTACTGGTCTTATGACATTGATTTCGTGGCTGAGGGATATTCCATCGTACGTAAGTTCCACAATGTTTGGAACCATTTTTATATTTCCTGGGATATTTCAGGTGTACCCAGGTTGAGGTTCTTGTAAGCAGTGCAGCCCTCAATTTGGGGGTGGCTCTGTCTTATGGATTTTCAGTTTTCCCAAGGTATATTCCCTAGACTGGAAGTGCCCTTGGCTCTGTAGCTCTGTTGTTTACTTGTTTTAGGGAACACAATGCACTCCTCCAGTGAGGCAGTTGGCAACTTACATCCCGCCCATCAGCATAACAAGGCTCCCTGTTCTCCAGGGCCTGTCTTGCCTTTCTGGTTTTTACACATTTTGTGGATGTCCCTTTTGACCGGTGGGAAGTGATACTTCTTTGTAGTGCAGATTTGCATTGCCCGCTTGCTTGCTTGGCCAAAAAGGGCGTATGCGTTTTCTCCTGAATATATTCAGGAGAAAACGCATACGCCCTTTTTGGCCAAGTGCATCATTGTCGAAGTTGTGCCCCTCTTCCTGTGCTTTACAGGCGATTCCATCGTACCTCTTGAAATCTCTTTCCTGCTCTTCTGCCTCGCTTTCAAGTCCGCCTCGTTGCCTTCCCTCAACAGATTTTTGGACGATAGTTGGCCTTGATTACTCTGCCAGTTTGTGAATTGCTGTGCCCCTGAGCTCCATTTTTCAACTCGTTTTTTGTGAGCTGAACGCAAGGCCAAACTTTTGGTTCAGGACCTATACTGGTTCCCGGTGGGTGGCTGAGACTTTGGTTAATTCTTCTTCCTGCCGGGAAATTAGAGTGACATGTGCCCATCCAAATGCCTAACAGCTACTCTCTCATTGGTTCTCCCTCTTCCCTTTCATCCTCTGCCAAATTGGCAACCTGTGCGAACCAGGAGCTTAAAGGGGCTGTCTCTCCAAGTTGGGAGATTGATAGGAAAGCAGTTGGAAAGTCAAACCGGAGCACCAGGAGAGGGGCTCTTCGTTGAGTTTTAGAAACCTTTCGTATTCACAGTGTGTCCATTCTCTAGGTTTCCCGTACATGTTATAGCTGTAGTAATATTCCCTTCAACCTGGAGAGCTGCGACCCATGGAATGGGTGCCATGCATTATTGCTTTAAAGTGTCTGCATTTGCTCACCCAATCTCACCAATCCTCTCAGTCCCAAGTGTCCAGCCTTATGCCACATCCAGCTGTCATTGTAGATAGGGTCATTCCAGGTTGCATCAGAGACCCTGAAGGAATTGTAAAGAATTTCCCTGTTTCTTTGTTCTGTTTCTGAAATTCCTTTTTAGAGTGGGTTTGAGCTGATTCTCGCTGCCCTGTTTATGCCAGTCTAGACACACTTGATTCCCTTACGGAGACATATCAATACATAGGTTTTAAGATTCTTACTAGTCAGATCTATTCCTCTGCGGGAAATATGGGGTTTTGAGTCCCTTTCACTGAGGAAGGTGTAGGTCTTGTCTATTCCATAGTTGGTTTTTGGAACGGTACCTGTGCTTATATCAAACTCTGGTTTGATGCATCACCCCACCTCTCCTTCCCCCTTAAGCAGGCATAAGAGTGTTTTCTAAATGTGAGACTCTGTTCTCTTGCCTAACTCAGTTCATGTGTAGCCATGTTTACAGGATCTTCCTAAGTGATATCTTATGATAAGTTTCTTTTCCTGTGTGACTTCTTTCACTTAGAATCATCGTACCTGAATCCACTCATTTTGCTGCTACTGGTCTTATGACATTGATTTCGTGGCTGAGGGATATTCCATCGTACGTAAGTTCCACAATGTTTGGAACCATTTTTATATTTCCTGGGATATTTCAGGTGTACCCAGGTTGAGGTTCTTGTAAGCAGTGCAGCCCTCAATTTGGGGGTGGCTCTGTCTTATGGATTTTCAGTTTTCCCAAGGTATATTCCCTAGACTGGAAGTGCCCTTGGCTCTGTAGCTCTGTTGTTTACTTGTTTTAGGGAACACAATGCACTCCTCCAGTGAGGCAGTTGGCAACTTACATCCCGCCCATCAGCATAACAAGGCTCCCTGTTCTCCAGGGCCTGCCTTGCCTTTCTGGTTTTTACACATTTTGTGGATGTCCCTTTTGACCGGTGGGAAGTGATACTTCTTTGTAGTGCAGATTTGCATTGCCCGCTTGCTTGCTTGGCCAAAAAGGGCGTATGCGTTTTCTCCTGAATATATTCAGGAGAAAACGCATACGCCCTTTTTGGCCAAGTGCATCATTGTCGAAGTTGTGCCCCTCTTCCTGTGCTTTACAGGCGATTCCATCGTACCTCTTGAAATCTCTTTCCTGCTCTTCTGCCTCGCTTTCAAGTCCGCCTCGTTGCCTTCCCTCAACAGATTTTTGGACGATAGTTGGCCTTGATTACTCTGCCAGTTTGTGAATTGCTGTGCCCCTGAGCTCCATTTTTCAACTCGTTTTTTGTGAGCTGAACGCAAGGCCAAACTTTTGGTTCAGGACCTATACTGGTTCCCGGTGGGTGGCTGAGACTTTGGTTAATTCTTCTTCCTGCCGGGAAATTAGAGTGACATGTGCCCATCCAAATGCCTAACAGCTACTCTCTCATTGGTTCTGCCTCTTCCCTTTCATCCTCTGCCAAATTGGCAACCTGTGCGAACCAGGAGCTTAAAGGGGCTGTCTCTCCAAGTTGGGAGATTGATAGGAAAGCAGTTGGAAAGTCAAACCGGAGCACCAGGAGAGGGGCTCTTCGTTGAGTTTTAGAAACCTTTCGTATTCACAGTGTGTCCATTCTCTAGGTTTCCCGTACATGTTATAGCTGGAGTAATATTCCCTTCAACCTGGAGAGCTGCGACCCATGGAATGGGTGCCATGCGTTATTGCTTTAAAGGGTCTGCATTTGCTCACCCAATCTCACCAATCCTCTCAGTCCCAAGTGTCCAGCCTTATGCCACATCCAGCTGTCATTGTAGATAGGGTCATTCCAGGTTGCATCAGAGACCCTGAAGGAATTGTAAAGAATTTCCCTGTTTCTTTGTTCTGTTTCTGAAATTCCTGTTTAGAGTGGGTTTGAGCTGATTCTCGCTGCCCTGTTTATGCCAGTCTAGACACACTTGATTCCCTTACGGAGACATATCAATACATAGGTTTTAAGATTCTTACTAGTCAGATCTATTCCTCTGCGGGAAATATGGGGTTTTGAGTCCCTTTCACTGAGGAAGGTGTAGGTCTTGTCTATTCCATAGTTGGTTTTTGGAACGGTACCTGTGCTTATATCAAACTCTGGTTTGATGCATCACCCCACCTCTCCTTCCCCCTTAAGCAGGCATAAGAGTGTTTTCTAAATGTGAGACTCTGTTCTCTTGCCTAACTCAGTTCATGTGTAGCCATGTTTACAGGATCTTCCTAAGTGATATCTTATGATAAGTTTCTTTTCCTGTGTGACTTCTTTCACTTAGAATCATCGTACCTGAATCCACTCATTTTGCTGCTACTGGTCTTATGACATTGATTTCGTGGCTGAGGGATATTCCATCGTACGTAAGTTCCACAATGTTTGGAACCATTTTTATATTTCCTGGGATATTTCAGGTGTACCCAGGTTGAGGTTCTTGTAAGCAGTGCAGCCCTCAATTTGGGGGTGGCTCTGTCTTATGGATTTTCAGTTTTCCCAAGGTATATTCCCTAGACTGGAAGTGCCCTTGGCTCTGTAGCTCTGTTGTTTACTTGTTTTAGGGAACACAATGCACTCCTCCAGTGAGGCAGTTGGCAACTTACATCCCGCCCATCAGCATAACAAGGCTCCCTGTTCTCCAGGGCCTGCCTTGCCTTTCTGGTTTTTACACATTTTGTGGATGTCCCTTTTGACCGGTGGGAAGTGATACTTCTTTGTAGTGCAGATTTGCATTGCCCGCTTGCTTGCTTGGCCAAAAAGGGCGTATGCGTTTTCTCCTGAATATATTCAGGAGAAAACGCATACGCCCTTTTTGGCCAAGTGCATCATTGTCGAAGTTGTGCCCCTCTTCCTGTGCTTTACAGGCGATTCCATCGTACCTCTTGAAATCTCTTTCCTGCTCTTCTGCCTCGCTTTCAAGTCCGCCTCGTTGCCTTCCCTCAACAGATTTTTGGACGATAGTTGGCCTTGATTACTCTGCCAGTTTGTGAATTGCTGTGCCCCTGAGCTCCATTTTTCAACTCGTTTTTTCTGAGCTGAACGCAAGGCCAAACTTTTGGTTCAGGACCTGTACTGGTTCCCGGTGGGTGGCTGAGACTTTGGTTAATTCTTCTTCCTGCCGGGAAATTAGAGTGACATGTGCCCATCCAAATGCCTAACAGCTACTCTCTCATTGGTTCTGCCTCATCCCTTTCATCCTCTGCCAAATTGGCAACCTGTGCGAACCAGGAGCTTAAAGGGGCTGTCTCTCCAAGTTGGGAGATTGATAGGAAAGCAGTTGGAAAGTCAAACCGGAGCACCAGGAGAGGGGCTCTTCGTTGAGTTTTAGAAACCTTTCGTATTCACAGTGTGTCCATTCTCTAGGTTTCCCGTACATGTTATAGCTGGAGTAATATTCCCTTCAACCTGGAGAGCTGCGAGCCATGGAATGGGTGCCATGCGTTATTGCTTTAAAGGGTCTGCATTTGCTCACCCAATCTCACCAATCCTCTCAGTCCCAAGTGTCCAGCCTTATGCCACATCCAGCTGTCATTGTAGATAGGGTCATTCCAGGTTGCATCAGAGACCCTGAAGGAATTGTAAAGAATTTCCCTGTTTCTTTGTTCTGTTTCTGAAATTCCTTTTTAGAGTGGGTTTGAGCTGATTCTCGCTGCCCTGTTTATGCCAGTCTAGACACACTTGATTCCCTTACGGAGACATATCAATACATAGGTTTTAAGATTCTTACTAGTCAGATCTATTCCTCTGCGGGAAATATGGGGTTTTGAGTCCCTTTCACTGAGGAAGGTGTAGGTCTTGTCTATTCCATAGTTGGTTTTTGGAACGGTACCTGTGCTTATATCAAACTCTGGTTTGATGCATCACCCCACCTCTCCTTCCCCCTTAAGCAGGCATAAGAGTGTTTTCTAAATGTGAGACTCTGTTCTCTTGCCTAACTCAGTTCATGTGTAGCCATGTTTACAGGATCTTCCTAAGTGATATCTTATGATAAGTTTCTTTTCCTGTGTGACTTCTTTCACTTAGAATCATCGTACCTGAATCCACTCATTTTGCTGCTACTGGTCTTATGACATTGATTTCGTGGCTGAGGGATATTCCATCGTACGTAAGTTCCACAATGTTTGGAACCATTTTTATATTTCCTGGGATATTTCAGGTGTACCCAGGTTGAGGTTCTTGTAAGCAGTGCAGCCCTCAATTTGGGGGTGGCTCTGTCTTATGGATTTTCAGTTTTCCCAAGGTATATTCCCTAGACTGGAAGTGCCCTTGGCTCTGTAGCTCTGTTGTTTACTTGTTTTAGGGAACACAATGCACTCCTCCAGGGAGGCAGTTGGCAACTTACATCCCGCCCATCAGCATAACAAGGCTCCCTGTTCTCCAGGGCCTGTCTTGCCTTTCTGGTTTTTACACATTTTGTGGATGTCCCTTTTGACCGGTGGGAAGTGATACTTCTTTGTAGTGCAGATTTGCATTGCCCGCTTGCTTGCTTGGCCAAAAAGGGCGTATGCGTTTTCTCCTGAATATATTCAGGAGAAAACGCATACGCCCTTTTTGGCCAAGTGCATCATTGTCGAAGTTGTGCCCCTCTTCCTGTGCTTTACAGGCGATTCCATCGTACCTCTTGAAATCTCTTTCCTGCTCTTCTGCCTCGCTTTCAAGTCCGCCTCGTTGCCTTCCCTCAACAGATTTTTGGACGATAGTTGGCCTTGATTACTCTGCCAGTTTGTGAATTGCTGTGCCCCTGAGCTCCATTTTTCAACTCGTTTTTTCTGAGCTGAACGCAAGGCCAAACTTTCGGTTCAGGACCTATACTGGTTCCCGGTGGGTGGCTGAGACTTTGGTTAATTCTTCTTCCTGCCGGGAAATTAGAGTGACATGTGCCCATCCAAATGCCTAACAGCTACTCTCTCATTGGTTCTGCCTCTTCCCTTTCATCCTCTGCCAAATTGCCAACCTGTGCGAACCAGGAGCTTAAAGGGGCTGCCTCTCCAAGTTGGGAGATTGATAGGAAAGCAGTTGGAAAGTCAAACCGGAGCACCAGGAGAGGGGCTCTTCGTTGAGTTTTAGAAACCTTTCGTATTCACAGTGTGTCCATTCTCTAGGTTTCCCGTACGTGTTATAGCTGGAGTAATATTCCCTTCAAGCTGGAGAGCTGGAACCCATGGAATGGGTGCCATGCGTTATTGCTTTAAAGGGTCTGCATTTGCTCACCCAATCTCACCAATCCTCTCAGTCCCAAGTGTCCAGCCTTATGCCACATCCAGCTGTCATTGTAGATAGGGTCATTCCAGGTTGCATCAGAGACCCTGAAGGAATTGTAAAGAATTTCCCTGATTCTTTGTTCTGTTTCTGAAATTCCTTTTTAGAGTGGGTTTGAGCTGATTCTCGCTGCCCTGTTTATGCCAGTCTAGACACACTTGATTCCCTTACGGAGACATATCAATACATAGGTTTTAAGATTCTTACTAGTCAGATCTATTCCTCTGCGGGAAATATGGGGTTTTGAGTCCCTTTCACTGAGGAAGGTGTAGGTCTTGTCTATTCCATAGTTGGTTTTTGGAACGGTACCTGTGCTTATATCAAACTCTGGTTTGATGCATCACCCTTCCTCTCCTTCCCCCTTAAGCAGGCATAAGAGTGTTTTCTAAATGTGAGACTCTGTTCTCTTGCCTAACTCAGTTCATCTGTAGCCATATTTACAGTATCTTCCTAAGTGATATCTTATGATAAGTTTCTTTTTCTGTGTGACTTCTTTCACTTAGAATCATCGTACCTGAATCCACTCATTTTGCTGCTACTGGTCTTATGACATTGATTTCGTGGCTGAGGGATATTCCATCGTACGTAAGTTCCACAAAGTTTGGAACCATTTTTATATTTCCTGGGATATTTCAGGTGTACCCAGGTTGAGGTTCTTGTAAGCAGTGCAGCCCTCAATTTGGGGGTGGCTCTGTCTTATGGATTTTCAGTTTTCCCAAGGTATATTCCCTAGACTGGAAGTGCCCTTGGCTCTGTAGCTCTGTTGTTTACTTGTTTTAGGGAACACAATGCACTCCTCCAGTGAGGCAGTTGGCAACTTACATCCCGCCCATCAGCATAACAAGGCTCCCTGTTCTCCAGGGCCTGTCTTGCCTTTCTGGTTTTTACACATTTTGTGGATGTCCCTTTTGACTGGTGGGAAGTGATACATCTTTGTAGTGCAGATTTGCATTGCCCGCTTGCTTGCTTGGCCAAAAAGGGCGTATGCGTTTTCTCCTGAATATATTCAGGAGAAAACGCATACGCCCTTTTTGGCCAAGTGCATCATTGTCGAAGTTGTGCCCATCTTCCTGTGCTTTACAGGCGATTCCATCGTACCTCTTGAAATCTCTTTCCTGCTCTTCTGCCTCGCTTTCAAGTCCGCCTCGTTGCCTTCCCTCAACAGATTTTTGGACGATAGTTGGCCTTGATTACTCTGCCAGTTTGTGAATTGCTGTGCCCCTGAGCTCCATTTTTCAACTCGTTTTTTGTGAGCTGAACGCAAGGCCAAACTTTTGGTTCAGGACCTATACTGGTTCCCGGTGGGTGGCTGAGACTTTGGTTAATTCTTCTTCCTGCTGGGAAATTAGAGTGACATGTGCCCATCCAAATGCCTAACAGCTACTCTCTCATTGGTTCTCCCTCTTCCCTTTCATCCTCTGCCAAATTGGCAACCTGTGCGAACCAGGAGCTTAAAGGGGCTGTCTCTCCAAGTTGGGAGATTGATAGGAAAGCAGTTGGAAAGTCAAACCGGAGCACCAGGAGAGGGGCTCTTCGTTGAGTTTTAGAAACCTTTCGTATTCACAGTGTGTCCATTCTCTAGGTTTCCCGTACATGTTATAGCTGTAGTAATATTCCCTTCAACCTGGAGAGCTGGGACCCATGGAATGGGTGCCATGCGTTATTGCTTTAAAGGGTCTGCATTTGCTCACCCAATCTCACCAATCCTCTCAGTCCCAAGTGTCCAGCCTTATGCCACATCCAGCTGTCATTGTAGATAGGGTCATTCCAGGTTGCATCAGAGACCCTGAAGGAATTGTAAAGAATTTCCCTGTTTCTTTGTTCTGTTTCTGAAATTCCTTTTTAGAGTGGGTTTGAGCTGATTCTCGCTGCCCTGTTTATGCCAGTCTAGACACACTTGATTCCCTTACGGAGACATATCAATACATAGGTTTTAAGATTCTTACTAGTCAGATCTATTCCTCTGCGGGAAATATGGGGTTTTGAGTCCCTTTCACTGAGGAAGGTGTAGGTCTTGTCTATTCCATAGTTGGTTTTTGGAACGGTACCTGTGCTTATATCAAACTCTGGTTTGATGCATCACCCCACCTCTCCTTCCCCCTTAAGCAGGCATAAGAGTGTTTTCTAAATGTGAGACTATGTTCTCTTGCCTAACTCAGTTCATGTGTAGCCATGTTTACAGGATCTTCCTAAGTGATATCTTATGATAAGTTTCCTTTCCTGTGTGACTTCTTTCACTTAGAATCATCGTACCTGAATCCACTCATTTTGCTGCTACTGGTCTTATGACATTGATTTCGTGGCTGAGGGATATTCCATCGTACGTAAGTTCCACAATGTTTGGAACCATTTTTATATTTCCTGGGATATTTCAGGTGTACCCAGGTTGAGGTTCTTGTAAGCAGTGCAGCCCTCAATTTGGGGGTGGCTCTGTCTTATGGATTTTCAGTTTTCCCAAGGTATATTCCCTAGACTGGACGTGCCCTTGGCTCTGTAGCTCTGTTGTTTACTTGTTTTAGGGAACACAATGCACTCCTCCAGTGAGGCAGTTGGCAACTTACATCCCGCCCATCAGCATAACAAGGCTCCCTGTTCTCCAGGGCCTGTCTTGCCTTTCTGGTTTTTACACATTTTGTGGATGTCCCTTTTGACCGGTGGGAAGTGATACTTCTTTGTAGTGCAGATTTGCATTGCCCGCTTGCTTGCTTGGCCAAAAAGGGCGTATGCGTTTTCTCCTAAATATATTCAGGAGAAAACGCATACGCCCTTTTTGGCCAAGTGCATCATTGTCGAAGTTGTGCCCCTCTTCCTGTGCTTTACAGGCGATTCCATCGTACCTCTTGAAATCTCTTTCCTGCTCTTCTGCCTCGCTTTCAAGTCCGCCTCGTTGCCTTCCCTCAACAGATTTTTGGACGATAGTTGGCCTTGATTACTCTGCCAGTTTGTGAATTGCTGTGCCCCTGAGCTCCATTTTTCAACTCGTTTTTTGTGAGCTGAACGCAAGGCCAAACTTTTGGTTCAGGACCTATACTGGTTCCCGGTGGGTGGCTGAGACTTTGGTTAATTCTTCTTCCTGCCGGGAAATTAGAGTGACATGTGCCCATCCAAATGCCTAACAGCTACTCTCTCATTGGTTCTCCCTCTTCCCTTTCATCCTCTGCCAAATTGGCAACCTGTGCGAACCAGGAGCTTAAAGGGGCTGTCTCTCCAAGTTGGGAGATTGATAGGAAAGCAGTTGGAAAGTCAAACCGGAGCACCAGGAGAGGGGCTCTTCGTTGAGTTTTAGAAACCTTTCGTATTCACAGTGTGTCCATTCTCTAGGTTTCCCGTACATGTTATAGCTGTAGTAATATTCCCTTCAACCTGGAGAGCTGCGACCCATGGAATGGGTGCCATGCATTATTGCTTTAAAGGGTCTGCATTTGCTCACCCAATCTCACCAATCCTCTCAGTCCCAAGTGTCCAGCCTTATGCCACATCCAGCTGTCATTGTAGATAGGGTCATTCCAGGTTGCATCAGAGACCCTGAAGGAATTGTAAAGAATTTCCCTGTTTCTTTGTTCTGTTTCTGAAATTCCTTTTTAGAGTGGGTTTGAGCTGATTCTCGCTGCCCTGTTTATGCCAGTCTAGACACACTTGATTCCCTTACGGAGACATATCAATACATAGGTTTTAAGATTCTTACTAGTCAGATCTATTCCTCTGCGGGAAATATGGGGTTTTGAGTCCCTTTCACTGAGGAAGGTGTAGGTCTTGTCTATTCCATAGTTGGTTTTTGGAACGGTACCTGTGCTTATGTCAAACTCTGGTTTGATGCATCACCCCACCTCTCCTTCCCCCTTAAGCAGGCATAAGAGTGTTTTCTAAATGTGAGACTCTGTTCTCTTGCCTAACTCAGTTCATGTGTAGCCATGTTTACAGGATCTTCCTAAGTGATATCTTATGATAAGTTTCTTTTCCTGTGTGACTTCTTTCACTTAGAATCATCGTACCTGAATCCACTCATTTTGCTGCTACTGGTCTTATGACATTGATTTCGTGGCTGAGGGATATTCCATCGTACGTAAGTTCCACAATGTTTGGAACCATTTTTATATTTCCTGGGATATTTCAGGTGTACCCAGGTTGAGGTTCTTGTAAGCAGTGCAGCCCTCAATTTGGGGGTGGCTCTGTCTTATGGATTTTCAGTTTTCCCAAGGTATATTCCCTAGACTGGAAGTGCCCTTGGCTCTGTAGCTCTGTTGTTTACTTGTTTTAGGGAACACAATGCACTCCTCCAGTGAGGCAGTTGGCAACTTACATCCCGCCCATCAGCATAACAAGGCTCCCTGTTCTCCAGGGCCTGCCTTGCCTTTCTGGTTTTTACACATTTTGTGGATGTCCCTTTTGACCGGTGGGAAGTGATACTTCTTTGTAGTGCAGATTTGCATTGCCCGCTTGCTTGCTTGGCCAAAAAGGGCGTATGCGTTTTCTCCTGAATATATTCAGGAGAAAACGCATACGCCCTTTTTGGCCAAGTGCATCATTGTCGAAGTTGTGCCCCTCTTCCTGTGCTTTACAGGCGATTCCATCGTACCTCTTGAAATCTCTTTCCTGCTCTTCTGCCTCGCTTTCAAGTCCGCCTCGTTGCCTTCCCTCAACAGATTTTTGGACGATAGTTGGCCTTGATTACTCTGCCAGTTTGTGAATTGCTGTGCCCCTGAGCTCCATTTTTCAACTCGTTTTTTGTGAGCTGAACGCAAGGCCAAACTTTTGGTTCAGGACCTATACTGGTTCCCGGTGGGTGGCTGAGACTTTGGTTAATTCTTCTTCCTGCCGGGAAATTAGAGTGACATGTGCCCATCCAAATGCCTAACAGCTACTCTCTCATTGGTTCTGCCTCTTCCCTTTCATCCTCTGCCAAATTGGCAACCTGTGCGAACCAGGAGCTTAAAGGGGCTGTCTCTCCAAGTTGGGAGATTGATAGGAAAGCAGTTGGAAAGTCAAACCGGAGCACCAGGAGAGGGGCTCTTCGTTGAGTTTTAGAAACCTTTCGTATTCACAGTGTGTCCATTCTCTAGGTTTCCCGTACATGTTATAGCTGTAGTAATATTCCCTTCAACCTGGAGAGCTGCGACCCATGGAATGGGTGCCATGCGTTATTGCTTTAAAGGGTCTGCATTTGCTCACCCAATCTCACCAATCCTCTCAGTCCCAAGTGTCCAGCCTTATGCCACATCCAGCTGTCATTGTAGATAGGGTCATTCCAGGTTGCATCAGAGACCCTGAAGGAATTGTAAAGAATTTCCCTGTTTCTTTGTTCTGTTTCTGAAATTCCTTTTTAGAGTGGGTTTGAGCTGATTCTCGCTGCCCTGTTTATGCCAGTCTAGACACACTTGATTCCCTTACGGAGACATATCAATACATAGGTTTTAAGATTCTTACTAGTCAGATCTATTCCTCTGCGGGAAATATGGGGTTTTGAGTCCCTTTCACTGAGGAAGGTGTAGGTCTTGTCTATTCCATAGTTGGTTTTTGGAACGGTACCTGTGCTTATATCAAACTCTGGTTTGATGCATCACCCCACCTCTCCTTCCCCCTTAAGCAGGCATAAGAGTGTTTTCTAAATGTGAGACTCTGTTCTCTTGCCTAACTCAGTTCATGTGTAGCCATGTTTACAGGATCTTCCTAAGTGATATCTTATGATAAGTTTCTTTTTCTGTGTGACTTCTTTCACTTAGAATCATCGTACCTGAATCCACTCATTTTGCTGCTACTGGTCTTATGACATTGATTTCGTGGCTGAGGGATATTCCATCGTACGTAAGTTCCACAATGTTTGGAACCATTTTTATATTTCCTGGGATATTTCAGGTGTACCCAGGTTGAGGTTCTTGTAAGCAGTGCAGCCCTCAATTTGGGGGTGGCTCTGTCTTATGGATTTTCAGTTTTCCCAAGGTATATTCCCTAGACTGGAAGTGCCCTTGGCTCTGTAGCTCTGTTGTTTACTTGTTTTAGGGAACACAATGCACTCCTCCAGTGAGGCAGTTGGCAACTTACATCCCGCCCATCAGCATAACAAGGCTCCCTGTTCTCCAGGGCCTGTCTTGCCTTTCTGGTTTTTACACATTTTGTGGATGTCCCTTTTGACCGGTGGGAAGTGATACTTCTTTGTAGTGCAGATTTGCATTGCCCGCTTGCTTGCTTGGCCAAAAAGGGCGTATGCGTTTTCTCCTGAATATATTCAGGAGAAAACGCATACGCCCTTTTTGGCCAAGTGCATCATTGTCGAAGTTGTGCCCCTCTTCCTGTGCTTTACAGGCGATTCCATCGTACCTCTTGAAATCTCTTTCCTGCTCTTCTGCCTCGCTTTCAAGTCCGCCTCGTTGCCTTCCCTCAACAGATTTTTGGACGATAGTTGGCCTTGATTACTCTGCCAGTTTGTGAATTGCTGTGCCCCTGAGCTCCATTTTTCAACTCGTTTTTTGTGAGCTGAACGCAAGGCCAAACTTTTGGTTCAGGACCTATACTGGTTCCCGGTGGGTGGCTGAGACTTTGGTTAATTCTTCTTCCTGCCGGGAAATTAGAGTGACATGTGCCCATCCAAATGCCTAACAGCTACTCTCTCATTGGTTCTCCCTCTTCCCTTTCATCCTCTGCCAAATTGGCAACCTGTGCGAACCAGGAGCTTAAAGGGGCTGTCTCTCCAAGTTGGGAGATTGATAGGAAAGCAGTTGGAAAGTCAAACCAGAGCACCAGGAGAGGGGCTCTTCGTTGAGTTTTAGAAACCTTTCGTATTCACAGTGTGTCCATTCTCTAGGTTTCCCGTACATGTTATATCTGGAGTAATATTCCCTTCAACCTGCAGAGCTGCGACCCATGGAATGGGTGCCTTGCGTTATTGCTTTAAAGGGTCTGCATTTGCTCACCCAATCTCACCAATCCTCTCAGTCCCAAGTGTCCAGCCTTATGCCACATCCAGCTGTCATTGTAGATAGGGTCATTCCAGGTTGCATCAGAGACCCTGAAGGAATTGTAAAGAATTTCCCTGTTTCTTTGTTCTGTTTCTGAAATTCCTTTTTAGAGTGGGTTTGAGCTGATTCTCGCTGCCCTGTTTATGCCAGTCTAGACACACTTGATTCCCTTACGGAGACATATCAATACATAGGTTTTAAGATTCTTACTAGTCAGATCTATTCCTCTGCGGAAATATGGGGTTTTGAGTCCCTTTCACTGAGGAAGGTGTAGGTCTTGTCTATTCCATAGTTGGTTTTTGGAACGGTACCTGTGCTTATATCAAACTCTGGTTTGATGCATCACCCCACCTCTCCTTCCCCCTTAAGCAGGCATAAGAGTGTTTTCTAAATGTGAGTCTCTGTTCTCTTGCCTAACTCAGTTCATGTGTAGCCATGTTTACAGGATCTTCCTAAGTGATATCTTATGATAAGTTTCTTTTCCTGTGTGACTTCTTTCACTTAGAATCATCGTACCTGAATCCACTCATTTTGCTGCTACTGGTCTTATGACATTGATTTCGTGGCTGAGGGATATTCCATCGTACGTAAGTTCCACAATGTTTGGAACCATTTTTATATTTCCTGGGATATTTCAGGTGTACCCAGGTTGAGGTTCTTGTAAGCAGTGCAGCCCTCAATTTGGGGGTGGCTCTGTCTTATGGATTTTCAGTTTTCCCAAGGTATATTCCCTAGACTGGAAGTGCCCTTGGCTCTGTAGCTCTGTTGTTTACTTGTTTTAGGGAACACAATGCACTCCTCCAGTGAGGCAGTTGGCAACTTACATCCCGCCCATCAGCATAACAAGGCTCCCTGTTCTCCAGGGCCTGTCTTGCCTTTCTGGTTTTTACACATTTTGTGGATGTCCCTTTTGACCGGTGGGAAGTGATACTTCTTTGTAGTGCAGATTTGCATTGCCCGCTTGCTTGCTTGGCCAAAAAGGGCGTATGCGTTTTCTCCTGAATATATTCAGGAGAAAACGCATACGCCCTTTTTGGCCAAGTGCATCATTGTCGAAGTTGTGCCCCTCTTCCTGTGCTTTACAGGCGATTCCATCGTACCTCTTGAAATCTCTTTCCTGCTCTTCTGCCTCGCTTTCAAGTCCGCCTCGTTGCCTTCCCTCAACAGATTTTTGGACGATTGTTGGCCTTGATTACTCTGCCAGTTTGTGAATTGCTGTGCCCCTGAGCTCCATTTTTCAACTCGTTTTTTCTGAGCTGAACGCAAGGCCAAACTTTTGGTTCAGGACCTGTACTGGTTCCCGGTGGGTGGCTGAGACTTTGGTTAATTCTTCTTCCTGCCGGGAAATTAGAGTGACATGTGCCCATCCAAATGCCTAACAGCTACTCTCTCATTGGTTCTCCCTCTTCCCTTTCATCCTCTGCCAAATTGGCAACCTGTGCGAACCAGGAGCTTAAAGGGGCTGTCTCTCCAAGTTGGGAGATTGATAGGAAAGCAGTTGGAAAGTCAAACCGGAGCACCAGGAGAGGGGCTCTTCGTTGAGTTTTAGAAACCTTTCGTATTCACAGTGTGTCCATTCTCTAGGTTTCCCATACATGTTATAGCTGTAGTAATATTCCCTTCAACCTGGAGAGCTGGGACCCATGGAATGGGTGCCATGCGTTATTGCTTTAAAGGGTCTGCATTTGCTCACCCAATCTCACCAATCCTCTCAGTCCCAAGTGTCCAGCCTTATGCCACATCCAGCTGTCATTGTAGATAGGGTCATTCCAGGTTGCATCAGAGACCCTGAAGGAATTGTAAAGAATTTCCCTGTTTCTTTGTTCTGTTTCTGAAATTCCTTTTTAGAGTGGGTTTGAGCTGATTCTCGCTGCCCTGTTTATGCCAGTCTAGACACACTTGATTCCCTTACGGAGACATATCAATACATAGGTTTTAAGATTCTTACTAGTCAGATCTATTCCTCTGCGGGAAATATGGGGTTTTGAGTCCCTTTCACTGAGGAAGGTGTAGGTCTTGTCTATTCCATAGTTGGTTTTTGGAACGGTACCTGTGCTTATATCAAACTCTGGTTTGATGCATCACCCCACCTCTCCTTCCCCCTTAAGCAGGCATAAGAGTGTTTTCTAAATGTGAGACTCTGTTCTCTTGCCTAACTCAGTTCATGTGTAGCCATGTTTACAGGATCTTCCTAAGTGATATCTTATGATAAGTTTCCTTTCCTGTGTGACTTCTTTCACTTAGAATCATCGTACCTGAATCCACTCATTTTGCTGCTACTGGTCTTATGACATTGATTTCGTGGCTGAGGGATATTCCATCGTACGTAAGTTCCACAATGTTTGGAACCATTTTTATATTTCCTGGGATATTTCAGGTGTACCCAGGTTGAGGTTCTTGTAAGCAGTGCAGCCCTCAATTTGGGGGTGGCTCTGTCTTATGGATTTTCAGTTTTCCCAAGGTATATTCCCTAGACTGGAAGTGCCCTTGGCTCTGTAGCTCTGTTGTTTACTTGTTTTAGGGAACACAATGCACTCCTCCAGTGAGGCAGTTGGCAACTTACATCCCGCCCATCAGCATAACAAGGCTCCCTGTTCTCCAGGGCCTGCCTTGCCTTTCTGGTTTTTACACATTTTGTGGATGTCCCTTTTGACCGGTGGGAAGTGATACTTCTTTGTAGTGCAGATTTGCATTGCCCGCTTGCTTGCTTGGCCAAAAAGGGCGTATGCGTTTTCTCCTGAATATATTCAGGAGAAAACGCATACGCCCTTTTTGGCCAAGTGCATCATTGTCGAAGTTGTGCCCCTCTTCCTGTGCTTTACAGGCGATTCCATCGTACCTCTTGAAATCTCTTTCCTGCTCTTCTGCCTCGCTTTCAAGTCCGCCTCGTTGCCTTCCCTCAACAGATTTTTGGACGATAGTTGGCCTTGATTACTCTGCCAGTTTGTGAATTGCTGTGCCCCTGAGCTCCATTTTTCAACTCGTTTTTTGTGAGCTGAACGCAAGGCCAAACTTTTGGTTCAGGACCTATACTGGTTCCCGGTGGGTGGCTGAGACTTTGGTTAATTCTTCTTCCTGCCGGGAAATTAGAGTGACATGTGCCCATCCAAATGCCTAACAGCTACTCTCTCATTGGTTCTCCCTCTTCCCTTTCATCCTCTGCCAAATTGGCAACCTGTGCGAACCAGGAGCTTAAAGGGGCTGTCTCTCCAAGTTGGGAGATTGATAGGAAAGCAGTTGGAAAGTCAAACCGGAGCACCAGGAGAGGGGCTCTTCGTTGAGTTTTAGAAACCTTTCGTATTCACAGTGTGTCCATTCTCTAGGTTTCCCGTACATGTTATAGCTGTAGTAATATTCCCTTCAACCTGGAGAGCTGCGACCCATGGAATGGGTGCCATGCATTATTGCTTTAAAGGGTCTGCATTTGCTCACCCAATCTCACCAATCCTCTCAGTCCCAAGTGTCCAGCCTTATGCCACATCCAGCTGTCATTGTAGATAGGGTCATTCCAGGTTGCATCAGAGACCCTGAAGGAATTGTAAAGAATTTCCCTGTTTCTTTGTTCTGTTTCTGAAATTCCTTTTTAGAGTGGGTTTGAGCTGATTCTCGCTGCCCTGTTTATGCCAGTCTAGACACACTTGATTCCCTTACGGAGACATATCAATACATAGGTTTTAAGATTCTTACTAGTCAGATCTATTCCTCTGCGGGAAATATGGGGTTTTGAGTCCCTTTCACTGAGGAAGGTGTAGGTCTTGTCTATTCCATAGTTGGTTTTTGGAACGGTACCTGTGCTTATATCAAACTCTGGTTTGATGCATCACCCCACCTCTCCTTCCCCCTTAAGCAGGCATAAGAGTGTTTTCTAAATGTGAGACTCTGTTCTCTTGCCTAACTCAGTTCATGTGTAGCCATGTTTACAGGATCTTCCTAAGTGATATCTTATGATAAGTTTCTTTTCCTGTGTGACTTCTTTCACTTAGAATCATCGTACCTGAATCCACTCATTTTGCTGCTACTGGTCTTATGACATTGATTTCGTGGCTGAGGGATATTCCATCGTACGTAAGTTCCACAATGTTTGGAACCATTTTTATATTTCCTGGGATATTTCAGGTGTACCCAGGTTGAGGTTCTTGTAAGCAGTGCAGCCCTCAATTTGGGGGTGGCTCTGTCTTATGGATTTTCAGTTTTCCCAAGGTATATTCCCTAGACTGGAAGTGCCCTTGGCTCTGTAGCTCTGTTGTTTACTTGTTTTAGGGAACACAATGCACTCCTCCAGTGAGGCAGTTGGCAACTTACATCCCGCCCATCAGCATAACAAGGCTCCCTGTTCTCCAGGGCCTGCCTTGCCTTTCTGGTTTTTACACATTTTGTGGATGTCCCTTTTGACCGGTGGGAAGTGATACTTCTTTGTAGTGCAGATTTGCATTGCCCGCTTGCTTGCTTGGCCAAAAAGGGCGTATGCGTTTTCTCCTGAATATATTCAGGAGAAAACGCATACGCCCTTTTTGGCCAAGTGCATCATTGTCGAAGTTGTGCCCCTCTTCCTGTGCTTTACAGGCGATTCCATCGTACCTCTTGAAATCTCTTTCCTGCTCTTCTGCCTCGCTTTCAAGTCCGCCTCGTTGCCTTCCCTCAACAGATTTTTGGACGATAGTTGGCCTTGATTACTCTGCCAGTTTGTGAATTGCTGTGCCCCTGAGCTCCATTTTTCAACTCGTTTTTTGTGAGCTGAACGCAAGGCCAAACTTTTGGTTCAGGACCTATACTGGTTCCCGGTGGGTGGCTGAGACTTTGGTTAATTCTTCTTCCTGCCGGGAAATTAGAGTGACATGTGCCCATCCAAATGCCTAACAGCTACTCTCTCATTGGTTCTGCCTCTTCCCTTTCATCCTCTGCCAAATTGGCAACCTGTGCGAACCAGGAGCTTAAAGGGGCTGTCTCTCCAAGTTGGGAGATTGATAGGAAAGCAGTTGGAAAGTCAAACCGGAGCACCAGGAGAGGGGCTCTTCGTTGAGTTTTAGAAACCTTTCGTATTCACAGTGTGTCCATTCTCTAGGTTTCCCGTACATGTTATAGCTGGAGTAATATTCCCTTCAACCTGGAGAGCTGCGACCCATGGAATGGGTGCCATGCGTTATTGCTTTAAAGGGTCTGCATTTGCTCACCCAATCTCACCAATCCTCTCAGTCCCAAGTGTCCAGCCTTATGCCACATCCAGCTGTCATTGTAGATAGGGTCATTCCAGGTTGCATCAGAGACCCTGAAGGAATTGTAAAGAATTTCCCTGTTTCTTTGTTCTGTTTCTGAAATTCCTTTTTAGAGTGGGTTTGAGCTGATTCTCGCTGCCCTGTTTATGCCAGTCTAGACACACTTGATTCCCTTACGGAGACATATCAATACATAGGTTTTAAGATTCTTACTAGTCAGATCTATTCCTCTGCGGGAAATATGGGGTTTTGAGTCCCTTTCACTGAGGAAGGTGTAGGTCTTGTCTATTCCATAGTTGGTTTTTGGAACGGTACCTGTGCTTATATCAAACTCTGGTTTGATGCATCACCCCACCTCTCCTTCCCCCTTAAGCAGGCATAAGAGTGTTTTCTAAATGTGAGACTCTGTTCTCTTGCCTAACTCAGTTCATGTGTAGCCATGTTTACAGGATCTTCCTAAGTGATATCTTATGATAAGTTTCTTTTTCTGTGTGACTTCTTTCACTTAGAATCATCGTACCTGAATCCACTCATTTTGCTGCTACTGGTCTTATGACATTGATTTCGTGGCTGAGGGATATTCCATCGTACGTAAGTTCCACAATGTTTGGAACCATTTTTATATTTCCTGGGATATTTCAGGTGTACCCAGGTTGAGGTTCTTGTAAGCAGTGCAGCCCTCAATTTGGGGGTGGCTCTGTCTTATGGATTTTCAGTTTTCCCAAGGTATATTCCCTAGACTGGAAGTGCCCTTGGCTCTGTAGCTCTGTTGTTTACTTGTTTTAGGGAACACAATGCACTCCTCCAGTGAGGCAGTTGGCAACTTACATCCCGCCCATCAGCATAACAAGGCTCCCTGTTCTCCAGGGCCTGTCTTGCCTTTCTGGTTTTTACACATTTTGTGGATGTCCCTTTTGACCGGTGGGAGGTGATACTTCTTTGTAGTGCAGATTTGCATTGCCCGCTTGCTTGCTTGGCCAAAAAGGGCGTATGCGTTTTCTCCTGAATATATTCAGGAGAAAACGCATACGCCCTTTTTGGCCAAGTGCATCATTGTCGAAGTTGTGCCCCTCTTCCTGTGCTTTACAGGCGATTCCATCGTACCTCTTGAAATCTCTTTCCTGCTCTTCTGCCTCGCTTTCAAGTCCGCCTCGTTGCCTTCCCTCAACAGATTTTTGGACGATAGTTGGCCTTGATTACTCTGCCAGTTTGTGAATTGCTGTGCCCCTGAGCTCCATTTTTCAACTCGTTTTTTGTGAGCTGAACGCAAGGCCAAACTTTTGGTTCAGGACCTATACTGGTTCCCGGTGGGTGGCTGAGACTTTGGTTAATTCTTCTTCCTGCCGGGAAATTAGAGTGACATGTGCCCATCCAAATGCCTAACAGCTACTCTCTCATTGGTTCTCCCTCTTCCCTTTCATCCTCTGCCAAATTGGCAACCTGTGCGAACCAGGAGCTTAAAGGGGCTGTCTCTCCAAGTTGGGAGATTGATAGGAAAGCAGTTGGAAAGTCAAACCAGAGCACCAGGAGAGGGGCTCTTCGTTGAGTTTTAGAAACCTTTCGTATTCACAGTGTGTCCATTCTCTAGGTTTCCCGTACATGTTATATCTGGAGTAATATTCCCTTCAACCTGCAGAGCTGCGACCCATGGAATGGGTGCCTTGCGTTATTGCTTTAAAGGGTCTGCATTTGCTCACCCAATCTCACCAATCCTCTCAGTCCCAAGTGTGCAGCCTTATGCCACATCCAGCTGTCATTGTAGATAGGGTCATTCCAGGTTGCATCAGAGACCCTGAAGGAATTGTAAAGAATTTCCCTGTTTCTTTGTTCTGTTTCTGAAATTCCTTTTTAGAGTGGGTTTGAGCTGATTCTCGCTGCCCTGTTTATGCCAGTCTAGACACACTTGATTCCCTTACGGAGACATATCAATACATAGGTTTTAAGATTCTTACTAGTCAGATCTATTCCTCTGCGGAAATATGGGGTTTTGAGTCCCTTTCACTGAGGAAGGTGTAGGTCTTGTCTATTCCATAGTTGGTTTTTGGAACGGTACCTGTGCTTATATCAAACTCTGGTTTGATGCATCACCCCACCTCTCCTTCCCCCTTAAGCAGGCATAAGAGTGTTTTCTAAATGTGAGTCTCTGTTCTCTTGCCTAACTCAGTTCATGTGTAGCCATGTTTACAGGATCTTCCTAAGTGATATCTTATGATAAGTTTCTTTTCCTGTGTGACTTCTTTCACTTAGAATCATCGTACCTGAATCCACTCATTTTGCTGCTACTGGTCTTATGACATTGATTTCGTGGCTGAGGGATATTCCATCGTACGTAAGTTCCACAATGTTTGGAACCATTTTTATATTTCCTGGGATATTTCAGGTGTACCCAGGTTGAGGTTCTTGTAAGCAGTGCAGCCCTCAATTTGGGGGTGGCTCTGTCTTATGGATTTTCAGTTTTCCCAAGGTATATTCCCTAGACTGGAAGTGCCCTTGGCTCTGTAGCTCTGTTGTTTACTTGTTTTAGGGAACACAATGCACTCCTCCAGTGAGGCAGTTGGCAACTTACATCCCGCCCATCAGCATAACAAGGCTCCCTGTTCTCCAGGGCCTGTCTTGCCTTTCTGGTTTTTACACATTTTGTGGATGTCCCTTTTGACCGGTGGGAAGTGATACTTCTTTGTAGTGCAGATTTGCATTGCCCGCTTGCTTGCTTGGCCAAAAAGGGCGTATGCGTTTTCTCCTGAATATATTCAGGAGAAAACGCATACGCCCTTTTTGGCCAAGTGCATCATTGTCGAAGTTGTGCCCCTCTTCCTGTGCTTTACAGGCGATTCCATCGTACCTCTTGAAATCTCTTTCCTGCTCTTCTGCCTCGCTTTCAAGTCCGCCTCGTTGCCTTCCCTCAACAGATTTTTGGACGATTGTTGGCCTTGATTACTCTGCCAGTTTGTGAATTGCTGTGCCCCTGAGCTCCATTTTTCAACTCGTTTTTTCTGAGCTGAACGCAAGGCCAAACTTTTGGTTCAGGACCTGTACTGGTTCCCGGTGGGTGGCTGAGACTTTGGTTAATTCTTCTTCCTGCCGGGAAATTAGAGTGACATGTGCCCATCCAAATGCCTAACAGCTACTCTCTCATTGGTTCTCCCTCTTCCCTTTCATCCTCTGCCAAATTGGCAACCTGTGCGAACCAGGAGCTTAAAGGGGCTGTCTCTCCAAGTTGGGAGATTGATAGGAAAGCAGTTGGAAAGTCAAACCGGAGCACCAGGAGAGGGGCTCTTCGTTGAGTTTTAGAAACCTTTCGTATTCACAGTGTGTCCATTCTCTAGGTTTCCCGTACATGTTATAGCTGTAGTAATATTCCCTTCAACCTGGAGAGCTGGGACCCATGGAATGGGTGCCATGCGTTATTGCTTTAAAGGGTCTGCATTTGCTCACCCAATCTCACCAATCCTCTCAGTCCCAAGTGTCCAGCCTTATGCCACATCCAGCTGTCATTGTAGATAGGGTCATTCCAGGTTGCATCAGAGACCCTGAAGGAATTGTAAAGAATTTCCCTGTTTCTTTGTTCTGTTTCTGAAATTCCTTTTTAGAGTGGGTTTGAGCTGATTCTCGCTGCCCTGTTTATGCCAGTCTAGACACACTTGATTCCCTTACGGAGACATATCAATACATAGGTTTTAAGATTCTTACTAGTCAGATCTATTCCTCTGCGGGAAATATGGGGTTTTGAGTCCCTTTCACTGAGGAAGGTGTAGGTCTTGTCTATTCCATAGTTGGTTTTTGGAACGGTACCTGTGCTTATATCAAACTCTGGTTTGATGCATCACCCCACCTCTCCTTCCCCCTTAAGCAGGCATAAGAGTGTTTTCTAAATGTGAGACTCTGTTCTCTTGCCTAACTCAGTTCATGTGTAGCCATGTTTACAGGATCTTCCTAAGTGATATCTTATGATAAGTTTCCTTTCCTGTGTGACTTCTTTCACTTAGAATCATCGTACCTGAATCCACTCATTTTGCTGCTACTGGTCTTATGACATTGATTTCGTGGCTGAGGGATATTCCATCGTACGTAAGTTCCACAATGTTTGGAACCATTTTTATATTTCCTGGGATATTTCAGGTGTACCCAGGTTGAGGTTCTTGTAAGCAGTGCAGCCCTCAATTTGGGGGTGGCTCTGTCTTATGGATTTTCAGTTTTCCCAAGGTATATTCCCTAGACTGGAAGTGCCCTTGGCTCTGTAGCTCTGTTGTTTACTTGTTTTAGGGAACACAATGCACTCCTCCAGTGAGGCAGTTGGCAACTTACATCCCGCCCATCAGCATAACAAGGCTCCCTGTTCTCCAGGGCCTGTCTTGCCTTTCTGGTTTTTACACATTTTGTGGATGTCCCTTTTGACCGGTGGGAAGTGATACTTCTTTGTAGTGCAGATTTGCATTGCCCGCTTGCTTGCTTGGCCAAAAAGGGCGTATGCGTTTTCTCCTAAATATATTCAGGAGAAAACGCATACGCCCTTTTTGGCCAAGTGCATCATTGTCGAAGTTGTGCCCCTCTTCCTGTGCTTTACAGGCGATTCCATCGTACCTCTTGAAATCTCTTTCCTGCTCTTCTGCCTCGCTTTCAAGTCCGCCTCGTTGCCTTCCCTCAACAGATTTTTGGACGATAGTTGGCCTTGATTACTCTGCCAGTTTGTGAATTGCTGTGCCCCTGAGCTCCATTTTTCAACTCGTTTTTTGTGAGCTGAACGCAAGGCCAAACTTTTGGTTCAGGACCTATACTGGTTCCCGGTGGGTGGCTGAGACTTTGGTTAATTCTTCTTCCTGCCGGGAAATTAGAGTGACATGTGCCCATCCAAATGCCTAACAGCTACTCTCTCATTGGTTCTCCCTCTTCCCTTTCATCCTCTGCCAAATTGGCAACCTGTGCGAACCAGGAGCTTAAAGGGGCTGTCTCTCCAAGTTGGGAGATTGATAGGAAAGCAGTTGGAAAGTCAAACCGGAGCACCAGGAGAGGGGCTCTTCGTTGAGTTTTAGAAACCTTTCGTATTCACAGTGTGTCCATTCTCTAGGTTTCCCGTACATGTTATAGCTGTAGTAATATTCCCTTCAACCTGGAGAGCTGCGACCCATGGAATGGGTGCCATGCATTATTGCTTTAAAGGGTCTGCATTTGCTCACCCAATCTCACCAATCCTCTCAGTCCCAAGTGTCCAGCCTTATGCCACATCCAGCTGTCATTGTAGATAGGGTCATTCCAGGTTGCATCAGAGACCCTGAAGGAATTGTAAAGAATTTCCCTGTTTCTTTGTTCTGTTTCTGAAATTCCTTTTTAGAGTGGGTTTGAGCTGATTCTCGCTGCCCTGTTTATGCCAGTCTAGACACACTTGATTCCCTTACGGAGACATATCAATACATAGGTTTTAAGATTCTTACTAGTCAGATCTATTCCTCTGCGGGAAATATGGGGTTTTGAGTCCCTTTCACTGAGGAAGGTGTAGGTCTTGTCTATTCCATAGTTGGTTTTTGGAACGGTACCTGTGCTTATATCAAACTCTGGTTTGATGCATCACCCCACCTCTCCTTCCCCCTTAAGCAGGCATAAGAGTGTTTTCTAAATGTGAGACTCTGTTCTCTTGCCTAACTCAGTTCATGTGTAGCCATGTTTACAGGATCTTCCTAAGTGATATCTTATGATAAGTTTCTTTTCCTGTGTGACTTCTTTCACTTAGAATCATCGTACCTGAATCCACTCATTTTGCTGCTACTGGTCTTATGACATTGATTTCGTGGCTGAGGGATATTCCATCGTACGTAAGTTCCACAATGTTTGGAACCATTTTTATATTTCCTGGGATATTTCAGGTGTACCCAGGTTGAGGTTCTTGTAAGCAGTGCAGCCCTCAATTTGGGGGTGGCTCTGTCTTATGGATTTTCAGTTTTCCCAAGGTATATTCCCTAGACTGGAAGTGCCCTTGGCTCTGTAGCTCTGTTGTTTACTTGTTTTAGGGAACACAATGCACTCCTCCAGTGAGGCAGTTGGCAACTTACATCCCGCCCATCAGCATAACAAGGCTCCCTGTTCTCCAGGGCCTGCCTTGCCTTTCTGGTTTTTACACATTTTGTGGATGTCCCTTTTGACAGGTGGGAAGTGATACTTCTTTGTAGTGCAGATTTGCATTGCCCGCTTGCTTGCTTGGCCAAAAAGGGCGTATGCGTTTTCTCCTGAATATATTCAGGAGAAAACGCATACGCCCTTTTTGGCCAAGTGCATCATTGTCGAAGTTGTGCCCCTCTTCCTGTGCTTTACAGGCGATTCCATCGTACCTCTTGAAATCTCTTTCCTGCTCTTCTGCCTCGCTTTCAAGTCCGCCTCGTTGCCTTCCCTCAACAGATTTTTGGACGATAGTTGGCCTTGATTACTCTGCCAGTTTGTGAATTGCTGTGCCCCTGAGCTCCATTTTTCAACTCGTTTTTTGTGAGCTGAACGCAAGGCCAAACTTTTGGTTCAGGACCTATACTGGTTCCCGGTGGGTGGCTGAGACTTTGGTTAATTCTTCTTCCTGCCGGGAAATTAGAGTGACATGTGCCCATCCAAATGCCTAACAGCTACTCTCTCATTGGTTCTGCCTCTTCCCTTTCATCCTCTGCCAAATTGGCAACCTGTGCGAACCAGGAGCTTAAAGGGGCTGTCTCTCCAAGTTGGGAGATTGATAGGAAAGCAGTTGGAAAGTCAAACCGGAGCACCAGGAGAGGGGCTCTTCGTTGAGTTTTAGAAACCTTTCGTATTCACAGTGTGTCCATTCTCTAGGTTTCCCGTACATGTTATAGCTGGAGTAATATTCCCTTCAACCTGGAGAGCTGCGACCCATGGAATGGGTGCCATGCGTTATTGCTTTAAAGGGTCTGCATTTGCTCACCCAATCTCACCAATCCTCTCAGTCCCAAGTGTCCAGCCTTATGCCACATCCAGCTGTCATTGTAGATAGGGTCATTCCAGGTTGCATCAGAGACCCTGAAGGAATTGTAAAGAATTTCCCTGTTTCTTTGTTCTGTTTCTGAAATTCCTTTTTAGAGTGGGTTTGAGCTGATTCTCGCTGCCCTGTTTATGCCAGTCTAGACACACTTGATTCCCTTACGGAGACATATCAATACATAGGTTTTAAGATTCTTACTAGTCAGATCTATTCCTCTGCGGGAAATATGGGGTTTTGAGTCCCTTTCACTGAGGAAGGTGTAGGTCTTGTCTATTCCATAGTTGGTTTTTGGAACGGTACCTGTGCTTATATCAAACTCTGGTTTGATGCATCACCCCACCTCTCCTTCCCCCTTAAGCAGGCATAAGAGTGTTTTCTAAATGTGAGACTCTGTTCTCTTGCCTAACTCAGTTCATGTGTAGCCATGTTTACAGGATCTTCCTAAGTGATATCTTATGATAAGTTTCTTTTTCTGTGTGACTTCTTTCACTTAGAATCATCGTACCTGAATCCACTCATTTTGCTGCTACTGGTCTTATGACATTGATTTCGTGGCTGAGGGATATTCCATCGTACGTAAGTTCCACAATGTTTGGAACCATTTTTATATTTCCTGGGATATTTCAGGTGTACCCAGGTTGAGGTTCTTGTAAGCAGTGCAGCCCTCAATTTGGGGGTGGCTCTGTCTTATGGATTTTCAGTTTTCCCAAGGTATATTCCCTAGACTGGAAGTGCCCTTGGCTCTGTAGCTCTGTTGTTTACTTGTTTTAGGGAACACAATGCACTCCTCCAGTGAGGCAGTTGGCAACTTACATCCCGCCCATCAGCATAACAAGGCTCCCTGTTCTCCAGGGCCTGTCTTGCCTTTCTGGTTTTTACACATTTTGTGGATGTCCCTTTTGACCGGTGGGAGGTGATACTTCTTTGTAGTGCAGATTTGCATTGCCCGCTTGCTTGCTTGGCCAAAAAGGGCGTATGCGTTTTCTCCTGAATATATTCAGGAGAAAACGCATACGCCCTTTTTGGCCAAGTGCATCATTGTCGAAGTTGTGCCCCTCTTCCTGTGCTTTACAGGCGATTCCATCGTACCTCTTGAAATCTCTTTCCTGCTCTTCTGCCTCGCTTTCAAGTCCGCCTCGTTGCCTTCCCTCAACAGATTTTTGGACGATAGTTGGCCTTGATTACTCTGCCAGTTTGTGAATTGCTGTGCCCCTGAGCTCCATTTTTCAACTCGTTTTTTGTGAGCTGAACGCAAGGCCAAACTTTTGGTTCAGGACCTATACTGGTTCCCGGTGGGTGGCTGAGACTTTGGTTAATTCTTCTTCCTGCCGGGAAATTAGAGTGACATGTGCCCATCCAAATGCCTAACAGCTACTCTCTCATTGGTTCTCCCTCTTCCCTTTCATCCTCTGCCAAATTGGCAACCTGTGCGAACCAGGAGCTTAAAGGGGCTGTCTCTCCAAGTTGGGAGATTGATAGGAAAGCAGTTGGAAAGTCAAACCAGAGCACCAGGAGCGGGGCTCTTCGTTGAGTTTTAGAAACCTTTCGTATTCACAGTGTGTCCATTCTCTAGGTTTCCCGTACATGTTATATCTGGAGTAATATTCCCTTCAACCTGCAGAGCTGCGACCCATGGAATGGGTGCCTTGCGTTATTGCTTTAAAGGGTCTGCATTTGCTCACCCAATCTCACCAATCCTCTCAGTCCCAAGTGTCCAGCCTTATGCCACATCCAGCTGTCATTGTAGATAGGGTCATTCCAGGTTGCATCAGAGACCCTGAAGGAATTGTAAAGAATTTCCCTGTTTCTTTGTTCTGTTTCTGAAATTCCTTTTTAGAGTGGGTTTGAGCTGATTCTCGCTGCCCTGTTTATGCCAGTCTAGACACACTTGATTCCCTTATGGAGACATATCAATACATAGGTTTTAAGATTCTTACTAGTCAGATCTATTCCTCTGCGGAAATATGGGGTTTTGAGTCCCTTTCACTGAGGAAGGTGTAGGTCTTGTCTATTCCATAGTTGGTTTTTGGAACGGTACCTGTGCTTATATCAAACTCTGGTTTGATGCATCACCCCACCTCTCCTTCCCCCTTAAGCAGGCATAAGAGTGTTTTCTAAATGTGAGTCTCTGTTCTCTTGCCTAACTCAGTTCATGTGTAGCCATGTTTACAGGATCTTCCTAAGTGATATCTTATGATAAGTTTCTTTTCCTGTGTGACTTCTTTCACTTAGAATCATCGTACCTGAATCCACTCATTTTGCTGCTACTGGTCTTATGACATTGATTTCGTGGCTGAGGGATATTCCATCGTACGTAAGTTCCACAATGTTTGGAACCATTTTTATATTTCCTGGGATATTTCAGGTGTACCCAGGTTGAGGTTCTTGTAAGCAGTGCAGCCCTCAATTTGGGGGTGGCTCTGTCTTATGGATTTTCAGTTTTCCCAAGGTATATTCCCTAGACTGGAAGTGCCCTTGGCTCTGTAGCTCTGTTGTTTACTTGTTTTAGGGAACACAATGCACTCCTCCAGTGAGGCAGTTGGCAACTTACATCCCGCCCATCAGCATAACAAGGCTCCCTGTTCTCCAGGGCCTGTCTTGCCTTTCTGGTTTTTACACATTTTGTGGATGTCCCTTTTGACCGGTGGGAAGTGATACTTCTTTGTAGTGCAGATTTGCATTGCCCGCTTGCTTGCTTGGCCAAAAAGGGCGTATGCGTTTTCTCCTGAATATATTCAGGAGAAAACGCATACGCCCTTTTTGGCCAAGTGCATCATTGTCGAAGTTGTGCCCCTCTTCCTGTGCTTTACAGGCGATTCCATCGTACCTCTTGAAATCTCTTTCCTGCTCTTCTGCCTCGCTTTCAAGTCCGCCTCGTTGCCTTCCCTCAACAGATTTTTGGACGATTGTTGGCCTTGATTACTCTGCCAGTTTGTGAATTGCTGTGCCCCTGAGCTCCATTTTTCAACTCGTTTTTTCTGAGCTGAACGCAAGGCCAAACTTTTGGTTCAGGACCTGTACTGGTTCCCGGTGGGTGGCTGAGACTTTGGTTAATTCTTCTTCCTGCCGGGAAATTAGAGTGACATGTGCCCATCCAAATGCCTAACAGCTACTCTCTCATTGGTTCTCCCTCTTCCCTTTCATCCTCTGCCAAATTGGCAACCTGTGCGAACCAGGAGCTTAAAGGGGCTGTCTCTCCAAGTTGGGAGATTGATAGGAAAGCAGTTGGAAAGTCAAACCGGAGCACCAGGAGAGGGGCTCTTCGTTGAGTTTTAGAAACCTTTCGTATTCACAGTGTGTCCATTCTCTAGGTTTCCCGTACATGTTATAGCTGTAGTAAAATTCCCTTCAACCTGGAGAGCTGCGACCCATGGAATGGGTGCCATGCGTTATTGCTTTAAAGGGTCTGCATTTGCTCACCCAATCTCACCAATCCTCTCAGTCCCAAGTGTCCAGCCTTATGCCACATCCAGCTGTCATTGTAGATAGGGTCATTCCAGGTTGCATCAGAGACCCTGAAGGAATTGTAAAGAATTTCCCTGTTTCTTTGTTCTGTTTCTGAAATTCCTTTTTAGAGTGGGTTTGAGCTGATTCTCGCTGCCCTGTTTATGCCAGTCTAGACACACTTGATTCCCTTACGGAGACATATCAATACATAGGTTTTAAGATTCTTACTAGTCAGATCTATTCCTCTGCGGGAAATATGGGGTTTTGAGTCCCTTTCACTGAGGAAGGTGTAGGTCTTGTCTATTCCATAGTTGGTTTTTGGAACGGTACCTGTGCTTATATCAAACTCTGGTTTGATGCATCACCCCACCTCTCCTTCCCCCTTAAGCAGGCATAAGAGTGTTTTCTAAATGTGAGACTCTGTTCTCTTGCCTAACTCAGTTCATGTGTAGCCATGTTTACAGGATCTTCCTAAGTGATATCTTATGATAAGTTTCTTTTCCTGTGTGACTTCTTTCACTTAGAATCATCGTACCTGAATCCACTCATTTTGCTGCTACTGGTCTTATGACATTGATTTCGTGGCTGAGGGATATTCCATCGTACGTAAGTTCCACAATGTTTGGAACCATTTTTATATTTCCTGGGATATTTCAGGTGTACCCAGGTTGAGGTTCTTGTAAGCAGTGCAGCCCTCAATTTGGGGGTGGCTCTGTCTTATGGATTTTCAGTTTTCCCAAGGTATATTCCCTAGACTGGAAGTGCCCTTGGCTCTGTAGCTCTGTTGTTTACTTGTTTTAGGGAACACAATGCACTCCTCCAGTGAGGCAGTTGGCAACTTACATCCCGCCCATCAGCATAACAAGGCTCCCTGTTCTCCAGGGCCTGCCTTGCCTTTCTGGTTTTTACACATTTTGTGGATGTCCCTTTTGACAGGTGGGAAGTGATACTTCTTTGTAGTGCAGATTTGCATTGCCCGCTTGCTTGCTTGGCCAAAAAGGGCGTATGCGTTTTCTCCTGAATATATTCAGGAGAAAACGCATACGCCCTTTTTGGCCAAGTGCATCATTGTCGAAGTTGTGCCCCTCTTCCTGTGCTTTACAGGCGATTCCATCGTACCTCTTGAAATCTCTTTCCTGCTCTTCTGCCTCGCTTTCAAGTCCGCCTCGTTGCCTTCCCTCAACAGATTTTTGGACGATAGTTGGCCTTGATTACTCTGCCAGTTTGTGAATTGCTGTGCCCCTGAGCTCCATTTTTCAACTCGTTTTTTGTGAGCTGAACGCAAGGCCAAACTTTTGGTTCAGGACCTATACTGGTTCCCGGTGGGTGGCTGAGACTTTGGTTAATTCTTCTTCCTGCCGGGAAATTAGAGTGACATGTGCCCATCCAAATGCCTAACAGCTACTCTCTCATTGGTTCTGCCTCTTCCCTTTCATCCTCTGCCAAATTGGCAACCTGTGCGAACCAGGAGCTTAAAGGGGCTGTCTCTCCAAGTTGGGAGATTGATAGGAAAGCAGTTGGAAAGTCAAACCGGAGCACCAGGAGAGGGGCTCTTCGTTGAGTTTTAGAAACCTTTCGTATTCACAGTGTGTCCATTCTCTAGGTTTCCCGTACATGTTATAGCTGGAGTAATATTCCCTTCAACCTGGAGAGCTGCGACCCATGGAATGGGTGCCATGCGTTATTGCTTTAAAGGGTCTGCATTTGCTCACCCAATCTCACCAATCCTCTCAGTCCCAAGTGTCCAGCCTTATGCCACATCCAGCTGTCATTGTAGATAGGGTCATTCCAGGTTGCATCAGAGACCCTGAAGGAATTGTAAAGAATTTCCCTGTTTCTTTGTTCTGTTTCTGAAATTCCTTTTTAGAGTGGGTTTGAGCTGATTCTCGCTGCCCTGTTTATGCCAGTCTAGACACACTTGATTCCCTTACGGAGACATATCAATACATAGGTTTTAAGATTCTTACTAGTCAGATCTATTCCTCTGCGGGAAATATGGGGTTTTGAGTCCCTTTCACTGAGGAAGGTGTAGGTCTTGTCTATTCCATAGTTGGTTTTTGGAACGGTACCTGTGCTTATATCAAACTCTGGTTTGATGCATCACCCCACCTCTCCTTCCCCCTTAAGCAGGCATAAGAGTGTTTTCTAAATGTGAGACTCTGTTCTCTTGCCTAACTCAGTTCATGTGTAGCCATGTTTACAGGATCTTCCTAAGTGATATCTTATGATAAGTTTCTTTTTCTGTGTGACTTCTTTCACTTAGAATCATCGTACCTGAATCCACTCATTTTGCTGCTACTGGTCTTATGACATTGATTTCGTGGCTGAGGGATATTCCATCGTACGTAAGTTCCACAATGTTTGGAACCATTTTTATATTTCCTGGGATATTTCAGGTGTACCCAGGTTGAGGTTCTTGTAAGCAGTGCAGCCCTCAATTTGGGGGTGGCTCTGTCTTATGGATTTTCAGTTTTCCCAAGGTATATTCCCTAGACTGGAAGTGCCCTTGGCTCTGTAGCTCTGTTGTTTACTTGTTTTAGGGAACACAATGCACTCCTCCAGTGAGGCAGTTGGCAACTTACATCCCGCCCATCAGCATAACAAGGCTCCCTGTTCTCCAGGGCCTGTCTTGCCTTTCTGGTTTTTACACATTTTGTGGATGTCCCTTTTGACCGGTGGGAGGTGATACTTCTTTGTAGTGCAGATTTGCATTGCCCGCTTGCTTGCTTGGCCAAAAAGGGCGTATGCGTTTTCTCCTGAATATATTCAGGAGAAAACGCATACGCCCTTTTTGGCCAAGTGCATCATTGTCGAAGTTGTGCCCCTCTTCCTGTGCTTTACAGGCGATTCCATCGTACCTCTTGAAATCTCTTTCCTGCTCTTCTGCCTCGCTTTCAAGTCCGCCTCGTTGCCTTCCCTCAACAGATTTTTGGACGATAGTTGGCCTTGATTACTCTGCCAGTTTGTGAATTGCTGTGCCCCTGAGCTCCATTTTTCAACTCGTTTTTTGTGAGCTGAACGCAAGGCCAAACTTTTGGTTCAGGACCTATACTGGTTCCCGGTGGGTGGCTGAGACTTTGGTTAATTCTTCTTCCTGCCGGGAAATTAGAGTGACATGTGCCCATCCAAATGCCTAACAGCTACTCTCTCATTGGTTCTCCCTCTTCCCTTTCATCCTCTGCCAAATTGGCAACCTGTGCGAACCAGGAGCTTAAAGGGGCTGTCTCTCCAAGTTGGGAGATTGATAGGAAAGCAGTTGGAAAGTCAAACCAGAGCACCAGGAGCGGGGCTCTTCGTTGAGTTTTAGAAACCTTTCGTATTCACAGTGTGTCCATTCTCTAGGTTTCCCGTACATGTTATATCTGGAGTAATATTCCCTTCAACCTGCAGAGCTGCGACCCATGGAATGGGTGCCTTGCGTTATTGCTTTAAAGGGTCTGCATTTGCTCACCCAATCTCACCAATCCTCTCAGTCCCAAGTGTCCAGCCTTATGCCACATCCAGCTGTCATTGTAGATAGGGTCATTCCAGGTTGCATCAGAGACCCTGAAGGAATTGTAAAGAATTTCCCTGTTTCTTTGTTCTGTTTCTGAAATTCCTTTTTAGAGTGGGTTTGAGCTGATTCTCGCTGCCCTGTTTATGCCAGTCTAGACACACTTGATTCCCTTATGGAGACATATCAATACATAGGTTTTAAGATTCTTACTAGTCAGATCTATTCCTCTGCGGAAATATGGGGTTTTGAGTCCCTTTCACTGAGGAAGGTGTAGGTCTTGTCTATTCCATAGTTGGTTTTTGGAACGGTACCTGTGCTTATATCAAACTCTGGTTTGATGCATCACCCCACCTCTCCTTCCCCCTTAAGCAGGCATAAGAGTGTTTTCTAAATGTGAGTCTCTGTTCTCTTGCCTAACTCAGTTCATGTGTAGCCATGTTTACAGGATCTTCCTAAGTGATATCTTATGATAAGTTTCTTTTCCTGTGTGACTTCTTTCACTTAGAATCATCGTACCTGAATCCACTCATTTTGCTGCTACTGGTCTTATGACATTGATTTCGTGGCTGAGGGATATTCCATCGTACGTAAGTTCCACAATGTTTGGAACCATTTTTATATTTCCTGGGATATTTCAGGTGTACCCAGGTTGAGGTTCTTGTAAGCAGTGCAGCCCTCAATTTGGGGGTGGCTCTGTCTTATGGATTTTCAGTTTTCCCAAGGTATATTCCCTAGACTGGAAGTGCCCTTGGCTCTGTAGCTCTGTTGTTTACTTGTTTTAGGGAACACAATGCACTCCTCCAGTGAGGCAGTTGGCAACTTACATCCCGCCCATCAGCATAACAAGGCTCCCTGTTCTCCAGGGCCTGTCTTGCCTTTCTGGTTTTTACACATTTTGTGGATGTCCCTTTTGACCGGTGGGAAGTGATACTTCTTTGTAGTGCAGATTTGCATTGCCCGCTTGCTTGCTTGGCCAAAAAGGGCGTATGCGTTTTCTCCTGAATATATTCAGGAGAAAACGCATACGCCCTTTTTGGCCAAGTGCATCATTGTCGAAGTTGTGCCCCTCTTCCTGTGCTTTACAGGCGATTCCATCGTACCTCTTGAAATCTCTTTCCTGCTCTTCTGCCTCGCTTTCAAGTCCGCCTCGTTGCCTTCCCTCAACAGATTTTTGGACGATTGTTGGCCTTGATTACTCTGCCAGTTTGTGAATTGCTGTGCCCCTGAGCTCCATTTTTCAACTCGTTTTTTCTGAGCTGAACGCAAGGCCAAACTTTTGGTTCAGGACCTGTACTGGTTCCCGGTGGGTGGCTGAGACTTTGGTTAATTCTTCTTCCTGCCGGGAAATTAGAGTGACATGTGCCCATCCAAATGCCTAACAGCTACTCTCTCATTGGTTCTCCCTCTTCCCTTTCATCCTCTGCCAAATTGGCAACCTGTGCGAACCAGGAGCTTAAAGGGGCTGTCTCTCCAAGTTGGGAGATTGATAGGAAAGCAGTTGGAAAGTCAAACCGGAGCACCAGGAGAGGGGCTCTTCGTTGAGTTTTAGAAACCTTTCGTATTCACAGTGTGTCCATTCTCTAGGTTTCCCGTACATGTTATAGCTGTAGTAATATTCCCTTCAACCTGGAGAGCTGAGACCCATGGAATGGGTGCCATGCATTATTGCTTTAAAGGGTCTGCATTTGCTCACCCAATCTCACCAATCCTCTCAGTCCCAAGTGTCCAGCCTTATGCCACATCCAGCTGTCATTGTAGATAGGGTCATTCCAGGTTGCATCAGAGACCCTGAAGGAATTGTAAAGAATTTCCCTGTTTCTTTGTTCTGTTTCTGAAATTCCTTTTTAGAGTGGGTTTGAGCTGATTCTCGCTGCCCTGTTTATGCCAGTCTAGACACACTTGATTCCCTTACGGAGACATATCAATACATAGGTTTTAAGATTCTTACTAGTCAGATCTATTCCTCTGCGGGAAATATGGGGTTTTGAGTCCCTTTCACTGAGGAAGGTGTAGGTCTTGTCTATTCCATAGTTGGTTTTTGGAACGGTACCTGTGCTTATATCAAACTCTGGTTTGATGCATCACCCCACCTCTCCTTCCCCCTTAAGCAGGCATAAGAGTGTTTTCTAAATGTGAGACTCTGTTCTCTTGCCTAACTCAGTTCATGTGTAGCCATGTTTACAGGATCTTCCTAAGTGATATCTTATGATAAGTTTCTTTTCCTGTGTGACTTCTTTCACTTAGAATCATCGTACCTGAATCCACTCATTTTGCTGCTACTGGTCTTATGACATTGATTTCGTGGCTGAGGGATATTCCATCGTACGTAAGTTCCACAATGTTTGGAACCATTTTTATATTTCCTGGGATATTTTAGGTGTACCCAGGTTGAGGTTCTTGTAAGCAGTGCAGCCCTCAATTTGGGGGTGGCTCTGTCTTATGGATTTTCAGTTTGCCCAAGGTATATTCCCTAGACTGGAAGTGCCCTTGGCTCTGTAGCTCTGTTGTTTACTTGTTTTAGGGAACACAATGCACTCCTCCAGTGAGGCAGTTGGCAACTTACATCCCGCCCATCAGCATAACAAGGCTCCCTGTTCTCCAGGGCCTGCCTTGCCTTTCTGGTTTTTACACATTTTGTGGATGTCCCTTTTGACCGGTGGGAAGTGATACTTCTTTGTAGTGCAGATTTGCATTGCCCGCTTGCTTGCTTGGCCAAAAAGGGCGTATGCGTTTTCTCCTGAATATATTCAGGAGAAAACGCATACGCCCTTTTTGGCCAAGTGCATCATTGTCGAAGTTGTGCCCCTCTTCCTGTGCTTTACAGGCGATTCCATCGTACCTCTTGAAATCTCTTTCCTGCTCTTCTGCCTCGCTTTCAAGTCCGCCTCGTTGCCTTCCCTCAACAGATTTTTGGACGATAGTTGGCCTTGATTACTCTGCCAGTTTGTGAATTGCTGTGCCCCTGAGCTCCATTTTTCAACTCGTTTTTTGTGAGCTGAACGCAAGGCCAAACTTTTGGTTCAGGACCTATACTGGTTCCCGGTGGGTGGCTGAGACTTTGGTTAATTCTTCTTCCTGCCGGGAAATTAGAGTGACATGTGCCCATCCAAATGCCTAACAGCTACTCTCTCATTGGTTCTCCCTCTTCCCTTTCATCCTCTGCCAAATTGGCAACCTGTGCGAACCAGGAGCTTAAAGGGGCTGTCTCTCCAAGTTGGGAGATTGATAGGAAAGCAGTTGGAAAGTCAAACCGGAGCACCAGGAGAGGGGCTCTTCGTTGAGTTTTAGAAACCTTTCGTATTCACAGTGTGTCCATTCTCTAGGTTTCCCGTACATGTTATAGCTGTAGTAATATTCCCTTCAACCTGGAGAGCTGCGACCCATGGAATGGGTGCCTTGCGTTATTGCTTTAAAGGGTCTGCATTTGCTCACCCAATCTCACCAATCCTCTCAGTCCCAAGTGTCCAGCCTTATGCCACATCCAGCTGTCATTGTAGATAGGGTCATTCCAGGTTGCATCAGAGACCCTGAAGGAATTGTAAAGAATTTCCCTGTTTCTTTGTTCTGTTTCTGAAATTCCTTTTTAGAGTGGGTTTGAGCTGATTCTCGCTGCCCTGTTTATGCCAGTCTAGACACACTTGATTCCCTTACGGAGACATATCAATACATAGGTTTTAAGATTCTTACTAGTCAGATCTATTCCTCTGCGGGAAATATGGGGTTTTGAGTCCCTTTCACTGAGGAAGGTGTAGGTCTTGTCTATTCCATAGTTGGTTTTTGGAACGGTACCTGTGCTTATATCAAACTCTGGTTTGATGCATCACCCCACCTCTCCTTCCCCCTTAAGCAGGCATAAGAGTGTTTTCTAAATGTGAGTCTCTGTTCTCTTGCCTAACTCAGTTCATGTGTAGCCATGTTTACAGGATCTTCCTAAGTGATATCTTATGATAAGTTTCTTTTCCTGTGTGACTTCTTTCACTTAGAATCATCGTACCTGAATCCACTCATTTTGCTGCTACTGGTCTTATGACATTGATTTCGTGGCTGAGGGATATTCCATCGTACGTAAGTTCCACAATGTTTGGAACCATTTTTATATTTCCTGGGATATTTCAGGTGTACCCAGGTTGAGGTTCTTGTAGGCAGTGCAGCCCTCAATTTGGGGGTGGCTCTGTCTTATGGATTTTCAGTTTTCCCAAGGTATATTCCCTAGACTGGAAGTGCCCTTGGCTCTGTAGCTCTGTTGTTTACTTGTTTTAGGGAACACAATGCACTCCTCCAGTGAGGCAGTTGGCAACTTACATCCCGCCCATCAGCATAACAAGGCTCCCTGTTCTCCAGGGCCTGTCTTGCCTTTCTGGTTTTTACACATTTTGTGGATGTCCCTTTTGACCGGTGGGAAGTGATACTTCTTTGTAGTGCAGATTTGCATTGCCCGCTTGCTTGCTTGGCCAAAAAGGGCGTATGCGTTTTCTCCTGAATATATTCAGGAGAAAACGCATACGCCCTTTTTGGCCAAGTGCATCATTGTCGAAGTTGTGCCCCTCTTCCTGTGCTTTACAGGCGATTCCATCGTACCTCTTGAAATCTCTTTCCTGCTCTTCTGCCTCGCTTTCAAGTCCGCCTCGTTGCCTTCCCTCAACAGATTTTTGGACGATTGTTGGCCTTGATTACTCTGCCAGTTTGTGAATTGCTGTGCCCCTGAGCTCCATTTTTCAACTCGTTTTTTCTGAGCTGAACGCAAGGCCAAACTTTTGGTTCAGGACCTGTACTGGTTCCCGGTGGGTGGCTGAGACTTTGGTTAATTCTTCTTCCTGCCGGGAAATTAGAGTGACATGTGCCCATCCAAATGCCTAACAGCTACTCTCTCATTGGTTCTCCCTCTTCCCTTTCATCCTCTGCCAAATTGGCAACCTGTGCGAACCAGGAGCTTAAAGGGGCTGTCTCTCCAAGTTGGGAGATTGATAGGAAAGCAGTTGGAAAGTCAAACCGGAGCACCAGGAGAGGGGCTCTTCGTTGAGTTTTAGAAACCTTTCGTATTCACAGTGTGTCCATTCTCTAGGTTTCCCGTACATGTTATAGCTGTAGTAATATTCCCTTCAACCTGGAGAGCTGCGACCCATGGAATGGGTGCCATGCATTATTGCTTTAAAGGGTCTGCATTTGCTCACCCAATCTCACCAATCCTCTCAGTCCCAAGTGTCCAGCCTTATGCCACATCCAGCTGTCATTGTAGATAGGGTCATTCCAGGTTGCATCAGAGACCCTGAAGGAATTGTAAAGAATTTCCCTGTTTCTTTGTTCTGTTTCTGAAATTCCTTTTTAGAGTGGGTTTGAGCTGATTCTCGCTGCCCTGTTTATGCCAGTCTAGACACACTTGATTCCCTTACGGAGACATATCAATACATAGGTTTTAAGATTCTTACTAGTCAGATCTATTCCTCTGCGGGAAATATGGGGTTTTGAGTCCCTTTCACTGAGGAAGGTGTAGGTCTTGTCTATTCCATAGTTGGTTTTTGGAACGGTACCTGTGCTTATATCAAACTCTGGTTTGATGCATCACCCCACCTCTCCTTCCCCCTTAAGCAGGCATAAGAGTGTTTTCTAAATGTGAGACTCTGTTCTCTTGCCTAACTCAGTTCATGTGTAGCCATGTTTACAGGATCTTCCTAAGTGATATCTTATGATAAGTTTCTTTTCCTGTGTGACTTCTTTCACTTAGAATCATCGTACCTGAATCCACTCATTTTGCTGCTACTGGTCTTATGACATTGATTTCGTGGCTGAGGGATATTCCATCGTACGTAAGTTCCACAATGTTTGGAACCATTTTTATATTTCCTGGGATATTTTAGGTGTACCCAGGTTGAGGTTCTTGTAAGCAGTGCAGCCCTCAATTTGGGGGTGGCTCTGTCTTATGGATTTTCAGTTTGCCCAAGGTATATTCCCTAGACTGGAAGTGCCCTTGGCTCTGTAGCTCTGTTGTTTACTTGTTTTAGGGAACACAATGCACTCCTCCAGTGAGGCAGTTGGCAACTTACATCCCGCCCATCAGCATAACAAGGCTCCCTGTTCTCCAGGGCCTGCCTTGCCTTTCTGGTTTTTACACATTTTGTGGATGTCCCTTTTGACCGGTGGGAAGTGATACTTCTTTGTAGTGCAGATTTGCATTGCCCGCTTGCTTGCTTGGCCAAAAAGGGCGTATGCGTTTTCTCCTGAATATATTCAGGAGAAAACGCATACGCCCTTTTTGGCCAAGTGCATCATTGTCGAAGTTGTGCCCCTCTTCCTGTGCTTTACAGGCGATTCCATCGTACCTCTTGAAATCTCTTTCCTGCTCTTCTGCCTCGCTTTCAAGTCCGCCTCGTTGCCTTCCCTCAACAGATTTTTGGACGATAGTTGGCCTTGATTACTCTGCCAGTTTGTGAATTGCTGTGCCCCTGAGCTCCATTTTTCAACTCGTTTTTTGTGAGCTGAACGCAAGGCCAAACTTTTGGTTCAGGACCTATACTGGTTCCCGGTGGGTGGCTGAGACTTTGGTTAATTCTTCTTCCTGCCGGGAAATTAGAGTGACATGTGCCCATCCAAATGCCTAACAGCTACTCTCTCATTGGTTCTGCCTCATCCCTTTCATCCTCTGCCAAATTGGCAACCTGTGCGAACCAGGAGCTTAAAGGGGCTGTCTCTCCAAGTTGGGAGATTGATAGGAAAGCAGTTGGAAAGTCAAACCGGAGCACCAGGAGAGGGGCTCTTCGTTGAGTTTTAGAAACCTTTCGTATTCACAGTGTGTCCATTCTCTAGGTTTCCCGTACATGTTATAGCTGTAGTAATATTCCCTTCAACCTGGAGAGCTGCGACCCATGGAATGGGTGCCATGCGTTATTGCTTTAAAGGGTCTGCATTTGCTCACCCAATCTCACCAATCCTCTCAGTCCCAAGTGTCCAGCCTTATGCCACATCCAGCTGTCATTGTAGATAGGGTCATTCCAGGTTGCATCAGAGACCCTGAAGGAATTGTAAAGAATTTCCCTGTTTCTTTGTTCTGTTTTTGAAATTCCTTTTTAGAGTGGGTTTGAGCTGATTCTCGCTGCCCTGTTTATGCCAGTCTAGACACACTTGATTCCCTTACGGAGACATATCAATACATAGGTTTTAAGATTCTTACTAGTCAGATCTATTCCTCTGCGGGAAATATGGGGTTTTGAGTCCCTTTCACTGAGGAAGGTGTAGGTCTTGTCTATTCCATAGTTGGTTTTTGGAACGGTACCTGTGCTTATATCAAACTCTGGTTTGATGCATCACCCCACCTCTCCTTCCCCCTTAAGCAGGCATAAGAGTGTTTTCTAAATGTGAGTCTCTGTTCTCTTGCCTAACTCAGTTCATGTGTAGCCATGTTTACAGGATCTTCCTAAGTGATATCTTATGATAAGTTTCTTTTCCTGTGTGACTTCTTTCACTTAGAATCATCGTACCTGAATCCACTCATTTTGCTGCTACTGGTCTTATGACATTGATTTCGTGGCTGAGGGATATTCCATCGTACGTAAGTTCCACAATGTTTGGAACCATTTTTATATTTCCTGGGATATTTCAGGTGTACCCAGGTTGAGGTTCTTGTAGGCAGTGCAGCCCTCAATTTGGGGGTGGCTCTGTCTTATGGATTTTCAGTTTTCCCAAGGTATATTCCCTAGACTGGAAGTGCCCTTGGCTCTGTAGCTCTGTTGTTTACTTGTTTTAGGGAACACAATGCACTCCTCCAGTGAGGCAGTTGGCAACTTACATCCCGCCCATCAGCATAACAAGGCTCCCTGTTCTCCAGGGCCTGTCTTGCCTTTCTGGTTTTTACACATTTTGTGGATGTCCCTTTTGACCGGTGGGAAGTGATACTTCTTTGTAGTGCAGATTTGCATTGCCCGCTTGCTTGCTTGGCCAAAAAGGGCGTATGCGTTTTCTCCTGAATATATTCAGGAGAAAACGCATACGCCCTTTTTGGCCAAGTGCATCATTGTCGAAGTTGTGCCCCTCTTCCTGTGCTTTACAGGCGATTCCATCATACCTCTTGAAATCTCTTTCCTGCTCTTCTGCCTCGCTTTCAAGTCCGCCTCGTTGCCTTCCCTCAACAGATTTTTGGACGATTGTTGGCCTTGATTACTCTGCCAGTTTGTGAATTGCTGTGCCCCTGAGCTCCATTTTTCAACTCGTTTTTTCTGAGCTGAACGCAAGGCCAAACTTTTGGTTCAGGACCTGTACTGGTTCCCGGTGGGTGGCTGAGACTTTGGTTAATTCTTCTTCCTGCCGGGAAATTAGAGTGACATGTGCCCATCCAAATGCCTAACAGCTACTCTCTCATTGGTTCTCCCTCTTCCCTTTCATCCTCTGCCAAATTGGCAACCTGTGCGAACCAGGAGCTTAAAGGGGCTGTCTCTCCAAGTTGGGAGATTGATAGGAAAGCAGTTGGAAAGTCAAACCGGAGCACCAGGAGAGGGGCTCTTCGTTGAGTTTTAGAAACCTTTCGTATTCACAGTGTGTCCATTCTCTAGGTTTCCCGTACATGTTATAGCTGTAGTAATATTCCCTTCAACCTGGAGAGCTGCGACCCATGGAATGGGTGCCATGCATTATTGCTTTAAAGGGTCTGCATTTGCTCACCCAATCTCACCAATCCTCTCAGTCCCAAGTGTCCAGCCTTATGCCACATCCAGCTGTCATTGTAGATAGGGTCATTCCAGGTTGCATCAGAGACCCTGAAGGAATTGTAAAGAATTTCCCTGTTTCTTTGTTCTGTTTCTGAAATTCCTTTTTAGAGTGGGTTTGAGCTGATTCTCGCTGCCCTGTTTATGCCAGTCTAGACACACTTGATTCCCTTACGGAGACATATCAATACATAGGTTTTAAGATTCTTACTAGTCAGATCTATTCCTCTGCGGGAAATATGGGGTTTTGAGTCCCTTTCACTGAGGAAGGTGTAGGTCTTGTCTATTCCATAGTTGGTTTTTGGAACGGTACCTGTGCTTATATCAAACTCTGGTTTGATGCATCACCCCACCTCTCCTTCCCCCTTAAGCAGGCATAAGAGTGTTTTCTAAATGTGAGACTCTGTTCTCTTGCCTAACTCAGTTCATGTGTAGCCATGTTTACAGGATCTTCCTAAGTGATATCTTATGATAAGTTTCTTTTCCTGTGTGACTTCTTTCACTTAGAATCATCGTACCTGAATCCACTCATTTTGCTGCTACTGGTCTTATGACATTGATTTCGTGGCTGAGGGATATTCCATCGTACGTAAGTTCCACAATGTTTGGAACCATTTTTATATTTCCTGGGATATTTCAGGTGTACCCAGGTTGAGGTTCTTGTAAGCAGTGCAGCCCTCAATTTGGGGGTGGCTCTGTCTTATGGATTTTCAGTTTTCCCAAGGTATATTCCCTAGACTGGAAGTGCCCTTGGCTCTGTAGCTCTGTTGTTTACTTGTTTTAGGGAACACAATGCACTCCTCCAGTGAGGCAGTTGGCAACTTACATCCCGCCCATCAGCATAACAAGGCTCCCTGTTCTCCAGGGCCTGCCTTGCCTTTCTGGTTTTTACACATTTTGTGGATGTCCCTTTTGACCGGTGGGAAGTGATACTTCTTTGTAGTGCAGATTTGCATTGCCCGCTTGCTTGCTTGGCCAAAAAGGGCGTATGCGTTTTCTCCTGAACGCATACGCCCTTTTTGGCCAAGTGCATCATTGTCGAAGTTGTGCCCCTCTTCCTGTGCTTTACAGGCGATTCCATCGTACCTCTTGTAATCTCTTTCCTGCTCTTCTGCCTCGCTTTCAAGTCCGCCTCGTTGCCTTCCCTCAACAGATTTTTGGACGATAGTTGGCCTTGATTACTCTGCCAGTTTGTGAATTGCTGTGCCCCTGAGCTCCATTTTTCAACTCGTTTTTTCTGAGCTGAACGCAAGGCCAAACTTTTGGTTCAGGACCTATACTGGTTCCCGGTGGGTGGCTGAGACTTTGGTTAATTCTTCTTCCTGCCGGGAAATTAGAGTGACATGTGCCCATCCAAATGCCTAACAGCTACTCTCTCATTGGTTCTGCCTCATCCCTTTCATCCTCTGCCAAATTGGCAACTTGTGCGAACCAGGAGCTTAAAGGGGCTGTCTCTCCAAGTTGGGAGATTGATAGGAAAGCAGTTGGAAAGTCAAACCGGAGCACCAGGAGAGGGGCTCTTCGTTGAGTTTTAGAAACCTTTCGTATTCACAGTGTGTCCATTCTCTAGGTTTCCCGTACATGTTATAGCTGGAGTAATATTCCCTTCAACCTGGAGAGCTGGGACCCATGGAATGGGTGCCATGCGTTATTGCTTTAAAGGGTCTGCATTTGCTCACCCAATCTCACCAATCCTCTCAGTCCCAAGTGTCCAGCCTTATGCCACATCCAGCTGTCATTGTAGATAGGGTCATTCCAGGTTGCATCAGAGACCCTGAAGGAATTGTAAAGAATTTCCCTGTTTCTTTGTTCTGTTTCTGAAATTCCTTTTTAGAGTGGGTTTGAGCTGATTCTCGCTGCCCTGTTTATGCCAGTCTAGACACACTTGATTCCCTTACGGAGACATATCAATACATAGGTTTTAAGATTCTTACTAGTCAGATCTATTCCTCTGCGGGAAATATGGGGTTTTGAGTCCCTTTCACTGAGGAAGGTGTAGGTCTTGTCTATTCCATAGTTGGTTTTTGGAACGGTACCTGTGCTTATATCAAACTCTGGTTTGATGCATCACCCCACCTCTCCTTCCCCCTTAAGCAGGCATAAGAGTGTTTTCTAAATGTGAGACTCTGTTCTCTTGCCTAACTCAGTTCATGTGTAGCCATGTTTACAGGATCTTCCTAAGTGATATCTTATGATAAGTTTCTTTTCCTGTGTGACTTCTTTCACTTAGAATCATCGTACCTGAATCCACTCATTTTGCTTCTACTGGTCTTATGACATTGATTTCGTGGCTGAGGGATATTCCATCGTACGTAAGTTCCACAATGTTTGGAACCATTTTTATATTTCCTGGGATATTTCAGGTGTACCCAGTTTGAGGTTCTTGTAAGCAGTGCAGCCCTCAATTTGGGGGTGGCTCTGTCTTATGGATTTTCAGTTTTCCCAAGGTATATTCCCTAGACTGGAAGTGCCCTTGGCTCTGTAGCTCTGTTGTTTACTTGTTTTAGGGAACACAATGCACTCCTCCAGTGAGGCAGTTGGCAACTTACATCCCGCCCATCAGCATAACAAGGCTCCCTGTTCTCCAGGGCCTGCCTTGCCTTTCTGGTTTTTACACATTTTGTGGATGTCCCTTTTGACCGGTGGGAAGTGATACTTCTTTGTAGTGCAGATTTGCATTGCCCGCTTGCTTGCTTGGCCAAAAAGGGCGTATGCGTTTTCTCCTGAATATATTCAGGAGAAAACGCATACACCCTTTTTGGCCAAGTGCATCATTGTCGAAGTTGTGCCCCTCTTCCTGTGCTTTACAGGCGATTCCATCGTACCTCTTGAAATCTCTTTCCTGCTCTTCTGCCTCGCTTTCAAGTCCGCCTCGTTGCCTTCCCTCAACAGATTTTTGGACGATAGTTGGCCTTGATTACTCTGCCAGTTTGTGAATTGCTGTGCCCCTGAGCTCCATTTTTCAACTCGTTTTTTCTGAGCTGAACGCAAGGCCAAACTTTCGGTTCAGGACCTATACTGGTTCCCGGTGGGTGGCTGAGACTTTGGTTAATTCTTCTTCCTGCCGGGAAATTAGAGTGACATGTGCCCATCCAAATGCCTAACAGCTACTCTCTCATTGGTTCTGCCTCTTCCCTTTCATCCTCTGCCAAATTGGCAACCTGTGCGAACCAGGAGCTTAAAGGGGCTGTCTCTCCAAGTTGGGAGATTGATAGGAAAGCAGTTGGAAAGTCAAACCGGAGCACCAGGAGAGGGGCCCTTCGTTGAGTTTTAGAAACCTTTCGTATTCACAGTGTGTCCATTCTCTAGGTTTCCCGTACGTGTTATAGCTGGAGTAATATTCCCTTCAAGCTGGAGAGCTGGAACCCATGGAATGGGTGCCATGCGTTATTGCTTTAAAGGGTCTGCATTTGCTCACCCAATCTCACCAATCCTCTCAGTCCCAAGTGTCCAGCCTTATGCCACATCCAGCTGTCATTGTAGATAGGGTCATTCCAGGTTGCATCAGAGACCCTGAAGGAATTGTAAAGAATTTCCCTGTTTCTTTGTTCTGTTTCTGAAATTCCTTTTTAGAGTGGGTTTGAGCTGATTCTCGCTGCCCTGTTTATGCCAGTCTAGACACACTTGATTCCCTTACGGAGACATATCAATACATAGGTTTTAAGATTCTTACTAGTCAGATCTATTCCTCTGCGGGAAATATGGGGTTTTGAGTCCCTTTCACTGAGGAAGGTGTAGGTCTTGTCTATTCCATAGTTGGTTTTTGGAACGGTACCTGTGCTTATATCAAACTCTGGTTTGATGCATCACCCCACCTCTCCTTCCCCCTTAAGCAGGCATAAGAGTGTTTTCTAAATGTGAGACTCTGTTCTCTTGCCTAACTCAGTTCATGTGTAGCCATGTTTACAGTATCTTCCTAAGTGATATCTTATGATAAGTTTCTTTTTCTGTGTGACTTCTTTCACTTAGAATCATCGTACCTGAATCCACTCATTTTGCTGCTACTGGTCTTATGACATTGATTTCGTGGCTGAGGGATATTCCATCGTACGTAAGTTCCACAAAGTTTGGAACCATTTTTATATTTCCTGGGATATTTCAGGTGTACCCAGGTTGAGGTTCTTGTAAGCAGTGCAGCCCTCAATTTGGGGGTGGCTCTGTCTTATGGATTTTCAGTTTTCCCAAGGTATATTCCCTAGACTGGAAGTGCCCTTGGCTCTGTAGCTCTGTTGTTTACTTGTTTTAGGGAACACAATGCACTCCTCCAGTGAGGCAGTTGGCAACTTACATCCCGCCCATCAGCATAACAAGGCTCCCTGTTCTCCAGGGCCTGTCTTGCCTTTCTGGTTTTTACACATTTTGTGGATGTCCCTTTTGACTGGTGGGAAGTGATACTTCTTTGTAGTGCAGATTTGCATTGCCCGCTTGCTTGCTTGGCCAAAAAGGGCGTATGCGTTTTCTCCTGAATATATTCAGGAGAAAACGCATACGCCCTTTTTGGCCAAGTGCATCATTGTCGAAGTTGTGCCCCTCTTCCTGTGCTTTACAGGCGATTCCATCGTACCTCTTGAAATCTCTTTCCTGCTCTTCTGCCTCGCTTTCAAGTCCGCCTCGTTGCCTTCCCTCAACAGATTTTTGGACGATAGTGGGCCTTGATTACTCTGCCAGTTTGTGAATTGCTGTGCCCCTGAGCTCCATTTTTCAACTCGTTTTTTGTGAGCTGAACGCAAGGCCAAACTTTTGGTTCAGGACCTATACTGGTTCCCGGTGGGTGGCTGAGACTTTGGTTAATTCTTCTTCCTGCCGGGAAATTAGAGTGACATGTGCCCATCCAAATGCCTAACAGCTACTCTCTAATTGGTTCTCCCTCTTCCCTTTCATCCTCTGCCAAATTGGCAACCTGTGCGAACCAGGAGCTTAAAGGGGCTGTCTCTCCAAGTTGGGAGATTGATAGGAAAGCAGTTGGAAAGTCAAACCGGAGCACCAGGAGAGGGGCTCTTCGTTGAGTTTTAGAAACCTTTCGTATTCACAGTGTGTCCATTCTCTAGGTTTCCCGTACATGTTATAGCTGTAGTAATATTCCCTTCAACCTGGAGAGCTGCGACCCATGGAATGGGTGCCATGCGTTATTGCTTTAAAGGGTCTGCATTTGCTCACCCAATCTCACCAATCCTCTCAGTCCCAAGTGTCCAGCCTTATGCCACATCCAGCTGTCATTGTAGATAGGGTCATTCCAGGTTGCATCAGAGACCCTGAAGGAATTGTAAAGAATTTCCCTGTTTCTTTGTTCTGTTTCTGAAATTCCTTTTTAGAGTGGGTTTGAGCTGATTCTCGCTGCCCTGTTTATGCCAGTCTAGACACACTTGATTCCCTTACGGAGACATATCAATACATAGGTTTTAAGATTCTTACTAGTCAGATCTATTCCTCTGCGGGAAATATGGGGTTTTGAGTCCCTTTCACTGAGGAAGGTGTAGGTCTTGTCTATTCCATAGTTGGTTTTTGGAACGGTACCTGTGCTTATATCAAACTCTGGTTTGATGCATCACCCCACCTCTCCTTCCCCCTTAAGCAGGCATAAGAGTGTTTTCTAAATGTGAGACTCTGTTCTCTTGCCTAACTCAGTTCATGTGTAGCCATATTTACAGGATCTTCCTAAGTGATATCTTATGATAAGTTTCTTTTCCTGTGTGACTTCTTTCACTTAGAATCATCGTACCTGAATCCACTCATTTTGCTGCTACTGGTCTTATGACATTGATTTCGTGGCTGAGGGATATTCCATCGTACGTAAGTTCCACAATGTTTGGAACCATTTTTATATTTCCTGGGATATATCAGGTGTACCCAGGTTGAGGTTCTTGTAAGCAGTGCAGCCCTCAAATTGGGGGTGGCTCTGTCTTATGGATTTTCAGTTTTCCCAAGGTATATTCCCTAGACTGGAAGTGCCCTTGGCTCTGTAGCTCTGTTGTTTACTTGTTTTAGGGAACACAATGCACTCTTCCAGTGAGGCAGTTGGCAACTTACATCCCGCCCATCAGCATAACAAGGCTCCCTGTTCTCCAGGGCCTGCCTTGCCTTTCTGGTTTTTACAAATTTTGTGGATGTCCCTTTTGACTGGTGGGAAGTGATACTTCTTTGTAGTGCAGATGTGCATTGCCCGCTTGCTTGCTTGGCCAAAAAGGGCGTATGCGTTTTCTCCTGAATATATTCAGGAGAAAACGCATACGCCCTTTTTGGCCAAGTGCATCATTGTCGAAGTTGTGCCCCTCTTCCTGTGCTTTACAGGCGATTCCATCGTACCTCTTGAAATCTCTTTCCTGCTCTTCTGCCTCGCTTTCAAGTCCGCCTCGTTGCCTTCCCTCAACAGATTTTTGGACGATAGTGGGCCTTGATTACTCTGCCAGTTTGTGAATTGCTGTGCCCCTGAGCTCCATTTTTCAACTCGTTTTTTGTGAGCTGAACGCAAGGCCAAACTTTTGGTTCAGGACCTATACTGGTTCCCGGTGGGTGGCTGAGACTTTGGTTAATTCTTCTTCCTGCCGGGAAATTAGAGTGACATGTGCCCATCCAAATGCCTAACAGCTACTCTCTCATTGGTTCTCCCTCTTCCCTTTCATCCTCTGCCAAATTGGCAACCTGTGCGAACCAGGAGCTTAAAGGGGCTGTCTCTCCAAGTTGGGAGATTGATAGGAAAGCAGTTGGAAAGTCAAACCGGAGCACCAGGAGAGGGGCTCTTCGTTGAGTTTTAGAAACCTTTCGTATTCACAGTGTGTCCATTCTCTAGGTTTCCCGTACATGTTATAGCTGTAGTAATATTCCCTTCAACCTGGAGAGCTGCGACCCATGGAATGGGTGCCATGCGTTATTGCTTTAAAGGGTCTGCATTTGCTCACCCAATCTCACCAATCCTCTCAGTCCCAAGTGTCCAGCCTTATGCCACATCCAGCTGTCATTGTAGATAGGGTCATTCCAGGTTGCATCAGAGACCCTGAAGGAATTGTAAAGAATTTCCCTGTTTCTTTGTTCTGTTTCTGAAATTCCTTTTTAGAGTGGGTTTGAGCTGATTCTCGCTGCCCTGTTTATGCCAGTCTAGACACACTTGATTCCCTTACGGAGACATATCAATACATAGGTTTTAAGATTCTTACTAGTCAGATCTATTCCTCTGCGGGAAATATGGGGTTTTGAGTCCCTTTCACTGAGGAAGGTGTAGGTCTTGTCTATTCCATAGTTGGTTTTTGGAACGGTACCTGTGCTTATATCAAACTCTGGTTTGATGCATCACCCCACCTCTCCTTCCCCCTTAAGCAGGCATAAGAGTGTTTTCTAAATGTGAGACTCTGTTCTCTTGCCTAACTCAGTTCATGTGTAGCCATGTTTACAGGATCTTCCTAAGTGATATCTTATGATAAGTTTCTTTTCCTGTGTGACTTCTTTCACTTAGAATCATCGTACCTGAATCCACTCATTTTGCTGCTACTGGTCTTATGACATTGATTTCGTGGCTGAGGGATATTCCATCGTACGTAAGTTCCACAATGTTTGGAACCATTTATATATTTCCTGGGATATATCAGGTGTACCCAGGTTGAGGTTCTTGTAAGCAGTGCAGCCCTCAAATTGGGGGTGGCTCTGTCTTATGGATTTTCAGTTTTCCCAAGGTATATTCCCTAGACTGGAAGTGCCCTTGGCTCTGTAGCTCTGTTGTTTACTTGTTTTAGGGAACACAATGCACTCTTCCAGTGAGGCAGTTGGCAACTTACATCCCGCCCATCAGCATAACAAGGCTCCCTGTTCTCCAGGGCCTGCCTTGCCTTTCTGGTTTTTACAAATTTTGTTGATGTCCCTTTTGACTGGTGGGAAGTGATACTTCTTTGTAGTGCAGATTTGCATTGCCCGCTTGCTTGCTTGGCCAAAAAGGTCGTATGCGTTTTCTCCTGAATATATTCAGGAGAAAACGCATACGCCCTTTTTGGCCAAGTGCATCATTGTCGAAGTTGTGCCCCTCTTCCTGTGCTTTACAGGCGATTCCATCGTACCTCTTGAAATCTCTTTCCTGCTCTTCTGCCTCGCTTTCAAGTCCACCTCGTTGCCTTCCCTCAACAGATTTTTGGACGATAGTTGGCCTTGATTACTCTGCCAGTTTGTGAATTGCTGTGCCCCTGAGCTCCATTTTTCAACTCGTTTTTTCTGAGCTGAACGCAAGTCCAAACTTTTGGTTCAGGACCTATACTGGTTCCCGGTGGGTGGCTGAGACTTTGGTTAATTCTTCTTCCTGCCGGGAAATTAGAGTGACATGTGCCCATCCAAATGCCTAACAGCTACTCTCTCATTGGTTCTGCCTCTTCCCTTTCATCCTCTGCCAAATTGGCAACCTGTGCGAACCAGGAGCTTAAAGGGGCTGTCTCTCCAAGTTGGGAGATTGATAGGAAAGCAGTTGGAAAGTCAAACCGGAGCACCAGGAGAGGGACTCTTCGTTGAGTTTTAGAAACCTTTTGTATTCACAGTGTGTCCATTCTCTAGGTTTCCCGTACATGTTATAGCTGGAGTAATATTCCCTTCAACCTGGAGAGCTGCGACCCATGGAATGGGTGCCATGCGTTATTGCTTTAAAGGGTCTGCATTTGCTCACCCAATCTCACCAATCCTCTCAGTCCCAAGTGTCCAGCCTTATGCCACATCCCGCTGTCATTGTAGATAGGGTCATTCCAGGTTGCATCAGAGACCCTGAAGGAATTGTAAAGAATTTCCCTGTTTCTTTGTTCTGTTTCTGAAATTCCTTTTTAGAGTGGGTTTGAGCTGATTCTCGCTGCCCTGTTTATGCCAGTCTAGACACACTTGATTCCCTTACGGAGACATATCAATACATAGGTTTTAAGATTCTTACTAGTCAGATCTATTCCTCTGCGGGAAATATGGGGTTTTGAGTCCCTTTCACTGAGGAAGGTGTAGGTCTTGTCTATTCCATAGTTGGTTTTTGGAACGGTACCTGTGCTTATATCAAACTCTGGTTTGATGCATCACCCCACCTCTCCTTCCCCCTTAAGCAGGCATAAGAGTGTTTTCTAAATGTGAGACTCTGTTCTCTTGCCTAACTCAGTTCATGTGTAGCCATGTTTACAGGATCTTCCTAAGTGATATCTTATGATAAGTTTCTTTTCCTGTGTGACTTCTTTCACTTAGAATCATCGTACCTGAATCCACTCATTTTGCTGCTACTGGTCTTATGACATGGATTTCGTGGCTGAGGGATATTCCATCGTACGTAAGTTCCACAATGTTTGGAACCATTTTTATATTTCCTGGGATATTTCAGGTGTACCCAGGTTGAGGTTCTTGTAAGCAGTGCAGCCCTCAATTTGGGGGTGGCTCTGTCTTATGGATTTTCAGTTTTCCCAAGGTATATTCCCTAGACTGGAAGTGCCCTTGGCTCTGTAGCTCTGTTGTTTACTTGTTTTAGGGAACACAATGCACTCCTCCAGTGAGGCAGTTGGCAACTTACATCCCGCCCATCAGCATAACAAGGCTCCCTGTTCTCCAGGGCCTGTCTTGCCTTTCTGGTTTTTACACATTTTGTGGATGTCCCTTTTGACCGGTGGGAAGTGATACTTCTTTGTAGTGCAGATTTGCATTGCCCGCTTGCTTGCTTGGCCAAAAAGGGCGTATGCGTTTTCTCCTGAATATATTCAGGAGAAAACCCGTACGCCCTTTTTGGCCAAGTGCATCATTGTCGAAGTTGTGCCCCTCTTCCTGTGCTTTACAGGCGATTCCATCGTACCTCTTGAAATCTCTTTCCTGCTCTTCTGCCTCGCTTTCAAGTCCGCCTCGTTGCCTTCCCTCAACAGATTTTTGGACGATAGTTGGCCTTGATTACTCTGCCAGTTTGTGAATTGCTGTGCCCCTGAGCTCCATTTTTCAACTCGTTTTTTCTGAGCTGAACGCAAGGCCAAACTTTTGGTTCAGGACCTATACTGGTTCCCGGTGGGTGGCTGAGACTTTGGTTAATTCTTCTTCCTGCCGGGAAATTAGAGTGACATGTGCCCATCCAAATGCCTAACAGCTACTCTCTCATTGGTTCTCCCTCTTCCCTTTCATCCTCTGCCAAATTGGCAACCTGTGCGAACCAGAAGCTTAAAGGGGCTGTCTCTCCAAGTTGGGAGATTGATAGGAAAGCAGTTGGAAAGTCAAACCGGAGCACCAGGAGAGGGACTCTTCGTTGAGTTTTAGAAACCTTTTGTATTCACAGTGTGTCCATTCTCTAGGTTTCCCGTACATGTTATAGCTGTAGTAATATTCCCTTCAACCTGGAGAGCTGCGACCCATGGAATGGGTGCCATGCGTTATTGCTTTAAAGGGTCTGCATTTGCTCACCCAATCTCACCAATCCTCTCAGTCCCAAGTGTCCAGCCTTATGCCACATCCAGCTGTCATTGTAGATAGGGTCATTCCAGGTTGCATCAGAGACCCTGAAGGAATTGTAAAGAATTTCCCTGTTTCTTTGTTCTGTTTCTGAAATTCCTTTTTAGAGTGGGTTTGAGCTGATTCTCGCTGCCCTGTTTATGCCAGTCTAGACACACTTGATTCCCTTACGGAGACATATCAATACATAGGTTTTAAGATTCTTACTAGTCAGATCTATTCCTCTGCGGGAAATATGGGGTTTTGAGTCCCTTTCACTGAGGAAGGTGTAGGTCTTGTCTATTCCATAGTTGGTTTTTGGAACGGTACCTGTGCTTATATCAAACTCTGGTTTGATGCATCACCCCACCTCTCCTTCCCCCTTAAGCAGGCATAAGAGTGTTTTCTAAATGTGAGACTCTGTTCTCTTGCCTAACTCAGTTCATGTGTAGCCATGTTTACAGGATCTTCCTAAGTGATATCTTATGATAAGTTTCTTTTCCTGTGTGACTTCTTTCACTTAGAATCATCGTACCTGAATCCACTCATTTTGCTGCTACTGGTCTTATGACATTGATTTCGTGGCTGAGGGATATTCCATCGTACGTAAGTTCCACAATGTTTGGAACCATTTTTATATTTCCTGGGATATTTCAGGTGTACCCAGGTTAAGGTTCTTGTAAGCAGTGCAGCCCTCAATTTGGGGGTGGCTCTGTCTTATGGATTTTCAGTTTTCCCAAGGTATATTCCCTAGACTGGAAGTGCCCTTGGCTCTGTAGCTCTGTTGTTTACTTGTTTTAGGGAACACAATGCACTCCTCCAGTGAGGCAGTTGGCAACTTACATCCCGCCCATCAGCATAACAAGGCTCCCTGTTCTCCAGGGCCTGTCTTGCCTTTCTGGTTTTTACACATTTTGTGGATGTCCCTTTTGACCGGTGGGAAGTGATACTTCTTTGTAGTGCAGATTTGCATTGCCCACTGGCTTGCTTGGCCAAAAAGGGCGTATGCGTTTTCTCCTGAATATATTCAGGAGAAAACGCATACGCCCTTTTTGGCCAAGTGCATCATTGTCGAAGTTGTGCCCCTCTTCCTGTGCTTTACAGGCGATTCCATCATACCTCTTGAAATCTCTTTCCTGCTCTTCTGCCTCGCTTTCAAGTCCGCCTCGTTGCCTTCCCTCAACAGATTTTTGGACGATAGTTGGCCTTGATTACTCTGCCAGTTTGTGAATTGCTGTGCCCCTGAGCTCCATTTTTCAACTCGTTTTTTCTGAGCTGAACGAAAGGCCAAACTTTTGGTTCAGGAGCTATACTGTTTCCCGGTGGGTGGCTGAGACTTTGGTTAATTCTTCTTCCTGCCGGGAAATTAGAGTGACATGTGCCCATCCAAATGCCTAACAGCTACTCTCTCATTGGTTCTCCCTCTTCCCTTTCATCCTCTGCCAAATTGGCAACCTGTGCGAACCAGGAGCTTAAAGGGGCTGTCTCTCCAAGTTGGGAGATTGATAGGAAAGCAGTTGGAAAGTCAAACCGGAGCACCAGGAGAGGGACTCTTCGTTGAGTTTTAGAAACCTTTCGTATTCACAGTGTGTCCATTCTCTAGGTTTCCCGTACATGTTATAGCTGTAGTAATATTCCCTTCAACCTGGAGAGCTGTGACCCATGGAATGGGTGCCATGCGTTATTGCTTTAAAGGGTCTGCATTTGCTCACCCAATCTCACCAATCCTCTCAGTCCCAAGTGTCCAGCCTTATGCCACATCCAGCTGTCATTGTAGATAGGGTCATTCCAGGTTGCATCAGAGACCCTGAAGGAATTGTAAAGAATTTCCCTGTTTCTTTGTTCTGTTTTTGAAATTCCTTTTTAGAGTGGGTTTGAGCTGATTCTCGCTGCCATGTTTATGCCAGTCTAGACACACTTGATTCCCTTACGGAAACATATCAATACATAGGTTTTAAGATTCTTACTAGTCAGATCTATTCCTCTGCGGGAAATATGGGGTTTTGAGTCCCTTTCACTGAGGAAGGTGTAGGTCTTGTCTATTCCATAGTTGGTTTTTGGAACGGTACCTGTGCTTATATCAAACTCTGGTTTGATGCATCACCCCACCTCTCCTTCCCCCTTAAGCAGGCATAAGAGTGTTTTCTAAATGTGAGACTCTGTTCTCTTGCCTAACTCAGTTCATGTGTAGCCATGTTTACAGGATCTTCCTAAGTGATATCTTATGATAAGTTTCTTTTTCTGTGTGACTTCTTTCACTTAGAATCATCGTACCTGAATCCACTCATTTTGCTGCTACTGGTCTTATGACATTGATTTCATGGCTGAGGGATATTCCATCGTACGTAAGTTCCACGATGTTTGGAACCATTTTTATATTTCCTGGGATATTTCAGGTGTACCCAGGTTGAGGTTCCTGTAAGCAGTGCAGCCCTCAATTTGGGGGTGGCTCTGTCTTATGGATTTTCAGTTTTCCCAAGGTATATTCCCTAGACTGGAAGTGCCCTTGGCTCTGTAGCTCTGTTGTTTACTTGTTTTAGGGAACACAGTGCACTCCTCCAGTGAGGCAGTTGGCAACTTACATCCCGCCCATCAGCATAACAAGGCTCCCTGTTCTCCAGGGCCTGTCTTGCCTTTCTGGTTTTTACACATTTTGTGGATGTCCCTTTTGACCGGTGGGAAGTGATACTTCTTTGTAGTGCAGATTTGCATTGCCCGCTTGCTTGCTTGGCCAAAAAGGGCGTATGCGTTTTCTCCTGAATATATTCAGGAGAAAACGCATACGCCCTTTTTGTCCAAGTGCATCATTGTCGAAGTTGTGCCCCTCTTCCTGTGCTTTACAGGCGATTCCATCGTACCTCTTGAAATCTCTTTCCTGCTCTTCTGCCTCGCTTTCAAGTCCGCCTCGTTGCCTTCCCTCAACAGATTTTTGGACGATAGTTGGCCTTGATTACTCTGCCAGTTTGTGAATTGCTGTGCCCCTGAGCTCCATTTTTCAACTCGTTTTTTCTGAGCTGAACGCAAGGCCAAACTTTTGGTTCAGGACCTATACTGGTTCCCGGTGGGTGGCTGAGACTTTGGTTAATTCTTCTTCCTGCCGGGTAATAAGAGTGACATGTGCCCATCCAAATGCCTAACAGCTACTCTCTCATTGGTTCTCCCTCTTCCCTTTCATCCTCTGCCAAATTGGCAACCTGTGCGAACCAGGAGCTTAAAGGGGCTCTCTCTCCAAGTTGGGAGATTGATAGGAAAGCAGTTGGAAAGTCAAACCGGAGCACCAGGAGAGGGGCTCTTCGTTGAGTTTTAGAAACCTTTCGTATTCACAGTGTGTCCATTCTCTAGGTTTCCCGTACATGTTATAGCTGTAGTAATATTCCCTTCAACCTGGAGAGCTGCGACCCATGGAATGGGTGCCATGCGTTATTGCTTTAAAGGGTCTGCATTTGCTCACCCAATCTCACCAATCCTCTCAGTCCCAAGTGTCCAGCCTTATGCCACATCCAGCTGTCATTGTAGATAGGGTCATTCCAGGTTGCATCAGAGACCCTGAAGGAATTGTAAAGAATTTCCCTGTTTCTTTGTTCTGTTTCTGAAATTCCTTTTTAGAGTGGGTTTGAGCTGATTCTCGCTGCCCTGTTTATGCCAGTCTAGACACACTTGATTCCCTTACGGAGACATATCAATACATAGGTTTTAAGATTCTTACTAGTCAGATCTATTCCTCTGCGGGAAATATGGGGTTTTGAGTCCCTTTCACTGAGGAAGGTGTAGGTCTTGTCTATTCCATAGTTGGTTTTTGGAACGGTACCTGTGCTTATATCAAACTCTGGTTTGATGCATCACCCCACCTCTCCTTCCCCCTTAAGCAGGCATAAGAGTGTTTTCTAAATGTGAGACTCTGTTCTCTTGCCTAACTCAGTTCATGTGTAGCCATGTTTACAGGATCTTCCTAAGTGATATCTTATGATAAGTTTCTTTTCCTGTGTGACTTCTTTCACTTAGAATCATCGTACCTGAATCCACTCATTTTGCTGCTACTGGTCTTATGACATTGATTTCGTGGCTGAGGGATATTCCATCGTACGTAAGTTCCACAATGTTTGGAACCATTTTTATATTTCCTGGGATATTTCAGGTGTACCCAGGTTGAGGTTCTTGTAAGCAGTGCAGCCCTCAATTTGGGGGTGGCTCTGTCTTATGGATTTTCAGTTTTCCCAAGGTATATTCCCTAGACTGGAAGTGCCCTTGGCTCTGTAGCTCTGTTGTTTACTTGTTTTAGGGAACACAATGCACTCCTCCAGTGAGGCAGTTAGCAACTTACATCCCGCCCATCAGCATAACAAGGCTCCCTGTTCTCCAGGGCCTGCCTTGCCTTTCTGGTTTTTACACATTTTGTGGATGTCCCTTTTGACCGGTGGGAAGTGATACTTCTTTGTAGTGCAGATTTGCATTGCCCGCTTGCTTGCTTGGCCAAAAAGGGCGTATGCGTTTTCTCCTGAATATATTCAGGAGAAAACGCATACGCCCTTTTTGGCCAAGTGCATCATTGTCGAAGTTGTGCCCCTCTTCCTGTGCTTTACAGGCGATTCCATCGTACCTCTTGAAATCTCTTTCCTGCTCTTCTGCCTCGCTTTCAAGTCCGCCTCGTTGCCTTCCCTCAACAGATTTTTGGACGATAGTTGGCCTTGATTACTGTGCCAGTTTGTGAATTGCTGTGCCCCTGAGCTCCATTTTTCAACTCGTTTTTTGTGAGCTGAACGCAAGTCCAAACTTTCGGTTCAGGACCTATACTGGTTCCCGGTGGGTGGCTGAGACTTTGGTTAATTCTTCTTCCTGCCGGGAAATTAGAGTGACATGTGCCCATCCAAATGCCTAACAGCTACTCTCTCATTGGTTCTCCCTCTTCCCTTTCATCCTCTGCCAAATTGGCAACCTGTGCGAACCAGGAGCTTAAAGGGGCTGTCTCTCCAAGTTGGGAGATTGATAGGAAAGCAGTTGGAAAGTCAAACCGGAGCACCAGGAGAGGGGCTCCTCGTTGAGTTTTAGAAACCTTTCGTATTCACAGTGTGTCCATTCTCTAGGTTTCCCATACGTGTTATAGCTGTAGTAATATTCCCTTCAACCTGGAGAGCTGGGACCCATGGAATGGGTGCCATGCGTTATTGCTTTAAAGGGTCTGCATTTGCTCACCCAATCTCACCAATCCTCTCAGTCCCAAGTGTCCAGCCTTATGCCACATCCAGCTGTCATTGTAGATAGGGTCATTCCAGGTTGCATCAGAGACCCTGAAGGAATTGTAAAGAATTTCCCTGTTTCTTTGTTCTGTTTCTGAAATTCCTGTTTAGAGTGGGTTTGAGCTGATTCTCGCTGCCCTGTTTATGCCAGTCTAGGCACACTTGATTCCCTTACGGAGACATATCAATACATAGGTTTTAAGATTCTTACTAGTCAGATCTATTCCTCTGTGGGAAATATGGGGTTTTGAGTCCCTTTCACTGAGGAAGGTTTAGGTCTTGTCTATTCCATAGTTGGTTTTTGGAACGGTACCTGTGCTTATATCAAACTCTGGTTTGATGCATCACCCCACCTCTCCTTCCCCCTTAAGCAGGCATAAGAGTGTTTTCTAAATGTGAGAGTCTGTTCTCTTTCCTAACTCAGTTCATGTGTAGCCATGTTTACAGGATCTTCCTAAGTGATATCTTATGATAAGTTTCTTTTCCTGTGTGACTTCTTTCACTTAGAATCATCGTACCTGAATCCACTCATTTTGCTGCTACTGGTCTTATGACATTGATTTCGTGGCTGAGGGATATTCCATCGTACGTAAGTTCCACAATGTTTGGAACCATTTTTATATTTCCTGGGATATTTCAGGTGTACCCAGGTTGAGGTTCTTGTAAGCAGTGCAGCCTTCAATTTGGGGGTGGCTCTGTCTTATGGATTTTCAGTTTTCCCAAGGTATATTCCCTAGACTGGAAGTGCCCTTGGCTCTGTAGCTCTGTTGTTTACTTGTTTTAGGGAACACAATGCACTCCTCCAGTGAGGCAGTTGGCAACTTACATCCCGCCCATCAGCATAACAAGGCTCCCTGTTCTCCAGGGCCTGTCTTGCCTTTCTGGTTTTTACACATTTTGTGGATGTCCCTTTTGACCGGTGGGAAGTGATACTTCTTTGTAGTGCAGATTTGCATTGCCCGCTTGCTTGCTTGGCCAAAAAGGGCGTATGCGTTTTCTCCTGAATATATTCAGGAGAAAACACGTACGCCCTTTTTGGCCAAGTGCATCATTGTCGAAGTTGTGCCCCTCTTCCTGTGCTTTACTGGCGATTCCATCGTACCTCTTGAAATCTCTTTCCTGCTCTTCTGCCTCGCTTTCAAGTCCGCCTCGTTGCCTTCCCTCAACAGATTTTTGGACGATAGTGGGCCTTGATTACTCTGCCAATTTGTGAATTGCTGTGCCCCTGAGCTCCATTTTTCAACTCGTTTTTTGTGAGCTGAACGCAAGGACAAACTTTTGGTTCAGGACCTATACTGGTTCCCGGTGGGTGGCTGAGACTTTGGTTACTTCTTCTTCCTGCCGGGAAATTAGAGTGACATGTGCCCATCCAAATGCCTAACAGCTACTCTCTCATTGGTTCTCCCTATTCCCTTTCATCCTCTGCCAAATTGGCAACCTGTGCGAACCAGGAGCTTAAAGGGGCTGTCTCTCCAAGTTGGGAGATTGATAGGAAAGCAGTTGGAAAGTCAAACCGGAGCACCAGGAGAGGGGCTCTTCGTTGAGTTTTAGAAACCTTTCGTATTCACAGTGTGTCCATTCTCTAGGATTCCCGTACATGTTATAGCTGTAGTAATATTCCCTTCAACCTGGAGAGCTGGGACCCATGGAATGGGTGCCATGCGTTATTGCTTTAAAGGGTCTGCATTTGCTCACCCAATATCACCAATCCTCTCAGTCCCAAGTGTCCAGCCTTATGCCACATCCAGCTGTCATTGTAGATAGGGTCATTCCAGGTTGCATCAGAGACCCTGAAGGAATTGTAAAGAATTTCCCTGTTTCTTTGTTCTGTTTCTGAAATTCCTTTTTAGAGTGGGTTTGAGCTGATTCTCGCTGCCCTGTTTATGCCAGTCTGGACACACTTGATTCCCTTATGGAGACATATCAATACATAGGTTTTAATATTCTTACTAGTCAGATCTATTCCTCTGCGGGAAATATGGGGTTTTGAGTCCCTTTCACTGAGGAAGGTGTAGGTCTTGTCTATTCCATAGTTGGTTTTTAGAACGGTACCTGTGCTTATATCAAACTCTGGTTTGATGCATCACCCCACCTCTCCTTCCCCCTTAAGCAGGCATAAGAGTGTTTTCTAAATGTGAGACTCTGTTCTCTTGCCTAACTCAGTTCATGTGTAGCCATGTTTACAGGATCTTCCTAAGTGATATCTTATGATAAGTTTCTTTTCCTGTGTGACTTCTTTCACTTAGAATCATCGTACCTGAATCCACTCATTTTGCTGCTACTGGTCTTATGACATTGATTTCGTGGCTGAGGGATATTCCATCGTACGTAAGTTCCACAATGTTTGGAACCATTTTTATATTTCCTGGGATATTTCAGGTGTACCCAGGTTGAGGTTCTTGTAAGCAGTGCAGCCCTCAATTTGGGGGTGGCTCTGTCTTATGGATTTTCAGTTTTCCCAAGGTATATTCCCTAGACTGGAAGTGCCCTTGGCTCTGTAGCTCTGTTGTTTACTTGTTTTAGGGAACACAATGCACTCCTCCAGTGAGGCAGTTGGCAACTTACATCCCGCCCATCAGCATAACAAGGCTCCCTGTTCTCCAGGGCCTGTCTTGCCTTTCTGGTTTTTACACATTTTGTGGATGTCCCTTTTGACCGGTGGGAAGTGATACTTCTTTGTAGTGCAGATTTGCATTGCCCGCTTGCTTGCTTGGCCAAAAAGGGCGTATGCGTTTTCTCCTGAATATATTCAGGAGAAAACACGTACGCCCTTTTTGGCCAAGTGCATCATTGTCGAAGTTGTGCCCCTCTTCCTGTGCTTTACTGGCGATTCCATCGTACCTCTTGAAATCTCTTTCCTGCTCTTCTGCCTCGCTTTCAAGTCCGCCTCGTTGCCTTCCCTCAACAGATTTTTGGACGATAGTGGGCCTTGATTACTCTGCCAATTTGTGAATTGCTGTGCCCCTGAGCTCCATTTTTCAACTCGTTTTTTGTGAGCTGAACGCAAGGACAAACTTTTGGTTCAGGACCTATACTGGTTCCCGGTGGGTGGCTGAGACTTTGGTTACTTCTTCTTCCTGCCGGGAAATTAGAGTGACATGTGCCCATCCAAATGCCTAACAGCTACTCTCTCATTGGTTCTCCCTATTCCCTTTCATCCTCTGCCAAATTGGCAACCTGTGCGAACCAGGAGCTTAAAGGGGCTGTCTCTCCAAGTTGGGAGATTGATAGGAAAGCAGTTGGAAAGTCAAACCGGAGCACCAGGAGAGGGGCTCTTCGTTGAGTTTTAGAAACCTTTCGTATTCACAGTGTGTCCATTCTCTAGGATTCCCGTACATGTTATAGCTGTAGTAATATTCCCTTCAACCTGGAGAGCTGGGACCCATGGAATGGGTGCCATGCGTTATTGCTTTAAAGGGTCTGCATTTGCTCACCCAATATCACCAATCCTCTCAGTCCCAAGTGTCCAGCCTTATGCCACATCCAGCTGTCATTGTAGATAGGGTCATTCCAGGTTGCATCAGAGACCCTGAAGGAATTGTAAAGAATTTCCCTGTTTCTTTGTTCTGTTTCTGAAATTCCTTTTTAGAGTGGGTTTGAGCTGATTCTCGCTGCCCTGTTTATGCCAGTCTGGACACACTTGATTCCCTTATGGAGACATATCAATACATAGGTTTTAATATTCTTACTAGTCAGATCTATTCCTCTGCGGGAAATATGGGGTTTTGAGTCCCTTTCACTGAGGAAGGTGTAGGTCTTGTCTATTCCATAGTTGGTTTTTGGAACGGTACCTGTGCTTATATCAAACTCTGGTTTGATGCATCACCCCACCTCTCCTTCCCCCTTAAGCAGGCATAAGAGTGTTTTCTAAATGTGAGACTCTGTTCTCTTGCCTAACTCAGTTCATGTGTAGCCATGTTTACAGGATCTTCCTAAGTGATATCTTATGATAAGTTTCTTTTCCTGTGTGACTTCTTTCACTTAGAATCATCGTACCTGAATCCACTCATTTTGCTGCTACTGGTCTTATGACATTGATTTCGTGGCTGAGGGATATTCCATCGTACGTAAGTTCCACAATGTTTGGAACCATTTTTATATTTCCTGGGATATTTCAGGTGTACCCAGGTTGAGGTTCTTGTAAGCAGTGCAGCCCTCAATTTGGGGGTGGCTCTGTCTTATGGATTTTCAGTTTTCCCAAGGTATATTCCCTAGACTGGAAGTGCCCTTGGCTCTGTAGCTCTGTTGTTTACTTGTTTTAGGGAACACAATGCACTCCTCCAGTGAGGCAGTTGGCAACTTACATCCCGCCCATCAGCATAACAAGGCTCCCTGTTCTCCAGGGCCTGTCTTGCCTTTCTGGTTTTTACACATTTTGTGGATGTCCCTTTTGACCGGTGGGAAGTGATACTTCTTTGTAGTGCAGATTTGCATTGCCCGCTTGCTTGCTTGGCCAAAAAGGGCGTATGCGTTTTCTCCTGAATATATTCAGGAGAAAACACGTACGCCCTTTTTGGCCAAGTGCATCATTGTCGAAGTTGTGCCCCTCTTCCTGTGCTTTACTGGCGATTCCATCGTACCTCTTGAAATCTCTTTCCTGCTCTTCTGCCTCGCTTTCAAGTCCGCCTCGTTGCCTTCCCTCAACAGATTTTTGGACGATAGTGGGCCTTGATTACTCTGCCAATTTGTGAATTGCTGTGCCCCTGAGCTCCATTTTTCAACTCGTTTTTTGTGAGCTGAACGCAAGGACAAACTTTTGGTTCAGGACCTATACTGGTTCCCGGTGGGTGGCTGAGACTTTGGTTACTTCTTCTTCCTGCCGGGAAATTAGAGTGACATGTGCCCATCCAAATGCCTAACAGCTACTCTCTCATTGGTTCTCCCTATTCCCTTTCATCCTCTGCCAAATTGGCAACCTGTGCGAACCAGGAGCTTAAAGGGGCTGTCTCTCCAAGTTGGGAGATTGATAGGAAAGCAGTTGGAAAGTCAAACCGGAGCACCAGGAGAGGGGCTCTTCGTTGAGTTTTAGAAACCTTTCGTATTCACAGTGTGTCCATTCTCTAGGATTCCCGTACATGTTATAGCTGTAGTAATATTCCCTTCAACCTGGAGAGCTGGGACCCATGGAATGGGTGCCATGCGTTATTGCTTTAAAGGGTCTGCATTTGCTCACCCAATCTCACCAATCCTCTCAGTCCCAAGTGTCCAGCCTTATGCCACATCCAGCTGTCATTGTAGATAGGGTCATTCCAGGTTGCATCAGAGACCCTGAAGGAATTGTAAAGAATTTCCCTGTTTCTTTGTTCTGTTTCTGAAATTCCTTTTTAGAGTGGGTTTGAGCTGATTCTCGCTGCCCTGTTTATGCCAGTCTAGGCACACTTGATTCCCTTACGGAGACATATCAATACATAGGTTTTAAGATTCTTACTAGTCAGATCTATTCCTCTGCGGGAAATATGGGGTTTTGAGTCCCTTTCACTGAGGAAGGTGTAGGTCTTGTCTATTCCATAGTTGGTTTTTGGAACGGTACCTGTGCTTATATCAAACTCTGGTTTGATGCATCACCCCACCTCTCCTTCCCCCTTAAGCAGGCATAAGAGTGTTTTCTAAATGTGAGACTCTGTTCTCTTGCCTAACTCAGTTCATGTGTAGCCATGTTTACAGGATCTTCCTAAGTGATATCTTATGATAAGTTTCTTTTCCTGTGTGACTTCTTTCACTTAGAATCATCGTACCTGAATCCACTCATTTTGCTGCTACTGGTCTTATGACATGGATTTCGTGGCTGAGGGATATTCCATCGTACGTAAGTTCCACAATGTTTGGAACCATTTTTATATTTCCTGGGATATTTCAGGTGTACCCAGGTTGAGGTTCTTGTAAGCAGTGCAGCCCTCAATTTGGGGGTGGCTCTGTCTTATGGATTTTCAGTTTTCCCAAGGTATATTCCCTAGACTGGAAGTGCCCTTGGCTCTGTAGCTCTGTTGTTTACTTGTTTTAGGGAACACAATGCACTCCTCCAGTGAGGCAGTTGGCAACTTACATCCCGCCCATCAGCATAACAAGGCTCCCTGTTCTCCAGGGCCTGTCTTGCCTTTCTGGTTTTTACACATTTTGTGGATGTCCCTTTTGACCGGTGGGAAGTGATACTTCTTTGTAGTGCAGATTTGCATTGCCCGCTTGCTTGCTTGGCCAAAAAGGGCGTATGCGTTTTCTCCTGAATATATTCAGGAGAAAACGCGTACGCCCTTTTTGGCCAAGTGCATCATTGTCGAAGTTGTGCCCCTCTTCCTGTGCTTTACAGGCGATTCCATCGTACCTCTTGAAATCTCTTTCCTGCTCTTCTGCCTCGCTTTCAAGTCCGCCTCGTTGCCTTCCCTCAACAGATTTTTGGACGATAGTGGGCCTTGATTACTCTGCCAGTTTGTGAATTGCTGTGCCCTTGAGCTCCATTTTTCAACTCGTTTTTTGTGAGCTGAACGCAAGGCCAAACTTTTGGTTCAGGACCTATACTGGTTCCCGGTGGGTGGCTGAGACTTTGGTTAATTCTTCTTCCTGCCGGGAAATTAGAGTGACATGTGCCCATCCAAATGCCTAACAGCTACTCTCTCATTGGTTCTCCCTCTTCCCTTTCATCCTCTGCCAAATTGGCAACCTGTGCGAACCAGGAGCTTAAAGGGGCTGTCTCTCCAAGTTGGGAGTTTGATAGGAAAGCAGTTGGAAAGTCAAACCAGAGCACCAGGAGAGGGGCTCTTCGTTGAGTTTTAGAAACCTTTCGTATTCACAGTGTGTCCATTCTCTAGGATTCCCGTACATGTTATAGCTGTAGTAATATTCCCTTCAACCTGGAGAGCTGGGACCCATGGAATGGGGGCCATGCGTTCTTGCTTTAAAGGGTCTGCATTTGCTCACCCAATCTCACCAATCCTCTCAGTCCCAAGTGTCCAGCCTTATGCCACATCCAGCTGTCATTGTAGATAGGGTCATTCCAGGTTGCATCAGAGACCCTGAAGGAATTGTAAAGAATTTCCCTGTTTCTTTGTTCTGTTTCTGAAATTCCTTTTTAGAGTGGGTTTGAGCTGATTCTCGCTGCCCTGTTTATGCCAGTCTGGACACACTTGATTCCCTTATGGAGACATATCAATACATAGGTTTTAAGATTCTTACTAGTCAGATCTATTCCTCTGCGGGAAATATGGGGTTTTGAGTCCCTTTCACTGAGGAAGGTGTAGGTCTTGTCTATTCCATAGTTGGTTTTTGGAACGGTACCTGTGCTTATATCAAACTCTGGTTTGATGCATCACCCCACCTCTCCTTCCCCCTTAAGCAGGCATAAGAGTGTTTTCTAAATGTGAGACTCTGTTCTCTTGCCTAACTCAGTTCATGTGTAGCCATGTTTACAGGATCTTCCTAAGTGATATCTTATGATAAGTTTCTTTTCCTGTGTGACTTCTTTCACTTAGAATCATCGTACCTGAATCCACTCATTTTGCTGCTACTGGTCTTATGACATGGATTCCGTGGCTGAGGGATATTCCAGCGTACGTAAGTTCCACAATGTTTCGAACCATTTTTATATTTCCTGGGATATTTCAGGTGTACCCAGGTTGAGGTTCTTGTAAGCAGTGCAGCCCTCAATTTGGGGGTGGCTCTGTCTTATGGATTTTCAGTTTTCCCAAGGTATATTCCCTAGACTGGAAGTGCCCTTGGCTCAGTAGCTCTGTTGTTTACTTGTTTTAGGGAACACAATGCACTCCTCCAGTGAGGCAGTTGGCAACTTACATCCCGCCCATCAGCATAACAAGGCTCCCTGTTCTCCAGGGCCTGTCTTGCCTTTCTGGTTTTTACACATTTTGTGGATGTCCCTTTTGACCGGTGGGAAGTGATACTTCTTTGTAGTGCAGATTTGCATTGCCCGCTTGCTTGCTTGGCCAAAAAGGGCGTATGCGTTTTCTCCTGAATATATTCAGGAGAAAACGCGTACGCCCTTTTTGGCCAAGTGCATCATTGTCGAAGTTGTGCCCCTCTTCCTGTGCTTTACAGGCGATTCCAACGTACCTCTTGAAATCTCTTTCCTGCTATTCTGCCTCGCTTTCAAGTCCGCCTCGTTGCCTTCCCTCAACAGATTTTTGGACGATAGTTGGCCTTGATTACTCTGCCAGTTTGTGAATTGCTGTGCCCCTGAGCTCCATTTTTCAACTCGTTTTTTGTGAGCTGAACGCAAGTCCAAACTTCTGGTTCAGGACCTATACTGGTTCCCGTTGGGTGGCTGAGACTTTGGTTAATTCTTCTTCCTGCCGGGAAATTAGAGTGACATGTGCCCATCCAAATGCCTAACAGCTACTCTCTCATTGGTTCTCCCTCTTCCCTTTCATCCTCTGCCAAATTGGCAACCTGTGCGAACCAGGAGCTTAAAGGGGCTGTCTCTCCAAGTTGGGAGATTGATAGGAAAGCAGTTGGAAAGTCAAACCGGAGCACCAGGAGAGGGACTCTTCGTTGAGTTTTAGAAACCTTTCGTATTCACAGTGTGTCCATTCTCTAGGTTTCCCGTACATGTTATAGCTGTAGTAATATTCCCTTCAACCTGGAGAGCTGGGACCCATGGAATGGGTGCCATGCGTTCTTGCTTTAAAGGGTCTGCATTTGCTCACCCAATCTCACCAATCCTCTCAGTCCCAAGTGTCCAGCCTTATGCCACATCCAGCTGTCATTGTAGATAGGGTCATTCCAGGTTGCATCAGAGACCCTGAAGGAATTGTAAAGAATTTCCCTGTTTCTTTGTTCTGTTTCTGAAATTCCTTTTTAGAGTGGGTTTGAGCTGATTCTCGCTGCCCTGTTTATGCCAGTCTAGACACACTTGATTCCCTTACGGAGACATATCAATACATAGGTTTTAAGATTCTTACTAGTCAGATCTATTCCTCTGCGGGAAATATGGGGTTTTGAGTCCCTTTCACTGAGGAAGGTGTAGGTCTTGTCTATTCCATAGTTGGTTTTTGGAACGGTACCTGTGCTTATATCAAACTCTGGTTTGATGCATCACCCCACCTCTCCTTCCCCCTTAAGCAGGCATAAGAGTGTTTTCTAAATGTGAGACTCTGTTCTCTTGCCTAACTCAGTTCATGTGTAGCCATGTTTACAGGATCTTCCTAAGTGATATCTTATGATAAGTTTCTTTTCCTGTGTGACTTCTTTCACTTAGAATCATCGTACCTGAATCCACTCATTTTGCTGCTACTGGTCTTATGACATTGATTTCGTGGCTGAGGGATATTCCATTGTACGTAAGTTCCACAATGTTTGGAACCATTTTTATATTTCCTGGGATATTTCAGGTGTACCCAGGTTGAGGTTCTTGTAAGCAGTGCAGCCCTCAATTTGGGGGTGGCTCTGTCTTATGGATTTTCAGTTTTCCCAAGGTATATTCCCTAGACTGGAAGTGCCCTTGGCTCTGTAGCTCTGTTGTTTACTTGTTTTAGGGAACACAATGCACTCCTCCAGTGAGGCAGTTGGCAACTTACATCCCGCCCATCAGCATAACAAGGCTCCCTGTTCTCCAGGGCCTGTCTTGCCTTTCTGGTTTTTACACATTTTGTGGATGTCCCTTTTGACCGGTGGGAAGTGATACTTCTTTGTAGTGCAGATTTGCATTGCCCGCTTGCTTGCTTGGCCAAAAAGGGCGTATGCGTTTTCTCCTGAATATATTCAGGAGAAAACGCGTATGCCCTTTTTGGCCAAGTGCATCATTGTCGAAGTTGTGCCCCTCTTCCTGTGCTTTTCAGGCGATTCCAACGTACCTCTTGAAATCTCTTTCCTGCTCTTCTGCCTCGCTTTCAAGTCCGCCTCGTTGCCTTCCCTCAACAGATTTTTGGACGATAGTGGGCCTTGATTACTCTGCCAGTTTGTGAATTGCTGTGCCCCTGAGCTCCATTTTTCAACTCGTTTTTTGTGAGCTGAACGCAAGGCCAAACTTTTGGTTCAGGACCTATACTGGTTCCCGGTGGGTGGCTGAGACTTTGGTTAATTCTTCTTCCTGCCGGGAAATTAGAGTGACATGTGCCCATCCAAATGCCTAACAGCTACTCTCTCATTGGTTCTCCCTCTTCCCTTTCATCCTCTGCCAAATTGGCAACCTGTGCGAACCAGGAGCTTAAAGGGGCTGTCTCTCCAAGTTGGGAGATTGATAGGAAAGCAGTTGGAAAGTCAAACCGGAGCACCAGGAGAGGGGCTCTTCGTTGAGTTTTAGAAACCTTTCGTATTCACAGTGTGTCCATTCTCTAGGATTCCCGTACATGTTATAGCTGTAGTAATATTCCCTTCAACCTGGAGAGCTGGGACCCATGGAATGGGGGCCATGCGTTATTGCTTTAAAGGGTCTGCATTTGCTCACCCAATCTCACCAATCCTCTCAGTCCCAAGTGTCCAGCCTTATGCCACATCCAGCTGTCATTGTAGATAGGCTCATTCCAGGTTGCATCAGAGACCCTGAAGGAATTGTAAAGAATTTCCCTGTTTCTTTGTTCTGTTTCTGAAATTCCTTTTTAGAGTGGGTTTGAGCTGATTCTCGCTGCCCTGTTTATGCCAGTCTAGACACACTTGATTCCCTTACGGCGACATATCAATACATAGGTTTTAAGATTCTTACTAGTCAGATCTATTCCTCTGAGGGAAATATGGGGTTTTGAGTCCCTTTCACTGAGGAAGGTGTAGGTCTTGTCTATTCCATAGTTGGTTTTTGGAACGGTACCTGTGCTTATATCAAACTCTGGTTTGATGCATCACCCCACCTCTCCTTCCCTCTTAAGCAGGCATAAGAGTGTTTTCTAAATGTGAGACTCTGTTCTCTTGCCTAACTCAGTTCATGTGTAGCCATGTTTACAGGATCTTCCTAAGTGATATCTTATGATAAGTTTCTTTTCCTGTGTGACTTCTTTCACTTAGAATCATCGTACCTGAATCCACTCATTTTGCTGCTACTGGTCTTATGACATGGATTTCGTGGCTGAGGGATATTCCATCGTACGTAAGTTCCACAATGTTTGGAACCATTTTTATATTTCCTGGGATATTTCAGGTGTACCCAGGTTGAGGTTCTTGTAAGCAGTGCAGCCCTCAATTTGGGGGTGGCTCTGTCTTATGGATTTTCAGTTTTCCCAAGGTATATTCCCTAGACTGGAAGTGCCCTTGGCTCTGTAGCTCTGTTGTTTACTTGTTTTAGGGAACACAATGCACTCCTCCAGTGAGGCAGTTGGCAACTTACATCCCGCCCATCAGCATAACAAGGCTCCCTGTTCTCCAGGGCCTGTCTTGCCTTTCTGGTTTTTACACATTTTGTGGATGTCCCTTTTGACCGGTGGGAAGTGATACTTCTTTGTAGTGCAGATTTGCATTGCCCGCTTGCTTGCTTGGCCAAAAAGGGCGTATGCGTTTTCTCCTGAATATATTCAGGAGAAAACGCGTACGCCCTTTTTGGCCAAGTGCATCATTGTCGAAGTTGTGCCCCTCTTCCTGTGCTTTACAGGCGATTCCATCGTACCTCTTGAAATCTCTTTCCTGCTCTTCTGCCTCGCTTTCAAGTCCGCCTCGTTGCCTTCCCTCAACAGATTTTTGGACGATAGTGGGCCTTGATTACTCTGCCAGTTTGTGAATTGCTGTGCCCCTGAGCTCCATTTTTCAACTCGTTTTTTGTGAGCTGAACGCAAGGCCAAACTTTTGGTTCAGGACCTATACTGGTTCCCGGTGGGTGGCTGAGACTTTGGTTAATTCTTCTTCCTGCCGGGAAATTAGAGTGACATGTGCCCATCCAAATGCCTAACAGCTACTCTCTCATTGGTTCTCCCTCTTCCCTTTCATCCTCTGCCAAATTGGCAACCTGTGCGAACCAGGAGCTTAAAGGGGCTGTCTCTCCAAGTTGGGAGATTGATAGGAAAGCAGTTGGAAAGTCAAACCGGAGCACCAGGAGAGGGGCTCTTCGTTGAGTTTTAGAAACCTTTCGTATTCACAGTGTGTCCATTCTCTAGGATTCCCGTACATGTTATAGCTGTAGTAATATTCCCTTCAACCTGGAGAGCTGGGACCCAAGGAATGGGGGCCATGCGTTATTGCTTTAAAGGGTCTGCATTTGCTCACCCAATCTCACCAATCCTCTCAGTCCCAAGTGTCCAGCCTTATGCCACATCCAGCTGTCATTGTAGATAGGGTCATTCCAGGTTGCATCAGAGACCCTGAAGGAATTGTAAAGAATTTCCCTGTTTCTTTGTTCTGTTTCTGAAATTCCTTTTTAGAGTGGGTTTGAGCTGATTCTCGCTGCCCTGTTTATGCCAGTCTGGACACACTTGATTCCCTTATGGAGACATATCAATACATAGGTTTTAAGATTCTTACTAGTCAGATCTATTCCTCTGCGGGAAATATGGGGTTTTGAGTCCCTTTCACTGAGGAAGGTGTAGGTCTTGTCTATTCCATAGTTGGTTTTTGGAACGGTACCTGTGCTTATATCAAACTCTGGTTTGATGCATCACCCCACCTCTCCTTCCCCCTTAAGCAGGCATAAGAGTGTTTTCTAAATGTGAGACTCTGTTCTCTTGCCTAACTCAGTTCATGTGTAGCCATGTTTACAGGATCTTCCTAAGTGATATCTTATGATAAGTTTCTTTTCCTGTGTGACTTCTTTCACTTAGAATCATCGTACCTGAATCCACTCATTTTGCTGCTACTGGTCTTATGACATTGATTTCGTGGCTGAGGGATATTCCATCGTACGTAAGTTCCACAATGTTTGGAACCATTTTTATATTTCCTGGGATATTTTAGGTGTACCCCGGTTGAGGTTCTTGTAAGCAGTGCAGCCCTCAATTTGGGGGTGGCTCTGTCTATGGATTTTCAGTTTTCCCAAGGTATATTCCCTAGACTGGAAGTGCCCTTGGCTCTGTAGCTCTGTTGTTTACTTGTTTTAGGGAACACAATGCACTCCTCCAGTGAGGCAGTTGGCAACTTACATCCCGCCCATCAGCATAACAAGGCTCCCTGTTCTCCAGGGCCTGTCTTGCCTTTCTGGTTTTTACACATTTTGTGGATGTCCCTTTTGACCGGTGGGAAGTGATACTTCTTTGTAGTGCAGATTTGCATTGCCCGCTTGCTTGCTTGGCCAAAAAGGGCGTATGCGTTTTCTCCTGAATATATTCAGGAGAAAACGCGTACGCCCTTTTTGGCCAAGTGCATCATTGTCGAAGTTGTGCCCCTCTTCCTGTGCTTTACAGGCGATTCCATCGTACCTCTTGAAATCTCTTTCCTGCTCTTCTGCCTCGCTTTCAAGTCCGCCTCGTTGCCTTCCCTCAACAGATTTTTGGACGATAGTGGGCCTTGATTACTCTGCCAGTTTGTGAATTGCTGTGCCCCTGAGCTCCATTTTTCAACTCGTTTTTTCTGAGCTGAACGCAAGGCCAAACTTTTGGTTCAGGACCTATACTGGTTCCCGGTGGGTGGCTGAGACTTTGGTTAATTCTTCTTCCTGCCGGGAAATTAGAGTGACATGTGCCCATCCAAATGCCTACCAGCTACTCTCTCATTGGTTCTCCCTCTTCCCTTTCATCCTCTGCCAAATTGGCAACCTGTGCGAACCAGGAGCTTAAAGGGGCTGTCTCTCCAAGTTGGGAGATTGATAGGAAAGCAGTTGGAAAGTCAAACCGGAGCACCAGGAGAGGGGCTCTTCGTTGAGTTTTAGAAACCTTTCGTATTCACAGTGTGTCCATTCTCTAGGATTCCCGTACATGTTATAGCTGTAGTAATATTCCCTTCAACCTGGAGAGCTGGGACCCATGGAATGGGTGCCATGCGTTCTTGCTTTAAAGGGTCTGCATTTGCTCACCCAATCTCACCAATCCTCTCAGTCCCAAGTGTCCAGCCTTATGCCACATCCAGCTGTCATTGTAGATAGGGTCATTCCAGGTTGCATCAGAGACCCTGAAGGAATTGTAAAGAATTTCCGTGTTTCTTTGTTCTGTTTCTGAAATTCCTTTTTAGAGTGGGTTTGAGCTGATTCTCGCTGCCCTGTTTATGCCAGTCTAGACACACTTGATTCCCTTACGGCGACATATCAATACATAGGTTTTAAGATTCTTACTAGTCAGATCTATTCCTCTGCGGGAAATATGGGGTTTTGAGTCCCTTTCACTGAGGAAGGTGTAGGTCTTGTCTATTCCATAGTTGGTTTTTGGAACGGTACCTGTGCTTATATCAAACTCTGGTTTGATGCATCACCCCACCTCTCCTTCCCCCTTAAGCAGGCATAAGAGTGTTTTCTAAATGTGAGACTCTGTTCTCTTGCCTAACTCAGTTCATGTGTAGCCATGTTTACAGGATCTTCCTAAGTGATATCTTATGATAAGTTTCTTTTCCTGTGTGACTTCTTTCACTTAGAATCATCGTACCTGAATCCACTCATTTTGCTGCTACTGGTCTTATGACATGGATTTCGTGGCTGAGGGATATTCCATCGTACGTAAGTTCCACAATGTTTGGAACCATTTTTATATTTCCTGGGATATTTCAGGTGTACCCAGGTTGAGGTTCTTGTAAGCAGTGCAGCCCTCAATTTGGGGGTGGCTCTGTCTTATGGATTTTCAGTTTTCCCAAGGTATATTCCCTAGACTGGAAGTGCCCTTGGCTCTGTAGCTCTGTTGTTTACTTGTTTTAGGGAACACAATGCACTCCTCCAGTGAGGCAGTTGGCAACTTACATCCCGCCCATCAGCATAACAAGGCTCCCTGTTCTCCAGGGCCTGTCTTGCCTTTCTGGTTTTTACACATTTTGTGGATGTCCCTTTTGACCGGTGGGAAGTGATACTTCTTTGTAGTGCAGATTTGCATTGCCCGCTTGCTTGCTTGGCCAAAAAGGGCGTATGCGTTTTCTCCTGAATATATTCAGGAGAAAACGCGTACGCCCTTTTTGGCCAAGTGCATCATTGTCGAAGTTGTGCCCCTCTTCCTGTGCTTTACAGGCGATTCCATCGTACCTCTTGAAATCTCTTTCCTGCTCTTCTGCCTCGCTTTCAAGTCCGCCTCGTTGCCTTCCCTCAACAGATTTTTGGACGATAGTGGGCCTTGATTACTCTGCCAGTTTGTGAATTGCTGTGCCCCTGAGCTCCATTTTTCAACTCGTTTTTTGTGAGCTGAACGCAAGGCCAAACTTTTGGTTCAGGACCTATACTGGTTCCCGGTGGGTGGCTGAGACTTTGGTTAATTCTTCTTCCTGCCGGGAAATTAGAGTGACATGTGCCCATCCAAATGCCTAACAGCTACTCTCTCATTGGTTCTCCCTCTTCCCTTTCATCCTCTGCCAAATTGGCAACCTGTGCGAACCAGGAGCTTAAAGGGGCTGTCTCTCCAAGTTGGGAGATTGATAGGAAAGCAGTTGGAAAGTCAAACCGGAGCACCAGGAGAGGGGCTCTTCGTTGAGTTTTAGAAACCTTTCGTATTCACAGTGTGTCCATTCTCTAGGATTCCCGTACATGTTATAGCTGTAGTAATATTCCCTTCAACCTGGAGAGCTGGGACCCATGGAATGGGGGCCATGCGTTATTGCTTTAAAGGGTCTGCATTTGCTCACCCAATCTCACCAATCCTCTCAGTCCCAAGTGTCCAGCCTTATGCCACATCCAGCTGTCATTGTAGATAGGGTCATTCCAGGTTGCATCAGAGACCCTGAAGGAATTGTAAAGAATTTCCCTGTTTCTTTGTTCTGTTTCTGAAATTCCTTTTTAGAGTGGGTTTGAGCTGATTCTCGCTGCCCTGTTTATGCCAGTCTGGACACACTTGATTCCCTTATGGAGACATATCAATACATAGGTTTTAATATTCTTACTAGTCAGATCTATTCCTCTGAGGGAAATATGGGGTTTTGAGTCCCTTTCACTGAGGAAGGTGTAGGTCTTGTCTATTCCATAGTTGGTTTTTGGAACGGTACCTGTGCTTATATCAAACTCTGGTTTGATGCATCACCCCACCTCTCCTTCCCCCTTAAGCAGGCATAAGAGTGTTTTCTAAATGTGAGACTCTGTTCTCTTGCCTAACTCAGTTCATGTGTAGCCATGTTTACAGGATCTTCCTAAGTGATATCTTATGATAAGTTTCTTTTCCTGTGTGACGTCTTTCACTTAGAATCATCGTACCTGAATCCACTCATTTTGCTGCTACTGGTCTTTTGACATGGATTTCGTGGCTGAGGGATATTCCATCGTACGTAAGTTCCACAATGTTTGGAACCATTTTTATATTTCCTGGGATATTTCAGGTGTACCCAGGTTGAGGTTCTTGTAAGCAGTGCAGCCCTCAATTTGGGGGTGGCTCTGTCTTATGGATTTTCAGTTTTCCCAAGGTATATTCCCTAGACTGGAAGTGCCCTTGGCTCTGTAGCTCTGTTGTTTACTTGTTTTAGGGAACACAATGCACTCCTCCAGTGAGGCAGTTGGCAACTTACATCCCGCCCATCAGCATAACAAGGCTCCCTGTTCTCCAGGGCCTGTCTTGCCTTTCTGGTTTTTACACATTTTGTGGATGTCCCTTTTGACCGGTGGGAAGTGATACTTCTTTGTAGTGCAGATTTGCATTGCCCGCTTGCTTGCTTGGCCAAAAAGGGCGTACGCGTTTTCTCCTGAATATATTCAGGAGAAAACGCGTACGCCCTTTTTGGCCAAGTGCATCATTGTCGAAGTTGTGCCCCTCTTCCTGTGCTTTACAGGCGATTCCATCGTACCTCTTGAAATCTCTTTCCTGCTCTTCTGCCTCGCTTTCAAGTCCGCCTCGTTGCCTTCCCTCAACAGATTTTTGGACGATAGTGGGCCTTGATTACTCTGCCAGTTTGTGAATTGCTGTGCCCCTGAGCTCCATTTTTCAACTCGTTTTTTGTGAGCTGAACGCAAGGCCAAACTTTTGGTTCAGGACCTATACTGGTTCCCGGTGGGTGGCTGAGACTTTGGTTAATTCTTCTTCCTGCCGGGAAATTAGAGTGACATGTGCCCATCCAAATGCCTAACAACTACTCTCTCATTGGTTCTCCCTCTTCCCTTTCATCCTCTGCCAAATTGGCAACCTGTGCGAACCAGGAGCTTAAAGGGGCTGTCTCTCCAAGTTGGGAGATTGATAGGAAAGCAGTTGGAAAGTCAAACCGGAGCACCAGGAGAGGGGCTCTTCGTTGAGTTTTAGAAACCTTTCGTATTCACAGTGTGTCCATTCTCTAGGATTCCCGTACATGTTATAGCTGTAGTAATATTCCCTTCAACCTGGAGAGCTGGGACCCATGGAATGGGGGCCATGCGTTATTGCTTTAAAGGGTCTGCATTTGCTCACCCAATCTCACCAATCCTCTCAGTCCCAAGTGTCCAGCCTTATGCCACATCCAGCTGTCATTGTAGATAGGGTCATTCCAGGTTGCATCAGAGACCCTGAAGGAATTGTAAAGAATTTCCCTGTTTCTTTGTTCTGTTTCTGAAATTCCTTTTTAGAGTGGGTTTGAGCTGATTCTCGCTGCCCTGTTTATGCCAGTCTGGACACACTTGATTCCCTTATGGAGACATATCAATACATAGGTTTTAATATTCTTACTAGTCAGATCTATTCCTCTGAGGGAAATATGGGGTTTTGAGTCCCTTTCACTGAGGAAGGTGTAGGTCTTGTCTATTCCATAGTTGGTTTTTGGAACGGTACCTGTGCTTATATCAAACTCTGGTTTGATGCATCACCCCACCTCTCCTTCCCCCTTAAGCAGGCATAAGAGTGTTTTCTAAATGTGAGACTCTGTTCTCTTGCCTAACTCAGTTCATGTGTAGCCATGTTTACAGGATCTTCCTAAGTGATATCTTATGATAAGTTTCTTTTCCTGTGTGACTTCTTTCACTTAGAATCATCGTACCTGAATCCACTCATTTTGCTGCTACTGGTCTTTTGACATGGATTTCGTGGCTGAGGGATATTCCATCGTACGTAAGTTCCACAATGTTTGGAACCATTTTTATATTTCCTGGGATATTTCAGGTGTACCCAGGTTGAGGTTCTTGTAAGCAGTGCAGCCCTCAATTTGGGGGTGGCTCTGTCTTATGGATTTTCAGTTTTCCCAAGGTATATTCCCTAGACTGGAAGTGCCCTTGGCTCTGTAGCTCTGTTGTTTACTTGTTTTAGGGAACACAATGCACTCCTCCAGTGAGGCAGTTGGCAACTTACATCCCGCCCATCAGCATAACAAGGCTCCCTGTTCTCCAGGGCCTGTCTTGCCTTTCTGGTTTTTACACATTTTGTGGATGTCCCTTTTGACCGGTGGGAAGTGATACTTCTTTGTAGTGCAGATTTGCATTGCCCGCTTGCTTGCTTGGCCAAAAAGGGCGTATGCGTTTTCTCCTGAATATATTCAGGAGAAAACGCGTACGCCCTTTTTGGCCAAGTGCATCATTGTCGAAGTTGTGCCCCTCTTCCTGTGCTTTACAGGCGATTCCATCGTACCTCTTGAAATCTCTTTCCTGCTCTTCTGCCTCGCTTTCAAGTCCGCCTCGTTGCCTTCCCTCAACAGATTTTTGGACGATAGTGGGCCTTGATTACTCTGCCAGTTTGTGAATTGCTGTGCCCCTGAGCTCCATTTTTCAACTCGTTTTTTGTGAGCTGAACGCAAGGCCAAACTTTTGGTTCAGGACCTATACTGGTTCCCGGTGGGTGGCTGAGACTTTGGTTAATTCTTCTTCCTGCCGGGAAATTAGAGTGACATGTGCCCATCCAAATGCCTAACAACTACTCTCTCATTGGTTCTCCCTCTTCCCTTTCATCCTCTGCCAAATTGGCAACCTGTGCGAACCAGGAGCTTAAAGGGGCTGTCTCTCCAAGTTGGGAGATTGATAGGAAAGCAGTTGGAAAGTCAAACCGGAGCACCAGGAGAGGGGCTCTTCGTTGAGTTTTAGAAACCTTTCGTATTCACAGTGTGTCCATTCTCTAGGATTCCCGTACATGTTATAGCTGTAGTAATATTCCCTTCAACCTGGAGAGCTGGGACCCATGGAATGGGGGCCATGCGTTATTGCTTTAAAGGGTCTGCATTTGCTCACCCAATCTCACCAATCCTCTCAGTCCCAAGTGTCCAGCCTTATGCCACATCCAGCTGTCATTGTAGATAGGGTCATTCCAGGTTGCATCAGAGACCCTGAAGGAATTGTAAAGAATTTCCCTGTTTCTTTGTTCTGTTTCTGAAATTCCTTTTTAGAGTGGGTTTGAGCTGATTCTCGCTGCCCTGTTTATGCCAGTCTGGACACACTTGATTCCCTTATGGAGACATATCAATACATAGGTTTTAATATTCTTACTAGTCAGATCTATTCCTCTGAGGGAAATATGGGGTTTTGAGTCCCTTTCACTGAGGAAGGTGTAGGTCTTGTCTATTCCATAGTTGGTTTTTGGAACGGTACCTGTGCTTATATCAAACTCTGGTTTGATGCATCACCCCACCTCTCCTTCCCCCTTAAGCAGGCATAAGAGTGTTTTCTAAATGTGAGACTCTGTTCTCTTGCCTAACTCAGTTCATGTGTAGCCATGTTTACAGGATCTTCCTAAGTGATATCTTATGATAAGTTTCTTTTCCTGTGTGACTTCTTTCACTTAGAATCATCGTACCTGAATCCACTCATTTTGCTGCTACTGGTCTTTTGACATGGATTTCGTGGCTGAGGGATATTCCATCGTACGTAAGTTCCACAATGTTTGGAACCATTTTTATATTTCCTGTGATATTTCAGGTGTACCCAGGTTGAGGTTCTTGTAAGCAGTGCAGCCCTCAATTTGGGGGTGGCTCTGTCTTATGGATTTTCAGTTTTCCCAAGGTATATTCCCTAGACTGGAAGTGCCCTTGGCTCTGTAGCTCTGTTGTTTACTTGTTTTAGGGAACACAATGCACTCCTCCAGTGAGGCAGTTGGCAACTTACATCCCGCCCATCAGCATAACAAGGCTCCCTGTTCTCCAGGGCCTGTCTTGCCTTTCTGGTTTTTACACATTTTGTGGATGTCCCTTTTGACCGGTGGGAAGTGATACTTCTTTGTAGTGCAGATTTGCATTGCCCGCTTGCTTGCTTGGCCAAAAAGGGCGTATGCGTTTTCTCCTGAATATATTCAGGAGAAAACGCGTACGCCCTTTTTGGCCAAGTGCATCATTGTCGAAGTTGTGCCCCTCTTCCTGTGCTTTACAGGCGATTCCATCGTACCTCTTGAAATCTCTTTCCTGCTCTTCTGCCTCGCTTTCAAGTCTGCCTCGTTGCCTTCCCTCAACAGATTTTTGGACGATAGTGGGCCTTGATTACTCTGCCAGTTTGTGAATTGCTGTGCCCCTGAGCTCCATTTTTCAACTCGTTTTTTCTGAGCTGAACGCAAGGCCAAACTTTTGGTTCAGGACCTATACTGGTTCCCGGTGGGTGGCTGAGACTTTGGTTAATTCTTCTTCCTGCCGGGAAATTAGAGTGACATGTGCCCATCCAAATGCCTACCAGCTACTCTCTCATTGGTTCTCCCTCTTCCCTTTCATCCTCTGCCAAATTGGCAACCTGTGCGAACCAGGAGCTTAAAGGGGCTGTCTCTCCAAGTTGGGAGATTGATAGGAAAGCAGTTGGAAAGTCAAACCGGAGCACCAGGAGAGGGGCTCTTCGTTGAGTTTTAGAAACCTTTCGTATTCACAGTGTGTCCATTCTCTAGGTTTCCCGTACGTTTTATAGCTGTAGTAATATTCCCTTCAACCTGGAGAGCTGGGACCCATGGAATGGGTGCCATGCGTTCTTGCTTTAAAGGGTCTGCATTTGCTCACCCAATCTCACCAATCCTCTCAGTCCCAAGTGTCCAGCCTTATGCCACATCCAGCTGTCATTGTAGATAGGCTCATTCCAGGTTGCATCAGAGACCCTGAAGGAATTGTAAAGAATTTCCCTGTTTCTTTGTTCTGTTTTTGAAATTCCTTTTTAGAGTGGGTTTGAGCTGATTCTCGCTGCCCTGTTTATGCCAGTCTGGACACACTTAATTCCCTTACGGAGACATATCAATACATAGGTTTTAAGATTCTTACTAGTCAGATCTATTCCTCTGCGGGAAATATGGGGTTTTGAGTCCCTTTCACTGAGGAAGGTGTAGGTCTTGTCTATTCCATAGTTGGTTTTTGGAACGGTACCTGTGCTTATATCAAACTCTGGTTTGATGCATCACCCCACCTCTCCTTCCCCCTTAAGCAGGCATAAGAGTGTTTTCTAAATGTGAGACTCTGTTCTCTTGCCTAACTCAGTTCATGTGTAGCCATGTTTACAGGATCTTCCTAAGTGATATCTTATGATAAGTTTCTTTTCCTGTGTGACTTCTTTCACTTAGAATCATCGTACCTGAATCCACTCATTTTGCTGCTACTGGTCTTATGACATGGATTTCGTGGCTGAGGGATATTCCATCGTACGTAAGTTCCACAATGTTTGGAACCATTTTTATATTTCCTGGGATATTTCAGGTGTACCCAGGTTGAGGTTCTTGTAAGCAGTGCAGCCCTCAATTTGGGGGTGGCTCTGTCTTATGGATTTTCAGTTTTCCCAAGGTATATTCCCTAGACTGGAAGTGCCCTTGGCTCAGTAGCTCTGTTGTTTACTTGTTTTAGGGAACACAATGCACTCCTCCAGTGAGGCAGTTGGCAACTTACATCCCGCCCATCAGCATAACAAGGCTCCCTGTTCTCCAGGGCCTGTCTTGCCTTTCTGGTTTTTACACATTTTGTGGATGTCCCTTTTGACCGGTGGGAAGTGATACTTCTTTGTAGTGCAGATTTGCATTGCCCGCTTGCTTGCTTGGCCAAAAAGGGCGTACGCGTTTTCTCCTGAATATATTCAGGAGAAAACGCGTACGCCCTTTTTGGCCAAGTGCATCATTGTCGAAGTTGTGCCCCTCTTCCTGTGCTTTACAGGCGATTCCATCGTACCTCTTGAAATCTCTTTCCTGCTCTTCTGCCTCGCTTTCAAGTCCGCCTCGTTGCCTTCCCTCAACAGATTTTTGGACGATAGTGGGCCTTGATTACTCTGCCAGTTTGTGAATTGCTGTGCCCCTGAGCTCCATTTTTCAACTCGTTTTTTGTGAGCTGAACGCAAGGCCAAACTTTTGGTTCAGGACCTATACTGGTTCCCGGTGGGTGGCTGAGACTTTGGTTAATTCTTCTTCCTGCCGGGAAATTAGAGTGACATGTGCCCATCCAAATGCCTAACAACTACTCTCTCATTGGTTCTCCCTCTTCCCTTTCATCCTCTGCCAAATTGGCAACCTGTGCGAACCAGGAGCTTAAAGGGGCTGTCTCTCCAAGTTGGGAGATTGATAGGAAAGCAGTTGGAAAGTCAAACCGGAGCACCAGGAGAGGGGCTCTTCGTTGAGTTTTAGAAACCTTTCGTATTCACAGTGTGTCCATTCTCTAGGATTCCCGTACATGTTATAGCTGTAGTAATATTCCCTTCAACCTGGAGAGCTGGGACCCATGGAATGGGGGCCATGCGTTATTGCTTTAAAGGGTCTGCATTTGCTCACCCAATCTCACCAATCCTCTCAGTCCCAAGTGTCCAGCCTTATGCCACATCCAGCTGTCATTGTAGATAGGGTCATTCCAGGTTGCATCAGAGACCCTGAAGGAATTGTAAAGAATTTCCCTGTTTCTTTGTTCTGTTTCTGAAATTCCTTTTTAGAGTGGGTTTGAGCTGATTCTCGCTGCCCTGTTTATGCCAGTCTGGACACACTTGATTCCCTTATGGAGACATATCAATACATAGGTTTTAATATTCTTACTAGTCAGATCTATTCCTCTGAGGGAAATATGGGGTTTTGAGTCCCTTTCACTGAGGAAGGTGTAGGTCTTGTCTATTCCATAGTTGGTTTTTGGAACGGTACCTGTGCTTATATCAAACTCTGGTTTGATGCATCACCCCACCTCTCCTTCCCCCTTAAGCAGGCATAAGAGTGTTTTCTAAATGTGAGACTCTGTTCTCTTGCCTAACTCAGTTCATGTGTAGCCATGTTTACAGGATCTTCCTAAGTGATATCTTATGATAAGTTTCTTTTCCTGTGTGACTTCTTTCACTTAGAATCATCGTACCTGAATCCACTCATTTTGCTGCTACTGGTCTTTTGACATGGATTTCGTGGCTGAGGGATATTCCATCGTACGTAAGTTCCACAATGTTTGGAACCATTTTTATATTTCCTGGGATATTTCAGGTGTACCCAGGTTGAGGTTCTTGTAAGCAGTGCAGCCCTCAATTTGGGGGTGGCTCTGTCTTATGGATTTTCAGTTTTCCCAAGGTATATTCCCTAGACTGGAAGTGCCCTTGGCTCTGTAGCTCTGTTGTTTACTTGTTTTAGGGAACACAATGCACTCCTCCAGTGAGGCAGTTGGCAACTTACATCCCGCCCATCAGCATAACAAGGCTCCCTGTTCTCCAGGGCCTGTCTTGCCTTTCTGGTTTTTACACATTTTGTGGATGTCCCTTTTGACCGGTGGGAAGTGATACTTCTTTGTAGTGCAGATTTGCATTGCCCGCTTGCTTGCTTGGCCAAAAAGGGCGTATGCGTTTTCTCCTGAATATATTCAGGAGAAAACGCGTACGCCCTTTTTGGCCAAGTGCATCATTGTCGAAGTTGTGCCCCTCTTCCTGTGCTTTACAGGCGATTCCATCGTACCTCTTGAAATCTCTTTCCTGCTCTTCTGCCTCGCTTTCAAGTCCGCCTCGTTGCCTTCCCTCAACAGATTTTTGGACGATAGTGGGCCTTGATTACTCTGCCAGTTTGTGAATTGCTGTGCCCCTGAGCTCCATTTTTCAACTCGTTTTTTGTGAGCTGAACGCAAGGCCAAACTTTTGGTTCAGGACCTATACTGGTTCCCGGTGGGTGGCTGAGACTTTGGTTAATTCTTCTTCCTGCCGGGAAATTAGAGTGACATGTGCCCATCCAAATGCCTAACAACTACTCTCTCATTGGTTCTCCCTCTTCCCTTTCATCCTCTGCCAAATTGGCAACCTGTGCGAACCAGGAGCTTAAAGGGGCTGTCTCTCCAAGTTGGGAGATTGATAGGAAAGCAGTTGGAAAGTCAAACCGGAGCACCAGGAGAGGGGCTCTTCGTTGAGTTTTAGAAACCTTTCGTATTCACAGTGTGTCCATTCTCTAGGATTCCCGTACATGTTATAGCTGTAGTAATATTCCCTTCAACCTGGAGAGCTGGGACCCATGGAATGGGGGCCATGCGTTATTGCTTTAAAGGGTCTGCATTTGCTCACCCAATCTCACCAATCCTCTCAGTCCCAAGTGTCCAGCCTTATGCCACATCCAGCTGTCATTGTAGATAGGGTCATTCCAGGTTGCATCAGAGACCCTGAAGGAATTGTAAAGAATTTCCCTGTTTCTTTGTTCTGTTTCTGAAATTCCTTTTTAGAGTGGGTTTGAGCTGATTCTCGCTGCCCTGTTTATGCCAGTCTGGACACACTTGATTCCCTTATGGAGACATATCAATACATAGGTTTTAATATTCTTACTAGTCAGATCTATTCCTCTGAGGGAAATATGGGGTTTTGAGTCCCTTTCACTGAGGAAGGTGTAGGTCTTGTCTATTCCATAGTTGGTTTTTGGAACGGTACCTGTGCTTATATCAAACTCTGGTTTGATGCATCACCCCACCTCTCCTTCCCCCTTAAGCAGGCATAAGAGTGTTTTCTAAATGTGAGACTCTGTTCTCTTGCCTAACTCAGTTCATGTGTAGCCATGTTTACAGGATCTTCCTAAGTGATATCTTATGATAAGTTTCTTTTCCTGTGTGACTTCTTTCACTTAGAATCATCGTACCTGAATCCACTCATTTTGCTGCTACTGGTCTTTTGACATGGATTTCGTGGCTGAGGGATATTCCATCGTACGTAAGTTCCACAATGTTTGGAACCATTTTTATATTTCCTGGGATATTTCAGGTGTACCCAGGTTGAGGTTCTTGTAAGCAGTGCAGCCCTCAATTTGGGGGTGGCTCTGTCTTATGGATTTTCAGTTTTCCCAAGGTATATTCCCTAGACTGGAAGTGCCCTTGGCTCTGTAGCTCTGTTGTTTACTTGTTTTAGGGAACACAATGCACTCCTCCAGTGAGGCAGTTGGCAACTTACATCCCGCCCATCAGCATAACAAGGCTCCCTGTTCTCCAGGGCCTGTCTTGCCTTTCTGGTTTTTACACATTTTGTGGATGTCCCTTTTGACCGGTGGGAAGTGATACTTCTTTGTAGTGCAGATTTGCATTGCCCGCTTGCTTGCTTGGCCAAAAAGGGCGTATGCGTTTTCTCCTGAATATATTCAGGAGAAAACGCGTACGCCCTTTTTGGCCAAGTGCATCATTGTCGAAGTTGTGCCCCTCTTCCTGTGCTTTACAGGCGATTCCATCGTACCTCTTGAAATCTCTTTCCTGCTCTTCTGCCTCGCTTTCAAGTCCGCCTCGTTGCCTTCCCTCAACAGATTTTTGGACGATAGTGGGCCTTGATTACTCTGCCAGTTTGTGAATTGCTGTGCCCCTGAGCTCCATTTTTCAACTCGTTTTTTCTGAGCTGAACGCAAGGCCAAACTTTTGGTTCAGGACCTATACTGGTTCCCGGTGGGTGGCTGAGACTTTGGTTAATTCTTCTTCCTGCCGGGAAATTAGAGTGACATGTGCCCATCCAAATGCCTACCAGCTACTCTCTCATTGGTTCTCCCTCTTCCCTTTCATCCTCTGCCAAATTGGCAACCTGTGCGAACCAGGAGCTTAAAGGGGCTGTCTCTCCAAGTTGGGAGATTGATAGGAAAGCAGTTGGAAAGTCAAACCGGAGCACCAGGAGAGGGGCTCTTCGTTGAGTTTTAGAAACCTTTCGTATTCACAGTGTGTCCATTCTCTAGGTTTCCCGTACGTTTTATAGCTGTAGTAATATTCCCTTCAACCTGGAGAGCTGGGACCCATGGAATGGGTGCCATGCGTTCTTGCTTTAAAGGGTCTGCATTTGCTCACCCAATCTCACCAATCCTCTCAGTCCCAAGTGTCCAGCCTTATGCCACATCCAGCTGTCATTGTAGATAGGGTCATTCCAGGTTGCATCAGAGACCCTGAAGGAATTGTAAAGAATTTCCCTGTTTCTTTGTTCTGTTTTTGAAATTCCTTTTTAGAGTGGGTTTGAGCTGATTCTCGCTGCCCTGTTTATGCCAGTCTGGACACACTTAATTCCCTTACGGAGACATATCAATACATAGGTTTTAAGATTCTTACTAGTCAGATCTATTCCTCTGCGGGAAATATGGGGTTTTGAGTCCCTTTCACTGAGGAAGGTGTAGGTCTTGTCTATTCCATAGTTGGTTTTTGGAACGGTACCTGTGCTTATATCAAACTCTGGTTTGATGCATCACCCCACCTCTCCTTCCCCCTTAAGCAGGCATAAGAGTGTTTTCTAAATGTGAGACTCTGTTCTCTTGCCTAACTCAGTTCATGTGTAGCCATGTTTACAGGATCTTCCTAAGTGATATCTTATGATAAGTTTCTTTTCCTGTGTGACTTCTTTCACTTAGAATCATCGTACCTGAATCCACTCATTTTGCTGCTACTGGTCTTATGACATGGATTTCGTGGCTGAGGGATATTCCATCGTACGTAAGTTCCACAATGTTTGGAACCATTTTTATATTTCCTGGGATATTTCAGGTGTACCCAGGTTGAGGTTCTTGTAAGCAGTGCAGCCCTCAATTTGGGGGTGGCTCTGTCTTATGGATTTTCAGTTTTCCCAAGGTATATTCCCTAGACTGGAAGTGCCCTTGGCTCAGTAGCTCTGTTGTTTACTTGTTTTAGGGAACACAATGCACTCCTCCAGTGAGGCAGTTGGCAACTTACATCCCGCCCATCAGCATAACAAGGCTCCCTGTTCTCCAGGGCCTGTCTTGCCTTTCTGGTTTTTACACATTTTGTGGATGTCCCTTTTGACCGGTGGGAAGTGATACTTCTTTGTAGTGCAGATTTGCATTGCCCGCTTGCTTGCTTGGCCAAAAAGGGCGTACGCGTTTTCTCCTGAATATATTCAGGAGAAAACGCGTACGCCCTTTTTGGCCAAGTGCATCATTGTCGAAGTTGTGCCCCTCTTCCTGTGCTTTACAGGCGATTCCAACGTACCTCTTGAAATCTCTTTCCTGCTATTCTGCCTCGCTTTCAAGTCCGCCTCGTTGCCTTCCCTCAACAGATTTTTGGACGATAGTTGGCCTTGATTACTCTGCCAGTTTGTGAATTGCTGTGCCCCTGAGCTCCATTTTTCAACTCGTTTTTTGTGAGCTGAACGCAAGTCCAAACTTTTTGTTCAGGACCTATACTGGTTCCCGTTGGGTGGCTGAGACTTTGGTTAATTCTTCTTCCTGCCGGGAAATTAGAGTGACATGTGCCCATCCAAATGCCTAACAGCTACTCTCTCATTGGTTCTCCCTCTTCCCTTTCATCCTCTGCCAAATTGGCAACCTGTGCGAACCAGGAGCTTAAAGGGGCTGTCTCTCCAAGTTGGGAGATTGATAGGAAAGCAGTTGGAAAGTCAAACCGGAGCACCAGGAGAGGGACTCTTCGTTGAGTTTTAGAAACCTTTCGTATTCACAGTGTGTCCATTCTCTAGGTTTCCCGTACATGTTATAGCTGTAGTAATATTCCCTTCAACCTGGAGAGCTGGGACCCATGGAATGGGTGCCATGCGTTCTTGCTTTAAAGGGTCTGCATTTGCTCACCCAATCTCACCAATCCTCTCAGTCCCAAGTGTCCAGCCTTATGCCACATCCAGCTGTCATTGTAGATAGGGTCATTCCAGGTTGCATCAGAGACCCTGAAGGAATTGTAAAGAATTTCCCTGTTTCTTTGTTCTGTTTCTGAAATTCCTTTTTAGAGTGGGTTTGAGCTGATTCTCGCTGCCCTGTTTATGCCAGTCTAGACACACTTGATTCCCTTACGGAGACATATCAATACATAGGTTTTAAGATTCTTACTAGTCAGATCTATTCCTCTGCGGGAAATATGGGGTTTTGAGTCCCTTTCACTGAGGAAGGTGTAGGTCTTGTCTATTCCATAGTTGGTTTTTGGAACGGTACCTGTGCTTATATCAAACTCTGGTTTGATGCATCACCCCACCTCTCCTTCCCCCTTAAGCAGGCATAAGAGTGTTTTCTAAATGTGAGACTCTGTTCTCTTGCCTAACTCAGTTCATGTGTAGCCATGCTTACAGGATCTTCCTAAGTGATATCTTATGATAAGTTTCTTTTCCTGTGTGACTTCTTTCACTTAGAATCATCGTACCTGAATCCACTCATTTTGCTGCTACTGGTCTTATGACATGGATTTCGTGGCTGAGGGATATTCCATCGTACGTAAGTTCCACAATGTTTGGAACCATTTTTATATTTCCTGGGATATTTCAGGTGTACCCAGGTTGAGGTTCTTGTAAGCAGTGCAGCCCTCAATTTGGGGGTGGCTCTGTCTTATGGATTTTCAGTTTTCCCAAGGTATATTCCCTAGACTGGAAGTGCCCTTGGCTCTGTAGCTCTGTTGTTTACTTGTTTTAGGGAACACAATGCACTCCTCCAGTGAGGCAGTTGGCAACTTACATCCCGCCCATCAGCATAACAAGGCTCCCTGTTCTCCAGGGCCTGTCTTGCCTTTCTGGTTTTTACACATTTTGTGGATGTCCCTTTTGACCGGTGGGAAGTGATACTTCTTTGTAGTGCAGATTTGCATTGCCCGCTTGCTTGCTTGGCCAAAAAGGGCGTATGCGTTTTCTCCTGAATATATTCAGGAGAAAACGCGTATGCCCTTTTTGGCCAAGTGCATCATTGTCGAAGTTGTGCCCCTCTTCCTGTGCTTTACAGGCGATTCCAACGTACCTCTTGAAATCTCTTTCCTGCTCTTCTGCCTCGCTTTCAAGTCCGCCTCGTTGCCTTCCCTCAACAGATTTTTGGACGATAGTTGGCCTTGATTACTCTGCCAGTTTGTGAATTGCTGTGCCCCTGAGCTCCAGTTTTCAACTCGTTTTTTCTGAGCTGAACGCAAGGCCAAACTTTCGGTTCAGGACCTATACTGGTTCCCGGTGGGTGGCTGAGACTTTTGTTAATTCTTCTTCCTGCCGGGAAATTAGAGTGACATGTGCCCATCCAAATGCCTAACAGCTACTCTCTCATTGGTTCTCCCTCTTCCCTTTCATCCTCTGCCAAATTGGCAACCTGTGCGAACCAGGAGCTTAAAGGGGCTGTCTCTCCAAGTTGGGAGATTGATAGGAAAGCAGTTGGAAAGTCAAACCGGAGCACCAGGAGAGGGACACTTCGTTGAGTTTTAGAAACCTTTCGTATTCACAGTGTGTCCATTCTCTAGGTTTCCCGTACGTTTTATAGCTGTAGTAATATTCCCTTCAACCTGGAGAGCTGGGACCCATGGAATGGGTGCCATGCGTTCTTGCTTTAAAGGGTCTGCATTTGCTCACCCAATCTCACCAATCCTCTCAGTCCCAAGTGTCCAGCCTTATGCCACATCCAGCTGTCATTGTAGATAGGCTCATTCCAGGTTGCATCAGAGACCCTGAAGGAATTGTAAAGAATTTCCCTGTTTCTTTGTTCTGTTTTTGAAATTCCTTTTTAGAGTGGGTTTGAGCTGATTCTCGCTGCCCTGTTTATGCCAGTCTGGACACACTTAATTCCCTTACGGAGACATATCAATACATAGGTTTTAAGATTCTTACTAGTCAGATCTATTCCTCTGCGGGAAATATGGGGTTTTGAGTCCCTTTCACTGAGGAAGGTGTAGGTCTTGTCTATTCCATAGTTGGTTTTTGGAACGGTACCTGTGCTTATATCAAACTCTGGTTTGATGCATCACCCCACCTCTCCTTCCCCCTTAAGCAGGCATAAGAGTGTTTTCTAAATGTGAGACTCTGTTCTCTTGCCTAACTCAGTTCATGTGTAGCCATGTTTACAGGATCTTCCTAAGTGATATCTTATGATAAGTTTCTTTTCCTGTGTGACTTCTTTCACTTAGAATCATCGTACCTGAATCCACTCATTTTGCTGCTACTGGTCTTATGACATGGATTTCGTGGCTGAGGGATATTCCATCGTACGTAAGTTCCACAATGTTTCGAACCATTTTTATATTTCCTGGGATATTTCAGGTGTACCCAGGTTGAGGTTCTTGTAAGCAGTGCAGCCCTCAATTTGGGGGTGGCTCTGTCTTATGGATTTTCAGTTTTCCCAAGGTATATTCCCTAGACTGGAAGTGCCCTTGGCTCAGTAGCTCTGTTGTTTACTTGTTTTAGGGAACACAATGCACTCCTCCAGTGAGGCAGTTGGCAACTTACATCCCGCCCATCAGCATAACAAGGCTCCCTGTTCTCCAGGGCCTGTCTTGCCTTTCTGGTTTTTACACATTTTGTGGATGTCCCTTTTGACCGGTGGGAAGTGATACTTCTTTGTAGTGCAGATTTGCATTGCCCGCTTGCTTGCTTGGCCAAAAAGGGCGTACGCGTTTTCTCCTGAATATATTCAGGAGAAAACGCGTACGCCCTTTTTGGCCAAGTGCATCATTGTCGAAGTTGTGCCCCTCTTCCTGTGCTTTACAGGCGATTCCAACGTACCTCTTGAAATCTCTTTCCTGCTATTCTGCCTCGCTTTCAAGTCCGCCTCGTTGCCTTCCCTCAACAGATTTTTGGACGATAGTTGGCCTTGATTACTCTGCCAGTTTGTGAATTGCTGTGCCCCTGAGCTCCATTTTTCAACTCGTTTTTTGTGAGCTGAACGCAAGTCCAAACTTTTTGTTCAGGACCTATACTGGTTCCCGTTGGGTGGCTGAGACTTTGGTTAATTCTTCTTCCTGCCGGGAAATTAGAGTGACATGTGCCCATCCAAATGCCTAACAGCTACTCTCTCATTGGTTCTCCCTCTTCCCTTTCATCCTCTGCCAAATTGGCAACCTGTGCGAACCAGGAGCTTAAAGGGGCTGTCTCTCCAAGTTGGGAGATTGATAGGAAAGCAGTTGGAAAGTCAAACCGGAGCACCAGGAGAGGGACTCTTCGTTGAGTTTTAGAAACCTTTCGTATTCACAGTGTGTCCATTCTCTAGGTTTCCCGTACATGTTATAGCTGTAGTAATATTCCCTTCAACCTGGAGAGCTGGGACCCATGGAATGGGTGCCATGCGTTCTTGCTTTAAAGGGTCTGCATTTGCTCACCCAATCTCACCAATCCTCTCAGTCCCAAGTGTCCAGCCTTATGCCACATCCAGCTGTCATTGTAGATAGGGTCATTCCAGGTTGCATCAGAGACCCTGAAGGAATTGTAAAGAATTTCCCTGTTTCTTTGTTCTGTTTCTGAAATTCCTTTTTAGAGTGGGTTTGAGCTGATTCTCGCTGCCCTGTTTATGCCAGTCTAGACACACTTGATTCCCTTACGGAGACATATCAATACATAGGTTTTAAGATTCTTACTAGTCAGATCTATTCCTCTGCGGGAAATATGGGGTTTTGAGTCCCTTTCACTGAGGAAGGTGTAGGTCTTGTCTATTCCATAGTTGGTTTTTGGAACGGTACCTGTGCTTATATCAAACTCTGGTTTGATGCATCACCCCACCTCTCCTTCCCCCTTAAGCAGGCATAAGAGTGTTTTCTAAATGTGAGACTCTGTTCTCTTGCCTAACTCAGTTCATGTGTAGCCATGCTTACAGGATCTTCCTAAGTGATATCTTATGATAAGTTTCTTTTCCTGTGTGACTTCTTTCACTTAGAATCATCGTACCTGAATCCACTCATTTTGCTGCTACTGGTCTTATGACATGGATTTCGTGGCTGAGGGATATTCCATCGTACGTAAGTTCCACAATGTTTGGAACCATTTTTATATTTCCTGGGATATTTCAGGTGTACCCAGGTTGAGGTTCTTGTAAGCAGTGCAGCCCTCAATTTGGGGGTGGCTCTGTCTTATGGATTTTCAGTTTTCCCAAGGTATATTCCCTAGACTGGAAGTGCCCTTGGCTCTGTAGCTCTGTTGTTTACTTGTTTTAGGGAACACAATGCACTCCTCCAGTGAGGCAGTTGGCAACTTACATCCCGCCCATCAGCATAACAAGGCTCCCTGTTCTCCAGGGCCTGTCTTGCCTTTCTGGTTTTTACACATTTTGTGGATGTCCCTTTTGACCGGTGGGAAGTGATACTTCTTTGTAGTGCAGATTTGCATTGCCCGCTTGCTTGCTTGGCCAAAAAGGGCGTATGCGTTTTCTCCTGAATATATTCAGGAGAAAACGCGTATGCCCTTTTTGGCCAAGTGCATCATTGTCGAAGTTGTGCCCCTCTTCCTGTGCTTTACAGGCGATTCCAACGTACCTCTTGAAATCTCTTTCCTGCTCTTCTGCCTCGCTTTCAAGTCCGCCTCGTTGCCTTCCCTCAACAGATTTTTGGACGATAGTTGGCCTTGATTACTCTGCCAGTTTGTGAATTGCTGTGCCCCTGAGCTCCAGTTTTCAACTCGTTTTTTCTGAGCTGAACGCAAGGCCAAACTTTCGGTTCAGGACCTATACTGGTTCCCGGTGGGTGGCTGAGACTTTTGTTAATTCTTCTTCCTGCCGGGAAATTAGAGTGACATGTGCCCATCCAAATGCCTAACAGCTACTCTCTCATTGGTTCTCCCTCTTCCCTTTCATCCTCTGCCAAATTGGCAACCTGTGCGAACCAGGAGCTTAAAGGGGCTGTCTCTCCAAGTTGGGAGATTGATAGGAAAGCAGTTGGAAAGTCAAACCGGAGCACCAGGAGAGGGACACTTCGTTGAGTTTTAGAAACCTTTCGTATTCACAGTGTGTCCATTCTCTAGGTTTCCCGTACATGTTATAGCTGTAGTAATATTCCCTTCAACCTGGAGAGCTGGGACCCATGGAATGGGTGCCATGCGTTATTGCTTTAAAGGGTCTGCATTTGCTCACCCAATCTCACCAATCCTCTCAGTCCCAAGTGTCCAGCCTTATGCCACATCCAGCTGTCATTGTAGATAGGGTCATTCCAGGTTGCATCAGAGACCCTGAAGGAATTGTAAAGAATTTCCCTGTTTCTTTGTTCTGTTTCTGAAATTCCTTTTTAGAGTGGGTTTGAGCTGATTCTCGCTGCCCTGTTTATGCCAGTCTAGACACACTTGATTCCCTTACGGAGACATATCAATACATAGGTTTTAAGATTCTTACTAGTCAGATCTATTCCTCTGCGGGAAATATGGGGTTTTGAGTCCCTTTCACTGAGGAAGGTGTAGGTCTTGTCTATTCCATAGTTGGTTTTTGGAACGGTACCTGTGCTTATATCAAACTCTGGTTTGATGCATCACCCCACCTCTCCTTCCCCCTTAAGCAGGCATAAGAGTGTTTTCTAAATGTGAGACTCTGTTCTCTTGCCTAACTCAGTTCATGTGTAGCCATGTTTACAGGATCTTCCTAAGTGATATCTTATGATAAGTTTCTTTTCCTGTGTGACTTCTTTCACTTAGAATCATCGTACCTGAATCCACTCATTTTGCTGCTACTGGTCTTATGACATTGATTTCGTGGCTGAGGGATATTCCATCGTACGTAAGTTCCACAAAGTTTGGAACCATTTTTATATTTCCTGGGATATTTCAGGTGTACCCAGGTTGAGGTTCTTGTAAGCAGTGCAGCCCTCAATTTGGGGGTGGCTCTGTCTTATGGATTTTCAGTTTTCCCAAGGTATATTCCCTAGACTGGAAGTGCCCTTGGCTCTGTAGCTCTGTTGTTTACTTGTTTTAGGGAACACAATGCACTCCTCCAGTGAGGCAGTTGGCAACTTACATCCCGCCCATCAGCATAACAAGGCTCCCTGTTCTCCAGGGCCTGTCTTGCCTTTCTGGTTTTTACACATTTTGTGGATGTCCCTTTTGACCGGTGGGAAGTGATACTTCTTTGTAGTGCAGATTTGCATTGCCCGCTTGCTTGCTTGGCCAAAAAGGGCGTATGCGTTTTCTCCTGAATATATTCAGGAGAAAACGCGTACGCCCTTTTTGGCCAAGTGCATCATTGTCGAAGTTGTGCCCCTCTTCCTGTGCTTTACAGGCGATTCCATCGTACCTCTTGAAATCTCTTTCCTGCTCTTCTGCCTCGCTTTCAAGTCCGCCTCGTTGCCTTCCCTCAACAGATTTTTGGACGATAGTGGGCCTTGATTACTCTGCCAGTTTGTGAATTGCTGTGCCCCTGAGCTCCATTTTTCAACTCGTTTTTTGTGAGCTGAACGCAAGGCCAAACTTTTGGTTCAGGACCTATACTGGTTCCCGGTGGGTGGCTGAGACTTTGGTTAATTCTTCTTCCTGCCGGGAAATTAGAGTGACATGTGCCCATCCAAATGCCTAACAGCTACTCTCTCATTGGTTCTCCCTCTTCCCTTTCATCCTCTGCCAAATTGGCAACCTGTGCGAACCAGGAGCTTAAAGGGGCTGTCTCTCCAAGTTGGGAGATTGATAGGAAAGCAGTTGGAAAGTCAAACCGGAGCACCAGGAGAGGGGCTCTTCGTTGAGTTTTAGAAACCTTTCGTATTCACAGTGTGTCCATTCTCTAGGATTCCCGTACATGTTATAGCTGTAGTAATATTCCCTTCAACCTGGAGAGCTGGGACCCATGGAATGGGTGCCATGCGTTATTGCTTTAAAGGGTCTGCATTTGCTCACCCAATCTCACCAATCCTCTCAGTCCCAAGTGTCCAGCCTTATGCCACATCCAGCTGTCATTGTAGATAGGGTCATTCCAGGTTGCATCAGAGACCCTGAAGGAATTGTAAAGAATTTCCCTGTTTCTTTGTTCTGTTTCTGAAATTCCTTTTTAGAGTGGGTTTGAGCTGATTCTCGCTGCCCTGTTTATGCCAGTCTGGACACACTTGATTCCCTTATGGAGACATATCAATACATAGGTTTTAATATTCTTACTAGTCAGATCTATTCCTCTGAGGGAAATATGGGGTTTTGAGTCCCTTTCACTGAGGAAGGTGTAGGTCTTGTCTATTCCATAGTTGGTTTTTGGAACGGTACCTGTGCTTATATCAAACTCTGGTTTGATGCATCACCCCACCTCTCCTTCCCCCTTAAGCAGGCATAAGAGTGTTTTCTAAATGTGAGACTCTGTTCTCTTGCCTAACTCAGTTCATGTGTAGCCATGTTTACAGGATCTTCCTAAGTGATATCTTATGATAAGTTTCTTTTCCTGTGTGACTTCTTTCACTTAGAATCATCGTACCTGAATCCACTCATTTTGCTGCTACTGGTCTTTTGACATGGATTTCGTGGCTGAGGGATATTCCATCGTACGTAAGTTCCACAATGTTTGGAACCATTTTTATATTTCCTGGGATATTTCAGGTGTACCCAGGTTGAGGTTCTTGTAAGCAGTGCAGCCCTCAATTTGGGGGTGGCTCTGTCTTATGGATTTTCAGTTTTCCCAAGGTATATTCCCTAGACTGGAAGTGCCCTTGGCTCTGTAGCTCTGTTGTTTACTTGTTTTAGGGAACACAATGCACTCCTCCAGTGAGGCAGTTGGCAACTTACATCCCGCCCATCAGCATAACAAGGCTCCCTGTTCTCCAGGGCCTGTCTTGCCTTTCTGGTTTTTACACATTTTGTGGATGTCCCTTTTGACCGGTGGGAAGTGATACTTCTTTGTAGTGCAGATTTGCATTGCCCGCTTGCTTGCTTGGCCAAAAAGGGCGTACGCGTTTTCTCCTGAATATATTCAGGAGAAAACGCGTACGCCCTTTTTGGCCAAGTGCATCATTGTCGAAGTTGTGCCCCTCTTCCTGTGCTTTACAGGCGATTCCATCGTACCTCTTGAAATCTCTTTCCTGCTCTTCTGCCTCGCTTTCAAGTCCGCCTCGTTGCCTTCCCTCAACAGATTTTTGGACGATAGTGGGCCTTGATTACTCTGCCAGTTTGTGAATTGCTGTGCCCCTGAGCTCCATTTTTCAACTCGTTTTTTGTGAGCTGAACGCAAGGCCAAACTTTTGGTTCAGGACCTATACTGGTTCCCGGTGGGTGGCTGAGACTTTGGTTAATTCTTCTTCCTGCCGGGAAATTAGAGTGACATGTGCCCATCCAAATGCCTAACAGCTACTCTCTCATTGGTTCTCCCTCTTCCCTTTCATCCTCTGCCAAATTGGCAACCTGTGCGAACCAGGAGCTTAAAGGGGCTGTCTCTCCAAGTTGGGAGATTGATAGGAAAGCAGTTGGAAAGTCAAACCGGAGCACCAGGAGAGGGGCTCTTCGTTGAGTTTTAGAAACCTTTCGTATTCACAGTGTGTCCATTCTCTAGGATTCCCGTACATGTTATAGCTGTAGTAATATTCCCTTCAACCTGGAGAGCTGGGACCCATGGAATGGGTGCCATGCGTTATTGCTTTAAAGGGTCTGCATTTGCTCACCCAATCTCACCAATCCTCTCAGTCCCAAGTGTCCAGCCTTATGCCACATCCAGCTGTCATTGTAGATAGGGTCATTCCAGGTTGCATCAGAGACCCTGAAGGAATTGTAAAGAATTTCCCTGTTTCTTTGTTCTGTTTCTGAAATTCCTTTTTAGAGTGGGTTTGAGCTGATTCTCGCTGCCCTGTTTATGCCAGTCTAGACACACTTGATTCCCTTACGGCGACATATCAATACATAGGTTTTAAGATTCTTACTAGTCAGATCTATTCCTCTGCGGGAAATATGGGGTTTTGAGTCCCTTTCACTGAGGAAGGTGTAGGTCTTGTCTATTCCATAGTTGGTTTTTGGAACGGTACCTGTGCTTATATCAAACTCTGGTTTGATGCATCACCCCACCTCTCCTTCCCCCTTAAGCAGGCATAAGAGTGTTTTCTAAATGTGAGACTCTGTTCTCTTGCCTAACGCAGTTCATGTGTAGCCATGTTTACAGGATCTTCCTAAGTGATATCTTATGATAAGTTTCTTTTCCTGTGTGACTTCTTTCACTTAGAATCATCGTACCTGAATCCACTCATTTTGCTGCTACTGGTCTTATGACATTGATTTCGTGGCTGAGGGATATTCCATCGTACGTAAGTTCCACAATGTTTGGAACCATTTTTATATTTCCTGGGATATTTCAGGTGTACCCAGGTTGAGGTTCTTGTAAGCAGTGCAGCCCTCAATTTGGGGGTGGCTGTGTCTTATGGATTTTCAGTTTTCCCAAGGTATATTCCCTATACTGGAAGTGCCCTTGGCTCTGTAGCTCTGTTGTTTACTTGTTTTAGGGAACACAATGCACTCCTCCAGTGAGGCAGTTGGCAACTTACATCCCGCCCATCAGCATAACAAGGCTCCCTGTTCTCCAGGGCCTGTCTTGCCTTTCTGGTTTTTACACATTTTGTGGATGTCCCTTTTGACCGGTGGGAAGTGATACTTCTTTGTAGTGCAGATTTGCATTGCCCGCTTGCTTGCTTGGCCAAAAAGGGCGTATGCGTTTTCTCCTGAATATATTCAGGAGAAAACGCGTACGCCCTTTTTGGCCAAGTGCATCATTGTCGAAGTTGTGCCCCTCTTCCTGTGCTTTACAGGCGATTCCATCGTACCTCTTGAAATCTCTTTCCTGCTCTTCTGCCTCGCTTTCAAGTCCGCCTCGTTGCCTTCCCTCAACAGATTTTTGGACGATAGTGGGCCTTGATTACTCTGCCAGTTTGTGAATTGCTGTGCCCCTGAGCTCCATTTTTCAACTCGTTTTTTCTGAGCTGAACGCAAGGCCAAACTTTTGGTTCAGGACCTATACTGGTTCCCGGTGGGTGGCTGAGACTTTGGTTAATTCTTCTTCCTGCCGGGAAATTAGAGTGACATGTGCCCATCCAAATGCCTACCAGCTACTCTCTCATTGGTTCTCCCTCTTCCCTTTCATCCTCTGCCAAATTGGCAACCTGTGCGAACCAGGAGCTTAAAGGGGCTGTCTCTCCAAGTTGGGAGATTGATAGGAAAGCAGTTGGAAAGTCAAACCGGAGCACCAGGAGAGGGGCTCTTCGTTGAGTTTTAGAAACCTTTCGTATTCACAGTGTGTCCATTCTCTAGGTTTCCCGTACGTGTTATAGCTGTAGTAATATTCCCTTCAACCTGGAGAGCTGGGACCCATGGAATGGGTGCCATGCTTTCTTGCTTTAAAGGGTCTGCATTTGCTCACCCAATCTCACCAATCCTCTCAGTCCCAAGTGTCCAGCCTTATGCCACATCCAGCTGTCATTGTAGATAGGCTCATTCCAGGTTGCATCAGAGACCCTGAAGGAATTGTAAAGAATTTCCCTGTTTCTTTGTTCTGTTTTTGAAATTCCTTTTTAGAGTGGGTTTGAGCTGATTCTCGCTGCCCTGTTTATGCCAGTCTGGACACACTTAATTCCCTTACGGAGACATATCAATACATAGGTTTTAAGATTCTTACTAGTCAGATCTATTCCTCTGCGGGAAATATGGGGTTTTGAGTCCCTTTCACTGAGGAAGGTGTAGGTCTTGTCTATTCCATAGTTGGTTTTTGGAACGGTACCTGTGCTTATATCAAACTCTGGTTTGATGCATCACCCCACCTCTCCTTCCCCCTTAAGCAGGCATAAGAGTGTTTTCTAAATGTGAGACTCTGTTCTCTTGCCTAACTCAGTTCATGTGTAGCCATGTTTACAGGATCTTCCTAAGTGATATCTTATGATAAGTTTCTTTTCCTGTGTGACTTCTTTCACTTAGAATCATCGTACCTGAATCCACTCATTTTGCTGCTACTGGTCTTTTGACATGGATTTCGTGGCTGAGGGATATTCCATCGTACGTAAGTTCCACAATGTTTGGAACCATTTTTATATTTCCTGGGATATTTCAGGTGTACCCAGGTTGAGGTTCTTGTAAGCAGTGCAGCCCTCAATTTGGGGGTGGCTCTGTCTTATGGATTTTCAGTTTTCCCAAGGTATATTCCCTAGACTGGAAGTGCCCTTGGCTCTGTAGCTCTGTTGTTTACTTGTTTTAGGGAACACAATGCACTCCTCCAGTGAGGCAGTTGGCAACTTACATCCCGCCCATCAGCATAACAAGGCTCCCTGTTCTCTAGGGCCTGTCTTGCCTTTCTGGTTTTTACACATTTTGTGGATGTCCCTTTTGACCGGTGGGAAGTGATACTTCTTTGTAGTGCAGATTTGCATTGCCCGCTTGCTTGCTTGGCCAAAAAGGGCGTATGCGTTTTCTCCTGAATATATTCAGGAGAAAACGCGTATGCCCTTTTTGGCCAAGTGCATCATTGTCGAAGTTGTGCCCCTCTTCCTGTGCTTTACAGGCGATTCCAACGTACCTCTTGAAATCTCTTTCCTGCTCTTCTGCCTCGCTTTCAAGTCCGCCTCGTTGCCTTCCCTCAACAGATTTTTGGACGATAGTTGGCCTTGATTACTCTGCCAGTTTGTGAATTGCTGTGCCCCTGAGCTCCATTGTTCAACTCGTTTTTTGTGAGCTGAACGCAAGGCCAAACTTTCGGTTCAGGACCTATACTGGTTCCCGGTGGGTGGCTGAGACTTTTGTTAATTCTTCTTCCTGCCGGGAAATTAGAGTGACATGTGCCCATCCAAATGCCTAACAGCTACTCTCTCATTGGTTCTCCCTCTTCCCTTTCATCCTCTGCCAAATTGGCAACCTGTGCGAACCAGGAGCTTAAAGGGGCTGTCTCTCCAAGTTGGGAGATTGATAGGAAAGCAGTTGGAAAGTCAAACCGGAGCACCAGGAGAGGGACTCTTCGTTGAGTTTTAGAAACCTTTCGTATTCACAGTGTGTCCATTCTCTAGGTTTCCCGTACATGTTATAGCTGTAGTAATATTCCCTTCAACCTGGAGAGCTGGGACCCATGGAATGGGTGCCATGCGTTCTTGCTTTAAAGGGTCTGCATTTGCTCACCCAATCTCACCAATCCTCTCAGTCCCAAGTGTCCAGCCTTATGCCACATCCAGCTGTCATTGTAGATAGGGTCATTCCAGGTTGCATCAGAGACCCTGAAGGAATTGTAAAGAATTTCCCTGTTTCTTTGTTCTGTTTCTGAAATTCCTTTTTAGAGTGGGTTTGAGCTGATTCTCGCTGCCCTGTTTATGCCAGTCTAGACACACTTGATTCCCTTACGGAGACATATCAATACATAGGTTTTAAGATTCTTACTAGTCAGATCTATTCCTCTGCGGGAAATATGGGGTTTTGAGTCCCTTTCACTGAGGAAGGTGTAGGTCTTGTCTATTCCATAGTTGGTTTTTGGAACGGTACCTGTGCTTATATCAAACTCTGGTTTGATGCATCACCCCACCTCTCCTTCCCCCTTAAGCAGGCATAAGAGTGTTTTCTAAATGTGAGACTCTGTTCTCTTGCCTAACTCAGTTCATGTGTAGCCATGTTTACAGGATCTTCCTAAGTGATATCTTATGATAAGTTTCTTTTCCTGTGTGACTTCTTTCACTTAGAATCATCGTACCTGAATCCACTCATTTTGCTGCTACTGGTCTTATGACATGGATTTCGTGGCTGAGGGATATTCCATCGTACGTAAGTTCCACAATGTTTGGAACCATTTTTATATTTCCTGGGATATTTCAGGTGTACCCAGGTTGAGGTTCTTGTAAGCAGTGCAGCCCTCAATTTGGGGGTGGCTCTGTCTTATGGATTTTCAGTTTTCCCAAGGTATATTCCCTAGACTGGAAGTGCCCTTGGCTCTGTAGCTCTGTTGTTTACTTGTTTTAGGGAACACAATGCACTCCTCCAGTGAGGCAGTTGGCAACTTACATCCCGCCCATCAGCATAACAAGGCTCCCTGTTCTCCAGGGCCTGTCTTGCCTTTCTGGTTTTTACACATTTTGTGGATGTCCCTTTTGACCGGTGGGAAGTGATACTTCTTTGTAGTGCAGATTTGCATTGCCCGCTTGCTTGCTTGGCCAAAAAGGGCGTATGCGTTTTCTCCTGAATATATTCAGGAGAAAACACGTACGCCCTTTTTGGCCAAGTGCATCATTGTCGAAGTTGTGCCCCTCTTCCTGTGCTTTACAGGCGATTCCATCGTACCTCTTGAAATCTCTTTCCTGCTCTTCTGCCTCGCTTTCAAGTCCGCCTCGTTGCCTTCCCTCAACAGATTTTTGGACGATAGTTGGCCTTGATTACTCTGCCAGTTTGTGAATTGCTGTGCCCCTGAGCTCCATTGTTCAACTCGTTTTTTGTGAGCTGAACGCAAGGCCAAACTTTCGGTTCAGGACCTATACTGGTTCCCGGTGGGTGGCTGAGACTTTTGTTAATTCTTCTTCCTGCCGGGAAATTAGAGTGACATGTGCCCATCCAAATGCCTAACAGCTACTCTCTCATTGGTTCTCCCTCTTCCCTTTCATCCTCTGCCAAATTGGCAACCTGTGCGAACCAGGAGCTTAAAGGGGCTGTCTCTCCAAGTTGGGAGATTGATAGGAAAGCAGTTGGAAAGTCAAACCGGAGCACCAGGAGAGGGACACTTCGTTGAGTTTTAGAAACCTTTCGTATTCACAGTGTGTCCATTCTCTAGGTTTCCCGTACATGTTATAGCTGTAGTAATATTCCCTTCAACCTGGAGAGCTGGGACCCATGGAATGGGTGCCATGCGTTCTTGCTTTAAAGGGTCTGCATTTGCTCACCCAATCTCACCAATCCTCTCAGTCCCAAGTGTCCAGCCTTATGCCACATCCAGCTGTCATTGTAGATAGGGTCATTCCAGGTTGCATCAGAGACCCTGAAGGAATTGTAAAGAATTTCCCTGTTTCTTTGTTCTGTTTCTGAAATTCCTTTTTAGAGTGGGTTTGAGCTGATTCTCGCTGCCCTGTTTATGCCAGTCTAGACACACTTGATTCCCTTACGGAGACATATCAATACATAGGTTTTAAGATTCTTACTAGTCAGATCTATTCCTCTGCGGGAAATATGGGGTTTTGAGTCCCTTTCACTGAGGAAGGTGTAGGTCTTGTCTATTCCATAGTTGGTTTTTGGAACGGTACCTGTGCTTATATCAAACTCTGGTTTGATGCATCACCCCACCTCTCCTTCCCCCTTAAGCAGGCATAAGAGTGTTTTCTAAATGTGAGACTCTGTTCTCTTGCCTAACTCAGTTCATGTGTAGCCATGTTTACAGGATCTTCCTAAGTGATATCTTATGATAAGTTTCTTTTCCTGTGTGACTTCTTTCACTTAGAATCATCGTACCTGAATCCACTCATTTTGCTGCTACTGGTCTTATGACATGGATTTCGTGGCTGAGGGATATTCCATCGTACGTAAGTTCCACAATGTTTGGAACCATTTTTATATTTCCTGGGATATTTCAGGTGTACCCAGGTTGAGGTTCTTGTAAGCAGTGCAGCCCTCAATTTGGGGGTGGCTCTGTCTTATGGATTTTCAGTTTTCCCAAGGTATATTCCCTAGACTGGAAGTGCCCTTGGCTCTGTAGCTCTGTTGTTTACTTGTTTTAGGGAACACAATGCACTCCTCCAGTGAGGCAGTTGGCAACTTACATCCCGCCCATCAGCATAACAAGGCTCCCTGTTCTCCAGGGCCTGTCTTGCCTTTCTGGTTTTTACACATTTTGTGGATGTCCCTTTTGACCGGTGGGAAGTGATACTTCTTTGTAGTGCAGATTTGCATTGCCCGCTTGCTTGCTTGGCCAAAAAGGGCGTATGCGTTTTCTCCTGAATATATTCAGGAGAAAACGCGTACGCCCTTTTTGGCCAAGTGCATCATTGTCGAAGTTGTGCCCCTCTTCCTGTGCTTTACAGGCGATTCCAACGTACCTCTTGAAATCTCTTTCCTGCTCTTCTGCCTCGCTTTCAAGTCCGCCTCGTTGCCTTCCCTCAACAGATTTTTGGACGATAGTGGGCCTTGATTACTCTGCCAGTTTGTGAATTGCTGTGCCCCTGAGCTCCATTTTTCAACTCGTTTTTTCTGAGCTGAACGCAAGTCCAAACTTTTGGTTCAGGACCTATACTGGTTCCCGGTGGGTGGCTGAGACTTTGGTTAATTCTTCTTCCTGCCGGGAAATTAGAGTGACATGTGCCCATCCAAATGCCTAACAGCTACTCTCTCATTGGTTCTCCCTCTTCCCTTTCATCCTCTGCCAAATTGGCAACCTGTGCGAACCAGGAGCTTAAAGGGGCTGTCTCTCCAAGTTGGGAGATTGATAGGAAAGCAGTTGGAAAGTCAAACCGGAGCACCAGGAGAGGGGCTCTTCGTTGAGTTTTAGAAACCTTTCGTATTCACAGTGTGTCCATTCTCTAGGTTTCCCGTACATGTTATAGCTGTAGTAATATTCCCTTCAACCTGGAGAGCTGCGACCCATGGAATGGGTGCCATGCGTTATTGCTTTAAAGGGTCTGCATTTGCTCACCCAATCTCACCAATCCTCTCAGTCCCAAGTGTCCAGCCTTATGCCACATCCAGCTGTCATTGTAGATAGGGTCATTCCAGGTTGCATCAGAGACCCTGAAGGAATTGTAAAGAATTTCCCTGTTTCTTTGTTCTGTTTCTGAAATTCCTTTTTAGAGTGGGTTTGAGCTGATTCTCGCTGCCCTGTTTATGCCAGTCTAGACACACTTGATTCCCTTACGGAGACATATCAATACATAGGTTTTAAGATTCTTACTAGTCAGATCTATTCCTCTGCGGGAAATATGGGGTTTTGAGTCCCTTTCACTGAGGAAGGTGTAGGTCTTGTCTATTCCATAGTTGGTTTTTGGAACGGTACCTGTGCTTATATCAAACTCTGGTTTGATGCATCACCCCACCTCTCCTTCCCCCTTAAGCAGGCATAAGAGTGTTTTCTAAATGTGAGACTCTGTTCTCTTGCCTAACTCAGTTCATGTGTAGCCATGTTTACAGGATCTTCCTAAGTGATATCTTATGATAAGTTTCTTTTCCTGTGTGACTTCTTTCACTTAGAATCATCGTACCTGAATCCACTCATTTTGCTGCTACTGGTCTTATGACATGGATTTCGTGGCTGAGGGATATTCCATCGTACGTAAGTTCCACAATGTTTGGAACCATTTTTATATTTCCTGGGATATTTCAGGTGTACCCAGGTTGAGGTTCTTGTAAGCAGTGCAGCCCTCAATTTGGGGGTGGCTCTGTCTTATGGATTTTCAGTTTTCCCAAGGTATATTCCCTAGACTGGAAGTGCCCTTGGCTCAGTAGCTCTGTTGTTTACTTGTTTTAGGGAACACAATGCACTCCTCCAGTGAGGCAGTTGGCAACTTACATCCCGCCCATCAGCATAACAAGGCTCCCTGTTCTCCAGGGCCTGTCTTGCCTTTCTGGTTTTTACACATTTTGTGGATGTCCCTTTTGACCGGTGGGAAGTGATACTTCTTTGTAGTGCAGATTTGCATTGCCCGCTTGCTTGCTTGGCCAAAAAGGGCGTATGCGTTTTCTCCTGAATATATTCAGGAGAAAACGCGTACGCCCTTTTTGGCCAAGAGCATCATTGTCGAAGTTGTGCCCCTCTTCCTGTGCTTTACAGGCGATTCCAACATACCTCTTGAAATCTCTTTCCTGCTCTTCTGCCTCGCTTTCAAGTCCGCCTCGTTGCCTTCCCTCAACAGATTTTTGGACGATAGTTGGCCTTGATTACTCTGCCAGTTTGTGAATTGCTGTGCCCCTGAGCTCCATTTTTCAACTCGTTTTTTGTGAGCTGAACGCAAGTCCAAACTTTTGGTTCAGGACCTCTACTGGTTCCCGGTGGGTGGCTGAGACTTTGGTTAATTCTTCTTCCTGCCGGGAAATTAGAGTGACATGTGCCCATCCAAATGCCTAACAGCTACTCTCTCATTGGTTCTCCCTCTTCCCTTTCATCCTCTGCCAAATTGGCAACCTGTGCGAACCAGGAGCTTAAAGGGGCTGTCTCTCCAAGTTGGGAGATTGATAGGAAAGCAGTTGGAAAGTCAAACCGGAGCACCAGGAGAGGGACTCTTCGTTGAGTTTTAGAAACCTTTCGTATTCACAGTGTGTCCATTCTCTAGGTTTCCCGTACATGTTATAGCTGTAGTAATATTCCCTTCAACCTGGAGAGCTGGGACCCATGGAATGGGTGCCATGCGTTATTGCTTTAAAGGGTCTGCATTTGCTCACCCAATCTCACCAATCCTCTCAGTCCCAAGTGTCCAGCCTTATGCCACATCCAGCTGTCATTGTAGATAGGCTCATTCCAGGTTGCATCAGAGACCCTGAAGGAATTGTAAAGAATTTCCCTGTTTCTTTGTTCTGTTTCTGAAATTCCTTTTCAGAGTGGGTTTGAGCTGATTCTCGCTGCCCTGTTTATGCCAGTCTAGACACACTTGATTCCCTTACGGAGACATATCAATACATAGGTTTTAAGATTCTTACTAGTCAGATCTATTCCTCTGCGGGAAATATGGGGTTTTGAGTCCCTTTCACTGAGGAAGGTGTAGGTCTTGTCTATTCCATAGTTGGTTTTTGGAACGGTACCTGTGCTTATATCAAACTCTGGTTTGATGCATCACCCCACCTCTCCTTCCCCCTTAAGCAGGCATAAGAGTGTTTTCTAAATGTGAGACTCTGTTCTCTTGCCTAACTCAGTTCATGTGTAGCCATGTTTACAGGATCTTCCTAAGTGATATCTTATGATAAGTTTCTTTTCCTGTGTGACTTCTTTCACTTAGAATCATCGTACCTGAATCCACTCATTTTGCTGCTACTGGTCTTATGACATGGATTCCGTGGCTGAGGGATATTCCATCGTACGTAAGTTCCACAATGTTTGGAACCATTTTTATATTTCCTGGGATATTTCAGGTGTACCCAGGTTGAGGTTCTTGTAAGCAGTGCAGCCCTCAATTTGGGGGTGGCTCTGTCTTATGGATTTTCAGTTTTCCCAAGGTATATTCCCTAGACTGGAAGTGCCCTTGGCTCTGTAGCTCTGTTGTTTACTTGTTTTAGGGAACACAATGCACTCCTCCAGTGAGGCAGTTGGCAACTTACATCCCGCCCATCAGCATAACAAGGCTCCCTGTTCTCCAGGGCCTGTCTTGCCTTTCTGGTTTTTACACATTTTGTGGATGTCCCTTTTGACCGGTGGGAAGTGATAATTCTTTGTAGTGCAGATTTGCATTGCCCGCTTGCTTGCTTGGCCAAAAAGGGCGTATGCGTTTTCTCCTGAATATATTCAGGAGAAAACGCATACGCCCTTTTTGGCCAAGTGCATCATTGTCGAAGTTGTGCCCCTCTTCCTGTGCTTTACAGGCGATTCCATCGTACCTCTTGAAATCTCTTTCCTGCTCTTCTGCCTCGCTTTCAAGTCCGTCTCGTTGCCTTCCCTCAACAGATTTTTGGACGATAGTGGGCCTTGATTACTGTGCCAGTTTGTGAATTGCTGTGCCCCTGAGCTCCATTTTTCAACTCGTTTTTTGTGAGCTGAACGCAAGTCCAAACTTTTGGTTCAGGACCTATACTGGTTCCCGGTGGGTGGCTGAGACTTTGGTTAATTCTTCTTCCTGCCGGGAAATTAGAGTGACATGTGCCCATCCAAATGCCTAACAGCTACTCTCTCATTGGTTCTCCCTCTTCCCTTTCATCCTCTGCCAAATTGGCAACCTGTGCGAACCAGGAGCTTAAAGGGGCTGTCTCTCCAAGTTGGGAGATTGATAGGAAAGCAGTTGGAAAGTCAAACCGGAGCACCAGGAGAGGGACTCTTCGTTGAGTTTTAGAAACCTTTCGTATTCACAGTGTGTCCATTCTCTAGGTTTCCCGTACATGTTATAGCTGTAGTAATATTCCCTTCAACCTGGAGAGCTGGGACCCATGGAATGGGTGCCATGCGTTATTGTTTTAAAGGGTCTGCATTTGCTCACCCAATCTCACCAATCCTCTCAGTCCCAAGTGTCCAGCCTTATGCCACATCCAGCTGTCATTGTAGATAGGGTCATTCCAGGTTGCATCAGAGACCCTGAAGGAATTGTAAAGAATTTCCCTGTTTCTTTGTTCTGTTTTTGAAATTCCTTTTTAGAGTGGGTTTGAGCTGATTCTCGCTGCCCTGTTTATGCCAGTCTAGACACACTTGATTCCCTTACGGAGACATATCAATACATAGGTTTTAAGATTCTTACTAGTCAGATCTATTCCTCTGCGGGAAATATGGGGTTTTGAGTCCCTTTCACTGAGGAAGGTGTAGGTCTTGTCTATTCCATAGTTGGTTTTTGGAACGGTACCTGTGCTTATATCAAACTCTGGTTTGATGCATCACCCCACCTCTCCTTCCCCCTTAAGCAGGCATAAGAGTGTTTTCTAAATGTGAGACTCTGTTCTCTTGCCTAACTCAGTTCATGTGTAGCCATGTTTACAGGATCTTCCTAAGTGATATCTTATGATAAGTTTCTTTTCCTGTGTGACTTCTTTCACTTAGAATCATCGTACCTGAATCCACTCATTTTGCTGCTACTGGTCTTATGACATGGATTCCGTGGCTGAGGGATATTCCATCGTACGTAAGTTCCACAATGTTTGGAACCATTTTTATATTTCCTGGGATATTTCAGGTGTACCCTGGTTGAGGTTCTTGTAAGCAGTGCAGCCCTCAATTTGGGGGTGGCTCTGTCTTATGGATTTTCAGTTTTCCCAAGGTATATTCCCTAGACTGGAAGTGCCCTTGGCTCAGTAGCTCTGTTGTTTACTTGTTTTAGGGAACACAATGCACTCCTCCAGTGAGGCAGTTGGCAACTTACATCCCGCCCATCAGCATAACAAGGCTCCCTGTTCTCCAGGGCCTGTCTTGCCTTTCTGGTTTTTACACATTTTGTGGATGTCCCTTTTGACCGGTGGGAAGTGATACTTCTTTGTAGTGCAGATTTGCATTGCCCGCTTGCTTGCTTGGCCAAAAAGGGCGTATGCGTTTTCTCCTGAATATATTCAGGAGAAAACGCGTACGCCCTTTTTTGCCAGGTTCATCATTGTCGAAGTTGTGCCCCTCTTCCTGTGCTTTACAGGCGATTCCAACGTACCTCTTGAAATCTCTTTCCTGCTATTCTGCCTCGCTTTCAAGTCCGCCTCGTTGCCTTCCCTCAACAGATTTTTGGACGATAGTGGGCCTTGATTACTCTGCCAGTTTGTGAATTGCTGTGCCCCTGAGCTCCATTTTTCAACTCGTTTTTTGTGAGCTGAACGCAAGTCCAACTTTTGGTTCAGGACCTATACTGGTTCCCGTTGGGTGGCTGAGACTTTGGTTAATTCTTCTTCCTGCCGGGAAATTAGAGTGACATGTGCCCATCCAAATGCCTAACAGCTACTCTCTCATTGGTTCTCCCTCTTCCCTTTCATCCTCTGCCAAATTGGCAACCTGTGCGAACCAGGAGCTTAAAGGGGCTGTCTCTCCAAGTTGGGAGATTGATAGGAAAGCAGTTGTAAAGTCAAACCGGAGCACCAGGAGAGGGACTCTTCGTTGAGTTTTAGAAACCTTTCGTATTCACAGTGTGTCCATTCTCTAGGTTTCCCGTACAAGTAATAACTGTAGTAATATTCCCTTCAACCTGGAGAGCTGGGACCCATGGAATGGGTGCCATGCGTTATTGCTTTAAAGGGTCTGCATTTGCTCACCCAATCTCACCAATCCTCTCAGTCCCAAGTGTCCAGCCTTATGCCACATCCAGCTGTCATTGTAGATAGGGTCATTCCAGGTTGCATCAGAGACCCTGAAGGAATTGTAAAGAATTTCCCTGTTTCTTTGTTCTGTTTTTGAAATTCCTTTTTAGAGTGGGTTTGAGCTGATTCTCGCTGCCCTGTTTATGCCAGTCTAGACACACTTGATTCCCTTACGGAGACATATCAATACATAGGTTTTAAGATTCTTACTAGTCAGATCTATTCCTCTGCGGGAAATATGGGGTTTTGAGTCCCTTTCACTGAGGAAGGTGTAGGTCTTGTCTATTCCATAGTTGGTTTTTGGAACCATATCTGTGCTTATATCAAACACTGGTTTGATGCATCACCCCACCTCTCCTTCCCCCTTAAGCAGGCATAAGAGTGTTTTCTAAATGTGAGACTCTGTTCTCTTGCCTAACTCAGTTCATGTGTAGCCATGTTTACAGGATCTTCCTAAGTGATATCTTATGATAAGTTTCTTTTCCTGTGTGACTTCTTTCACTTAGAATCATCGTACCTGAATCCACTCATTTTGCTGCTACTGGTCTTATGACATTGATTTCGTGGCTGAGGGATATTCCATCGTACGTAAGTTCCACAATGTTTGGAACCATTTTTATATTTCCTGGGATATTTCAGGTGTACCCCGGTTGAGGTTCTTGTAAGCAGTGCAGCCCTCAATTTGGGGGTGGCTCTGTCTATGGATTTTCAGTTTTCCCAAGGTATATTCCCTAGACTGGAAGTGCCCTTGGCTCTGTAGCTCTGTTGTTTACTTGTTTTAGGGAACACAATGCACTCCTCCAGTGAGGCAGTTGGCAACTTACATCCCGCCCATCAGCATAACAAGGCTCCCTGTTCTCCAGGGACTGTCTTGCCTTTCTGGTTTTTACACATTTTGTGGATGTCCCTTTTGACCGGTGGGAAGTGATACTTCTTTGTAGTGCAGATTTGCATTGCCCGCTTGCTTGCTTGGCCAAAAAGGGCGTATGCGTTTTCTCCTGAATATATTCAGGAGAAAACGCGTACACCCTTTTTGGCCAAGTGCATCATTGTCGAAGTTGTGCCCCTCTTCCTGTGCTTTACAGGCGATTCCAACGTACCTCTTGAAATCTCTTTCCTGCTCTTCTGCCTCGCTTTCAAGTCCGCCTCGTTGCCTTCCCTCAACAGATTTTTGGACGATAGTTGGCCTTGATTACTCTGCCAGTTTGTGAATTGCTGTGCCCCTGAGCTCCATTTTTCAACTCGTTTTTTGAGAGCTGAACGCAAGGCCAAACTTTTGGTTCAGGACCTATACTGCTTCCCGTTGGGTGGCTGAGACTTTGGTTAATTCTTCTTCCTGCCGGGAAATTAGAGTGACATGTGCCCATCCAAATGCCTAACAGCTACTCTCTCATTGGTTCTCCCTCTTCCCTTTCATCCTCTGCCAAATTGGCAACCTGTGCGAACCAGGAGCTTAAAGGGGCTGTCTCTCCAAGTTGGGAGATTGATAGGAAAGCAGTTGGAAAGTCAAACCGGAGCACCAGGAGAGGGGCTCTTCGTTGAGTTTTAGAAACCTTTCGTATTCACAGTGTGTCCATTCTCTAGGTTTCCCGTACATGTTATAGCTGTAGTAATATTCCCTTCAACCTGGAGAGCTGGGACCCATGGAATGGGTGCCATGCGTTATTGCTTTAAAGGGTCTGCATTTGCTCACCCAATCTCACCAATCCTCTCAGTCCCAAGTGTCCAGCCTTATGCCACATCCAGCTGTCATTGTAGATAGGGTCATTCCAGGTTGCATCAGAGACCCTGAAGGAATTGTAAAGAATTTCCCTGTTTCTTTGTTCTGTTTCTGAAATTCCTTTTTAGAGTGGGTTTGAGCTGATTCTCGCTGCCCTGTTTATGCCAGTCTAGACACACTTGATTCCCTTACGGAGACATATCAATACATAGGTTTTAAGATTCTTACTAGTCAGATCTATTCCTCTGTGGGAAATATGGGGTTTTGAGTCCCTTTCACTGAGGAAGGTGTAGGTCTTGTCTATTCCATAGTTGGTTTTTGGAACGGTACCTGTGCTTATATCAAACTCTGGTTTGATGCATCACCCCACCTCTCCTTCCCCCTTAAGCAGGCATAAGAGTGTTTTCTAAATGTGAGACTCTGTTCTCTTGCCTAACTCAGTTCATGTGTAGCCATGTTTACAGGATCTTCCTAAGTGATATCTTATGATAAGTTTCTTTTCCTGTGTGACTTCTTTCACTTAGAATCATCGTACCTGAATCCACTCATTTTGCTGCTACTGGTCTTATGACATGGATTTCGTGGCTGAGGGATATTCCATCGTACGTAAGTTCCACAATGTTTGGAACCATTTTTATATTTCCTGGGATATTTCAGGTGTACCCAGGTTGAGGTTCTTGTAAGCAGTGCAGCCCTCAATTTGGGGGTGGCTCTGTCTTATGGATTTTCAGTTTTCCCAAGGTATATTCCCTAGACTGGACGTGCCCTTGGCTCTGTAGCTCTGTTGTTTACTTGTTTTAGGGAACACAATGCACTCCTCCAGTGAGGCAGTTGGCAACTTACATCCCGCCCATCAGCATAACAAGGCTCCCTGTTCTCCAGGGCCTGCCTTGCCTTTCTGGTTTTTACACATTTTGTGGATGTCCCTTTTGACCGGTGGGAAGTGATACTTCTTTGCAGTGCAGATTTGCATTGCCCGCTTGCTTGCTTGGCCAAAAAGGGCGTATGCGTTTTCTCCTGAATATATTCAGGAGAAAACGTGTATGCCCTTTTTGGCCAAGTGCATCATTGTCGAAGTTGTGCCCCTCTTCCTCTGCTTTACAGGCGATTCCATCGTACCTCTTGAAATCTCTTTCCTGCTCTTCTGCCTCGCTTTCAAGTCCGCCTCGTTGCCTTCCCTCAACAGATTTTTGGACGATAGTTGGCCTTGATTACTCTGCCAGTTTGTGAATTGCTGTGCCCCTGAGCTCCATTTTTCAACTCGTTTTCTGTGAGCTGAACGCAAGGCCAAACTTTTGGTTCAGGACCCATACTGGTTCCCGGTGGGTGGCTGAGACTTTGGTTAATTCTTCTTCCTGCCGGGAAATTAGAGTGACATGTGCCCATCCAAATGCCTAACAGCTACTCTGTCATTGGTTCTCCCTCTTCCCTTTCATCCTCTGCCAAATTGGCAACCTGTGCGAACCAGGAGCTTAAAGGGGCTGTCTCTCCAAGTTGGGAGATTGATAGGAAAGCAGTTGGAAAGTCAAACCGGAGCACCAGGAGAGGGACTCTTCGTTGAGTTTTAGAAACCTTTCGTATTCACAGTGTGTCCATTCTCTAGGTTTCCCGTACATGTTATAGCTGTAGTAATATTCCCTTCAACCTGGAGAGCTGGGACCCATGGAATGGGTGCCATGCGTTATTGCTTTAAAGGGTCTGCATTTGCTCACCCAATCTCACCAATCCTCTCAGTCCCAAGTGTCCAGCCTTATGCCACATCCAGCTGTCATTGTAGATAGGGTCATTCCAGGTTGCATCAGAGACCCTGAAGGAATTGTAAAGAATTTCCCTGTTTCTTTGTTCTGTTTTTGAAATTCCTTTTTAGAGTGGGTTTGAGCTGATTCTCGCTGCCCTGTTTATGCCAGTCTAGACACACTTGATTCCCTTACGGAGACATATCAATACATAGGTTTTAAGATTCTTACTAGTCAGATCTATTCCTCTGCGGGAAATATGGGGTTTTGAGTCCCTTTCACTGAGGAAGGTGTAGGTCTTGTCTATTCCATAGTTGGTTTTTGGAACGGTACCTGTGCTTATATCAAACTCTGGTTTGATGCATCACCCCACCTCTCCTTCCCCCTTAAGCAGGCATAAGAGTGTTTTCTAAATGTGAGACTCTGTTCTCTTGCCTAACTCAGTTCATGTGTAGCCATGTTTACAGGATCTTCCTAAGTGATATCTTATGATATGTTTCTTTTCCTGTGTGACTTCTTTCACTTAGAATCATCGTACCTGAATCCACTCATTTTGCTGCTACTGGTCTTATGACATGGATTCCGTGGCTGAGGGATATTCCATCGTACGTAAGTTCCACAATGTTTGGAACCATTTTTATATTTCCTGGGATATTTCAGGTGTACCCAGGTTGAGGTTCTTGTAAGCAGTGCAGCCCTCAATTTGGGGGTGGCTCTGTCTTATGGATTTTCAGTTTTCCCAAGGTATATTCCCTAGACTGGAAGTGCCCTTGGCTCAGTAGCTCTGTTGTTTACTTGTTTTAGGGAACACAATGCACTCCTCCAGTGAGGCAGTTGGCAACTTACATCCCGCCCATCAGCATAACAAGGCTCCCTGTTCTCCAGGGCCTGCCTTGCCTTTCTGGTTTTTACACATTTGGTGGATATCCCTTTTGACCGGTGGGAAGTGATACTTCTTTGTAGTGCAGATTTGCATTGCCCGCTTGCTTGCTTGGCCAAAAAGGGCGTATGCGTTTTCTCCTGAATATATTCAGGAGAAAACGCGTACGCCCTTTTTGGCCAAGTGCATCATTGTCGAAGTTGTGCCCCTCTTCCTGTGCTTTACAGGCGATTCCAACGTACCTCTTGAAATCTCTTTCCTGCTCTTCTGCCTCGCTTTCAAGTCCGCCTCGTTGCCTTCCCTCAACAGATTTTTGGACGATAGTGGGCCTTGATTACTCTGCCAGTTTGTGAATTGCTGTGCCCCTGAGCTCCATTTTTCAACTCGTTTTTTGTGAGCTGAACGCAAGGCCAAACTTTTGGTTCAGGACCTGTACTGGTTCCCGGTGGGTGGCTGAGACTTTGGTTAATTCTTCTTCCTGCCGGGAAATTAGAGTGACATGTGCCCATCCAAATGCCTAACAGCTACTCTCTCATTGGTTCTCCCTCTTCCCTTTCATCCTCTGCCAAATTGGCAACCTGTGCGAACCAGGAGCTTAAAGGGGCTGTCTCTCCAAGTTGGGAGATTGATAGGAAAGCAGTTGGAAAGTCAAACCGGAGCACCAGGAGAGGGACTCTTCGTTGAGTTTTAGAAACCTTTCATATTCACAGTGTGTCCATTCTCTAGGTTTCCCGTACATGTTATAGCTGTAGTAATATTCCCTTCAACCTGGAGAGCTGGGACCCATGGAATGGGTGCCATGCGTTATTGCTTTAAAGGGTCTGCATTTGCTCACCCAATCTCACCAATCCTCTCAGTCCCAAGTGTCCAGCCTTATGCCACATCCAGCTGTCATTGTAGATAGGGTCATTCCAGGTTGCATCAGAGACCCTGAAGGAATTGTAAAGAATTTCCCTGTTTCTTTGTTCTGTTTTTGAAATTCCTTTTTAGAGTGGGTTTGAGCTGATTCTCGCTGCCCTGTTTATGCCAGTCTAGACACACTTGATTCCCTTACGGAGACATATCAATACATAGGTTTTAAGATTCTTACTAGTCAGATCTATTCCTCTGCGGGAAATATGGGGTTTTGAGTCCCTTTCACTGAGGAAGGTGTAGGTCTTGTCTATTCCATAGTTGGTTTTTGGAACGGTACCTGTGCTTATATCAAACTCTGGTTTGATGCATCACCCCACCTCTCCTTCCCCCTTAAGCAGGCATAAGAGTGTTTTCTAAATGTGAGACTCTGTTCTCTTGCCTAACTCAGTTCATGTGTAGCCATGTTTACAGGATCTTCCTAAGTGATATCTTATGATAAGTTTCTTTTCCTGTGTGACTTCTTTCACTTAGAATCATCGTACCTGAATCCACTCATTTTGCTGCTACTGGTCTTATGACATGGATTCCGTGGCTGAGGGATATTCCATCGTACGTAAGTTCCACAATGTTTGGAACCATTTTTATATTTCCTGGGATATTTCAGGTGTACCCAGGTTGAGGTTCTTGTAAGCAGTGCAGCCCTCAATTTGGGGGTGGCTCTGTCTTATGGATTTTCAGTTTTCCCAAGGTATATTCCCTAGACTGGAAGTGCCCTTGGCTCAGTAGCTCTGTTGTTTACTTGTTTTAGGGAACACAATGCACTCCTCCAGTGAGGCAGTTGGCAACTTACATCCCGCCCATCAGCATAACAAGGCTCCCTGTTCTCCAGGGCCTGTCTTGCCTTTCTGGTTTTTACACATTTTGTGGATGTCCCTTTTGACCGGTGGGAAGTGATACTTCTTTGTAGTGCAGATTTGCATTGCCCGCTTGCTTGCTTGGCCAAAAAGGGCGTATGCGTTTTCTCCTGAATATATTCAGGAGAAAACGCGTACGCACTTTTTTGCCAGGTGCATCATTGTCGAAGTTGTGCACCTCTTCCTGTGCTTTACAGGCGATTCCAACGTACCTCTTGAAATCTCTTTCCTGCTATTCTGCCTCGCTTTCAAGTCCGCCTCGTTGCCTTCCCTCAACAGATTTTTGGACGATAGTTGGCCTTGATTACTCTGCCAGTTTGTGAATTGCTGTGCCCCTGAGCTCCATTTTTCAACTCGTTTTTTGTGAGCTGAACGCAAGTCCAAACTTTTGGTTCAGGACCTATACTGGTTCCCGTTGGGTGGCTGAGACTTTGGTTAATTCTTCTTCCTGCCGGGAAATTAGAGTGACATGTGCCCATCCAAATGCCTAACAGCTACTCTCTCATTGGTTCTCCCTCTTCCCTTTCATCCTCTGCCAAATTGGCAACCTGTGCGAACCAGGAGCTTAAAGGGGCTGTCTCTCCAAGTTGGGAGATTGATAGGAAAGCAGTTGTAAAGTCAAACCGGAGCACCAGGTGAGGGACTCTTCGTTGAGTTTTAGAAACCTTTCGTATTCACAGTGTGTCCATTCTCTAGGTTTCCCGTACAAGTAATAGCTGTAGTAATATTCCCTTCAACCTGGAGAGCTGGGACCCATGGAATGGGTGCCATGCGTTATTGCTTTAAAGGGTCTGCATTTGCTCACCCAATCTCACCAATCCTCTCAGTCCCAAGTGTCCAGCCTTATGCCACATCCAGCTGTCATTGTAGATAGGGTCATTCCAGGTTGCATCAGAGACCCTGAAGGAATTGTAAAGAATTTCCCTGTTTCTTTGTTCTGTTTTTGAAATTCCTTTTTAGAGTGGGTTTGAGCTGATTCTCGCTGCCCTGTTTATGCCAGTCTAGACACACTTGATTCCCTTACGGAGACATATCAATACATAGGTTTTAAGATTCTTACTAGTCAGATCTATTCCTCTGCGGGAAATATGGGGTTTTGAGTCCCTTTCACTGAGGAAGGTGTAGGTCTTGTCTATTCCATAGTTGGTTTTTGGAACGGTACCTGTGCTTATATCAAACTCTGGTTTGATGCATCACCCCACCTCTCCTTCCCCCTTAAGCAGGCATAAGAGTGTTTTCTAAATGTGAGACTCTGTTCTCTTGCCTAACTCAGTTCATGTGTAGCCATGTTTACAGGATCTTCCTAAGTGATATCTTATGATAAGTTTCTTTTCCTGTGTGACTTCTTTCACTTAGAATCATCGTACCTGAATCCACTCATTTTGCTGCTACTGGTCTTATGACATGGATTTCGTGGCTGAGGGATATTCCATCGTACGTAAGTTCCACAATGTTTGGAACCATTTTTATATTTCCTGGGATATTTCAGGTGTACCCAGGTTGAGGTTCTTGTAAGCAGTGCAGCCCTCAATTTGGGGGTGGCTCTGTCTTATGGATTTTCAGTTTTCCCAAGGTATATTCCCTAGACTGGAAGTGCCCTTGGCTCAGTAGCTCTGTTGTTTACTTGTTTTAGGGAACACAATGCACTCCTCCAGTGAGGCAGTTGGCAACTTACATCCCGCCCATCAGCATAACAAGGCTCCCTGTTCTCCAGGGCCTGTCTTGCCTTTCTGGTTTTTACACATTTTGTGGATGTCCCTTTTGACCGGTGGGAAGTGATACTTCTTTGTAGTGCAGATTTGCATTGCCCGCTTGCTTGCTTGGCCAAAAAGGGCGTATGCGTTTTCTCCTGAATATATTCAGGAGAAAACGCGTACGCCCTTTTTGGCCAAGTGCATCATTGTCGAAGTTGTGCCCCTCTTCCTGTGCTTTACAGGCGATTCCAACGTACCTCTTGAAATCTCTTTCCTGCTATTCTGCCTCGCTTTCAAGTCTGCCTCGTTGCCTTCCCTCAACAGATTTTTGGACGATAGTTGGCCTTGATTACTCTGCCAGTTTGTGAATTGCTGTGCCCCTGAGCTCCATTTTTCAACTCGTTTCTTGTGAGCTGAATGCAAGTCCAAACTTTTGGTTCAGGACCTATACTGGTTCCCGGTGGGTGGCTGAGACTTTGGTTAATTCTTCTTCCTGCCGGGAAATTAGAGTGACATGTGCCCATCCAAATGCCTAACAGCTAATCTCTCATTGGTTCTCCCTCTTCCCTTTCATCCTCTGCCAAATTGGCAACCTGTGCGAACCAGGAGCTTAAAGGGGCTGTCTCTCCAAGTTGCGAGATTGATAGGAAAGCAGTTGGAAAGTCAAACCGGAGCACCAGGAGAGGGACTCTTCGTTGAGTTTTAGAAACCTTTCGTATTCACAGTGTGTCCATTCTCTAGGTTTCCCGTACATGTTATAGCTGTAGTAATATTCCCTTCAACCTGGAGAGCTGGGACCCATGGAATGGGTGCCATGCGTTATTGCTTTAAAGGGTCTGCATTTGCTCACCCAATCTCACCAATCCTCTCAGTCCCAAGTGTCCAGCCTTATGCCACATCCAGCTGTCATTGTAGATAGGGTCATTCCAGGTTGCATCAGAGACCCTGAAGGAATTGTAAAGAATTTCCCTGTTTCTTTGTTCTGTTTCTGAAATTCCTTTTTAGAGTGGGTTTTAGCTGATTCTCGCTGCCCTGTTTATGCCAGTCTAGACACACTTGATTCCCTTACGGAGACATATCAATACATAGGTTTTAAGATTCTTACTAGTCAGATCTATTCCTCTGCGGGAAATATGGGGTTTTGAGTCCCTTTCACTGAGGAAGGTGTAGGTCTTGTCTATTCCATAGTTGGTTTTTGGAACGGTACCTGTGCTTATATCAAACTCTGGTTTGATGCATCACCCCACCTCTCCTTCCCCCTTAAGCAGGCATAAGAGTGTTTTCTAAATGTGAGACTCTGTTCTCTTGCCTAACTCAGTTCATGTGTAGCCATGTTTACAGGATCTTCCTAAGTGATATCTTATGATAAGTTTGTTTTCCTGTGTGACTTCTTTCACTTAGAATCATCGTACCTGAATCCACTCATTTTGCTGCTACTGGTCTTATGACATGGATTCCGTGGCTGAGGGATATTCCATCGTACATAAGTTCCACAATGTTTGGAACCATTTTTATATTTCCTGGGATATTTCAGGTGTACCCAGGTTGAGGTTCTTGTAAGCAGTGCAGCCCTCAATTTGGGGGTGGCTCTGTCTTATGGATTTTCAGTTTTCCCAAGGTATATTCCCTAGACTGGAAGTGCCCTTGGCTCAGTAGCTCTGTTGTTTACTTGTTTTAGGGAACACAATGCACTCCTCCAGTGAGGCAGTTGGCAACTTACATCCCGCCCATCAGCATAACAAGGCACCCTGTTCTCCAGGGCCTGTCTTGCCTTTCTGGTTTTTACACATTTTGTGGATGTCCCTTTTGACCGGTGGGAAGTGATACTTCTTTGTAGTGCAGATTTGCATTGCCCGCTTGCTTGCTTGGCCAAAAAGGGCGTATGCGTTTTCTCCTGAATATATTCAGTTGAAAACGCGTACGCCCTTTTTGGCCAAGTGCATCATTGTCGAAGTTGTGCCCCTCTTCCTCTGCTTTACAGGCGATTCCATCGTACCTCTTGAAATCTCTTTCCTGCTCTTCTGCCTCGCTTTCAAGTCCGCCTCGTTGCCTTCCCTCAACAGATTTTTGGACGATAGTTGGCCTTGATTACTCTGCCAGTTTGTGAATTGCTGTGCCCCTGAGCTCCATTTTTCAACTCGTTTTTTGTGAGCTGAACGCAAGTCCAAACTTTTGGTTCAGGACCTATACTGGTTCCCGGTGGGTGGCTGAGACTTTGGTTAATTCTTCTTCCTGCCGGGAAATTAGAGTGACATGTGCCCATCCAAATGCCTAACAGCTACTCTCTCATTGGTTCTCCCTCTTCCCTTTCATCCTCTGCCAAATTGGCAACCTGTGCGAACCAGGAGCTTAAAGGGGCTGTCTCTCCAAGTTGGGAGATTGATAGGAAAGCAGTTGGAAAGTCAAACCGGAGCACCAGGAGACGGGCTCTTCGTTGAGTTTTAGAAACCTTTCGTATTCACAGTGTGTCCATTCTCTAGGTTTCCCGTACATGTTATAGCTGTAGTAATATTCCCTTCAACCTGGAGAGCTGGGACCCATGGAATGGGTGCCATGCGTTATTGCTTTAAAGGGTCTGCATTTGCTCACCCAATCTCACCAATCCTCTCAGTCCCAAGTGTCCAGCCTTATGCCACATCCAGCTGTCATTGTAGATAGGGTCATTCCAGGTTGCATCAGAGACCCTGAAGGAATTGTAAAGAATTTCCCTGTTTCTTTGTTCTGTTTCTGAAATTCCTTTTTAGAGTGGGTTTGAGCTGATTCTCGCTGCCCTGTTTATGCCAGTCTAGACACACTTGATTCCCTTACGGAGACATATCAATACATAGGTTTTAAGATTCTTACTAGTCAGATCTATTCCTCTGCGGGAAATATGGGGTTTTGAGTCCCTTTCACTGAGGAAGGTGTAGGTCTTGTCTATTCCATAGTTGGTTTTTGGAACGGTACCTGTGCTTATATCAAACTCTGGTTTGATGCATCACCCCACCTCTCCTTCCCCCTTAAGCAGGCATAAGAGTGTTTTCTAAATGTGAGACTCTGTTCTCTTGCCTAACTCAGTTCATGTGTAGCCATGTTTACAGGATCTTCCTAAGTGATATCTTATGATAAGTTTCTTTTCCTGTGTGACTTCTTTCACTTAGAATCATCGTACCTGAATCCACTCATTTTGCTGCTACTGGTCTTATGACATTGATTTCGTGGCTGAGGGATATTCCATCGTACGTAAGTTCCACAATGTTTGGAACCATTTTTATATTTCCTGGGATATTTCAGGTGTACCCAGGTTGAGGTTCTTGTAAGCAGTGCAGCCCTCAATTTGGGGGTGGCTCTGTCTTATGGATTTTCAGTTTTCCCAAGGTATATTCCCTAGACTGGAAGTGCCCTTGGCTCTGTAGCTCTGTTGTTTACTTGTTTTAGGGAACACAATGCACTCCTCCAGTGAGGCAGTTGGCAACTTACATCCCGCCCATCAGCATAACAAGGCTCCCTGTTCTCCAGGGCCTGTCTTGCCTTTCTGGTTTTTACACATTTTGTGGATGTCCCTTTTGACTGGTGGGAAGTGATACTTCTTTGTAGTGCAGATTTGCATTGCCCGCTTGCTTGCTTGGCCAAAAAGGGCGTATGCGTTTTCTCCTGAATATATTCAGGAGAAAACGCATACGCCCTTTTTGGCCAAGTGCATCATTGTCGAAGTTGTGCCCCTCTTCCTGTGCATTACAGGCGATTCCATCGTACCTCTTGAAATCTCTTTCCTGCTCTTCTGCCTTGCTTTCAAGTCCACCTCGTTGCCTTCCCTCAACAGATATTTGGACGATAGTTGGCCTTGATTACTCTGCCAGTTTGTGAATTGCTGTGACCCTGAGCTCCATTTTTCAACTCGTTTTTTGTGAGCTGAACGCAAGTCCAAACTTTTGGTTCAGGACCTATACTGGTTCCCGGTGGGTGGCTGAGACTTTGGTTAATTCTTCTTCCTGCCGGGAAATTAGAGTGACATGTGCCCATCCAAATGCCTAACAGCTACTCTCTCATTGGTTCTCCCTCTTCCCTTTCATCCTCTGCCAAATTGGCAACCTGTGCGAACCAGGAGCTTAAAGGGGCTGTCTCTCCAAGTTGGGAGATTGATAGGAAAGCAGTTGGAAAGTCAAACCGGAGCACCAGGAGAGGGGCTCTTCGTTGAGTTTTAGAAACCTTTCGTATTCACAGTGTGTCCATTCTCTAGGTTTCCCGTACATGTTATAGCTGTAGTAATATTCCCTTCAACCTGGAGAGCTGGGACCCATGGAATGGGTGCCATGCGTTATTGCTTTAAAGGGTCTGCATTTGCTCACCCAATCTCACCAATCCTCTCAGTCCCAAGTGTCCAGCCTTATGCCACATCCAGCTGTCATTGTAGATAGGGTCATTCCAGGTTGCATCAGAGACCCTGAAGGAATTGTAAAGAATTTCCCTGTTTCTTTGTTCTGTTTTTGAAATTCCTTTTTAGAGTGGGTTTGAGCTGATTCTCGCTGCCCTGTTTATGCCAGTCTAGACACACTTGATTCCCTTACGGAGACATATCAATACATAGGTTTTAAGATTCTTACTAGTCAGATCTATTCCTCTGCGGGAAATATGGGGTTTTGAGTCCCTTTCACTGAGGAAGGTGTAGGTCTTGTCTATTCCATAGTTGGTTTTTGGAACGGTACCTGTGCTTATATCAAACTCTGGTTTGATGCATCACCCCACCTCTCCTTCCCCCTTAAGCAGGCATAAGAGTGTTTTCTAAATGTGAGACTCTGTTCTCTTGCCTAACTCAGTTCATGTGTAGCCATGTTTACAGGATCTTCCTAAGTGATATCTTATGATAAGTTTCTTTTCCTGTGTGACTTCTTTCACTTAGAAACATCGTACCTGAATCCACTCATTTTGCTGCTACTGGTCTTATGACATTGATTTCGTGGCTGAGGGATATTCCATCGTACGTAAGTTCCACAATGTTTGGAACCATTTTTATATTTCCTGGGATATTTCAGGTGTACCCAGGTTGAGGTTCTTGTAAGCAGTGCAGCCCTCAATTTGGGGGTGGCTCTGTCTTATGGATTTTCAGTTTTCCCAAGGTATATTCCCTAGACTGGAAGTGCCCTTGGCTCAGTAGCTCTGTTGTTTACTTGTTTTAGGGAACACAATGCACTCCTCCAGTGAGGCAGTTGGCAACTTACATCCCGCCCATCAGCATAACAAGGCTCCCTGTTCTCCAGGGCCTGTCTTGCCTTTCTGGTTTTTACACATTTTGTGGATGTCCCTTTTGACCGGTGGGAAGTGATACTTCTTTGTAGTGCAGATTTGCATTGCACGCTTGCTTGCTTGGCCAAAAAGGGCGTACGCGTTTTCTCCTGAATATATTCAGGAGAAAACGCGTACGCCCTTTTTGGCCAAGTGCATCATTGTCGAAGTTGTGCCCCTCTTCCTGTGCTTTACAGGCGATTCCAACGTACCTCTTGAAATCTCTTTCCTGCTCTTCTGCCTCGCTTTCAAGTCCGCCTCTTTGCCTTCCCTCAACAGATTTTTGGACGATAGTTGGCCTTGATTACTCTGCCAGTTTGTGAATTGCTGTGCCCCTGAGCTCCATTTTTCAACTCGTTTTTTGTGAGCTGAACGCAAGTCCAAACTTTTGGTTCAGGACCTATACTGGTTCCCGTTGGGTGGCTGAGACTTTGGTTAATTCTTCTTCCTGCCGGGAAATTAGAGTGACATGTGCCCATCCAAATGCCTAACAGCTACTCTCTCATTGGTTCTCCCTCTTCCCTTTCATCCTCTGCCAAATTGGCAACCTGTGCGAACCAGGAGCTTAAAGGGGCTGTCTCTCCAAGTTGGGAGATTGATAGGAAAGCAGTTGGAAAGTCAAACCGGAGCACCAGGAGAGGGACTCTTCGTTGAGTTTTAGAAACCTTTCGTATTCACAGTGTGTCCATTCTCTAGGTTTCCCGTACATGTTATAGCTGTAGTAATATTCCCTTCAACCTGGAGAGCTGGGACCCATGGAATGGGTGCCATGCGTTATTGCTTTAAAGGGTCTGCATTTGCTCACCCAATCTCACCAATCCTCTCAGTCCCAAGTGTCCAGCCTTATGCCACATCCAGCTGTCATTGTAGATAGGGTCATTCCAGGTTGCATCAGAGACCCTGAAGGAATTGTAAAGAATTTCCCTGTTTCTTTGTTCTGTTTCTGAAATTCCTTTTTAGAGTGGGTTTGAGCTGATTCTCGCTGCCCTGTTTATGCCAGTCTAGACACACTTGATTCCCTTACGGAGACATATCAATACATAGGTTTTAAGATTCTTACTAGTCAGATCTATTCCTCTGCGGGAAATATGGGGTTTTGAGTCCCTTTCACTGAGGAAGGTGTAGGTCTTGTCTATTCCATAGTTGGTTTTTGGAACGGTACCTGTGCTTATATCAAACTCTGGTTTGATGCATCACCCCACCTCTCCTTCCCCCTTAAGCAGGCATAAGAGTGTTTTCTAAATGTGAGACTCTGTTCTCTTGCCTAACTCAGTTCATGTGTAGCCATGTTTACAGGATCTTCCTAAGTGATATCTTATGATAAGTTTATTTTCCTGTGTGACTTCTTTCACTTAGAATCATCGTACCTGAATCCACTCATTTTGCTGCTACTGGTCTTATGACATGGATTCCGTGGCTGAGGGATATTCCATCGTACGTAAGTTCCACAATGTTTGGAACCATTTTTATATTTCCTGGGATATTTCAGGTGTACCCAGGTTGAGGTTCTTGTAAGCAGTGCAGCCCTCAATTTGGGGGTGGCACTGTCTTATGGATTTTCAGTTTTCCCAAGGTATATTCCCTAGACTGGAAGTGCCCTTGGCTCAGTAGCTCTGTTGTTTACTTGTTTTAGGGAACACAATGCACTCCTCCAGTGAGGCAGTTGGCAACTTACATCCCGCCCATCAGCATAACAAGGCTCCCTGTTCTCCAGGGCCTGTCTTGCCTTTCTGGTTTTTACACATTTTGTGGATGTCCCTTTTGACCGGTGGGAAGTGATACTTCTTTGTAGTGCAGATTTGCATTGCCCGCTTGCTTGCTTGGCCAAAAAGGGCGTACGCGTTTTCTCCTGAATATATTCAGGAGAAAACGCGTACGCCCTTTTTGGCCAAGTGCATCATTGTCGAAGTTGTGCCCCTCTTCCTGTGCTTTACAGGCGATTCCAACGTACCTCTTGAAATCTCTTTCCTGCTCTTCTGCCTCGCTTTCAAGTCCGCCTCGTTGCCTTCCCTCAACAGATTTTTGGACGATAGTTGGCCTTGATTACTCTGCCAGTTTGTGAATTGCTGTGCCCCTGAGCTCCATTTTTCAACTCGTTTTTTGTGAGCTGAACGCAAGTCCAAACTTTTGGTTCAGGACCTATACTGGTTCCCGTTGGGTGGCTGAGACTTTGGTTAATTCTTCTTCCTGCCGGGAAATTAGAGTGACATGTGCCCATCCAAATGCCTAACAGCTACTCTCTCATTGGTTCTCCCTCTTCCCTTTCATCCTCTGCCAAATTGGCAACCTGTGCGAACCAGGAGCTTAAAGGGGCTGTCTCTCCAAGTTGGGAGATTGATAGGAAAGCAGTTGGAAAGTCAAACCGGAGCACCAGGAGAGGGGCTCTTCGTTGAGTTTTAGAAACCTTTCGTATTCACAGTGTGTCCATTCTCTAGGTTTCCCGTACATGTTATAGCTGTAGTAATATTCCCTTCAACCTGGAGAGCTGGGACCCATGGAATGGGTGCCATGCGTTATTGCTTTAAAGGGTCTGCATTTGCTCACCCAATCTCACCAATCCTCTCAGTCCCAAGTGTCCAGCCTTATGCCACATCCAGCTGTCATTGTAGATAGGGTCATTCCAGGTTGCATCAGAGACCCTGAAGGAATTGTAAAGAATTTCCCTGTTTCTTTGTTCTGTTTCTGAAATTCCTTTTTAGAGTGGGTTTGAGCTGATTCTCGCTGCCCTGTTTATGCCAGTCTAGACACACTTGATTCCCTTACGGAGACATATCAATACATAGGTTTTAAGATTCTTACTAGTCAGATCTATTCCTCTGCGGGAAATATGGGGTTTTGAGTCCCTTTCACTGAGGAAGGTGTAGGTCTTGTCTATTCCATAGTTGGTTTTTGGAACGGTACCTGTGCTTATATCAAACTCTGGTTTGATGCATCACCCCACCTCTCCTTCCCCCTTAAGCAGGCATAAGAGTGTTTTCTAAATGTGAGACTCTGTTCTCTTGCCTAACTCAGTTCATGTGTAGCCATGTTTACAGGATCTTCCTAAGTGATATCTTATGATAAGTTTCTTTTCCTGTGTGACTTCTTTCACTTAGAATCATCGTACCTGAATCCACTCATTTTGCTGCTACTGGTCTTATGACATTGATTTCGTGGCTGAGGGATATTCCATCGTACGTAAGTTCCACAATGTTTGGAACCATTTTTATATTTCCTGGGATATTTCAGGTGTACCCAGGTTGAGGTTCTTGTAAGCAGTGCAGCCCTCAATTTGGGGGTGGCTCTGTCTTATGGATTTTCAGTTTTCCCAAGGTATATTCCCTAGACTGGAAGTGCCCTTGGCTCAGTAGCTCTGTTGTTTACTTGTTTTAGGGAACACAATGCACTCCTCCAGTGAGGCAGTTGGCAACTTACATCCCGCCCATCAGCATAACAAGGCTCCCTGTTCTCCAGGGCCTGTCTTGCCTTTCTGGTTTTTACACATTTTGTGGATGTCCCTTTTGACCGGTGGGAAGTGATACTTCTTTGTAGTGCAGATTTGCATTGCCCGCTTGCTTGCTTGGCCAAAAAGGGCGTACGCGTTTTCTCCTGAATATATTCAGGAGAAAACGCGTACGCCCTTTTTGGCCAAGTGCATCATTGTCGAAGTTGTGCCCCTCTTCCTGTGCTTTACAGGCGATTCCAACGTACCTCTTGAAATCTCTTTCCTGCTCTTCTGCCTCGCTTTCAAGTCCGCCTCGTTGCCTTCCCTCAACAGATTTTTGGACGATAGTGGGCCTTGATTACTCTGCCAGTTTGTGAATTGCTGTGCCCCTGAGCTCCATTTTTCAACTCGTTTTTTGTGAGCTGAACGCAAGTCCAAACTTTTGGTTCAGGACCTATACTGGTTCCCGTTGGGTGGCTGAGACTTTGGTTAATTCTTCTTCCTGCCGGGAAATTAGAGTGACATGTGCCCATCCAAATGCCTAACAGCTACTCTCTCATTGGTTCTCCCTCTTCCCTTTCATCCTCTGCCAAATTGGCAACCTGTGCGAACCAGGAGCTTAAAGGGGCTGTCTCTCCAAGTTGGGAGATTGATAGGAAAGCAGTTGGAAAGTCAAACCGGAGCACCAGGAGAGGGACTCTTCGTTGAGTTTTAGAAACCTTTCGTATTCACAGTGTGTCCATTCTCTAGGTTTCCCGTACATGTTATAGCTGTAGTAATATTCCCTTCAACCTGGAGAGCTGGGACCCATGGAATGGGTGCCATGCGTTCTTGCTTTAAAGGGTCTGCATTTGCTCACCCAATCTCACCAATCCTCTCAGTCCCAAGTGTCCAGCCTTATGCCACATCCAGCTGTCATTGTAGATAGGGTCATTCCAGGTTGCATCAGAGACCCTGAAGGAATTGTAAAAAATTTCCCTGTTTCTTTGTTCTGTTTTTGAAATTCCTTTTTAGAGTGGGTTTGAGCTGATTCTCGCTGCCCTGTTTATGCCAGTCTAGACACACTTGATTCCCTTACGGAGACATATCAATACATAGGTTTTAAGATTCTTACTAGTCAGATCTATTCCTCTGCGGGAAATATGGGGTTTTGAGTCCCTTTCACTGAGGAAGGTGTAGGTCTTGTCTATTCCATAGTTGGTTTTTGGAACGGTACCTGTGCTTATATCAAACTCTGGTTTGATGCATCACCCCACCTCTCCTTCCCCCTTAAGCAGGCATAAGAGTGTTTTCTAAATGTGAGACTCTGTTCTCTTTCCTAACTCAGTTCATGTGTAGCCATGTTTACAGGATCTTCCTAAGTGATATCTTATGATAAGTTTCTTTTCCTGTGTGACTTCTTTCACTTAGAATCATCGTACCTGAATCCACTCATTTTGCTGCTACTGGTCTTATGACATGGATTCCGTGGCTGAGGGATATTCCATCGTACGTAAGTTCCACAATGTTTGGAACCATTTTTATATTTCCTGGGATATTTCAGGTGTACCCAGGTTGAGGTTCTTGTAAGCAGTGCAGCCCTCAATTTGGGGGTGGCTCTGTCTTATGGATTTTCAGGTTTCCCAAGGTATATTCCCTAGACTGGAAGTGCCCTTGGCTCAGTAGCTCTGTTGTTTACTTGTTTTAGGGAACACAATGCACTCCTCCAGTGAGGCAGTTGGCAACTTACATCCCGCCCATCAGCATAACAAGGCTCCCTGTTCTCCAGGGCCTGTCTTGCCTTTCTGGTTTTTACACATTTTGTGGATGTCCCTTTTGACCGGTGGGAAGTGATACTTCTTTGTAGTGCAGATTTGCATTTCCCGCTTGCTTGCTTGGCCAAAAAGGGCGTACGCGTTTTCTCCTGAATATATTCAGGAGAAAACGCGTACGCCCTTTTTGGCCAAGTGCATCATTGTCGAAGTTGTGCCCCTCTTCCTGTGCTTTACAGGCGATTCCAACGTACCTCTTGAAATCTCTTTCCTGCTCTTCTGCCTCGCTTTCAAGTCCGCCTCGTTGCCTTCCCTCAACAGATTTTTGGACGATAGTTGGCCTTGATTACTCTGCCAGTTTGTGAATTGCTGTGCCCCTGAGCTCCATTTTTCAACTCGTTTTTTGTGAGCTGAACGCAAGTCCAAACTTTTGGTTCAGGACCTATACTGGTTCCCGTTGGGTGGCTGAGACTTTGGTTAATTCTTCTTCCTGCCGGGAAATTAGAGTGACATGTGCCCATCCAAATGCCTAACAGCTACTCTCTCATTGGTTCTCCCTCTTCCCTTTCATCCTCTGCCAAATTGGCAACCTGTGCGAACCAGGAGCTTAAAGGGGCTGTCTCTCCAAGTTGGGAGATTGATAGGAAAGCAGTTGGAAAGTCAAACCGGAGCACCAGGAGAGGGACTCTTCGTTGAGTTTTAGAAACCTTTCGTATTCACAGTGTGTCCATTCTCTAGGTTTCCCGTACATGTTATAGCTGTAGTAATATTCCCTTCAACCTGGAGAGCTGGGACCCATGGAATGGGTGCCATGCGTTCTTGCTTTAAAGGGTCTGCATTTGCTCACCCAATCTCACCAATCCTCTCAGTCCCAAGTGTCCAGCCTTATGCCACATCCAGCTGTCATTGTAGATAGGGTCATTCCAGGTTGCATCAGAGACCCTGAAGGAATTGTAAAGAATTTCCCTGTTTCTTTGTTCTGTTTCTGAAATTCCTTTTTAGAGTGGGTTTGAGCTGATTCTCGCTGCCCTGTTTATGCCAGTCTAGACACACTTGATTCCCTTATGGAGACATATCAATACATAGGTTTTAAGATTCTTACTAGTCAGATGTATTCCTCTGCGGGAAATATGGGGTTTTGAGTCCCTTTCACTGAGGAAGGTGTAGGTCTTGTCTATTCCATAGTTGGTTTTTGGAACGGTACCTGTGCTTATATCAAACTCTGGTTTGATGCATCACCCCACCTCTCCTTCCCCCTTAAGCAGGCATAAGAGTGTTTTCTAAATGTGAGACTCTGTTCTCTTGCCTAACTCAGTTCATGTGTAGCCATGTTTACAGGATCTTCCTAAGTGATATCTTATGATAAGTTTCTTTTCCTGTGTGACTTCTTTCACTTAGAATCATCGTACCTGAATCCACTCATTTTGCTGCTACTGGTCTTATGACATGGATTCCGTGGCTGAGGGATATTCCATCGTACGTAAGTTCCACAATGTTTGGAACCATTTTTATATTTCCTGGGATATTTCAGGTGTACCCAGGTTGAGGTTCTTGTAAGCAGTGCAGCCCTCAATTTGGGGGTGGCTCTGTCTTATGGATTTTCAGTTTTCCCAAGGTATATTCCCTAGACTGGAAGTGCCCTTGGCTCAGTAGCTCTGTTGTTTACTTGTTTTAGGGAACACAATGCACTCCTCCAGTGAGGCAGTTGGCAACTTACATCCCGCCCATCAGCATAACAAGGCTCCCTGTTCTCCAGGGCCTGTCTTGCCTTTCTGGTTTTTACACATTTTGTGGATGTCCCTTTTGACCGGTGGGAAGTGATACTTCTTTGTAGTGCAGGTTTGCATTGCCCGCTTGCTTGCTTGGCCAAAAAGGGCGTATGCGTTTTCTCCTGAATATATTCAGGAGAAAACGCATACGCCCTTTTTGGCCAAGTGCATCATTGTCGAAGTTGTGCCCCTCTTCCTGTGCTTTACAGGCGATTCCATCGTACCTCTTGAAATCTCTTTCCTGCTCTGCTGCCTCGCTTTCAAGTCCGCCTCGTTGCCTTCCCTCAACAGATTTTTGGATGATAGTGGGCCTTGATTACTCTGACAGTTTGTGAATTGCTGTGCCCCTGAGCTCCATTTTTCAACTCGTTTTTTGTGAGCTGAACGCAAGTCCAAACTTTTGGTTCAGGACCTATACTGGTTCCCGTTGGGTGGCTGAGACTTTGGTTAATTCTTCTGCCTGCCGGGAAATTAGAGTGACATGTGCCCATCCAAATGCCTAACAGCTACTCTCTCATTGGTTCTCCCTCTTCCCTTTCATCCTCTGCCAAATTGGCAACCTGTGCGAACCAGGAGCTTAAAGGGGCTGTCTCTCCAAGTTGGGAGATTGATAGGAAAGCAGTTGGAATGTCAAACCGGAGCACCAGGAGAGGGACTCTTCGTTGAGTTTTAGAAACCTTTGTATTCACAGTGTGTCCATTCTCTAGGTTTCCCGTACATGTTATAGCTGTAGTAATATTCCCTTCAACCTGGAGAGCTGGGACCCATGGAATGGGTGCCATGCGTTATTGCTTTAAAGGGTCTGCATTTGCTCACCCAATCTCACCAATCCTCTCAGTCCCAAGTGTCCAGCCTTATGCCACATCCAGCTGTCATTGTAGATAGGGTCATTCCAGGTTGCATCAGAGACCCTGAAGGAATTGTAAAGAATTTCCCTGTTTCTTTGTTCTGTTTCTGAAATTCCTTTTTAGAGTGGGTTTGAGCTGATTCTCGCTGCCCTGTTTATGCCAGTCTAGACACACTTGATTCCCTTACGGAGACATATCAATACATAGGTTTTAAGATTCTTACTAGTCAGATCTATTCCTCTGCGGGAAATATGGGGTTTTGAGTCCCTTTCACTGAGGAAGGTGTAGGTCTTGTCTATTCCATAGTTGGTTTTTGGAACGGTACCTGTGCTTATATCAAACTCTGGTTTGATGCATCACCCCACCTCTCCTTCCCCCTTAAGCAGGCATAAGAGTGTTTTCTAAATGTGAGACTCTGTTCTCTTGCCTAACTCAGTTCATGTGTAGCCATGTTTACAGGATCTTCCTAAGTGATATCTTATGATAAGTTTCTTTTCCTGTGTGACTTCTTTCACTTAGAATCATCGTACCTGAATCCACTCATTTTGCTGCTACTGGTCTTATGACATTGATTTCGTGGCTGAGGGATATTCCATCGTACGTAAGTTCCACAATGTTTGGAACCATTTTTATATTTCCTGGGATATTTCAGGTGTACCCAGGTTGAGGTTCTTGTAAGCAGTGCAGCCCTCAATTTGGGGGTGGCTCTGTCTTATGGATTTTCAGTTTTCCCAAGGTATATTCCCTAGACTGGAAGTGCCCTTGGCTCAGTAGCTCTGTTGTTTACTTGTTTTAGGGAACACAATGCACTCCTCCAGTGAGGCAGTTGGCAACTTACATCCCGCCCATCAGCATAACAAGGCTCCCTGTTCTCCAGGGCCTGTCTTGCCTTTCTGGTTTTTACACATTTTGTGGATGTCCCTTTTGACCGGTGGGAAGTGATACTTCTTTGTAGTGCAGATTTGCATTGCCCGCTTGCTTGCTTGGCCAAAAAGGGCGTACGCGTTTTCTCCTGAATATATTCAGGAGAAAACGCGTACGCCCTTTTTGGCCAAGTGCATCATTGTCGAAGTTGTGCCCCTCTTCCTGTGCTTTACAGGCGATTCCAACGTACCTCTTGAAATCTCTTTCCTGCTCTTCTGCCTCGCTTTCAAGTCCGCCTCGTTGCCTTCCCTCAACAGATTTTTGGACGATAGTTGGCCTTGATTACTCTGCCAGTTTGTGAATTGCTGTGCCCCTGAGCTCCATTTTTCAACTCGTTTTTTGTGAGCTGAACGCAAGTTCAAACTTTTGGTTCAGGACCTATACTGGTTCCCGGTGGGTGGCTGAGACTTTGGTTAATTCTTCTTCCTGCCGGGAAATTAGAGTGACATGTGCCCATCCAAATGCCTAACAGCTACTCTCTCATTGGTTCTCCCTCTTCCCTTTCATCCTCTGCCAAATTGGCAACCTGTGCGAACCAGGAGCTTAAAGGGGCTGTCTCTCCAAGTTGGGAGATTGATAGGAAAGCAGTTGGAAAGTCAAACCGGAGCACCAGGAGAGGGACTCTTCGTTGAGTTTTAGAAACCTTTCGTATTCACAGTGTGTCCATTCTCTAGGTTTCCCGTACATGTTATAGCTGTAGTAATATTCCCTTCAACCTGGAGAGCTGGGACCCATGGAATGGGTGCCATGCGTTATTGCTTTAAAGGGTCTGCATTTGCTCACCCAATCTCACCAATCCTCTCAGTCCCAAGTGTCCAGCCTTATGCCACATCCAGCTGTCATTGTAGATAGGGTCATTCCAGGTTGCATCAGAGACCCTGAAGGAATTGTAAAGAATTTCCCTGTTTCTTTGTTCTGTTTTTGAAATTCCTTTTTAGAGTGGGTTTGAGCTGATTCTCGCTGCCCTGTTTATGCCAGTCTAGACACACTTGATTCCCTTATGGAGACATATCAATACATAGGTTTTAAGATTCTTACTAGTCAGATCTATTCCTCTGCGGGAAATATGGGGTTTTGAGTCCCTTTCACTGAGGAAGGTGTAGGTCTTGTCTATTCCATAGTTGGTTTTTGGAACGGTACCTGTGCTTATATCAAACTCTGGTTTGATGCATCACCCCACCTCTCCTTCCCCCTTAAGCAAGCATAAGAGTGTTTTCTAAATGTGAGACTCTGTTCTCTTTCCTAACTCAGTTCATGTGTAGCCATGTTTACAGGATCTTCCTAAGTGATATCTTATGATAAGTTTCTTTTCCTGTGTGACTTCTTTCACTTAGAATCATCATACCTGAATCCACTCATTTTGCTGCTACTGGTCTTATGACATGGATTCCGTGGCTGAGGGATATTCCATCGTACGTAAGTTCCACAATGTTTGGAACCATTTTTATATTTCCTGGGATATTTCAGGTGTACCCAGGTTGAGGTTCTTGTAAGCAGTGCAGCCCTCAATTTGGGGGTGGCTCTGTCTTATGGATTTTCAGGTTTCCCAAGGTATATTCCCTAGACAGGAAGTGCCCTTGGCTCAGTAGCTCTGTTGTTTACTTGTTTTAGGGAACACAATGCACTCCTCCAGTGAGGCTGTTGGCAACTTACATCCCGCCCATCAGCATAACAAGGCTCCCTGTTCTCCAGGGCCTGTCTTGCCTTTCTGGTTTTTACACATTTTGTGGATGTCCCTTTTGACCGGTGGGAAGTGATACTTCTTTGTAGTGCAGATTTGCATTGCCCGCTTGCTTGCTTGGCCAAAAAGGGCGTACGCGTTTTCTCCTGAATATATTCAGGAGAAAACGCGTACGCCCTTTTTGGCCAAGTGCATCATTGTCGAAGTTGTGCCCCTCTTCCTGTGCTTTACAGGCGATTCCAACGTACCTCTTGAAATCTCTTTCCTGCTCTTCTGCCTCGCTTTCAAGTCCGCCTCGTTGCCTTCCCTCAACAGATTTTTGGACGATAGTTGGCCTTGATTACTCTGCCAGTTTGTGAATTGCTGTGCCCCTGAGCTCCATTTTTCAACTCGTTTTTTGTGAGCTGAACGCAAGTCCAAACTTTTGGTTCAGGACCTATACTGGTTCCCGTTGGGTGGCTGAGACTTTGGTTAATTCTTCTTCCTGCCGGGAAATTAGAGTGACATGTGCCCATCCAAATGCCTAACAGCTACTCTCTCATTGGTTCTCCCTCTTCCCTTTCATCCTCTGCCAAATTGGCAACCTGTGCGAACCAGGAGCTTAAAGGGGCTGTCTCTCCAAGTTGGGAGATTGATAGGAAAGCAGTTGGAAAGTCAAACCGGAGCACCAGGAGAGGGACTCTTCGTTGAGTTTTAGAAACCTTTCGTATTCACAGTGTGTCCATTCTCTAGGTTTCCCGTACATGTTATAGCTGTAGTAATATTCCCTTCAACCTGGAGAGCTGGGACCCATGGAATGGGTGCCATGCGTTATTGCTTTAAAGGGTCTGCATTTGCTCACCCAATCTCACCAATCCTCTCAGTCCCAAGTGTCCAGCCTTATGCCACATCCAGCTGTCATTGTAGATAGGGTCATTCCAGGTTGCATCAGAGACCCTGAAGGAATTGTAAAGAATTTCCCTGTTTCTTTGTTCTGTTTTTGAAATTCCTTTTTAGAGTGGGTTTGAGCTGATTCTCCCTGCCCTGTTTATGCCAGTCTAGACACACATGATTCCCTTATGGAGACATATCAATACATAGGTTTTAAGATTCTTACTAGTCAGATCTATTCCTCTGCGGGAAATATGGGGTTTTGAGTCCCTTTCACTGAGGAAGGTGTAGGTCTTGTCTATTCCATAGTTGGTTTTTGGAACGGTACCTGTGCTTATATCAAACTCTGGTTTGATGCATCACCCCACCTCTCCTTCCCCCTTAAGCAGGCATAAGAGTGTTTTCTAAATGTGAGACTCTGTTCTCTTGCCTAACTCAGTTCATGTGTAGCCATGTTTACAGGATCTTCCTAAGTGATATCTTATGATAAGTTTCTTTTCCTGTGTGACTTCTTTCACTTAGAATCATCGTACCTGAATCCACTCATTTTGCTGCTACTGGTCTTATGACATTGATTTCGTGGCTGAGGGATATTCCATCGTACGTAAGTTCCACAATGTTTGGAACCATTTTTATATTTCCTGGGATATTTCAGGTGTACCCAGGTTGAGGTTCTTGTAAGCAGTGCAGCCCTCAATTTGGGGGTGGCTCTGTCTTATGGATTTTCAGTTTTCCCAAGGTATATTCCCTAGACTGGAAGTGCCCTTGGCTCTGTAGCTCTGTTGTTTACTTGTTTTAGGGAACACAATGCACTCCTCCAGTGAGGCAGTTGGCAACTTACATCCCGCCCATCAGCATAACAAGGCTCCCTGTTCTCCAGGGCCTGCCTTGCCTTTCTGGTTTTTACACATTTTGTGGATGTCCCTTTTGACCGGTGGGAAGTGATACTTCTTTGTAGTGCAGATTTGCATTGCCCGCTTGCTTGCTTGGCCAAAAAGGGCGTATGCGTTTTCTCCTGAATATATTCAGGAGAAAACGCATACGCCCTTTTTGGCCAAGTGCATCATTGTCGAAGTTGTGCCCCTCTTCCTCTGCTTTACAGGCGATTCCATCGTACCTCTTGAAATCTCTTTCCTGCTCTTCTGCCTCGCTTTCAAGTCCGCCTCGTTGCCTTCCCTCAACAGATTTTTGGACGATAGTTGGCCTTGATTACTCTGCCAGTTTGTGAATTGCTGTGCCCCTGAGCTCCATTTTTCAACTCGTTTTTTGTGAGCTGAACGCAAGGCCAAACTTTTGGTTCAGGACCTATACTGGTTCCCGGTGGGTGGCTGAGACTTTGGTTAATTCTTCTTCCTGCCGGGAAATTAGAGTGACATGTGCCCATCCAAATGCGTAACAGCTACTCTCTCATTGGTTCTCCCTCTTCCCTTTCATCCTCTGCCAAATTGGCAACCTGTGCGAACCAGGAGCTTAAAGGGGCTGTCTCTCCAAGTTGGGAGATTGATAGGAAAGCAGTTGGAAAGTCAAACCGGAGCACCAGGAGAGGGACTCTTCGTTGAGTTTTAGAAACCTTTCGTATTCACAGTGTGTCCATTCTCTAGGTTTCCCGTACATGTTATAGCTGTAGTAATATTCCCTTCAACCTGGAGAGCTGGGACCCATGGAATGGGTGCCATGCATTATTGCTTTAAAGGGTCTGCATTTGCTCACCCAATCCCACCAATCCTCTCAGTCCCAAGTGTCCAGCCTTATGCCACATCCAGCTGTCATTGTAGATAGGGTCATTCCAGGTTACATCAGAGACCCTGAAGGAATTGTAAAGAATTTCCCTGTTTCTTTGTTCTGTTTTTGAAATTCCTTTTTAGAGTGGGTTTGAGCTGATTCTCGCTGCCCTGTTTATGCCAGTCTAGACACACTTGATTCCCTTACAGAGACATATCAATACATAGGTTTTAAGATTCTTACTAGTCAGATCTATTCCTCTGCGGGAAATATGGGGTTTTGAGTCCCTTTCACTGAGGAAGGTGTAGGTCTTGTCTATTCCATAGTTGGTTTTTGGAACGGTACCTGTGCTTATATCAAACTCTGGTTTGATGCATCACCCCACCTCTCCTTCCCCCTTAAGCAGGCATAAGAGTGTTTTCTAAATGTGAGACTCTGTTCTCTTGCCTAACTCAGTTCATGTGTAGCCATGTTTACAGGATCTTCCTAAGTGATATCTTATGATAAGTTTCTTTTCCTGTGTGACTTCTTTCACTTAGAATCATCGTACCTGAATCCACTCATTTTGCTGCTACTGGTCTTATGACATTGATTTCGTGGCTGAGGGATATTCCATCGTACGAAAGTTCCACAATGTTTGGAACCATTTTTATATTTCCTGGGATATTTCAGGTGTACCCAGGTTGAGCTTCTTGTAAGCAGTGCAGCCCTCAATTTGGGGGTGGCTCTGTCTTATGGATTTTCAGTTTTCCCAAGGTATATTCCCTAGACTGGAAGTGCCCTTGGCTCTGTAGCTCTGTTGTTTACTTGTTTTAGGGAACACAATGCACTCCTCCAGTGAGGCAGTTGGCAACTTACATCCCGCCCATCAGCATAACAAGGCGCCTTGTTCTCCAGGGCCTGTCTTGCCTTTCTGGTTTTTACACATTTTGTGGATGTCCCTTTTGACTGGTGGGAAGTGATAGTTCTTTGTAGTGCAGATTTGCATGGCCCACTTGCTTGCTTGGCCAAAAAGGGCGTATGCGTTTTCTCCTGAATATATTCAGGAGAAAACGCATACGCCCTTTTTGGCCAAGTGCATCATTGTCGAAGTTGTGCCCCTCTTCCTCTGCTTTACAGGCGATTCCATCGTACCTCTTGAAATCTCTTTCCTGCTCTTCTGCCTCGCTTTCAAGTCCGCCTCGTTGCCTTCCCTCAACAGATTTTTGGACGATAGTTGGCCTTGATTACTCTGCCAGTTTGTGAATTGCTGTGCCCCTGAGCTCCATTTTTCAACTCGTTTTTTGTGAGCTGAACGCAAGTCCAAACTTTTGGTTCAGGACCTATACTGGTTCCCGGTGGGTGGCTGAGACTTTGGTTAATTCTTCTTCCTGCCGGGAAATTAGAGTGACATGTGCCCATCCAAATGCCTAACAGCTACTCTCTCATTGGTTCTCCCTCTTCCCTTTCATCCTCTGCCAAATTGGCAACCTGTGCGAACCAGGAGCTTAAAGGGGCTGTCTCTCCAAGTTGGGAGATTGATAGGAAAGCAGTTGGAAAGTCAAACCGGAGCACCAGGAGAGGGACTCTTCGTTGAGTTTTAGAAACCTTTCGTATTCACAGTGTGTCCATTCTCTAGGTTTCCCGTACATGTTATAGCTGTAGTAATATTCCCTTCAACCTGGAGAGCTGGGACCCATGGAATGGGTGCCATGCGTTATTGCTTTAAAGGGTCTGCATTTGCTCACCCAATCTCACCAATCCTCTCAGTCCCAAGTGTCCAGCCTTATGCCACATCCAGCTGTCATTGTAGATAGGGTCATTCCAGGTTGCATCAGAGACCCTGAAGGAATTGTAAAGAATTTCCCTGTTTCTTTGTTCTGTTTCTGAAATTCCTTTTTAGAGTGGGTTTGAGCTGATTCTCGCTGCCCTGTTTATGCCAGTCTAGACACACTTGATTCCCTTACGGAGACATATCAATACATAGGTTTTAAGATTCTTACTAGTCAGATCTATTCCTCTGCGGGAAATATGGGGTTTTGAGTCCCTTTCACTGAGGAAGGTGTAGGTCTTGTCTATTCCATAGTTGGTTTTTGGAACGGTACCTGTGCTTATATCAAACTCTGGTTTGATGCATCACCCCACCTCTCCTTCCCCCTTAAGCAGGCATAAGAGTGTTTTCTAAATGTGAGACTCTGTTCTCTTGCCTAACTCAGTTCATGTGTAGCCATGTTTACAGGATCTTCCTAAGTGATATCTTATGATAAGTTTCTTTTCCTGTGTGACTTCTTTCACTTAGAATCATCGTACCTGAATCCACTCATTTTGCTGCTACTGGTCTTATGACATGGATTTCGTGGCTGAGGGATATTCCATCGTACGTAAGTTCCACAATGTTTGGAACCATTTTTATATTTCCTGGGATATTTCAGGTGTACCCAGGTTGAGGTTCTTGTAAGCAGTGCAGCCCTCAATTTGGGGGTGGCTCTGTCTTATGGATTTTCAGTTTTCCCAAGGTATATTCCCTAGACTGGAAGTGCCCTTGGCTCAGTAGCTCTGTTGTTTACTTGTTTTAGGGAACACAATGCACTCCTCCAGTGAGGCAGTTGGCAACTTACATCCCGCCCATCAGCATAACAAGGCTCCCTGTTCTCCAGGGCCTGTCTTGCCTTTCTGGTTTTTACACATTTTGTGGATGTCCCTTTTGACCGGTGGGAAGTGATACTTCTTTGTAGTGCAGATTTGCATTGCCCGCTTGCTTGCTTGGCCAAAAAGGGCGTACGCGTTTTCTCCTGAATATATTCAGGAGAAAACGCGTACGCCCTTTTTGGCCAAGTGCATCATTGTCGAAGTTGTGCCCCTCTTCCTGTGCTTTACAGGCGATTCCAACGTACCTCTTGAAATCTCTTTCCTGCTATTCTGCCTCGCTTTCAAGTCCGCCTCGTTGCCTTCCCTCAACAGATTTTTGGACGATAGTGGGCCTTGATTACTCTGCCAGTTTGTGAATTGCTGTGCCCCTGAGCTCCATTTTTCAACTCGTTTTTTGTGAGCTGAACGCAAGTTCAAACTTTTGGTTCAGGACCTATACTGGTTCCCGGTGGGTGGCTGAGACTTTGGTTAATTCTTCTTCCTGCCGGGAAATTAGAGTGACATGTGCCCATCCAAATGCCTAACAGCTACTCTCTCATTGGTTCTCCCTCTTCCCTTTCATCCTCTGCCAAATTGGCAACCTGTGCGAACCAGGAGCTTAAAGGGGCTGTCTCTCCAAGTTGGGAGATTGATAGGAAAGCAGTTGGAAAGTCAAACCGGAGCACCAGGAGAGGGACTCTTCGTTGAGTTTTAGAAACCTTTCGTATTCACAGTGTGTCCATTCTCTAGGTTTCCCGTACATGTTATAGCTGTAGTAATATTCCCTTCAACCTGGAGAGCTGGGACCCATGGAATGGGTGCCATGCGTTATTGCTTTAAAGGGTCTGCATTTGCTCACCCAATCTCACCAATCCTCTCAGTCCCAAGTGTCCAGCCTTATGCCACATCCAGCTGTCATTGTAGATAGGGTCATTCCAGGTTGCATCAGAGACCCTGAAGGAATTGTAAAGAATTTCCCTGTTTCTTTGTTCTGTTTTTGAAATTCCTTTTTAGAGTGGGTTTGAGCTGATTCTCGCTGCCCTGTTTATGCCAGTCTAGACACACTTGATTCCCTTATGGAGACATATCAATACATAGGTTTTAAGATTCTTACTAGTCAGATCTATTCCTCTGCGGGAAATATGGGGTTTTGAGTCCCTTTCACTGAGGAAGGTGTAGGTCTTGTCTATTCCATAGTTGGTTTTTGGAACGGTACCTGTGCTTATATCAAACTCTGGTTTGATGCATCACCCCACCTCTCCTTCCCCCTTAAGCAAGCATAAGAGTGTTTTCTAAATGTGAGACTCTGTTCTCTTTCCTAACTCAGTTCATGTGTAGCCATGTTTACAGGATCTTCCTAAGTGATATCTTATGATAAGTTTCTTTTCCTGTGTGACTTCTTTCACTTAGAATCATCATACCTGAATCCACTCATTTTGCTGCTACTGGTCTTATGACATGGATTCCGTGGCTGAGGGATATTCCATCGTACGTAAGTTCCACAATGTTTGGAACCATTTTTATATTTCCTGGGATATTTCAGGTGTACCCAGGTTGAGGTTCTTGTAAGCAGTGCAGCCCTCAATTTGGGGGTGGCTCTGTCTTATGGATTTTCAGGTTTCCCAAGGTATATTCCCTAGACAGGAAGTGCCCTTGGCTCAGTAGCTCTGTTGTTTACTTGTTTTAGGGAACACAATGCACTCCTCCAGTGAGGCAGTTGGCAACTTACATCCCGCCCATCAGCATAACAAGGCTCCCTGTTCTCCAGGGCCTGTCTTGCCTTTCTGGTTTTTACACATTTTGTGGATGTCCCTTTTGACCGGTGGGAAGTGATACTTCTTTGTAGTGCAGATTTGCATTGCCCGCTTGCTTGCTTGGCCAAAAAGGGCGTACGCGTTTTCTCCTGAATATATTCAGGAGAAAACGCGTACGCCCTTTTTGGCCAAGTGCATCATTGTCGAAGTTGTGCCCCTCTTCCTGTGCTTTACAGGCGATTCCAACGTACCTCTTGAAATCTCTTTCCTGCTCTTCTGCCTCGCTTTCAAGTCCGCCTCGTTGCCTTCCCTCAACAGATTTTTGGACGATAGTTGGCCTTGATTACTCTGCCAGTTTGTGAATTGCTGTGCCCCTGAGCTCCATTTTTCAACTCGTTTTTTGTGAGCTGAACGCAAGTCCAAACTTTTGGTTCAGGACCTATACTGGTTCCCGTTGGGTGGCTGAGACTTTGGTTAATTCTTCTTCCTGCCGGGAAATTAGAGTGACATGTGCCCATCCAAATGCCTAACAGCTACTCTCTCATTGGTTCTCCCTCTTCCCTTTCATCCTCTGCCAAATTGGCAACCTGTGCGAACCAGGAGCTTAAAGGGGCTGTCTCTCCAAGTTGGGAGATTGATAGGAAAGCAGTTGGAAAGTCAAACCGGAGCACCAGGAGAGGGACTCTTCGTTGAGTTTTAGAAACCTTTCGTATTCACAGTGTGTCCATTCTCTAGGTTTCCCGTACATGTTATAGCTGTAGTAATATTCCCTTCAACCTGGAGAGCTGGGACCCATGGAATGGGTGCCATGCGTTATTGCTTTAAAGGGTCTGCATTTGCTCACCCAATCTCACCAATCCTCTCAGTCCCAAGTGTCCAGCCTTATGCCACATCCAGCTGTCATTGTAGATAGGGTCATTCCAGGTTGCATCAGAGACCCTGAAGGAATTGTAAAGAATTTCCCTGTTTCTTTGTTCTGTTTTTGAAATTCCTTTTTAGAGTGGGTTTGAGCTGATTCTCCCTGCCCTGTTTATGCCAGTCTAGACACACATGATTCCCTTATGGAGACATATCAATACATAGGTTTTAAGATTCTTACTAGTCAGATCTATTCCTCTGCGGGAAATATGGGGTTTTGAGTCCCTTTCACTGAGGAAGGTGTAGGTCTTGTCTATTCCATAGTTGGTTTTTGGAACGGTACCTGTGCTTATATCAAACTCTGGTTTGATGCATCACCCCACCTCTCCTTCCCCCTTAAGCAGGCATAAGAGTGTTTTCTAAATGTGAGACTCTGTTCTCTTGCCTAACTCAGTTCATGTGTAGCCATGTTTACAGGATCTTCCTAAGTGATATCTTATGATAAGTTTCTTTTCCTGTGTGACTTCTTTCACTTAGAATCATCGTACCTGAATCCACTCATTTTGCTGCTACTGGTCTTATGACATTGATTTCGTGGCTGAGGGATATTCCATCGTACGTAAGTTCCACAATGTTTGGAACCATTTTTATATTTCCTGGGATATTTCAGGTGTACCCAGGTTGAGGTTCTTGTAAGCAGTGCAGCCCTCAATTTGGGGGTGGCTCTGTCTTATGGATTTTCAGTTTTCCCAAGGTATATTCCCTAGACTGGAAGTGCCCTTGGCTCTGTAGCTCTGTTGTTTACTTGTTTTAGGGAACACAATGCACTCCTCCAGTGAGGCAGTTGGCAACTTACATCCCGCCCATCAGCATAACAAGGCTCCCTGTTCTCCAGGGCCTGTCTTGCCTTTCTGGTTTTTACACATTTTGTGGATGTCCCTTTTGACCGGTGGGAAGTGATACTTCTTTGTAGTGCAGATTTGCATTGCCCGCTTGCTTGCTTGGCCAAAAAGGGCGTATGCGTTTTCTCCTGAATATATTCAGGAGAAAACGCATACGCCCTTTTTGGCCAAGTGCATCATTGTCGAAGTTGTGCCCCTCTTCCTCTGCTTTACAGGCGATTCCATCGTACCTCTTGAAATCTCTTTCCTGCTCTTCTGCCTCGCTTTCAAGTCCGCCTCGTTGCCTTCCCTCAACAGATTTTTGGACGATAGTTGGCCTTGATTACTCTGCCAGTTTGTGAATTGCTGTGCCCCTGAGCTCCATTTTTCAACTCGTTTTTTGTGAGCTGAACGCAAGGCCAAACTTTTGGTTCAGGACCTATACTGGTTCCCGGTGGGTGGCTGAGACTTTGGTTAATTCTTCTTCCTGCCGGGAAATTAGAGTGACATGTGCCCATCCAAATGCGTAACAGCTACTCTCTCATTGGTTCTCCCTCTTCCCTTTCATCCTCTGCCAAATTGGCAACCTGTGCGAACCAGGAGCTTAAAGGGGCTGTCTCTCCAAGTTGGGAGATTGATAGGAAAGCAGTTGGAAAGTCAAACCGGAGCACCAGGAGAGGGACTCTTCGTTGAGTTTTAGAAACCTTTCGTATTCACAGTGTGTCCATTCTCTAGGTTTCCCGTACATGTTATAGCTGTAGTAATATTCCCTTCAACCTGGAGAGCTGGGACCCATGGAATGGGTGCCATGCATTATTGCTTTAAAGGGTCTGCATTTGCTCACCCAATCCCATCAATCCTCTCAGTCCCAAGTGTCCAGCCTTATGCCACATCCAGCTGTCATTGTAGATAGGGTCATTCCAGGTTACATCAGAGACCCTGAAGGAATTGTAAAGAATTTCCCTGTTTCTTTGTTCTGTTTTTGAAATTCCTTTTTAGAGTGGGTTTGAGCTGATTCTCGCTGCCCTGTTTATGCCAGTCTAGACACACTTGATTCCCTTACAGAGACATATCAATACATAGGTTTTAAGATTCTTACTAGTCAGATCTATTCCTCTGCGGGAAATATGGGGTTTTGAGTCCCTTTCACTGAGGAAGGTGTAGGTCTTGTCTATTCCATAGTTGGTTTTTGGAACGGTACCTGTGCTTATATCAAACTCTGGTTTGATGCATCACCCCACCTCTCCTTCCCCCTTAAGCAGGCATAAGAGTGTTTTCTAAATGTGAGACTCTGTTCTCTTGCCTAACTCAGTTCATGTGTAGCCATGTTTACAGGATCTTCCTAAGTGATATCTTATGATAAGTTTCTTTTCCTGTGTGACTTCTTTCACTTAGAATCATCGTACCTGAATCCACTCATTTTGCTGCTACTGGTCTTATGACATTGATTTCGTGGCTGAGGGATATTCCATCGTACGAAAGTTCCACAATGTTTGGAACCATTTTTATATTTCCTGGGATATTTCAGGTGTACCCAGGTTGAGCTTCTTGTAAGCAGTGCAGCCCTCAATTTGGGGGTGGCTCTGTCTTATGGATTTTCAGTTTTCCCAAGGTATATTCCCTAGACTGGAAGTGCCCTTGGCTCTGTAGCTCTGTTGTTTACTTGTTTTAGGGAACACAATGCACTCCTCCAGTGAGGCAGTTGGCAACTTACATCCCGCCCATCAGCATAACAAGGCGCCTTGTTCTCCAGGGCCTGTCTTGCCTTTCTGGTTTTTACACATTTTGTGGATGTCCCTTTTGACTGGTGGGAAGTGATAGTTCTTTGTAGTGCAGATTTGCATGGCCCACTTGCTTGCTTGGCCAAAAAGGGCGTATGCGTTTTCTCCTGAATATATTCAGGAGAAAACGCATACGCCCTTTTTGGCCAAGTGCATCATTGTCGAAGTTGTGCCCCTCTTCCTCTGCTTTACAGGCGATTCCATCGTACCTCTTGAAATCTCTTTCCTGCTCTTCTGCCTCGCTTTCAAGTCCGCCTCGTTGCCTTCCCTCAACAGATTTTTGGACGATAGTTGGCCTTGATTACTCTGCCAGTTTGTGAATTGCTGTGCCCCTGAGCTCCATTTTTCAACTCGTTTTTTGTGAGCTGAACGCAAGGCCAAACTTTTGGTTCAGGACCTATACTGGTTCCCGGTGGGTGGCTGAGACTTTGGTTAATTCTTCTTCCTGCCGGGAAATTAGAGTGACATGTGCCCATCCAAATGCCTAACAGCTACTCTCTCATTGGTTCTCCCTCTTCCCTTTCATCCTCTGCCAAATTGGCAACCTGTGCGAACCAGGAGCTTAAAGGGGCTGTCTCTCCAAGTTGGGAGATTGATAGGAAAGCAGTTGGAAAGTCAAACCGGAGCACCAGGAGAGGGACTCTTCGTTGAGTTTTAGAAACCTTTCGTATTCACAGTGTGTCCATTCTCTAGGTTTCCCGTACATGTTATAGCTGTAGTAATATTCCCTTCAACCTGGAGAGCTGGGACCCATGGAATGGGTGCCATGCGTTATTGCTTTAAAGGGTCTGCATTTGCTCACCCAATCTCACCAATCCTCTCAGTCCCAAGTGTCCAGCCTTATGCCACATCCAGCTGTCATTGTAGATAGGGTCATTCCAGGTTGCATCAGAGACCCTGAAGGAATTGTAAAGAATTTCCCTGTTTCTTTGTTCTGTTTCTGAAATTCCTTTTTAGAGTGGGTTTGAGCTGATTCTCGCTGCCCTGTTTATGCCAGTCTAGACACACTTGATTCCCTTACGGAGACATATCAATACATAGGTTTTAAGATTCTTACTAGTCAGATCTATTCCTCTGCGGGAAATATGGGGTTTTGAGTCCCTTTCACTGAGGAAGGTGTAGGTCTTGTCTATTCCATAGTTGGTTTTTGGAACGGTACCTGTGCTTATATCAAACTCTGGTTTGATGCATCACCCCACCTCTCCTTCCCCCTTAAGCAGGCATAAGAGTGTTTTCTAAATGTGAGACTCTGTTCTCTTGCCTAACTCAGTTCATGTGTAGCCATGTTTACAGGATCTTCCTAAGTGATATCTTATGATAAGTTTCTTTTCCTGTGTGACTTCTTTCACTTAGAATCATCGTACCTGAATCCACTCATTTTGCTGCTACTGGTCTTATGACATGGATTTCGTGGCTGAGGGATATTCCATCGTACGTAAGTTCCACAATGTTTGGAACCATTTTTATATTTCCTGGGATATTTCAGGTGTACCCAGGTTGAGGTTCTTGTAAGCAGTGCAGCCCTCAATTTGGGGGTGGCTCTGTCTTATGGATTTTCAGTTTTCCCAAGGTATATTCCCTAGACTGGAAGTGCCCTTGGCTCAGTAGCTCTGTTGTTTACTTGTTTTAGGGAACACAATGCACTCCTCCAGTGAGGCAGTTGGCAACTTACATCCCGCCCATCAGCATAACAAGGCTCCCTGTTCTCCAGGGCCTGTCTTGCCTTTCTGGTTTTTACACATTTTGTGGATGTCCCTTTTGATTGGTGGGAAGTGATACTTCTTTGTAGTGCAGATTTGCATTGCCCGCTTGCTTGCTTGGCCAAAAAGGGCGTATGCGTTTTCTCCTGAATATATTCAGGAGAAAACGCATACGCCCTTTTTGGCCAAGTGCATCATTGTCGAAGTTGTGCCCCTCTTCCTCTGCTTTACAGGCGATTCCATCGTACCTCTTGAAATCTCTTTCCTGCTCTGCTGCCTCGCTTTCAAGTCTGCCTCGTTGCCTTCCCTCAACAGATTTTTGGATGATAGTTGGCCTTGATTACTCTGCCAGTTTGTGAATTGCTGTGCCCCTGAGCTCCATTTTTCAACTCGTTTTTTGTGAGCTGAACGCAAGTCCAAACTTTTGGTTCAGGACCTATACTGGTTCCCGTTGGGTGGCTGAGACTTTGGTTAATTCTTCTTCCTGCCGGGAAATTAGAGTGACATGTGCCCATCCAAATGCCTAACAGCTACTCTCTCATTGGTTCTCCCTCTTCCCTTTCATCCTCTGCCAAATTGGCAACCTGTGCGAACCAGGAGCTTAAAGGGGCTGTCTCTCCAAGTTGGGAGATTGATAGGAAAGCAGTTGGAAAGTCAAACCGGAGCACCAGGAGAGGGACTCTTCGTTGAGTTTTAGAAACCTTTCGTATTCACAGTGTGTCCATTCTCTAGGTTTCCCGTACATGTTATAGCTGTAGTAATATTCCCTTCAACCTGGAGAGCTGGGACCCATGGAATGGGTGCCATGCGTTATTGCTTTAAAGGGTCTGCATTTGCTCACCCAATCTCACCAATCCTCTCAGTCCCAAGTGTCCAGCCTTATGCCACATCCAGCTGTCATTGTAGATAGGGTCATTCCAGGTTGCATCAGAGACCCTGAAGGAATTGTAAAGAATTTCCCTGTTTCTTTGTTCTGTTTTTGAAATTCCTTTTTAGAGTGGGTTTGAGCTGATTCTCGCTGCCCTGTTTATGCCAGTCTAGACACACATGATTCCCTTATGGAGACATATCAATACATAGGTTTTAAGATTCTTACTAGTCAGATCTATTCCTCTGCGGGAAATATGGGGTTTTGAGTCCCTTTCACTGAGGAAGGTGTAGGTCTTGTCTATTCCATAGTTGGTTTTTGGAACGGTACCTGTGCTTATATCAAACTCTGGTTTGATGCATCACCCCACCTCTCCTTCCCCCTTAAGCAGGCATAAGAGTGTTTTCTAAATGTGAGACTCTGTTCTCTTTCCTAACTCAGTTCATGTGTAGCCATGTTTACAGGATCTTCCTAAGTGATATCTTATGATAAGTTTCTTTTCCTGTGTGACTTCTTTCACTTAGAATCATCGTACCTGAATCCACTCATTTTGCTGCTACTGGTCTTATGACATTGATTTCGTGGCTGAGGGATATTCCATCGTACGTAAGTTCCACAATGTTTGGAACCATTTTTATATTTCCTGGGATATTTCAGGTGTACCCAGGTTGAGGTTCTTGTAAGCAGTGCAGCCCTCAATTTGGGGGTGGCTCTGTCTTATGGATTTTCAGTTTTCCCAAGGTATATTCCCTAGACTGGAAGTGCCCTTGGCTCTGTAGCTCTGTTGTTTACTTGTTTTAGGGAACACAATGCACTCCTCCAGTGAGGCAGTTGGCAACTTACATCCCGCCCATCAGCATAACAAGGCTCCCTGTTCTCCAGGGCCTGCCTTGCCTTTCTGGTTTTTACACATTTTGTGGATGTCCCTTTTGACCGGTGGGAAGTGATACTTCTTTGTAGTGCAGATTTGCATTGCCCGCTTGCTTGCTTGGCCAAAAAGGGCGTATGCGTTTTCTCCTGAATATATTCAGGAGAAAACGCATACGCCCTTTTTGGCCAAGTGCATCATTGTCGAAGTTGTGCCCCTCTTCCTCTGCTTTACAGGCGATTCCATCGTACCTCTTGAAATCTCTTTCCTGCTCTTCTGCCTCGCTTTCAAGTCCGCCTCGTTGCCTTCCCTCAACAGATTTTTGGACGATAGTTGGCCTTGATTACTCTGCCAGTTTGTGAATTGCTGTGCCCCTGAGCTCCATTTTTCAACTCGTTTTTTGTGAGCTGAACGCAAGGCCAAACTTTTGGTTCAGGACCTATACTGGTTCCCGGTGGGTGGCTGAGACTTTGGTTAATTCTTCTTCCTGCCGGGAAATTAGAGTGACATGTGCCCATCCAAATGCCTAACAGCTACTCTCTCATTGGTTCTCCCTCTTCCCTTTCATCCTCTGCCAAATTGGCAACCTGTGCGAACCAGGAGCTTAAAGGGGCTGTCTCTCCAAGTTGGGAGATTGATAGGAAAGCAGTTGGAAAGTCAAACCGGAGCACCAGGAGAGGGACTCTTCGTTGAGTTTTAGAAACCTTTCGTATTCACAGTGTGTCCATTCTCTAGGTTTCCCGTACATGTTATAGCTGTAGTAATATTCCCTTCAACCTGGAGAGCTGGGACCCATGGAATGGGTGCCATGCATTATTGCTTTAAAGGGTCTGCATTTGCTCACCCAATCCCACCAATCCTCTCAGTCCCAAGTGTCCAGCCTTATGCCACATCCAGCTGTCATTGTAGATAGGGTCATTCCAGGTTACATCAGAGACCCTGAAGGACTTGTAAAGAATTTCCCTGTTTCTTTGTTCTGTTTTTGAAATTCCTTTTTAGAGTGGGTTTGAGCTGATTCTCGCTGCCCTGTTTATGCCACTCTAGACACACTTGATTCCCTTACAGAGACATATCAATACATAGGTTTTAAGATTCTTACTAGTCAGATCTATTCCTCTGCGGGAAATATGGGGTTTTGAGTCCCTTTCACTGAGGAAGGTGTAGGTCTTGTCTATTCCATAGTTGGTTTTTGGAACGGTACCTGTGCTTATATCAAACTCTGGTTTGATGCATCACCCCACCTCTCCTTCCCCCTTAAGCAGGCATAAGAGTGTTTTCTAAATGTGAGACTCTGTTCTCTTGCCTAACTCAGTTCATATGTAGCCATGTTTACAGGATCTTCCTAAGTGATATCTTATGATAAGTTTCTTTTCCTGTGTGACTTCTTTCACTTAGAATCATCGTACCTGAATCCACTCATTTTGCTGCTACTGGTCTTATGACATTGATTTCGTGGCTGAGGGATATTCCATCGTACGAAAGTTCCACAATGTTTGGAACCATTTTTATATTTCCTGGGATATTTCAGGTGTACCCAGGTTGAGCTTCTTGTAAGCAGTGCAGCCCTCAATTTGGGGGTGGCTCTGTCTTATGGATTTTCAGTTTTCCCAAGGTATATTCCCTAGACTGGAAGTGCCCTTGGCTCTGTAGCTCTGTTGTTTACTTGTTTTAGGGAACACAATGCACTCCTCCAGTGAGGCAGTTGGCAACTTACATCCCGCCCATCAGCATAACAAGGCGCCTTGTTCTCCAGGGCCTGTCTTGCCTTTCTGGTTTTTACACATTTTGTGGATGTCCCTTTTGACTGGTGGGAAGTGATAGTTCTTTGTAGTGCAGATTTGCATGGCCCACTTGCTTGCTTGGCCAAAAAGGGCGTATGCGTTTTCTCCTGAATATATTCAGGAGAAAACGCATACGCCCTTTTTGGCCAAGTGCATCATTGTCGAAGTTGTGCCCCTCTTCCTCTGCTTTACAGGCGATTCCATCGTACCTCTTGAAATCTCTTTCCTGCTCTTCTGCCTCGCTTTCAAGTCCGCCTCGTTGCCTTCCCTCAACAGATTTTTGGACGATAGTTGGCCTTGATTACTCTGCCAGTTTGTGAATTGCTGTGCCCCTGAGCTCCATTTTTCAACTCGTTTTTTGTGAGCTGAACGCAAGGCCAAACTTTTGGTTCAGGACCTATACTGGTTCCCGGTGGGTGGCTGAGACTTTGGTTAATTCTTCTTCCTGCCGGGAAATTAGAGTGACATGTGCCCATCCAAATGCCTAACAGCTACTCTCTCATTGGTTCTCCCTCTTCCCTTTCATCCTCTGCCAAATTGGCAACCTGTGCGAACCAGGAGCTTAAAGGGGCTGTCTCTCCAAGTTGGGAGATTGATAGGAAAGCAGTTGGAAAGTCAAACCGGAGCACCAGGAGAGGGACTCTTCGTTGAGTTTTAGAAACCTTTCGTATTCACAGTGTGTCCATTCTCTAGGTTTCCCGTACATGTTATAGCTGTAGTAATATTCCCTTCAACCTGGAGAGCTGGGACCCATGGAATGGGTGCCATGCATTATTGCTTTAAAGGGTCTGCATTTGCTCACCCAATCCCACCAATCCTCTCAGTCCCAAGTGTCCAGCCTTATGCCACATCCAGCTGTCATTGTAGATAGGGTCATTCCAGGTTACATCAGAGACCCTGAAGGAATTGTAAAGAATTTCCCTGTTTCTTTGTTCTGTTTTTGAAATTCCTTTTTAGAGTGGGTTTGAGCTGATTCTCGCTGCCCTGTTTATGCCAGTCTAGACACACTTGATTCCCTTACAGAGACATATCAATACATAGGTTTTAAGATTCTTACTTGTCAGATCTATTCCTCTGCGGGAAATATGGGGTTTTGAGTCCCTTTCACTGAGGAAGGTGTAGGTCTTGTCTATTCCATAGTTGGTTTTTGGAACGGTACCTGTGCTTATATCAAACTCTGGTTTGATGCATCACCCCACCTCTCCTTCCCCCTTAAGCAGGCATAAGAGTGTTTTCTAAATGTGAGACTCTGTTCTCTTGCCTAACTCAGTTCATATGTAGCCATGTTTACAGGATCTTCCTAAGTGATATCTTATGATAAGTTTCTTTTCCTGTGTGACTTCTTTCACTTAGAATCATCGTACCTGAATCCACTCATTTTGCTGCTACTGGTCTTATGACATTGATTTCGTGGCTGAGGGACATTCCATCGTACGTAAGTTCCACAATGTTTGGAACCATTTTTATATTTCCTGGGATATTTCAGGTGTACCCAGGTTGAGGTTCTTGTAAGCAGTGCAGCCCTCAATTTGGGGGTGGCTCTGTCTTATGGATTTTCAGTTTTCCCAAGGTATATTCCCTAGACTGGAAGTGCCCTTGGCTCTGTAGCTCTGTTGTTTACTTGTTTTAGGGAACACAATGCACTCCTCCAGTGAGGCAGTTGGCAACTTACATCCCGCCCATCAGCATAACAAGGCTCCTTGTTCTCCAGGGCCTGTCTTGCCTTTCTGGTTTTTACACATTTTGTGGATGTCCCTTTTGACTGGTGGGAAGTGATAGTTCTTTGTAGTGCAGATTTGCATGGCCCACTTGCTTGCTTGGCCAAAAAGGGCGTATGCGTTTTCTCCTGAATATATTCAGGAGAAAACGCATACGCCCTTTTTGGCCAAGTGCATCATTGTCGAAGTTGTGCCCCTCTTCCTCTGCTTTACAGGCGATTCCAACGTACCTCTTGAAATCTCTTTCCTGCTCTTCTGCCTCGCTTTCAAGTCCGCCTCGTTGCCTTCCCTCAACAGATTTTTGGACGATAGTTGGCCTTGATTACTCTGCCAGTTTGTGAATTGCTGTGCCCCTGAGCTCCATTTTTCAACTCGTTTTTTGTGAGCTGAACGCAAGTCCAAACTTTTGGTTCAGGACCTATACTGGTTCCCGTTGGGTGGCTGAGACTTTGGTTAATTCTTCTTCCTGCCGGGAAATTAGAGTGACATGTGCCCATCCAAATGCCTAACAGCTACTCTCTCATTGGTTCTCCCTCTTCCCTTTCATCCTCTGCCAAATTGGCAACCTGTGCGAACCAGGAGCTTAAAGGGGCTGTCTCTCCAAGTTGGGAGATTGATAGGAAAGCAGTTGGAAAGTCAAACCGGAGCACCAGGAGAGGGGCTCTTCGTTGAGTTTTAGAAACCTTTCGTATTCACAGTGTGTCCATTCTCTAGGTTTCCCGTACATGTTATAGCTGTAGTAATATTCCCTTCAACCTGGAGAGCTGGGACCCATGGAATGGGTGCCATGCGTTATTGCTTTAAAGGGTCTGCATTTGCTCACCCAATCTCACCAATCCTCTCAGTCCCAAGTGTCCAGCCTTATGCCACATCCAGCTGTCATTGTAGATAGGGTCATTCCAGGTTGCATCAGAGACCCTGAAGGAATTGTAAAGAATTTCCCTGTTTCTTTGTTCTGTTTCTGAAATTCCTTTTTAGAGTGGGTTTGAGCTGATTCTCGCTGCCCTGTTTATGCCAGTCTAGACACACTTGATTCCCTTACGGAGACATATCAATACATAGGTTTTAAGATTCTTACTAGTCAGATCTATTCCTCTGCGGGAAATATGGGGTTTTGAGTCCCTTTCACTGAGGAAGGTGTAGGTCTTGTCTATTCCATAGTTGGTTTTTGGAACGGTACCTGTGCTTATATCAAACTCTGGTTTGATGCATCACCCCACCTCTCCTTCCCCCTTAAGCAGGCATAAGAGTGTTTTCTAAATGTGAGACTCTGTTCTCTTGCCTAACTCAGTTCATGTGTAGCCATGTTTACAGGATCTTCCTAAGTGATATCTTATGATAAGTTTCTTTTCCTGTGTGACTTCTTTCACTTAGAATCATCGTACCTGAATCCACTCATTTTGCTGCTACTGGTCTTATGACATTGATTTCGTGGCTGAGGGATATTCCATCGTACGTAAGTTAAACAATGTTTGGAACCATTTTTATATTTCCTGGGATATTTCAGGTGTACCCAGGTTGAGGTTCTTGTAAGCAGTGCAGCCCTCAATTTGGGGGTGGCTCTGTCTTATGGATTTTCAGTTTTCCCAAGGTATATTCCCTAGACTGGAAGTGCCCTTGGCTCTGTAGCTCTGTTGTTTACTTGTTTTAGGGAACACAATGCACTCCTCCAGTGAGGCAGTTGGCAACTTACATCCCGCCCATCAGCATAACAAGGCTCCTTGTTCTCCAGGGCCTGTCTTGCCTTTCTGGTTTTTACACATTTTGTGGATGTCCCTTTTGACTGGTGGGAAGTGATACTTCTTTGTAGTGCAGATTTGCATGGCCCACTTGCTTGCTTGGCCAAAAAGGGCGTATGCGTTTTCTCCTGAATATATTCAGGAGAAAACGCATACGCCCTTTTTGGCCAAGTGCATCATTGTCGAAGTTGTGCCCCTCTTCCTGTGCTTTACAGGCGATTCCATCGTACCTCTTGAAATCTCTTTCCTGCTCTTCTGCCTCGCTTTCAAGTCCGCCTCGTTGCCTTCCCTCAACAGATTTTTGGACGATAGTTGGCCTTGATTACTCTGCCAGTTTGTGAATTGCTGTGCCCCTGAGCTCCATTTTTCAACTCGTTTTTTGTTAGCTGAACGCAAGTCCAAACTTTTGGTTCAGGACCTATACTGGTTCCCGGTGGGTGGCTGAGACTTTGGTTAATTCTTCTTCCTGCCGGGAAATTAGAGTGACATGTGCCCATCCAAATGCCTAACAGCTACTCTCTCATTGGTTCTCCCTCTTCCCTTTCATCCTCTGCCAAATTGGCAACCTGTGCGAACCAGGAGATTAAAGGGGCTGTCTCTCCAAGTTGGGAGATTGATAGGAAAGCAGTTGGAAAGTCAAACCGGAGCACCAGGAGAGGGGCTCTTCGTTGAGTTTTAGAAACCTTTCGTATTCACAATGTGTCCATTCTCTAGGTTTCCCGTACATGTTATAGCTGTAGTAATATTCCCTTCAACCTGGAGAGCTGGGACCCATGGAATGGGTGCCATGCGTTATTGCTTTAAAGGGTCTGCATTTGCTCACCCAATCTCACCAATCCTCTCAGTCCCAAGTGTCCAGCCTTATGCCACATCCAGCTGTCATTGTAGATAGGGTCATTCCAGGTTGCATCAGAGACCCTGAAGGAATTGTAAAGAAATTCCCTGTTTCTTTGTTCTGTTTCTGAAATTCCTTTTTAGAGTGGGTTTGAGCTGATTCTCGCTGCCCTGTTTATGCCAGTCTAGACACACTTGATTCCCTTACGGAGACATATCAATACATAGGTTTTAAGATTCTTACTAGTCAGATCTATTCCTCTGCGGGAAATATGGGGTTTTGAGTCCCTTTCACTGAGGAAGGTGTAGGTCTTGTCTATTCCATAGTTGGTTTTTGGAACGGTACCTGTGCTTATATCAAACTCTGGTTTGATGCATCACCCCACCTCTCCTTCCCCCTTAAGCAGGCATAAGAGTGTTTTCTAAATGTGAGACTCTGTTCTCTTGCCTAACTCAGTTCATGTGTAGCCATGTTTACAGGATCTTCCTAAGTGATATCTTATGATAAGTTTCTTTTCCTGTGTGACTTCTTTCACTTAGAATCATCGTACCTGAATCCACTCATTTTGCTGCTACTGGTCTTATGACATTGATTTCGTGGCTGAGGGATATTCCATCGTACGTAAGTTCCACAATGTTTGGAACCATTTTTATATTTCCTGGGATATTTCAGGTGTACCCAGGTTGAGGTTCTTGTAAGCAGTGCAGCCCTCAATTTGGGGGTGGCTCTGTCTTATGGATTTTCAGTTTTCCCAAGGTATATTCCCTAGACTGGAAGTGCCCTTGGCTCTGTAGCTCTGTTGTTTACTTGTTTTAGGGAACACAATGCACTCCTCCAGTGAGGCAGTTGGCAACTTACATCCCGCCTATCAGCATAACAAGGCTCCCTGTTCTCCAGGGCCTGCCTTGCCATTCTGGTTTTTACACATTTTGTGGATGTCCCTTTTGACCGGTGGGAAGTGATACTTCTTTGTAGTGCAGATTTGCATTGCCCGCTTGCTTGCTTGGCCAAAAAGGGCGTATGCGTTTTCTCCTGAATATATTCAGGAGAAAACGCATACGCCCTTTTTGGCCAAGTGCATCATTGTCGAAGTTGTGCCCCTCTTCCTCTGCTTTACAGGCGATTCCATCGTACCTCTTGAAATCTCTTTCCTGCTCTTCTGCCTCGCTTTCAAGTCCGCCTCGTTGCCTTCCCTCAACAGATTTTTGGACGATAGTTGGCCTTGATTACTCTGCCAGTTTGTGAATTGCTGTGCCCCTGAGCTCCATTTTTCAACTCGTTTTTTGTGAGCTGAACGCAAGGCCAAACTTTTGGTTCAGGACCTATACTGGTTCCCGGTGGGTGGCTGAGACTTTGGTTAATTCTTCTTCCTGCCGGGAAATTAGAGTGACATGTGCCCATCCAAATGCCTAACAGCTACTCTCTCATTGGTTCTCCCTCTTCCCTTTCATCCTCTGCCAAATTGGCAACCTGTGCGAACCAGGAGCTTAAAGGGGCTGTCTCTCCAAGTTGGGAGATTGATAGGAAAGCAGTTGGAAAGTCAAACCGGAGCACCAGGAGAGGGACTCTTCGTTGAGTTTTAGAAACCTTTCGTATTCACAGTGTGTCCATTCTCTAGGTTTCCCGTACATGTTATAGCTGTAGTAATATTCCCTTCAACCTGGAGAGCTGGGACCCATGGAATGGGTGCCATGCGTTCTTGCTTTAAAGGGTCTGCATTTGCTCACCCAATCTCACCAATCCTCTCAGTCCCAAGTGTCCAGCCTTATGCCACATCCAGCTGTCATTGTAGATAGGCTCATTCCAGGTTGCATCAGAGACCCTGAAGGAATTGTAAAGAATTTCCCTGTTTCTTTGTTCTGTTTTTGAAATTCCTTTTTAGAGTGGGTTTGAGCTGATTCTCGCTGCCCTGTTTATGCCAGTCTAGACAAACTTGATTCCCTTACGGAGACATATCAATACATAGGTTTTAAGATTCTTACTAGTCAGATCTATTCCTCTGCGGGAAATATGGGGTTCTGAGTCCCTTTCACTGAGGAAGGTGTAGGTCTTGTCTATTCCATAGTTGGTTTTTGGAACGGTACCTGTGCTTATATCAAACTCTGGTTTGATGCATCACCCCACCTCTCCTTCCCCCTTAAGCAGGCATAAGAGTGTTTTCTAAATGTGAGACTCTGTTCTCTTGCCTAACTCAGTTCATATGTAGCCATGTTTACAGGATCTTCCTAAGTGATATCTTATGATAAGTTTCTTTTCCTGTGTGACTTCTTTCACTTAGAATCATCGTACCTAAATCCACTCATTTTGCTGCTACTGGTCTTATGACATTGATTTCGTGGCTGAGGGATATTCCATCGTACGTAAGTTCCACAATGTTTGGAACCATTTTTATATTTCCTGGGATATTTCAGGTGTACCCAGGTTGAGGTTCTTGTAAGCAGTGCAGCCCTCAATTTGGGGGTGGCTCTGTCTTATGGATTTTCAGTTTTCCCAAGGTATATTCCCTAGACTGGAAGTGCCCTTGGCTCTGTAGCTCTGTTGTTTACTTGTTTTAGGTAACACAATGCACTCCTCCAGTGAGGCAGTTGGCAACTTACATCCCGCCCATCAGCATAACAAGGCTCCCTGTTCTCCAGGGCCTGTCTTGCCTTTCTGGTTTTTACACATTTTGTGGATGTCCCTTTTGACTGGTGGGAAGTGATACTTCTTTGTAGTGCAGATTTGCATGGCCCGCTTGCTTGCTTGGCCAAAAAGGGCGTATGCGTTTTCTCCTGAATATATTCAGGAGAAAACGCATTCGCCCTTTTTGGCCAAGTGCATCATTGTCGAAGTTGTGCCCCTCTTCCTGTGCTTTACAGGCGATTCCAACGTACCTCTTGAAATCTCTTTCCTGCTCTTCTGCCTCGCTTTCAAGTCCGCCTCGTTGCCTTCCCTCAACAGATTTTTGGACGATAGTTGGCCTTGATTACTCTGCCAGTTTGTGAATTGCTGTGCCCCTGAGCTCCATTTTTCAACTCGTTTTTTGTGAGCTGAACGCAAGGCCAAACTTTTGGTTCAGGACCTATACTGGTTCCCGGTGGGTGGCTGAGACTTTGGTTAATTCTTCTTCCTGCCGGGAAATTAGAGTGACATGTGCCCATCCAAATGCCTAACAGCTACTCTCTCATTGGTTCTCCCTCTTCCCTTTCATCCTCTGCCAAATTGGCAACCTGTGCGAACCAGGAGCTTAAAGGGGCTGTCTCTCCAAGTTGGGAGATTGATAGGAAAGCAGTTGGAAAGTCAAACCGGAGCACCAGGAGAGGGGCTCTTCGTTGAGTTTTAGAAACCTTTCGTATTCACAGTGTGTCCATTCTCTAGGTTTCCCGTACATGTTATAGCTGTAGTAATATTCCCTTCAACCTGGAGAGCTGGGACCCATGGAATGGGTGCCATGCGTTCTTGCTTTAAAGGGTCTGCATTTGCTCACCCAATCTCACCAATCCTCTCAGTCCCAAGTGTCCAGCCTTATGCCACATCCAGCTGTCATTGTAGATAGGGTCATTCCAGGTTGCATCAGAGACCCTGAAGGAATTGTAAAGAATTTCCCTGTTTCTTTGTTCTGTTTCTGAAATTCCTTTTTAGAGTGGGTTTGAGCTGATTCTCGCTGCCCTGTTTATGCCAGTCTAGACACACTTGATTCCCTTACGGAGACATATCAATACATAGGTTTTAAGATTCTTACTAGTCAGATCTATTCCTCTGCGGGAAATATGGGGTTTTGAGTCCCTTTCACTGAGGAAGGTGTAGGTCTTGTCTATTCCATAGTTGGTTTTTGGAACGGTACCTGTGCTTATATCAAACTCTGGTTTGATGCATCACCCCACCTCTCCTTCCCCCTTAAGCAGGCATAAGAGTGTTTTCTAAATGTGAGACTCTGTTCTCTTGCCTAACTCAGTTCATGTGTAGCCATGTTTACAGGATCTTCCTAAGTGATATCTTATGATAAGTTTCTTTTCCTGTGTGACTTCTTTCCCTTAGAATCATCGTACCTGAATCCACTCATTTTGCTGCTACTGGTCTTATGACATTGATTTCGTGGCTGAGGGATATTCCATCGTACGTAAGTTCCACAATGTTTGGAACCATTTTTATATTTCCTGGGATATTTCAGGTGTACCCAGGTTGAGGTTCTTGTAAGCAGTGCAGCCCTCAATTTGGGGGTGGCTCTGTCTTATGGATTTTCAGTTTTCCCAAGGTATATTCCCTAGACTGGAAGTGCCCTTGGCTCTGTAGCTCTGTTGTTTACTTGTTTTAGGGAACACAATGCACTCCTCCAGTGAGGCAGTTGGCAACTTACATCCCGCCCATCAGCATAACAAGGCTCCCTGTTCTCCAGGGCCTGCCTTGCCTTTCTGGTTTTTACACATTTTGTGGATGTCCCTTTTGACCGGTGGGAAGTGATACTTCTTTGTAGTGCAGATTTGCATTGCCCGCTTGCTTGCTTGGCCAAAAAGGGCGTATGCGTTTTCTCCTGAATATATTCAGGAGAAAACGCATACGCCCTTTTTGGCCAAGTGCATCATTGTCGAAGTTGTGCCACTCTTCCTCTGCTTTACAGGAGATTCCATCGTACCTCTTGAAATCTCTTTCCTGCTCTTCTGCCTCGCTTTCAAGTCAGCCTCGTTGCCTTCCCTCAACAGATTTTTGGACGATAGTTGGCCTTGATTACTCTGCCAGTTTGTGAATTGCTGTGCCCCTGAGCTCCATTTTTCAACTCGTTTTTTGTGAGCTGAACGCAAGGCCAAACTTTTGGTTCAGGACCTATACTGGTTCCCGGTGGGTGGCTGAGACTTTGGTTAATTCTTCTTCCTGCCGGGAAATTAGAGTGACATGTGCCCATCCAAATGCCTAACAGCTACTCTCTCATTGGTTCTCCCTCTTCCCTTTCATCCTCTGCCAAATTGGCAACCTGTGCGAACCAGGAGCTTAAAGGGGCTGTCTCTCCAAGTTGGGAGATTGATAGGAAAGCAGTTGGAAAGTCAAACCGGAGCACCAGGAGAGGGGCTCTTCGTTGAGTTTTAGAAACCTTTCGTATTCACAGTGTGTCCATTCTCTAGGTTTCCCGTACATGTTATAGCTGTAGTAATATTCCCTTCAACCTGGAGAGCTGGGACCCATGGAATGGGTGCCATGCATTATTGCTTTAAAGGGTCTGCATTTGCTCACCCAATCTCACCAATCCTCTCAGTCCCAAGTGTCCAGCCTTATGCCACATCCAGCTGTCATTTTAGATAGGGTCATTCCAGGTTACATCAGAGACCATGAAGGAATTGTAAAGAATTTCCCTGTTTCTTTGTTCTGTTTTTGAAATTCCTTTTTAGAGTGGGTTTGAGCTGATTCTCGCTGCCCTATTTATGCCAGTCTAGACACACTTGATTCCCTTACGGAGACATATCAATACATAGGTTTTAAGATTCTTACTAGTCAGATCTATTCCTCTGCGGGAAATATGGGGTTTTGAGTCCCTTTCACTGAGGAAGGTGTAGGTCTTGTCTATTCCATAGTTGGTTTTTGGAACGGTACCTGTGCTTATATCAAACTCTGGTTTGATGCATCACCCCACCTCTCCTTCCCCCTTAAGCAGGCATAAGAGTGTTTTCTAAATGTGAGACTCTGTTCTCTTGCCTAACTCAGTTCATATGTAGCCATGTTTACAGGATCTTCCTAAGTGATATCTTATGATAAGTTTCTTTTCCTGTGTGACTTCTTTCACTTAGAATCATCGTACCTGAATCCACTCATTTTGCTGCTACTGGTCTTATGACATTGATTTCGTGGCTGAGGGATATTGCATCGTACGTAAGTTCCACAATGTTTGGAACCATTTTTATATTTCCTGGGATATTTCAGGTGTACCCAGGTTGAGGTTCTTGTAAGCAGTGCAGCCCTCAATTTGGGGGTGGCTCTGTCTTATGGATTTTCAGTTTTCCCAAGGTATATTCCCTAGACTGGAAGTGCCCATGGCTCTGTAGCTCTGTTGTTTACTTGTTTTAGGTAACACAATGCACTCCTCCAGTGAGGCAGTTGGCAACTTACATCCCGCCCATCAGCATAACAAGGCTCCCTGTTCTCCAGGGCCTGTCTTGCCTTTCTGGTTTTTACACATTTTGTGGATGTCCCTTTTGACTGCTGGGAAGTGATACTTCTTTGTAGTGCAGATTTGCATGGCCCGCTTGCTTGCTTGGCCAAAAAGGGCGTATGCGTTTTCTCCTGAATATATTCAGGAGAAAACGCATACGCCCTTTTTGGCCAAGTGCATCATTGTCGAAGTTGTGCCCCTCTTCCTGTGCTTTACAGGCGATTCCAACGTACCTCTTGAAATCTCTTTCCTGCTCTTCTGCCTCGCTTTCAAGTCCGCCTCGTTGCCTTCCCTCAACAGATTTTTGGACGATAGTTGGCCTTGATTACTCTGCCAGTTTGTGAATTGCTGTGCCCCTGAGCTCCATTTTTCAACTCGTTTTTTGTGAGCTGAACGCAAGTCCAAACTTTTGGTTCAGGACCTATACTGGTTCCCGGTGGGTGGCTGAGACTTTGGTTAATTCTTCTTCCTGCCGGGAAATTAGAGTGACATGTGCCCATCCAAATGCCTAACAGCTACTCTCTCATTGGTTCTCCCTCTTCCCTTTCATCCTCTGCCAAATTGGCAACCTGTGCGAACCAGGAGCTTAAAGGGGCTGTCTCTCCAAGTTGGGAGATTGATAGGAAAGCAGTTGGAAAGTCAAACCGGAGCACCAGGAGAGGGGCTCTTCGTTGAGTTTTAGAAACCTTTCGTATTCACAGTGTGTCCATTCTCTAGGTTTCCCGTACACGTTATAGCTGTAGTAATATTCCCTTCAACCTGGAGAGCTGGGACCCATGGAATGGGTGCCATGCGTTATTGCTTTAAAGGGTCTGCATTTGCTCACCCAATCTCACCAATCCTCTCAGTCCCAAGTGTCCAGCCTTATGCCACATCCAGCTGTCATTGTAGATAGGGTCATTCCAGGTTGCATCAGAGACCCTGAAGGAATTGTAAAGAATTTCCCTGTTTCTTTGTTCTGTTTCTGAAATTCCTTTTTAGAGTGGGTTTGAGCTGATTCTCGCTGCCCTGTTTATGCCAGTCTAGACACACTTGATTCCCTTACGGAGACATATCAATACATAGGTTTTAAGATTCTTACTAGTCAGATCTATTCCTCTGCGGGAAATATGGGGTTTTGAGTCCCTTTCACTGAGGAAGGTGTAGGTCTTGTCTATTCCATAGTTGGTTTTTGGAACGGTACCTGTGCTTATATCAAACTCTGGTTTGATGCATCACCCCACCTCTCCTTCCCCCTTAAGCAGGCATAAGAGTGTTTTCTAAATGTGAGACTCTGTTCTCTTGCCTAACTCAGTTCATGTGTAGCCATGTTTACAGGATCTTCCTAAGTGATATCTTATGATAAGTTTCTTTTCCTGTGTGACTTCTTTCCCTTAGAATCATCGTACCTGAATCCACTCATTTTGCTGCTACTGGTCTTATGACATTGATTTCGTGGCTGAGGGATATTCCATCGTACGTAAGTTCCACAATGTTTGGAACCATTTTTATATTTCCTGGGATATTTCAGGTGTACCCAGGTTGAGGTTCTTGTAAGCAGTGCAGCCCTCAATTTGGGGGTGGCTCTGTCTTATGGATTTTCAGTTTTCCCAAGGTATATTCCCTAGACTGGAAGTGCCCTTGGCTCTGTAGCTCTGTTGTTTACTTGTTTTAGGGAACACAATGCACTCCTCCAGTGAGGCAGTTGGCAACTTACATCCCGCCCATCAGCATAACAAGGCTCCCTGTTCTCCAGGGCCTGCCTTGCCTTTCTGGTTTTTACACATTTTGTGGATGTCCCTTTTGACCGGTGGGAAGTGATACTTCTTTGTAGTGCAGATTTGCATTGCCCGCTTGCTTGCTTGGCCAAAAAGGGCGTATGCGTTTTCTCCTGAATATATTCAGGAGAAAACGCATACGCCCTTTTTGGCCAAGTGCATCATTGTCGAAGTTGTGCCCCTCTTCCTGTGCTTTACAGGCGATTCCATCGTACCTCTTGAAATCTCTTTCCTGCTCTTCTGCCTCGCTTTCAAGTCCGCCTCGTTGCCTTCCCTCAACAGATTTTTGGACGATAGTTGGCCTTGATTACTCTGCCAGTTTGTGAATTGCTGTGCCCCTGAGCTCCATTTTTCAACTCGTTTTTTGTGAGCTGAACGCAAGGCCAAACTTTTGGTTCAGGACCTATACTGGTTCCCGGTGGGTGGCTGAGACTTTGGTTAATTCTTCTTCCTGCCGGGAAATTAGAGTGACATGTGCCCATCCAAATGCCTAACAGCTACTCTCTCATTGGTTCTCCCTCTTCCCTTTCATCATCTGCCAAATTGGCAACCTGTGCGAACCAGGAGTTTAAAGGGGCTGTCTCTCCAAGTTGGGAGATTGATAGGAAAGCAGTTGGAAAGTCAAACCTGAGCACCAGGAGAGGGGCTCTTCGTTGAGTTTTAGAAACCTTTCGTATTCACAGTGTGTCCATTCTCTAGGTTTCCCGTACATGTTATAGCTGTAGTAATATTCCCTTCAACCTGGAGTGCTGGGACCCATGGAATGGGTGCCATGCGTTATTGCTTTAAAGGGTTTGCATTTGCTCACCCAATCTCACCAATCCTCTCAGTCCCAAGTGTTCAGCCTTATGCCACATCCAGCTGTCATTGTAGATAGGGTCATTCCAGGTTGCATCAGAGACCCTGAAGGAATTGTAAAGAATTTCCCTGTTTCTTTGTTCTGTTTCTGAAATTCCTTTTTAGAGTGGGTTTGAGCTGATTCTCGCTGCCCTGTTTATGCCAGTCTAGACACACTTGATTCCCTTACGGAGACATATCAATACATAGGTTTTAAGATTCTTACTAGTCAGATCTATTCCTCTGCGGGAAATATGGGGTTTTGAGTCCCTTTCACTGAGGAAGGTGTAGGTCTTGTCTATTCCATAGTTGGTTTTTGGAACGGTACCTGTGCTTATATCAAACTCTGGTTTGATGCATCACCCCACCTCTCCTTCCCCCTTAAGCAGGCATAAGAGTGTTTTCTAAATGTGAGACTCTGTTCTCTTGCCTAACTCAGTTCATGTGTAGCCATGTTTACAGGATCTTTCTAAGTGATATCTTATGATAAGTTTCTTTTCCTGTGTGACTTCTTTCACTTAGAATCATCGTACCTGAATCCACTCATTTTGCTGCTACTGGTCTTATGACATGGATTTCGTGGCTGAGGGATATTCCATCGTACGTAAGTTCCACAATGTTTGGAACCATTTTTATATTTCCTGGGATATTTCAGGTGTACCCAGGTTGAGGTTCTTGTAAGCAGTGCAGCCCTCAATTTAGGGGTGGCTCTGTCTTATGGATTTTCAGTTTTCCCAAGGTATATTCCCTAGACTGGAAGTGCCCTTGGCTCTGTAGCTCTGTTGTTTACTTGTTTTAGGGAACACAATGCACTCCTCCAGTGAGGCAGTTGGCAACTTACATCCCGCCCATCAGCATAACAAAGCTCCCTGTTCTCCAGGGCCTGTCTTGCCTTTCTGGTTTTTACACATTTTGTGGATGTCCCTTTTGACCGGTGGGAAGTGATACTTCTTTGTAGTGCAGATTTGCATTGCCCGCTTGCTTGCTTGGCCAAAAAGGGCGTATGCGTTTTCTCCTGAATATATTCAGGAGAAAACACGTACGCCCTTTTTGGCCAAGTGCATCATTGTCGAAGTTGTGCCCCTCTTCCTGTGCTTTACAGGCGATTCCATCGTACCTCTTGAAATCACTTTCCTGCTCTTCTGCCTCGCTTTCAAGTCCGCCTCGTTGCTTTCCCTCAACAGATTTTTGGATGATAGTTGGCCTTGATTACTCTGCCAGTTTGTGAATTGCTGTGCCCCTGAGCTCCATTTTTCAACTCGTTTTTTGTGAGCTGAACGCAAGGCCAAACTTTTGGTTCAGGACCTATACTGGTTCCCGGTGGGTGGCTGAGACTTTGGTTAATTCTTCTTCCTGCCGGGAAATTAGAGTGACATGTGCCCATCCAAATGCCTAACAGCTACTCTCTCATTGGTTCTCCCTCTTCCCTTTCATCCTCTGCCAAATTGGCAACCTGTGCGAACCAGGAGCTTAAAGGGGCTGTCTCTCCAAGTTGGGAGATTGATAGGAAAGCAGTTGGAAAGTCAAACCGGAGCACCAGGAGAGGGGCTCTTCGTTGAGTTTTAGAAACCTTTCGTATTCACAGTGTGTCCATTCTCTAGGTTTCCCGTACATGTTATAGCTGTAGTAATATTCCCTTCAACCTGGAGAGCTGGGACCCATGGAATGGGTGCCATGCGTTATTGCTTTAAAGGGTCTGCATTTGCTCACCCAATCTCACCAATCCTCTCAGTCCCAAGTGTCCAGCCTTATGCCACATCCAGCTGTCATTGTAGATAGGGTCATTCCAGGTTGCATCAGAGACCCTGAAGGAATTGTAAAGAATTTCCCTGTTTCTTTGTTCTGTTTCTGAAATTCCTTTTTAGAGTGGGTTTGAGCTGATTCTCGCTGCCCTGTTTATGCCAGTCTAGACACACTTGATTCCCTTACGGAGACATATCAATACATAGGTTTTAAGATTCTTACTAGTCAGATCTATTCCTCTGCGGGAAATATGGGGTTTTGAGTCCCTTTCACTGAGGAAGGTGTAGGTCTTGTCTATTCCATAGTTGGTTTTTGGAACGGTACCTGTGCTTATATCAAACTCTGGTTTGATGCATCACCCCACCTCTCCTTCCCCCTTAAGCAGGCATAAGAGTGTTTTCTAAATGTGAGACTCTGTTCTCTTGCCTAACTCAGTTCATGTGTAGCCATGTTTACAGGATCTTCCTAAGTGATATCTTATGATAAGTTTCTTTTCCTGTGTGACTTCTTTCCCTTAGAATCATCGTACCTGAATCCACTCATTTTGCTGCTACTGGTCTTATGACATTGATTTCGTGGCTGAGGGATATTCCATCGTACGTAAGTTCCACAATGTTTGGAACCATTTTTATATTTCCTGGGATATTTCAGGTGTACCCAGGTTGAGGTTCTTGTAAGCAGTGCAGCCCTCAATTTGGGGGTGGCTCTGTCTTATGGATTTTCAGTTTTCCCAAGGTATATTCCCTAGACTGGAAGTGCCCTTGGCTCTGTAGCTCTGTTGTTTACTTGTTTTAGGGAACACAATGCACTCCTCCAGTGAGGCAGTTGGCAACTTACATCCCGCCCATCAGCATAACAAGGCTCCCTGTTCTCCAGGGCCTGCCTTGCCTTTCTGGTTTTTACACATTTTGTGGATGTCCCTTTTGACCGGTGGGAAGTGATACTTCTTTGTAGTGCAGATTTGCATTGCCCGCTTGCTTGCTTGGCCAAAAAGGGCGTATGCGTTTTCTCCTGAATATATTCAGGAGAAAACGCATACGCCCTTTTTGGTCAAGTGCATCATTGTCGAAGTTGTGCCCCTCTTCCTGTGCTTTACAGGCGATTCCATCGTACCTCTTGAAATCTCTTTCCTGCTCTTCTGCCTCGCTTTCAAGTCCGCCTCGTTGCCTTCCCTCAACAGATTTTTGGACGATAGTTGGCCTTGATTACTCTGCCAGTTTGTGAATTGCTGTGCCCCTGAGCTCCATTTTTCAACTCGTTTTTTGTGAGCTGAACGCAAGGCCAAACTTTTGGTTCAGGACCTATACTGGTTCCCGGTGGGTGGCTGAGACTTTGGTTAATTCTTCTTCCTGCCGGGAAATTAGAGTGACATGTGCCCATCCAAATGCCTAACAGCTACTCTCTCATTGGTTCTCCCTCTTCCCTTTCATCATCTGCCAAATTGGCAACCTGTGCGAACCAGGAGTTTAAAGGGGCTGTCTCTCCAAGTTGGGAGATTGATAGGAAAGCAGTTGGAAAGTCAAACCTGAGCACCAGGAGAGGGGCTCTTCGTTGAGTTTTAGAAACCTTTCGTATTCACAGTGTGTCCATTCTCTAGGTTTCCCGTACATGTTATAGCTGTAGTAATATTCCCTTCAACCTGGAGTGCTGGGACCCATGGAATGGGTGCCATGCGTTATTGCTTTAAAGGGTTTGCATTTGCTCACCCAATCTCACCAATCCTCTCAGTCCCAAGTGTTCAGCCTTATGCCACATCCAGCTGTCATTGTAGATAGGGTCATTCCAGGTTGCATCAGAGACCCTGAAGGAATTGTAAAGAATTTCCCTGTTTCTTTGTTCTGTTTCTGAAATTCCTTTTTAGAGTGGGTTTGAGCTGATTCTCGCTGCCCTGTTTATGCCAGTCTAGACACACTTGATTCCCTTACGGAGACATATCAATACATAGGTTTTAAGATTCTTACTAGTCAGATCTATTCCTCTGCGGGAAATATGGGGTTTTGAGTCCCTTTCACTGAGGAAGGTGTAGGTCTTGTCTATTCCATAGTTGGTTTTTGGAACGGTACCTGTGCTTATATCAAACTCTGGTTTGATGCATCACCCCACCTCTCCTTCCCCCTTAAGCAGGCATAAGAGTGTTTTCTAAATGTGAGACTCTGTTCTCTTGCCTAACTCAGTTCATGTGTAGCCATGTTTACAGGATCTTTCTAAGTGATATCTTATGATAAGTTTCTTTTCCTGTGTGACTTCTTTCACTTAGAATCATCGTACCTGAATCCACTCATTTTGCTGCTACTGGTCTTATGACATGGATTTCGTGGCTGAGGGATATTCCATCGTACGTAAGTTCCACAATGTTTGGAACCATTTTTATATTTCCTGGGATATTTCAGGTGTACCCAGGTTGAGGTTCTTGTAAGCAGTGCAGCCCTCAATTTAGGGGTGGCTCTGTCTTATGGATTTTCAGTTTTCCCAAGGTATATTCCCTAGACTGGAAGTGCCCTTGGCTCTGTAGCTCTGTTGTTTACTTGTTTTAGGGAACACAATGCACTCCTCCAGTGAGGCAGTTGGCAACTTACATCCCGCCCATCAGCATAACAAAGCTCCCTGTTCTCCAGGGCCTGTCTTGCCTTTCTGGTTTTTACACATTTTGTGGATGTCCCTTTTGACCGGTGGGAAGTGATACTTCTTTGTAGTGCAGATTTGCATTGCCCGCTTGCTTGCTTGGCCAAAAAGGGCGTATGCGTTTTCTCCTGAATATATTCAGGAGAAAACACGTACGCCCTTTTTGGCCAAGTGCATCATTGTCGAAGTTGTGCCCCTCTTCCTGTGCTTTACAGGCGATTCCATCGTACCTCTTGAAATCACTTTCCTGCTCTTCTGCCTCGCTTTCAAGTCCGCCTCGTTGCTTTCCCTCAACAGATTTTTGGATGATAGTTGGCCTTGATTACTCTGCCAGTTTGTGAATTGCTGTGCCCCTGAGCTCCATTTTTCAACTCGTTTTTTGTGAGCTGAACGCAAGGCCAAACTTTTGGTTCAGGACCTATACTGGTTCCCGGTGGGTGGCTGAGACTTTGGTTAATTCTTCTTCCTGCCGGGAAATTAGAGTGACATGTGCCCATCCAAATGCCTAACAGCTACTCTCTCATTGGTTCTCCCTCTTCCCTTTCATCCTCTGCCAAATTGGCAACCTGTGCGAACCAGGAGCTTAAAGGGGCTGTCTCTCCAAGTTGGGAGATTGATAGGAAAGCAGTTGGAAAGTCAAACCGGAGCACCAGGAGAGGGGCTCTTCGTTGAGTTTTAGAAACCTTTCGTATTCACAGTGTGTCCATTCTCTAGGTTTCCCGTACATGTTATAGCTGTAGTAATATTCCCTTCAACCTGGAGAGCTGGGACCCATGGAATGGGTGCCATGCGTTATTGCTTTAAAGGGTCTGCATTTGCTCACCCAATCTCACCAATCCTCTCAGTCCCAAGTGTCCAGCCTTATGCCACATCCAGCTGTCATTGTAGATAGGGTCATTCCAGGTTGCATCAGAGACCCTGAAGGAATTGTAAAGAATTTCCCTGTTTCTTTGTTCTGTTTCTGAAATTCCTTTTTAGAGTGGGTTTGAGCTGATTCTCGCTGCCCTGTTTATGCCAGTCTAGACACACTTGATTCCCTTACGGAGACATATCAATACATAGGTTTTAAGATTCTTACTAGTCAGATCTATTCCTCTGCGGGAAATATGGGGTTTTGAGTCCCTTTCACTGAGGAAGGTGTAGGTCTTGTCTATTCCATAGTTGGTTTTTGGAACGGTACCTGTGCTTATATCAAACTCTGGTTTGATGCATCACCCCACCTCTCCTTCCCCCTTAAGCAGGCATAAGAGTGTTTTCTAAATGTGAGACTCTGTTCTCTTGCCTAACTCAGTTCATGTGTAGCCATGTTTACAGGATCTTCCTAAGTGATATCTTATGATAAGTTTCTTTTCCTGTGTGACTTCTTTCCCTTAGAATCATCGTACCTGAATCCACTCATTTTGCTGCTACTGGTCTTATGACATTGATTTCGTGGCTGAGGGATATTCCATCGTACGTAAGTTCCACAATGTTTGGAACCATTTTTATATTTCCTGGGATATTTCAGGTGTACCCAGGTTGAGGTTCTTGTAAGCAGTGCAGCCCTCAATTTGGGGGTGGCTCTGTCTTATGGATTTTCAGTTTTCCCAAGGTATATTCCCTAGACTGGAAGTGCCCTTGGCTCTGTAGCTCTGTTGTTTACTTGTTTTAGGGAACACAATGCACTCCTCCAGTGAGGCAGTTGGCAACTTACATCCCGCCCATCAGCATAACAAGGCTCCCTGTTCTCCAGGGCCTGCCTTGCCTTTCTGGTTTTTACACATTTTGTGGATGTCCCTTTTGACCGGTGGGAAGTGATACTTCTTTGTAGTGCAGATTTGCATTGCCCGCTTGCTTGCTTGGCCAAAAAGGGCGTATGCGTTTTCTCCTGAATATATTCAGGAGAAAACGCATACGCCCTTTTTGGCCAAGTGCATCATTGTCGAAGTTGTGCCACTCTTCCTCTGCTTTACAGGAGATTCCATCGTACCTCTTGAAATCTCTTTCCTGCTCTTCTGCCTCGCTTTCAAGTCCGCCTCGTTGCCTTCCCTCAACAGATTTTTGGACGATAGTTGGCCTTGATTACTCTGCCAGTTTGTGAATTGCTGTGCCCCTGAGCTCCATTTTTCAACTCGTTTTTTGTGAGCTGAACGCAAGGCCAAACTTTTGGTTCAGGACCTATACTGGTTCCCGGTGGGTGGCTGAGACTTTGGTTAATTCTTCTTCCTGCCGGGAAATTAGAGTGACATGTGCCCATCCAAATGCCTAACAGCTACTCTCTCATTGGTTCTCCCTCTTCCCTTTCATCCTCTGCCAAATTGGCAACCTGTGCGAACCAGGAGCTTAAAGGGGCTGTCTCTCCAAGTTGGGAGATTGATAGGAAAGCAGTTGGAAAGTCAAACCGGAGCACCAGGAGAGGGGCTCTTCGTTGAGTTTTAGAAACCTTTCGTATTCACAGTGTGTCCATTCTCTAGGTTTCCCGTACATGTTATAGCTGTAGTAATATTCCCTTCAACCTGGAGAGCTGGGACCCATGGAATGGGTGCCATGCATTATTGCTTTAAAGGGTCTGCATTTGCTCACCGAATCTCACCAATCCTCTCAGTCCCAAGTGTCCAGCCTTATGCCACATCCAGCTGTCATTTTAGATAGGGTCATTCCAGGTTACATCAGAGACCATGAAGGAATTGTAAAGAATTTCCCTGTTTCTTTGTTCTGTTTTTGAAATTCCTTTTTAGAGTGGGTTTGAGCTGATTCTCGCTGCCCTATTTATGCCAGTCTAGACACACTTGATTCCCTTACGGAGACATATCAATACATAGGTTTTAAGATTCTTACTAGTCAGATCTATTCCTCTGCGGGAAATATGGGGTTTTGAGTCCCTTTCACTGAGGAAGGTGTAGGTCTTGTCTATTCCATAGTTGGTTTTTGGAACGGTACCTGTGCTTATATCAAACTCTGGTTTGATGCATCACCCCACCTCTCCTTCCCCCTTAAGCAGGCATAAGAGTGTTTTCTAAATGTGAGACTCTGTTCTCTTGCCTAACTCAGTTCATATGTAGCCATGTTTACAGGATCTTCCTAAGTGATATCTTATGATAAGTTTCTTTTCCTGTGTGACTTCTTTCACTTAGAATCATCGTACCTGAATCCACTCATTTTGCTGCTACTGGTCTTATGACATTGATTTCGTGGCTGAGGGATATTGCATCGTACGTAAGTTCCACAATGTTTGGAACCATTTTTATATTTCCTGGGATATTTCAGGTGTACCCAGGTTGAGGTTCTTGTAAGCAGTGCAGCCCTCAATTTGGGGGTGGCTCTGTCTTATGGATTTTCAGTTTTCCCAAGGTATATTCCCTAGACTGGAAGTGCCCATGGCTCTGTAGCTCTGTTGTTTACTTGTTTTAGGTAACACAATGCACTCCTCCAGTGAGGCAGTTGGCAACTTACATCCCGCCCATCAGCATAACAAGGCTCCCTGTTCTCCAGGGCCTGTCTTGCCTTTCTGGTTTTTACACATTTTGTGGATGTCCCTTTTGACTGGTGGGAAGTGATACTTCTTTGTAGTGCAGATTTGCATGGCCCGCTTGCTTGCTTGGCCAAAAAGGGCGTATGCGTTTTCTCCTGAATATATTCAGGAGAAAACGCATACGCCCTTTTTGGCCAAGTGCATCATTGTCGAAGTTGTGCCCCTCTTCCTGTGCTTTACAGGCGATTCCAACGTACCTCTTGAAATCTCTTTCCTGCTCTTCTGCCTCGCTTTCAAGTCCGCCTCGTTGCCTTCCCTCAACAGATTTTTGGACGATAGTTGGCCTTGATTACTCTGCCAGTTTGTGAATTGCTGTGCCCCTGAGCTCCATTTTTCAACTCGTTTTTTGTGAGCTGAACGCAAGTCCAAACTTTTGGTTCAGGACCTATACTGGTTCCCGGTGGGTGGCTGAGACTTTGGTTAATTCTTCTTCCTGCCGGGAAATTAGAGTGACATGTGCCCATCCAAATGCCTAACAGCTACTCTCTCATTGGTTCTCCCTCTTCCCTTTCATCCTCTGCCAAATTGGCAACCTGTGCGAACCAGGAGCTTAAAGGGGCTGTCTCTCCAAGTTGGGAGATTGATAGGAAAGCAGTTGGAAAGTCAAACCGGAGCACCAGGAGAGGGGCTCTTCGTTGAGTTTTAGAAACCTTTCGTATTCACAGTGTGTCCATTCTCTAGGTTTCCCGTACACGTTATAGCTGTAGTAATATTCCCTTCAACCTGGAGAGCTGGGACCCATGGAATGGGTGCCATGCGTTATTGCTTTAAAGGGTCTGCATTTGCTCACCCAATCTCACCAATCCTCTCAGTCCCAAGTGTCCAGCCTTATGCCACATCCAGCTGTCATTGTAGATAGGGTCATTCCAGGTTGCATCAGAGACCCTGAAGGAATTGTAAAGAATTTCCCTGTTTCTTTGTTCTGTTTCTGAAATTCCTTTTTAGAGTGGGTTTGAGCTGATTCTCGCTGCCCTGTTTATGCCAGTCTAGACACACTTGATTCCCTTACGGAGACATATCAATACATAGGTTTTAAGATTCTTACTAGTCAGATCTATTCCTCTGCGGGAAATATGGGGTTTTGAGTCCCTTTCACTGAGGAAGGTGTAGGTCTTGTCTATTCCATAGTTGGTTTTTGGAACGGTACCTGTGCTTATATCAAACTCTGGTTTGATGCATCACCCCACCTCTCCTTCCCCCTTAAGCAGGCATAAGAGTGTTTTCTAAATGTGAGACTCTGTTCTCTTGCCTAACTCAGTTCATGTGTAGCCATGTTTACAGGATCTTCCTAAGTGATATCTTATGATAAGTTTCTTTTCCTGTGTGACTTCTTTCCCTTAGAATCATCGTACCTGAATCCACTCATTTTGCTGCTACTGGTCTTATGACATTGATTTCGTGGCTGAGGGATATTCCATCGTACGTAAGTTCCACAATGTTTGGAACCATTTTTATATTTCCTGGGATATTTCAGGTGTACCCAGGTTGAGGTTCTTGTAAGCAGTGCAGCCCTCAATTTGGGGGTGGCTCTGTCTTATGGATTTTCAGTTTTCCCAAGGTATATTCCCTAGACTGGAAGTGCCCTTGGCTCTGTAGCTCTGTTGTTTACTTGTTTTAGGGAACACAATGCACTCCTCCAGTGAGGCAGTTGGCAACTTACATCCCGCCCATCAGCATAACAAGGCTCCCTGTTCTCCAGGGCCTGCCTTGCCTTTCTGGTTTTTACACATTTTGTGGATGTCCCTTTTGACCGGTGGGAAGTGATACTTCTTTGTAGTGCAGATTTGCATTGCCCGCTTGCTTGCTTGGCCAAAAAGGGCGTATGCGTTTTCTCCTGAATATATTCAGGAGAAAACGCATACGCCCTTTTTGGCCAAGTGCATCATTGTCGAAGTTGTGCCCCTCTTCCTGTGCTTTACAGGCGATTCCATCGTACCTCTTGAAATCTCTTTCCTGCTCTTCTGCCTCGCTTTCAAGTCCGCCTCGTTGCCTTCCCTCAACAGATTTTTGGACGATAGTTGGCCTTGATTACTCTGCCAGTTTGTGAATTGCTGTGCCCCTGAGCTCCATTTTTCAACTCGTTTTTTGTGAGCTGAACGCAAGGCCAAACTTTTGGTTCAGGACCTATACTGGTTCCCGGTGGGTGGCTGAGACTTTGGTTAATTCTTCTTCCTGCCGGGAAATTAGAGTGACATGTGCCCATCCAAATGCCTAACAGCTACTCTCTCATTGGTTCTCCCTCTTCCCTTTCATCATCTGCCAAATTGGCAACCTGTGCGAACCAGGAGTTTAAAGGGGCTGTCTCTCCAAGTTGGGAGATTGATAGGAAAGCAGTTGGAAAGTCAAACCTGAGCACCAGGAGAGGGGCTCTTCGTTGAGTTTTAGAAACCTTTCGTATTCACAGTGTGTCCATTCTCTAGGTTTCCCGTACATGTTATAGCTGTAGTAATATTCCCTTCAACCTGGAGTGCTGGGACCCATGGAATGGGTGCCATGCGTTATTGCTTTAAAGGGTTTGCATTTGCTCACCCAATCTCACCAATCCTCTCAGTCCCAAGTGTTCAGCCTTATGCCACATCCAGCTGTCATTGTAGATAGGGTCATTCCAGGTTGCATCAGAGACCCTGAAGGAATTGTAAAGAATTTCCCTGTTTCTTTGTTCTGTTTCTGAAATTCCTTTTTAGAGTGGGTTTGAGCTGATTCTCGCTGCCCTGTTTATGCCAGTCTAGACACACTTGATTCCCTTACGGAGACATATCAATACATAGGTTTTAAGATTCTTACTAGTCAGATCTATTCCTCTGCGGGAAATATGGGGTTTTGAGTCCCTTTCACTGAGGAAGGTGTAGGTCTTGTCTATTCCATAGTTGGTTTTTGGAACGGTACCTGTGCTTATATCAAACTCTGGTTTGATGCATCACCCCACCTCTCCTTCCCCCTTAAGCAGGCATAAGAGTGTTTTCTAAATGTGAGACTCTGTTCTCTTGCCTAACTCAGTTCATGTGTAGCCATGTTTACAGGATCTTTCTAAGTGATATCTTATGATAAGTTTCTTTTCCTGTGTGACTTCTTTCACTTAGAATCATCGTACCTGAATCCACTCATTTTGCTGCTACTGGTCTTATGACATGGATTTCGTGGCTGAGGGATATTCCATCGTACGTAAGTTCCACAATGTTTGGAACCATTTTTATATTTCCTGGGATATTTCAGGTGTACCCAGGTTGAGGTTCTTGTAAGCAGTGCAGCCCTCAATTTAGGGGTGGCTCTGTCTTATGGATTTTCAGTTTTCCCAAGGTATATTCCCTAGACTGGAAGTGCCCTTGGCTCTGTAGCTCTGTTGTTTACTTGTTTTAGGGAACACAATGCACTCCTCCAGTGAGGCAGTTGGCAACTTACATCCCGCCCATCAGCATAACAAAGCTCCCTGTTCTCCAGGGCCTGTCTTGCCTTTCTGGTTTTTACACATTTTGTGGATGTCCCTTTTGACCGGTGGGAAGTGATACTTCTTTGTAGTGCAGATTTGCATTGCCCGCTTGCTTGCTTGGCCAAAAAGGGCGTATGCGTTTTCTCCTGAATATATTCAGGAGAAAACACGTACGCCCTTTTTGGCCAAGTGCATCATTGTCGAAGTTGTGCCCCTCTTCCTGTGCTTTACAGGCGATTCCATCGTACCTCTTGAAATCACTTTCCTGCTCTTCTGCCTCGCTTTCAAGTCCGCCTCGTTGCTTTCCCTCAACAGATTTTTGGATGATAGTTGGCCTTGATTACTCTGCCAGTTTGTGAATTGCTGTGCCCCTGAGCTCCATTTTTCAACTCGTTTTTTGTGAGCTGAACGCAAGGCCAAACTTTTGGTTCAGGACCTATACTGGTTCCCGGTGGGTGGCTGAGACTTTGGTTAATTCTTCTTCCTGCCGGGAAATTAGAGTGACATGTGCCCATCCAAATGCCTAACAGCTACTCTCTCATTGGTTCTCCCTCTTCCCTTTCATCCTCTGCCAAATTGGCAACCTGTGCGAACCAGGAGCTTAAAGGGGCTGTCTCTCCAAGTTGGGAGATTGATAGGAAAGCAGTTGGAAAGTCAAACCGGAGCACCAGGAGAGGGGCTCTTCGTTGAGTTTTAGAAACCTTTCGTATTCACAGTGTGTCCATTCTCTAGGTTTCCCGTACATGTTATAGCTGTAGTAATATTCCCTTCAACCTGGAGAGCTGGGACCCATGGAATGGGTGCCATGCGTTATTGCTTTAAAGGGTCTGCATTTGCTCACCCAATCTCACCAATCCTCTCAGTCCCAAGTGTCCAGCCTTATGCCACATCCAGCTGTCATTGTAGATAGGGTCATTCCAGGTTGCATCAGAGACCCTGAAGGAATTGTAAAGAATTTCCCTGTTTCTTTGTTCTGTTTCTGAAATTCCTTTTTAGAGTGGGTTTGAGCTGATTCTCGCTGCCCTGTTTATGCCAGTCTAGACACACTTGATTCCCTTACGGAGACATATCAATACATAGGTTTTAAGATTCTTACTAGTCAGATCTATTCCTCTGCGGGAAATATGGGGTTTTGAGTCCCTTTCACTGAGGAAGGTGTAGGTCTTGTCTATTCCATAGTTGGTTTTTGGAACGGTACCTGTGCTTATATCAAACTCTGGTTTGATGCATCACCCCACCTCTCCTTCCCCCTTAAGCAGGCATAAGAGTGTTTTCTAAATGTGAGACTCTGTTCTCTTGCCTAACTCAGTTCATGTGTAGCCATGTTTACAGGATCTTCCTAAGTGATATCTTATGATAAGTTTCTTTTCCTGTGTGACTTCTTTCACTTAGAATCATCGTACCTGAATCCACTCATTTTGCTGCTACTGGTCTTATGTTATGGATTCCGTGGCTGAGGGATATTCCATTGTACGTAAGTTCCACAATGTTTGGAACCATTTTTATATTTCCTGGGATATTTCAGGTGTACCCAGGTTGAGGTTCTTGTAAGCAGTGCAGCCCTCAATTTGGGGGTGGCTCTGTCTTATGGATTTTCAGTTTTCCCAAGGTATATTCCCTAGACTGGAAGTGCCCTTGGCTCAGTAGCTCTGTTGTTTACTTGTTTTAGGGAACACAATGCACTCCTCCAGTGAGGCAGTTGGCAACTTACATCCCGCCCATCAGCATAACAAGGCTCCCTGTTCTCCAGGGCCTGTCTTGCCTTTCTGGTTTTTACACATTTTGTGGATGTCCCTTTTGACCGGTGGGAAGTGATACTTCTTTGTAGTGCAGATTTGCATTGCCCGCTTGCTTGCTTGGCCAAAAAGGGCGTACGCGTTTTCTCCTGAATATATTCAGGAGAAAACGCGTACGCCCTTTTTGGCCAAGTGCATCATAGTCGAAGTTGTGCCCCTCTTCCTGTGCTTTACAGGCGATTCCAACGTACCTCTTGAAATCTCTTTCCTGCTCTTCTGCCTCGCTTTCAAGTCCGCCTCGTTGCCTTCCCTCAACAGATTTTTGGACGATAGTTGGCCTTGATTACTCTGCCAGTTTGTGAATTGCTGTGCCCCTGAGCTCCATTTTTCAACTCGTTTTTTGTGAGCTGAACGCAAGGCCAAACTTTTGGTTCAGGACCTATACTGGTTCCCGTTGGGTGGCTGAGACTTTGGTTAATTCTTCTTCCTGCCGGGAAATTAGAGTGACATGTGCCCATCCAAATGCCTATCATCTACTCTCTCATTGGTTCTCCCTCTTCCCTTTCATCCTCTGCCAAATTGGCAACCTGTGCGAACCAGGAGCTTAAAGGGGCTGTCTCTCCAAGTTGGGAGATTGATAGGAAAGCAGTTGGAAAGTCAAACCGGAGCACCAGGAGAGGGACTCTTCGTTGAGTTTTAGAAACCTTTCGTATTCACAGTGTGTCCATTCTCTAGGTTTCCCGTACATGTTATAGCTGTAGTAATATTCCCTTCAACCTGGAGAGCTGGGACCCATGGAATGGGTGCCATGCGTTATTGCTTTAAAGGGTCGGCATTTGCTCACCCAATCTCACCAATCCTCTCAGTCCCAAGTGTCCAGCCTTATGCCACATCCAGCTGTCATTGTAGATAGGGTCATTCCAGGTTGCATCAGAGACCCTGAAGGAATTGTAAAGAATTTCCCTGTTTCTTTGTTCTGTTTCTGAAATTCCTTTTTAGAGTGGGTTTGAGCTGATTCTCGCTGCCCTGTTTATGCCAGTCTAGACACACTTGATTCCCTTACGGAGACATATCAATACATAGGTTTTAAGTTTCTTACTAGTCAGGTCTATTCCTCTGCGGGAAATATGGGGTTTTGAGTCCCTTTCACCTAGGAAGGTGTAGGTCTTGTCTATTCCATAGTTGGTTTTTGGAACGGTACCTGTGCTTATATCAAACTCTGGTTTGATGCATCACCCCACCTCTCCTTCCCCCTTAAGCAGGCATAAGAGTGTTTTCTAAATGTGAGACTCTGTTCTCTTGCCTAACTCAGTTCATGTGTAGCCATGTTTACAGGATCTTCCTAAGTGATATCTTATGATAAGTTTCTTTTCCTGTGTGACTTCTTTCACTTAGAATCATCGTACCTGAATCCACTCATTTTGCTGCTACTGGTCTTATGACATTGATTTCGTGGCTGAGGGATATTCCATCGTACGTAAGTTCCACAATGTTTGGAACCATTTTTATATTTCCTGGGATATTTCAGGTGTACCCAGGTTGAGGTTCTTGTAAGCAGTGCAGCCCTCAATTTGGGGGTGGCTCTGTCTTATGGATTTTCAGTTTTCCCAAGGTATATTCCCTAGACTGGAAGTGCCCTTGGCTCAGTAGCTCTGTTGTTTACTTGTTTTAGGGAACACAATGCACTCCTCCAGTGAGGCAGTTGGCAACTTACATCCCGCCCATCAGCATAACAAGGCTCCCTGTTCTCCAGGGCCTGTCTTGCCTTTCTGGTTTTTACACATTTTGTGGATGTCCCTTTTGACCGGTGGGAAGTGATACTTCTTTGTAGTGCAGATTTGCATTGCCCGCTTGCTTGCTTGGCCAAAAAGGGCGTATGCGTTTTCTCCTGAATATATTCAGGAGAAAACGCATTCGCCCTTTTTGGCCAAGTGCATCATTGTCGAAGTTGTGCCCCTCTTCCTGTGCTTTACAGGCGATTCCAACGTACCTCTTGAAATCTCTTTCCTGCTCTTCTGCCTCGCTTTCAAGTCCGCCTCGTTGCCTTCCCTCAACAGATTTTTGGACGATAGTTGGCCTTGATTACTCTGCCAGTTTGTGAATTGCTGTGCCCCTGAGCTCCATTTTTCAACTCGTTTTTTGTGAGCTGAACGCAAGGCCAAACTTTTGGTTCAGGACCTATACTGGTTCCCGGTGGGTGGCTGAGACTTTGGTTAATTCTTCTTCCTGCCGGGAAATTAGAGTGACATGTGCCCATCCAAATGCCTAACAGCTACTCTCTCATTGGTTCTCCCTCTTCCCTTTCATCCTCTGCCAAATTGGCAACCTGTGCGAACCAGGAGCTTAAAGGGGCTGTCTCTCCAAGTTGGGAGATTGATAGGAAAGCAGTTGGAAAGTCAAACCGGAGCACCAGGAGAGGGGCTCTTCGTTGAGTTTTAGAAACCTTTCGTATTCACAGTGTGTCCATTCTCTAGGTTTCCCGTACATGTTATAGCTGTAGTAATATTCCCTTCAACCTGGAGAGCTGGGACCCATGGAATGGGTGCCATGCGTTCTTGCTTTAAAGGGTCTGCATTTGCTCACCCAATCTCACCAATCCTCTCAGTCCCAAGTGTCCAGCCTTATGCCACATCCAGCTGTCATTGTAGATAGGGTCATTCCAGGTTGCATCAGAGACCCTGAAGGAATTGTAAAGAATTTCCCTGTTTCTTTGTTCTGTTTCTGAAATTCCTTTTTAGAGTGGGTTTGAGCTGATTCTCGCTGCCCTGTTTATGCCAGTCTAGACACACTTGATTCCCTTACGGAGACATATCAATACATAGGTTTTAAGATTCTTACTAGTCAGATCTATTCCTCTGCGGGAAATATGGGGTTTTGAGTCCCTTTCACTGAGGAAGGTGTAGGTCTTGTCTATTCCATAGTTGGTTTTTGGAACGGTACCTGTGCTTATATCAAACTCTGGTTTGATGCATCACCCCACCTCTCCTTCCCCCTTAAGCAGGCATAAGAGTGTTTTCTAAATGTGAGACTCTGTTCTCTTGCCTAACTCAGTTCATGTGTAGCCATGTTTACAGGATCTTCCTAAGTGATATCTTATGATAAGTTTCTTTTCCTGTGTGACTTCTTTCCCTTAGAATCATCGTACCTGAATCCACTCATTTTGCTGCTACTGGTCTTATGACATTGATTTCGTGGCTGAGGGATATTCCATCGTACGTAAGTTCCACAATGTTTGGAACCATTTTTATATTTCCTGGGATATTTCAGGTGTACCCAGGTTGAGGTTCTTGTAAGCAGTGCAGCCCTCAATTTGGGGGTGGCTCTGTCTTATGGATTTTCAGTTTTCCCAAGGTATATTCCCTAGACTGGAAGTGCCCTTGGCTCTGTAGCTCTGTTGTTTACTTGTTTTAGGGAACACAATGCACTCCTCCAGTGAGGCAGTTGGCAACTTACATCCCGCCCATCAGCATAACAAGGCTCCCTGTTCTCCAGGGCCTGCCTTGCCTTTCTGGTTTTTACACATTTTGTGGATGTCCCTTTTGACCGGTGGGAAGTGATACTTCTTTGTAGTGCAGATTTGCATTGCCCGCTTGCTTGCTTGGCCAAAAAGGGCGTATGCGTTTTCTCCTGAATATATTCAGGAGAAAACGCATACGCCCTTTTTGGCCAAGTGCATCATTGTCGAAGTTGTGCCACTCTTCCTCTGCTTTACAGGAGATTCCATCGTACCTCTTGAAATCTCTTTCCTGCTCTTCTGCCTCGCTTTCAAGTCCGCCTCGTTGCCTTCCCTCAACAGATTTTTGGACGATAGTTGGCCTTGATTACTCTGCCAGTTTGTGAATTGCTGTGCCCCTGAGCTCCATTTTTCAACTCGTTTTTTGTGAGCTGAACGCAAGGCCAAACTTTTGGTTCAGGACCTATACTGGTTCCCGGTGGGTGGCTGAGACTTTGGTTAATTCTTCTTCCTGCCGGGAAATTAGAGTGACATGTGCCCATCCAAATGCCTAACAGCTACTCTCTCATTGGTTCTCCCTCTTCCCTTTCATCCTCTGCCAAATTGGCAACCTGTGCGAACCAGGAGCTTAAAGGGGCTGTCTCTCCAAGTTGGGAGATTGATAGGAAAGCAGTTGGAAAGTCAAACCGGAGCACCAGGAGAGGGGCTCTTCGTTGAGTTTTAGAAACCTTTCGTATTCACAGTGTGTCCATTCTCTAGGTTTCCCGTACATGTTATAGCTGTAGTAATATTCCCTTCAACCTGGAGAGCTGGGACCCATGGAATGGGTGCCATGCATTATTGCTTTAAAGGGTCTGCATTTGCTCACCCAATCTCACCAATCCTCTCAGTCCCAAGTGTCCAGCCTTATGCCACATCCAGCTGTCATTTTAGATAGGGTCATTCCAGGTTACATCAGAGACCATGAAGGAATTGTAAAGAATTTCCCTGTTTCTTTGTTCTGTTTTTGAAATTCCTTTTTAGAGTGGGTTTGAGCTGATTCTCGCTGCCCTATTTATGCCAGTCTAGACACACTTGATTCCCTTACGGAGACATATCAATACATAGGTTTTAAGATTCTTACTAGTCAGATCTATTCCTCTGCGGGAAATATGGGGTTTTGAGTCCCTTTCACTGAGGAAGGTGTAGGTCTTGTCTATTCCATAGTTGGTTTTTGGAACGGTACCTGTGCTTATATCAAACTCTGGTTTGATGCATCACCCCACCTCTCCTTCCCCCTTAAGCAGGCATAAGAGTGTTTTCTAAATGTGAGACTCTGTTCTCTTGCCTAACTCAGTTCATATGTAGCCATGTTTACAGGATCTTCCTAAGTGATATCTTATGATAAGTTTCTTTTCCTGTGTGACTTCTTTCACTTAGAATCATCGTACCTGAATCCACTCATTTTGCTGCTACTGGTCTTATGACATTGATTTCGTGGCTGAGGGATATTGCATCGTACGTAAGTTCCACAATGTTTGGAACCATTTTTATATTTCCTGGGATATTTCAGGTGTACCCAGGTTGAGGTTCTTGTAAGCAGTGCAGCCCTCAATTTGGGGGTGGCTCTGTCTTATGGATTTTCAGTTTTCCCAAGGTATATTCCCTAGACTGGAAGTGCCCATGGCTCTGTAGCTCTGTTGTTTACTTGTTTTAGGTAACACAATGCACTCCTCCAGTGAGGCAGTTGGCAACTTACATCCCGCCCATCAGCATAACAAGGCTCCCTGTTCTCCAGGGCCTGTCTTGCCTTTCTGGTTTTTACACATTTTGTGGATGTCCCTTTTGACTGGTGGGAAGTGATACTTCTTTGTAGTGCAGATTTGCATGGCCCGCTTGCTTGCTTGGCCAAAAAGGGCGTATGCGTTTTCTCCTGAATATATTCAGGAGAAAACGCATACGCCCTTTTTGGCCAAGTGCATCATTGTCGAAGTTGTGCCCCTCTTCCTGTGCTTTACAGGCGATTCCAACGTACCTCTTGAAATCTCTTTCCTGCTCTTCTGCCTCGCTTTCAAGTCCGCCTCGTTGCCTTCCCTCAACAGATTTTTGGACGATAGTTGGCCTTGATTACTCTGCCAGTTTGTGAATTGCTGTGCCCCTGAGCTCCATTTTTCAACTCGTTTTTTGTGAGCTGAACGCAAGTCCAAACTTTTGGTTCAGGACCTATACTGGTTCCCGGTGGGTGGCTGAGACTTTGGTTAATTCTTCTTCCTGCCGGGAAATTAGAGTGACATGTGCCCATCCAAATGCCTAACAGCTACTCTCTCATTGGTTCTCCCTCTTCCCTTTCATCCTCTGCCAAATTGGCAACCTGTGCGAACCAGGAGCTTAAAGGGGCTGTCTCTCCAAGTTGGGAGATTGATAGGAAAGCAGTTGGAAAGTCAAACCGGAGCACCAGGAGAGGGGCTCTTCGTTGAGTTTTAGAAACCTTTCGTATTCACAGTGTGTCCATTCTCTAGGTTTCCCGTACATGTTATAGCTGGAGTAATATTCCCTTCAACCTGGAGAGCTGGGACCCATGGAATGGGTGCCATGCGTTATTGCTTTAAAGGGTCTGCATTTGCTCACCCAATCTCACCAATCCTCTCAGTCCCAAGTGTCCAGCCTTATGCCACATCCAGCTGTCATTGTAGATAGGGTCATTCCAGGTTGCATCAGAGACCCTGAAGGAATTGTAAAGAATTTCCCTGTTTCTTTGTTCTGTTTCTGAAATTCCTTTTTAGAGTGGGTTTGAGCTGATTCTCGCTGCCCTGTTTATGCCAGTCTAGACACACTTGATTCCCTTACGGAGACATATCAATACATAGGTTTTAAGATTCTTACTAGTCAGATCTATTCCTCTGCGGGAAATATGGGGTTTTGAGTCCCTTTCACTGAGGAAGGTGTAGGTCTTGTCTATTCCATAGTTGGTTTTTGGAACGGTACCTGTGCTTATATCAAACTCTGGTTTGATGCATCACCCCACCTCTCCTTCCCCCTTAAGCAGGCATAAGAGTGTTTTCTAAATGTGAGACTCTGTTCTCTTGCCTAACTCAGTTCATGTGTAGCCATGTTTACAGGATCTTCCTAAGTGATATCTTATGATAAGTTTCTTTTCCTGTGTGACTTCTTTCCCTTAGAATCATCGTACCTGAATCCACTCATTTTGCTGCTACTGGTCTTATGACATTGATTTCGTGGCTGAGGGATATTCCATCGTACGTAAGTTCCACAATGTTTGGAACCATTTTTATATTTCCTGGGATATTTCAGGTGTACCCAGGTTGAGGTTCTTGTAAGCAGTGCAGCCCTCAATTTGGGGGTGGCTCTGTCTTATGGATTTTCAGTTTTCCCAAGGTATATTCCCTAGACTGGAAGTGCCCTTGGCTCTGTAGCTCTGTTGTTTACTTGTTTTAGGGAACACAATGCACTCCTCCAGTGAGGCAGTTGGCAACTTACATCCCGCCCATCAGCATAACAAGGCTCCCTGTTCTCCAGGGCCTGCCTTGCCTTTCTGGTTTTTACACATTTTGTGGATGTCCCTTTTGACCGGTGGGAAGTGATACTTCTTTGTAGTGCAGATTTGCATTGCCCGCTTGCTTGCTTGGCCAAAAAGGGCGTATGCGTTTTCTCCTGAATATATTCAGGAGAAAACGCATACGCCCTTTTTGGCCAAGTGCATCATTGTCGAAGTTGTGCCCCTCTTCCTGTGCTTTACAGGCGATTCCATCGTACCTCTTGAAATCTCTTTCCTGCTCTTCTGCCTCGCTTTCAAGTCCGCCTCGTTGCCTTCCCTCAACAGATTTTTGGACGATAGTTGGCCTTGATTACTCTGCCAGTTTGTGAATTGCTGTGCCCCTGAGCTCCATTTTTCAACTCGTTTTTTGTGAGCTGAACGCAAGGCCAAACTTTTGGTTCAGGACCTATACTGGTTCCCGGTGGGTGGCTGAGACTTTGGTTAATTCTTCTTCCTGCCGGGAAATTAGAGTGACATGTGCCCATCCAAATGCCTAACAGCTACTCTCTCATTGGTTCTCCCTCTTCCCTTTCATCATCTGCCAAATTGGCAACCTGTGCGAACCAGGAGTTTAAAGGGGCTGTCTCTCCAAGTTGGGAGATTGATAGGAAAGCAGTTGGAAAGTCAAACCTGAGCACCAGGAGAGGGGCTCTTCGTTGAGTTTTAGAAACCTTTCGTATTCACAGTGTGTCCATTCTCTAGGTTTCCCGTACATGTTATAGCTGTAGTAATATTCCCTTCAACCTGGAGTGCTGGGACCCATGGAATGGGTGCCATGCGTTATTGCTTTAAAGGGTTTGCATTTGCTCACCCAATCTCACCAATCCTCTCAGTCCCAAGTGTTCAGCCTTATGCCACATCCAGCTGTCATTGTAGATAGGGTCATTCCAGGTTGCATCAGAGACCCTGAAGGAATTGTAAAGAATTTCCCTGTTTCTTTGTTCTGTTTCTGAAATTCCTTTTTAGAGTGGGTTTGAGCTGATTCTCGCTGCCCTGTTTATGCCAGTCTAGACACACTTGATTCCCTTACGGAGACATATCAATACATAGGTTTTAAGATTCTTACTAGTCAGATCTATTCCTCTGCGGGAAATATGGGGTTTTGAGTCCCTTTCACTGAGGAAGGTGTAGGTCTTGTCTATTCCATAGTTGGTTTTTGGAACGGTACCTGTGCTTATATCAAACTCTGGTTTGATGCATCACCCCACCTCTCCTTCCCCCTTAAGCAGGCATAAGAGTGTTTTCTAAATGTGAGACTCTGTTCTCTTGCCTAAATCAGTTCATGTGTAGCCATGTTTACAGGATCTTTCTAAGTGATATCTTATGATAAGTTTCTTTTCCTGTGTGACTTCTTTCACTTAGAATCATCGTACCTGAATCCACTCATTTTGCTGCTACTGGTCTTATGACATGGATTTCGTGGCTGAGGGATATTCCATCGTACGTAAGTTCCACAATGTTTGGAACCATTTTTATATTTCCTGGGATATTTCAGGTGTACCCAGGTTGAGGTTCTTGTAAGCAGTGCAGCCCTCAATTTAGGGGTGGCTCTGTCTTATGGATTTTCAGTTTTCCCAAGGTATATTCCCTAGACTGGAAGTGCCCTTGGCTCTGTAGCTCTGTTGTTTACTTGTTTTAGGGAACACAATGCACTCCTCCAGTGAGGCAGTTGGCAACTTACATCCCGCCCATCAGCATAACAAAGCTCCCTGTTCTCCAGGGCCTGTCTTGCCTTTCTGGTTTTTACACATTTTGTGGATGTCCCTTTTGACCGGTGGGAAGTGATACTTCTTTGTAGTGCAGATTTGCATTGCCCGCTTGCTTGCTTGGCCAAAAAGGGCGTATGCGTTTTCTCCTGAATATATTCAGGAGAAAACACGTACGCCCTTTTTGGCCAAGTGCATCATTGTCGAAGTTGTGCCCCTCTTCCTGTGCTTTACAGGCGATTCCATCGTACCTCTTGAAATCACTTTCCTGCTCTTCTGCCTCGCTTTCAAGTCCGCCTCGTTGCTTTCCCTCAACAGATTTTTGGATGATAGTTGGCCTTGATTACTCTGCCAGTTTGTGAATTGCTGTGCCCCTGAGCTCCATTTTTCAACTCGTTTTTTGTGAGCTGAACGCAAGGCCAAACTTTTGGTTCAGGACCTATACTGGTTCCCGGTGGGTGGCTGAGACTTTGGTTAATTCTTCTTCCTGCCGGGAAATTAGAGTGACATGTGCCCATCCAAATGCCTAACAGCTACTCTCTCATTGGTTCTCCCTCTTCCCTTTCATCCTCTGCCAAATTGGCAACCTGTGCGAACCAGGAGCTTAAAGGGGCTGTCTCTCCAAGTTGGGAGATTGATAGGAAAGCAGTTGGAAAGTCAAACCGGAGCACCAGGAGAGGGGCTCTTCGTTGAGTTTTAGAAACCTTTCGTATTCACAGTGTGTCCATTCTCTAGGTTTCCCGTACATGTTATAGCTGTAGTAATATTCCCTTCAACCTGGAGAGCTGGGACCCATGGAATGGGTGCCATGCGTTATTGCTTTAAAGGGTCTGCATTTGCTCACCCAATCTCACCAATCCTCTCAGTCCCAAGTGTCCAGCCTTATGCCACATCCAGCTGTCATTGTAGATAGGGTCATTCCAGGTTGCATCAGAGACCCTGAAGGAATTGTAAAGAATTTCCCTGTTTCTTTGTTCTGTTTCTGAAATTCCTTTTTAGAGTGGGTTTGAGCTGATTCTCGCTGCCCTGTTTATGCCAGTCTAGACACACTTGATTCCCTTACGGAGACATATCAATACATAGGTTTTAAGATTCTTACTAGTCAGATCTATTCCTCTGCGGGAAATATGGGGTTTTGAGTCCCTTTCACTGAGGAAGGTGTAGGTCTTGTCTATTCCATAGTTGGTTTTTGGAACGGTACCTGTGCTTATATCAAACTCTGGTTTGATGCATCACCCCACCTCTCCTTCCCCCTTAAGCAGGCATAAGAGTGTTTTCTAAATGTGAGACTCTGTTCTCTTGCCTAACTCAGTTCATGTGTAGCCATGTTTACAGGATCTTCCTAAGTGATATCTTATGATAAGTTTCTTTTCCTGTGTGACTTCTTTCACTTAGAATCATCGTACCTGAATCCACTCATTTTGCTGCTACTGGTCTTATGTTATGGATTCCGTGGCTGAGGGATATTCCATTGTACGTAAGTTCCACAATGTTTGGAACCATTTTTATATTTCCTGGGATATTTCAGGTGTACCCAGGTTGAGGTTCTTGTAAGCAGTGCAGCCCTCAATTTGGGGGTGGCTCTGTCTTATGGATTTTCAGTTTTCCCAAGGTATATTCCCTAGACTGGAAGTGCCCTTGGCTCAGTAGCTCTGTTGTTTACTTGTTTTAGGGAACACAATGCACTCCTCCAGTGAGGCAGTTGGCAACTTACATCCCGCCCATCAGCATAACAAGGCTCCCTGTTCTCCAGGGCCTGTCTTGCCTTTCTGGTTTTTACACATTTTGTGGATGTCCCTTTTGACCGGTGGGAAGTGATACTTCTTTGTAGTGCAGATTTGCATTGCCCGCTTGCTTGCTTGGCCAAAAAGGGCGTACGCGTTTTCTCCTGAATATATTCAGGAGAAAACGCGTACGCCCTTTTTGGCCAAGTGCATCATAGTCGAAGTTGTGCCCCTCTTCCTGTGCTTTACAGGCGATTCCAACGTACCTCTTGAAATCTCTTTCCTGCTCTTCTGCCTCGCTTTCAAGTCCGCCTCGTTGCCTTCCCTCAACAGATTTTTGGACGATAGTTGGCCTTGATTACTCTGCCAGTTTGTGAATTGCTGTGCCCCTGAGCTCCATTTTTCAACTCGTTTTTTGTGAGCTGAACGCAAGGCCAAACTTTTGGTTCAGGACCTATACTGGTTCCCGTTGGGTGGCTGAGACTTTGGTTAATTCTTCTTCCTGCCGGGAAATTAGAGTGACATGTGCCCATCCAAATGCCTATCATCTACTCTCTCATTGGTTCTCCCTCTTCCCTTTCATCCTCTGCCAAATTGGCAACCTGTGCGAACCAGGAGCTTAAAGGGGCTGTCTCTCCAAGTTGGGAGATTGATAGGAAAGCAGTTGGAAAGTCAAACCGGAGCACCAGGAGAGGGACTCTTCGTTGAGTTTTAGAAACCTTTCGTATTCACAGTGTGTCCATTCTCTAGGTTTCCCGTACATGTTATAGCTGTAGTAATATTCCCTTCAACCTGGAGAGCTGGGACCCATGGAATGGGTGCCATGCGTTATTGCTTTAAAGGGTCGGCATTTGCTCACCCAATCTCACCAATCCTCTCAGTCCCAAGTGTCCAGCCTTATGCCACATCCAGCTGTCATTGTAGATAGGGTCATTCCAGGTTGCATCAGAGACCCTGAAGGAATTGTAAAGAATTTCCCTGTTTCTTTGTTCTGTTTCTGAAATTCCTTTTTAGAGTGGGTTTGAGCTGATTCTCGCTGCCCTGTTTATGCCAGTCTAGACACACTTGATTCCCTTACGGAGACATATCAATACATAGGTTTTAAGTTTCTTACTAGTCAGGTCTATTCCTCTGCGGGAAATATGGGGTTTTGAGTCCCTTTCACCTAGGAAGGTGTAGGTCTTGTCTATTCCATAGTTGGTTTTTGGAACGGTACCTGTGCTTATATCAAACTCTGGTTTGATGCATCACCCCACCTCTCCTTCCCCCTTAAGCAGGCATAAGAGTGTTTTCTAAATGTGAGACTCTGTTCTCTTGCCTAACTCAGTTCATGTGTAGCCATGTTTACAGGATCTTCCTAAGTGATATCTTATGATAAGTTTCTTTTCCTGTGTGACTTCTTTCACTTAGAATCATCGTACCTGAATCCACTCATTTTGCTGCTACTGGTCTTATGACATTGATTTCGTGGCTGAGGGATATTCCATCGTACGTAAGTTCCACAATGTTTGGAACCATTTTTATATTTCCTGGGATATTTCAGGTGTACCCAGGTTGAGGTTCTTGTAAGCAGTGCAGCCCTCAATTTGGGGGTGGCTCTGTCTTATGGATTTTCAGTTTTCCCAAGGTATATTCCCTAGACTGGAAGTGCCCTTGGCTCTGTAGCTCTGTTGTTTACTTGTTTTAGGGAACACAATGCACTCCTCCAGTGAGGCAGTTGGCAACTTACATCCCGCCCATCAGCATAACAAGGCTCCCTGTTCTCCAGGGCCTGTCTTGCCTTTCTGGTTTTTACACATTTTGTGGATGTCCCTTTTGACCGGTGGGAAGTGATACTTCTTTGTAGTGCAGATTTGCATTGCCCGCTTGCTTGCTTGGCCAAAAAGGGCGTATGCGTTTTCTCCTGAATATATTCAGGAGAAAACGCATACGCCCTTTTTGGCCAAGTGCATCATTGTCGAAGTTGTGCCCCTCTTCCTGTGCTTTACAGGCGATTCCATCGTACCTCTTGAAATCTCTTTCCTGCTCTTCTGCCTCGCTTTCAAGTCCGCCTCGTTGCCTTCCCTCAACAGATTTTTGGACGATAGTTGGCCTTGATTACTCTGCCAGTTTGTGAATTGCTGTGCCCCTGAGCTCCATTTTTCAACCCGTTTTTTGTGAGCTGAACGCAAGGCCAAACTTTTGGTTCAGGACCTATACTGGTTCCCGGTGGGTGGCTGAGACTTTGGTTAATTCTTCTTCCTGCCGGGAAATTAGAGTGACATGTGCCCATCCAAATGCCTAACAGCTACTCTCTCATTGGTTCTCCCTCTTCCCTTTCATCCTCTGCCAAATTGGCAACCTGTGCGAACCAGGAGCTTAAAGGGGCTGTCTTTCCAAGTTGGGAGATTGATAGGAAAGCAGTTGGAAAGTCAAACCGGAGCACCAGGAGAGGGACTCTTCATTGAGTTTTAGAAACCTTTCGTATTCACAGTGTGTCCATTCTCTAGGTTTCCCGTACATGTTATAGCTGTAGTAATATTCCCTTCAACCTGGAGAGCTGGGACCCATGGAATGGGTGCCATGCATTATTGCTTTAAAGGGTCTGCATTTGCTCACCCAATCTCACCAATCCTCTCAGTCCCAAGTGTCCAGCCTTATGCCACATCCAGCTGTCATTGTAGATAGGGTCATTCCAGGTTACATCAGAGACCCTGAAGGAATTGTAAAGAATTTCCCTGTTTCTTTGTTCTGTTTTTGAAATTCCTTTTTAGAGTGGGTTTGAGCTGATTCTCGCTGCCCTGTTTATGCCAGTCTAGACACACTTGATTCCCTTACGGAGACATATCAATACATAGGTTTTAAGATTCTTACTAGTCAGATCTATTCCTCTGCGGGAAATATGGGGTTTTGAGTCCCTTTCACTGAGGAAGGTGTAGGTCTTGTCTATTCCATAGTTGGTTTTTTTAATGGTACCTGTGCTTATATCAAACTCTGGTTTGATGCATCACCCCACCTCTCCTTCCCCCTTAAGCAGGCATAAGAGTGTTTTCTAAATGTGAGACTCTGTTCTCTTGCCTAAATCAGTTCATATGTAGCCATGTTTACAGGATCTTCCTAAGTGATATCTTATGATAAGTTTCTTTTCCTGTGTGACTTCTTTCACTTAGAATCATCGTACCTGAATCCACTCATTTTGCTGCTACTGGTCTTATGACATTGATTTCGTGGCTGAGGGATATTCCATCGTACGTAAGTTCCACAATGTTTGGAACCATTTTTATATTTCCTGGGATATTTCAGGTGTACCCAGGTTGAGGTTCTTGTAAGCAGTGCAGCCCTCAATTTGGGGGTGGCTCTGTCTTATGGATTTTCAGTTTTCCCAAGGTATATTCCCTAGACTGGAAGTGCCCTTGGCTCTGTAGCTCTGTTGTTTACTTGTTTTAGGTAACACAATGCACTCCTCCAGTGAGGCAGTTGGCAACTTACATCCCGCCCATCAGCATAACAAGGCTCCCTGTTCTCCAGGGCCTGTCTTGCCTTTCTGGTTTTTACACATTTTGTGGATGTCCCTTTTGACTGGTGGGAAGTGATACTTCTTTGTAGTGCAGATTTGCATGGCCCGCTTGCTTGCTTGGCCAAAAAGGGCGTATGCGTTTTCTCCTGAATATATTCAGGAGAAAACGCATACGCCCTTTTTGGCCAAGTGCATCATTGTCGAAGTTGAGCCCCTCTTCCTGTGCTTTACAGGCGATTCCAACGTACCTCTTGAAATCTCTTTCCTGCTCTTCTGCCTCGCTTTCAAGTCCGCCTCGTTGCCTTCCCTCAACAGATTTTTGGACGATAGTTGGCCTTGATTACTCTGCCAGTTTGTGAATTGCTGTGCCCCTGAGCTCCATTTTTCAACTCGTTTTTTGTTAGCTGAACGCAAGTCCAAACTTTTGGTTCAGGACCTATACTGGTTCCCGGTGGGTGGCTGAGACTTTGGTTAATTCTTCTTCCTGCCGGGAAATTAGAGTGACATGTGCCCATCCAAATGCCTAACAGCTACTCTCTCATTGGTTCTCCCTCTTCCCTTTCATCCTCTGCCAAATTGGCAACCTGTGCGAACCAGGAGCTTAAAGGGGCTGTCTCTCCAAGTTGGGAGATTGATAGGAAAGCAGTTGGAAAGTCAAACCGGAGCACCAGGAGAGGGGCTCTTCGTTGAGTTTTAGAAACCTTTCGTATTCACAGTGTGTCCATTCTCTAGGTTTCCCGTACATGTTATAGCTGTAGTAATATTCCCTTCAATCTGGAGAGCTGGGACCCATGGAATGGGTGCCATGCGTTATTGCTTTAAAGGGTCTGCATTTGCTCACCCAATCTCACCAATCCTCTCAGTCCCAAGTGTCCAGCCTCATGCCACATCCAGCTGTCATCGTAGATAGGGTCATTCCAGGTTGCATCAGAGACCCTGAAGGAATTGTAAAGAATTTCCCTGTTTCTTTGTTCTGTTTCTGAAATTCCTTTTTAGAGTGGGTTTGAGCTGATTCTCGCTGCCCTGTTTATGCCAGTCTAGACACACTTGATTCCCTTATGGAGACATATCAATACATAGGTTTTAAGATTCTTACTAGTCAGATCTATTCCTCTGCGGGAAATATGGGGTTTTGAGTCCCTTTCACTGAGGAAGGTGTAGGTCTTGTCTATTCCATAGTTGGTTTTTGGAACGGTACCTGTGCTTATATCAAACTCTGGTTTGATGCATCACCCCACCTCTCCTTCCCCCTTAAGCAGGCATAAGAGTGTTTTCTAAATGTGAGACTCTGTTCTCTTGCCTAACTCAGTTCATGTGTAGCCATGTTTACAGGATCTTCCTAAATGATATCTTATGATAAGTTTCTTTTTCTGTGTGACTTCTTTCACTTAGAATCATCGTACCTGAATCCACTCATTTTGCTGCTACTGGTCTTATGACATTGATTTCGTGGCTGAGGGATATTCCATCGTACGTAAGTTCCACAATGTTTGGAACCATTTTTATATTTCCTGGGATATTTCAGGTGTACCCAGGTTGAGGTTCTTGTAAGCAGTGCAGCCCTCAATTTGGGGGTGGCTCTGTCTTATGGATTTTCAGTTTTCCCAAGGTATATTCCCTAGACTGGAAGTGCCCTTGGCTCTGTAGCTCTGTTGTTTACTTGTTTTAGGGAACACAATGCACTCCTCCAGTGAGGCAGTTGGCAACTTACATCCCGCCCATCAGCATAACAAGGCTCCCTGTTCTCCAGGGCCTGCCTTGCCTTTCTGGTTTTTACACATTTTGTGGATGTCCCTTTTGACCGGTGGGAAGTGATACTTCTTTGTAGTGCAGATTTGCATTGCCCGCTTGCTTGCTTGGCCAAAAAGGGCGTATGCGTTTTCTCCTGAATATATTCAGGAGAAAACGCATACGCCCTTTTTGGCCAAGTGCATCATTGTCGAAGTTGTGCCCCTCTTCCTGTGCTTTACAGGCGATTCCATCGTACCTCTTGAAATCTCTTTCCTGCTCTTCTGCCTCGCTTTCAAGTCCGCCTCGTTGCCTTCCCTCAACAGATTTTTGGACGATAGTTGGCCTTGATTACTCTGCCAGTTTGTGAATTGCTGTGCCCCTGAGCTCCATTTTTCAACTCGTTTTTTGTGAGCTGAACGCAAGTCCAAACTTTTGGTTCAGGACCTATACTGGTTCCCGGTGGGTGGCTGAGACTTTGGTTAATTCTTCTTCCTGCCGGGAAATTAGAGTGACATGTGCCCATCCAAATGCCTAACAGCTACTCTCTCATTGGTTCTCCCTCTTCCCTTTCATCCTCTGCCAAATTGGCAACCTGTGCGAACCAGGAGCTTAAAGGGGCTGTCTCTCCAAGTTGGGAGATTGATAGGAAAGCAGTTGGAAAGTCAAACCGGAGCACCAGGAGAGGGGCTCTTCGTTGAGTTTTAGAAACCTTTCGTATTCACAGTGTGTCCATTCTCTAGGTTTCCCGTACATGTTATAGCTGTAGTAATATTCCCTTCAACCTGGAGAGCTGGGACCCTTGGAATGGGTGCCATGCGTTATTGCTTTAAAGAGTCTGCATTTGCTCACCCAATCTCACCAATCCTCTCAGTCCCAAGTGTCCAGCCTTATGCCACATCCAGCTGTCATTGTAGATAGGATCATTCCAGGTTGCATCAGAGACCCTGAAGGAATTGTAAAGAATTTCCCTGTTTCTTTGTTCTGTTTCTGAAATTCCTTTTTAGAGTGGGTTTGAGCTGATTCTCGCTGCCCTGTTTATGCCAGTCTAGACACACTTGATTCCCTTACGGACACATATCAATACATAGGTTTTAAGATTCTTACTAGTCAGATCTATTCCTCTGCGGGAAATATGGGGTTTTGAGTCCCTTTCACTGAGGAAGGTGTAGGTCTTGTCTATTCCATAGTTGGTTTTTGGAACGGTACCTGTGCTTATATCAAACTCTGGTTTGATGCATCACCCCACCTCTCCTTCCCCCTTAAGCAGGCATAAGAGTGTTTTCTAAATGTGAGACTCTGTTCTCTTGCCTAACTCAGTTCATGTGTAGCCATGTTTACAGGATCTTCCTAAGTGATATCTTATGATAAGTTTCTTTTCCTGTGTGACTTCTTTCACTTAGAATCATCGTACCTGAATCCACTCATTTTGCTGCTACTGGTCTTATGACATTGATTTCGTGGCTGAGGGATATTCCATCGTACGTAAGTTCCACAATGTTTGGAACCATTTTTATATTTCCTGGGATATTTCAGGTGTACCCAGGTTGAGGTTCTTGTAAGCAGTGCAGCCCTCAATTTGGGGGTGGCTCTGTCTTATGGATTTTCAGTTTTCCCAAGGTATATTCCCTAGACTGGAAGTGCCCTTGGCTCTGTAGCTCTGTTGTTTACTTGTTTTAGGGAACACAATGCACTCCTCCAGTGAGGCAGTTGGCAACTTACATCCCGCCCATCAGCATAACAAGGCTCCCTGTTCTCCAGGGCCTGCCTTGCCTTTCTGGTTTTTACACATTTTGTGGATGTCCCTTTTGACCGGTGGGAAGTGATACTTCTTTGTAGTGCAGATTTGCATTGCCCGCTTGCTTGCTTGGCCAAAAAGGGCGTATGCGTTTTCTCCTGAATATATTCAGGAGAAAACGCATACGCCCTTTTTGGCCAAGTGCATCATTGTCGAAGTTGTGCCCCTCTTCCTGTGCTTTACAGGCGATTCCATCGTACCTCTTGAAATCTCTTTCCTGCTCTTCTGCCTCGCTTTCAGGTCCTCCTCGTTGCCTTCCCTCAACAGATTTTTGGACGATAGTTGGCCTTGATTACTCTGCCAGTTTGTGAATTGCTGTGTCCCTGAGCTCCATTTTTCAACTCGTTTTTTGTGAGCTGAACGCAAGGCCAAACTTTTGGTTCAGGACCTATACTGGTTCCCAGTGGGTGGCTGAGACTTTGGTTAATTCTTCTTCCTGCCGGGAAATTAGAGTGACATGTGCCGATCCAAATGCCTAACAGCTACTCTCTCATTGGTTCTCCCTCTTCCCTTTCATCCTCTGCCAAATTGGCAACCTGTGTGAACCAGGAGTTTAAAGGGGCAGTCTCTCCAAGTTGGGAGATTGATAGGAAAGCAGTTGGAAAGTCAAACCTGAGCACCAGGAGAGGGGCTCTTCGTTGAGTTTTAGAAACCTTTCGTATTCACAGTGTGTCCATTCTCTAGGTTTCCCGTACATGTTATAGCTGTAGTAATATTCCCTTCAACCTGGAGAGCTGGGACCCATGGAATGGGTGCCATGAGTTATTGCTTTAAAGGGTCTGCATTTGCTCACCCAATCTCACCAAACCTCTCAGTCCCAAGTGTTCAGCCTTATGCCACATCCAGCTGTCATTGTAGATAGGGTCATTCCAGGTTGCATCAGAGACCCTGAAGGAATTGTAAAGAATTTCCCTGTTTCTTTGTTCTGTTTCTGAAATTCCTTTTTAGAGTGGGTTTGAGCTGATTCTCGCTGCCCTGTTTATGCCAGTCTAGACACACTTGATTCCCTTACGGAGACATATCAATACATAGGTTTTAAGATTCTTACTAGTCAGATCTATTCCTCTGCGGGAAATATGGGGTTTTGAGTCCCTTTCACTGAGGAAGGTGTAGGTCTTGTCTATTCCATAGTTGGTTTTTGGAACGGTACCTGTGCTTATATCAAACTCTGGTTTGATGCATCACCCCACCTCTCCTTCCCCCTTAAGCAGGCATAAGAGTGTTTTCTAAATGTGAGACTCTGTTCTCTTGCCTAACTCAGTTCATGTGTAGCCATGTTTACAGGACCTTCCTAAGTGATATCTTTTGATAAGTTTCTTTTTCTGTGTGACTTCTTTCACTTAGAATCATCGTACCTGAATCCACTCATTTTGCTGCTACTGGTCTTATGACATTGATTTCGTGGCTGAGGGATATTCCATCGTACGTAATTTCCACAATGTTTGGAACCATTTTTATATTTCCTGGGATATTTCAGGTGTACCCAGGTTGAGGTTCTTGTAAGCAGTGCAGCCCTCAATTTGGGGGTGGCTCTGTCTTATGGATTTTCAGTTTTCCCAAGGTATATTCCCTAGACTGGAAGTGCCCTTGGCTCTGTTGCTCTGTTGTTTAATTGTTTTAGGGAACACAATGCACTCCTCCAGTGAGGCAGTTGGCAACTTACATCCCGCCCATCAGCATAACAAGGCTCCCTGTTCTCCAGGGCCTGCCTTGCCTTTCTGGTTTTTACACATTTTGTGGATGTCCCTTTTGACCGGTGGGAAGTGATACTTCTTTGTAGTGCAGATTTGCATTGCCCGCTTGCTTGCTTGGCCAAAAAGGGCGTATGCGTTTTCTCCTGAATATATTCAGGAGAAAACGCATACGCCCTTTTTGGCCAAGTGCATCATTGTCGAAGTTGTGCCCCTCTTCCTGTGCTTTACAGGCGATTCCATCGTACCTCTTGAAATCTCTTTCCTGCTCTTCTGCCTCGCTTTCAAGTCCGCCTCGTTGCCTTCCCTCAACAGATTTTTGGACGATAGTTGGCCTTGATTACTCTGCCAGTTTGTGAATTGCTGTGCCCCTGAGCTCCATTTTTCAACTCGTTTTTTGTGAGCTGAACGCAAGTCCAAACTTTTGGTTCAGGACCTATACTGGTTCCCGGTGGGTGGCTGAGACTTTGGTTAATTCTTCTTCCTGCCGGGAAATTAGAGTGACATGTGCCCATCCAAATGCCTAACAGCTACTCTCTCATTGGTTCTCCCTCTTCCCTTTCATCCTCTGCCAAATTGGCAACCTGTGCGAACCAGGAGCTTAAAGGGGCTGTCTCTCCAAGTTGGGAGATTGATAGGAAAGCAGTTGGAAAGTCAAACCGGAGCACCAGGAGAGGGGCTCTTCGTTGAGTTTTAGAAACCTTTCGTATTCACAGTGTGTCCATTCTCTAGGTTTCCCGTACATGTTATAGCTGTAGTAATATTCCCTTCAACCTGGAGAGCTGGGACCCTTGGAATGGGTGCCATGCGTTATTGCTTTAAAGAGTCTGCATTTGCTCACCCAATCTCACCAATCCTCTCAGTCCCAAGTGTCCAGCCTTATGCCACATCCAGCTGTCATTGTAGATAGGATCATTCCAGGTTGCATCAGAGACCCTGAAGGAATTGTAAAGAATTTCCCTGTTTCTTTGTTCTGTTTCTGAAATTCCTTTTTAGAGTGGGTTTGAGCTGATTCTCGCTGCCCTGTTTATGCCAGTCTAGACACACTTGATTCCCTTACGGAGACATATCAATACATAGGTTTTAAGATTCTTACTAGTCAGATCTATTCCTCTGCGGGAAATATGGGGTTTTGAGTCCCTTTCACTGAGGAAGGTGTAGGTCTTGTCTATTCCATAGTTGGTTTTTGGAACGGTACCTGTGCTTATATCAAACTCTGGTTTGATGCATCACCCCACCTCTCCTTCCCCCTTAAGCAGGCATAAGAGTGTTTTCTAAATGTGAGACTCTGTTCTCTTGCCTAACTCAGTTCATGTGTAGCCATGTTTACAGGATCTTCCTAAGTGATATCTTATGATAAGTTTCTTTTCCTGTGTGACTTCTTTCACTTAGAATCATCGTACCTGAATCCACTCATTTTGCTGCTACTGGTCTTATGACATTGATTTCGTGGCTGAGGGATATTCCATCGTACGTAAGTTCCACAATGTTTGGAACCATTTTTATATTTCCTGGGATATTTCAGGTGTACCCAGGTTGAGGTTCTTGTAAGCAGTGCAGCCCTCAATTTGGGGGTGGCTCTGTCTTATGGATTTTCAGTTTTCCCAAGGTATATTCCCTAGACTGGAAGTGCCCTTGGCTCTGTAGCTCTGTTGTTTACTTGTTTTAGGGAACACAATGCACTCCTCCAGTGAGGCAGTTGGCAACTTACATCCCGCCCATCAGCATAACAAGGCTCCCTGTTCTCCAGGGCCTGCCTTGCCTTTCTGGTTTTTACACATTTTGTGGATGTCCCTTTTGACCGGTGGGAAGTGATACTTCTTTGTAGTGCAGATTTGCATTGCCCGCTTGCTTGCTTGGCCAAAAAGGGCGTATGCGTTTTCTCCTGAATATATTCAGGAGAAAACGCATACGCCCTTTTTGGCCAAGTGCATCATTGTCGAAGTTGTGCCCCTCTTCCTGTGCTTTACAGGCGATTCCATCATACCTCTTGAAATCTCTTTCCTGCTCTTCTGCCTCGCTTTCAGGTCCTCCTCGTTGCCTTCCCTCAACAGATTTTTGGACGATAGTTGGCCTTGATTACTCTGCCAGTTTGTGAATTGCTGTGCCCCTGAGCTCCATTTTTCAACTCGTTTTTTGTGAGCTGAACGCAAGGCCAAACTTTTGGTTCAGGACCTATACTGGTTCCCGGTGGGTGGCTGAGACTTTGGTTAATTCTTCTTCCTGCCGGGAAATTAGAGTGACATGTGCCCATCCAAATGCCTAACAGCTACTCTCTCATTGGTTCTCCCTCTTCCCTTTCATCCTCTGCCAAATTGGCAACCTGTGCGAACCAGGAGCTTAAAGGAGCTGTCTCTCCAAGTTGGGAGATTGATAGGAAAGCAGTTGGAAAGTCAAACCGGAGCACCAGGAGAGGGACTCTTCGTTGAGTTTTAGAAACCTTTCGTATTCACAGTGTGTCCATTCTCTAGGTTTCCCGTACATGTTATAGCTGTAGTAATATTCCCTTCAACCTGGAGAGCTGGGACCCATGGAATGGGTGCCATGCATTATTGCTTTAAAGGGTCTGCATTTGCTCACCCAATCCCACCAATCCTCTCAGTCCCAAGTGTCCAGCCTTATGCCACATCCAGCTGTCATTGTAGATAGGGTCATTCCAGGTTACATCAGAGACCCTGAAGGAATTGTAAAGAATTTCCCTGTTTCTTTGTTCTGTTTTTGAAATTCCTTTTTAGAGTGGGTTTGAGCTGATTCTCGCTGCCCTGTTTATGCCAGTCTAGACACACTTGATTCCCTTACAGAGACATATCAATACATAGGTTTTAAGATTCTTACTAGTCAGATCTATTCCTCTGCGGGAAATATGGGGTTTTGAGTCCCTTTCACTGAGGAAGGTGTAGGTCTTGTCTATTCCATAGTTGGTTTTTGGAACGGTACCTGTGCTTATATCAAACTCTGGTTTGATGCATCACCCCACCTCTCCTTCCCCCTTAAGCAGGCATAAGAGTGTTTTCTAAATGTGAGACTCTGTTCTCTTGCCTAACTCAGTTCATATGTAGCCATGTTTACAGGATCATCCTAAGTGATATCTTATGATAAGTTTCTTTTCCTGTGTGACTTCTTTCACTTAGAATCATCGTACCTGAATCCACTCATTTTGCTGCTACTGGTCTTATGACATTGATTTCGTGGCTGAGGGATATTCCATCGTACGAAAGTTCCACAATGTTTGGAACCATTTTTATATTTCCTGGGATATTTCAGGTGTACCCAGGTTGAGCTTCTTGTAAGCAGTGCAGCCCTCAATTTGGGGGTGGCTCTGTCTTATGGATTTTCAGTTTTCCCAAGGTATATTCCCTAGACTGGAAGTGCCCTTGGCTCTGTAGCTCTGTTGTTTACTTGTTTTAGGGAACACAATGCACTCCTCCAGTGAGGCAGTTGGCAACTTACATCCCGCCCATCAGCATAACAAGGCGCCTTGTTCTCCAGGGCCTGTCTTGCCTTTCTGGTTTTTACACATTTTGTGGATGTCCCTTTTGACTGGTGGGAAGTGATAGTTCTTTGTAGTGCAGATTTGCATGGCCCACTTGCTTGCTTGGCCAAAAAGGGCGTATGCGTTTTCTCCTGAATATATTCAGGAGAAAACGCATACGCCCTTTTTGGCCAAGTGCATCATTGTCGAAGTTGTGCCCCTCTTCCTCTGCTTTACAGGCGATTCCATCGTACCTCTTGAAATCTCTTTCCTGCTCTTCTGCCTCGCTTTCAAGTCCGCCTCGTTGCCTTCCCTCAACAGATTTTTGGACGATAGTTGGCCTTGATTACTCTGCCAGTTTGTGAATTGCTGTGCCCCTGAGCTCCATTTTTCAACTCGTTTTTTGTGAGCTGAACGCAAGGCCAAACTTTTGGTTCAGGACCTATACTGGTTCCCGGTGGGTGGCTGAGACTTTGGTTAATTCTTCTTCCTGCCGGGAAATTAGAGTGACATGTGCCCATCCAAATGCCTAACAGCTACTCTCTCATTGGTTCTCCCTCTTCCCTTTCATCCTCTGCCAAATTGGCAACCTGTGCGAACCAGGAGCTTAAAGGGGCTGTCTCTCCAAGTTGGGAGATTGATAGGAAAGCAGTTGGAAAGTCAAACCGGAGCACCAGGAGAGGGACTCTTCGTTGAGTTTTAGAAACCTTTCGTATTCACAGTGTGTCCATTCTCTAGGTTTCCCGTACATGTTATAGCTGTAGTAATATTCCCTTCAACCTGGAGAGCTGGGACCCATGGAATGGGTGCCATGCATTATTGCTTTAAAGGGTCTGCATTTGCTCACCCAATCCCACCAATCCTCTCAGTCCCAAGTGTCCAGCCTTATGCCACATCCAGCTGTCATTGTAGATAGGGTCAATCCAGGTTACATCAGAGACCCTGAAGGAATTGTAAAGAATTTCCCTGTTTCTTTGTTCTGTTTTTGAAATTCCTTTTTAGAGTGGGTTTGAGCTGATTCTCGCTGCCCTGTTTATGCCAGTCTAGACACACTTGATTCCCTTACAGAGACATATCAATACATAGGTTTTAAGATTCTTACTTGTCAGATCTATTCCTCTGCGGGAAATATGGGGTTTTGAGTCCCTTTCACTGAGGAAGGTGTAGGTCTTGTCTATTCCATAGTTGGTTTTTGGAACGGTACCTGTGCTTATATCAAACTCTGGTTTGATGCATCACCCCACCTCTCCTTCCCCCTTAAGCAGGCATAAGAGTGTTTTCTAAATGTGAGACTCTGTTCTCTTGCCTAACTCAGTTCATATGTAGCCATGTTTACAGGATCTTCCTAAGTGATATCTTATGATAAGTTTCTTTTCCTGTGTGACTTCTTTCACTTAGAATCATCGTACCTGAATCCACTCATTTTGCTGCTACTGGTCTTTTGACATGGATTTCGTGGCTGAGGGATATTCCATCGTACGTAAGTTCCACAATGTTTGGAACCATTTTTATATTTCCTGGGATATTTCAGGTGTACCCAGGTTGAGGTTCTTGTAAGCAGTGCAGCCCTCAATTTGGGGGTGGCTCTGTCTTATGGATTTTCAGTTTTCCCAAGGTATATTCCCTAGACTGGAAGTGCCCTTGGCTCTGTAGCTCTGTTGTTTACTTGTTTTAGGGAACACAATGCACTCCTCCAGTGAGGCAGTTGGCAACTTACATCCCGCCCATCAGCATAACAAGGCTCCTTGTTCTCCAGGGCCTGTCTTGCCTTTCTGGTTTTTACACATTTTGTGGATGTCCCTTTTGACTGGTGGGAAGTGATAGTTCTTTGTAGTGCAGATTTGCATGGCCCACTTGCTTGCTTGGCCAAAAAGGGCGTATGCGTTTTCTCCTGAATATATTCAGGAGAAAACGCATACGCCCTTTTTGGCCAAGTGCATCATTGTCGAAGTTGTGCCCCTCTTCCTGTGCTTTACAGGCGATTCCAACGTACCTCTTGAAATCTCTTTCCTGCACTTCTGCCTCGCTTTCAAGTCCGCCTCGTTGCCTTCCCTCAACAGATTTTTGGACGATAGTTGGCCTTGATTACTCTGCCAGTTTGTGAATTGCTGTGCCTCTGAGCTCCATTTTTCAACTCGTTTTTTGTGAGCTGAACGCAAGTCCAAACTTTTGGTTCAGGACCTATACTGGTTCCCGTTGGGTGGCTGAGACTTTGGTTAATTCTTCTTCCTGCCGGGAAGTTAGAGTGACATGTGCCCATCCAAATGCCTAACAGCTACTCTCTCATTGGTTCTCCCTCTTCCCTTTCATCCTCTGCCAAATTGGCAACCTGTGCGAACCAGGAGCTTAAAGGGGCTGTCTCTCCAAGTTGGGAGATTGATAGGAAAGCAGTTGGAAAGTCAAACCGGAGCACCAGGAGAGGGGCTCTTCGTTGAGTTTTAGAAACCTTTCGTATTCACAGTGTGTCCATTCTCTAGGTTTCCCGTACATGTTATAGCTGTAGTAATATTCCCTTCAACCTGGAGAGCTGGGACCCATGGAATGGGTGCCATGCGTTATTGCTTTAAAGGGTCTGCATTTGCTCACCCAATCTCACCAATCCTCTCAGTCCCAAGTGTCCAGCCTTATGCCACATCCAGCTGTCATTGTAGATAGGGTCATTCCAGGTTGCATCAGAGACCCTGAAGGAATTGTAAAGAATTTCCCTGTTTCTTTGTTCTGTTTCTGAAATTCCTTTTTAGAGTGGGTTTGAGCTGATTCTCGCTGCCCTGTTTATGCCAGTCTAGACACACTTGATTCCCTTACGGAGACATATCAATAAATAGGTTTTAAGATTCTTACTAGTCAGATCTATTCCTCTGCGGGAAATATGGGGTTTTGAGTCCCTTTCACTGAGGAAGGTGTAGGTCTTGTCTATTCCATAGTTGGTTTTTGGAACGGTACCTGTGCTTATATCAAACTCTGGTTTGATGCATCACCCCACCTCTCCTTCCCCCTTAAGCAGGCATAAGAGTGTTTTCTAAATGTGAGACTCTGTTCTCTTGCCTAACTCAGTTCATGTGTAGCCATGTTTACAGGATCTTCCTAAGTGATATCTTATGATAAGTTTCTTTTCCTGTGTGACTTCTTTCACTTAGAATCATCGTACCTGAATCCACTCATTTTGCTGCTACTGGTCTTATGACATTGATTTCGTGGCTGAGGGATATTCCATCGTACGTAAGTTCCACAATGTTTGGAACCATTTTTATATTTCCTGGGATATTTCAGGTGTACCCAGGTTGAGGTTCTTGTAAGCAGTGCAGCCCTCAATTTGGGGGTGGCTCTGTCTTATGGATTTTCAGTTTTCCCAAGGTATATTCCCTAGACTGGAAGTGCCCTTGGCTCTGTAGCTCTGTTGTTTACTTGTTTTAGGGAACACAATGCACTCCTCCAGTGAGGCAGTTGGCAACTTACATCCCGCCTATCAGCATAACAAGGCTCCCTGTTCTCCAGGGCCTGCCTTGCCTTTCTGGTTTTTACACATTTTGTGGATGTCCCTTTTGACCGGTGGGAAGTGATACTTCTTTGTAGTGCAGATTTGCATTGCCCGCTTGCTTGCTTGGCCAAAAAGGGCGTATGCGTTTTCTCCTGAATATATTCAGGAGAAAACGCATACGCCCTTTTTGGCCAAGTGCATCATTGTCGAAGTTGTGCCCCTCTTCCTCTGCTTTACAGGCGATTCCATCGTACCTCTTGAAATCTCTTTCCTGCTCTTCTGCCTCGCTTTCAAGTCCGCCTCGTTGCCTTCCCTCAACAGATTTTTGGACGATAGTTGGCCTTGATTACTCTGCCAGTTTGTGAATTGCTGTGCCCCTGAGCTCCATTTTTCAACTCGTTTTTTGTGAGCTGAACGCAAGGCCAAACTTTTGGTTCAGGACCTATACTGGTTCCCGGTGGGTGGCTGAGACTTTGGTTAATTCTTCTTCCTGCCGGGAAATTAGAGTGACATGTGCCCATCCAAATGCCTAACAGCTACTCTCTCATTGGTTCTCCCTCTTCCCTTTCATCCTCTGCCAAATTGGCAACCTGTGCGAACCAGGAGCTTAAAGGGGCTGTCTCTCCAAGTTGGGAGATTGATAGGAAAGCAGTTGGAAAGTCAAACCGGAGCACCAGGAGAGGGACTCTTCGTTGAGTTTTAGAAACCTTTCGTATTCACAGTGTGTCCATTCTCTAGGTTTCCCGTACATGTTATAGCTGTAGTAATATTCCCTTCAACCTGGAGAGCTGGGACCCATGGAATGGGTGCCATGCATTATTGCTTTAAAGGGTCTGCATTTGCTCACCCAATCTCACCAATCCTCTCAGTCCCAAGTGTCCAGCCTTATGCCACATCCAGCTGTCATTGTAGATAGGGTCATTCCAGTTTACATCAGAGACCCTGAAGGAATTGTAAAGAATTTCCCTGTTTCTTTGTTCTGTTTTTGAAATTCCTTTTTAGAGTGGGTTTGAGCTGATTCTCGCTGCCCTGTTTATGCCAGTCTAGACAAACTTGATTCCCTTACGGAGACATATCAATACATAGGTTTTAAGATTCTTACTAGTCAGATCTATTCCTCTGCGGGAAATATGGGGTTCTGAGTCCCTTTCACTGAGGAAGGTGTAGGTCTTGTCTATTCCATAGTTGGTTTTTGGAACGGTACCTGTGCTTATATCAAACTCTGGTTTGATGCATCACCCCACCTCTCCTTCCCCCTTAAGCAGGCATAAGAGTGTTTTCTAAATGTGAGACTCTGTTCTCTTGCCTAACTCAGTTCATATGTAGCCATGTTTACAGGATCTTCCTAAGTGATATCTTATGATAAGTTTCTTTTCCTGTGTGACTTCTTTCACTTAGAATCATCGTACCTGAATCCACTCATTTTGCTGCTACTGGTCTTATGACATTGATTTCGTGGCTGAGGGATATTCCATCGTACGTAAGTTCCACAATGTTTGGAACCATTTTTATATTTCCTGGGATATTTCAGGTGTACCCAGGTTGAGGTTCTTGTAAGCAGTGCAGCCCTCAATTTGGGGGTGGCTCTGTCTTATGGATTTTCAGTTTTCCCAAGGTATATTCCCTAGACTGGAAGTGCCCTTGGCTCTGTAGCTCTGTTGTTTACTTGTTTTAGGTAACACAATGCACTCCTCCAGTGAGGCAGTTGGCAACTTACATCCCGCCCATCAGCATAACAAGGCTCCCTGTTCTCCAGGGCCTGTCTTGCCTTTCTGGTTTTTACACATTTTGTGGATGTCCCTTTTGACTGGTGGGAAGTGATACTTCTTTGTAGTGCAGATTTGCATGGCCCGCTTGCTTGCTTGGCCAAAAAGGGCGTATGCGTTTTCTCCTGAATATATTCAGGAGAAAACGCATACGCCCTTTTTGGCCAAGTGCATCATTGTCGAAGTTGTGCCCCTCTTCCTGTGCTTTACAGGCGATTCCAACGTACCTCTTGAAATCTCTTTCCTGCTCTTCTGCCTCGCTTTCAAGTCCGCCTCGTTGCCTTCCCTCAACAGATTTTTGGACAATAGTTGGCCTTGATTACTCTGCCAGTTTGTGAATTGCTGTGCCCCTGAGCTCCATTTTTCAACTCGTTTTTTGTGAGCTGAACGCAAGGCCAAACTTTTGGTTCAGGACCTATACTGGTTCCCGGTGGGTGGCTGAGACTTTGGTTAATTCTTCTTCCTGCCGGGAAATTAGAGTGACATGTGCCCATCCAAATGCCTAACAGCTACTCTCTCATTGGTTCTCCCTCTTCCCTTTCATCCTCTGCCAAATTGGCAACCTGTGCGAACCAGGAGCTTAAAGGGGCTGTCTCTCCAAGTTGGGAGATTGATAGGAAAGCAGTTGGAAAGTCAAACCGGAGCACCAGGAGAGGGGCTCTTCGTTGAGTTTTAGAAACCTTTCGTATTCACAGTGTGTCCATTCTCTAGGTTTCCCGTACATGTTATAGCTGTAGTAATATTCCCTTCAACCTGGAGAGCTGGGACCCATGGAATGGGTGCCATGCGTTCTTGCTTTAAAGGGTCTGCATTTGCTCACCCAATCTCACCAATCCTCTCAGTCCCAAGTGTCCAGCCTTATGCCACATCCAGCTGTCATTGTAGATAGGGTCATTCCAGGTTGCATCAGAGACCCTGAAGGAATTGTAAAGAATTTCCCTGTTTCTTTGTTCTGTTTCTGAAATTCCTTTTTAGAGTGGGTTTGAGCTGATTCTCGCTGCCCTGTTTATGCCAGTCTAGACACACTTGATTCCCTTACGGAGACATATCAATACATAGGTTTTAAGATTCTTACTAGTCAGATCTATTCCTCTGCGGGAAATATGGGGTTTTGAGTCCCTTTCACTGAGGAAGGTGTAGGTCTTGTCTATTCCATAGTTGGTTTTTGGAACGGTACCTGTGCTTATATCAAACTCTGGTTTGATGCATCACCCCACCTCTCCTTCCCCCTTAAGCAGGCATAAGAGTGTTTTCTAAATGTGAGACTCTGTTCTCTTGCCTAACTCAGTTCATGTGTAGCCATGTTTACAGGATCTTCCTAAGTGATATCTTATGATAAGTTTCTTTTCCTGTGTGACTTCTTTCCCTTAGAATCATCGTACCTGAATCCAATCATTTTGCTGCTACTGGTCTTATGACATTGATTTCGTGGCTGAGGGATATTCCATCGTACGTAAGTTCCACAATGTTTGGAACCATTTTTATATTTCCTGGGATATTTCAGGTGTACCCAGGTTGAGGTTCTTGTAAGCAGTGCAGCCCTCAATTTGGGGGTGGCTCTGTCTTATGGATTTTCAGTTTTCCCAAGGTATATTCCCTAGACTGGAAGTGCCCTTGGCTCTGTAGCTCTGTTGTTTACTTGTTTTAGGGAACACAATGCACTCCTCCAGTGAGGCAGTTGGCAACTTACATCCCGCCCATCAGCATAACAAGGCTCCCTGTTCTCCAGGGCCTGCCTTGCCTTTCTGGTTTTTACACATTTTGTGGATGTCCCTTTTGACTGTTGGGAAGTGATACTTCTTTGTAGTGCAGATTTGCATTGCCCGCTTGCTTGCTTGGCCAAAAAGGGCGTATGCGTTTTCTCCTGAATATATTCAGGAGAAAACGCATACGCCCTTTTTGGCCAAGTGCATCATTGTCGAAGTTGTGCCCCTCTTCCTCTGCTTTACAGGCGATTCCATCGTACCTCTTGAAATCTCTTTCCTGCTCTTCTGCCTCGCTTTCAAGTCCGCCTCGTTGCCTTCCCTCAACAGATTTTTGGACGATAGTTGGCCTTGATTACTCTGCCAGTTTGTGAATTGCTGTGCCCCTGAGCTCCATTTTTCAACTCGTTTTTTGTGAGCTGAACGCAAGGCCAAACTTTTGGTTCAGGACCTATACTGGTTCCCGGTGGGTGGCTGAGACTTTGGTTAATTCTTCTTCCTGCCGGGAAATTAGAGTGACATGTGCCCATCCAAATGCCTAACAGCTACTCTCTCATTGGTTCTCCCTCTTCCCTTTCATCCTCTGCCAAATTGGCAACCTGTGCGAACCAGGAGCTTAAAGGGGCTGTCTCTCCAAGTTGGGAGATTGATAGGAAAGCAGTTGGAAAGTCAAACCAGAGCACCAGGAGAGGGGCTCTTCGTTGAGTTTTAGAAACCTTTCGTATTCACAGTGTGTCCATTCTCTAGGTTTCCCGTACATGTTATATCTGGAGTAATATTCCCTTCAACCTGCAGAGCTGCGACCCATGGAATGGGTGCCTTGCGTTATTGCTTTAAAGGGTCTGCATTTGCTCACCCAATCTCACCAATCCTCTCAGTCCCAAGTGTCCAGCCTTATGCCACATCCAGCTGTCATTGTAGATAGGGTCATTCCAGGTTGCATCAGAGACCCTGAAGGAATTGTAAAGAATTTCCCTGTTTCTTTGTTCTGTTTCTGAAATTCCTTTTTAGAGTGGGTTTGAGCTGATTCTCGCTGCCCTGTTTATGCCAGTCTAGACACACTTGATTCCCTTACGGAGACATATCAATAAATAGGTTTTAAGATTCTTACTAGTCAGATCTATTCCTCTGCGGGAAATATGGGGTTTTGAGTCCCTTTCACTGAGGAAGGTGTAGGTCTTGTCTATTCCATAGTTGGTTTTTGGAACGGTACCTGTGCTTATATCAAACTCTGGTTTGATGCATCACCCCACCTCTCCTTCCCCCTTAAGCAGGCATAAGAGTGTTTTCTAAATGTGAGACTCTGTTCTCTTGCCTAACTCAGTTCATGTGTAGCCATGTTTACAGGATCTTCCTAAGTGATATCTTATGATAAGTTTCTTTTCCTGTGTGACTTCTTTCACTTAGAATCATCGTACCTGAATCCACTCATTTTGCTGCTACTGGTCTTATGACATTGATTTCGTGGCTGAGGGATATTCCATCGTACGTAAGTTCCACAATGTTTGGAACCATTTTTATATTTCCTGGGATATTTCAGGTGTACCCAGGTTGAGGTTCTTGTAAGCAGTGCAGCCCTCAATTTGGGGGTGGCTCTGTCTTATGGATTTTCAGTTTTCCCAAGGTATATTCCCTAGACTGGAAGTGCCCTTGGCTCTGTAGCTCTGTTGTTTACTTGTTTTAGGGAACACAATGCACTCCTCCAGTGAGGCAGTTGGCAACTTACATCCCGCCTATCAGCATAACAAGGCTCCCTGTTCTCCAGGGCCTGCCTTGCCTTTCTGGTTTTTACACATTTTGTGGATGTCCCTTTTGACCGGTGGGAAGTGATACTTCTTTGTAGTGCAGATTTGCATTGCCCGCTTGCTTGCTTGGCCAAAAAGGGCGTATGCGTTTTCTCCTGAATATATTCAGGAGAAAACGCATACGCCCTTTTTGGCCAAGTGCATCATTGTCGAAGTTGTGCCCCTCTTCCTCTGCTTTACAGGCGATTCCATCGTACCTCTTGAAATCTCTTTCCTGCTCTTCTGCCTCGCTTTCAAGTCCGCCTCGTTGCCTTCCCTCAACAGATTTTTGGACGATAGTTGGCCTTGATTACTCTGCCAGTTTGTGAATTGCTGTGCCCCTGAGCTCCATTTTTCAACTCGTTTTTTGTGAGCTGAACGCAAGGCCAAACTTTTGGTTCAGGACCTATACTGGTTCCCGGTGGGTGGCTGAGACTTTGGTTAATTCTTCTTCCTGCCGGGAAATTAGAGTGACATGTGCCCATCCAAATGCCTAACAGCTACTCTCTCATTGGTTCTCCCTCTTCCCTTTCATCCTCTGCCAAATTGGCAACCTGTGCGAACCAGGAGCTTAAAGGGGCTGTCTCTCCAAGTTGGGAGATTGATAGGAAAGCAGTTGGAAAGTCAAACCGGAGCACCAGGAGAGGGACTCTTCGTTGAGTTTTAGAAACCTTTCGTATTCACAGTGTGTCCATTCTCTAGGTTTCCCGTACATGTTATAGCTGTAGTAATATTCCCTTCAACCTGGAGAGCTGGGACCCATGGAATGGGTGCCATGCATTATTGCTTTAAAGGGTCTGCATTTGCTCACCCAATCTCACCAATCCTCTCAGTCCCAAGTGTCCAGCCTTATGCCACATCCAGCTGTCATTGTAGATAGGGTCATTCCAGTTTACATCAGAGACCCTGAAGGAATTGTAAAGAATTTCCCTGTTTCTTTGTTCTGTTTTTGAAATTCCTTTTTAGAGTGGGTTTGAGCTGATTCTCGCTGCCCTGTTTATGCCAGTCTAGACAAACTTGATTCCCTTACGGAGACATATCAATACATAGGTTTTAAGATTCTTACTAGTCAGATCTATTCCTCTGCGGGAAATATGGGGTTCTGAGTCCCTTTCACTGAGGAAGGTGTAGGTCTTGTCTATTCCATAGTTGGTTTTTGGAACGGTACCTGTGCTTATATCAAACTCTGGTTTGATGCATCACCCCACCTCTCCTTCCCCCTTAAGCAGGCATAAGAGTGTTTTCTAAATGTGAGACTCTGTTCTCTTGCCTAACTCAGTTCATATGTAGCCATGTTTACAGGATCTTCCTAAGTGATATCTTATGATAAGTTTCTTTTCCTGTGTGACTTCTTTCACTTAGAATCATCGTACCTGAATCCACTCATTTTGCTGCTACTGGTCTTATGACATTGATTTCGTGGCTGAGGGATATTCCATCGTACGTAAGTTCCACAATGTTTGGAACCATTTTTATATTTCCTGGGATATTTCAGGTGTACCCAGGTTGAGGTTCTTGTAAGCAGTGCAGCCCTCAATTTGGGGGTGGCTCTGTCTTATGGATTTTCAGTTTTCCCAAGGTATATTCCCTAGACTGGAAGTGCCCTTGGCTCTGTAGCTCTGTTGTTTACTTGTTTTAGGTAACACAATGCACTCCTCCAGTGAGGCAGTTGGCAACTTACATCCCGCCCATCAGCATAACAAGGCTCCCTGTTCTCCAGGGCCTGTCTTGCCTTTCTGGTTTTTACACATTTTGTGGATGTCCCTTTTGACTGGTGGGAAGTGATACTTCTTTGTAGTGCAGATTTGCATGGCCCGCTTGCTTGCTTGGCCAAAAAGGGCGTATGCGTTTTCTCCTGAATATATTCAGGAGAAAACGCATACGCCCTTTTTGGCCAAGTGCATCATTGTCGAAGTTGTGCCCCTCTTCCTGTGCTTTACAGGCGATTCCAACGTACCTCTTGAAATCTCTTTCCTGCTCTTCTGCCTCGCTTTCAAGTCCGCCTCGTTGCCTTCCCTCAACAGATTTTTGGACAATAGTTGGCCTTGATTACTCTGCCAGTTTGTGAATTGCTGTGCCCCTGAGCTCCATTTTTCAACTCGTTTTTTGTGAGCTGAACGCAAGGCCAAACTTTTGGTTCAGGACCTATACTGGTTCCCGGTGGGTGGCTGAGACTTTGGTTAATTCTTCTTCCTGCCGGGAAATTAGAGTGACATGTGCCCATCCAAATGCCTAACAGCTACTCTCTCATTGGTTCTCCCTCTTCCCTTTCATCCTCTGCCAAATTGGCAACCTGTGCGAACCAGGAGCTTAAAGGGGCTGTCTCTCCAAGTTGGGAGATTGATAGGAAAGCAGTTGGAAAGTCAAACCGGAGCACCAGGAGAGGGGCTCTTCGTTGAGTTTTAGAAACCTTTCGTATTCACAGTGTGTCCATTCTCTAGGTTTCCCGTACATGTTATAGCTGTAGTAATATTCCCTTCAACCTGGAGAGCTGGGACCCATGGAATGGGTGCCATGCGTTCTTGCTTTAAAGGGTCTGCATTTGCTCACCCAATCTCACCAATCCTCTCAGTCCCAAGTGTCCAGCCTTATGCCACATCCAGCTGTCATTGTAGATAGGGTCATTCCAGGTTGCATCAGAGACCCTGAAGGAATTGTAAAGAATTTCCCTGTTTCTTTGTTCTGTTTCTGAAATTCCTTTTTAGAGTGGGTTTGAGCTGATTCTCGCTGCCCTGTTTATGCCAGTCTAGACACACTTGATTCCCTTACGGAGACATATCAATACATAGGTTTTAAGATTCTTACTAGTCAGATCTATTCCTCTGCGGGAAATATGGGGTTTTGAGTCCCTTTCACTGAGGAAGGTGTAGGTCTTGTCTATTCCATAGTTGGTTTTTGGAACGGTACCTGTGCTTATATCAAACTCTGGTTTGATGCATCACCCCACCTCTCCTTCCCCCTTAAGCAGGCATAAGAGTGTTTTCTAAATGTGAGACTCTGTTCTCTTGCCTAACTCAGTTCATGTGTAGCCATGTTTACAGGATCTTCCTAAGTGATATCTTATGATAAGTTTCTTTTCCTGTGTGACTTCTTTCCCTTAGAATCATCGTACCTGAATCCAATCATTTTGCTGCTACTGGTCTTATGACATTGATTTCGTGGCTGAGGGATATTCCATCGTACGTAAGTTCCACAATGTTTGGAACCATTTTTATATTTCCTGGGATATTTCAGGTGTACCCAGGTTGAGGTTCTTGTAAGCAGTGCAGCCCTCAATTTGGGGGTGGCTCTGTCTTATGGATTTTCAGTTTTCCCAAGGTATATTCCCTAGACTGGAAGTGCCCTTGGCTCTGTAGCTCTGTTGTTTACTTGTTTTAGGGAACACAATGCACTCCTCCAGTGAGGCAGTTGGCAACTTACATCCCGCCCATCAGCATAACAAGGCTCCCTGTTCTCCAGGGCCTGCCTTGCCTTTCTGGTTTTTACACATTTTGTGGATGTCCCTTTTGACTGTTGGGAAGTGATACTTCTTTGTAGTGCAGATTTGCATTGCCCGCTTGCTTGCTTGGCCAAAAAGGGCGTATGCGTTTTCTCCTGAATATATTCAGGAGAAAACGCATACGCCCTTTTTGGCCAAGTGCATCATTGTCGAAGTTGTGCCCCTCTTCCTCTGCTTTACAGGCGATTCCATCGTACCTCTTGAAATCTCTTTCCTGCTCTTCTGCCTCGCTTTCAAGTCCGCCTCATTGCCTTCCCTCAACAGATTTTTGGACGATAGTTGGCCTTGATTACTCTGCCAGTTTGTGAATTGCTGTGCCCCTGAGCTCCATTTTTCAACTCGTTTTTTGTGAGCTGAACGCAAGGCCAAACTTTTGGTTCAGGACCTATACTGGTTCCCGGTGGGTGGCTGAGACTTTGGTTAATTCTTCTTCCTGCCGGGAAATTAGAGTGACATGTGCCCATCCAAATGCCTAACAGCTACTCTCTCATTGGTTCTCCCTCTTCCCTTTCATCCTCTGCCAAATTGGCAACCTGTGCGAACCAGGAGCTTAAAGGGGCTGTCTCTCCAAGTTGGGAGATTGATAGGAAAGCAGTTGGAAAGTCAAACCGGAGCACCAGGAGAGGGGCTCTTCGTTGAGTTTTAGAAACCTTTCGTATTCACAGTGTGTCCATTCTCTAGGTTTCCCGTACATGTTATAGCTGTAGTAATATTCCCTTCAACCTGGAGAGCTGGGACCCATGGAATGGGTGCCATGCATTATTGCTTTAAAGGGTCTGCATTTGCTCACCCAATCTCACCAATCCTCTCAGTCCCAAGTGTCCAGCCTTATGCCACATCCAGCTGTCATTTTAGATAGGGTCATTCCAGGTTACATCAGAGACCATGAAGGAATTGTAAAGAATTTCCCTGTTTCTTTGTTCTGTTTTGGAAATTCCTTTTTAGAGTGGGTTTGAGCTGATTCTCGCTGCCCTGTTTATGCCAGTCTAGACACACTTGATTCCCTTACGGAGACATATCAATACATAGGTTTTAAGATTCTTACTAGTCAGATCTATTCCTCTGCGGGAAATATGGGGTTTTGAGTCCCTTTCACTGAGGAAGGTGTAGGTCTTGTCTATTCCATAGTTGGTTTTTGGAACGGTACCTGTGCTTATATCAAACTCTGGTTTGATGCATCACCCCACCTCTCCTTCCCCCTTAAGCAGGCATAAGAGTGTTTTCTAAATGTGAGACTCTGTTCTCTTGCCTAACTCAGTTCATATGTAGCCATGTTTACAGGATCTTCCTAAGTGATATCTTATGATAAGTTTCTTTTCCTGTGTGACTTCTTTCACTTAGAATCATCGTACCTGAATCCACTCATTTTGCTGCTACTGGTCTTATGACATTGATTTCGTGGCTGAGGGATATTGCATCGTACGTAAGTTCCACAATGTTTGGAACCATTTTTATATTTCCTGGGATATTTCAGGTGTACCCAGGTTGAGGTTCTTGTAAGCAGTGCAGCCCTCAATTTGGGGGTGGCTCTGTCTTATGGATTTTCAGTTTTCCCAAGGTATATTCCCTAGACTGGAAGTGCCCATGGCTCTGTAGCTCTGTTGTTTACTTGTTTTAGGTAACACAATGCACTCCTCCAGTGAGGCAGTTGGCAACTTACATCCCGCCCATCAGCATAACAAGGCTCCCTGTTCTCCAGGGCCTGTCTTGCCTTTCTGGTTTTTACACATTTTGTGGATGTCCCTTTTGACTGGTGGGAAGTGATACTTCTTTGTAGTGCAGATTTGCATGGCCTGCTTGCTTGCTTGGCCAAAAAGGGCGTATGCGTTTTCTCCTGAATATATTCAGGAGAAAACGCATACGCCCTTTTTGGCCAAGTGCATCATTGTCGAAGTTGTGCCCCTCTTCCTGTGCTTTACAGGCGATTCCAACATACCTCTTGAAATCTCTTTCCTGCTCTTCTGCCTCGCTTTCAAGTCCGCCTCGTTGCCTTCCCTCAACAGATTTTTGGACGATAGTTGGCCTTGATTACTCTGCCAATTTGTGAATTGCTGTGCCCCTGAGCTCCATTTTTCAACTCGTTTTTTGTGAGCTGAACGCAAGTCCAAACTTTTGGTTCAGGACCTATACTGGTTCCCGGTGGGTGGCTGAGACTTTGGTTAATTCTTCTTCCTGCCGGGAAATTAGAGTGACATGTGCCCATCCAAATGCCTAACAGCTACTCTCTCATTGGTTCTCCCTCTTCCCTTTCATCCTCTGCCAAATTGGCAACCTGTGCGAACCAGGAGCTTAAAGGGGCTGTCTCTCCAAGTTGGGAGATTGATAGGAAAGCAGTTGGAAAGTCAAACCGGAGCACCAGGAGAGGGGCTCTTCGTTGAGTTTTAGAAACCTTTCGTATTCACAGTGTGTCCATTCTCTAGGTTTCCCGTACACGTTATAGCTGTAGTAATATTCCCTTCAACCTGGAGAGCTGGGACCCATGGAATGGGTGCCATGCGTTATTGCTTTAAAGGGTCTGCATTTGCTCACCCAATCTCACCAATCCTCTCAGTCCCAAGTGTCCAGCCTTATGCCACATCCAGCTGTCATTGTAGATAGGGTCATTCCAGGTTGCATCAGAGACCCTGAAGGAATTGTAAAGAATTTCCCTGTTTCTTTGTTCTGTTTCTGAAATTCCTTTTTAGAGTGGGTTTGAGCTGATTCTCGCTGCCCTGTTTATGCCAGTCTAGACACACTTGATTCCCTTACGGAGACATATCAATACATAGGTTTTAAGATTCTTACTAGTCAGATCTATTCCTCTGCGGGAAATATGGGGTTTTGAGTCCCTTTCACTGAGGAAGGTGTAGGTCTTGTCTATTCCATAGTTGGTTTTTGGAACGGTACCTGTGCTTATATCAAACTCTGGTTTGATGCATCACCCCACCTCTCCTTCCCCCTTAAGCAGGCATAAGAGTGTTTTCTAAATGTGAGACTCTGTTCTCTTGCCTAACTCAGTTCATATGTAGCCATGTTTACAGGATCTTCCTAAGTGATATCTTATGATAAGTTTCTTTTCCTGTGTGACTTCTTTCACTTAGAATCATCGTACCTGAATCCACTCATTTTGCTGCTACTGGTCTTATGACATTGATTTCGTGGCTGAGGGATATTGCATCGTACGTAAGTTCCACAATGTTTGGAACCATTTTTATATTTCCTGGGATATTTCAGGTGTACCCAGGTTGAGGTTCTTGTAAGCAGTGCAGCCCTCAATTTGGGGGTGGCTCTGTCTTATGGATTTTCAGTTTTCCCAAGGTATATTCCCTAGACTGGAAGTGCCCATGGCTCTGTAGCTCTGTTGTTTACTTGTTTTAGGTAACACAATGCACTCCTCCAGTGAGGCAGTTGGCAACTTACATCCCGCCCATCAGCATAACAAGGCTCCCTGTTCTCCAGGGCCTGTCTTGCCTTTCTGGTTTTTACACATTTTGTGGATGTCCCTTTTGACTGGTGGGAAGTGATACTTCTTTGTAGTGCAGATTTGCATGGCCCGCTTGCTTGCTTGGCCAAAAAGGGCGTATGCGTTTTCTCCTGAATATATTCAGGAGAAAACGCATACGCCCTTTTTGGCCAAGTGCATCATTGTCGAAGTTGTGCCCCTCTTCCTGTGCTTTACAGGCGATTCCAACGTACCTCTTGAAATCTCTTTCCTGCTCTTCTGCCTCGCTTTCAAGTCCGCCTCGTTGCCTTCCCTCAACAGATTTTTGGACGATAGTTGGCCTTGATTACTCTGCCAATTTGTGAATTGCTGTGCCCCTGAGCTCCATTTTTCAACTCGTTTTTTGTGAGCTGAACGCAAGTCCAAACTTTTGGTTCAGGACCTATACTGGTTCCCGGTGGGTGGCTGAGACTTTGGTTAATTCTTCTTCCTGCCGGGAAATTAGAGTGACATGTGCCCATCCAAATGCCTAACAGCTACTCTCTCATTGGTTCTCCCTCTTCCCTTTCATCCTCTGCCAAATTGGCAACCTGTGCGAACCAGGAGCTTAAAGGGGCTGTCTCTCCAAGTTGGGAGATTGATAGGAAAGCAGTTGGAAAGTCAAACCGGAGCACCAGGAGAGGGGCTCTTCGTTGAGTTTTAGAAACCTTTCGTATTCACAGTGTGTCCATTCTCTAGGTTTCCCGTACACGTTATAGCTGTAGTAATATTCCCTTCAACCTGGAGAGCTGGGACCCATGGAATGGGTGCCATGCGTTATTGCTTTAAAGGGTCTGCATTTGCTCACCCAATCTCACCAATCCTCTCAGTCCCAAGTGTCCAGCCTTATGCCACATCCAGCTGTCATTGTAGATAGGGTCATTCCAGGTTGCATCAGAGACCCTGAAGGAATTGTAAAGAATTTCCCTGTTTCTTTGTTCTGTTTCTGAAATTCCTTTTTAGAGTGGGTTTGAGCTGATTCTCGCTGCCCTGTTTATGCCAGTCTAGACACACTTGATTCCCTTACGGAGACATATCAATACATAGGTTTTAAGATTCTTACTAGTCAGATCTATTCCTCTGCGGGAAATATGGGGTTTTGAGTCCCTTTCACTGAGGAAGGTGTAGGTCTTGTCTATTCCATAGTTGGTTTTTGGAACGGTACCTGTGCTTATATCAAACTCTGGTTTGATGCATCACCCCACCTCTCCTTCCCCCTTAAGCAGGCATAAGAGTGTTTTCTAAATGTGAGACTCTGTTCTCTTGCCTAACTCAGTTCATATGTAGCCATGTTTACAGGATCTTCCTAAGTGATATCTTATGATAAGTTTCTTTTCCTGTGTGACTTCTTTCACTTAGAATCATCGTACCTGAATCCACTCATTTTGCTGCTACTGGTCTTATGACATTGATTTCGTGGCTGAGGGATATTGCATCGTACGTAAGTTCCACAATGTTTGGAACCATTTTTATATTTCCTGGGATATTTCAGGTGTACCCAGGTTGAGGTTCTTGTAAGCAGTGCAGCCCTCAATTTGGGGGTGGCTCTGTCTTATGGATTTTCAGTTTTCCCAAGGTATATTCCCTAGACTGGAAGTGCCCATGGCTCTGTAGCTCTGTTGTTTACTTGTTTTAGGTAACACAATGCACTCCTCCAGTGAGGCAGTTGGCAACTTACATCCCGCCCATCAGCATAACAAGGCTCCCTGTTCTCCAGGGCCTGTCTTGCCTTTCTGGTTTTTACACATTTTGTGGATGTCCCTTTTGACTGGTGGGAAGTGATACTTCTTTGTAGTGCAGATTTGCATGGCCCGCTTGCTTGCTTGGCCAAAAAGGGCGTATGCGTTTTCTCCTGAATATATTCAGGAGAAAACGCATACGCCCTTTTTGGCCAAGTGCATCATTGTCGAAGTTGTGCCCCTCTTCCTGTGCTTTACAGGCGATTCCAACGTACCTTTTGAAATCTCTTTCCTGCTCTTCTGCCTCGCTTTCAAGTCCGCCTCGTTGCCTTCCCTCAACAGATTTTTGGACGATAGTTGGCCTTGATTACTCTGCCAGTTTGTGAATTGCTGTGCCCCTGAGCTCCATTTTTCAACTCGTTTTTTGTGAGCTGAACGCAAGTCCAAACTTTTGGTTCAGGACCTATACTGGTTCCCGGTGGGTGGCTGAGACTTTGGTTAATTCTTCTTCCTGCCGGGAAATTAGAGTGACATGTGCCCATCCAAATGCCTAACAGCTACTCTCTCATTGGTTCTCCCTCTTCCCTTTCATCCTCTGCCAAATTGGCAACCTGTGCGAACCAGGAGCTTAAAGGGGCTGTCTCTCCAAGTTGGGAGATTGATAGGAAAGCAGTTGGAAAGTCAAACCGGAGCACCAGGAGAGGGGCTCTTCGTTGAGTTTTAGAAACCTTTCGTATTCACAGTGTGTCCATTCTCTAGGTTTCCCGTACACGTTATAGCTGTAGTAATATTCCCTTCAACCTGGAGAGCTGGGACCCATGGAATGGGTGCCATGCGTTATTGCTTTAAAGGGTCTGCATTTGCTCACCCAATCTCACCAATCCTCTCAGTCCCAAGTGTCCAGCCTTATGCCACATCCAGCTGTCATTGTAGATAGGGTCATTCCAGGTTGCATCAGAGACCCTGAAGGAATTGTAAAGAATTTCCCTGTTTCTTTGTTCTGTTTCTGAAATTCCTTTTTAGAGTGGGTTTGAGCTGATTCTCGCTGCCCTGTTTATGCCAGTCTAGACACACTTGATTCCCTTACGGAGACATATCAATACATAGGTTTTAAGATTCTTACTAGTCAGATCTATTCCTCTGCGGGAAATATGGGGTTTTGAGTCCCTTTCACTGAGGAAGGTGTAGGTCTTGTCTATTCCATAGTTGGTTTTTGGAACGGTACCTGTGCTTATATCAAACTCTGGTTTGATGCATCACCCCACCTCTCCTTCCCCCTTAAGCAGGCATAAGAGTGTTTTCTAAATGTGAGACTCTGTTCTCTTGCCTAACTCAGTTCATGTGTAGCCATGTTTACAGGATCTTCCTAAGTGATATCTTATGATAAGTTTCTTTTCCTGTGTGACTTCTTTCCCTTAGAATCATCGTACCTGAATCCACTCATTTTGCTGCTACTGGTCTTATGACATTGATTTCGTGGCTGAGGGATATTCCATCGTACGTAAGTTCCACAATGTTTGGAACCATTTTTATATTTCCTGGGATATTTCAGGTGTACCCAGGTTGAGGTTCTTGTAAGCAGTGCAGCCCTCAATTTGGGGGTGGCTCTGTCTTATGGATTTTCAGTTTTCCCAAGGTATATTCCCTAGACTGGAAGTGCCCTTGGCTCTGTAGCTCTGTTGTTTACTTGTTTTAGGGAACACAATGCACTCCTCCAGTGAGGCAGTTGGCAACTTACATCCCGCCCATCAGCATAACAAGGCTCCCTGTTCTCCAGGGCCTGCCTTGCCTTTCTGGTTTTTACACATTTTGTGGATGTCCCTTTTGACCGGTGGGAAGTGATACTTCTTTGTAGTGCAGATTTGCATTGCCCGCTTGCTTGCTTGGCCAAAAAGGGCGTATGCGTTTTCTCCTGAATATATTCAGGAGAAAACGCATACGCCCTTTTTGGCCAAGTGCATCATTGTCGAAGTTGTGCCCCTCTTCCTGTGCTTTACAGGCGATTCCATCGTACCTCTTGAAATCTCTTTCCTGCTCTTCTGCCTCGCTTTCAAGTCCGCCTCGTTGCCTTCCCTCAACAGATTTTTGGACGATAGTTGGCCTTGATTACTCTGCCAGTTTGTGAATTGCTGTGCCCCTGAACTCCATTTTTCAACTCGTTTTTTGTGAGCTGAACGCAAGGCCAAACTTTTGGTTCAGGACCTATACTGGTTCCCGGTGGGTGGCTGAGACTTTGGTTAATTCTTCTTCCTGCCGGGAAATTAGAGTGACATGTGCCCATCCAAATGCCTAACAGCTACTCTCTCATTGGTTCTCCCTCTTCCCTTTCATCATCTGCCAAATTGGCAACCTGTGCGAACCAGGAGTTTAAAGGGGCTGTCTCTCCAAGTTGGGAGATTGATAGGAAAGCAGTTGGAAAGTCAAACCTGAGCACCAGGAGAGGGGCTCTTCGTTGAGTTTTAGAAACCTTTCGTATTCACAGTGTGTCCATTCTCTAGGTTTCCCGTACATGTTATAGCTGTAGTAATATTCCCTTCAACCTGGAGAGCTGGGACCCTTGGAATGGGTGCCATGCGTTATTGCTTTAAAGGGTCTGCATTTGCTCACCCAATCTCACCAATCCTCTCAGTCCCAAGTGTTCAGCCTTATGCCACATCCAGCTGTCATTGTAGATAGGGTCATTCCAGGTTGCATCAGAGACCCTGAAGGAATTGTAAAGAATTCCCCTGTTTCTTTGTTCTGTTTCTGAAATTCCTTTTTAGAGTGGGTTTGAGCTGATTCTCGCTGCCCTGTTTATGCCAGTCTAGACACCCTTGATTCCCTTACGGAGACATATCAATACATAGGTTTTAAGATTCTTACTAGTCAGATCTATTCCTCTGCGGGAAATATGGGGTTTTGAGTCCCTTTCACTGAGGAAGGTGTAGGTCTTGTCTATTCCATAGTTGGTTTTTGGAACGGTACCTGTGCTTATATCAAACTCTGGTTTGATGCATCACCCCACCTCTCCTTCCCCCTTAAGCAGGCATAAGAGTGTTTTCTAAATGTGAGACTCTGTTCTCTTGCCTAACTCAGTTCATGTGTAGCCATGTTTACAGGATCTTTCTAAGTGATATCTTATGATAAGTTTCTTTTCCTGTGTGACTTCTTTCACTTAGAATCATCGTCCCTGAATCCACTCATTTTGCTGCTACTGGTCTTATGACATGGATTTCGTGGCTGAGGGATATTCCATCGTACGTAAGTTCCACAATGTTTGGAACCATTTTTATATTTCCTGGGATATTTCAGGTGTACCCAGGTTGAGGTTCTTGTAAGCAGTGCAGCCCTCAATTTAGGGGTGGCTCTGTCTTATGGATTTTCAGTTTTCCCAAGGTATATTCCCTAGACTGGAAGTGCCCTTGGCTCTGTAGCTCTGTTGTTTACTTGTTTTAGGGAACACAATGCACTCCTCCAGTGAGGCAGTTGGCAACTTACATCCCGCCCATCAGCATAACAAAGCTCCCTGTTCTCCAGGGCCTGTCTTGCCTTTCTGGTTTTTACACATTTTGTGGATGTCCCTTTTGACCGGTGGGAAGTGATACTTCTTTGTAGTGCAGATTTGCATTGCCCGCTTGCTTGCTTGGCCAAAAAGGGCGTATGCGTTTTCTCCTGAATATATTCAGGAGAAAACACGTACGCCCTTTTTGGCCAAGTGCATCATTGTCGAAGTTGTGCCCCTCTTCCTGTGCTTTACAGGCGATTCCATCGTACCTCTTGAAATCACTTTCCTGCTCTTCTGCCTCGCTTTCAAGTCCGCCTCGTTGCTTTCCCTCAACAGATTTTTGGATGATAGTTGGCCTTGATTACTCTGCCAGTTTGTGAATTGCTGTGCCCCTGAGCTCCATTTTTCAACTCGTTTTTTGTGAGCTGAACGCAAGGCCAAACTTTTGGTTCAGGACCTATACTGGTTCCCGGTGGGTGGCTGAGACTTTGGTTAATTCTTCTTCCTGCCGGGAAATTAGAGTGACATGTGCCCATCCAAATGCCTAACAGCTACTCTCTCATTGGTTCTCCCTCTTCCCTTTCATCCTCTGCCAAATTGGCAACCTGTGCGAACCAGGAGCTTAAAGGGGCTGTCTCTCCAAGTTGGGAGATTGATAGGAAAGCAGTTGGAAAGTCAAACCGGAGCACCAGGAGAGGGGCTCTTCGTTGAGTTTTAGAAACCTTTCGTATTCACAGTGTGTCCATTCTCTAGGTTTCCCGTACATGTTATAGCTGTAGTAATATTCCCTTCAACCTGGAGAGCTGGGACCCATGGAATGGGTGCCATGCGTTATTGCTTTAAAGGGTCTGCATTTGCTCACCCAATCTCACCAATCCTCTCAGTCCCAAGTGTCCAGCCTTATGCCACATCCAGCTGTCATTGTAGATAGGGTCATTCCAGGTTGCATCAGAGACCCTGAAGGAATTGTAAAGAATTTCCCTGTTTCTTTGTTCTGTTTCTGAAATTCCTTTTTAGAGTGGGTTTGAGCTGATTCTCGCTGCCCTGTTTATGCCAGTCTAGACACACTTGATTCCCTTACGGAGACATATCAATACATAGGTTTTAAGATTCTTACTAGTCAGATCTATTCCTCTGCGGGAAATATGGGGTTTTGAGTCCCTTTCACTGAGGAAGGTGTAGGTCTTGTCTATTCCATAGTTGGTTTTTGGAACGGTACCTGTGCTTATATCAAACTCTGGTTTGATGCATCACCCCACCTCTCCTTCCCCCTTAAGCAGGCATAAGAGTGTTTTCTAAATGTGAGACTCTGTTCTCTTGCCTAACTCAGTTCATGTGTAGCCATGTTTACAGGATCTTCCTAAGTGATATCTTATGATAAGTTTCTTTTCCTGTGTGACTTCTTTCACTTAGAATCATCGTACCTGAATCCACTCATTTTGCTGCTACTGGTCTTATGACATTGATTTCGTGGCTGAGGGATATTGCATCGTACGTAAGTTCCACAATGTTTGGAACCATTTTTATATTTCCTGGGATATTTCAGGTGTACCCAGGTTGAGGTTCTTGTAAGCAGTGCAGCCCTCAATTTGGGGGTGGCTCTGTCTTATGGATTTTCAGTTTTCCCAAGGTATATTCCCTAGACTGGAAGTGCCCATGGCTCTGTAGCTCTGTTGTTTACTTGTTTTAGGTAACACAATGCACTCCTCCAGTGAGGCAGTTGGCAACTTACATCCCGCCCATCAGCATAACAAGGCTCCCTGTTCTCCAGGGCCTGTCTTGCCTTTCTGGTTTTTACACATTTTGTGGATGTCCCTTTTGACTGGTGGGAAGTGATACTTCTTTGTAGTGCAGATTTGCATGGCCCGCTTGCTTGCTTGGCCAAAAAGGGCGTATGCGTTTTCTCCTGAATATATTCAGGAGAAAACGCATACGCCCTTTTTGGCCAAGTGCATCATTGTCGAAGTTGTGCCCCTCTTCCTGTGCTTTACAGGCGATTCCAACGTACCTCTTGAAATCTCTTTCCTGCTCTTCTGCCTCGCTTTCAAGTCCGCCTCGTTGCCTTCCCTCAACAGATTTTTGGACGATAGTTGGCCTTGATTACTCTGCCAATTTGTGAATTGCTGTGCCCCTGAGCTCCATTTTTCAACTCGTTTTTTGTGAGCTGAACGCAAGTCCAAACTTTTGGTTCAGGACCTATACTGGTTCCCGGTGGGTGGCTGAGACTTTGGTTAATTCTTCTTCCTGCCGGGAAATTAGAGTGACATGTGCCCATCCAAATGCCTAACAGCTACTCTCTCATTGGTTCTCCCTCTTCCCTTTCATCCTCTGCCAAATTGGCAACCTGTGCGAACCAGGAGCTTAAAGGGGCTGTCTCTCCAAGTTGGGAGATTGATAGGAAAGCAGTTGGAAAGTCAAACCGGAGCACCAGGAGAGGGGCTCTTCGTTGAGTTTTAGAAACCTTTCGTATTCACAGTGTGTCCATTCTCTAGGTTTCCCGTACACGTTATAGCTGTAGTAATATTCCCTTCAACCTGGAGAGCTGGGACCCATGGAATGGGTGCCATGCGTTATTGCTTTAAAGGGTCTGCATTTGCTCACCCAATCTCACCAATCCTCTCAGTCCCAAGTGTCCAGCCTTATGCCACATCCAGCTGTCATTGTAGATAGGGTCATTCCAGGTTGCATCAGAGACCCTGAAGGAATTGTAAAGAATTTCCCTGTTTCTTTGTTCTGTTTCTGAAATTCCTTTTTAGAGTGGGTTTGAGCTGATTCTCGCTGCCCTGTTTATGCCAGTCTAGACACACTTGATTCCCTTACGGAGACATATCAATACATAGGTTTTAAGATTCTTACTAGTCAGATCTATTCCTCTGCGGGAAATATGGGGTTTTGAGTCCCTTTCACTGAGGAAGGTGTAGGTCTTGTCTATTCCATAGTTGGTTTTTGGAAGGGTACCTGTGCTTATATCAAACTCTGGTTTGATGCATCACCCCACCTCTCCTTCCCCCTTAAGCAGGCATAAGAGTGTTTTCTAAATGTGAGACTCTGTTCTCTTGCCTAACTCAGTTCATATGTAGCCATGTTTACAGGATCTTCCTAAGTGATATCTTATGATAAGTTTCTTTTCCTGTGTGACTTCTTTCACTTAGAATCATCGTACCTGAATCCACTCATTTTGCTGCTACTGGTCTTATGACATTGATTTCGTGGCTGAGGGATATTGCATCGTACGTAAGTTCCACAATGTTTGGAACCATTTTTATATTTCCTGGGATATTTCAGGTGTACCCAGGTTGAGGTTCTTGTAAGCAGTGCAGCCCTCAATTTGGGGGTGGCTCTGTCTTATGGATTTTCAGTTTTCCCAAGGTATATTCCCTAGACTGGAAGTGCCCATGGCTCTGTAGCTCTGTTGTTTACTTGTTTTAGGTAACACAATGCACTCCTCCAGTGAGGCAGTTGGCAACTTACATCCCGCCCATCAGCATAACAAGGCTCCCTGTTCTCCAGGGCCTGTCTTGCCTTTCTGGTTTTTACACATTTTGTGGATGTCCCTTTTGACTGGTGGGAAGTGATACTTCTTTGTAGTGCAGATTTGCATGGCCCGCTTGCTTGCTTGGCCAAAAAGGGCGTATGCGTTTTCTCCTGAATATATTCAGGAGAAAACGCATACGCCCTTTTTGGCCAAGTGCATCATTGTCGAAGTTGTGCCCCTCTTCCTGTGCTTTACAGGCGATTCCAACGTACCTCTTGAAATCTCTTTCCTGCTCTTCTGCCTCGCTTTCAAGTCCGCCTCGTTGCCTTCCCTCAACAGATTTTTGGACGATAGTTGGCCTTGATTACTCTGCCAGTTTGTGAATTGCTGTGCCCCTGAGCTCCATTTTTCAACTCGTTTTTTGTGAGCTGAACGCAAGTCCAAACTTTTGGTTCAGGACCTATACTGGTTCCCGGTGGGTGGCTGAGACTTTGGTTAATTCTTCTTCCTGCCGGGAAATTAGAGTGACATGTGCCCATCCAAATGCCTAACAGCTACTCTCTCATTGGTTCTCCCTCTTCCCTTTCATCCTCTGCCAAATTGGCAACCTGTGCGAACCAGGAGCTTAAAGGGGCTGTCTCTCCAAGTTGGGAGATTGATAGGAAAGCAGTTGGAAAGTCAAACCGGAGCACCAGGAGAGGGGCTCTTCGTTGAGTTTTAGAAACCTTTCGTATTCACAGTGTGTCCATTCTCTAGGTTTCCCGTACACGTTATAGCTGTAGTAATATTCCCTTCAACCTGGAGAGCTGGGACCCATGGAATGGGTGCCATGCGTTATTGCTTTAAAGGGTCTGCATTTGCTCACCCAATCTCACCAATCCTCTCAGTCCCAAGTGTCCAGCCTTATGCCACATCCAGCTGTCATTGTAGATAGGGTCATTCCAGGTTGCATCAGAGACCCTGAAGGAATTGTAAAGAATTTCCCTGTTTCTTTGTTCTGTTTCTGAAATTCCTTTTTAGAGTGGGTTTGAGCTGATTCTCGCTGCCCTGTTTATGCCAGTCTAGACACACTTGATTCCCTTACGGAGACATATCAATACATAGGTTTTAAGATTCTTACTAGTCAGATCTATTCCTCTGCGGGAAATATGGGGTTTTGAGTCCCTTTCACTGAGGAAGGTGTAGGTCTTGTCTATTCCATAGTTGGTTTTTGGAACGGTACCTGTGCTTATATCAAACTCTGGTTTGATGCATCACCCCACCTCTCCTTCCCCCTTAAGCAGGCATAAGAGTGTTTTCTAAATGTGAGACTCTGTTCTCTTGCCTAACTCAGTTCATGTGTAGCCATGTTTACAGGATCTTCCTAAGTGATATCTTATGATAAGTTTCTTTTCCTGTGTGACTTCTTTCCCTTAGAATCATCGTACCTGAATCCACTCATTTTGCTGCTACTGGTCTTATGACATTGATTTCGTGGCTGAGGGATATTCCATCGTACGTAAGTTCCACAATGTTTGGAACCATTTTTATATTTCCTGGGATATTTCAGGTGTACCCAGGTTGAGGTTCTTGTAAGCAGTGCAGCCCTCAATTTGGGGGTGGCTCTGTCTTATGGATTTTCAGTTTTCCCAAGGTATATTCCCTAGACTGGAAGTGCCCTTGGCTCTGTAGCTCTGTTGTTTACTTGTTTTAGGGAACACAATGCACTCCTCCAGTGAGGCAGTTGGCAACTTACATCCCGCCCATCAGCATAACAAGGCTCCCTGTTCTCCAGGGCCTGCCTTGCCTTTCTGGTTTTTACACATTTTGTGGATGTCCCTTTTGACCGGTGGGAAGTGATACTTCTTTGTAGTGCAGATTTGCATTGCCCGCTTGCTTGCTTGGCCAAAAAGGGCGTATGCGTTTTCTCCTGAATATATTCAGGAGAAAACGCATACGCCCTTTTTGGCCAAGTGCATCATTGTCGAAGTTGTGCCCCTCTTCCTGTGCTTTACAGGCGATTCCATCGTACCTCTTGAAATCTCTTTCCTGCTCTTCTGCCTCGCTTTCAAGTCCGCCTCGTTGCCTTCCCTCAACAGATTTTTGGACGATAGTTGGCCTTGATTACTCTGCCAGTTTGTGAATTGCTGTGCCCCTGAGCTCCATTTTTCAACTCGTTTTTTGTGAGCTGAACGCAAGGCCAAACTTTTGGTTCAGGACCTATACTGGTTCCCGGTGGGTGGCTGAGACTTTGGTTAATTCTTCTTCCTGCCGGGAAATTAGAGTGACATGTGCCCATCCAAATGCCTAACAGCTACTCTCTCATTGGTTCTCCCTCTTCCCTTTCATCATCTGCCAAATTGGCAACCTGTGCGAACCAGGAGTTTAAAGGGGCTGTCTCTCCAAGTTGGGAGATTGATAGGAAAGCAGTTGGAAAGTCAAACCTGAGCACCAGGAGAGGGGCTCTTCGTTGAGTTTTAGAAACCTTTCGTATTCACAGTGTGTCCATTCTCTAGGTTTCCCGTACATGTTATAGCTGTAGTAATATTCCCTTCAACCTGGAGAGCTGGGACCCTTGGAATGGGTGCCATGCGTTATTGCTTTAAAGGGTCTGCATTTGCTCACCCAATCTCACCAATCCTCTCAGTCCCAAGTGTTCAGCCTTATGCCACATCCAGCTGTCATTGTAGATAGGGTCATTCCAGGTTGCATCAGAGACCCTGAAGGAATTGTAAAGAATTCCCCTGTTTCTTTGTTCTGTTTCTGAAATTCCTTTTTAGAGTGGGTTTGAGCTGATTCTCGCTGCCCTGTTTATGCCAGTCTAGACACCCTTGATTCCCTTACGGAGACATATCAATACATAGGTTTTAAGATTCTTACTAGTCAGATCTATTCCTCTGCGGGAAATATGGGGTTTTGAGTCCCTTTCACTGAGGAAGGTGTAGGTCTTGTCTATTCCATAGTTGGTTTTTGGAACGGTACCTGTGCTTATATCAAACTCTGGTTTGATGCATCACCCCACCTCTCCTTCCCCCTTAAGCAGGCATAAGAGTGTTTTCTAAATGTGAGACTCTGTTCTCTTGCCTAACTCAGTTCATGTGTAGCCATGTTTACAGGATCTTTCTAAGTGATATCTTATGATAAGTTTCTTTTCCTGTGTGACTTCTTTCACTTAGAATCATCGTCCCTGAATCCACTCATTTTGCTGCTACTGGTCTTATGACATGGATTTCGTGGCTGAGGGATATTCCATCGTACGTAAGTTCCACAATGTTTGGAACCATTTTTATATTTCCTGGGATATTTCAGGTGTACCCAGGTTGAGGTTCTTGTAAGCAGTGCAGCCCTCAATTTAGGGGTGGCTCTGTCTTATGGATTTTCAGTTTTCCCAAGGTATATTCCCTAGACTGGAAGTGCCCTTGGCTCTGTAGCTCTGTTGTTTACTTGTTTTAGGGAACACAATGCACTCCTCCAGTGAGGCAGTTGGCAACTTACATCCCGCCCATCAGCATAACAAAGCTCCCTGTTCTCCAGGGCCTGTCTTGCCTTTCTGGTTTTTACACATTTTGTGGATGTCCCTTTTGACCGGTGGGAAGTGATACTTCTTTGTAGTGCAGATTTGCATTGCCCGCTTGCTTGCTTGGCCAAAAAGGGCGTATGCGTTTTCTCCTGAATATATTCAGGAGAAAACCCGTACGCCCTTTTTGGCCAAGTGCATCATTGTCGAAGTTGTGCCCCTCTTCCTGTGCTTTACAGGCGATTCCATCGTACCTCTTGAAATCACTTTCCTGCTCTTCTGCCTCGCTTTCAAGTCCGCCTCGTTGCTTTCCCTCAACAGATTTTTGGATGATAGTTGGCCTTGATTACTCTGCCAGTTTGTGAATTGCTGTGCCCCTGAGCTCCATTTTTCAACTCGTTTTTTGTGAGCTGAACGCAAGGCCAAACTTTTGGTTCAGGACCTATACTGGTTCCCGGTGGGTGGCTGAGACTTTGGTTAATTCTTCTTCCTGCCGGGAAATTAGAGTGACATGTGCCCATCCAAATGCCTAACAGCTACTCTCTCATTGGTTCTCCCTCTTCCCTTTCATCCTCTGCCAAATTGGCAACCTGTGCGAACCAGGAGCTTAAAGGGGCTGTCTCTCCAAGTTGGGAGATTGATAGGAAAGCAGTTGGAAAGTCAAACCGGAGCACCAGGAGAGGGGCTCTTCGTTGAGTTTTAGAAACCTTTCGTATTCACAGTGTGTCCATTCTCTAGGTTTCCCGTACATGTTATAGCTGTAGTAATATTCCCTTCAACCTGGAGAGCTGGGACCCATGGAATGGGTGCCATGCGTTATTGCTTTAAAGGGTCTGCATTTGCTCACCCAATCTCACCAATCCTCTCAGTCCCAAGTGTCCAGCCTTATGCCACATCCAGCTGTCATTGTAGATAGGGTCATTCCAGGTTGCATCAGAGACCCTGAAGGAATTGTAAAGAATTTCCCTGTTTCTTTGTTCTGTTTCTGAAATTCCTTTTTAGAGTGGGTTTGAGCTGATTCTCGCTGCCCTGTTTATGCCAGTCTAGACACACTTGATTCCCTTACGGAGACATATCAATACATAGGTTTTAAGATTCTTACTAGTCAGATCTATTCCTCTGCGGGAAATATGGGGTTTTGAGTCCCTTTCACTGAGGAAGGTGTAGGTCTTGTCTATTCCATAGTTGGTTTTTGGAACGGTACCTGTGCTTATATCAAACTCTGGTTTGATGCATCACCCCACCTCTCCTTCCCCCTTAAGCAGGCATAAGAGTGTTTTCTAAATGTGAGACTCTGTTCTCTTGCCTAACTCAGTTCATGTGTAGCCATGTTTACAGGATCTTCCTAAGTGATATCTTATGATAAGTTTCTTTTCCTGTGTGACTTCTTTCACTTAGAATCATCGTACCTGAATCCACTCATTTTGCTGCTACTGGTCTTATGTTATGGATTCCGTGGCTGAGGGATATTCCATTGTACGTAAGTTCCACAATGTTTGGAACCATTTTTATATTTCCTGGGATATTTCAGGTGTACCCAGGTTGAGGTTCTTGTAAGCAGTGCAGCCCTCAATTTGGGGGTGGCTCTGTCTTATGGATTTTCAGTTTTCCCAAGGTATATTCCCTAGACTGGAAGTGCCCTTGGCTCAGTAGCTCTGTTGTTTACTTGTTTTAGGGAACACAATGCACTCCTCCAGTGAGGCAGTTGGCAACTTACATCCCGCCCATCAGCATAACAAGGCTCCCTGTTCTCCAGGGCCTGTCTTGCCTTTCTGGTTTTTACACATTTTGTGGATGTCCCTTTTGACCGGTGGGAAGTGATACTTCTTTGTAGTGCAGATTTGCATTGCCCGCTTGCTTGCTTGGCCAAAAAGGGCGTACGCGTTTTCTCCTGAATATATTCAGGAGAAAACGCGTACGCCCTTTTTGGCCAAGTGCATCATAGTCGAAGTTGTGCCCCTCTTCCTGTGCTTTACAGGCGATTCCAACGTACCTCTTGAAATCTCTTTCCTGCTCTTCTGCCTCGCTTTCAAGTCCGCCTCGTTGCCTTCCCTCAACAGATTTTTGGACGATAGTTGGCCTTGATTACTCTGCCAGTTTGTGAATTGCTGTGCCCCTGAGCTCCATTTTTCAACTCGTTTTTTGTGAGCTGAACGCAAGGCCAAACTTTTGGTTCAGGACCTATACTGGTTCCCGTTGGGTGGCTGAGACTTTGGTTAATTCTTCTTCCTGCCGGGAAATTAGAGTGACATGTGCCCATCCAAATGCCTATCAGCTACTCTCTCATTGGTTCTCCCTCTTCCCTTTCATCCTCTGCCAAATTGGCAACCTGTGCGAACCAGGAGCTTAAAGGGGCTGTCTCTCCAAGTTGGGAGATTGATAGGAAAGCAGTTGGAAAGTCAAACCGGAGCACCAGGAGAGGGACTCTTCGTTGAGTTTTAGAAACCTTTCGTATTCACAGTGTGTCCATTCTCTAGGTTTCCCGTACATGTTATAGCTGTAGTAATATTCCCTTCAACCTGGAGAGCTGGGACCCATGGAATGGGTGCCATGCGTTATTGCTTTAAAGGGTCGGCATTTGCTCACCCAATCTCACCAATCCTCTCAGTCCCAAGTGTCCAGCCTTATGCCACATCCAGCTGTCATTGTAGATAGGATCATTCCAGGTTGCATCAGAGACCCTGAAGGAATTGTAAAGAATTTCCCTGTTTCTTTGTTCTGTTTCTGAAATTCCTTTTTAGAGTGGGTTTGAGCTAATTCTCGCTGCCCTGTTTATGCCAGTCTAGACACACTTGATTCCCTTACGGAGACATATCAATACATAGGTTTTAAGATTCTTACTAGTCAGATCTATTCCTCTGCGGGAAATATGGGGTTTTGAGTCCCTTTCACCTAGGAAGGTGTAGGTCTTGTCTATTCCATAGTTGGTTTTTGGAACGGTACCTGTGCTTATATCAAACTCTGGTTTGATGCATCACCCCACCTCTCCTTCCCCCTTAAGCAGGCATAAGAGTGTTTTCTAAATGTGAGACTCTGTTCTCTTGCCTAACTCAGTTCATGTGTAGCCATGTTTACAGGATCTTCCTAAGTGATATCTTATGATAAGTTTCTTTTCCTGTGTGACTTCTTTCACTTAGAATCATCGTACCTGAATCCACTCATTTTGCTGCTACTGGTCTTATGACATTGATTTCGTGGCTGAGGGATATTCCATCGTACGTAAGTTCCACAATGTTTGGAACCATTTTTATATTTCCTGGGATATTTCAGGTGTACCCAGGTTGAGGTTCTTGTAAGCAGTGCAGCCCTCAATTTGGGGGTGGCTCTGTCTTATGGATTTTCAGTTTTCCCAAGGTATATTCCCTAGACTGGAAGTGCCCTTGGCTCAGTAGCTCTGTTGTTTACTTGTTTTAGGGAACACAATGCACTCCTCCAGTGAGGCAGTTGGCAACTTACATCCCGCCCATCAGCATAACAAGGCTCCCTGTTCTCCAGGGCCTGTCTTGCCTTTCTGGTTTTTACACATTTTGTGGATGTCCCTTTTGACCGGTGGGAAGTGATACTTCTTTGTAGTGCAGATTTGCATGGCCCGCTTGCTTGCTTGGCCAAAAAGGGCGTATGCGTTTTCTCCTGAATATATTCAGGAGAAAACGCGTACGCCCTTTTTGGCCAAGTGCATCATTGTCGAAGTTGTGCCCCTCTTCCTGTGCTTTACAGGCGATTCCAACGTACCTCTTGAAATCTATTTCCTGCTCTGCTGCCTCGCTTTCAAGTCCGCCTCGTTGCCTTCCCTCAACAGATTTTTGGATGATAGTTGGCCTTGATTACTCTGCCAGTTTGTGAATTGCTGTGCCCCTGAGCTCCATTTTTCAACTCGTATTTTGTGAGCTGAACGCAAGTCCAAACTTTTGGTTCAGGACCTATACTGGTTCCCGGTGGGTGGCTGAGACTTTGGTTAATTCTTCTTCCTGCCGGGAAATTAGAGTGACATGTGCCCATCCAAATGCCTAACAGCTACTCTCTCATTGGTTCTCCCTCTTCCCTTTCATCCTCTGCCAAATTGGCAACCTGTGCGAACCAGGAGCTTAAAGGGGCTGTCTCTCCAAGTTGGGAGATTGATAGGAAAGCAGTTGGAAAGTCAAACCGGAGCACCAGGAGAGGGACTCTTCGTTGAGTTTTAGAAACCTTTCGTATTCACAGTGTGTCCATTCTCTAGGTTTCCCGTACATGTTATAGCTGTAGTAATATTCCCTTCAACCTGGAGAGCTGGGACCCATGGAATGGGTGCCATGCGTTATTGCTTTAAAGGGTCTGCATTTGCTCACCCAATCTCACCAATCCTCTCAGTCCCAAGTGTCCAGCCTTATGCCACATCCAGCTGTCATTGTAGATAGGGTCATTCCAGGTTGCATCAGAGACCCTGAAGGAATTGTAAAGAATTTCCCTGTTTCTTTGTTCTGTTTCTGAAATTCCTTTTTAGAGTGGGTTTGAGCTGATTCTCGCTGCCCTGTTTATGCCAGTCTAGACACACTTGATTCCCTTACGGAGACATATCAATACATAGGTTTTAAGATTCTTACTAGTCAGATCTATTCCTCTGCGGGAAATATGGGGTTTTGAGTCCCTTTCACTGAGGAAGGTGTAGGTCTTGTCTATTCCATAGTTGGTTTTTGGAACGGTACCTGTGCTTATATCAAACTCTGGTTTGATGCATCACCCCACCTCTCCTTCCCCCTTAAGCAGGCATAAGAGTGTTTTCTAAATGTGAGACTCTGTTCTCTTGCCTAACTCAGTTCATGTGTAGCCATGTTTACAGGATCTTCCTAAGTGATATCTTATGATAAGTTTCTTTTCCTGTGTGACTTCTTTCACTTAGAATCATCGTACCTGAATCCACTCATTTTGCTGCTACTGGTCTTATGACATTGATTTCGTGGCTGAGGGATATTCCATCGTACGTAAGTTCCACAATGTTTGGAACCATTTTTATATTTCCTGGGATATTTCAGGTGTACCCAGGTTGAGGTTCTTGTAAGCAGTGCAGCCCTCAATTTGGGGGTGGCTCTGTCTTATGGATTTTCAGTTTTCCCAAGGTATATTCCCTAGACTGGAAGTGCCCTTGGCTCTGTAGCTCTGTTGTTTACTTGTTTTAGGGAACACAATGCACTCCTCCAGTGAGGCAGTTGGCAACTTACATCCCGCCCATCAGCATAACAAGGCTCCCTGTTCTCCAGGGCCTGCCTTGCCTTTCTGGTTTTTACACATTTTGTGGATGTCCCTTTTGACCGGTGGGAAGTGATACTTCTTTGTAGTGCAGATTTGCATTGCCCGCTTGCTTGCTTGGCCAAAAAGGGCGTATGCGTTTTCTCCTGAATATATTCAGGAGAAAACGCATACGCCCTTTTTGGCCAAGTGCATCATTGTCGAAGTTGTGCCCCTCTTCCTGTGCTTTACAGGCGATTCCATCGTACCTCTTGAAATCTCTTTCCTGCTCTTCTGCCTCGCTTTCAAGTCCGCCTCGTTGCCTTCCCTCAACAGATTTTTGGACGATAGTTGGCCTTGATTACTCTGCCAGTTTGTGAATTGCTGTGCCCCTGAGCTCCATTTTTCAACCCGTTTTTTGTGAGCTGAACGCAAGGCCAAACTTTTGGTTCAGGACCTATACTGGTTCCCGGTGGGTGGCTGAGACTTTGGTTAATTCTTCTTCCTGCCGGGAAATTAGAGTGACATGTGCCCATCCAAATGCCTAACAGCTACTCTCTCATTGGTTCTCCCTCTTCCCTTTCATCCTCTGCCAAATTGGCAACCTGTGCGAACCAGGAGCTTAAAGGGGCTGTCTTTCCAAGTTGGGAGATTGATAGGAAAGCAGTTGGAAAGTCAAACCGGAGCACCAGGAGAGGGACTCTTCATTGAGTTTTAGAAACCTTTCGTATTCACAGTGTGTCCATTCTCTAGGTTTCCCGTACATGTTATAGCTGTAGTAATATTCCCTTCAACCTGGAGAGCTGGGACCCATGGAATGGGTGCCATGCATTATTGCTTTAAAGGGTCTGCATTTGCTCACCCAATCTCACCAATCCTCTCAGTCCCAAGTGTCCAGCCTTATGCCACATCCAGCTGTCATTGTAGATAGGGTCATTCCAGGTTACATCAGAGACCCTGAAGGAATTGTAAAGAATTTCCCTGTTTCTTTGTTCTGTTTTTGAAATTCCTTTTTAGAGTGGGTTTGAGCTGATTCTCGCTGCCCTGTTTATGCCAGTCTAGACACACTTGATTCCCTTACGGAGACATATCAATACATAGGTTTTAAGATTCTTACTAGTCAGATCTATTCCTCTGCGGGAAATATGGGGTTTTGAGTCCCTTTCACTGAGGAAGGTGTAGGTCTTGTCTATTCCATAGTTGGTTTTTTTAATGGTACCTGTGCTTATATCAAACTCTGGTTTGATGCATCACCCCACCTCTCCTTCCCCCTTAAGCAGGCATAAGAGTGTTTTCTAAATGTGAGACTCTGTTCTCTTGCCTAAATCAGTTCATATGTAGCCATGTTTACAGGATCTTCCTAAGTGATATCTTATGATAAGTTTCTTTTCCTGTGTGACTTCTTTCACTTAGAATCATCGTACCTGAATCCACTCATTTTGCTGCTACTGGTCTTATGACATTGATTTCGTGGCTGAGGGATATTCCATCGTACGTAAGTTCCACAATGTTTGGAACCATTTTTATATTTCCTGGGATATTTCAGGTGTACCCAGGTTGAGGTTCTTGTAAGCAGTGCAGCCCTCAATTTGGGGGTGGCTCTGTCTTATGGATTTTCAGTTTTCCCAAGATATATTCCCTAGACTGGAAGTGCCCTTGGCTCTGTAGCTCTGTTGTTTACTTGTTTTAGGTAACACAATGCACTCCTCCAGTGAGGCAGTTGGCAACTTACATCCCGCCCATCAGCATAACAAGGCTCCCTGTTCTCCAGGGCCTGTCTTGCCTTTCTGGTTTTTACACATTTTGTGGATGTCCCTTTTGACTGGTGGGAAGTGATACTTCTTTGTAGTGCAGATTTGCATGGCCCGCTTGCTTGCTTGGCCAAAAAGGGCGTATGCGTTTTCTCCTGAATATATTCAGGAGAAAACGCATACGCCCTTTTTGGCCAAGTGCATCATTGTCGAAGTTGTGCCCCTCTTCCTGTGCTTTACAGGCGATTCCAACGTACCTCTTGAAATCTCTTTCCTGCTCTTCTGCCTCGCTTTCAAGTCCGCCTCGTTGCCTTCCCTCAACAGATTTTTGGACGATAGTTGGCCTTGATTACTCTGCCAGTTTGTGAATTGCTGTGCCCCTGAGCTCCATTTTTCAACTCGTTTTTTGTTAGCTGAACGCAAGTCCAAACTTTTGGTTCAGGACCTATACTGGTTCCCGGTGGGTGGCTGAGACTTTGGTTCATTCTTCTTCCTGCCGGGAAATTAGAGTGACATGTGCCCATCCAAATGCCTAACAGCTACTCTCTCATTGGTTCTCCCTCTTCCCTTTCATCCTCTGCCAAATTGGCAACCTGTGCGAACCAGGAGCTTAAAGGGGCTGTCTCTCCAAGTTGGGAGATTGATAGGAAAGCAGTTGGAAAGTCAAACCGGAGCACCAGGAGAGGGGCTCTTCGTTGAGTTTTAGAAACCTTTCGTATTCACAGTGTGTCCATTCTCTAGGTTTCCCGTACATGTTATAGCTGTAGTAATATTCCCTTCAACCTGGAGAGCTGGGACCCATGGAATGGGTGCCATGCGTTATTGCTTTAAAGGGTCTGCATTTGCTCACCCAATCTCACCAATCCTCTCAGTCCCAAGTGTCCAGCCTCATGCCACATCCAGCTGTCATCGTAGATAGGGTCATTCCAGGTTGCATCAGAGACCCTGAAGGAATTGTAAAGAATTTCCCTGTTTCTTTGTTCTGTTTCTGAAATTCCTTTTTAGAGTGGGTTTGAGCTGATTCTCGCTGCCCTGTTTATGCCAGTCTAGACACACTTGATTCCCTTATGGAGACATATCAATACATAGGTTTTAAGATTCTTACTAGTCAGATCTATTCCTCTGCGGGAAATATGGGGTTTTGAGTCCCTTTCACTGAGGAAGGTGTAGGTCTTGTCTATTCCATAGTTGGTTTTTGGAACGGTACCTGTGCTTATATCAAACTCTGGTTTGATGCATCACCCCACCTCTCCTTCCCCCTTAAGCAGGCATAAGAGTGTTTTCTAAATGTGAGACTCTGTTCTCTTGCCTAACTCAGTTCATGTGTAGCCATGTTTACAGGATCTTCCTAAGTGATATCTTATGATAAGTTTCTTTTTCTGTGTGACTTCTTTCACTTAGAATCATCGTACCTGAATCCACTCATTTTGCTGCTACTGGTCTTATGACATTGATTTCGTGGCTGAGGGATATTCCATCGTACGTAAGTTCCACAATGTTTGGAACCATTTTTATATTTCCTGGGATATTTCAGGTGTACCCAGGTTGAGGTTCTTGTAAGCAGTGCAGCCCTCAATTTGGGGGTGGCTCTGTCTTATGGATTTTCAGTTTTCCCAAGGTATATTCCCTAGACTGGAAGTGCCCTTGGCTCTGTAGCTCTGTTGTTTACTTGTTTTAGGGAACACAATGCACTCCTCCAGTGAGGCAGTTGGCAACTTACATCCCGCCCATCAGCATAACAAGGCTCCCTGTTCTCCAGGGCCTGCCTTGCCTTTCTGGTTTTTACACATTTTGTGGATGTCCCTTTTGACCGGTGGGAAGTGATACTTCTTTGTAGTGCAGATTTGCATTGCCCGCTTGCTTGCTTGGCCAAAAAGGGCGTATGCGTTTTCTCCTGAATATATTCAGGAGAAAACACATACGCCCTTTTTGGCCAAGTGCATCATTGTCGAAGTTGTGCCCCTCTTCCTGTGCTTTACAGGCGATTCCATCGTACCTCTTGAAATCTCTTTCCTGCTCTTCTGCCTCGCTTTCAAGTCCGCCTCGTTGCCTTCCCTCAACAGATTTTTGGACGATAGTTGGCCTTGATTACTCTGCCAGTTTGTGAATTGCTGTGCCCCTGAGCTCCATTTTTCAACTCGTTTTTTGTGAGCTGAACGCAAGTCCAAACTTTTGGTTCAGGACCTATACTGGTTCCCGGTGGGTGGCTGAGACTTTGGTTAATTCTTCTTCCTGCCGGGAAATTAGAGTGACATGTGCCCATCCAAATGCCTAACAGCTACTCTCTCATTGGTTCTCCCTCTTCCCTTTCATCCTCTGCCAAATTGGCAACCTGTGCGAACCAGGAGCTTAAAGGGGCTGTCTCTCCAAGTTGGGAGATTGATAGGAAAGCAGTTGGAAAGTCAAACCGGAGCACCAGGAGAGGGGCTCTTCGTTGAGTTTTAGAAACCTTTCGTATTCACAGTGTGTCCATTCTCTAGGTTTCCCGTACATGTTATAGCTGTAGTAATATTCCCTTCAACCTGGAGAGCTGGGACCCATGGAATGGGTGCCATGAGTTATTGCTTTAAAGGGTCTGCATTTGCTCACCCAATCTCACCAATCCTCTCAGTCCCAAGTGTCCAGCCTTATGCCACATCCAGCTGTCATTGTAGATAGGGTCATTCCAGGTTGCATCAGAGACCCTGAAGGAATTGTAAAGAATTTCCCTGTTTCTTTGTTCTGTTTCTGAAATTCCTTTTTAGAGTGGGTTTGAGCTGATTCTCGCTGCCCTGTTTATGCCAGTCTAGACACACTTGATTCCCTTACGGAGACATATCAATACATAGGTTTTAAGATTCTTACTAGTCAGATCTATTCCTCTGCGGGAAATATGGGGTTTTGAGTCCCTTTCACTGAGGAAGGTGTAGGTCTTGTCTATTCCATAGTTGGTTTTTGGAACGGTACCTGTGCTTATATCAAACTCTGGTTTGATGCATCACCCCACCTCTCCTTCCCCCTTAAGCAGGCATAAGAGTGTTTTCTAAATGTGAGACTCTGTTCTCTTGCCTAACTCAGTTCATGTGTAGCCATGTTTACAGGACCTTCCTAAGTGATATCTTTTGATAAGTTTCTTTTTCTGTGTGACTTCTTTCACTTAGAATCATCGTACCTGAATCCACTCATTTTGCTGCTACTGGTCTTATGACATTGATTTCGTGGCTGAGGGATATTCCATCGTACGTAATTTCCACAATGTTTGGAACCATTTTTATATTTCCTGGGATATTTCAGGTGTACCCAGGTTGAGGTTCTTGTAAGCAGTGCAGCCCTCAATTTGGGGGTGGCTCTGTCTTATGGATTTTCAGTTTTCCCAAGGTATATTCCCTAGACTGGAAGTGCCCTTGGCTCTGTTGCTCTGTTGTTTAATTGTTTTAGGGAACACAATGCACTCCTCCAGTGAGGCAGTTGGCAACTTACATCCCGCCCATCAGCATAACAAGGCTCCCTGTTCTCCAGGGCCTGCCTTGTCTTTCTGGTTTTTACACATTTTGTGGATGTCCCTTTTGACCGGTGGGAAGTAATACTTCTTTGTAGTGCAGATTTGCATTGCCCGCTTGCTTGCTTGGCCAAAAAGGGCGTATGTGTTTTCTCCTGAATATATTCAGGAGAAAACGCATACGCCCTTTTTGGCCAAGTGCATCATTGTCGAAGTTGTGCCCCTCTTCCTGTGCTTTACAGGCGATTCCATCGTACCTCTTGAAATCTCTTTCCTGCTATTCTGCCTCGCTTTCAAGTCCGCCTCGTTGCCTTCCCTCAACAGATTTTTGGACGATAGTTGGCCTTGATTACTCTGCCAGTTTGTGAATTGCTGTGCCCCTGAGCTCCATTTTTCAACTCGTTTTTTGTGAGCTGAATGCAAGTCCAAACTTTTGGTTCAGGACCTATACTGGTTACGGTGGGTGGCTGAGACTTTGGTTAATTCTTCTTCCTGCCGGGAAATTAGAGTGACATGTGCCCATCCAAATGCCTAACAGCTACTCTCTCATTGGTTCTCCCTCTTCCCTTTCATCCTCTGCCAAATTGGCAACCTGTGTGAACCAGGAGTTTAAAGGGGCAGTCTCTCCAAGTTGGGAGATTGATAGGAAAGCAGTTGGAAAGTCAAACCTGAGCACCAGGAGAGGGGCTCTTCGTTGAGTTTTAGAAACCTTTCGTATTCACAGTGTGTCCATTCTCTAGGTTTCCCGTACATGTTATAGCTGTAGTAATATTCCCTTCAACCTGGAGAGCTGGGACCCATGGAATGGGTGCCATGAGTTATTGCTTTAAAGGGTCTGCATTTGCTCACCCAATCTCACCAATCCTCTCAGTCCCAAGTGTTCAGCCTTATGCCACATCCAGCTGTCATTGTAGATAGGGTCATTCCAGGTTGCATCAGAGACCCTGAAGGAATTGTAAAGAATTTCCCTGTTTCTTTGTTCTGTTTCTTAAATTCCTTTTTAGAGTGGGTTTGAGCTGATTCTCGCTGCCCTGTTTATGCCAGTCTAGACACACTTGATTCCCTTACGGAGACATATCAATACATAGGTTTTAAGATTCTTACTAGTCAGATCTATTCCTCTGCGGGAAATATGGGGTTTTGAGTCCCTTTCACTGAGGAAGGTGTAGGTCTTGTCTATTCCATAGTTGGTTTTTGGAACGGTACCTGTGCTTATATCAAACTCTGGTTTGATGCATCACCCCACCTCTCCTTCCCCCTTAAGCAGGCATAAGAGTGTTTTCTAAATGTGAGACTCTGTTCTCTTGCCTAACTCAGTTCATGTGTAGCCATGTTTACAGGACCTTCCTAAGTGATATCTTTTGATAAGTTTCTTTTTCTGTGTGACTTCTTTCACTTAGAATCATCGTACCTGAATCCACTCATTTTGCTGCTACTGGTCTTATGACATTGATTTCGTGGCTGAGGGATATTCCATCGTACGTAATTTCCACAATGTTTGGAACCATTTTTATATTTCCTGGGATATTTCAGGTGTACCCAGGTTGAGGTTCTTGTAAGCAGTGCAGCCCTCAATTTGGGGGTGGCTCTGTCTTATGGATTTTCAGTTTTCCCAAGGTATATTCCCTAGACTGGAAGTGCCCTTGGCTCTGTTGCTCTGTTGTTTAATTGTTTTAGGGAACACAATGCACTCCTCCAGTGAGGCAGTTGGCAACTTACATCCCGCCCATCAGCATAACAAGGCTCCCTGTTCTCCAGGGCCTGCCTTGTCTTTCTGGTTTTTACACATTTTGTGGATGTCCCTTTTGACCGGTGGGAAGTAATACTTCTTTGTAGTGCAGATTTGCATTGCCCGCTTGCTTGCTTGGCCAAAAAGGGCGTATGTGTTTTCTCCTGAATATATTCAGGAGAAAACGCATACGCCCTTTTTGGCCAAGTGCATCATTGTCGAAGTTGTGCCCCTCTTCCTGTGCTTTACAGGCGATTCCATCGTACCTCTTGAAATCTCTTTCCTGCTATTCTGCCTCGCTTTCAAGTCCGCCTCGTTGCCTTCCCTCAACAGATTTTTGGACGATAGTTGGCCTTGATTACTCTGCCAGTTTGTGAATTGCTGTGCCCCTGAGCTCCATTTTTCAACTCGTTTTTTGTGAGCTGAATGCAAGTCCAAACTTTTGGTTCAGGACCTATACTGGTTCCCGGTGGGTGGCTGAGACTTTGGTTAATTCTTCTTCCTGCCGGGAAATTAGAGTGACATGTGCCCATCCAAATGCCTAACAGCTACTCTCTCATTGGTTCTCCCTCTTCCCTTTCATCCTCTGCCAAATTGGCAACCTGTGCGAACCAGGAGCTTAAAGGGGCTGTCTCTCCAAGTTGGGAGATTGATAGGAAAGCAGTTGGAAAGTCAAACCGGAGCACCAGGAGAGGGACTCTTCGTTGAGTTTTAGAAACCTTTCGTATTCACAGTGTGTCCATTCTCTAGGTTTCCCGTACATGTTATAGCTGTAGTAATATTCCCTTCAACCTGGAGAGCTGGGACCCATGGAATGGGTGCCATGCGTTATTGCTTTAAAGGGTCTGCATTTGCTCACCCAATCTCACCAATCCTCTCAGTCCCAAGTGTCCAGCCTTATGCCACATCCAGCTGTCATTGTAGATAGGGTCATTCCAGGTTGCATCAGAGACCCTGAAGGAATTGTAAAGAATTTCCCTGTTTCTTTGTTCTGTTTCTGAAATTCCTTTTTAGAGTGGGTTTGAGCTGATTCTCGCTGCCCTGTTTATGCCAGTCTAGACACACTTGATTCCCTTACGGAGACATATCAATACATAGGTTTTAAGATTCTTACTAGTCAGATCTATTCCTCTGCGGGAAATATGGGGTTTTGAGTCCCTTTCACTGAGGAAGGTGTAGGTCTTGTCTATTCCATAGTTGGTTTTTGGAACGGTACCTGTGCTTATATCAAACTCTGGTTTGATGCATCACCCCACCTCTCCTTCCCCCTTAAGCAGGCATAAGAGTGTTTTCTAAATGTGAGACTCTGTTCACTTGCCTAACTCAGTTCATGTGTAGCCATGTTTACAGGATCTTCCTAAGTGATATCTTATGATAAGTTTCTTTTCCTGTGTGACTTCTTTCCCTTAGAATCATCGTACCTGAATCCACTCATTTTGCTGCTACTGGTCTTATGACATTGATTTCGTGGCTGAGGGATATTCCATCGTACGTAAGTTCCACAATGTTTGGAACCATTTTTATATTTCCTGGGATATTTCAGGTGTACCCAGGTTGAGGTTCTTGTAAGCAGTGCAGCCCTCAATTTGGGGGTGGCTCTGTCTTATGGATTTTCAGTTTTCCCAAGGTATATTCCCTAGACTGGAAGTGCCCTTGGCTCTGTAGCTCTGTTGTTTACTTGTTTTAGGGAACACAATGCACTCCTCCAGTGAGGCAGTTGGCAACTTACATCCCGCCCATCAGCATAACAAGGCTCCCTGTTCTCCAGGGCCTGTCTTGCCTTTCTGGTTTTTACACATTTTGTGGATGTCCCTTTTGACCGGTGGGAAGTGATACTTCTTTGTAGTGCAGATTTGCATTGCCCGCTTGCTTGCTTGGCCAAAAAGGGCGTATGCGTTTTCTCCTGAATATATTCAGGAGAAAACGCGTATGCCCTTTTTGGCCAAGTGCATCATTGTCGAAGTTGTGCCCCTCTTCCTGTGCTTTACAGGCGATTCCATCGTACCTCTTGAAATCACTTTTCTGCTCTTCTGCCTCGCTTTCAAGTCCGCCTCGTTGCCTTCCCTCAACAGATTTTTGGATGATAGTTGGCCTTGATTACTCTGCCAGTTTGTGAATTGCTGTTCCCCTGAGCTCCATTTTTCAACTCGTTTTTTTTGAGCTGAACGCAAGGCCAAACTTTTGGTTCTGGACCTATACTGGTTCCCGGTGGGTGGCTGAGACTTTGGTTAATTCTTCTTCCTGCCGGGAAATTAGAGTGACATGTGCCCATCCAAATGCCTAACAGCTACTCTCTCATTGGTTCTCCCTCTTCCCTTTCATCCTCTGCCAAATTGGCAACCTGTGCGAACCAGGAGCTTAAAGGGGCTGTCTCTCCAAGTTGGGAGATTGATAGGAAAGCAGTTGGAAAGTCAAACCGGAGCACCAGGAGAGGGGCTCTTCGTTGAGTTTTAGAAACCTTTCGTATTCACAGTGTGTCCATTCTCTAGGTTTCCCGTACATGTTATAGCTGTAGTAATATTCCCTTCAACCTGGAGAGCTGGGACCCATGGAATGGGTGTCATGCGTTATTGCTTTAAAGGGTCTGCATTTGCTCACCCAATCTCACCAATCCTCTCAGTCCCAAGTGTCCAGCCTTATGCCACATCCAGCTGTCATTGTAGATAGGGTCATTCCAAGTTGCATCAGAGACCCTGAAGGAATTGTAAAGAATTTCCCTGTTTCTTTGTTCTGTTTTTGAAATTCCTTTTTAGAGTGGGTTTGAGCTGATTCTCGCTGCCCTGTTTATGCCAGTCTAGACACACTTGATTCCCTTACGGAGACATATCAATACATAGGTTTTAAGATTCTTACTAGTCAGATCTATTCCTCTGCGGGAAATATGGTGTTTTGAGTCTCTTTCACTGAGGAAGGTGTAGGTCTTGTCTATTCCATAGTTGGTTTTTGGAACGGTACCTGTGCTTATATCAAACTCTGGTTTGTTGCATCACCCCACCTCTCCTCCCCCCTTAAGCAGGCATAAGAGTGTTTTCTAAATGTGAGACTCTGTTCTCTTGCCTAACTCAGTTCATGTGTAGCCATGTTTACAGGATCTTCCTAAGTGATATCTTATGATAAGTTTCTTTTCCTGTGTGACTTCTTTCACTTAGAATCATCGTACCTGAATCCACTCATTTTGCTGCTACTGGTCTTATGACATTGATTTCGTGGCTGAGGGATATTCCATCGTACGTAAGTTCCACAATGTTTGGAACCATTTTTATATTTCCTGGGATATTTCAGGTGTACCCAGGTTGAGGTTCTTGTAAGCAGTGCAGCCCTCAATTTGGGGGTGGCTCTGTCTTATGGATTTTCAGTTTTCCCAAGGTATATTCCCTAGACTGGAAGTGCCCTTGGCTCTGTAGCTCTGTTGTTTACTTGTTTTAGGGAACACAATGCACTCCTCCAGTGAGGCAGTTGGCAACTTACATCCCGCCCATCAGCATAACAAGGCTCCCTGTTCTCCAGGGCCTGTCTTGCCTTTCTGGTTTTTACACATTTTGTGGATGTCCCTTTTGACCGGTGGGAAGTGATACTTCTTTGTAGTGCAGATTTGCATTGCCCGCTTGCTTGCTTGGCCAAAAAGGGCGTATGCGTTTTCTCCTGAATATATTCAGGAGAAAAGGCATACGCCCTTTTTGGCCAAGTGCATCATTGTCGAAGTTGTGCCCCTCTTCCTGTGCTTTACAGGCGATTCCAACGTACCTCTTGAAATCTCTTTCCTGCTATTCTGCCTCGCTTTCAAGTCCGCCTCGTTGCCTTCCCTCAACAGATTTTTGGACGATAGTTGGCCTTGATTACTCTGCCAGTTTGTGAATTGCTGTTCCCCTGAGCTCCATTTTTCAACTCGTTTTTTCTGAGCTGAACGCAAGGCCAAACTTTTGGTTCAGGACCTATACTGGTTCCCGGTGGGTGGCTGAGACTTTGGTTAATTCTTCTTCCTGCCGGGAAATTAGAGTGACATGTGCCCATCCAAATGCCTAACAGCTACTCTCTCATTGGTTCTCCCTCTTCCCTTTCATCCTCTGCCAAATTGGCAACCTGTGCGAACCAGGAGCTTAAAGGGGCTGTCTCTCCAAGTTGGGAGATTGATAGGAAAGCAGTTGGAAAGTCAAACCGGAGCACCAGGAGAGGGGCTCTTCGTTGAGTTTTAGAAACCTTTCGTATTCACAGTGTGTCCATTCTCTAGGTTTCCCGTACATGTTATAGCTGTAGTAATATTCCCTTCAACCTGGAGAGCTGGGACCCATGGAATGGGTGTCATGCGTTATTGCTTTAAAGGGTCTGCATTTGCTCACCCAATCTCACCAATCCTCTCAGTCCCAAGTGTCCAGCCTTATGCCACATCCAGCTGTCATTGTAGATAGGGTCATTCCAGGTTGCATCAGAGACCCTGAAGGAATTGTAAAGAATTTCCCTGTTTCTTTGTTCTGTTTTTGAAATTCCTTTTTAGAGTGGGTTTGAGCTGATTCTCGCTGCCCTGTTTATGCCAGTCTAGACACACTTGATTCCCTTACGGAGACATATCAATACATAGGTTTTAAGATTCTTACTAGTCAGATCTATTCCTCTGCGGGAAATATGGTGTTTTGAGTCTCTTTCACTGAGGAAGGTGTAGGTCTTGTCTATTCCATAGTTGGTTTTTGGAACGGTACCTGTGCTTATATCAAACTCTGGTTTGATGCATCACCCCACCTCTCCTCCCCCCTTAAGCAGGCATAAGAGTGTTTTCTAAATGTGAGACTCTGTTCTCTTGCCTAACTCAGTTCATGTGTAGCCATGTTTACAGGATCTTCCTAAGTGATATCTTATGATAAGTTTCTTTTCCTGTGTGACTTCTTTCACTTAGAATCATCGTACCTGAATCCACTCATTTTGCTGCTACTGGTCTTATGACATTGATTTCGTGGCTGAGGGATATTCCATCGTACGTAAGTTCCACAATGTTTGGAACCATTTTTATATTTCCTGGGATATTTCAGGTGTACCCAGGTTGAGGTTCTTGTAAGCAGTGCAGCCCTCAATTTGGGGGTGGCTCTGTCTTATGGATTTTCAGTTTTCCCAAGGTATATTCCCTAGACTGGAAGTGCCCTTGGCTCTGTAGCTCTGTTGTTTACTTGTTTTAGGGAACACAATGCACTCCTCCTGTGAGGCAGTTGGCAACTTACATCCCGCCCATCAGCATAACAAGGCTCCCTGTTCTCCAGGGCCTGTCTTGCCTTTCTGGTTTTTACACAATTTGTGGATGTCCCTTTTGACCGGTGGGAAGTGATACTTCTTTGTAGTGCAGATTTGCATTGCCCGCTTGCTTGCTTGGCCAAAAAGGGCGTATGCGTTTTCTCCTGAATATATTCAGGAGAAAACGCATACGCCCTTTTTGGCCAAGTGCATCATTGTCGAAGTTGTGCCCCTCTTCCTGTGCTTTACAGGCGATTCCAACGTACCTCTTGAAATCTCTTTCCTGCTATTCTGCCTCGCTTTCAAGTCCGCCTCGTTGCCTTCCCTCAACAGATTTTTGGACGATAGTGGGCCTTGATTACTCTGCCAGTTTGTGAATTGCTGTGCCCCTGAGCTCCATTTTTCAACTCGTTTTTTGTGAGCTGAACGCAAGTCCAAACTTTTGGTTCAGGACCTATACTGGTTCCCGGTGGGTGGCTGAGACTTTGGTTAATTCTTCTTCCTGCCGGGAAATTAGAGTGACATGTGCCCATCCAAATGCCTAACAGCTACTCTCTCATTGGTTCTCCCTCTTCCCTTTCATCCTCTGCCAAATTGGCAACCTGTGCGAACCAGGAGCTTAAAGGGGCTGTCTCTCCAAGTTGGGAGATTGATAGGAAAGCAGTTGGAAAGTCAAACCGGAGCACCAGGAGAGGGACTCTTCGTTGAGTTTTAGAAACCTTTCGTATTCACAGTGTGTCCATTCTCTAGGTTTCCCGTACATGTTATAGCTGTAGTAATATTCCCTTCAACCTGGAGAGCTGCGACACATGGAATGGGTGCCATGCGTTATTGCTTTAAAGGGTCTGCATTTGCTCACCCCATCTCACCAATCCTCTCAGTCCCAAGTGTCCAGCCTTATGCCACATCCAGCTGTCATTGTAGATAGGGTCATTCCAGGTTGCATCAGAGACCCTGAAGGAATTGTAAAGAATTTCCCTGTTTCTTTGTTCTGTTTCTGAAATTCCTTTTTAGAGTGGGTTTGAGCTGATTCTCGCTGCCCTGTTTATGCCAGTCTAGACACACTTGATTCCCTTACGGAGACATATCAATACATAGGTTTTAAGATTCTTACTAGTCAGATCTATTCCTCTGCGGGAAATATGGGGTTTTGAGTCCCTTTCACTGAGGAAGGTGTAGGTCTTGTCTATTCCATAGTTGGTTTTTGGAACGGTACCTGTGCTTATATCAAACTCTGGTTTGATGCATCACCCCACCTCTCCTTCCCCCTTAAGCAGGCATAAGAGTGTTTTCTAAATGTGAGACTCTGTTCTCTTGCCTAACTCAGTTCATGTGTAGCCATGTTTACAGGATCTTCCTAAGTGATATCTTATGATAAGTTTCTTTTCCTGTGTGACTTCTTTCCCTTAGAATCATCGTACCTGAATCCACTCATTTTGCTGCTACTGGTCTTATGACATTGATTTCGTGGCTGAGGGATATTCCATCGTACGTAAGTTCCACAATGTTTGGAACCATTTTTATATTTCCTGGGATATTTCAGGTGTACCCAGGTTGAGGTTCTTGTAAGCAGTGCAGCCCTCAATTTGGGGGTGGCTCTGTCTTATGGATTTTCAGTTTTCCCAAGGTATATTCCCTAGACTGGAAGTGCCCTTGGCTCTGTAGCTCTGTTGTTTACTTGTTTTAGGGAACACAATGCACTCCTCCTGTGAGGCAGTTGGCAACTTACATCCCGCCCATCAGCATAACAAGGCTCCCTGTTCTCCAGGGCCTGTCTTGCCTTTCTGGTTTTTACACATTTTGTGGATGTCCCTTTTGACCGGTGGGAAGTGATACTTCTTTGTAGTGCAGATTTGCATTGCCCGCTTGCTTGCTTGGCCAAAAAGGGCGTACGCGTTTTCTCCTGAATATATTCAGGAGAAAACGCGTACGCCCTTTTTGGCCAAGTGCATCATTGTCGAAGTTGTGCCCCTCTTCCTGTGCTTTACAGGCGATTCCAACGTACCTCTTGAAATCTCTTTCCTGCTATTCTGCCTCGCTTTCAAGTCCGCCTCGTTGCCTTCCCTCAACAGATTTTTGGACGATAGTTGGCCATGATTACTCTGCCAGTTTGTGAATTGCTGTGCCCCTGAGCTCCATTTTTCAACTCGTTTTTTCTGAGCTGAAGGCAAGTCCAAACTTTTGGTTCAGGACCTATACTGGTTCCCGGTGGGTGGCTGAGACTTTGGTTAATTCTTCTTCCTGCCGGGAAATTAGAGTGACATGTGCCCATCCAAATGCCTAACAGCTACTCTCTCATTGGTTCTCCCTCTTCCCTTTCATCCTCTGCCAAATTGGCAACCTGTGCGAACCAGGAGCTTAAAGGGGCTGTCTCTCCAAGTTGGGAGATTGATAGGAAAGCAGTTGGAAAGTCAAACCGGAGCACCAGGAGAGGGACTCTTCGTTGAGTTTTAGAAACTTTTCGTATTCACAGTGTGTCCATTCTCTAGGTTTCCCGTACATGTTATAGCTGTAGTAATATTCCCTTCAACCTGGAGAGCTGCGACACATGGAATGGGTGCCATGCGTTATTGCTTTAAAGGGTCTGCATTTGCTCACCCCATCTCACCAATCCTCTCAGTCCCAAGTGTCCAGCCTTATGCCACATCCAGCTGTCATTGTAGATAGGGTCATTCCAGGTTGCATCAGAGACCCTGAAGGAATTGTAAAGAATTTCCCTGTTTCTTTGTTCTGTTTCTGAAATTCCTTTTTAGAGTGGGTTTGAGCTGATTCTCGCTGCCCTGTTTATGCCAGTCTAGACACACTTGATTCCCTTACGGAGACATATCAATACATAGGTTTTAAGATTCTTACTAGTCAGATCTATTCCTCTGCGGGAAATATGGGGTTTTGAGTCCCTTTCACTGAGGAACGTGTAGGTCTTGTCTATTCCATAGTTGGTTTTTGGAACGGTACCTGTGCTTATATCAAACTCTGGTTTGATGCATCACCCCACCTCTCCTTCCCCCTTAAGCAGGCATAAGAGTGTTTTCTAAATGTGAGACTCTGTTCTCTTGCCTAACTCAGTTCATGTGTAGCCATGTTTACAGGATCTTCCTAAGTGATATCTTATGATAAGTTTCTTTTCCTGTGTGACTTCTTTCACTTAGAATCATCGTACCTGAATCCACTCATTTTGCTGCTACTGGTCTTATGACATGGATTTCGTGGCTGAGGGATATTCCATTGTACGTAAGTTCCACAATGTTTGGAACCATTTTTATATTTCCTGGGATATTTCAGGTGTACCCAGGTTGAGGTTCTTGTAAGCAGTGCAGCCCTCAATTTGGGGGTGGCTCTGTCTTATGGATTTTCAGTTTTCCCAAGGTATATTCCCTAGACTGGAAGTGCCCTTGGCTCTGTAGCTCTGTTGTTTACTTGTTTTAGGGAACACAATGCACTCCTCCTGTGAGGCAGTTGGCAACTTACATCCCGCCCATCAGCATAACAAGGCTCCCTGTTCTCCAGGGCCTGTCTTGCCTTTCTGGTTTTTACACATTTTGTGGATGTCCCTTTTGACCGGTGGGAAGTGATACTTCTTTGTAGTGCAGATTTGCATTGCCCGCTTGCTTGCTTGGCCAAAAAGGGCGTATGCGTTTTCTCCTGAATATATTCAGGAGAAAAGGCATACGCCCTTTTTGGCCAAGTGCATCATTGTCGAAGTTGTGCCCCTCTTCCTGTGCTTTACAGGCGATTCCAACGTACCTCTTGAAATCTCTTTCCTGCTATTCTGCCTCGCTTTCAAGTCCGCCTCGTTGCCTTCCCTCAACAGATTTTTGGACGATAGTTGGCCTTGATTACTCTGCCAGTTTGTGAATTGCTGTTCCCCTGAGCTCCATTTTTCAACTCGTTTTTTCTGAGCTGAACGCAAGGCCAAACTTTTGGTTCAGGACCTATACTGGTTCCCGGTGGGTGGCTGAGACTTTGGTTAATTCTTCTTCCTGCCGGGAAATTAGAGTGACATGTGCCCATCCAAATGCCTAACAGCTACTCTCTCATTGGTTCTCCCTCTTCCCTTTCATCCTCTGCCAAATTGGCAACCTGTGCGAACCAGGAGCTTAAAGGGGCTGTCTCTCCAAGTTGGGAGATTGATAGGAAAGCAGTTGGAAAGTCAAACCGGAGCACCAGGAGAGGGGCTCTTCGTTGAGTTTTAGAAACCTTTCGTATTCACAGTGTGTCCATTCTCTAGGTTTCCCGTACATGTTATAGCTGTAGTAATATTCCCTTCAACCTGGAGAGCTGGGACCCATGGAATGGGTGTCATGCGTTATTGCTTTAAAGGGTCTGCATTTGCTCACCCAATCTCACCAATCCTCTCAGTCCCAAGTGTCCAGCCTTATGCCACATCCAGCTGTCATTGTAGATAGGGTCATTCCAGGTTGCATCAGAGACCCTGAAGGAATTGTAAAGAATTTCCCTGTTTCTTTGTTCTGTTTTTGAAATTCCTTTTTAGAGTGGGTTTGAGCTGATTCTCGCTGCCCTGTTTATGCCAGTCTAGACACACTTGATTCCCTTACGGAGACATATCAATACATAGGTTTTAAGATTCTTACTAGTCAGATCTATTCCTCTGCGGGAAATATGGTGTTTTGAGTCTCTTTCACTGAGGAAGGTGTAGGTCTTGTCTATTCCATAGTTGGTTTTTGGAACGGTACCTGTGCTTATATCAAACTCTGGTTTGATGCATCACCCCACCTCTCCTCCCCCCTTAAGCAGGCATAAGAGTGTTTTCTAAATGTGAGACTCTGTTCTCTTGCCTAACTCAGTTCATGTGTAGCCATGTTTACAGGATCTTCCTAAGTGATATCTTATGATAAGTTTCTTTTCCTGTGTGACTTCTTTCACTTAGAATCATCGTACCTGAATCCACTCATTTTGCTGCTACTGGTCTTATGACATTGATTTCGTGGCTGAGGGATATTCCATCGTACGTAAGTTCCACAATGTTTGGAACCATTTTTATATTTCCTGGGATATTTCAGGTGTACCCAGGTTGAGGTTCTTGTAAGCAGTGCAGCCCTCAATTTGGGGGTGGCTCTGTCTTATGGATTTTCAGTTTTCCCAAGGTATATTCCCTAGACTGGAAGTGCCCTTGGCTCTGTAGCTCTGTTGTTTACTTGTTTTAGGGAACACAATGCACTCCTCCTGTGAGGCAGTTGGCAACTTACATCCCGCCCATCAGCATAACAAGGCTCCCTGTTCTCCAGGGCCTGTCTTGCCTTTCTGGTTTTTACACATTTTGTGGATGTCCCTTTTGACCGGTGGGAAGTGATACTTCTTTGTAGTGCAGATTTGCATTGCCCGCTTGCTTGCTTGGCCAAAAAGGGCGTATGCGTTTTCTCCTGAATATATTCAGGAGAAAACGCATACGCCCTTTTTGGCCAAGTGCATCATTGTCGAAGTTGTGCCCCTCTTCCTGTGCTTTACAGGCGATTCCAACGTACCTCTTGAAATCTCTTTCCTGCTCTTCTGCCTCGCTTTCAAGTCCGCCTCGTTGCCTTCCCTCAACAGATTTTTGGACGATAGTGGGCCTTGATTACTCTGCCAGTTTGTGAATTGCTGTGCCCCTGAGCTCCATTTTTCAACTCGTTTTTTGTGAGCTGAACGCAAGTCCAAACTTTTGGTTCAGGACCTATACTGGTTCCCGGTGGGTGGCTGAGACTTTGGTTAATTCTTCTTCCTGCCGGGAAATTAGAGTGACATGTGCCCATCCAAATGCCTAACAGCTACTCTCTCATTGGTTCTCCCTCTTCCCTTTCATCCTCTGCCAAATTGGCAACCTGTGCGAACCAGGAGCTTAAAGGGGCTGTCTCTCCAAGTTGGGAGATTGATAGGAAAGCAGTTGGAAAGTCAAACCGGAGCACCAGGAGAGGGACTCTTCGTTGAGTTTTAGAAACCTTTCGTATTCACAGTGTGTCCATTCTCTAGGTTTCCCGTACATGTTATAGCTGTAGTAATATTCCCTTCAACCTGGAGAGCTGCGACACATGGAATGGGTGCCATGCGTTATTGCTTTAAAGGGTCTGCATTTGCTCACCCCATCTCACCAATCCTCTCAGTCCCAAGTGTCCAGCCTTATGCCACATCCAGCTGTCATTGTAGATAGGGTCATTCCAGGTTGCATCAGAGACCCTGAAGGAATTGTAAAGAATTTCCCTGTTTCTTTGTTCTGTTTCTGAAATTCCTTTTTAGAGTGGGTTTGAGCTGATTCTCGCTGCCCTGTTTATGCCAGTCTAGACACACTTGATTCCCTTACGGAGACATATCAATACATAGGTTTTAAGATTCTTACTAGTCAGATCTATTCCTCTGCGGGAAATATGGGGTTTTGAGTCCCTTTCACTGAGGAAGGTGTAGGTCTTGTCTATTCCATAGTTGGTTTTTGGAACGGTACCTGTGCTTATATCAAACTCTGGTTTGATGCATCACCCCACCTCTCCTTCCCCCTTAAGCAGGCATAAGAGTGTTTTCTAAATGTGAGACTCTGTTCTCTTGCCTAACTCAGTTCATGTGTAGCCATGTTTACAGGATCTTCCTAAGTGATATCTTATGATAAGTTTCTTTTCCTGTGTGACTTCTTTCACTTAGAATCATCGTACCTGAATCCACTCATTTTGCTGCTACTGGTCTTATGACATTGATTTCGTGGCTGAGGGATATTCCATCGTACGTAAGTTCCACAATGTTTGGAACCATTTTTATATTTCCTGGGATATTTCAGGTGTACCCAGGTTGAGGTTCTTGTAAGCAGTGCAGCCCTCAATTTGGGGGTGGCTCTGTCTTATGGATTTTCAGTTTTCCCAAGGTATATTCCCTAGACTGGAAGTGCCCTTGGCTCTGTAGCTCTGTTGTTTACTTGTTTTAGGGAACACAATGCACTCCTCCTGTGAGGCAGTTGGCAACTTACATCCCGCCCATCAGCATAACAAGGCTCCCTGTTCTCCAGGGCCTGTCTTGCCTTTCTGGTTTTTACACATTTTGTGGATGTCCCTTTTGACCGGTGGGAAGTGATACTTCTTTGTAGTGCAGATTTGCATTGCCCGCTTGCTTGCTTGGCCAAAAAGGGCGTACGCGTTTTCTCCTGAATATATTCAGGAGAAAACGCGTACGCCCTTTTTGGCCAAGTGCATCATTGTCGAAGTTGTGCCCCTCTTCCTGTGCTTTACAGGCGATTCCAACGTACCTCTTGAAATCTCTTTCCTGCTATTCTGCCTCGCTTTCAAGTCCGCCTCGTTGCCTTCCCTCAACAGATTTTTGGACGATATTTGGCCATGATTACTCTGCCAGTTTGTGAATTGCTGTGCCCCTGAGCTCCATTTTTCAACTCGTTTTTTCTGAGCTGAAGGCAAGTCCAAACTTTTGGTTCAGGACCTATACTGGTTCCCGGTGGGTGGCTGAGACTTTGGTTAATTCTTCTTCCTGCCGGGAAATTAGAGTGACATGTGCCCATCCAAATGCCTAACAGCTACTCTCTCATTGGTTCTCCCTCTTCCCTTTCATCCTCTGCCAAATTGGCAACCTGTGCGAACCAGGAGCTTAAAGGGGCTGTCTCTCCAAGTTGGGAGATTGATAGGAAAGCAGTTGGAAAGTCAAACCGGAGCACCAGGAGAGGGACTCTTCGTTGAGTTTTAGAAACCTTTCGTATTCACAGTGTGTCCATTCTCTAGGTTTCCCGTACATGTTATAGCTGTAGTAATATTCCCTTCAACCTGGAGAGCTGCGACACATGGAATGGGTGCCATGCGTTATTGCTTTAAAGGGTCTGCATTTGCTCACCCCATCTCACCAATCCTCTCAGTCCCAAGTGTCCAGCCTTATGCCACATCCAGCTGTCATTGTAGATAGGGTCATTCCAGGTTGCATCAGAGACCCTGAAGGAATTGTAAAGAATTTCCCTGTTTCTTTGTTCTGTTTCTGAAATTCCTTTTTAGAGTGGGTTTGAGCTGATTCTCGCTGCCCTGTTTATGCCAGTCTAGACACACTTGATTCCCTTACGGAGACATATCAATACATAGGTTTTAAGATTCTTACTAGTCAGATCTATTCCTCTGCGGGAAATATGGGGTTTTGAGTCCCTTTCACTGAGGAAGGTGTAGGTCTTGTCTATTCCAAGGTTGGTTTTTGGAACGGTACCTGTGCTTATATCAAACTCTGGTTTGATGCATCACCCCACCTCTCCTTCCCCCTTAAGCAGGCATAAGAGTGTTTTCTAAATGTGAGACTCTGTTCTCTTGCCTAACTCAGTTCATGTGTAGCCATGTTTACAGGATCTTCCTAAGTGATATCTTATGATAAGTTTCTTTTCCTGTGTGACTTCTTTCCCTTGGAATCATCGTACCTGAATCCACTCATTTTGCTGCTACTGGTCTTATGACATTGATTTCGTGGCTGAGGGATATTCCATCGTACGTAAGTTCCACAATGTTTGGAACCATTTTTATATTTCCTGGGATATTTCAGGTGTACCCAGGTTGAGGTTCTTGTAAGCAGTGCAGCCCTCAATTTGGGGGTGGCTCTGTCTTATGGATTTTCAGTTTTCCCAAGGTATATTCCCTAGACTGGAAGTGCCCTTGGCTCTGTAGCTCTGTTGTTTACTTGTTTTAGGGAACACAATGCACTCCTCCTGTGAGGCAGTTGGCAACTTACATCCCGCCCATCAGCATAACAAGGCTCCCTGTTCTCCAGGGCCTGTCTTGCCTTTCTGGTTTTTACACATTTTGTGGATGTCCCTTTTGACCGGTGGGAAGTGATACTTCTTTGTAGTGCAGATTTGCATTGCCCGCTTGCTTGCTTGGCCAAAAAGGGCGTACGCGTTTTCTCCTGAATATATTCAGGAGAAAACGCGTACGCCCTTTTTGGCCAAGTGCATCATTGTCGAAGTTGTGCCCCTCTTCCTGTGCTTTACAGGCGATTCCAACGTACCTCTTGAAATCTCTTTCCTGCTATTCTGCCTCGCTTTCAAGTCCGCCTCGTTGCCTTCCCTCAACAGATTTTTGGACGATATTTGGCCCTGATTACTCTGCCAGTTTGTGAATTGCTGTGCCCCTGAGCTCCATTTTTCAACTCGTTTTTTCTGAGCTGAAGGCAAGTCCAAACTTTTGGTTCAGGACCTATACTGGTTCCCGGTGGGTGGCTGAGACTTTGGTTAATTCTTCTTCCTGCCGGGAAATTAGAGTGACATGTGCCCATCCAAATGCCTAACAGCTACTCTCTCATTGGTTCTCCCTCTTCCCTTTCATCCTCTGCCAAATTGGCAACCTGTGCGAACCAGGAGCTTAAAGGGGCTGTCTCTCCAAGTTGGGAGATTGATAGGAAAGCAGTTGGAAAGTCAAACCGGAGCACCAGGAGAGGGACTCTTCGTTGAGTTTTAGAAACCTTTCGTATTCACAGTGTGTCCATTCTCTAGGTTTCCCGTACATGTTATAGCTGTAGTAATATTCCCTTCAACCTGGAGAGCTGCGACACATGGAATGGGTGCCATGCGTTATTGCTTTAAAGGGTCTGCATTTGCTCACCCCATCTCACCAATCCTCTCAGTCCCAAGTGTCCAGCCTTATGCCACATCCAGCTGTCATTGTAGATAGGGTCATTCCAGGTTGCATCAGAGACCCTGAAGGAATTGTAAAGAATTTCCCTGTTTCTTTGTTCTGTTTCTGAAATTCCTTTTTAGAGTGGGTTTGAGCTGATTCTCGCTGCCCTGTTTATGCCAGTCTAGACACACTTGATTCCCTTACGGAGACATATCAATACATAGGTTTTAAGATTCTTACTAGTCAGATCTATTCCTCTGCGGGAAATATGGGGTTTTGAGTCCCTTTCACTGAGGAAGGTGTAGGTCTTGTCTATTCCATAGTTGGTTTTTGGAACGGTACCTGTGCTTATATCAAACTCTGGTTTGATGCATCACCCCACCTCTCCTTCCCCCTTAAGCAGGCATAAGAGTGTTTTCTAAATGTGAGACTCTGTTCTCTTGCCTAACTCAGTTCATGTGTAGCCATGTTTACAGGATCTTCCTAAGTGATATCTTATGATAAGTTTCTTTTCCTGTGTGACTTCTTTCCCTTAGAATCATCGTACCTGAATCCACTCATTTTGCTGCTACTGGTCTTATGACATTGATTTCGTGGCTGAGGGATATTCCATCGTACGTAAGTTCCACAATGTTTGGAACCATTTTTATATTTCCTGGGATATTTCAGGTGTACCCAGGTTGAGGTTCTTGTAAGCAGTGCAGCCCTCAATTTGGGGGTGGCTCTGTCTTATGGATTTTCAGTTTTCCCAAGGTATATTCCCTAGACTGGAAGTGCCCTTGGCTCTGTAGCTCTGTTGTTTACTTGTTTTAGGGAACACAATGCACTCCTCCAGTGAGGCAGTTGGCAACTTACATCCCGCCCATCAGCATAACAAGGCTCCCTGTTCTCCAGGGCCTGTCTTGCCTTTCTGGTTTTTACACATTTTGTGGATGTCCCTTTTGACCGGTGGGAAGTGATACTTCTTTGTAGTGCAGATTTGCATTGCCCGCTTGCTTGCTTGGCCAAAAAGGGCGTATGCGTTTTCTCCTGAATATATTCAGGAGAAAACGCGTACGCCCTTTTTGGCCAAGTGCATCATTGTCGAAGTTGTGCCCCTCTTCCTGTGCTTTACAGGCGATTCCAACGTACCTCTTGAAATCTCTTTCCTGCTATTCTGCCTCGCTTTCAAGTCCGCCTCGTTGCCTTCCCTCAACAGATTTTTGGACGATAGTTGGCCATGATTACTCTGCCAGTTTGTGAATTGCTGTGCCCCTGAGCTCCATTTTTCAACTCGTTTTTTCTGAGCTGAAGGCAAGTCCAAACTTTTGGTTCAGGACCTATACTGGTTCCCGGTGGGTGGCTGAGACTTTGGTTAATTCTTCTTCCTGCCGGGAAATTAGAGTGACATGTGCCCATCCAAATGCCTAACAGCTACTCTCTCATTGGTTCTCCCTCTTCCCTTTCATCCTCTGCCAAATTGGCAACCTGTGCGAACCAGGAGCTTAAAGGGGCTGTCTCTCCAAGTTGGGAGATTGATAGGAAAGCAGTTGGAAAGTCAAACCGGAGCACCAGGAGAGGGACTCTTCGTTGAGTTTTAGAAACCTTTCGTATTCACAGTGTGTCCATTCTCTAGGTTTCCCGTACATGTTATAGCTGTAGTAATATTCCCTTCAACCTGGAGAGCTGGGACCCTTGGAATGGGTGCCATGCGTTATTGCTTTAAAGAGTCTGCATTTGCTCACCCAATCTCACCAATCCTCTCAGTCCCAAGTGTCCAGCCTTATGCCACATCCAGCTGTCATTGTAGATAGGATCATTCCAGGTTGCATCAGAGACCCTGAAGGAATTGTAAAGAATTTCCCTGTTTCTTTGTTCTGTTTCTGAAATTCCTTTTTAGAGTGGGTTTGAGCTGATTCTCGCTGCCCTGTTTATGCCAGTCTAGACACACTTGATTCCCTTACGGAGACATATCAATACATAGGTTTTAAGATTCTTACTAGTCAGATCTATTCCTCTGCGGGAAATATGGGGTTTTGAGTCCCTTTCACTGAGGAAGGTGTAGGTCTTGTCTATTCCATAGTTGGTTTTTGGAACGGTACCTGTGCTTATATCAAACTCTGGTTTGATGCATCACCCCACCTCTCCTTCCCCCTTAAGCAGGCATAAGAGTGTTTTCTAAATGTGAGACTCTGTTCTCTTGCCTAACTCAGTTCATGTGTAGCCATGTTTACAGGATCTTCCTAAGTGATATCTTATGATAAGTTTCTTTTCCTGTGTGACTTCTTTCACTTAGAATCATCGTACCTGAATCCACTCATTTTGCTGCTACTGGTCTTATGACATTGATTTCGTGGCTGAGGGATATTCCATCGTACGTAAGTTCCACAATGTTTGGAACCATTTTTATATTTCCTGGGATATTTCAGGTGTACCCAGGTTGAGGTTCTTGTAAGCAGTGCAGCCCTCAATTTGGGGGTGGCTCTGTCTTATGGATTTTCAGTTTTCCCAAGGTATATTCCCTAGACTGGAAGTGCCCTTGGCTCTGTAGCTCTGTTGTTTACTTGTTTTAGGGAACACAATGCACTCCTCCTGTGAGGCAGTTGGCAACTTACATCCCGCCCATCAGCATAACAAGGCTCCCTGTTCTCCAGGGCCTGTCTTGCCTTTCTGGTTTTTACACATTTTGTGGATGTCCCTTTTGACCGGTGGGAAGTGATACTTCTTTGTAGTGCAGATTTGCATTGCCCGCTTGCTTGCTTGGCCAAAAAGGGCGTATGCGTTTTCTCCTGAATATATTCAGGAGAAAACGCGTACGCCCTTTTTGGCCAAGTGCATCATTGTCGAAGGTGTGCCCCTCTTCCTGTGCTTTACAGGCGATTCCAACGTACCTCTTGAAATCTCTTTCCTGCTATTCTGCCTCGCTTTCAAGTCCGCCTCGTTGCCTTCCCTCAACAGATTTTTGGACGATAGTGGGCCATGATTACTCTGCCAGTTTGTGAATTGCTGTGCCCCTGAGCTCCATTTTTCAACTCGTTTTTTGTGAGCTGAACGCAAGTCCAAACTTTTGGTTCAGGACCTATACTGGTTCCCGGTGGGTGGCTGAGACTTTGGTTAATTCTTCTTCCTGCCGGGAAATTAGAGTGACATGTGCCCATCCAAATGCCTAACAGCTACTCTCTCATTGGTTCTCCCTCTTCCCTTTCATCCTCTGCCAAATTGGCAACCTGTGCGAACCAGGAGCTTAAAGGGGCTGTCTCTCCAAGTTGGGAGATTGATAGGAAAGCAGTTGGAAAGTCAAACCGGAGCACCAGGAGAGGGACTCTTCGTTGAGTTTTAGAAACCTTTCGTATTCACAGTGTGTCCATTCTCTAGGTTTCCCGTACATGTTATAGCTGTAGTAATATTCCCTTCAACCTGGAGAGCTGCGACACATGGAATGGGTGCCATGCGTTATTGCTTTAAAGGGTCTGCATTTGCTCACCCCATCTCACCAATCCTCTCAGTCCCAAGTGTCCAGCCTTATGCCACATCCAGCTGTCATTGTAGATAGGGTCATTCCAGGTTGCATCAGAGACCCTGAAGGAATTGTAAAGAATTTCCCTGTTTCTTTGTTCTGTTTCTGAAATTCCTTTTTAGAGTGGGTTTGAGCTGATTCTCGCTGCCCTGTTTATGCCAGTCTAGACACACTTGATTCCCTTACGGAGACATATCAATACATAGGTTTTAAGATTCTTACTAGTCAGATCTATTCCTCTGCGGGAAATATGGGGTTTTGAGTCCCTTTCACTGAGGAAGGTGTAGGTCTTGTCTATTCCATAGTTGGTTTTTGGAACGGTACCTGTGCTTATATCAAACTCTGGTTTGATGCATCACCCCACCTCTCCTTCCCCCTTAAGCAGGCATAAGAGTGTTTTCTAAATGTGAGACTCTGTTCTCTTGCCTAACTCAGTTCATGTGTAGCCATGTTTACAGGATCTTCCTAAGTGATATCTTATGATAAGTTTCTTTTCCTGTGTGAATTCTTTCACTTAGAATCATCGTACCTGAATCCACTCATTTTGCTGCTACTGGTCTTATGACATTGATTTCGTGGCTGAGGGATATTCCATCGTACGTAAGTTCCACAATGTTTGGAACCATTTTTATATTTCCTGGGATATTTCAGGTGTACCCAGGTTGAGGTTCTTGTAAGCAGTGCAGCCCTCAATTTGGGGGTGGCTCTGTCTTATGGATTTTCAGTTTTCCCAAGGTATATTCCCTAGACTGGAAGTGCCCTTGGCTCTGTAGCTCTGTTGTTTACTTGTTTTAGGGAACACAATGCACTCCTCCTGTGAGGCAGTTGGCAACTTACATCCCGCCCATCAGCATAACAAGGCTCCTTGTTCTCCAGGGCCTGTCTTGCCTTTCTGGTTTTTACACATTTTGTGGATGTCCCTTTTGACCGGTGGGAAGTGATACTTCTTTGTAGTGCAGATTTGCATTGCCCGCTTGCTTGCTTGGCCAAAAAGGGCGTATGCGTTTTCTCCTGAATATATTCAGGAGAAAACGCGTACGCCATTTTTGGCCAAGTGCATCATTGTCGAAGGTGTGCCCCTCTTCCTGTGCTTTACAGGCGATTCCAACGTACCTCTTGAAATCTCTTTCCTGCTATTCTGCCTCGCTTTCAAGTCCGCCTCGTTGCCTTCCCTCAACAGATTTTTGGACGATAGTTGGCCATGATTACTCTGCCAGTTTTTGAATTGCTGTGCCCCTGAGCTCCATTTTTCAACTCGTTTTTTCTGAGCTGAAGGCAAGTCTAAACTTTTGGTTCAGGACCTATACTGGTTCCCGGTGGGTGGCTGAGACTTTGGTTAATTCTTCTTCCTGCCGGGAAATTAGAGTGACATGTGCCCATCCAAATGCCTAACAGCTACTCTCTCATTGGTTCTCCCTCTTCCCTTTCATCCTCTGCCAAATTGGCAACCTGTGCGAACCAGGAGCTTAAAGGGGCTGTCTCTCCAAGTTGGGAGATTGATAGGAAAGCAGTTGGAAAGTCAAACCGGAGCACCAGGAGAGGGACTCTTCGTTGAGTTTTAGAAACCTTTCGTATTCACAGTGTGTCCATTCTCTAGGTTTCCCGTACATGTTATAGCTGTAGTAATATTCCCTTCAACCCGGAGAGCTGGGACCCATGGAATGGGTGCCATGCGTTATTGCTTTAAAGGGTCTGCATTTGCTCACCCAATCTCACCAATCCTCTCAGTCCCAAGTGTCCAGCCTTATGCCACATCCAGCTGTCATTGTAGATACGGTCATTCCAGGTTGCATCAGAGACCCTGAAGGAATTGTAAAGAATTTCCCTGTTTCTTTGTTCTGTTTTTGAAATTCCTTTTTAGAGTGGGTTTGAGCTGATTCTCGCTGCCCTGTTTATGCCAGTCTAGACACACTTGATTCCCTTACGGAGACATATCAATACATAGGTTTTAAGATTCTTACTAGTCAGATCTATTCCTCTGCGGGAAATATGGGGTTTTGAGTCCCTTTCACTGAGGAAGGTGTAGGTCTTGTCTATTCCATAGTTGGTTTTTGGAACGGTACCTGTGCTTATATCAAACTCTGGTTTGATGCATCACCCCACCTCTCCTTCCCCCTTAAGCAGGCATAAGAGTGTTTTCTAAATGTGAGACTCTGTTCTCTTGCCTAACTCAGTTCATGTGTAGCCATGTTTACAGGATCTTCCTAAGTGATATCTTATGATAAGTTTCTTTTCCTGTGTGACTTCTTTCACTTAAAATCATCGTACCTGAATCCACTCATTTTGCTGCTACTGGTCTTATGACATTGATTTCGTGGCTGAGGGATATTCCATCGTACGTAAGTTCCACAATGTTTGGAACCATTTTTATATTTCCTGGGATATTTCAGGTGTACCCAGGTTGAGGTTCTTGTAAGCAGTGCAGCCCTCAATTTGGGGGTGGCTCTGTCTTATGGATTTTCAGTTTTCCCAAGGTATATTCCCTAGACTGGAAGTGCCCTTGGCTCTGTAGCTCTGTTGTTTACTTGTTTTAGGGAACACAATGCACTCCTCCAGTGAGGCAGTTGGCAACTTACATCCCGCCCATCAGCATAACAAGGCTCCCTGTTCTCCAGGGCCTGCCTTGCCTTTCTGGTTTTTACACATTTTGTGGATGTCCCTTTTGACCGGTGGGAAGTGATACTTCTTTGTAGTGCAGATTTGCATTGCCCGCTTGCTTGCTTGGCCAAAAAGGGCGTATGCGTTTTCTCCTGAATATATTCAGGAGAAAACGCATACGCCCTTTTTGGCCAAGTGCATCATGGTCGAAGTTGTGCCCCTCTTCCTGTGCTTTACAGGCGATTCCAACGTACCTCTTGAAATCTCTTTCCTGCTATTCTGCCTCGCTTTCAAGTCCGCCTCGTTGCCTTCCCTCAACAGATTTTTGGACGATAGTGGGCCTTGATTACTCTGCCAGTTTGTGAATTGCTGTGCCCCTGAGCTCCATTTTTCAACTCGTTTTTTGTGAGCTGAAGGCAAGTCCAAACTTTTGGTTCAGGACCTATACTGGTTCCCGGTGGGTGGCTGAGACTTTGGTTAATTCTTCTTCCTGCCGGGAAATTAGAGTGACATGTGCCCATCCAAATGCCTAACAGCTACTCTCTCATTGGTTCTCCCTCTTCCCTTTCATCCTCTGCCAAATTGGCAACCTGTGTGAACCAGGAGCTTAAAGGGGCTGTCTCTCCAAGTTGGGAGATTGATAGGAAAGCAGTTGGAAAGTCAAACCGGAGCACCAGGAGAGGGACTCTTCGTTGAGTTTTAGAAACCTTTCGTATTCACAGTGTGTCCATTCTCTAGGTTTCCCGTACATGTTATAGCTGTAGTAATATTCCCTTCAACCTGGAGAGCTGGGACCCATGGAATGGGTGCCATGCGTTATTGCTTTAAAGGGTCTGCATTTGCTCACCCAATCTCACCAATCCTCTCAGTCCCAAGTGTCCAGCCTTATGCCACATCCAGCTGTCATTGTAGATAGGGTCATTCCAGGTTGCATCAGAGACCCTGAAGGAATTGTAAAGAATTTCCCTGTTTCTTTGTTCTGTATTAGAAATTCCTTTTTAGAGTGGGTTTGAGCTGATTCTCGCTGCCCTGTTTATGCCAGTCTAGACACACTTGATTCCCTTATGGAGACATATCAATACATAGGTTTTAAGATTCTTACTAGTCAGATCTATTCCTCTGCGGGAAATATGGGGTTTTGAGTCCCTTTCACTGAGGAAGGTGTAGGTCTTGTCTATTCCATAGTTGGTTTTTGGAACGGTACCTGTGCTTATATCAAACTCTGGTTTGATGCATCACCCCACCTCTCCTTCCCCCTTAAGCAGGCATAAGAGTGTTTTCTAAATGTGAGACTCTGTTCTCTTGCCTAACTCAGTTCATGTGTAGCCATGTTTACAGGATCTTCCTAAGTGATATCTTATGATAAGTTTCTTTTCCTGTGTGACTTCTTTCACTTAGAATCATCGTACCTGAATCCACTCATTTTGCTGCTACTGGTCTTATGACATGGATTTCGTGGCTGAGGGATATTCCATCGTACGTAAGTTCCACAATGTTTGGAACCATTTTTATATTTCCTGGGATATTTCAGGTGTACCCAGGTTGAGGTTCTTGTAAGCAGTGCAGCCCTCAATTTGGGGGTGGCTCTGTCTTATGGATTTTCAGTTTTCCCAAGGTATATTCCCTAGACTGGAAGTGCCCTTGGCTCTGTAGCTCTGTTGTTTACTTGTTTTAGGGAACACAATGCACTCCTCCAGTGAGGCAGTTGGCAACTTACATCCCGCCCATCAGCATAACAAGGCTCCCTGTTCTCCAGGGCCTGCCTTGCCTTTCTGGTTTTTACACATTTTGTGGATGTCCCTTTTGACCGGTGGGAAGTGATACTTCTTTGTAGTGCAGATTTGCATTGCCCGCTTGCTTGCTTGGCCAAAAAGGGCGTATGCGTTTTCTCCTGAATATATTCAGGAGAAAACGCATACGCCCTTTTTGGCCAAGTGCATCATGGTCGAAGTTGTGCCCCTCTTCCTGTGCTTTACAGGCGATTCCAACGTACCTCTTGAAATCTCTTTCCTGCTATTCTGCCTCGCTTTCAAGTCCGCCTCGTTGCCTTCCCTCAACAGATTTTTGGACGATAGTGGGCCTTGATTACTCTGCCAGTTTGTGAATTGCTGTGCCCCTGAACTCCATTTTTCAACTCGTTTTTTGTGAGCTGAACGCAAGGCCAAACTTTTGGTTCAGGACCTATACTGGTTCCCGGTGGGTGGCTGAGACTTTGGTTAATTCTTCTTCCTGCCGGGAAATTAGAGTGACATGTGCCCATCCAAATGCCTAACAGCTACTCTCTCATTGGTTCTCCCTCTTCCCTTTCATCCTCTGCCAAATTGGCAACCTGTGTGAACCAGGAGCTTAAAGGGGCTGTCTCTCCAAGTTGGGAGATTGATAGGAAAGCAGTTGGAAAGTCAAACCGGAGCACCAGGAGAGGGACTCTTCGTTGAGTTTTAGAAACCTTTCGTATTCACAGTGTGTCCATTCTCTAGGTTTCCCGTACATGTTATAGCTGTAGTAATATTCCCTTCAACCTGGAGAGCTGGGACCCATGGAATGGGTGCCATGCGTTATTGCTTTAAAGGGTCTGCATTTGCTCACCCAATCTCACCAATCCTCTCAGTCCCAAGTGTCCAGCCTTATGCCACATCCAGCTGTCATTGTAGATAGGGTCATTCCAGGTTGCATCAGAGACCCTGAAGGAATTGTAAAGAATTTCCCTGTTTCTTTGTTCTGTTTTAGAAATTCCTTTTTAGAGTGGGTTTGAGCTGATTCTCGCTGCCCTGTTTATGCCAGTCTAGACACACTTGATTCCCTTACGGAGACATATCAATACATAGGTTTTAAGATTCTTACTAGTCAGATCTATTCCTCTGCGGGAAATATGGGGTTTTGAGTCCCTTTCACTGAGGAAGGTGTAGGTCTTGTCTATTCCATAGTTGGTTTTTGGAACGGTACCTGTGCTTATATCAAACTCTGGTTTGATGCATCACCCCACCTCTCCTTCCCCCTTAAGCAGGCATAAGAGTGTTTTCTAAATGTGAGACTCTGTTCTCTTGCCTAACTCAGTTCATGTGTAGCCATGTTTACAGGATCTTCCTAAGTGATATCTTATGATAAGTTTCTTTTCCTGTGTGACTTCTTTCACTTAGAATCATCGTACCTGAATCCACTCATTTTGCTGCTACTGGTCTTATGACATTGATTTCGTGGCTGAGGGATATTCCATCGTACGTAAGTTCCACAATGTTTGGAACCATTTTTATATTTCCTGGGATATTTCAGGTGTACCCAGGTTGAGGTTCTTGTAAGCAGTGCAGCCCTCAATTTGGGGGTGGCTCTGTCTTATGGATTTTCAGTTTTCCCAAGGTATATTCCCTAGACTGGAAGTGCCCTTGGCTCTGTAGCTCTGTTGTTTACTTGTTTTAGGGAACACAATGCACTCCTCCAGTGAGGCAGTTGGCAACTTACATCCCGCCCATCAGCATAACAAGGCTCCCTGGTCTCCAGGGCCTGTCTTGCCTTTCTGGTTTTTACACATTTTGTGGATGTCCCTTTTGACCGGTGGGAAGTGATACTTCTTTGTAGTGCAGATTTGCATTGCCCGCTTGCTTGCTTGGCCAAAAAGGGCGTATGCGTTTTCTCCTGAATATATTCAGGAGAAAACGCATACGCCCTTTTTGGCCAAGTGCATCATGGTCGAAGTTGTGCCCCTCTTCCTGTGCTTTACAGGCGATTCCAACGTACCTCTTGAAATCTCTTTCCTGCTATTCTGCCTCGCTTTCAAGTCCGCCTCGTTGCCTTCCCTCAACAGATTTTTGGACGATAGTTGGCCATGATTACTCTGCCAGTTTGTGAATTGCTGTGCCCCTGAGCTCCATTTTTCAACTCGTTTTTTGTGAGCTGAAGGGAAGTCCAAACTTTTGGTTCAGGACCTATACTGGTTCCCGGTGGGTGGCTGAGACTTTGGTTAATTCTTCTTCCTGCCGGGAAATTAGAGTGACATGTGCCCATCCAAATGCCTAACAGCTACTCTCTCATTGGTTCTCCCTCTTCCCTTTCATCCTCTGCCAAATTGGCAACCTGTGCGAACCAGGAGCTTAAAGGGGCTGTCTCTCCAAGTTGGGAGATTGATAGGAAAGCAGTTGGAAAGTCAAACCGGAGCACCAGGAGAGGGACTCTTCGTTGAGTTTTAGAAACCTTTCGTATTCACAGTGTGTCCATTCTCTAGGTTTCCCATACATGTTATAGCTGTAGTAATATTCCCTTCAACCCGGAGATCTGGGACCCATGGAATGGGTGCCATGCGTTATTGCTTTAAAGGGTCTGCATTTGCTCACCCAATCTCACCAATCCTCTCAGTCCCAAGTGTCCAGCCTTATGCCACATCCAGCTGTCATTGTAGATAGGGTCATTCCAGGTTGCATCAGAGACCCTGACGGAATTGTAAAGAATTTCCCTGTTTCTTTGTTCTGTTTTTGAAATTCCTTTTTAGAGTGGGTTTGAGCTGATTCTCGCTGCCCTGTTTATGCCTGTCTAGACACACTTGATTCCCTTACGGAGACATATCAATACATAGGTTTTAAGATTCTTACTAGTCAGATCTATTCCTCTGCGGGAAATATGGGGTTTTGAGTCCCTTTCACTGAGGAAGGTGTAGGTCTTGTCTATTCCATAGTTGGTTTTTGGAACGGTACCTGTGCTTATATCAAACTCTGGTTTGATGCATCACCCCACCTCTCCTTCCCCCTTAAGCAGGCATAAGAGTGTTTTCTAAATGTGAGACTCTGTTCTCTTGCCTAACTCAGTTCATGTGTAGCCATGTTTACAGGATCTTCCTAAGTGATATCTTATGATAAGTTTCTTTTCCTGTGTGACTTCTTTCACTTAGAATCATCGTACCTGAATCCACTCATTTTGCTGCTACTGGTCTTATGACATTGATTTCGTGGCTGAGGGATATTCCATCGTACGTAAGTTCCACAATGTTTGGAACCATTTTTATATTTCCTGGGATATTTCAGGTGTACCCAGGTTGAGGTTCTTGTAAGCAGTGCAGCCCTCAATTTGGGGGTGGCTCTGTCTTATGGATTTTCAGTTTTCCCAAGGTATATTCCCTAGACTGGAAGTGCCCTTGGCTCTGTAGCTCTGTTGTTTACTTGTTTTAGGGAACACAATGCACTCCTCCAGTGAGGCAGTTGGCAACTTACATCCCGCCCATCAGCATAACAAGGCTCCCTGTTCTCCAGGGCCTGCCTTGCCTTTCTGGTTTTTACACATTTTGTGGATGTCCCTTTTGACCGGTGGGAAGTGATACTTCTTTGTAGTGCAGATTTGCATTGCCCGCTTGCTTGCTTGGCCAAAAAGGGCGTATGCGTTTTCTCCTGAATATATTCAGGAGAAAACGCATACGCCCTTTTTGGCCAAGTGCATCATGGTCGAAATTGTGCCCCTCTTCCTGTGCTTTACAGGTGATTCCAACGTACCTCTTGAAATCTCTTTCCTGCTATTCTGCCTCGCTTTCAAGTCCGCCTCGTTGCCTTCCCTCAACAGATTTTTGGACGATAGTTGGCCATGATTACTCTGCCAGTTTGTGAATTGCTGTGCCCCTGAGCTCCATTTTTCAACTCGTTTTTTTCTGAGCTGAAGGCAAGTCTAAACTTTTGGTTCAGGACCTATACTGGTTCCCGGTGGGTGGCTGAGACTTTGGTTAATTCTTCTTCCTGCCGGGAAATTAGAGTGACATGTGCCCATCCAAATGCCTAACAGCTACTCTCTCATTTGTTCTCCCTCTTCCCTTTCATCCTCTGCCAAATTGGCAACCTGTGCGAACCAGGAGCTTAAAGGGGCTGTCTCTCCAAGTTGGGAGATTGATAGGAAAGCAGTTGGAAAGTCAAACCGGAGCACCAGGAGAGGGACTCTTCGTTGAGTTTTAGAAACCTTTCGTATTCACAGTGTGTCCATTCTCTAGGTTTCCCGTACATGTTATAGCTGTAGTAATATTCCCTTCAACCCGGAGAGCTGGGACCCATGGAATGGGTGCCATGCGTTATTGCTTTAAAGGGTGTGCATTTGCTCACCCAATCACACCAATCCTCTCAGTCCCAAGTGTCCAGCCTTATGCCACATCCAGCTGTCATTGTAGATACGGTCATTCCAGGTTGCATCAGAGACCCTGAAGGAATTGTAAAGAATTTCCCTGTTTCTTTGTTCTGTTTTTGAAATTCCTTTTTAGAGTGGGTTTGAGCTGATTCTCGCTGCCCTGTTTATGCCAGTCTAGACACACTTGATTCCCTTACGGAGACATATCAATACATAGGTTTTAAGATTCTTACTAGTCAGATCTATTCCTCTGCGGGAAATATGGGGTTTTGAGTCCCTTTCACTGAGGAAGGTGTAGGTCTTGTCTATTCCATAGTTGGTTTTTGGAACGGTACCTGTGCTTATATCAAACTCTGGTTTGATGCATCACCCCACCTCTCCTTCCCCCTTAAGCAGGCATAAGAGTGTTTTCTAAATGTGAGACTCTGTTCTCTTGCCTAACTCAGTTCATGTGTAGCCATGTTTACAGGATCTTCCTAAGTGATATCTTATGATAAGTTTCTTTTCCTGTGTGACTTCTTTCACTTAGAATCATCGTACCTGAATCCACTCATTTTGCTGCTACTGGTCTTATGACATTGATTTCGTGGCTGAGGGATATTCCATCGTACGTAAGTTCCACAATGTTTGGAACCATTTTTATATTTCCTGGGATATTTCAGGTGTACCCAGGTTGAGGTTCTTGTAAGCAGTGCAGCCCTCAATTTGGGGGTGGCTCTGTCTTATGGATTTTCAGTTTTCCCAAGGTATATTCCCTAGACTGGAAGTGCCCTTGGCTCTGTAGCTCTGTTGTTTACTTGTTTTAGGGAACACAATGCACTCCTCCAGTGAGGCAGTTGGCAACTTACATCCCGCCCATCAGCATAACAAGGCTCCCTGTTCTCCAGGGCCTGCCTTGCCTTTCTGGTTTTTACACATTTTGTGGATGTCCCTTTTGACCGGTGGGAAGTGATACTTCTTTGTAGTGCAGATTTGCATTGCCCGCTTGCTTGCTTGGCCAAAAAGGGCGTATGCGTTTTCTCCTGAATATATTCAGTAGAAAACGCATACGCCCTTTTTGGCCAAGTGCATCATGGTCGAAATTGTGCCCCTCTTCCTGTGCTTTACAGGTGATTCCAACGTACCTCTTGAAATCTCTTTCCTGCTATTCTGCCTCGCTTTCAAGTCCGCCTCGTTGCCTTCCCTCAACAGATTTTTGGACGATAGTTGGCCATGATTACTCTGCCAGTTTGTGAATTGCTGTGCCCCTGAGCTCCATTTTTCAACTCGTTTTTTCTGAGCTGAAGGCAAGTCTAAACTTTTGGTTCAGGACCTATACTGGTTCCCGGTGGGTGGCTGAGACTTTGGTTAATTCTTCTTCCTGCCGGGAAATTAGAGTGACATGTGCCCATCCAAATGCCTAACAGCTACTCTCTCATTGGTTCTCCCTCTTCCCTTTCATCCTCTGCCTAATTGGCAACCTGTGCGAACCAGGAGCTTAAAGGGGCTGTCTCTCCAAGTTGGGAGATTGATAGGAAAGCAGTTGGAAAGTCAAACCGGAGCACCAGGAGAGGGACTCTTCGTTGAGTTTTAGAAACCTTTCGTATTCACAGTGTGTCCATTCTCTAGGTTTCCCGTACATGTTATAGCTGTAGTAATATTCCCTTCAACCTGGAGAGCTGGGACCCATGGAATGGGTGCCATGCGTTATTGCTTTAAAGGGTCTGCATTTGCTCACCCAATCTCACCAATCCTCTCAGTCCCAAGTGTCCAGCCTTATGCCACATCCAGCTGTCATTGTAGATAGGGTCATTCCAGGTTGCATCAGAGACCCTGAAGGAATTGTAAAGAATTTCCCTGTTTCTTTGTTCTGTTTCTGAAATTCCTTTTTAGAGTGGGTTTGAGCTGATTCTCGCTGCCCTGTTTATGCCAGTCTAGACACACTTGATTCCCTTACGGAGACATATCAATACATAGGTTTTAAGATTCTTACTAGTCAGATCTATTCCTCTGCGGGAAATATGGGGTTTTGAGTCCCTTTCACTGAGGAAGGTGTAGGTCTTGTCTATTCCATAGTTGGTTTTTGGAACGGTACCTGTGCTTATATCAAACTCTGGTTTGATGCATCACCCCACATCTCCTTCCCCCTTAAGCAGGCATAAGAGTGTTTTCTAAATGTGAGACTCTGTTCTCTTGCCTAACTCAGTTCATGTGTAGCCATGTTTACAGGATCTTCCTAAGTGATATCTTATGATAAGTTTCTTTTCCTGTGTGACTTCTTTCACTTAGAATCATCGTACCTGAATCCACTCATTTTGCTGCTACTGGTCTTATGACATTGATTTCGTGGCTGAGGGATATTCCATCGTACGTAAGTTCCACAATGTTTGGAACCATTTTTATATTTCCTGGGATATTTCAAGTGTACCCAGGTTGAGGTTCTTGTAAGCAGTGCAGCCCTCAATTTGGGGGTGGCTCTGTCTTATGGATTTTCAGTTTTCCCAAGGTATATTCCCTAGACTGGAAGTGCCCTTTGTTCTGTAGCTCTGTTGTTTACTTGTTTTAGGGAACACAATGCACTCCTCCAGTGAGGCAGTTGGCAACTTACATCCCGCCCATCAGCATAACAAGGCTCCCTGTTCTCCAGGGCCTGCCTTGCCTTTCTGGTTTTTACACATTTTGTGGATGTCCCTTTTGACCGGTGGGAAGTGATACTTCTTTGTAGTGCAGATTTGCATTGCCCGCTTGCTTGCTTGGCCAAAAAGGGCATATGCGTTTTCTCCTGAATATATTCAGGAGAAAACGCATACGCCCTTTTTGGCCAAGTGCATCATGGTCGAAGTTGTGCCCCTCTTCCTGTGCTTTACAGGCGATTCCAACGTACCTCTTGAAATCTCTTTCCTGCTATTCTGCCTCGCTTTCAAGTCCGCCTCGTTGCCTTCCCTCAACAGATTTTTGGACGATAGTGGGCCTTGATTACTCTGCCAGTTTGTGAATTGCTGTGCCCCTGAGCTCCATTTTTCAACTCGTTTTTTGTGAGCTGAAGGCAAGTCCAAACTTTTGGTTCAGGACCTCTACTGGTTCCCGGTGGGTGGCTGAGACTTTGGTTAATTCTTCTTCCTGCCGGGAAATTAGAGTGACATGTGCCCATCCAAATGCCTAACAGCTACTCTCTCATTGGTTCTCCCTCTTCCCTTTCATCCTCTGCCAAATTGGCAACCTGTGCGAACCAGGAGCTTAAAGGGGCTGTCTCTCCAAGTTGGGAGATTGATAGGAAAGCAGTTGGAAAGTCAAACCGGAGCACCAGGAGAGGGACTCTTCGTTGAGTTTTAGAAACCTTTCGTATTCACAGTGTGTCCATTCTCTAGGTTTCCCGTACATGTTATAGCTGTAGTAATATTCCCTTCAACCTGGAGAGCTGGGACCCATGGAATGGGTGCCATGCGTTATTGCTTTAAAGGGTCTGCATTTGCTCACCCAATCTCACCAATCCTCTCAGTCCCAAGTGTCCAGCCTTATGCCACATCCAGCTGTCATTGTAGATAGGGTCATTCCAGGTTGCATCAGAGACCCTGAAGGAATTGTAAAGAATTTCCCTGTTTCTTTGTTCTGTTTCTGAAATTCCTTTTTAGAGTGGGTTTGAGCTGATTCTCGCTGCCCTGTTTATGCCAGTCTAGACACACTTGATTCCCTTACGGAGACATATCAATACATAGGTTTTAAGATTCTTACTAGTCAGATCTATTCCTCTGCGGGAAATATGGGGTTTTGAGTCCCTTTCACTGAGGAAGGTGTAGGTCTTGTCTATTCCATAGTTGGTTTTTGGAACGGTACCTGTGCTTATATCAAACTCTGGTTTGATGCATCACCCCACCTCTCCTTCCCCCTTAAGCAGGCATAAGAGTGTTTTCTAAATGTGAGACTCTGTTCTCTTGCCTAACTCAGTTCATGTGTAGCCATGTTTACAGGATCTTCCTAAGTGATATCTTATGATAAGTTTCTTTTCCTGTGTGATTTCTTTCACTTAGAATCATCGTACCTGAATCCACTCATTTTGCTGCTACTGGTCTTATGACATTGATTTCGTGGCTGAGGGATATTCCATCGTACGTAAGTTCCACAATGTTTGGAACCATTTTTATATTTCCTGGGATATTTCAGGTGTACCCAGGTTGAGGTTCTTGTAAGCAGTGCAGCCCTCAATTTGGGGGTGGCTCTGTCTTATGGATTTTCAGTTTTCCCAAGGTATATTCCCTAGACTGGAAGTGCCCTTGGCTCTGTAGCTCTGTTGTTTACTTGTTTTAGGGAACACAATGCACTCCTCCAGTGAGGCAGTTGGCAACTTACATCCCGCCCATCAGCATAACAAGGCTCCCTGTTCTCCAGGGCCTGTCTTGCCTTTCTGGTTTTTACACATTTTGTGGATGTCCCTTTTGACCGGTGGGAAGTGATACTTCTTTGTAGTGCAGATTTGCATTGCCCGCTTGCTTGCTTGGCCAAAAAGGGCGTATGCGTTTTCTCCTGAATATATTCAGGAGAAAACGCATACGCCCTTTTTGGCCAAGTGCATCATTGTCGAAGTTGTGCCCCTCTTCCTGTGCTTTACAGGCGATTCCAACGTACCTCTTGAAATCTCTTTCCTGCTATTCTGCCTCGCTTTCAAGTCCGCCTCGTTGCCTTCCCTCAACAGATTTTTGGACGATAGTGGGCCATGATTACTCTGCCAGTTTGTGAATTGCTGTGCCCCTGAGCTCCATTTTTCAACTCGTTTTTTCTGAGCTGAAGGCAAGTCCAAACTTTTGGTTCAGGACCTATACTGGTTCCCGGTGGGTGGCTGAGACTTTGGTTAATTCTTCTTCCTGCCGGGAAATTAGAGTGACATGTGCCCATCCAAATGCCTAACAGTTACTCTCTCATTGGTTCTCCCTCTTCCCTTTCATCCTCTGCCAAATTGGCAACCTGTGCGAACCAGGAGCTTAAAGGGGCTGTCTCTCCAAGTTGGGAGATTGATAGGAAAGCAGTTGGAAAGTCAAACCGGAGCACCAGGAGAGGGACTCTTCGTTGAGTTTTAGAAACCTTTTGTATTCACAGTGTGTCCATTCTCTAGGTTTCCCGTACATGTTATAGCTGTAGTAATATTCCCTTCAACCTGGAGAGCTGGGACCCTTGGAATGGGTGCCATGCATTATTCCTTTAAAGTGTCTGCATTTGCTCACCCAATCTCACCAATCCTCTCAGTCCCAAGTGTCCAGCCTTATGCCACATCCAGCTGTCATTGTAGATAGGATCATTCCAGGTTGCATCAGAGACCCTGAAGGAATTGTAAAGAATTTCCCTGTTTCTTTGTTCTGTTTTTGAAATTCCTTTTTAGAGTGGGTTTGAGCTGATTCTCGCTGCCCTGTTTATGCCAGTCTAGACACACTTGATTCCCTTACGGAGACATATCAATACATAGGTTTTAAGATTCTTACTAGTCAGATCTATTCCTCTGCGGGAAATATGGGGTTTTGAGTCCCTTTCACTGAGGAAGGTGTAGGTCTTGTGTATTCCATAGTTGGTTTTTGGAACGGTACCTGTGCTTATATCAAACTCTGGTTTGATGCATCACCCCACCTCTCCTTCCCCCTTAAGCAGGCATAAGAGTGTTTTCTAAATGTGAGACTCTGTTCTCTTGCCTAACTCAGTTCATGTGTAGCCATGTTTACAGGATCTTCCTAAGTGATATCTTATGATAAGTTTCTTTTCCTGTGTGACTTCTTTCACTTAGAATCATCGTACCTGAATCCACTCATTTTGCTGCTACTAGTCTTATGACATTGATTTCGTGGCTGAGGGATATTCCATCGTACGTAAGTTCCACAATGTTTGGAACCATTTTTATATTTCCTGGGATATTTCAGGTGTACCCAGGTTGAGGTTCTTGTAAGCAGTGCAGCCCTCAATTTGGGGGTGGCTCTGTCTTATGGATTTTCAGTTTTCCCAAGGTATATTCCCTAGACTGGAAGTGCCCTTGGCTCTGTAGCTCTGTTGTTTACTTGTTTTAGGGAACACAATGCACTCCTCCAGTGAGGCAGTTGGCAACTTACATCCCGCCCATCAGCATAACAAGGCTCCCTGTTCTCCAGGGCCTGCCTTGCCTTTCTGGTTTTTACACATTTTGTGGATGTCCCTTTTGACCGGTGGGAAGTGATACTTCTTTGTAGTGCAGATTTGCATTGCCCGCTTGCTTGCTTGGCCAAAAAGGGCGTATGCGTTTTCTCCTGAATATATTCAGGAGAAAACGCATACGCCCTTTTTGGCCAAGTGCATCATTGTCGAAGTTGTGCCCCTCTTCTTGTGCTTTACAGGCGATTCCAACGTACCTCTTGAAATCTCTTTCCTGCTATTCTGCCTCGCTTTCAAGTCCGCCTCGTTGCCTTCCCTCAACAGATTTTTGGACGATAGTGGGCCTTGATTACTCTGCCAGTTTGTGAATTGCTGTGCCCCTGAGCTCCATTTTTCAACTCGTTTTTTGTGAGCTGAACGCAAGTCCAAACTTTTGGTTCAGGACCTATACTGGTTCCCGGTGGGTGGCTGAGACTTTGGTTAATTCTTCTTCCTGCCGGGAAATTAGAGTGACATGTGCCCATCCAAATGCCTAACAGCTACTCTCTCATTGGTTCTCCCTCTTCCCTTTCATCCTCTGCCAAATTGGCAACCTGTGCGAACCAGGAGCTTAAAGGGGCTGTCTCTCCAAGTTGGGAGATTGATAGGAAAGCAGTTGGAAAGTCAAACCGGAGCACCAGGAGAGGGACTCTTCGTTGAGTTTTAGAAACCTTTCGTATTCACAGTGTGTCCATTCTCTAGGTTTCCCGTACATGTTATAGCTGTAGTAATATTCCCTTCAACCTGGAGAGCTGGGACCCATGGAATGGGTGCCATGCGTTATTGCTTTAAAGGGTCTGCATTTGCTCACCCAATCTCACCAATCCTCTCAGTCCCAAGTGTCCAGCCTTATGCCACATCCAGCTGTCATTGTAGATAGGGTCATTCCAGGTTGCATCAGAGACCCTGAAGGAATTGTAAAGAATTTCCCTGTTTCTTTGTTCTGTTTCTGAAATTCCTTTTTAGAGTGGGTTTGAGCTGATTCTCGCTGCCCTATTTATGCCAGTCTAGACACACTTGATTCCCTTACGGAGACATATCAATACATAGGTTTTAAGATTCTTACTAGTCAGATCTATTCCTCTGCGGGAAATATGGGGTTTTGAGTCCCTTTCACTGAGGAAGGTGTAGGTCTTGTCTATTCCATAGTTGGTTTTTGGAATGGTACCTGTGCTTATATCAAACTCTGGTTTGATGCATCACCCCACCTCTCCTTCCCCCTTAAGCAGGCATAAGAGTGTTTTCTAAATGTGAGACTCTGTTCTCTTGCCTAACTCAGTTCATGTGTAGCCATGTTTACAGGATCTTCCTAAGTGATATCTTATGATAAGTTTCTTTTCCTGTGTGATTTCTTTCACTTAGAATCATCGTACCTGAATCCACTCATTTTGCTGCTACTGGTCTTATGACATTGATTTCGTGGCTGAGGGATATTCCATCGTACGTAAGTTCCACAATGTTTGGAACCATTTTTATATTTCCTGGGATATTTCAGGTGTACCCAGGTTGAGGTTCTTGTAAGCAGTGCAGCCCTCAATTTGGGGGTGGCTCTGTCTTATGGATTTTCAGTTTTCCCAAGGTATATTCCCTAGACTGGAAGTGCCCTTGGCTCTGTAGCTCTGTTGTTTACTTGTTTTAGGGAACACAATGCACTCCTCCAGTGAGGCAGTTGGCAACTTACATCCCGCCCATCAGCATAACAAGGCTCCCTGTTCTCCAGGGCCTGTCTTGCCTTTCTGGTTTTTACACATTTTGTGGATGTCCCTTTTGACCGGTGGGAAGTGATACTTCTTTGTAGTGCAGATTTGCATTGCCCGCTTGCTTGCTTGGCCAAAAAGGGCGTATGCGTTTTCTCCTGAATATATTCAGGAGAAAACGCATACGCCCTTTTTGGCCAAGTGCATCATTGTCGAAGTTGTGCCCCTCTTCCTGTGCTTTACAGGCGATTCCAACGTACCTCTTGAAATCTCTTTCCTGCTATTCTGCCTCGCTTTCAAGTCCGCCTCGTTGCCTTCCCTCAACAGATTTTTGGACGATAGTGGGCCATGATTACTCTGCCAGTTTGTGAATTGCTGTGCCCCTGAGCTCCATTTTTCAACTCGTTTTTTCTGAGCTGAAGGCAAGTCCAAACTTTTGGTTCAGGACCTATACTGGTTCCCGGTGGGTGGCTGAGACTTTGGTTAATTCTTCTTCCTGCCGGGAAATTAGAGTGACATGTGCCCATCCAAATGCCTAACAGTTACTCTCTCATTGGTTCTCCCTCTTCCCTTTCATCCTCTGCCAAATTGGCAACCTGTGCGAACCAGGAGCTTAAAGGGGCTGTCTCTCCAAGTTGGGAGATTGATAGGAAAGCAGTTGGAAAGTCAAACCGGAGCACCAGGAGAGGGACTCTTCGTTGAGTTTTAGAAACCTTTTGTATTCACAGTGTGTCCATTCTCTAGGTTTCCCGTACATGTTATAGCTGTAGTAATATTCCCTTCAACCTGGAGAGCTGGGACCCTTGGAATGGGTGCCATGCATTATTCCTTTAAAGTGTCTGCATTTGCTCACCCAATCTCACCAATCCTCTCAGTCCCAAGTGTCCAGCCTTATGCCACATCCAGCTGTCATTGTAGATAGGATCATTCCAGGTTGCATCAGAGACCCTGAAGGAATTGTAAAGAATTTCCCTGTTTCTTTGTTCTGTTTTTGAAATTCCTTTTTAGAGTGGGTTTGAGCTGATTCTCGCTGCCCTGTTTATGCCAGTCTAGACACACTTGATTCCCTTACGGAGACATATCAATACATAGGTTTTAAGATTCTTACTAGTCAGATCTATTCCTCTGCGGGAAATATGGGGTTTTGAGTCCCTTTCACTGAGGAAGGTGTAGGTCTTGTCTATTCCATAGTTGGTTTTTGGAACGGTACCTGTGCTTATATCAAACTCTGGTTTGATGCATCACCCCACCTCTCCTTCCCCCTTAAGCAGGCATAAGAGTGTTTTCTAAATGTGAGACTCTGTTCTCTTGCCTAACTCAGTTCATGTGTAGCCATGTTTACAGGATCTTCCTAAGTGATATCTTATGATAAGTTTCTTTTCCTGTGTGACTTCTTTCACTTAGAATCATCGTACCTGAATCCACTCATTTTGCTGCTACTAGTCTTATGACATTGATTTCGTGGCTGAGGGATATTCCATCGTACGTAAGTTCCACAATGTTTGGAACCATTTTTATATTTCCTGGGATATTTCAGGTGTACCCAGGTTGAGGTTCTTGTAAGCAGTGCAGCCCTCAATTTGGGGGTGGCTCTGTCTTATGGATTTTCAGTTTTCCCAAGGTATATTCCCTAGACTGGAAGTGCCCTTGGCTCTGTAGCTCTGTTGTTTACTTGTTTTAGGGAACACAATGCACTCCTCCAGTGAGGCAGTTGGCAACTTACATCCCGCCCATCAGCATAACAAGGCTCCCTGTTCTCCAGGGCCTGCCTTGCCTTTCTGGTTTTTACACATTTTGTGGATGTCCCTTTTGACCGGTGGGAAGTGATACTTCTTTGTAGTGCAGATTTGCATTGCCCGCTTGCTTGCTTGGCCAAAAAGGGCGTATGCGTTTTCTCCTGAATATATTCAGGAGAAAACGCATACGCCCTTTTTGGCCAAGTGCATCATTGTCGAAGTTGTGCCCCTCTTCTTGTGCTTTACAGGCGATTCCAACGTACCTCTTGAAATCTCTTTCCTGCTATTCTGCCTCGCTTTCAAGTCCGCCTCGTTGCCTTCCCTCAACAGATTTTTGGACGATAGTGGGCCTTGATTACTCTGCCAGTTTGTGAATTGCTGTGCCCCTGAGCTCCATTTTTCAACTCGTTTTTTGTGAGCTGAACGCAAGTCCAAACTTTTGGTTCAGGACCTATACTGGTTCCCGGTGGGTGGCTGAGACTTTGGTTAATTCTTCTTCCTGCCGGGAAATTAGAGTGACATGTGCCCATCCAAATGCCTAACAGCTACTCTCTCATTGGTTCTCCCTCTTCCCTTTCATCCTCTGCCAAATTGGCAACCTGTGCGAACCAGGAGCTTAAAGGGGCTGTCTCTCCAAGTTGGGAGATTGATAGGAAAGCAGTTGGAAAGTCAAACCGGAGCACCAGGAGAGGGACTCTTCGTTGAGTTTTAGAAACCTTTCGTATTCACAGTGTGTCCATTCTCTAGGTTTCCCGTACATGTTATAGCTGTAGTAATATTCCCTTCAACCTGGAGAGCTGGGACCCATGGAATGGGTGCCATGCGTTATTGCTTTAAAGGGTCTGCATTTGCTCACCCAATCTCACCAATCCTCTCAGTCCCAAGTGTCCAGCCTTATGCCACATCCAGCTGTCATTGTAGATAGGGTCATTCCAGGTTGCATCAGAGACCCTGAAGGAATTGTAAAGAATTTCCCTGTTTCTTTGTTCTGTTTCTGAAATTCCTTTTTAGAGTGGGTTTGAGCTGATTCTCGCTGCCCTATTTATGCCAGTCTAGACACACTTGATTCCCTTACGGAGACATATCAATACATAGGTTTTAAGATTCTTACTAGTCAGATCTATTCCTCTGCGGGAAATATGGGGTTTTGAGTCCCTTTCACTGAGGAAGGTGTAGGTCTTGTCTATTCCATAGTTGGTTTTTGGAACGGTACCTGTGCTTATATCAAACTCTGGTTTGATGCATCACCCCACCTCTCCTTCCCCCTTAAGCAGGCATAAGAGTGTTTTCTAAATGTGAGACTCTGTTCTCTTGCCTAACTCAGTTCATGTGTAGCCATGTTTACAGGATCTTCCTAAGTGATATCTTATGATAAGTTTCTTTTCCTGTGTGACTTCTTTCACTTAGAATCATCGTACCTGAATCCACTCATTTTGCTGCTACTGGTCTTATGACATTGATTTCGTGGCTGAGGGATATTCCATCGTACGTAAGTTCCACAATGTTTGGAACCATTTTTATATTTCCTGGGATATTTCAGGTGTACCCAGGTTGAGGTTCTTGTAAGCAGTGCAGCCCTCAATTTGGGGGTGGCTCTGTCTTATGGATTTTCAGTTTTCCCAAGGTATATTCCCTAGACTGGAAGTGCCCTTGTCTCTGTAGCTCTGTTGTTTACTTGTTTTAGGGAACACAATGCACTCCTCCAGTGAGGCAGTTGGCAACTTACATCCCGCCCATCAGCATAACAAGGCTCCCTGTTCTCCAGGGCCTGCCTTGCCTTTCTGGTTTTTACACATTTTGTGGATGTCCCTTTTGACCGGTGGGAAGTGATACTTCTTTGTAGTGCAGATTTGCATTGCCCGCTTGCTTGCTTGGCCAAAAAGGGCGTATGCGTTTTCTCCTGAATATATTCAGGAGAAAACGCATACGCCCTTTTTGGCCAAGTGCATCATGGTCGAAGTTGTGCCCCTCTTCCTGTGCTTTACAGGCGATTCCAACGTACCTCTTGAAATCTCTTTCCTGCTATTCTGCCTTGCTTTCAAGTCCGCCTCGTTGCCTTCCCTCAACAGATTTTTGGACGATAGTGGGCCTTGATTACTCTGCCAGTTTGTGAATTGCTGTGCCCCTGAGCTCCATTTTTCAACTCGTTTTTTCTGAGCTGAAGGCAAGTCCAAACTTTTGGTTCAGGACCTATACTGGTTCCCGGTGGGTGGCTGAGACTTTGGTTAATTCTTCTTCCTGCCGGGAAATTAGAGTGACATGTGCCCATCCAAATGCCTAACAGCTACTCTCTCATTGGTTCTCCCTCTTCCCTTTCATCCTCTGCCAAATTGGCAACCTGTGCGAACCAGGAGCTTAAAGGGGCTGTCTCTCCAAGTTGGGAGATTGATAGGAAAGCAGTTGGAAAGTCAAACCGGAGCACCAGGAGAGGGACTCTTCGTTGAGTTTTAGAAACCTTTCGTATTCACAGTGTGTCCATTCTCTAGGTTTCCCGTACATGTTATAGCTGTAGTAATATTCCCTTCAACCTGGAGAGCTGGGACCCATGGAATGGGTGCCATGCGTTATTGCTTTAAAGGGTCTGCATTTGCTCACCCAATCTCACCAATCCTCTCAGTCCCAAGTGTCCAGCCTTATGCCACATCCAGCTGTCATTGTAGATAGGGTCATTCCAGGTTGCATCAGAGACCCTGAAGGAATTGTAAAGAATTTCCCTGTTTCTTTGTTCTGTTTCTGAAATTCCTTTTTAGAGTGGGTTTGAGCTGATTCTCGCTGCCCTGTTTATGCCAGTCTAGACACACTTGATTCCCTTACGGAGACATATCAATACATAGGTTTTAAGATTCTTACTAGTCAGATCTATTCCTCTGCGGGAAATATGGGGTTTTGAGTCCCTTTCACTGAGGAAGGTGTAGGTCTTGTCTATTCCATAGTTGGTTTTTGGAACGGTACCTGTGCTTATATCAAACTCTGGTTTGATGCATCACCCCACCTCTCCTTCCCCCTTAAGCAGGCATAAGAGTGTTTTCTAAATGTGACACTCTGTTCTCTTGCCTAACTCAGTTCATGTGTAGCCATGTTTACAGGATCTTCCTAAGTGATATCTTATGATAAGTTTCTTTTCCTGTGTGACTTCTTTCACTTAGAATCATCGTACCTGAATCCACTCATTTTGCTGCTACTGGTCTTATGACATTGATTTCGTGGCTGAGGGATATTCCATCGTACGTAAGTTCCACAATGTTTGGAACCATTTTTATATTTCCTGGGATATTTCAGGTGTACCCAGGTTGAGGTTCTTGTAAGCAGTGCAGCCCTCAATTTGGGGGTGGCTCTGTCTTATGGATTTTCAGTTTTCCCAAGGTATATTCCCTAGACTGGAAGTGCCCTTGGCTCTGTAGCTCTGTTGTTTACTTGTTTTAGGGAACACAATGCACTCCTCCAGTGAGGCAGTTGGCAACTTACATCCCGCCCATCAGCATAACAAGGCTCCCTGTTCTCCAGGGCCTGTCTTGCCTTTCTGGTTTTTACACATTTTGTGGATGTCCCTTTTGACCGGTGGGAAGTGATACTTCTTTGTAGTGCAGATTTGCATTGCCCGCTTGCTTGCTTGGCCAAAAAGGGCGTATGCGTTTTCTCCTGAATATATTCAGGAGAAAACGCATACGCCCTTTTTGGCCAAGTGCATCATGGTCGAAGTTGTGCCCCTCTTCCTGTGCTTTACAGGCGATTCCAACGTACCTCTTGAAATCTCTTTCCTGCTATTCTGCCTCGCTTTCAAGTCCGCCTCGTTGCCTTCCCTCAACAGATTTTTGGACGATAGTGGGCCTTGATTACTCTGCCAGTTTGTGAATTGCTGTGCCCCTGAGCTCCATTTTTCAACTCGTTTTTTCTGAGCTGAAGGCAAGTCCAAACTTTTGGTTCAGGACCTATACTGGTTCCCGGTGGGTGGCTGAGACTTTGGTTAATTCTTCTTCCTGCCGGGAAATTAGAGTGACATGTGCCCATCCAAATGCCTAACAGCTACTCTCTCATTGGTTCTCCCTCTTCCCTTTCATCCTCTGCCAAATTGGCAACCTGTGCGAACCAGGAGCTTAAAGGGGCTGTCTCTCCAAGTTGGGAGATTGATAGGAAAGCAGTTGGAAAGTCAAACCGGAGCACCAGGAGAGGGACTCTTCGTTGAGTTTTAGAAACCTTTTGTATTCACAGTGTGTCCATTCTCTAGGTTTCCCGTACATGTTATAGCTGTAGTAATATTCCCTTCAACCTGGAGAGCTGGGACCCTTGGAATGGGTGCCATGCATTATTCCTTTAAAGTGTCTGCATTTGCTCACCCAATCTCACCAATCCTCTCAGTCCCAAGTGTCCAGCCTTATGCCACATCCAGCTGTCATTGTAGATAGGATCATTCCAGGTTGCATCAGAGACCCTGAAGGAATTGTAAAGAATTTCCCTGTTTCTTTGTTCTGTTTTTGAAATTCCTTTTTAGAGTGGGTTTGAGCTGATTCTCGCTGCCCTGTTTATGCCAGTCTAGACACACTTGATTCCCTTACGGAGACATATCAATACATAGGTTTTAAGATTCTTACTAGTCAGATCTATTCCTCTGCGGGAAATATGGGGTTTTGAGTCCCTTTCACTGAGGAAGGTGTAGGTCTTGTCTATTCCATAGTTGGTTTTTGGAACGGTACCTGTGCTTATATCAAACTCTGGTTTGATGCATCACCCCACCTCTCCTTCCCCCTTAAGCAGGCATAAGAGTGTTTTCTAAATGTGAGACTCTGTTCTCTTGCCTAACTCAGTTCATGTGTAGCCATGTTTACAGGATCTTCCTAAGTGATATCTTATGATAAGTTTCTTTTCCTGTGTGACTTCTTTCACTTAGAATCATCGTACCTGAATCCACTCATTTTGCTGCTACTAGTCTTATGACATTGATTTCGTGGCTGAGGGATATTCCATCGTACGTAAGTTCCACAATGTTTGGAACCATTTTTATATTTCCTGGGATATTTCAGGTGTACCCAGGTTGAGGTTCTTGTAAGCAGTGCAGCCCTCAATTTGGGGGTGGCTCTGTCTTATGGATTTTCAGTTTTCCCAAGGTATATTCCCTAGACTGGAAGTGCCCTTGGCTCTGTAGCTCTGTTGTTTACTTGTTTTAGGGAACACAATGCACTCCTCCAGTGAGGCAGTTGGCAACTTACATCCCGCCCATCAGCATAACAAGGCTCCCTGTTCTCCAGGGCCTGCCTTGCCTTTCTGGTTTTTACACATTTTGTGGATGTCCCTTTTGACCGGTGGGAAGTGATACTTCTTTGTAGTGCAGATTTGCATTGCCCGCTTGCTTGCTTGGCCAAAAAGGGCGTATGCGTTTTCTCCTGAATATATTCAGGAGAAAACGCATACGCCCTTTTTGGCCAAGTGCATCATTGTCGAAGTTGTGCCCCTCTTCTTGTGCTTTACAGGCGATTCCAACGTACCTCTTGAAATCTCTTTCCTGCTATTCTGCCTCGCTTTCAAGTCCGCCTCGTTGCCTTCCCTCAACAGATTTTTGGACGATAGTGGGCCTTGATTACTCTGCCAGTTTGTGAATTGCTGTGCCCCTGAGCTCCATTTTTCAACTCGTTTTTTGTGAGCTGAACGCAAGTCCAAACTTTTGGTTCAGGACCTATACTGGTTCCCGGTGGGTGGCTGAGACTTTGGTTAATTCTTCTTCCTGCCGGGAAATTAGAGTGACATGTGCCCATCCAAATGCCTAACAGCTACTCTCTCATTGGTTCTCCCTCTTCCCTTTCATCCTCTGCCAAATTGGCAACCTGTGCGAACCAGGAGCTTAAAGGGGCTGTCTCTCCAAGTTGGGAGATTGATAGGAAAGCAGTTGGAAAGTCAAACCGGAGCACCAGGAGAGGGACTCTTCGTTGAGTTTTAGAAACCTTTCGTATTCACAGTGTGTCCATTCTCTAGGTTTCCCGTACATGTTATAGCTGTAGTAATATTCCCTTCAACCTGGAGAGCTGGGACCCATGGAATGGGTGCCATGCGTTATTGCTTTAAAGGGTCTGCATTTGCTCACCCAATCTCACCAATCCTCTCAGTCCCAAGTGTCCAGCCTTATGCCACATCCAGCTGTCATTGTAGATAGGGTCATTCCAGGTTGCATCAGAGACCCTGAAGGAATTGTAAAGAATTTCCCTGTTTCTTTGTTCTGTTTCTGAAATTCCTTTTTAGAGTGGGTTTGAGCTGATTCTCGCTGCCCTATTTATGCCAGTCTAGACACACTTGATTCCCTTACGGAGACATATCAATACATAGGTTTTAAGATTCTTACTAGTCAGATCTATTCCTCTGCGGGAAATATGGGGTTTTGAGTCCCTTTCACTGAGGAAGGTGTAGGTCTTGTCTATTCCATAGTTGGTTTTTGGAACGGTACCTGTGCTTATATCAAACTCTGGTTTGATGCATCACCCCACCTCTCCTTCCCCCTTAAGCAGGCATAAGAGTGTTTTCTAAATGTGAGACTCTGTTCTCTTGCCTAACTCAGTTCATGTGTAGCCATGTTTACAGGATCTTCCTAAGTGATATCTTATGATAAGTTTCTTTTCCTGTGTGACTTCTTTCACTTAGAATCATCGTACCTGAATCCACTCATTTTGCTGCTACTGGTCTTATGACATTGATTTCGTGGCTGAGGGATATTCCATCGTACGTAAGTTCCACAATGTTTGGAACCATTTTTATATTTCCTGGGATATTTCAGGTGTACCCAGGTTGAGGTTCTTGTAAGCAGTGCAGCCCTCAATTTGGGGGTGGCTCTGTCTTATGGATTTTCAGTTTTCCCAAGGTATATTCCCTAGACTGGAAGTGCCCTTGTCTCTGTAGCTCTGTTGTTTACTTGTTTTAGGGAACACAATGCACTCCTCCAGTGAGGCAGTTGGCAACTTACATCCCGCCCATCAGCATAACAAGGCTCCCTGTTCTCCAGGGCCTGCCTTGCCTTTCTGGTTTTTACACATTTTGTGGATGTCCCTTTTGACCGGTGGGAAGTGATACTTCTTTGTAGTGCAGATTTGCATTGCCCGCTTGCTTGCTTGGCCAAAAAGGGCGTATGCGTTTTCTCCTGAATATATTCAGGAGAAAACGCATACGCCCTTTTTGGCCAAGTGCATCATGGTCGAAGTTGTGCCCCTCTTCCTGTGCTTTACAGGCGATTCCAACGTACCTCTTGAAATCTCTTTCCTGCTATTCTGCCTTGCTTTCAAGTCCGCCTCGTTGCCTTCCCTCAACAGATTTTTGGACGATAGTGGGCCTTGATTACTCTGCCAGTTTGTGAATTGCTGTGCCCCTGAGCTCCATTTTTCAACTCGTTTTTTCTGAGCTGAAGGCAAGTCCAAACTTTTGGTTCAGGACCTATACTGGTTCCCGGTGGGTGGCTGAGACTTTGGTTAATTCTTCTTCCTGCCGGGAAATTAGAGTGACATGTGCCCATCCAAATGCCTAACAGCTACTCTCTCATTGGTTCTCCCTCTTCCCTTTCATCCTCTGCCAAATTGGCAACCTGTGCGAACCAGGAGCTTAAAGGGGCTGTCTCTCCAAGTTGGGAGATTGATAGGAAAGCAGTTGGAAAGTCAAACCGGAGCACCAGGAGAGGGACTCTTCGTTGAGTTTTAGAAACCTTTCGTATTCACAGTGTGTCCATTCTCTAGGTTTCCCGTACATGTTATAGCTGTAGTAATATTCCCTTCAACCTGGAGAGCTGGGACCCATGGAATGGGTGCCATGCGTTATTGCTTTAAAGGGTCTGCATTTGCTCACCCAATCTCACCAATCCTCTCAGTCCCAAGTGTCCAGCCTTATGCCACATCCAGCTGTCATTGTAGATAGGGTCATTCCAGGTTGCATCAGAGACCCTGAAGGAATTGTAAAGAATTTCCCTGTTTCTTTGTTCTGTTTCTGAAATTCCTTTTTAGAGTGGGTTTGAGCTGATTCTCGCTGCCCTGTTTATGCCAGTCTAGACACACTTGATTCCCTTACGGAGACATATCAATACATAGGTTTTAAGATTCTTACTAGTCAGATCTATTCCTCTGCGGGAAATATGGGGTTTTGAGTCCCTTTCACTGAGGAAGGTGTAGGTCTTGTCTATTCCATAGTTGGTTTTTGGAACGGTACCTGTGCTTATATCAAACTCTGGTTTGATGCATCACCCCACCTCTCCTTCCCCCTTAAGCAGGCATAAGAGTGTTTTCTAAATGTGACACTCTGTTCTCTTGCCTAACTCAGTTCATGTGTAGCCATGTTTACAGGATCTTCCTAAGTGATATCTTATGATAAGTTTCTTTTCCTGTGTGACTTCTTTCACTTAGAATCATCGTACCTGAATCCACTCATTTTGCTGCTACTGGTCTTATGACATTGATTTCGTGGCTGAGGGATATTCCATCGTACGTAAGTTCCACAATGTTTGGAACCATTTTTATATTTCCTGGGATATTTCAGGTGTACCCAGGTTGAGGTTCTTGTAAGCAGTGCAGCCCTCAATTTGGGGGTGGCTCTGTCTTATGGATTTTCAGTTTTCCCAAGGTATATTCCCTAGACTGGAAGTGCCCTTGGCTCTGTAGCTCTGTTGTTTACTTGTTTTAGGGAACACAATGCACTCCTCCAGTGAGGCAGTTGGCAACTTACATCCCGCCCATCAGCATAACAAGGCTCCCTGTTCTCCAGGGCCTGTCTTGCCTTTCTGGTTTTTACACATTTTGTGGATGTCCCTTTTGACCGGTGGGAAGTGATACTTCTTTGTAGTGCAGATTTGCATTGCCCGCTTGCTTGCTTGGCCAAAAAGGGCGTATGCGTTTTCTCCTGAATATATTCAGGAGAAAACGCATACGCCCTTTTTGGCCAAGTGCATCATTGTCGAAGTTGTGCCCCTCTTCCTGTGCTTTACAGGCGATTCCAACGTACCTCTTGAAATCTCTTTCCTGCTATTCTGCCTCGCTTTCAAGTCCGCCTCGTTGCCTTCCCTCAACAGAGTTTTGGACGATAGTTGGCCATGATTACTCTGCCAGTTTGTGAATTGCTGTGCCCCTGAGCTCCATTTTTCAACTCGTTTTTTCTGAGCTGAAGGCAAGTCCAAACTTTTGGTTCAGGACCTATACTGGTTCCCGGTGGGTGGCTGAGACTTTGGTTAATTCTTCTTCCTGCCAGGAAATTAGAGTGACATGTGCCCATCCAAATGCCTAACAGCTACTCTCTCATTGGTTCTCCCTCTTCCCTTTCATCCTCTGCCAAATTGGCAACCTGTGCGAACCAGGAGCTTAAAGGGGCTGTCTCTCCATGTTGGGAGATTGATAGGAAAGCAGTTGGAATGTCAAACCGGAGCACCAGGAGAGGGACTCTTCGTTGAGTTTTAGAAACCTTTCGTATTCACAGTGTGTCCATTCTCTAGGTTTCCCGTACATGTTATAGCTGTAGTAATATTCCCTTCAACCTGGAGAGCTGGGACCCTTGGAATGGGTGCCATGCGTTATTGCTTTAAAGGGTCTGCATTTGCTCACCCAATCTCACCAATCCTCTCAGTCCCAAGTGTCCAGCCTTATGCCACATCCAGCTGTCATTGTAGATAGGATCATTCCAGGTTGCATCAGAGACCCTGAAGGAATTGTAAAGAATTTCCCTGTTTCTTTGTTCTGTTTCTGAAATTCCTTTTTAGAGTGGGTTTGAGCTGATTCTCGCTGCCCTGTTTATGCCAGTCTAGACACACTTGATTCCCTTACGGAGACATATCAATACATAGGTTTTAAGATTCTTACTAGTCAGATCTATTCCTCTGCAGGAAATATGGGGTTTTGAGTCCCTTTCACTGAGGAAGGTGTAGGTCTTGTCTATTCCATAGTTGGTTTTTGGAACGGTACCTGTGCTTATATCAAACTCTGGTTTGATGCATCACCCCACCTCTCCTTCCCCCTTAAGCAGGCATAAGAGTGTTTTCTAAATGTGAGACTCTGTTCTCTTTCCTAACTCAGTTCATGTGTAGCCATGTTTACAGGATCTTCCTAAGTGATATCTTATGATAAGTTTCTTTTCCTGTGTGACTTCTTTCACTTAGAATCATCGTACCTGAATCCACTCATTTTGCTGCTACTGGTCTTATGACATTGATTTCGTGGCTGAGGGATATTCCATCGTACGTAAGTTCCACAATGTTTGGAACCATTTTTATATTTCCTGGGATATTTCAGGTGTACCCAGGTTGAGGTTCTTGTAAGCAGTGCAGCCCTCAATTTGGGGGTGGCTCTGTCTTATGGATTTTCAGTTTTCCCAAGGTATATTCCCTAGACTGGAAGTGCCCTTGGCTCTGTAGCTCTGTTGTTTACTTGTTTTAGGGAACACAATGCACTCCTCCAGTGAGGCAGTTGGCAACTTACATCCCGCCCATCAGCATAACAAGGCTCCCTGTTCTCCAGGGCCTGCCTTGCCTTTCTGGTTTTTACACATTTTGTGGATGTCCCTTTTGACCGGTGGGAAGTGATACTTCTTTGTAGTGCAGATTTGCATTGCCCGCTTGCTTGCTTGGCCAAAAAGGGCGTATGCGTTTTCTCCTGAATATATTCAGGAGAAAACGCATACGCCCTTTTTGGCCAAGTGCATCATGGTCGAAGTTGTGCCCCTCTTCCTGTGCTTTACAGGCGATTCCAACGTACCTCTTGAAATCTCTTTCCTGCTATTCTGCCTCGCTTTCAAGTCCGCCTCGTTGCCTTCCCTCAACAGATTTTTGGACGATAGTGGGCCTTGATTACTCTGCCAGTTTGTGAATTGCTGTGCCCCTGAGCTCCATTTTTCAACTCGTTTTTTGTGAGCTGAACGCAAGTCCAAACTTTTGGTTCAGGACCTATACTGGTTCCCGGTGGGTGGCTGAGACTTTGGTTAATTCTTCTTCCTGCCGGGAAATTAGAGTGACATGTGCCCATCCAAATGCCTAACAGCTACTCTCTCATTGGTTCTCCCTCTTCCCTTTCATCCTCTGCCAAATTGGCAACCTGTGCGAACCAGGAGCTTAAAGGGGCTGTCTCTCCAAGTTGGGAGATTGATAGGAAAGCAGTTGGAAAGTCAAACCGGAGCACCAGGAGAGGGACTCTTCGTTGAGTTTTAGAAACCTTTCGTATTCACAGTGTGTCCATTCTCTAGGTTTCCCGTACATGTTATAGCTGTAGTAATATTCCCTTCAACCTGGAGAGCTGGGACCCATGGAATGGGTGCCATGCGTTATTGCTTTAAAGGGTCTGCATTTGCTCACCCAATCTCACCAATCCTCTCAGTCCCAAGTGTCCAGCCTTATGCCACATCCAGCTGTCATTGTAGATAGGGTCATTCCAGGTTGCATCAGAGACCCTGAAGGAATTGTAAAGAATTTCCCTGTTTCTTTTTTCTGTTTTTGAAATTCCTTTTTAGAGTGGGTTTGAGCTGATTCTCGCTGCCCTGTTTATGCCAGTCTAGACACACTTGATTCCCTTACGGAGACATATCAATACATAGGTTTTAAGATTCTTACTAGTCAGATCTATTCCTCTGCGGGAAATATGGGGTTTTGAGTCCCTTTCACTGAGGAAGGTGTAGGTCTTGTCTATTCCATAGTTGGTTTTTGGAACGGTACCTGTGCTTATATCAAACTCTGGTTTGATGCATCACCCCACCTCTCCTTCCCCCTTAAGCAGGCATAAGAGTGTTTTCTAAATGTGAGACTCTGTTCTCTTTCCTAACTCAGTTCATGTGTAGCCATGTTTACAGGATCTTCCTAAGTGATATCTTATGATAAGTTTCTTTTCCTGTGTGACTTCTTTCCCTTAGAATCATCGTACCTGAATCCACTCATTTTGCTGCTACTGGTCTTATGACATTGATTTCGTGGCTGAGGGATATTCCATCGTACGTAAGTTCCACAATGTTTGGAACCATTTTTATATTTCCTGGGATATTTCAGGTGTACCCAGGTTGAGGTTCTTGTAAGCAGTGCAGCCCTCAATTTGGGGGTGGCTCTGTCTTATGGATTTTCAGTTTTCCCAAGATATATTCCCTAGACTGGAAGTGCCCTTGGCTCTGTAGCTCTGTTGTTTACTTGTTTTAGGGAACACAATGCACTCCTCCAGTGAGGCAGTTGGCAACTTACATCCCGCCCATCAGCATAACAAGGCTCCCTGTTCTCCAGGGCCTGTCTTGCCTTTCTGGCTTTTACACATTTTGTGGATGTCCCTTTTGACCGGTGGGAAGTGATACTTCTTTGTAGTGCAGATTTGCATTGCCCGCTTGCTTGCTTGGCCAAAAAGGGCGTATGCGTTTTCTCCTGAATATATTCAGGAGAAAACGCATACGCCCTTTTTGGCCAAGTGCATCATGGTCGAAGTTGTGCCCCTCTTCCTGTGCTTTACAGGCGATTCCATTGTACCTCTTGAAATCTCTTTCCTGCTCTTCTGCCTCGCTTTCAAGTCCGCCTCGTTGCCTTCCCTCAACAGATTTTTGGACGATAGTTGGCCTTGATTACTCTGCGAGTTTTTGAATTGCTGTGCCCCTGAGCTCCATTTTTCAACTCGTTTTTTGTGAGCTGAACGCAAGGCCAAACTTTTGGTTCAGGACCTCTACTGGTTCCCGGTGGGTGGCTGAGACTTTGGTTAATTCTTCTTCCTGCCGGGAAATTAGAGTGACATGTGCCCATCCAAATGCCTAACAGCTACTCTCTCATTGGTTCTCCCTCTTCCCTTTCATCCTCTGCCAAATTGGCAACCTGTGCGAACCAGGAGCTTAAAGGGGCTGTCTCTCCAAGTTGGGAGATTGATAGGAAAGCAGTTGGAAAGTCAAACCGGAGCACCAGGAGAGGGTCTCTTCGTTCAGTTTTAGAAACCTTTCATATTCACAGTGTGTCCATTCTCTAGGTTTCCCGTACATGTTATAGCTGTAGTAATATTCCCTTCAACCTGGAGAGTTGGGACCCATGGAATGGGTGCCATGCGTTATTGCTTTAAAGGGTCTGCATTTGCTCACCCAATCTCACCAATCCTCTCAGTCCCAAGTGTCCAGCCTTATGCCACATCCAGCTGTCATTGTAGATAGGGTCATTCCAGGTTGCATCAGAGACCCTGAAGGAATTGTAAAGAATTTCCCTGTTTCTTTGTTCTGTTTCTGAAATTCATTTTTAGAGTGGGTTTGAGCTGATTCTCGCTGCCCTGTTTATGCCAGTCTAGACACACTTGATTCCCTTACGGAGACATATCAATACATAGGTTTTAAGATTCTTACTAGTCAGATCTATTCCTCTGCGGGAAATATGGGGTTTTGAGTCCCTTTCACTGAGGAAGGTGTAGGTCTTGTCTATTCCATAGTTGGTTTTTGGAACGGTACCTGTGCTTATATCAAACTCTGGTTTGATGCATCACCCCACCTCTCCTTCCCCCTTAAGCAGGCATAAGAGTGTTTTCTAAATGTGAGACTCTGTTCTCTTGCCTAACTCAGTTCATGTGTAGCCATGTTTACAGGATCTTCCTAAGTGATATCTTATGATAAGTTTCTTTTCCTGTGTGACTTCTTTCACTTAGAATCATCGTACCTGAATCCACTCATTTTGCTGCTACTGGTCTTATGACATTGATTTCGTGGCTGAGGGATATTCCATCGTACGTAAGTTCCACAATGTTTGGAACCATTTTTATATTTCCTGGGATATTTCAGGTGTACCCAGGTTGAGGTTCTTGTAAGCAGTGCAGCCCTCAATTTGGGGGTGGCTCTGTCTTATGGATTTTCAGTTTTCCCAAGGTATATTCCCTAGACTGGAAGTGCCCTTGGCTCTGTAGCTCTGTTGTTTACTTGTTTTAGGGAACACAATGCACTCCTCCTGTGAGGCAGTTGGCAACTTACATCCCGCCCATCAGCATAACAAGGCTCCCTGTTCTCCAGGGCCTGTCTTGCCTTTCTGGTTTTTACACATTTTGTGGATGTCCCTTTTGACCGGTGGGAAGTGATACTTCTTTGTAGTGCAGATTTGCATTGCCCGCTTGCTTGCTTGGCCAAAAAGGGCGTATGCGTTTTCTCCTGAATATATTCAGGAGAAAACGCATACGCCCTTTTTGGCCAAGTGCATCATTGTCGAAGTTGTGCCCCTCTTCCTGTGCTTTACAGGCGATTCCAACGTACCTCTTGAAATCTCTTTCCTGCTATTCTGCCTCGCTTTCAAGTCCGCCTCGTTGCCTTCCCTCAACAGAGTTTTGGACGATAGTTGGCCATGATTACTCTGCCAGTTTGTGAATTGCTGTGCCCCTGAGCTCCATTTTTCAACTCGTTTTTTCTGAGCTGAAGGCAAGTCCAAACTTTTGGTTCAGGACCTATACTGGTTCCCGGTGGGTGGCTGAGACTTTGGTTAATTCTTCTTCCTGCCGGGAAATTAGAGTGACATGTGCCCATCCAAATGCCTAACAGCTACTCTCTCATTGGTTCTCCCTCTTCCCTTTCATCCTCTGCCAAATTGGCAACCTGTGCGAACCAGGAGCTTAAAGGGGCTGTCTCTCCAAGTTGGGAGATTGATAGGAAAGCAGTTGGAATGTCAAACCGGAGCACCAGGAGAGGGACTCTTCGTTGAGTTTTAGAAACCTTTCGTATTCACAGTGTGTCCATTCTCTAGGTTTCCCGTACATGTTATAGCTGTAGTAATATTCCCTTCAACCTGGAGAGCTGGGACCCTTGGAATGGGTGCCATGCGTTATTGCTTTAAAGGGTCTGCATTTGCTCACCCAATCTCACCAATCCTCTCAGTCCCAAGTGTCCAGCCTTATGCCACATCCAGCTGTCATTGTAGATAGGATCATTCCAGGTTGCATCAGAGACCCTGAAGGAATTGTAAAGAATTTCCCTGTTTCTTTGTTCTGTTTCTGAAATTCCTTTTTAGAGTGGGTTTGAGCTGATTCTCGCTGCCCTGTTTATGCCAGTCTAGACACACTTGATTCCCTTACGGAGACATATCAATACATAGGTTTTAAGATTCTTACTAGTCAGATCTATTCCTCTGCAGGAAATATGGGGTTTTGAGTCCCTTTCACTGAGGAAGGTGTAGGTCTTGTCTATTCCATAGTTGGTTTTTGGAACGGTACCTGTGCTTATATCAAACTCTGGTTTGATGCATCACCCCACCTCTCCTTCCCCCTTAAGCAGGCATAAGAGTGTTTTCTAAATGTGAGACTCTGTTCTCTTTCCTAACTCAGTTCATGTGTAGCCATGTTTACAGGATCTTCCTAAGTGATATCTTATGATAAGTTTCTTTTCCTGTGTGACTTCTTTCACTTAGAATCATCGTACCTGAATCCACTCATTTTGCTGCTACTGGTCTTATGACATTGATTTCGTGGCTGAGGGATATTCCATCGTACGTAAGTTCCACAATGTTTGGAACCATTTTTATATTTCCTGGGATATTTCAGGTGTACCCAGGTTGAGGTTCTTGTAAGCAGTGCAGCCCTCAATTTGGGGGTGGCTCTGTCTTATGGATTTTCAGTTTTCCCAAGGTATATTCCCTAGACTGGAAGTGCCCTTGGCTCTGTAGCTCTGTTGTTTACTTGTTTTAGGGAACACAATGCACTCCTCCAGTGAGGCAGTTGGCAACTTACATCCCGCCCATCAGCATAACAAGGCTCCCTGTTCTCCAGGGCCTGCCTTGCCTTTCTGGTTTTTACACATTTTGTGGATGTCCCTTTTGACCGGTGGGAAGTGATACTTCTTTGTAGTGCAGATTTGCATTGCCCGCTTGCTTGCTTGGCCAAAAAGGGCGTATGCGTTTTCTCCTGAATATATTCAGGAGAAAACGCATACGCCCTTTTTGGCCAAGTGCATCATGGTCGAAGTTGTGCCCCTCTTCCTGTGCTTTACAGGCGATTCCAACGTACCTCTTGAAATCTCTTTCCTGCTATTCTGCCTTGCTTTCAAGTCCGCCTCGTTGCCTTCCCTCAACAGATTTTTGGACGATAGTGGGCCTTGATTACTCTGCCAGTTTGTGAATTGCTGTGCCCCTGAGCTCCATTTTTCAACTCGTTTTTTGTGAGCTGAACGCAAGTCCAAACTTTTGGTTCAGGACCTATACTGGTTCCCGGTGGGTGGCTGAGACTTTGGTTAATTCTTCTTCCTGCCGGGAAATTAGAGTGACATGTGCCCATCCAAATGCCTAACAGCTACTCTCTCATTGGTTCTCCCTCTTCCCTTTCATCCTCTGCCAAATTGGCAACCTGTGCGAACCAGGAGCTTAAAGGGGCTGTCTCTCCAAGTTGGGAGATTGATAGGAAAGCAGTTGGAAAGTCAAACCGGAGCACCAGGAGAGGGACTCTTCGTTGAGTTTTAGAAACCTTTCGTATTCACAGTGTGTCCATTCTCTAGGTTTCCCGTACATGTTATAGCTGTAGTAATATTCCCTTCAACCTGGAGAGCTGGGACCCATGGAATGGGTGCCATGCGTTATTGCTTTAAAGGGTCTGCATTTGCTCACCCAATCTCACCAATCCTCTCAGTCCCAAGTGTCCAGCCTTATGCCACATCCAGCTGTCATTGTAGATAGGGTCATTCCAGGTTGCATCAGAGACCCTGAAGGAATTGTAAAGAATTTCCCTGTTTCTTTGTTCTGTTTTTGAAATTCCTTTTTAGAGTGGGTTTGAGCTGATTCTCGCTGCCCTGTTTATGCCAGTCTAGACACACTTGATTCCCTTACGGAGACATATCAATACATAGGTTTTAAGATTCTTACTAGTCAGATCAATTCCTCTGCGGGAAATATGGGGTTTTGAGTCCCTTTCACTGAGGAAGGTGTAGGTCTTGTCTATTCCATAGTTGGTTTTTGGAACGGTACCTGTGCTTATATCAAACTCTGGTTTGATGCATCACCCCACCTCTCCTTCCCCCTTAAGCAGGCATAAGAGTGTTTTCTAAATGTGAGACTCTGTTCTCTTGCCTAACTCAGTTCATGTGTAGCCATGTTTACAGGATCTTCCTAAGTGATATCTTATGATAAGTTTCTTTTCCTGTGTGACTTCTTTCCCTTAGAATCATCGTACCTGAATCCACTCATTTTGCTGCTACTGGTCTTATGACATTGATTTCGTGGCTGAGGGATATTCCATCGTACGTAAGTTCCACAATGTTTGGAACCATTTTTATATTTCCTGGGATATTTCAGGTGTACCCAGGTTGAGGTTCTTGTAAGCAGTGCAGCCCTCAATTTGGGGGTGGCTCTGTCTTATGGATTTTCAGTTTTCCCAAGGTATATTCCCTAGACTGGAAGTGCCCTTGGCTCTGTAGCTCTGTTGTTTACTTGTTTTAGGGAACACAATGCACTCCTCCAGTGAGGCAGTTGGCAACTTACATCCCGCCCATCAGCATAACAAGGCTCCCTGTTCTCCAGGGCCTGCCTTGCCTTTCTGGTTTTTACACATTTTGTGGATGTCCCTTTTGACCGGTGGGAAGTGATACTTCTTTGTAGTGCAGATTTGCATTGCCCGCTTGCTTGCTTGGCCAAAAAGGGCGTATGCGTTTTCTCCTGAATATATTCAGGAGAAAACGCATACGCCCTTTTTGGCCAAGTGCATCATGGTCGAAGTTGTGCCCCTCTTCCTGTGCTTTACAGGCGATTCCAACGTACCTCTTGAAATCTCTTTCCTGCTATTCTGCCTCGCTTTCAAGTCCGCCTCGTTGCCTTCCCTCAACAGATTTTTGGAAGATAGTTGGCCATGATTACTCTGCCAGTTTGTGAATTGCTGTGCCCCTGAGCTCCATTTTTCAACTCGTTTTTTCTGAGCTGAAGGCAAGTCCAAACTTTTGGTTCAGGACCTATACTGGTTCCCGGTGGGTGGCTGAGACTTTGGTTAATTCTTCTTCCTGCCGGGAAATTAGAGTGACATGTGCCCATCCAAATGCCTAACAGCTACTCTCTCATTGGTTCTCCCTCTTCCCTTTCATCCTCTGCCAAATTGGCAACCTGTGCGAACCAGGAGCTTAAAGGGGCTGTCTCTCCAAGTTGGGAGATTGATAGGAAAGCAGTTGGAAAGTCAAACCGGAGCACCAGGAGAGGGACTCTTCGTTGAGTTTTAGAAACCTTTCGTATTCACAGTGTGTCCATTCTCTAGGTTTCCCGTACATGTTATAGCTGTAGTAATATTCCCTTCAACCTGGAGAGCTGGGACCCATGGAATGGGTGCCATGCGTTATTGCTTTAAAGGGTCTGCATTTGCTCACCCAATCTCACCAATCCTCTCAGTCCCAAGTGTCCAGCCTTATGCCACATCCAGCTGTCATTGTAGATAGGGTCATTCCAGGTTGCATCAGAGACGCTGAAGGAATTGTAAAGAATTTCCCTGTTTCTTTGTTCTGTTTTTGAAATTCCTTTTTAGAGTGGGTTTGAGCTGATTCTCGCTGCCCTGTTTATGCCAGTCTAGACACACTTGATTCCCTTACGGAGACATATCAATACATAGGTTTTAAGATTCTTACTAGTCAGATCAATTCCTCTGCGGGAAATATGGGGTTTTGAGTCCCTTTCACTGAGGAAGGTGTAGGTCTTGTCTATTCCATAGTTGGTTTTTGGAACGGTACCTGTGCTTATATCAAACTCTGGTTTGATGCATCACCCCACCTCTCCTTCCCCCTTAAGCAGGCATAAGAGTGTTTTCTAAATGTGAGACTCTGTTCTCTTGCCTAACTCAGTTCATGTGTAGCCATGTTTACAGGATCTTCCTAAGTGATATCTTATGATAAGTTTCTTTTCCTGTGTGACTTCTTTCCCTTAGAATCATCGTACCTGAATCCACTCATTTTGCTGCTACTGGTCTTATGACATTGATTTCGTGGCTGAGGGATATTCCATCGTACGTAAGTTCCACAATGTTTGGAACCATTTTTATATTTCCTGGGATATTTCAGGTGTACCCAGGTTGAGGTTCTTGTAAGCAGTGCAGCCCTCAATTTGGGGGTGGCTCTGTCTTATGGATTTTCAGTTTTCCCAAGATATATTCCCTAGACTGGAAGTGCCCTTGGCTCTGTAGCTCTGTTGTTTATTTGTTTTAGGGAACACAATGCACTCCTCCAGTGAGGCAGTTGGCAACTTACATCCCGCCCATCAGCATAACAAGGCTCCCTGTTCTCCAGGGCCTGTCTTGCCTTTCTGGCTTTTACACATTTTGTGGATGTCCCTTTTGACCGGTGGGAAGTGATACTTCTTTGTAGTGCAGATTTGCATTGCCCGCTTGCTTGCTTGGCCAAAAAGGGCGTATGCGTTTTCTCCTGAATATATTCAGGAGAAAACGCATACGCCCTTTTTGGCCAAGTGCATCATTGTCGAAGTTGTGCCCCTCTTCCTGTGCTTTACAGGCGATTCCATTGTACCTCTTGAAATCTCTTTCCTGCTCTTCTGCCTCGCTTTCAAGTCCGCCTCGTTGCCTTCCCTCAACAGATTTTTGGACGATAGTTGGCCTTGATTACTCTGCCAGTTTGTGAATTGCTGTGCCCCTGAGCTCCATTTTTCAACTCGTTTTTTGTGAGCTGAACGCAAGTCCAAACTTTTGGTTCAGGACCTCTACTGGTTCCCGGTGGGTGGCTGAGACTTTGGTTAATTCTTCTTCCTGCCGGGAAATTAGAGTGACATGTGCCCATCCAAATGCCTAACAGCTACTCTCTCATTGGTTCTCCCTCTTCCCTTTCATCCTCTGCCAAATTGGCAACCTGTGCGAACCAGGAGCTTAAAGGGGCTGTCTCTCCAAGTTGGGAGATTGATAGGAAAGCAGTTGGAAAGTCAAACCGGAGCACCAGGAGAGGGTCTCTTCGTTCAGTTTTAGAAACCTTTCGTATTCACAGTGTGTCCATTCTCTAGGTTTCCCGTACATGTTATAGCTGTAGTAATATTCCCTTCAACCTGGAGAGTTGGGACCCATGGAATGGGTGCCATGCGTTATTGCTTTAAAGGGTCTGCATTTGCGCACCCAATCTCACCAATCCTCTCAGTCCCAAGTGTCCAGCCTTATGCCACATCCAGCTGTCATTGTAGATAGGGTCATTCCAGGTTGCATCAGAGACCCTGAAGGAATTGTAAAGAATTTCCCTGTTTCTTTGTTCTGTTTCTGAAATTCCTTTTTAGAGTGGGTTTGAGCTGATTCTCGCTGCCCTGTTTATGCCAGTCTAGACACACTTGATTCCCTTACGGAGACATATCAATACATAGGTTTTAAGATTCTTACTAGTCAGATCTATTCCTCTGCGGGAAATATGGGGTTTTGAGTCCCTTTCACTGAGGAAGGTGTAGGTCTTGTCTATTCCATAGTTGGTTTTTGGAACGGTACCTGTGCTTATATCAAACTCTGGTTTGATGCATCACCCCACCTCTCCTTCCCCCTTAAGCAGGCATAAGAGTGTTTTCTAAATGTGACACTCTGTTCTCTTGCCTAACTCAGTTCATGTGTAGCCATGTTTACAGGATCTTCCTAAGTGATATCTTATGATAAGTTTCTTTTCCTGTGTGACTTCTTTCACTTAGAATCATCGTACCTGAATCCACTCATTTTGCTGCTACTGGTCTTATGACATTGATTTCGTGGCTGAGGGATATTCCATCGTACGTAAGTTCCACAATGTTTGGAACCATTTTTATATTTCCTGGGATATTTCAGGTGTACCCAGGTTGAGGTTCTTGTAAGCAGTGCAGCCCTCAATTTGGGGGTGGCTCTGTCTTATGGATTTTCAGTTTTCCCAAGGTATATTCCCTAGACTGGAAGTGCCCTTGGCTCTGTAGCTCTGTTGTTTACTTGTTTTAGGGAACACAATGCACTCCTCCAGTGAGGCAGTTGGCAACTTACATCCCGCCCATCAGCATAACAAGGCTCCCTGTTCTCCAGGGCCTGTCTTGCCTTTCTGGTTTTTACACATTTTGTGGATGTCCCTTTTGACCGGTGGGAAGTGATACTTCTTTGTAGTGCAGATTTGCATTGCCCGCTTGCTTGCTTGGCCAAAAAGGGCGTATGCGTTTTCTCCTGAATATATTCAGGAGAAAACGCATACGCCCTTTTTGGCCAAGTGCATCATGGTCGAAGTTGTGCCCCTCTTCCTGTGCTTTACAGGCGATTCCAACGTACCTCTTGAAATCTCTTTCCTGCTATTCTGCCTCGCTTTCAAGTCCGCCTCGTTGCCTTCCCTCAACAGAGTTTTGGACGATAGTTGGCCATGATTACTCTGCCAGTTTGTGAATTGCTGTGCCCCTGAGCTCCATTTTTCAACTCGTTTTTTCTGAGCTGAAGGCAAGTCCAAACTTTTGGTTCAGGACCTATACTGGTTCCCGGTGGGTGGCTGAGACTTTGGTTAATTCTTCTTCCTGCCAGGAAATTAGAGTGACATGTGCCCATCCAAATGCCTAACAGCTACTCTCTCATTGGTTCTCCCTCTTCCCTTTCATCCTCTGCCAAATTGGCAACCTGTGCGAACCAGGAGCTTAAAGGGGCTGTCTCTCCAAGTTGGGAGATTGATAGGAAAGCAGTTGGAATGTCAAACCGGAGCACCAGGAGAGGGACTCTTCGTTGAGTTTTAGAAACCTTTCGTATTCACAGTGTGTCCATTCTCTAGGTTTCCCGTACATGTTATAGCTGTAGTAATATTCCCTTCAACCTGGAGAGCTGGGACCCTTGGAATGGGTGCCATGCGTTATTGCTTTAAAGGGTCTGCATTTGCTCACCCAATCTCACCAATCCTCTCAGTCCCAAGTGTCCAGCCTTATGCCACATCCAGCTGTCATTGTAGATAGGATCATTCCAGGTTGCATCAGAGACCCTGAAGGAATTGTAAAGAATTTCCCTGTTTCTTTGTTCTGTTTCTGAAATTCCTTTTTAGAGTGGGTTTGAGCTGATTCTCGCTGCCCTGTTTATGCCAGTCTAGACACACTTGATTCCCTTACGGAGACATATCAATACATAGGTTTTAAGATTCTTACTAGTCAGATCTATTCCTCTGCGGGAAATATGGGGTTTTGAGTCCCTTTCACTGAGGAAGGTGTATGTCTTGTCTATTCCATAGTTGGTTTTTGGAACGGTACCTGTGCTTATATCAAACTCTGGTTTGATGCATCACCCCACCTCTCCTTCCCCCTTAAGCAGGCATAAGAGTGTTTTCTAAATGTGAGAATCTGTTCTCTTTCCTAACTCAGTTCATGTGTAGCCATGTTTACAGGATCTTCCTAAGTGATATATTATGATAAGTTTCTTTTCCTGTGTGACTTCTTTCACTTAGAATCATCGTACCTGAATCCACTCATTTTGCTGCTACTGGTCTTATGACATTGATTTCGTGGCTGAGGGATATTCCATCGTACGTAAGTTCCACAATGTTTGGAACCATTTTTATATTTCCTGGGATATTTCAGGTGTACCCAGGTTGAGGTTCTTGTAAGCAGTGCAGCCCTCAATTTGGGGGTGGCTCTGTCTTATGGATTTTCAGTTTTCCCAAGGTATATTCCCTAGACTGGAAGTGCCCTTGGCTCTGTAGCTCTGTTGTTTACTTGTTTTAGGGAACACAATGCACTCCTCCAGTGAGGCAGTTGGCAACTTACATCCCGCCCATCAGCATAACAAGGCTCCCTGTTCTCCAGGGCCTGCCTTGCCTTTCTGGTTTTTACACATTTTGTGGATGTCCCTTTTGACCGGTGGGAAGTGATACTTCTTTGTAGTGCAGATTTGCATTGCCCGCTTGCTTGCTTGGCCAAAAAGGGCATATGCGTTTTCTCCTGAATATATTCAGGAGAAAACGCATACGCCCTTTTTGGCCAAGTGCATCATGGTCGAAGTTGTGCCCCTCTTCCTGTGCTTTACAGGCGATTCCAACGTACCTCTTGAAATCTCTTTCCTGCTATTCTGCCTCGCTTTCAAGTCCGCCTCGTTGCCTTCCCTCAACAGATTTTTGGACGATAGTGGGCCTTGATTACTCTGCCAGTTTGTGAATTGCTGTGCCCCTGAGCTCCATTTTTCAACTCGTTTTTTGTGAGCTGAACGCAAGTCCAAACTTTTGGTTCAGGACCTATACTGGTTCCCGGTGGGTGGCTGAGACTTTGGTTAATTCTTCTTCCTGCCGGGAAATTAGAGTGACATGTGCCCATCCAAATGCCTAACAGCTACTCTCTCATTGGTTCTCCCTCTTCCCTTTCATCCTCTGCCAAATTGGCAACCTGTGCGAACCAGGAGCTTAAAGGGGCTGTCTCTCCGAGTTGGGAGATTGATAGGAAAGCAGTTGGAAAGTCAAACCGGAGCACCAGGAGAGGGACTCTTCGTTGAGTTTTAGAAACCTTTCGTATTCACAGTGTGTCCATTCTCTAGGTTTCCCGTACATGTTATAGCTGTAGTAATATTCCCTTCAACCTGGAGAGCTGGGACCCATGGAATGGGTGCCATGCGTTATTGCTTTAAAGGGTCTGCATTTGCTCACCCAATCTCACCAATCCTCTCAGTCCCAAGTGTCCAGCCTTATGCCACATCCAGCTGTCATTGTAGATAGGGTCATTCCAGGTTGCATCAGAGACCCTGAAGGAATTGTAAAGAATTTCCCTGTTTCTTTGTTCTGTTTTTGAAATTCCTTTTTAGAGTGGGTTTGAGCTGATTCTCGCTGCCCTGTTTATGCCAGTCTAGACACACTTGATTCCCTTACGGAGACATATCAATACATAGGTTTTAAGATTCTTACTAGTCAGATCTATTCCTCTGCGGGAAATATGGGGTTTTGAGTCCCTTTCACTGAGGAAGGTGTAGGTCTTGTCTATTCCATAGTTGGTTTTTGGAACGGTACCTGTGCTTATATCAAACTCTGGTTTGATGCATCACCCCACCTCTCCTTCCCCCTTAAGCAGGCATAAGAGTGTTTTCTAAATGTGAGACTCTGTTCTCTTGCCTAACTCAGTTCATGTGTAGCCATGTTTACAGGATCTTCCTAAGTGATATCTTATGATAAGTTTCTTTTCCTGTGTGACTTCTTTCCCTTAGAATCATCGTACCTGAATCCACTCATTTTGCTGCTACTGGTCTTATGACATTGATTTCGTGGCTGAGGGATATTCCATCGTACGTAAGTTCCACAATGTTTGGAACCATTTTTATATTTCCTGGGATATTTCAGGTGTACCCAGGTTGAGGTTCTTGTAAGCAGTGCAGCCCTCAATTTGGGGGTGGCTCTGTCTTATGGATTTTCAGTTTTCCCAAGGTATATTCCCTAGACTGGAAGTGCCCTTGGCTCTGTAGCTCTGTTGTTTACTTGTTTTAGGGAACACAATGCACTCCTCCAGTGAGGCAGTTGGCAACTTACATCCCGCCCATCAGCATAACAAGGCTCCCTGTTCTCCAGGGCCTGCCTTGCCTTTCTGGTTTTTACACATTTTGTGGATGTCCCTTTTGACCGGTGGGAAGTGATACTTCTTTGTAGTGCAGATTTGCATTGCCCGCTTGCTTGCTTGGCCAAAAAGGGCGTATGCGTTTTCTCCTGAATATATTCAGGAGAAAACGCATACGCCCTTTTTGGCCAAGTGCATCATGGTCGAAGTTGTGCCCCTCTTCCTGTGCTTTACAGGCGATTCCAACGTACCTCTTGAAATCTCTTTCCTGCTATTCTGCCTCGCTTTCAAGTCCGCCTCGTTGCCTTCCCTCAACAGATTTTTGGACGATAGTTGGCCATGATTACTCTGCCAGTTTGTGAATTGCTGTGCCCCTGAGCTCCATTTTTCAACTCGTTTTTTCTGAGCTGAAGGCAAGTCCAAACTTTTGGTTCAGGACCTATACTGGTTCCCGGTGGGTGGCTGAGACTTTGGTTAATTCTTCTTCCTGCCGGGAAATTAGAGTGACATGTGCCCATCCAAATGCCTAACAGCTACTCTCTCATTGGTTCTCCCTCTTCCCTTTCATCCTCTGCCAAATTGGCAACCTGTGCGAACCAGGAGCTTAAAGGGGCTGTCTCTCCAAGTTGGGAGATTGATAGGAAAGCAGTTGGAAAGTCAAACCGGAGCACCAGGAGAGGGACTCTTCGTTGAGTTTTAGAAACCTTTCGTATTCACAGTGTGTCCATTCTCTAGGTTTCCCATACATGTTATAGCTGTAGTAATATTCCCTTCAACCTGGAGAGCTGGGACCCATGGAATGGGTGCCATGCGTTATTGCTTTAAAGGGTCTGCATTTGCTCACCCAATCTCACCAATCCTCTCAGTCCCAAGTGTCCAGCCTTATGCCACATCCAGCTGTCATTGTAGATAGGGTCATTCCAGGTTGCATCAGAGACCCTGAAAGAATTGTAAAGAATTTCCCTGTTTCTTTGTTCTGTTTTTGAAATTCCTTTTTAGAGTGGGTTTGAGCTGATTCTCGCTGCCCTGTTTATGCCAGTCTAGACACACTTGATTCCCTTACGGAGACATATCAATACATAGGTTTTAAGATTCTTACTAGTCAGATCTATTCCTCTGCGGGAAATATGGGGTTTTGAGTCCCTTTCACTGAGGAAGGTGTAGGTCTTGTCTATTCCATAGTTGGTTTTTGGAACGGTACCTGTGCTTATATCAAACTCTGGTTTGATGCATCACCCCACCTCTCCTTCCCCCTTAAGCAGGCATAAGAGTGTTTTCTAAATGTGACACTCGGTTCTCTTGCCTAACTCAGTTCATGTGTAGCCATGTTTACAGGATCTTCCTAAGTGATATCTTATGATAAGTTTCTTTTCCTGTGTGACTTCTTTCCCTTAGAATCATCGTACCTGAATCCACTCATTTTGCTGCTACTGGTCTTATGACATTGATTTCGTGGCTGAGGGATATTCCATCGTACGTAAGTTCCACAATGTTTGGAACCATTTTTATATTTCCTGGGATATTTCAGGTGTACCCAGGTTGAGGTTCTTGTAAGCAGTGCAGCCCTCAATTTGGGGGTGGCTCTGTCTTATGGATTTTCAGTTTTCCCAAGGTATATTCCCTAGACTGGAAGTGCCCTTGGCTCTGTAGCTCTGTTGTTTACTTGTTTTAGGGAACACAATGCACTCCTCCAGTGAGGCAGTTGGCAACTTACATCCCGCCCATCAGCATAACAAGGCTCCCTGTTCTCCAGGGCCTGCCTTGCCTTTCTGGTTTTTACACATTTTGTGGATGTCCCTTTTGACCGGTGGGAAGTGATACTTCTTTGTAGTGCAGATTTGCATTGCCCGCTTGCTTGCTTGGCCAAAAAGGGCGTATGCGTTTTCTCCTGAATATATTCAGGAGAAAACGCATACACCCTTTTTGGCCAAGTGCATCATTGTCGAAGTTGTGCCCCTCTTCCTGTGCTTTACAGGCGATTCCAACGTACCTCTTGAAATCTCTTTCCTGCTATTCTGCCTCGCTTTCAAGTCCGCCTCGTTGCCTTCCCTCAACAGATTTTTGGACGATAGTGGGCCTTGATTACTCTGCCAGTTTGTGAATTGCTGTGCCCCTGAGCTCCATTTTTCAACTCGTTTTTTGTGAGCTGAAGGCAAGTCCAAACTTTTGGTTCAGGACCTCTACTGGTTCCCGGTGGGTGGCTGAGACTTTGGTTAATTCTTCTTCCTGCCGGGAAATTAGAGTGACATGTGCCCATCCAAATGCCTAACAGCTACTCTCTCATTGGTTCTCCCTCTTCCCTTTCATCCTCTGCCAAATTGGCAACCTGTGCGAACCAGGAGCTTAAAGGGGCTGTCTCTCCAAGTTGGGAGATTGATAGGAAAGCAGTTGGAAAGTCAAACCGGAGCACCAGGAGAGGGACTCTTCGTTGAGTTTTAGAAACCTTTCGTATTCACAGTGTGTCCATTCTCTAGGTTTCCCGTACATGTTATAGCTGTAGTAATATTCCCTTCAACCTGGAGAGCTGGGACCCATGGAATGGGTGCCATGCGTTATTGCTTTAAAGGGTCTGCATTTGCTCACCCAATCTCACCAATCCTCTCAGTCCCAAGTGTCCAGCCTTATGCCACATCCAGCTGTCATTGTAGATAGGGTCATTCCAGGTTGCATCAGAGACCCTGAAGGAATTGTAAAGAATTTCCCTGTTTCTTTGTTCTGTTTTTGAAATTCCTTTTTAGAGTGGGTTTGAGCTGATTCTCGCTGCCCTGTTTATGCCAGTCTAGACACACTTGATTCCCTTATGGAGACATATCAATACATAGGTTTTAAGATTCTTACTAGTCAGATCTATTCCTCTGCGGGAAATATGGGGTTTTGAGTCCCTTTCACTGAGGAAGGTGTAGGTCTTGTCTATTCCATAGTTGGTTTTTGGAACGGTACCTGTGCTTATATCAAACTCTGGTTTGATGCATCACCCCACCTCTCCTTCCCCCTTAAGCAGGCATAAGAGTGTTTTCTAAATGTGAGACTCTGTTCTCTTGCCTAACTCAGTTCATGTGTAGCCATGTTTACAGGATCTTCCTAAGTGATATCTTATGATAAGTTTCCTTTCCTGTGTGACTTCTTTCACTTAGAATCATCGTACCTGAATCCACTCATTTTGCTGCTACTGGTCTTATGACATTGATTTCGTGGCTGAGGGATATTCCATCGTACGTAAGTTCCACAATGTTTGGAACCATTTTTATATTTCCTGGGATATTTCAGGTGTACCCAGGTTGAGGTTCTTGTAAGCAGTGCAGCCCTCAATTTGGGGGTGGCTCTGTCTTATGGATTTTCAGTTTTCCCAAGGTATATTCCCTAGACTGGAAGTGCCCTTGGCTCTGTAGCTCTGTTGTTTACTTGTTTTAGGGAACACAATGCACTCCTCCAGTGAGGCAGTTGGCAACTTACATCCCGCCCATCAGCATAACAAGGCTCCCTGTTCTCCAGGGCCTGCCTTGCCTTTCTGGTTTTTACACATTTTGTGGATGTCCCTTTTGACCGGTGGGAAGTGATACTTCTTTGTAGTGCAGATTTGCATTGCCCGCTTGCTTGCTTGGCCAAAAAGGGCGTATGCGTTTTCTCCTGAATATATTCAGGAGAAAACGCATACGCCCTTTTTGGCCAAGTGCATCATGGTCGAAGTTGTGCCCCTCTTCCTGTGCTTTACAGGCGATTCCAACGTACCTCTTGAAATCTCTTTCCTGCTATTCTGCCTCGCTTTCAAGTCCGCCTCGTTGCCTTCCCTCAACAGATTTTTGGACGATAGTTGGCCATGATTACTCTGCCAGTTTGTGAATTGCTGTGCCCCTGAGCTCCATTTTTCAACTCGTTTTTTCTGAGCTGAAGGCAAGTCAAAACTTTTGGTTCAGGACCTCTACTGGTTCCCGGTGGGTGGCTGAGACTTTGGTTAATTCTTCTTCCTGCCGGGAAATTAGAGTGACATATGCCCATCCAAATGCCTAACAGCTACTCTCTCATTGGTTCTCCCTCTTCCCTTTCATCCTCTGCCAAATTGGCAACCTGTGCGAACCAGGAGCTTAAAGGGGCTGTCTCTCCAAGTTGGGAGATTGATAGGAAAGCAGTTGGAAAGTCAAACCGGAGCACCAGGAGAGGGACTCTTCGTTGAGTTTTAGAAACCTTTCGTATTCACAGTGTGTCCATTCTCTAGTTTTCCCGTACATGTTATAGCTGTAGTAATATTCCCTTCAACCTGGAGAGCTGGGACCCATGGAATGGGTGCCATGCGTTATTGCTTTAAAGGGTCTGCATTTGCTCACCCAATCTCACCAATCCTCTCAGTCCCAAGTGTCCAGCCTTATGCCACATCCAGCTGTCATTGTAGATAGGGTCATTCCAGGTTGCATCAGAGACCCTGAAGGAATTGTAAAGAATTTCCCTGTTTCTTTGTTCTGTTTCTGAAATTCCTTTTTAGAGTGGGTTTGAGCTGATTCTCGCTGCCCTGTTTATGCCAGTCTAGACACACTTGATTCCCTTATGGAGACATATCAATACATAGGTTTTAAGATTCTTACTAGTCAGATCTATTCCTCTGCGGGAAATATGGGGTTTTGAGTCCCTTTCACTGAGGAAGGTGTAGGTCTTGTCTATTCCATAGTTGGTTTTTGGAACGGTACCTGTGCTTATATCAAACTCTGGTTTGATGCATCACCCCACCTCTCCTTCCCCCTTAAGCAGGCATAAGAGTGTTTTCTAAATGTGAGACTCTGTTCTCTTTCCTAACTCAGTTCATGTGTAGCCATGTTTACAGGATCTTCCTAAGTGATATCTTATGATAAGTTTCTTTTCCTGTGTGACTTCTTTCACTTAGAATCATCGTACCTGAATCCACTCATTTTGCTGCTACTGGTCTTATGACATTGATTTCGTGGCTGAGGGATATTCCATCGTACGTAAGTTCCACAATGTTTGGAACCATTTTTATATTTCCTGGGATATTTCAGGTGTACCCAGGTTGAGGTTCTTGTAAGCAGTGCAGCCCTCAATTTGGGGGTGGCTCTGTCTTATGGATTTTCAGTTTTCCCAAGGTATATTCCCTAGACTGGAAGTGCCCTTGGCTCTGTAGCTCTGTTGTTTACTTGTTTTAGGGAACACAATGCACTCCTCCAGTGAGGCAGTTGGCAACTTACATCCCGCCCATCAGCATAACAAGGCTCCCTGTTCTCCAGGGCCTGCCTTGCCTTTCTGGTTTTTACACATTTTGTGGATGTCCCTTTTGACCGGTGGGAAGTGATACTTCTTTGTAGTGCAGATTTGCATTGCCCGCTTTCTTGCTTGGCCAAAAAGGGCGTATGCGTTTTCTCCTGAATATATTCAGGAGAAAACGCATACGCCCCTTTTGGACAAGTGCATCATGGTCGAAGTTGTGCCCCTCTTCCTGTGCTTTACAGGCGATTCCAACGTACCTCTTGAAATCTCTTTCCTGCTATTCTGCCTCGCTTTCAAGTCCGCCTCGTTGCCTTCCCTCAACAGATTTTTGGACGATAGTGGGCCTTGATTACTCTGCCAGTTTGTGAATTGCTGTGCCCCTGAGCTCCATTTTTCAACTCGTTTTTTGTGAGCTGAACGCAAGTCCAAACTTTTGGTTCAGGACCTATACTGGTTCCCGGTGGGTGGCTGAGACTTTGGTTAATTCTTCTTCCTGCCGGGAAATTAGAGTGACATGTGCCCATCCAAATGCCTAACAGCTACTCTCTCATTGGTTCTCCCTCTTCCCTTTCATCCTCTGCCAAATTGGCAACCTGTGTGAACCAGGAGCTTAAAGGGGCTGTCTCTCCAAGTTGGGAGATTGATAGGAAAGCAGTTGGAAAGTCAAACCGGAGCACCAGGAGAGGGACTCTTCGTTGAGTTTTAGAAACCTTTCGTATTCACAGTGTGTCCATTCTCTAGGTTTCCCGTACATGTTATAGCTGTAGTAATATTCCCTTCAACCTGGAGAGCTGGGACCCATGGAATGGGTGCCATGCGTTATTGCTTTAAAGGGTCTGCATTTGCTCACCCAATCTCACCAATCCTCTCAGTCCCAAGTGTCCAGCCTTATGCCACATCCAGCTGTCATTGTAGATAGGGTCATTCCAGGTTGCATCAGAGACCCTGAAGGAATTGTAAAGAATTTCCCTGTTTCTTTGTTCTGTTTCTGAAATTCCTTTTTAGAGTGGGTTTGAGCTGATTCTCGCTGCCCTGTTTATGCCAGTCTAGACACACTTGATTCCCTTATGGAGACATATCAATACATAGGTTTTAAGATTCTTACTAGTCAGATCTATTCCTCTGCGGGAAATATGGGGTTTTGAGTCCCTTTCACTGAGGAAGGTGTAGGTCTTGTCTATTCCATAGTTGGTTTTTGGAACGGTACCTGTGCTTATATCAAACTCTGGTTTGATGCATCACCCCACCTCTCCTTCCCCCTTAAGCAGGCATAAGAGTGTTTTCTAAATGTGAGACTCTGTTCTCTTGCCTAACTCAGTTCATGTGTAGCCATGTTTACAGGATCATCCTAAGTGATATCTTATGATAAGTTTCTTTTCCTGTGTGACTTCTTTCACTTAGAATCATCGTACCTGAATCCACTCATTTTGCTGCTACTGGTCTTATGACATTGATTTCGTGGCTGAGGGATATTCCATCGTACGTATGTTCCACAATGTTTGGAACCATTTTTATATTTCCTGGGATATTTCAGGTGTACCCAGGTTGAGGTTCTTGTAAGCAGTGCAGCCCTCAATTTGGGGGTGGCTCTGTCTTATGGATTTTCAGTTTTCCCAAGGTATATTCCCTAGACTGGAAGTGCCCTTGGCTCTGTAGCTCTGTTGTTTACTTGTTTTAGGGAACACAATGCACTCCTCCAGTGAGGCAGTTGGCAACTTACATCCCGCCCATCAGCATAACAAGGCTCCCTGTTCTCCAGGGCCTGTCTTGCCTTTCTGGTTTTTACACATTTTGTGGATGTCCCTTTTGACCGGTGGGAAGTGATACTTCTTTGTAGTGCAGATTTGCATTGCCCGCTTGCTTGCTTGGCCAAAAAGGGCGTATGCGTTTTCTCCTGAATATATTCAGGAGAAAACGCATACGCCCTTTTTGGCCAAGTGCATCATGGTCGAAGTTGTGCCCCTCTTCCTGTGCTTTACAGGCGATTCGAACGTACCTCTTGAAATCTCTTTCCTGCTATTCTGCCTCGCTTTCAAGTCCGCCTCGTTGCCTTCCCTCAACAGATTTTTGGACGATAGTTGGCCATGATTACTCTGCCAGTTTGTGAATTGCTGTGCCCCTGAGCTCCATTTTTCAACTCGTTTTTTGTGAGCTGAACGCAAGTCCAAACTTTTGGTTCAGGACCTATACTGGTTCCCGGTGGGTGGCTGAGACTTTGGTTAATTCTTCTTCCTGCCGGGAAATTAGAGTGACATGTGCCCATCCAAATGCCTAACAGCTACTCTCTCATTGGTTCTCCCTCTTCCCTTTCATCCTCTGCCAAATTGGCAACCTGTGCGAACCAGGAGCTTAAAGGGGCTGTCTCTCCAAGTTGGGAGATTGATAGGAAAGCAGTTGGAAAGTCAAACCGGAGCACCAGGAGAGGGACTCTTCGTTGAGTTTTAGAAACCTTTCGTATTCACAGTGTGTCCATTCTCTAGGTTTCCCATACATGTTATAGCTGTAGTAATATTCCCTTCAACCCGGAGAGCTGGGACCCATGGAATGGGTGCCATGCGTTATTGCTTTAAAGGGTCTGCATTTGCTCACCCAATCTCACCAATCCTCTCAGTCCCAAGTGTCCAGCCTTATGCCACATCCAGCTGTCATTGTAGATAGGGTCATTCCAGGTTGCATCAGAGACCCTGAAAGAATTGTAAAGAATTTCCCTGTTTCTTTGTTCTGTTTTTGAAATTCCTTTTTAGAGTGGGTTTGAGCTGATTCTCGCTGCCCTGTTTATGCCAGTCTAGACACACTTGATTCCCTTACGGAGACATATCAATACATAGGTTTTAAGATTCTTACTAGTCAGATCTATTCCTCTGCGGGAAATATGGGGTTTTGAGTCCCTTTCACTGAGGAAGGTGTAGGTCTTGTCTATTCCATAGTTGGTTTTTGGAACGGTACCTGTGCTTATATCAAACTCTGGTTTGATGCATCACCCCACCTCTCCTTCCCCCTTAAGCAGGCATAAGAGTGTTTTCTAAATGTGAGACTCTGTTCTCTTTCCTAACTCAGTTCATGTGTAGCCATGTTTACAGGATCTTCCTAAGTGATATCTTATGATAAGTTTCTTTTCCTGTGTGACTTCTTTCACTTAGAATCATCGTACCTGAATCCACTCATTTTGCTGCTACTGGTCTTATGACATTGATTTCGTGGCTGAGGGATATTCCATCGTACGTAAGTTCCACAATGTTTGGAACCATTTTTATATTTCCTGGGATATTTCAGGTGTACCCAGGTTGAGGTTCTTGTAAGCAGTGCAGCCCTCAATTTGGGGGTGGCTCTGTCTTATGGATTTTCAGTTTTCCCAAGGTATATTCCCTAGACTGGAAGTGCCCTTGGCTCTGTAGCTCTGTTGTTTACTTGTTTTAGGGAACACAATGCACTCCTCCAGTGAGGCAGTTGGCAACTTACATCCCGCCCATCAGCATAACAAGGCTCCCTGTTCTCCAGGGCCTGCCTTGCCTTTCTGGTTTTTACACATTTTGTGGATGTCCCTTTTGACCGGTGGGAAGTGATACTTCTTTGTAGTGCAGATTTGCATTGCCCGCTTGCTTGCTTGGCCAAAAAGGGCGTATGCGTTTTCTCCTGAATATATTCAGGAGAAAACGCATACGCCCTTTTTGGCCAAGTGCATCATTGTCGAAGTTGTGCCCCTCTTCCTGTGCTTTACAGGCGATTCCAACGTACCTCTTGAAATCTCTTTCCTGCTATTCTGCCTCGCTTTCAAGTCCGCCTCGTTGCCTTCCCTCAACAGATATTTGGACGATAGTGGGCCTTGATTACTCTGCCAGTTTGTGAATTGCTGTGCCCCTGAGCTCCATTTTTCAACTCGTTTTTTGTGAGCTGAAGGCAAGTCCAAACTTTTGGTTCAGGACCTCTACTGGTTCCCGGTGGGTGGCTGAGACTTTGGTTAATTCTTCTTCCTGCCGGGAAATTAGAGTGACATGTGCCCATCCAAATGCCTAACAGCTACTCTCTCATTGGTTCTCCCTCTTCCCTTTCATCCTCTGCCAAATTGGCAACCTGTGCGAACCAGGAGCTTAAAGGGGCTGTCTCTCCAAGTTGGGAGATTGATAGGAAAGCAGTTGGAAAGTCAAACTGGAGCACCAGGAGAGGGACTCTTCGTTGAGTTTTAGAAACCTTTCGTATTCACAGTGTGTCCATTCTCTAGGTTTCCCGTACATGTTATAGCTGTAGTAATATTCCCTTCAACCTGGAGAGCTGGGACCCATGGAATGGGTGCCATGCGTTATTGCTTTAAAGGGTCTGCATTTGCTCACCCAATCTCACCAATCCTCTCAGTCCCAAGTGTCCAGCCTTATGCCACATCCAGCTGTCATTGTAGATAGGGTCATTCCAGGTTGCATCAGAGACCCTGAAGGAATTGTAAAGAATTTCCCTGTTTCTTTGTTCTGTTTCTGAAATTCCTTTTTAGAGTGGGTTTGAGCTGATTCTCGCTGCCCTGTTTATGCCAGTCTAGACACACTTGATTCCCTTATGGAGACATATCAATACATAGGTTTTAAGATTCTTACTAGTCAGATCTATTCCTCTGCGGGAAATATGGGGTTTTGAGTCCCTTTCACTGAGGAAGGTGTAGGTCTTGTCTATTCCATAGTTGGTTTTTGGAACGGTACCTGTGCTTATATCAAACTCTGGTTTGATGCATCACCCCACCTCTCCTTCCCCCTTAAGCAGGCATAAGAGTGTTTTCTAAATGTGAGACTCTGTTCTCTTTCCTAACTCAGTTCATGTGTAGCCATGTTTACAGGATCTTCCTAAGTGATATCTTATGATAAGTTTCTTTTCCTGTGTGACTTCTTTCACTTAGAATCATCGTACCTGAATCCACTCATTTTGCTGCTACTGGTCTTATGACATTGATTTCGTGGCTGAGGGATATTCCATCGTACGTAAGTTCCACAATGTTTGGAACCATTTTTATATTTCCTGGGATATTTCAGGTGTACCCAGGTTGAGGTTCTTGTAAGCAGTGCAGCCCTCAATTTGGGGGTGGCTCTGTCTTATGGATTTTCAGTTTTCCCAAGGTATATTCCCTAGACTGGAAGTGCCCTTGGCTCTGTAGCTCTGTTGTTTACTTGTTTTAGGGAACACAATGCACTCCTCCAGTGAGGCAGTTGGCAACTTACATCCTGCCCATCAGCATAACAAGGCTCCCTGTTCTCCAGGGCCTGCCTTGCCTTTCTGGTTTTTACACATTTTGTGGATGTCCCTTTTGACCGGTGGGAAGTGATACTTCTTTGTAGTGCAGATTTGCATTGCCCGCTTGCTTGCTTGGCCAAAAAGGGCGTATGCGTTTTCTCCTGAATATATTCAGGAGAAAACGCATACGCCCTTTTTGGCCAAGTGCATCATTGTCGAAGTTGTGCCCCTCTTCCTGTGCTTTACAGGCGATTCCAACGTACCTGTTGAAATCTCTTTCCTGCTATTCTGCCTCGCTTTCAAGTCCGCCTCGTTGCCTTCCCTCAACAGATTTTTGGACGATAGTGGGCCTTGATTACTCTGCCAGTTTGTGAATTGCTGTGCCCCTGAGCTCCATTTTTCAACTCGTTTTTTGTGAGCTGAACGCAAGTCCAAACTTTTGGTTCAGGACCTATACTGGTTCCCGGTGGGTGGCTGAGACTTTGGTTAATTCTTCTTCCTGCCGGGAAATTAGAGTGACATGTGCCCATCCAAATGCCTAACAGCTACTCTCTCATTGGTTCTCCCTCTTCCCTTTCATCCTCTGCCAAATTGGCAACCTGTGCGAACCAGGAGCTTAAAGGGGCTGTCTCTCCAAGTTGGGAGATTGATAGGAAAGCAGTTGGAAAGTCAAACCGGAGCACCAGGAGAGGGACTCTTCGTTGAGTTTTAGAAACCTTTCGTATTCACAGTGTGTCCATTCTCTAGGTTTCCCGTACATGTTATAGCTGTAGTAATATTCCCTTCAACCTGGAGAGCTGGGACCCATGGAATGGGTGCCATGCGTTATTGCTTTAAAGGGTCTGCATTTGCTCACCCAATCTCACCAATCCTCTCAGTCCCAAGTGTCCAGCCTTATGCCACATCCAGCTGTCATTGTAGATAGGGTCATTCCAGGTTGCATCAGAGACCCTGAAGGAATTGTAAAGAATTTCCCTGTTTCTTTGTTCTGTTTCTGAAATTCCTTTTTAGAGTGGGTTTGAGCTGATTCTCGCTGCCCTGTTTATGCCAGTCTAGACACACTTGATTCCCTTACGGAGACATATCAATACATAGGTTTTAAGATTCTTACTAGTCAGATCTATTCCTCTGCGGGAAATATGGGGTTTTGAGTCCCTTTCACTGAGGAAGGTGTAGGTCTTGTCTATTCCATAGTTGGTTTTTGGAACGGTACCTGTGCTTATATCAAACTCTGGTTTGATGCATCACCCCACCTCTCCTTCCCCCTTAAGCAGGCATAAGAGTGTTTTCTAAATGTGACACTCGGTTCTCTTGCCTAACTCAGTTCATGTGTAGCCATGTTTACAGGATCTTCCTAAGTGATATCTTATGATAAGTTTCTTTTCCTGTGTGACTTCTTTCCCTTAGAATCATCGTACCTGAATCCACTCATTTTGCTGCTACTGGTCTTATGACATTGATTTCGTGGCTGAGGGATATTCCATCGTACGTAAGTTCCACAATGTTTGGAACCATTTTTATATTTCCTGGGATATTTCAGGTGTACCCAGGTTGAGGTTCTTGTAAGCAGTGCAGCCCTCAATTTGGGGGTGGCTCTGTCTTATGGATTTTCAGTTTTCCCAAGGTATATTCCCTAGACTGGAAGTGCCCTTGGCTCTGTAGCTCTGTTGTTTACTTGTTTTAGGGAACACAATGCACTCCTCCAGTGAGGCAGTTGGCAACTTACATCCCGCCCATCAGCATAACAAGGCTCCCTGTTCTCCAGGGCCTGTCTTGCCTTTCTGGTTTTTACACATTTTGTGGATGTCCCTTTTGACCGGTGGGAAGTGATACTTGTTTGTAGTGCAGATTTGCATTGCCCGCTTGCTTGCTTGGCCAAAAAGGGCGTATGCGTTTTCTCCTGAATATATTCAGGAGAAAACGCATACGCCCTTTTTGGCCAAGTGCATCATGGTCGAAGTTGTGCCCCTCTTCCTGTGCTTTACAGGCGATTCCAACGTACCTCTTGAAATCTCTTTCCTGCTATTCTGCCTCGCTTTCAAGTCCGCCTCGTTGCCTTCCCTCAACAGATTTTTGGACGATAGTGGGCCTTGATTACTCTGCCAGTTTGTGAATTGCTGTGCCCCTGAGCTCCATTTTTCAACTCGTTTTTTGTGAGCTGAACGCAAGTCCAAACTTTTGGTTCAGGACCTCTACTGGTTCCCGGTGGGTGGCTGAGACTTTGGTTAATTCTTCTTCCTGCCGGGAAATTAGAGTGACATGTGCCCATCCAAATGCCTAACAGCTACTCTCTCATTGGTTCTCCCTCTTCCCTTTCATCCTCTGCCAAATTGGCAACCTGTGCGAACCAGGAGCTTAAAGGGGCTGTCTCTCCAAGTTGGGAGATTGATAGGAAAGCAGTTGGAAAGTCAAACCGGAGCACCAGGAGAGGGACTCTTCGTTGAGTTTTAGAAACCTTTCGTATTCACAGTGTGTCCATTCTCTAGGTTTCCCATACATGTTATAGCTGTAGTAATATTCCCTTCAACCCGGAGAGCTGGGACCCATGGAATGGGTGCCATGCGTTATTGCTTTAAAGGGTCTGCATTTGCTCACCCAATCTCACCAATCCTCTCAGTCCCAAGTGTCCAGCCTTATGCCACATCCAGCTGTCATTGTAGATAGGGTCATTCCAGGTTGCATCAGAGACCCTGAAAGAATTGTAAAGAATTTCCCTGTTTCTTTGTTCTGTTTCTGAAATTCCTTTTTAGAGTGGGTGTGAGCTGATTCTCGCTGCCCTGTTTATGCCAGTCTAGACACACTTGATTCCCTTACGGAGACATATCAATACATAGGTTTTAAGATTCTTACTAGTCAGATCTATTCCTCTGCGGGAAATATGGGGTTTTGAGTCCCTTTCACTGAGGAAGGTGTAGGTCTTGTCTATTCCATAGTTGGTTTTTGGAACGGTACCTGTGCTTATATCAAACTCTGGTTTGATGCATCACCCCACCTCTCCTTCCCCCTTAAGCAGGCATAAGAGTGTTTTCTAAATGTGAGACTCTGTTCTCTTTCCTAACTCAGTTCATGTGTAGCCATGTTTACAGGATCTTCCTAAGTGATATCTTATGATAAGTTTCTTTTCCTGTGTGACTTCTTTCACTTAGAATCATCGTACCTGAATCCACTCATTTTGCTGCTACTGGTCTTATGACATTGATTTCGTGGCTGAGGGATATTCCATCGTACGTAAGTTCCACAATGTTTGGAACCATTTTTATATTTCCTGGGATATTTCAGGTGTACCCAGGTTGAGGTTCTTGTAAGCAGTGCAGCCCTCAATTTGGGGGTGGCTCTGTCTTATGGATTTTCAGTTTTCCCAAGGTATATTCCCTAGACTGGAAGTGCCCTTGGCTCTGTAGCTCTGTTGTTTACTTGTTTTAGGGAACACAATGCACTCCTCCAGTGAGGCAGTTGGCAACTTACATCCCGCCCATCAGCATAACAAGGCTCCCTGTTCTCCAGGGCCTGCCTTGCCTTTCTGGTTTTTACACATTTTGTGGATGTCCCTTTTGACCGGTGGGAAGTGATACTTCTTTGTAGTGCAGATTTGCATTGCCCGCTTGCTTGCTTGGCCAAAAAGGGCGTATGCGTTTTCTCCTGAATATATTCAGGAGAAAACGCATACGCCCTTTTTGGCCAAGTGCATCATTGTCGAAGTTGTGCCCCTCTTCCTGTGCTTTACAGGCGATTCCAACGTACCTCTTGAAATCTCTTTCCTGCTATTCTGCCTCGCTTTCAAGTCCGCCTCGTTGCCTTCCCTCAACAGATTTTTGGACGATAGTGGGCCTTGATTACTCTGCCAGTTTGTGAATTGCTGTGCCCCTGAGCTCCATTTTTCAACTCGTTTTTTGTGAGCTGAAGGCAAGTCCAAACTTTTGGTTCAGGACCTCTACTGGTTCCCGGTGGGTGGCTGAGACTTTGGTTAATTCTTCTTCCTGCCGGGAAATTAGAGTGACATGTGCCCATCCAAATGCCTAACAGCTACTCTCTCATTGGTTCTCCCTCTTCCCTTTCATCCTCTGCCAAATTGGCAACCTGTGCGAACCAGGAGCTTAAAGGGGCTGTCTCTCCAAGTTGGGAGATTGATAGGAAAGCAGTTGGAAAGTCAAACCGGAGCACCAGGAGAGGGACTCTTCGTTGAGTTTTAGAAACCTTTCGTATTCACAGTGTGTCCATTCTCTAGGTTTCCCGTACATGTTATAGCTGTAGTAATATTCCCTTCAACCTGGAGAGCTGGGACCCATGGAATGGGTGCCATGCGTTATTGCTTTAAAGGGTCTGCATTTGCTCACCCAATCTCACCAATCCTCTCAGTCCCAAGTGTCCAGCCTTATGCCACATCCAGCTGTCATTGTAGATAGGGTCATTCCAGGTTGCATCAGAGACCCTGAAGGAATTGTAAAGAATTTCCCTGTTTCTTTGTTCTGTTTCTGAAATTCCTTTTTAGAGTGGGTTTGAGCTGATTCTCGCTGCCCTGTTTATGCCAGTCTAGACACACTTGATTCCCTTACGGAGACATATCAATACATAGGTTTTAAGATTCTTACTAGTCAGATCTATTCCTCTGCGGGAAATATGGGGTTTTGAGTCCCTTTCACTGAGGAAGGTGTAGGTCTTGTCTATTCCATAGTTGGTTTTTGGAACGGTACCTGTGCTTATATCAAACTCTGGTTTGATGCATCACCCCACCTCTCCTTCCCCCTTAAGCAGGCATAAGAGTGTTTTCTAAATGTGAGACTCTGTTCTCTTGCCTAACTCAGTTCATGTGTAGCCATGTTTACAGGATCTTCCTAAGTGATATCTTATGATAAGTTTCTTTTCCTGTGTGACTTCTTTCACTTAGAATCATCGTACCTGAATCCACTCATTTTGCTGCTACTGGTCTTATGACATTGATTTCGTGGCTGAGGGATATTCCATCGTACGTAAGTTCCACAATGTTTGGAACCATTTTTATATTTCCTGGGATATTTCAGGTGTACCCAGGTTGAGGTTCTTGTAAGCAGTGCAGCCCTCAATTTGGGGGTGGCTCTGTCTTATGGATTTTCAGTTTTCCCAAGGTATATTCCCTAGACTGAAAGTGCCCTTGGCTCTGTAGCTCTTTTGTTTACTTGTTTTAGGGAACACAATGCACTCCTCCAGTGAGGCAGTTGGCAACTTACATCCCGCCCATCAGCATAACAAGGCTCCCTGTTCTCCAGGGCCTGTCTTGCCTTTCTGGTTTTTACACATTTTGTGGATGTCCCTTTTGACCGGTGGGAAGTGATACTTCTTTGTAGTGCAGATTTGCATTGCCCGCTTTCTTGCTTGGCCAAAAAGGGCGTATGCGTTTTCTCCTGAATATATTCAGGAGAAAACGCATACGCCCTTTTTGGCCAAGTGCATCATTGTCGAAGTTGTGCCCCTCTTCCTGTGCTTTACAGGCGATTCCAACGTACCTCTTGAAATCTCTTTCCTGCTATTCTGCCTCGCTTTCAAGTCCGCCTCGTTGCCTTCCCTCAACAGATTTTTGGACGATAGTTGGCCATGATTACTCTGCCAGTTTGTGAATTGCTGTGCCCCTGAGCTCCATTTTTCAACTCGTTTTTTCTGAGCTGAACGCAAGGCCAAACTTTTGGTTCAGGACCTATACTGGTTCCCGGTGGGTGGCTGAGACTTTGGTTAATTCTTCTTCCTGCCGGGAAATTAGAGTGACAGGTGCCCATCCAAATGCCTAACAGCTACTCTCTCATTGGTTCTCCCTCTTCCCTTTCATCCTCTGCCAAATTGGCAACCTGTGTGAACCAGGAGCTTAAAGGGGCTGTCTCTCCAAGTTGGGAGATTGATAGGAAAGCAGTTGGAAAGTCAAACCGGAGCACCAGGAGAGGGACTCTTCGTTGAGTTTTAGAAACCTTTCGTATTCACAGTGTGTCCATTCTCTAGGTTTCCCGTACATGTTATAGCTGTAGTAATATTCCCTTCAACCTGGAGAGCTGGGACCCTTGGAATGGGTGCCATGCGTTATTGCTTTAAAGGGTCTGCATTTGCTCACCCAATCTCACCAATCCTCTCAGTCCCAAGTGTCCAGCCTTATGCCACATCCAGCTGTCATTGTAGATAGGATCATTCCAGGTTGCATCAGAGACCCTGAAGGAATTGTAAAGAATTTCCCTGTTTCTTTGTTCTGTTTTTGAAATTCCTTTTTAGAGTGGGTTTGAGCTGATTCTCGCTGCCCTGTTTATGCCAGTCTAGACACACTTGATTCCCTTACGGAGACATATCAATACATAGGTTTTAAGATTCTTACTAGTCAGATCTATTCCTCTGCGGGAAATATGGGGTTTTGAGTCCCTTTCACTGAGGAAGGTGTAGGTCTTGTCTATTCCATAGTTGGTTTTTGGAACGGTACCTGTGCTTATATCAAACTCTGGTTTGATGCATCACCCCACCTCTCCTTCCCCCTTAAGCAGGCATAAGAGTGTTTTCTAAATGTGACACTCTGTTCTCTTTCCTAACTCAGTTCATGTGTAGCCATGTTTACAGGATCTTCCTAAGTGATATCTTATGATAAGTTTCTTTTCCTGTGTGACTTCTTTCACTTAGAATCATCGTACCTGAATCCACTCATTTTGCTGCTACTAGTCTTATGACATTGATTTCGTGGCTGAGGGATATTCCATCGTACGTAAGTTCCACAATGTTTGGAACCATTTTTATATTTCCTGGGATATTTCAGGTGTACCCAGTTTGAGGTTCTTGTAAGCAGTGCAGCCCTCAATTTGGGGGTGGCTCTGTCTTATGGATTTTCAGTTTTCCCAAGGTATATTCCCTAGACTGGAAGTGCCCTTGGCTCTGTAGCTCTGTTGTTTACTTGTTTTAGGGAACACAATGCACTCCTCCAGTGAGGCAGTTGGCAACTTACATCCCGCCCATCAGCATAACAAGGCTCCCTGTTCTCCAGGGCCTGCCTTGCCTTTCTGGTTTTTACACATTTTGTGGATGTCCCTTTTGACCGGTGGGAAGTGATACTTCTTTGTAGTGCAGATTTGCATTGCCCGCTTGCTTGCTTGGCCAAAAAGGGCGTATGCGTTTTCTCCTGAATATATTCAGGAGAAAACGCATACGCCCTTTTTGGCCAAGTGCATCATTGTCGAAGTTGTGCCCCTCTTCTTGTGCTTTACAGGCGATTCCAACGTACCTCTTGAAATCTCTTTCCTGCTATTCTGCCTCGCTTTCAAGTCCGCCTCGTTGCCTTCCCTCAACAGATTTTTGGACGATAGTGGGCCTTGATTACTCTGCCAGTTTGTGAATTGCTGTGCCCCTGAGCTCCATTTTTCAACTCGTTTTTTGTGAGCTGAACGCAAGGCCAAACTTTTGGTTCAGGACCTCTACTGGTTCCCGGTGGGTGGCTGAGACTTTGGTTAATTCTTCTTCCTGCCGGGAAATTAGAGTGACATGTGCCCATCCAAATGCCTAACAGCTACTCTCTCATTGGTTCTCCCTCTTCCCTTTCATCCTCTGCCAAATTGGCAACCTGTGCGAACCAGGAGATTAAAGGGGCTGTCTCTCCAAGTTGGGAGATTGATAGGAAAGCAGTTGGAAAGTCAAACCGGAGCACGAGGAGAGGGACTCTTCGTTGAGTTTTAGAAACCTTTCGTATTCACAGTGTGTCCATTCTCTAGGTTTCCCGTACATGTTATAGCTGTAGTAATATTCCCTTCAACCTGGAGAGCTGGGACCCTTGGAATGGGTGCCATGCGTTATTGCTTTAAAGGGTCTGCATTTGCTCACCCAATCTCACCAATCCTCTCAGTCCCAAGTGTCCAGCCTTATGCCACATCCAGCTGTCATTGTAGATAGGATCATTCCAGGTTGCATCAGAGACCCTGAAGGAATTGTAAAGAATTTCCCTGTTTCTTTGTTCTGTTTTTGAAATTCCTTTTTAGAGTGGGTTTGAGCTGATTCTCGCTGCCCTGTTTATGCCAGTCTAGACACACTTGATTCCCTTACGGAGACATATCAATACATAGGTTTTAAGATTCTTACTAGTCAGATCTATTCCTCTGCGGGAAATATGGGGTTTTGAGTCCCTTTCACTGAGGAAGGTGTAGGTCTTGTCTATTCCATAGTTGGTTTTTGGAACGGTACCTGTGCTTATATCAAACTCTGGTTTGATGCATCACCCCACCTCTCCTTCCCCCTTAAGCAGGCATAAGAGTGTTTTCTAAATGTGAGACTCTGTTCTCTTGCCTAACTCAGTTCATGTGTAGCCATGTTTACAGGATCTTCCTAAGTGATATCTTATGATAAGTTTCTTTTCCTGTGTGACTTCTTTCCCTTAGAATCATCGTACCTGAATCCACTCATTTTGCTGCTACTGGTCTTATGACATTGATTTCGTGGCTGAGGGATATTCCATCGTACGTAAGTTCCACAATGTTTGGAACCATTTTTATATTTCCTGGGATATTTCAGGTGTACCCAGGTTGAGGTTCTTGTAAGCAGTGCAGCCCTCAATTTGGGGGTGGCTCTGTCTTATGGATTTTCAGTTTTCCCAAGGTATATTCCCTAGACTGGAAGTGCCCTTGGCTCTGTAGCTCTGTTGTTTTCTTGTTTTAGGGAACACAATGCACTCCTCCAGTGAGGCAGTTGGCAACTTACATCCCGCCCATCAGCATAACAAGGCTCCCTGTTCTCCAGGGCCTGTCTTGCCTTTCTGGTTTTTACACATTTTGTGGATGTCCCTTTTGACCGGTGGGAAGTGATACTTCTTTGTAGTGCAGATTTGCATTGCCCGCTTGCTTGTTTGGCCAAAAAGGGCGTATGCGTTTTCTCCTGAATATATTCAGGAGAAAACGCATACGCCCTTTTTGGCCAAGTGCATCATTGTCGAAGTTGTGCCCCTCTTCCTGTGCGTTACAGGCGATTTCAACGTACCTCTTGAAATCTGTTTCCTGCTATTCTGCCTCGCTTTCAAGTCCGCCTCGTTGCCTTCCCTCAACAGAGTTTTGGACGATAGTTGGCCATGATTACTCTGCCAGTTTGTGAATTGCTGTGCCCCTGAGCTCCATTTTTCAACTCGTTTTTTCTGAGCTGAAGGCAAGTCCAAACTTTTGGTTCAGGACCTATACTGGTTCCCGGTGGGTGGCTGAGACTTTGGTTAATTCTTCTTCCTGCGAGGAAATTAGAGTGACATGTGCCCATCCAAATGCCTAACAGCTACTCTCTCATTGGTTCTCCCTCTTCCCTTTCATCCTCTGCCAAATTGGCAACCTGTGCGAACCAGGAGCTTAAAGGGGCTGTCTCTCCAAGTTGGGAGATTGATAGGAAAGCAGTTGGAAAGTCAAACCGGAGCACCAGGAGAGGGACTCTTCGTTGAGTTTTAGAAACCTTTCGTATTCACAGTGTGTCCATTCTCTAGGTTTCCCGTACATGTTATAGCTGTAGTAATATTCCCTTCAACCTGGAGAGCTGGGACCCTTGGAATGGGTGCCATGCGTTATTGCTTTAAAGGGTCTGCATTTGCTCACCCAATCTCACCAATCCTCTCAGTCCCAAGTGTCCAGCCTTATGCCACATCCAGCTGTCATTGTAGATAGGATCATTCCAGGTTGCATCAGAGACCATGAAGGAATTGTAAAGAATTTCCCTGTTTCTTTGTTCTGTTTCTGAAATTCCTTTTTAGAGTGGGTTTGAGCTGATTCTCGCTGCCCTGTTTATGCCAGTCTAGACACACTTGATTCCCTTACGGAGACATATCAATACATAGGTTTTAAGATTCTTACTAGTCAGATCTATTCCTCTGCGGGAAATATGGGGTTTTGAGTCCCTTTCACTGAGGAAGGTGTAGGTCTTGTCTATTCCATAGTTGGTTTTTGGAACGGTACCTGTGCTTATATCAAACTCTGGTTTGATGCATCACCCCACCTCTCCTTCCCCCTTAAGCAGGCATAAGAGTGTTTTCTAAATGTGAGACTCTGTTCTCTTGCCTAACTCAGTTCATGTGTAGCCATGTTTACAGGATCTTCCTAAGTGATATCTTATGATAAGTTTCTTTTCCTGTGTGACTTCTTTCACTTAGAATCATCGTACCTGAATCCACTCATTTTGCTGCTACTGGTCTTATGACATTGATTTCGTGGCTGAGGGATATTCCATCGTACGTAAGTTCCACAATGTTTGGAACCATTTTTATATTTCCTGGGATATTTCAGGTGTACCCAGGTTGAGGTTCTTGTAAGCAGTGCAGCCCTCAATTTGGGGGTGGCTCTGTCTTATGGATTTTCAGTTTTCCCAAGGTATATTCCCTAGACTGAAAGTGCCCTTGGCTCTGTAGCTCTTTTGTTTACTTGTTTTAGGGAACACAATGCACTCCTCCAGTGAGGCAGTTGGCAACTTACATCCCGCCCATCAGCATAACAAGGCTCCCTGTTCTCCAGGGCCTGTCTTGCCTTTCTGGTTTTTACACATTTTGTGGATGTCCCTTTTGACCGGTGGGAAGTGATACTTCTTTGTAGTGCAGATTTGCATTGCCCGCTTTCTTGCTTGGCCAAAAAGGGCGTATGCGTTTTCTCCTGAATATATTCAGGAGAAAACGCATACGCCCTTTTTGGCCAAGTGCATCATTGTCGAAGTTGTGTCCCTCTTCCTGTGCTTTACAGGCGATTCCAACGTACCTCTTGAAATCTCTTTCCTGCTATTCTGCCTCGCTTTCAAGTCCGCCTCGTTGCCTTCCCTCAACAGATTTTTGGACGATAGTTGGCCATGATTACTCTGCCAGTTTGTGAATTGCTGTGCCCCTGAGCTCCATTTTTCAACTCGTTTTTTCTGAGCTGAACGCAAGGCCAAACTTTTGGTTCAGGACCTATACTGGTTCCCGGTGGGTGGCTGAGACTTTGGTTAATTCTTCTTCCTGCTGGGAAATTAGAGTGACAGGTGCCCATCCAAATGCCTAACAGCTACTCTCTCATTGGTTCTCCCTCTTCCCTTTCATCCTCTGCCAAATTGGCAACCTGTGTGAACCAGGAGCTTAAAGGGGCTGTCTCTCCAAGTTGGGAGATTGATAGGAAAGCAGTTGGAAAGTCAAACCGGAGCACCAGGAGAGGGACTCTTCGTTGAGTTTTAGAAACCTTTCGTATTCACAGTGTGTCCATTCTCTAGGTTTCCCGTACATGTTATAGCTGTAGTAATATTCCCTTCAACCTGGAGAGCTGGGACCCTTGGAATGGGTGCCATGCGTTATTGCTTTAAAGGGTCTGCATTTGCTCACCCAATCTCACCAATCCTCTCAGTCCCAAGTGTCCAGCCTTATGCCACATCCAGCTGTCATTGTAGATAGGATCATTCCAGGTTGCATCAGAGACCCTGAAGGAATTGTAAAGAATTTCCCTGTTTCTTTGTTCTGTTTTTGAAATTCCTTTTTAGAGTGGGTTTGAGCTGATTCTCGCTGCCCTGTTTATGCCAGTCTAGACACACTTGATTCCCTTACGGAGACATATCAATACATAGGTTTTAAGATTCTTACTAGTCAGATCTATTCCTCTGCGGGAAATATGGGGTTTTGAGTCCCTTTCACTGAGGAAGGTGTAGGTCTTGTCTATTCCATAGTTGGTTTTTGGAACGGTACCTGTGCTTATATCAAACTCTGGTTTGATGCATCACCCCACCTCTCCTTCCCCCTTAAGCAGGCATAAGAGTGTTTTCTAAATGTGACACTCTGTTCTCTTTCCTAACTCAGTTCATGTGTAGCCATGTTTACAGGATCTTCCTAAGTGATATCTTATGATAAGTTTCTTTTCCTGTGTGACTTCTTTCACTTAGAATCATCGTACCTGAATCCACTCATTTTGCTGCTACTAGTCTTATGACATTGATTTCGTGGCTGAGGGATATTCCATCGTACGTAAGTTCCACAATGTTTGGAACCATTTTTATATTTCCTGGGATATTTCAGGTGTACCCAGTTTGAGGTTCTTGTAAGCAGTGCAGCCCTCAATTTGGGGGTGGCTCTGTCTTATGGATTTTCAGTTTTCCCAAGGTATATTCCCTAGACTGGAAGTGCCCTTGGCTCTGTAGCTCTGTTGTTTACTTGTTTTAGGGAACACAATGCACTCCTCCAGTGAGGCAGTTGGCAACTTACATCCCGCCCATCAGCATAACAAGGCTCCCTGTTCTCCAGGGCCTGCCTTGCCTTTCTGGTTTTTACACATTTTGTGGATGTCCCTTTTGACCGGTGGGAAGTGATACTTCTTTGTAGTGCAGATTTGCATTGCCCGCTTGCTTGCTTGGCCAAAAAGGGCGTATGCGTTTTCTCCTGAATATATTCAGGAGAAAACGCATACGCCCTTTTTGGCCAAGTGCATCATTGTCGAAGTTGTGCCCCTCTTCTTGTGCTTTACAGGCGATTCCAACGTACCTCTTGAAATCTCTTTCCTGCTATTCTGCCTCGCTTTCAAGTCCGCCTCGTTGCCTTCCCTCAACAGATTTTTGGACGATAGTGGGCCTTGATTACTCTGCCAGTTTGTGAATTGCTGTGCCCCTGAGCTCCATTTTTCAACTCGTTTTTTGTGAGCTGAACGCAAGGCCAAACTTTTGGTTCAGGACCTCTACTGGTTCCCGGTGGGTGGCTGAGACTTTGGTTAATTCTTCTTCCTGCCGGGAAATTAGAGTGACATGTGCCCATCCAAATGCCTAACAGCTACTCTCTCATTGGTTCTCCCTCTTCCCTTTCATCCTCTGCCAAATTGGCAACCTGTGCGAACCAGGAGATTAAAGGGGCTGTCTCTCCAAGTTGGGAGATTGATAGGAAAGCAGTTGGAAAGTCAAACCGGAGCACGAGGAGAGGGACTCTTCGTTGAGTTTTAGAAACCTTTCGTATTCACAGTGTGTCCATTCTCTAGGTTTCCCGTACATGTTATAGCTGTAGTAATATTCCCTTCAACCTGGAGAGCTGGGACCCTTGGAATGGGTGCCATGCGTTATTGCTTTAAAGGGTCTGCATTTGCTCACCCAATCTCACCAATCCTCTCAGTCCCAAGTGTCCAGCCTTATGCCACATCCAGCTGTCATTGTAGATAGGATCATTCCAGGTTGCATCAGAGACCCTGAAGGAATTGTAAAGAATTTCCCTGTTTCTTTGTTCTGTTTTTGAAATTCCTTTTTAGAGTGGGTTTGAGCTGATTCTCGCTGCCCTGTTTATGCCAGTCTAGACACACTTGATTCCCTTACGGAGACATATCAATACATAGGTTTTAAGATTCTTACTAGTCAGATCTATTCCTCTGCGGGAAATATGGGGTTTTGAGTCCCTTTCACTGAGGAAGGTGTAGGTCTTGTCTATTCCATAGTTGGTTTTTGGAACGGTACCTGTGCTTATATCAAACTCTGGTTTGATGCATCACCCCACCTCTCCTTCCCCCTTAAGCAGGCATAAGAGTGTTTTCTAAATGTGAGACTCTGTTCTCTTGCCTAACTCAGTTCATGTGTAGCCATGTTTACAGGATCTTCCTAAGTGATATCTTATGATAAGTTTCTTTTCCTGTGTGACTTCTTTCCCTTAGAATCATCGTACCTGAATCCACTCATTTTGCTGCTACTGGTCTTATGACATTGATTTCGTGGCTGAGGGATATTCCATCGTACGTAAGTTCCACAATGTTTGGAACCATTTTTATATTTCCTGGGATATTTCAGGTGTACCCAGGTTGAGGTTCTTGTAAGCAGTGCAGCCCTCAATTTGGGGGTGGCTCTGTCTTATGGATTTTCAGTTTTCCCAAGGTATATTCCCTAGACTGGAAGTGCCCTTGGCTCTGTAGCTCTGTTGTTTTCTTGTTTTAGGGAACACAATGCACTCCTCCAGTGAGGCAGTTGGCAACTTACATCCCGCCCATCAGCATAACAAGGCTCCCTGTTCTCCAGGGCCTGTCTTGCCTTTCTGGTTTTTACACATTTTGTGGATGTCCCTTTTGACCGGTGGGAAGTGATACTTCTTTGTAGTGCAGATTTGCATTGCCCGCTTGCTTGTTTGGCCAAAAAGGGCGTATGCGTTTTCTCCTGAATATATTCAGGAGAAAACGCATACGCCCTTTTTGGCCAAGTGCATCATTGTCGAAGTTGTGCCCCTCTTCCTGTGCGTTACAGGCGATTTCAACGTACCTCTTGAAATCTGTTTCCTGCTATTCTGCCTCGCTTTCAAGTCCGCCTCGTTGCCTTCCCTCAACAGAGTTTTGGACGATAGTTGGCCATGATTACTCTGCCAGTTTGTGAATTGCTGTGCCCCTGAGCTCCATTTTTCAACTCGTTTTTTCTGAGCTGAAGGCAAGTCCAAACTTTTGGTTCAGGACCTATACTGGTTCCCGGTGGGTGGCTGAGACTTTGGTTAATTCTTCTTCCTGCCGGGAAATTAGAGTGACATGTGCCCATCCAAATGCCTAACAGCTACTCTCTCATTGGTTCTCCCTCTTCCCTTTCATCCTCTGCCAAATTGGCAACCTGTGCGAACCAGGAGCTTAAAGGGGCTGTCTCTCCAAGTTGGGAGATTGATAGGAAAGCAGTTGGAAAGTCAAACCGGAGCACCAGGAGAGGGACTCTTCGTTGAGTTTTAGAAACCTTTCGTATTCACAGTGTGTCCATTCTCTAGGTTTCCCGTACATGTTATAGCTGTAGTAATATTCCCTTCAACCTGGAGAGCTGGGACCCATGGAATGGGTGCCATGCGTTATTGCTTTAAAGTGTCTGCATTTGCTCACCCAATCTCACCAATCCTCTCAGTCCCAAGTGTCCAGCCTTATGCCACATCCAGCTGTCATTGTAGATAGGGTCATTCCAGGTTGCATCAGAGACCCTGAAGGAATTGTAAAGAATTTCCCTGTTTCTTTGTTCTGTTTTTGAAATTCCTTTTTAGAGTGGGTTTGAGCTGATTCTCGCTGCCCTGTTTATGCCAGTCTAGACACACTTGATTCCCTTACGGAGACATATCAATACATAGGTTTTAAGATTCTTACTAGTCAGATCTATTCCTCTGCGGGAAATATGGGGTTTTGAGTCCCTTTCACTGAGGAAGGTGTAGGTCTTGTCTATTCCATAGTTGGTTTTTGGAACGGTACCTGTGCTTATATCAAACTCTGGTTTGATGCATCACCCCACCTCTCCTTCCCCCTTAAGCAGGCATAAGAGTGTTTTCTAAATGTGAGACTCTGTTCTCTTTCCTAACTCAGTTCATGTGTAGCCATGTTTACAGGATCTTCCTAAGTGATATCTTATGATAAGTTTCTTTTCCTGTGTGACTTCTTTCACTTAGAATCATCGTACCTGAATCCACTCATTTTGCTGCTACTGGTCTTATGACATTGATTTCGTGGCTGAGGGATATTCCATCGTACGTAAGTTCCACAATGTTTGGAACCATTTTTATATTTCCTGGGATATTTCAGGTGTACCCAGGTTGAGGTTCTTGTAAGCAGTGCAGCCCTCAATTTGGGGGTGGCTCTGTCTTATGGATTTTCAGTTTTCCCAAGGTATATTCCCTAGACTGGAAGTGCCCTTGGCTCTGTAGCTCTGTTGTTTACTTGTTTTAGGGAACACAATGCACTCCTCCAGTGAGGCAGTTGGCAACTTACATCCCGCCCATCAGCATAACAAGGCTCCCTGTTCTCCAGGGCCTGTCTTGCCTTTCTGGTTTTTACACATTTTGTGGATGTCCCTTTTGACCGGTGGGAAGTGATACTTCTTTGTAGTGCAGATTTGCATTGCCCGCTTGCTTGCTTGGCCAAAAAGGGCGTATGCATTTTCTCCTGAATATATTCAGGAGAAAACGCACACGCCCTTTTTGGCCAAGTGCATCATTGTCGAAGTTGTGCCCCTCTTCCTGTGCTTTACAGGCGATTCGAATGTACCTCTTGAAATCTCTTTCCTGCTATTCTGCCTCGCTTTCAAGTCCGCCTCGTTGCCTTCCCTCAACAGATTTTTGGACGATAGTGGGCCTTGATTACTCTGCCAGTTTGTGAATTGCTGTGCCCCTGAGCTCCATTTTTCAACTCGTTTTTTGTGAGCTGAACGCAAGTCCAAACTTTTGGTTCAGGACCTATACTGGTTCCCGGTGGGTGGCTGAGACTTTGGTTAATTCTTCTTCCTGCTGGGAAATTAGAGTGACATGTGCCCATCCAAATGCCTAACAGCTACTCTCTCATTGGTTCTCCCTCTTCCCTTTCATCCTCTGCCAAATTGGCAACCTGTGCGAACCAGGAGCTTAAAGGGGCTGTCTCTCCAAGTTGGGAGATTGATAGGAAAGCAGTTGGAAAGTCAAACCGGAGCACCAGGAGAGGGACTCTTCGTTGAGTTTTAGAAACCTTTCGTATTCACAGTGTGTCCATTCTCTAGGTTTCCCGTACATGTTATAGCTGTAGTAATATTCCCTTCAACCTGGAGAGCTGGGACCCATGGAATGGGTGCCATGCGTTATTGCTTTAAAGGGTCTGCATTTGCTCACCCAATCTCACCAATCCTCTCAGTCCCAAGTGTCCAGCCTTATGCCACATCCAGCTGTCATTGTAGATAGGGTCATTCCAGGTTGCATCAGAGACCCTGACGGAATTGTAAAGAATTTCCCTGTTTCTTTGTTCTGTTTTTGAAATTCCTTTTTAGAGTGGGTTTGAGCTGATTCTCGCTGCCCTGTTTATGCCAGTCTAGACACACTTGATTCCCTTACGGAGACATATCAATACATAGGTTTTAAGATTCTTACTAGTCAGATCTATTCCTCTGCGGGAAATATGGGGTTTTGAGTCCCTTTCACTGAGGAAGGTGTAGGTCTTGTCTATTCCATAGTTGGTTTTTGGAACGGTACCTGTGCTTATATCAAACTCTGGTTTGATGCATCACCCCACCTCTCCTTCCCCCTTAAGCAGGCATAAGAGTGTTTTCTAAATGTGAGACTCTGTTCTCTTTCCTAACTCAGTTCATGTGTAGCCATGTTTACAGGATCTTCCTAAGTGATATCTTATGATAAGTTTCTTTTCCTGTGTGACTTCTTTCACTTAGAATCATCGTACCTGAATCCACTCATTTTGCTGCTACTGGTCTTATGACATTGATTTCGTGGCTGAGGGATATTCCATCGTACGTAAGTTCCACAATGTTTGGAACCATTTTTATATTTCCTGGGATATTTCAGGTGTACCCAGGTTGAGGTTCTTGTAAGCAGTGCAGCCCTCAATTTGGGGGTGGCTCTGTCTTATGGATTTTCAGTTTTCCCAAGGTATATTCCCTAGACTGGAAGTGCCCTTGGCTCTGTAGCTCTGTTGTTTACTTGTTTTAGGGAACACAATGCACTCCTCCAGTGAGGCAGTTGGCAACTTACATCCCGCCCATCAGCATAACAAGGCTCCCTGTTCTCCAGGGCCTGCCTTGCCTTTCTGGTTTTTACACATTTTGTGGATGTCCCTTTTGACCGGTGGGAAGTGATACTTCTTTGTAGTGCAGATTTGCATTGCCCGCTTGCTTGCTTGGCCAAAAAGGGCGTATGCATTTTCTCCTGAATATATTCAGGAGAAAACGCACACGCCCTTTTTGGCCAAGTGCATCATTGTCGAAGTTGTGCCCCTCTTCCTGTGCTTTACAGGCGATTCGAATGTACCTCTTGAAATCTCTTTCCTGCTATTCTGCCTCGCTTTCAAGTCCGCCTCGTTGCCTTCCCTCAACAGATTTTTGGACGATAGTGGGCCTTGATTACTCTGCCAGTTTGTGAATTGCTGTGCCCCTGAGCTCCATTTTTCAACTCGTTTTTTGTGAGCTGAACGCAAGTCCAAACTTTTGGTTCAGGACCTATACTGGTTCCCGGTGGGTGGCTGAGACTTTGGTTAATTCTTCTTCCTGCTGGGAAATTAGAGTGACATGTGCCCATCCAAATGCCTAACAGCTACTCTCTCATTGGTTCTCCCTCTTCCCTTTCATCCTCTGCCAAATTGGCAACCTGTGCGAACCAGGAGCTTAAAGGGGCTGTCTCTCCAAGTTGGGAGATTGATAGGAAAGCAGTTGGAAAGTCAAACCGGAGCACCAGGAGAGGGACTCTTCGTTGAGTTTTAGAAACCTTTCGTATTCACAGTGTGTCCATTCTCTAGGTTTCCCGTACATGTTATAGCTGTAGTAATATTCCCTTCAACCTGGAGAGCTGGGACCCATGGAATGGGTGCCATGCGTTATTGCTTTAAAGGGTCTGCATTTGCTCACCCAATCTCACCAATCCTCTCAGTCCCAAGTGTCCAGCCTTATGCCACATCCAGCTGTCATTGTAGATAGGGTCATTCCAGGTTGCATCAGAGACCCTGACGGAATTGTAAAGAATTTCCCTGTTTCTTTGTTCTGTTTTTGAAATTCCTTTTTAGAGTGGGTTTGAGCTGATTCTCGCTGCCCTGTTTATGCCAGTCTAGACACACTTGATTCCCTTACGGAGACATATCAATACATAGGTTTTAAGATTCTTACTAGTCAGATCTATTCCTCTGCGGGAAATATGGGGTTTTGAGTCCCTTTCACTGAGGAAGGTGTAGGTCTTGTCTATTCCATAGTTGGTTTTTGGAACGGTACCTGTGCTTATATCAAACTCTGGTTTGATGCATCACCCCACCTCTCCTTCCCCCTTAAGCAGGCATAAGAGTGTTTTCTAAATGTGAGACTCTGTTCTCTTGCCTAACTCAGTTCATGTGTAGCCATGTTTACAGGATCTTCCTAAGTGATATCTTATGATAAGTTTCTTTTCCTGTGTGACTTCTTTCACTTAGAATCATCGTACCTGAATCCACTCATTTTGCTGCTACTGGTCTTATGACATTGATTTCGTGGCTGAGGGATATTCCATCGTACGTAAGTTCCACAATGTTTGGAACCATTTTTATATTTCCTGGGATATTTCAGGTGTACCTAGGTTGAGGTTCTTGTAAGCAGTGCAGCCCTCAATTTGGGGGTGGCTCTGTCTTATGGATTTTCAGTTTTCCCAAGGTATATTCCCTAGACTGGAAGTGCCCTTGGCTCTGTAGCTCTGTTGTTTACTTGTTTTAGGGAACACAATGCACTCCTCCAGTGAGGCAGTTGGCAACTTACATCCCGCCCATCAGCATAACAAGGCTCCCTGTTCTCCAGGGCCTGCCTTGCCTTTCTGGTTTTTACACATTTTGTGGATGTCCCTTTTGACCGGTGGGAAGTGATACTTCTTTGTAGTGCAGATTTGCATTGCCCGCTTGCTTGCTTGGCCAAAAAGGGCGTATGCGTTTTCTCCTGAATATATTCAGGAGAAAACGCATACGCCCTTTTTGGCCAAGTGCATCATTGTCGAAGTTGTGCCCCTCTTCCTGTGCTTTACAGGCGATTCGAATGTACCTCTTGAAATCTCTTTCCTGCTATTCTGCCTCGCTTTCAAGTCCGCCTCGTTGCCTTCCCTCAACAGATTTTTGGACGATAGTGGGCCTTGATTACTCTGCCAGTTTGTGAATTGCTGTGCCCCTGAGCTCCATTTTTCAACTCGTTTTTTGTGAGCTGAACGCAAGTCCAAACTTTTGGTTCAGGACCTATACTGGTTCCCGGTGGGTGGCTGAGACTTTGGTTAATTCTTCTTCCTGCCGAGAAATTAGAGTGACATGTGCCCATCCAAATGCCTAACAGCTACTCTCTCATTGGTTCTCCCTCTTCCCTTTCATCCTCTGCCAAATTGGCAACCTGTGCGAACCAGGAGCTTAAAGGGGCTGTCTCTCCAAGTTGGGAGATTGATAGGAAAGCAGTTGGAAAGTCAAACCGGAGCACCAGGAGAGGGACTCTTCGTTGAGTTTTAGAAACCTTTCGTATTCACAGTGTGTCCATTCTCTAGGTTTCCCGTACATGTTATAGCTGTAGTAATATTCCCTTCAACCTGGAGAGCTGGGACCCATGGAATGGGTGCCATGCGTTATTGCTTTAAAGGGTCTGCATTTGCTCACCCAATCTCACCAATCCTCTCAGTCCCAAGTGTCCAGCCTTATGCCACATCCAGCTGTCATTGTAGATAGGGTCATTCCAGGTTGCATCAGAGACCCTGACGGAATTGTAAAGAATTTCCCTGTTTCTTTGTTCTGTTTTTGAAATTCCTTTTTAGAGTGGGTTTGAGCTGATTCTCGCTGCCCTGTTTATGCCAGTCTAGACACACTTGATTCCCTTACGGAGACATATCAATACATAGGTTTTAAGATTCTTACTAGTCAGATCTATTCCTCTGCGGGAAATATGGGGTTTTGAGTCCCTTTCACTGAGGAAGGTGTAGGTCTTGTCTATTCCATAGTTGGTTTTTGGAACGGTACCTGTGCTTATATCAAACTCTGGTTTGATGCATCACCCCACCTCTCCTTCCCCCTTAAGCAGGCATAAGAGTGTTTTCTAAATGTGAGACTCTGTTCTCTTGCCTAACTCAGTTCATGTGTAGCCATGTTTACAGGATCTTCCTAAGTGATATCTTATGATAAGTTTCTTTTCCTGTGTGACTTCTTTCCCTTAGAATCATCGTACCTGAATCCACTCATTTTGCTGCTACTGGTCTTATGACATTGATTTCGTGGCTGAGGGATATTCCATCGTACGTAAGTTCCACAATGTTTGGAACCATTTTTATATTTCCTGGGATATTTCAGGTGTACCCAGGTTGAGGTTCTTGTAAGCAGTGCAGCCCTCAATTTGGGGGTGGCTCTGTCTTATGGATTTTCAGTTTTCCCAAGGTATATTCCCTAGACTGGAAGTGCCCTTGGCTCTGTAGCTCTGTTGTTTACTTGTTTTAGGGAACACAATGCACTCCTCCAGTGAGGCAGTTGGCAACTTACATCCCGCCCATCAGCATAACAAGGCTCCCTGTTCTCCAGGGCCTGCCTTGCCTTTCTGGTTTTTACACATTTTGTGGATGTCCCTTTTGACCGGTGGGAAGTGATACTTCTTTGTAGTGCAGATTTGCATTGCCCGCTTGCTTGCTTGGCCAAAAAGGGCGTATGCGTTTTCTCCTGAATATATTCAGGAGAAAACGCATACGCCCTTTTTGGCCAAGTGCATCATTGTCGAAGTTGTGCCCCTCTTCTTGTGCTTTACAGGCGATTCCAACGTACCTCTTGAAATCTCTTTCCTGCTATTCTGCCTCGCTTTCAAGTCCGCCTCGTTGCCTTCCCTCAACAGATTTTTGGACGATAGTGGGCCTTGATTACTCTGCCAGTTTGTGAATTGCTGTGCCCCTGAGCTCCATTTTTCAACTCGTTTTTTGTGAGCTGAACGCAAGGCCAAACTTTTGGTTCAGGACCTCTACTGGTTCCCGGTGGGTGGCTGAGACTTTGGTTAATTCTTCTTCCTGCCGGGAAATTAGAGTGACATGTGCCCATCCAAATGCCTAACAGCTACTCTCTCATTGGTTCTCCCTCTTCCCTTTCATCCTCTGCCAAATTGGCAACCTGTGCGAACCAGGAGATTAAAGGGGCTGTCTCTCCAAGTTGGGAGATTGATAGGAAAGCAGTTGGAAAGTCAAACCGGAGCACGAGGAGAGGGACTCTTCGTTGAGTTTTAGAAACCTTTCGTATTCACAGTGTGTCCATTCTCTAGGTTTCCCGTACATGTTATAGCTGTAGTAATATTCCCTTCAACCTGGAGAGCTGGGACCCTTGGAATGGGTGCCATGCGTTATTGCTTTAAAGGGTCTGCATTTGCTCACCCAATCTCACCAATCCTCTCAGTCCCAAGTGTCCAGCCTTATGCCACATCCAGCTGTCATTGTAGATAGGATCATTCCAGGTTGCATCAGAGACCCTGAAGGAATTGTAAAGAATTTCCCTGTTTCTTTGTTCTGTTTTTGAAATTCCTTTTTAGAGTGGGTTTGAGCTGATTCTCGCTGCCCTGTTTATGCCAGTCTAGACACACTTGATTCCCTTACGGAGACATATCAATACATAGGTTTTAAGATTCTTACTAGTCAGATCTATTCCTCTGCGGGAAATATGGGGTTTTGAGTCCCTTTCACTGAGGAAGGTGTAGGTCTTGTCTATTCCATAGTTGGTTTTTGGAACGGTACCTGTGCTTATATCAAACTCTGGTTTGATGCATCACCCCACCTCTCCTTCCCCCTTAAGCAGGCATAAGAGTGTTTTCTAAATGTGAGACTCTGTTCTCTTGCCTAACTCAGTTCATGTGTAGCCATGTTTACAGGATCTTCCTAAGTGATATCTTATGATAAGTTTCTTTTCCTGTGTGACTTCTTTCCCTTAGAATCATCGTACCTGAATCCACTCATTTTGCTGCTACTGGTCTTATGACATTGATTTCGTGGCTGAGGGATATTCCATCGTACGTAAGTTCCACAATGTTTGGAACCATTTTTATATTTCCTGGGATATTTCAGGTGTACCCAGGTTGAGGTTCTTGTAAGCAGTGCAGCCCTCAATTTGGGGGTGGCTCTGTCTTATGGATTTTCAGTTTTCCCAAGGTATATTCCCTAGACTGGAAGTGCCCTTGGCTCTGTAGCTCTGTTGTTTTCTTGTTTTAGGGAACACAATGCACTCCTCCAGTGAGGCAGTTGGCAACTTACATCCCGCCCATCAGCATAACAAGGCTCCCTGTTCTCCAGGGCCTGTCTTGCCTTTCTGGTTTTTACACATTTTGTGGATGTCCCTTTTGACCGGTGGGAAGTGATACTTCTTTGTAGTGCAGATTTGCATTGCCCGCTTGCTTGTTTGGCCAAAAAGGGCGTATGCGTTTTCTCCTGAATATATTCAGGAGAAAACGCATACGCCCTTTTTGGCCAAGTGCATCATTGTCGAAGTTGTGCCCCTCTTCCTGTGCGTTACAGGCGATTTCAACGTACCTCTTGAAATCTGTTTCCTGCTATTCTGCCTCGCTTTCAAGTCCGCCTCGTTGCCTTCCCTCAACAGAGTTTTGGACGATAGTTGGCCATGATTACTCTGCCAGTTTGTGAATTGCTGTGCCCCTGAGCTCCATTTTTCAACTCGTTTTTTCTGAGCTGAAGGCAAGTCCAAACTTTTGGTTCAGGACCTATACTGTTTCCCGGTGGGTGGCTGAGACTTTGGTTAATTCTTCTTCCTGCGAGGAAATTAGAGTGACATGTGCCCATCCAAATGCCTAACAGCTACTCTCTCATTGGTTCTCCCTCTTCCCTTTCATCCTCTGCCAAATTGGCAACCTGTGCGAACCAGGAGCTTAAAGGGGCTGTCTCTCCAAGTTGGGAGATTGATAGGAAAGCAGTTGGAAAGTCAAACCGGAGCACCAGGAGAGGGACTCTTCGTTGAGTTTTAGAAACCTTTCGTATTCACAGTGTGTCCATTCTCTAGGTTTCCCGTACATGTTATAGCTGTAGTAATATTCCCTTCAACCTGGAGAGCTGGGACCCTTGGAATGGGTGCCATGCGTTATTGCTTTAAAGGGTCTGCATTTGCTCACCCAATCTCACCAATCCTCTCAGTCCCAAGTGTCCAGCCTTATGCCACATCCAGCTGTCATTGTAGATAGGATCATTCCAGGTTGCATCAGAGACCATGAAGGAATTGTAAAGAATTTCCCTGTTTCTTTGTTCTGTTTCTGAAATTCCTTTTTAGAGTGGGTTTGAGCTGATTCTCGCTGCCCTGTTTATGCCAGTCTAGACACACTTGATTCCCTTACGGAGACATATCAATACATAGGTTTTAAGATTCTTACTAGTCAGATCTATTCCTCTGCGGGAAATATGGGGTTTTGAGTCCCTTTCACTGAGGAAGGTGTAGGTCTTGTCTATTCCATAGTTGGTTTTTGGAACGGTACCTGTGCTTATATCAAACTCTGGTTTGATGCATCACCCCACCTCTCCTTCCCCCTTAAGCAGGCATAAGAGTGTTTTCTAAATGTGAGACTCTGTTCTCTTTCCTAACTCAGTTCATGTGTAGCCATGTTTACAGGATCTTCCTAAGTGATATCTTATGATAAGTTTCTTTTCCTGTGTGACTTCTTTCACTTAGAATCATCGTACCTGAATCCACTCATTTTGCTGCTACTGGTCTTATGACATTGATTTCGTGGCTGAGGGATATTCCATCGTACGTAAGTTCCACAATGTTTGGAACCATTTTTATATTTCCTGGGATATTTCAGGTGTACCCAGGTTGAGGTTCTTGTAAGCAGTGCAGCCCTCAATTTGGGGGTGGCTCTGTCTTATGGATTTTCAGTTTTCCCAAGGTATATTCCCTAGACTGGAAGTGCCCTTGGCTCTGTAGCTCTGTTGTTTACTTGTTTTAGGGAACACAATGCACTCCTCCAGTGAGGCAGTTGGCAACTTACATCCCGCCCATCAGCATAACAAGGCTCCCTGTTCTCCAGGGCCTGCCTTGCCTTTCTGGTTTTTACACATTTTGTGGATGTCCCTTTTGACCGGTGGGAAGTGATACTTCTTTGTAGTGCAGATTTGCATTGCCCGCTTGCTTGCTTGGCCAAAAAGGGCGTATGCGTTTTCTCCTGAATATATTCAGGAGAAAACGCATACGCCCTTTTTGGCCAAGTGCATCATTGTCGAAGTTGTGCCCCTCTTCCTGTGCTTTACAGGCGATTCGAACGTACCTCTTGAAATCTCTTTCCTGCTATTCTGCCTCGCTTTCAAGTCCGCCTCGTTGCCTTCCCTCAACAGATTTTTGGACGATAGTGGGCCTTGATTACTCTGCCAGTTTGTGAATTGCTGTGCCCCTGAGCTCCATTTTTCAACTCGTTTTTTGTGAGCTGAACGCAAGTCCAAACTTTTGGTTCAGGACCTATACTGGTTCCCGGTGGGTGGCTGAGACTTTGGTGAATTCTTCTTCCTGCCGGGAAATTAGAGTGACATGTGCCCATCCAAATGCCTAACAGCTACTCTCTCATTGGTTCTCCCTCTTCCCTTTCATCCTCTGCCAAATTGGCAACCTGTGCGAACCAGGAGCTTAAAGGGGCTGTCTCTCCAAGTTGGGAGATTGATAGGAAAGCAGTTGGAAAGTCAAACCGGAGCACCAGGAGAGGGACTCTTCGTTGAGTTTTAGAAACCTTTCGTATTCACAGTGTGTCCATTCTCTAGGTTTCCCGTACATGTTATAGCTGTAGTAATATTCCCTTCAACCTGGAGAGCTGGGACCCATGGAATGGGTGCCATGCGTTATTGCTTTAAAGTGTCTGCATTTGCTCACCCAATCTCACCAATCCTCTCAGTCCCAAGTGTCCAGCCTTATGCCACATCCAGCTGTCATTGTAGATAGGGTCATTCCAGGTTGCATCAGAGACCCTGAAGGAATTGTAAAGAATTTCCCTGTTTCTTTGTTCTGTTTTTGAAATTCCTTTTTAGAGTGGGTTTGAGCTGATTCTCGCTGCCCTGTTTATGCCAGTCTAGACACACTTGATTCCCTTACGGAGACATATCAATACATAGGTTTTAAGATTCTTACTAGTCAGATCTATTCCTCTGCGGGAAATATGGGGTTTTGAGTCCCTTTCACTGAGGAAGGTGTAGGTCTTGTCTATTCCATAGTTGGTTTTTGGAACGGTACCTGTGCTTATATCAAACTCTGGTTTGATGCATCACCCCACCTCTCCTTCCCCCTTAAGCAGGCATAAGAGTGTTTTCTAAATGTGAGACTCTGTTCTCTTTCCTAACTCAGTTCATGTGTAGCCATGTTTACAGGATCTTCCTAAGTGATATCTTATGATAAGTTTCTTTTCCTGTGTGACTTCTTTCACTTAGAATCATCGTACCTGAATCCACTCATTTTGCTGCTACTGGTCTTATGACATTGATTTCGTGGCTGAGGGATATTCCATCGTACGTAAGTTCCACAATGTTTGGAACCATTTTTATATTTCCTGGGATATTTCAGGTGTACCCAGGTTGAGGTTCTTGTAAGCAGTGCAGCCCTCAATTTGGGGGTGGCTCTGTCTTATGGATTTTCAGTTTTCCCAAGGTATATTCCCTAGACTGGAAGTGCCCTTGGCTCTGTAGCTCTGTTGTTTACTTGTTTTAGGGAACACAATGCACTCCTCCAGTGAGGCAGTTGGCAACTTACATCCCGCCCATCAGCATAACAAGGCTCCCTGTTCTCCAGGGCCTGCCTTGCCTTTCTGGTTTTTACACATTTTGTGGATGTCCCTTTTGACCGGTGGGAAGTGATACTTCTTTGTAGTGCAGATTTGCATTGCCCGCTTGCTTGCTTGGCCAAAAAGGGCGTATGCATTTTCTCCTGAATATATTCAGGAGAAAACGCACACGCCCTTTTTGGCCAAGTGCATCATTGTCGAAGTTGTGCCCCTCTTCCTGTGCTTTACAGGCGATTCGAATGTACCTCTTGAAATCTCTTTCCTGCTATTCTGCCTCGCTTTCAAGTCCGCCTCGTTGCCTTCCCTCAACAGATTTTTGGACGATAGTGGGCCTTGATTACTCTGCCAGTTTGTGAATTGCTGTGCCCCTGAGCTCCATTTTTCAACTCGTTTTTTGTGAGCTGAACGCAAGTCCAAACTTTTGGTTCAGGACCTATACTGGTTCCCGGTGGGTGGCTGAGACTTTGGTTAATTCTTCTTCCTGCCGGGAAATTAGAGTGACATGTGCCCATCCAAATGCCTAACAGCTACTCTCTCATTGGTTCTCCCTCTTCCCTTTCATCCTCTGCCAAATTGGCAACCTGTGCGAACCAGGAGCTTAAAGGGGCTGTCTCTCCAAGTTGGGAGATTGATAGGAAAGCAGTTGGAAAGTCAAACCGGAGCACCAGGAGAGGGACTCTTCGTTGAGTTTTAGAAACCTTTCGTATTCACAGTGTGTCCATTCTCTAGGTTTCCCGTACATGTTATAGCTGTAGTAATATTCCCTTCAACCTGGAGAGCTGGGACCCATGGAATGGGTGCCATGCGTTATTGCTTTAAAGGGTCTGCATTTGCTCACCCAATCTCACCAATCCTCTCAGTCCCAAGTGTCCAGCCTTATGCCACATCCAGCTGTCATTGTAGATAGGGTCATTCCAGGTTGCATCAGAGACCCTGACGGAATTGTAAAGAATTTCCCTGTTTCTTTGTTCTGTTTTTGAAATTCCTTTTTAGAGTGGGTTTGAGCTGATTCTCGCTGCCCTGTTTATGCCAGTCTAGACACACTTGATTCCCTTACGGAGACATATCAATACATAGGTTTTAAGATTCTTACTAGTCAGATCTATTCCTCTGCGGGAAATATGGGGTTTTGAGTCCCTTTCACTGAGGAAGGTGTAGGTCTTGTCTATTCCATAGTTGGTTTTTGGAACGGTACCTGTGCTTATATCAAACTCTGGTTTGATGCATCACCCCACCTCTCCTTCCCCCTTAAGCAGGCATAAGAGTGTTTTCTAAATGTGAGACTCTGTTCTCTTGCCTAACTCAGTTCATGTGTAGCCATGTTTACAGGATCTTCCTAAGTGATATCTTATGATAAGTTTCTTTTCCTGTGTGACTTCTTTCCCTTAGAATCATCGTACCTGAATCCACTCATTTTGCTGCTACTGGTCTTATGACATTGATTTCGTGGCTGAGGGATATTCCATCGTACGTAAGTTCCACAATGTTTGGAACCATTTTTATATTTCCTGGGATATTTCAGGTGTACCCAGGTTGAGGTTCTTGTAAGCAGTGCAGCCCTCAATTTGGGGGTGGCTCTGTCTTATGGATTTTCAGTTTTCCCAAGGTATATTCCCTAGACTGGAAGTGCCCTTGGCTCTGTAGCTCTGTTGTTTACTTGTTTTAGGGAACACAATGCACTCCTCCAGTGAGGCAGTTGGCAACTTACATCCCGCCCATCAGCATAACAAGGCTCCCTGTTCTCCAGGGCCTGCCTTGCCTTTCTGGTTTTTACACATTTTGTGGATGTCCCTTTTGACCGGTGGGAAGTGATACTTCTTTGTAGTGCAGATTTGCATTGCCCGCTTGCTTGCTTGGCCAAAAAGGGCGTATGCGTTTTCTCCTGAATATATTCAGGAGAAAACGCATACGCCCTTTTTGGCCAAGTGCATCATTGTCGAAGTTGTGCCCCTCTTCCTGTGCTTTACAGGCGATTCGAATGTACCTCTTGAAATCTCTTTCCTGCTATTCTGCCTCGCTTTCAAGTCCGCCTCGTTGCCTTCCCTCAACAGATTTTTGGACGATAGTGGGCCTTGATTACTCTGCCAGTTTGTGAATTGCTGTGCCCCTGAGCTCCATTTTTCAACTCGTTTTTTGTGAGCTGAACGCAAGTCCAAACTTTTGGTTCAGGACCTATACTGGTTCCCGGTGGGTGGCTGAGACTTTGGTTAATTCTTCTTCCTGCCGGGAAATTAGAGTGACATGTGCCCATCCAAATGCCTAACAGCTACTCTCTCATTGGTTCTCCCTCTTCCCTTTCATCCTCTGCCAAATTGGCAACCTGTGCGAACCAGGAGCTTAAAGGGGCTGTCTCTCCAAGTTGGGAGATTGATAGGAAAGCAGTTGGAAAGTCAAACCGGAGCACCAGGAGAGGGACTCTTCGTTGAGTTTTAGAAACCTTTCGTATTCACAGTGTGTCCATTCTCTAGGTTTCCCATACATGTTATAGCTGTAGTAATATTCCCTTCAACCTGGAGAGCTGGGACCCATGGAATGGGTGCCATGCGTTATTGCTTTAAAGGGTCTGCATTTGCTCACCCAATCTCACCAATCCTCTCAGTCCCAAGTGTCCAGCCTTATGCCACATCCAGCTGTCATTGTAGATAGGGTCATTCCAGGTTGCATCAGAGACCCTGAAGGAATTGTAAAGAATTTCCCTGTTTCTTTGTTCTGTTTTTGAAATTCCTTTTTAGAGTGGGTTTGAGCTGATTCTCGCTGCCCTGTTTATGCCAGTCTAGACACACTTGATTCCCTTACGGAGACATATCAATACATAGGTTTTAAGATTCTTACTAGTCAGATCTATTCCTCTGCGGGAAATATGGGGTTTTGAGTCCCTTTCACTGAGGAAGGTGTAGGTCTTGTCTATTCCATAGTTGGTTTTTGGAACGGTACCTGTGCTTATATCAAACTCTGGTTTGATGCATCACCCCACCTCTCCTTCCCCCTTAAGCAGGCATAAGAGTGTTTTCTAAATGTGAGACTCTGTTCTCTTGCCTAACTCAGTTCATGTGTAGCCATGTTTACAGGATCTTCCTAAGTGATATCTTATGATAAGTTTCTTTACCTGTGTGACTTCTTTCACTTAGAATCATCGTACCTGAATCCACTCATTTTGCTGCTACAGGTCTTAATGACATTGATTTCGTGGCTGAGGGATATTCCATCGTACGTAAGTTCCACAATGTTTGGAACCATTTTTATATTTCCTGGGATATTTCAGGTGTACCCAGGTTGAGGTTCTTGTAAGCAGTGCAGCCCTCAATTTGGGGGTGGCTCTGTCTTATGGATTTTCAGTTTTCCCAAGGTATATTCCCTAGACTGGAAGTGCCCTTGGCTCTGTAGCTCTGTTGTTTACTTGTTTTAGGGAACACAATGCACTCCTCCAGTGAGGCAGTTGGCAACTTACATCCCGCCCATCAGCATAACAAGGCTCCCTGTTCTCCAGGGCCTGCCTTGCCTTTCTGGTTTTTACACATTTTGTGGATGTCCCTTTTGACCGGTGGGAAGTGATACTTCTTTGTAGTGCAGATTTGCATTGCCCGCTTGCTTGCTTGGCCAAAAAGGGCGTATGCGTTTTCTCCTGAATATATTCAGGAGAAAACGCATACGCCCTTTTTGGCCAAGTGCATCATGGTCGAAGTTGTGCCCCTCTTCCTGTGCTTTACAGGCGATTCCAACGTACCTCTTGAAATCTCTTTCCTGCTATTCTGCCTCGCTTTCAAGTCTGCCTCGTTGCCTTCCCTCAACAGATTTTTGGACGATAGTGGGCCATGATTACTCTGCCAGTTTGTGAATTGCTGTGCCCCTGAGCTCCATTTTTCAACTCGTTTTTTGTGAGCTGAACGCAAGTCCAAACTTTTGGTTCAGGACCTATACTGGTTCCCGGTGGGTGGCTGAGACTTTGGTTAATTCTTCTTCCTGCCGGGAAATTAGAGTGACATGTGCCCATCCAAATGCCTAACAGCTACTCTCTCATTGGTTCTCCCTCTTCCCTTTCATCCTCTGCCAAATTGGCAACCTGTGCGAACCAGGAGCTTAAAGGGGCTGTCTCTCCAAGTTGGGAGATTGATAGGAAAGCAGTTGGAAAGTCAAACCGGAGCACCAGGAGAGGGACTCTTCGTTGAGTTTTAGAAACCTTTCGTATTCACAGTGTGTCCATTCTCTAGGTTTCCCGTACATGTTATAGCTGTAGTAATATTCCCTTCAACCTGGAGAGCTGGGACCCATGGAATGGGTGCCATGCATTATTGCTTTAAAGGGTCTGCATTTGCTCACCCAATCTCACCAATCCTCTCCGTCCCAAGTGTCCAGCCTTATGCCACATCCAGCTGTCATTGTAGATAGGGTCATTCCAGGTTGCATCAGAGACCCTGAAGGAATTGTAAAGAATTTCCCTGTTTCTTTGTTCTGTTTTTGAAATTCCTTTTTAGAGTGGGTTTGAGCTGATTCTCGCTGCCCTGTTTATGCCAGTCTAGACACACTTGATTCCCTTACGGAGACATATCAATACATAGGTTTTAAGATTCTTACTAGTCAGATCTATTCCTCTGCGGGAAATATGGGGTTTTGAGTCCCTTTCACTGAGGAAGGTGTAGGTCTTGTCTATTCCATAGTTGGTTTTTGGAACGGTACCTGTGCTTATATCAAACTCTGGTTTGATGCATCACCCCACCTCTCCTTCCCCCTTAAGCAGGCATAAGAGTGTTTTCTAAATGTGACACTCTGTTCTCTTTCCTAACTCAGTTCATGTGTAGCCATGTTTACAGGATCTTCCTAAGTGATATCTTATGATAAGTTTCTTTACCTGTGTGACTTCTTTCACGTAGAATCATCGTACCTGAATCCACTCATTTTGCTGCTACAGGTCTTAATGACATTGATTTCGTGGCTGAGGGATATTCCATCGTACGTAAGTTCCACAATGTTTGGAACCATTTTTATATTTCCTGGGATATTTCAGGTGTACCCAGGTTGAGGTTCTTGTAAGCAGTGCAGCCCTCAATTTGGGGGTGGCTCTGTCTTATGGATTTTCAGTTTTCCCAAGGTATATTCCCTAGACTGGAAGTGCCCTTGGCTCTGTAGCTCTGTTGTTTACTTGTTTTAGGGAACACAATGCACTCCTCCAGTGAGGCAGTTGGCAACTTACATCCCGCCCATCAGCATAACAAGGCTCCCTGTTCTCCAGGGCCTGCCTTGCCTTTCTGGTTTTTACACATTTTGTGGATGTCCCTTTTGACCGGTGGGAAGTGATACTTCTTTGTAGTGCAGATTTGCATTGCCCGCTTGCTTGCTTGGCCAAAAAGGGCGTATGCGTTTTCTCCTGAATATATTCAGGAGAAAACGCATACGCCCTTTTTGGCCAAGTGCATCATGGTCGAAGTTGTGCCCCTCTTCCTGTGCTTTACAGGCGATTCCAACGTACCTCTTGAAATCTCTTTCCTGCTATTCTGCCTCGCTTTCAAGTCCGCCTCGTTGCCTTCCCTCAACAGATTTTTGGACGATAGTTGGCCATGATTACTCTGCCAGTTTGTGAATTGCTGTGCCCCTGAGCTCCATTTTTCAACTCGTTTTTTGTGAGCTGAACGCAAGTCCAAACTTTTGGTTCAGGACCTATACTGGTTCCCGGTGGGTGGCTGAGACTTTGGTTAATTCTTCTTCCTGCCGGGAAGTTAGAGTGACATGTGCCCATCCAAATGCCTAACAGCTACTCTCTCATTGGTTCTCCCTCTTCCCTTTCATCCTCTGCCAAATTGGCAACCTGTGCGAACCAGGAGCTTAAAGGGGCTGTCTCTCCAAGTTGGGAGATTGATAGGAAAGCAGTTGGAAAGTCAAACCGGAGCACCAGGAGAGGGACTCTTCGTTGAGTTTTAGAAACCTTTCGTATTCACAGTGTGTCCATTCTCTAGGTTTCCCGTACATGTTATAGCTGTAGTAATATTCCCTTCAACCTGGAGAGCTGGGACCCATGGAATGGGTGCCATGCGTTATTGCTTTAAAGGGTCTGCATTTGCTCACCCAATCTCACCAATCCTCTCAGTCCCAAGTGTCCAGCCTTATGCCACATCCAGCTGTCATTGTAGATAGGGTCATTCCAGGTTGCATCAGAGACCCTGAAGGAATTGTAAAGAATTTCCCTGTTTCTTTGTTCTGTTTCTGAAATTCCTTTTTAGAGTGGGTTTGAGCTGATTCTCGCTGCCCTGTTTATGCCAGTCTAGACACACTTGATTCCCTTACGGAGACATATCAATACATAGGTTTTAAGATTCTTACTAGTCAGATCTATTCCTCTGCGGGAAATATGGGGTTTTGAGTCCCTTTCACTGAGGAAGGTGTAGGTCTTGTCTATTCCATAGTTGGTTTTTGGAACGGTACCTGTGCTTATATCAAACTCTGGTTTGATGCATCACCCCACCTCTCCTTCCCCCTTAAGCAGGCATAAGAGTGTTTTCTAAATGTGACACTCTGTTCTCTTTCCTAACTCAGTTCATGTGTAGCCATGTTTACAGGATCTTCCTAAGTGATATCTTATGATAAGTTTCTTTTCCTGTGTGACTTCTTTTACTTAGAATCATCGTACCTGAATCCACTCATTTTGCTGCTACTGGTCTTATGACATTGATTTCGTGGCTGAGGGATATTCCATCGTACGTAAGTTCCACAATGTTTGGAACCATTTTTATATTTCCTGGGATATTTCAGGTGTACCCAGGTTGAGGTTCTTGTAAGCAGTGCAGCCCTCAATTTGGGGGTGGCTCTGTCTTATGGATTTTCAGTTTTCCCAAGGTATATTCCCTAGACTGGAAGTGCCCTTGGCTCTGTAGCTCTGTTGTTTACTTGTTTTAGGGAACACAATGCACTCCTCCAGTGAGGCAGTTGGCAACTTACATCCCGCCCATCAGCATAACAAGGCTCCCTGTTCTCCAGGGCCTGCCTTGCCTTTCTGGTTTTTACACATTTTGTGGATGTCCCTTTTGACCGGTGGGAAGTGATACTTCTTTGTAGTGCAGATTTGCATTGCCCGCTTGCTTGCTTGGCCAAAAAGGGCGTATGCGTTTTCTCCTGAATATATTCAGGAGAAAACGCATACGCCCTTTTTGGCCAAGTGCATCATGGTCGAAGTTGTGCCCCTCTTCCTGTGCTTTACAGGCGATTCCAACGTACCTCTTGAAATCTCTTTCCTGCTATTCTGCCTCGCTTTCAAGTCCGCCTCGTTTCCTTCCCTCAACAGATTTTTGGACGATAGTTGGCCATGATTACTCTGCCAGTTTGTGAATTGCTGTGCCCCTGAGCTCCATTTTTCAACTCGTTTTTTGTGAGCTGAACGCAAGTCCAAACTTTTGGTTCAGGACCTATACTGGTTCCCGGTGGGTGGCTGAGACTTTGGTTAATTCTTCTTCCTGCCGGGAAGTTAGAGTGACATGTGCCCATCCAAATGCCTAACAGCTACTCTCTCATTGGTTCTCCCTCTTCCCTTTCATCCTCTGCCAAATTGGCAACCTGTGCGAACCAGGAGCTTAAAGGGGCTGTCTCTCCAAGTTGGGAGATTGATAGGAAAGCAGTTGGAAAGTCAAACCGGAGCACCAGGAGAGGGACTCTTCGTTGAGTTTTAGAAACCTTTCGTATTCACAGTGTGTCCATTCTCTAGGTTTCCCGTACATGTTATAGCTGTAGTAATATTCCCTTCAACCTGGAGAGCTGGGACCCATGGAATGGGTGCCATGCGTTATTGCTTTAAAGGGTCTGCATTTGCTCACCCAATCTCACCAATCCTCTCAGTCCCAAGTGTCCAGCCTTATGCCACATCCAGCTGTCATTGTAGATAGGGTCATTCCAGGTTGCATCAGAGACCCTGAAGGAATTGTAAAGAATTTCCCTGTTTCTTTGTTCTGTTTCTGAAATTCCTTTTTAGAGTGGGTTTGAGCTGATTCTCGCTGCCCTGTTTATGCCAGTCTAGACACACTTGATTCCCTTACGGAGACATATCAATACATAGGTTTTAAGATTCTTACTAGTCAGATCTATTCCTCTGCGGGAAATATGGGGTTTTGAGTCCCTTTCACTGAGGAAGGTGTAGGTCTTGTCTATTCCATAGTTGGTTTTTGGAACGGTACCTGTGCTTATATCAAACTCTGGTTTGATGCATCACCCCACCTCTCCTTCCCCCTTAAGCAGGCATAAGAGTGTTTTCTAAATGTGACACTCTGTTCTCTTTCCTAACTCAGTTCATGTGTAGCCATGTTTACAGGATCTTCCTAAGTGATATCTTATGATAAGTTTCTTTTCCTGTGTGACTTCTTTTACTTAGAATCATCGTACCTGAATCCACTCATTTTGCTGCTACTGGTCTTATGACATTGATTTCGTGGCTGAGGGATATTCCATCGTACGTAAGTTCCACAATGTTTGGAACCATTTTTATATTTCCTGGGATATTTCAGGTGTACCCAGGTTGAGGTTCTTGTAAGCAGTGCAGCCCTCAATTTGGGGGTGGCTCTGTCTTATGGATTTTCAGTTTTCCCAAGGTATATTCCCTAGACTGGAAGTGCCCTTGGCTCTGTAGCTCTGTTGTTTACTTGTTTTAGGGAACACAATGCACTCCTCCAGTGAGGCAGTTGGCAACTTACATCCCGCCCATCAGCATAACAAGGCTCCCTGTTCTCCAGGGCCTGCCTTGCCTTTCTGGTTTTTACACATTTTGTGGATGTCCCTTTTGACCGGTGGGAAGTGATACTTCTTTGTAGTGCAGATTTGCATTGCCCGCTTGCTTGCTTGGCCAAAAAGGGCGTATGCGTTTTCTCCTGAATATATTCAGGAGAAAACGCATACGCCCTTTTTGGCCAAGTGCATCATGGTCGAAGTTGTGCCCCTCTTCCTGTGCTTTACAGGCGATTCCAACGTACCTCTTGAAATCTCTTTCCTGCTATTCTGCCTCGCTTTCAAGTCCGCCTCGTTGCCTTCCCTCAACAGATTTTTGGACGATAGTTGGCCATGATTACTCTGCCAGTTTGTGAATTGCTGTGCCCCTGAGCTCCATTTTTCAACTCGTTTTTTGTGAGCTGAACGCAAGTCCAAACTTTTGGTTCAGGACCTATACTGGTTCCCGGTGGGTGGCTGAGACTTTGGTTAATTCTTCTTCCTGCCGGGAAGTTAGAGTGACATGTGCCCATCCAAATGCCTAACAGCTACTCTCTCATTGGTTCTCCCTCTTCCCTTTCATCCTCTGCCAAATTGGCAACCTGTGCGAACCAGGAGCTTAAAGGGGCTGTCTCTCCAAGTTGGGAGATTGATAGGAAAGCAGTTGGAAAGTCAAACCGGAGCACCAGGAGAGGGACTCTTCGTTGAGTTTTAGAAACCTTTCGTATTCACAGTGTGTCCATTCTCTAGGTTTCCCGTACATGTTATAGCTGTAGTAATATTCCCTTCAACCTGGAGAGCTGGGACCCATGGAATGGGTGCCATGCGTTATTGCTTTAAAGGGTCTGCATTTGCTCACCCAATCTCACCAATCCTCTCAGTCCCAAGTGTCCAGCCTTATGCCACATCCAGCTGTCATTGTAGATAGGGTCATTCCAGGTTGCATCAGAGACCCTGAAGGAATTGTAAAGAATTTCCCTGTTTCTTTGTTCTGTTTCTGAAATTCCTTTTTAGAGTGGGTTTGAGCTGATTCTCGCTGCCCTGTTTATGCCAGTCTAGACACACTTGATTCCCTTACGGAGACATATCAATACATAGGTTTTAAGATTCTTACTAGTCAGATCTATTCCTCTGCGGGAAATATGGGGTTTTGAGTCCCTTTCACTGAGGAAGGTGTAGGTCTTGTCTATTCCATAGTTGGTTTTTGGAACGGTACCTGTGCTTATATCAAACTCTGGTTTGATGCATCACCCCACCTCTCCTTCCCCCTTAAGCAGGCATAAGAGTGTTTTCTAAATGTGACACTCTGTTCTCTTTCCTAACTCAGTTCATGTGTAGCCATGTTTACAGGATCTTCCTAAGTGATATCTTATGATAAGTTTCTTTTCCTGTGTGACTTCTTTTACTTAGAATCATCGTACCTGAATCCACTCATTTTGCTGCTACTGGTCTTATGACATTGATTTCGTGGCTGAGGGATATTCCATCGTACGTAAGTTCCACAATGTTTGGAACCATTTTTATATTTCCTGGGATATTTCAGGTGTACCCAGGTTGAGGTTCTTGTAAGCAGTGCAGCCCTCAATTTGGGGGTGGCTCTGTCTTATGGATTTTCAGTTTTCCCAAGGTATATTCCCTAGACTGGAAGTGCCCTTGGCTCTGTAGCTCTGTTGTTTACTTGTTTTAGGGAACACAATGCACTCCTCCAGTGAGGCAGTTGGCAACTTACATCCCGCCCATCAGCATAACAAGGCTCCCTGTTCTCCAGGGCCTGCCTTGCCTTTCTGGTTTTTACACATTTTGTGGATGTCCCTTTTGACCGGTGGGAAGTGATACTTCTTTGTAGTGCAGATTTGCATTGCCCGCTTGCTTGCTTGGCCAAAAAGGGCGTATGCGTTTTCTCCTGAATATATTCAGGAGAAAACGCATACGCCCTTTTTGGCCAAGTGCATCATGGTCGAAGTTGTGCCCCTCTTCCTGTGCTTTACAGGCGATTCCAACGTACCTCTTGAAATCTCTTTCCTGCTATTCTGCCTCGCTTTCAAGTCCGCCTCGTTTCCTTCCCTCAACAGATTTTTGGACGATAGTTGGCCATGATTACTCTGCCAGTTTGTGAATTGCTGTGCCCCTGAGCTCCATTTTTCAACTCGTTTTTTGTGAGCTGAACGCAAGTCCAAACTTTTGGTTCAGGACCTATACTGGTTCCCGGTGGGTGGCTGAGACTTTGGTTAATTCTTCTTCCTGCCGGGAAGTTAGAGTGACATGTGCCCATCCAAATGCCTAACAGCTACTCTCTCATTGGTTCTCCCTCTTCCCTTTCATCCTCTGCCAAATTGGCAACCTGTGCGAACCAGGAGCTTAAAGGGGCTGTCTCTCCAAGTTGGGAGATTGATAGGAAAGCAGTTGGAAAGTCAAACCGGAGCACCAGGAGAGGGACTCTTCGTTGAGTTTTAGAAACCTTTCGTATTCACAGTGTGTCCATTCTCTAGGTTTCCCGTACATGTTATAGCTGTAGTAATATTCCCTTCAACCTGGAGAGCTGGGACCCATGGAATGGGTGCCATGCGTTATTGCTTTAAAGGGTCTGCATTTGCTCACCCAATCTCACCAATCCTCTCAGTCCCAAGTGTCCAGCCTTATGCCACATCCAGCTGTCATTGTAGATAGGGTCATTCCAGGTTGCATCAGAGACCCTGAAGGAATTGTAAAGAATTTCCCTGTTTCTTTGTTCTGTTTCTGAAATTCCTTTTTAGAGTGGGTTTGAGCTGATTCTCGCTGCCCTGTTTATGCCAGTCTAGACACACTTGATTCCCTTACGGAGACATATCAATACATAGGTTTTAAGATTCTTACTAGTCAGATCTATTCCTCTGCGGGAAATATGGGGTTTTGAGTCCCTTTCACTGAGGAAGGTGTAGGTCTTGTCTATTCCATAGTTGGTTTTTGGAACGGTACCTGTGCTTATATCAAACTCTGGTTTGATGCATCACCCCACCTCTCCTTCCCCCTTAAGCAGGCATAAGAGTGTTTTCTAAATGTGACACTCTGTTCTCTTTCCTAACTCAGTTCATGTGTAGCCATGTTTACAGGATCTTCCTAAGTGATATCTTATGATAAGTTTCTTTTCCTGTGTGACTTCTTTTACTTAGAATCATCGTACCTGAATCCACTCATTTTGCTGCTACTGGTCTTATGACATTGATTTCGTGGCTGAGGGATATTCCATCGTACGTAAGTTCCACAATGTTTGGAACCATTTTTATATTTCCTGGGATATTTCAGGTGTACCCAGGTTGAGGTTCTTGTAAGCAGTGCAGCCCTCAATTTGGGGGTGGCTCTGTCTTATGGATTTTCAGTTTTCCCAAGGTATATTCCCTAGACTGGAAGTGCCCTTGGCTCTGTAGCTCTGTTGTTTACTTGTTTTAGGGAACACAATGCACTCCTCCAGTGAGGCAGTTGGCAACTTACATCCCGCCCATCAGCATAACAAGGCTCCCTGTTCTCCAGGGCCTGCCTTGCCTTTCTGGTTTTTACACATTTTGTGGATGTCCCTTTTGACCGGTGGGAAGTGATACTTCTTTGTAGTGCAGATTTGCATTGCCCGCTTGCTTGCTTGGCCAAAAAGGGCGTATGCGTTTTCTCCTGAATATATTCAGGAGAAAACGCATACGCCCTTTTTGGCCAAGTGCATCATGGTCGAAGTTGTGCCCCTCTTCCTGTGCTTTACAGGCGATTCCAACGTACCTCTTGAAATCTCTTTCCTGCTATTCTGCCTCGCTTTCAAGTCCGCCTCGTTGCCTTCCCTCAACAGATTTTTGGACGATAGTTGGCCATGATTACTCTGCCAGTTTGTGAATTGCTGTGCCCCTGAGCTCCATTTTTCAACTCGTTTTTTGTGAGCTGAACGCAAGTCCAAACTTTTGGTTCAGGACCTATACTGGTTCCCGGTGGGTGGCTGAGACTTTGGTTAATTCTTCTTCCTGCCGGGAAGTTAGAGTGACATGTGCCCATCCAAATGCCTAACAGCTACTCTCTCATTGGTTCTCCCTCTTCCCTTTCATCCTCTGCCAAATTGGCAACCTGTGCGAACCAGGAGCTTAAAGGGGCTGTCTCTCCAAGTTGGGAGATTGATAGGAAAGCAGTTGGAAAGTCAAACCAGAGCACCAGGAGAGGGACTCTTCGTTGAGTTTTAGAAACCTTTCGTATTCACAGTGTGTCCATTCTCTAGGTTTCCCGTACATGTTATAGCTGTAGTAATATTCCCTTCAACCTGGAGAGCTGGGACCCATGGAATGGGTGCCATGCGTTATTGCTTTAAAGGGTCTGCATTTGCTCACCCAATCTCACCAATCCTCTCAGTCCCAAGTGTCCAGCCTTATGCCACATCCAGCTGTCATTGTAGATAGGGTCATTCCAGGTTGCATCAGAGACCCTGAAGGAATTGTAAAGAATTTCCCTGTTTCTTTGTTCTGTTTCTGAAATTCCTTTTTAGAGTGGGTTTGAGCTGATTCTCGCTGCCCTGTTTATGCCAGTCTAGACACACTTGATTCCCTTACGGAGACATATCAATACATAGGTTTTAAGATTCTTACTAGTCAGATCTATTCCTCTGCGGGAAATATGGGGTTTTGAGTCCCTTTCACTGAGGAAGGCGTAGGTCTTGTCTATTCCATAGTTGGTTTTTGGAACGGTACCTGTGCTTATATCAAACTCTGGTTTGATGCATCACCCCACCTCTCCTTCCCCCTTAAGCAGGCATAAGAGTGTTTTCTAAATGTGACACTCTGTTCTCTTTCCTAACTCAGTTCATGTGTAGCCATGTTTACAGGATCTTCCTAAGTGATATCTTATGATAAGTTTCTTTTCCTGTGTGACTTCTTTTACTTAGAATCATCGTACCTGAATCCACTCATTTTGCTGCTACTGGTCTTATGACATTGATTTCGTGGCTGAGGGATATTCCATCGTACGTAAGTTCCACAATGTTTGGAACCATTTTTATATTTCCTGGGATATTTCAGGTGTACCCAGGTTGAGGTTCTTGTAAGCAGTGCAGCCCTCAATTTGGGGGTGGCTCTGTCTTATGGATTTTCAGTTTTCCCAAGGTATATTCCCTAGACTGGAAGTGCCCTTGGCTCTGTAGCTCTGTTGTTTACTTGTTTTAGGGAACACAATGCACTCCTCCAGTGAGGCAGTTGGCAACTTACATCCCGCCCATCAGCATAACAAGGCTCCCTGTTCTCCAGGGCCTGCCTTGCCTTTCTGGTTTTTACACATTTTGTGGATGTCCCTTTTGACCGGTGGGAAGTGATACTTCTTTGTAGTGCAGATTTGCATTGCCCGCTTGCTTGCTTGGCCAAAAAGGGCGTATGCGTTTTCTCCTGAATATATTCAGGAGAAAACGCATACGCCCTTTTTGGCCAAGTGCATCATGGTCGAAGTTGTGCCCCTCTTCCTGTGCTTTACAGGCGATTCCAACGTACCTCTTGAAATCTCTTTCCTGCTATTCTGCCTCGCTTTCAAGTCCGCCTCGTTGCCTTCCCTCAACAGATTTTTGGACGATAGTTGGCCATGATTACTCTGCCAGTTTGTGAATTGCTGTGCCCCTGAGCTCCATTTTTCAACTCGTTTTTTGTGAGCTGAACGCAAGTCCAAACTTTTGGTTCAGGACCTATACTGGTTCCCGGTGGGTGGCTGAGACTTTGGTTAATTCTTCTTCCTGCCGGGAAGTTAGAGTGACATGTGCCCATCCAAATGCCTAACAGCTACTCTCTCATTGGTTCTCCCTCTTCCCTTTCATCCTCTGCCAAATTGGCAACCTGTGCGAACCAGGAGCTTAAAGGGGCTGTCTCTCCAAGTTGGGAGATTGATAGGAAAGCAGTTGGAAAGTCAAACCGGAGCACCAGGAGAGGGACTCTTCGTTGAGTTTTAGAAACCTTTCGTATTCACAGTGTGTCCATTCTCTAGGTTTCCCGTACATGTTATAGCTGTAGTAATATTCCCTTCAACCTGGAGAGCTGGGACCCATGGAATGGGTGCCATGCGTTATTGCTTTAAAGGGTCTGCATTTGCTCACCCAATCTCACCAATCCTCTCAGTCCCAAGTGTCCAGCCTTATGCCACATCCAGCTGTCATTGTAGATAGGGTCATTCCAGGTTGCATCAGAGACCCTGAAGGAATTGTAAAGAATTTCCCTGTTTCTTTGTTCTGTTTCTGAAATTCCTTTTTAGAGTGGGTTTGAGCTGATTCTCGCTGCCCTGTTTATGCCAGTCTAGACACACTTGATTCCCTTACGGAGACATATCAATACATAGGTTTTAAGATTCTTACTAGTCAGATCTATTCCTCTGCGGGAAATATGGGGTTTTGAGTCCCTTTCACTGAGGAAGGTGTAGGTCTTGTCTATTCCATAGTTGGTTTTTGGAACGGTACCTGTGCTTATATCAAACTCTGGTTTGATGCATCACCCCACCTCTCCTTCCCCCTTAAGCAGGCATAAGAGTGTTTTCTAAATGTGACACTCTGTTCTCTTTCCTAACTCAGTTCATGTGTAGCCATGTTTACAGGATCTTCCTAAGTGATATCTTATGATAAGTTTCTTTTCCTGTGTGACTTCTTTTACTTAGAATCATCGTACCTGAATCCACTCATTTTGCTGCTACTGGTCTTATGACATTGATTTCGTGGCTGAGGGATATTCCATCGTACGTAAGTTCCACAATGTTTGGAACCATTTTTATATTTCCTGGGATATTTCAGGTGTACCCAGGTTGAGGTTCTTGTAAGCAGTGCAGCCCTCAATTTGGGGGTGGCTCTGTCTTATGGATTTTCAGTTTTCCCAAGGTATATTCCCTAGACTGGAAGTGCCCTTGGCTCTGTAGCTCTGTTGTTTACTTGTTTTAGGGAACACAATGCACTCCTCCAGTGAGGCAGTTGGCAACTTACATCCCGCCCATCAGCATAACAAGGCTCCCTGTTCTCCAGGGCCTGCCTTGCCTTTCTGGTTTTTACACATTTTGTGGATGTCCCTTTTGACCGGTGGGAAGTGATACTTCTTTGTAGTGCAGATTTGCATTGCCCGCTTGCTTGCTTGGCCAAAAAGGGCGTATGCGTTTTCTCCTGAATATATTCAGGAGAAAACGCATACGCCCTTTTTGGCCAAGTGCATCATGGTCGAAGTTGTGCCCCTCTTCCTGTGCTTTACAGGCGATTCCAACGTACCTCTTGAAATCTCTTTCCTGCTATTCTGCCTCGCTTTCAAGTCCGCCTCGTTGCCTTCCCTCAACAGATTTTTGGACGATAGTTGGCCATGATTACTCTGCCAGTTTGTGAATTGCTGTGCCCCTGAGCTCCATTTTTCAACTCGTTTTTTGTGAGCTGAACGCAAGTCCAAACTTTTGGTTCAGGACCTATACTGGTTCCCGGTGGGTGGCTGAGACTTTGGTTAATTCTTCTTCCTGCCGGGAAGTTAGAGTGACATGTGCCCATCCAAATGCCTAACAGCTACTCTCTCATTGGTTCTCCCTCTTCCCTTTCATCCTCTGCCAAATTGGCAACCTGTGCGAACCAGGAGCTTAAAGGGGCTGTCTCTCCAAGTTGGGAGATTGATAGGAAAGCAGTTGGAAAGTCAAACCGGAGCACCAGGAGAGGGACTCTTCGTTGAGTTTTAGAAACCTTTCGTATTCACAGTGTGTCCATTCTCTAGGTTTCCCGTACATGTTATAGCTGTAGTAATATTCCCTTCAACCTGGAGAGCTGGGACCCATGGAATGGGTGCCATGCGTTATTGCTTTAAAGGGTCTGCATTTGCTCACCCAATCTCACCAATCCTCTCAGTCCCAAGTGTCCAGCCTTATGCCACATCCAGCTGTCATTGTAGATAGGGTCATTCCAGGTTGCATCAGAGACCCTGAAGGAATTGTAAAGAATTTCCCTGTTTCTTTGTTCTGTTTCTGAAATTCCTTTTTAGAGTGGGTTTGAGCTGATTCTCGCTGCCCTGTTTATGCCAGTCTAGACACACTTGATTCCCTTACGGAGACATATCAATACATAGGTTTTAAGATTCTTACTAGTCAGATCTATTCCTCTGCGGGAAATATGGGGTTTTGAGTCCCTTTCACTGAGGAAGGCGTAGGTCTTGTCTATTCCATAGTTGGTTTTTGGAACGGTACCTGTGCTTATATCAAACTCTGGTTTGATGCATCACCCCACCTCTCCTTCCCCCTTAAGCAGGCATAAGAGTGTTTTCTAAATGTGACACTCTGTTCTCTTTCCTAACTCAGTTCATGTGTAGCCATGTTTACAGGATCTTCCTAAGTGATATCTTATGATAAGTTTCTTTTCCTGTGTGACTTCTTTCACTTAGAATCATCGTACCTGAATCCACTCATTTTGCTGCTACTGGTCTTATGACATTGATTTCGTGGCTGAGGGATATTCCATCGTACGTAAGTTCCACAATGTTTGGAACCATTTTTATATTTCCTGGGATATTTCAGGTGTACCCAGGTTGAGGTTCTTGTAAGCAGTGCAGCCCTCAATTTGGGGGTGGCTCTGTCTTATGGATTTTCAGTTTTCCCAAGGTATATTCCCTAGACTGGAAGTGCCCTTGGCTCTGTAGCTCTGTTGTTTACTTGTTTTAGGGAACACAATGCACTCCTCCAGTGAGGCAGTTGGCAACTTACATCCCGCCCATCAGCATAACAAGGCTCCCTGTTCTCCAGGGCCTGCCTTGCCTTTCTGGTTTTTACACATTTTGTGGATGTCCCTTTTGACCGGTGGGAAGTGATACTTCTTTGTAGTGCAGATTTGCATTGCCCGCTTGCTTGCTTGGCCAAAAAGGGCGTATGCGTTTTCTCCTGAATATATTCAGGAGAAAACGCATACGCCCTTTTTGGCCAAGTGCATCATGGTCGAAGTTGTGCCCCTCTTCCTGTGCTTTACAGGCGATTCCAACGTACCTCTTGAAATCTCTTTCCTGCTATTCTGCCTCGCTTTCAAGTCCGCCTCGTTGCCTTCCCTCAACAGATTTTTGGACGATAGTTGGCCATGATTACTCTGCCAGTTTGTGAATTGCTGTGCCCCTGAGCTCCATTTTTCAACTCGTTTTTTGTGAGCTGAACGCAAGTCCAAACTTTTGGTTCAGGACCTATACTGGTTCCCGGTGGGTGGCTGAGACTTTGGTTAATTCTTCTTCCTGCCGGGAAGTTAGAGTGACATGTGCCCATCCAAATGCCTAACAGCTACTCTCTCATTGGTTCTCCCTCTTCCCTTTCATCCTCTGCCAAATTGGCAACCTGTGCGAACCAGGAGCTTAAAGGGGCTGTCTCTCCAAGTTGGGAGATTGATAGGAAAGCAGTTGGAAAGTCAAACCGGAGCACCAGGAGAGGGACTCTTCGTTGAGTTTTAGAAACCTTTCGTATTCACAGTGTGTCCATTCTCTAGGTTTCCCGTACATGTTATAGCTGTAGTAATATTCCCTTCAACCTGGAGAGCTGGGACCCATGGAATGGGTGCCATGCGTTATTGCTTTAAAGGGTCTGCATTTGCTCACCCAATCTCACCAATCCTCTCAGTCCCAAGTGTCCAGCCTTATGCCACATCCAGCTGTCATTGTAGATAGGGTCATTCCAGGTTGCATCAGAGACCCTGAAGGAATTGTAAAGAATTTCCCTGTTTCTTTGTTCTGTTTCTGAAATTCCTTTTTAGAGTGGGTTTGAGCTGATTCTCGCTGCCCTGTTTATGCCAGTCTAGACACACTTGATTCCCTTACGGAGACATATCAATACATAGGTTTTAAGATTCTTACTAGTCAGATCTATTCCTCTGCGGGAAATATGGGGTTTTGAGTCCCTTTCACTGAGGAAGGTGTAGGTCTTGTCTATTCCATAGTTGGTTTTTGGAACGGTACCTGTGCTTATATCAAACTCTGGTTTGATGCATCACCCCACCTCTCCTTCCCCCTTAAGCAGGCATAAGAGTGTTTTCTAAATGTGACACTCTGTTCTCTTTCCTAACTCAGTTCATGTGTAGCCATGTTTACAGGATCTTCCTAAGTGATATCTTATGATAAGTTTCTTTTCCTGTGTGACTTCTTTCACTTAGAATCATCGTACCTGAATCCACTCATTTTGCTGCTACTGGTCTTATGACATTGATTTCGTGGCTGAGGGATATTCCATCGTACGTAAGTTCCACAATGTTTGGAACCATTTTTATATTTCCTGGGATATTTCAGGTGTACCCAGGTTGAGGTTCTTGTAAGCAGTGCAGCCCTCAATTTGGGGGTGGCTCTGTCTTATGGATTTTCAGTTTTCCCAAGGTATATTCCCTAGACTGGAAGTGCCCTTGGCTCTGTAGCTCTGTTGTTTACTTGTTTTAGGGAACACAATGCACTCCTCCAGTGAGGCAGTTGGCAACTTACATCCCGCCCATCAGCATAACAAGGCTCCCTGTTCTCCAGGGCCTGCCTTGCCTTTCTGGTTTTTACACATTTTGTGGATGTCCCTTTTGACCGGTGGGAAGTGATACTTCTTTGTAGTGCAGATTTGCATTGCCCGCTTGCTTGCTTGGCCAAAAAGGGCGTATGCGTTTTCTCCTGAATATATTCAGGAGAAAACGCATACGCCCTTTTTGGCCAAGTGCATCATGGTCGAAGTTGTGCCCCTCTTCCTGTGCTTTACAGGCGATTCCAACGTACCTCTTGAAATCTCTTTCCTGCTATTCTGCCTCGCTTTCAAGTCCGCCTCGTTGCCTTCCCTCAACAGATTTTTGGACGATAGTTGGCCATGATTACTCTGCCAGTTTGTGAATTGCTGTGCCCCTGAGCTCCATTTTTCAACTCGTTTTTTGTGAGCTGAACGCAAGTCCAAACTTTTGGTTCAGGACCTATACTGGTTCCCGGTGGGTGGCTGAGACTTTGGTTAATTCTTCTTCCTGCCGGGAAGTTAGAGTGACATGTGCCCATCCAAATGCCTAACAGCTACTCTCTCATTGGTTCTCCCTCTTCCCTTTCATCCTCTGCCAAATTGGCAACCTGTGCGAACCAGGAGCTTAAAGGGGCTGTCTCTCCAAGTTGGGAGATTGATAGGAAAGCAGTTGGAAAGTCAAACCGGAGCACCAGGAGAGGGACTCTTCGTTGAGTTTTAGAAACCTTTCGTATTCACAGTGTGTCCATTCTCTAGGTTTCCCGTACATGTTATAGCTGTAGTAATATTCCCTTCAACCTGGAGAGCTGGGACCCATGGAATGGGTGCCATGCGTTATTGCTTTAAAGGGTCTGCATTTGCTCACCCAATCTCACCAATCCTCTCAGTCCCAAGTGTCCAGCCTTATGCCACATCCAGCTGTCATTGTAGATAGGGTCATTCCAGGTTGCATCAGAGACCCTGAAGGAATTGTAAAGAATTTCCCTGTTTCTTTGTTCTGTTTCTGAAATTCCTTTTTAGAGTGGGTTTGAGCTGATTCTCGCTGCCCTGTTTATGCCAGTCTAGACACACTTGATTCCCTTACGGAGACATATCAATACATAGGTTTTAAGATTCTTACTAGTCAGATCTATTCCTCTGCGGGAAATATGGGGTTTTGAGTCCCTTTCACTGAGGAAGGTGTAGGTCTTGTCTATTCCATAGTTGGTTTTTGGAACGGTACCTGTGCTTATATCAAACTCTGGTTTGATGCATCACCCCACCTCTCCTTCCCCCTTAAGCAGGCATAAGAGTGTTTTCTAAATGTGAGACTCTGTTCTCTTGCCTAACTCAGTTCATGTGTAGCCATGTTTACAGGATCTTCCTAAGTGATATCTTATGATAAGTTTCTTTACCTGTGTGACTTCTTTCACGTAGAATCATCGTACCTGAATCCACTCATTTTGCTGCTACAGGTCTTAATGACATTGATTTCGTGGCTGAGGGATATTCCATCGTACGTAAGTTCCACAATGTTTGGAACCATTTTTATATTTCCTGGGATATTTCAGGTGTACCCAGGTTGAGGTTCTTGTAAGCAGTGCAGCCCTCAATTTGGGGGTGGCTCTGTCTTATGGATTTTCAGTTTTCCCAAGGTATATTCCCTAGACTGGAAGTGCCCTTGGCTCTGTAGCTCTGTTGTTTACTTGTTTTAGGGAACACAATGCACTCCTCCAGTGAGGCAGTTGGCAACTTACATCCCGCCCATCAGCATAACAAGGCTCCCTGTTCTCCAGGGCCTGCCTTGCCTTTCTGGTTTTTACACATTTTGTGGATGTCCCTTTTGACCGGTGGGAAGTGATACTTCTTTGTAGTGCAGATTTGCATTGCCCGCTTGCTTGCTTGGCCAAAAAGGGCGTATGCGTTTTCTCCTGAATATATTCAGGAGAAAACGCATACGCCCTTTTTGGCCAAGTGCATCATGGTCGAAGTTGTGCCCCTCTTCCTGTGCTTTACAGGCGATTCCAACGTACCTCTTGAAATCTCTTTCCTGCTATTCTGCCTCGCTTTCAAGTCCGCCTCGTTGCCTTCCCTCAACAGATTTTTGGACGATAGTTGGCCATGATTACTCTGCCAGTTTGTGAATTGCTGTGCCCCTGAGCTCCATTTTTCAACTCGTTTTTTGTGAGCTGAACGCAAGTCCAAACTTTTGGTTCAGGACCTATACTGGTTCCCGGTGGGTGGCTGAGAGTTTGGTTAATTCTTCTTCCTGCCGGGAAGTTAGAGTGACATGTGCCCATCCAAATGCCTAACAGCTACTCTCTCATTGGTTCTCCCTCTTCCCTTTCATCCTCTGCCAAATTGGCAACCTGTGCGAACCAGGAGCTTAAAGGGGCTGTCTCTCCAAGTTGGGAGATTGATAGGAAAGCAGTTGGAAAGTCAAACCGGAGCACCAGGAGAGGGACTCTTCGTTGAGTTTTAGAAACCTTTCGTATTCACAGTGTGTCCATTCTCTAGGTTTCCCGTACATGTTATAGCTGTAGTAATATTCCCTTCAACCTGGAGAGCTGGGACCCATGGAATGGGTGCCATGCGTTATTGCTTTAAAGGGTCTGCATTTGCTCACCCAATCTCACCAATCCTCTCAGTCCCAAGTGTCCAGCCTTATGCCACATCCAGCTGTCATTGTAGATAGGGTCATTCCAGGTTGCATCAGAGACCCTGAAGGAATTGTAAAGAATTTCCCTGTTTCTTTGTTCTGTTTCTGAAATTCCTTTTTAGAGTGGGTTTGAGCTGATTCTCGCTGCCCTGTTTATGCCAGTCTAGACACACTTGATTCCCTTACGGAGACATATCAATACATAGGTTTTAAGATTCTTACTAGTCAGATCTATTCCTCTGCGGGAAATATGGGGTTTTGAGTCCCTTTCACTGAGGAAGGCGTAGGTCTTGTCTATTCCATAGTTGGTTTTTGGAACGGTACCTGTGCTTATATCAAACTCTGGTTTGATGCATCACCCCACCTCTCCTTCCCCCTTAAGCAGGCATAAGAGTGTTTTCTAAATGTGACACTCTGTTCTCTTTCCTAACTCAGTTCATGTGTAGCCATGTTTACAGGATCTTCCTAAGTGATATCTTATGATAAGTTTCTTTTCCTGTGTGACTTCTTTTACTTAGAATCATCGTACCTGAATCCACTCATTTTGCTGCTACTGGTCTTATGACATTGATTTCGTGGCTGAGGGATATTCCATCGTACGTAAGTTCCACAATGTTTGGAACCATTTTTATATTTCCTGGGATATTTCAGGTGTACCCAGGTTGAGGTTCTTGTAAGCAGTGCAGCCCTCAATTTGGGGGTGGCTCTGTCTTATGGATTTTCAGTTTTCCCAAGGTATATTCCCTAGACTGGAAGTGCCCTTGGCTCTGTAGCTCTGTTGTTTACTTGTTTTAGGGAACACAATGCACTCCTCCAGTGAGGCAGTTGGCAACTTACATCCCGCCCATCAGCATAACAAGGCTCCCTGTTCTCCAGGGCCTGCCTTGCCTTTCTGGTTTTTACACATTTTGTGGATGTCCCTTTTGACCGGTGGGAAGTGATACTTCTTTGTAGTGCAGATTTGCATTGCCCGCTTGCTTGCTTGGCCAAAAAGGGCGTATGCGTTTTCTCCTGAATATATTCAGGAGAAAACGCATACGCCCTTTTTGGCCAAGTGCATCATGGTCGAAGTTGTGCCCCTCTTCCTGTGCTTTACAGGCGATTCCAACGTACCTCTTGAAATCTCTTTCCTGCTATTCTGCCTCGCTTTCAAGTCCGCCTCGTTGCCTTCCCTCAACAGATTTTTGGACGATAGTTGGCCATGATTACTCTGCCAGTTTGTGAATTGCTGTGCCCCTGAGCTCCATTTTTCAACTCGTTTTTTGTGAGCTGAACGCAAGTCCAAACTTTTGGTTCAGGACCTATACTGGTTCCCGGTGGGTGGCTGAGACTTTGGTTAATTCTTCTTCCTGCCGGGAAGTTAGAGTGACATGTGCCCATCCAAATGCCTAACAGCTACTCTCTCATTGGTTCTCCCTCTTCCCTTTCATCCTCTGCCAAATTGGCAACCTGTGCGAACCAGGAGCTTAAAGGGGCTGTCTCTCCAAGTTGGGAGATTGATAGGAAAGCAGTTGGAAAGTCAAACCGGAGCACCAGGAGAGGGACTCTTCGTTGAGTTTTAGAAACCTTTCGTATTCACAGTGTGTCCATTCTCTAGGTTTCCCGTACATGTTATAGCTGTAGTAATATTCCCTTCAACCTGGAGAGCTGGGACCCATGGAATGGGTGCCATGCGTTATTGCTTTAAAGGGTCTGCATTTGCTCACCCAATCTCACCAATCCTCTCAGTCCCAAGTGTCCAGCCTTATGCCACATCCAGCTGTCATTGTAGATAGGGTCATTCCAGGTTGCATCAGAGACCCTGAAGGAATTGTAAAGAATTTCCCTGTTTCTTTGTTCTGTTTCTGAAATTCCTTTTTAGAGTGGGTTTGAGCTGATTCTCGCTGCCCTGTTTATGCCAGTCTAGACACACTTGATTCCCTTACGGAGACATATCAATACATAGGTTTTAAGATTCTTACTAGTCAGATCTATTCCTCTGCGGGAAATATGGGGTTTTGAGTCCCTTTCACTGAGGAAGGTGTAGGTCTTGTCTATTCCATAGTTGGTTTTTGGAACGGTACCTGTGCTTATATCAAACTCTGGTTTGATGCATCACCCCACCTCTCCTTCCCCCTTAAGCAGGCATAAGAGTGTTTTCTAAATGTGACACTCTGTTCTCTTTCCTAACTCAGTTCATGTGTAGCCATGTTTACAGGATCTTCCTAAGTGATATCTTATGATAAGTTTCTTTTCCTGTGTGACTTCTTTCACTTAGAATCATCGTACCTGAATCCACTCATTTTGCTGCTACTGGTCTTATGACATTGATTTCGTGGCTGAGGGATATTCCATCGTACGTAAGTTCCACAATGTTTGGAACCATTTTTATATTTCCTGGGATATTTCAGGTGTACCCAGGTTGAGGTTCTTGTAAGCAGTGCAGCCCTCAATTTGGGGGTGGCTCTGTCTTATGGATTTTCAGTTTTCCCAAGGTATATTCCCTAGACTGGAAGTGCCCTTGGCTCTGTAGCTCTGTTGTTTACTTGTTTTAGGGAACACAATGCACTCCTCCAGTGAGGCAGTTGGCAACTTACATCCCGCCCATCAGCATAACAAGGCTCCCTGTTCTCCAGGGCCTGCCTTGCCTTTCTGGTTTTTACACATTTTGTGGATGTCCCTTTTGACCGGTGGGAAGTGATACTTCTTTGTAGTGCAGATTTGCATTGCCCGCTTGCTTGCTTGGCCAAAAAGGGCGTATGCGTTTTCTCCTGAATATATTCAGGAGAAAACGCATACGCCTTTTTTGGCCAAGTGCATCATGGTCGAAGTTGTGCCCCTCTTCCTGTGCTTTACAGGCGATTCCAACGTACCTCTTGAAATCTCTTTCCTGCTATTCTGCCTCGCTTTCAAGTCCGCCTCGTTGCCTTCCCTCAACAGATTTTTGGACGATAGTTGGCCATGATTACTCTGCCAGTTTGTGAATTGCTGTGCCCCTGAGCTCCATTTTTCAACTCGTTTTTTGTGAGCTGAACGCAAGTCCAAACTTTTGGTTCAGGACCTATACTGGTTCCCGGTGGGTGGCTGAGACTTTGGTTAATTCTTCTTCCTGCCGGGAAGTTAGAGTGACATGTGCCCATCCAAATGCCTAACAGCTACTCTCTCATTGGTTCTCCCTCTTCCCTTTCATCCTCTGCCAAATTGGCAACCTGTGCGAACCAGGAGCTTAAAGGGGCTGTCTCTCCAAGTTGGGAGATTGATAGGAAAGCAGTTGGAAAGTCAAACCGGAGCACCAGGAGAGGGACTCTTCGTTGAGTTTTAGAAACCTTTCGTATTCACAGTGTGTCCATTCTCTAGGTTTCCCGTACATGTTATAGCTGTAGTAATATTCCCTTCAACCTGGAGAGCTGGGACCCATGGAATGGGTGCCATGCGTTATTGCTTTAAAGGGTCTGCATTTGCTCACCCAATCTCACCAATCCTCTCAGTCCCAAGTGTCCAGCCTTATGCCACATCCAGCTGTCATTGTAGATAGGGTCATTCCAGGTTGCATCAGAGACCCTGAAGGAATTGTAAAGAATTTCCCTGTTTCTTTGTTCTGTTTTTGAAATTCCTTTTTAGAGTGGGTTTGAGCTGATTCTCGCTGCCCTGTTTATGCCAGTCTAGACACACTTGATTCCCTTACGGAGACATATCAATACATAGGTTTTAAGATTCTTACTAGTCAGATCTATTCCTCTGCGGGAAATATGGGGTTTTGAGTCCCTTTCACTGAGGAAGGTGTAGGTCTTGTCTATTCCATAGTTGGTTTTTGGAACGGTACCTGTGCTTATATCAAACTCTGGTTTGATGCATCACCCCACCTCTCCTTCCCCCTTAAGCAGGCATAAGAGTGTTTTCTAAATGTGAGACTCTGTTCTCTTGCCTAACTCAGTTCATGTGTAGCCATGTTTACAGGATCTTCCTAAGTGATATCTTATGATAAGTTTCTTTACCTGTGTGACTTCTTTCACGTAGAATCATCGTACCTGAATCCACTCATTTTGCTGCTACAGGTCTTAATGACATTGATTTCGTGGCTGAGGGATATTCCATCGTACGTAAGTTCCACAATGTTTGGAACCATTTTTATATTTCCTGGGATATTTCAGGTGTACCCAGGTTGAGGTTCTTGTAAGCAGTGCAGCCCTCAATTTGGGGGTGGCTCTGTCTTATGGATTTTCAGTTTTCCCAAGGTATATTCCCTAGACTGGAAGTGCCCTTGGCTCTGTAGCTCTGTTGTTTACTTGTTTTAGGGAACACAATGCACTCCTCCAGTGAGGCAGTTGGCAACTTACATCCCGCCCATCAGCATAACAAGGCTCCCTGTTCTCCAGGGCCTGCCTTGCCTTTCTGGTTTTTACACATTTTGTGGATGTCCCTTTTGACCGGTGGGAAGTGATACTTCTTTGTAGTGCAGATTTGCATTGCCCGCTTGCTTGCTTGGCCAAAAAGGGCGTATGCGTTTTCTCCTGAATATATTCAGGAGAAAACGCATACGCCCTTTTTGGCCAAGTGCATCATGGTCGAAGTTGTGCCCCTCTTCCTGTGCTTTACAGGCGATTCCAACGTACCTCTTGAAATCTCTTTCCTGCTATTCTGCCTCGCTTTCAAGTCCGCCTCGTTGCCTTCCCTCAACAGATTTTTGGACGATAGTTGGCCATGATTACTCTGCCAGTTTGTGAATTGCTGTGCCCCTGAGCTCCATTTTTCAACTCGTTTTTTGTGAGCTGAACGCAAGTCCAAACTTTTGGTTCAGGACCTATACTGGTTCCCGGTGGGTGGCTGAGACTTTGGTTAATTCTTCTTCCTGCCGGGAAGTTAGAGTGACATGTGCCCATCCAAATGCCTAACAGCTACTCTCTCATTGGTTCTCCCTCTTCCCTTTCATCCTCTGCCAAATTGGCAACCTGTGCGAACCAGGAGCTTAAAGGGGCTGTCTCTCCAAGTTGGGAGATTGATAGGAAAGCAGTTGGAAAGTCAAACCGGAGCACCAGGAGAGGGACTCTTCGTTGAGTTTTAGAAACCTTTCGTATTCACAGTGTGTCCATTCTCTAGGTTTCCCGTACATGTTATAGCTGTAGTAATATTCCCTTCAACCTGGAGAGCTGGGACCCATGGAATGGGTGCCATGCGTTCTTGCTTTAAAGGGTCTGCATTTGCTCACCCAATCTCACCAATCCTCTCAGTCCCAAGTGTCCAGCCTTATGCCACATCCAGCTGTCATTGTAGATAGGGTCATTCCAGGTTGCATCAGAGACCCTGAAGGAATTGTAAAGAATTTCCCTGTTTCTTTGTTCTGTTTCTGAAATTCCTTTTTAGAGTGGGTTTGAGCTGATTCTCGCTGCCCTGTTTATGCCAGTCTAGACACACTTGATTCCCTTACGGAGACATATCAATACATAGGTTTTAAGATTCTTACTAGTCAGATCTATTCCTCTGCGGGAAATATGGGGTTTTGAGTCCCTTTCACTGAGGAAGGTGTAGGTCTTGTCTATTCCATAGTTGGTTTTTGGAACGGTACCTGTGCTTATATCAAACTCTGGTTTGATGCATCACCCCACCTCTCCTTCCCCCTTAAGCAGGCATAAGAGTGTTTTCTAAATGTGACACTCTGTTCTCTTTCCTAACTCAGTTCATGTGTAGCCATGTTTACAGGATCTTCCTAAGTGATATCTTATGATAAGTTTCTTTTCCTGTGTGACTTCTTTCACTTAGAATCATCGTACCTGAATCCACTCATTTTGCTGCTACTGGTCTTATGACATTGATTTCGTGGCTGAGGGATATTCCATCGTACGTAAGTTCCACAATGTTTGGAACCATTTTTATATTTCCTGGGATATTTCAGGTGTACCCAGGTTGAGGTTCTTGTAAGCAGTGCAGCCCTCAATTTGGGGGTGGCTCTGTCTTATGGATTTTCAGTTTTCCCAAGGTATATTCCCTAGACTGGAAGTGCCCTTGGCTCTGTAGCTCTGTTGTTTACTTGTTTTAGGGAACACAATGCACTCCTCCAGTGAGGCAGTTGGCAACTTACATCCCGCCCATCAGCATAACAAGGCTCCCTGTTCTCCAGGGCCTGCCTTGCCTTTCTGGTTTTTACACATTTTGTGGATGTCCCTTTTGACCGGTGGGAAGTGATACTTCTTTGTAGTGCAGATTTGCATTGCCCGCTTGCTTGCTTGGCCAAAAAGGGCGTATGCGTTTTCTCCTGAATATATTCAGGAGAAAACGCATACGCCCTTTTTGGCCAAGTGCATCATGGTCGAAGTTGTGCCCCTCTTCCTGTGCTTTACAGGCGATTCCAACGTACCTCTTGAAATCTCTTTCCTGCTATTCTGCCTCGCTTTCAAGTCCGCCTCGTTGCCTTCCCTCAACAGATTTTTGGACGATAGTTGGCCATGATTACTCTGCCAGTTTGTGAATTGCTGTGCCCCTGAGCTCCATTTTTCAACTCGTTTTTTGTGAGCTGAACGCAAGTCCAAACTTTTGGTTCAGGACCTATACAGGTTCCCGGTGGGTGGCTGAGACTTTGGTTAATTCTTCTTCCTGCCGGGAAGTTAGAGTGACATGTGCCCATCCAAATGCCTAACAGCTACTCTCTCATTGGTTCTCCCTCTTCCCTTTCATCCTCTGCCAAATTGGCAACCTGTGCGAACCAGGAGCTTAAAGGGGCTGTCTCTCCAAGTTGGGAGATTGATAGGAAAGCAGTTGGAAAGTCACACCGGAGCACCAGGAGAGGGACTCTTCTTTGAGTTTTAGAAACCTTTCGTATTCACAGTGTGTCCATTCTCTAGGTTTCCCGTATATGTTATAGCTGTAGTAATATTCCCTTCAACCTGGAGAGCTGGGACCCATGGAATGGGTGCCATGCGTTATTGCTTTAAAGGGTCTGCATTTGCTCACCCAATCTCACCAATCCTCTCAGTCCCAAGTGTCCAGCCTTATGCCACATCCAGCTGTCATTGTAGATAGGGTCATTCCAGGTTGCATCAGAGACCCTGAAGGAATTGTAAAGAATTTCCCTGTTTCTTTGTTCTGTTTCTGAAATTCCTTTTTAGAGTGGGTTTGAGCTGATTCTCGCTGCCCTGTTTATGCCAGTCTAGACACACTTGATTCCCTTACGGAGACATATCAATACATAGGTTTTAAGATTCTTACTAGTCAGATCTATTCCTCTGCGGGAAATATGGGGTTTTGAGTCCCTTTCACTGAGGAAGGTGTAGGTCTTGTCTATTCCATAGTTGGTTTTTGGAACGGTACCTGTGCTTATATCAAACTCTGGTTTGATGCATCACCCCACCTCTCCTTCCCCCTTAAGCAGGCATAAGAGTGTTTTCTAAATGTGACACTCTGTTCTCTTTCCTAACTCAGTTCATGTGTAGCCATGTTTACAGGATCTTCCTAAGTGATATCTTATGATAAGTTTCTTTTCCTGTGTGACTTCTTTCACTTAGAATCATCGTACCTGAATCCACTCATTTTGCTGCTACTGGTCTTATGACATTGATTTCGTGGCTGAGGGATATTCCATCGTACGTAAGTTCCACAATGTTTGGAACCATTTTTATATTTCCTGGGATATTTCAGGTGTACCCAGGTTGAGGTTCTTGTAAGCAGTGCAGCCCTCAATTTGGGGGTGGCTCTGTCTTATGGATTTTCAGTTTTCCCAAGGTATATTCCCTAGACTGGAAGTGCCCTTGGCTCTGTAGCTCTGTTGTTTACTTGTTTTAGGGAACACAATGCACTCCTCCAGTGAGGCAGTTGGCAACTTACATCCCGCCCATCAGCATAACAAGGCTCCCTGTTCTCCAGGGCCTGCCTTGCCTTTCTGGTTTTTACACATTTTGTGGATGTCCCTTTTGACCGGTGGGAAGTGATACTTCTTTGTAGTGCAGATTTGCATTGCCCGCTTGCTTGCTTGGCCAAAAAGGGCGTATGCGTTTTCTCCTGAATATATTCAGGAGAAAACGCATACGCCCTTTTTGGCCAAGTGCATCATGGTCGAAGTTGTGCCCCTCTTCCTGTGCTTTACAGGCGATTCCAACGTACCTCTTGAAATCTCTTTCCTGCTATTCTGCCTCGCTTTCAAGTCCGCCTCGTTGCCTTCCCTCAACAGAGTTTTGGACGATAGTGGGCCTTGATTACTCTGCCAGTTTGTGAATTGCTGTGCCCCTGAGCTCCATTTTTCAACTCGTTTTTTGTGAGCTGAACGCAAGTCCAAACTTTTGGTTCAGGACCTATACTGGTTCCCGGTGGGTGGCTGAGACTTTGGTTAATTCTTCTTCCTGCCGGGAAGTTAGAGTGACATGTGCCCATCCAAATGCCTAACAGCTACTCTCTCATTGGTTCTCCCTCTTCCCTTTCATCCTCTGCCAAATTGGCAACCTGTGCGAACCAGGAGCTTAAAGGGGCTGTCTCTCCAAGTTGGGAGATTGATAGGAAAGCAGTTGGAAAGTCACACCGGAGCACCAGGAGAGGGACTCTTCGTTGAGTTTTAGAAACCTTTCGTATTCACAGTGTGTCCATTCTCTAGGTTTCCCGTACATGTTATAGCTGTAGTAATATTCCCTTCAACCTGGAGAGCTGGGACCCATGGAATGGGTGCCATGCGTTATTGCTTTAAAGGGTCTGCATTTGCTCACCCAATCTCACCAATCCTCTCAGTCCCAAGTGTCCAGCCTTATGCCACATCCAGCTGTCATTGTAGATAGGGTCATTCCAGGTTGCATCAGAGACCCTGAAGGAATTGTAAAGAATTTCCCTGTTTCTTTGTTCTGTTTCTGAAATTCCTTTTTAGAGTGGGTTTGAGCTGATTCTCGCTGCCCTGTTTATGCCAGTCTAGACACACTTGATTCCCTTACGGAGACATATCAATACATAGGTTTTAAGATTCTTACTAGTCAGATCTATTCCTCTGCGGGAAATATGGGGTTTTGAGTCCCTTTCACTGAGGAAGGTGTAGGTCTTGTCTATTCCATAGTTGGTTTTTGGAACGGTACCTGTGCTTATATCAAACTCTGGTTTGATGCATCACCCCACCTCTCCTTCCCCCTTAAGCAGGCATAAGAGTGTTTTCTAAATGTGACACTCTGTTCTCTTGCCTAACTCAGTTCATGTGTAGCCATGTTTACAGGATCTTCCTAAGTGATATCTTATGATAAGTTTCTTTTCCTGTGTGACTTCTTTTACTTAGAATCATCGTACCTGAATCCACTCATTTTGCTGCTACTGGTCTTATGACATTGATTTCGTGGCTGAGGGATATTCCATCGTACGTAAGTTCCACAATGTTTGGAACCATTTTTATATTTCCTGGGATATTTCAGGTGTACCCAGGTTGAGGTTCTTGTAAGCAGTGTAGCCCTCAATTTGGGGGTGGCTCTGTCTTATGGATTTTCAGTTTTCCCAAGGTATATTCCCTAGACTGGAAGTGCCCTTGGCTCTGTAGCTCTGTTGTTTACTTGTTTTAGGGAACACAATGCACTCCTCCAGTGAGGCAGTTGGCAACTTACATCCCGCCCATCAGCATAACAAGGCTCCCTGTTCTCCAGGGCCTGCCTTGCCTTTCTGGTTTTTACACATTTTGTGGATGTCCCTTTTGACCGGTGGGAAGTGATACTTCTTTGTAGTGCAGATTTGCATTGCCCGCTTGCTTGCTTGGCCAAAAAGGGCGTATGCGTTTTCTCCTGAATATATTCAGGAGAAAACGCATACGCCCTTTTTGGCCAAGTGCATCATGGTCGAAGTTGTGCCCCTCTTCCTGTGCTTTACAGGCGATTCCAACGTACCTCTTGAAATCTCTTTCCTGCTATTCTGCCTCGCTTTCAAGTCCGCCTCGTTGCCTTCCCTCAACAGAGTTTTGGACGATAGTGGGCCTTGATTACTCTGCCAGTTTGTGAATTGCTGTGCCCCTGAGCTCCATTTTTCAACTCGTTTTTTGTGAGCTGAACGCAAGTCCAAACTTTTGGTTCAGGACCTATACTGGTTCCCGGTGGGTGGCTGAGACTTTGGTTAATTCTTCTTCCTGCCGGGAAGTTAGAGTGACATGTGCCCATCCAAATGCCTAACAGCTACTCTCTCATTGGTTCTCCCTCTTCCCTTTCATCCTCTGCCAAATTGGCAACCTGTGCGAACCAGGAGCTTAAAGGGGCTGTCTCTCCAAGTTGGGAGATTGATAGGAAAGCAGTTGGAAAGTCAAACCGGAGCACCAGGAGAGGGACTCTTCGTTGAGTTTTAGAAACCTTTCGTATTCACAGTGTGTCCATTCTCTAGGTTTCCCGTACATGTTATAGCTGTAGTAATATTCCCTTCAACCTGGAGAGCTGGGACCCATGGAATGGGTGCCATGCGTTATTGCTTTAAAGGGTCTGCATTTGCTCACCCAATCTCACCAATCCTCTCAGTCCCAAGTGTCCAGCCTTATGCCACATCCAGCTGTCATTGTAGATAGGGTCATTCCAGGTTGCATCAGAGACCCTGAAGGAATTGTAAAGAATTTCCCTGTTTCTTTGTTCTGTTTCTGAAATTCCTTTTTAGAGTGGGTTTGAGCTGATTCTCGCTGCCCTGTTTATGCCAGTCTAGACACACTTGATTCCCTTACGGAGACATATCAATACATAGGTTTTAAGATTCTTACTAGTCAGATCTATTCCTCTGCGGGAAATATGGGGTTTTGAGTCCCTTTCACTGAGGAAGGTGTAGGTCTTGTCTATTCCATAGTTGGTTTTTGGAACGGTACCTGTGCTTATATCAAACTCTGGTTTGATGCATCACCCCACCTCTCCTTCCCCCTTAAGCAGGCATAAGAGTGTTTTCTAAATGTGACACTCTGTTCTCTTGCCTAACTCAGTTCATGTGTAGCCATGTTTACAGGATCTTCCTAAGTGATATCTTATGATAAGTTTCTTTTCCTGTGTGACTTCTTTTACTTAGAATCATCGTACCTGAATCCACTCATTTTGCTGCTACTGGTCTTATGACATTGATTTCGTGGCTGAGGGATATTCCATCGTACGTAAGTTCCACAATGTTTGGAACCATTTTTATATTTCCTGGGATATTTCAGGTGTACCCAGGTTGAGGTTCTTGTAAGCAGTGCAGCCCTCAATTTGGGGGTGGCTCTGTCTTATGGATTTTCAGTTTTCCCAAGGTATATTCCCTAGACTGGAAGTGCCCTTGGCTCTGTAGCTCTGTTGTTTACTTGTTTTAGGGAACACAATGCACTCCTCCAGTGAGGCAGTTGGCAACTTACATCCCGCCCATCAGCATAACAAGGCTCCCTGTTCTCCAGGGCCTGCCTTGCCTTTCTGGTTTTTACACATTTTGTGGATGTCCCTTTTGACCGGTGGGAAGTGATACTTCTTTGTAGTGCAGATTTGCATTGCCCGCTTGCTTGCTTGGCCAAAAAGGGCGTATGCGTTTTCTCCTGAATATATTCAGGAGAAAACGCATACGCCCTTTTTGGCCAAGTGCATCATGGTCGAAGTTGTGCCCCTCTTCCTGTGCTTTACAGGCGATTCCAACGTACCTCTTGAAATCTCTTTCCTGCTATTCTGCCTCGCTTTCAAGTCCGCCTCGTTGCCTTCCCTCAACAGATTTTTGGACGATAGTTGGCCATGATTACTCTGCCAGTTTGTGAATTGCTGTGCCCCTGAGCTCCATTTTTCAACTCGTTTTTTGTGAGCTGAACGCAAGTCCAAACTTTTGGTTCAGGACCTATACTGGTTCCCGGTGGGTGGCTGAGACTTTGGTTAATTCTTCTTCCTGCCGGGAAGTTAGAGTGACATGTGCCCATCCAAATGCCTAACAGCTACTCTCTCATTGGTTCTCCCTCTTCCCTTTCATCCTCTGCCAAATTGGCAACCTGTGCGAACCAGGAGCTTAAAGGGGCTGTCTCTCCAAGTTGGGAGATTGATAGGAAAGCAGTTGGAAAGTCAAACCGGAGCACCAGGAGAGGGACTCTTCGTTGAGTTTTAGAAACCTTTCGTATTCACAGTGTGTCCATTCTCTAGGTTTCCCGTACATGTTATAGCTGTAGTAATATTCCCTTCAACCTGGAGAGCTGGGACCCATGGAATGGGTGCCATGCGTTATTGCTTTAAAGGGTCTGCATTTGCTCACCCAATCTCACCAATCCTCTCAGTCCCAAGTGTCCAGCCTTATGCCACATCCAGCTGTCATTGTAGATAGGGTCATTCCAGGTTGCATCAGAGACCCTGAAGGAATTGTAAAGAATTTCCCTGTTTCTTTGTTCTGTTTCTGAAATTCCTTTTTAGAGTGGGTTTGAGCTGATTCTCGCTGCCCTGTTTATGCCAGTCTAGACACACTTGATTCCCTTACGGAGACATATCAATACATAGGTTTTAAGATTCTTACTAGTCAGATCTATTCCTCTGCGGGAAATATGGGGTTTTGAGTCCCTTTCACTGAGGAAGGTGTAGGTCTTGTCTATTCCATAGTTGGTTTTTGGAACGGTACCTGTGCTTATATCAAACTCTGGTTTGATGCATCACCCCACCTCTCCTTCCCCCTTAAGCAGGCATAAGAGTGTTTTCTAAATGTGACACTCTGTTCTCTTTCCTAACTCAGTTCATGTGTAGCCATGTTTACAGGATCTTCCTAAGTGATATCTTATGATAAGTTTCTTTTCCTGTGTGACTTCTTTTACTTAGAATCATCGTACCTGAATCCACTCATTTTGCTGCTACTGGTCTTATGACATTGATTTCGTGGCTGAGGGATATTCCATCGTACGTAAGTTCCACAATGTTTGGAACCATTTTTATATTTCCTGGGATATTTCAGGTGTACCCAGGTTGAGGTTCTTGTAAGCAGTGCAGCCCTCAATTTGGGGGTGGCTCTGTCTTATGGATTTTCAGTTTTCCCAAGGTATATTCCCTAGACTGGAAGTGCCCTTGGCTCTGTAGCTCTGTTGTTTACTTGTTTTAGGGAACACAATGCACTCCTCCAGTGAGGCAGTTGGCAACTTACATCCCGCCCATCAGCATAACAAGGCTCCCTGTTCTCCAGGGCCTGCCTTGCCTTTCTGGTTTTTACACATTTTGTGGATGTCCCTTTTGACCGGTGGGAAGTGATACTTCTTTGTAGTGCAGATTTGCATTGCCCGCTTGCTTGCTTGGCCAAAAAGGGCGTATGCGTTTTCTCCTGAATATATTCAGGAGAAAACGCATACGCCCTTTTTGGCCAAGTGCATCATGGTCGAAGTTGTGCCCCTCTTCCTGTGCTTTACAGGCGATTCCAACGTACCTCTTGAAATCTCTTTCCTGCTATTCTGCCTCGCTTTCAAGTCCGCCTCGTTGCCTTCCCTCAACAGATTTTTGGACGATAGTTGGCCATGATTACTCTGCCAGTTTGTGAATTGCTGTGCCCCTGAGCTCCATTTTTCAACTCGTTTTTTGTGAGCTGAACGCAAGTCCAAACTTTTGGTTCAGGACCTATACTGGTTCCCGGTGGGTGGCTGAGACTTTGGTTAATTCTTCTTCCTGCCGGGAAGTTAGAGTGACATGTGCCCATCCAAATGCCTAACAGCTACTCTCTCATTGGTTCTCCCTCTTCCCTTTCATCCTCTGCCAAATTGGCAACCTGTGCGAACCAGGAGCTTAAAGGGGCTGTCTCTCCAAGTTGGGAGATTGATAGGAAAGCAGTTGGAAAGTCAAACCGGAGCACCAGGAGAGGGACTCTTCGTTGAGTTTTAGAAACCTTTCGTATTCACAGTGTGTCCATTCTCTAGGTTTCCCGTACATGTTATAGCTGTAGTAATATTCCCTTCAACCTGGAGAGCTGGGACCCATGGAATGGGTGCCATGCGTTATTGCTTTAAAGGGTCTGCATTTGCTCACCCAATCTCACCAATCCTCTCAGTCCCAAGTGTCCAGCCTTATGCCACATCCAGCTGTCATTGTAGATAGGGTCATTCCAGGTTGCATCAGAGACCCTGAAGGAATTGTAAAGAATTTCCCTGTTTCTTTGTTCTGTTTCTGAAATTCCTTTTTAGAGTGGGTTTGAGCTGATTCTCGCTGCCCTGTTTATGCCAGTCTAGACACACTTGATTCCCTTACGGAGACATATCAATACATAGGTTTTAAGATTCTTACTAGTCAGATCTATTCCTCTGCGGGAAATATGGGGTTTTGAGTCCCTTTCACTGAGGAAGGTGTAGGTCTTGTCTATTCCATAGTTGGTTTTTGGAACGGTACCTGTGCTTATATCAAACTCTGGTTTGATGCATCACCCCACCTCTCCTTCCCCCTTAAGCAGGCATAAGAGTGTTTTCTAAATGTGACACTCTGTTCTCTTTCCTAACTCAGTTCATGTGTAGCCATGTTTACAGGATCTTCCTAAGTGATATCTTATGATAAGTTTCTTTTCCTGTGTGACTTCTTTTACTTAGAATCATCGTACCTGAATCCACTCATTTTGCTGCTACTGGTCTTATGACATTGATTTCGTGGCTGAGGGATATTCCATCGTACGTAAGTTCCACAATGTTTGGAACCATTTTTATATTTCCTGGGATATTTCAGGTGTACCCAGGTTGAGGTTCTTGTAAGCAGTGCAGCCCTCAATTTGGGGGTGGCTCTGTCTTATGGATTTTCAGTTTTCCCAAGGTATATTCCCTAGACTGGAAGTGCCCTTGGCTCTGTAGCTCTGTTGTTTACTTGTTTTAGGGAACACAATGCACTCCTCCAGTGAGGCAGTTGGCAACTTACATCCCGCCCATCAGCATAACAAGGCTCCCTGTTCTCCAGGGCCTGCCTTGCCTTTCTGGTTTTTACACATTTTGTGGATGTCCCTTTTGACCGGTGGGAAGTGATACTTCTTTGTAGTGCAGATTTGCATTGCCCGCTTGCTTGCTTGGCCAAAAAGGGCGTATGCGTTTTCTCCTGAATATATTCAGGAGAAAACGCATACGCCCTTTTTGGCCAAGTGCATCATGGTCGAAGTTGTGCCCCTCTTCCTGTGCTTTACAGGCGATTCCAACGTACCTCTTGAAATCTCTTTCCTGCTATTCTGCCTCGCTTTCAAGTCCGCCTCGTTGCCTTCCCTCAACAGATTTTTGGACGATAGTTGGCCATGATTACTCTGCCAGTTTGTGAATTGCTGTGCCCCTGAGCTCCATTTTTCAACTCGTTTTTTGTGAGCTGAACGCAAGTCCAAACTTTTGGTTCAGGACCTATACTGGTTCCCGGTGGGTGGCTGAGACTTTGGTTAATTCTTCTTCCTGCCGGGAAGTTAGAGTGACATGTGCCCATCCAAATGCCTAACAGCTACTCTCTCATTAGTTCTCCCTCTTCCCTTTCATCCTCTGCCAAATTGGCAACCTGTGCGAACCAGGAGCTTAAAGGGGCTGTCTCTCCAAGTTGGGAGATTGATAGGAAAGCAGTTGGAAAGTCAAACCGGAGCACCAGGAGAGGGACTCTTCGTTGAGTTTTAGAAACCTTTCGTATTCACAGTGTGTCCATTCTCTAGGTTTCCCGTACATGTTATAGCTGTAGTAATATTCCCTTCAACCTGGAGAGCTGGGACCCATGGAATGGGTGCCATGCGTTATTGCTTTAAAGGGTCTGCATTTGCTCACCCAATCTCACCAATCCTCTCAGTCCCAAGTGTCCAGCCTTATGCCACATCCAGCTGTCATTGTAGATAGGGTCATTCCAGGTTGCATCAGAGACCCTGAAGGAATTGTAAAGAATTTCCCTGTTTCTTTGTTCTGTTTCTGAAATTCCTTTTTAGAGTGGGTTTGAGCTGATTCTCGCTGCCCTGTTTATGCCAGTCTAGACACACTTGATTCCCTTACGGAGACATATCAATACATAGGTTTTAAGATTCTTACTAGTCAGATCTATTCCTCTGCGGGAAATATGGGGTTTTGAGTCCCTTTCACTGAGGAAGGTGTAGGTCTTGTCTATTCCATAGTTGGTTTTTGGAACGGTACCTGTGCTTATATCAAACTCTGGTTTGATGCATCACCCCACCTCTCCTTCCCCCTTAAGCAGGCATAAGAGTGTTTTCTAAATGTGACACTCTGTTCTCTTTCCTAACTCAGTTCATGTGTAGCCATGTTTACAGGATCTTCCTAAGTGATATCTTATGATAAGTTTCTTTTCCTGTGTGACTTCTTTTACTTAGAATCATCGTACCTGAATCCACTCATTTTGCTGCTACTGGTCTTATGACATTGATTTCGTGGCTGAGGGATATTCCATCGTACGTAAGTTCCACAATGTTTGGAACCATTTTTATATTTCCTGGGATATTTCAGGTGTACCCAGGTTGAGGTTCTTGTAAGCAGTGCAGCCCTCAATTTGGGGGTGGCTCTGTCTTATGGATTTTCAGTTTTCCCAAGGTATATTCCCTAGACTGGAAGTGCCCTTGGCTCTGTAGCTCTGTTGTTTACTTGTTTTAGGGAACACAATGCACTCCTCCAGTGAGGCAGTTGGCAACTTACATCCCGCCCATCAGCATAACAAGGCTCCCTGTTCTCCAGGGCCTGCCTTGCCTTTCTGGTTTTTACACATTTTGTGGATGTCCCTTTTGACCGGTGGGAAGTGATACTTCTTTGTAGTGCAGATTTGCATTGCCCGCTTGCTTGCTTGGCCAAAAAGGGCGTATGCGTTTTCTCCTGAATATATTCAGGAGAAAACGCATACGCCCTTTTTGGCCAAGTGCATCATGGTCGAAGTTGTGCCCCTCTTCCTGTGCTTTACAGGCGATTCCAACGTACCTCTTGAAATCTCTTTCCTGCTATTCTGCCTCGCTTTCAAGTCCGCCTCGTTGCCTTCCCTCAACAGATTTTTGGACGATAGTTGGCCATGATTACTCTGCCAGTTTGTGAATTGCTGTGCCCCTGAGCTCCATTTTTCAACTCGTTTTTTGTGAGCTGAACGCAAGTCCAAACTTTTGGTTCAGGACCTATACTGGTTCCCGGTGGGTGGCTGAGACTTTGGTTAATTCTTCTTCCTGCCGGGAAGTTAGAGTGACATGTGCCCATCCAAATGCCTAACAGCTACTCTCTCATTGGTTCTCCCTCTTCCCTTTCATCCTCTGCCAAATTGGCAACCTGTGCGAACCAGGAGCTTAAAGGGGCTGTCTCTCCAAGTTGGGAGATTGATAGGAAAGCAGTTGGAAAGTCAAACCGGAGCACCAGGAGAGGGACTCTTCGTTGAGTTTTAGAAACCTTTCGTATTCACAGTGTGTCCATTCTCTAGGTTTCCCGTACATGTTATAGCTGTAGTAATATTCCCTTCAACCTGGAGAGCTGGGACCCATGGAATGGGTGCCATGCGTTATTGCTTTAAAGGGTCTGCATTTGCTCACCCAATCTCACCAATCCTCTCAGTCCCAAGTGTCCAGCCTTATGCCACATCCAGCTGTCATTGTAGATAGGGTCATTCCAGGTTGCATCAGAGACCCTGAAGGAATTGTAAAGAATTTCCCTGTTTCTTTGTTCTGTTTCTGAAATTCCTTTTTAGAGTGGGTTTGAGCTGATTCTCGCTGCCCTGTTTATGCCAGTCTAGACACACTTGATTCCCTTACGGAGACATATCAATACATAGGTTTTAAGATTCTTACTAGTCAGATCTATTCCTCTGCGGGAAATATGGGGTTTTGAGTCCCTTTCACTGAGGAAGGTGTAGGTCTTGTCTATTCCATAGTTGGTTTTTGGAACGGTACCTGTGCTTATATCAAACTCTGGTTTGATGCATCACCCCACCTCTCCTTCCCCCTTAAGCAGGCATAAGAGTGTTTTCTAAATGTGACACTCTGTTCTCTTTCCTAACTCAGTTCATGTGTAGCCATGTTTACAGGATCTTCCTAAGTGATATCTTATGATAAGTTTCTTTTCCTGTGTGACTTCTTTTACTTAGAATCATCGTACCTGAATCCACTCATTTTGCTGCTACTGGTCTTATGACATTGATTTCGTGGCTGAGGGATATTCCATCGTACGTAAGTTCCACAATGTTTGGAACCATTTTTATATTTCCTGGGATATTTCAGGTGTACCCAGGTTGAGGTTCTTGTAAGCAGTGCAGCCCTCAATTTGGGGGTGGCTCTGTCTTATGGATTTTCAGTTTTCCCAAGGTATATTCCCTAGACTGGAAGTGCCCTTGGCTCTGTAGCTCTGTTGTTTACTTGTTTTAGGGAACACAATGCACTCCTCCAGTGAGGCAGTTGGCAACTTACATCCCGCCCATCAGCATAACAAGGCTCCCTGTTCTCCAGGGCCTGCCTTGCCTTTCTGGTTTTTACACATTTTGTGGATGTCCCTTTTGACCGGTGGGAAGTGATACTTCTTTGTAGTGCAGATTTGCATTGCCCGCTTGCTTGCTTGGCCAAAAAGGGCGTATGCGTTTTCTCCTGAATATATTCAGGAGAAAACGCATACGCCCTTTTTGGCCAAGTGCATCATGGTCGAAGTTGTGCCCCTCTTCCTGTGCTTTACAGGCGATTCCAACGTACCTCTTGAAATCTCTTTCCTGCTATTCTGCCTCGCTTTCAAGTCCGCCTCGTTGCCTTCCCTCAACAGATTTTTGGACGATAGTTGGCCATGATTACTCTGCCAGTTTGTGAATTGCTGTGCCCCTGAGCTCCATTTTTCAACTCGTTTTTTGTGAGCTGAACGCAAGTCCAAACTTTTGGTTCAGGACCTATACTGGTTCCCGGTGGGTGGCTGAGACTTTGGTTAATTCTTCTTCCTGCCGGGAAGTTAGAGTGACATGTGCCCATCCAAATGCCTAACAGCTACTCTCTCATTGGTTCTCCCTCTTCCCTTTCATCCTCTGCCAAATTGGCAACCTGTGCGAACCAGGAGCTTAAAGGGGCTGTCTCTCCAAGTTGGGAGATTGATAGGAAAGCAGTTGGAAAGTCAAACCGGAGCACCAGGAGAGGGACTCTTCGTTGAGTTTTAGAAACCTTTCGTATTCACAGTGTGTCCATTCTCTAGGTTTCCCGTACATGTTATAGCTGTAGTAATATTCCCTTCAACCTGGAGAGCTGGGACCCTTGGAATGGGTGCCATGCGTTATTGCTTTAAAGGGTCTGCATTTGCTCACCCAATCTCACCAATCCTCTCAGTCCCAAGTGTCCAGCCTTATGCCACATCCAGCTGTCATTGTAGATAGGGTCATTCCAGGTTGCATCAGAGACCCTGAAGGAATTGTAAAGAATTTCCCTGTTTCTTTGTTCTGTTTCTGAAATTCCTTTTTAGAGTGGGTTTGAGCTGATTCTCGCTGCCCTGTTTATGCCAGTCTAGACACACTTGATTCCCTTACGGAGACATATCAATACATAGGTTTTAAGATTCTTACTAGTCAGATCTATTCCTCTGCGGGAAATATGGGGTTTTGAGTCCCTTTCACTGAGGAAGGTGTAGGTCTTGTCTATTCCATAGTTGGTTTTTGGAACGGTACCTGTGCTTATATCAAACTCTGGTTTGATGCATCACCCCACCTCTCCTTCCCCCTTAAGCAGGCATAAGAGTGTTTTCTAAATGTGACACTCTGTTCTCTTGCCTAACTCAGTTCATGTGTAGCCATGTTTACAGGATCTTCCTAAGTGATATCTTATGATAAGTTTCTTTTCCTGTGTGACTTCTTTTACTTAGAATCATCGTACCTGAATCCACTCATTTTGCTGCTACTGGTCTTATGACATTGATTTCGTGGCTGAGGGATATTCCATCGTACGTAAGTTCCACAATGTTTGGAACCATTTTTATATTTCCTGGGATATTTCAGGTGTACCCAGGTTGAGGTTCTTGTAAGCAGTGCAGCCCTCAATTTGGGGGTGGCTCTGTCTTATGGATTTTCAGTTTTCCCAAGGTATATTCCCTAGACTGGAAGTGCCCTTGGCTCTGTAGCTCTGTTGTTTACTTGTTTTAGGGAACACAATGCACTCCTCCAGTGAGGCAGTTGGCAACTTACATCCCGCCCATCAGCATAACAAGGCTCCCTGTTCTCCAGGGCCTGCCTTGCCTTTCTGGTTTTTACACATTTTGTGGATGTCCCTTTTGACCGGTGGGAAGTGATACTTCTTTGTAGTGCAGATTTGCATTGCCCGCTTGCTTGCTTGGCCAAAAAGGGCGTATGCGTTTTCTCCTGAATATATTCAGGAGAAAACGCATACGCCCTTTTTGGCCAAGTGCATCATGGTCGAAGTTGTGCCCCTCTTCCTGTGCTTTACAGGCGATTCCAACGTACCTCTTGAAATCTCTTTCCTGCTATTCTGCCTCGCTTTCAAGTCCGCCTCGTTGCCTTCCCTCAACAGATTTTTGGACGATAGTTGGCCATGATTACTCTGCCAGTTTGTGAATTGCTGTGCCCCTGAGCTCCATTTTTCAACTCGTTTTTTGTGAGCTGAACGCAAGTCCAAACTTTTGGTTCAGGACCTATACTGGTTCCCGGTGGGTGGCTGAGACTTTGGTTAATTCTTCTTCCTGCCGGGAAGTTAGAGTGACATGTGCCCATCCAAATGCCTAACAGCTACTCTCTCATTGGTTCTCCCTCTTCCCTTTCATCCTCTGCCAAATTGGCAACCTGTGCGAACCAGGAGCTTAAAGGGGCTGTCTCTCCAAGTTGGGAGATTGATAGGAAAGCAGTTGGAAAGTCAAACCGGAGCACCAGGAGAGGGACTCTTCGTTGAGTTTTAGAAACCTTTCGTATTCACAGTGTGTCCATTCTCTAGGTTTCCCGTACATGTTATAGCTGTAGTAATATTCCCTTCAACCTGGAGAGCTGGGACCCATGGAATGGGTGCCATGCGTTATTGCTTTAAAGGGTCTGCATTTGCTCACCCAATCTCACCAATCCTCTCAGTCCCAAGTGTCCAGCCTTATGCCACATCCAGCTGTCATTGTAGATAGGGTCATTCCAGGTTGCATCAGAGACCCTGAAGGAATTGTAAAGAATTTCCCTGTTTCTTTGTTCTGTTTCTGAAATTCCTTTTTAGAGTGGGTTTGAGCTGATTCTCGCTGCCCTGTTTATGCCAGTCTAGACACACTTGATTCCCTTACGGAGACATATCAATACATAGGTTTTAAGATTCTTACTAGTCAGATCTATTCCTCTGCGGGAAATATGGGGTTTTGAGTCCCTTTCACTGAGGAAGGTGTAGGTCTTGTCTATTCCATAGTTGGTTTTTGGAACGGTACCTGTGCTTATATCAAACTCTGGTTTGATGCATCACCCCACCTCTCCTTCCCCCTTAAGCAGGCATAAGAGTGTTTTCTAAATGTGACACTCTGTTCTCTTTCCTAACTCAGTTCATGTGTAGCCATGTTTACAGGATCTTCCTAAGTGATATCTTATGATAAGTTTCTTTTCCTGTGTGACTTCTTTTACTTAGAATCATCGTACCTGAATCCACTCATTTTGCTGCTACTGGTCTTATGACATTGATTTCGTGGCTGAGGGATATTCCATCGTACGTAAGTTCCACAATGTTTGGAACCATTTTTATATTTCCTGGGATATTTCAGGTGTACCCAGGTTGAGGTTCTTGTAAGCAGTGCAGCCCTCAATTTGGGGGTGGCTCTGTCTTATGGATTTTCAGTTTTCCCAAGGTATATTCCCTAGACTGGAAGTGCCCTTGGCTCTGTAGCTCTGTTGTTTACTTGTTTTAGGGAACACAATGCACTCCTCCAGTGAGGCAGTTGGCAACTTACATCCCGCCCATCAGCATAACAAGGCTCCCTGTTCTCCAGGGCCTGCCTTGCCTTTCTGGTTTTTACACATTTTGTGGATGTCCCTTTTGACCGGTGGGAAGTGATACTTCTTTGTAGTGCAGATTTGCATTGCCCGCTTGCTTGCTTGGCCAAAAAGGGCGTATGCGTTTTCTCCTGAATATATTCAGGAGAAAACGCATACGCCCTTTTTGGCCAAGTGCATCATGGTCGAAGTTGTGCCCCTCTTCCTGTGCTTTACAGGCGATTCCAACGTACCTCTTGAAATCTCTTTCCTGCTATTCTGCCTCGCTTTCAAGTCCGCCTCGTTGCCTTCCCTCAACAGATTTTTGGACGATAGTTGGCCATGATTACTCTGCCAGTTTGTGAATTGCTGTGCCCCTGAGCTCCATTTTTCAACTCGTTTTTTGTGAGCTGAACGCAAGTCCAAACTTTTGGTTCAGGACCTATACTGGTTCCCGGTGGGTGGCTGAGACTTTGGTTAATTCTTCTTCCTGCCGGGAAGTTAGAGTGACATGTGCCCATCCAAATGCCTAACAGCTACTCTCTCATTGGTTCTCCCTCTTCCCTTTCATCCTCTGCCAAATTGGCAACCTGTGCGAACCAGGAGCTTAAAGGGGCTGTCTCTCCAAGTTGGGAGATTGATAGGAAAGCAGTTGGAAAGTCAAACCGGAGCACCAGGAGAGGGACTCTTCGTTGAGTTTTAGAAACCTTTCGTATTCACAGTGTGTCCATTCTCTAGGTTTCCCGTACATGTTATAGCTGTAGTAATATTCCCTTCAACCTGGAGAGCTGGGACCCATGGAATGGGTGCCATGCGTTATTGCTTTAAAGGGTCTGCATTTGCTCACCCAATCTCACCAATCCTCTCAGTCCCAAGTGTCCAGCCTTATGCCACATCCAGCTGTCATTGTAGATAGGGTCATTCCAGGTTGCATCAGAGACCCTGAAGGAATTGTAAAGAATTTCCCTGTTTCTTTGTTCTGTTTCTGAAATTCCTTTTTAGAGTGGGTTTGAGCTGATTCTCGCTGCCCTGTTTATGCCAGTCTAGACACACTTGATTCCCTTACGGAGACATATCAATACATAGGTTTTAAGATTCTTACTAGTCAGATCTATTCCTCTGCGGGAAATATGGGGTTTTGAGTCCCTTTCACTGAGGAAGGTGTAGGTCTTGTCTATTCCATAGTTGGTTTTTGGAACGGTACCTGTGCTTATATCAAACTCTGGTTTGATGCATCACCCCACCTCTCCTTCCCCCTTAAGCAGGCATAAGAGTGTTTTCTAAATGTGACACTCTGTTCTCTTTCCTAACTCAGTTCATGTGTAGCCATGTTTACAGGATCTTCCTAAGTGATATCTTATGATAAGTTTCTTTTCCTGTGTGACTTCTTTTACTTAGAATCATCGTACCTGAATCCACTCATTTTGCTGCTACTGGTCTTATGACATTGATTTCGTGGCTGAGGGATATTCCATCGTACGTAAGTTCCACAATGTTTGGAACCATTTTTATATTTCCTGGGATATTTCAGGTGTACCCAGGTTGAGGTTCTTGTAAGCAGTGCAGCCCTCAATTTGGGGGTGGCTCTGTCTTATGGATTTTCAGTTTTCCCAAGGTATATTCCCTAGACTGGAAGTGCCCTTGGCTCTGTAGCTCTGTTGTTTACTTGTTTTAGGGAACACAATGCACTCCTCCAGTGAGGCAGTTGGCAACTTACATCCCGCCCATCAGCATAACAAGGCTCCCTGTTCTCCAGGGCCTGCCTTGCCTTTCTGGTTTTTACACATTTTGTGGATGTCCCTTTTGACCGGTGGGAAGTGATACTTCTTTGTAGTGCAGATTTGCATTGCCCGCTTGCTTGCTTGGCCAAAAAGGGCGTATGCGTTTTCTCCTGAATATATTCAGGAGAAAACGCATACGCCCTTTTTGGCCAAGTGCATCATGGTCGAAGTTGTGCCCCTCTTCCTGTGCTTTACAGGCGATTCCAACGTACCTCTTGAAATCTCTTTCCTGCTATTCTGCCTCGCTTTCAAGTCCGCCTCGTTGCCTTCCCTCAACAGATTTTTGGACGATAGTTGGCCATGATTACTCTGCCAGTTTGTGAATTGCTGTGCCCCTGAGCTCCATTTTTCAACTCGTTTTTTGTGAGCTGAACGCAAGTCCAAACTTTTGGTTCAGGACCTATACTGGTTCCCGGTGGGTGGCTGAGACTTTGGTTAATTCTTCTTCCTGCCGGGAAGTTAGAGTGACATGTGCCCATCCAAATGCCTAACAGCTACTCTCTCATTAGTTCTCCCTCTTCCCTTTCATCCTCTGCCAAATTGGCAACCTGTGCGAACCAGGAGCTTAAAGGGGCTGTCTCTCCAAGTTGGGAGATTGATAGGAAAGCAGTTGGAAAGTCAAACCGGAGCACCAGGAGAGGGACTCTTCGTTGAGTTTTAGAAACCTTTCGTATTCACAGTGTGTCCATTCTCTAGGTTTCCCGTACATGTTATAGCTGTAGTAATATTCCCTTCAACCTGGAGAGCTGGGACCCATGGAATGGGTGCCATGCGTTATTGCTTTAAAGGGTCTGCATTTGCTCACCCAATCTCACCAATCCTCTCAGTCCCAAGTGTCCAGCCTTATGCCACATCCAGCTGTCATTGTAGATAGGGTCATTCCAGGTTGCATCAGAGACCCTGAAGGAATTGTAAAGAATTTCCCTGTTTCTTTGTTCTGTTTCTGAAATTCCTTTTTAGAGTGGGTTTGAGCTGATTCTCGCTGCCCTGTTTATGCCAGTCTAGACACACTTGATTCCCTTACGGAGACATATCAATACATAGGTTTTAAGATTCTTACTAGTCAGATCTATTCCTCTGCGGGAAATATGGGGTTTTGAGTCCCTTTCACTGAGGAAGGTGTAGGTCTTGTCTATTCCATAGTTGGTTTTTGGAACGGTACCTGTGCTTATATCAAACTCTGGTTTGATGCATCACCCCACCTCTCCTTCCCCCTTAAGCAGGCATAAGAGTGTTTTCTAAATGTGACACTCTGTTCTCTTTCCTAACTCAGTTCATGTGTAGCCATGTTTACAGGATCTTCCTAAGTGATATCTTATGATAAGTTTCTTTTCCTGTGTGACTTCTTTTACTTAGAATCATCGTACCTGAATCCACTCATTTTGCTGCTACTGGTCTTATGACATTGATTTCGTGGCTGAGGGATATTCCATCGTACGTAAGTTCCACAATGTTTGGAACCATTTTTATATTTCCTGGGATATTTCAGGTGTACCCAGGTTGAGGTTCTTGTAAGCAGTGCAGCCCTCAATTTGGGGGTGGCTCTGTCTTATGGATTTTCAGTTTTCCCAAGGTATATTCCCTAGACTGGAAGTGCCCTTGGCTCTGTAGCTCTGTTGTTTACTTGTTTTAGGGAACACAATGCACTCCTCCAGTGAGGCAGTTGGCAACTTACATCCCGCCCATCAGCATAACAAGGCTCCCTGTTCTCCAGGGCCTGCCTTGCCTTTCTGGTTTTTACACATTTTGTGGATGTCCCTTTTGACCGGTGGGAAGTGATACTTCTTTGTAGTGCAGATTTGCATTGCCCGCTTGCTTGCTTGGCCAAAAAGGGCGTATGCGTTTTCTCCTGAATATATTCAGGAGAAAACGCATACGCCCTTTTTGGCCAAGTGCATCATGGTCGAAGTTGTGCCCCTCTTCCTGTGCTTTACAGGCGATTCCAACGTACCTCTTGAAATCTCTTTCCTGCTATTCTGCCTCGCTTTCAAGTCCGCCTCGTTGCCTTCCCTCAACAGATTTTTGGACGATAGTTGGCCATGATTACTCTGCCAGTTTGTGAATTGCTGTGCCCCTGAGCTCCATTTTTCAACTCGTTTTTTGTGAGCTGAACGCAAGTCCAAACTTTTGGTTCAGGACCTATACTGGTTCCCGGTGGGTGGCTGAGACTTTGGTTAATTCTTCTTCCTGCCGGGAAGTTAGAGTGACATGTGCCCATCCAAATGCCTAACAGCTACTCTCTCATTGGTTCTCCCTCTTCCCTTTCATCCTCTGCCAAATTGGCAACCTGTGCGAACCAGGAGCTTAAAGGGGCTGTCTCTCCAAGTTGGGAGATTGATAGGAAAGCAGTTGGAAAGTCAAACCGGAGCACCAGGAGAGGGACTCTTCGTTGAGTTTTAGAAACCTTTCGTATTCACAGTGTGTCCATTCTCTAGGTTTCCCGTACATGTTATAGCTGTAGTAATATTCCCTTCAACCTGGAGAGCTGGGACCCATGGAATGGGTGCCATGCGTTATTGCTTTAAAGGGTCTGCATTTGCTCACCCAATCTCACCAATCCTCTCAGTCCCAAGTGTCCAGCCTTATGCCACATCCAGCTGTCATTGTAGATAGGGTCATTCCAGGTTGCATCAGAGACCCTGAAGGAATTGTAAAGAATTTCCCTGTTTCTTTGTTCTGTTTCTGAAATTCCTTTTTAGAGTGGGTTTGAGCTGATTCTCGCTGCCCTGTTTATGCCAGTCTAGACACACTTGATTCCCTTACGGAGACATATCAATACATAGGTTTTAAGATTCTTACTAGTCAGATCTATTCCTCTGCGGGAAATATGGGGTTTTGAGTCCCTTTCACTGAGGAAGGTGTAGGTCTTGTCTATTCCATAGTTGGTTTTTGGAACGGTACCTGTGCTTATATCAAACTCTGGTTTGATGCATCACCCCACCTCTCCTTCCCCCTTAAGCAGGCATAAGAGTGTTTTCTAAATGTGACACTCTGTTCTCTTTCCTAACTCAGTTCATGTGTAGCCATGTTTACAGGATCTTCCTAAGTGATATCTTATGATAAGTTTCTTTTCCTGTGTGACTTCTTTTACTTAGAATCATCGTACCTGAATCCACTCATTTTGCTGCTACTGGTCTTATGACATTGATTTCGTGGCTGAGGGATATTCCATCGTACGTAAGTTCCACAATGTTTGGAACCATTTTTATATTTCCTGGGATATTTCAGGTGTACCCAGGTTGAGGTTCTTGTAAGCAGTGCAGCCCTCAATTTGGGGGTGGCTCTGTCTTATGGATTTTCAGTTTTCCCAAGGTATATTCCCTAGACTGGAAGTGCCCTTGGCTCTGTAGCTCTGTTGTTTACTTGTTTTAGGGAACACAATGCACTCCTCCAGTGAGGCAGTTGGCAACTTACATCCCGCCCATCAGCATAACAAGGCTCCCTGTTCTCCAGGGCCTGCCTTGCCTTTCTGGTTTTTACACATTTTGTGGATGTCCCTTTTGACCGGTGGGAAGTGATACTTCTTTGTAGTGCAGATTTGCATTGCCCGCTTGCTTGCTTGGCCAAAAAGGGCGTATGCGTTTTCTCCTGAATATATTCAGGAGAAAACGCATACGCCCTTTTTGGCCAAGTGCATCATGGTCGAAGTTGTGCCCCTCTTCCTGTGCTTTACAGGCGATTCCAACGTACCTCTTGAAATCTCTTTCCTGCTATTCTGCCTCGCTTTCAAGTCCGCCTCGTTGCCTTCCCTCAACAGATTTTTGGACGATAGTTGGCCATGATTACTCTGCCAGTTTGTGAATTGCTGTGCCCCTGAGCTCCATTTTTCAACTCGTTTTTTGTGAGCTGAACGCAAGTCCAAACTTTTGGTTCAGGACCTATACTGGTTCCCGGTGGGTGGCTGAGACTTTGGTTAATTCTTCTTCCTGCCGGGAAGTTAGAGTGACATGTGCCCATCCAAATGCCTAACAGCTACTCTCTCATTGGTTCTCCCTCTTCCCTTTCATCCTCTGCCAAATTGGCAACCTGTGCGAACCAGGAGCTTAAAGGGGCTGTCTCTCCAAGTTGGGAGATTGATAGGAAAGCAGTTGGAAAGTCAAACCGGAGCACCAGGAGAGGGACTCTTCGTTGAGTTTTAGAAACCTTTCGTATTCACAGTGTGTCCATTCTCTAGGTTTCCCGTACATGTTATAGCTGTAGTAATATTCCCTTCAACCTGGAGAGCTGGGACCCTTGGAATGGGTGCCATGCGTTATTGCTTTAAAGGGTCTGCATTTGCTCACCCAATCTCACCAATCCTCTCAGTCCCAAGTGTCCAGCCTTATGCCACATCCAGCTGTCATTGTAGATAGGGTCATTCCAGGTTGCATCAGAGACCCTGAAGGAATTGTAAAGAATTTCCCTGTTTCTTTGTTCTGTTTCTGAAATTCCTTTTTAGAGTGGGTTTGAGCTGATTCTCGCTGCCCTGTTTATGCCAGTCTAGACACACTTGATTCCCTTACGGAGACATATCAATACATAGGTTTTAAGATTCTTACTAGTCAGATCTATTCCTCTGCGGGAAATATGGGGTTTTGAGTCCCTTTCACTGAGGAAGGTGTAGGTCTTGTCTATTCCATAGTTGGTTTTTGGAACGGTACCTGTGCTTATATCAAACTCTGGTTTGATGCATCACCCCACCTCTCCTTCCCCCTTAAGCAGGCATAAGAGTGTTTTCTAAATGTGACACTCTGTTCTCTTTCCTTACTCAGTTCATGTGTAGCCATGTTTACAGGATCTTCCTAAGTGATATCTTATGATAAGTTTCTTTTCCTGTGTGACTTCTTTTACTTAGAATCATCGTACCTGAATCCACTCATTTTGCTGCTACTGGTCTTATGACATTGATTTCGTGGCTGAGGGATATTCCATCGTACGTAAGTTCCACAATGTTTGGAACCATTTTTATATTTCCTGGGATATTTCAGGTGTACCCAGGTTGAGGTTCTTGTAAGCAGTGCAGCCCTCAATTTGGGGGTGGCTCTGTCTTATGGATTTTCAGTTTTCCCAAGGTATATTCCCTAGACTGGAAGTGCCCTTGGCTCTGTAGCTCTGTTGTTTACTTGTTTTAGGGAACACAATGCACTCCTCCAGTGAGGCAGTTGGCAACTTACATCCCGCCCATCAGCATAACAAGGCTCCCTGTTCTCCAGGGCCTGCCTTGCCTTTCTGGTTTTTACACATTTTGTGGATGTCCCTTTTGACCGGTGGGAAGTGATACTTCTTTGTAGTGCAGATTTGCATTGCCCGCTTGCTTGCTTGGCCAAAAAGGGCGTATGCGTTTTCTCCTGAATATATTCAGGAGAAAACGCATACGCCCTTTTTGGCCAAGTGCATCATGGTCGAAGTTGTGCCCCTCTTCCTGTGCTTTACAGGCGATTCCAACGTACCTCTTGAAATCTCTTTCCTGCTATTCTGCCTCGCTTTCAAGTCCGCCTCGTTGCCTTCCCTCAACAGATTTTTGGACGATAGTTGGCCATGATTACTCTGCCAGTTTGTGAATTGCTGTGCCCCTGAGCTCCATTTTTCAACTCGTTTTTTGTGAGCTGAACGCAAGTCCAAACTTTTGGTTCAGGACCTATACTGGTTCCCGGTGGGTGGCTGAGACTTTGGTTAATTCTTCTTCCTGCCGGGAAGTTAGAGTGACATGTGCCCATCCAAATGCCTAACAGCTACTCTCTCATTGGTTCTCCCTCTTCCCTTTCATCCTCTGCCAAATTGGCAACCTGTGCGAACCAGGAGCTTAAAGGGGCTGTCTCTCCAAGTTGGGAGATTGATAGGAAAGCAGTTGGAAAGTCAAACCGGAGCACCAGGAGAGGGACTCTTCGTTGAGTTTTAGAAACCTTTCGTATTCACAGTGTGTCCATTCTCTAGGTTTCCCGTACATGTTATAGCTGTAGTAATATTCCCTTCAACCTGGAGAGCTGGGACCCATGGAATGGGTGCCATGCGTTATTGCTTTAAAGGGTCTGCATTTGCTCACCCAATCTCACCAATCCTCTCAGTCCCAAGTGTCCAGCCTTATGCCACATCCAGCTGTCATTGTAGATAGGGTCATTCCAGGTTGCATCAGAGACCCTGAAGGAATTGTAAAGAATTTCCCTGTTTCTTTGTTCTGTTTCTGAAATTCCTTTTTAGAGTGGGTTTGAGCTGATTCTCGCTGCCCTGTTTATGCCAGTCTAGACACACTTGATTCCCTTACGGAGACATATCAATACATAGGTTTTAAGATTCTTACTAGTCAGATCTATTCCTCTGCGGGAAATATGGGGTTTTGAGTCCCTTTCACTGAGGAAGGTGTAGGTCTTGTCTATTCCATAGTTGGTTTTTGGAACGGTACCTGTGCTTATATCAAACTCTGGTTTGATGCATCACCCCACCTCTCCTTCCCCCTTAAGCAGGCATAAGAGTGTTTTCTAAATGTGACACTCTGTTCTCTTTCCTAACTCAGTTCATGTGTAGCCATGTTTACAGGATCTTCCTAAGTGATATCTTATGATAAGTTTCTTTTCCTGTGTGACTTCTTTTACTTAGAATCATCGTACCTGAATCCACTCATTTTGCTGCTACTGGTCTTATGACATTGATTTCGTGGCTGAGGGATATTCCATCGTACGTAAGTTCCACAATGTTTGGAACCATTTTTATATTTCCTGGGATATTTCAGGTGTACCCAGGTTGAGGTTCTTGTAAGCAGTGCAGCCCTCAATTTGGGGGTGGCTCTGTCTTATGGATTTTCAGTTTTCCCAAGGTATATTCCCTAGACTGGAAGTGCCCTTGGCTCTGTAGCTCTGTTGTTTACTTGTTTTAGGGAACACAATGCACTCCTCCAGTGAGGCAGTTGGCAACTTACATCCCGCCCATCAGCATAACAAGGCTCCCTGTTCTCCAGGGCCTGCCTTGCCTTTCTGGTTTTTACACATTTTGTGGATGTCCCTTTTGACCGGTGGGAAGTGATACTTCTTTGTAGTGCAGATTTGCATTGCCCGCTTGCTTGCTTGGCCAAAAAGGGCGTATGCGTTTTCTCCTGAATATATTCAGGAGAAAACGCATACGCCCTTTTTGGCCAAGTGCATCATGGTCGAAGTTGTGCCCCTCTTCCTGTGCTTTACAGGTGATTCCAACGTACCTCTTGAAATCTCTTTCCTGCTATTCTGCCTCGCTTTCAAGTCCGCCTCGTTGCCTTCCCTCAACAGATTTTTGGACGATAGTTGGCCATGATTACTCTGCCAGTTTGTGAATTGCTGTGCCCCTGAGCTCCATTTTTCAACTCGTTTTTTGTGAGCTGAACGCAAGTCCAAACTTTTGGTTCAGGACCTATACTGGTTCCCGGTGGGTGGCTGAGACTTTGGTTAATTCTTCTTCCTGCCGGGAAGTTAGAGTGACATGTGCCCATCCAAATGCCTAACAGCTACTCTCTCATTGGTTCTCCCTCTTCCCTTTCATCCTCTGCCAAATTGGCAACCTGTGCGAACCAGGAGCTTAAAGGGGCTGTCTCTCCAAGTTGGGAGATTGATAGGAAAGCAGTTGGAAAGTCAAACCGGAGCACCAGGAGAGGGACTCTTCGTTGAGTTTTAGAAACCTTTCGTATTCACAGTGTGTCCATTCTCTAGGTTTCCCGTACATGTTATAGCTGTAGTAATATTCCCTTCAACCTGGAGAGCTGGGACCCATGGAATGGGTGCCATGCGTTATTGCTTTAAAGGGTCTGCATTTGCTCACCCAATCTCACCAATCCTCTCAGTCCCAAGTGTCCAGCCTTATGCCACATCCAGCTGTCATTGTAGATAGGGTCATTCCAGGTTGCATCAGAGACCCTGAAGGAATTGTAAAGAATTTCCCTGTTTCTTTGTTCTGTTTCTGAAATTCCTTTTTAGAGTGGGTTTGAGCTGATTCTCGCTGCCCTGTTTATGCCAGTCTAGACACACTTGATTCCCTTACGGAGACATATCAATACATAGGTTTTAAGATTCTTACTAGTCAGATCTATTCCTCTGCGGGAAATATGGGGTTTTGAGTCCCTTTCACTGAGGAAGGTGTAGGTCTTGTCTATTCCATAGTTGGTTTTTGGAACGGTACCTGTGCTTATATCAAACTCTGGTTTGATGCATCACCCCACCTCTCCTTCCCCCTTAAGCAGGCATAAGAGTGTTTTCTAAATGTGACACTCTGTTCTCTTGCCTAACTCAGTTCATGTGTAGCCATGTTTACAGGATCTTCCTAAGTGATATCTTATGATAAGTTTCTTTTCCTGTGTGACTTCTTTTACTTAGAATCATCGTACCTGAATCCACTCATTTTGCTGCTACTGGTCTTATGACATTGATTTCGTGGCTGAGGGATATTCCATCGTACGTAAGTTCCACAATGTTTGGAACCATTTTTATATTTCCTGGGATATTTCAGGTGTACCCAGGTTGAGGTTCTTGTAAGCAGTGCAGCCCTCAATTTGGGGGTGGCTCTGTCTTATGGATTTTCAGTTTTCCCAAGGTATATTCCCTAGACTGGAAGTGCCCTTGGCTCTGTAGCTCTGTTGTTTACTTGTTTTAGGGAACACAATGCACTCCTCCAGTGAGGCAGTTGGCAACTTACATCCCGCCCATCAGCATAACAAGGCTCCCTGTTCTCCAGGGCCTGCCTTGCCTTTCTGGTTTTTACACATTTTGTGGATGTCCCTTTTGACCGGTGGGAAGTGATACTTCTTTGTAGTGCAGATTTGCATTGCCCGCTTGCTTGCTTGGCCAAAAAGGGCGTATGCGTTTTCTCCTGAATATATTCAGGAGAAAATGCATACGCCCTTTTTGGCCAAGTGCATCATGGTCGAAGTTGTGCCCCTCTTCCTGTGCTTTACAGGCGATTCCAACGTACCTCTTGAAATCTCTTTCCTGCTATTCTGCCTCGCTTTCAAGTCCGCCTCGTTGCCTTCCCTCAACAGATTTTTGGACGATAGTTGGCCATGATTACTCTGCCAGTTTGTGAATTGCTGTGCCCCTGAGCTCCATTTTTCAACTCGTTTTTTGTGAGCTGAACGCAAGTCCAAACTTTTGGTTCAGGACCTATACTGGTTCCCGGTGGGTGGCTGAGACTTTGGTTAATTCTTCTTCCTGCCGGGAAGTTAGAGTGACATGTGCCCATCCAAATGCCTAACAGCTACTCTCTCATTGGTTCTCCCTCTTCCCTTTCATCCTCTGCCAAATTGGCAACCTGTGCGAACCAGGAGCTTAAAGGGGCTGTCTCTCCAAGTTGGGAGATTGATAGGAAAGCAGTTGGAAAGTCAAACCGGAGCACCAGGAGAGGGACTCTTCGTTGAGTTTTAGAAACCTTTCGTATTCACAGTGTGTCCATTCTCTAGGTTTCCCGTACATGTTATAGCTGTAGTAATATTCGCTTCAACCTGGAGAGCTGGGACCCATGGAATGGGTGCCATGCGTTATTGCTTTAAAGGGTCTGCATTTGCTCACCCAATCTCACCAGTCCTCTCAGTCCCAAGTGTCCAGCCTTATGCCACATCCAGCTGTCATTGTAGATAGGGTCATTCCAGGTTGCATCAGAGACCCTGAAGGAATTGTAAAGAATTTCCCTGTTTCTTTGTTCTGTTTCTGAAATTCCTTTTTAGAGTGGGTTTGAGCTGATTCTCGCTGCCCTGTTTATGCCAGTCTAGACACACTTGATTCCCTTACGGAGACATATCAATACATAGGTTTTAAGATTCTTACTAGTCAGATCTATTCCTCTGCGGGAAATATGGGGTTTTGAGTCCCTTTCACTGAGGAAGTGTAGGTCTTGTCTATTCCATAGTTGGTTTTTGGAACGGTACCTGTGCTCATATCAAACTCTGGTTTGATGCATCACCCCACCTCTCCTTCCCCCTTAAGCAGGCATAAGAGTGTTTTCTAAATGTGACACTCTGTTCTCTTTCCTAACTCAGTTCATGTGTAGCCATGTTTACAGGATCTTCCTAAGTGATATCTTATGATAAGTTTCTTTTCCTGTGTGACTTCTTTTACTTAGAATCATCGTACCTGAATCCACTCATTTTGCTGCTACTGGTCTTATGACATTGATTTCGTGGCTGAGGGATATTCCATCGTACGTAAGTTCCACAATGTTTGGAACCATTTTTATATTTCCTGGGATATTTCAGGTGTACCCAGGTTGAGGTTCTTGTAAGCAGTGCAGCCCTCAATTTGGGGGTGGCTCTGTCTTATGGATTTTCAGTTTTCCCAAGGTATATTCCCTAGACTGGAAGTGCCCTTGGCTCTGTAGCTCTGTTGTTTACTTGTTTTAGGGAACACAATGCACTCCTCCAGTGAGGCAGTTGGCAACTTACATCCCGCCCATCAGCATAACAAGGCTCCCTGTTCTCCAGGGCCTGCCTTGCCTTTCTGGTTTTTACACATTTTGTGGATGTCCCTTTTGACCGGTGGGAAGTGATACTTCTTTGTAGTGCAGATTTGCATTGCCCGCTTGCTTGCTTGGCCAAAAAGGGCGTATGCGTTTTCTCCTGAATATATTCAGGAGAAAACGCATACGCCCTTTTTGGCCAAGTGCATCATGGTCGAAGTTGTGCCCCTCTTCCTGTGCTTTACAGGCGATTCCAACGTACCTCTTGAAATCTCTTTCCTGCTATTCTGCCTCGCTTTCAAGTCCGCCTCGTTGCCTTCCCTCAACAGATTTTTGGACGATAGTTGGCCATGATTACTCTGCCAGTTTGTGAATTGCTGTGCCCCTGAGCTCCATTTTTCAACTCGTTTTTTGTGAGCTGAACGCAAGTCCAAACTTTTGGTTCAGGACCTATACTGGTTCCCGGTGGGTGGCTGAGACTTTGGTTAATTCTTCTTCCTGCCGGGAAGTTAGAGTGACATGTGCCCATCCAAATGCCTAACAGCTACTCTCTCATTGGTTCTCCCTCTTCCCTTTCATCCTCTGCCAAATTGGCAACCTGTGCGAACCAGGAGCTTAAAGGGGCTGTCTCTCCAAGTTGGGAGATTGATAGGAAAGCAGTTGGAAAGTCAAACCGGAGCACCAGGAGAGGGACTCTTCGTTGAGTTTTAGAAACCTTTCGTATTCACAGTGTGTCCATTCTCTAGGTTTCCCGTACATGTTATAGCTGTAGTAATATTCCCTTCAACCTGGAGAGCTGGGACCCATGGAATGGGTGCCATGCGTTATTGCTTTAAAGGGTCTGCATTTGCTCACCCAATCTCACCAATCCTCTCAGTCCCAAGTGTCCAGCCTTATGCCACATCCAGCTGTCATTGTAGATAGGGTCATTCCAGGTTGCATCAGAGACCCTGAAGGAATTGTAAAGAATTTCCCTGTTTCTTTGTTCTGTTTCTGAAATTCCTTTTTAGAGTGGGTTTGAGCTGATTCTCGCTGCCCTGTTTATGCCAGTCTAGACACACTTGATTCCCTTACGGAGACATATCAATACATAGGTTTTAAGATTCTTACTAGTCAGATCTATTCCTCTGCGGGAAATATGGGGTTTTGAGTCCCTTTCACTGAGGAAGGTGTAGGTCTTGTCTATTCCATAGTTGGTTTTTGGAACGGTACCTGTGCTTATATCAAACTCTGGTTTGATGCATCACCCCACCTCTCCTTCCCCCTTAAGCAGGCATAAGAGTGTTTTCTAAATGTGACACTCTGTTCTCTTTCCTAACTCAGTTCATGTGTAGCCATGTTTACAGGATCTTCCTAAGTGATATCTTATGATAAGTTTCTTTTCCTGTGTGACTTCTTTTACTTAGAATCATCGTACCTGAATCCACTCATTTTGCTGCTACTGGTCTTATGACATTGATTTCGTGGCTGAGGGATATTCCATCGTACGTAAGTTCCACAATGTTTGGAACCATTTTTATATTTCCTGGGATATTTCAGGTGTACCCAGGTTGAGGTTCTTGTAAGCAGTGCAGCCCTCAATTTGGGGGTGGCTCTGTCTTATGGATTTTCAGTTTTCCCAAGGTATATTCCCTAGACTGGAAGTGCCCTTGGCTCTGTAGCTCTGTTGTTTACTTGTTTTAGGGAACACAATGCACTCCTCCAGTGAGGCAGTTGGCAACTTACATCCCGCCCATCAGCATAACAAGGCTCCCTGTTCTCCAGGGCCTGCCTTGCCTTTCTGGTTTTTACACATTTTGTGGATGTCCCTTTTGACCGGTGGGAAGTGATACTTCTTTGTAGTGCAGATTTGCATTGCCCGCTTGCTTGCTTGGCCAAAAAGGGCGTATGCGTTTTCTCCTGAATATATTCAGGAGAAAACGCATACGCCCTTTTTGGCCAAGTGCATCATGGTCGAAGTTGTGCCCCTCTTCCTGTGCTTTACAGGCGATTCCAACGTACCTCTTGAAATCTCTTTCCTGCTATTCTGCCTCGCTTTCAAGTCCGCCTCGTTGCCTTCCCTCAACAGATTTTTGGACGATAGTTGGCCATGATTACTCTGCCAGTTTGTGAATTGCTGTGCCCCTGAGCTCCATTTTTCAACTCGTTTTTTGTGAGCTGAACGCAAGTCCAAACTTTTGGTTCAGGACCTATACTGGTTCCCGGTGGGTGGCTGAGACTTTGGTTAATTCTTCTTCCTGCCGGGAAGTTAGAGTGACATGTGCCCATCCAAATGCCTAACAGCTACTCTCTCATTGGTTCTCCCTCTTCCCTTTCATCCTCTGCCAAATTGGCAACCTGTGCGAACCAGGAGCTTAAAGGGGCTGTCTCTCCAAGTTGGGAGATTGATAGGAAAGCAGTTGGAAAGTCAAACCGGAGCACCAGGAGAGGGACTCTTCGTTGAGTTTTAGAAACCTTTCGTATTCACAGTGTGTCCATTCTCTAGGTTTCCCGTACATGTTATAGCTGTAGTAATATTCCCTTCAACCTGGAGAGCTGGGACCCATGGAATGGGTGCCATGCGTTATTGCTTTAAAGGGTCTGCATTTGCTCACCCAATCTCACCAATCCTCTCAGTCCCAAGTGTCCAGCCTTATGCCACATCCAGCTGTCATTGTAGATAGGGTCATTCCAGGTTGCATCAGAGACCCTGAAGGAATTGTAAAGAATTTCCCTGTTTCTTTGTTCTGTTTCTGAAATTCCTTTTTAGAGTGGGTTTGAGCTGATTCTCGCTGCCCTGTTTATGCCAGTCTAGACACACTTGATTCCCTTACGGAGACATATCAATACATAGGTTTTAAGATTCTTACTAGTCAGATCTATTCCTCTGCGGGAAATATGGGGTTTTGAGTCCCTTTCACTGAGGAAGGTGTAGGTCTTGTCTATTCCATAGTTGGTTTTTGGAACGGTACCTGTGCTTATATCAAACTCTGGTTTGATGCATCACCCCACCTCTCCTTCCCCCTTAAGCAGGCATAAGAGTGTTTTCTAAATGTGACACTCTGTTCTCTTTCCTAACTCAGTTCATGTGTAGCCATGTTTACAGGATCTTCCTAAGTGATATCTTATGATAAGTTTCTTTTCCTGTGTGACTTCTTTTACTTAGAATCATCGTACCTGAATCCACTCATTTTGCTGCTACTGGTCTTATGACATTGATTTCGTGGCTGAGGGATATTCCATCGTACGTAAGTTCCACAATGTTTGGAACCATTTTTATATTTCCTGGGATATTTCAGGTGTACCCAGGTTGAGGTTCTTGTAAGCAGTGCAGCCCTCAATTTGGGGGTGGCTCTGTCTTATGGATTTTCAGTTTTCCCAAGGTATATTCCCTAGACTGGAAGTGCCCTTGGCTCTGTAGCTCTGTTGTTTACTTGTTTTAGGGAACACAATGCACTCCTCCAGTGAGGCAGTTGGCAACTTACATCCCGCCCATCAGCATAACAAGGCTCCCTGTTCTCCAGGGCCTGCCTTGCCTTTCTGGTTTTTACACATTTTGTGGATGTCCCTTTTGACCGGTGGGAAGTGATACTTCTTTGTAGTGCAGATTTGCATTGCCCGCTTGCTTGCTTGGCCAAAAAGGGCGTATGCGTTTTCTCCTGAATATATTCAGGAGAAAACGCATACGCCCTTTTTGGCCAAGTGCATCATGGTCGAAGTTGTGCCCCTCTTCCTGTGCTTTACAGGCGATTCCAACGTACCTCTTGAAATCTCTTTCCTGCTATTCTGCCTCGCTTTCAAGTCCGCCTCGTTGCCTTCCCTCAACAGATTTTTGGACGATAGTTGGCCATGATTACTCTGCCAGTTTGTGAATTGCTGTGCCCCTGAGCTCCATTTTTCAACTCGTTTTTTGTGAGCTGAACGCAAGTCCAAACTTTTGGTTCAGGACCTATACTGGTTCCCGGTGGGTGGCTGAGACTTTGGTTAATTCTTCTTCCTGCCGGGAAGTTAGAGTGACATGTGCCCATCCAAATGCCTAACAGCTACTCTCTCATTGGTTCTCCCTCTTCCCTTTCATCCTCTGCCAAATTGGCAACCTGTGCGAACCAGGAGCTTAAAGGGGCTGTCTCTCCAAGTTGGGAGATTGATAGGAAAGCAGTTGGAAAGTCAAACCGGAGCACCAGGAGAGGGACTCTTCGTTGAGTTTTAGAAACCTTTCGTATTCACAGTGTGTCCATTCTCTAGGTTTCCCGTACATGTTATAGCTGTAGTAATATTCCCTTCAACCTGGAGAGCTGGGACCCATGGAATGGGTGCCATGCGTTATTGCTTTAAAGGGTCTGCATTTGCTCACCCAATCTCACCAGTCCTCTCAGTCCCAAGTGTCCAGCCTTATGCCACATCCAGCTGTCATTGTAGATAGGGTCATTCCAGGTTGCATCAGAGACCCTGAAGGAATTGTAAAGAATTTCCCTGTTTCTTTGTTCTGTTTCTGAAATTCCTTTTTAGAGTGGGTTTGAGCTGATTCTCGCTGCCCTGTTTATGCCAGTCTAGACACACTTGATTCCCTTACGGAGACATATCAATACATAGGTTTTAAGATTCTTACTAGTCAGATCTATTCCTCTGCGGGAAATATGGGGTTTTGAGTCCCTTTCACTGAGGAAGGTGTAGGTCTTGTCTATTCCATAGTTGGTTTTTGGAACGGTACCTGTGCTTATATCAAACTCTGGTTTGATGCATCACCCCACCTCTCCTTCCCCCTTAAGCAGGCATAAGAGTGTTTTCTAAATGTGACACTCTGTTCTCTTTCCTAACTCAGTTCATGTGTAGCCATGTTTACAGGATCTTCCTAAGTGATATCTTATGATAAGTTTCTTTTCCTGTGTGACTTCTTTTACTTAGAATCATCGTACCTGAATCCACTCATTTTGCTGCTACTGGTCTTATGACATTGATTTCGTGGCTGAGGGATATTCCATCGTACGTAAGTTCCACAATGTTTGGAACCATTTTTATATTTCCTGGGATATTTCAGGTGTACCCAGGTTGAGGTTCTTGTAAGCAGTGCAGCCCTCAATTTGGGGGTGGCTCTGTCTTATGGATTTTCAGTTTTCCCAAGGTATATTCCCTAGACTGGAAGTGCCCTTGGCTCTGTAGCTCTGTTGTTTACTTGTTTTAGGGAACACAATGCACTCCTCCAGTGAGGCAGTTGGCAACTTACATCCCGCCCATCAGCATAACAAGGCTCCCTGTTCTCCAGGGCCTGCCTTGCCTTTCTGGTTTTTACACATTTTGTGGATGTCCCTTTTGACCGGTGGGAAGTGATACTTCTTTGTAGTGCAGATTTGCATTGCCCACTTGCTTGCTTGGCCAAAAAGGGCGTATGCGTTTTCTCCTGAATATATTCAGGAGAAAACGCATACGCCCTTTTTGGCCAAGTGCATCATGGTCGAAGTTGTGCCCCTCTTCCTGTGCTTTACAGGCGATTCCAACGTACCTCTTGAAATCTCTTTCCTGCTATTCTGCCTCGCTTTCAAGTCCGCCTCGTTGCCTTCCCTCAACAGATTTTTGGACGATAGTTGGCCATGATTACTCTGCCAGTTTGTGAATTGCTGTGCCCCTGAGCTCCATTTTTCAACTCGTTTTTTGTGAGCTGAACGCAAGTCCAAACTTTTGGTTCAGGACCTATACTGGTTCCCGGTGGGTGGCTGAGACTTTGGTTAATTCTTCTTCCTGCCGGGAAGTTAGAGTGACATGTGCCCATCCAAATGCCTAACAGCTACTCTCTCATTGGTTCTCCCTCTTCCCTTTCATCCTCTGCCAAATTGGCAACCTGTGCGAACCAGGAGCTTAAAGGGGCTGTCTCTCCAAGTTGGGAGATTGATAGGAAAGCAGTTGGAAAGTCAAACCGGAGCACCAGGAGAGGGACTCTTCGTTGAGTTTTAGAAACCTTTCGTATTCACAGTGTGTCCATTCTCTAGGTTTCCCGTACATGTTATAGCTGTAGTAATATTCCCTTCAACCTGGAGAGCTGGGACCCATGGAATGGGTGCCATGCGTTATTGCTTTAAAGGGTCTGCATTTGCTCACCCAATCTCACCAATCCTCTCAGTCCCAAGTGTCCAGCCTTATGCCACATCCAGCTGTCATTGTAGATAGGGTCATTCCAGGTTGCATCAGAGACCCTGAAGGAATTGTAAAGAATTTCCCTGTTTCTTTGTTCTGTTTCTGAAATTCCTTTTTAGAGTGGGTTTGAGCTGATTCTCGCTGCCCTGTTTATGCCAGTCTAGACACACTTGATTCCCTTACGGAGACATATCAATACATAGGTTTTAAGATTCTTACTAGTCAGATCTATTCCTCTGCGGGAAATATGGGGTTTTGAGTCCCTTTCACTGAGGAAGGTGTAGGTCTTGTCTATTCCATAGTTGGTTTTTGGAACGGTACCTGTGCTTATATCAAACTCTGGTTTGATGCATCACCCCACCTCTCCTTCCCCCTTAAGCAGGCATAAGAGTGTTTTCTAAATGTGACACTCTGTTCTCTTTCCTAACTCAGTTCATGTGTAGCCATGTTTACAGGATCTTCCTAAGTGATATCTTATGATAAGTTTCTTTTCCTGTGTGACTTCTTTTACTTAGAATCATCATACCTGAATCCACTCATTTTGCTGCTACTGGTCTTATGACATTGATTTCGTGGCTGAGGGATATTCCATCGTACGTAAGTTCCACAATGTTTGGAACCATTTTTATATTTCCTGGGATATTTCAGGTGTACCCAGGTTGAGGTTCTTGTAAGCAGTGCAGCCCTCAATTTGGGGGTGGCTCTGTCTTATGGATTTTCAGTTTTCCCAAGGTATATTCCCTAGACTGGAAGTGCCCTTGGCTCTGTAGCTCTGTTGTTTACTTGTTTTAGGGAACACAATGCACTCCTCCAGTGAGGCAGTTGGCAACTTACATCCCGCCCATCAGCATAACAAGGCTCCCTGTTCTCCAGGGCCTGCCTTGCCTTTCTGGTTTTTACACATTTTGTGGATGTCCCTTTTGACCGGTGGGAAGTGATACTTCTTTGTAGTGCAGATTTGCATTGCCCGCTTGCTTGCTTGGCCAAAAAGGGCGTATGCGTTTTCTCCTGAATATATTCAGGAGAAAACGCATACGCCCTTTTTGGCCAAGTGCATCATGGTCGAAGTTGTGCCCCTCTTCCTGTGCTTTACAGGCGATTCCAACGTACCTCTTGAAATCTCTTTCCTGCTATTCTGCCTCGCTTTCAAGTCCGCCTCGTTGCCTTCCCTCAACAGATTTTTGGACGATAGTTGGCCATGATTACTCTGCCAGTTTGTGAATTGCTGTGCCCCTGAGCTCCATTTTTCAACTCGTTTTTTGTGAGCTGAACGCAAGTCCAAACTTTTGGTTCAGGACCTATACTGGTTCCCGGTGGGTGGCTGAGACTTTGGTTAATTCTTCTTCCTGCCGGGAAGTTAGAGTGACATGTGCCCATCCAAATGCCTAACAGCTACTCTCTCATTGGTTCTCCCTCTTCCCTTTCATCCTCTGCCAAATTGGCAACCTGTGCGAACCAGGAGCTTAAAGGGGCTGTCTCTCCAAGTTGGGAGATTGATAGGAAAGCAGTTGGAAAGTCAAACCGGAGCACCAGGAGAGGGACTCTTCGTTGAGTTTTAGAAACCTTTCGTATTCACAGTGTGTCCATTCTCTAGGTTTCCCGTACATGTTATAGCTGTAGTAATATTCCCTTCAACCTGGAGAGCTGGGACCCATGGAATGGGTGCCATGCGTTATTGCTTTAAAGGGTCTGCATTTGCTCACCCAATCTCACCAATCCTCTCAGTCCCAAGTGTCCAGCCTTATGCCACATCCAGCTGTCATTGTAGATAGGGTCATTCCAGGTTGCATCAGAGACCCTGAAGGAATTGTAAAGAATTTCCCTGTTTCTTTGTTCTGTTTCTGAAATTCCTTTTTAGAGTGGGTTTGAGCTGATTCTCGCTGCCCTGTTTATGCCAGTCTAGACACACTTGATTCCCTTACGGAGACATATCAATACATAGGTTTTAAGATTCTTACTAGTCAGATCTATTCCTCTGCGGGAAATATGGGGTTTTGAGTCCCTTTCACTGAGGAAGGCGTAGGTCTTGTCTATTCCATAGTTGGTTTTTGGAACGGTACCTGTGCTTATATCAAACTCTGGTTTGATGCATCACCCCACCTCTCCTTCCCCCTTAAGCAGGCATAAGAGTGTTTTCTAAATGTGACACTCTGTTCTCTTTCCTAACTCAGTTCATGTGTAGCCATGTTTACAGGATCTTCCTAAGTGATATCTTATGATAAGTTTCTTTTCCTGTGTGACTTCTTTTACTTAGAATCATCGTACCTGAATCCACTCATTTTGCTGCTACTGGTCTTATGACATTGATTTCGTGGCTGAGGGATATTCCATCGTACGTAAGTTCCACAATGTTTGGAACCATTTTTATATTTCCTGGGATATTTCAGGTGTACCCAGGTTGAGGTTCTTGTAAGCAGTGCAGCCCTCAATTTGGGGGTGGCTCTGTCTTATGGATTTTCAGTTTTCCCAAGGTATATTCCCTAGACTGGAAGTGCCCTTGGCTCTGTAGCTCTGTTGTTTACTTGTTTTAGGGAACACAATGCACTCCTCCAGTGAGGCAGTTGGCAACTTACATCCCGCCCATCAGCATAACAAGGCTCCCTGTTCTCCAGGGCCTGCCTTGCCTTTCTGGTTTTTACACATTTTGTGGATGTCCCTTTTGACCGGTGGGAAGTGATACTTCTTTGTAGTGCAGATTTGCATTGCCCGCTTGCTTGCTTGGCCAAAAAGGGCGTATGCGTTTTCTCCTGAATATATTCAGGAGAAAACGCATACGCCCTTTTTGGCCAAGTGCATCATGGTCGAAGTTGTGCCCCTCTTCCTGTGCTTTACAGGCGATTCCAACGTACCTCTTGAAATCTCTTTCCTGCTATTCTGCCTCGCTTTCAAGTCCGCCTCGTTGCCTTCCCTCAACAGATTTTTGGACGATAGTTGGCCATGATTACTCTGCCAGTTTGTGAATTGCTGTGCCCCTGAGCTCCATTTTTCAACTCGTTTTTTGTGAGCTGAACGCAAGTCCAAACTTTTGGTTCAGGACCTATACTGGTTCCCGGTGGGTGGCTGAGACTTTGGTTAATTCTTCTTCCTGCCGGGAAGTTAGAGTGACATGTGCCCATCCAAATGCCTAACAGCTACTCTCTCATTGGTTCTCCCTCTTCCCTTTCATCCTCTGCCAAATTGGCAACCTGTGCGAACCAGGAGCTTAAAGGGGCTGTCTCTCCAAGTTGGGAGATTGATAGGAAAGCAGTTGGAAAGTCAAACCGGAGCACCAGGAGAGGGACTCTTCGTTGAGTTTTAGAAACCTTTCGTATTCACAGTGTGTCCATTCTCTAGGTTTCCCGTACATGTTATAGCTGTAGTAATATTCCCTTCAACCTGGAGAGCTGGGACCCATGGAATGGGTGCCATGCGTTATTGCTTTAAAGGGTCTGCATTTGCTCACCCAATCTCACCAATCCTCTCAGTCCCAAGTGTCCAGCCTTATGCCACATCCAGCTGTCATTGTAGATAGGGTCATTCCAGGTTGCATCAGAGACCCTGAAGGAATTGTAAAGAATTTCCCTGTTTCTTTGTTCTGTTTCTGAAATTCCTTTTTAGAGTGGGTTTGAGCTGATTCTCGCTGCCCTGTTTATGCCAGTCTAGACACACTTGATTCCCTTACGGAGACATATCAATACATAGGTTTTAAGATTCTTACTAGTCAGATCTATTCCTCTGCGGGAAATATGGGGTTTTGAGTCCCTTTCACTGAGGAAGGTGTAGGTCTTGTCTATTCCATAGTTGGTTTTTGGAACGGTACCTGTGCTTATATCAAACTCTGGTTTGATGCATCACCCCACCTCTCCTTCCCCCTTAAGCAGGCATAAGAGTGTTTTCTAAATGTGACACTCTGTTCTCTTTCCTAACTCAGTTCATGTGTAGCCATGTTTACAGGATCTTCCTAAGTGATATCTTATGATAAGTTTCTTTTCCTGTGTGACTTCTTTTACTTAGAATCATCGTACCTGAATCCACTCATTTTGCTGCTACTGGTCTTATGACATTGATTTCGTGGCTGAGGGATATTCCATCGTACGTAAGTTCCACAATGTTTGGAACCATTTTTATATTTCCTGGGATATTTCAGGTGTACCCAGGTTGAGGTTCTTGTAAGCAGTGCAGCCCTCAATTTGGGGGTGGCTCTGTCTTATGGATTTTCAGTTTTCCCAAGGTATATTCCCTAGACTGGAAGTGCCCTTGGCTCTGTAGCTCTGTTGTTTACTTGTTTTAGGGAACACAATGCACTCCTCCAGTGAGGCAGTTGGCAACTTACATCCCGCCCATCAGCATAACAAGGCTCCCTGTTCTCCAGGGCCTGCCTTGCCTTTCTGGTTTTTACACATTTTGTGGATGTCCCTTTTGACCGGTGGGAAGTGATACTTCTTTGTAGTGCAGATTTGCATTGCCCGCTTGCTTGCTTGGCCAAAAAGGGCGTATGCGTTTTCTCCTGAATATATTCAGGAGAAAACGCATACGCCCTTTTTGGCCAAGTGCATCATGGTCGAAGTTGTGCCCCTCTTCCTGTGCTTTACAGGCGATTCCAACGTACCTCTTGAAATCTCTTTCCTGCTATTCTGCCTCGCTTTCAAGTCCGCCTCGTTGCCTTCCCTCAACAGATTTTTGGACGATAGTTGGCCATGATTACTCTGCCAGTTTGTGAATTGCTGTGCCCCTGAGCTCCATTTTTCAACTCGTTTTTTGTGAGCTGAACGCAAGTCCAAACTTTTGGTTCAGGACCTATACTGGTTCCCGGTGGGTGGCTGAGACTTTGGTTAATTCTTCTTCCTGCCGGGAAGTTAGAGTGACATGTGCCCATCCAAATGCCTAACAGCTACTCTCTCATTGGTTCTCCCTCTTCCCTTTCATCCTCTGCCAAATTGGCAACCTGTGCGAACCAGGAGCTTAAAGGGGCTGTCTCTCCAAGTTGGGAGATTGATAGGAAAGCAGTTGGAAAGTCAAACCGGAGCACCAGGAGAGGGACTCTTCGTTGAGTTTTAGAAACCTTTCGTATTCACAGTGTGTCCATTCTCTAGGTTTCCCGTACATGTTATAGCTGTAGTAATATTCCCTTCAACCTGGAGAGCTGGGACCCTTGGAATGGGTGCCATGCGTTATTGCTTTAAAGGGTCTGCATTTGCTCACCCAATCTCACCAATCCTCTCAGTCCCAAGTGTCCAGCCTTATGCCACATCCAGCTGTCATTGTAGATAGGGTCATTCCAGGTTGCATCAGAGACCCTGAAGGAATTGTAAAGAATTTCCCTGTTTCTTTGTTCTGTTTCTGAAATTCCTTTTTAGAGTGGGTTTGAGCTGATTCTCGCTGCCCTGTTTATGCCAGTCTAGACACACTTGATTCCCTTACGGAGACATATCAATACATAGGTTTTAAGATTCTTACTAGTCAGATCTATTCCTCTGCGGGAAATATGGGGTTTTGAGTCCCTTTCACTGAGGAAGGTGTAGGTCTTGTCTATTCCATAGTTGGTTTTTGTAACGGTACCTGTGCTTATATCAAACTCTGGTTTGATGCATCACCCCACCTCTCCTTCCCCCTTAAGCAGGCATAAGAGTGTTTTCTAAATGTGACACTCTGTTCTCTTTCCTTACTCAGTTCATGTGTAGCCATGTTTACAGGATCTTCCTAAGTGATATCTTATGATAAGTTTCTTTTCCTGTGTGACTTCTTTTACTTAGAATCATCGTACCTGAATCCACTCATTTTGCTGCTACTGGTCTTATGACATTGATTTCGTGGCTGAGGGATATTCCATCGTACGTAAGTTCCACAATGTTTGGAACCATTTTTATATTTCCTGGGATATTTCAGGTGTACCCAGGTTGAGGTTCTTGTAAGCAGTGCAGCCCTCAATTTGGGGGTGGCTCTGTCTTATGGATTTTCAGTTTTCCCAAGGTATATTCCCTAGACTGGAAGTGCCCTTGGCTCTGTAGCTCTGTTGTTTACTTGTTTTAGGGAACACAATGCACTCCTCCAGTGAGGCAGTTGGCAACTTACATCCCGCCCATCAGCATAACAAGGCTCCCTGTTCTCCAGGGCCTGCCTTGCCTTTCTGGTTTTTACACATTTTGTGGATGTCCCTTTTGACCGGTGGGAAGTGATACTTCTTTGTAGTGCAGATTTGCATTGCCCGCTTGCTTGCTTGGCCAAAAAGGGCGTATGCGTTTTCTCCTGAATATATTCAGGAGAAAACGCATACGCCCTTTTTGGCCAAGTGCATCATGGTCGAAGTTGTGCCCCTCTTCCTGTGCTTTACAGGCGATTCCAACGTACCTCTTGAAATCTCTTTCCTGCTATTCTGCCTCGCTTTCAAGTCCGCCTCGTTGCCTTCCCTCAACAGATTTTTGGACGATAGTTGGCCATGATTACTCTGCCAGTTTGTGAATTGCTGTGCCCCTGAGCTCCATTTTTCAACTCGTTTTTTGTGAGCTGAACGCAAGTCCAAACTTTTGGTTCAGGACCTATACTGGTTCCCGGTGGGTGGCTGAGACTTTGGTTAATTCTTCTTCCTGCCGGGAAGTTAGAGTGACATGTGCCCATCCAAATGCCTAACAGCTACTCTCTCATTGGTTCTCCCTCTTCCCTTTCATCCTCTGCCAAATTGGCAACCTGTGCGAACCAGGAGCTTAAAGGGGCTGTCTCTCCAAGTTGGGAGATTGATAGGAAAGCAGTTGGAAAGTCAAACCGGAGCACCAGGAGAGGGACTCTTCGTTGAGTTTTAGAAACCTTTCGTATTCACAGTGTGTCCATTCTCTAGGTTTCCCGTACATGTTATAGCTGTAGTAATATTCCCTTCAACCTGGAGAGCTGGGACCCATGGAATGGGTGCCATGCGTTATTGCTTTAAAGGGTCTGCATTTGCTCACCCAATCTCACCAATCCTCTCAGTCCCAAGTGTCCAGCCTTATGCCACATCCAGCTGTCATTGTAGATAGGGTCATTCCAGGTTGCATCAGAGACCCTGAAGGAATTGTAAAGAATTTCCCTGTTTCTTTGTTCTGTTTCTGAAATTCCTTTTTAGAGTGGGTTTGAGCTGATTCTCGCTGCCCTGTTTATGCCAGTCTAGACACACTTGATTCCCTTACGGAGACATATCAATACATAGGTTTTAAGATTCTTACTAGTCAGATCTATTCCTCTGCGGGAAATATGGGGTTTTGAGTCCCTTTCACTGAGGAAGGTGTAGGTCTTGTCTATTCCATAGTTGGTTTTTGGAACGGTACCTGTGCTTATATCAAACTCTGGTTTGATGCATCACCCCACCTCTCCTTCCCCCTTAAGCAGGCATAAGAGTGTTTTCTAAATGTGACACTCTGTTCTCTTTCCTAACTCAGTTCATGTGTAGCCATGTTTACAGGATCTTCCTAAGTGATATCTTATGATAAGTTTCTTTTCCTGTGTGACTTCTTTTACTTAGAATCATCGTACCTGAATCCACTCATTTTGCTGCTACTGGTCTTATGACATTGATTTCGTGGCTGAGGGATATTCCATCGTACGTAAGTTCCACAATGTTTGGAACCATTTTTATATTTCCTGGGATATTTCAGGTGTACCCAGGTTGAGGTTCTTGTAAGCAGTGCAGCCCTCAATTTGGGGGTGGCTCTGTCTTATGGATTTTCAGTTTTCCCAAGGTATATTCCCTAGACTGGAAGTGCCCTTGGCTCTGTAGCTCTGTTGTTTACTTGTTTTAGGGAACACAATGCACTCCTCCAGTGAGGCAGTTGGCAACTTACATCCCGCCCATCAGCATAACAAGGCTCCCTGTTCTCCAGGGCCTGCCTTGCCTTTCTGGTTTTTACACATTTTGTGGATGTCCCTTTTGACCGGTGGGAAGTGATACTTCTTTGTAGTGCAGATTTGCATTGCCCGCTTGCTTGCTTGGCCAAAAAGGGCGTATGCGTTTTCTCCTGAATATATTCAGGAGAAAACGCATACGCCCTTTTTGGCCAAGTGCATCATGGTCGAAGTTGTGCCCCTCTTCCTGTGCTTTACAGGCGATTCCAACGTACCTCTTGAAATCTCTTTCCTGCTATTCTGCCTCGCTTTCAAGTCCGCCTCGTTGCCTTCCCTCAACAGATTTTTGGACGATAGTTGGCCATGATTACTCTGCCAGTTTGTGAATTGCTGTGCCCCTGAGCTCCATTTTTCAACTCGTTTTTTGTGAGCTGAACGCAAGTCCAAACTTTTGGTTCAGGACCTATACTGGTTCCCGGTGGGTGGCTGAGACTTTGGTTAATTCTTCTTCCTGCCGGGAAGTTAGAGTGACATGTGCCCATCCAAATGCCTAACAGCTACTCTCTCATTGGTTCTCCCTCTTCCCTTTCATCCTCTGCCAAATTGGCAACCTGTGCGAACCAGGAGCTTAAAGGGGCTGTCTCTCCAAGTTGGGAGATTGATAGGAAAGCAGTTGGAAAGTCAAACCGGAGCACCAGGAGAGGGACTCTTCGTTGAGTTTTAGAAACCTTTCGTATTCACAGTGTGTCCATTCTCTAGGTTTCCCGTACATGTTATAGCTGTAGTAATATTCCCTTCAACCTGGAGAGCTGGGACCCATGGAATGGGTGCCATGCGTTATTGCTTTAAAGGGTCTGCATTTGCTCACCCAATCTCACCAATCCTCTCAGTCCCAAGTGTCCAGCCTTATGCCACATCCAGCTGTCATTGTAGATAGGGTCATTCCAGGTTGCATCAGAGACCCTGAAGGAATTGTAAAGAATTTCCCTGTTTCTTTGTTCTGTTTCTGAAATTCCTTTTTAGAGTGGGTTTGAGCTGATTCTCGCTGCCCTGTTTATGCCAGTCTAGACACACTTGATTCCCTTACGGAGACATATCAATACATAGGTTTTAAGATTCTTACTAGTCAGATCTATTCCTCTGCGGGAAATATGGGGTTTTGAGTCCCTTTCACTGAGGAAGGTGTAGGTCTTGTCTATTCCATAGTTGGTTTTTGGAACGGTACCTGTGCTTATATCAAACTCTGGTTTGATGCATCACCCCACCTCTCCTTCCCCCTTAAGCAGGCATAAGAGTGTTTTCTAAATGTGACACTCTGTTCTCTTTCCTAACTCAGTTCATGTGTAGCCATGTTTACAGGATCTTCCTAAGTGATATCTTATGATAAGTTTCTTTTCCTGTGTGACTTCTTTTACTTAGAATCATCGTACCTGAATCCACTCATTTTGCTGCTACTGGTCTTATGACATTGATTTCGTGGCTGAGGGATATTCCATCGTACGTAAGTTCCACAATGTTTGGAACCATTTTTATATTTCCTGGGATATTTCAGGTGTACCCAGGTTGAGGTTCTTGTAAGCAGTGCAGCCCTCAATTTGGGGGTGGCTCTGTCTTATGGATTTTCAGTTTTCCCAAGGTATATTCCCTAGACTGGAAGTGCCCTTGGCTCTGTAGCTCTGTTGTTTACTTGTTTTAGGGAACACAATGCACTCCTCCAGTGAGGCAGTTGGCAACTTACATCCCGCCCATCAGCATAACAAGGCTCCCTGTTCTCCAGGGCCTGCCTTGCCTTTCTGGTTTTTACACATTTTGTGGATGTCCCTTTTGACCGGTGGGAAGTGATACTTCTTTGTAGTGCAGATTTGCATTGCCCGCTTGCTTGCTTGGCCAAAAAGGGCGTATGCGTTTTCTCCTGAATATATTCAGGAGAAAACGCATACGCCCTTTTTGGCCAAGTGCATCATGGTCGAAGTTGTGCCCCTCTTCCTGTGCTTTACAGGCGATTCCAACGTACCTCTTGAAATCTCTTTCCTGCTATTCTGCCTCGCTTTCAAGTCCGCCTCGTTGCCTTCCCTCAACAGATTTTTGGACGATAGTTGGCCATGATTACTCTGCCAGTTTGTGAATTGCTGTGCCCCTGAGCTCCATTTTTCAACTCGTTTTTTGTGAGCTGAACGCAAGTCCAAACTTTTGGTTCAGGACCTATACTGGTTCCCGGTGGGTGGCTGAGACTTTGGTTAATTCTTCTTCCTGCCGGGAAGTTAGAGTGACATGTGCCCATCCAAATGCCTAACAGCTACTCTCTCATTGGTTCTCCCTCTTCCCTTTCATCCTCTGCCAAATTGGCAACCTGTGCGAACCAGGAGCTTAAAGGGGCTGTCTCTCCAAGTTGGGAGATTGATAGGAAAGCAGTTGGAAAGTCAAACCGGAGCACCAGGAGAGGGGCTCTTCGTTGAGTTTTAGAAACCTTTCGTATTCACAGTGTGTCCATTCTCTAGGTTTCCCGTACATGTTATAGCTGTAGTAATATTCCCTTCAACCTGGAGAGCTGGGACCCATGGAATGGGTGCCATGCGTTATTGCTTTAAAAGGTCTGCATTTGCTCACCCAATCTCACCAATCCTCTCAGTCCCAAGTGTCCAGCCTTATGCCACATCCAGCTGTCATTGTAGATAGGGTCATTCCAGGTTGCATCAGAGACCCTGAAGGAATTGTAAAGAATTTCCCTGTTTCTTTGTTCTGTTTCTGAAATTCCTTTTTAGAGTGGGTTTGAGCTGATTCTCGCTGCCCTGTTTATGCCAGTCTAGACACACTTGATTCCCTTACGGAGACATATCAATACATAGGTTTTAAGATTCTTACTAGTCAGATCTATTCCTCTGCGGGAAATATGGGGTTTTGAGTCCCTTTCACTGAGGAAGGTGTAGGTCTTGTCTATTCCATAGTTGGTTTTTGGAACGGTACCTGTGCTTATATCAAACTCTGGTTTGATGCATCACCCCACCTCTCCTTCCCCCTTAAGCAGGCATAAGAGTGTTTTCTAAATGTGACACTCTGTTCTCTTTCCTAACTCAGTTCATGTGTAGCCATGTTTACAGGATCTTCCTAAGTGATATCTTATGATAAGTTTCTTTTCCTGTGTGACTTCTTTTACTTAGAATCATCGTACCTGAATCCACTCATTTTGCTGCTACTGGTCTTATGACATTGATTTCGTGGCTGAGGGATATTCCATCGTACGTAAGTTCCACAATGTTTGGAACCATTTTTATATTTCCTGGGATATTTCAGGTGTACCCAGGTTGAGGTTCTTGTAAGCAGTGCAGCCCTCAATTTGGGGGTGGCTCTGTCTTATGGATTTTCAGTTTTCCCAAGGTATATTCCCTAGACTGGAAGTGCCCTTGGCTCTGTAGCTCTGTTGTTTACTTGTTTTAGGGAACACAATGCACTCCTCCAGTGAGGCAGTTGGCAACTTACATCCCGCCCATCAGCATAACAAGGCTCCCTGTTCTCCAGGGCCTGCCTTGCCTTTCTGGTTTTTACACATTTTGTGGATGTCCCTTTTGACCGGTGGGAAGTGATACTTCTTTGTAGTGCAGATTTGCATTGCCCGCTTGCTTGCTTGGCCAAAAAGGGCGTATGCGTTTTCTCCTGAATATATTCAGGAGAAAACGCATACGCCCTTTTTGGCCAAGTGCATCATGGTCGAAGTTGTGCCCCTCTTCCTGTGCTTTACAGGCGATTCCAACGTACCTCTTGAAATCTCTTTCCTGCTATTCTGCCTCGCTTTCAAGTCCGCCTCGTTGCCTTCCCTCAACAGATTTTTGGACGATAGTTGGCCATGATTACTCTGCCAGTTTGTGAATTGCTGTGCCCCTGAGCTCCATTTTTCAACTCGTTTTTTGTGAGCTGAACGCAAGTCCAAACTTTTGGTTCAGGACCTATACTGGTTCCCGGTGGGTGGCTGAGACTTTGGTTAATTCTTCTTCCTGCCGGGAAGTTAGAGTGACATGTGCCCATCCAAATGCCTAACAGCTACTCTCTCATTGGTTCTCCCTCTTCCCTTTCATCCTCTGCCAAATTGGCAACCTGTGCGAACCAGGAGCTTAAAGGGGCTGTCTCTCCAAGTTGGGAGATTGATAGGAAAGCAGTTGGAAAGTCAAACCGGAGCACCAGGAGAGGGACTCTTCGTTGAGTTTTAGAAACCTTTCGTATTCACAGTGTGTCCATTCTCTAGGTTTCCCGTACATGTTATAGCTGTAGTAATATTCCCTTCAACCTGGAGAGCTGGGACCCATGGAATGGGTGCCATGCGTTATTGCTTTAAAGGGTCTGCATTTGCTCACCCAATCTCACCAATCCTCTCAGTCCCAAGTGTCCAGCCTTATGCCACATCCAGCTGTCATTGTAGATAGGGTCATTCCAGGTTGCATCAGAGACCCTGAAGGAATTGTAAAGAATTTCCCTGTTTCTTTGTTCTGTTTCTGAAATTCCTTTTTAGAGTGGGTTTGAGCTGATTCTCGCTGCCCTGTTTATGCCAGTCTAGACACACTTGATTCCCTTACGGAGACATATCAATACATAGGTTTTAAGATTCTTACTAGTCAGATCTATTCCTCTGCGGGAAATATGGGGTTTTGAGTCCCTTTCACTGAGGAAGGTGTAGGTCTTGTCTATTCCATAGTTGGTTTTTGGAATGGTACCTGTGCTTATATCAAACTCTGGTTTGATGCATCACCCCACCTCTCCTTCCCCCTTAAGCAGGCATAAGAGTGTTTTCTAAATGTGACACTCTGTTCTCTTTCCTAACTCAGTTCATGTGTAGCCATGTTTACAGGATCTTCCTAAGTGATATCTTATGATAAGTTTCTTTTCCTGTGTGACTTCTTTTACTTAGAATCATCGTACCTGAATCCACTCATTTTGCTGCTACTGGTCTTATGACATTGATTTCGTGGCTGAGGGATATTCCATCGTACGTAAGTTCCACAATGTTTGGAACCATTTTTATATTTCCTGGGATATTTCAGGTGTACCCAGGTTGAGGTTCTTGTAAGCAGTGCAGCCCTCAATTTGGGGGTGGCTCTGTCTTATGGATTTTCAGTTTTCCCAAGGTATATTCCCTAGACTGGAAGTGCCCTTGGCTCTGTAGCTCTGTTGTTTACTTGTTTTAGGGAACACAATGCACTCCTCCAGTGAGGCAGTTGGCAACTTACATCCCGCCCATCAGCATAACAAGGCTCCCTGTTCTCCAGGGCCTGCCTTGCCTTTCTGGTTTTTACACATTTTGTGGATGTCCCTTTTGACCGGTGGGAAGTGATACTTCTTTGTAGTGCAGATTTGCATTGCCCGCTTGCTTGCTTGGCCAAAAAGGGCGTATGCGTTTTCTCCTGAATATATTCAGGAGAAAACGCATACGCCCTTTTTGGCCAAGTGCATCATGGTCGAAGTTGTGCCCCTCTTCCTGTGCTTTACAGGCGATTCCAACGTACCTCTTGAAATCTCTTTCCTGCTATTCTGCCTCGCTTTCAAGTCCGCCTCGTTGCCTTCCCTCAACAGATTTTTGGACGATAGTTGGCCATGATTACTCTGCCAGTTTGTGAATTGCTGTGCCCCTGAGCTCCATTTTTCAACTCGTTTTTTGTGAGCTGAACGCAAGTCCAAACTTTTGGTTCAGGACCTATACTGGTTCCCGGTGGGTGGCTGAGACTTTGGTTAATTCTTCTTCCTGCCGGGAAGTTAGAGTGACATGTGCCCATCCAAATGCCTAACAGCTACTCTCTCATTGGTTCTCCCTCTTCCCTTTCATCCTCTGCCAAATTGGCAACCTGTGCGAACCAGGAGCTTAAAGGGGCTGTCTCTCCAAGTTGGGAGATTGATAGGAAAGCAGTTGGAAAGTCAAACCGGAGCACCAGGAGAGGGACTCTTCGTTGAGTTTTAGAAACCTTTCGTATTCACAGTGTGTCCATTCTCTAGGTTTCCCGTACATGTTATAGCTGTAGTAATATTCCCTTCAACCTGGAGAGCTGGGACCCTTGGAATGGGTGCCATGCGTTATTGCTTTAAAGGGTCTGCATTTGCTCACCCAATCTCACCAATCCTCTCAGTCCCAAGTGTCCAGCCTTATGCCACATCCAGCTGTCATTGTAGATAGGGTCATTCCAGGTTGCATCAGAGACCCTGAAGGAATTGTAAAGAATTTCCCTGTTTCTTTGTTCTGTTTCTGAAATTCCTTTTTAGAGTGGGTTTGAGCTGATTCTCGCTGCCCTGTTTATGCCAGTCTAGACACACTTGATTCCCTTACGGAGACATATCAATACATAGGTTTTAAGATTCTTACTAGTCAGATCTATTCCTCTGCAGGAAATATGGGGTTTTGAGTCCCTTTCACTGAGGAAGGTGTAGGTCTTGTCTATTCCATAGTTGGTTTTTGGAACGGTACCTGTGCTTATATCAAACTCTGGTTTGATGCATCACCCCACCTCTCCTTCCCCCTTAAGCAGGCATAAGAGTGTTTTCTAAATGTGACACTCTGTTCTCTTTCCTTACTCAGTTCATGTGTAGCCATGTTTACAGGATCTTCCTAAGTGATATCTTATGATAAGTTTCTTTTCCTGTGTGACTTCTTTTACTTAGAATCATCGTACCTGAATCCACTCATTTTGCTGCTACTGGTCTTATGACATTGATTTCGTGGCTGAGGGATATTCCATCGTACGTAAGTTCCACAATGTTTGGAACCATTTTTATATTTCCTGGGATATTTCAGGTGTACCCAGGTTGAGGTTCTTGTAAGCAGTGCAGCCCTCAATTTGGGGGTGGCTCTGTCTTATGGATTTTCAGTTTTCCCAAGGTATATTCCCTAGACTGGAAGTGCCCTTGGCTCTGTAGCTCTGTTGTTTACTTGTTTTAGGGAACACAATGCACTCCTCCAGTGAGGCAGTTGGCAACTTACATCCCGCCCATCAGCATAACAAGGCTCCCTGTTCTCCAGGGCCTGCCTTGCCTTTCTGGTTTTTACACATTTTGTGGATGTCCCTTTTGACCGGTGGGAAGTGATACTTCTTTGTAGTGCAGATTTGCATTGCCCGCTTGCTTGCTTGGCCAAAAAGGGCGTATGCGTTTTCTCCTGAATATATTCAGGAGAAAACGCATACGCCCTTTTTGGCCAAGTGCATCATGGTCGAAGTTGTGCCCCTCTTCCTGTGCTTTACAGGCGATTCCAACGTACCTCTTGAAATCTCTTTCCTGCTATTCTGCCTCGCTTTCAAGTCCGCCTCGTTGCCTTCCCTCAACAGATTTTTGGACGATAGTTGGCCATGATTACTCTGCCAGTTTGTGAATTGCTGTGCCCCTGAGCTCCATTTTTCAACTCGTTTTTTGTGAGCTGAACGCAAGTCCAAACTTTTGGTTCAGGACCTATACTGGTTCCCGGTGGGTGGCTGAGACTTTGGTTAATTCTTCTTCCTGCCGGGAAGTTAGAGTGACATGTGCCCATCCAAATGCCTAACAGCTACTCTCTCATTGGTTCTCCCTCTTCCCTTTCATCCTCTGCCAAATTGGCAACCTGTGCGAACCAGGAGCTTAAAGGGGCTGTCTCTCCAAGTTGGGAGATTGATAGGAAAGCAGTTGGAAAGTCAAACCGGAGCACCAGGAGAGGGACTCTTCGTTGAGTTTTAGAAACCTTTCGTATTCACAGTGTGTCCATTCTCTAGGTTTCCCGTACATGTTATAGCTGTAGTAATATTCCCTTCAACCTGGAGAGCTGGGACCCATGGAATGGGTGCCATGCGTTATTGCTTTAAAGGGTCTGCATTTGCTCACCCAATCTCACCAATCCTCTCAGTCCCAAGTGTCCAGCCTTATGCCACATCCAGCTGTCATTGTAGATAGGGTCATTCCAGGTTGCATCAGAGACCCTGAAGGAATTGTAAAGAATTTCCCTGTTTCTTTGTTCTGTTTCTGAAATTCCTTTTTAGAGTGGGTTTGAGCTGATTCTCGCTGCCCTGTTTATGCCAGTCTAGACACACTTGATTCCCTTACGGAGACATATCAATACATAGGTTTTAAGATTCTTACTAGTCAGATCTATTCCTCTGCGGGAAATATGGGGTTTTGAGTCCCTTTCACTGAGGAAGGTGTAGGTCTTGTCTATTCCATAGTTGGTTTTTGGAATGGTACCTGTGCTTATATCAAACTCTGGTTTGATGCATCACCCCACCTCTCCTTCCCCCTTAAGCAGGCATAAGAGTGTTTTCTAAATGTGACACTCTGTTCTCTTTCCTAACTCAGTTCATGTGTAGCCATGTTTACAGGATCTTCCTAAGTGATATCTTATGATAAGTTTCTTTTCCTGTGTGACTTCTTTTACTTAGAATCATCGTACCTGAATCCACTGATTTTGCTGCTACTGGTCTTATGACATTGATTTCGTGGCTGAGGGATATTCCATCGTACGTAAGTTCCACAATGTTTGGAACCATTTTTATATTTCCTGGGATATTTCAGGTGTACCCAGGTTGAGGTTCTTGTAAGCAGTGCAGCCCTCAATTTGGGGGTGGCTCTGTCTTATGGATTTTCAGTTTTCCCAAGGTATATTCCCTAGACTGGAAGTGCCCTTGGCTCTGTAGCTCTGTTGTTTACTTGTTTTAGGGAACACAATGCACTCCTCCAGTGAGGCAGTTGGCAACTTACATCCCGCCCATCAGCATAACAAGGCTCCCTGTTCTCCAGGGCCTGTCTTGCCTTTCTGGTTTTTACACATTTTGTGGATGTCCCTTTTGACCGGTGGGAAGTGATACTTCTTTGTAGTGCAGATTTGCATTGCCCGCTTGCTTGCTTGGCCAAAAAGGGCGTATGCGTTTTCTCCTGAATATATTCAGGAGAAAACGCATACGCCCTTTTTGGCCAAGTGCATCATGGTCGAAGTTGTGCCCCTCTTCCTGTGCTTTACAGGCGATTCCAACGTACCTCTTGAAATCTCTTTCCTGCTATTCTGCCTCGCTTTCAAGTCCGCCTCGTTGCCTTCCCTCAACAGATTTTTGGACGATAGTTGGCCATGATTACTCTGCCAGTTTGTGAATTGCTGTGCCCCTGAGCTCCATTTTTCAACTCGTTTTTTGTGAGCTGAACGCAAGTCCAAACTTTTGGTTCAGGACCTATACTGGTTCCCGGTGGGTGGCTGAGACTTTGGTTAATTCTTCTTCCTGCCGGGAAGTTAGAGTGACATGTGCCCATCCAAATGCCTAACAGCTACTCTCTCATTGGTTCTCCCTCTTCCCTTTCATCCTCTGCCAAATTGGCAACCTGTGCGAACCAGGAGCTTAAAGGGGCTGTCTCTCCAAGTTGGGAGATTGATAGGAAAGCCGTTGGAAAGTCAAACCGGAGCACCAGGAGAGGGACTCTTCGTTGAGTTTTAGAAACCTTTCGTATTCACAGTGTGTCCATTCTCTAGGTTTCCCGTACATGTTATAGCTGTAGTAATATTCCCTTCAACCTGGAGAGCTGGGACCCATGGAATGGGTGCCATGCGTTATTGCTTTAAAGGGTCTGCATTTGCTCACCCAATCTCACCAATCCTCTCAGTCCCAAGTGTCCAGCCTTATGCCACATCCAGCTGTCATTGTAGATAGGGTCATTCCAGCTTGCATCAGAGACCCTGAAGGAATTGTAAAGAATTTCCCTGTTTCTTTGTTCTGTTTCTGAAATTCCTTTTTAGAGTGGGTTTGAGCTGATTCTCGCTGCCCTGTTTATGCCAGTCTAGACACACTTGATTCCCTTACGGAGACATATCAATACATAGGTTTTAAGATTCTTACTAGTCAGATCTATTCCTCTGCGGGAAATATGGGGTTTTGAGTCCCTTTCACTGAGGAAGGTGTAGGTCTTGTCTATTCCATAGTTGGTTTTTGGAACGGTACCTGTGCTTATATCAAACTCTGGTTTGATGCATCACCCCACCTCTCCTTCCCCCTTAAGCAGGCATAAGAGTGTTTTCTAAATGTGACACTCTGTTCTCTTTCCTAACTCAGTTCATGTGTAGCCATGTTTACAGGATCTTCCTAAGTGATATCTTATGATAAGTTTCTTTTCCTGTGTGACTTCTTTTACTTAGAATCATCGTACCTGAATCCACTCATTTTGCTGCTACTGGTCTTATGACATTGATTTCGTGGCTGAGGGATATTCCATCGTACGTAAGTTCCACAATGTTTGGAACCATTTTTATATTTCCTGGGATATTTCAGGTGTACCCAGGTTGAGGTTCTTGTAAGCAGTGCAGCCCTCAATTTGGGGGTGGCTCTGTCTTATGGATTTTCAGTTTTCCCAAGGTATATTCCCTAGACTGGAAGTGCCCTTGGCTCTGTAGCTCTGTTGTTTACTTGTTTTAGGGAACACAATGCACTCCTCCAGTGAGGCAGTTGGCAACTTACATCCCGCCCATCAGCATAACAAGGCTCCCTGTTCTCCAGGGCCTGCCTTGCCTTTCTGGTTTTTACACATTTTGTGGATGTCCCTTTTGACCGGTGGGAAGTGACACTTCTTTGTAGTGCAGATTTGCATTGCCCGCTTGCTTGCTTGGCCAAAAAGGGCGTATGCGTTTTCTCCTGAATATATTCAGGAGAAAACGCATACGCCCTTTTTGGCCAAGTGCATCATGGTCGAAGTTGTGCCCCTCTTCCTGTGCTTTACAGGCGATTCCAACGTACCTCTTGAAATCTCTTTCCTGCTATTCTGCCTCGCTTTCAAGTCCGCCTCGTTGCCTTCCCTCAACAGATTTTTGGACGATAGTTGGCCATGATTACTCTGCCAGTTTGTGAATTGCTGTGCCCCTGAGCTCCATTTTTCAACTCGTTTTTTGTGAGCTGAACGCAAGTCCAAACTTTTGGTTCAGGACCTATACTGGTTCCCGGTGGGTGGCTGAGACTTTGGTTAATTCTTCTTCCTGCCGGGAAGTTAGAGTGACATGTGCCCATCCAAATGCCTAACAGCTACTCTCTCATTGGTTCTCCCTCTTCCCTTTCATCCTCTGCCAAATTGGCAACCTGTGCGAACCAGGAGCTTAAAGGGGCTGTCTCTCCAAGTTGGGAGATTGATAGGAAAGCAGTTGGAAAGTCAAACCGGAGCACCAGGAGAGGGACTCTTCGTTGAGTTTTAGAAACCTTTCGTATTCACAGTGTGTCCATTCTCTAGGTTTCCCGTACATGTTATAGCTGTAGTAATATTCCCTTCAACCTGGAGAGCTGGGACCCATGGAATGGGTGCCATGCGTTATTGCTTTAAAGGGTCTGCATTTGCTCACCCAATCTCACCAATCCTCTCAGTCCCAAGTGTCCAGCCTTATGCCACATCCAGCTGTCATTGTAGATAGGGTCATTCCAGGTTGCATCAGAGACCCTGAAGGAATTGTAAAGAATTTCCCTGTTTCTTTGTTCTGTTTCTGAAATTCCTTTTTAGAGTGGGTTTGAGCTGATTCTCGCTGCCCTGTTTATGCCAGTCTAGACACACTTGATTCCCTTACGGAGACATATCAATACATAGGTTTTAAGATTCTTACTAGTCAGATCTATTCCTCTGCGGGAAATATGGGGTTTTGAGTCCCTTTCACTGAGGAAGGTGTAGGTCTTGTCTATTCCATAGTTGGTTTTTGGAACGGTACCTGTGCTTATATCAAACTCTGGTTTGATGCATCACCCCACCTCTCCTTCCCCCTTAAGCAGGCATAAGAGTGTTTTCTAAATGTGACACTCTGTTCTCTTTCCTAACTCAGTTCATGTGTAGCCATGTTTACAGGATCTTCCTAAGTGATATCTTATGATAAGTTTCTTTTCCTGTGTGACTTCTTTTACTTAGAATCATCGTACCTGAATCCACTCATTTTGCTGCTACTGGTCTTATGACATTGATTTCGTGGCTGAGGGATATTCCATCGTACGTAAGTTCCACAATGTTTGGAACCATTTTTATATTTCCTGGGATATTTCAGGTGTACCCAGGTTGAGGTTCTTGTAAGCAGTGCAGCCCTCAATTTGGGGGTGGCTCTGTCTTATGGATTTTCAGTTTTCCCAAGGTATATTCCCTAGACTGGAAGTGCCCTTGGCTCTGTAGCTCTGTTGTTTACTTGTTTTAGGGAACACAATGCACTCCTCCAGTGAGGCAGTTGGCAACTTACATCCCGCCCATCAGCATAACAAGGCTCCCTGTTCTCCAGGGCCTGCCTTGCCTTTCTGGTTTTTACACATTTTGTGGATGTCCCTTTTGACCGGTGGGAAGTGATACTTCTTTGTAGTGCAGATTTGCATTGCCCGCTTGCTTGCTTGGCCAAAAAGGGCGTATGCGTTTTCTCCTGAATATATTCAGGAGAAAACGCATACGCCCTTTTTGGCCAAGTGCATCATGGTCGAAGTTGTGCCCCTCTTCCTGTGCTTTACAGGCGATTCCAACGTACCTCTTGAAATCTCTTTCCTGCTATTCTGCCTCGCTTTCAAGTCCGCCTCGTTGCCTTCCCTCAACAGATTTTTGGACGATAGTTGGCCATGATTACTCTGCCAGTTTGTGAATTGCTGTGCCCCTGAGCTCCATTTTTCAACTCGTTTTTTGTGAGCTGAACGCAAGTCCAAACTTTTGGTTCAGGACCTATACTGGTTCCCGGTGGGTGGCTGAGACTTTGGTTAATTCTTCTTCCTGCCGGGAAGTTAGAGTGACATGTGCCCATCCAAATGCCTAACAGCTACTCTCTCATTGGTTCTCCCTCTTCCCTTTCATCCTCTGCCAAATTGGCAACCTGTGCGAACCAGGAGCTTAAAGGGGCTGTCTCTCCAAGTTGGGAGATTGATAGGAAAGCAGTTGGAAAGTCAAACCGGAGCACCAGGAGAGGGACTCTTCGTTGAGTTTTAGAAACCTTTCGTATTCACAGTGTGTCCATTCTCTAGGTTTCCCGTACATGTTATAGCTGTAGTAATATTCCCTTCAACCTGGAGAGCTGGGACCCATGGAATGGGTGCCATGCGTTATTGCTTTAAAGGGTCTGCATTTGCTCACCCAATCTCACCAATCCTCTCAGTCCCAAGTGTCCAGCCTTATGCCACATCCAGCTGTCATTGTAGATAGGGTCATTCCAGGTTGCATCAGAGACCCTGAAGGAATTGTAAAGAATTTCCCTGTTTCTTTGTTCTGTTTCTGAAATTCCTTTTTAGAGTGGGTTTGAGCTGATTCTCGCTGCCCTGTTTATGCCAGTCTAGACACACTTGATTCCCTTACGGAGACATATCAATACATAGGTTTTAAGATTCTTACTAGTCAGATCTATTCCTCTGCGGGAAATATGGGGTTTTGAGTCCCTTTCACTGAGGAAGGTGTAGGTCTTGTCTATTCCATAGTTGGTTTTTGGAACGGTACCTGTGCTTATATCAAACTCTGGTTTGATGCATCACCCCACCTCTCCTTCCCCCTTAAGCAGGCATAAGAGTGTTTTCTAAATGTGACACTCTGTTCTCTTTCCTAACTCAGTTCATGTGTAGCCATGTTTACAGGATCTTCCTAAGTGATATCTTATGATAAGTTTCTTTTCCTGTGTGACTTCTTTCACTTAGAATCATCGTACCTGAATCCACTCATTTTGCTGCTACTGGTCTTATGACATTGATTTCGTGGCTGAGGGATATTCCATCGTACGTAAGTTCCACAATGTTTGGAACCATTTTTATATTTCCTGGGATATTTCAGGTGTACCCAGGTTGAGGTTCTTGTAAGCAGTGCAGCCCTCAATTTGGGGGTGGCTCTGTCTTATGGATTTTCAGTTTTCCCAAGGTATATTCCCTAGACTGGAAGTGCCCTTGGCTCTGTAGCTCTGTTGTTTACTTGTTTTAGGGAACACAATGCACTCCTCCAGTGAGGCAGTTGGCAACTTACATCCCGCCCATCAGCATAACAAGGCTCCCTGTTCTCCAGGGCCTGCCTTGCCTTTCTGGTTTTTACACATTTTGTGGATGTCCCTTTTGACCGGTGGGAAGTGATACTTCTTTGTAGTGCAGATTTGCATTGCCCGCTTGCTTGCTTGGCCAAAAAGGGCGTATGCGTTTTCTCCTGAATATATTCAGGAGAAAACGCATACGCCCTTTTTGGCCAAGTGCATCATGGTCGAAGTTGTGCCCCTCTTCCTGTGCTTTACAGGCGATTCCAACGTACCTCTTGAAATCTCTTTCCTGCTATTCTGCCTCGCTTTCAAGTCCGCCTCGTTGCCTTCCCTCAACAGATTTTTGGACGATAGTTGGCCATGATTACTCTGCCAGTTTGTGAATTGCTGTGCCCCTGAGCTCCATTTTTCAACTCGTTTTTTGTGAGCTGAACGCAAGTCCAAACTTTTGGTTCAGGACCTATACTGGTTCCCGGTGGGTGGCTGAGACTTTGGTTAATTCTTCTTCCTGCCGGGAAGTTAGAGTGACATGTGCCCATCCAAATGCCTAACAGCTACTCTCTCATTGGTTCTCCCTCTTCCCTTTCATCCTCTGCCAAATTGGCAACCTGTGCGAACCAGGAGCTTAAAGGGGCTGTCTCTCCAAGTTGGGAGATTGATAGGAAAGCAGTTGGAAAGTCAAACCGGAGCACCAGGAGAGGGACTCTTCGTTGAGTTTTAGAAACCTTTCGTATTCACAGTGTGTCCATTCTCTAGGTTTCCCGTACATGTTATAGCTGTAGTAATATTCCCTTCAACCTGGAGAGCTGGGACCCATGGAATGGGTGCCATGCGTTATTGCTTTAAAGGGTCTGCATTTGCTCACCCAATCTCACCAATCCTCTCAGTCCCAAGTGTCCAGCCTTATGCCACATCCAGCTGTCATTGTAGATAGGGTCATTCCAGGTTGCATCAGAGACCCTGAAGGAATTGTAAAGAATTTCCCTGTTTCTTTGTTCTGTTTCTGATATTCCTTTTTAGAGTGGGTTTGAGCTGATTCTCGCTGCCCTGTTTATGCCAGTCTAGACACACTTGATTCCCTTACGGAGACATATCAATACATAGGTTTTAAGATTCTTACTAGTCAGATCTATTCCTCTGCGGGAAATATGGGGTTTTGAGTCCCTTTCACTGAGGAAGGCGTAGGTCTTGTCTATTCCATAGTTGGTTTTTGGAACGGTACCTGTGCTTATATCAAACTCTGGTTTGATGCATCACCCCACCTCTCCTTCCCCCTTAAGCAGGCATAAGAGTGTTTTCTAAATGTGACACTCTGTTCTCTTTCCTAACTCAGTTCATGTGTAGCCATGTTTACAGGATCTTCCTAAGTGATATCTTATGATAAGTTTCTTTTCCTGTGTGACTTCTTTCACTTAGAATCATCGTACCTGAATCCACTCATTTTGCTGCTACTGGTCTTATGACATTGATTTCGTGGCTGAGGGATATTCCATCGTACGTAAGTTCCACAATGTTTGGAACCATTTTTATATTTCCTGGGATATTTCAGGTGTACCCAGGTTGAGGTTCTTGTAAGCAGTGCAGCCCTCAATTTGGGGGTGGCTCTGTCTTATGGATTTTCAGTTTTCCCAAGGTATATTCCCTAGACTGGAAGTGCCCTTGGCTCTGTAGCTCTGTTGTTTACTTGTTTTAGGGAACACAATGCACTCCTCCAGTGAGGCAGTTGGCAACTTACATCCCGCCCATCAGCATAACAAGGCTCCCTGTTCTCCAGGGCCTGCCTTGCCTTTCTGGTTTTTACACATTTTGTGGATGTCCCTTTTGACCGGTGGGAAGTGATACTTCTTTGTAGTGCAGATTTGCATTGCCCGCTTGCTTGCTTGGCCAAAAAGGGCGTATGCGTTTTCTCCTGAATATATTCAGGAGAAAACGCATACGCCCTTTTTGGCCAAGTGCATCATGGTCGAAGTTGTGCCCCTCTTCCTGTGCTTTACAGGCGATTCCAACGTACCTCTTGAAATCTCTTTCCTGCTATTCTGCCTCGCTTTCAAGTCCGCCTCGTTGCCTTCCCTCAACAGATTTTTGGACGATAGTTGGCCATGATTACTCTGCCAGTTTGTGAATTGCTGTGCCCCTGAGCTCCATTTTTCAACTCGTTTTTTGTGAGCTGAACGCAAGTCCAAACTTTTGGTTCAGGACCTATACTGGTTCCCGGTGGGTGGCTGAGACTTTGGTTAATTCTTCTTCCTGCCGGGAAGTTAGAGTGACATGTGCCCATCCAAATGCCTAACAGCTACTCTCTCATTGGTTCTCCCTCTTCCCTTTCATCCTCTGCCAAATTGGCAACCTGTGCGAACCAGGAGCTTAAAGGGGCTGTCTCTCCAAGTTGGGAGATTGATAGGAAAGCAGTTGGAAAGTCAAACCGGAGCACCAGGAGAGGGACTCTTCGTTGAGTTTTAGAAACCTTTCGTATTCACAGTGTGTCCATTCTCTAGGTTTCCCGTACATGTTATAGCTGTAGTAATATTCCCTTCAACCTGGAGAGCTGGGACCCATGGAATGGGTGCCATGCGTTATTGCTTTAAAGGGTCTGCATTTGCTCACCCAATCTCACCAATCCTCTCAGTCCCAAGTGTCCAGCCTTATGCCACATCCAGCTGTCATTGTAGATAGGGTCATTCCAGGTTGCATCAGAGACCCTGAAGGAATTGTAAAGAATTTCCCTGTTTCTTTGTTCTGTTTCTGAAATTCCTTTTTAGAGTGGGTTTGAGCTGATTCTCGCTGCCCTGTTTATGCCAGTCTAGACACACTTGATTCCCTTACGGAGACATATCAATACATAGGTTTTAAGATTCTTACTAGTCAGATCTATTCCTCTGCGGGAAATATGGGGTTTTGAGTCCCTTTCACTGAGGAAGGCGTAGGTCTTGTCTATTCCATAGTTGGTTTTTGGAACGGTACCTGTGCTTATATCAAACTCTGGTTTGATGCATCACCCCACCTCTCCTTCCCCCTTAAGCAGGCATAAGAGTGTTTTCTAAATGTGACACTCTGTTCTCTTTCCTAACTCAGTTCATGTGTAGCCATGTTTACAGGATCTTCCTAAGTGATATCTTATGATAAGTTTCTTTTCCTGTGTGACTTCTTTCACTTAGAATCATCGTACCTGAATCCACTCATTTTGCTGCTACTGGTCTTATGACATTGATTTCGTGGCTGAGGGATATTCCATCGTACGTAAGTTCCACAATGTTTGGAACCATTTTTATATTTCCTGGGATATTTCAGGTGTACCCAGGTTGAGGTTCTTGTAAGCAGTGCAGCCCTCAATTTGGGGGTGGCTCTGTCTTATGGATTTTCAGTTTTCCCAAGGTATATTCCCTAGACTGGAAGTGCCCTTGGCTCTGTAGCTCTGTTGTTTACTTGTTTTAGGGAACACAATGCACTCCTCCAGTGAGGCAGTTGGCAACTTACATCCCGCCCATCAGCATAACAAGGCTCCCTGTTCTCCAGGGCCTGCCTTGCCTTTCTGGTTTTTACACATTTTGTGGATGTCCCTTTTGACCGGTGGGAAGTGATACTTCTTTGTAGTGCAGATTTGCATTGCCCGCTTGCTTGCTTGGCCAAAAAGGGCGTATGCGTTTTCTCCTGAATATATTCAGGAGAAAACGCATACGCCCTTTTTGGCCAAGTGCATCATGGTCGAAGTTGTGCCCCTCTTCCTGTGCTTTACAGGCGATTCCAACGTACCTCTTGAAATCTCTTTCCTGCTATTCTGCCTCGCTTTCAAGTCCGCCTCGTTGCCTTCCCTCAACAGATTTTTGGACGATAGTTGGCCATGATTACTCTGCCAGTTTGTGAATTGCTGTGCCCCTGAGCTCCATTTTTCAACTCGTTTTTTGTGAGCTGAACGCAAGTCCAAACTTTTGGTTCAGGACCTATACTGGTTCCCGGTGGGTGGCTGAGACTTTGGTTAATTCTTCTTCCTGCCGGGAAGTTAGAGTGACATGTGCCCATCCAAATGCCTAACAGCTACTCTCTCATTGGTTCTCCCTCTTCCCTTTCATCCTCTGCCAAATTGGCAACCTGTGCGAACCAGGAGCTTAAAGGGGCTGTCTCTCCAAGTTGGGAGATTGATAGGAAAGCAGTTGGAAAGTCAAACCGGAGCACCAGGAGAGGGACTCTTCGTTGAGTTTTAGAAACCTTTCGTATTCACAGTGTGTCCATTCTCTAGGTTTCCCGTACATGTTATAGCTGTAGTAATATTCCCTTCAACCTGGAGAGCTGGGACCCATGGAATGGGTGCCATGCGTTATTGCTTTAAAGGGTCTGCATTTGCTCACCCAATCTCACCAATCCTCTCAGTCCCAAGTGTCCAGCCTTATGCCACATCCAGCTGTCATTGTAGATAGGGTCATTCCAGGTTGCATCAGAGACCCTGAAGGAATTGTAAAGAATTTCCCTGTTTCTTTGTTCTGTTTCTGAAATTCCTTTTTAGAGTGGGTTTGAGCTGATTCTCGCTGCCCTGTTTATGCCAGTCTAGACACACTTGATTCCCTTACGGAGACATATCAATACATAGGTTTTAAGATTCTTACTAGTCAGATCTATTCCTCTGCGGGAAATATGGGGTTTTGAGTCCCTTTCACTGAGGAAGGTGTAGGTCTTGTCTATTCCATAGTTGGTTTTTGGAACGGTACCTGTGCTTATATCAAACTCTGGTTTGATGCATCACCCCACCTCTCCTTCCCCCTTAAGCAGGCATAAGAGTGTTTTCTAAATGTGACACTCTGTTCTCTTTCCTAACTCAGTTCATGTGTAGCCATGTTTACAGGATCTTCCTAAGTGATATCTTATGATAAGTTTCTTTTCCTGTGTGACTTCTTTCACTTAGAATCATCGTACCTGAATCCACTCATTTTGCTGCTACTGGTCTTATGACATTGATTTCGTGGCTGAGGGATATTCCATCGTACGTAAGTTCCACAATGTTTGGAACCATTTTTATATTTCCTGGGATATTTCAGGTGTACCCAGGTTGAGGTTCTTGTAAGCAGTGCAGCCCTCAATTTGGGGGTGGCTCTGTCTTATGGATTTTCAGTTTTCCCAAGGTATATTCCCTAGACTGGAAGTGCCCTTGGCTCTGTAGCTCTGTTGTTTACTTGTTTTAGGGAACACAATGCACTCCTCCAGTGAGGCAGTTGGCAACTTACATCCCGCCCATCAGCATAACAAGGCTCCCTGTTCTCCAGGGCCTGCCTTGCCTTTCTGGTTTTTACACATTTTGTGGATGTCCCTTTTGACCGGTGGGAAGTGATACTTCTTTGTAGTGCAGATTTGCATTGCCCGCTTGCTTGCTTGGCCAAAAAGGGCGTATGCGTTTTCTCCTGAATATATTCAGGAGAAAACGCATACGCCCTTTTTGGCCAAGTGCATCATGGTCGAAGTTGTGCCCCTCTTCCTGTGCTTTACAGGCGATTCCAACGTACCTCTTGAAATCTCTTTCCTGCTATTCTGCCTCGCTTTCAAGTCCGCCTCGTTGCCTTCCCTCAACAGATTTTTGGACGATAGTTGGCCATGATTACTCTGCCAGTTTGTGAATTGCTGTGCCCCTGAGCTCCATTTTTCAACTCGTTTTTTGTGAGCTGAACGCAAGTCCAAACTTTTGGTTCAGGACCTATACTGGTTCCCGGTGGGTGGCTGAGACTTTGGTTAATTCTTCTTCCTGCCGGGAAGTTAGAGTGACATGTGCCCATCCAAATGCCTAACAGCTACTCTCTCATTGGTTCTCCCTCTTCCCTTTCATCCTCTGCCAAATTGGCAACCTGTGCGAACCAGGAGCTTAAAGGGGCTGTCTCTCCAAGTTGGGAGATTGATAGGAAAGCAGTTGGAAAGTCAAACCGGAGCACCAGGAGAGGGACTCTTCGTTGAGTTTTAGAAACCTTTCGTATTCACAGTGTGTCCATTCTCTAGGTTTCCCGTACATGTTATAGCTGTAGTAATATTCCCTTCAACCTGGAGAGCTGGGACCCATGGAATGGGTGCCATGCGTTATTGCTTTAAAGGGTCTGCATTTGCTCACCCAATCTCACCAATCCTCTCAGTCCCAAGTGTCCAGCCTTATGCCACATCCAGCTGTCATTGTAGATAGGGTCATTCCAGGTTGCATCAGAGACCCTGAAGGAATTGTAAAGAATTTCCCTGTTTCTTTGTTCTGTTTCTGAAATTCCTTTTTAGAGTGGGTTTGAGCTGATTCTCGCTGCCCTGTTTATGCCAGTCTAGACACACTTGATTCCCTTACGGAGACATATCAATACATAGGTTTTAAGATTCTTACTAGTCAGATCTATTCCTCTGCGGGAAATATGGGGTTTTGAGTCCCTTTCACTGAGGAAGGTGTAGGTCTTGTCTATTCCATAGTTGGTTTTTGGAACGGTACCTGTGCTTATATCAAACTCTGGTTTGATGCATCACCCCACCTCTCCTTCCCCCTTAAGCAGGCATAAGAGTGTTTTCTAAATGTGACACTCTGTTCTCTTTCCTAACTCAGTTCATGTGTAGCCATGTTTACAGGATCTTCCTAAGTGATATCTTATGATAAGTTTCTTTTCCTGTGTGACTTCTTTCACTTAGAATCATCGTACCTGAATCCACTCATTTTGCTGCTACTGGTCTTATGACATTGATTTCGTGGCTGAGGGATATTCCATCGTACGTAAGTTCCACAATGTTTGGAACCATTTTTATATTTCCTGGGATATTTCAGGTGTACCCAGGTTGAGGTTCTTGTAAGCAGTGCAGCCCTCAATTTGGGGGTGGCTCTGTCTTATGGATTTTCAGTTTTCCCAAGGTATATTCCCTAGACTGGAAGTGCCCTTGGCTCTGTAGCTCTGTTGTTTACTTGTTTTAGGGAACACAATGCACTCCTCCAGTGAGGCAGTTGGCAACTTACATCCCGCCCATCAGCATAACAAGGCTCCCTGTTCTCCAGGGCCTGCCTTGCCTTTCTGGTTTTTACACATTTTGTGGATGTCCCTTTTGACCGGTGGGAAGTGATACTTCTTTGTAGTGCAGATTTGCATTGCCCGCTTGCTTGCTTGGCCAAAAAGGGCGTATGCGTTTTCTCCTGAATATATTCAGGAGAAAACGCATACGCCCTTTTTGGCCAAGTGCATCATGGTCGAAGTTGTGCCCCTCTTCCTGTGCTTTACAGGCGATTCCAACGTACCTCTTGAAATCTCTTTCCTGCTATTCTGCCTCGCTTTCAAGTCCGCCTCGTTGCCTTCCCTCAACAGATTTTTGGACGATAGTTGGCCATGATTACTCTGCCAGTTTGTGAATTGCTGTGCCCCTGAGCTCCATTTTTCAACTCGTTTTTTGTGAGCTGAACGCAAGTCCAAACTTTTGGTTCAGGACCTATACTGGTTCCCGGTGGGTGGCTGAGACTTTGGTTAATTCTTCTTCCTGCCGGGAAGTTAGAGTGACATGTGCCCATCCAAATGCCTAACAGCTACTCTCTCATTGGTTCTCCCTCTTCCCTTTCATCCTCTGCCAAATTGGCAACGTGTGCGAACCAGGAGCTTAAAGGGGCTGTCTCTCCAAGTTGGGAGATTGATAGGAAAGCAGTTGGAAAGTCAAACCGGAGCACCAGGAGAGGGACTCTTCGTTGAGTTTTAGAAACCTTTCGTATTCACAGTGTGTCCATTCTCTAGGTTTCCCGTACATGTTATAGCTGTAGTAATATTCCCTTCAACCTGGAGAGCTGGGACCCATGGAATGGGTGCCATGCGTTATTGCTTTAAAGGGTCTGCATTTGCTCACCCAATCTCACCAATCCTCTCAGTCCCAAGTGTCCAGCCTTATGCCACATCCAGCTGTCATTGTAGATAGGGTCATTCCAGGTTGCATCAGAGACCCTGAAGGAATTGTAAAGAATTTCCCTGTTTCTTTGTTCTGTTTCTGAAATTCCTTTTTAGAGTGGGTTTGAGCTGATTCTCGCTGCCCTGTTTATGCCAGTCTAGACACACTTGATTCCCTTACGGAGACATATCAATACATAGGTTTTAAGATTCTTACTAGTCAGATCTATTCCTCTGCGGGAAATATGGGGTTTTGAGTCCCTTTCACTGAGGAAGGTGTAGGTCTTGTCTATTCCATAGTTGGTTTTTGGAACGGTACCTGTGCTTATATCAAACTCTGGTTTGATGCATCACCCCACCTCTCCTTCCCCCTTAAGCAGGCATAAGAGTGTTTTCTAAATGTGAGACTCTGTTCTCTTGCCTAACTCAGTTCATGTGTAGCCATGTTTACAGGATCTTCCTAAGTGATATCTTATGATAAGTTTCTTTACCTGTGTGACTTCTTTCACGTAGAATCATCGTACCTGAATCCACTCATTTTGCTGCTACAGGTCTTAATGACATTGATTTCGTGGCTGAGGGATATTCCATCGTACGTAAGTTCCACAATGTTTGGAACCATTTTTATATTTCCTGGGATATTTCAGGTGTACCCAGGTTGAGGTTCTTGTAAGCAGTGCAGCCCTCAATTTGGGGGTGGCTCTGTCTTATGGATTTTCAGTTTTCCCAAGGTATATTCCCTAGACTGGAAGTGCCCTTGGCTCTGTAGCTCTGTTGTTTACTTGTTTTAGGGAACACAATGCACTCCTCCAGTGAGGCAGTTGGCAACTTACATCCCGCCCATCAGCATAACAAGGCTCCCTGTTCTCCAGGGCCTGCCTTGCCTTTCTGGTTTTTACACATTTTGTGGATGTCCCTTTTGACCGGTGGGAAGTGATACTTCTTTGTAGTGCAGATTTGCATTGCCCGCTTGCTTGCTTGGCCAAAAAGGGCGTATGCGTTTTCTCCTGAATATATTCAGGAGAAAACGCATACGCCCTTTTTGGCCAAGTGCATCATGGTCGAAGTTGTGCCCCTCTTCCTGTGCTTTACAGGCGATTCCAACGTACCTCTTGAAATCTCTTTCCTGCTATTCTGCCTCGCTTTCAAGTCCGCCTCGTTGCCTTCCCTCAACAGATTTTTGGACGATAGTTGGCCATGATTACTCTGCCAGTTTGTGAATTGCTGTGCCCCTGAGCTCCATTTTTCAACTCGTTTTTTGTGAGCTGAACGCAAGTCCAAACTTTTGGTTCAGGACCTATACTGGTTCCCGGTGGGTGGCTGAGAGTTTGGTTAATTCTTCTTCCTGCCGGGAAGTTAGAGTGACATGTGCCCATCCAAATGCCTAACAGCTACTCTCTCATTGGTTCTCCCTCTTCCCTTTCATCCTCTGCCAAATTGGCAACCTGTGCGAACCAGGAGCTTAAAGGGGCTGTCTCTCCAAGTTGGGAGATTGATAGGAAAGCAGTTGGAAAGTCAAACCGGAGCACCAGGAGAGGGACTCTTCGTTGAGTTTTAGAAACCTTTCGTATTCACAGTGTGTCCATTCTCTAGGTTTCCCGTACATGTTATAGCTGTAGTAATATTCCCTTCAACCTGGAGAGCTGGGACCCATGGAATGGGTGCCATGCGTTATTGCTTTAAAGGGTCTGCATTTGCTCACCCAATCTCACCAATCCTCTCAGTCCCAAGTGTCCAGCCTTATGCCACATCCAGCTGTCATTGTAGATAGGGTCATTCCAGGTTGCATCAGAGACCCTGAAGGAATTGTAAAGAATTTCCCTGTTTCTTTGTTCTGTTTCTGAAATTCCTTTTTAGAGTGGGTTTGAGCTGATTCTCGCTGCCCTGTTTATGCCAGTCTAGACACACTTGATTCCCTTACGGAGACATATCAATACATAGGTTTTAAGATTCTTACTAGTCAGATCTATTCCTCTGCGGGAAATATGGGGTTTTGAGTCCCTTTCACTGAGGAAGGCGTAGGTCTTGTCTATTCCATAGTTGGTTTTTGGAACGGTACCTGTGCTTATATCAAACTCTGGTTTGATGCATCACCCCACCTCTCCTTCCCCCTTAAGCAGGCATAAGAGTGTTTTCTAAATGTGAGACTCTGTTCTCTTTCCTAACTCAGTTCATGTGTAGCCATGTTTACAGGATCTTCCTAAGTGATATCTTATGATAAGTTTCTTTTCCTGTGTGACTTCTTTTACTTAGAATCATCGTACCTGAATCCACTCATTTTGCTGCTACTGGTCTTATGACATTGATTTCGTGGCTGAGGGATATTCCATCGTACGTAAGTTCCACAATGTTTGGAACCATTTTTATATTTCCTGGGATATTTCAGGTGTACCCAGGTTGAGGTTCTTGTAAGCAGTGCAGCCCTCAATTTGGGGGTGGCTCTGTCTTATGGATTTTCAGTTTTCCCAAGGTATATTCCCTAGACTGGAAGTGCCCTTGGCTCTGTAGCTCTGTTGTTTACTTGTTTTAGGGAACACAATGCACTCCTCCAGTGAGGCAGTTGGCAACTTACATCCCGCCCATCAGCATAACAAGGCTCCCTGTTCTCCAGGGCCTGCCTTGCCTTTCTGGTTTTTACACATTTTGTGGATGTCCCTTTTGACCGGTGGGAAGTGATACTTCTTTGTAGTGCAGATTTGCATTGCCCGCTTGCTTGCTTGGCCAAAAAGGGCGTATGCGTTTTCTCCTGAATATATTCAGGAGAAAACGCATACGCCCTTTTTGGCCAAGTGCATCATGGTCGAAGTTGTGCCCCTCTTCCTGTGCTTTACAGGCGATTCCAACGTACCTCTTGAAATCTCTTTCCTGCTATTCTGCCTCGCTTTCAAGTCCGCCTCGTTGCCTTCCCTCAACAGATTTTTGGACGATAGTTGGCCATGATTACTCTGCCAGTTTGTGAATTGCTGTGCCCCTGAGCTCCATTTTTCAACTCGTTTTTTGTGAGCTGAACGCAAGTCCAAACTTTTGGTTCAGGACCTATACTGGTTCCCGGTGGGTGGCTGAGACTTTGGTTAATTCTTCTTCCTGCCGGGAAGTTAGAGTGACATGTGCCCATCCAAATGCCTAACAGCTACTCTCTCATTGGTTCTCCCTCTTCCCTTTCATCCTCTGCCAAATTGGCAACCTGTGCGAACCAGGAGCTTAAAGGGGCTGTCTCTCCAAGTTGGGAGATTGATAGGAAAGCAGTTGGAAAGTCAAACCGGAGCACCAGGAGAGGGACTCTTCGTTGAGTTTTAGAAACCTTTCGTATTCACAGTGTGTCCATTCTCTAGGTTTCCCATACATGTTATAGCTGTAGTAATATTCCCTTCAACCTGGAGAGCTGGGACCCATGGAATGGGTGCCATGCGTTATTGCTTTAAAGGGTCTGCATTTGCTCACCCAATCTCACCAATCCTCTCAGTCCCAAGTGTCCAGCCTTATGCCACATCCAGCTGTCATTGTAGATAGGGTCATTCCAGGTTGCATCAGAGACCCTGAAGGAATTGTAAAGAATTTCCCTGTTTCTTTGTTCTGTTTCTGAAATTCCTTTTTAGAGTGGGTTTGAGCTGATTCTCGCTGCCCTGTTTATGCCAGTCTAGACACACTTGATTCCCTTACGGAGACATATCAATACATAGGTTTTAAGATTCTTACTAGTCAGATCTATTCCTCTGCGGGAAATATGGGGTTTTGAGTCCCTTTCACTGAGGAAGGTGTAGGTCTTGTCTATTCCATAGTTGGTTTTTGGAACGGTACCTGTGCTTATATCAAACTCTGGTTTGATGCATCACCCCACCTCTCCTTCCCCCTTAAGCAGGCATAAGAGTGTTTTCTAAATGTGAGACTCTGTTCTCTTTCCTAACTCAGTTCATGTGTAGCCATGTTTACAGGATCTTCCTAAGTGATATCTTATGATAAGTTTCTTTTCCTGTGTGACTTCTTTCACTTAGAATCATCGTACCTGAATCCACTCATTTTGCTGCTACTGGTCTTATGACACTGATTTCGTGGCTGAGGGATATTCCATCGTACGTAAGTTCCACAATGTTTGGAACCATTTTTATATTTCCTGGGATATTTCAGGTGTACCCAGGTTGAGGTTCTTGTAAGCAGTGCAGCCCTCAATTTGGGGGTGGCTCTGTCTTATGGATTTTCAGTTTTCCCAAGGTATATTCCCTAGACTGGAAGTGCCCTTGGCTCTGTAGCTCTGTTGTTTACTTGTTTTAGGGAACACAATGCACTCCTCCAGTGAGGCAGTTGGCAACTTACATCCCGCCCATCAGCATAACAAGGCTCCCTGTTCTCCAGGGCCTGCCTTGCCTTTCTGGTTTTTACACATTTTGTGGATGTCCCTTTTGACCGGTGGGAAGTGATACTTCTTTGTAGTGCAGATTTGCATTGCCCGCTTGCTTGCTTGGCCAAAAAGGGCGTATGCGTTTTCTCCTGAATATATTCAGGAGAAAACGCATACGCCCTTTTTGGCCAAGTGCATCATGGTCGAAGTTGTGCCCCTCTTCCTGTGCTTTACAGGCGATTCCAACGTACCTCTTGAAATCTCTTTCCTGCTATTCTGCCTCGCTTTCAAGTCCGCCTCGTTGCCTTCCCTCAACAGATTTTTGGACGATAGTTGGCCATGATTACTCTGCCAGTTTGTGAATTGCTGTGCCCCTGAGCTCCATTTTTCAACTCGTTTTTTGTGAGCTGAACGCAAGTCCAAACTTTTGGTTCAGGACCTATACAGGTTCCCGGTGGGTGGCTGAGACTTTGGTTAATTCTTCTTCCTGCCGGGAAGTTAGAGTGACATGTGCCCATCCAAATGCCTAACAGCTACTCTCTCATTGGTTCTCCCTCTTCCCTTTCATCCTCTGCCAAATTGGCAACCTGTGCGAACCAGGAGCTTAAAGGGGCTGTCTCTCCAAGTTGGGAGATTGATAGGAAAGCAGTTGGAAAGTCACACCGGAGCACCAGGAGAGGGACTCTTCGTTGAGTTTTAGAAACCTTTCGTATTCACAGTGTGTCCATTCTCTAGGTTTCCCGTACATGTTATAGCTGTAGTAATATTCCCTTCAACCTGGAGAGCTGGGACCCATGGAATGGGTGCCATGCGTTATTGCTTTAAAGGGTCTGCATTTGCTCACCCAATCTCACCAATCCTCTCAGTCCCAAGTGTCCAGCCTTATGCCACATCCAGCTGTCATTGTAGATAGGGTCATTCCAGGTTGCATCAGAGACCCTGAAGGAATTGTAAAGAATTTCCCTGTTTCTTTGTTCTGTTTCTGAAATTCCTTTTTAGAGTGGGTTTGAGCTGATTCTCGCTGCCCTGTTTATGCCAGTCTAGACACACTTGATTCCCTTACGGAGACATATCAATACATAGGTTTTAAGATTCTTACTAGTCAGATCTATTCCTCTGCGGGAAATATGGGGTTTTGAGTCCCTTTCACTGAGGAAGGTGTAGGTCTTGTCTATTCCATAGTTGGTTTTTGGAACGGTACCTGTGCTTATATCAAACTCTGGTTTGATGCATCACCCCACCTCTCCTTCCCCCTTAAGCAGGCATAAGAGTGTTTTCTAAATGTGAGACTCTGTTCTCTTTCCTAACTCAGTTCATGTGTAGCCATGTTTACAGGATCTTCCTAAGTGATATCTTATGATAAGTTTCTTTTCCTGTGTGACTTCTTTCACTTAGAATCATCGTACCTGAATCCACTCATTTTGCTGCTACTGGTCTTATGACACTGATTTCGTGGCTGAGGGATATTCCATCGTACGTAAGTTCCACAATGTTTGGAACCATTTTTATATTTCCTGGGATATTTCAGGTGTACCCAGGTTGAGGTTCTTGTAAGCAGTGCAGCCCTCAATTTGGGGGTGGCTCTGTCTTATGGATTTTCAGTTTTCCCAAGGTATATTCCCTAGACTGGAAGTGCCCTTGGCTCTGTAGCTCTGTTGTTTACTTGTTTTAGGGAACACAATGCACTCCTCCAGTGAGGCAGTTGGCAACTTACATCCCGCCCATCAGCATAACAAGGCTCCCTGTTCTCCAGGGCCTGCCTTGCCTTTCTGGTTTTTACACATTTTGTGGATGTCCCTTTTGACCGGTGGGAAGTGATACTTCTTTGTAGTGCAGATTTGCATTGCCCGCTTGCTTGCTTGGCCAAAAAGGGCGTATGCGTTTTCTCCTGAATATATTCAGGAGAAAACGCATACGCCCTTTTTGGCCAAGTGCATCATGGTCGAAGTTGTGCCCCTCTTCCTGTGCTTTACAGGCGATTCCAACGTACCTCTTGAAATCTCTTTCCTGCTATTCTGCCTCGCTTTCAAGTCCGCCTCGTTGCCTTCCCTCAACAGATTTTTGGACGATAGTTGGCCATGATTACTCTGCCAGTTTGTGAATTGCTGTGCCCCTGAGCTCCATTTTTCAACTCGTTTTTTGTGAGCTGAACGCAAGTCCAAACTTTTGGTTCAGGACCTATACAGGTTCCCGGTGGGTGGCTGAGACTTTGGTTAATTCTTCTTCCTGCCGGGAAGTTAGAGTGACATGTGCCCATCCAAATGCCTAACAGCTACTCTCTCATTGGTTCTCCCTCTTCCCTTTCATCCTCTGCCAAATTGGCAACCTGTGCGAACCAGGAGCTTAAAGGGGCTGTCTCTCCAAGTTGGGAGATTGATAGGAAAGCAGTTGGAAAGTCACACCGGAGCACCAGGAGAGGGACTCTTCGTTGAGTTTTAGAAACCTTTCGTATTCACAGTGTGTCCATTCTCTAGGTTTCCCGTACATGTTATAGCTGTAGTAATATTCCCTTCAACCTGGAGAGCTGGGACCCATGGAATGGGTGCCATGCGTTATTGCTTTAAAGGGTCTGCATTTGCTCACCCAATCTCACCAATCCTCTCAGTCCCAAGTGTCCAGCCTTATGCCACATCCAGCTGTCATTGTAGATAGGGTCATTCCAGGTTGCATCAGAGACCCTGAAGGAATTGTAAAGAATTTCCCTGTTTCTTTGTTCTGTTTCTGAAATTCCTTTTTAGAGTGGGTTTGAGCTGATTCTCGCTGCCCTGTTTATGCCAGTCTAGACACACTTGATTCCCTTACGGAGACATATCAATACATAGGTTTTAAGATTCTTACTAGTCAGATCTATTCCTCTGCGGGAAATATGGGGTTTTGAGTCCCTTTCACTGAGGAAGGTGTAGGTCTTGTCTATTCCATAGTTGGTTTTTGGAACGGTACCTGTGCTTATATCAAACTCTGGTTTGATGCATCACCCCACCTCTCCTTCCCCCTTAAGCAGGCATAAGAGTGTTTTCTAAATGTGACACTCTGTTCTCTTTCCTAACTCAGTTCATGTGTAGCCATGTTTACAGGATCTTCCTAAGTGATATCTTATGATAAGTTTCTTTTCCTGTGTGACTTCTTTCACTTAGAATCATCGTACCTGAATCCACTCATTTTGCTGCTACTGGTCTTATGACATTGATTTCGTGGCTGAGGGATATTCCATCGTACGTAAGTTCCACAATGTTTGGAACCATTTTTATATTTCCTGGGATATTTCAGGTGTACCCAGGTTGAGGTTCTTGTAAGCAGTGCAGCCCTCAATTTGGGGGTGGCTCTGTCTTATGGATTTTCAGTTTTCCCAAGGTATATTCCCTAGACTGGAAGTGCCCTTGGCTCTGTAGCTCTGTTGTTTACTTGTTTTAGGGAACACAATGCACTCCTCCAGTGAGGCAGTTGGCAACTTACATCCCGCCCATCAGCATAACAAGGCTCCCTGTTCTCCAGGGCCTGCCTTGCCTTTCTGGTTTTTACACATTTTGTGGATGTCCCTTTTGACCGGTGGGAAGTGATACTTCTTTGTAGTGCAGATTTGCATTGCCCGCTTGCTTGCTTGGCCAAAAAGGGCGTATGCGTTTTCTCCTGAATATATTCAGGAGAAAACGCATACGCCCTTTTTGGCCAAGTGCATCATGGTCGAAGTTGTGCCCCTCTTCCTGTGCTTTACAGGTGATTCCAACGTACCTCTTGAAATCTCTTTCCTGCTATTCTGCCTCGCTTTCAAGTCCGCCTCGTTGCCTTCCCTCAACAGAGTTTTGGACGATAGTGGGCCTTGATTACTCTGCCAGTTTGTGAATTGCTGTGCCCCTGAGCTCCATTTTTCAACTCGTTTTTTGTGAGCTGAACGCAAGTCCAAACTTTTGGTTCAGGACCTATACTGGTTCCCGGTGGGTGGCTGAGACTTTGGTTAATTCTTCTTCCTGCCGGGAAGTTAGAGTGACATGTGCCCATCCAAATGCCTAACAGCTACTCTCTCATTGGTTCTCCCTCTTCCCTTTCATCCTCTGCCAAATTGGCAACCTGTGCGAACCAGGAGCTTAAAGGGGCTGTCTCTCCAAGTTGGGAGATTGATAGGAAAGCAGTTGGAAAGTCACACCGGAGCACCAGGAGAGGGACTCTTCGTTGAGTTTTAGAAACCTTTCGTATTCACAGTGTGTCCATTCTCTAGGTTTCCCGTACATGTTATAGCTGTAGTAATATTCCCTTCAACCTGGAGAGCTGGGACCCATGGAATGGGTGCCATGCGTTATTGCTTTAAAGGGTCTGCATTTGCTCACCCAATCTCACCAATCCTCTCAGTCCCAAGTGTCCAGCCTTATGCCACATCCAGCTGTCATTGTAGATAGGGTCATTCCAGGTTGCATCAGAGACCCTGAAGGAATTGTAAAGAATTTCCCTGTTTCTTTGTTCTGTTTCTGAAATTCCTTTTTAGAGTGGGTTTGAGCTGATTCTCGCTGCCCTGTTTATGCCAGTCTAGACACACTTGATTCCCTTACGGAGACATATCAATACATAGGTTTTAAGATTCTTACTAGTCAGATCTATTCCTCTGCGGGAAATATGGGGTTTTGAGTCCCTTTCACTGAGGAAGGTGTAGGTCTTGTCTATTCCATAGTTGGTTTTTGGAACGGTACCTGTGCTTATATCAAACTCTGGTTTGATGCATCACCCCACCTCTCCTTCCCCCTTAAGCAGGCATAAGAGTGTTTTCTAAATGTGACACTCTGTTCTCTTGCCTAACTCAGTTCATGTGTAGCCATGTTTACAGGATCTTCCTAAGTGATATCTTATGGTAAGTTTCTTTTCCTGTGTGACTTCTTTTACTTAGAATCATCGTACCTGAATCCACTCATTTTGCTGCTACTGGTCTTATGACATTGATTTCGTGGCTGAGGGATATTCCATCGTACGTAAGTTCCACAATGTTTGGAACCATTTTTATATTTCCTGGGATATTTCAGGTGTACCCAGGTTGAGGTTCTTGTAAGCAGTGCAGCCCTCAATTTGGGGGTGGCTCTGTCTTATGGATTTTCAGTTTTCCCAAGGTATATTCCCTAGACTGGAAGTGCCCTTGGCTCTGTAGCTCTGTTGTTTACTTGTTTTAGGGAACACAATGCACTCCTCCAGTGAGGCAGTTGGCAACTTACATCCCGCCCATCAGCATAACAAGGCTCCCTGTTCTCCAGGGCCTGCCTTGCCTTTCTGGTTTTTACACATTTTGTGGATGTCCCTTTTGACCGGTGGGAAGTGATACTTCTTTGTAGTGCAGATTTGCATTGCCCGCTTGCTTGCTTGGCCAAAAAGGGCGTATGCGTTTTCTCCTGAATATATTCAGGAGAAAACGCATACGCCCTTTTTGGCCAAGTGCATCATGGTCGAAGTTGTGCCCCTCTTCCTGTGCTTTACAGGCGATTCCAACGTACCTCTTGAAATCTCTTTCCTGCTATTCTGCCTCGCTTTCAAGTCCGCCTCGTTGCCTTCCCTCAACAGAGTTTTGGACGATAGTGGGCCTTGATTACTCTGCCAGTTTGTGAATTGCTGTGCCCCTGAGCTCCATTTTTCAACTCGTTTTTTGTGAGCTGAACGCAAGTCCAAACTTTTGGTTCAGGACCTATACTGGTTCCCGGTGGGTGGCTGAGACTTTGGTTAATTCTTCTTCCTGCCGGGAAGTTAGAGTGACATGTGCCCATCCAAATGCCTAACAGCTACTCTCTCATTGGTTCTCCCTCTTCCCTTTCATCCTCTGCCAAATTGGCAACCTGTGCGAACCAGGAGCTTAAAGGGGCTGTCTCTCCAAGTTGGGAGATTGATAGGAAAGCAGTTGGAAAGTCAAACCGGAGCACCAGGAGAGGGACTCTTCGTTGAGTTTTAGAAACCTTTCGTATTCACAGTGTGTCCATTCTCTAGGTTTCCCGTACATGTTATAGCTGTAGTAATATTCCCTTCAACCTGGAGAGCTGGGACCCATGGAATGGGTGCCATGCGTTATTGCTTTAAAGGGTCTGCATTTGCTCACCCAATCTCACCAATCCTCTCAGTCCCAAGTGTCCAGCCTTATGCCACATCCAGCTGTCATTGTAGATAGGGTCATTCCAGGTTGCATCAGAGACCCTGAAGGAATTGTAAAGAATTTCCCTGTTTCTTTGTTCTGTTTCTGAAATTCCTTTTTAGAGTGGGTTTGAGCTGATTCTCGCTGCCCTGTTTATGCCAGTCTAGACACACTTGATTCCCTTACGGAGACATATCAATACATAGGTTTTAAGATTCTTACTAGTCAGATCTATTCCTCTGCGGGAAATATGGGGTTTTGAGTCCCTTTCACTGAGGAAGGTGTAGGTCTTGTCTATTCCATAGTTGGTTTTTGGAACGGTACCTGTGCTTATATCAAACTCTGGTTTGATGCATCACCCCACCTCTCCTTCCCCCTTAAGCAGGCATAAGAGTGTTTTCTAAATGTGACACTCTGTTCTCTTGCCTAACTCAGTTCATGTGTAGCCATGTTTACAGGATCTTCCTAAGTGATATCTTATGGTAAGTTTCTTTTCCTGTGTGACTTCTTTTACTTAGAATCATCGTACCTGAATCCACTCATTTTGCTGCTACTGGTCTTATGACATTGATTTCGTGGCTGAGGGATATTCCATCGTACGTAAGTTCCACAATGTTTGGAACCATTTTTATATTTCCTGGGATATTTCAGGTGTACCCAGGTTGAGGTTCTTGTAAGCAGTGCAGCCCTCAATTTGGGGGTGGCTCTGTCTTATGGATTTTCAGTTTTCCCAAGGTATATTCCCTAGACTGGAAGTGCCCTTGGCTCTGTAGCTCTGTTGTTTACTTGTTTTAGGGAACACAATGCACTCCTCCAGTGAGGCAGTTGGCAACTTACATCCCGCCCATCAGCATAACAAGGCTCCCTGTTCTCCAGGGCCTGCCTTGCCTTTCTGGTTTTTACACATTTTGTGGATGTCCCTTTTGACCGGTGGGAAGTGATACTTCTTTGTAGTGCAGATTTGCATTGCCCGCTTGCTTGCTTGGCCAAAAAGGGCGTATGCGTTTTCTCCTGAATATATTCAGGAGAAAACGCATACGCCCTTTTTGGCCAAGTGCATCATGGTCGAAGTTGTGCCCCTCTTCCTGTGCTTTACAGGCGATTCCAACGTACCTCTTGAAATCTCTTTCCTGCTATTCTGCCTCGCTTTCAAGTCCGCCTCGTTGCCTTCCCTCAACAGATTTTTGGACGATAGTTGGCCATGATTACTCTGCCAGTTTGTGAATTGCTGTGCCCCTGAGCTCCATTTTTCAACTCGTTTTTTGTGAGCTGAACGCAAGTCCAAACTTTTGGTTCAGGACCTATACTGGTTCCCGGTGGGTGGCTGAGACTTTGGTTAATTCTTCTTCCTGCCGGGAAGTTAGAGTGACATGTGCCCATCCAAATGCCTAACAGCTACTCTCTCATTGGTTCTCCCTCTTCCCTTTCATCCTCTGCCAAATTGGCAACCTGTGCGAACCAGGAGCTTAAAGGGGCTGTCTCTCCAAGTTGGGAGATTGATAGGAAAGCAGTTGGAAAGTCAAACCGGAGCACCAGGAGAGGGACTCTTCGTTGAGTTTTAGAAACCTTTCGTATTCACAGTGTGTCCATTCTCTAGGTTTCCCGTACATGTTATAGCTGTAGTAATATTCCCTTCAACCTGGAGAGCTGGGACCCATGGAATGGGTGCCATGCGTTATTGCTTTAAAGGGTCTGCATTTGCTCACCCAATCTCACCAATCCTCTCAGTCCCAAGTGTCCAGCCTTATGCCACATCCAGCTGTCATTGTAGATAGGGTCATTCCAGGTTGCATCAGAGACCCTGAAGGAATTGTAAAGAATTTCCCTGTTTCTTTGTTCTGTTTCTGAAATTCCTTTTTAGAGTGGGTTTGAGCTGATTCTCGCTGCCCTGTTTATGCCAGTCTAGACACACTTGATTCCCTTACGGAGACATATCAATACATAGGTTTTAAGATTCTTACTAGTCAGATCTATTCCTCTGCGGGAAATATGGGGTTTTGAGTCCCTTTCACTGAGGAAGGTGTAGGTCTTGTCTATTCCATAGTTGGTTTTTGGAACGGTACCTGTGCTTATATCAAACTCTGGTTTGATGCATCACCCCACCTCTCCTTCCCCCTTAAGCAGGCATAAGAGTGTTTTCTAAATGTGACACTCTGTTCTCTTGCCTAACTCAGTTCATGTGTAGCCATGTTTACAGGATCTTCCTAAGTGATATCTTATGATAAGTTTCTTTTCCTGTGTGACTTCTTTTACTTAGAATCATCGTACCTGAATCCACTCATTTTGCTGCTACTGGTCTTATGACATTGATTTCGTGGCTGAGGGATATTCCATCGTACGTAAGTTCCACAATGTTTGGAACCATTTTTATATTTCCTGGGATATTTCAGGTGTACCCAGGTTGAGGTTCTTGTAAGCAGTGCAGCCCTCAATTTGGGGGTGGCTCTGTCTTATGGATTTTCAGTTTTCCCAAGGTATATTCCCTAGACTGGAAGTGCCCTTGGCTCTGTAGCTCTGTTGTTTACTTGTTTTAGGGAACACAATGCACTCCTCCAGTGAGGCAGTTGGCAACTTACATCCCGCCCATCAGCATAACAAGGCTCCCTGTTCTCCAGGGCCTGCCTTGCCTTTCTGGTTTTTACACATTTTGTGGATGTCCCTTTTGACCGGTGGGAAGTGATACTTCTTTGTAGTGCAGATTTGCATTGCCCGCTTGCTTGCTTGGCCAAAAAGGGCGTATGCGTTTTCTCCTGAATATATTCAGGAGAAAACGCATACGCCCTTTTTGGCCAAGTGCATCATGGTCGAAGTTGTGCCCCTCTTCCTGTGCTTTACAGGCGATTCCAACGTACCTCTTGAAATCTCTTTCCTGCTATTCTGCCTCGCTTTCAAGTCCGCCTCGTTGCCTTCCCTCAACAGATTTTTGGACGATAGTTGGCCATGATTACTCTGCCAGTTTGTGAATTGCTGTGCCCCTGAGCTCCATTTTTCAACTCGTTTTTTGTGAGCTGAACGCAAGTCCAAACTTTTGGTTCAGGACCTATACTGGTTCCCGGTGGGTGGCTGAGACTTTGGTTAATTCTTCTTCCTGCCGGGAAGTTAGAGTGACATGTGCCCATCCAAATGCCTAACAGCTACTCTCTCATTGGTTCTCCCTCTTCCCTTTCATCCTCTGCCAAATTGGCAACCTGTGCGAACCAGGAGCTTAAAGGGGCTGTCTCTCCAAGTTGGGAGATTGATAGGAAAGCAGTTGGAAAGTCAAACCGGAGCACCAGGAGAGGGACTCTTCGTTGAGTTTTAGAAACCTTTCGTATTCACAGTGTGTCCATTCTCTAGGTTTCCCGTACATGTTATAGCTGTAGTAATATTCCCTTCAACCTGGAGAGCTGGGACCCATGGAATGGGTGCCATGCGTTATTGCTTTAAAGGGTCTGCATTTGCTCACCCAATCTCACCAATCCTCTCAGTCCCAAGTGTCCAGCCTTATGCCACATCCAGCTGTCATTGTAGATAGGGTCATTCCAGGTTGCATCAGAGACCCTGAAGGAATTGTAAAGAATTTCCCTGTTTCTTTGTTCTGTTTCTGAAATTCCTTTTTAGAGTGGGTTTGAGCTGATTCTCGCTGCCCTGTTTATGCCAGTCTAGACACACTTGATTCCCTTACGGAGACATATCAATACATAGGTTTTAAGATTCTTACTAGTCAGATCTATTCCTCTGCGGGAAATATGGGGTTTTGAGTCCCTTTCACTGAGGAAGGTGTAGGTCTTGTCTATTCCATAGTTGGTTTTTGGAACGGTACCTGTGCTTATATCAAACTCTGGTTTGATGCATCACCCCACCTCTCCTTCCCCCTTAAGCAGGCATAAGAGTGTTTTCTAAATGTGACACTCTGTTCTCTTGCCTAACTCAGTTCATGTGTAGCCATGTTTACAGGATCTTCCTAAGTGATATCTTATGATAAGTTTCTTTTCCTGTGTGACTTCTTTTACTTAGAATCATCGTACCTGAATCCACTCATTTTGCTGCTACTGGTCTTATGACATTGATTTCGTGGCTGAGGGATATTCCATCGTACGTAAGTTCCACAATGTTTGGAACCATTTTTATATTTCCTGGGATATTTCAGGTGTACCCAGGTTGAGGTTCTTGTAAGCAGTGCAGCCCTCAATTTGGGGGTGGCTCTGTCTTATGGATTTTCAGTTTTCCCAAGGTATATTCCCTAGACTGGAAGTGCCCTTGGCTCTGTAGCTCTGTTGTTTACTTGTTTTAGGGAACACAATGCACTCCTCCAGTGAGGCAGTTGGCAACTTACATCCCGCCCATCAGCATAACAAGGCTCCCTGTTCTCCAGGGCCTGCCTTGCCTTTCTGGTTTTTACACATTTTGTGGATGTCCCTTTTGACCGGTGGGAAGTGATACTTCTTTGTAGTGCAGATTTGCATTGCCCGCTTGCTTGCTTGGCCAAAAAGGGCGTATGCGTTTTCTCCTGAATATATTCAGGAGAAAACGCATACGCCCTTTTTGGCCAAGTGCATCATGGTCGAAGTTGTGCCCCTCTTCCTGTGCTTTACAGGCGATTCCAACGTACCTCTTGAAATCTCTTTCCTGCTATTCTGCCTCGCTTTCAAGTCCGCCTCGTTGCCTTCCCTCAACAGATTTTTGGACGATAGTTGGCCATGATTACTCTGCCAGTTTGTGAATTGCTGTGCCCCTGAGCTCCATTTTTCAACTCGTTTTTTGTGAGCTGAACGCAAGTCCAAACTTTTGGTTCAGGACCTATACTGGTTCCCGGTGGGTGGCTGAGACTTTGGTTAATTCTTCTTCCTGCCGGGAAGTTAGAGTGACATGTGCCCATCCAAATGCCTAACAGCTACTCTCTCATTAGTTCTCCCTCTTCCCTTTCATCCTCTGCCAAATTGGCAACCTGTGCGAACCAGGAGCTTAAAGGGGCTGTCTCTCCAAGTTGGGAGATTGATAGGAAAGCAGTTGGAAAGTCAAACCGGAGCACCAGGAGAGGGACTCTTCGTTGAGTTTTAGAAACCTTTCGTATTCACAGTGTGTCCATTCTCTAGGTTTCCCGTACATGTTATAGCTGTAGTAATATTCCCTTCAACCTGGAGAGCTGCGACACATGGAATGGGTGCCATGCGTTATTGCTTTAAAGGGTCTGCATTTGCTCACCCCATCTCACCAATCCTCTCAGTCCCAAGTGTCCAGCCTTATGCCACATCCAGCTGTCATTGTAGATAGGGTCATTCCAGGTTGCATCAGAGACCCTGAAGGAATTGTAAAGAATTTCCCTGTTTCTTTGTTCTGTTTCTGAAATTCCTTTTTAGAGTGGGTTTGAGCTGATTCTCGCTGCCCTGTTTATGCCAGTCTAGACACACTTGATTCCCTTACGGAGACATATCAATACATAGGTTTTAAGATTCTTACTAGTCAGATCTATTCCTCTGCGGGAAATATGGGGTTTTGAGTCCCTTTCACTGAGGAAGGTGTAGGTCTTGTCTATTCCATAGTTGGTTTTTGGAACGGTACCTGTGCTTATATCAAACTCTGGTTTGATGCATCACCCCACCTCTCCTTCCCCCTTAAGCAGGCATAAGAGTGTTTTCTAAATGTGACACTCTGTTCTCTTGCCTAACTCAGTTCATGTGTAGCCATGTTTACAGGATCTTCCTAAGTGATATCTTATGATAAGTTTCTTTTCCTGTGTGACTTCTTTTACTTAGAATCATCGTACCTGAATCCACTCATTTTGCTGCTACTGGTCTTATGACATTGATTTCGTGGCTGAGGGATATTCCATCGTACGTAAGTTCCACAATGTTTGGAACCATTTTTATATTTCCTGGGATATTTCAGGTGTACCCAGGTTGAGGTTCTTGTAAGCAGTGCAGCCCTCAATTTGGGGGTGGCTCTGTCTTATGGATTTTCAGTTTTCCCAAGGTATATTCCCTAGACTGGAAGTGCCCTTGGCTCTGTAGCTCTGTTGTTTACTTGTTTTAGGGAACACAATGCACTCCTCCAGTGAGGCAGTTGGCAACTTACATCCCGCCCATCAGCATAACAAGGCTCCCTGTTCTCCAGGGCCTGCCTTGCCTTTCTGGTTTTTACACATTTTGTGGATGTCCCTTTTGACCGGTGGGAAGTGATACTTCTTTGTAGTGCAGATTTGCATTGCCCGCTTGCTTGCTTGGCCAAAAAGGGCGTATGCGTTTTCTCCTGAATATATTCAGGAGAAAACGCATACGCCCTTTTTGGCCAAGTGCATCATGGTCGAAGTTGTGCCCCTCTTCCTGTGCTTTACAGGCGATTCCAACGTACCTCTTGAAATCTCTTTCCTGCTATTCTGCCTCGCTTTCAAGTCCGCCTCGTTGCCTTCCCTCAACAGATTTTTGGACGATAGTTGGCCATGATTACTCTGCCAGTTTGTGAATTGCTGTGCCCCTGAGCTCCATTTTTCAACTCGTTTTTTGTGAGCTGAACGCAAGTCCAAACTTTTGGTTCAGGACCTATACTGGTTCCCGGTGGGTGGCTGAGACTTTGGTTAATTCTTCTTCCTGCCGGGAAGTTAGAGTGACATGTGCCCATCCAAATGCCTAACAGCTACTCTCTCATTGGTTCTCCCTCTTCCCTTTCATCCTCTGCCAAATTGGCAACCTGTGCGAACCAGGAGCTTAAAGGGGCTGTCTCTCCAAGTTGGGAGATTGATAGGAAAGCAGTTGGAAAGTCAAACCGGAGCACCAGGAGAGGGACTCTTCGTTGAGTTTTAGAAACCTTTCGTATTCACAGTGTGTCCATTCTCTAGGTTTCCCGTACATGTTATAGCTGTAGTAATATTCCCTTCAACCTGGAGAGCTGGGACCCATGGAATGGGTGCCATGCGTTATTGCTTTAAAGGGTCTGCATTTGCTCACCCAATCTCACCAATCCTCTCAGTCCCAAGTGTCCAGCCTTATGCCACATCCAGCTGTCATTGTAGATAGGGTCATTCCAGGTTGCATCAGAGACCCTGAAGGAATTGTAAAGAATTTCCCTGTTTCTTTGTTCTGTTTCTGAAATTCCTTTTTAGAGTGGGTTTGAGCTGATTCTCGCTGCCCTGTTTATGCCAGTCTAGACACACTTGATTCCCTTACGGAGACATATCAATACATAGGTTTTAAGATTCTTACTAGTCAGATCTATTCCTCTGCGGGAAATATGGGGTTTTGAGTCCCTTTCACTGAGGAAGGTGTAGGTCTTGTCTATTCCATAGTTGGTTTTTGGAACGGTACCTGTGCTTATATCAAACTCTGGTTTGATGCATCACCCCACCTCTCCTTCCCCCTTAAGCAGGCATAAGAGTGTTTTCTAAATGTGACACTCTGTTCTCTTGCCTAACTCAGTTCATGTGTAGCCATGTTTACAGGATCTTCCTAAGTGATATCTTATGATAAGTTTCTTTTCCTGTGTGACTTCTTTTACTTAGAATCATCGTACCTGAATCCACTCATTTTGCTGCTACTGGTCTTATGACATTGATTTCGTGGCTGAGGGATATTCCATCGTACGTAAGTTCCACAATGTTTGGAACCATTTTTATATTTCCTGGGATATTTCAGGTGTACCCAGGTTGAGGTTCTTGTAAGCAGTGCAGCCCTCAATTTGGGGGTGGCTCTGTCTTATGGATTTTCAGTTTTCCCAAGGTATATTCCCTAGACTGGAAGTGCCCTTGGCTCTGTAGCTCTGTTGTTTACTTGTTTTAGGGAACACAATGCACTCCTCCAGTGAGGCAGTTGGCAACTTACATCCCGCCCATCAGCATAACAAGGCTCCCTGTTCTCCAGGGCCTGCCTTGCCTTTCTGGTTTTTACACATTTTGTGGATGTCCCTTTTGACCGGTGGGAAGTGATACTTCTTTGTAGTGCAGATTTGCATTGCCCGCTTGCTTGCTTGGCCAAAAAGGGCGTATGCGTTTTCTCCTGAATATATTCAGGAGAAAACGCATACGCCCTTTTTGGCCAAGTGCATCATGGTCGAAGTTGTGCCCCTCTTCCTGTGCTTTACAGGCGATTCCAACGTACCTCTTGAAATCTCTTTCCTGCTATTCTGCCTCGCTTTCAAGTCCGCCTCGTTGCCTTCCCTCAACAGATTTTTGGACGATAGTTGGCCATGATTACTCTGCCAGTTTGTGAATTGCTGTGCCCCTGAGCTCCATTTTTCAACTCGTTTTTTGTGAGCTGAACGCAAGTCCAAACTTTTGGTTCAGGACCTATACTGGTTCCCGGTGGGTGGCTGAGACTTTGGTTAATTCTTCTTCCTGCCGGGAAGTTAGAGTGACATGTGCCCATCCAAATGCCTAACAGCTACTCTCTCATTGGTTCTCCCTCTTCCCTTTCATCCTCTGCCAAATTGGCAACCTGTGCGAACCAGGAGCTTAAAGGGGCTGTCTCTCCAAGTTGGGAGATTGATAGGAAAGCAGTTGGAAAGTCAAACCGGAGCACCAGGAGAGGGACTCTTCGTTGAGTTTTAGAAACCTTTCGTATTCACAGTGTGTCCATTCTCTAGGTTTCCCGTACATGTTATAGCTGTAGTAATATTCCCTTCAACCTGGAGAGCTGGGACCCTTGGAATGGGTGCCATGCGTTATTGCTTTAAAGGGTCTGCATTTGCTCACCCAATCTCACCAATCCTCTCAGTCCCAAGTGTCCAGCCTTATGCCACATCCAGCTGTCATTGTAGATAGGGTCATTCCAGGTTGCATCAGAGACCCTGAAGGAATTGTAAAGAATTTCCCTGTTTCTTTGTTCTGTTTCTGAAATTCCTTTTTAGAGTGGGTTTGAGCTGATTCTCGCTGCCCTGTTTATGCCAGTCTAGACACACTTGATTCCCTTACGGAGACATATCAATACATAGGTTTTAAGATTCTTACTAGTCAGATCTATTCCTCTGCGGGAAATATGGGGTTTTGAGTCCCTTTCACTGAGGAAGGTGTAGGTCTTGTCTATTCCATAGTTGGTTTTTGGAACGGTACCTGTGCTTATATCAAACTCTGGTTTGATGCATCACCCCACCTCTCCTTCCCCCTTAAGCAGGCATAAGAGTGTTTTCTAAATGTGACACTCTGTTCTCTTGCCTAACTCAGTTCATGTGTAGCCATGTTTACAGGATCTTCCTAAGTGATATCTTATGATAAGTTTCTTTTCCTGTGTGACTTCTTTTACTTAGAATCATCGTACCTGAATCCACTCATTTTGCTGCTACTGGTCTTATGACATTGATTTCGTGGCTGAGGGATATTCCATCGTACGTAAGTTCCACAATGTTTGGAACCATTTTTATATTTCCTGGGATATTTCAGGTGTACCCAGGTTGAGGTTCTTGTAAGCAGTGCAGCCCTCAATTTGGGGGTGGCTCTGTCTTATGGATTTTCAGTTTTCCCAAGGTATATTCCCTAGACTGGAAGTGCCCTTGGCTCTGTAGCTCTGTTGTTTACTTGTTTTAGGGAACACAATGCACTCCTCCAGTGAGGCAGTTGGCAACTTACATCCCGCCCATCAGCATAACAAGGCTCCCTGTTCTCCAGGGCCTGCCTTGCCTTTCTGGTTTTTACACATTTTGTGGATGTCCCTTTTGACCGGTGGGAAGTGATACTTCTTTGTAGTGCAGATTTGCATTGCCCGCTTGCTTGCTTGGCCAAAAAGGGCGTATGCGTTTTCTCCTGAATATATTCAGGAGAAAACGCATACGCCCTTTTTGGCCAAGTGCATCATGGTCGAAGTTGTGCCCCTCTTCCTGTGCTTTACAGGCGATTCCAACGTACCTCTTGAAATCTCTTTCCTGCTATTCTGCCTCGCTTTCAAGTCCGCCTCGTTGCCTTCCCTCAACAGATTTTTGGACGATAGTTGGCCATGATTACTCTGCCAGTTTGTGAATTGCTGTGCCCCTGAGCTCCATTTTTCAACTCGTTTTTTGTGAGCTGAACGCAAGTCCAAACTTTTGGTTCAGGACCTATACTGGTTCCCGGTGGGTGGCTGAGACTTTGGTTAATTCTTCTTCCTGCCGGGAAGTTAGAGTGACATGTGCCCATCCAAATGCCTAACAGCTACTCTCTCATTAGTTCTCCCTCTTCCCTTTCATCCTCTGCCAAATTGGCAACCTGTGCGAACCAGGAGCTTAAAGGGGCTGTCTCTCCAAGTTGGGAGATTGATAGGAAAGCAGTTGGAAAGTCAAACCGGAGCACCAGGAGAGGGACTCTTCGTTGAGTTTTAGAAACCTTTCGTATTCACAGTGTGTCCATTCTCTAGGTTTCCCGTACATGTTATAGCTGTAGTAATATTCCCTTCAACCTGGAGAGCTGCGACACATGGAATGGGTGCCATGCGTTATTGCTTTAAAGGGTCTGCATTTGCTCACCCCATCTCACCAATCCTCTCAGTCCCAAGTGTCCAGCCTTATGCCACATCCAGCTGTCATTGTAGATAGGGTCATTCCAGGTTGCATCAGAGACCCTGAAGGAATTGTAAAGAATTTCCCTGTTTCTTTGTTCTGTTTCTGAAATTCCTTTTTAGAGTGGGTTTGAGCTGATTCTCGCTGCCCTGTTTATGCCAGTCTAGACACACTTGATTCCCTTACGGAGACATATCAATACATAGGTTTTAAGATTCTTACTAGTCAGATCTATTCCTCTGCGGGAAATATGGGGTTTTGAGTCCCTTTCACTGAGGAAGGTGTAGGTCTTGTCTATTCCATAGTTGGTTTTTGGAACGGTACCTGTGCTTATATCAAACTCTGGTTTGATGCATCACCCCACCTCTCCTTCCCCCTTAAGCAGGCATAAGAGTGTTTTCTAAATGTGACACTCTGTTCTCTTGCCTAACTCAGTTCATGTGTAGCCATGTTTACAGGATCTTCCTAAGTGATATCTTATGATAAGTTTCTTTTCCTGTGTGACTTCTTTTACTTAGAATCATCGTACCTGAATCCACTCATTTTGCTGCTACTGGTCTTATGACATTGATTTCGTGGCTGAGGGATATTCCATCGTACGTAAGTTCCACAATGTTTGGAACCATTTTTATATTTCCTGGGATATTTCAGGTGTACCCAGGTTGAGGTTCTTGTAAGCAGTGCAGCCCTCAATTTGGGGGTGGCTCTGTCTTATGGATTTTCAGTTTTCCCAAGGTATATTCCCTAGACTGGAAGTGCCCTTGGCTCTGTAGCTCTGTTGTTTACTTGTTTTAGGGAACACAATGCACTCCTCCAGTGAGGCAGTTGGCAACTTACATCCCGCCCATCAGCATAACAAGGCTCCCTGTTCTCCAGGGCCTGCCTTGCCTTTCTGGTTTTTACACATTTTGTGGATGTCCCTTTTGACCGGTGGGAAGTGATACTTCTTTGTAGTGCAGATTTGCATTGCCCGCTTGCTTGCTTGGCCAAAAAGGGCGTATGCGTTTTCTCCTGAATATATTCAGGAGAAAACGCATACGCCCTTTTTGGCCAAGTGCATCATGGTCGAAGTTGTGCCCCTCTTCCTGTGCTTTACAGGCGATTCCAACGTACCTCTTGAAATCTCTTTCCTGCTATTCTGCCTCGCTTTCAAGTCCGCCTCGTTGCCTTCCCTCAACAGATTTTTGGACGATAGTTGGCCATGATTACTCTGCCAGTTTGTGAATTGCTGTGCCCCTGAGCTCCATTTTTCAACTCGTTTTTTGTGAGCTGAACGCAAGTCCAAACTTTTGGTTCAGGACCTATACTGGTTCCCGGTGGGTGGCTGAGACTTTGGTTAATTCTTCTTCCTGCCGGGAAGTTAGAGTGACATGTGCCCATCCAAATGCCTAACAGCTACTCTCTCATTGGTTCTCCCTCTTCCCTTTCATCCTCTGCCAAATTGGCAACCTGTGCGAACCAGGAGCTTAAAGGGGCTGTCTCTCCAAGTTGGGAGATTGATAGGAAAGCAGTTGGAAAGTCAAACCGGAGCACCAGGAGAGGGACTCTTCGTTGAGTTTTAGAAACCTTTCGTATTCACAGTGTGTCCATTCTCTAGGTTTCCCGTACATGTTATAGCTGTAGTAATATTCCCTTCAACCTGGAGAGCTGGGACCCATGGAATGGGTGCCATGCGTTATTGCTTTAAAGGGTCTGCATTTGCTCACCCAATCTCACCAATCCTCTCAGTCCCAAGTGTCCAGCCTTATGCCACATCCAGCTGTCATTGTAGATAGGGTCATTCCAGGTTGCATCAGAGACCCTGAAGGAATTGTAAAGAATTTCCCTGTTTCTTTGTTCTGTTTCTGAAATTCCTTTTTAGAGTGGGTTTGAGCTGATTCTCGCTGCCCTGTTTATGCCAGTCTAGACACACTTGATTCCCTTACGGAGACATATCAATACATAGGTTTTAAGATTCTTACTAGTCAGATCTATTCCTCTGCGGGAAATATGGGGTTTTGAGTCCCTTTCACTGAGGAAGGTGTAGGTCTTGTCTATTCCATAGTTGGTTTTTGGAACGGTACCTGTGCTTATATCAAACTCTGGTTTGATGCATCACCCCACCTCTCCTTCCCCCTTAAGCAGGCATAAGAGTGTTTTCTAAATGTGACACTCTGTTCTCTTGCCTAACTCAGTTCATGTGTAGCCATGTTTACAGGATCTTCCTAAGTGATATCTTATGATAAGTTTCTTTTCCTGTGTGACTTCTTTTACTTAGAATCATCGTACCTGAATCCACTCATTTTGCTGCTACTGGTCTTATGACATTGATTTCGTGGCTGAGGGATATTCCATCGTACGTAAGTTCCACAATGTTTGGAACCATTTTTATATTTCCTGGGATATTTCAGGTGTACCCAGGTTGAGGTTCTTGTAAGCAGTGCAGCCCTCAATTTGGGGGTGGCTCTGTCTTATGGATTTTCAGTTTTCCCAAGGTATATTCCCTAGACTGGAAGTGCCCTTGGCTCTGTAGCTCTGTTGTTTACTTGTTTTAGGGAACACAATGCACTCCTCCAGTGAGGCAGTTGGCAACTTACATCCCGCCCATCAGCATAACAAGGCTCCCTGTTCTCCAGGGCCTGCCTTGCCTTTCTGGTTTTTACACATTTTGTGGATGTCCCTTTTGACCGGTGGGAAGTGATACTTCTTTGTAGTGCAGATTTGCATTGCCCGCTTGCTTGCTTGGCCAAAAAGGGCGTATGCGTTTTCTCCTGAATATATTCAGGAGAAAACGCATACGCCCTTTTTGGCCAAGTGCATCATGGTCGAAGTTGTGCCCCTCTTCCTGTGCTTTACAGGCGATTCCAACGTACCTCTTGAAATCTCTTTCCTGCTATTCTGCCTCGCTTTCAAGTCCGCCTCGTTGCCTTCCCTCAACAGATTTTTGGACGATAGTTGGCCATGATTACTCTGCCAGTTTGTGAATTGCTGTGCCCCTGAGCTCCATTTTTCAACTCGTTTTTTGTGAGCTGAACGCAAGTCCAAACTTTTGGTTCAGGACCTATACTGGTTCCCGGTGGGTGGCTGAGACTTTGGTTAATTCTTCTTCCTGCCGGGAAGTTAGAGTGACATGTGCCCATCCAAATGCCTAACAGCTACTCTCTCATTGGTTCTCCCTCTTCCCTTTCATCCTCTGCCAAATTGGCAACCTGTGCGAACCAGGAGCTTAAAGGGGCTGTCTCTCCAAGTTGGGAGATTGATAGGAAAGCAGTTGGAAAGTCAAACCGGAGCACCAGGAGAGGGACTCTTCGTTGAGTTTTAGAAACCTTTCGTATTCACAGTGTGTCCATTCTCTAGGTTTCCCGTACATGTTATAGCTGTAGTAATATTCCCTTCAACCTGGAGAGCTGGGACCCTTGGAATGGGTGCCATGCGTTATTGCTTTAAAGGGTCTGCATTTGCTCACCCAATCTCACCAATCCTCTCAGTCCCAAGTGTCCAGCCTTATGCCACATCCAGCTGTCATTGTAGATAGGGTCATTCCAGGTTGCATCAGAGACCCTGAAGGAATTGTAAAGAATTTCCCTGTTTCTTTGTTCTGTTTCTGAAATTCCTTTTTAGAGTGGGTTTGAGCTGATTCTCGCTGCCCTGTTTATGCCAGTCTAGACACACTTGATTCCCTTACGGAGACATATCAATACATAGGTTTTAAGATTCTTACTAGTCAGATCTATTCCTCTGCGGGAAATATGGGGTTTTGAGTCCCTTTCACTGAGGAAGGTGTAGGTCTTGTCTATTCCATAGTTGGTTTTTGGAACGGTACCTGTGCTTATATCAAACTCTGGTTTGATGCATCACCCCACCTCTCCTTCCCCCTTAAGCAGGCATAAGAGTGTTTTCTAAATGTGACACTCTGTTCTCTTTCCTTACTCAGTTCATGTGTAGCCATGTTTACAGGATCTTCCTAAGTGATATCTTATGATAAGTTTCTTTTCCTGTGTGACTTCTTTTACTTAGAATCATCGTACCTGAATCCACTCATTTTGCTGCTACTGGTCTTATGACATTGATTTCGTGGCTGAGGGATATTCCATCGTACGTAAGTTCCACAATGTTTGGAACCATTTTTATATTTCCTGGGATATTTCAGGTGTACCCAGGTTGAGGTTCTTGTAAGCAGTGCAGCCCTCAATTTGGGGGTGGCTCTGTCTTATGGATTTTCAGTTTTCCCAAGGTATATTCCCTAGACTGGAAGTGCCCTTGGCTCTGTAGCTCTGTTGTTTACTTGTTTTAGGGAACACAATGCACTCCTCCAGTGAGGCAGTTGGCAACTTACATCCCGCCCATCAGCATAACAAGGCTCCCTGTTCTCCAGGGCCTGCCTTGCCTTTCTGGTTTTTACACATTTTGTGGATGTCCCTTTTGACCGGTGGGAAGTGATACTTCTTTGTAGTGCAGATTTGCATTGCCCGCTTGCTTGCTTGGCCAAAAAGGGCGTATGCGTTTTCTCCTGAATATATTCAGGAGAAAACGCATACGCCCTTTTTGGCCAAGTGCATCATGGTCGAAGTTGTGCCCCTCTTCCTGTGCTTTACAGGCGATTCCAACGTACCTCTTGAAATCTCTTTCCTGCTATTCTGCCTCGCTTTCAAGTCCGCCTCGTTGCCTTCCCTCAACAGATTTTTGGACGATAGTTGGCCATGATTACTCTGCCAGTTTGTGAATTGCTGTGCCCCTGAGCTCCATTTTTCAACTCGTTTTTTGTGAGCTGAACGCAAGTCCAAACTTTTGGTTCAGGACCTATACTGGTTCCCGGTGGGTGGCTGAGACTTTGGTTAATTCTTCTTCCTGCCGGGAAGTTAGAGTGACATGTGCCCATCCAAATGCCTAACAGCTACTCTCTCATTGGTTCTCCCTCTTCCCTTTCATCCTCTGCCAAATTGGCAACCTGTGCGAACCAGGAGCTTAAAGGGGCTGTCTCTCCAAGTTGGGAGATTGATAGGAAAGCAGTTGGAAAGTCAAACCGGAGCACCAGGAGAGGGACTCTTCGTTGAGTTTTAGAAACCTTTCGTATTCACAGTGTGTCCATTCTCTAGGTTTCCCGTACATGTTATAGCTGTAGTAATATTCCCTTCAACCTGGAGAGCTGGGACCCTTGGAATGGGTGCCATGCGTTATTGCTTTAAAGGGTCTGCATTTGCTCACCCAATCTCACCAATCCTCTCAGTCCCAAGTGTCCAGCCTTATGCCACATCCAGCTGTCATTGTAGATAGGGTCATTCCAGGTTGCATCAGAGACCCTGAAGGAATTGTAAAGAATTTCCCTGTTTCTTTGTTCTGTTTCTGAAATTCCTTTTTAGAGTGGGTTTGAGCTGATTCTCGCTGCCCTGTTTATGCCAGTCTAGACACACTTGATTCCCTTACGGAGACATATCAATACATAGGTTTTAAGATTCTTACTAGTCAGATCTATTCCTCTGCGGGAAATATGGGGTTTTGAGTCCCTTTCACTGAGGAAGGTGTAGGTCTTGTCTATTCCATAGTTGGTTTTTGGAACGGTACCTGTGCTTATATCAAACTCTGGTTTGATGCATCACCCCACCTCTCCTTCCCCCTTAAGCAGGCATAAGAGTGTTTTCTAAATGTGACACTCTGTTCTCTTTCCTTACTCAGTTCATGTGTAGCCATGTTTACAGGATCTTCCTAAGTGATATCTTATGATAAGTTTCTTTTCCTGTGTGACTTCTTTTACTTAGAATCATCGTACCTGAATCCACTCATTTTGCTGCTACTGGTCTTATGACATTGATTTCGTGGCTGAGGGATATTCCATCGTACGTAAGTTCCACAATGTTTGGAACCATTTTTATATTTCCTGGGATATTTCAGGTGTACCCAGGTTGAGGTTCTTGTAAGCAGTGCAGCCCTCAATTTGGGGGTGGCTCTGTCTTATGGATTTTCAGTTTTCCCAAGGTATATTCCCTAGACTGGAAGTGCCCTTGGCTCTGTAGCTCTGTTGTTTACTTGTTTTAGGGAACACAATGCACTCCTCCAGTGAGGCAGTTGGCAACTTACATCCCGCCCATCAGCATAACAAGGCTCCCTGTTCTCCAGGGCCTGCCTTGCCTTTCTGGTTTTTACACATTTTGTGGATGTCCCTTTTGACCGGTGGGAAGTGATACTTCTTTGTAGTGCAGATTTGCATTGCCCGCTTGCTTGCTTGGCCAAAAAGGGCGTATGCGTTTTCTCCTGAATATATTCAGGAGAAAACGCATACGCCCTTTTTGGCCAAGTGCATCATGGTCGAAGTTGTGCCCCTCTTCCTGTGCTTTACAGGCGATTCCAACGTACCTCTTGAAATCTCTTTCCTGCTATTCTGCCTCGCTTTCAAGTCCGCCTCGTTGCCTTCCCTCAACAGATTTTTGGACGATAGTTGGCCATGATTACTCTGCCAGTTTGTGAATTGCTGTGCCCCTGAGCTCCATTTTTCAACTCGTTTTTTGTGAGCTGAACGCAAGTCCAAACTTTTGGTTCAGGACCTATACTGGTTCCCGGTGGGTGGCTGAGACTTTGGTTAATTCTTCTTCCTGCCGGGAAGTTAGAGTGACATGTGCCCATCCAAATGCCTAACAGCTACTCTCTCATTGGTTCTCCCTCTTCCCTTTCATCCTCTGCCAAATTGGCAACCTGTGCGAACCAGGAGCTTAAAGGGGCTGTCTCTCCAAGTTGGGAGATTGATAGGAAAGCAGTTGGAAAGTCAAACCGGAGCACCAGGAGAGGGACTCTTCGTTGAGTTTTAGAAACCTTTCGTATTCACAGTGTGTCCATTCTCTAGGTTTCCCGTACATGTTATAGCTGTAGTAATATTCCCTTCAACCTGGAGAGCTGGGACCCTTGGAATGGGTGCCATGCGTTATTGCTTTAAAGGGTCTGCATTTGCTCACCCAATCTCACCAATCCTCTCAGTCCCAAGTGTCCAGCCTTATGCCACATCCAGCTGTCATTGTAGATAGGGTCATTCCAGGTTGCATCAGAGACCCTGAAGGAATTGTAAAGAATTTCCCTGTTTCTTTGTTCTGTTTCTGAAATTCCTTTTTAGAGTGGGTTTGAGCTGATTCTCGCTGCCCTGTTTATGCCAGTCTAGACACACTTGATTCCCTTACGGAGACATATCAATACATAGGTTTTAAGATTCTTACTAGTCAGATCTATTCCTCTGCGGGAAATATGGGGTTTTGAGTCCCTTTCACTGAGGAAGGTGTAGGTCTTGTCTATTCCATAGTTGGTTTTTGGAACGGTACCTGTGCTTATATCAAACTCTGGTTTGATGCATCACCCCACCTCTCCTTCCCCCTTAAGCAGGCATAAGAGTGTTTTCTAAATGTGACACTCTGTTCTCTTTCCTAACTCAGTTCATGTGTAGCCATGTTTACAGGATCTTCCTAAGTGATATCTTATGATAAGTTTCTTTTCCTGTGTGACTTCTTTTACTTAGAATCATCGTACCTGAATCCACTCATTTTGCTGCTACTGGTCTTATGACATTGATTTCGTGGCTGAGGGATATTCCATCGTACGTAAGTTCCACAATGTTTGGAACCATTTTTATATTTCCTGGGATATTTCAGGTGTACCCAGGTTGAGGTTCTTGTAAGCAGTGCAGCCCTCAATTTGGGGGTGGCTCTGTCTTATGGATTTTCAGTTTTCCCAAGGTATATTCCCTAGACTGGAAGTGCCCTTGGCTCTGTAGCTCTGTTGTTTACTTGTTTTAGGGAACACAATGCACTCCTCCAGTGAGGCAGTTGGCAACTTACATCCCGCCCATCAGCATAACAAGGCTCCCTGTTCTCCAGGGCCTGCCTTGCCTTTCTGGTTTTTACACATTTTGTGGATGTCCCTTTTGACCGGTGGGAAGTGATACTTCTTTGTAGTGCAGATTTGCATTGCCCGCTTGCTTGCTTGGCCAAAAAGGGCGTATGCGTTTTCTCCTGAATATATTCAGGAGAAAACGCATACGCCCTTTTTGGCCAAGTGCATCATGGTCGAAGTTGTGCCCCTCTTCCTGTGCTTTACAGGCGATTCCAACGTACCTCTTGAAATCTCTTTCCTGCTATTCTGCCTCGCTTTCAAGTCCGCCTCGTTGCCTTCCCTCAACAGATTTTTGGACGATAGTTGGCCATGATTACTCTGCCAGTTTGTGAATTGCTGTGCCCCTGAGCTCCATTTTTCAACTCGTTTTTTGTGAGCTGAACGCAAGTCCGAACTTTTGGTTCAGGACCTATACTGGTTCCCGGTGGGTGGCTGAGACTTTGGTTAATTCTTCTTCCTGCCGGGAAGTTAGAGTGACATGTGCCCATCCAAATGCCTAACAGCTACTCTCTCATTGGTTCTCCCTCTTCCCTTTCATCCTCTGCCAAATTGGCAACCTGTGCGAACCAGGAGCTTAAAGGGGCTGTCTCTCCAAGTTGGGAGATTGATAGGAAAGCAGTTGGAAAGTCAAACCGGAGCACCAGGAGAGGGACTCTTCGTTGAGTTTTAGAAACCTTTCGTATTCACAGTGTGTCCATTCTCTAGGTTTCCCGTACATGTTATAGCTGTAGTAATATTCCCTTCAACCTGGAGAGCTGGGACCCATGGAATGGGTGCCATGCGTTATTGCTTTAAAGGGTCTGCATTTGCTCACCCAATCTCACCAGTCCTCTCAGTCCCAAGTGTCCAGCCTTATGCCACATCCAGCTGTCATTGTAGATAGGGTCATTCCAGGTTGCATCAGAGACCCTGAAGGAATTGTAAAGAATTTCCCTGTTTCTTTGTTCTGTTTCTGAAATTCCTTTTTAGAGTGGGTTTGAGCTGATTCTCGCTGCCCTGTTTATGCCAGTCTGGACACACTTGATTCCCTTACGGAGACATATCAATACATAGGTTTTAAGATTCTTACTAGTCAGATCTATTCCTCTGCGGGAAATATGGGGTTTTGAGTCCCTTTCACTGAGGAAGGTGTAGGTCTTGTCTATTCCATAGTTGGTTTTTGGAACGGTACCTGTGCTTATATCAAACTCTGGTTTGATGCATCACCCCACCTCTCCTTCCCCCTTAAGCAGGCATAAGAGTGTTTTCTAAATGTGACACTCTGTTCTCTTTCCTAACTCAGTTCATGTGTAGCCATGTTTACAGGATCTTCCTAAGTGATATCTTATGATAAGTTTCTTTTCCTGTGTGACTTCTTTTACTTAGAATCATCGTACCTGAATCCACTCATTTTGCTGCTACTGGTCTTATGACATTGATTTCGTGGCTGAGGGATATTCCATCGTACGTAAGTTCCACAATGTTTGGAACCATTTTTATATTTCCTGGGATATTTCAGGTGTACCCAGGTTGAGGTTCTTGTAAGCAGTGCAGCCCTCAATTTGGGGGTGGCTCTGTCTTATGGATTTTCAGTTTTCCCAAGGTATATTCCCTAGACTGGAAGTGCCCTTGGCTCTGTAGCTCTGTTGTTTACTTGTTTTAGGGAACACAATGCACTCCTCCAGTGAGGCAGTTGGCAACTTACATCCCGCCCATCAGCATAACAAGGCTCCCTGTTCTCCAGGGCCTGCCTTGCCTTTCTGGTTTTTACACATTTTGTGGATGTCCCTTTTGACCGGTGGGAAGTGATACTTCTTTGTAGTGCAGATTTGCATTGCCCGCTTGCTTGCTTGGCCAAAAAGGGCGTATGCGTTTTCTCCTGAATATATTCAGGAGAAAACGCATACGCCCTTTTTGGCCAAGTGCATCATGGTCGAAGTTGTGCCCCTCTTCCTGTGCTTTACAGGCGATTCCAACGTACCTCTTGAAATCTCTTTCCTGCTATTCTGCCTCGCTTTCAAGTCCGCCTCGTTGCCTTCCCTCAACAGATTTTTGGACGATAGTTGGCCATGATTACTCTGCCAGTTTGTGAATTGCTGTGCCCCTGAGCTCCATTTTTCAACTCGTTTTTTGTGAGCTGAACGCAAGTCCAAACTTTTGGTTCAGGACCTATACTGGTTCCCGGTGGGTGGCTGAGACTTTGGTTAATTCTTCTTCCTGCCGGGAAGTTAGAGTGACATGTGCCCATCCAAATGCCTAACAGCTACTCTCTCATTGGTTCTCCCTCTTCCCTTTCATCCTCTGCCAAATTGGCAACCTGTGCGAACCAGGAGCTTAAAGGGGCTGTCTCTCCAAGTTGGGAGATTGATAGGAAAGCAGTTGGAAAGTCAAACCGGAGCACCAGGAGAGGGACTCTTCGTTGAGTTTTAGAAACCTTTCGTATTCACAGTGTGTCCATTCTCTAGGTTTCCCGTACATGTTATAGCTGTAGTAATATTCCCTTCAACCTGGAGAGCTGGGACCCATGGAATGGGTGCCATGCGTTATTGCTTTAAAGGGTCTGCATTTGCTCACCCAATCTCACCAATCCTCTCAGTCCCAAGTGTCCAGCCTTATGCCACATCCAGCTGTCATTGTAGATAGGGTCATTCCAGGTTGCATCAGAGACCCTGAAGGAATTGTAAAGAATTTCCCTGTTTCTTTGTTCTGTTTCTGAAATTCCTTTTTAGAGTGGGTTTGAGCTGATTCTCGCTGCCCTGTTTATGCCAGTCTAGACACACTTGATTCCCTTACGGAGACATATCAATACATAGGTTTTAAGATTCTTACTAGTCAGATCTATTCCTCTGCGGGAAATATGGGGTTTTGAGTCCCTTTCACTGAGGAAGGTGTAGGTCTTGTCTATTCCATAGTTGGTTTTTGGAACGGTACCTGTGCTTATATCAAACTCTGGTTTGATGCATCACCCCACCTCTCCTTCCCCCTTAAGCAGGCATAAGAGTGTTTTCTAAATGTGACACTCTGTTCTCTTTCCTAACTCAGTTCATGTGTAGCCATGTTTACAGGATCTTCCTAAGTGATATCTTATGATAAGTTTCTTTTCCTGTGTGACTTCTTTTACTTAGAATCATCGTACCTGAATCCACTCATTTTGCTGCTACTGGTCTTATGACATTGATTTCGTGGCTGAGGGATATTCCATCGTACGTAAGTTCCACAATGTTTGGAACCATTTTTATATTTCCTGGGATATTTCAGGTGTACCCAGGTTGAGGTTCTTGTAAGCAGTGCAGCCCTCAATTTGGGGGTGGCTCTGTCTTATGGATTTTCAGTTTTCCCAAGGTATATTCCCTAGACTGGAAGTGCCCTTGGCTCTGTAGCTCTGTTGTTTACTTGTTTTAGGGAACACAATGCACTCCTCCAGTGAGGCAGTTGGCAACTTACATCCCGCCCATCAGCATAACAAGGCTCCCTGTTCTCCAGGGCCTGCCTTGCCTTTCTGGTTTTTACACATTTTGTGGATGTCCCTTTTGACCGGTGGGAAGTGATACTTCTTTGTAGTGCAGATTTGCATTGCCCGCTTGCTTGCTTGGCCAAAAAGGGCGTATGCGTTTTCTCCTGAATATATTCAGGAGAAAACGCATACGCCCTTTTTGGCCAAGTGCATCATGGTCGAAGTTGTGCCCCTCTTCCTGTGCTTTACAGGCGATTCCAACGTACCTCTTGAAATCTCTTTCCTGCTATTCTGCCTCGCTTTCAAGTCCGCCTCGTTGCCTTCCCTCAACAGATTTTTGGACGATAGTTGGCCATGATTACTCTGCCAGTTTGTGAATTGCTGTGCCCCTGAGCTCCATTTTTCAACTCGTTTTTTGTGAGCTGAACGCAAGTCCAAACTTTTGGTTCAGGACCTATACTGGTTCCCGGTGGGTGGCTGAGACTTTGGTTAATTCTTCTTCCTGCCGGGAAGTTAGAGTGACATGTGCCCATCCAAATGCCTAACAGCTACTCTCTCATTGGTTCTCCCTCTTCCCTTTCATCCTCTGCCAAATTGGCAACCTGTGCGAACCAGGAGCTTAAAGGGGCTGTCTCTCCAAGTTGGGAGATTGATAGGAAAGCAGTTGGAAAGTCAAACCGGAGCACCAGGAGAGGGACTCTTCGTTGAGTTTTAGAAACCTTTCGTATTCACAGTGTGTCCATTCTCTAGGTTTCCCGTACATGTTATAGCTGTAGTAATATTCCCTTCAACCTGGAGAGCTGGGACCCATGGAATGGGTGCCATGCGTTATTGCTTTAAAGGGTCTGCATTTGCTCACCCAATCTCACCAATCCTCTCAGTCCCAAGTGTCCAGCCTTATGCCACATCCAGCTGTCATTGTAGATAGGGTCATTCCAGGTTGCATCAGAGACCCTGAAGGAATTGTAAAGAATTTCCCTGTTTCTTTGTTCTGTTTCTGAAATTCCTTTTTAGAGTGGGTTTGAGCTGATTCTCGCTGCCCTGTTTATGCCAGTCTAGACACACTTGATTCCCTTACGGAGACATATCAATACATAGGTTTTAAGATTCTTACTAGTCAGATCTATTCCTCTGCGGGAAATATGGGGTTTTGAGTCCCTTTCACTGAGGAAGGTGTAGGTCTTGTCTATTCCATAGTTGGTTTTTGGAACGGTACCTGTGCTTATATCAAACTCTGGTTTGATGCATCACCCCACCTCTCCTTCCCCCTTAAGCAGGCATAAGAGTGTTTTCTAAATGTGACACTCTGTTCTCTTGCCTAACTCAGTTCATGTGTAGCCATGTTTACAGGATCTTCCTAAGTGATATCTTATGATAAGTTTCTTTTCCTGTGTGACTTCTTTTACTTAGAATCATCGTACCTGAATCCACTCATTTTGCTGCTACTGGTCTTATGACATTGATTTCGTGGCTGAGGGATATTCCATCGTACGTAAGTTCCACAATGTTTGGAACCATTTTTATATTTCCTGGGATATTTCAGGTGTACCCAGGTTGAGGTTCTTGTAAGCAGTGCAGCCCTCAATTTGGGGGTGGCTCTGTCTTATGGATTTTCAGTTTTCCCAAGGTATATTCCCTAGACTGGAAGTGCCCTTGGCTCTGTAGCTCTGTTGTTTACTTGTTTTAGGGAACACAATGCACTCCTCCAGTGAGGCAGTTGGCAACTTACATCCCGCCCATCAGCATAACAAGGCTCCCTGTTCTCCAGGGCCTGCCTTGCCTTTCTGGTTTTTACACATTTTGTGGATGTCCCTTTTGACCGGTGGGAAGTGATACTTCTTTGTAGTGCAGATTTGCATTGCCCGCTTGCTTGCTTGGCCAAAAAGGGCGTATGCGTTTTCTCCTGAATATATTCAGGAGAAAACGCATACGCCCTTTTTGGCCAAGTGCATCATGGTCGAAGTTGTGCCCCTCTTCCTGTGCTTTACAGGCGATTCCAACGTACCTCTTGAAATCTCTTTCCTGCTATTCTGCCTCGCTTTCAAGTCCGCCTCGTTGCCTTCCCTCAACAGATTTTTGGACGATAGTTGGCCATGATTACTCTGCCAGTTTGTGAATTGCTGTGCCCCTGAGCTCCATTTTTCAACTCGTTTTTTGTGAGCTGAACGCAAGTCCAAACTTTTGGTTCAGGACCTATACTGGTTCCCGGTGGGTGGCTGAGACTTTGGTTAATTCTTCTTCCTGCCGGGAAGTTAGAGTGACATGTGCCCATCCAAATGCCTAACAGCTACTCTCTCATTGGTTCTCCCTCTTCCCTTTCATCCTCTGCCAAATTGGCAACCTGTGCGAACCAGGAGCTTAAAGGGGCTGTCTCTCCAAGTTGGGAGATTGATAGGAAAGCAGTTGGAAAGTCAAACCGGAGCACCAGGAGAGGGACTCTTCGTTGAGTTTTAGAAACCTTTCGTATTCACAGTGTGTCCATTCTCTAGGTTTCCCGTACATGTTATAGCTGTAGTAATATTCCCTTCAACCTGGAGAGCTGGGACCCATGGAATGGGTGCCATGCGTTATTGCTTTAAAGGGTCTGCATTTGCTCACCCAATCTCACCAGTCCTCTCAGTCCCAAGTGTCCAGCCTTATGCCACATCCAGCTGTCATTGTAGATAGGGTCATTCCAGGTTGCATCAGAGACCCTGAAGGAATTGTAAAGAATTTCCCTGTTTCTTTGTTCTGTTTCTGAAATTCCTTTTTAGAGTGGGTTTGAGCTGATTCTCGCTGCCCTGTTTATGCCAGTCTAGACACACTTGATTCCCTTACGGAGACATATCAATACATAGGTTTTAAGATTCTTACTAGTCAGATCTATTCCTCTGCGGGAAATATGGGGTTTTGAGTCCCTTTCACTGAGGAAGGTGTAGGTCTTGTCTATTCCATAGTTGGTTTTTGGAACGGTACCTGTGCTTATATCAAACTCTGGTTTGATGCATCACCCCACCTCTCCTTCCCCCTTAAGCAGGCATAAGAGTGTTTTCTAAATGTGACACTCTGTTCTCTTGCCTAACTCAGTTCATGTGTAGCCATGTTTACAGGATCTTCCTAAGTGATATCTTATGATAAGTTTCTTTTCCTGTGTGACTTCTTTTACTTAGAATCATCGTACCTGAATCCACTCATTTTGCTGCTACTGGTCTTATGACATTGATTTCGTGGCTGAGGGATATTCCATCGTACGTAAGTTCCACAATGTTTGGAACCATTTTTATATTTCCTGGGATATTTCAGGTGTACCCAGGTTGAGGTTCTTGTAAGCAGTGCAGCCCTCAATTTGGGGGTGGCTCTGTCTTATGGATTTTCAGTTTTCCCAAGGTATATTCCCTAGACTGGAAGTGCCCTTGGCTCTGTAGCTCTGTTGTTTACTTGTTTTAGGGAACACAATGCACTCCTCCAGTGAGGCAGTTGGCAACTTACATCCCGCCCATCAGCATAACAAGGCTCCCTGTTCTCCAGGGCCTGCCTTGCCTTTCTGGTTTTTACACATTTTGTGGATGTCCCTTTTGACCGGTGGGAAGTGATACTTCTTTGTAGTGCAGATTTGCATTGCCCGCTTGCTTGCTTGGCCAAAAAGGGCGTATGCGTTTTCTCCTGAATATATTCAGGAGAAAACGCATACGCCCTTTTTGGCCAAGTGCATCATGGTCGAAGTTGTGCCCCTCTTCCTGTGCTTTACAGGCGATTCCAACGTACCTCTTGAAATCTCTTTCCTGCTATTCTGCCTCGCTTTCAAGTCCGCCTCGTTGCCTTCCCTCAACAGATTTTTGGACGATAGTTGGCCATGATTACTCTGCCAGTTTGTGAATTGCTGTGCCCCTGAGCTCCATTTTTCAACTCGTTTTTTGTGAGCTGAACGCAAGTCCAAACTTTTGGTTCAGGACCTATACTGGTTCCCGGTGGGTGGCTGAGACTTTGGTTAATTCTTCTTCCTGCCGGGAAGTTAGAGTGACATGTGCCCATCCAAATGCCTAACAGCTACTCTCTCATTGGTTCTCCCTCTTCCCTTTCATCCTCTGCCAAATTGGCAACCTGTGCGAACCAGGAGCTTAAAGGGGCTGTCTCTCCAAGTTGGGAGATTGATAGGAAAGCAGTTGGAAAGTCAAACCGGAGCACCAGGAGAGGGACTCTTCGTTGAGTTTTAGAAACCTTTCGTATTCACAGTGTGTCCATTCTCTAGGTTTCCCGTACATGTTATAGCTGTAGTAATATTCCCTTCAACCTGGAGAGCTGGGACCCATGGAATGGGTGCCATGCGTTATTGCTTTAAAGGGTCTGCATTTGCTCACCCAATCTCACCAGTCCTCTCAGTCCCAAGTGTCCAGCCTTATGCCACATCCAGCTGTCATTGTAGATAGGGTCATTCCAGGTTGCATCAGAGACCCTGAAGGAATTGTAAAGAATTTCCCTGTTTCTTTGTTCTGTTTCTGAAATTCCTTTTTAGAGTGGGTTTGAGCTGATTCTCGCTGCCCTGTTTATGCCAGTCTAGACACACTTGATTCCCTTACGGAGACATATCAATACATAGGTTTTAAGATTCTTACTAGTCAGATCTATTCCTCTGCGGGAAATATGGGGTTTTGAGTCCCTTTCACTGAGGAAGGTGTAGGTCTTGTCTATTCCATAGTTGGTTTTTGGAACGGTACCTGTGCTTATATCAAACTCTGGTTTGATGCATCACCCCACCTCTCCTTCCCCCTTAAGCAGGCATAAGAGTGTTTTCTAAATGTGACACTCTGTTCTCTTGCCTAACTCAGTTCATGTGTAGCCATGTTTACAGGATCTTCCTAAGTGATATCTTATGATAAGTTTCTTTTCCTGTGTGACTTCTTTTACTTAGAATCATCGTACCTGAATCCACTCATTTTGCTGCTACTGGTCTTATGACATTGATTTCGTGGCTGAGGGATATTCCATCGTACGTAAGTTCCACAATGTTTGGAACCATTTTTATATTTCCTGGGATATTTCAGGTGTACCCAGGTTGAGGTTCTTGTAAGCAGTGCAGCCCTCAATTTGGGGGTGGCTCTGTCTTATGGATTTTCAGTTTTCCCAAGGTATATTCCCTAGACTGGAAGTGCCCTTGGCTCTGTAGCTCTGTTGTTTACTTGTTTTAGGGAACACAATGCACTCCTCCAGTGAGGCAGTTGGCAACTTACATCCCGCCCATCAGCATAACAAGGCTCCCTGTTCTCCAGGGCCTGCCTTGCCTTTCTGGTTTTTACACATTTTGTGGATGTCCCTTTTGACCGGTGGGAAGTGATACTTCTTTGTAGTGCAGATTTGCATTGCCCGCTTGCTTGCTTGGCCAAAAAGGGCGTATGCGTTTTCTCCTGAATATATTCAGGAGAAAACGCATACGCCCTTTTTGGCCAAGTGCATCATGGTCGAAGTTGTGCCCCTCTTCCTGTGCTTTACAGGCGATTCCAACGTACCTCTTGAAATCTCTTTCCTGCTATTCTGCCTCGCTTTCAAGTCCGCCTCGTTGCCTTCCCTCAACAGATTTTTGGACGATAGTTGGCCATGATTACTCTGCCAGTTTGTGAATTGCTGTGCCCCTGAGCTCCATTTTTCAACTCGTTTTTTGTGAGCTGAACGCAAGTCCAAACTTTTGGTTCAGGACCTATACTGGTTCCCGGTGGGTGGCTGAGACTTTGGTTAATTCTTCTTCCTGCCGGGAAGTTAGAGTGACATGTGCCCATCCAAATGCCTAACAGCTACTCTCTCATTGGTTCTCCCTCTTCCCTTTCATCCTCTGCCAAATTGGCAACCTGTGCGAACCAGGAGCTTAAAGGGGCTGTCTCTCCAAGTTGGGAGATTGATAGGAAAGCAGTTGGAAAGTCAAACCGGAGCACCAGGAGAGGGACTCTTCGTTGAGTTTTAGAAACCTTTCGTATTCACAGTGTGTCCATTCTCTAGGTTTCCCGTACATGTTATAGCTGTAGTAATATTCCCTTCAACCTGGAGAGCTGGGACCCATGGAATGGGTGCCATGCGTTATTGCTTTAAAGGGTCTGCATTTGCTCACCCAATCTCACCAATCCTCTCAGTCCCAAGTGTCCAGCCTTATGCCACATCCAGCTGTCATTGTAGATAGGGTCATTCCAGGTTGCATCAGAGACCCTGAAGGAATTGTAAAGAATTTCCCTGTTTCTTTGTTCTGTTTCTGAAATTCCTTTTTAGAGTGGGTTTGAGCTGATTCTCGCTGCCCTGTTTATGCCAGTCTAGACACACTTGATTCCCTTACGGAGACATATCAATACATAGGTTTTAAGATTCTTACTAGTCAGATCTATTCCTCTGCGGGAAATATGGGGTTTTGAGTCCCTTTCACTGAGGAAGGTGTAGGTCTTGTCTATTCCATAGTTGGTTTTTGGAACGGTACCTGTGCTTATATCAAACTCTGGTTTGATGCATCACCCCACCTCTCCTTCCCCCTTAAGCAGGCATAAGAGTGTTTTCTAAATGTGACACTCTGTTCTCTTTCCTAACTCAGTTCATGTGTAGCCATGTTTACAGGATCTTCCTAAGTGATATCTTATGATAAGTTTCTTTTCCTGTGTGACTTCTTTTACTTAGAATCATCGTACCTGAATCCACTCATTTTGCTGCTACTGGTCTTATGACATTGATTTCGTGGCTGAGGGATATTCCATCGTACGTAAGTTCCACAATGTTTGGAACCATTTTTATATTTCCTGGGATATTTCAGGTGTACCCAGGTTGAGGTTCTTGTAAGCAGTGCAGCCCTCAATTTGGGGGTGGCTCTGTCTTATGGATTTTCAGTTTTCCCAAGGTATATTCCCTAGACTGGAAGTGCCCTTGGCTCTGTAGCTCTGTTGTTTACTTGTTTTAGGGAACACAATGCACTCCTCCAGTGAGGCAGTTGGCAACTTACATCCCGCCCATCAGCATAACAAGGCTCCCTGTTCTCCAGGGCCTGCCTTGCCTTTCTGGTTTTTACACATTTTGTGGATGTCCCTTTTGACCGGTGGGAAGTGATACTTCTTTGTAGTGCAGATTTGCATTGCCCGCTTGCTTGCTTGGCCAAAAAGGGCGTATGCGTTTTCTCCTGAATATATTCAGGAGAAAACGCATACGCCCTTTTTGGCCAAGTGCATCATGGTCGAAGTTGTGCCCCTCTTCCTGTGCTTTACAGGCGATTCCAACGTACCTCTTGAAATCTCTTTCCTGCTATTCTGCCTCGCTTTCAAGTCCGCCTCGTTGCCTTCCCTCAACAGATTTTTGGACGATAGTTGGCCATGATTACTCTGCCAGTTTGTGAATTGCTGTGCCCCTGAGCTCCATTTTTCAACTCGTTTTTTGTGAGCTGAACGCAAGTCCAAACTTTTGGTTCAGGACCTATACTGGTTCCCGGTGGGTGGCTGAGACTTTGGTTAATTCTTCTTCCTGCCGGGAAGTTAGAGTGACATGTGCCCATCCAAATGCCTAACAGCTACTCTCTCATTGGTTCTCCCTCTTCCCTTTCATCCTCTGCCAAATTGGCAACCTGTGCGAACCAGGAGCTTAAAGGGGCTGTCTCTCCAAGTTGGGAGATTGATAGGAAAGCAGTTGGAAAGTCAAACCGGAGCACCAGGAGAGGGACTCTTCGTTGAGTTTTAGAAACCTTTCGTATTCACAGTGTGTCCATTCTCTAGGTTTCCCGTACATGTTATAGCTGTAGTAATATTCCCTTCAACCTGGAGAGCTGGGACCCATGGAATGGGTGCCATGCGTTATTGCTTTAAAGGGTCTGCATTTGCTCACCCAATCTCACCAATCCTCTCAGTCCCAAGTGTCCAGCCTTATGCCACATCCAGCTGTCATTGTAGATAGGGTCATTCCAGGTTGCATCAGAGACCCTGAAGGAATTGTAAAGAATTTCCCTGTTTCTTTGTTCTGTTTCTGAAATTCCTTTTTAGAGTGGGTTTGAGCTGATTCTCGCTGCCCTGTTTATGCCAGTCTAGACACACTTGATTCCCTTACGGAGACATATCAATACATAGGTTTTAAGATTCTTACTAGTCAGATCTATTCCTCTGCGGGAAATATGGGGTTTTGAGTCCCTTTCACTGAGGAAGGCGTAGGTCTTGTCTATTCCATAGTTGGTTTTTGGAACGGTACCTGTGCTTATATCAAACTCTGGTTTGATGCATCACCCCACCTCTCCTTCCCCCTTAAGCAGGCATAAGAGTGTTTTCTAAATGTGACACTCTGTTCTCTTTCCTAACTCAGTTCATGTGTAGCCATGTTTACAGGATCTTCCTAAGTGATATCTTATGATAAGTTTCTTTTCCTGTGTGACTTCTTTTACTTAGAATCATCGTACCTGAATCCACTCATTTTGCTGCTACTGGTCTTATGACATTGATTTCGTGGCTGAGGGATATTCCATCGTACGTAAGTTCCACAATGTTTGGAACCATTTTTATATTTCCTGGGATATTTCAGGTGTACCCAGGTTGAGGTTCTTGTAAGCAGTGCAGCCCTCAATTTGGGGGTGGCTCTGTCTTATGGATTTTCAGTTTTCCCAAGGTATATTCCCTAGACTGGAAGTGCCCTTGGCTCTGTAGCTCTGTTGTTTACTTGTTTTAGGGAACACAATGCACTCCTCCAGTGAGGCAGTTGGCAACTTACATCCCGCCCATCAGCATAACAAGGCTCCCTGTTCTCCAGGGCCTGCCTTGCCTTTCTGGTTTTTACACATTTTGTGGATGTCCCTTTTGACCGGTGGGAAGTGATACTTCTTTGTAGTGCAGATTTGCATTGCCCGCTTGCTTGCTTGGCCAAAAAGGGCGTATGCGTTTTCTCCTGAATATATTCAGGAGAAAACGCATACGCCCTTTTTGGCCAAGTGCATCATGGTCGAAGTTGTGCCCCTCTTCCTGTGCTTTACAGGCGATTCCAACGTACCTCTTGAAATCTCTTTCCTGCTATTCTGCCTCGCTTTCAAGTCCGCCTCGTTGCCTTCCCTCAACAGATTTTTGGACGATAGTTGGCCATGATTACTCTGCCAGTTTGTGAATTGCTGTGCCCCTGAGCTCCATTTTTCAACTCGTTTTTTGTGAGCTGAACGCAAGTCCAAACTTTTGGTTCAGGACCTATACTGGTTCCCGGTGGGTGGCTGAGACTTTGGTTAATTCTTCTTCCTGCCGGGAAGTTAGAGTGACATGTGCCCATCCAAATGCCTAACAGCTACTCTCTCATTGGTTCTCCCTCTTCCCTTTCATCCTCTGCCAAATTGGCAACCTGTGCGAACCAGGAGCTTAAAGGGGCTGTCTCTCCAAGTTGGGAGATTGATAGGAAAGCAGTTGGAAAGTCAAACCGGAGCACCAGGAGAGGGACTCTTCGTTGAGTTTTAGAAACCTTTCGTATTCACAGTGTGTCCATTCTCTAGGTTTCCCGTACATGTTATAGCTGTAGTAATATTCCCTTCAACCTGGAGAGCTGGGACCCATGGAATGGGTGCCATGCGTTATTGCTTTAAAGGGTCTGCATTTGCTCACCCAATCTCACCAATCCTCTCAGTCCCAAGTGTCCAGCCTTATGCCACATCCAGCTGTCATTGTAGATAGGGTCATTCCAGGTTGCATCAGAGACCCTGAAGGAATTGTAAAGAATTTCCCTGTTTCTTTGTTCTGTTTCTGAAATTCCTTTTTAGAGTGGGTTTGAGCTGATTCTCGCTGCCCTGTTTATGCCAGTCTAGACACACTTGATTCCCTTACGGAGACATATCAATACATAGGTTTTAAGATTCTTACTAGTCAGATCTATTCCTCTGCGGGAAATATGGGGTTTTGAGTCCCTTTCACTGAGGAAGGCGTAGGTCTTGTCTATTCCATAGTTGGTTTTTGGAACGGTACCTGTGCTTATATCAAACTCTGGTTTGATGCATCACCCCACCTCTCCTTCCCCCTTAAGCAGGCATAAGAGTGTTTTCTAAATGTGACACTCTGTTCTCTTTCCTAACTCAGTTCATGTGTAGCCATGTTTACAGGATCTTCCTAAGTGATATCTTATGATAAGTTTCTTTTCCTGTGTGACTTCTTTTACTTAGAATCATCGTACCTGAATCCACTCATTTTGCTGCTACTGGTCTTATGACATTGATTTCGTGGCTGAGGGATATTCCATCGTACGTAAGTTCCACAATGTTTGGAACCATTTTTATATTTCCTGGGATATTTCAGGTGTACCCAGGTTGAGGTTCTTGTAAGCAGTGCAGCCCTCAATTTGGGGGTGGCTCTGTCTTATGGATTTTCAGTTTTCCCAAGGTATATTCCCTAGACTGGAAGTGCCCTTGGCTCTGTAGCTCTGTTGTTTACTTGTTTTAGGGAACACAATGCACTCCTCCAGTGAGGCAGTTGGCAACTTACATCCCGCCCATCAGCATAACAAGGCTCCCTGTTCTCCAGGGCCTGCCTTGCCTTTCTGGTTTTTACACATTTTGTGGATGTCCCTTTTGACCGGTGGGAAGTGATACTTCTTTGTAGTGCAGATTTGCATTGCCCGCTTGCTTGCTTGGCCAAAAAGGGCGTATGCGTTTTCTCCTGAATATATTCAGGAGAAAACGCATACGCCCTTTTTTGGCCAAGTGCATCATGGTCGAAGTTGTGCCCCTCTTCCTGTGCTTTACAGGCGATTCCAACGTACCTCTTGAAATCTCTTTCCTGCTATTCTGCCTCGCTTTCAAGTCCGCCTCGTTGCCTTCCCTCAACAGATTTTTGGACGATAGTTGGCCATGATTACTCTGCCAGTTTGTGAATTGCTGTGCCCCTGAGCTCCATTTTTCAACTCGTTTTTTGTGAGCTGAACGCAAGTCCAAACTTTTGGTTCAGGACCTATACTGGTTCCCGGTGGGTGGCTGAGACTTTGGTTAATTCTTCTTCCTGCCGGGAAGTTAGAGTGACATGTGCCCATCCAAATGCCTAACAGCTACTCTCTCATTGGTTCTCCCTCTTCCCTTTCATCCTCTGCCAAATTGGCAACCTGTGCGAACCAGGAGCTTAAAGGGGCTGTCTCTCCAAGTTGGGAGATTGATAGGAAAGCAGTTGGAAAGTCAAACCGGAGCACCAGGAGAGGGACTCTTCGTTGAGTTTTAGAAACCTTTCGTATTCACAGTGTGTCCATTCTCTAGGTTTCCCGTACATGTTATAGCTGTAGTAATATTCCCTTCAACCTGGAGAGCTGGGACCCATGGAATGGGTGCCATGCGTTATTGCTTTAAAGGGTCTGCATTTGCTCACCCAATCTCACCAATTCTCTCAGTCCCAAGTGTCCAGCCTTATGCCACATCCAGCTGTCATTGTAGATAGGGTCATTCCAGGTTGCATCAGAGACCCTGAAGGAATTGTAAAGAATTTCCCTGTTTCTTTGTTCTGTTTCTGAAATTCCTTTTTAGAGTGGGTTTGAGCTGATTCTCGCTGCCCTGTTTATGCCAGTCTAGACACACTTGATTCCCTTACGGAGACATATCAATACATAGGTTTTAAGATTCTTACTAGTCAGATCTATTCCTCTGCGGGAAATATGGGGTTTTGAGTCCCTTTCACTGAGGAAGGCGTAGGTCTTGTCTATTCCATAGTTGGTTTTTGGAACGGTACCTGTGCTTATATCAAACTCTGGTTTGATGCATCACCCCACCTCTCCTTCCCCCTTAAGCAGGCATAAGAGTGTTTTCTAAATGTGACACTCTGTTCTCTTTCCTAACTCAGTTCATGTGTAGCCATGTTTACAGGATCTTCCTAAGTGATATCTTATGATAAGTTTCTTTTCCTGTGTGACTTCTTTTACTTAGAATCATCGTACCTGAATCCACTCATTTTGCTGCTACTGGTCTTATGACATTGATTTCGTGGCTGAGGGATATTCCATCGTACGTAAGTTCCACAATGTTTGGAACCATTTTTATATTTCCTGGGATATTTCAGGTGTACCCAGGTTGAGGTTCTTGTAAGCAGTGCAGCCCTCAATTTGGGGGTGGCTCTGTCTTATGGATTTTCAGTTTTCCCAAGGTATATTCCCTAGACTGGAAGTGCCCTTGGCTCTGTAGCTCTGTTGTTTACTTGTTTTAGGGAACACAATGCACTCCTCCAGTGAGGCAGTTGGCAACTTACATCCCGCCCATCAGCATAACAAGGCTCCCTGTTCTCCAGGGCCTGCCTTGCCTTTCTGGTTTTTACACATTTTGTGGATGTCCCTTTTGACCGGTGGGAAGTGATACTTCTTTGTAGTGCAGATTTGCATTGCCCGCTTGCTTGCTTGGCCAAAAAGGGCGTATGCGTTTTCTCCTGAATATATTCAGGAGAAAACGCATACGCCCTTTTTTGGCCAAGTGCATCATGGTCGAAGTTGTGCCCCTCTTCCTGTGCTTTACAGGCGATTCCAACGTACCTCTTGAAATCTCTTTCCTGCTATTCTGCCTCGCTTTCAAGTCCGCCTCGTTGCCTTCCCTCAACAGATTTTTGGACGATAGTTGGCCATGATTACTCTGCCAGTTTGTGAATTGCTGTGCCCCTGAGCTCCATTTTTCAACTCGTTTTTTGTGAGCTGAACGCAAGTCCAAACTTTTGGTTCAGGACCTATACTGGTTCCCGGTGGGTGGCTGAGACTTTGGTTAATTCTTCTTCCTGCCGGGAAGTTAGAGTGACATGTGCCCATCCAAATGCCTAACAGCTACTCTCTCATTGGTTCTCCCTCTTCCCTTTCATCCTCTGCCAAATTGGCAACCTGTGCGAACCAGGAGCTTAAAGGGGCTGTCTCTCCAAGTTGGGAGATTGATAGGAAAGCAGTTGGAAAGTCAAACCGGAGCACCAGGAGAGGGACTCTTCGTTGAGTTTTAGAAACCTTTCGTATTCACAGTGTGTCCATTCTCTAGGTTTCCCGTACATGTTATAGCTGTAGTAATATTCCCTTCAACCTGGAGAGCTGGGACCCATGGAATGGGTGCCATGCGTTATTGCTTTAAAGGGTCTGCATTTGCTCACCCAATCTCACCAATCCTCTCAGTCCCAAGTGTCCAGCCTTATGCCACATCCAGCTGTCATTGTAGATAGGGTCATTCCAGGTTGCATCAGAGACCCTGAAGGAATTGTAAAGAATTTCCCTGTTTCTTTGTTCTGTTTCTGAAATTCCTTTTTAGAGTGGGTTTGAGCTGATTCTCGCTGCCCTGTTTATGCCAGTCTAGACACACTTGATTCCCTTACGGAGACATATCAATACATAGGTTTTAAGATTCTTACTAGTCAGATCTATTCCTCTGCGGGAAATATGGGGTTTTGAGTCCCTTTCACTGAGGAAGGTGTAGGTCTTGTCTATTCCATAGTTGGTTTTTGGAACGGTACCTGTGCTTATATCAAACTCTGGTTTGATGCATCACCCCACCTCTCCTTCCCCCTTAAGCAGGCATAAGAGTGTTTTCTAAATGTGACACTCTGTTCTCTTTCCTAACTCAGTTCATGTGTAGCCATGTTTACAGGATCTTCCTAAGTGATATCTTATGATAAGTTTCTTTTCCTGTGTGACTTCTTTTACTTAGAATCATCGTACCTGAATCCACTCATTTTGCTGCTACTGGTCTTATGACATTGATTTCGTGGCTGAGGGATATTCCATCGTACGTAAGTTCCACAATGTTTGGAACCATTTTTATATTTCCTGGGATATTTCAGGTGTACCCAGGTTGAGGTTCTTGTAAGCAGTGCAGCCCTCAATTTGGGGGTGGCTCTGTCTTATGGATTTTCAGTTTTCCCAAGGTATATTCCCTAGACTGGAAGTGCCCTTGGCTCTGTAGCTCTGTTGTTTACTTGTTTTAGGGAACACAATGCACTCCTCCAGTGAGGCAGTTGGCAACTTACATCCCGCCCATCAGCATAACAAGGCTCCCTGTTCTCCAGGGCCTGCCTTGCCTTTCTGGTTTTTACACATTTTGTGGATGTCCCTTTTGACCGGTGGGAAGTGATACTTCTTTGTAGTGCAGATTTGCATTGCCCGCTTGCTTGCTTGGCCAAAAAGGGCGTATGCGTTTTCTCCTGAATATATTCAGGAGAAAACGCATACGCCCTTTTTGGCCAAGTGCATCATGGTCGAAGTTGTGCCCCTCTTCCTGTGCTTTACAGGCGATTCCAACGTACCTCTTGAAATCTCTTTCCTGCTATTCTGCCTCGCTTTCAAGTCCGCCTCGTTGCCTTCCCTCAACAGATTTTTGGACGATAGTTGGCCATGATTACTCTGCCAGTTTGTGAATTGCTGTGCCCCTGAGCTCCATTTTTCAACTCGTTTTTTGTGAGCTGAACGCAAGTCCAAACTTTTGGTTCAGGACCTATACTGGTTCCCGGTGGGTGGCTGAGACTTTGGTTAATTCTTCTTCCTGCCGGGAAGTTAGAGTGACATGTGCCCATCCAAATGCCTAACAGCTACTCTCTCATTGGTTCTCCCTCTTCCCTTTCATCCTCTGCCAAATTGGCAACCTGTGCGAACCAGGAGCTTAAAGGGGCTGTCTCTCCAAGTTGGGAGATTGATAGGAAAGCAGTTGGAAAGTCAAACCGGAGCACCAGGAGAGGGACTCTTCGTTGAGTTTTAGAAACCTTTCGTATTCACAGTGTGTCCATTCTCTAGTTTTCCCGTACATGTTATAGCTGTAGTAATATTCCCTTCAACCTGGAGAGCTGGGACCCATGGAATGGGTGCCATGCGTTATTGCTTTAAAGGGTCTGCATTTGCTCACCCAATCTCACCAATCCTCTCAGTCCCAAGTGTCCAGCCTTATGCCACATCCAGCTGTCATTGTAGATAGGGTCATTCCAGGTTGCATCAGAGACCCTGAAGGAATTGTAAAGAATTTCCCTGTTTCTTTGTTCTGTTTCTGAAATTCCTTTTTAGAGTGGGTTTGAGCTGATTCTCGCTGCCCTGTTTATGCCAGTCTAGACACACTTGATTCCCTTACGGAGACATATCAATACATAGGTTTTAAGATTCTTACTAGTCAGATCTATTCCTCTGCGGGAAATATGGGGTTTTGAGTCCCTTTCACTGAGGAAGGCGTAGGTCTTGTCTATTCCATAGTTGGTTTTTGGAACGGTACCTGTGCTTATATCAAACTCTGGTTTGATGCATCACCCCACCTCTCCTTCCCCCTTAAGCAGGCATAAGAGTGTTTTCTAAATGTGACACTCTGTTCTCTTTCCTAACTCAGTTCATGTGTAGCCATGTTTACAGGATCTTCCTAAGTGATATCTTATGATAAGTTTCTTTTCCTGTGTGACTTCTTTTACTTAGAATCATCGTACCTGAATCCACTCATTTTGCTGCTACTGGTCTTATGACATTGATTTCGTGGCTGAGGGATATTCCATCGTACGTAAGTTCCACAATGTTTGGAACCATTTTTATATTTCCTGGGATATTTCAGGTGTACCCAGGTTGAGGTTCTTGTAAGCAGTGCAGCCCTCAATTTGGGGGTGGCTCTGTCTTATGGATTTTCAGTTTTCCCAAGGTATATTCCCTAGACTGGAAGTGCCCTTGGCTCTGTAGCTCTGTTGTTTACTTGTTTTAGGGAACACAATGCACTCCTCCAGTGAGGCAGTTGGCAACTTACATCCCGCCCATCAGCATAACAAGGCTCCCTGTTCTCCAGGGCCTGCCTTGCCTTTCTGGTTTTTACACATTTTGTGGATGTCCCTTTTGACCGGTGGGAAGTGATACTTCTTTGTAGTGCAGATTTGCATTGCCCGCTTGCTTGCTTGGCCAAAAAGGGCGTATGCGTTTTCTCCTGAATATATTCAGGAGAAAACGCATACGCCCTTTTTGGCCAAGTGCATCATGGTCGAAGTTGTGCCCCTCTTCCTGTGCTTTACAGGCGATTCCAACGTACCTCTTGAAATCTCTTTCCTGCTATTCTGCCTCGCTTTCAAGTCCGCCTCGTTGCCTTCCCTCAACAGATTTTTGGACGATAGTTGGCCATGATTACTCTGCCAGTTTGTGAATTGCTGTGCCCCTGAGCTCCATTTTTCAACTCGTTTTTTGTGAGCTGAACGCAAGTCCAAACTTTTGGTTCAGGACCTATACTGGTTCCCGGTGGGTGGCTGAGACTTTGGTTAATTCTTCTTCCTGCCGGGAAGTTAGAGTGACATGTGCCCATCCAAATGCCTAACAGCTACTCTCTCATTGGTTCTCCCTCTTCCCTTTCATCCTCTGCCAAATTGGCAACCTGTGCGAACCAGGAGCTTAAAGGGGCTGTCTCTCCAAGTTGGGAGATTGATAGGAAAGCAGTTGGAAAGTCAAACCGGAGCACCAGGAGAGGGACTCTTCGTTGAGTTTTAGAAACCTTTCGTATTCACAGTGTGTCCATTCTCTAGGTTTCCCGTACATGTTATAGCTGTAGTAATATTCCCTTCAACCTGGAGAGCTGGGACCCATGGAATGGGTGCCATGCGTTATTGCTTTAAAGGGTCTGCATTTGCTCACCCAATCTCACCAGTCCTCTCAGTCCCAAGTGTCCAGCCTTATGCCACATCCAGCTGTCATTGTAGATAGGGTCATTCCAGGTTGCATCAGAGACCCTGAAGGAATTGTAAAGAATTTCCCTGTTTCTTTGTTCTGTTTCTGAAATTCCTTTTTAGAGTGGGTTTGAGCTGATTCTCGCTGCCCTGTTTATGCCAGTCTAGACACACTTGATTCCCTTACGGAGACATATCAATACATAGGTTTTAAGATTCTTACTAGTCAGATCTATTCCTCTGCGGGAAATATGGGGTTTTGAGTCCCTTTCACTGAGGAAGGTGTAGGTCTTGTCTATTCCATAGTTGGTTTTTGGAACGGTACCTGTGCTTATATCAAACTCTGGTTTGATGCATCACCCCACCTCTCCTTCCCCCTTAAGCAGGCATAAGAGTGTTTTCTAAATGTGACACTCTGTTCTCTTTCCTAACTCAGTTCATGTGTAGCCATGTTTACAGGATCTTCCTAAGTGATATCTTATGATAAGTTTCTTTTCCTGTGTGACTTCTTTTACTTAGAATCATCGTACCTGAATCCACTCATTTTGCTGCTACTGGTCTTATGACATTGATTTCGTGGCTGAGGGATATTCCATCGTACGTAAGTTCCACAATGTTTGGAACCATTTTTATATTTCCTGGGATATTTCAGGTGTACCCAGGTTGAGGTTCTTGTAAGCAGTGCAGCCCTCAATTTGGGGGTGGCTCTGTCTTATGGATTTTCAGTTTTCCCAAGGTATATTCCCTAGACTGGAAGTGCCCTTGGCTCTGTAGCTCTGTTGTTTACTTGTTTTAGGGAACACAATGCACTCCTCCAGTGAGGCAGTTGGCAACTTACATCCCGCCCATCAGCATAACAAGGCTCCCTGTTCTCCAGGGCCTGCCTTGCCTTTCTGGTTTTTACACATTTTGTGGATGTCCCTTTTGACCGGTGGGAAGTGATACTTCTTTGTAGTGCAGATTTGCATTGCCCGCTTGCTTGCTTGGCCAAAAAGGGCGTATGCGTTTTCTCCTGAATATATTCAGGAGAAAACGCATACGCCCTTTTTGGCCAAGTGCATCATGGTCGAAGTTGTGCCCCTCTTCCTGTGCTTTACAGGCGATTCCAACGTACCTCTTGAAATCTCTTTCCTGCTATTCTGCCTCGCTTTCAAGTCCGCCTCGTTGCCTTCCCTCAACAGATTTTTGGACGATAGTTGGCCATGATTACTCTGCCAGTTTGTGAATTGCTGTGCCCCTGAGCTCCATTTTTCAACTCGTTTTTTGTGAGCTGAACGCAAGTCCAAACTTTTGGTTCAGGACCTATACTGGTTCCCGGTGGGTGGCTGAGACTTTGGTTAATTCTTCTTCCTGCCGGGAAGTTAGAGTGACATGTGCCCATCCAAATGCCTAACAGCTACTCTCTCATTGGTTCTCCCTCTTCCCTTTCATCCTCTGCCAAATTGGCAACCTGTGCGAACCAGGAGCTTAAAGGGGCTGTCTCTCCAAGTTGGGAGATTGATAGGAAAGCAGTTGGAAAGTCAAACCGGAGCACCAGGAGAGGGACTCTTCGTTGAGTTTTAGAAACCTTTCGTATTCACAGTGTGTCCATTCTCTAGGTTTCCCGTACATGTTATAGCTGTAGTAATATTCCCTTCAACCTGGAGAGCTGGGACCCATGGAATGGGTGCCATGCGTTATTGCTTTAAAGGGTCTGCATTTGCTCACCCAATCTCACCAATCCTCTCAGTCCCAAGTGTCCAGCCTTATGCCACATCCAGCTGTCATTGTAGATAGGGTCATTCCAGGTTGCATCAGAGACCCTGAAGGAATTGTAAAGAATTTCCCTGTTTCTTTGTTCTGTTTCTGAAATTCCTTTTTAGAGTGGGTTTGAGCTGATTCTCGCTGCCCTGTTTATGCCAGTCTAGACACACTTGATTCCCTTACGGAGACATATCAATACATAGGTTTTAAGATTCTTACTAGTCAGATCTATTCCTCTGCGGGAAATATGGGGTTTTGAGTCCCTTTCACTGAGGAAGGTGTAGGTCTTGTCTATTCCATAGTTGGTTTTTGGAACGGTACCTGTGCTTATATCAAACTCTGGTTTGATGCATCACCCCACCTCTCCTTCCCCCTTAAGCAGGCATAAGAGTGTTTTCTAAATGTGACACTCTGTTCTCTTTCCTAACTCAGTTCATGTGTAGCCATGTTTACAGGATCTTCCTAAGTGATATCTTATGATAAGTTTCTTTTCCTGTGTGACTTCTTTTACTTAGAATCATCGTACCTGAATCCACTCATTTTGCTGCTACTGGTCTTATGACATTGATTTCGTGGCTGAGGGATATTCCATCGTACGTAAGTTCCACAATGTTTGGAACCATTTTTATATTTCCTGGGATATTTCAGGTGTACCCAGGTTGAGGTTCTTGTAAGCAGTGCAGCCCTCAATTTGGGGGTGGCTCTGTCTTATGGATTTTCAGTTTTCCCAAGGTATATTCCCTAGACTGGAAGTGCCCTTGGCTCTGTAGCTCTGTTGTTTACTTGTTTTAGGGAACACAATGCACTCCTCCAGTGAGGCAGTTGGCAACTTACATCCCGCCCATCAGCATAACAAGGCTCCCTGTTCTCCAGGGCCTGCCTTGCCTTTCTGGTTTTTACACATTTTGTGGATGTCCCTTTTGACCGGTGGGAAGTGATACTTCTTTGTAGTGCAGATTTGCATTGCCCGCTTGCTTGCTTGGCCAAAAAGGGCGTATGCGTTTTCTCCTGAATATATTCAGGAGAAAACGCATACGCCCTTTTTGGCCAAGTGCATCATGGTCGAAGTTGTGCCCCTCTTCCTGTGCTTTACAGGCGATTCCAACGTACCTCTTGAAATCTCTTTCCTGCTATTCTGCCTCGCTTTCAAGTCCGCCTCGTTGCCTTCCCTCAACAGATTTTTGGACGATAGTTGGCCATGATTACTCTGCCAGTTTGTGAATTGCTGTGCCCCTGAGCTCCATTTTTCAACTCGTTTTTTGTGAGCTGAACGCAAGTCCAAACTTTTGGTTCAGGACCTATACTGGTTCCCGGTGGGTGGCTGAGACTTTGGTTAATTCTTCTTCCTGCCGGGAAGTTAGAGTGACATGTGCCCATCCAAATGCCTAACAGCTACTCTCTCATTGGTTCTCCCTCTTCCCTTTCATCCTCTGCCAAATTGGCAACCTGTGCGAACCAGGAGCTTAAAGGGGCTGTCTCTCCAAGTTGGGAGATTGATAGGAAAGCAGTTGGAAAGTCAAACCGGAGCACCAGGAGAGGGACTCTTCGTTGAGTTTTAGAAACCTTTCGTATTCACAGTGTGTCCATTCTCTAGGTTTCCCGTACATGTTATAGCTGTAGTAATATTCCCTTCAACCTGGAGAGCTGGGACCCATGGAATGGGTGCCATGCGTTATTGCTTTAAAGGGTCTGCATTTGCTCACCCAATCTCACCAATCCTCTCAGTCCCAAGTGTCCAGCCTTATGCCACATCCAGCTGTCATTGTAGATAGGGTCATTCCAGGTTGCATCAGAGACCCTGAAGGAATTGTAAAGAATTTCCCTGTTTCTTTGTTCTGTTTCTGAAATTCCTTTTTAGAGTGGGTTTGAGCTGATTCTCGCTGCCCTGTTTATGCCAGTCTAGACACACTTGATTCCCTTACGGAGACATATCAATACATAGGTTTTAAGATTCTTACTAGTCAGATCTATTCCTCTGCGGGAAATATGGGGTTTTGAGTCCCTTTCACTGAGGAAGGCGTAGGTCTTGTCTATTCCATAGTTGGTTTTTGGAACGGTACCTGTGCTTATATCAAACTCTGGTTTGATGCATCACCCCACCTCTCCTTCCCCCTTAAGCAGGCATAAGAGTGTTTTCTAAATGTGACACTCTGTTCTCTTTCCTAACTCAGTTCATGTGTAGCCATGTTTACAGGATCTTCCTAAGTGATATCTTATGATAAGTTTCTTTTCCTGTGTGACTTCTTTTACTTAGAATCATCGTACCTGAATCCACTCATTTTGCTGCTACTGGTCTTATGACATTGATTTCGTGGCTGAGGGATATTCCATCGTACGTAAGTTCCACAATGTTTGGAACCATTTTTATATTTCCTGGGATATTTCAGGTGTACCCAGGTTGAGGTTCTTGTAAGCAGTGCAGCCCTCAATTTGGGGGTGGCTCTGTCTTATGGATTTTCAGTTTTCCCAAGGTATATTCCCTAGACTGGAAGTGCCCTTGGCTCTGTAGCTCTGTTGTTTACTTGTTTTAGGGAACACAATGCACTCCTCCAGTGAGGCAGTTGGCAACTTACATCCCGCCCATCAGCATAACAAGGCTCCCTGTTCTCCAGGGCCTGCCTTGCCTTTCTGGTTTTTACACATTTTGTGGATGTCCCTTTTGACCGGTGGGAAGTGATACTTCTTTGTAGTGCAGATTTGCATTGCCCGCTTGCTTGCTTGGCCAAAAAGGGCGTATGCGTTTTCTCCTGAATATATTCAGGAGAAAACGCATACGCCCTTTTTGGCCAAGTGCATCATGGTCGAAGTTGTGCCCCTCTTCCTGTGCTTTACAGGCGATTCCAACGTACCTCTTGAAATCTCTTTCCTGCTATTCTGCCTCGCTTTCAAGTCCGCCTCGTTGCCTTCCCTCAACAGATTTTTGGACGATAGTTGGCCATGATTACTCTGCCAGTTTGTGAATTGCTGTGCCCCTGAGCTCCATTTTTCAACTCGTTTTTTGTGAGCTGAACGCAAGTCCAAACTTTTGGTTCAGGACCTATACTGGTTCCCGGTGGGTGGCTGAGACTTTGGTTAATTCTTCTTCCTGCCGGGAAGTTAGAGTGACATGTGCCCATCCAAATGCCTAACAGCTACTCTCTCATTGGTTCTCCCTCTTCCCTTTCATCCTCTGCCAAATTGGCAACCTGTGCGAACCAGGAGCTTAAAGGGGCTGTCTCTCCAAGTTGGGAGATTGATAGGAAAGCAGTTGGAAAGTCAAACCGGAGCACCAGGAGAGGGACTCTTCGTTGAGTTTTAGAAACCTTTCGTATTCACAGTGTGTCCATTCTCTAGGTTTCCCGTACATGTTATAGCTGTAGTAATATTCCCTTCAACCTGGAGAGCTGGGACCCATGGAATGGGTGCCATGCGTTATTGCTTTAAAGGGTCTGCATTTGCTCACCCAATCTCACCAATCCTCTCAGTCCCAAGTGTCCAGCCTTATGCCACATCCAGCTGTCATTGTAGATAGGGTCATTCCAGGTTGCATCAGAGACCCTGAAGGAATTGTAAAGAATTTCCCTGTTTCTTTGTTCTGTTTCTGAAATTCCTTTTTAGAGTGGGTTTGAGCTGATTCTCGCTGCCCTGTTTATGCCAGTCTAGACACACTTGATTCCCTTACGGAGACATATCAATACATAGGTTTTAAGATTCTTACTAGTCAGATCTATTCCTCTGCGGGAAATATGGGGTTTTGAGTCCCTTTCACTGAGGAAGGTGTAGGTCTTGTCTATTCCATAGTTGGTTTTTGGAACGGTACCTGTGCTTATATCAAACTCTGGTTTGATGCATCACCCCACCTCTCCTTCCCCCTTAAGCAGGCATAAGAGTGTTTTCTAAATGTGACACTCTGTTCTCTTTCCTAACTCAGTTCATGTGTAGCCATGTTTACAGGATCTTCCTAAGTGATATCTTATGATAAGTTTCTTTTCCTGTGTGACTTCTTTTACTTAGAATCATCGTACCTGAATCCACTCATTTTGCTGCTACTGGTCTTATGACATTGATTTCGTGGCTGAGGGATATTCCATCGTACATAAGTTCCACAATGTTTGGAACCATTTTTATATTTCCTGGGATATTTCAGGTGTACCCAGGTTGAGGTTCTTGTAAGCAGTGCAGCCCTCAATTTGGGGGTGGCTCTGTCTTATGGATTTTCAGTTTTCCCAAGGTATATTCCCTAGACTGGAAGTGCCCTTGGCTCTGTAGCTCTGTTGTTTACTTGTTTTAGGGAACACAATGCACTCCTCCAGTGAGGCAGTTGGCAACTTACATCCCGCCCATCAGCATAACAAGGCTCCCTGTTCTCCAGGGCCTGCCTTGCCTTTCTGGTTTTTACACATTTTGTGGATGTCCCTTTTGACCGGTGGGAAGTGATACTTCTTTGTAGTGCAGATTTGCATTGCCCGCTTGCTTGCTTGGCCAAAAAGGGCGTATGCGTTTTCTCCTGAATATATTCAGGAGAAAACGCATACGCCCTTTTTGGCCAAGTGCATCATGGTCGAAGTTGTGCCCCTCTTCCTGTGCTTTACAGGCGATTCCAACGTACCTCTTGAAATCTCTTTCCTGCTATTCTGCCTCGCTTTCAAGTCCGCCTCGTTGCCTTCCCTCAACAGATTTTTGGACGATAGTTGGCCATGATTACTCTGCCAGTTTGTGAATTGCTGTGCCCCTGAGCTCCATTTTTCAACTCGTTTTTTGTGAGCTGAACGCAAGTCCAAACTTTTGGTTCAGGACCTATACTGGTTCCCGGTGGGTGGCTGAGACTTTGGTTAATTCTTCTTCCTGCCGGGAAGTTAGAGTGACATGTGCCCATCCAAATGCCTAACAGCTACTCTCTCATTGGTTCTCCCTCTTCCCTTTCATCCTCTGCCAAATTGGCAACCTGTGCGAACCAGGAGCTTAAAGGGGCTGTCTCTCCAAGTTGGGAGATTGATAGGAAAGCAGTTGGAAAGTCAAACCGGAGCACCAGGAGAGGGGCTCTTCGTTGAGTTTTAGAAACCTTTCGTATTCACAGTGTGTCCATTCTCTAGGTTTCCCGTACATGTTATAGCTGTAGTAATATTCCCTTCAACCTGGAGAGCTGGGACCCATGGAATGGGTGCCATGCGTTATTGCTTTAAAGGGTCTGCATTTGCTCACCCAATCTCACCAATCCTCTCAGTCCCAAGTGTCCAGCCTTATGCCACATCCAGCTGTCATTGTAGATAGGGTCATTCCAGGTTGCATCAGAGACCCTGAAGGAATTGTAAAGAATTTCCCTGTTTCTTTGTTCTGTTTCTGAAATTCCTTTTTAGAGTGGGTTTGAGCTGATTCTCGCTGCCCTGTTTATGCCAGTCTAGACACACTTGATTCCCTTACGGAGACATATCAATACATAGGTTTTAAGATTCTTACTAGTCAGATCTATTCCTCTGCGGGAAATATGGGGTTTTGAGTCCCTTTCACTGAGGAAGGTGTAGGTCTTGTCTATTCCATAGTTGGTTTTTGGAACGGTACCTGTGCTTATATCAAACTCTGGTTTGATGCATCACCCCACCTCTCCTTCCCCCTTAAGCAGGCATAAGAGTGTTTTCTAAATGTGACACTCTGTTCTCTTTCCTAACTCAGTTCATGTGTAGCCATGTTTACAGGATCTTCCTAAGTGATATCTTATGATAAGTTTCTTTTCCTGTGTGACTTCTTTTACTTAGAATCATCGTACCTGAATCCACTCATTTTGCTGCTACTGGTCTTATGACATTGATTTCGTGGCTGAGGGATATTCCATCGTACGTAAGTTCCACAATGTTTGGAACCATTTTTATATTTCCTGGGATATTTCAGGTGTACCCAGGTTGAGGTTCTTGTAAGCAGTGCAGCCCTCAATTTGGGGGTGGCTCTGTCTTATGGATTTTCAGTTTTCCCAAGGTATATTCCCTAGACTGGAAGTGCCCTTGGCTCTGTAGCTCTGTTGTTTACTTGTTTTAGGGAACACAATGCACTCCTCCAGTGAGGCAGTTGGCAACTTACATCCCGCCCATCAGCATAACAAGGCTCCCTGTTCTCCAGGGCCTGCCTTGCCTTTCTGGTTTTTACACATTTTGTGGATGTCCCTTTTGACCGGTGGGAAGTGATACTTCTTTGTAGTGCAGATTTGCATTGCCCGCTTGCTTGCTTGGCCAAAAAGGGCGTATGCGTTTTCTCCTGAATATATTCAGGAGAAAACGCATACGCCCTTTTTGGCCAAGTGCATCATGGTCGAAGTTGTGCCCCTCTTCCTGTGCTTTACAGGCGATTCCAACGTACCTCTTGAAATCTCTTTCCTGCTATTCTGCCTCGCTTTCAAGTCCGCCTCGTTGCCTTCCCTCAACAGATTTTTGGACGATAGTTGGCCATGATTACTCTGCCAGTTTGTGAATTGCTGTGCCCCTGAGCTCCATTTTTCAACTCGTTTTTTGTGAGCTGAACGCAAGTCCAAACTTTTGGTTCAGGACCTATACTGGTTCCCGGTGGGTGGCTGAGACTTTGGTTAATTCTTCTTCCTGCCGGGAAGTTAGAGTGACATGTGCCCATCCAAATGCCTAACAGCTACTCTCTCATTGGTTCTCCCTCTTCCCTTTCATCCTCTGCCAAATTGGCAACCTGTGCGAACCAGGAGCTTAAAGGGGCTGTCTCTCCAAGTTGGGAGATTGATAGGAAAGCAGTTGGAAAGTCAAACCGGAGCACCAGGAGAGGGACTCTTCGTTGAGTTTTAGAAACCTTTCGTATTCACAGTGTGTCCATTCTCTAGGTTTCCCGTACATGTTATAGCTGTAGTAATATTCCCTTCAACCTGGAGAGCTGGGACCCTTGGAATGGGTGCCATGCGTTATTGCTTTAAAGGGTCTGCATTTGCTCACCCAATCTCACCAATCCTCTCAGTCCCAAGTGTCCAGCCTTATGCCACATCCAGCTGTCATTGTAGATAGGGTCATTCCAGGTTGCATCAGAGACCCTGAAGGAATTGTAAAGAATTTCCCTGTTTCTTTGTTCTGTTTCTGAAATTCCTTTTTAGAGTGGGTTTGAGCTGATTCTCGCTGCCCTGTTTATGCCAGTCTAGACACACTTGATTCCCTTACGGAGACATATCAATACATAGGTTTTAAGATTCTTACTAGTCAGATCTATTCCTCTGCGGGAAATATGGGGTTTTGAGTCCCTTTCACTGAGGAAGGTGTAGGTCTTGTCTATTCCATAGTTGGTTTTTGGAACGGTACCTGTGCTTATATCAAACTCTGGTTTGATGCATCACCCCACCTCTCCTTCCCCCTTAAGCAGGCATAAGAGTGTTTTCTAAATGTGACACTCTGTTCTCTTTCCTTACTCAGTTCATGTGTAGCCATGTTTACAGGATCTTCCTAAGTGATATCTTATGATAAGTTTCTTTTCCTGTGTGACTTCTTTTACTTAGAATCATCGTACCTGAATCCACTCATTTTGCTGCTACTGGTCTTATGACATTGATTTCGTGGCTGAGGGATATTCCATCGTACGTAAGTTCCACAATGTTTGGAACCATTTTTATATTTCCTGGGATATTTCAGGTGTACCCAGGTTGAGGTTCTTGTAAGCAGTGCAGCCCTCAATTTGGGGGTGGCTCTGTCTTATGGATTTTCAGTTTTCCCAAGGTATATTCCCTAGACTGGAAGTGCCCTTGGCTCTGTAGCTCTGTTGTTTACTTGTTTTAGGGAACACAATGCACTCCTCCAGTGAGGCAGTTGGCAACTTACATCCCGCCCATCAGCATAACAAGGCTCCCTGTTCTCCAGGGCCTGGCTTGCCTTTCTGGTTTTTACACATTTTGTGGATGTCCCTTTTGACCGGTGGGAAGTGATACTTCTTTGTAGTGCAGATTTGCATTGCCCGCTTGCTTGCTTGGCCAAAAAGGGCGTATGCGTTTTCTCCTGAATATATTCAGGAGAAAACGCATACGCCCTTTTTGGCCAAGTGCATCATGGTCGAAGTTGTGCCCCTCTTCCTGTGCTTTACAGGCGATTCCAACGTACCTCTTGAAATCTCTTTCCTGCTATTCTGCCTCGCTTTCAAGTCCGCCTCGTTGCCTTCCCTCAACAGATTTTTGGACGATAGTTGGCCATGATTACTCTGCCAGTTTGTGAATTGCTGTGCCCCTGAGCTCCATTTTTCAACTCGTTTTTTGTGAGCTGAACGCAAGTCCAAACTTTTGGTTCAGGACCTATACTGGTTCCCGGTGGGTGGCTGAGACTTTGGTTAATTCTTCTTCCTGCCGGGAAGTTAGAGTGACATGTGCCCATCCAAATGCCTAACAGCTACTCTCTCATTGGTTCTCCCTCTTCCCTTTCATCCTCTGCCAAATTGGCAACCTGTGCGAACCAGGAGCTTAAAGGGGCTGTCTCTCCAAGTTGGGAGATTGATAGGAAAGCCGTTGGAAAGTCAAACCGGAGCACCAGGAGAGGGACTCTTCGTTGAGTTTTAGAAACCTTTCGTATTCACAGTGTGTCCATTCTCTAGGTTTCCCGTACATGTTATAGCTGTAGTAATATTCCCTTCAACCTGGAGAGCTGGGACCCATGGAATGGGTGCCATGCGTTATTGCTTTAAAGGGTCTGCATTTGCTCACCCAATCTCACCAATCCTCTCAGTCCCAAGTGTCCAGCCTTATGCCACATCCAGCTGTCATTGTAGATAGGGTCATTCCAGCTTGCATCAGAGACCCTGAAGGAATTGTAAAGAATTTCCCTGTTTCTTTGTTCTGTTTCTGAAATTCCTTTTTAGAGTGGGTTTGAGCTGATTCTCGCTGCCCTGTTTATGCCAGTCTAGACACACTTGATTCCCTTACGGAGACATATCAATACATAGGTTTTAAGATTCTTACTAGTCAGATCTATTCCTCTGCGGGAAATATGGGGTTTTGAGTCCCTTTCACTGAGGAAGGTGTAGGTCTTGTCTATTCCATAGTTGGTTTTTGGAACGGTACCTGTGCTTATATCAAACTCTGGTTTGATGCATCACCCCACCTCTCCTTCCCCCTTAAGCAGGCATAAGAGTGTTTTCTAAATGTGACACTCTGTTCTCTTTCCTAACTCAGTTCATGTGTAGCCATGTTTACAGGATCTTCCTAAGTGATATCTTATGATAAGTTTCTTTTCCTGTGTGACTTCTTTTACTTAGAATCATCGTACCTGAATCCACTCATTTTGCTGCTACTGGTCTTATGACATTGATTTCGTGGCTGAGGGATATTCCATCGTACGTAAGTTCCACAATGTTTGGAACCATTTTTATATTTCCTGGGATATTTCAGGTGTACCCAGGTTGAGGTTCTTGTAAGCAGTGCAGCCCTCAATTTGGGGGTGGCTCTGTCTTATGGATTTTCAGTTTTCCCAAGGTATATTCCCTAGACTGGAAGTGCCCTTGGCTCTGTAGCTCTGTTGTTTACTTGTTTTAGGGAACACAATGCACTCCTCCAGTGAGGCAGTTGGCAACTTACATCCCGCCCATCAGCATAACAAGGCTCCCTGTTCTCCAGGGCCTGCCTTGCCTTTCTGGTTTTTACACATTTTGTGGATGTCCCTTTTGACCGGTGGGAAGTGACACTTCTTTGTAGTGCAGATTTGCATTGCCCGCTTGCTTGCTTGGCCAAAAAGGGCGTATGCGTTTTCTCCTGAATATATTCAGGAGAAAACGCATACGCCCTTTTTGGCCAAGTGCATCATGGTCGAAGTTGTGCCCCTCTTCCTGTGCTTTACAGGCGATTCCAACGTACCTCTTGAAATCTCTTTCCTGCTATTCTGCCTCGCTTTCAAGTCCACCTCGTTGCCTTCCCTCAACAGATTTTTGGACGATAGTTGGCCATGATTACTCTGCCAGTTTGTGAATTGCTGTGCCCCTGAGCTCCATTTTTCAACTCGTTTTTTGTGAGCTGAACGCAAGTCCAAACTTTTGGTTCAGGACCTATACTGGTTCCCGGTGGGTGGCTGAGACTTTGGTTAATTCTTCTTCCTGCCGGGAAGTTAGAGTGACATGTGCCCATCCAAATGCCTAACAGCTACTCTCTCATTGGTTCTCCCTCTTCCCTTTCATCCTCTGCCAAATTGGCAACCTGTGCGAACCAGGAGCTTAAAGGGGCTGTCTCTCCAAGTTGGGAGATTGATAGGAAAGCAGTTGGAAAGTCAAACCGGAGCACCAGGAGAGGGACTCTTCGTTGAGTTTTAGAAACCTTTCGTATTCACAGTGTGTCCATTCTCTAGGTTTCCCGTACATGTTATAGCTGTAGTAATATTCCCTTCAACCTGGAGAGCTGGGACCCATGGAATGGGTGCCATGCGTTATTGCTTTAAAGGGTCTGCATTTGCTCACCCAATCTCACCAATCCTCTCAGTCCCAAGTGTCCAGCCTTATGCCACATCCAGCTGTCATTGTAGATAGGGTCATTCCAGGTTGCATCAGAGACCCTGAAGGAATTGTAAAGAATTTCCCTGTTTCTTTGTTCTGTTTCTGAAATTCCTTTTTAGAGTGGGTTTGAGCTGATTCTCGCTGCCCTGTTTATGCCAGTCTAGACACACTTGATTCCCTTACGGAGACATATCAATACATAGGTTTTAAGATTCTTACTAGTCAGATCTATTCCTCTGCGGGAAATATGGGGTTTTGAGTCCCTTTCACTGAGGAAGGTGTAGGTCTTGTCTATTCCATAGTTGGTTTTTGGAACGGTACCTGTGCTTATATCAAACTCTGGTTTGATGCATCACCCCACCTCTCCTTCCCCCTTAAGCAGGCATAAGAGTGTTTTCTAAATGTGAGACTCTGTTCTCTTGCCTAACTCAGTTCATGTGTAGCCATGTTTACAGGATCTTCCTAAGTGATATCTTATGATAAGTTTCTTTTCCTGTGTGACTTCTTTCACTTAGAATCATCGTACCTGAATCCACTCATTTTGCTGCTACAGGTCTTAATGACATTGATTTCGTGGCTGAGGGATATTCCATCGTACGTAAGTTCCACAATGTTTGGAACCATTTTTATATTTCCTGGGATATTTCAGGTGTACCCAGGTTGAGGTTCTTGTAAGCAGTGCAGCCCTCAATTTGGGGGTGGCTCTGTCTTATGGATTTTCAGTTTTCCCAAGGTATATTCCCTAGACTGGAAGTGCCCTTGGCTCTGTAGCTCTGTTGTTTACTTGTTTTAGGGAACACAATGCACTCCTCCAGTGAGGCAGTTGGCAACTTACATCCCGCCCATCAGCATAACAAGGCTCCCTGTTCTCCAGGGCCTGCCTTGCCTTTCTTGTTTTTACACATTTTGTGGATGTCCCTTTTGACCGGTGGGAAGTGATACTTCTTTGTAGTGCAGATTTGCATTGCCCACTTGCTTGCTTGGCCAAAAAGGGCGTATGCGTTTTCTCCTGAATATATTCAGGAGAAAACGCATACGCCCTTTTTGGCCAAGTGCATCATGGTCGAAGTTGTGCCCCTCTTCCTGTGCTTTACAGGCGATTCCAACGTACCTCTTGAAATCTCTTTCCTGCTATTCTGCCTCGCTTTCAAGTCCGCCTCGTTGCCTTCCCTCAACAGATTTTTGGACGATAGTGGGCCTTGATTACTCTGCCAGTTTGTGAATTGCTGTGCCCCTGAGCTCCATTTTTCAACTCGTTTTTTGTGAGCTGAACGCAAGTCCAAACTTTTGGTTCAGGACCTATACTGGTTCCCGGTGGGTGGCTGAGACTTTGGTTAATTCTTCTTCCAGCCGGGACATTAGAGTGACATGTGCCCATCCAAATGCCTAACAGCTACTCTCTCATTGGTTCTCCCTCTTCCCTTTCATCCTCTGCCAAATTGGCAACCTGTGCGAACCGGGAGCTTAAAGGGGCTGTCTCTCCAAGTTGGGAGATTGATAGGAAAGCAGTTGGAAAGTCAAACCGGAGCACCAGGAGAGGGACTCTTCGTTGAGTTTTAGAAACCTTTCGTATTCAAAGTGTGTCCATTCTCTAGGTTTCCCGTACATGTTATAGCTGTAGTAATATTCCCTTCAACCTGGAGAGCTGGGACCCATGGAATGGGTGCCATGCGTTATTGCTTTAAAGGGTCTGCATTTGCTCACCCAATCTCACCAATCCTCTCAGTCCCAAGTGTCCAGCCTTATGCCACATCCAGCTGTCATTGTAGATAGGGTCATTCCAGCTTGCATCAGAGACCCTGAAGGAATTGTAAAGAATTTCCCTGTTTCTTTGTTCTGTTTCTGAAATTCCTTTTTAGAGTGGGTTTGAGCTGATTCTCGCTGCCCTGTTTATGCCAGTCTAGACACACTTGATTCCCTTACGGAGACATATCAATACATAGGTTTTAAGATTCTTACTAGTCAGATCTATTCCTCTGCGGGAAATATGGGGTTTTGAGTCCCTTTCACTGAGGAAGGTGTAGGTCTTGTCTATTCCATAGTTGGTTTTTGGAACGGTACCTGTGCTTATATCAAACTCTGGTTTGATGCATCACCCCACCTCTCCTTCCCCCTTAAGCAGGCATAAGAGTGTTTTCTAAATGTGAGACTCTGTTCTCTTGCCTAACTCAGTTCATGTGTAGCCATGTTTACAGGATCTTCCTAAGTGATATCTTATGATAAGTTTCTTTTCCTGTGTGACTTCTTTCACTTAGAATCATCATACCTGAATCCACTCATTTTGCTGCTACAGGTCTTAATGACATTGATTTCGTGGATGAGGGATATTCCATCGTATGTAAGTTCCACAATGTTTGGAACCATTTTTATATTTCCTGGGATATTTCAGGTGTACCCAGGTTGAGGTTCTTGTAAGCAGTGCAGCCCTCAATTTGGGGGTGGCTCTGTCTTATGGATTTTCAGTTTTCCCAAGGTATATTCCCTAGACTGGAAGTGCCCTTGGCTCTGTAGCTCTGTTGTTTACTTGTTTTAGGGAACACAATGCACTCCTCCAGTGAGGCAGTTGGCAACTTACATCCCGCCCATCAGCATAACAAGGCTCCCTGTTCTCCAGGGCCTGCCTTGCCTTTCTGGTTTTTACACATTTTGTGGATGTCCCTTTTGACCGGTGGGAAGTGATACTTCTTTGTAGTGCAGATTTGCATTGCCCGCTTGCTTGCTTGGCCAAAAAGGGCGTATGCGTTTTCTCCTGAATATATTCAGGAGAAAACGCATACGCCCTTTTTGGCCAAGGGCATCATGGTCGAAGTTGTGCCCCTCTTCCTGTGCTTTACAGGCGATTCCAACGTACCTCTTGAAATCTCTTTCCTGCTATTCTGCCTCGCTTTCAAGTCCGCCTCGTTGCCTTCCCTCAACAGATTTTTGGACGATAGTTGGCCATGATTACTCTGCCAGTTTGTGAATTGCTGTGCCCCTGAGCTCCATTTTTCAACTCGTTTTTTGTGAGCTGAAGGCAAGTCCAAACGTTTGGTTCAGGACCTATACTGGTTCCCGGTGGGTGGCTGAGACTTTGGTTAATTCTTCTTCCTGCCGGGAAGTTAGAGTGACATGTGCCCATCCAAATGCCTAACAGCTACTGTCTCATTGGTTCTCCCTCTTCCCTTTCATCCTCTGCCAAATTGGCAACCTGTGCGAACCGGGAGCTTAAAGGGGCTGTCTCTCCAAGTTGGGAGATTGATAGGAAAGCAGTTGGAAAGTCAAACCGGAGCACCAGGAGAGGGACTCTTCGTTGAGTTTTAGAAACCTTTCGTATTCACAGTGTGTCCATTCTCTAGGTTTCCCGTACATGTTATAGCTGTAGTAATATTCCCTTCAACCTGGAGAGCTGGGACCCATGGAATGGGTGCCATGCGTTATTGCTTTAAAGGGTCTGCATTTGCTCACCCAATCACACCAATCCTCTCAGTCCCAAGTGTCCAGCCTTATGCCACATCCAGCTGTCATTGTAGATAGGGTCATTCCAGCTTGCATCAGAGACCCTGAAGGAATTGTAAAGAATTTCCCTGTTTCTTTGTTCTGTTTTTGAAATTCCTTTTTAGAGTGGGTTTGAGCTGATTCTCGCTGCCCTGTTTATGCCAGTCTAGACACACTTGATTCCCTTACGGAGACATATCAATACATAGGTTTTAAGATTCTTACTAGTCAGATCTATTCCTCTGCGGGAAATATGGGGTTTTGAGTCCCTTTCACTGAGGAAGGTGTAGGTCTTGTCTATTCCATAGTTGGTTTTTGGAACGGTACCTGTGCTTATATCAAACTCTGGTTTGATGCATCACCCCACCTCTCCTTCCCCCTTAAGCAGGCATAAGAGTGTTTTCTAAATGTGAGACTCTGTTCTCTTTCCTAACTCAGTTCATGTGTAGCCATGTTTACAGGATCTTCCTAAGTGATATCTTATGATAAGTTTCTTTTCCTGTGTGACTTCTTTCCCTTAGAATCATCGTACCTGAATCCACTCATTTTGCTGCTACTGGTCTTATGACATTGATTTCGTGGCTGAGGGATATTCCATCGTACGTAAGTTCCACAATGTTTGGAACCATTTTTATATTTCCTGGGATATTTCAGGTGTACCCAGGTTGAGGTTCTTGTAAGCAGTGCAGCCCTCAATTTGGGGGTGGCTCTGTCTTATGGATTTTCAGTTTTCCCAAGGTATATTCCCTAGACTGGAAGTGCCCTTGGCTCTGTAGCTCTGTTGTTTACTTGTTTTAGGGAACACAATGCACTCCTCCAGTGAGGCAGTTGGCAACTTACATCCCGCCCATCAGCATAACAAGGCTCCCTGTTCTCCAGGGCCTGCCTTGCCTTTCTGGTTTTTACACATTTTGTGGATGTCCCTTTTGACCGGTGGGAAGTGATACTTCTTTGTAGTGCAGATTTGCATTGCCCGCTTGCTTGCTTGGCCAAAAAGGGCGTATGCGTTTTCTCCTGAATATATTCAGGAGAAAACGCATACGCCCTTTTTGGCCAAGTGCATCATGGTCGAAGTTGTGCCCCTCTTCCTGTGCTTTACAGGCGATTCCAACGTACCTCTTGAAATCTCTTTCCTGCTATTCTGCCTCGCTTTCAAGTCCGCCTCGTTGCCTTCCCTCAACAGATTTTTGGACGATAGTGGGCCTTGATTACTCTGCCAGTTTGTGAATTGCTGTGCCCCTGAGCTCCATTTTTCAACTCGTTTTTTGTGAGCTGAACGCAAGTCCAAACTTTTGGTTCAGGACCTATACTGGTTCCCGGTGGGTGGCTGAGACTTTGGTTAATTCTTCTTCCTGCCGGGAAATTAGAGTGACATGTGCCCATCCAAATGCCTAACAGCTACTCTCTCATTGGTTCTCCCTCTTCCCTTTCATCCTCTGCCAAATTGGCAACCTGTGCGAACCAGGAGCTTAAAGGGGCTGTCTCTCCAAGTTGGGAGATTGATAGGAAAGCAGTTGGAAAGTCAAACCGGAGCACCAGGAGAGGGACTCTTCGTTGAGTTTTAGAAACCTTTCGTATTCACAGTGTGTCCATTCTCTAGGTTTCCCGTACATGTTATAGCTGTACTAATATTCCCTTCAACCTGGAGAGCTGGGACCCATGGAATGGGTGCCATGCGTTATTGCTTTAAAGGGTCTGCATTTGCTCACCCAATCTCACCAATCCTCTCAGTCCCAAGTGTCCAGCCTTATGCCACATCCAGCTGTCATTGTAGATAGGGTCATTCCAGGTTGCATCAGAGACCCTGAAGGAATTGTAAAGAATTTCCCTGTTTCTTTGTTCTGTTTCTGAAATTCCTTTTTAGAGTGGGTTTGAGCTGATTCTCGCTGCCCTGTTTATGCCAGTCTAGACACACTTGATTCCCTTACGGAGACATATCAATACATAGGTTTTAAGATTCTTACTAGTCAGATCTATTCCTCTGCGGGAAATATGGGGTTTTGAGTCCCTTTCACTGAGGAAGGTGTAGGTCTTGTCTATTCCATAGTTGGTTTTTGGAACGGTACCTGTGCTTATATCAAACTCTGGTTTGATGCATCACCCCACCTCTCCTTCCCCCTTAAGCAGGCATAAGAGTGTTTTCTAAATGTGACACTCTGTTCTCTTGCCTAACTCAGTTCATGTGTAGCCATGTTTACAGGATCTTCCTAAGTGATATCTTATGATAAGTTTCTTTTCCTGTGTGACTTCTTTCACTTAGAATCATCATACCTGAATCCACTCATTTTGCTGCTACAGGTCTTAATGACATTGATTTCGTGGCTGAGGGATATTCCATCGTACGTAAGTTCCACAATGTTTGGAACCATTTTTATATTTCCTGGGATATTTCAGGTGTACCCAGGTTGAGGTTCTTGTAAGCAGTGCAGCCCTCAATTTGGGGGTGGCTCTGTCTTATGGATTTTCAGTTTTCCCAAGGTATATTCCCTAGACTGGAAGTGCCCTTGGCTCTGTAGCTCTGTTGTTTACTTGTTTTAGGGAACACAATGCACTCCTCCAGTGAGGCAGTTGGCAACTTACATCCCGCCCATCAGCATAACAAGGCTCCCTGTTCTCCAGGGCCTGCCTTGCCTTTCTGGTTTTTACACATTTTGTGGATGTCCCTTTTGACCGGTGGGAAGTGATACTTCTTTGTAGTGCAGATTTGCATTGCCCGCTTGCTTGCTTGGCCAAAAAGGGCGTATGCGTTTTCTCCTGAATATATTCAGGAGAAAACGCATACGCCCTTTTTGGCCAAGTGCATCATGGTCGAAGTTGTGCCCCTCTTCCTGTGCTTTACAGGCGATTCCAACGTACCTCTTGAAATCTCTTTCCTGCTATTCTGCCTCGCTTTCAAGTCCGCCTCGTTGCCTTCCCTCAACAGATTTTTGGACGAGAGTGGGCCTTGATTACTCTGCCAGTTTGTGAATTGCTGTGCCCCTGAGCTCCATTTTTCAACTCGTTTTTTGTGAGCTGAACGCAAGTCCAAACTTTTGGTTCAGGACCTATACTGGTTCCCGGTGGGTGGCTGAGACTTTGGTTAATTCTTCTTCCTGCCGGGAAATTAGAGTGACATGTGCCCATCCAAATGCCTAACAGCTACTCTCTCATTGGTTCTCCCTCTTCCCTTTCATCCTCTGCCAAATTGGCAACCTGTGCGAACCAGGAGCTTAAAGGGGCTGTCTCTCCAAGTTGGGAGATTGATAGGAAAGCAGTTGGAAAGTCAAACCGGAGCACCAGGAGAGGGACTCTTCGTTGAGTTTTAGAAACCTTTCGTATTCACAGTGTGTCCATTCTCTAGGTTTCCCGTACATGTTATAGCTGTAGTAATATTCCCTTCAACCTGGAGAGCTGCGACACATGGAATGGGTGCCATGCGTTATTGCTTTAAAGGGTCTGCATTTGCTCACCCCATCTCACCAATCCTCTCAGTCCCAAGTGTCCAGCCTTATGCCACATCCAGCTGTCATTGTAGATAGGGTCATTCCAGGTTGCATCAGAGACCCTGAAGGAATTGTAAAGAATTTCCCTGTTTCTTTGTTCTGTTTCTGAAATTCCTTTTTAGAGTGGGTTTGAGCTGATTCTCGCTGCCCTGTTTATGCCAGTCTAGACACACTTGATTCCCTTACGGAGACATATCAATACATAGGTTTTAAGATTCTTACTAGTCAGATCTATTCCTCTGCGGGAAATATGGGGTTTTGAGTCCCTTTCACTGAGGAAGGTGTAGGTCTTGTCTATTCCATAGTTGGTTTTTGGAACGGTACCTGTGCTTATATCAAACTCTGGTTTGATGCATCACCCCACCTCTCCTTCCCCCTTAAGCAGGCATAATAGTTTTCTAAATGTGACACTCTGTTCTCTTGCCTAACTCAGTTCATGTGTAGCCATGTTTACAGGATCTTCCTAAGTGATATCTTATGATAAGTTTCTTTTCCTGTGTGACTTCTTTCACTTAGAATCATCATACCTGAATCCACTCATTTTGCTGCTACAGGTCTTAATGACATTGATTTCGTGGATGAGGGATATTCCATCGTACGTAAGTTCCACAATGTTTGGAACCATTTTTATATTTCCTGGGATATTTCAGGTGTACCCAGGTTGAGGTTCTTGTAAGCAGTGCAGCCCTCAATTTGGGGGTGGCTCTGTCTTATGGATTTTCAGTTTTCCCAAGGTATATTCCCTAGACTGGAAGTGCCCTTGGCTCTGTAGCTCTGTTGTTTACTTGTTTTAGGGAACACAATGCACTCCTCCAGTGAGGCAGTTGGCAACTTACATCCCGCCCATCAGCATAACAAGGCTCCCTGTTCTCCAGGGCCTGCCTTGCCTTTCTGGTTTTTACACATTTTGTGGATGTCCCTTTTGACCGGTGGGAAGTGATACTTCTTTGTAGTGCAGATTTGCATTGCCCACTTGCTTGCTTGGCCAAAAAGGGCGTATGCGTTTTCTCCTGAATATATTCAGGAGAAAACGCATACGCCCTTTTTGGCCAAGTGCATCATGGTCGAAGTTGTGCCCCTCTTCCTGTGCTTTACAGGCGATTCCAACGTACCTCTTGAAATCTCTTTCCTGCTATTCTGCCTCGCTTTCAAGTCCGCCTCGTTGCCTTCCCTCAACAGATTTTTGGACGATAGTGGGCCTTGATTACTCTGCCAGTTTGTGAATTGCTGTGCCCCTGAGCTCCATTTTTCAACTCGTTTTTTGTGAGCTGAACGCAAGTCCAAACTTTTGGTTCAGGACCTATACTGGTTCCCGGTGGGTGGCTGAGACTTTGGTTAATTCTTCTTCCTGCCGGGACATTAGAGTGACATGTGCCCATCCAAATGCCTAACAGCTACTCTCTCATTGGTTCTCCCTCTTCCCTTTCATCCTCTGCCAAATTGGCAACCTGTGCGAACCGGGAGCTTAAAGGGGCTGTCTCTCCAAGTTGGGAGATTGATAGGAAAGCAGTTGGAAAGTCAAACCGGAGCACCAGGAGAGGGACTCTTCGTTGAGTTTTAGAAACCTTTCGTATTCAAAGTGTGTCCATTCTCTAGGTTTCCCGTACATGTTATAGCTGTAGTAATATTCCCTTCAACCTGGAGAGCTGGGACCCATGGAATGGGTGCCATGCGTTATTGCTTTAAAGGGTCTGCATTTGCTCACCCAATCTCACCAATCCTCTCAGTCCCAAGTGTCCAGCCTTATGCCACATCCAGCTGTCATTGTAGATAGGGTCATTCCAGCTTGCATCAGAGACCCTGAAGGAATTGTAAAGAATTTCCCTGTTTCTTTGTTCTGTTTCTGAAATTCCTTTTTAGAGTGGGTTTGAGCTGATTCTCGCTGCCCTGTTTATGCCAGTCTAGACACACTTGATTCCCTTACGGAGACATATCAATACATAGGTTTTAAGATTCTTACTAGTCAGATCTATTCCTCTGCGGGAAATATGGGGTTTTGAGTCCCTTTCACTGAGGAAGGTGTAGGTCTTGTCTATTCCATAGTTGGTTTTTGGAACGGTACCTGTGCTTATATCAAACTCTGGTTTGATGCATCACCCCACCTCTCCTTCCCCCTTAAGCAGGCATAAGAGTGTTTTCTAAATGTGACACTCTGTTCTCTTGCCTAACTCAGTTCATGTGTAGCCATGTTTACAGGATCTTCCTAAGTGATATCTTATGATAAGTTTCTTTTCCTGTGTGACTTCTTTCACTTAGAATCATCATACCTGAATCCACTCATTTTGCTGCTACAGGTCTTAATGACATTGATTTCGTGGATGAGGGATATTCCATCGTACGTAATTTCCACAATGTTTGGAACCATTTTTATATTTCCTGGGATATTTCAGGTGTACCCAGGTTGAGGTTCTTGTAAGCAGTGCAGCCCTCAATTTGGGGGTGGCTCTGTCTTATGGATTTTCAGTTTTCCCAAGGTATATTCCCTAGACTGGAAGTGCCCTTGGCTCTGTAGCTCTGTTGTTTACTTGTTTTAGGGAACACAATGCACTCCTCCAGTGAGGCAGTTGGCAACTTACATCCCGCCCATCAGCATAACAAGGCTCCCTGTTCTCCAGGGCCTGCCTTGCCTTTCTGGTTTTTACACATTTTGTGGATGTCCCTTTTGACCGGTGGGAAGTGATACTTCTTTGTAGTGCAGATTTGCATTGCCCGCTTGCTTGCTTGGCCAAAAAGGGCGTATGCGTTTTCTCCTGAATATATTCAGGAGAAAACGCATACGCCCTTTTTGGCCAAGGGCATCATGGTCGAAGTTGTGCCCCTCTTCCTGTGCTTTACAGGCGATTCCAACGTACCTCTTGAAATCTCTTTCCTGCTATTCTGCCTCGCTTTCAAGTCCGCCTCGTTGCCTTCCCTCAACAGATTTTTGGACGATAGTTGGCCATGATTACTCTGCCAGTTTGTGAATTGCTGTGCCCCTGAGCTCCATTTTTCAACTCGTTTTTTGTGAGCTGAAGGCAAGTCCAAACGTTTGGTTCAGGACCTATACTGGTTCCCGGTGGGTGGCTGAGACGTTGGTTAATTCTTCTTCCTGCCGGGAAGTTAGAGTGACATGTGCCCATCCAAATGCCTAACAGCTACTCTCTCATTGGTTCTCCCTCTTCCCTTTCATCCTCTGCCAAATTGGCAACCTGTGCGAACCGGGAGCTTAAAGGGGCTGTCTCTCCAAGTTGGGAGATTGATAGGAAAGCAGTTGGAAAGTCAAACCGGAGCACCAGGAGAGGGACTCTTCGTTGAGTTTTAGAAACCTTTCGTATTCACAGTGTGTCCATTCTCTAGGTTTCCCGTACATGTTATAGCTGTAGTAATATTCCCTTCAACCTGGAGAGCTGGGACCCATGGAATGGGTGCCATGCGTTATTGCTTTAAAGGGTCTGCATTTGCTCACCCAATCACACCAATCCTCTCAGTCCCAAGTGTCCAGCCTTATGCCACATCCAGCTGTCATTGTAGATAGGGTCATTCCAGCTTGCATCAGAGACCCTGAAGGAATTGTAAAGAATTTCCCTGTTTCTTTGTTCTGTTTTTGAAATTCCTTTTTAGAGTGGGTTTGAGCTGATTCTCGCTGCCCTGTTTATGCCAGTCTAGACACACTTGATTCCCTTACGGAGACATATCAATACATAGGTTTTAAGATTCTTACTAGTCAGATCTATTCCTCTGCGGGAAATATGGGGTTTTGAGTCCCTTTCACTGAGGAAGGTGTAGGTCTTGTCTATTCCATAGTTGGTTTTTGGAACGGTACCTGTGCTTATATCAAACTCTGGTTTGATGCATCACCCCACCTCTCCTTCCCCCTTAAGCAGGCATAAGAGTGTTTTCTAAATGTGAGACTCTGTTCTCTTTCCTAACTCAGTTCATGTGTAGCCATGTTTACAGGATCTTCCTAAGTGATATCTTATGATAAGTTTCTTTTCCTGTGTGACTTCTTTCCCTTAGAATCATCGTACCTGAATCCACTCATTTTGCTGCTACTGGTCTTATGACATTGATTTCGTGGCTGAGGGATATTCCATCGTACGTAAGTTCCACAATGTTTGGAACCATTTTTATATTTCCTGGGATATTTCAGGTGTACCCAGGTTGAGGTTCTTGTAAGCAGTGCAGCCCTCAATTTGGTGGTGGCTCTGTCTTATGGATTTTCAGTTTTCCCAAGGTATATTCCCTAGACTGGAAGTGCCCTTGGCTCTGTAGCTCTGTTGTTTACTTGTTTTAGGGAACACAATGCACTCCTCCAGTGAGGCAGTTGGCAACTTACATCCCGCCCATCAGCATAACAAGGCTCCCTGTTCTCCAGGGCCTGCCTTGCCTTTCTGGTTTTTACACATTTTGTGGATGTCCCTTTTGACCGGTGGGAAGTGATACTTCTTTGTAGTGCAGATTTGCATTGCCCGCTTGCTTGCTTGGCCAAAAAGGGCGTATGCGTTTTCTCCTGAATATATTCAGGAGAAAACGCATACGCCCTTTTTGGCCAAGTGCATCATTGTCGAAGTTGTGCCCCTCTTCCTGTGCTTTACAGGCGATTCCAACGTACCTCTTGAAATCACTTTCCTGCTATTCTGCCTCGCTTTCAAGTCCGCCTCGTTGCCTTCCCTCAACAGATTTTTGGACGATAGTGGGCCTTGATTACTCTGCCAGTTTGTGAATTGCTGTGCCCCTGAGCTCCATTTTTCAACTCGTTTTTTGTGAGCTGAACGCAAGGCCAAACATTTGGTTCAGGACCTCTACTGCTTCCCGGTGGGTGGCTGAGACTTTGGTTAATTCTTCTTCCTGCCGGGAAATTAGAGTGACATGTGCCCATCCAAATGCCTAACAGCTACTCTCTCATTGGTTCTCCCTCTTCCCTTTCATCCTCTGCCAAATTGGCAACCTGTGCGAACCAGGAGCTTAAAGGGGCTGTCTCTCCAAGTTGGGAGATTGATAGGAAAGCAGTTGGAAAGTCAAACCGGAGCACCAGGAGAGGGACTCTTCGTTGAGTTTTAGAAACCTTTCGTATTCACAGTGTGTCCATTCTCTAGGTTTCCCGTACATGTTATAGCTGTAGTAATATTCCCTTCAACCTGGAGAGCTGGGACCCATGGAATGGGTGCCATGCGTTATTGCTTTAAAGGGTCTGCATTTGCTCACCCAATCTCACCATTCCTCTCAGTCCCTAGTGTCCAGCCTTATGCCACATCCAGCTGTCATTGTAGATAGGGTCATTCCAGGTTGCATCAGAGACCCTGAAGGAATTGTAAAGAATTTCCCTGTTTCTTTGTTCTGTTTCTGAAATTCCTTTTTAGAGTGGGTTTGAGCTGATTCTCGCTGCCCTGTTTATGCCACTCTAGACACACTTGATTCCCTTACGGAGACATATCAATACATAGGTTTTAAGATTCTTACTAGTCAGATCTATTCCTCTGCAGGAAATATGGGGTTTTGAGTCCCTTTCACTGAGGAAGGTGTAGGTCTTGTCTATTCCATAGTTGGTTTTTGGAACGGTACCTGTGCTTATATCAAACTCTGGTTTGATGCATCACCCCACCTCTCCTTCCCCCTTAAGCAGGCATAAGAGTGTTTTCTAAATGTGAGACTCTGTTCTCTTTCCTAACTCAGTTCATGTGTAGCCATGTTTACAGGATCTTCCTAAGTGATATCTTATGATAAGTTTCTTTTCCTGTGTGACTTCTTTCACTTAGAATCATCGTACCTGAATCCACTCATTTTGCTGCTACTGGTCTTATGACATTGATTTCGTGGCTGAGGGATATTCCATCGTACGTAAGTTCCACAATGTTTGGAACCATTTTTATATTTCCTGGGATATTTCAGGTGTACCCAGGTTGAGGTTCTTGTAAGCAGTGCAGCCCTCAATTTGGGGGTGGCTCTGTCTTATGGATTTTCAGTTTTCCCAAGGTATATTCCCTAGACTGGAAGTGCCCTTGGCTCTGTAGCTCTGTTGTTTACTTGTTTTAGGGAACACAATGCACTCCTCCAGTGAGGCAGTTGGCAACTTACATCCCGCCCATCAGCATAACAAGGCTCCCTGTTCTCCAGGGTCTGCCTTGCCTTTCTGGTTTTTACACATTTTGTGGATGTCCCTTTTGACCGGTGGGAAGTAATACTTCTTTGTAGTGCAGATTTGCATTGCCCGCTTGCTTGCTTGGCCAAAATGGGCGTATGCGTTTTCTCCTGAATATATTCAGGAGAAAACGCATACGCCCTTTATGGCCAAGTCCATCATTGTCGAAGTTGTGCCCCTCTTCCTGTGCTTTACAGGCGATTCCATCGTACCTCTTGAAATCTCTTTCCTGCTCTTCTGCCTCGCTTTCAAGTCCGCCTCGTTGCCTTCCCTCAACAGATTTTTGGATGATAGTTGGCCTTGATTACTCTGCCAGTTTGTGAATTGCTGTGCCCCTGAGCTCCATTTTTCAACTCGTTTTTTGTGAGCTGAACGCAAGGCCAAACTTTTGGTTCAGGACCTATACTGGTTCCCGGTGGGTGGCTGAGACTTTGGTTCATTCTTCTTCCTGCCGGGAAATTAGAGTGACATGTGCCCATCCAAATGCCTAACAGCTACTCTCTCATTGGTTCTCCCTCTTCCCTTTCATCCTCTGCCAAATTGGCAACCTGTGCGAACCAGGAGCTTAAAGGGACTGTCTCTCCAAGTTGGGAGATTGATAGGAAAGCAGTTGGAAAGTCAAACCGGAGCACCAGGAGAGGGGCTCTTCGTTGAGTTTTAGAAACCTTTCGTATTCACAGTGTGTCCATTCTCTAGGTTTCCCGTACATGTTATAGCTGTAGTAATATTCCCTTCAACCTGGAGAGCTGGGACCCATGGAATGGGTGCCATGCGTTATTGCTTTAAAGGGTCTGCATTTGCTCACCCAATCTCACCAATCCTCTCAGTCCCAAGTGTCCAGCCTTATGCCACATCCAGCTGTCATTGTAGATAGGGTCATTCCAGGTTGCATCACAGACCCTGAAGGAATTGTAAAGAATTTCCCTGTTTCTTTGTTCTGTTTTTGAAATTCCTTTTTAGAGTGGGTTTGAGCTGATTCTCGCTGCCCTGTTTATGCCAGTCTGGACACACTTGATTCCCTTACGGAGACATATCAATACATAGGTTTTAAGATTCTTACTAGTCAGATCTATTCCTCTGCGGGAAATATGGGGTTTTGAGTCCCTTTCACTGAGGAAGGTGTAGGTCTTGTCTATTCCATAGTTGGTTTTTGGAACGGTACCTGTGCTTATATCAAACTCTGGTTTGATGCATCACCCCACCTCTCCTTCCCCCTTAAGCAGGCATAAGAGTGTTTTCTAAATGTGAGACTCTGTTCTCTTTCCTAACTCAGTTCATGTGTAGCCATGTTTACAGGATCTTCCTAAGTGATATCTTATGATAAGTTTCTTTTCCTGTGTGACTTCTTTCCCTTAGAATCATCGTACCTGAATCCACTCATTTTGCTGCTACTGGTCTTATGACATTGATTTCGTGGCTGAGGGATATTCCATCGTACGTAAGTTCCACAATGTTTGGAACCATTTTTATATTTCCTGGGATATTTCAGGTGTACCCAGGTTGAGGTTCTTGTAAGCAGTGCAGCCCTCAATTTGGGGGTGGCTCTGTCTTATGGATTTTCAGTTTTCCCAAGGTATATTCCCTAGACTGGAAGTGCCCTTGGCTCTGTAGCTCTGTTGTTTACTTGTTTTAGGGAACACAATGCACTCCTCCAGTGAGGCAGTTGGCAACTTAGATCCCGCCCATCAGCATAACAAGGCTCCCTGTTCTCCAGGGCCTGGCTTGCCTTTCTGGTTTTTACACATTTTGTGGATGTCCCTTTTGACCGGTGGGAAGTGATACTTCTTTGTAGTGCAGATTTGCATTGCCCGCTTGCTTGCTTGGCCAAAAAGGGCGTATGCGTTTTCTCCTGAATATATTCAGGAAAAAACGCATACGCCCTTTTTGGCCAAGTGCATCATGGTCGAAGTTGTGCCCCTCTTCCTGTGCTTTACAGGCGATTCCAACGTACCTCTTGAAATCTGTTTCCTGCTATTCTGCCTCGCTTTCAAGTCCGCCTCGTTGCCTTCCCTCAACAGATTTTTGGACGATAGTGGGCCTTGATTACTCTGCCAGTTTGTGAATTGCTGTGCCCCTGAGCTCCATTTTTCAACTCGTTTTTTGTGAGCTGAACGCAAGGCCAAACTTTTGGTTCAGGACCTATACTGGTTCCCGGTGGGTGGCTGAGACTTTGGTTAATTCTTCTTCCTGCCGGGAAATTAGAGTGACATGTGCCCATCCAAATGCCTAACAGCTACTCTCTCATTGGTTCTCCCTCTTCCCTTTCATCCTCTGCCAAATTGGCAACCTGTGCGAACCAGGAGCTTAAAGGGGCTGTCTCTCCAAGTTGGGAGATTGATAGGAAAGCAGTTGGAAAGTCAAACCGGAGCACCAGGAGAGGGACTCTTCGTTGAGTTTTAGAAACCTTTCGTATTCACAGTGTGTCCATTCTCTAGGTTTCCCGTACATGTTATAGCTGTAGTAATATTCCCTTCAACCTGGAGAGCTGGGACCCATGGAATGGGTGCCATGCGTTATTGCTTTAAAGGGTCTGCATTTGCTCACCCAATCTCACCAATCCTCTCAGTCCCAAGTGTCCAGCCTTATGCCACATCCAGCTGTCATTGTAGATAGGGTCATTCCAGGTTGCATCAGAGACCCTGAAGGAATTGTAAAGAATTTCCCTGTTTCTTTGTTCTGTTTTTGAAATTCCTTTTTAGAGTGGGTTTGAGCTGATTCTCGCTGCCCTGTTTATGCCAGTCTGGACACACTTGATTCCCTTACGGAGACATATCAATACATAGGTTTTAAGATTCTTACTAGGCAGATCTATTCCTCTGCGGGAAATATGGGGTTTTGAGTCCCTTTCACTGAGGAAGGTGTAGGTCTTGTCTATTCCATAGTTGGTTTTTGGAACGGTACCTGTGCTTATATCAAACTCTGGTTTGATGCATCACCCCACCTCTCCTTCCCCCTTAAGCAGGCATAAGAGTGTTTTCTAAATGTGAGACTCTGTTCTCTTGCCTAACTCAGTTCATGTGTAGCCATGTTTACAGGATCTTCCTAAGTGATATCTTATGATAAGTTTCTTTTCCTGTGTGACTTCTTTCCCTTAGAATCATCGTACCTGAATCCACTCATTTTGCTGCTACTGGTCTTATGACATTGATTTCGTGGCTGAGGGATATTCCATCGTACGTAAGTTCCACAATGTTTGGAACCATTTTTATATTTCCTGGGATATTTCAGGTGTACCCAGGTTGAGGTTCTTGTAAGCAGTGCAGCCCTCAATTTGGGGATTGCTCTGTCTTATGGATTTTCAGTTTTCCCAAGGTATATTCCCTAGACTGGAAGTGCCCTTGGCTCTGTAGCTCTGTTGTTTACTTGTTTTAGGGAACACAATGCACTCCTCCAGTGAGGCAGTTGGCAACTTACATCCCGCCCATCAGCATAACAAGGCTCCCTGTTCTCCAGGGCCTGTCTTGCCTTTCTGGTTTTTACACATTTTGTGGATGTCCCTTTTGACCGGTGGGAAGTGATACTTCTTTGTAGTGCAGATTTGCATTGCCCGCTTGCTTGCTTGGCCAAAAAGGGCGTATGCGTTTTCTCCTGAATATATTCAGGAGAAAACGCATACGCCCTTTTTGGCCAAGTGCATCATTGTCGAAGTTGTGCCCCTCTTCCTGTGCTTTACAGGCGATTCCAACGTACCTCTTGAAATCTCTTTCCTGCTATTCTGCCTCGCTTTCAAGTCCGCCTCGTTGCCTTCCCTCAACAGATTTTTGGACGATAGTGGGCCTTGATTACTCTGCCAGTTTGTGAATTGCTGTGCCCCTGAGCTCCATTTTTCAACTCGTTTTTTGTGAGCTGAACGCAAGGCCAAACTTTTGGTTCAGGACCTATACTGGTTCCCGGTGGGTGGCTGAGACTTTGGTTAATTCTTCTTCCTGCCGGGAAATTAGAGTGACATGTGCCCATCCAAATGCCTAACAGCTACTCTCTCATTGGTTCTCCCTCTTCCCTTTCATCCTCTGCCAAATTGGCAACCTGTGCGAACCAGGAGCTTAAAGGGGCTGTCTCTCCAAGTTGGGAGATTGATAGGAAAGCAGTTGGAAAGTCAAACCGGAGCACCAGGAGAGGGACTCTTCGTTGAGTTTTAGAAACCTTTCGTATTCACAGTGTGTCCATTCTCTAGGTTTCCCGTACATGTTATAGCTGTAGTAATATTCCCTTCAACCTGGAGAGCTGGGACCCATGGAATGGGTGCCATGCGTTATTGCTCTAAAGGGTCTGCATTTGCTCACCCAATCTCACCAATCCTCTCAGTCCCAAGTGTCCAGCCTTATGCCACATCCAGCTGTCATTGTAGATAGGGTCATTCCAGGTTGCATCAGAGACCCTGAAGGAATTGTAAAGAATTTCCCTGTTTCTTTGTTCTGTTTTTGAAATTCCTTTTTAGAGTGGGTTTGAACTGATTCTCGCTGCCCTGTTTATGCCAGTCTGGACACACTTGATTCCCTTACGGAGACATATCAATACATAGGTTTTAAGATTCTTACTAGTCAGATCTATTCCTCTGCGGGAAATATGGGGTTTTGAGTCCCTTTCACTGAGGAAGGTGTAGGTCTTGTCTATTCCATAGTTGGTTTTTGGAACGGTACCTGTGCTTATATCAAACTCTGGTTTGATGCATCACCCCACCTCTCCTTCCCCCTTAAGCAGGCATAAGAGTGTTTTCTAAATGTGAGACTCTGTTCTCTTGCCTAACTCAGTTCATGTGTAGCCATGTTTACAGGATCTTCCTAAGTGATATCTTATGATGTTTCTTTTCCTGTGTGACTTCTTTCACTTAGAATCATCGTACCTGAATCCACTCATTTTGCTGCTACTGGTCTTAGGACATTGATTTCGTGGCTGAGGGATATTCCATCGTACGTAAGTTCCACAATGTTTGGAACCATTTTTATATTTCCTGGGATATTTCAGGTGTACCCAGGTTGAGGTTCTTGTAAGCAGTGCATCCTTCAATTTGGGGATTGCTCTGTCTTATGGATTTTCAGTTTTCCCAAGGTATATTCCCTAGACTGGAAGTGTCCTTGGCTCTGTAGCTCTGTTGTTTACTTGTTTTAGGGAACACAATGCACTCCTCCAGTGAGGCAGTTGGCAACTTACATCCCGCCCATCAGCATAACAAGGCTCCCTGTTCTCCAGGGCCTGTCTTGCCTTTCTGGTTTTTACACATTTTGTGGATGTCCCTTTTGACCGGTGGGAAGTGATACTTCTTTGTAGTGCAGATTTGCATTGCCCGCTTGCTTGCTTGGCCAAAAAGGGCGTATGCGTTTTCTCCTGAATATATTCAGGAGAAAACGCATACGCCCTTTTTGGCCAAGTGAATCATGGTCGAAGTTGTGCCCCTCTTCCTGTGCTTTACAGGCGATTCCAACGTACCTCTTGAAATCTCTTTCCTGCTATTCTGCCTCGCTTTCAAGTCCGCCTCGTTGCCTTCCCTCAACAGATTTTTGGACGATAGTGGGCCTTGATTACTCTGCCAGTTTGTGAATTGCTGTGCCCCTGAGCTCCATTTTTCAACTCGTTTTTTGTGAGCTGAACGCAAGTCCAAACTTTTGGTTCAGGACCTATACTGGTTCCCGGTGGGTGGCTGAGACTTTCGTTAATTCTTCTTCCTGCCGGGAAATTAGAGTGACATGTGCCCATCCAAATGCCTAACAGCTACTCTCTCATTGGTTCTCCCTCTTCCCTTTCATCCTCTGCCAAATTGGCAACCTGTGCGAACCAGGAGCTTAAAGGGGCTGTCTCTCCAAGTTGGGAGATTGATAGGAAAGCAGTTGGAAAGTCAAACCGGAGCACCAGGAGAGGGACTCTTCGTTGAGTTTTAGAAACCTTTCGTATTCACAGTGTGTCCATTCTCTAGGTTTCCCGTACATGTTATAGCTGTAGTAATATTCCCTTCAACCTGGAGAGCTGGGACCCATGGAATGGGTGCCATGCGTTATTGCTTTAAAGGGTCTGCATTTGCTCACCCAATCTCACCAATCCTCTCAGTCCCAAGTGTCCAGCCTTATGCCACATCCAGCTGTCATTGTAGATAGGGTCATTCCAGGTTGCATCAGAGACCCTGAAGGAATTGTAAAGAATTTCCCTGTTTCTTTGTTCTGTTTTTGAAATTCCTTTTTAGAGTGGGTTTGAACTGATTCTCGCTGCCCTGTTTATGCCAGTCTAGACACACTTGATTCCCTTACGGAGACATATCAATACATAGGTTTTAAGATTCTTACTAGTCAGATCTATTCCTCTGCGGGAAATATGGGGTTTTGAGTCCCTTTCACTGAGGAAGGTGTAGGTCTTGTCTATTCCATAGTTGGTTTTTGGAACGGTACCTGTGCTTATATTAAACTCTGGTTTGATGCATCACCCCACCTCTCCTTCCCCCTTAAGCAGGCATAAGAGTGTTTTCTAAATGTGAGACTCTGTTCTCTTGCCTAACTCAGTTCATGTGTAGCCATGTTTACAGGATCTTCCTAAGTGATATCTTATGATAAGTTTCTTTTCCTGTGTGACTTCTTTCACTTAGAATCATCGTACCTGAATCCACTCATTTTGCTGCTACTGGTCTTATGACATTGATTTCGTGGCTGAGGGATATTCCGTCGTACGTAAGTTCCACAATGTTTGGAACCATTTTTATATTTCCTGGGATATTTCAGGTGTACCCAGGTTGAGGTTCTTGTAAGCAGTGCATCCTTCAATTTGGGGATTGCTCTGTCTTATGGATTTTCAGTTTTCCCAAGGTATATTCCCTAGACTGGAAGTGCCCTTGGCTCTGTAGCTCTGTTGTTTACTTGTTTTAGGGAACACAATGCACTCCTCCAGTGAGGCAGTTGGCAACTTACATCCCGCCCATCAGCATAACAAGGCTCCCTGTTCTCCAGGGCCTGGCTTGCCTTTCTGGTTTTTACACATTTTGTGGATGTCCCTTTTGACCGGTGGGAAGTGATACTTCTTTGTAGTGCAGATTTGCATTGCCCGCTTGCTTGCTTGGCCAAAAAGGGCGTATGCGTTTTCTCCTGAATATATTCAGGAAAAAACGCATACGCCCTTTTTGGCCAAGTGCATCATGGTCGAAGTTGTGCCCCTCTTCCTGTGCTTTACAGGCGATTCCAACGTACCTCTTGAAATCTGTTTCCTGCTATTCTGCCTCGCTTTCAAGTCCGCCTCGTTGCCTTCCCTCAACAGATTTTTGGACGATAGTGGGCCTTGATTACTCTGCCAGTTTGTGAATTGCTGTGCCCCTGAGCTCCATTTTTCAACTCGTTTTTTGTGAGCTGAACGCAAGGCCAAACTTTTGGTTCAGGACCTATACTGGTTCCCGGTGGGTGGCTGAGACTTTGGTTAATTCTTCTTCCTGCCGGGAAATTAGAGTGACATGTGCCCATCCAAATGCCTAACAGCTACTCTCTCATTGGTTCTCCCTCTTCCCTTTCATCCTCTGCCAAATTGGCAACCTGTGCGAACCAGGAGCTTAAAGGGGCTGTCTCTCCAAGTTGGGAGATTGATAGGAAAGCAGTTGGAAAGTCAAACCGGAGCACCAGGAGAGGGACTCTTCGTTGAGTTTTAGAAACCTTTCGTATTCACAGTGTGTCCATTCTCTAGGTTTCCCGTACATGTTATAGCTGTAGTAATATTCCCTTCAACCTGGAGAGCTGGGACCCATGGAATGGGTGCCATGCGTTATTGCTCTAAAGGGTCTGCATTTGCTCACCCAATCTCACCAATCCTCTCAGTCCCAAGTGTCCAGCCTTATGCCACATCCAGCTGTCATTGTAGATAGGGTCATTCCAGGTTGCATCAGAGACCCTGAAGGAATTGTAAAGAATTTCCCTGTTTCTTTGTTCTGTTTTTGAAATTCCTTTTTAGAGTGGGTTTGAACTGATTCTCGCTGCCCTGTTTATGCCAGTCTGGACACACTTGATTCCCTTACGGAGACATATCAATACATAGGTTTTAAGATTCTTACTAGTCAGATCTATTCCTCTGCGGGAAATATGGGGTTTTGAGTCCCTTTCACTGAGGAAGGTGTAGGTCTTGTCTATTCCATAGTTGGTTTTTGGAACGGTACCTGTGCTTATATCAAACTCTGGTTTGATGCATCACCCCACCTCTCCTTCCCCCTTAAGCAGGCATAAGAGTGTTTTCTAAATGTGAGACTCTGTTCTCTTGCCTAACTCAGTTCATGTGTAGCCATGTTTACAGGATCTTCCTAAGTGATATCTTATGATGTTTCTTTTCCTGTGTGACTTCTTTCACTTAGAATCATCGTACCTGAATCCACTCATTTTGCTGCTACTGGTCTTAGGACATTGATTTCGTGGCTGAGGGATATTCCGTCGTACGTAAGTTCCACAATGTTTGGAACCATTTTTATATTTCCTGGGATATTTCAGGTGAACCCAGGTTGAGGTTCTTGTAAGCAGTGCATCCTTCAATTTGGGGATTGCTCTGTCTTATGGATTTTCAGTTTTCCCAAGGTATATTCCCTAGACTGGAAGTGTCCTTGGCTCTGTAGCTCTGTTGTTTACTTGTTTTAGGGAACACAATGCACTCCTCCAGTGAGGCAGTTGGCAACTTACATCCCGCCCATCAGCATAACAAGGCTCCCTGTTCTCCAGGGCCTGTCTTGCCTTTCTGGTTTTTACACATTTTGTGGATGTCCCTTTTGACCGGTGGGAAGTGATACTTCTTTGTAGTGCAGATTTGCATTGCCCGCTTGCTTGCTTGGCCAAAAAGGGCGTATGCGTTTTCTCCTGAATATATTCAGGAGAAAACGCATACGCCCTTTTTGGCCAAGTGAATCATGGTCGAAGTTGTGCCCCTCTTCCTGTGCTTTACAGGCGATTCCAACGTACCTCTTGAAATCTCTTTCCTGCTATTCTGCCTCGCTTTCAAGTCCGCCTCGTTGCCTTCCCTCAACAGATTTTTGGACGATAGTGGGCCTTGATTACTCTGCCAGTTTGTGAATTGCTGTGCCCCTGAGCTCCATTTTTCAACTCGTTTTTTGTGAGCTGAACGCAAGTCCAAACTTTTGGTTCAGGACCTATACTGGTTCCCGGTGGGTGGCTGAGACTTTCGTTAATTCTTCTTCCTGCCGGGAAATTAGAGTGACATGTGCCCATCCAAATGCCTAACAGCTACTCTCTCATTGGTTCTCCCTCTTCCCTTTCATCCTCTGCCAAATTGGCAACCTGTGCGAACCAGGAGCTTAAAGGGGCTGTCTCTCCAAGTGGGGACATTGATAGGAAAGCAGTTGGAAAGTCAAACCGGAGCACCAGGAGAGGGACTCTTCGTTGAGTTTTAGAAACCTTTCGTATTCACAGTGTGTCCATTCTCTAGGTTTCCCGTACATGTTATAGCTGTAGTAATATTCCCTTCAACCTGGAGAGCTGGGACCCATGGAATGGGTGCCATGCGTTATTGCTTTAAAGGGTCTGCATTTGCTCACCCAATCTCACCAATCCTCTCAGTCCCAAGTGTCCAGCCTTATGCCACATCCAGCTGTCATTGTAGATAGGGTCATTCCAGGTTGCATCAGAGACCCTGAAGGAATTGTAAAGAATTTCCCTGTTTCTTTGTTCTGTTTTTGAAATTCCTTTTTAGAGTGGGTTTGAACTGATTCTCGCTGCCCTGTTTATGCCAGTCTAGACACACTTGATTCCCTTACGGAGACATATCAATACATAGGTTTTAAGATTCTTACTAGTCAGATCTATTCCTCTGCGGGAAATATGGGGTTTTGAGTCCCTTTCACTGAGGAAGGTGTAGGTCTTGTCTATTCCATAGTTGGTTTTTGGAACGGTACCTGTGCTTATATCAAACTCTGGTTTGATGCATCACCCCACCTCTCCTTCCCCCTTAAGCAGGCATAAGAGTGTTTTCTAAATGTGAGACTCTGTTCTCTTGCCTAACTCAGTTCATGTGTAGCCATGTTTACAGGATCTTCCTAAGTGATATCTTATGATGTTTCTTTTCCTGTGTGACTTCTTTCACTTAGAATCATCGTACCTGAATCCACTCATTTTGCTGCTACTGGTCTTATGACATTGATTTCGTGGCTGAGGGATATTCCGTCGTACGTAAGTTCCACAATGTTTGGAACCATTTTTATATTTCCTGGGATATTTCAGGTGTACCCAGGTTGAGGTTCTTGTAAGCAGTGCATCCTTCAATTTGGGGATTGCTCTGTCTTATGGATTTTCAGTTTTCCCAAGGTATATTCCCTAGACTGGAAGTGCCCTTGGCTCTGTAGCTCTGTTGTTTACTTGTTTTAGGGAACACAATGCACTCCTCCAGTGAGGCAGTTGGCAACTTACATCCCGCCCATCAGCATAACAAGGCTCCCTGTTCTCCAGGGCCTGTCTTGCCTTTCTGGTTTTTACACATTTTGTGGATGTCCCTTTTGACCGGTGGGAAGTGATACTTCTTTGTAGTGCAGATTTGCATTTCCCGCTTGCTTGCTTGGCCAAAAAGGGCGTATGCGTTTTCTCCTGAATATATTCAGGAGAAAACGCATACGCCCTTTTTGGCCAAGTGAATCATTGTCGAAGTTGTGCCCCTCTTCCTGTGCTTTACAGGCGATTCCAACGTACCTCTTGAAATCTCTTTCCTGCTATTCTGCCTCGCTTTCAAGTCCGCCTCGTTGCCTTCCCTCAACAGATTTTTGGACGATAGTGGGCCTTGATTACTCTGCCAGTTTGTGAATTGCTGTGCCCCTGAGCTCCATTTTTCAACTCGTTTTTTGTGAGCTGAACGCAAGGCCAAACTTTTGGTTCAGGACCTATACTGGTTCCCGGTGGGTGGCTGAGACTTTGGTTAATTCTTCTTCCTGCCGGGAAATTAGAGTGACATGTGCCCATCCAAATGCCTAACAGCTACTCTCTCATTGGTTCTCCCTCTTCCCTTTCATCCTCTGCCAAATTGGCAACCTGTGCGAACCAGGAGCTTAAAGGGGCTGTCTCTCCAAGTTGGGACATTGATAGGAAAGCAGTTGGAAAGTCAAACCGGAGCACCAGGAGAGGGACTCTTCGTTGAGTTTTAGAAACCTTTCGTATTCACAGTGTGTCCATTCTCTAGGTTTCCCGTACATGTTATAGCTGTAGTAATATTCCCTTCAACCTGGAGAGCTGGGACCCATGGAATGGGTGCCATGCGTTATTGCTTTAAAGGGTCTGCATTTGCTCACCCAATCTCACCAATCCTCTCAGTCCCAAGTGTCCAGCCTTATGCCACATCCAGCTGTCATTGTAGATAGGGTCATTCCAGGTTGCATCAGAGACCCTGAAGGAATTGTAAAGAATTTCCCTGTTTCTTTGTTCTGTTTTTGAAATTCCTTTTTAGAGTGGGTTTGAGCTGATTCTCGCTGCCCTGTTTATGCCAGTCTGGACACACTTGATTCCCTTACGGAGACATATCAATACATAGGTTTTAAGATTCTTACTAGGCAGATCTATTCCTCTGCGGGAAATATGGGGTTTTGAGTCCCTTTCACTGAGGAAGGTGTAGGTCTTGTCTATTCCATAGTTGGTTTTTGGAACGGTACCTGTGCTTATATCAAACTCTGGTTTGATGCATCACCCCACCTCTCCTTCCCCCTTAAGCAGGCATAAGAGTGTTTTCTAAATGTGAGACTCTGTTCTCTTGCCTAACTCAGTTCATGTGTAGCCATGTTTACAGGATCTTCCTAAGTGATATCTTATGATAAGTTTCTTTTCCTGTGTGACTTCTTTCCCTTAGAATCATCGTACCTGAATCCACTCATTTTGCTGCTACTGGTCTTATGACATTGATTTCGTGGCTGAGGGATATTCCATCGTACGTAAGTTCCACAATGTTTGGAACCATTTTTATATTTCCTGGGATATTTCAGGTGTACCCAGGTTGAGGTTCTTGTAAGCAGTGCAGCCCTCAATTTGGGGATTGCTCTGTCTTATGGATTTTCAGTTTTCCCAAGGTATATTCCCTAGACTGGAAGTGCCCTTGGCTCTGTAGCTCTGTTGTTTACTTGTTTTAGGGAACACAATGCACTCCTCCAGTGAGGCAGTTGGCAACTTACATCCCGCCCATCAGCATAACAAGGCTCCCTGTTCTCCAGGGCCTGTCTTGCCTTTCTGGTTTTTACACATTTTGTGGATGTCCCTTTTGACCGGTGGGAAGTGATACTTCTTTGTAGTGCAGATTTGCATTGCCCGCTTGCTTGCTTGGCCAAAAAGGGCGTATGCGTTTTCTCCTGAATATATTCAGGAGAAAACGCATACGCCCTTTTTGGCCAAGTGCATCATTGTCGAAGTTGTGCCCCTCTTCCTGTGCTTTACAGGCGATTCCAACGTACCTCTTGAAATCTCTTTCCTGCTATTCTGCCTCGCTTTCAAGTCCGCCTCGTTGCCTTCCCTCAACAGATTTTTGGACGATAGTGGGCCTTGATTACTCTGCCAGTTTGTGAATTGCTGTGCCCCTGAGCTCCATTTTTCAACTCGTTTTTTGTGAGCTGAACGCAAGGCCAAACTTTTGGTTCAGGACCTATACTGGTTCCCGGTGGGTGGCTGAGACTTTGGTTAATTCTTCTTCCTGCCGGGAAATTAGAGTGACATGTGCCCATCCAAATGCCTAACAGCTACTCTCTCATTGGTTCTCCCTCTTCCCTTTCATCCTCTGCCAAATTGGCAACCTGTGCGAACCAGGAGCTTAAAGGGGCTGTCTCTCCAAGTTGGGAGATTGATAGGAAAGCAGTTGGAAAGTCAAACCGGAGCACCAGGAGAGGGACTCTTCGTTGAGTTTTAGAAACCTTTCGTATTCACAGTGTGTCCATTCTCTAGGTTTCCCGTACATGTTATAGCTGTAGTAATATTCCCTTCAACCTGGAGAGCTGGGACCCATGGAATGGGTGCCATGCGTTATTGCTCTAAAGGGTCTGCATTTGCTCACCCAATCTCACCAATCCTCTCAGTCCCAAGTGTCCAGCCTTATGCCACATCCAGCTGTCATTGTAGATAGGGTCATTCCAGGTTGCATCAGAGACCCTGAAGGAATTGTAAAGAATTTCCCTGTTTCTTTGTTCTGTTTTTGAAATTCCTTTTTAGAGTGGGTTTGAACTGATTCTCGCTGCCCTGTTTATGCCAGTCTGGACACACTTGATTCCCTTACGGAGACATATCAATACATAGGTTTTAAGATTCTTACTAGTCAGATCTATTCCTCTGCGGGAAATATGGGGTTTTGAGTCCCTTTCACTGAGGAAGGTGTAGGTCTTGTCTATTCCATAGTTGGTTTTTGGAACGGTACCTGTGCTTATATCAAACTCTGGTTTGATGCATCACCCCACCTCTCCTTCCCCCTTAAGCAGGCATAAGAGTGTTTTCTAAATGTGAGACTCTGTTCTCTTGCCTAACTCAGTTCATGTGTAGCCATGTTTACAGGATCTTCCTAAGTGATATCTTATGATGTTTCTTTTCCTGTGTGACTTCTTTCACTTAGAATCATCGTACCTGAATCCACTCATTTTGCTGCTACTGGTCTTAGGACATTGATTTCGTGGCTGAGGGATATTCCATCGTACGTAAGTTCCACAATGTTTGGAACCATTTTTATATTTCCTGGGATATTTCAGGTGTACCCAGGTTGAGGTTCTTGTAAGCAGTGCATCCTTCAATTTGGGGATTGCTCTGTCTTATGGATTTTCAGTTTTCCCAAGGTATATTCCCTAGACTGGAAGTGTCCTTGGCTCTGTAGCTCTGTTGTTTACTTGTTTTAGGGAACACAATGCACTCCTCCAGTGAGGCAGTTGGCAACTTACATCCCGCCCATCAGCATAACAAGGCTCCCTGTTCTCCAGGGCCTGTCTTGCCTTTCTGGTTTTTACACATTTTGTGGATGTCCCTTTTGACCGGTGGGAAGTGATACTTCTTTGTAGTGCAGATTTGCATTGCCCGCTTGCTTGCTTGGCCAAAAAGGGCGTATGCGTTTTCTCCTGAATATATTCAGGAGAAAACGCATACGCCCTTTTTGGCCAAGTGAATCATGGTCGAAGTTGTGCCCCTCTTCCTGTGCTTTACAGGCGATTCCAACGTACCTCTTGAAATCTCTTTCCTGCTATTCTGCCTCGCTTTCAAGTCCGCCTCGTTGCCTTCCCTCAACAGATTTTTGGACGATAGTGGGCCTTGATTACTCTGCCAGTTTGTGAATTGCTGTGCCCCTGAGCTCCATTTTTCAACTCGTTTTTTGTGAGCTGAACGCAAGTCCAAACTTTTGGTTCAGGACCTATACTGGTTCCCGGTGGGTGGCTGAGACTTTCGTTAATTCTTCTTCCTGCCGGGAAATTAGAGTGACATGTGCCCATCCAAATGCCTAACAGCTACTCTCTCATTGGTTCTCCCTCTTCCCTTTCATCCTCTGCCAAATTGGCAACCTGTGCGAACCAGGAGCTTAAAGGGGCTGTCTCTCCAAGTTGGGAGATTGATAGGAAAGCAGTTGGAAAGTCAAACCGGAGCACCAGGAGAGGGACTCTTCGTTGAGTTTTAGAAACCTTTCGTATTCACAGTGTGTCCATTCTCTAGGTTTCCCGTACATGTTATAGCTGTAGTAATATTCCCTTCAACCTGGAGAGCTGGGACCCATGGAATGGGTGCCATGCGTTATTGCTTTAAAGGGTCTGCATTTGCTCACCCAATCTCACCAATCCTCTCAGTCCCAAGTGTCCAGCCTTATGCCACATCCAGCTGTCATTGTAGATAGGGTCATTCCAGGTTGCATCAGAGACCCTGAAGGAATTGTAAAGAATTTCCCTGTTTCTTTGTTCTGTTTTTGAAATTCCTTTTTAGAGTGGGTTTGAACTGATTCTCGCTGCCCTGTTTATGCCAGTCTAGACACACTTGATTCCCTTACGGAGACATATCAATACATAGGTTTTAAGATTCTTACTAGTCAGATCTATTCCTCTGCGGGAAATATGGGGTTTTGAGTCCCTTTCACTGAGGAAGGTGTAGGTCTTGTCTATTCCATAGTTGGTTTTTGGAACGGTACCTGTGCTTATATTAAACTCTGGTTTGATGCATCACCCCACCTCTCCTTCCCCCTTAAGCAGGCATAAGAGTGTTTTCTAAATGTGAGACTCTGTTCTCTTGCCTAACTCAGTTCATGTGTAGCCATGTTTACAGGATCTTCCTAAGTGATATCTTATGATAAGTTTCTTTTCCTGTGTGACTTCTTTCACTTAGAATCATCGTACCTGAATCCACTCATTTTGCTGCTACTGGTCTTATGACATTGATTTCGTGGCTGAGGGATATTCCGTCGTACGTAAGTTCCACAATGTTTGGAACCATTTTTATATTTCCTGGGATATTTCAGGTGTACCCAGGTTGAGGTTCTTGTAAGCAGTGCATCCTTCAATTTGGGGATTGCTCTGTCTTATGGATTTTCAGTTTTCCCAAGGTATATTCCCTAGACTGGAAGTGCCCTTGGCTCTGTAGCTCTGTTGTTTACTTGTTTTAGGGAACACAATGCACTCCTCCAGTGAGGCAGTTGGCAACTTACATCCCGCCCATCAGCATAACAAGGCTCCCTGTTCTCCAGGGCCTGGCTTGCCTTTCTGGTTTTTACACATTTTGTGGATGTCCCTTTTGACCGGTGGGAAGTGATACTTCTTTGTAGTGCAGATTTGCATTGCCCGCTTGCTTGCTTGGCCAAAAAGGGCGTATGCGTTTTCTCCTGAATATATTCAGGAAAAAACGCATACGCCCTTTTTGGCCAAGTGCATCATGGTCGAAGTTGTGCCCCTCTTCCTGTGCTTTACAGGCGATTCCAACGTACCTCTTGAAATCTGTTTCCTGCTATTCTGCCTCGCTTTCAAGTCCGCCTCGTTGCCTTCCCTCAACAGATTTTTGGACGATAGTGGGCCTTGATTACTCTGCCAGTTTGTGAATTGCTGTGCCCCTGAGCTCCATTTTTCAACTCGTTTTTTGTGAGCTGAACGCAAGGCCAAACTTTTGGTTCAGGACCTATACTGGTTCCCGGTGGGTGGCTGAGACTTTGGTTAATTCTTCTTCCTGCCGGGAAATTAGAGTGACATGTGCCCATCCAAATGCCTAACAGCTACTCTCTCATTGGTTCTCCCTCTTCCCTTTCATCCTCTGCCAAATTGGCAACCTGTGCGAACCAGGAGCTTAAAGGGGCTGTCTCTCCAAGTTGGGAGATTGATAGGAAAGCAGTTGGAAAGTCAAACCGGAGCACCAGGAGAGGGACTCTTCGTTGAGTTTTAGAAACCTTTCGTATTCACAGTGTGTCCATTCTCTAGGTTTCCCGTACATGTTATAGCTGTAGTAATATTCCCTTCAACCTGGAGAGCTGGGACCCATGGAATGGGTGCCATGCGTTATTGCTCTAAAGGGTCTGCATTTGCTCACCCAATCTCACCAATCCTCTCAGTCCCAAGTGTCCAGCCTTATGCCACATCCAGCTGTCATTGTAGATAGGGTCATTCCAGGTTGCATCAGAGACCCTGAAGGAATTGTAAAGAATTTCCCTGTTTCTTTGTTCTGTTTTTGAAATTCCTTTTTAGAGTGGGTTTGAACTGATTCTCGCTGCCCTGTTTATGCCAGTCTGGACACACTTGATTCCCTTACGGAGACATATCAATACATAGGTTTTAAGATTCTTACTAGTCAGATCTATTCCTCTGCGGGAAATATGGGGTTTTGAGTCCCTTTCACTGAGGAAGGTGTAGGTCTTGTCTATTCCATAGTTGGTTTTTGGAACGGTACCTGTGCTTATATCAAACTCTGGTTTGATGCATCACCCCACCTCTCCTTCCCCCTTAAGCAGGCATAAGAGTGTTTTCTAAATGTGAGACTCTGTTCTCTTGCCTAACTCAGTTCATGTGTAGCCATGTTTACAGGATCTTCCTAAGTGATATCTTATGATGTTTCTTTTCCTGTGTGACTTCTTTCACTTAGAATCATCGTACCTGAATCCACTCATTTTGCTGCTACTGGTCTTAGGACATTGATTTCGTGGCTGAGGGATATTCCGTCGTACGTAAGTTCCACAATGTTTGGAACCATTTTTATATTTCCTGGGATATTTCAGGTGAACCCAGGTTGAGGTTCTTGTAAGCAGTGCATCCTTCAATTTGGGGATTGCTCTGTCTTATGGATTTTCAGTTTTCCCAAGGTATATTCCCTAGACTGGAAGTGTCCTTGGCTCTGTAGCTCTGTTGTTTACTTGTTTTAGGGAACACAATGCACTCCTCCAGTGAGGCAGTTGGCAACTTACATCCCGCCCATCAGCATAACAAGGCTCCCTGTTCTCCAGGGCCTGTCTTGCCTTTCTGGTTTTTACACATTTTGTGGATGTCCCTTTTGACCGGTGGGAAGTGATACTTCTTTGTAGTGCAGATTTGCATTGCCCGCTTGCTTGCTTGGCCAAAAAGGGCGTATGCGTTTTCTCCTGAATATATTCAGGAGAAAACGCATACGCCCTTTTTGGCCAAGTGAATCATGGTCGAAGTTGTGCCCCTCTTCCTGTGCTTTACAGGCGATTCCAACGTACCTCTTGAAATCTCTTTCCTGCTATTCTGCCTCGCTTTCAAGTCCGCCTCGTTGCCTTCCCTCAACAGATTTTTGGACGATAGTGGGCCTTGATTACTCTGCCAGTTTGTGAATTGCTGTGCCCCTGAGCTCCATTTTTCAACTCGTTTTTTGTGAGCTGAACGCAAGTCCAAACTTTTGGTTCAGGACCTATACTGGTTCCCGGTGGGTGGCTGAGACTTTCGTTAATTCTTCTTCCTGCCGGGAAATTAGAGTGACATGTGCCCATCCAAATGCCTAACAGCTACTCTCTCATTGGTTCTCCCTCTTCCCTTTCATCCTCTGCCAAATTGGCAACCTGTGCGAACCAGGAGCTTAAAGGGGCTGTCTCTCCAAGTGGGGACATTGATAGGAAAGCAGTTGGAAAGTCAAACCGGAGCACCAGGAGAGGGACTCTTCGTTGAGTTTTAGAAACCTTTCGTATTCACAGTGTGTCCATTCTCTAGGTTTCCCGTACATGTTATAGCTGTAGTAATATTCCCTTCAACCTGGAGAGCTGGGACCCATGGAATGGGTGCCATGCGTTATTGCTTTAAAGGGTCTGCATTTGCTCACCCAATCTCACCAATCCTCTCAGTCCCAAGTGTCCAGCCTTATGCCACATCCAGCTGTCATTGTAGATAGGGTCATTCCAGGTTGCATCAGAGACCCTGAAGGAATTGTAAAGAATTTCCCTGTTTCTTTGTTCTGTTTTTGAAATTCCTTTTTAGAGTGGGTTTGAACTGATTCTCGCTGCCCTGTTTATGCCAGTCTAGACACACTTGATTCCCTTACGGAGACATATCAATACATAGGTTTTAAGATTCTTACTAGTCAGATCTATTCCTCTGCGGGAAATATGGGGTTTTGAGTCCCTTTCACTGAGGAAGGTGTAGGTCTTGTCTATTCCATAGTTGGTTTTTGGAACGGTACCTGTGCTTATATCAAACTCTGGTTTGATGCATCACCCCACCTCTCCTTCCCCCTTAAGCAGGCATAAGAGTGTTTTCTAAATGTGAGACTCTGTTCTCTTGCCTAACTCAGTTCATGTGTAGCCATGTTTACAGGATCTTCCTAAGTGATATCTTATGATGTTTCTTTTCCTGTGTGACTTCTTTCACTTAGAATCATCGTACCTGAATCCACTCATTTTGCTGCTACTGGTCTTATGACATTGATTTCGTGGCTGAGGGATATTCCGTCGTACGTAAGTTCCACAATGTTTGGAACCATTTTTATATTTCCTGGGATATTTCAGGTGTACCCAGGTTGAGGTTCTTGTAAGCAGTGCATCCTTCAATTTGGGGATTGCTCTGTCTTATGGATTTTCAGTTTTCCCAAGGTATATTCCCTAGACTGGAAGTGCCCTTGGCTCTGTAGCTCTGTTGTTTACTTGTTTTAGGGAACACAATGCACTCCTCCAGTGAGGCAGTTGGCAACTTACATCCCGCCCATCAGCATAACAAGGCTCCCTGTTCTCCAGGGCCTGTCTTGCCTTTCTGGTTTTTACACATTTTGTGGATGTCCCTTTTGACCGGTGGGAAGTGATACTTCTTTGTAGTGCAGATTTGCATTTCCCGCTTGCTTGCTTGGCCAAAAAGGGCGTATGCGTTTTCTCCTGAATATATTCAGGAGAAAACGCATACGCCCTTTTTGGCCAAGTGAATCATTGTCGAAGTTGTGCCCCTCTTCCTGTGCTTTACAGGCGATTCCAACGTACCTCTTGAAATCTCTTTCCTGCTATTCTGCCTCGCTTTCAAGTCCGCCTCGTTGCCTTCCCTCAACAGATTTTTGGACGATAGTGGGCCTTGATTACTCTGCCAGTTTGTGAATTGCTGTGCCCCTGAGCTCCATTTTTCAACTCGTTTTTTGTGAGCTGAACGCAAGGCCAAACTTTTGGTTCAGGACCTATACTGGTTCCCGGTGGGTGGCTGAGACTTTGGTTAATTCTTCTTCCTGCCGGGAAATTAGAGTGACATGTGCCCATCCAAATGCCTAACAGCTACTCTCTCATTGGTTCTCCCTCTTCCCTTTCATCCTCTGCCAAATTGGCAACCTGTGCGAACCAGGAGCTTAAAGGGGCTGTCTCTCCAAGTTGGGACATTGATAGGAAAGCAGTTGGAAAGTCAAACCGGAGCACCAGGAGAGGGACTCTTCGTTGAGTTTTAGAAACCTTTCGTATTCACAGTGTGTCCATTCTCTAGGTTTCCCGTACATGTTATAGCTGTAGTAATATTCCCTTCAACCTGGAGAGCTGGGACCCATGGAATGGGTGCCATGCGTTATTGCTTTAAAGGGTCTGCATTTGCTCACCCAATCTCACCAATCCTCTCAGTCCCAAGTGTCCAGCCTTATGCCACATCCAGCTGTCATTGTAGATAGGGTCATTCCAGGTTGCATCAGAGACCCTGAAGGAATTGTAAAGAATTTCCCTGTTTCTTTGTTCTGTTTTTGAAATTCCTTTTTAGAGTGGGTTTGAGCTGATTCTCGCTGCCCTGTTTATGCCAGTCTAGACACACTTGATTCCCTTACGGAGACATATCAATACATAGGTTTTAAGATTCTTACTAGTCAGATCTATTCCTCTGCGGGAAATATGGGGTTTTGAGTCCCTTTCACTGAGGAAGGTGTAGGTCTTGTCTATTCCATAGTTGGTTTTTGGAACGGTACCTGTGCTTATATCAAACTCTGGTTTGATGCATCACCCCACCTCTCCTTCCCCCTTAAGCAGGCATAAGAGTGTTTTCTAAATGTGAGACTCTGTTCTCTTGCCTAACTCAGTTCATGTGTAGCCATGTTTACAGGATCTTCCTAAGTGATATCTTATGATGTTTCTTTTCCTGTGTGACTTCTTTCACTTAGAATCATCGTACCTGAATCCACTCATTTTGCTGCTACTGGTCTTATGACATTGATTTCGTGGCTGAGGGATATTCCGTCGTACGTAAGTTCCACAATGTTTGGAACCATTTTTATATTTCCTGGGATATTTCAGGTGTACCCAGGTTCAGGTTCTTGTAAGCAGTGCATCCTTCAATTTGGGGATTGCTCTGTCTTATGGATTTTCAGTTTTCCCAAGGTATATTCCCTAGACTGGAAGTGTCCTTGGCTCTGTAGCTCTGTTGTTTACTTGTTTTAGGGAACACAATGCACTCCTCCAGTGAGGCAGTTGGCAACTTACATCCCGCCCATCAGCATAACAAGGCTCCCTGTTCTCCAGGGCCTGTCTTGCCTTTCTGGTTTTTACACATTTTGTGGATGTCCCTTTTGACCGGTGGGAAGTGATACTTCTTTGTAGTGCAGATTTGCATTTCCCGCTTGCTTGCTTGGCCAAAAAGGGCGTATGCGTTTTCTCCTGAATATATTCAGGAGAAAACGCATACGCCCTTTTTGGCCAAGTGAATCATTGTCGAAGTTGTGCCCCTCTTCCTGTGCTTTACAGGCGATTCCAACGTACCTCTTGAAATCTCTTTCCTGCTATTCTGCCTCGCTTTCAAGTCCGCCTCGTTGCCTTCCCTCAACAGATTTTTGGACGATAGTGGGCCTTGATTACTCTGCCAGTTTGTGAATTGCTGTGCCCCTGAGCTCCATTTTTCAACTCGTTTTTTGTGAGCTGAACGCAAGGCCAAACTTTTGGTTCAGGACCTATACTGGTTCCCGGTGGGTGGCTGAGACTTTGGTTAATTCTTCTTCCTGCCGGGAAATTAGAGTGACATGTGCCCATCCAAATGCCTAACAGCTACTCTCTCATTGGTTCTCCCTCTTCCCTTTCATCCTCTGCCAAATTGGCAACCTGTGCGAACCAGGAGCTTAAAGGGGCTGTCTCTCCAAGTTGGGACATTGATAGGAAAGCAGTTGGAAAGTCAAACCGGAGCACCAGGAGAGGGACTCTTCGTTGAGTTTTAGAAACCTTTCGTATTCACAGTGTGTCCATTCTCTAGGTTTCCCGTACATGTTATAGCTGTAGTAATATTCCCTTCAACCTGGAGAGCTGGGACCCATGGAATGGGTGCCATGCGTTATTGCTTTAAAGGGTCTGCATTTGCTCACCCAATCTCACCAATCCTCTCAGTCCCAAGTGTCCAGCCTTATGCCACATCCAGCTGTCATTGTAGATAGGGTCATTCCAGGTTGCATCAGAGACCCTGAAGGAATTGTAAAGAATTTCCCTGTTTCTTTGTTCTGTTTTTGAAATTCCTTTTTAGAGTGGGTTTGAGCTGATTCTCGCTGCCCTGTTTATGCCAGTCTAGACACACTTGATTCCCTTACGGAGACATATCAATACATAGGTTTTAAGATTCTTACTAGTCAGATCTATTCCTCTGCGGGAAATATGGGGTTTTGAGTCCCTTTCACTGAGGAAGGTGTAGGTCTTGTCTATTCCATAGTTGGTTTTTGGAACGGTACCTGTGCTTATATCAAACTCTGGTTTGATGCATCACCCCACCTCTCCTTCCCCCTTAAGCAGGCATAAGAGTGTTTTCTAAATGTGAGACTCTGTTCTCTTGCCTAACTCAGTTCATGTGTAGCCATGTTTACAGGATCTTCCTAAGTGATATCTTATGATGTTTCTTTTCCTGTGTGACTTCTTTCACTTAGAATCATCGTACCTGAATCCACTCATTTTGCTGCTACTGGTCTTATGACATTGATTTCGTGGCTGAGGGATATTCCGTCGTACGTAAGTTCCACAATGTTTGGAACCATTTTTATATTTCCTGGGATATTTCAGGTGTACCCAGGTTCAGGTTCTTGTAAGCAGTGCATCCTTCAATTTGGGGATTGCTCTGTCTTATGGATTTTCAGTTTTCCCAAGGTATATTCCCTAGACTGGAAGTGTCCTTGGCTCTGTAGCTCTGTTGTTTACTTGTTTTAGGGAACACAATGCACTCCTCCAGTGAGGCAGTTGGCAACTTACATCCCGCCCATCAGCATAACAAGGCTCCCTGTTCTCCAGGGCCTGTCTTGCCTTTCTGGTTTTTACACATTTTGTGGATGTCCCTTTTGACCGGTGGGAAGTGATACTTCTTTGTAGTGCAGATTTGCATTGCCCGCTTGCTTGCTTGGCCAAAAAGGGCGTATGCGTTTTCTCCTGAATATATTCAGGAGAAAACGCATACGCCCTTTTTGGCCAAGTGAATCATTGTCGAAGTTGTGCCCCTCTTCCTGTGCTTTACAGGCGATTCCAACGTACCTCTTGAAATCTCTTTCCTGCTATTCTGCCTCGCTTTCAAGTCCGCCTCGTTGCCTTCCCTCAACAGATTTTTGGACGATAGTGGGCCTTGATTACTCTGCCAGTTTGTGAATTGCTGTGCCCCTGAGCTCCATTGTTCAACTCGTTTTTTGTGAGCTGAACGCAAGGCCAAACTTTTGGTTCAGGACCTATACTGGTTCCCGGTGGGTGGCTGAGACTTTGGTTAATTCTTCTTCCTGCCGGGAAATTAGAGTGACATGTGCCCATCCAAATGCCTAACAGCTACTCTCTCATTGGTTCTCCCTCTTCCCTTTCATCCTCTGCCAAATTGGCAACCTGTGCGAACCAGGAGCTTAAAGGGGCTGTCTCTCCAAGTTGGGAGATTGATAGGAAAGCAGTTGGAAAGTCAAACCGGAGCACCAGGAGAGGGACTCTTCGTTGAGTTTTAGAAACCTTTCGTATTCACAGTGTGTCCATTCTCTAGGTTTCCCGTACATGTTATAGCTGTAGTAATATTCCCTTCAACCTGGAGAGCTGGGACCCATGGAATGGGTGCCATGCGTTATTGCTTTAAAGGGTCTGCATTTGCTCACCCAATCTCACCAATCCTCTCAGTCCCAAGTGTCCAGCCTTATGCCACATCCAGCTGTCATTGTAGATAGGGTCATTCCAGGTTGCATCAGAGACCCTGAAGGAATTGTAAAGAATTTCCCTGTTTCTTTGTTCTGTTTTTGAAATTCCTTTTTAGAGTGGGTTTGAACTGATTCTCGCTGCCCTGTTTATGCCAGTCTAGACACACTTGATTCCCTTACGGAGACATATCAATACATAGGTTTTAAGATTCTTACTAGTCAGATCTATTCCTCTGCGGGAAATATGGGGTTTTGAGTCCCTTTCACTGAGGAAGGTGTAGGTCTTGTCTATTCCATAGTTGGTTTTTGGAACGGTACCTGTGCTTATATCAAACTCTGGTTTGATGCATCACCCCACCTCTCCTTCCCCCTTAAGCAGGCATAAGAGTGTTTTCTAAATGTGAGACTCTGTTCTCTTGCCTAACTCAGTTCATGTGTAGCCATGTTTACAGGATCTTCCTAAGTGATATCTTATGATGTTTCTTTTCCTGTGTGACTTCTTTCACTTAGAATCATCGTACCTGAATCCACTCATTTTGCTGCTACTGGTCTTATGACATTGATTTCGTGGCTGAGGGATATTCCGTCGTACGTAAGTTCCACAATGTTTGGAACCATTTTTATATTTCCTGGGATATTTCAGGTGTACCCAGGTTGAGGTTCTTGTAAGCAGTGCATCCTTCAATTTGGGGATTGCTCTGTCTTATGGATTTTCAGTTTTCCCAAGGTATATTCCCTAGACTGGAAGTGTCCTTGGCTCTGTAGCTCTGTTGTTTACTTGTTTTAGGGAACACAATGCACTCCTCCAGTGAGGCAGTTGGCAACTTACATCCCGCCCATCAGCATAACAAGGCTCCCTGTTCTCCAGGGCCTGTCTTGCCTTTCTGGTTTTTACACATTTTGTGGATGTCCCTTTTGACCGGTGGGAAGTGATACTTCTTTGTAGTGCAGATTTGCATTGCCCGCTTGCTTGCTTGGCCAAAAAGGGCGTATGCATTTTCTCCTGAATATATTCAGGAGAAAACGCATACGCCCTTTTTGGCCAAGTGAATCATTGTCGAAGTTGTGCCCCTCTTCCTGTGCTTTACAGGCGATTCCAACGTACCTCTTGAAATCTCTTTCCTGCTATTCTGCCTCGCTTTCAAGTCCGCCTCGTTGCCTTCCCTCAACAGATTTTTGGACGATAGTGGGCCTTGATTACTCTGCCAGTTTGTGAATTGCTGTGCCCCTGAGCTCCATTGTTCAACTCGTTTTTTGTGAGCTGAACGCAAGGCCAAACTTTTGGTTCAGGACCTATACTGGTTCCCGGTGGGTGGCTGAGACTTTCGTTAATTCTTCTTCCTGCCGGGAAATTAGAGTGACATGTGCCCATCCAAATGCCTAACAGCTACTCTCTCATTGGTTCTCCCTCTTCCCTTTCATCCTCTGCCAAATTGGCAACCTGTGCGAACCAGGAGCTTAAAGGGGCTGTCTCTCCAAGTTGGGAGATTGATAGGAAAGCAGTTGGAAAGTCAAACCGGAGCACCAGGAGAGGGACTCTTCGTTGAGTTTTAGAAACCTTTCGTATTCACAGTGTGTCCATTCTCTAGGTTTCCCGTACATGTTATAGCTGTAGTAATATTCCCTTCAACCTGGAGAGCTGGGACCCATGGAATGGGTGCCATGCGTTATTGCTTTAAAGGGTCTGCATTTGCTCACCCAATCTCACCAATCCTCTCAGTCCCAAGTGTCCAGCCTTATGCCACATCCAGCTGTCATTGTAGATAGGGTCATTCCAGGTTGCATCAGAGACCCTGAAGGAATTGTAAAGAATTTCCCTGTTTCTTTGTTCTGTTTTTGAAATTCCTTTTTAGAGTGGGTTTGAACTGATTCTCGCTGCCCTGTTTATGCCAGTCTAGACACACTTGATTCCCTTACGGAGACATATCAATACATAGGTTTTAAGATTCTTACTAGTCAGATCTATTCCTCTGCGGGAAATATGGGGTTTTGAGTCCCTTTCACTGAGGAAGGTGTAGGTCTTGTCTATTCCATAGTTGGTTTTTGGAACGGTACCTGTGCTTATATCAAACTCTGGTTTGATGCATCACCCCACCTCTCCTTCCCCCTTAAGCAGGCATAAGAGTGTTTTCTAAATGTGAGACTCTGTTCTCTTGCCTAACTCAGTTCATGTGTAGCCATGTTTACAGGATCTTCCTAAGTGATATCTTATGATGTTTCTTTTCCTGTGTGACTTCTTTCACTTAGAATCATCGTACCTGAATCCACTCATTTTGCTGCTACTGGTCTTATGACATTGATTTCGTGGCTGAGGGATATTCCGTCGTACGTAAGTTCCACAATGTTTGGAACCATTTTTATATTTCCTGGGATATTTCAGGTGTACCCAGGTTGAGGTTCTTGTAAGCAGTGCATCCTTCAATTTGGGGATTGCTCTGTCTTATGGATTTTCAGTTTTCCCAAGGTATATTCCCTAGACTGGAAGTGCCCTTGGATCTGTAGCTCTGTTGTTTACTTGTTTTAGGGAACACAATGCACTCCTCCAGTGAGGCAGTTGGCAACTTACATCCCGCCCATCAGCATAACAAGGCTCCCTGTTCTCCAGGGCCTGCCTTGCCTTTCTGGTTTTTACACATTTTGTGGATGTCCCTTTTGACCGGTGGGAAGTGATACTTCTTTGTAGTGCAGATTTGCATTGCCCGCTTGCTTGCTTGGCCAAAAAGGGCGTATGCGTTTTCTCCTGAATATATTCAGGAGAAAACGCATACGCCCTTTTTGGCCAAGTGAATCATTGTCGAAGTTGTGCCCCTCTTCCTGTGCTTTACAGGCGATTCCAACGTACCTCTTGAAATCTCTTTCCTGCTATTCTGCCTCGCTTTCAAGTCCGCCTCGTTGCCTTCCCTCAACAGATTTTTGGACGATAGTGGGCCTTGATTACTCTGCCAGTTTGTGAATTGCTGTGCCCCTGAGCTCCATTTTTCAACTCGTTTTTTGTGAGCTGAACGCAAGTCCAAACATTTGGTTCAGGACCTATACTGGTTCCCGGTGGGTGGCTGAGACTTTGGTTCATTCTTCTTCCTGCCGGGAAATTAGAGTGACATGTGCCCATCCAAATGCCTAACAGCTACTCTCTCATTGGTTCTCCCTCTTCCCTTTCATCCTCTGCCAAATTGGCAACCTGTGCGAACCAGGAGCTTAAAGGGGCTGTCTCTCCAAGTTGGGAGATTGATAGGAAAGCAGTTGGAAAGTCAAACCGGAGCACCAGGAGAGGGACACTTCGTTGAGTTTTAGAAACCTTTCGTATTCACAGTGTGTCCATTCTCTAGGTTTCCCGTACATGTTATAGCTGTAGTAATATTCCCTTCAACCTGGAGAGCTGGGACCCATGTAATGGGTGCCATGCGTTATTGCTTTAAAGGGTCTGCATTTGCTCACCCAATCTCACCAATCCTCTCAGTCCCAAGTGTCCAGCCTTATGCCACATCCAGCTGTCATTGTAGATAGGGTCATTCCAGGTTGCATCAGAGACCCTGAAGGAATTGTAAAGAATTTCCCTGTTTCTTTGTTCTGTTTTTGAAATTCCTTTTTAGAGTGGGTTTGAGCTGATTCTCGCTGCCCTGTTTATGCCAGTCTAGACACACTTGATTCGCTTACGGAGACATATCAATACATAGGTTTTAAGATTCTTACTAGTCAGATCTATTCCTCTGCGGGAAATATGGGGTTTTGAGTCCCTTTCACTGAGGAAGGTGTAGGTCTTGTCTATTCCATAGTTGGTTTTTGGAACGGTACCTGTGCTTATATCAAACTCTGGTTTGATGCATCACCCCACCTCTCCTTCCCCCTTAAGCAGGCATAAGAGTGTTTTCTAAATGTGAGACTCTGTTCTCTTGCCTAACTCAGTTCATGTGTAGCCATGTTTACAGGATCTTCCTAAGTGATATCTTATGATAAGTTTCTTTTCCTGTGTGACTTCTTTCACTTAGAATCATCGTACCTGAATCCACTCATTTTGCTGCTACTGGTCTTATGACATTGATTTCGTGGCTGAGGGATATTCCATCGTACGTAAGTTCCACAATGTTTGGAACCATTTTTATATTTCCTGGGATATTTCAGGTGTACCCAGGTTGAGGTTCTTGTAAGCAGTGCAGCCCTCAATTTGGGGGTGGCTCTGTCTTATGGATTTTCAGTTTTCCCAAGGTATATTCCCTAGACTGGAAGTGCCCTTGGCTCTGTAGCTCTGTTGTTTACTTGTTTTAGGGAACACAATGCACTCCTCCAGTGAGGCAGTTGGCAACTTACATCCCGCCCATCAGCATAACAAGGCTCCCTGTTCTCCAGGGCCTGCCTTGCCTTTCTGGTTTTTACACATTTTGTGGATGTCCCTTTTGACCGGTGGGAAGTGATACTCCTTTGTAGTGCAGATTTGCATTGCCCGCTTGCTTGCTTGGCCAAAAAGGGCGTATGCGTTTTCTCCTGAATATATTCAGGAGAAAATGCATACGCCCTTTTTGGCCAAGTGCATCATTGTCGAAGTTGTGCCCCTCTTCCTGTGCTTTACAGGCGATTCCATCGTACCTCTTGAAATCTCTTTCCTGCTCTTCTGCCTCGCATTCAAGTCCGCCTCGTTGCCTTCCCTCAACAGATTTTTGGACGATAGTTGGCCTTGATTACTCTGCCAGTTTGTGAATTGCTGTGCCCCTGAGCTCCATTTTTCAACTCGTTTTTTGTGAGCTGAACGCAAGTCCAAACTTTTGGTTCAGGACCTATACTGGTTCCCGGTGGGTGGCTGAGACTTTGGTTAATTCTTCTTCCTCCCGGGAAATTAGAGTGACATGTGCCCATCCAAATGCCTAACAGCTACTCTCTCATTGGTTCTCCCTCTTCCCTTTCATCCTCTGCCAAATTGGCAACCTGTGCGAACCAACAGCTTAAAGGGGCTGTCTCTCCAAGTTGGGAGATTGATAGGAAAGCAGTTGGAAAGTCAAACCGGAGCACCAGGAGAGGGACTCTTCGTTGAGTTTTAGAAACCTTTCGTATTCACATTGTGTCCATTCTCTAGGTTTCCCGTACATGTTATAGCTGTAGTAATATTCCCTTCAACTTGGAGAGCTGGGACCCATGGAATGGGTGCCATGCGTTATTGCTTTAAAGGGTCTGCATTTTCTCACCCAATCTCACCAATCCTCTCAGTCCCAAGTGTCCAGCCTTATGCCACATCCAGCTGTCATTGTAGATAGGGTCATTCCAGGTTGCATCAGAGACCCTGAAGGAATTGTAAAGAATTTCCCTGTTTCTTTGTTCTGTTTTTGAAATTCCTTTTTAGAGTGGGTTTGAGCTGATTCTCGCTGCCCTGTTTATGCCAGTCTGGACACACTTGATTCGCTTACGGAGACATATCAATACATAGGTTTTAAGATTCTTACTAGTCAGATCTATTCCTCTGCGGGAAATATGGGGTTTTGAGTCCCTTTCACTGAGGAAGGTGTAGGTCTTGTCTATTCCATAGTTGGTTTTTGGAACGGTACCTGTGCTTATATCAAACTCTGGTTTGATGCATCACCCCACCTCTCCTTCCCCCTTAAGCAGGCATAAGAGTGTTTTCTAAATGTGAGACTCTGTTCTCTTGCCTAACTCAGTTCATGTGTAGCCATGTTTACAGGATCTTCCTAAGTGATATCTTATGATAAGTTTCTTTTCCTGTGTGACTTCTTTCACTTAGAATCATCGTACCTGAATCCACTCATTTTGCTGCTACTGGTCTTATGACATGGATTTCGTGGCTGAGGGATATTCCATCGTACGTAAGTTCCACAATGTTTGGAACCATTTTTATATTTCCTGGGATATTTCAGGTGTACCCAGGTTGAGGTTCTTGTAAGCAGTGCAGCCCTCAATTTGGGGGTGGCTCTGTCTTATGGATTTTCAGTTTTCCCAAGGTATATTCCCTAGACTGGAAGTGCCCTTGGCTCTGTAGCTCTGTTGTTTACTTGTTTTAGGGAACACAATGCACTCCTCCAGTGAGGCAGTTGGCAACTTAGATCCCGCCCATCAGCATAACAAGGCTCCCTGTTCTCCAGGGCCTGCCTTGCCTTTCTGGTTTTTACACATTTTGTGGATGTCCCTTTTGACCGGTGGGAAGTGATACTTCTTTGTAGTGCAGATTTGCATTGCCCGCTTGCTTGCTTGGCCAAAAAGGGCGTATGCGTTTTCTCCTGAATATATTCAGGAGAAAATGCATACGCCCTTTTTGGCCAAGTGCATCATTGTCGAAGTTGTGCCCCTCTTCCTGTGCTTTACAGGCGATTCCATCGTACCTCTTGAAATCTCTTTCCTGCTCTTCTGCCTCGCTTTCAAGTCCGCCTCGTTGCCTTCCCTCAACAGATTTTTGGACGATAGTTGGCCTTGATTACTCTGCCAGTTTGTGAATTGCTGTGCCCCTGAGCTCCATTTTTCAACTCGTTTTTTGTGAGCTGAACGCAAGTCCAAACTTTTGGTTCAGGACCTATACTGGTTCCCGGTGGGTGGCTGAGACTTTGGTTAATTCTTCTTCCTCCCGGGAAATTAGAGTGACATGTGCCCATCCAAATGCCTAACAGCTACTCTCTCATTGGTTCTCCCTCTTCCCTTTCATCCTCTGCCAAATTGGCAACCTGTGCGAACCAACAGCTTAAAGGGGCTGTCTCTCCAAGTTGGGAGATTGATAGGAAAGCAGTTGGAAAGTCAAACCGGAGCACCAGGAGAGGGACTCTTCGTTGAGTTTTAGAAACCTTTCGTATTCACAGTGTGTCCATTCTCTAGGTTTCCCGTACATGTTATAGCTGTAGTAATATTCCCTTCAACCTGGAGAGCTGGGACCCATGGAATGGGTGCCATGCGTTATTGCTTTAAAGGGTCTGCATTTGCTCACCCAATCTCACCAATCCTCTCAGTCCCAAGTGTCCAGCCTTATGCCACATCCAGCTGTCATTGTAGATAGGGTCATTCCAGGTTGCATCAGAGACCCTGAAGGAATTGTAAAGAATTTCCCTGTTTCTTTGTTCTGTTTCTGAAATTCCTTTTTAGAGTGGGTTTGAGCTGATTCTCGCTGCCCTGTTTATGCCAGTCTAGACACACTTGATTCCCTTACGGAGACATATCAATACATAGGTTTTAAGATTCTTACTAGTCAGATCTATTCCTCTGCGGGAAATATGGGGTTTTGAGTCCCTTTCACTGAGGAAGGTGTAGGTCTTGTCTATTCCATAGTTGGTTTTTGGAACGGTACCTGTGCTTATATCAAACTCTGGTTTGATGCATCACCCCACCTCTCCTTCCCCCTTAAGCAGGCATAAGAGTGTTTTCTAAATGTGACACTCTGTTCTCTTTCCTAACTCAGTTCATGTGTAGCCATGTTTACAGGATCTTCCTAAGTGATATCTTATGATAAGTTTCTTTTCCTGTGTGACTTCTTTCACTTAGAATCATCGTACCTGAATCCACTCATTTTGCTGCTACTGGTCTTATGACATTGATTTCGTGGCTGAGGGATATTCCATCGTACGTAAGTTCCACAATGTTTGGAACCATTTTTATATTTCCTGGGATATTTCAGGTGTACCCAGGTTGAGGTTCTTGTAAGCAGTGCAGCCCTCAATTTGGGGGTGGCTCTGTCTTATGGATTTTCAGTTTTCCCAAGGTATATTCCCTAGACTGGAAGTGCCCTTGGCTCTGTAGCTCTGTTGTTTACTTGTTTTAGGGAACACAATGCACTCCTCCAGTGAGGCAGTTGGCAACTTACATCCCGCCCATCAGCATAACAAGGCTCCCTGTTCTCCAGGGCCTGCCTTGCCTTTCTGGTTTTTACACATTTTGTGGATGTCCCTTTTGACCGGTGGGAAGTGATACTTCTTTGTAGTGCAGATTTGCATTGCCCGCTTGCTTGCTTGGCCAAAAAGGGCATATGCGTTTTCTCCTGAATATATTCAGGAGAAAATGCATACGCCCTTTTTGGCCAAGTGAATCATTGTCGAAGTTGTGCCCCTCTTCCTGTGCTTTACAGGCGATTCCATCGTACCTCTTGAAATCTCTTTCCTGCTCTTCTGCCTCGCTTTCAAGTCCGCCTCGTTGCCTTCCCTCAACAGATTTTTGGACGATAGTTGGCCTTGATTACTCTGCCAGTTTGTGAATTGCTGTGCCCCTGAGCTCCATTTTTCAACTCGTTTTTTGTGAGCTGAACGCAAGTCCAAACTTTTGGTTCAGGACCTATACTGGTTCCCGGTGGGTGGCTGAGACTTTGGTTAATTCTTCTTCCTCCCGGGAAATTAGAGTGACATGTGCCCATCCAAATGCCTAACAGCTACTCTCTCATTGGTTCTCCCTCTTCCCTTTCATCCTCTGCCAAATTGGCAACCTGTGCGAACCAACAGCTTAAAGGGGCTGTCTCTCCAAGTTGGGAGATTGATAGGAAAGCAGTTGGAAAGTCAAACCGGAGCACCAGGAGAGGGACTCTTCGTTGAGTTTTAGAAACCTTTCGTATTCACATTGTGTCCATTCTCTAGGTTTCCCGTACATGTTATAGCTGTAGTAATATTCCCTTCAACTTGGAGAGCTGGGACCCATGGAATGGGTGCCATGCGTTATTGCTTTAAAGGGTCTGCATTTGCTCACCCAATCTCACCAATCCTCTCAGTCCCAAGTGTCCAGCCTTATGCCACATCCAGCTGTCATTGTAGATAGGGTCATTCCAGGTTGCATCAGAGACCCTGAAGGAATTGTAAAGAATTTCCCTGTTTCTTTGTTCTGTTTTTGAAATTCCTTTTTAGAGTGGGTTTGAACTGATTCTCGCTGCCCTGTTTATGCCAGTCTAGACACACTTGATTCCCTTACGGAGACATATCAATACATAGGTTTTAAGATTCTTACTAGTCAGATCTATTCCTCTGCGGGAAATATGGGGTTTTGAGTCCCTTTCACTGAGGAAGGTGTAGGTCTTGTCTATTCCATAGTTGGTTTTTGGAACGGTACCTGTGCTTATATCAAACTCTGGTTTGATGCATCACCCCACCTCTCCTTCCCCCTTAAGCAGGCATAAGAGTGTTTTCTAAATGTGAGACTCTGTTCTCTTGCCTAACTCAGTTCATGTGTAGCCATGTTTACAGGATCTTCCTAAGTGATATCTTATGATGTTTCTTTTCCTGTGTGACTTCTTTCACTTAGAATCATCGTACCTGAATCCACTCATTTTGCTGCTACTGGTCTTATGACATTGATTTCGTGGCTGAGGGATATTCCGTCGTACGTAAGTTCCACAATGTTTGGAACCATTTTTATATTTCCTGGGATATTTCAGGTGTACCCAGGTTGAGGTTCTTGTAAGCAGTGCATCCTTCAATTTGGGGATTGCTCTGTCTTATGGATTTTCAGTTTTCCCAAGGTATATTCCCTAGACTGGAAGTGCCCTTGGATCTGTAGCTCTGTTGTTTACTTGTTTTAGGGAACACAATGCACTCCTCCAGTGAGGCAGTTGGCAACTTACATCCCGCCCATCAGCATAACAAGGCTCCCTGTTCTCCAGGGCCTGCCTTGCCTTTCTGGTTTTTACACATTTTGTGGATGTCCCTTTTGACCGGTGGGAAGTGATACTTCTTTGTAGTGCAGATTTGCATTGCCCGCTTGCTTGCTTGGCCAAAAAGGGCGTATGCGTTTTCTCCTGAATATATTCAGGAGAAAACGCATACGCCCTTTTTGGCCAAGTGAATCATTGTCGAAGTTGTGCCCCTCTTCCTGTGCTTTACAGGCGATTCCAACGTACCTCTTGAAATCTCTTTCCTGCTATTCTGCCTCGCTTTCAAGTCCGCCTCGTTGCCTTCCCTCAACAGATTTTTGGACGATAGTGGGCCTTGATTACTCTGCCAGTTTGTGAATTGCTGTGCCCCTGAGCTCCATTTTTCAACTCGTTTTTTGTGAGCTGAACGCAAGTCCAAACATTTGGTTCAGGACCTATACTGGTTCCCGGTGGGTGGCTGAGACTTTGGTTCATTCTTCTTCCTGCCGGGAAATTAGAGTGACATGTGCCCATCCAAATGCCTAACAGCTACTCTCTCATTGGTTCTCCCTCTTCCCTTTCATCCTCTGCCAAATTGGCAACCTGTGCGAACCAGGAGCTTAAAGGGGCTGTCTCTCCAAGTTGGGAGATTGATAGGAAAGCAGTTGGAAAGTCAAACCGGAGCACCAGGAGAGGGACACTTCGTTGAGTTTTAGAAACCTTTCGTATTCACAGTGTGTCCATTCTCTAGGTTTCCCGTACATGTTATAGCTGTAGTAATATTCCCTTCAACCTGGAGAGCTGGGACCCATGTAATGGGTGCCATGCGTTATTGCTTTAAAGGGTCTGCATTTGCTCACCCAATCTCACCAATCCTCTCAGTCCCAAGTGTCCAGCCTTATGCCACATCCAGCTGTCATTGTAGATAGGGTCATTCCAGGTTGCATCAGAGACCCTGAAGGAATTGTAAAGAATTTCCCTGTTTCTTTGTTCTGTTTTTGAAATTCCTTTTTAGAGTGGGTTTGAGCTGATTCTCGCTGCCCTGTTTATGCCAGTCTAGACACACTTGATTCGCTTACGGAGACATATCAATACATAGGTTTTAAGATTCTTACTAGTCAGATCTATTCCTCTGCGGGAAATATGGGGTTTTGAGTCCCTTTCACTGAGGAAGGCGTAGGTCTTGTCTATTCCATAGTTGGTTTTTGGAACGGTACCTGTGCTTATATCAAACTCTGGTTTGATGCATCACCCCACCTCTCCTTCCCCCTTAAGCAGGCATAAGAGTGTTTTCTAAATGTGAGACTCTGTTCTCTTGCCTAACTCAGTTCATGTGTAGCCATGTTTACAGGATCTTCCTAAGTGATATCTTATGATAAGTTTCTTTTCCTGTGTGACTTCTTTCACTTAGAATCATCGTACCTGAATCCACTCATTTTGCTGCTACTGGTCTTATGACATTGATTTCGTGGCTGAGGGATATTCCATCGTACGTAAGTTCCACAATGTTTGGAACCATTTTTATATTTCCTGGGATATTTCAGGTGTACCCAGGTTGAGGTTCTTGTAAGCAGTGCAGCCCTCAATTTGGGGGTGGCTCTGTCTTATGGATTTTCAGTTTTCCCAAGGTATATTCCCTAGACTGGAAGTGCCCTTGGCTCTGTAGCTCTGTTGTTTACTTGTTTTAGGGAACACAATGCACTCCTCCAGTGAGGCAGTTGGCAACTTACATCCCGCCCATCAGCATAACAAGGCTCCCTGTTCTCCAGGGCCTGCCTTGCCTTTCTGGTTTTTACACATTTTGTGGATGTCCCTTTTGACCGGTGGGAAGTGATACTCCTTTGTAGTGCAGATTTGCATTGCCCGCTTGCTTGCTTGGCCAAAAAGGGCGTATGCGTTTTCTCCTGAATATATTCAGGAGAAAATGCATACGCCCTTTTTGGCCAAGTGCATCATTGTCGAAGTTGTGCCCCTCTTCCTGTGCTTTACAGGCGATTCCATCGTACCTCTTGAAATCTCTTTCCTGCTCTTCTGCCTCGCTTTCAAGTCCGCCTCGTTGCCTTCCCTCAACAGATTTTTGGACGATAGTTGGCCTTGATTACTCTGCCAGTTTGTGAATTGCTGTGCCCCTGAGCTCCATTTTTCAACTCGTTTTTTGTGAGCTGAACGCAAGTCCAAACTTTTGGTTCAGGACCTATACTGGTTCCCGGTGGGTGGCTGAGACTTTGGTTAATTCTTCTTCCTCCCGGGAAATTAGAGTGACATGTGCCCATCCAAATGCCTAACAGCTACTCTCTCATTGGTTCTCCCTCTTCCCTTTCATCCTCTGCCAAATTGGCAACCTGTGCGAACCAACAGCTTAAAGGGGCTGTCTCTCCAAGTTGGGAGATTGATAGGAAAGCAGTTGGAAAGTCAAACCGGAGCACCAGGAGAGGGACTCTTCGTTGAGTTTTAGAAACCTTTCGTATTCACATTGTGTCCATTCTCTAGGTTTCCCGTACATGTTATAGCTGTAGTAATATTCCCTTCAACTTGGAGAGCTGGGACCCATGGAATGGGTGCCATGCATTATTGCTTTAAAGGGTCTGCATTTTCTCACCCAATCTCACCAATCCTCTCAGTCCCAAGTGTCCAGCCTTATGCCACATCCAGCTGTCATTGTAGATAGGGTCATTCCAGGTTGCATCAGAGACCCTGAAGGAATTGTAAAGAATTTCCCTGTTTCTTTGTTCTGTTTTTGAAATTCCTTTTTAGAGTGGGTTTGAGCTGATTCTCGCTGCCCTGTTTATGCCAGTCTGGACACACTTGATTCGCTTACGGAGACATATCAATACATAGGTTTTAAGATTCTTACTAGTCAGATCTATTCCTCTGCGGGAAATATGGGGTTTTGAGTCCCTTTCACTGAGGAAGGTGTAGGTCTTGTCTATTCCATAGTTGGTTTTTGGAACGGTACCTGTGCTTATATCAAACTCTGGTTTGATGCATCACCCCACCTCTCCTTCCCCCTTAAGCAGGCATAAGAGTGTTTTCTAAATGTGAGACTCTGTTCTCTTGCCTAACTCAGTTCATGTGTAGCCATGTTTACAGGATCTTCCTAAGTGATATCTTATGATAAGTTTCTTTTCCTGTGTGACTTCTTTCACTTAGAATCATCGTACCTGAATCCACTCATTTTGCTGCTACTGGTCTTATGACATGGATTTCGTGGCTGAGGGATATTCCATCGTACGTAAGTTCCACAATGTTTGGAACCATTTTTATATTTCCTGGGATATTTCAGGTGTACCCAGGTTGAGGTTCTTGTAAGCAGTGCAGCCCTCAATTTGGGGGTGGCTCTGTCTTATGGATTTTCAGTTTTCCCAAGGTATATTCCCTAGACTGGAAGTGCCCTTGGCTCTGTAGCTCTGTTGTTTACTTGTTTTAGGGAACACAATGCACTCCTCCAGTGAGGCAGTTGGCAACTTAGATCCCGCCCATCAGCATAACAAGGCTCCCTGTTCTCCAGGGCCTGCCTTGCCTTTCTGGTTTTTACACATTTTGTGGATGTCCCTTTTGACCGGTGGGAAGTGATACTTCTTTGTAGTGCAGATTTGCATTGCCCGCTTGCTTGCTTGGCCAAAAAGGGCGTATGCGTTTTCTCCTGAATATATTCAGGAGAAAATGCATACGCCCTTTTTGGCCAAGTGCATCATTGTCGAAGTTGTGCCCCTCTTCCTGTGCTTTACAGGCGATTCCATCGTACCTCTTGAAATCTCTTTCCTGCTCTTCTGCCTCGCTTTCAAGTCCGCCTCGTTGCCTTCCCTCAACAGATTTTTGGACGATAGTTGGCCTTGATTACTCTGCCAGTTTGTGAATTGCTGTGCCCCTGAGCTCCATTTTTCAACTCGTTTTTTGTGAGCTGAACGCAAGTCCAAACTTTTGGTTCAGGACCTATACTGGTTCCCGGTGGGTGGCTGAGACTTTGGTTAATTCTTCTTCCTCCCGGGAAATTAGAGTGACATGTGCCCATCCAAATGCCTAACAGCTACTCTCTCATTGGTTCTCCCTCTTCCCTTTCATCCTCTGCCAAATTGGCAACCTGTGCGAACCAACAGCTTAAAGGGGCTGTCTCTCCAAGTTGGGAGATTGATAGGAAAGCAGTTGGAAAGTCAAACCGGAGCACCAGGAGAGGGACTCTTCGTTGAGTTTTAGAAACCTTTCGTATTCACAGTGTGTCCATTCTCTAGGTTTCCCGTACATGTTATAGCTGTAGTAATATTCCCTTCAACCTGGAGAGCTGGGACCCATGGAATGGGTGCCATGCGTTATTGCTTTAAAGGGTCTGCATTTGCTCACCCAATCTCACCAATCCTCTCAGTCCCAAGTGTCCAGCCTTATGCCACATCCAGCTGTCATTGTAGATAGGGTCATTCCAGGTTGCATCAGAGACCCTGAAGGAATTGTAAAGAATTTCCCTGTTTCTTTGTTCTGTTTCTGAAATTCCTTTTTAGAGTGGGTTTGAGCTGATTCTCGCTGCCCTGTTTATGCCAGTCTAGACACACTTGATTCCCTTACGGAGACATATCAATACATAGGTTTTAAGATTCTTACTAGTCAGATCTATTCCTCTGCGGGAAATATGGGGTTTTGAGTCCCTTTCACTGAGGAAGGTGTAGGTCTTGTCTATTCCATAGTTGGTTTTTGGAACGGTACCTGTGCTTATATCAAACTCTGGTTTGATGCATCACCCCACCTCTCCTTCCCCCTTAAGCAGGCATAAGAGTGTTTTCTAAATGTGACACTCTGTTCTCTTTCCTAACTCAGTTCATGTGTAGCCATGTTTACAGGATCTTCCTAAGTGATATCTTATGATAAGTTTCTTTTCCTGTGTGACTTCTTTCACTTAGAATCATCGTACCTGAATCCACTCATTTTGCTGCTACTGGTCTTATGACATTGATTTCGTGGCTGAGGGATATTCCATCGTACGTAAGTTCCACAATGTTTGGAACCATTTTTATATTTCCTGGGATATTTCAGGTGTACCCAGGTTGAGGTTCTTGTAAGCAGTGCAGCCCTCAATTTGGGGGTGGCTCTGTCTTATGGATTTTCAGTTTTCCCAAGGTATATTCCCTAGACTGGAAGTGCCCTTGGCTCTGTAGCTCTGTTGTTTACTTGTTTTAGGGAACACAATGCACTCCTCCAGTGAGGCAGTTGGCAACTTACATCCCGCCCATCAGCATAACAAGGCTCCCTGTTCTCCAGGGCCTGCCTTGCCTTTCTGGTTTTTACACATTTTGTGGATGTCCCTTTTGACCGGTGGGAAGTGATACTTCTTTGTAGTGCAGATTTGCATTGCCCGCTTGCTTGCTTGGCCAAAAAGGGCATATGCGTTTTCTCCTGAATATATTCAGGAGAAAATGCATACGCCCTTTTTGGCCAAGTGAATCATTGTCGAAGTTGTGCCCCTCTTCCTGTGCTTTACAGGCGATTCCATCGTACCTCTTGAAATCTCTTTCCTGCTCTTCTGCCTCGCTTTCAAGTCCGCCTCGTTGCCTTCCCTCAACAGATTTTTGGACGATAGTTGGCCTTGATTACTCTGCCAGTTTGTGAATTGCTGTGCCCCTGAGCTCCATTTTTCAACTCGTTTTTTGTGAGCTGAACGCAAGTCCAAACTTTTGGTTCAGGACCTATACTGGTTCCCGGTGGGTGGCTGAGACTTTGGTTAATTCTTCTTCCTCCCGGGAAATTAGAGTGACATGTGCCCATCCAAATGCCTAACAGCTACTCTCTCATTGGTTCTCCCTCTTCCCTTTCATCCTCTGCCAAATTGGCAACCTGTGCGAACCAACAGCTTAAAGGGGCTGTCTCTCCAAGTTGGGAGATTGATAGGAAAGCAGTTGGAAAGTCAAACCGGAGCACCAGGAGAGGGACTCTTCGTTGAGTTTTAGAAACCTTTCGTATTCACATTGTGTCCATTCTCTAGGTTTCCCGTACATGTTATAGCTGTAGTAATATTCCCTTCAACTTGGAGAGCTGGGACCCATGGAATGGGTGCCATGCGTTATTGCTTTAAAGGGTCTGCATTTGCTCACCCAATCTCACCAATCCTCTCAGTCCCAAGTGTCCAGCCTTATGCCACATCCAGCTGTCATTGTAGATAGGGTCATTCGAGGTTGCATCAGAGACCCTGAAGGAATTGTAAAGAATTTCCCTGTTTCTTTGTTCTGTTTTTGAAATTCCTTTTTAGAGTGGGTTTGAGCTGATTCTCGCTGCCCTGTTTATGCCAGTCTGGACACACTTGATTCGCTTACGGAGACATATCAATACAAAGGTTTTAAGATTCTTACTAGTCAGATCTATTCCTCTGCGGGAAATATGGGGTTTTGAGTCCCTTTCACTGAGGAAGGTGTAGGTCTTGTCTATTCCATAGTTGGTTTTTGGAACGGTACCTGTGCTTATATCAAACTCTGGTTTGATGCATCACCCCACCTCTCCTTCCCCCTTAAGCAGGCATAAGAGTGTTTTCTAAATGTGAGACTCTGTTCTCTTGCCTAACTCAGTTCATGTGTAGCCATGTTTACAGGATCTTCCTAAGTGATATCTTATGATAAGTTTCTTTTCCTGTGTGACTTCTTTCACTTAGAATCATCGTACCTGAATCCACTCATTTTGCTGCTACTGGTCTTATGACATGGATTTCGTGGCTGAGGGATATTCCATCGTACGTAAGTTCCACAATGTTTGGAACCATTTTTATATTTCCTGGGATATTTCAGGTGTACCCAGGTTGAGGTTCTTGTAAGCAGTGCAGCCCTCAATTTGTGGGTGGCTCTGTCTTATGGATTTTCAGTTTTCCCAAGGTATATTCTCTAGACTGGAAGTGCCCTTGGCTCTGTAGCTCTGTTGTTTACTTGTTTTAGGGAACACAATGCACTCCTCCAGTGAGGCAGTTGGCAACTTAGATCCCGCCCATCAGCATAACAAGGCTCCCTGTTCTCCAGGGCCTGCCTTGCCTTTCTGGTTTTTACACATTTTGTGGATGTCCCTTTTGACCGGTGGGAAGTGATACTTCTTTGTAGTGCAGATTTGCATTGCCCGCTTGCTTGCTTGGCCAAAAAGGGCGTATGCGTTTTCTCCTGAATATATTCAGGAGAAAATGCATACGCCCTTTTTGGCCAAGTGCATCATTGTCGAAGTTGTGCCCCTCTTCCTGTGCTTTACAGGCGATTCCATCGTACCTCTTGAAATCTCTTTCCTGCTCTTCTGCCTCGCTTTCAAGTCCGCCTCGTTGCCTTCCCTCAACAGATTTTTGGACGATAGTTGGCCTTGATTACTCTGCCAGTTTGTGAATTGCTGTGCCCCTGAGCTCCATTTTTCAACTCGTTTTTTGTGAGCTGAACGCAAGTCCAAACTTTTGGTTCAGGACCTATACTGGTTCCCGGTGGGTGGCTGAGACTTTGGTTCATTCTTCTTCCTCCCGGGAAATTAGAGTGACATGTGCCCATCCAAATGCCTAACAGCTACTCTCTCATTGGTTCTCCCTCTTCCCTTTCATCCTCTGCCAAATTGGCAACCTGTGCGAACCAGGAGCTTAAAGGGGCTGTCTCTCCAAGTTGGGAGATTGATAGGAAAGCAGTTGGAAAGTCAAACCGGAGCACCAGGAGAGGGACTCTTCGTTGAGTTTTAGAAACCTTTCGTATTCACATTGTGTCCATTCTCTAGGTTTCCCGTACATGTTATAGCTGTAGTAATATTCCCTTCAACTTGGAGAGCTGGGACCCATGGAATGGGTGCCATGCGTTATTGCTTTAAAGGGTCTGCATTTGCTCACCCAATCTCACCAATCCTCTCAGTCCCAAGTGTCCAGCCTTATGCCACATCCAGCTGTCATTGTAGATAGGGTCATTCCAGGTTGCATCAGAGACCCTGAAGGAATTGTAAAGAATTTCCCTGTTTCTTTGTTCTGTTTTTGAAATTCATTTTTAGAGTGGGTTTGAGCTGATTCTCGCTGCCCTGTTTATGCCAGTCTGGACACACTTGATTCGCTTACGGAGACATATCAATACATAGGTTTTAAGATTCTTACTAGTCAGATCTATTCCTCTGCGGGAAATATGGGGTTTTGAGTCCCTTTCACTGAGGAAGGCGTAGGTCTTGTCTATTCCATAGTTGGTTTTTGGAACGGTACCTGTGCTTATATCAAACTCTGGTTTGATGCATCACCCCACCTCTCCTTCCCCCTTAAGCAGGCATAAGAGTGTTTTCTAAATGTGAGACTCTGTTCTCTTGCCTAACTCAGTTCATGTGTAGCCATGTTTACAGGATCTTCCTAAGTGATATCTTATGATAAGTTTCTTTTCCTGTGTGACTTCTTTCACTTAGAATCATCGTACCTGAATCCACTCATTTTACTGCTACTGGTCTTATGACATTGATTTCGTGGCTGAGGGATATTCCATCGTACGTAAGTTCCACAATGTTTGGAACCATTTTTATATTTCCTGGGATATTTCAGGTGTACCCAGGTTGAGGTTCTTGTAAGCAGTGCAGCCCTCAATTTGGGGGTGGCTCTGTCTTATGGATTTTCAGTTTTCCCAAGGTATATTCCCTAGACTGGAAGTGCCCTTGGCTCTGTAGCTCTGTTGTTTACTTGTTTTAGGGAACACAATGCACTCCTCCAGTGAGGCAGTTGGCAACTTAGATCCCGCCCATCAGCATAACAAGGCTCCCTGTTCTCCAGGGCCTGCCTTGCCTTTCTGGTTTTTACACATTTTGTGGATGTCCCTTTTGACCGGTGGGAAGTGATACTTCTTTGTAGTGCAGATTTGCATTGCCCGCTTGCTTGCTTGGCCAAAAAGGGCGTATGCGTTTTCTCCTGAATATATTCAGGAGAAAATGCATACGCCCTTTTTGGCCAAGTGCATCATTGTCGAAGTTGTGCCCCTCTTCCTGTGCTTTACAGGCGATTCCATCGTACCTCTTGAAATCTCTTTCCTGCTCTTCTGCCTCGCTTTCAAGTCCGCCTCGTTGCCTTCCCTCAACAGATTTTTGGACGATAGTTGGCCTTGATTACTCTGCCAGTTTGTGAATTGCTGTGCCCCTGAGCTCCATTTTTCAACTCGTTTTTTGTGAGCTGAACGCAAGTCCAAACTTTTGGTTCAGGACCTATACTGGTTCCCGGTGGGTGGCTGAGACTTTGGTTAATTCTTCTTCCTCCCGGGAAATTAGAGTGACATGTGCCCATCCAAATGCCTAACAGCTACTCTCTCATTGGTTCTCCCTCTTCCCTTTCATCCTCTGCCAAATTGGCAACCTGTGCGAACCAGGAGCTTAAAGGGGCTGTCTCTCCAAGTTGGGAGATTGATAGGAAAGCAGTTGGAAAGTCAAACCGGAGCACCAGGAGAGGGACTCTTCGTTGAGTTTTAGAAACCTTTCGTATTCACATTGTGTCCATTCTCTAGGTTTCCCGTACATGTTATAGCTGTAGTAATATTCCCTTCAACTTGGAGAGCTGGGACCCATGGAATGGGTGCCATGCGTTATTGCTTTAAAGGGTCTGCATTTTCTCACCCAATCTCACCAATCCTCTCAGTCCCAAGTGTCCAGCCTTATGCCACATCCAGCTGTCATTGTAGATAGGGTCATTCCAGGTTGCATCAGAGACCCTGAAGGAATTGTAAAGAATTTCCCTGTTTCTTTGTTCTGTTTTTGAAATTCATTTTTAGAGTGGGTTTGAGCTGATTCTCGCTGCCCTGTTTATGCCAGTCTGGACACACTTGATTCGCTTACGGAGACATATCAATACATAGGTTTTAAGATTCTTACTAGTCAGATCTATTCCTCTGCGGGAAATATGGGGTTTTGAGTCCCTTTCACTGAGGAAGGTGTAGGTCTTGTCTATTCCATAGTTGGTTTTTGGAACGGTACCTGTACTTATATCAAACTCTGGTTTGATGCATCACCCCACCTCTCCTTCCCCCTTAAGCAGGCATAAGAGTGTTTTCTAAATGTGAGACTCTGTTCTCTTGCCTAACTCATTTCATGTGTAGCCATGTTTACAGGATCTTCCTAAGTGATATCTTATGATAAGTTTCTTTTCCTGTGTGACTTCTTTCACTTAGAATCATCGTACCTGAATCCACTCATTTTGCTGCTACTGGTCTTATGACATGGATTTCGTGGCTGAGGGATATTCCATCGTACGTAAGTTCCACAATGTTTGGAACCATTTTTATATTTCCTGGGATATTTCAGGTGTACCCAGGTTGAGGTTCTTGTAAGCAGTGCAGCCCTCAATTTGGGGGTGGTTCTGTCTTATGGATTTTCAGTTTTCCCAAGGTATATTCCCTAGACTGGAAGTGCCCTTGGCTCTGTAGCTCTGTTGTTTACTTGTTTTAGGGAACACAATGCACTCCTCCAGTGAGGCAGTTGGCAACTTACATCCCGCCCATCAGCATAACAAGGCTCCCTGTTCTCCAGGGCCTGCCTTGCCTTTCTGGTTTTTACACATTTTGTGGATGTCCCTTTTGACCGGTGGGAAGTGATACTTCTTTGTAGTGCAGATTTGCATTGCCCGCTTGCTTGCTTGGCCAAAAAGGGCGTATGCGTTTTCTCCTGAATATATTCAGGAGAAAATGCATACGCCCTTTTTGGCCAAGTGAATCATTGTCGAAGTTGTGCCCCTCTTCCTGTGCTTTACAGGCGATTCCAAAGTACCTCTTGAAATCTCTTTCCTGCTCTTCTGCCTCGCTTTCAAGTCCGCCTCGTTGCCTTCCCTCAACAGATTTTTGGACGATAGTGGGCCTTGATTACTCTGCCAGTTTGTGAATTGCTGTGCCCCTGAGCTCCATTTTTCAACTCGTTTTTTGTGAGCTGAACGCAAGTCCAAACTTTTGGTTCAGGACCTATACTGGTTCCCGGTGGGTGGCTGAGACTTTGGTTCATTCTTCTTCCTGCCGGGAAATTAGAGTGACATGTGCCCATCCAAATGCCTAACAGCTACTCTCTCATTGGTTCTCCCTCTTCCCTTTCATCCTCTGCCAAATTGGCAACCTGTGCGAACCAGGAGCTTAAAGGGGCTGTCTCTCCAAGTTGGGAGATTGATAGGAAAGCAGTTGGAAAGTCAAACCGGAGCACCAGGAGAGGGACTCTTCGTTGAGTTTTAGAAACCTTTCGTATTCACAGTGTGTCCATTCTCTAGGTTTCCCGTACATGTTATAGCTGTAGTAATATTCCCTTCAACCTGGAGAGCTGGGACCCATGGAATGGGTGCCATGCGTTATTGCTTTAAAGGGTCTGCATTTGCTCACCCAATCTCACCAATCCTCTCAGTCCCAAGTGTCCAGCCTTATGCCACATCCAGCTGTCATTGTAGATAGGGTCATTCCAGGTTGCATCAGAGACCCTGAAGGAATTGTAAAGAATTTCCCTGTTTCTTTGTTCTGTTTTTGAAATTCCTTTTTAGAGTGGGTTTGAGCTGATTCTCGCTGCCCTGTTTATGCCAGTCTAGACACACTTGATTCCCTTACGGAGACATATCAATACATAGGTTTTAAGATTCTTACTAGTCAGATCTATTCCTCTGCGGGAAATATGGGGTTTTGAGTCCCTTTCACTGAGGAAGGTGTAGGTCTTGTCTATTCCATAGTTGGTTTTTGGAACGGTACCTGTGCTTATATCAAACTCTGGTTTGATGCATCACCCCACCTCTCCTTCCCCCTTAAGCAGGCATAAGAGTGTTTTCTAAATGTGAGACTCTGTTCTCTTGCCTAACTCAGTTCATGTGTAGCCATGTTTACAGGATCTTCCTAAGTGATATCTTATGATAAGTTTCTTTTCCTGTGTGACTTCTTTCACTTAGAATCATCGTACCTGAATCCACTCATTTTGCTGCTACTGGTCTTATGACATTGATTTCATGGCTGAGGGATATTCCATCGTACGTAAGTTCCACAATGTTTGGAACCATTTTTATATTTCCTGGGATATTTCAGGTGTACCCAGGTTGAGGTTCTTGTAAGCAGTGCAGCCCTCAATTTGGGGGTGGCTCTGTCTTATGGATTTTCAGTTTTCCCAAGGTATATTCCCTAGACTGGAAGTGCCCTTGGCTCTGTAGCTCTGTTGTTTACTTGTTTTAGGGAACACAATGCACTCCTCCAGTGAGGCAGTTGGCAACTTACATCCCGCCCATCAGCATAACAAGGCTCCCTGTTCTCCAGGGCCTGCCTTGCCTTTCTGGTTTTTACACATTTTGTGGATGTCCCTTTTGACCGTTGGGAAGTGATACTTCTTTGTAGTGCAGATTTGCATTGCCCGCTTGCTTGCTTGGCCAAAAAGGGCGTATGCGTTTTCTCCTGAATATATTCAGGAGAAAACGCATACGCCCTTTTTGGCCAAGTGCATCATGGTCGAAGTTGTGCCCCTCTTCCTGTGCTTTACAGGCGATTCCTACGTACCTCTTGAAATCTCTTTCCTGCTCTTCTGCCTCGCTTTCAAGTCCGCCTCATTGCCTTCCCTCAACAGATTTTTGGACGATAGTGGGCCTTGATTACTCTGCCAGTTTGTGAATTGCTGTGCCCCTGAGCTCCATTTTTCAACTCGTTTTTTGTGAGCTGAACGCAAGGCCAAACTTTTGGTTCAGGACCTATACTGGTTCCCGTTGGGTGGCTGAGAGTTTGGTTCATTCTTCTGCCTGCCGGGAAATTAGAGTGACATGTGCCCATCCAAATGCCTAACAGCTACTCTCTCATTGGTTCTCCCTCTTCCCTTTCATCCTCTGCCAAATTGGCAACCTGTGCGAACCAGGAGCTTAAAGGGGCTGTCTCTCCAAGTTGGGAGATTGATAGGAAAGCAGTTGGAAAGTCAAACCGGAGCACCAGGAGAGGGACTCTTCGTTGAGTTTTAGAAACCTTTCGTATTCACAGTGTGTCCATTCTCTAGGTTTCCCGTACATGTTATAGCTGTAGTAATATTCCCTTCAACCTGGAGAGCTGGGACCCATGGAATGGGTGCCATGCGTTATTGCTTTAAAGGGTCTGCATTTGCTCACCCAATCTCACCAATCCTCTCAGTCCCAAGTGTCCAGCCTTATGCCACATCCAGCTGTCATTGTAGATAGGGTCATTCCAGGTTGCATCAGAGACCCTGAAGGAATTGTAAAGAATTTCCCTGTTTCTTTGTTCTGTTTTTGAAATTCCTTTTTAGAGTGGGTTTGAGCTGATTCTCGCTGCCCTGTTTATGCCAGTCTAGACACACTTGATTCCCTTACGGAGACATATCAATACATAGGTTTTAAGATTCTTACTAGTCAGATCTATTCCTCTGCGGGAAATATGGGGTTTTGAGTCCCTTTCACTGAGGAAGGTGTAGGTCTTGTCTATTCCATAGTTGGTTTTTGGAACGGTACCTGTGCTTATATCAAACTCTGGTTTGATGCATCACCCCACCTCTCCTTCCCCCTTAAGCAGGCATAAGAGTGTTTTCTAAATGTGAGACTCTGTTCTCTTGCCTAACTCAGTTCATGTGTAGCCATGTTTACAGGATCTTCCTAAGTGATATCTTATGATAAGTTTCTTTTCCTGTGTGACTTCTTTCACTTAGAATCATCGTACCTGAATCCACTCATTTTGCTGCTACTGGTCTTATGACATTGATTTCGTGGCTGAGGGATATTCCGTCGTACGTAAGTTCCACAATGTTTGGAACCATTTTTATATTTCCTGGGATATTTCAGGTGTACCCAGGTTGAGGTTCTTGTAAGCAGTGCATCCTTCAATTTGGGGATTGCTCTGTCTTATGGATTTTCAGTTTTCCCAAGGTATATTCCCTAGACTGGAAGTGTCCTTGGCTCTGTAGCTCTGTTGTTTACTTGTTTTAGGGAACACAATGCACTCCTCCAGTAAGGCAGTTGGCAATTTACATCCCGCCCATCAGCATAACAAGGCTCCCTGGACTCCAGGGCCTGTCTTGCCTTTCTGGTTTTTACACATTTTGTGGATGTCCCTTTTGACCGGTGGGAAGTGATACTTCTTTGTAGTGCAGATTTGCATTTCCCGCTTGCTTGCTTGGCCAAAAAGGGCGTATGCGTTTTCTCCTGAATATATTCAGGAGAAAACGCATACGCCCTTTTTGGCCAAGTGCATCATTGTCGAAGTTGTGCCCCTCTTCCTGTGCTTTACAGGCGATTCCAACGTACCTCTTGAAATCTGATTCCTTCTATTCTGCCTCGATTTCAAGTCCGCCTCGTTGCCTTCCCTCAACAGATTTTTGGACGATAGTGGGCCTTGATTACTCTGCCAGTTTGTGAATTGCTGTGCCCCTGAGCTCCATTTTTCAACTCGTTTTTTGTGAGCTGAACGCAAGGCCAAACTTTTGGTTCAGGACCTATACTGGTTCCCGGTGGGTGGCTGAGACTTTGGTTAATTCTTCTTCCTGCCGGGAAATTAGAGTGACATGTGCCCATCCAAATGCCTAACAGCTACTCTCTCATTGGTTCTCCCTCTTCCCTTTCATCCTCTGCCAAATTGGCAACCTGTGCGAACCAGGAGCTTAAAGGGGCTGTCTCTCCAAGTTGGGAGATTGATAGGAAAGCAGTTGGAAAGTCAAACCGGAGCACCAGGAGAGGGACTCTTCGTTGAGTTTTAGAAACCTTTCATATTCACAGTGTGTCCATTCTCTAGGTTTCCCGTACATGTTATAGCTGTAGTAATATTCCCTTCAACCTGGAGAGCTGGGACCCATGGAATGGGTGCCATGCGTTATTGCTTTAAAGGGTCTGCATTTGCTCACCCAATCTCACCAATCCTCTCAGTCCCAAGTGTCCAGCCTTATGCCACATCCAGCTGTCATTGTAGATAGGGTCATTCCAGGTTGCATCAGAGACCCTGAAGGAATTGTAAAGAATTTCCCTGTTTCTTTGTTCTGTTTTTGAAATTCCTTTTTAGAGTGGGTTTGAACTGATTCTCGCTGCCCTGTTTATGCCAGTCTAGACACACTTGATTCCCTTACGGAGACATATCAATACATAGGTTTTAAGATTCTTACTAGTCAGATCTATTCCTCTGCGGGAAATATGGGGTTTTGAGTCCCTTTCACTGAGGAAGGTGTAGGTCTTGTCTATTCCATAGTTGGTTTTTGGAACGGTACCTGTGCTTATATCAAACTCTGGTTTGATGCATCACCCCACCTCTCCTTCCCCCTTAAGCAGGCATAAGAGTGTTTTCTAAATGTGAGACTCTGTTCTCTTGCCTAACTCAGTTCATGTGTAGCCATGTTTACAGGATCTTCCTAAGTGATATCTTATGATAAGTTTCTTTTCCTGTGTGACTTCTTTCACTTAGAATCATCGTACCTGAATCCACTCATTTTGCTGCTACTGGTCTTATGACATTGATTTCATGGCTGAGGGATATTCCATCGTACGTAAGTTCCACAATGTTTGGAACCATTTTTATATTTCCTGGGATATTTCAGGTGTACCCAGGTTGAGGTTCTTGTAAGCAGTGCAGCCCTCAATTTGGGGGTGGCTCTGTCTTATGGATTTTCAGTTTTCCCAAGGTATATTCCCTAGACTGGAAGTGCCCTTGGCTCTGTAGCTCTGTTGTTTACTTGTTTTAGGGAACACAATGCACTCCTCCAGTGAGGCAGTTGGCAACTTACATCCCGCCCATCAGCATAACAAGGCTCCCTGTTCTCCAGGGCCTGCCTTGCCTTTCTGGTTTTTACACATTTTGTGGATGTCCCTTTTGACCGTTGGGAAGTGATACTTCTTTGTAGTGCAGATTTGCATTGCCCGCTTGCTTGCTTGGCCAAAAAGGGCGTATGCGTTTTCTCCTGAATATATTCAGGAGAAAACGCATACGCCCTTTTTGGCCAAGTGCATCATGGTCGAAGTTGTGCCCCTCTTCCTGTGCTTTACAGGCGATTCCTACGTACCTCTTGAAATCTCTTTCCTGCTCTTCTGCCTCGCTTTCAAGTCCGCCTCATTGCCTTCCCTCAACAGATTTTTGGACGATAGTGGGCCTTGATTACTCTGCCAGTTTGTGAATTGCTGTGCCCCTGAGCTCCATTTTTCAACTCGTTTTTTGTGAGCTGAACGCAAGGCCAAACTTTTGGTTCAGGACCTATACTGGTTCCCGTTGGGTGGCTGAGAGTTTGGTTCATTCTTCTGCCTGCCGGGAAATTAGAGTGACATGTGCCCATCCAAATGCCTAACAGCTACTCTCTCATTGGTTCTCCCTCTTCCCTTTCATCCTCTGCCAAATTGGCAACCTGTGCGAACCAGGAGCTTAAAGGGGCTGTCTCTCCAAGTTGGGAGATTGATAGGAAAGCAGTTGGAAAGTCAAACCGGAGCACCAGGAGAGGGACTCTTCGTTGAGTTTTAGAAACCTTTCGTATTCACATTGTGTCCATTCTCTAGGTTTCCCGTACATGTTATAGCTGTAGTAATATTCCCTTCAACTTGGAGAGCTGGGACCCATGGAATGGGTGCCATGCGTTATTGCTTTAAAGGGTCTGCATTTGCTCACCCAATCTCACCAATCCTCTCAGTCCCAAGTGTCCAGCCTTATGCCACATCCAGCTGTCATTGTAGATAGGGTCATTCCAGGTTGCATCAGAGACCCTGAAGGAATTGTAAAGAATTTCCCTGTTTCTTTGTTCTGTTTTTGAAATTCCTTTTTAGAGTGGGTTTGAGCTGATTCTCGCTGCCCTGTTTATGCCAGTCTAGACACACTTGATTCCCTTACGGAGACATATCAATACATAGGTTTTAAGATTCTTACTAGTCAGATCTATTCCTCTGCGGGAAATATGGGGTTTTGAGTCCCTTTCACTGAGGAAGGTGTAGGTCTTGTCTATTCCATAGTTGGTTTTTGGAATGGTACCTGTGCTTATATCAAACTCTGGTTTGATGCATCACCCCACCTCTCCTTCCCCCTTAAGCAGGCATAAGAGTGTTTTCTAAATGTGAGACTCTGTTCTCTTGCCTAACTCAGTTCATGTGTAGCCATGTTTACAGGATCTTCCTAAGTGATATCTTATGATAAGTTTCTTTTCCTGTGTGACTTCTTTCACTTAGAATCATCGTACCTGAATCCACTCATTTTGCTGCTACTGGTCTTATGACATTGATTTCGTGGCTGAGGGATATTCCGTCGTACGTAAGTTCCACAATGTTTGGAACCATTTTTATATTTCCTGGGATATTTCAGGTGTACCCAGGTTGAGGTTCTTGTAAGCAGTGCATCCTTCAATTTGGGGATTGCTCTGTCTTATGGATTTTCAGTTTTCCCAAGGTATATTCCCTAGACTGGAAGTGTCCTTGGCTCTGTAGCTCTGTTGTTTACTTGTTTTAGGGAACACAATGCACTCCTCCAGTGAGGCAGTTGGCAACTTACATCCCGCCCATCAGCATAACAAGGCTCCCTGGACTCCAGGGCCTGTCTTGCCTTTCTGGTTTTTACACATTTTGTGGATGTCCCTTTTGACCGGTGGGAAGTGATACTTCTTTGTAGTGCAGATTTGCATTTCCCGCTTGCTTGCTTGGCCAAAAAGGGCGTATGCGTTTTCTCCTGAATATATTCAGGAGAAAACGCATACGCCCTTTTTGGCCAAGTGCATCATTGTCGAAGTTGTGCCCCTCTTCCTGTGCTTTACAGGCGATTCCAACGTACCTCTTGAAATCTGATTCCTTCTATTCTGCCTCGATTTCAAGTCCGCCTCGTTGCCTTCCCTCAACAGATTTTTGGACGATAGTGGGCCTTGATTACTCTGCCAGTTTGTGAATTGCTGTGCCCCTGAGCTCCATTTTTCAACTCGTTTTTTGTGAGCTGAACGCAAGGCCAAACTTTTGGTTCAGGACCTATACTGGTTCCCGGTGGGTGGCTGAGACTTTGGTTAATTCTTCTTCCTGCCGGGAAATTAGAGTGACATGTGCCCATCCAAATGCCTAACAGCTACTCTCTCATTGGTTCTCCCTCTTCCCTTTCATCCTCTGCCAAATTGGCAACCTGTGCGAACCAGGAGCTTAAAGGGGCTGTCTCTCCAAGTTGGGAGATTGATAGGAAAGCAGTTGGAAAGTCAAACCGGAGCACCAGGAGAGGGACTCTTCGTTGAGTTTTAGAAACCTTTCATATTCACAGTGTGTCCATTCTCTAGGTTTCCCGTACATGTTATAGCTGTAGTAATATTCCCTTCAACCTGGAGAGCTGGGACCCATGGAATGGGTGCCATGCGTTATTGCTTTAAAGGGTCTGCATTTGCTCACCCAATCTCACCAATCCTCTCAGTCCCAAGTGTCCAGCCTTATGCCACATCCAGCTGTCATTGTAGATAGGGTCATTCCAGGTTGCATCAGAGACCCTGAAGGAATTGTAAAGAATTTCCCTGTTTCTTTGTTCTGTTTTTGAAATTCCTTTTTAGAGTGGGTTTGAACTGATTCTCGCTGCCCTGTTTATGCCAGTCTAGACACACTTGATTCCCTTACGGAGACATATCAATACATAGGTTTTAAGATTCTTACTAGTCAGATCTATTCCTCTGTGGGAAATATGGGGTTTTGAGTCCCTTTCACTGAGGAAGGTGTAGGTCTTGTCTATTCCATAGTTGGTTTTTGGAACGGTACCTGTGCTTATATCAAACTCTGGTTTGATGCATCACCCCACCTCTCCTTCCCCCTTAAGCAGGCATAAGAGTGTTTTCTAAATGTGAGACTCTGTTCTCTTGCCTAACTCAGTTCATGTGTAGCCATGTTTACAGGATCTTCCTAAGTGATATCTTATGATAAGTTTCTTTTCCTGTGTGACTTCTTTCACTTAGAATCATCGTACCTGAATCCACTCATTTTGCTGCTACTGGTCTTATGACATTGATTTCGTGGCTGAGGGATATTCCGTCGTACGTAAGTTCCACAATGTTTGGAACCATTTTTATATTTCCTGGGATATTTCAGGTGTACCCAGGTTGAGGTTCTTGTAAGCAGTGCATCCTTCAATTTGGGGATTGCTCTGTCTTATGGATTTTCAGTTTTCCCAAGGTATATTCCCTAGACTGGAAGTGCCCTTGGCTCTGTAGCTCTGTTGTTTACTTGTTTTAGGGAACACAATGCACTCCTCCAGTGAGGCAGTTGGCAACTTACATCCCGCCCATCAGCATAACAAGGCTCCCTGGTCTCCAGGGCCTGTCTTGCCTTTCTGGTTTTTACACATTTTGTGGATGTCCCTTTTGACCAGTGGGAAGTGATACTTCTTTGTAGTGCAGATTTGCATTTCCCGCTTGCTTGCTTGGCCAAAAAGGGCGTATGCGTTTTCTCCTGAATATATTCAGGAGAAAACGCATACGCCCTTTTTGGCCAAGTGCATCATTGTCGAAGTTGTGCCCCTCTTCCTGTGCTTTACAGGCGATTCCAACATACCTCTTGAAATCTGTTTCCTGCTATTCTGCCTCGCTTTCAAGTCCGCCTCGTTGCCTTCCCTCAACAGATTTTTGGACGATAGTGTGCCTTGATTACTCTGCCAGTTTGTGAATTGCTGTGCCCCTGAGCTCCATTTTTCAACTCGTTTTTTGTGAGCTGAACGCAAGGCCAAACTTTTGGTTCAGGACCTATACTGGTTCCCGGTGGGTGGCTGAGACTTTGGTTAATTCTTCTTCCTGCCGGGAAATTAGAGTGACATGTGCCCATCCAAATGCCTAACAGCTACTCTCTCATTGGTTCTCCCTCTTCCCTTTCATCCTCTGCCAAATTGGCAACCTGTGCGAACCAGGAGCTTAAAGGGGCTGTCTCTCCAAGTTGGGAGATTGATAGGAAAGCAGTTGGAAAGTCAAACCGGAGCACCAGGAGAGGGACTCTTCGTTGAGTTTTAGAAACCTTTCGTATCCACAGTGTGTCCATTCTCTAGGTTTCCCGTACATGTTATAGCTGTAGTAATATTCCCTTCAACCTGGAGAGCTGGGACCCATGGAATGGGTGCCATGCATTCTTGCTTTAAAGGGTCTGCATTTGCTCACCCAATCTCACCAATCCTCTCAGTCCCAAGTGTCCAGTCTTATGCCACATCCAGCTGTCATTGTAGATAGGGTCATTCCAGGTTGCATCAGAGACCCTGAAGGAATTGTAAAGAATTTCCCTGTTTCTTTGTTCTGTTTTTGAAATTCCTTTTTAGAGTGGGTTTGAGCTGATTCTCGCTGCCCTGTTTATGCCAGTCTAGACACACTTGATTCCCTTACGGAGACATATCAATACATAGGTTTTAAGATTCTTACTAGTCAGATCTCTTCCTCTGTGGGAAATACGGGGTTTTGAGTCCCTTTCACTGAGGAAGGTGTAGGTCTTGTCTATTCCATAGTTGGTTTTTGGAACGGTACCTGTGCTTATATCAAACTCTGGTTTGATGCATCACCCCACCTCTCCTTCCCCCTTAAGCAGGCATATGAGTGTTTTCTAAATGTGAGACTCTGTTCTGTTGCCTAACTCAGTTCATGTGTAGCCATGTTTACAGGATCTTCCTAAGTGATATCATATGATAAGTTTCTTTTCCTCTGTGATTTCTTTCACTTAGAATCATCGTACCTGAATCCACTCATTGTGCTGCTACTGGTCTTATGACATTGATTTCATGGCTGAGGGATATTCCGTCGTACGTAAGTTCCACAATATTTGGAACCATTTTTATATTTCCTGGGATGTTTCAGGTGTACCCAGGTTGAGGTTCTTGTAAGCAGTGCAGCCATCAATTTGGGGGTGGCTCTGTCTTATGGATTTTCAGTTTTCCCAAGGTATATTCCCTAGACTGGACGTGCCCTTGGCTCTGTAGCTCTGTTGTTTACTTGTTTTAGGGAACACAATGCACTCCTCCAGTGAGGCAGTTGGCAACTTACATCCCGCCCATCAGCATAACAAGGCTCCCTGGTCTCCAGGGCCTGTCTTGCCTTTCTGGTTTTTACACATTTTGTGGATGTCCCTTTTGACCGGTGGGAAGTGATACTTCTTTGTAGTGCAGATTTGCATTGCCCGCTTGCTTGCTTGGCCAAAAAGGGCGTATGCGTTTTCTCCTGAATATATTCAGGAGAAAACTCTTACGCCCTTTTTGGCCAAGTGCATCATTGTCGACGTTGTGCCCCTCTTCCTGTGCTCTACAGGTGATTCCAACGTACCTCATGAAATCTGATTCCTGCTATTCTGCCTCGCTTTCAAGTCCACCTCGTTGCCTTCCCTCAACAGATTTTTGGACGATAGTTGGCCATGATAACTCTGCCAGTTTGTGAATTGCTGTGCCCCTGAGCTCCATTTTTCAACTCGTTTCTTGTGAGCTGAACGCATGTCCAAACTTTTGGTTCAGGACCTATACTGGTTCCCGGTGGGTGGCTGAGACTTTGGTTAATTCTTCTTCCTGCCGGGAAATTAGTGACAGGTGCCCATCCAAATGCCTAACAGCTACTCTCTCATTGGTTCTCCCTCTTCCCTTTCATCCTCTGCGAAATTGGCAACCTGTGCGAACCAGGAGCTTAAAGGGGCTGTCTCTCTAAGTTGGCAGATTGATAGGAAAGCAGTTGGAAAGGCAAACCGGAGCACCAGGAGAGGGGCTCTTCGTTGAGTTTTAGAAACCTTTCGTATCCACAGTGTGTCCATTCTCTAGGTTTCCCGTACATGTTATAGCTGTAGTAATATTCCCTTCAACCTGGAGAGCTGGGTCCCATGGAATGGGTGCCATACATTATTGCTTTAAAGGGTCTGCATTTGCTCACCCAATCTCACCAATCCTCTCAGTCCCAAGTGTCCAGTCTTATGCCACATCCAGCTGTCATTGTAGATAGGGTCATTCCAGGTTGCATCAGAGACCCTGAAGGAATTGTAAAGAATTTCCCTGTTTCTTTGTTCTGTTTTTGAAATTCCTTTTTAGAGTGGGTTTGAGCTGATTCTCGCTGCCATGTTTATGCCAGTCTAGACACACTTGATTCCCTTACGGAGACATATCAATACATAGGTTTTAAGATTCTTACTAGTCAGATCTATTCCTCTGCGGGAAATATGGGGTTTTGAGTCCCTTTCACTGAGGAAGGTGTAGGTCTTGTCTATTCCATAGTTGGTTTTTGGAACGGTACCTGTGCTTATATCAAACTCTGGTTTGATGCATCACCCCACCTCTCCTTCCCCCTTAAGCAGGCATAAGAGTGTTTTCTAAATGTGAGACTCTGTTCTCTTGCCTAACTCAGTTCATGTGTAGCCATGTTTACAGGATCTTCTTAAGTGATATCTTATGATAAGTTTCTTTTCCTGTGTGACTTCTTTCACTTAGAATTATCGTACCTGAATCCACTCATTGTGCTGCTACTGGTCTTATGACATTGATTTCATGGCTGAGGGATATTCCATCGTACGTAAGTTCCACAATGTTTGGAACCATTTTTATATTTCCTGGGATATTTCAGGTGTACCCAGGTTGAGGTTCTTGTAAGCAGTGCAGCCCTCAATTTGGGGGTGGCTCTGTCTTATGGATTTTCAGTTTTCCCAAGGTATATTCCCTAGACTGGAAGTGCCCTTGGCTCTGTAGCTCTGTTGTTTCCTTGTTTTAGGGAACACAATGCACTCCTCCAGTGAGGCAGTTGGCAACTTACATCCCGCCCATCAGCATAACAAGGCTCCCTGTACTCCAGGGCCTGTCTTGCCTTTCTGGTTTTTACACATTTTGTGGATGTCCCTTTTGACCGGTGGGAAGTGATACTTCTTTGTAGTGCAGATTTGCATTTCCCGCTTGCTTGCTTGGCCAAAAAGGGCGTATGCGTTTTCTCCTGAATATATTCAGGAGAAAACGCATACGCCCTTTTTGGCCAAGTGCATCATTGTCGAAGTTGTGCCCCTCTTCCTGTGCTTTACCGGCGATTCCAACGTACCTCTTGAAATCTGATTCCTGCTATTCTGCCTCGCTTTCAAGTCCGCCTCGTTGCCTTCCCTCAACAGATTTTTGGACGAGAGTTGGCCTTGATTACTCTGCCAGTTTGTGAATTGCTGTGCCCCTGAGCTCCATTTTTCAACTCGTTTCTTGTGAGCTGAACGCAAGTCCAAACTTTTGGTTCAGGACCTATACTGGTTCCCGGTGGGTGGCTGAGACTTTGGTTAATTCTTCTTCCTGCCGGGAAATTAGAGTGACATGTGCCCATCCAAATGCCTAACAGTTACTCTCTCATTGGTTCTCCCTCTTCCCTTTCATCCTCTGCCAAATTGGCAACCTGTGCGAACCAGGAGCTTAAAGGGGCTGTCTCTCCAAGTTGGGAGATTGATAGGAAAGGAGTTGGAAAGGCAAACCGGAGCACCAGGAGAGGGGCTCTTCGTTGAGTTTTAGAAACCTTTCGTATTCACAGTGTGTCCATTCTCTAGGTTTCCCGTACATGTTATAGGTGTAGTAATATTCCCTTCAACCTGGAGAGCTGGGACCCATGGAATGGGTGCCATGCATTATTGCTTTAAAGGGTCTGCATTTGCTCACCCAATCTCACCAATCCTCTCAGTCCCAAGTGTCCAGCCTCATGCCACATCCAGCTGTCATTGTAGATAGGGTCATTCCAGGTTGCATCAGAGACCCTGAAGGAATTGTAAAGAATTTCCCTGTTTCTTTGTTCTGTTTTTGAAATTCCTTTTTAGAGTGGGTTTGAGCTGATTCTCTCTGCCATGTTTATGCCAGTCTAGACACACTTGATTCCCTTACGGAGACATATCAATACATAGGTTTTAAGATTCTTACTAGTCAGATCTATTCCTCTGCGGGAAATATGGGGTTTTGAGTCCCTTTCACTGAGGAAGGTGTAGGTCTTGTCTATTCCATAGTTGGTTTTTGGAACGGTACCTGTGCTTATATCAAACTCTGGTTTGATGCATCACCCCACCACTCCTTCCCCCTTAAGCAGGCATAAGAGTGTTTTCTAAATGTGAGACTCTGTTCTCTTGCCTAACTAATTTCATGTGTAGCCATGTTTACAGGATCTTCCTAAGTGATATCTTATGATAAGTTTCTTTTCCTGTGTGATTTCTTTCACTTAGAAACATCGTACCTGAATCCACTCATTTTGCTGCTACTGGTCTTATGACATTGATTTCATGGCTGAGGGATATTCCATCGTACGTAAGTTCCACAATGTTTGGAACCATTTTTATATTTCCTGGGATATTTCAGGTGTACCCAGGTTGAGGTTCTTGTAAGCAGTGCAGCCATCAATTTGGGGGTGGCTCTGTCTTATGGATTTTCAGTTTTCCCAAGGTATATTCCCTAGACTGGACGTGCCCTTGGCTCTGTAGCTCTGTTGTTTACTTGTTTTAGGGAACACAATGCACTCCTCCAGTGAGGCAGTTGGCAACTTACATCCCGCCCATCAGCATAACAATGCTCCCTGTTCTCCAGGGCCTGTCTTGCCTTTCTGGTTTTTACACATTTTGTGCATGTCCCTTTTGACCGGTGGGAAGTGATACTTCTTTGTAGTGCAGATTTGCATTGCCCGCTTGCTTGCTTGGCCAAAAAGGGCGTATGCGTTTTCTCCTGAATATATTCAGGAGAAAACGCATACGCCCTTTTTGGCCAAGTGCATCATTGTCGAAGTTGTGCCCCTCTTCCTGTGCTTTACAGGCGATTCCAACGTACCTCTTGAAATCTCTTTCCTGCTATTCTGCCTCGCTTTCAAGTCCGCCTCGTTGCCTTCCCTCAACAGATTTTTGGAGGATAGTTGGCCTTGATTACTCTGCTAGTTTGTGAATTGCTGTGCCCCTGAGCTCCATTTTTCAACTCGTTTGTTGTGAGCTGGACGCAAGTCCAAACTTTCGGTTCAGGACCTATACTGGTTCCAGGTGGGTGGCTGAGACTTTGGTTCATTCTTCTTCCTGCCGGGAAATTAGAGTGACATGTGCCCATCCAAATGCCTAACAGCTACTCTCTCATTGGTTCTCCCTCTTCCCTTTCATCCTCTGCCAAATTGGCAACCTGTGCGAACCAGGAGCATAAAGGGGCTGTCTCTCCAAGTTGGGAGATTGATAGGAAAGCAGTTGGAAAGTCAAACAGGGGCACCAGGAGGGGGGCTCTTCGTTGATTTTTAGAAACCTTTCGTATTCACAGTGTGTCCATTCTCTAGGTTTCCCGTACATGTTATAGCTGTAGTAATATTCCCTACAACCTGGAGAGCTGGGACCCATGGAATGGGTGCCATGCATTCTTGCTTTAAAGGGTCTGCATTTGCTCACCCAATCTCACCAATCCTCTCAGTCCCAAGTGTCCAGCCTTATGCCACATCCAGCTGTCATTGTAGATAGGGTCATTCCAGGTTGCATCAGAGACCCTGAAGGAATCGTAAAGAATTTCCCTGTTTCTTTGTTTTGTTTTAGAAATTCATTTTTAGAGTGGGTTTGAGCTTATTCTCGCTGCCAAGTTTATGCCAGTCTAGACACACTTGATTCCCTTACGGAGACATATCAATACATAGGTTTTAAGATCCTTACTAGTCAGATCTATTCCTCTGTGGGAAATATGGGGTTTTGAGTCCCTTTCACTGAGGAAAGTGTAGGTCTTGTCTATTCCATATTTGGTTTTTGGAACGGTACCTGTGCTTATATCAAACTCTGGTTTGATGCATCACCCCACCTCTCCTTCCCCCTTAAGCAGGCATAAGAGTGTTTTCTAAATGTGAGACTCTGTTCTCTTGCCTAACTCAGTTCATGTGTAGCCATGTTTACAGGATCTTCCTAAGTGATATCTTATGATAATTTTCTTTTCCTGTGTGACTTCTTTCACTTAGAATCATCGTACCTGAATCCACTCATTTTGCTGCTACTGGTCTTATGACATTGATTTCGTGGCTGAGGGATATTCCGTCGTACGTAAGTTCCACAATGTTTGGAACCATTTTTATATTTCCTGGGATATTTCAGGTGTACCCAGGTTGAGGTTCTTGTAAGCAGTGCATCCTTCAATTTGGGGATTGCTCTGTCTTATGGATTTTCAGTTTTCCCAAGGTATATTCCCTAGACTGGAAGTGCCCTTGGCTCTGTAGCTCTGTTGTTTACTTGTTTTAGGGAACACAATGCACTCCTCCAGTGAGGCAGTTGGCAACTTACATCCCGCCCATCAGCATAACAAGGCTCCCTGTTCTCCAGGGCCTGTCTTGCCTTTCTGGTTTTTACACATTTTGTGGATGTCCCTTTTGACCGGTGGGAAGTGATACTTCTTTGTAGTGCAGATTTGCATTGCCCGCTTGCTTGCTTGGCCAAAAAGGGCGTATGCGTTTTCTCCTGAATATATTCAGGAGAAAACGCATACGCCCTTTTTGGCCAAGTGCATCATTGTCGAAGTTGTGCCCCTCTTCCTGTGCTTTACAGGCGATTCCAACGTACCTCTTGAAATCTCTTTCCTGCTATTCTGCCTCGCTTTCAAGTCCGCCTCGTTGCCTTCCCTCAACAGATTTTTGGAGGATAGTTGGCCTTGATTACTCTGCTAGTTTGTGAATTGCTGTGCCCCTGAGCTCCATTTTTCAACTCGTTTGTTGTGAGCTGGACGCAAGTCCAAACTTTCGGTTCAGGACCTATACTGGTTCCAGGTGGGTGGCTGAGACTTTGGTTCATTCTTCTTCCTGCCGGGAAATTAGAGTGACATGTGCCCATCCAAATGCCTAACAGCTACTCTCTCATTGGTTCTCCCTCTTCCCTTTCATCCTCTGCCAAATTGGCAACCTGTGCGAACCAGGAGCATAAAGGGGCTGTCTCTCCAAGTTGGGAGATTGATAGGAAAGCAGTTGGAAAGTCAAACAGGGGCACCAGGAGGGGGGCTCTTCGTTGATTTTTAGAAACCTTTCGTATTCACAGTGTGTCCATTCTCTAGGTTTCCCGTACATGTTATAGCTGTAGTAATATTCCCTACAACCTGGAGAGCTGGGACCCATGGAATGGGTGCCATGCATTATTGCTTTAAAGGGTCTGCATTTGCTCACCCAATCTCACCAATCCTCTCAGTCCCAAGTGTCCAGCCTCATGCCACATCCAGCTGTCATTGTAGATAGGGTCATTCCAGGTTGCATCAGAGACCCTGAAGGAATTGTAAAGAATTTCCCTGTTTCTTTGTTCTGTTTTTGAAATTCCTTTTTAGAGTGGGTTTGAGCTGATTCTCTCTGCCATGTTTATGCCAGTCTAGACACACTTGATTCCCTTACGGAGACATATCAATACATAGGTTTTAAGATTCTTACTAGTCAGATCTATTCCTCTGCGGGAAATATGGGGTTTTGAGTCCCTTTCACTGAGGAAGGTGTAGGTCTTGTCTATTCCATAGTTGGTTTTTGGAACGGTACCTGTGCTTATATCAAACTCTGGTTTGATGCATCACCCCACCACTCCTTCCCCCTTAAGCAGGCATAAGAGTGTTTTCTAAATGTGAGACTCTGTTCTCTTGCCTAACTAATTTCATGTGTAGCCATGTTTACAGGATCTTCCTAAGTGATATCTTATGATAAGTTTCTTTTCCTGTGTGATTTCTTTCACTTAGAAACATCGTACCTGAATCCACTCATTTTGCTGCTACTGGTCTTATGACATTGATTTCATGGCTGAGGGATATTCCATCGTACGTAAGTTCCACAATGTTTGGAACCATTTTTATATTTCCTGGGATATTTCAGGTGTACCCAGGTTGAGGTTCTTGTAAGCAGTGCAGCCATCAATTTGGGGGTGGCTCTGTCTTATGGATTTTCAGTTTTCCCAAGGTATATTCCCTAGACTGGACGTGCCCTTGGCTCTGTAGCTCTGTTGTTTACTTGTTTTAGGGAACACAATGCACTCCTCCAGTGAGGCAGTTGGCAACTTACATCCCGCCCATCAGCATAACAATGCTCCCTGTTCTCCAGGGCCTGTCTTGCCTTTCTGGTTTTTACACATTTTGTGCATGTCCCTTTTGACCGGTGGGAAGTGATACTTCTTTGTAGTGCAGATTTGCATTGCCCGCTTGCTTGCTTGGCCAAAAAGGGCGTATGCGTTTTCTCCTGAATATATTCAGGAGAAAACGCATACGCCCTTTTTGGCCAAGTGCATCATGGTCGAAGTTGTGCCCCTCTTCCTGTGCTTTACAGGCGATTCCAACGTACCTCTTGAAATCTCTTTCCTGCTATTCTGCCTCGCTTTCAAGTCCGCCTCGTTGCCTTCCCTCAACAGATTTTTGGAGGATAGTTGGCCTTGATTACTCTGCTAGTTTGTGAATTGCTGTGCCCCTGAGCTCCATTTTTCAACTCGTTTGTTGTGAGCTGGACGCAAGTCCAAACTTTCGGTTCAGGACCTATACTGGTTCCAGGTGGGTGGCTGAGACTTTGGTTCATTCTTCTTCCTGCCGGGAAATTAGAGTGACATGTGCCCATCCAAATGCCTAACAGCTACTCTCTCATTGGTTCTCCCTCTTCCCTTTCATCCTCTGCCAAATTGGCAACCTGTGCGAACCAGGAGCATAAAGGGGCTGTCTCTCCAAGTTGGGAGATTGATAGGAAAGCAGTTGGAAAGTCAAACAGGGGCACCAGGAGGGGGGCTCTTCGTTGATTTTTAGAAACCTTTCGTATTCACAGTGTGTCCATTCTCTAGGTTTCCCGTACATGTTATAGCTGTAGTAATATTCCCTACAACCTGGAGAGCTGGGACCCATGGAATGGGTGCCATGCATTCTTGCTTTAAAGGGTCTGCATTTGCTCACCCAATCTCACCAATCCTCTCAGTCCCAAGTGTCCAGCCTTATGCCACATCCAGCTGTCATTGTAGATAGGGTCATTCCAGGTTGCATCAGAGACCCTGAAGGAATCGTAAAGAATTTCCCTGTTTCTTTGTTTTGTTTTAGAAATTCATTTTTAGAGTGGGTTTGAGCTTATTCTCGCTGCCAAGTTTATGCCAGTCTAGACACACTTGATTCCCTTACGGAGACATATCAATACATAGGTTTTAAGATCCTTACTAGTCAGATCTATTCCTCTGTGGGAAATATGGGGTTTTGAGTCCCTTTCACTGAGGAAAGTGTAGGTCTTGTCTATTCCATATTTGGTTTTTGGAACGGTACCTGTGCTTATATCAAACTCTGGTTTGATGCATCACCCCACCTCTCCTTCCCCCTTAAGCAGGCATAAGAGTGTTTTCTAAATGTGAGACTCTGTTCTCTTGCCTAACTCAGTTCATGTGTAGCCATGTTTACAGGATCTTCCTAAGTGATATCTTATGATAATTTTCTTTTCCTGTGTGACTTCTTTCACTTAGAATCATCGTACCTGAATCCACTCATTTTGCTGCTACTGGTCTTATGACATTGATTTCGTGGCTGAGGGATATTCCGTCGTACGTAAGTTCCACAATGTTTGGAACCATTTTTATATTTCCTGGGATATTTCAGGTGTACCCAGGTTGAGGTTCTTGTAAGCAGTGCATCCTTCAATTTGGGGATTGCTCTGTCTTATGGATTTTCAGTTTTCCCAAGGTATATTCCCTAGACTGGAAGTGCCCTTGGCTCTGTAGCTCTGTTGTTTACTTGTTTTAGGGAACACAATGCACTCCTCCAGTGAGGCAGTTGGCAACTTACATCCCGCCCATCAGCATAACAAGGCTCCCTGTTCTCCAGGGCCTGTCTTGCCTTTCTGGTTTTTACACATTTTGTGGATGTCCCTTTTGACCGGTGGGAAGTGATACTTCTTTGTAGTGCAGATTTGCATTGCCCGCTTGCTTGCTTGGCCAAAAAGGGCGTATGCGTTTTCTCCTGAATATATTCAGGAGAAAACGCATACGCCCTTTTTGGCCAAGTGCATCATTGTCGAAGTTGTGCCCCTCTTCCTGTGCTTTACAGGCGATTCCAACGTACCTCTTGAAATCTCTTTCCTGCTATTCTGCCTCGCTTTCAAGTCCGCCTCGTTGCCTTCCCTCAACAGATTTTTGGAGGATAGTTGGCCTTGATTACTCTGCTAGTTTGTGAATTGCTGTGCCCCTGAGCTCCATTTTTCAACTCGTTTGTTGTGAGCTGGACGCAAGTCCAAACTTTCGGTTCAGGACCTATACTGGTTCCAGGTGGGTGGCTGAGACTTTGGTTCATTCTTCTTCCTGCCGGGAAATTAGAGTGACATGTGCCCATCCAAATGCCTAACAGCTACTCTCTCATTGGTTCTCCCTCTTCCCTTTCATCCTCTGCCAAATTGGCAACCTGTGCGAACCAGGAGCATAAAGGGGCTGTCTCTCCAAGTTGGGAGATTGATAGGAAAGCAGTTGGAAAGTCAAACAGGGGCACCAGGAGGGGGGCTCTTCGTTGATTTTTAGAAACCTTTCGTATTCACAGTGTGTCCATTCTCTAGGTTTCCCGTACATGTTATAGCTGTAGTAATATTCCCTACAACCTGGAGAGCTGGGACCCATGGAATGGGTGCCATGCATTCTTGCTTTAAAGGGTCTGCATTTGCTCACCCAATCTCACCAATCCTCTCAGTCCCAAGTGTCCAGCCTTATGCCACATCCAGCTGTCATTGTAGATAGGGGCATTCCAGGTTGCATCAGAGACCCTGAAGGAATCGTAAAGAATTTCCCTGTTTCTTTGTTTTGTTTTAGAAATTCATTTTTAGAGTGGGTTTGAGCTTATTCTCGCTGCCAAGTTTATGCCAGTCTAGACACACTTGATTCCCTTATGGAGACATATCAATACATAGGTTTTAAGATCCTTACTAGTCAGATCTATTCCTCTGTGGGAAATATGGGGTTTTGAGTCCCTTTCACTGAGGAAAGTGTAGGTCTTGTCTATTCCATATTTGGTTTTTGGAACGGTACCTGTGCTTATATCAAACTCTGGTTTGATGCATCACCCAACCTCTCCTTCCCCCTTAAGCAGGCATAAGAGTGTTTTCTAAATGTGAGACTCTGTTCTCTTGCCTAACTCAGTTCATGTGTAGCCATGTTTACAGGATCTTCCTAAGTGATATCTTATGATAATTTTCTTTTCCTGTGTGACTTCTTTCACTTAGAATCATCGTACCTGAATCCACTCATTTTGCTGCTACTGGTCTTATGACATTGATTTCGTGGCTGAGGGATATTCCGTCGTACGTAAGTTCCACAATGTTTGGAACCATTTTTATATTTCCTGGGATATTTCAGGTGTACCCAGGTTGAGGTTCTTGTAAGCAGTGCATCCTTCAATTTGGGGATTGCTCTGTCTTATGGATTTTCAGTTTTCCCAAGGTATATTCCCTAGACTGGAAGTGCCCTTGGCTCTGTAGCTCTGTTGTTTACTTGTTTTAGGGAACACAATGCACTCCTCCAGTGAGGCAGTTGGCAACTTACATCCCGCCCATCAGCATAACAAGGCTCCCTGGTCTCCAGGGCCTGTCTTGCCTTTCTGGTTTTTACACATTTTGTGGATGTCCCTTTTGACCGGTGGGAAGTGATACTTCTTTGTAGTGCAGATTTGCATTTCCCGCTTGCTTGCTTGGCCAAAAAGGGCGTATGCGTTTTCTCCTGAATATATTCAGGAGAAAACGCATACGCCCTTTTTGGCCAAGTGCATCATTGTCGAAGTTGTGCTCCTCTTCCTGTGCTTTACAGGCGATTCCAACGTACCTCTTGAAATCTGTTTCCTGCTATTCTGCCTCGCTTTCAAGTCCGCCTCGTTGCCTTCCCTCAACAGATTTTTGGACGATAGTGGGCCTTGATTACTCTGCCAGTTTGTGAATTGCTGTGACCCTGAGCTCCATTTTTCAACTCGTTTTTTGTGAGCTGAACGCAAGTCCAAACTTTTGGTTCAGGACCTATACTGGTTCCCGGTGGGTGGCTGAGACTTTGGTTAATTCTTCTTCCTGCCGGGAAATTAGAGTGACATGTGCCCATCCAAATGCCTAACAGCTACTCTCTCATTGGTTCTCCCTCTTCCCTTTCATCCTCTGCCATATTGGCAACCTGTGCGATCCAGGAGCTTAAAGGGGCTGTCTCTCCAAGTTGGGAGATTGATAGGAAAGCAGTTGGAAAGTCAAACCGGAGCACCAGGAGAGGGACTCTTCGTTGAGTTTTAGAAACCTTTCGTATCCACAGTGTGTCCATTCTCTAGGTTTCCCGTACATGTTATAGCTGTAGTAATATTCCCTTCAACCTGGAGAGCTGGGACCCATGGAATGGGTGCCATGCGTTATTGCTTTAAAGGGTCTGCATTTGCTCACCCAATCTCACCAATCCTCTCAGTCCCAAGTGTCCAGTCTTATGCCACATCCAGCTGTCATTGTAGATAGGGTCATTCCAGGTTGCATCAGAGACCCTGAAGGAATTGTAAAGAATTTCCCTGTTTCTTTGTTCTGTTTTTGAAATTCCTTTTTAGAGTGGGTTTGAGCTGATTCTCGCTGCCATGTTTATGCCAGTCTAGACACACTTGATTCCCTTACGGAGACATATCAATACATTGGTTTTAAGATTCTTACTAGTCAGATCTATTCCTCTGCGGGAAATATGGGGTTTTGAGTCCCTTTCACTGAGGAAGGTGTAGGTCTTGTCTATTCCATAGTTGGTTTTTGGAACGGTACCTGTGCTTATATCAAACTCTGGTTTGATGCATCACCCCACCTCTCCTTCCCCCTTAAGCAGGCATAAGAGTGTTTTCTAAATGTGAGACTCTGTTCTCTTGCCTAACTCAGTTCATGTGTAGCCATGTTTACAGGATCTTCTTAAGTGATATCTTATGATAAGTTTCTTTTCCTGTGTGACTTCTTTCACTTAGAATTATCGTACCTGAATCCACTCATTGTGCTGCTACTGGTCTTATGACATTGATTTCATGGCTGAGGGATATTCCATCGTACGTAAGTTCCACAATGTTTGGAACCATTTTTATATTTCCTGGGATATTTCAGGTGTACCCAGGTTGAGGTTCTTGTAAGCAGTGCAGCCCTCAATTTGGGGGTGGCTCTGTCTTATGGATTTTCAGTTTTCCCAAGGTATATTCCCTAGACTGGAAGTGCCCTTGGCTCTGTAGCTCTGTTGTTTCCTTGTTTTAGGGAACACAATGCACTCCTCCAGTGAGGCAGTTGGCAACTTACATCCCGCCCATCAGCATAACAAGGCTCCCTGTACTCCAGGGCCTGTCTTGCCTTTCTGGTTTTTACACATTTTGTGGATGTCCCTTTTGACCGGTGGGAAGTGATACTTCTTTGTAGTGCAGATTTGCATTGCCCACTTGCTTGCTTGGCCAAAAAGGGCGTATGCGTTTTCTCCTGAATATATTCAGGAGAAAACGCATACGCCCTTTTTGGCCAAGTGCATCATTGTCGAAGTTGTGCCCCTCTTCCTGTGCTTTACCGGCGATTCCAACGTACCTCTTGAAATCTGATTCCTGCTATTCTGCCTCGCTTTCAAGTCCGCCTCGTTGCCTTCCCTCAACAGATTTTTGGACGAGAGTTGGCCTTGATTACTCTGCCAGTTTGTGAATTGCTGTGCCCCTGAGCTCCATTTTTCAACTCGTTTCTTGTGAGCTGAACGCAAGTCCAAACTTTTGGTTCAGGACCTATACTGGTTCCCGGTGGGTGGCTGAGACTTTGGTTAATTCTTCTTCCTGCCGGGAAATTAGAGTGACATGTGCCCATCCAAATGCCTAACAGTTACTCTCTCATTGGTTCTCCCTCTTCCCTTTCATCCTCTGCCAAATTGGCAACCTGTGCGAACCAGGAGCTTAAAGGGGCTGTCTCTCCAAGTTGGGAGATTGATAGGAAAGGAGTTGGAAAGGCAAACCGGAGCACCAGGAGAGGGGCTCTTCGTTGAGTTTTAGAAACCTTTCGTATTCACAGTGTGTCCATTCTCTAGGTTTCCCGTACATGTTATAGGTGTAGTAATATTCCCTTCAACCTGGAGAGCTGGGACCCATGGAATGGGTGCCATGCATTATTGCTTTAAAGGGTCTGCATTTGCTCACCCAATCTCACCAATCCTCTCAGTCCCAAGTGTCCAGCCTCATGCCACATCCAGCTGTCATTGTAGATAGGGTCATTCCAGGTTGCATCAGAGACCCTGAAGGAATTGTAAAGAATTTCCCTGTTTCTTTGTTCTGTTTTTGAAATTCCTTTTTAGAGTGGGTTTGAGCTGATTCTCTCTGCCATGTTTATGCCAGTCTAGACACACTTGATTCCCTTACGGAGACATATCAATACATAGGTTTTAAGATTCTTACTAGTCAGATCTATTCCTCTGCGGGAAATATGGGGTTTTGAGTCCCTTTCACTGAGGAAGGTGTAGGTCTTGTCTATTCCATAGTTGGTTTTTGGAACGGTACCTGTGCTTATATCAAACTCTGGTTTGATGCATCACCCCACCACTCCTTCCCCCTTAAGCAGGCATAAGAGTGTTTTCTAAATGTGAGACTCTGTTCTCTTGCCTAACTAATTTCATGTGTAGCCATGTTTACAGGATCTTCCTAAGTGATATCTTATGATAAGTTTCTTTTCCTGTGTGATTTCTTTCACTTAGAAACATCGTACCTGAATCCACTCATTTTGCTGCTACTGGTCTTATGACATTGATTTCATGGCTGAGGGATATTCCATCGTACGTAAGTTCCACAATGTTTGGAACCATTTTTATATTTCCTGGTATATTTCAGGTGTACCCAGGTTGAGGTTCTTGTAAGCAGTGCAGCCATCAATTTGGGGGTGGCTCTGTCTTATGGATTTTCAGTTTTCCCAAGGTATATTCCCTAGACTGGACGTGCCCTTGGCTCTGTAGCTGTGTTGTTTACTTGTTTTAGGGAACACAATGCACTCCTCCAGTGAGGCAGTTGGCAACTTACATCCCGCCCATCAGCATAACAATGCTCCCTGTTCTCCAGGGCCTGTCTTGCCTTTCTGGTTTTTACACATTTTGTGGATGTCCCTTTTGACCGGTGGGAAGTGATACTTCTTTGTAGTGCAGATTTGCATTGCCCGCTTGCTTGCTTGGCCAAAAAGGGCGTATGCGTTTTCTCCTGAATATATTCAGGAGAAAACGCATACGCCCTTTTTGGCCAAGTGCATCATTGTCGAAGTTGTGCCCCTCTTCCTGTGCTTTACAGGCGATTCCAACGTACCTCTTGAAATCTCTTTCCTGCTATTCTGCCTCGCTTTCAAGTCCGCCTCGTTGCCTTCCCTCAACAGATTTTTGGAGGATAGTTGGCCTTGATTACTCTGCTAGTTTGTGAATTGCTGTGCCCCTGAGCTCCATTTTTCAACTCGTTTGTTGTGAGCTGGACGCAAGTCCAAACTTTCGGTTCAGGACCTATACTGGTTCCAGGTGGGTGGCTGAGACTTTGGTTCATTCTTCTTCCTGCCGGGAAATTAGAGTGACATGTGCCCATCCAAATGCCTAACAGCTACTCTCTCATTGGTTCTCCCTCTTCCCTTTCATCCTCTGCCAAATTGGCAACCTGTGCGAACCAGGAGCATAAAGGGGCTGTCTCTCCAAGTTGGGAGATTGATAGGAAAGCAGTTGGAAAGTCAAACAGGGGCACCAGGAGGGGGGCTCTTCGTTGATTTTTAGAAACCTTTCGTATTCACAGTGTGTCCATTCTCTAGGTTTCCCGTACATGTTATAGCTGTAGTAATATTCCCTACAACCTGGAGAGCTGGGACCCATGGAATGGGTGCCATGCATTCTTGCTTTAAAGGGTCTGCATTTGCTCACCCAATCTCACCAATCCTCTCAGTCCCAAGTGTCCAGCCTTATGCCACATCCAGCTGTCATTGTAGATAGGGGCATTCCAGGTTGCATCAGAGACCCTGAAGGAATCGTAAAGAATTTCCCTGTTTCTTTGTTTTGTTTTAGAAATTCATTTTTAGAGTGGGTTTGAGCTTATTCTCGCTGCCAAGTTTATGCCAGTCTAGACACACTTGATTCCCTTACGGAGACATATCAATACATAGGTTTTAAGATCCTTACTAGTCAGATCTATTCCTCTGTGGGAAATATGGGGTTTTGAGTCCCTTTCACTGAGGAAAGTGTAGGTCTTGTCTATTCCATATTTGGTTTTTGGAACGGTACCTGTGCTTATATCAAACTCTGGTTTGATGCATCACCCCACCTCTCCTTCCCCCTTAAGCAGGCATAAGAGTGTTTTCTAAATGTGAGACTCTGTTCTCTTGCCTAACTCAGTTCATGTGTAGCCATGTTTACAGGATCTTCCTAAGTGATATCTTATGATAATTTTCTTTTCCTGTGTGACTTCTTTCACTTAGAATCATCGTACCTGAATCCACTCATTTTGCTGCTACTGGTCTTATGACATTGATTTCGTGGCTGAGGGATATTCCGTCGTACGTAAGTTCCACAATGTTTGGAACCATTTTTATATTTCCTGGGATATTTCAGGTGTACCCAGGTTCAGGTTCTTGTAAGCAGTGCATCCTTCAATTTGGGGATTGCTCTGTCTTATGGATTTTCAGTTTTCCCAAGGTATATTCCCTAGACTGGAAGTGTCCTTGGCTCTGTAGCTCTGTTGTTTACTTGTTTTAGGGAACACAATGCACTCCTCCAGTGAGGCAGTTGGCAACTTACATCCCGCCCATCAGCATAACAAGGCTCCCTGGTCTCCAGGGCCTGTCTTGCCTTTCTGGGTTTTACACATTTTGTGGATGTCCCTTTTGACCGGTGGGAAGTGATACTTCTTTGTAGTGCAGATTTGCATTGCCCGCTTGCTTGCTTGGCCAAAAAGGGCGTATGCGTTTTCTCCTGAATATATTCAGGAGAAAACGCATACGCCCTTTTTGGCCAAGTGCATCATTGTCGAAGTTGTGCCCCTCTTCCTGTGCTTTACCGGCGATTCCAACGTACCTCTTGAAATCTGATTCCTGCTATTCTGCCTTGCTTTCAAGTCCGCCTCGTTGCCTTCCCTCAACAGATTTTTGGACGGGAGTTGGCCTTGATTACTCTGCCAGTTTGTGAATTGCTGTGCCCCTGAGCTCCATTTTTCAACTCGTTTCTTGTGAGCTGAACGCAAGTCCAAACTTTTGGTTCAGGACCTATACTGGTTCCCAGTGGGTGGCTGAGACTTTGGTTAATTCTTCTTCCTGCCGGGAAATTAGAGTGACATGTGCCCATCCAAATGCCTAACAGTTACTCTCTCATTGGTTCTCCCTCTTCCCTTTCATCCTCTGCCAAATTGGCAACCTGTGCGAACCAGGAGCTTAAAGGGGCTGTCTCTCCAAGTTGGGAGATTGATAGGAAAGGAGTTGGAAAGGCAAACCGGAGCACCAGGAGAGGGGCTCTTCGTTGAGTTTTAGAAACCTTTCGTATTCACAGTGTGTCCATTCTCTAGGTTTCCCGTACATGTTATAGGTGTAGTAATATTCCCTTCAACCTGGAGAGCTGGGACCCATGGAATGGGTGCCATGCATTATTGCTTTAAAGGGTCTGCATTTGCTCACCCAATCTCACCAATCCTCTCAGTCCCAAGTGTCCAGCCTCATGCCACATCCAGCTGTCATTGTAGATAGGGTCATTCCAGGTTGCATCAGAGACCCTGAAGGAATTGTAAAGAATTTCCCTGTTTCTTTGTTCTGTTTTTGAAATTCCTTTTTAGAGTGGGTTTGAGCTGATTCTCTCTGCCATGTTTATGCCAGTCTAGACACACTTGATTCCCTTACGGAGACATATCAATACATAGGTTTTAAGATTCTTACTAGTCAGATCTATTCCTCTGCGGGAAATATGGGGTTTTGAGTCCCTTTCACTGAGGAAGGTGTAGGTCTTGTCTAATCCATAGTTGGTTTTTGGAACGGTACCTGTGCTTATATCAAACTCTGGTTTGATGCATCACCCCACCACTCCTTCCCCCTTAAGCAGGCATAAGAGTGTTTTCTAAATGTGAGACTCTGTTCTCTTGCCTAACTAATTTCATGTGTAGCCATGTTTACAGGATCTTCCTAAGTGATATCTTATGATAAGTTTCTTTTCCTGTGTGATTTCTTTCACTTAGAAACATCGTACCTGAATCCACTCATTTTGCTGCTACTGGTCTTATGACATTGATTTCATGGCTGAGGGATATTCCATCGTACGTAAGTTCCACAATGTTTGGAACCATTTTTATATTTCCTGGTATATTTCAGGTGTACCCAGGTTGAGGTTCTTGTAAGCAGTGCAGCCATCAATTTGGGGGTGGCTCTGTCTTATGGATTTTCAGTTTTCCCAAGGTATATTCCCTAGACTGGACGTGCCCTTGGCTCTGTAGCTCTGTTGTTTACTTGTTTTAGGGAACACAATGCACTCCTCCAGTGAGGCAGTTGGCAACTTACATCCCGCCCATCAGCATAACAATGCTCCCTGTTCTCCAGGGCCTGTCTTGCCTTTCTGGTTTTTACACATTTTGTGCATGTCCCTTTTGACCGGTGGGAAGTGATACTTCTTTGTAGTGCAGATTTGCATTGCCCGCTTGCTTGCTTGGCCAAAAAGGGCGTATGCGTTTTCTCCTGAATATATTCAGGAGAAAACGCATACGCCCTTTTTGGCCAAGTGCATCATTGTCGAAGTTGTGCCCCTCTTCCTGTGCTTTACAGGTGATTCCAACGTACCTCTTGAAATCTCTTTCCTGCTATTCTGCCTCGCTTTCAAGTCCGCCTCGTTGCCTTCCCTCAACAGATTTTTGGAGGATAGTTGGCCTTGATTACTCTGCTAGTTTGTGAATTGCTGTGCCCCTGAGCTCCATTTTTCAACTCGTTTGTTGTGAGCTGGACGCAAGTCCAAACTTTCGGTTCAGGACCTATACTGGTTCCAGGTGGGTGGCTGAGACTTTGGTTCATTCTTCTTCCTGCCGGGAAATTAGAGTGACATGTGCCCATCCAAATGCCTAACAGCTACTCTCTCATTGGTTCTCCCTCTTCCCTTTCATCCTCTGCCAAATTGGCAACCTGTGCGAACCAGGAGCATAAAGGGGCTGTCTCTCCAAGTTGGGAGATTGATAGGAAAGCAGTTGGAAAGTCAAACAGGGGCACCAGGAGGGGGGCTCTTCGTTGATTTTTAGAAACCTTTCGTATTCACAGTGTGTCCATTCTCTAGGTTTCCCGTACATGTTATAGCTGTAGTAATATTCCCTACAACCTGGAGAGCTGGGACCCATGGAATGGGTGCCATGCATTCTTGCTTTAAAGGGTCTGCATTTGCTCACCCAATCTCACCAATCCTCTCAGTCCCAAGTGTCCAGCCTTATGCCACATCCAGCTGTCATTGTAGATAGGGGCATTCCAGGTTGCATCAGAGACCCTGAAGGAATCGTAAAGAATTTCCCTGTTTCTTTGTTTTGTTTTAGAAATTCATTTTTAGAGTGGGTTTGAGCTTATTCTCGCTGCCAAGTTTATGCCAGTCTAGACACACTTGATTCCCTTACGGAGACATATCAATACATAGGTTTTAAGATCCTTACTAGTCAGATCTATTCCTCTGTGGGAAATATGGGGTTTTGAGTCCCTTTCACTGAGGAAAGTGTAGGTCTTGTCTATTCCATATTTGGTTTTTGGAACGGTACCTGTGCTTATATCAAACTCTGGTTTGATGCATCACCCCACCTCTCCTTCCCCCTTAAGCAGGCATAAGAGTGTTTTCTAAATGTGAGACTCTGTTCTCTTGCCTAACTCAGTTCATGTGTAGCCATGTTTACAGGATCTTCCTAAGTGATATCTTATGATAATTTTCTTTTCCTGTGTGACTTCTTTCACTTAGAATCATCGTACCTGAATCCACTCATTTTGCTGCTACTGGTCTTATGACATTGATTTCGTGGCTGAGGGATATTCCGTCGTACGAAAGTTCCACAATGTTTGGAACCATTTTTATATTTCCTGGGATATTTCAGGTGTACCCAGGTTCAGGTTCTTGTAAGCAGTGCATCCTTCAATTTGGGGATTGCTCTGTCTTATGGATTTTCAGTTTTCCCAAGGTATATTCCCTAGACTGGAAGTGTCCTTGGCTCTGTAGCTCTGTTGTTTACTTGTTTTAGGGAACACAATGCACTCCTCCAGTGAGGCAGTTGGCAACTTACATCCCGCCCATCAGCATAACAAGGCTCCCTGGTCTCCAGGGCCTGTCTTGCCTTTCTGGGTTTTACACATTTTGTGGATGTCCCTTTTGACCGGTGGGAAGTGATACTTCTTTGTAGTGCAGATTTGCATTGCCCGCTTGCTTGCTTGGCCAAAAAGGGCGTATGCGTTTTCTCCTGAATATATTCAGGAGAAAACGCATACGCCCTTTTTGGCCAAGTGCATCATTGTCGAAGTTGTGCCCCTCTTCCTGTGCTTTACCGGCGATTCCAACGTACCTCTTGAAATCTGATTCCTGCTATTCTGCCTTGCTTTCAAGTCCGCCTCGTTGCCTTCCCTCAACAGATTTTTGGACGGGAGTTGGCCTTGATTACTCTGCCAGTTTGTGAATTGCTGTGCCCCTGAGCTCCATTTTTCAACTCGTTTCTTGTGAGCTGAACGCAAGTCCAAACTTTTGGTTCAGGACCTATACTGGTTCCCAGTGGGTGGCTGAGACTTTGGTTAATTCTTCTTCCTGCCGGGAAATTAGAGTGACATGTGCCCATCCAAATGCCTAACAGTTACTCTCTCATTGGTTCTCCCTCTTCCCTTTCATCCTCTGCCAAATTGGCAACCTGTGCGAACCAGGAGCTTAAAGGGGCTGTCTCTCCAAGTTGGGAGATTGATAGGAAAGGAGTTGGAAAGGCAAACCGGAGCACCAGGAGAGGGGCTCTTCGTTGAGTTTTAGAAACCTTTCGTATTCACAGTGTGTCCATTCTCTAGGTTTCCCGTACATGTTATAGCTGTAGTAATATTCCCTTCAACCTGGAGAGCTGGGACCCATGGAATGGGTGCCATGCATTATTGCTTTAAAGGGTCTGCATTTGCTCACCCAATCTCACCAATCCTCTCAGTCCCAAGTGTCCAGCCTCATGCCACATCCAGCTGTCATTGTAGATAGGGTCATTCCAGGTTGCATCAGAGACCCTGAAGGAATTGTAAAGAATTTCCCTGTTTCTTTGTTCTGTTTTTGAAATTCCTTTTTAGAGTGGGTTTGAGCTGATTCTCTCTGCCATGTTTATGCCAGTCTAGACACACTTGATTCCCTTACGGAGACATATCAATACATAGGTTTTAAGATTCTTACTAGTCAGATCTATTCCTCTGCGGGAAATATGGGGTTTTGAGTCCCTTTCACTGAGGAAGGTGTAGGTCTTGTCTATTCCATAGTTGGTTTTTGGAACGGTACCTGTGCTTATATCAAACTCTGGTTTGATGCATCACCCCACCACTCCTTCCCCCTTAAGCAGGCATAAGAGTGTTTTCTAAATGTGAGACTCTGTTCTCTTGCCTAACTAATTTCATGTGTAGCCATGTTTACAGGATCTTCCTAAGTGATATCTTATGATAAGTTTCTTTTCCTGTGTGATTTCTTTCACTTAGAAACATCGTACCTGAATCCACTCATTTTGCTGCTACTGGTCTTATGACATTGATTTCATGGCTGAGGGATATTCCATCGTACGTAAGTTCCACAATGTTTGGAACCATTTTTATATTTCCTGGGATATTTCAGGTGTACCCAGGTTGAGGTTCTTGTAAGCAGTGCAGCCATCAATTTGGGGGTGGCTCTGTCTTATGGATTTTCAGTTTTCCCAAGGTATATTCCCTAGACTGGACGTGCCCTTGGCTCTGTAGCTCTGTTGTTTACTTGTTTTAGGGAACACAATGCACTCCTCCAGTGAGGCAGTTGGCAACTTACATCCCGCCCATCAGCATAACAATGCTCCCTGTTCTCCAGGGCCTGTCTTGCCTTTCTGGTTTTTACACATTTTGTGCATGTCCCTTTTGACCGGTGGGAAGTGATACTTCTTTGTAGTGCAGATTTGCATTGCCCGCTTGCTTGCTTGGCCAAAAAGGGCGTATGCGTTTTCTCCTGAATATATTCAGGAGAAAACGCATACGCCCTTTTTGGCCAAGTGCATCATTGTCGAAGTTGTGCCCCTCTTCCTGTGCTTTACAGGCGATTCCAACGTACCTCTTGAAATCTCTTTCCTGCTATTCTGCCTCGCTTTCAAGTCCGCCTCGTTGCCTTCCCTCAACAGATTTTTGGAGGATAGTTGGCCTTGATTACTCTGCTAGTTTGTGAATTGCTGTGCCCCTGAGCTCCATTTTTCAACTCGTTTGTTGTGAGCTGGACGCAAGTCCAAACTTTCGGTTCAGGACCTATACTGGTTCCAGGTGGGTGGCTGAGACTTTGGTTAATTCTTCTTCCTGCCGGGAAATTAGAGTGACATGTGCCCATCCAAATGCCTAACAGCTACTCTCTCATTGGTTCTCCCTCTTCCCTTTCATCCTCTGCCAAATTGGCAACCTGTGCGAACCAGGAGCATAAAGGGGCTGTCTCTCCAAGTTGGGAGATTGATAGGAAAGCAGTTGGAAAGTCAAACAGGGGCACCAGGAGGGGGGCTCTTCGTTGATTTTTAGAAACCTTTCGTATTCACAGTGTGTCCATTCTCTAGGTTTCCCGTACATGTTATAGCTGTAGTAATATTCCCTACAACCTGGAGAGCTGGGACCCATGGAATGGGTGCCATGCATTCTTGCTTTAAAGGGTCTGCATTTGCTCACCCAATCTCACCAATCCTCTCAGTCCCAAGTGTCCAGCCTTATGCCACATCCAGCTGTCATTGTAGATAGGGGCATTCCAGGTTGCATCAGAGACCCTGAAGGAATCGTAAAGAATTTCCCTGTTTCTTTGTTTTGTTTTAGAAATTCATTTTTAGAGTGGGTTTGAGCTTATTCTCGCTGCCAAGTTTATGCCAGTCTAGACACACTTGATTCCCTTACGGAGACATATCAATACATAGGTTTTAAGATCCTTACTAGTCAGATCTATTCCTCTGTGGGAAATACGGGGTTTTGAGTCCCTTTCACTGAGGAAAGTGTAGGTCTTGTCTATTCCATATTTGGTTTTTGGAACGGTACCTGTGCTTATATCAAACTCTGGTTTGATGCATCACCCCACCTCTCCTTCCCCCTTAAGCAGGCATAAGAGTGTTTTCTAAATGTGAGACTCTGTTCTCTTGCCTAACTCAGTTCATGTGTAGCCATGTTTACAGGATCTTCCTAAGTGATATCTTATGATAAGTTTCTTTTCCTGTGTGACTTCTTTCACTTAGAATCATCGTACCTGAATCCACTCATTTTGCTGCTACTGGTCTTATGACATTGATTTCGTGGCTGAGGGATATTCCGTCGTACGTAAGTTCCACAATGTTTGGAACCATTTTTATATTTCCTGGGATATTTCAGGTGTACCCAGGTTGAGGTTCTTGTAAGCAGTGCATCCTTCAATTTGGGGATTGCTCTGTCTTATGGATTTTCAGTTTTCCCAAGGTATATTCCCTAGACTGGAAGTGCCCTTGGCTCTGTAGCTCTGTTGTTTACTTGTTTTAGGGAACACAATGCACTCCTCCAGTGAGGCAGTTGGCAACTTACATCCCGCCCATCAGCATAACAAGGCTCCCTGGTCTCCAGGGCCTGTCTTGCCTTTCTGGTTTTTACACATTTTGTGGATGTCCCTTTTGACCGGTGGGAAGTGATACTTCTTTGTAGTGCAGATTTGCATTTCCCGCTTGCTTGCTTGGCCAAAAAGGGCGTATGCGTTTTCTCCTGAATATATTCAGGAGAAAACGCATACGCCCTTTTTGGCCAAGTGCATCATTGTCGAAGTTGTGCCCCTCTTCCTGTGCTTTACAGGCGATTCCAACGTACCTCTTGAAATCTGTTTCCTGCTATTCTGCCTCGCTTTCAAGTCCGCCTCGTTGCCTTCCCTCAACAGATTTTTGGACGATAGTGGGCCTTGATTACTCTGCCAGTTTGTGAATTGCTGTGCCCCTGAGCTCCATTTTTCAACTCGTTTTTTGTGAGCTGAACGCAAGGCCAAACTTTTGGTTCAGGACCTATACTGGTTCCCGGTGGGTGGCTGAGACTTTGGTTAATTCTTCTTCCTGCCGGGAAATTAGAGTGACAGGTGCCCATCCAAATGCCTAACAGCTACTCTCTCATTGGTTCTCCCTCTTCCCTTTCATCCTCTGCGAAATTGGCAACCTGTGCGAACCAGGAGCTTAAAGGGGCTGTCTCTCTAAGTTGGCAGATTGATAGGAAAGCAGTTGGAAAGGCAAACCGGAGCACCAGGAGAGGGGCTCTTCGTTGAGTTTTAGAAACCTTTCGTATCCACAGTGTGTCCATTCTCTAGGTTTCCCGTACATGTTATAGCTGTAGTAATATTCCCTTCAACCTGGAGAGCTGGGACCCATGGAATGGGTGCCATGCATTATTGCTTTAAAGGGTCTGCATTTGCTCACCCAATCTCACCAATCCTCTCAGTCCCAAGTGTCCAGTCTTATGCCACATCCAGCTGTCATTGTAGATAGGGTCATTCCAGGTTGCATCAGAGACCCTGAAGGAATTGTAAAGAATTTCCCTGTTTCTTTGTTCTGTTTTTGAAATTCCTTTTTAGAGTGGGTTTGAGCTGATTCTCGCTGCCATGTTTATGCCAGTCTAGACACACTTGATTCCCTTACGGAGACATATCAATACATAGGTTTTAAGATTCTTACTAGTCAGATCTATTCCTCTGCGGGAAATATGGGGTTTTGAGTCCCTTTCACTGAGGAAGGTGTAGGTCTTGTCTATTCCATAGTTGGTTTTTGGAACGGTACCTGTGCTTATATCAAACTCTGGTTTGATGCATCACCCCACCTCTCCTTCCCCCTTAAGCAGGCATAAGAGTGTTTTCTAAATGTGAGACTCTGTTCTCTTGCCTAACTCAGTTCATGTGTAGCCATGTTTACAGGATCTTCTTAAGTGATATCTTATGATAAGTTTCTTTTCCTGTGTGACTTCTTTCACTTAGAATTATCGTACCTGAATCCACTCATTGTGCTGCTACTGGTCTTATGACATTGATTTCATGGCTGAGGGATATTCCATCGTACGTAAGTTCCACAATGTTTGGAACCATTTTTATATTTCCTGGGATATTTCAGGTGTACCCAGGTTGAGGTTCTTGTAAGCAGTGCAGCCCTCAATTTGGGGGTGGCTCTGTCTTATGGATTTTCAGTTTTCCCAAGGTATATTCCCTAGACTGGAAGTGCCCTTGGCTCTGTAGCTCTGTTGTTTCCTTGTTTTAGGGAACACAATGCACTCCTCCAGTGAGGCAGTTGGCAACTTACATCCCGCCCATCAGCATAACAAGGCTCCCTGTACTCCAGGGCCTGTCTTGCCTTTCTGGTTTTTACACATTTTGTGGATGTCCCTTTTGACCGGTGGGAAGTGATACTTCTTTGTAGTGCAGATTTGCATTGCCCGCTTGCTTGCTTGGCCAAAAAGGGCGTATGCGTTTTCTCCTGAATATATTCAGGAGAAAACGCATACGCCCTTTTTGGCCAAGTGCATCATTGTCGAAGTTGTGCCCCTCTTCCTGTGCTTTACCGGCGATTCCAACGTACCTCTTGAAATCTGATTCCTGCTATTCTGCCTCGCTTTCAAGTCCGCCTCGTTGCCTTCCCTCAACAGATTTTTGGACGAGAGTTGGCCTTGATTACTCTGCCAGTTTGTGAATTGCTGTGCCCCTGAGCTCCATTTTTCAACTCGTTTCTTGTGAGCTGAACGCAAGTCCAAACTTTTGGTTCAGGACCTATACTGGTTCCCGGTGGGTGGCTGAGACTTTGGTTAATTCTTCTTCCTGCCGGGAAATTAGAGTGACATGTGCCCATCCAAATGCCTAACAGTTACTCTCTCATTGGTTCTCCCTCTTCCCTTTCATCCTCTGCCAAATTGGCAACCTGTGCGAACCAGGAGCTTAAAGGGGCTGTCTCTCCAAGTTGGGAGATTGATAGGAAAGGAGTTGGAAAGGCAAACCGGAGCACCAGGAGAGGGGCTCTTCGTTGAGTTTTAGAAACCTTTCGTATTCACAGTGTGTCCATTCTCTAGGTTTCCCGTACATGTTATAGGTGTAGTAATATTCCCTTCAACCTGGAGAGCTGGGACCCATGGAATGGGTGCCATGCATTATTGCTTTAAAGGGTCTGCATTTGCTCACCCAATCTCACCAATCCTCTCAGTCCCAAGTGTCCAGCCTCATGCCACATCCAGCTGTCATTGTAGATAGGGTCATTCCAGGTTGCATCAGAGACCCTGAAGGAATTGTAAAGAATTTCCCTGTTTCTTTGTTCTGTTTTTGAAATTCCTTTTTAGAGTGGGTTTGAGCTGATTCTCGCTGCCATGTTTATGCCAGTCTAGACACACTTGATTCCCTTACGGAGACATATCAATACATAGGTTTTAAGATTCTTACTAGTCAGATCTATTCCTCTGCGGGAAATATGGGGTTTTGAGTCCCTTTCACTGAGGAAGGTGTAGGTCTTGTCTATTCCATAGTTGGTTTTTGGAACGGTACCTGTGCTTATATCAAACTCTGGTTTGATGCATCACCCCACCACTCCTTCCCCCTTAAGCAGGCATAAGAGTGTTTTCTAAATGTGAGACTCTGTTCTCTTGCCTAACTAAGTTCATGTGTAGCCATGTTTACAGGATCTTCCTAAGTGATATCTTATGATAAGTTTCTTTTCCTGTGTGATTTCTTTCACTTAGAAACATCGTACCTGAATCCACTCATTTTGCTGCTACTGGTCTTATGACATTGATTTCATGGCTGAGGGATATTCCATCGTACGTAAGTTCCACAATGTTTGGAACCATTTTTATATTTCCTGGGATATTTCAGGTGTACCCAGGTTGAGGTTCTTGTAAGCAGTGCAGCCATCAATTTGGGGGTGGCTCTGTCTTATGGATTTTCAGTTTTCCCAAGGTATATTCCCTAGACTGGACGTGCCCTTGGCTCTGTAGCTCTGTTGTTTACTTGTTTTAGGGAACACAATGCACTCCTCCAGTGAGGCAGTTGGCAACTTACATCCCGCCCATCAGCATAACAATGCTCCCTGTTCTCCAGGGCCTGTCTTGCCTTTCTGGTTTTTACACATTTTGTGCATGTCCCTTTTGACCGGTGGGAAGTGATACTTCTTTGTAGTGCAGATTTGCATTGCCCGCTTGCTTGCTTGGCCAAAAAGGGCGTATGCGTTTTCTCCTGAATATATTCAGGAGAAAACGCATACGCCCTTTTTGGCCAAGTGCATCATTGTCGAAGTTGTGCCCCTCTTCCTGTGCTTTACAGGCGATTCCAACGTACCTCTTGAAATCTGATTCCTGCTATTCTGCCTCGCTTTCAAGTCCGCCTCGTTGCCTTCCCTCAACAGATTTTTGGAGGATAGTTGGCCTTGATTACTCTGCTAGTTTGTGAATTGCTGTGCCCCTGAGCTCCATTTTTCAACTCGTTTGTTGTGAGCTGGACGCAAGTCCAAACTTTCGGTTCAGGACCTATACTGGTTCCAGGTGGGTGGCTGAGACTTTGGTTAATTCTTCTTCCTGCCGGGAAATTAGAGTGACATGTGCCCATCCAAATGCCTAACAGCTACTCTCTCATTGGTTCTCCCTCTTCCCTTTCATCCTCTGCCAAATTGGCAACCTGTGCGAACCAGGAGCATAAAGGGGCTGTCTCTCCAAGTTGGGAGATTGATAGGAAAGCAGTTGGAAAGTCAAACAGGGGCACCAGGAGGGGGGCTCTTCGTTGATTTTTAGAAACCTTTCGTATTCACAGTGTGTCCATTCTCTAGGTTTCCCGTACATGTTATAGCTGTAGTAATATACCCTACAACCTGGAGAGCTGGGACCCATGGAATGGGTGCCATGCATTCTTGCTTTAAAGGGTCTGCATTTGCTCACCCAATCTCACCAATCCTCTCAGTCCCAAGTGTCCAGCCTTATGCCACATCCAGCTGTCATTGTAGATAGGGGCATTCCAGGTTGCATCAGAGACCCTGAAGGAATTGTAAAGAATTTCCCTGTTTCTTTGTTTTGTTTTAGAAATTCCTTTTTAGAGTGGGTTTGAGCTTATTCTCGCTGCCAAGTTTATGCCAGTCTAGACACACTTGATTCCCTTACGGAGACATATCAATACATACGTTTTAAGATCCTTACTAGTCAGATCTATTCCTCTGTGGGAAATATGGGGTTTTGAGTCCCTTTCACTGAGGAAAGTGTAGGTCTTGTCTATTCCATATTTGGTTTTTGGAACGGTACCTGTGCTTATATCAAACTCTGGTTTGATGCATCACCCCACCTCTCCTTCCCCCTTAAGCAGGCATAAGAGTGTTTTCTAAATGTGAGACTCTGTTCTCTTGCCTAACTCAGTTCATGTGTAGCCATGTTTACAGGATCTTCCTAAGTGATATCTTATGATAAGTTTCTTTTCCTGTGTGACTTTTTCACTTAGAATCATCGTACCTGAATCCACTCATTTTGCTGCTACTGGTCTTATGACATTGATTTCATGGCTGAGGGATATTCCGTCGTACGTAAGTTCCACAATGTTTGGAACCATTTTTATATTTCCTGGGATATTTCAGGTGTACCCAGGTTGAGGTTCTTGTAAGCAGTGCAGCCCTCAATTTGGGGGTGGCTCTGTCTTATGGATTTTCAGTTTTCCCAAGGTATATTCCCTAGACTGGAAGTGCCCTTGGCTCTGTAGCTCTGTTGTTTACTTATTTTAGGGAACACAATGCACTCCTCCAGTGAGGCAGTTGGCATCTTACATCCCGCCCATCAGCATAACAAGGCTCCCTGTTCTCCAGGGCCTGTCTTGCCTTTCTGGTTTTTACACATTTTGTGGATGTCCCTTTTGACTGGTGGGAAGTGATACTTCTTTGTAGTGCAGATTTGCATTGCCAGCTTCCTTGCTTGGCCAAAAAGGGCGTATGCGTTTTCTCCTGAATATATTCAGCAGAAAACGCATACGCCCTTTTTGGCCAAGTGCATCATTGTCGAAGTTGTGCCCCTCTTCCTGTGCTTTACAGGCGATTCCAACGTACCTCTTGAAATCTGATTCCTGCTATTCTGCCTCGCTTTCAAGTCCGCCTCGTTGCCTTCCCTCAACAGATTTTTGGACGATAGTTGGCCTTGATACTCTGCCAGTTTGTGAATTGCTGTGCCCCTGAGCTCCATTTTTCAACTCGTTTTTTGTGAGCTGAACGCAAGTCCAAACTTTTGGTTCAGGCCCTATACTGGTTCCCGGTGGGTGGCTGAGACTTTGGTTAATTCTTCTTCCTGCCGGGAAATTAGAGTGACATGTGCCCATCCAAATGCCTAACAGCTACTCTCTCATTGGTTCTCCCTCTTCCCTTTCATCCTCTGCCAAATTGGCAACCTGTGCGAACAAGGAGCTTAAAGGGGCTGTCTCTCCAACTTGGGAGATTGATAGGAAAGCAGTTGGAAAGGCAAACCGGAGCACCAGGAGAGGGGCTCTTCGTTGAGTTTTAGAAACCTTTCGTATTCACAGTGTGTCCATTCTCTAGGTTTCCCGTACATGTTATAGCTGTAGTAATATTCCCTTCAACCTGGAGACCTGGGACCCATGGAATGGGTGCCATGCATTATTGCTTTAAAGGGTCTGCATTTGCTCACCCAATCTCACCAATCCTCTCAGTCCCAAGTGTCCAGCCTCATGCCACATCCAGCTGTCATTGTAGATAGGGTCATTCCAGGTTGCATCAGAGACCCTGAAGGAATCGTAAAGAATTTCCCTGTTTCTTTGTTTTGTTTTTGAAATTCCTTTTTAGAGTGGCTTTGAGCTGATTCTTGCTGCCATGTTTATGCCAGTCTAGACACACTTGATTCCCTTACGGAGACATATCAATACATAGGTTCTAAGATTCTTACTAGTCAGATCTCTTCCTCTGCGGGAAATATGGGGTTTTGAGTCCCTTTCACTGAGGAAGGTGTAGGTCTTGTCTATTCCATAGTTGGTTTTTGGAACGGTACCTGTGCTTATATCAAACTCTGGTTTGATGCATCACGCCACCTCTCCTTCCCCCTTAAGCAGGCATAAGAGTGTTTTCTAAATGTGAGACTCTGTTCTCTTGCCTAACTCAGTTCATGTGTAGCCATGTTTACAGGATCTTCCTAAGTGATATCTTATGATAAGTTTCTTTTTCTGTGTGACTTCTTTCACTTAGAATCATCGTACCTGAGTCCACTCATTTTGCTGTTACTGGTCTTATGACATTGATTTCGTGGCTGAGGGATATTCCATCGTACGTAAGTTCCACGATGTTTGGAACCATTTTTATATTTCCTGGGATATTTCAGGTGTACCCAGGTTGAGGTTCCTGTAAGCAGTGCAGCCCTCAATTTGGGGGTGGCTCTGTCTTATGGATTTTCAGTTTTCCCAAGGTATATTCCCTAGACTGCACGTGCCCTTGGCTCTGTAGCTCTGTTGTTTACTTGTTTTAGGGAACACAATGCACTCCTCCAGTGAGGCAGTTGGCAACTTACATCCCGCCCATCAGCATAAAAAGGCTCCCTGTTTTCCAGGGCCTGTCTTGCCTTTCTGGTTTTTACACATTTTGTGGATGTCCCTTTTGACCGGTGGGAAGTGATACTTCTTTGTAGTGCAGATTTGCATTGCCCGCTTGCTTGCTTGGCCAAAAAGGGCGTATGCGTTTTCTCCTGAATATATTCAGGAGAAAACTCATACGCCCTTTTTGGCCAAGTGCATCATTGTCGAAGTTGTGCCCCTCTTCCTGTGATTTACAGGCGATTCCAACGTACCTCTTGAAATCTGTTTCCTGCTATTCTGCCTCACTTTCAAGTCCGCCTCGTTGTCTTCCCTCAACAGATTTTTGGACGATAGTTGGCCTTGATTACTCTGCCAGTTTGTGAATTGCTGTGCCCCTGAGCTCCATTTTTCAACTCGTTTTTTGTGAGCTGAACGCAAGTCCAAACTTTTGGTTCAGGAACTATACTGGTTCCTGGTGGGTGGCTGAGACTTTGGTTAATTCTTCTTCCTGCCGGGAAATTAGAGTGACATGTGCCCATCCAAATGCCTAACAGCTACTCTCTCATTGGTTCTCCCTCTTCCCTTTCCTCCTCTGCCAAATGGGCAACCTGTGTGAACCAGGAGCTTAAAGGGGCTGTCTCTCCAAGTTGGGAGATTGATAGTAAAGCTGTTGGAAAGTCAAACCGGAGCACCAGGAGAGGGACTCTTCGTTGAGTTTTAGAAACCTTTCGTATTCACAGTGTGTCCATTCTCTAGGTTTCCCGTACATGTTATAGCTTTAGTAATATTCCCTTCAACCTGGAGAGTTGGGACCCATGGAATGTTTGCCATGCATTATTGCTTTAAAGGGTCTGCATTTGCTCACCCAATCTCACCAATCCTCTCAGTCCCAAGTGTCCAGCCTCATGCCGCATCCAGCTGTCATCGTAGATAGGGTCATTCCAGGTTGCATCAGAGACCCTGAAGGAATTGTAAAGAATTTCCCTATTTCTTTGTTTTGTTTTTGAAATTCTTTTTATCGTGGGTTTGAGCTGATTGTCGCTGCCCTGTATATGCCAGTCTAGACACAATTGATTCCCTTACGGAGACATATCAATACATAGGTTTTAAGATTCTTACTAGTCAGATCTATTCCTCTGCGGGAAATATGGGGTTTTGAGTCCCTTTCACTGAGGAAGGTGTAGGTCTTGTCTATTCCATAGTTGGTTTTTGGAACAGTACCTGTGCTTATATCAAACTCTGGTTTGATGCATCACCCCACCTCTCCTTCCCCCTTAAGCAGGCATAAGAGTGTTTTCTAAATGTGAGATTCTGTTCTCTTTCCTAACTCAGTTCATGTGTAGCCATGTTTACAGGATCTTCCTAAGTGATATCTTATGATAAGTTTCTTTTTCTGTGTGACTTCTTTCACTTAGAATCATCGTACCTGAATCCACTCATTTTGCTGCTACTGGTCTTATGACATTGATTTCATGGCTGAGGGATATTCCATCGTACGTAAGTTCCACAATGTTTTGAACCATTTTTATATTTCCTGGGATATTTCAGGTGTACCCAGGTTGAGGTTCTTGTAAGCAGTGCAGCCCTCAATTTGGGGGTGGCTCTGTCTTATTGATTTTCAGTTTTCCCAAGGTATATTCCCTAGACTGGAAGTGCCCTTGGCTCTGTAGCTCTGTTGTTTACTTGTTTTAGGGAACACAATGCACTCCTCCAGTGAGGCAGTTGGCAACTTACATCCCGCCCATCAGCATAAAAAGGCTACCTGTTCTCCAGGGCCTGTCGTGTCTTTCTGGTTTTTACACATTTTGTAGATATCCCTTTTGACCCGTGGGAAGTGATACTTCTTTGTAGTGGATTTGCATTGCCCACTTGCTTGCTTGGCCAAAAAGGGCGTATGCGTTTTCTCCTGAATATATTTAGGAGAAAACGCATACGCCCTTTTTGGCCAAGTGCATCATTGTCGAAGTTGTGCCCCTCTTACTGTGCTTTACAGGCGAGGACCACCCTGGCTGGCCTGCAGGCACCAAGTTGGCCTGTGTGCTGTCGCTGGTGTGGCTCCACTGTCCTTCCTCTAGGCTTTCAAGCCCTTGTACATATTCAGGTGTTTTACCTGGAAAGGGTGGGAACAGTTCAGCAGCAGGTGGCCTGGGGCTCAGCTCACGTTTACTCACAGATGCCTCGGCACGGTCCGCCAGCTTTGCAATGAGGATGCTCCTTGCGTGGGGGTCAGTTGCTGGCTGTATGGGAGATGGTTCCCAACCTCTGACCAATTTCAGAATTGTTTACCGCTGGAGCAAGTGCCGTGATAGGGTTTTCCTCTGTGTAACTCGTGGGTTCACTTTTTTTTTCTTTTATGGTTCAAGTTAGATTTTATTCCTCTTTTATGTATTTATAGATATAAGCATGGAAATAATTTATTCCTATAAAAACATCTGTGTGACGGGAAGAATTTTTTTCTGCTTTATTTTTAAATTTTATTTTTTAAAATTTTGAAATATAATTTTATTTATTTTTTTATACAGCACGTTATTATTAGTTATATATTTTATGCTTATACATGTATACAGGTCAATCCCAAACTGCCAACTCATCCCACCACCACCACCCCATGGCTTCCCACACTTGGTGTCCATACATGTGTTCTCTACCTCTGTGTCTCTATTTCTTCCCTGCAAACAAGTTCATCTGTACCATTTTTAGGCTCCACATATATACATTAATATACAATATTTGTTTTCCTCTTTCTGACTTACTTCATTCTGTATGACAGTCTCTCGATCCATTAATGTCTCTAAAAATGACCCAGTTTCATTCCTTTTTATGGCCGAGTAATATTCCATTTTATATATGTACCACATCTTTATCCATTCATCTGTCTGTGGGCATTTAGGTTGCTTCCATTACCTGGCTATTGTAAATAGTGCTGCAACGAACATTGTGGTGAATGTGCCTTTTTGAAATACTGTTTTCTCTGGGTATATGCCCAGAAGTGGGATTGCTGGATCAGATGGTAATTCTATTTCTAGTTTTTTTAAGGAAACTCCATACTGTTCTCCATAGTGCCTGTATCAATTTACATTCCACCAATAGTGGAAGAGGGCTCCTTTTGTCCACACCCTCCCCAGAATTGGTTGTTTGTAGATTTTCTGATGATGCCGATTCTTACAGGTGTGAGGTGAAACCTCATTGTAGTTTTGATTTGCATTTCTCTAATAATTAGTGCTGTTGAGCAGCTTTTCTGTGCGTCTTCGCCATCTCTGTGTCTCCTTTGAAGAAACGTCTCTTTAGATCTTCTGCCCATTGTTTTTGGGGTTGTTTGTTTTTTTAATATTAAGCTGCATGAGCTGTTTATATATATTGGAGATTAAACCTCTGTCCATTGATTCGTCTGCAACGATTTTCGCCCATTCTGAGGGATGCCTTTTTCCATTCCCGTGTTTTTTAACAAAAAAGGAAAGAAAGGAAAAGAAGCAGAACACTAATGTGCGTAAAATATGCCTTTTGAAATGGTCGTTTTGAAATATGGACGTCCTTTGAATTTTTTGGTCGATATGTGACCCCAGGAATTGTTTTCAGGGCAGGTGTCATTTACAGGCCTGCAATGATTTTGAATATCAACTGACCATTAGCGTTGGGATTAAAGCTGCTGTTGTGTGAAACGGCCACAAGGTGGCAGCAGTTCACCCTTGCCAAATCTGGTTACTAGGGCAAGAGAGCCTCAGTGGAAGTGGTGTTCTAGATTGGAGTTTAGAATGGAATGTACCTGGAGAAAGCCCCTCACGTTTGTCTCACTACTTCTTGTTCGTGTTTTTAATTTAATTTTTTATTTTTTATTACAGCAAGTTTGATTACAATGTTTGGCTTGCTGTACGTGTGGAAGATGTGGTTCTTTTACACATATACAGATGACTGTTCTTCCTGGGATCCTATTCCCATGTACGTTATGACAGAATGTTGAGTAGTCCTCTCTTGGTATTCTGTAGGTCTTTGGTGATTATATATGTCACCTGTGTTTGTATATGTCTGTTAACCCCGATATCGTAATGAAACCAATCCTCACACCTTTCCATTGGTGAACCATAAGTTTTTAATGAATCTGTGATTGCCCTTCTCCGTGGAAATATCTGCCCTGGTATCCATTTTTAGGTAAAACCTATAAGTGATATGATATGATATGTGTCTTTCACTTTCCTACTTACTACAAGTCACATGATTACTTCTAGACTCATCTACGGTGCTGGAAATGGCATTGTGTCCTTTTTTTCCTTGGCTTCTCTTCTGCCTTAGCGGGGTCCATTTTCAACAATGTGATTCCCTGAGGGTTGTGGATTAGCTGACCTGGAAGCCTTACCATGCTAGCCCGCCCTCCCCAGGTGTGCCTCGTTGAGGTCAATATAAACAGAGCTCCAGGCAGCAATAGCCCCTGAAGCTGTGCCTGACTCCATATTCTCTGCCCCGTCAGCAGTCTCGGGGCTGTGCTGTTGAGAGGGAGTGAGGGGCCACAGCTTTGTGGGTGGCCCGGTGTGAGTGGGATTCTGCTGGCCTTTCTGCAGGAGTTGTCAGGCTGCCGCCGGTAAAGAAGAGGATGTGTCACCCATAACTTCCGATGGAATTTCTCTCCGGACAGAGGTGAGGAAGGCAAAAAGCAGTGGGTGCCGGGACAGGAGGGGAATAACACGCAGGGCAATGGAAAGCTTCTGGAAGAGCGCCCGGGGCCAGGACCACCCTGGCTGGCCTGCAGGCACCAAGTTGGCCTGCATGCTGTCGCTGGTGTGGCTGCACGGTCCTTCCTCTAGGCTTTCAAGCCCTTGTACATATTCAGGTGTTTTACCTGGAAAGGGTGGGAACAGTTCAGCAGCAGCTGGCCTGGGGCTCAGCTCACCTTTACTCACAGATGCCTCGGCACGGTCCCCAAGCTTTGCAATGAGGACGCTCCTTGTGTGGGGGGTGGGTTGCTGGCTGTATGGTAGATGCTTCCCCACTTCTGACCAATTTCAGAATTGTTTACCGCTGGAGCAAGTGCCGTGATAGGGTTTTCCTCTGTGTAACTCGTGGGTTCACTTTTTTTTTCTTTTATGGTTCAAGTTAGATTTTATTCCAATTTTATGTATTTATAAATATAAGCATGGAAATAATTCATTCCTATAAATACATCTGTGTGACGGGAAGAATTTTTTCTGTTTTATTTGTAAATTTTATTTTTTAAAATTTTGAAATTTAATTTTATTTATGTTTTTATACAGCACGTTATTATTAGTTATGTATTTTATGCATATACATGTATACAGGTCAATCCCAATCTCCCAACTCATCCCACCACCGTCACCCCATAGCTTCCCAAACTTGGTGTCCATACCTTTGTTCTCTACCGCTGTGTCTCTATTTCTTCCCTGCAAATCAGTTCATCTGTACCATTTTTTAGGTTCCACATATATGCATTAATATACAATATTTGTTTTCCTCTTTCTGACTTACTTCATTCTGTATGACAGTCACTAGATCCATCGATGTCTCTACAAAGGACCCAGTTTCATTCCCCTTTATGGCCGAGTAATATTCCATTTTATATATGTACCACATCTGTATCCATTCATCTGTCTGTGGGCATTTAGGTTGCTTCCATTACCTGGCTATTGTAAATAGTGCTGCAATGAACATTGTGGTGAATGTGCCTTTTTGATTTATGGTTTTCTCTGGGTATATGCCCAGAAGTGGGATTGCTGGATCAGATGGTAATTCTATTTCTAGTATTTTTTAAGGAAACTCCATACTGTTCTCCATAGTGACTGTATCAATTTACATTCCCACCAATAGTGGAAGAGGGCTCCTTTTGTCCACACCCTCCCCAGAATTGGTTGTTTGTAGATTTCCTGATGATGCCGGTTCTAACAGGTGTGAGGTGATACCTCATTGTAGTTTTGATTTGCATTTCTCTAATAATTAGTGCTGTTGAGCAGCTTTTCATGTGCGTCTTGGCCATCTCTGTGTCTTCTTTGAAGAAACGTCTCTTTAGATCTTCTGCGCATTTTTGTATTGGGTTGTTTGATTTTTAATATTAAGCTGCATGTGCTGTTTATATATATTGGAGATTAAACCTCTGTCCATTGATTCGTCTGCAACGATTTTCGCCCATTCTGAGGGATGCCTTTTTCCATTCCCGTGTTTTTTAACAAAAAAGGAAAGAAAGGAAAAGAAGCAGAACACCAATGTGCGTAAAATATGCCTTTTGAAACGGTCGTTTTGAAATATGGACGTCCTTTGAATTTTTTGGTGGATATGTGACACCAGGATTTATTTTCAGGGCAGGTGTCATTTACAGGCCTGCAATGATTCTGAATATCAACTGAACATTAGCACTGGGATTAAAGCTGCTATTGTGTGAAACGGCCACAAGGTGGCAGCAGTTCACCCTTACCAAATCTGGTTACTAGGGCAAGAGAGCCTCAGTGGAAGTGGTGTTCTAGATTGGAATTTAGAATGGAATGTGCCAGGAGAAAGCCCCTCACGTTTGTCTCACTACATCTTGTTCGTGTTTTTAATTTAATTTTTTTTATTTTTTATTACAGCAAGTTTGATTACAATGTTTGGCTTGTTGTAGGTGTGGAAGATGTGGTTCTTTTACACATATACAGATGACTGTTCCTCCTGGGATCCTTTTCCCATGTACGTTATGACAGAATGTTGAGTAGTCCACTCTTGGTATTCTGTAGGTCTTTGGTGATTATATATGTCACCTGTGTTTGTATATGTCTGTTAACCCCGATATCGTAATGAAACCAATCCTCACACCTTTCCATTGGTGAACCATAAGTTTGTTTAATGAATCGGTGATTGCCCTTCTCCGTGGAAATATCTGCCCTGGTATCCAGTTTTAGGTAACACCTATAAGTGATATGATATGATATGTGTCTTTCACTTTCTGACTTACTACAAGTCACGTGATTACCTCTAGACTCATCTACGGTGCTGCAAAAGGCATTGTGTCCTTTTTTTCCTTGGCTTCTCTTCTGCCTTAGCGGGCTCCATTTTCAACAATGTGATTCCCTGAGGGTTGTGGATTAGCTGACCTGGGCATCCTTACCCTGCCGGTACGCCCTCCCCAGGTGTGCCTTGTTGAGGTCAATATAAACAGCGCTCCAGGCAGCAATAGCCCCTGAAGCTGTGCCTGACTCCATATTCTCTGCCCCGTCAGCAGGTTCGGGGCTGTGCTGGTGGGAGGGAGTGAGGGGCCACAGCTTTGTGGGTGGCCCGGTGTGAGTGGGGTTCTGCTGGCCTTTCTGTAGGAGTTGCCAGGCGGCCGCCTGTAAAGAAGAGGATGTGTCACCCATACCTTCCGATGGAATTTCTCTCCGGACAGAGGTGAGGAAGGAAAAAAGCAGTGGGGGCAGGGACAGCCGGGGAATCTCAGGCAGGGCAATGGAAAGCTTCTGGAAGAGCGCCCAGGGCCAGGACCACCCTGGCTGGCCTGCAGGCACCAAGTTGGCCTGCATGCTGTCGCTGGTGTGGCTCCACGGTCCTTCCTCTAGGCTTTCAAGCCCTTTTACATATTCAGGTGTTTTACCTGGAAAGGGTGGGAACAGTTCAGCAGCAGCTGGCCTGGGGCTCAGCTCACGTTTACTCACAGATGCCTCGGCACGGTCCCCCAGCTTTGCAATGAGGACGCTCCTTGCGTGGGGGGTGGGTTGCTGGCTGTATGGGAGATGGTTCCCCACCTATGACCAATTTCAGAATTGTTTACCACTGGAGCAATTGCCCTGATAGGGTTTTCCTCTGTATAACTCGTGGGTTCAGGTTTTTTTTTTTCTTTTATGGTTCAAGTTAGATTTTATTCCTCTTTTATGTATTTATAGATATAAGCATGGAAATAATTCATTCCTATAAATACATCTGTGTGACGGGAAGAACTTTTTTCTGTTTTATTTTTAATTTTTATTTTTTAAAATTTTGAAATTTAATTTTATTTATTTTTTTTATACAGCACGTTATTATTAGTTATGTATTTTATGCATATACATGTATACAGGTCAATCCCAAACTCCCAACTCATCCCACAACCAGCACCCCATGGCTTCCCACACTTGGTGTCCATACGTTTGTTCTCTACATCTGTGTCTCTATTTCTTCCCTGCAAACCAGTTCATCTGTACCATTTTTTGGCTCCACATATATGCATTAATATACAATATTTGTTTTCCTCTTTCTGACTTACTTCATTCTGTATGACAGTCTCTCGATCCATCGATGTCTCTACAAATGACCCAGTTTCATTCCTTTTTATGGCCGAGTGATATTCCATTTCATATATGTATCACATCTTTATCCATTCATCTGTCTGTGGGCATTTAGGTTGCTTCCATTACCTGGCTATTGTAAATAGTGCTGCAACGAACATTGTGGTGAATATGCCTTTTTGAATACGGTTTTCTCTGGGTATATGACCAGAAGTGGGATTGCTGAATCAGTTGGTAATTCTATTTCTAGTTTTTTTAAGGAAACTCCATACTGTTCTCCATAGTGACTGTATCAATTTACATTCCCACCAATAGTGGAAGAGGGCTCCTTTTGTCCACACCCTCCCCAGAATTGGTTGTTTGCAGATTTTCTGATGATGCCGATTCTAACAGGTGTGAGGTGATACCTCATTGTAGTTTTGATTTGCATTTCTCTAATAATTAGTGCTCTTCAGCAGCTTTACATGTGCGTCTTGGCCATCTCTGTGTCTCCTTTGAAGAAACGTCTCTTTAGGTCTTCTGCCCATTTTTTGGGGTTGTTTGTTTTTTTTAATATTATGCTGCATGAGTTGTTTATATATATTGGAGATTAAACCTCTGTCCATTGATTCGTCTGCAACGATTTTCGCCCATTCTGTGGGATGCCTTTTTCCATTCCCGTGTTTTTTAACAAAAAAGGAAAGAAAGGAAAAGAAGCAGAACACTAATGTGCGTAAAATATGCCTTTTGAAATGGTCGTTTGGAAATATGGACGTCCTTTGAATTTTTTGGTCGATATGAGACCCCAGGATTTGTTTTCAGGGCAGGTGTCATTTACAGGCCTGCAATGATTTTGAATATCAACTGACCATTAGCGCTGGGATTAAAGCTGCTGTTGTGTGAAACGGCCACAAGGTGGCAGCAGTTCACCCTTACCAAATCTGGTTACTAGGGCAAGAGAGCCTCAGTGGAAGTGGTGTTCTAGATTGGAGTTTAGAATGGAATGTGCCAGGAAAAAGACTCTCAAGTGTGTCTCACTACAACTTGTTTATGTTTTTAATTTATTTTAATTTATTTTTTATTACAGCAAGTTTGATTACAATGGGTGTCTTGTTGTAGATGTGGAAGATGTGGTTCTTTTACACATATAGAGATGTCTGATCTTCCGGGTGTCCTTTTCCCATGTACGTTATGACAGAATGTTGAGTAGTCTTCTCTTGGTATTCCGTAGGTCTTTGGTGATTATATATGTCACCTGTGTTTGTATATGTCTGTTAACCCCGATATCGTAATGAAACCAATCCTCACACCTTTCCATTGGTGAACCATAAGTTTGTTTAATGAATCTGTGATTGCCCTTCTCCGTGGAAATATCTGCCCTGGTATCCATTTTTAGGTAACACCTATAAGTGATATGATACGATATGTGTCTTTCACTTTCTGACTTACTACAAGTCACGTGATTAACTCTAGACTCATCTACGGGGCTGCAAATGGCATTTTATCCTTTTTATCCTTGGCTTCTATTCTGCCTTAGCGAGGTCCATTTTCAACAATGTGATTCCCTGAGGGTTGTGGATTAGCTGACCTGGGCAGCCTTACCCTGCCGGCCGGCCCTCCCCAGGTGTGCCTCGTTGAGGTCAATATAAACAGCGCTCCAGGCAGCAATAGCCCCTGAAGCTGTGCCTGACTCCATATTCTCTGCCACGTCAGCAGTCTCGGGGCTGTGCTGGTGGGAGGGAGTGAGGGGCCACAGCTTTGTGGGTGGCCCGGTGTGAGTGGGGTTCTGCTGGCCTTTCTGCAGGTGTTTCCAGGCTGCCGCCTGTAAAGAAGAGGATGTGTCACCCATACCTTCCGCTGGAATTTCTGTCCGGACAGAGGTGAGGAAGGAAAAAAGCAGTGGGGGCCGGGACAGGAAGGGTATCTGAGGCAGGGCAATGGAAAGCTTCTGGAAGAGCGCTCGGGGCCAGGACCACCCTGTCTGACCTGCAGGCACCAAGTTGGCCTGCGTGCTGTCACTGGTGTGGCTCCACGGTCCTTCCTCTAGGCTTTCAAGCCCCTGTACATATTCAGGTGTTTTACCTGGAAAGGGTGGGAACAGTTCAGCAGCAGCTGCCCTGGGGCTCAGCTCACGTTTACTCACAGATGCCCCGGCACAGTCCCCCAGCTTTGCAATGAGGACGCTGTTTGCGTGGGGTGTGGGTTGCTGGCTGTATGGGAGATGGTTCCCCACCTCTGACCAATTTCAGAATTGTTTACCACTGGAGCAAGTGCCCTGATAGGGTTTTCCTCTGTATAACTCGTGGGTTCATGTTTTTTTTTTTCTTTTATCGTTCAAGTTAGATTTAATTCCTCTTTTATGTATTTATAGATATAAGCATGGAAATAATTCATTCCTATAAATACATCTGTGTGACGGGAAGAACTTTTTTCTGTTCTATTTTTAAATTTTATTTTTTAAAAATTTGAAATTTAATTTTATTTATTTTTTTTATACAGCACGTTATTATTAGTTATGTATTTTATGCATATACATGTATACAGGTCAATCCCAAACTCCCAACTCATCCCAACACCACCACCCCATGGCTTCCCACACTTGGTGTCCATACGTTTGTTCTCTTCATCTGTGTCTCTATTTCTTCCCTGCAAACCAGTTCATCTGTACCATTTTTTGGCTCCACATATATGCATTAATATACAATATTTGTTTTCCTCTTTCTGACTTACTTCATTCCGTATGACAGTCTCTCGATCCATCGATGTCTCTACAAATGACCCAGTTTCATTCCTTTTTATGGCCGAGTGATATTCCATTTCATATATGTATCACATCTTTATCCATTCATCTGTCTGTGGGCATTTAGGTTGCTTCCATTACCTGGCTATTGTAAATAGTGCTAAAACGAACATTGTGGTGAATGTGCCTTTTTGAAATACGGTTTTCTCTGGGTATATGACCAGAAGTGGGATTGCTGAATCAGTTGGTAATTCTATTTCTAGTTTTTTTAAGGAAACTCCATACTGTTCTCCATAGTGACTGTATCAATTTACATTCCCACCAATAGTGGAAGAGGGCTCCTTTTGTCCACACCCTCCCCAGAATTGGTTGTTTGCAGATTTTCTGATGATGCCGATTCTAACAGGTGTGAGGTGATACCTCATTGTAGTTTTGATTTGCATTTCTCTAATAATTAGTGCACTTGAGCAGCTTTTCATGTGCGTCTTGGCCATCTCTGTGTCTCCTTTGAAGAAACGTCTCTTTAGATCTTCTGCCCATTTTTTTGGGGTTGTTTGTTTTTTTTAATATTAAGCTTCATGAGTTGTTTATATATATTGGAGATTAAACCTCTGTCCATTGATTCGTCTGCAACGATTTTCGCCCATTCTGTGGGATGCCTTTTTCCATTCCCATGTTTTTTAACAAAAAAGGAAAGAAAGGAAAAGAAGCAGAACACTAATGTGCGTAAAATATGCCTTTTGAAACGGTGGTTTTGAAATATGGACGTCCTTTGAAATTTTTGGTCGATATGTGACCCCAGGATTTGTTTTCAGGGCAGGTGTCATTTACAGGCCTGCAATGATTTTGAATATCAACTGACCATTAGCGCTGGGATTAAAGCTGCTGTTGTGTGAAACGGCCACAAGGTGGCAGCAGTTCACCCTTAACAAATCTGGTTACTAGGGCAAGAGAGCCTCAGTGGAAGTGGTTTTCTTGATTGGAATTTAGAATGGAATGTGCCAGGGGAAATCCCCTCACGTTTGTCTCACTACATCTTGTTCGTGTTTTTAATTTAATTTTTTTTAATTTTTTATTACAGCAAGTTTGATTACAATGTTTGGCTTGTTGTAGGTGTGGAAGATGTGGTTCTTTTACACATATACAGATGACTGTTCTTCCTGGGATCCTATTCCCATGTACGTTATGACAGAATGTTGAGTAGTCCTCTCTTGGTATTCTGTAGGTCTTTGGTGATTATATATGTCACCTGTGTTTGTATATGTCTGTTAACCCCGATATCGTAATGAAACCAATCCTCACACCTTTCCATTGGTGAACCATAATTTTGTTTAATGAATCTGTGATTGCCCTTCTCCGTGGAAATATCTGCCCTGGTATCCATTTTTAGGTAACACCTATAAGTGATATGATATGATATGTGTCTTTCACTTTCCTACTTACTACAAGACACATGATTACTTCTAGACTCATCTACGGTGCTGGAAATGGCATTGTGTCCTTTTTTTCCTTGGCTTCTCTTCTGCCTTAGCGGGGTCCATTTTCAACAATGTGATTCCCTGAGGGTTGTGGATTAGCTGACCTGGGCAGCCTTACCCTGCCGGCCCGCCCTCCCCAGGTGTGCCTCGTTGAGGTCAATATAAACAGAGCTCCAGGCAGCAATAGCCCCTGAAGCTGTGCCTGACTCCATATTCTCTGCCCCGTCAGCAGTCTCGGGGCTGTGCTGTTGAGAGGGAGTGAGGGGCCACAGCTTTGTGGGTGGCCCGGTGTGAGTGGGATTCTGCTGGCCTTTCTGCAGGAGTTGTCAGGCTGCCGCCGGTAAAGAAGAGGATGTGTCACCCATACCTTCCGATGGAATTTCTCTCCGGACAGAGGTGAGGAAGGCAAAAAGCAGTGGGTGCCGGGACAGGAGGGGAATCTCACGCAGGGCAATGGAAAGCTTCTGGAAGAGCGCCCGGGGCCAGGACCACGCTGGCTGGCCTGCAGGCACCAATTTGGCCTGCCTGCTGTCGCTGGTGTTGCTCCACGGTCCTTCCTCTAGGCTTTCAAGCCCTTGTACATATTCAGGTGTTTTACCTGGAAAGGGTGGGAACAGTTCAGCAGCAGCTGGCCTGGGGCTCAGCTCACGTTTTCTCACAGTTGCCTCAGCACGGTCCCCCAGCTTTGCAATGAGGACGCTCCTTGCGTGGGGGGTGGGTTGCTGGCTGTATGGTAGATGCTTCCCCACTTCTGACCAATTTCAGAATTGTTTACCGCTGGAGCAAGTGCCGTGATAGGGTTTTCCTCTGTATAACTCGTGGGTTCACTTTTTTTTTCTTTTATGGTTCAAGTTAGATTTTATTCCAATTTTATGTATTTATAAATATAAGCATGGAAATAATTCATTCCTATAAATACATCTGTGTGACGGGAAGAATTTTTTCTGTTTTATTTGTAAATTTTATTTTTTAAAATTTTGAAATTTAATTTTATTTATGTTTTTATACAGCACGTTATTATTAGTTATGTATTTTATGCATATACATGTATACAGGTCAATCCCAATCTCCCAACTCATCCCACCACCGTCACCCCATAGCTTCCCAAACTTGGTGTCCATACGTTTTTTCTCTACCGCTGTGTCTCTATTTCTTCCCTGCAAATCAGTTCATCTGTACCATTTTTTAGGTTCCACATATATGCATTAATATACAATATTTGTTTTCCTCATTCTGACTTACTTCATTCTGTATGACAGTCACTAGATCCATCGATGTCTCTAAAAAGGACCCAGTTTCATTCCCCTTTATGGCCGAGTAATATTCCATTTTATATATGTACCATATCTTTATCCATTCATCTGTCTGTGGGCATTTAGGTTGCTTCCATTACCTGGCTATTGTAAATAGTGCTGCAATGAACATTGTGGTGAATGTGCCTTTTTGATTTATGGTTTTCTATGGGTATATGCCCAGAAGTGGGATTGCTGGATCAGATGGTAATTCTATTTCTAGTTTTTTTAAGGAAACTCCATACTGTTTTCCATAGTGACTGTATCAATTTACATTCCCACCAATAGTGGAAGAGGGCTCCTTTTGTCCACACCCTCCCCAGAATTGGTTGTTTGTAGATTTCCTGATGATGCCGATTCTAACAGGTGTGAGGTGATACCTCATTGTAGTTTTGATTTGCATTTCTCTAATAATTAGTGCTGTTGAGCAGCTTTTCATGTGCGTCTTGGCCATCTCTGTGTCTTCTTTGAAGAAACGTCTCTTTAGATCTTCTGCCCATTTTGTATTGGGTTGTTTGTTTTTTTAATATTAAGCTGCATGTGCTGTTTATATATATTGGAGCTTAAACCTCTGTCCATTGATTCGTCTGCAACAATTTTCGCCCATTCTGAGGGATGCCTTTTTCCATTCCCGTGTTTTTTAACAAAAAAGGAAAGAAAGGAAAAGAAGCAGAACACCAATGTGCGTAAAATATGCCTTTGGAAACGGTCGTTTTGAAATATGGACGTCCTTTGAATTTTTTGGTGGATATGTGACACCAGGATTTATTTTCAGGGCAGGTGTCATTTACAGGCCTGCAATGATTTTGAATATCAACTGAACATTAGCACTGGGATTAAAGCTGCTATTGTGTGAAACGGCCACAAGGTGGCAGCAGTTCACCCTTACCAAATCTGGTTACTAGGGCAAGAGAGCCTCAGTGGAAGTGGTGTTCTAGATTGGAATTTAGAATGGAATGTGCCAGGAAAAAGACTCTCAAGTGTGTCTCACTACAAATTGTTTATGTTTTTAATTTATTTTAATTTATTTTTTATTACAGCAAGTTTGATTACAATGTGTGTCTTGTTGTAGATGTGGAAGATGTTGTTCTTTTACACATATAGAGATGTCTGATCTTCCGGGTGTCCTTTTCCCATGTACGTTATGACAGAATGTTGAGTAGTCTTCTCTTGGTATTCCGTAGGTCTTTGGTGATTATATATGTCACCTGTGTTTGTATATGTCTGTTAACCCCGATATCGTAATGAAACCAATCCTCACACCTTTCCATTGGTGAACCATAAGTTTGTTTAATGAATCTGTGATTGCCCTTCTCCGTGGAAATATCTGCCCTGGTATCGATTTTTAGGTAACACCTATAAGTGATATGATACGATATGTGTCTTCTGACTTACTACAAGTCACGTGATTAACTCTAGACTCATCTACAGGGCTGCAAATGGCATTGTGTCCTTTTTATCCTTGGCCTCTATTCTGCCTTAGCGAGGTCCATTTTCAACAATGTGATTCCCTGAGGGTTGTGGATTAGCTGACCTGGGCAGCCTTACCCTGCCGGCTGGCCCTCCCCAGGTGTGCCTCGTTGAGGTCAATATAAACAGCGCTCCAGGCAGCAATAGCCCCTGAAGCTGTGCCTGACTCCATATTCTCTGCCACGTCAGAAGTCTCCGTGCTGTGCTGGTGGGAGGGAGTGAGGGGCCCCAGCTTTGTGGGTGGCCCGGTGTGAGTGGGGTTCTGCTGGCCTTTCTGCAGGAGTTTCCAGGCTGCCGCCTGTAAAGAAGAGGATGTGTCACCCATACCTTCCGCTGGAATTTCTCTTCGGACAGAGGTGAGGTAGGAAAAAAGCAGTGGGGGCCGGGACAGGAGGGGTATATGAGGCAGGGCAATGGAAAGCTTCTGGAAGAGCACCCGGGGCCAGGACCACCCTGTCTGACCTGCAGGCACCAAGTTGGCCTGTGTGCTGTCGCTGGTGTGGCTCCACGGTCCTTCCTCTAGGCTTTCAAGCCCCTGTACATATTCAGGTGTTTTACCTGGAAAGGGTGGGAACAGTTCAGCAGCAGCTGCCCTGGGGCTCAGCTCACGTTTACTCACAGATGCCTCGGCACAGTCCCCCAGCTTTGCAATGACGACGCTGTTTGTGTGGGGGGTGGGTTGCTGGCTGTATGGGAGTTGGTTCCCCACCTCTGACCAATTTCAGAATTGTTGACCGCTGGAGCAAGTGCCCTGATAGGGTTTTCCTCTGTATAACTCGTGGGTTCAGGTTTTTTTTTTTTCTTTTATGGTTCAAGTTAGATTTTATTTCTCTTTTATGTATTTATAGATATAAGCATGGAAATAATTCATTCCTATAAATACATCTGTGTGACGGGAAGAACTTTTTTCTGTTTTATTTTTAAATTTTATTTTTTAAAATTTTGAAATTTAATTTTATTTATTTTTTTATACAGCACGTTATTATTAGTTATGTATTTTATGCATATACATGTATACAGGTCAATCCCAAACTCCCAACTCATCCCACAACCACCACCCCATGGCTTCCCACACTTGGTGTCCATAAGTTTGTTCTCTACCTCTGTGTCTCTATTTCTTCGCTGCAAACCAGTTCATCTGTACCATTTTTTTAGGTTCCACATATATGCGTTAATATACAATATTTGTTTTCCTCTTTCTGACTTACTTCATTCTGTATGACAGTCTCTCGATCCATCGATGTCTCTACAAATGACCCAGTTTCATTCCTTTTTATGGCCGAGTAATATTCCATTTCATATATGTACCAGATCTTTATCCATTCATCTGTCTGTGGGCATTTAGTTTGCTTCCATTACCTGGCTATTGTAAATAGTGCTGCAATGAACATTGTGGTGAATGTGCCTTTTTGAAATACGGTTTACTCTGGGTATATGCCCAGAAGTGGGATTGCTGGATCAGATGGTAATTCTATTTCAATTTTTTTTAAGGAAACTGCATACTGTTCTCCATAGTGACTGTATCAATTTACATTCCCACCAGTAGTGGAAGAGGGCTCCTTTTGTCCACACCCTCCCCAGAATTGATTGTTTGTAGATTTCCTGATGATGCCGATTCTAACAGGTGTGAGGTGATACCTCATTGTAGTTTTGATTTGCATTTCTCTAATAATTAGTGCTGTTGCGCAGCTTTTCATGTGTGTCTTGGCCATCTCTGTGTCTCCTTTGAAGAAACGTCTCTTTAGATCTTCTGCCCATTTTTGTATTGGGTTGTTTGTTTTTTTAATGTTAAGCTGCATTAGCTGTTTATATATATTGGAGATTAAAACTCTGTCCATTGATTCGTCTGCAACGATTTTCGCCCATTTTGAGGGATGCCTTTTTCCATTCCCGTGTTTTTTAACAAAAAAGGAAAGAAAGGAAAAGAAGCAGAACACTAATGTGCGTAAAATATGCCTTTTGAAATGGTCGTATTTAAATATGGACGTCCTTTGAATTTTTTGGTCAATATGTGACCCCAGGATTTGTTTTCAGGGCAGGTGTCATTTACAGGCCTGCAATGATTTTGAATATCAACTGACCATTAGCGCTGGGATAAAAGCTGCTGTTGTGTGAAACGGCCACAAGGTGGCAGCAGTTCACCCTTACCAAATCTGGTTACTAGGGCAAGAGAGCTGCAGTGGAAGTGGTGTTCTAGATTGGAATTTAGAATGGAATGTGCCAGGAGAAAGACCCTCACGTTTGTCTCACTACATCGGGTTCGTGTTTTTAATTTATTTATTTTTATTTTTTATTACAGCAAGTTTGATTACAATGTTTGGCTTGTTGTAGGTGTGGAAGATGTGGTTCTTTTACACATATACAGTTGTCTGTTCTTCCTGGGATCCTTTTCCCATGTACGTTATGACAGAATGTTGAGTAATCCTCTCTTGGTATTCTGTAGGTCTTTGGTGATTATATATGTCACCTGTGTTTGTATATGTCTGTTAACCCCGATATCCTAATGAAACCAATCCTCACACCTTTCCATTGGTGAACCATAAGTTTGTTTAATGAATCTGTGATTGCCCTTCTCCGTGGAAATATCTGCCCTGGTATCCATTTTTAGGTAACACCTATAAGTGATATGATATGATATGTGTCTTTCACTTTCTGAATTACTACAAGTCACGTGATTACTTCTAGACTCATCTACTGTCCTGCAAATGGCATTGTGTCCTTTTTTCCCTTGGCTTCTCTTCTGCCTTAGCGAGGTCCATTTTCAACAATGTGATTCCCTGAGGGTTGTGGATTAGCTGACCTGGGCAGCCTTACCCTGCCGGCCCGCCCTCCCCAGGTGTGCCTCATTGAGGTCAATGTAAACAGCGCTCCAGGCAGCAATAGCCCCTGAAGCTGTGCCTGACTCCATATTCTCTGCCCCGTCAGCAGTCTCGGGGCTGTGCTGGTGGGAGGGAGTGAGGGGCCACAGCTTTGTGGGTGGCCCGGTGTGAGTGGGGTTCTGCTGGCCTTTCTGCAGGAGTTGCCAGGCTGCCGCCTGTAAAGAAGAGGATGTGTCACCCATACCTTCTGCTGGAATTTCTCTCCGGACAGAGGTGAGGAAGGAAAAAAGCAGTGGGGGCCGGGACAGGAGGGGTATCTCAGGCAGGGCAATGGAAAGCTTCTGGAAGAGCACCCGGCGCCAGGACCACCCTGGCTGGCCTTCAGGCACCAAGTTGGCCTGCGTGCTGTCGCTGGTGTGGCTCCACGGTCCTTCCTCTAGGCTTTCAAGCCCTTGTACATATTCAGGTGTTTTACCTGGAAAGGGTGGGAACAGTTCAGCAGCAGCTGGCCTGTGGCTCAGCTCACGTTTTCTCACAGATGCTTCGGCACGGTCCCCCAGCTTTGCAATGAGGACGCTCCTTGCGTGGGGGTTGGGTTGCTGGCTGTATGGGAGATGGTTCCCCACCTCTGACCAATTTCAGAATTGTTGACCGCTGGAGCAAGTGCCCTGATAGGGTTTTCCTCTGTATAACTCGTGGGTTCAGTTTTTTTTTCTTTTATGTTTCAAGTTAGATTTTATTCCTCTTTTATGTATTTATAGATATAAGCATGGAAATAATTCATTCCTATAAATACATCTGTGTGACGGGAAGAACTTTTTTCTGTTTTATTTTTAATTTTTATTTTTTAAAATTTTGAAATTTTATTTATTTTTTTATACAGCACGTTTTTATTAGTTATGTATTTTATGCATATACATGTATACAGGTCAATCCCAAACTCCCAACTCATCCCACAACCACCACCCCATGGCTTCCCACACTTGGTGTCCATACGTTTGTTCTCTACCTCTGTGTCTCTATTTCTTCCCTGCAAACCAGTTCATCTGTACCATTTTTAGGCTCCACATATATGCATTAATATACAATATTTGTTTTCCTCTTTCTGACTTACTTCATTCTGTATGACAGTCTCTCGATCCATCGATGTCTCTACAAATGACCCAGTTTCATTCCTTTTTATGGCCGAGTCATATTCCATTTTATATATGTACCACATCTTTATCCATTCATCTGTCTGTGGGCATTTAGGTTGCTTCCATTACCTGGCTATTGTAAATAGTGCTGCAACGAACATTGTGGTGAATGTGCCTTTTTGAAATACGGTTTTCTCTGGGTATATGCCCAGAAGTGGGATTGCTGGATCAGATGGTAATTCTATTTCTAGTTTTTTTAAGGAAACTCCATACTGTTCTCCATAGTGACTGTATCAATTTACATTCCCACCAATAGTGGAAGAGGGCTCCTTTTGTCCACACCCTCCCCAGAATTGGTTGTTTGTAGATTTTCTGATGATGCCGATTCTAACAGGTGTGAGGTGATACCTCATTGTAGTTTTGATTTGCATTTCTCTAATAATTAGTGCTGTTGAGCAGCTTTTCATGTGCGTCTTGGCCATCTCTGTGTCTCCTTTGAAGAAACGTCTCTTTAGATCTTCTGCCCATTTTTTTGGGGTTGTTTGTTTTTTTAATATTAAGCTGCATGAGCTGTTTATATATATTCGAGATTAAACCTCTGTCCATTGATTCGTCTGCAACGATTTTCGCCCATTCTGAGGGATGCCTTTTTCCATTCCCGTGTTTTTTAACAAAAAAGGAAAGAAAGGAAAAGAAGCAGGACACTAATGTGCGTAAAATATGCCTTTTGAAACGGTGGTTTTGAAATATGGACGTCCTTTGAAATTTTTGGTCGATATGTGACCCCAGGATTTGTTTTCAGGGCAGGTGTCATTTACAGGCCTGCAATGATTTTGAATATCAACTGACCATTAGCGTTGGGATTAAAGCTGCTGTTGTGTGAAACGGCCACAAGGTGGCAGCAGTTCACCCTTACCAAATCTGGTTACTAGGGCAAGAGAGCCTCAGTGGAAGTGGTGTTCTAGATTGGAGTTTAGAATGGAATGTACCAGGAGAAAGCCCCTCACGTTTGTCTCACTACTTCTTGTTCGTGTTTTTAATTTAAGTTTTTATTTTTTATTACAGCAAGTTTGATTAAAATGTTTGGCTTGTTGTAGGTGTGGAAGATGTGGTTCTTTTACACATATACAGATGACTGTTCTTCTTGGGATCCTTTTCCCATGTACGTTATGACAGAATGTTGAGTAGCCCTCTCTTGGTATTCTGTAGGTCTTTGGTGATTATATATGTCACCTGTGTTTGTATATGTCTGTTAACCCCGATATCGTAATGAAACCAATCCTCACACCTTTCCATTGGTGAACCATAAGTTTGTTTAATGAATCTGTGATTGCCCTTCTCCGTGGAAATATCTGCCCTGGTATCCATTTTTAGGTAACACCTATAAGTGATATGATATGATATGTGTCTTTCACTTTCTGACTTACTACAAGTCACGTGATTACTTCTAGACTCATCTACGGTGCTGCAAATGGCATTGTGTCCTTTTTTCCCTTGGCTTCTCTTCTGCCTTAGCGGGGTCCATTTTCAACAATGTGATTCCCTGAGAGTTGTGGATTAGCTGACCTGGGCAGCCTTACCCTGCCGGCCCGCCCTCCCCAGGTGTGCCTCATTGAGGTCAATATAAACAGAGCTCCAGGCAGCAATAGCCCCTGAAGCTGTGCCTGACTCCATATTCTCTGCCCCGTCAGCAGTCTCGGGGCTGTGCTGGTGGGAGGGAGTGAGGGGCCACAGCTTTGTGGGTGGCCCGGTGTGAGTGGGGTTCTGCTGGCCTTTCTGCAGGAGTTGCCAGGCTGCCGCCTGTAAAGAAGAGGATGTGTCACCCATACCTTCCGCTGGAATTTCTCTCCGGACAGAGGTGAGGAAGGAAAAAAGCAGTGGGGGCCGGGACAGGAGGGGTATCTCAGGCAGGGCAATGGAAAGCTTCTGGAAGAGCGCCAGGGTCCAGGACCACGCTGGCTGGCCTGCAGGCACCAAGTTGGCCTGCGTGCTGTCGCTGGTGTGGCTCCACGGTCCTTCCTCTAGGCTTTCAAGCCCTTGTACATATTCAGGTGTTTTACCTGGAAAGGGTGGGAACAGTTCAGCAGCAGCTGGCCTGGGGCTCAGCTCACGTTTACTCACAGATGCCTCGGCACGGTCCCCCAGCTTTGCAATGAGGACGCTCCTTGCGTGGGGGTTGGGTTGCTGGCTGTATGGGAGATGGTTCGCCACCTCTGACCAATTTCAGAATTGTTTACCACTGGAGCCAGTGCCGTGATAGGGTTTTCCTCTGTATAACTCGTGGGTTCACTTTTTTTTTCTTTTATGTTTCAAGTTAGATGTTATTCCTCTTTTATGTATTTATAGATATAAGCATGGAAATAATTCATTCCTATAAATACATCTGTGTGACGGGAAGAACTTTTTTCTGTTTTATTTTTAAATTTTATTTTTTAAAATTTTGAAATTTTATTTATTTTTTTATACAGCACGTTATTATTAGTTATGTATTTTATGCATATACATGTATACAGGTCAATCCCAAACTCCCAACTCATCCCACCACCACCACCCCATGGCTTCCCACACTTGGTGTCCATACGTTTGTTCTCTACCTCTGTGTCTCTATTTCTTCCCTGCAAACCAGTTCATCTGTACCATTTTTAGGCTCCACATATATGCATTAATATACAATATTTGATTTCCTCTTTCTGACTTACTTCATTCTGTATGACAGTCTCTCGATCCATCGATGTCTCTACAAATGACCCAGTTTCATTCCTTTTTATGGCCGAGTCATATTCCATTTTATATATGTACCACATCTTTATCCATTCATCTGTCTGTGGGCATTTAGGTGGCTTCCATTACCTGGCTATTGTAAATAGTGCTGCAACGAACATTGTGGTGAATGTGCCTTTTTGAAATACGGTTTTCTCTGGGTATATGCCCAGAAGTGGGATTGCTGGATCAGATGGTAATTCTATTTCTAGTTTTTTTAAGGAAACTCCATACTGTTCTCCATAGTGACTGTATCAATTTACATTCCCACCAATAGTGGAAGAGGGCTCCTTTTGTCCACACCCTCCCCAGAATTGGTTGTTTGTAGATTTTCTGATGATGCCGATTCTAACAGGTGTGAGGTGATACCTCATTGTAGTTTTGATTTGCATTTCTCTAATAATTAGTGCTGTTGAGCAGCTTTTCATGTGCGTCTTGGCCATCTCTGTGTCTCCTTTGAAGAAACGTCTCTTTAGATCTTCTGCCCATTTTTTTTGGGTTGTTTGTTTTTTAATATTAAGCTGCATGAGCTGTTTATATATATTGGAGATTAAACCTGTGTCCATTGATTCGTCTGCAACGATTTTCGCCCATTCTGAGGGATGCCTTTTTCCATTCCCGTGTTTTTTAACAAAAAAGGAAAGAAAGGAAAAGAAGCAGAACACCAATGTGCGTAAAATATGCCTTTTGAAACGGTGGTTTTGAAATATGGACGTCCTTTGAAATTTTTGGTCGATATGTGACCCCAGGATTTGTTTTCAGGGCAGGTGTCATTTACAGGCCTGCAATGATTTTGAATATCAACTGACTATTAGCGTTGGGATTAAAGCTGCTGTTGTGTGAAACGGCCACAAGGTGGCAGCAGTTCACCCTTACCAAATCTGGTTACTAGGGCAAGAGAGCCTCAGTGGAAGTGGTGTTCTAGATTGGAGTTTAGAATGGAATGTACCAGGAGAAAGCACCTCACGTTTGTCTCACTACTTCTTGTTCGTGTTTTTAATTTAATTTTTTTATTTTTTATTACAGCAAGTTTGATTACAATGTTTGGCTTGTTGTAGGTGTGGAAGATGTGGTTCTTTTACACATATACAGATGACTGTTCTTCTTGGGATCCTTTTCCCATGTACGTTATGACAGAATGTTGAGTAGTCCTCTCTTGGTATTCTGTAGGTCTTTGGTGATTATATATGTCACCTGTGTTTGTATATGTCTGTTAACCCCGATATCGTAATGAAACCAATCCTCACACCTTTCCATTGGTGAACCATAAGTTTGTTTAATGAATCTGTGATTGCCCTTCTCCGTGGAAATATCTGCCCTGGTATCCATTTTTAGGTAACACCTATAAGTGATATGATATGATATGTGTCTTTCACTTTCTGACTTACTACAAGTCACGTGATTACTTCTAGACTCAGCTACAGTGCTGCAAATGGCATTGTGTCCTTTTTTCCCTTGGCTTCTCTTCTGCCTTAGCGGGGTCCATTTTCAACAATGTGATTCCCTGAGGGTTGTGGATTAGCTGACCTGGGCAGCCTTACCCTGCCGGCCCGCCCTCCCCTGGTGTGCCTCGTTGAGGTCAATATAAACAGAGCTCCAGGCAGCAATAGCCCCTGAAGCTGTGCCTGACTCCATATTCTCTGCCCCGTCAGCAGTCTCGGGGCTGTGCTGGTGGGAGGGAGTGAGGGGCCACAGCTTTGTGGGTGGCCCGGTGTGAGTGGGGTTCTGCTGGCCTTTCTGCAGGAGTTGCCAGGCTGCCGCCTGTAAAGAAGAGGATGTGTCACCCATACCTTCCGCTGGAATTTCTCTCCGGACAGAGGTGAGGAAGGAAAAAAGCAGTGGGGGCCGGGACAGGAGGGGTATCTCAGGCAGGGCAATGGAAAGCTTCTGGAAGAGCGCCAGGGTCCAGGACCACGCTGGCTGGCCTGCAGGCACCAAGTTGGCCTGCGTGCTGTCGCTGGTGTGGCTCCACGGTCCTTCCTCTAGGCTTTCAAGCCCTTGTACATATTCAGGTGTTTTACCTGGAAAGGGTGGGAACAGTTCAGCAGCAGCTGGCCTGGGGCTCAGCTCATGTTTACTCACAGATGCATCGGCACGGTCCCCCAGCTTTGCAATGAGGACGCTCCTTGCGTGGGGGTTGGGTTGCTGGCTGTATGGGAGATGGTTCCCCACCTCTGACCAATTTCAGAATTGTTTACCACTGGAGCCAGTGCCGTGATAGGGTTTTCCTCTGTATAACTCGTGGGTTCACTTTTTTTTTCTTTTATGTTTCAAGTTAGATGTTATTCCTCTTTTATGTATTTATAGATATAAGCATGGAAATAATTCATTCCTATAAATACATCTGTGTGAGGGGAAGAACTTTTTTCTGTTTTATTTTTAAATTTTATTTTTTAAAATTTTGAAATTTTATTTATTTTTTTATACAGCACGTTATTATTAGTTATGTATTTTATGCATATACATGTATACAGGTCAATCCCAAACTCCCAACTCATCCCACCACCACCACCCCATGGCTTCCCACACTTGGTGTCCATACGTTTGTTCTCTACCTCTGTGTCTCTATTTCTTCCCTGCAAACCAGTTCATCTGTACCATTTTTAGGCTCCACATATATGCATTAATATACAATATTTGATTTCCTCTTTCTGACTTACTTCATTCTGTATGACAGTCTCTCGATCCATCGATGTCTCTACAAATGACCCAGTTTCATTCCTTTTTATGGCCGAGTCATATTCCATTTTATATATGTACCACATCTTTATCCATTCATCTGTCTGTGGGCATTTAGGTTGCTTCCATTACCTGGCTATTGTAAATAGTGCTGCAACGAACATTGTGGTGAATGTGCCTTTTTGAAATACGGTTTTCTCTGGGTATATGCCCAGAAGTGGGATTGCTGGATCAGATGGTAATTCTATTTCTAGTTTTTTTAAGGAAACTCCATACTGTTCTCCATAGTGACTGTATCAATTTACATTCCCACCAATAGTGGAAGAGGGCCCCTTTTGTCCACACCCTCCCCAGAATTGGTTGTTTGTAGATTTTCTGATGATGCCGATTCTAACAGGTGTGAGGTGATACCTCATTGTAGTTTTGATTTGCATTTCTCTAATAATTAGTGCTGTTGAGCAGCTTTTCATGTGCGTCTTGGCCATCTCTGTGTCTCCTTTGAAGAAACGTCTCTTTAGATCTTCTGCCCATTTTTTTTGGGTTGTTTGTTTTTTTAATATTAAGCTGCATGAGCTGTTTATATATATTGGAGATTAAACCTCTGTCCATTGATTCGTCTGCAACGATTTTCGCCCATTCTGAGGGATGCCTTTTTCCATTCCCGTGTTTTTTAACAAAAAAGGAAAGAAAGGAAAAGAAGCAGAACACTAATGTGCGTAAAATATGCCTTTTGAAACGGTGGTTTTGAAATATGGACGTCCTTTGAAATTTTTGGTCGATATGTGACCCCAGGATTTGTTTTCAGGGCAGGTGTCATTTACAGGCCTGCAATGATTTTGAATATCAACTGACCATTAGCGTTGGGATTAAAGCTGCTGTTGTGTGAAACGGCCACAAGGTGGCAGCAGTTCACCCTTACCAAATCTGGTTACTAGGGCAAGAGAGCCTCAGTGGAAGTGGTGTTCTAGATTGGAGTTTAGAATGGAATGTACCAGGAGAAAGCCCCTCACGTTTGTCTCACTACTTCTTGTTCGTGTTTTTAATTTAAGTTTTTATTTTTTATTACAGCAAGTTTGATTACAATGTTTGGCTTGTTGTAGGTGTGGAAGATGTGGTTCTTTTACACATATACAGATGACTGTTCTTCTTGGGATCCTTTTCCCATGTACGTTATGACAGAATGTTGAGTAGCCCTCTCTTGGTATTCTGTAGGTCTTTGGTGATTATATATGTCACCTGTGTTTGTATATGTCTGTTAACCCTGATATCGTAATGAAACCAATCCTCACACCTTTCCATTGGTGAACCATAAGTTTGTTTAATGAATCTGTGATTGCCCTTCTCCGTGGAAATATCTGCCCTGGTATCCATTTTTAGGTAACACCTATAAGTGATATGATATGATATGTGTCTTTCACTTTCTGACTTACTACAAGTCACGTGATTACTTCTAGACTCATCTACGGTGCTGCAAATGGCATTGTGTCCTTTTTTCCCTTGGCTTCTCTTCTGCCTTAGCGGGGTCCATTTTCAACAATGTGATTCCCTGAGGGTTGTGGATTAGCTGACCTGGGCAGCCTTACCCTGCCGGCCCGCCCTCCCCAGGTGTGCCTCGTTGAGGTCAATATAAACAGAGCTCCAGGCAGCAATAGCCCCTGAAGCTGTGCCTGACTCCATATTCTCTGCCCCGTCAGCAGTCTCGGGGCTGTGCTGGTGGGAGGGAGTGAGGGGCCACAGCTTTGTGGGTGGCCCGGTGTGAGTGGGGTTCTGCTGGCCTTTCTGCAGGAGTTGCCAGGCTGCCGCCTGTAAAGAAGAGGATGTGTCACCCATACCTTCCGCTGGAATTTCTCTCCGGACAGAGGTGAGGAAGGAAAAAAGCAGTGGGGGCCGGGACAGGAGGGGTATCTCAGGCAGGGCAATGGAAAGCTTCTGGAAGAGCGCCAGGGTCCAGGACCACGCTGGCTGGCCTGCAGGCACCAAGTTGGCCTGCGTGCTGTCGCTGGTGTGGCTCCACGGTCCTTCCTCTAGGCTTTCAAGCCCTTGTACATATTCAGGTGTTTTACCTGGAAAGGGTGGGAACAGTTCAGCAGCAGCTGGCCTGGGGCTCAGCTCACGTTTACTCACAGATGCCTCGGCACGGTCCCCCAGCTTTGCAATGAGGACGCTCCTTGCGTGGGGGTTGGGTTGCTGGCTGTATGGGAGATGGTTCCCCACCTCTGACCAATTTCAGAATTGTTTACCACTGGAGCCAGTGCCGTGATAGGGTTTTCCTCTGTATAACACGTGGGTTCACTTTTTTTTTCTTTTATGTTTCAAGTTAGATGTTATTCCTCTTTTATGTATTTATAGATATAAGCATGGAAATAATTCATTCCTATAAATACATCTGTGTGACGGGAAGAACTTTTTTCTGTTTTATTTTTAAATTTTATTTTTTAAAATTTTGAAATTTTATTTATTTTTTTATACAGCACGTTATTATTAGTTATGTATTTTATGCATATACATGTATACAGGTCAATCCCAAACTCCCAACTCATCCCACCACCACCACCCCATGGCTTCCCACACTTGGTGTCCATACGTTTGTTCTCTACCTCTGTGTCTCTATTTCTTCCCTGCAAACCAGTTCATCTGTACCATTTTTAGGCTCCACATATATGCATTAATATACAATATTTGTTTTCCTCTTTCTGACTTACTTCATTCTGTATGACAGTCTCTCGATCCATCGATGTCTCTACAAATGACCCAGTTTCATTCCTTTTTATGGCCGAGTCATATTCCATTTTATATATGTACCACATCTTTATCCATTCATCTGTCTGTGGGCATTTAGGTTGCTTCCATTACCTGGCTATTGTAAATAGTGCTGCAACGAACATTGTGGTGAATGTGCCTTTTTGAAATACGGTTTTCTCTGGGTATATGCCCAGAAGTGGGATTGCTGGATCAGATGGTAATTCTATTTCTAGTTTTTTTAAGGAAACTCCATACTGTTCTCCATAGTGACTGTATCAATTTACATTCCCACCAATAGTGGAAGAGGGCTCCTTTTGTCCACACCCTCCCCAGAATTGGTTGTTTGTAGATTTTCTGATGATGCCGATTCTAACAGGTGTGAGGTGATACCTCATTGTAGTTTTGATTTGCATTTCTCTAATAATTAGTGCTGTTGAGCAGCTTTTCATGTGCGTCTTGGCCATCTCTGTGTCTCCTTTGAAGAAACGTCTCTTTAGATCTTCTGCCCATTTTTTTTGGGTTGTTTGTTTTTTTAATATTAAGCTGCATGAGCTGTTTATATATATTGGAGATTAAACCTCTGTCCATTGATTCGTCTGCAACGATTTTCGCCCATTCTGAGGGATGCCTTTTTCCATTCCCGTGTTTTTTAACAAAAAAGGAAAGAAAGGAAAAGAAGCAGAACACTAATGTGCGTAAAATATGCCTTTTGAAACGGTGGTTTTGAAATATGGACGTCCTTTGAAATTTTTGGTCGATATGTGACCCCAGGATTTGTTTTCAGGGCAGGTGTCATTTACAGGCCTGCAATGATTTTGAATATCAACTGACCATTAGCGTTGGGATTAAAGCTGCTGTTGTGTGAAACGGCCACAAGGTGGCAGCAGTTCACCCTTACCAAATCTGGTTACTAGGGCAAGAGAGCCTCAGTGGAAGTGGTGTTCTAGATTGGAGTTTAGAATGGAATGTACCAGGAGAAAGCCCCTCACGTTTGTCTCACTACTTCTTGTTCGTGTTTTTAATTTAAGTTTTTATTTTTTATTACAGCAAGTTTGATTACAATGTTTGGCTTGTTGTAGGTGTGGAAGATGTGGTTCTTTTACACATATACAGATGACTGTTCTTCTTGGGATCCTTTTCCCATGTACGTTATGACAGAATGTTGAGTAGCCCTCTCTTGGTATTCTGTAGGTCTTTGGTGATTATATATGTCACCTGTGTTTGTATATGTCTGTTAACCCCGATATCGTAATGAAACCAATCCTCACACCTTTCCATTGGTGAACCATAAGTTTGTTTAATGAATCTGTGATTGCCCTTCTCCGTGGAAATATCTGCCCTGGTATCCATTTTTAGGTAACACCTATAAGTGATATGATATGATATGTGTCTTTCACTTTCTGACTTACTACAAGTCACGTGATTACTTCTAGACTCATCTACGGTGCTGCAAATGGCATTGTGTCCTTTTTTCCCTTGGCTTCTCTTCTGCCTTAGCGGGGTCCATTTTCAACAATGTGATTCCCTGAGGGTTGTGGATTAGCTGACCTGGGCAGCCTTACCCTGCCGGCCCGCCCTCCCCAGGTGTGCCTCGTTGAGGTCAATATAAACAGAGCTCCAGGCAGCAATAGCCCCTGAAGCTGTGCCTGACTCCATATTCTCTGCCCCGTCAGCAGTCTCGGGGCTGTGCTGGTGGGAGGGAGTGAGGAGCCACAGCTTTGTGGGTGGCCCGGTGTGAGTGGGGTTCTGCTGGCCTTTCTGCAGGAGTTGCCAGGCTGCCGCCTTTAAAGAAGAGGATGTGTCACCCATACCTTCCGCTGGAATTTCTCTCCGGACAGAGGTGAGGAAGGAAAAAAGCAGTGGGGGCCGGGACAGGAGGGGTATCTCAGGCAGGGCAATGGAAAGCTTCTGGAAGAGCGCCAGGGTCCAGGACCACGCTGGCTGGCCTGCAGGCACCAAGTTGGCCTGCGTGCTGTCGCTGGTGTGGCTCCACGGTCCTTCCTCTAGGCTTTCAAGCCCTTGTACATATTCAGGTGTTTTACCTGGAAAGGGTGGGAACAGTTCAGCAGCAGCTGGCCTGGGGCTCAGCTCACGTTTACTCACAGATGCCTCGGCACGGTCCCCCAGCTTTGCAATGAGGATGCTCCTTGCGTGGGGGTTGGGTTGCTGGCTGTATGGGAGATGGTTCCCCACCTCTGACCAATTTCAGAATTGTTTACCACTGGAGCCAGTGCCGTGATAGGGTTTTCCTCTGTATAACACGTGGGTTCACTTTTTTTTTCTTTTATGTTTCAAGTTAGATGTTATTCCTCTTTTATGTATTTATAGATATAAGCATGGAAATAATTCATTCCTATAAATACATCTGTGTGACGGGAAGAACTTTTTTCTCTTTTATTTTTAAATTTTATTTTTTAAAATTTTGAAATTTTATTTATTTTTTTATACAGCACGTTATTATTAGTTATGTATTTTATGCATATACATGTATACAGGTCAATCCCAAACTCCCAACTCATCCCACCACCACCACCCCATGGCTTCCCACACTTGGTGTCCATACGTTTGTTCTCTACCTCTGTGTCTCTATTTCTTCCCTGCAAACCAGTTCATCTGTACCATTTTTAGGCTCCACATATATGCATTAATATACAATATTTGTTTTCCTCTTTCTGACTTACTTCATTCTGTATGACAGTCTCTCGATCCATCGATGTCTCTACAAATGACCCAGTTTCATTCCTTTTTATGGCCGAGTCATATTCCATTTTATATATGTACCACATCTTTATCCATTCATCTGTCTGTGGGCATTTAGGTTGCTTCCATTACCTGGCTATTGTAAATAGTGCTGCAACGAACATTGTGGTGAATGTGCCTTTTTGAAATACGGTTTTCTCTGGGTATATGCCCAGAAGTGGGATTGCTGGATCAGATGGTAATTCTATTTCTAGTTTTTTTAAGGAAACTCCATACTGTTCTCCATAGTGACTGTATCAATTTACATTCCCACCAATAGTGGAAGAGGGCTCCTTTTGTCCACACCCTCCCCAGAATTGGTTGTTTGTAGATTTTCTGATGATGCCGATTCTAACAGGTGTGAGGTGATACCTCATTGTAGTTTTGATTTGCATTTCTCTAATAATTAGTGCTGTTGAGCAGCTTTTCATGTGCGTCTTGGCCATCTCTGTGTCTCCTTTGAAGAAACGTCTCTTTAGATCTTCTGCCCATTTTTTTGGGGTTGTTTGTTTTTTTAATATTAAGCTGCATGAGCTGTTTATATATATTGGAGATTAAACCTCTGTCCATTGATTCGTCTGCAACGATTTTCGCCCATTCTGAGGGATGCCTTTTTCCATTCCCGTGTTTTTTAACAAAAAAGGAAAGAAAGGAAAAGAAGCAGAACACTAATGTGCGTAAAATATGCCTTTTGAAACGGTGGTTTTGAAATATGGACGTCCTTTGAAATTTTTGGTCGATATGTGACCCCAGAATTTGTTTTCAGGGCAGGTGTCATTTACAGGCCTGCAATGATTTTGAATATCAACTGACCATTAGCGTTGGGATTAAAGCTGCTGTTGTGTGAAACGGCCACAAGGTGGCAGCAGTTCACCCTTACCAAATCTGGTTACTAGGGCAAGAGAGCCTCAGTGGAAGTGGTGTTCTAGATTGGAGTTTAGAATGGAATGTGCCAGGAGAAAGCCCCTCACGTTTGTCTCACTACTTCTTGTTCGTGTTTTTAATTTAATTTTTTTATTTTTTATTACAGCAAGTTTGATTACAATGTTTGGCTTGTTGTAGGTGTGGAAGATGTGGTTCTTTTACACATATACAGATGACTGTTCTTCTTGGGATCCTTTTCCCATGTACGTTATGACAGAATGTTGAGTAGCCCTCTCTTGGTATTCTGTAGGTCTTTGGTGATTATATATGTCACCTGTGTTTGTATATGTCTGTTAACCCCGATATCCTAATGAAACCAATCCTCACACCTTTCCATTGGTGAACCATAAGTTTGTTTAATGAATCTGTGATTGCCCTTCTCCGTGGAAATATCTGCCCTGGTATCCATTTTTAGGTAACACCTATAAGTGATATGATATGATATGTGTCTTTCACTTTCTGACTTACTACAAGTCACGTGATTACTTCTAGACTCATCTACGGTGCTGCAAATGGCATTGTGTCCTTTTTTCCCTTGGCTTCTCTTCTGCCTTAGCGGGGTCCATTTTCAACAATGTGATTCCCTGAGGGTTGTGGATTAGCTGACCTGGGCAGCCTTACCCTGCCGGCCCGCCCTCCCCAGGTGTGCCTCGTTGAGGTCAATATAAACAGAGCTCCAGGCAGCAATAGCCCCTGAAGCTGTGCCTAACTCCATATTCTCTGCCCCGTCAGCAGTCTCGGGGCTGTGCTGGTGGGAGGGAGTGAGGGGCCACAGCTTTGTGGGTGGCCCGGTGTGAGTGGGGTTCTGCTGGCCTTTCTGCAGGAGTTGCCAGGCTGCCGCCTGTAAAGAAGAGGATGTGTCACCCATACCTTCCGCTGGAATTTCTCTCCGGACAGAGGTGAGGAAGGAAAAAAGCAGTGGGGGCCGGGACAGGAGGGGTATCTCAGGCAGGGCAATGGAAAGCTTCTGGAAGAGCGCCAGGGTCCAGGACCACGCTGGCTGGCCTGCAGGCACCAAGTTGGCCTGCGTGCTGTCGCTGGTGTGGCTCCACGGTCCTTCCTCTAGGCTTTCAAGCCCTTGTACATATTCAGGTGTTTTACCTGGAAAGGGTGGGAACAGTTCAGCAGCAGCTGGCCTGGGGCTCAGCTCACGTTTACTCACAGATGCCTCGGCACGGTCCCCCAGCTTTGCAATGAGGACGCTCCTTGCGTGGGGGTTGGGTTGCTGGCTGTATGGGAGATGGTTCCCCACCTCTGACCAATTTCAGAATTGTTTACCACTGGAGCCAGTGCCGTGATAGGGTTTTCCTCTGTATAACTCGTGGGTTCACTTTTTTTTTCTTTTATGTTTCAAGTTAGATGTTATTCCTCTTTTATGTATTTATAGATATAAGCATGGAAATAATTCATTCCTATAAATACATCTGTGTGACGGGAAGAACTTTTTTCTGTTTTATTTTTAAATTTTATTTTTTAAAATTTTGAAATTTTATTTATTTTTTTATACAGCACGTTATTATTAGTTATGTATTTTATGCATATACATGTATACAGGTCAATCCCAAACTCCCAACTCATCCCACCACCACCACCCCATGGCTTCCCACACTTGGTGTCCATACGTTTGTTCTCTACCTCTGTGTCTCTATTTCTTCCCTGCAAACCAGTTCATCTGTACCATTTTTAGGCTCCACATATATGCATTAATATACAATATTTGTTTTCCTCTTTCTGACTTACTTCATTCTGTATGACAGTCTCTCGATCCATCGATGTCTCTACAAATGACCCAGTTTCATTCCTTTTTATGGCCGAGTCATATTCCATTTTATATATGTACCACATCTTTATCCATTCATCTGTCTGTGGGCATTTAGGTTGCTTCCATTACCTGGCTATTGTAAATAGTGCTGCAGCGAACATTGTGGTGAATGTGCCTTTTTGAAATACGGTTTTCTCTGGGTATATGCCCAGAAGTGGGATTGCTGGATCAGATGGTAATTCTATTTCTAGTTTTTTTAAGGAAACTCCATACTGTTCTCCATAGTGACTGTATCAATTTACATTCCCACCAATAGTGGAAGAGGGCTCCTTTTGTCCACACCCTCCCCAGAATTGGTTGTTTGTAGATTTTCTGATGATGCCGATTCTAACAGGTGTGAGGTGATACCTCATTGTAGTTTTGATTTGCATTTCTCTAATAATTAGTGCTGTTGAGCAGCTTTTCATGTGCGTCTTGGCCATCTCTGTGTCTCCTTTGAAGAAACGTCTCTTTAGATCTTCTGCCCATTTTTTTTGGGTTGTTTGTTTTTTTAATATTAAGCTGCATGAGCTGTTTATATATATTGGAGATTAAACCTCTGTCCATTGATTCGTCTGCAACGATTTTCGCCCATTCTGAGGGATGCCTTTTTCCATTCCCGTGTTTTTTAACAAAAAAGGAAAGAAAGGAAAAGAAGCAGAACACTAATGTGCGTAAAATATGCCTTTTGAAACGGTGGTTTTGAAATATGGACGTCCTTTGAAATTTTTGGTCGATATGTGACCCCAGGATTTGTTTTCAGGGCAGGTGTCATTTACAGGCCTGCAATGATTTTGAATATCAACTGACCATTAGCGTTGGGATTAAAGCTGCTGTTGTGTGAAACGGCCACAAGGTGGCAGCAGTTCACCCTTACCAAATCTGGTTACTAGGGCAAGAGAGCCTCAGTGGAAGTGGTGTTCTAGATTGGAGTTTAGAATGGAATGTACCAGGAGAAAGCCCCTCACGTTTGTCTCACTACTTCTTGTTCGTGTTTTTAATTTGTTTTTATTTTTTATTACAGCAAGTTTGATTACAATGTTTGGCTTGTTGTAGGTGTGGAAGATGTGGTTCTTTTACACATATACAGATGACTGTTCTTCTTGGGATCCTTTTCCCATGTACGTTATGACAGAATGTTGAGTAGTCCTCTCTTGGTATTCTGTAGGTCTTTGGTGATTATATATGTCACCTGTGTTTGTATATGTCTGTTAACCCCGATATCGTAATGAAACCAATCCTCACACCTTTCCATTGGTGAACCATAAGTTTGTTTAATGAATCTGTGATTGCCCTTCTCCGTGGAAATATCTGCCCTGGTATCCATTTTTAGGTAACACCTATAAGTGATATGATATGATATGTGTCTTTCACTTTCTGACTTACTACAAGTCACGTGATTACTTCTAGACTCAGCTACGGTGCTGCAAATGGCATTGTGTCCTTTTTTCCCTTGGCTTCTCTTCTGCCTTAGCGGGGTCCATTTTCAACAATGTGATTCCCTGAGGGTTGTGGATTAGCTGACCTGGGCAGCCTTACCCTGCCGGCCCGCCCTCCCCAGGTGTGCCTCGTTGAGGTCAATATAAACAGAGCTCCAGGCAGCAATAGCCCCTGAAGCTGTGCCTGACTCCATATTCTCTGCCCCGTCAGCAGTCTCGGGGCTGTGCTGGTGGGAGGGAGTGAGGGGCCACAGCTTTGTGGGTGGCCCGGTGTGAGTGGGGTTCTGCTGGCCTTTCTGCAGGAGTTGCCAGGCTGCCGCCTGTAAAGAAGAGGATGTGTCACCCATACCTTCCGCTGGAATTTCTCTCCGGACAGAGGTGAGGAAGGAAAAAAGCAGTGGGGGCCGGGACAGGAGGGGTATCTCAGGCAGGGCAATGGAAAGCTTCTGGAAGAGCGCCAGGGTCCAGGACCACGCTGGCTGGCCTGCAGGCACCAAGTTGGCCTGCGTGCTGTCGCTGGTGTGGCTCCACGGTCCTTCCTCTAGGCTTTCAAGCCCTTGTACATATTCAGGTGTTTTACCTGGAAAGGGTGGGAACAGTTCAGCAGCAGCTGGCCTGGGGCTCAGCTCACGTTTACTCACAGATGCCTCGGCACGGTCCCCCAGCTTTGCAATGAGGACGCTCCTTGCGTGGGGGTTGGGTTGCTGGCTGTATGGGAGATGGTTCCCCACCTCTGACCAATTTCAGAATTGTTTACCACTGGAGCCAGTGCCGTGATAGGGTTTTCCTCTGTATAACTCGTGGGTTCACTTTTTTTTTCTTTTATGTTTCAAGTTAGATGTTATTCCTCTTTTATGTATTTATAGATATAAGCATGGAAATAATTCATTCCTATAAATACATCTGTGTGACGGGAAGAACTTTTTTCTGTTTTATTTTTAAATTTTATTTTTTAAAATTTTGAAATTTTATTTATTTTTTTATACAGCACGTTATTATTAGTTATGTATTTTATGCATATACATGTATACAGGTCAATCCCAAACTCCCAACTCATCCCACCACCACCACCCCATGGCTTCCCACACTTGGTGTCCATACGTTTGTTCTCTACCTCTGTGTCTCTATTTCTTCCCTGCAAACCAGCTCATCTGTACCATTTTTAGGCTCCACATATATGCATTAATATACAATATTTGTTTTCCTCTTTCTGACTTACTTCATTCTGTATGACAGTCTCTCGATCCATCGATGTCTCTACAAATGACCCAGTTTCATTCCTTTTTATGGCCGAGTCATATTCCATTTTATATATGTACCACATCTTTATCCATTCATCTGTCTGTGGGCATTTAGGTTGCTTCCATTACCTGGCTATTGTAAATAGTGCTGCAATGAACATTGTGGTGAATGTGCCTTTTTGAAATACGGTTTTCTCTGGGTATATGCCCAGAAGTGGGATTGCTGGATCAGATGGTAATTCTATTTCTAGTTTTTTTAAGGAAACTCCATACTGTTCTCCATAGTGACTGTATCAATTTACATTCCCACCAATAGTGGAAGAGGGCTCCTTTTGTCCACACCCTCCCCAGAATTGGTTGTTTGTAGATTTTCTGATGATGCCGATTCTAACAGGTGTGAGGTGATACCTCATTGTAGTTTTGATTTGCATTTCTCTAATAATTAGTGCTGTTGAGCAGCTTTTCATGTGCGTCTTGGCCATCTCTGTGTCTCCTTTGAAGAAACGTCTCTTTAGATCTTCTGCCCATTTTTTTGGGGTTGTTTGTTTTTTTAATATTAAGCTGCATGAGCTGTTTATATATATTCGAGATTAAACCTCTGTCCATTGATTCGTCTGCAACGATTTTCGCCCATTCTGAGGGATGCCTTTTTCCATTCCCGTGTTTTTTAACAAAAAAGGAAAGAAAGGAAAAGAAGCAGAACACTAATGTGCGTAAAATATGCCTTTTGAAACGGTGGTTTTGAAATATGGACGTCCTTTGAAATTTTTGGTCGATATGTGACCCCAGGATTTGTTTTCAGGGCAGGTGTCATTTACAGGCCTGCAATGATTTTGAATATCAACTGACCATTAGCGTTGGGATTAAAGCTGCTGTTGTGTGAAACGGCCACAAGGTGGCAGCAGTTCACCCTTACCAAATCTGGTTACTAGGGCAAGAGAGCCTCAGTGGAAGTGGTGTTCTAGATTGGAGTTTAGAATGGAATGTACCAGGAGAAAGCCCCTCACGTTTGTCTCACTACTTCTTGTTCGTGTTTTTAATTTAAGTTTTTATTTTTTATTACAGCAAGTTTGATTACAATGTTTGGCTTGTTGTAGGTGTGGAAGATGTGGTTCTTTTACACATATACAGATGACTGTTCTTCTTGGGATCCTTTTCCCATGTACGTTATGACAGAATGTTGAGTAGTCCTCTCTTGGTATTCTGTAGGTCTTTGGTGATTATATATGTCACCTGTGTTTGTATATGTCTGTTAACCCCGATATCGTAATGAAACCAATCCTCACACCTTTCCATTGGTGAACCATAAGTTTGTTTAATGAATCTGTGATTGCCCTTCTCCGTGGAAATATCTGCCCTGGTATCCATTTTTAGGTAATACCTATAAGTGATATGATATGATATGTGTCTTTCACTTTCTGACTTACTACAAGTCACGTGATTACTTCTAGACTCATCTACGGTGCTGCAAATGGCATTGTGTCCTTTTTTCCCTTGGCTTCTCTTCTGCCTTAGCGGGGTCCATTTTCAACAATGTGATTCCCTGAGGGTTGTGGATTAGCTGACCTGGGCAGCCTTACCCTGCCGGCCCGCCCTCCCCAGGTGTGCCTCGTTGAGGTCAATATAAACAGAGCTCCAGGCAGCAATAGCCCCTGAAGCTGTGCCTGACTCCATATTCTCTGCCCCGTCAGCAGTCTCGGGGCTGTGCTGGTGGGAGGGAGTGAGGGGCCACAGCTTTGTGGGTGGCCCGGTGTGAGTGGGGTTCTGCTGGCCTTTCTGCAGGAGTTGCCAGGCTGCCGCCTGTAAAGAAGAGGATGTGTCACCCATACCTTCCGCTGGAATTTCTCTCCGGACAGAGGTGAGGAAGGAAAAAAGCAGTGGGGGCCGGGACAGGAGGGGTATCTCAGGCAGGGCAATGGAAAGCTTCTGGAAGAGCGCCAGGGTCCAGGACCACGCTGGCTGGCCTGCAGGCACCAAGTTGGCCTGCGTGCTGTCGCTGGTGTGGCTCCACGGTCCTTCCTCTAGGCTTTCAAGCCCTTGTACATATTCAGGTGTTTTACCTGGAAAGGGTGGGAACAGTTCAGCAGCAGCTGGCCTGGGGCTCAGCTCACGTTTACTCACAGATGCCTCGGCATGGTCCCCCAGCTTTGCAATGAGGACGCTCCTTGCGTGGGGGCTGGGTTGCTGGCTGTATGGGAGATGGTTCCCCACCTCTGACCAATTTCAGAATTGTTTACCACTGGAGCCAGTGCCGTGATAGGGTTTTCCTCTGTATAACTCGTGGGTTCACTTTTTTTTTCTTTTATGTTTCAAGTTAGATGTTATTCCTCTTTTATGTATTTATAGATATAAGCATGGAAATAATTCATTCCTATAAATACATCTGTGTGACGGGAAGAACTTTTTTCTGTTCTATTTTTAAATTGTATTTTTTAAAAATTTGAAATTTAATTTTATTTATTTTTTTTATACAGCACGTTATTATTAGTTATGTATTTTATGCATATACATGTATACAGGTCAATCCCAAACTCCCAACTCATCCCAACACCACCACCCCATGGCTTCCCACACTTGGTGTCCATACGTTTGTTCTCTTCATCTGTGTCTCTATTTCTTCCCTGCAAACCAGTTCATCTGTACCATTTTTTGGCTCCACATATATGCATTAATATACAATATTTGTTTTCCTCTTTCTGACTTACTTCATTCCGTATGACAGTCTCTCGATCCATCGATGTCTCTACAAATGACCCAGTTTCATTCCTTTTTATGGCCGAGTGATATTCCATTTCATATATGTATCACATCTTTATCCATTCATCTGTCTGTGGGCATTTAGGTTGCTTCCATTACCTGGCTATTGTAAATAGTGCTAAAACGAACATTGTGGTGAATGTGCCTTTTTGAAATACGGTTTTCTCTGGGTATATGACCAGAAGTGGGATTGCTGAATCAGTTGGTAATTCTATTTCTAGTTTTTTTAAGGAAACTCCATACTGTTCTCCATAGTGACTGTATCAATTTACATTCCCACCAATAGTGGAAGAGGGCTCCTTTTGTCCACACCCTCCCCAGAATTGGTTGTTTGCAGATTTTCTGATGATGCCGATTCTAACAGGTGTGAGGTGATACCTCATTGTAGTTTTGATTTGCATTTCTCTAATAATTAGTGCACTTGAGCAGCTTTTCATGTGCGTCTTGGCCATCTCTGTGTCTCCTTTGAAGAAACGTCTCTTTAGATCTTCTGCCCATTTTTTTGGGGGTGTTTGTTTTTTTTAATATTAAGCTTCATGAGTTGTTTATATATATTGGAGATTAAACCTCTGTCCATTGATTCGTCTGCAACGATTTTCGCCCATTCTGTGGGATGCCTTTTTCCATTCCCATGTTTTTTAACAAAAAAGGAAAGAAAGGAAAAGAAGCAGAACACTAATGTGCGTAAAATATGCCTTTTGAAACGGTGGTTTTGAAATATGGACGTCCTTTGAAATTTTTGGTCGATATGTGACCCCAGGATTTGTTTTCAGGGCAGGTGTCATTTACAGGCCTGCAATGATTTTGAATATCAACTGACCATTAGCGCTGGGATTAAAGCTGCTGTTGTGTGAAACGGCCACAAGGTGGCAGCAGTTCACCCTTAACAAATCTGGTTACTAGGGCAAGAGAGCCTCAGTGGAAGTGGTTTTCTTGATTGGAATTTAGAATGGAATGTGCCAGGGGAAATCCCCTCACGTTTGTCTCACTACATCTTGTTCGTGTTTTTAATTTATTTTTTTTTAATTTTTTATTACAGCAAGTTTGATTACAATGTTTGGCTTGTTGTAGGTGTGGAAGATGTGGTTCTTTTACACATATACAGATGACTGTTCTTCCTGGGATCCTATTCCCATGTACGTTATGACAGAATGTTGAGTAGTCCTCTCTTGGTATTCTGTAGGTCTTTGGTGATTATATATGTCACCTGTGTTTGTATATGTCTGTTAACCCCGATATCGTAATGAAACCAATCCTCACACCTTTCCATTGGTGAACCATAAGTTTGTTTAATGAATCTGTGATTGCCCTTCTCCGTGGAAATATCTGCCCTGGTATCCATTTTTAGGTAACACCTATAAGTGATATGATATGATATGTGTCTTTCACTTTCCTACTTACTACAAGACACATGATTACTTCTAGACTCATCTACGGTGCTGGAAATGGCATTGTGTCCTTTTTTTCCTTGGCTTCTCTTCTGCCTTAGCGGGGTCCATTTTCAACAATGTGATTCCCTGAGGGTTGTGGATTAGCTGACCTGGGCAGCCTTACCCTGCCGGCCCGCCCTCCCCAGGTGTGCCTCGTTGAGGTCAATATAAACAGAGCTCCAGGCAGCAATAGCCCCTGAAGCTGTGCCTGACTCCATATTCTCTGCCCCGTCAGCAGTCTCGGGGCTGTGCTGTTGAGAGGGAGTGAGGGGCCACAGCTTTGTGGGTGGCCCGGTGTGAGTGGGATTCGGCTGGCCTTTCTGCAGGAGTTGTCAGGCTGCCGCCGGTAAAGAAGAGGATGTGTCACCCATACCTTCCGATGGAATTTCTCTCCGGACAGAGGTGAGGAAGGCAAAAAGCAGTGGGTGCCGGGACAGGAGGGGAATCTCACGCAGGGCAATGGAAAGCTTCTGGAAGAGCGCCCGGGGCCAGGACCACGCTGGCTGGCCTGCAGGCACCAAGTTGGCCTGCGTGCTGTCGCTGGTGTTGCTCCACGGTCCTTCCTCTAGGCTTTCAAGCCCTTGTACATATTCAGGTGTTTTACCTGGAAAGGGTGGGAACAGTTCAGCAGCAGCTGGCCTGGGGCTCAGCTCACGTTTTCTCACAGTTGCCTCAGCACGGTCCCCCAGCTTTGCAATGAGGACGCTCCTTGCGTGGGGGGTGGGTTGCTGGCTGTATGGTAGATGCTTCCCCACTTCTGACCAATTTCAGAATTGTTTACCGCTGGAGCAAGTGCCGTGATAGGGTTTTCCTCTGTATAACTCGTGGGTTCACTTTTTTTTTCTTTTATGGTTCAAGTTAGATTTTATTCCAATTTTATGTATTTATAAATATAAGCATGGAAATAATTCATTCCTATAAATACATCTGTGTGACGGGAAGAATTTTTTCTGTTTTATTTGTAAATTTTATTTTTTAAAATTTTGAAATTTAATTTTATTTATGTTTTTATACAGCACGTTATTATTAGTTATGTATTTTATGCATATACATGTATACAGGTCAATCCCAATCTCCCAACTCATCCCACCACCGTCACCCCATAGCTTCCCAAACTTGGTGTCCATACGTTTTTTCTCTACCGCTGTGTCTCTATTTCTTCCCTGCAAATCAGTTCATCTGTACCATTTTTTAGGTTCCACATATATGCATTAATATACAATATTTGTTTTCCTCATTCTGACTTACTTCATTCTGTATGACAGTCACTAGATCCATCGATGTCTCTAAAAAGGACCCAGTTTCATTCCCCTTTATGGCCGAGTAATATTCCATTTTATATATGTACCATATCTTTATCCATTCATCTGTCTGTGGGCATTTAGGTTGCTTCCATTACCTGGCTATTGTAAATAGTGCTGCAATGAACATTGTGGTGAATGTGCCTTTTTGATTTATGGTTTTCTATGGGTATATGCCCAGAAGTGGGATTGCTGGATCAGATGGTAATTCTATTTCTAGTTTTTTTAAGGAAACTCCATACTGTTTTCCATAGTGACTGTATCAATTTACATTCCCACCAATAGTGGAAGAGGGCTCCTTTTGTCCACACCCTCCCCAGAATTGGTTGTTTGTAGATTTCCTGATGATGCCGATTCTAACAGGTGTGAGGTGATACCTCATTGTAGTTTTGATTTGCATTTCTCTAATAATTAGTGCTGTTGAGCAGCTTTTCATGTGCGTCTTGGCCATCTCTGTGTCTTCTTTGAAGAAACGTCTCTTTAGATCTTCTGCCCATTTTGTATTGGGTTGTTTGTTTTTTTAATATTAAGCTGCATGTGCTGTTTATATATATTGGAGCTTAAACCTCTGTCCATTGATTCGTCTGCAACAATTTTCGCCCATTCTGAGGGATGCCTTTTTCCATTCCCGTGTTTTTTAACAAAAAAGGAAAGAAAGGAAAAGAAGCAGAACACCAATGTGCGTAAAATATGCCTTTGGAAACGGTCGTTTTGAAATATGGACGTCCTTTGAATTTTTTGGTGGATATGTGACACCAGGATTTATTTTCAGGGCAGGTGTCATTTACAGGCCTGCAATGATTTTGAATATCAACTGAACATTAGCACTGGGATTAAAGCTGCTATTGTGTGAAACGGCCACAAGGTGGCAGCAGTTCACCCTTACCAAATCTGGTTACTAGGGCAAGAGAGCCTCAGTGGAAGTGGTGTTCTAGATTGGAATTTAGAATGGAATGTGCCAGGAAAAAGACTCTCAAGTGTGTCTCACTACAAATTGTTTATGTTTTTAATTTATTTTAATTTATTTTTTATTACAGCAAGTTTGATTACAATGTGTGTCTTGTTGTAGATGTGGAAGATGTTGTTCTTTTACACATATAGAGATGTCTGATCTTCCGGGTGTCCTTTTCCCATGTACGTTATGACAGAATGTTGAGTAGTCTTCTCTTGGTATTCCGTAGGTCTTTGGTGATTATATATGTCACCTGTGTTTGTATATGTCTGTTAACCCCGATATCGTAATGAAACCAATCCTCACACCTTTCCATTGGTGAACCATAAGTTTGTTTAATGAATCTGTGATTGCCCTTCTCCGTGGAAATATCTGCCCTGGTATCCATTTTTAGGTAACACCTATAAGTGATATGATATGATATGTGTCTTCTGACTTACTACAAGTCACGTGATTAACTCTAGACTCATCTACAGGGCTGCAAATGGCATTGTGTCCTTTTTATCCTTGGCCTCTATTCTGCCTTAGCGAGGTCCATTTTCAACAATGTGATTCCCTGAGGGTTGTGGATTAGCTGACCTGGGCAGCCTTACCCTGCCGGCTGGCCCTCCCCAGGTGTGCCTCGTTGAGGTCAATATAAACAGCGCTCCAGGCAGCAATAGCCCCTGAAGCTGTGCCTGACTCCATATTCTCTGCCACGTCAGAAGTCTCCGTGCTGTGCTGGTGGGAGGGAGTGAGGGGCCCCAGCTTTGTGGGTGGCCCGGTGTGAGTGGGGTTCTGCTGGCCTTTCTGCAGGAGTTTCCAGGCTGCCGCCTGTAAAGAAGAGGATGTGTCACCCATACCTTCCGCTGGAATTTCTCTCCGGACAGAGGTGAGGTAGGAAAAAAGCAGTGGGGGCCGGGACAGGAGGGGTATATGAGGCAGGGCAATGGAAAGCTTCTGGAAGAGCACCCGGGGCCAGGACCACCCTGTCTGACCTGCAGGCACCAAGTTGGCCTGTGTGCTGTCGCTGGTGTGGCTCCACGGTCCTTCCTCTAGGCTTTCAAGCCCCTGTACATATTCAGGTGTTTTACCTGGAAAGGGTGGGAACAGTTCAGCAGCAGCTGCCCTGGGGCTCAGCTCACGTTTACTCACAGATGCCTCGGCACAGTCCCCCAGCTTTGCAATGACGACGCTGTTTGTGTGGGGGGTGGGTTGCTGGCTGTATGGGAGTTGGTTCCCCACCTCTGACCAATTTCAGAATTGTTGACCGCTGGAGCAAGTGCCCTGATAGGGTTTTCCTCTGTATAACTCGTGGGTTCAGGTTTTTTTTTTTTCTTTTATGGTTCAAGTTAGATTTTATTTCTCTTTTATGTATTTATAGATATAAGCATGGAAATAATTCATTCCTATAAATACATCTGTGTGACGGGAAGAACTTTTTTCTGTTTTATTTTTAAATTTTATTTTTTAAAATTTTGAAATTTAATTTTATTTATTTTTTTTATACAGCACGTTATTATTAGTTATGTATTTTATGCATATACATGTATACAGGTCAATCCCAAACTCCCAACTCATCCCACAACCACCACCCCATGGCTTCCCACACTTGGTGTCCATAAGTTTGTTCTCTACCTCTGTGTCTCTATTTCTTCGCTGCAAACCAGTTCATCTGTACCATTTTTTTAGGTTCCACATATATGCGTTAATATACAATATTTGTTTTCCTCTTTCTGACTTACTTCATTCTGTATGACAGTCTCTCGATCCATCGATGTCTCTACAAATGACCCAGTTTCATTCCTTTTTATGGCCGAGTAATATTCCATTTCATATATGTACCAGATCTTTATCCATTCATCTGTCTGTGGGCATTTAGTTTGCTTCCATTACCTGGCTATTGTAAATAGTGCTGCAATGAACATTGTGGTGAATGTGCCTTTTTGAAATACGGTTTACTCTGGGTATATGCCCAGAAGTGGGATTGCTGGATCAGATGGTAATTCTATTTCAATTTTTTTTAAGGAAACTGCATACTGTTCTCCATAGTGACTGTATCAATTTACATTCCCACCAGTAGTGGAAGAGGGCTCCTTTTGTCCACACCCTCCCCAGAATTGATTGTTTGTAGATTTCCTGATGATGCCGATTCTAACAGGTGTGAGGTGATACCTCATTGTAGTTTTGATTTGCATTTCTCTAATAATTAGTGCTGTTGCGCAGCTTTTCATGTGTGTCTTGGCCATCTCTGTGTCTCCTTTGAAGAAACGTCTCTTTAGATCTTCTGCCCATTTTTGTATTGGGTTGTTTGTTTTTTTAATGTTAAGCTGCATTAGCTGTTTATATATATTGGAGATTAAAACTCTGTCCATTGATTCGTCTGCAACGATTTTCGCCCATTTTGAGGGATGCCTTTTTCCATTCCCGTGTTTTTTAACAAAAAAGGAAAGAAAGGAAAAGAAGCAGAACACTAATGTGCGTAAAATATGCCTTTAGAAATGGTCGTATTGAAATATGGACGTCCTTTGAATTTTTTGGTCAATATGTGACCCCAGGATTTGTTTTCAGGGCAGGTGTCATTTACAGGCCTGCAATGATTTTGAATATCAACTGACCATTAGCGCTGGGATAAAAGCTGCTGTTGTGTGAAACGGCCACAAGGTGGCAGCAGTTCACCCTTACCAAATCTGGTTACTAGGGCAAGAGAGCTGCAGTGGAAGTGGTGTTCTAGATTGGAATTTAGAATGGAATGTGCCAGGAGAAAGACCCTCACGTTTGTCTCACTACATCGGGTTCGTGTTTTTAATTTATTTATTTTTATTTTTTATTACAGCAAGTTTGATTACAATGTTTGGCTTGTTGTAGGTGTGGAAGATGTGGTTCTTTTACACATATACAGTTGTCTGTTCTTCCTGGGATCCTTTTCCCATGTACGTTATGACAGAATGTTGAGTAATCCTCTCTTGGTATTCTGTAGGTCTTTGGTGATTATATATGTCACCTGTGTTTGTATATGTCTGTTAACCCCGATATCCTAATGAAACCAATCCTCACACCTTTCCATTGGTGAACCATAAGTTTGTTTAATGAATCTGTGATTGCCCTTCTCCGTGGAAATATCTGCCCTGGTATCCATTTTTAGGTAACACCTATAAGTGATATGATATGATATGTGTCTTTCACTTTCTGAATTACTACAAGTCACGTGATTACTTCTAGACTCATCTACTGTCCTGCAAATGGCATTGTGTCCTTTTTTCCCTTGGCTTCTCTTCTGCCTTAGCGAGGTCCATTTTCAACAATGTGATTCCCTGAGGGTTGTGGATTAGCTGACCTGGGCAGCCTTACCCTGCCGGCCCGCCCTCCCCAGGTGTGCCTCATTGAGGTCAATGTAAACAGCGCTCCAGGCAGCAATAGCCCCTGAAGCTGTGCCTGACTCCATATTCTCTGCCCCGTCAGCAGTCTCGGGGCTGTGCTGGTGGGAGGGAGTGAGGGGCCACAGCTTTGTGGGTGGCCCGGTGTGAGTGGGGTTCTGCTGGCCTTTCTGCAGGAGTTGCCAGGCTGCCGCCTGTAAAGAAGAGGATGTGTCACCCATACCTTCTGCTGGAATTTCTCTCCGGACAGAGGTGAGGAAGGAAAAAAGCAGTGGGGGCCGGGACAGGAGGGGTATCTCAGGCAGGGCAATGGAAAGCTTCTGGAAGAGCACCCGGCGCCAGGACCACCCTGGCTGGCCTTCAGGCACCAAGTTGGCCTGCGTGCTGTCGCTGGTGTGGCTCCACGGTCCTTCCTCTAGGCTTTCAAGCCCTTGTACATATTCAGGTGTTTTACCTGGAAAGGGTGGGAACAGTTCAGCAGCAGCTGGCCTGGGGCTCAGCTCACGTTTTCTCACAGATGCTTCGGCACGGTCCCCCAGCTTTGCAATGAGGACGCTCCTTGCGTGGGGGTTGGGTTGCTGGCTGTATGGGAGATGGTTCCCCACCTCTGACCAATTTCAGAATTGTTGACCGCTGGAGCAAGTGCCCTGATAGGGTTTTCCTATGTATAACTCGTGGGTTCAGTTTTTTTTTCTTTTATGTTTCAAGTTAGATTTTATTCCTCTTTTATGTATTTATAGATATAAGCATGGAAATAATTCATTCCTATAAATACATCTGTGTGACGGGAAGAACTTTTTTCTGTTTTATTTTTAATTTTTATTTTTTAAAATTTTGAAATTTTATTTATTTTTTTATACAGCACGTTATTATTAGTTATGTATTTTATGCATATACATGTATACAGGTCAATCCCAAACTCCCAACTCATCCCACCACCACCACCCCATGGCTTCCCACACTTGGTGTCCATACGTTTGTTCTCTACCTCTGTGTCTCTATTTCTTCCCTGCAAACCAGTTCATCTGTACCATTTTTAGGCTCCACATATATGCATTAATATACAATATTTGTTTTCCTCTTTCTGACTTACTTCATTCTGTATGACAGTCTCTCGATCCATCGATGTCTCTACAAATGACCCAGTTTCATTCCTTTTTATGGCCGAGTCATATTCCATTTTATATATGTACCACATCTTTATCCATTCATCTGTCTGTGGGCATTTAGGTTGCTTCCATTACCTGGCTATTGTAAATAGTGCTGCAACGAACATTGTGGTGAATGTGCCTTTTTGAAATACGGTTTTCTCTGGGTATATGCCCAGAAGTGGGATTGCTGGATCAGATGGTAATTCTATTTCTAGTTTTTTTAAGGAAACTCCATACTGTTCTCCATAGTGACTGTATCAATTTACATTCCCACCAATAGTGGAAGAGGGCTCCTTTTGTCCACACCCTCCCCAGAATTGGTTGTTTGTAGATTTTCTGATGATGCCGATTCTAACAGGTGTGAGGTGATACCTCATTGTAGTTTTGATTTGCATTTCTCTAATAATTAGTGCTGTTGAGCAGCTTTTCATGTGCGTCTTGGCCATCTCTGTGTCTCCTTTGAAGAAACGTCTCTTTAGATCTTCTGCCCATTTTTTTGGGGTTGTTTGTTTTTTTAATATTAAGCTGCATGAGCTGTTTATATATATTCGAGATTAAACCTCTGTCCATTGATTCGTCTGCAACGATTTTCGCCCATTCTGAGGGATGCCTTTTTCCATTCCCGTGTTTTTTAACAAAAAAGGAAAGAAAGGAAAAGAAGCAGGACACTAATGTGCGTAAAATATGCCTTTTGAAACGGTGGTTTTGAAATATGGACGTCCTTTGAAATTTTTGGTCGATATGTGACCCCAGGATTTGTTTTCAGGGCAGGTGTCATTTACAGGCCTGCAATGATTTTGAATATCAACTGACCATTAGCGTTGGGATTAAAGCTGCTGTTGTGTGAAACGGCCACAAGGTGGCAGCAGTTCACCCTTACCAAATCTGGTTACTAGGGCAAGAGAGCCTCAGTGGAAGTGGTGTTCTAGATTGGAGTTTAGAATGGAATGTACCAGGAGAAAGCCCCTCACGTTTGTCTCACTACTTCTTGTTCGTGTTTTTAATTTAAGTTTTTATTTTTTATTACAGCAAGTTTGATTACAATGTTTGGCTTGTTGTAGGTGTGGAAGATGTGGTTCTTTTACACATATACAGATGACTGTTCTTCTTGGGATCCTTTTCCCATGTACGTTATGACAGAATGTTGAGTAGCCCTCTCTTGGTATTCTGTAGGTCTTTGGTGATTATATATGTCACCTGTGTTTGTATATGTCTGTTAACCCCGATATCGTAATGAAACCAATCCTCACACCTTTCCATTGGTGAACCATAAGTTTGTTTAATGAATCTGTGATTGCCCTTCTCCGTGGAAATATCTGCCCTGGTATCCATTTTTAGGTAACACCTATAAGTGATATGATATGATATGTGTCTTTCACTTTCTGACTTACTACAAGTCACGTGATTACTTCTAGACTCATCTACGGTGCTGCAAATGGCATTGTGTCCTTTTTTCCCTTGGCTTCTCTTCTGCCTTAGCGGGGTCCATTTTCAACAATGTGATTCCCTGAGAGTTGTGGATTAGCTGACCTGGGCAGCCTTACCCTGCCGGCCCGCCCTCCCCAGGTGTGCCTCATTGAGGTCAATATAAACAGAGCTCCAGGCAGCAATAGCCCCTGAAGCTGTGCCTGACTCCATATTCTCTGCCCCGTCAGCAGTCTCGGGGCTGTGCTGGTGGGAGGGAGTGAGGGGCCACAGCTTTGTGGGTGGCCCGGTGTGAGTGGGGTTCTGCTGGCCTTTCTGCAGGAGTTGCCAGGCTGCCGCCTGTAAAGAAGAGGATGTGTCACCCATACCTTCCGCTGGAATTTCTCTCCGGACAGAGGTGAGGAAGGAAAAAAGCAGTGGGGGCCGGGACAGGAGGGGTATCTCAGGCAGGGCAATGGAAAGCTTCTGGAAGAGCGCCAGGGTCCAGGACCACGCTGGCTGGCCTGCAGGCACCAAGTTGGCCTGCGTGCTGTCGCTGGTGTGGCTCCACGGTCCTTCCTCTAGGCTTTCAAGCCCTTGTACATATTCAGGTGTTTTACCTGGAAAGGGTGGGAACAGTTCAGCAGCAGCTGGCCTGGGGCTCAGCTCACGTTTACTCACAGATGCCTCGGCACGGTCCCCCAGCTTTGCAATGAGGACGCTCCTTGCGTGGGGGTTGGGTTGCTGGCTGTATGGGAGATGGTTCCCCACCTCTGACCAATTTCAGAATTGTTTACCACTGGAGCCAGTGCCGTGATAGGGTTTTCCTCTGTATAACTCGTGGGTTCACTTTTTTTTTCTTTTATGTTTCAAGTTAGATGTTATTCCTCTTTTATGTATTTATAGATATAAGCATGGAAATAATTCATTCCTATAAATACATCTGTGTGACGGGAAGAACTTTTTTCTGTTTTATTTTTAAATTTTATTTTTTAAAATTTTGAAATTTTATTTATTTTTTTATACAGCACGTTATTATTAGTTATGTATTTTATGCATATACATGTATACAGGTCAATCCCAAACTCCCAACTCATCCCACCACCACCACCCCATGGCTTCCCACACTTGGTGTCCATACGTTTGTTCTCTACCTCTGTGTCTCTATTTCTTCCCTGCAAACCAGTTCATCTGTACCATTTTTAGGCTCCACATATATGCATTAATATACAATATTTGATTTCCTCTTTCTGACTTACTTCATTCTGTATGACAGTCTCTCGATCCATCGATGTCTCTACAAATGACCCAGTTTCATTCCTTTTTATGGCCGAGTCATATTCCATTTTATATATGTACCACATCTTTATCCATTCATCTGTCTGTGGGCATTTAGGTGGCTTCCATTACCTGGCTATTGTAAATAGTGCTGCAACGAACATTGTGGTGAATGTGCCTTTTTGAAATACGGTTTTCTCTGGGTATATGCCCAGAAGTGGGATTGCTGGATCAGATGGTAATTCTATTTCTAGTTTTTTTAAGGAAACTCCATACTGTTCTCCATAGTGACTGTATCAATTTACATTCCCACCAATAGTGGAAGAGGGCTCCTTTTGTCCACACCCTCCCCAGAATTGGTTGTTTGTAGATTTTCTGATGATGCCGATTCTAACAGGTGTGAGGTGATACCTCATTGTAGTTTTGATTTGCATTTCTCTAATAATTAGTGCTGTTGAGCAGCTTTTCATGTGCGTCTTGGCCATCTCTGTGTCTCCTTTGAAGAAACGTCTCTTTAGATCTTCTGCCCATTTTTTGTGGGTTGTTTGTTTTTTAATATTAAGCTGCATGAGCTGTTTATATATATTGGAGATTAAACCTGTGTCCATTGATTCGTCTGCAACGATTTTCGCCCATTCTGAGGGATGCCTTTTTCCATTCCCGTGATTTTTAACAAAAAAGGAAAGAAAGGAAAAGAAGCAGAACACTAATGTGCGTAAAATATGCGTTTTGAAATGGTGGTTTTGAAATATGGACGTCCTTTGAAATTTTTGGTCGATATGTGACCCCAGCATTTGTTTTCAGGGCAGGTGTCATTTACAGGCCTGCAATGATTTTGAATATCAACTGACTATTAGCATTGGGATTAAAGCTGCTGTTGTGTGAAACGGCCACAAGGTGGCAGCAGTTCACCCTTACCAAATCTGGTTACTAGGGCAAGAGAGCCTCAGTGGAAGTGGTGTTCTAGATTGGAGTTTAGAATGGAATGTACCAGGAGAAAGCACCTCACGTTTGTCTCACTACTTCTTGTTCGTGTTTTTAATTTAATTTTTTTATTTTTTATTACAGCAAGTTTGATTACAATGTTTGGCTTGTTGTAGGTGTGGAAGATGTGGTTCTTTTACACATATACAGATGACTGTTCTTCTTGGGATCCTTTTCCCATGTACGTTATGACAGAATGTTGAGTAGTCCTCTCTTGGTATTCTGTAGGTCTTTGGTGATTATATATGTCACCTGTGTTTGTATATGTCTGTTAACCCCGATATCGTAATGAAACCAATCCTCACACCTTTCCATTGGTGAACCATAAGTTTGTTTAATGAATCTGTGATTGCCCTTCTCCGTGGAAATATCTGCCCTGGTATCCATTTTTAGGTAACACCTATAAGTGATATGATATGATATGTGTCTTTCACTTTCTGACTTACTACAAGTCACGTGATTACTTCTAGACTCAGCTACAGTGCTGCAAATGGCATTGTGTCCTTTTTTCCCTTGGCTTCTCTTCTGCCTTAGCGGGGTCCATTTTCAACAATGTGATTCCCTGAGGGTTGTGGATTAGCTGACCTGGGCAGCCTTACCCTGCCGGCCCGCCCTCCCCTGGTGTGCCTCGTTGAGGTCAATATAAACAGAGCTCCAGGCAGCAATAGCCCCTGAAGCTGTGCCTGACTCCATATTCTCTGCCCCGTCAGCAGTCTCGGGGCTGTGCTGGTGGGAGGGAGTGAGGGGCCACAGCTTTGTGGGTGGCCCGGTGTGAGTGGGGTTCTGCTGGCCTTTCTGCAGGAGTTGCCAGGCTGCCGCCTGTAAAGAAGAGGATGTGTCACCCATACCTTCCGCTGGAATTTCTCTCCGGACAGAGGTGAGGAAGGAAAAAAGCAGTGGGGGCCGGGACAGGAGGGGTATCTCAGGCAGGGCAATGGAAAGCTTCTGGAAGAGCGCCAGGGTCCAGGACCACGCTGGCTGGCCTGCAGGCACCAAGTTGGCCTGCGTGCTGTCGCTGGTGTGGCTCCACGGTCCTTCCTCTAGGCTTTCAAGCCCTTGTACATATTCAGGTGTTTTACCTGGAAAGGGTGGGAACAGTTCAGCAGCAGCTGGCCTGGGGCTCAGCTCACGTTTACTCACAGATGCCTCGGCACGGTCCCCCAGCTTTGCAATGAGGACGCTCCTTGCGTGGGGGTTGGGTTGCTGGCTGTATGGGAGATGGTTCCCCACCTCTGACCAATTTCAGAATTGTTTACCACTGGAGCCAGTGCCGTGATAGGGTTTTCCTCTGTATAACTCGTGGGTTCACTTTTTTTTTCTTTTATGTTTCAAGTTAGATGTTATTCCTCTTTTATGTATTTATAGATATAAGCATGGAAATAATTCATTCCTATAAATACATCTGTGTGACGGGAAGAACTTTTTTCTGTTTTATTTTTAAATTTTATTTTTTAAAATTTTGAAATTTTATTTATTTTTTTATACAGCACGTTATTATTAGTTATGTATTTTATGCATATACATGTATACAGGTCAATCCCAAACTCCCAACTCATCCCACCACCACCACCCCATGGCTTCCCACACTTGGTGTCCATACGTTTGTTCTCTACCTCTGTGTCTCTATTTCTTCCCTGCAAACCAGTTCATCTGTACCATTTTTAGGCTCCACATATATGCATTAATATACAATATTTGTTTTCCTCTTTCTGACTTACTTCATTCTGTATGACAGTCTCTCGATCCATCGATGTCTCTACAAATGACCCAGTTTCATTCCTTTTTATGGCCGAGTCATATTCCATTTTATATATGTACCACATCTTTATCCATTCATCTGTCTGTGGGCATTTAGGTTGCTTCCATTACCTGGCTATTGTAAATAGTGCTGCAACGAACATTGTGGTGAATGTGCCTTTTTGAAATACGGTTTTCTCTGGGTATATGCCCAGAAGTGGGATTGCTGGATCAGATGGTAATTCTATTTCTAGTTTTTTTAAGGAAACTCCATACTGTTCTCCATAGTGACTGTATCAATTTACATTCCCACCAATAGTGGAAGAGGGCTCCTTTTGTCCACACCCTCCCCAGAATTGGTTGTTTGTAGATTTTCTGATGATGCCGATTCTAACAGGTGTGAGGTGATACCTCATTGTAGTTTTGATTTGCATTTCTCTAATAATTAGTGCTGTTGAGCAGCTTTTCATGTGCGTCTTGGCCATCTCTGTGTCTCCTTTGAAGAAACGTCTCTTTAGATCTTCTGCCCATTTTTTTTGGGTTGTTTGTTTTTTTAATATTAAGCTGCATGAGCTGTTTATATATATTGGAGATTAAACCTCTGTCCATTGATTCGTCTGCAACGATTTTCGCCCATTCTGAGGGATGCCTTTTTCCATTCCCGTGTTTTTTAACAAAAAAGGAAAGAAAGGAAAAGAAGCAGAACACTAATGTGCGTAAAATATGCCTTTTGAAACGGTGGTTTTGAAATATGGACGTCCTTTGAAATTTTTGGTCGATATGTGACCCCAGGATTTGTTTTCAGGGCAGGTGTCATTTACAGGCCTGCAATGATTTTGAATATCAACTGACCATTAGCGTTGGGATTAAAGCTGCTGTTGTGTGAAACGGCCACAAGGTGGCAGCAGTTCACCCTTACCAAATCTGGTTACTAGGGCAAGAGAGCCTCAGTGGAAGTGGTGTTCTAGATTGGAGTTTAGAATGGAATGTACCAGGAGAAAGCCCCTCACGTTTGTCTCACTACTTCTTGTTCGTGTTTTTAATTTAAGTTTTTATTTTTTATTACAGCAAGTTTGATTACAATGTTTGGCTTGTTGTAGGTGTGGAAGATGTGGTTCTTTTACACATATACAGATGACTGTTCTTCTTGGGATCCTTTTCCCATGTACGTTATGACAGAATGTTGAGTAGCCCTCTCTTGGTATTCTGTAGGTCTTTGGTGATTATATATGTCACCTGTGTTTGTATATGTCTGTTAACCCCGATATCGTAATGAAACCAATCCTCACACCTTTCCATTGGTGAACCATAAGTTTGTTTAATGAATCTGTGATTGCCCTTCTCCGTGGAAATATCTGCCCTGGTATCCATTTTTAGGTAACACCTATAAGTGATATGATATGATATGTGTCTTTCACTTTCTGACTTACTACAAGTCACGTGATTACTTCTAGACTCATCTACGGTGCTGCAAATGGCATTGTGTCCTTTTTTCCCTTGGCTTCTCTTCTGCCTTAGCGGGGTCCATTTTCAACAATGTGATTCCCTGAGGGTTGTGGATTAGCTGACCTGGGCAGCCTTACCCTGCCGGCCCGCCCTCCCCAGGTGTGCCTCGTTGAGGTCAATATAAACAGAGCTCCAGGCAGCAATAGCCCCTGAAGCTGTGCCTGACTCCATATTCTCTGCCCCGTCAGCAGTCTCGGGGCTGTGCTGGTGGGAGGGAGTGAGGGGCCACAGCTTTGTGGGTGGCCCGGTGTGAGTGGGGTTCTGCTGGCCTTTCTGCAGGAGTTGCCAGGCTGCCGCCTGTAAAGAAGAGGATGTGTCACCCATACCTTCCGCTGGAATTTCTCTCCGGACAGAGGTGAGGAAGGAAAAAAGCAGTGGGGGCCGGGACAGGAGGGGTATCTCAGGCAGGGCAATGGAAAGCTTCTGGAAGAGCGCCAGGGTCCAGGACCACGCTGGCTGGCCTGCAGGCACCAAGTTGGCCTGCGTGCTGTCGCTGGTGTGGCTCCACGGTCCTTCCTCTAGGCTTTCAAGCCCTTGTACATATTCAGGTGTTTTACCTGGAAAGGGTGGGAACAGTTCAGCAGCAGCTGGCCTGGGGCTCAGCTCACGTTTACTCACAGATGCCTCGGCACGGTCCCCCAGCTTTGCAATGAGGACGCTCCTTGCGTGGGGGTTGGGTTGCTGGCTGTATGGGAGATGGTTCCCCACCTCTGACCAATTTCAGAATTGTTTACCACTGGAGCCAGTGCCGTGATAGGGTTTTCCTCTGTATAACACGTGGGTTCACTTTTTTTTTCTTTTATGTTTCAAGTTAGATGTTATTCCTCTTTTATGTATTTATAGATATAAGCATGGAAATAATTCATTCCTATAAATACATCTGTGTGACGGGAAGAACTTTTTTCTGTTTTATTTTTAAATTTTATTTTTTAAAATTTTGAAATTTTATTTATTTTTTTATACAGCACGTTATTATTAGTTATGTATTTTATGCATATACATGTATACAGGTCAATCCCAAACTCCCAACTCATCCCACCACCACCACCCCATGGCTTCCCACACTTGGTGTCCATACGTTTGTTCTCTACCTCTGTGTCTCTATTTCTTCCCTGCAAACCAGTTCATCTGTACCATTTTTAGGCTCCACATATATGCATTAATATACAATATTTGTTTTCCTCTTTCTGACTTACTTCATTCTGTATGACAGTCTCTCGATCCATCGATGTCTCTACAAATGACCCAGTTTCATTCCTTTTTATGGCCGAGTCATATTCCATTTTATATATGTACCACATCTTTATCCATTCATCTGTCTGTGGGCATTTAGGTTGCTTCCATTACCTGGCTATTGTAAATAGTGCTGCAACGAACATTGTGGTGAATGTGCCTTTTTGAAATACGGTTTTCTCTGGGTATATGCCCAGAAGTGGGATTGCTGGATCAGATGGTAATTCTATTTCTAGTTTTTTTAAGGAAACTCCATACTGTTCTCCATAGTGACTGTATCAATTTACATTCCCACCAATAGTGGAAGAGGGCTCCTTTTGTCCACACCCTCCCCAGAATTGGTTGTTTGTAGATTTTCTGATGATGCCGATTCTAACAGGTGTGAGGTGATACCTCATTGTAGTTTTGATTTGCATTTCTCTAATAATTAGTGCTGTTGAGCAGCTTTTCATGTGCGTCTTGGCCATCTCTGTGTCTCCTTTGAAGAAACGTCTCTTTAGATCTTCTGCCCATTTTTTTGGGGTTGTTTGTTTTTTTAATATTAAGCTGCATGAGCTGTTTATATATATTGGAGATTAAACCTCTGTCCATTGATTCGTCTGCAACGATTTTCGCCCATTCTGAGGGATGCCTTTTTCCATTCCCGTGTTTTTTAACAAAAAAGGAAAGAAAGGAAAAGAAGCAGAACACTAATGTGCGTAAAATATGCCTTTTGAAACGGTGGTTTTGAAATATGGACGTCCTTTGAAATTTTTGGTCGATATGTGACCCCAGAATTTGTTTTCAGGGCAGGTGTCATTTACAGGCCTGCAATGATTTTGAATATCAACTGACCATTAGCGTTGGGATTAAAGCTGCTGTTGTGTGAAACGGCCACAAGGTGGCAGCAGTTCACCCTTACCAAATCTGGTTACTAGGGCAAGAGAGCCTCAGTGGAAGTGGTGTTCTAGATTGGAGTTTAGAATGGAATGTGCCAGGAGAAAGCCCCTCACGTTTGTCTCACTACTTCTTGTTCGTGTTTTTAATTTAATTTTTTTATTTTTTATTACAGCAAGTTTGATTACAATGTTTGGCTTGTTGTAGGTGTGGAAGATGTGGTTCTTTTACACATATACAGATGACTGTTCTTCTTGGGATCCTTTTCCCATGTACGTTATGACAGAATGTTGAGTAGCCCTCTCTTGGTATTCTGTAGGTCTTTGGTGATTATATATGTCACCTGTGTTTGTATATGTCTGTTAACCCCGATATCGTAATGAAACCAATCCTCACACCTTTCCATTGGTGAACCATAAGTTTGTTTAATGAATCTGTGATTGCCCTTCTCCGTGGAAATATCTGCCCTGGTATCCATTTTTAGGTAACACCTATAAGTGATATGATATGATATGTGTCTTTCACTTTCTGACTTACTACAAGTCACGTGATTACTTCTAGACTCATCTACGGTGCTGCAAATGGCATTGTGTCCTTTTTTCCCTTGGCTTCTCTTCTGCCTTAGCGGGGTCCATTTTCAACAATGTGATTCCCTGAGGGTTGTGGATTAGCTGACCTGGGCAGCCTTACCCTGCCGGCCCGCCCTCCCCAGGTGTGCCTCGTTGAGGTCAATATAAACAGAGCTCCAGGCAGCAATAGCCCCTGAAGCTGTGCCTGACTCCATATTCTCTGCCCCGTCAGCAGTCTCGGGGCTGTGCTGGTGGGAGGGAGTGAGGGGCCACAGCTTTGTGGGTGGCCCGGTGTGAGTGGGGTTCTGCTGGCCTTTCTGCAGGAGTTGCCAGGCTGCCGCCTGTAAAGAAGAGGATGTGTCACCCATACCTTCCGCTGGAATTTCTCTCCGGACAGAGGTGAGGAAGGAAAAAAGCAGTGGGGGCCGGGACAGGAGGGGTATCTCAGGCAGGGCAATGGAAAGCTTCTGGAAGAGCGCCAGGGTCCAGGACCACGCTGGCTGGCCTGCAGGCACCAAGTTGGCCTGCGTGCTGTCGCTGGTGTGGCTCCACGGTCCTTCCTCTAGGCTTTCAAGCCCTTGTACATATTCAGGTGTTTTACCTGGAAAGGGTGGGAACAGTTCAGCAGCAGCTGGCCTGGGGCTCAGCTCACGTTTACTCACAGATGCCTCGGCACGGTCCCCCAGCTTTGCAATGAGGACGCTCCTTGCGTGGGGGTTGGGTTGCTGGCTGTATGGGAGATGGTTCCCCACCTCTGACCAATTTCAGAATTGTTTACCACTGGAGCCAGTGCCGTGATAGGGTTTTCCTCTGTATAACTCGTGGGTTCACTTTTTTTTTCTTTTATGTTTCAAGTTAGATGTTATTCCTCTTTTATGTATTTATAGATATAAGCATGGAAATAATTCATTCCTATAAATACATCTGTGTGACGGGAAGAACTTTTTTCTGTTTTATTTTTAAATTTTATTTTTTAAAATTTTGAAATTTTATTTATTTTTTTATACAGCACGTTATTATTAGTTATGTATTTTATGCATATACATGTATACAGGTCAATCCCAAACTCCCAACTCATCCCACCACCACCACCCCATGGCTTCCCACACTTGGTGTCCATACGTTTGTTCTCTACCTCTGTGTCTCTATTTCTTCCCTGCAAACCAGTTCATCTGTACCATTTTTAGGCTCCACATATATGCATTAATATACAATATTTGTTTTCCTCTTTCTGACTTACTTCATTCTGTATGACAGTCTCTCGATCCATCGATGTCTCTACAAATGACCCAGTTTCATTCCTTTTTATGGCCGAGTCATATTCCATTTTATATATGTACCACATCTTTATCCATTCATCTGTCTGTGGGCATTTAGGTTGCTTCCATTACCTGGCTATTGTAAATAGTGCTGCAGCGAACATTGTGGTGAATGTGCCTTTTTGAAATACGGTTTTCTCTGGGTATATGCCCAGAAGTGGGATTGCTGGATCAGATGGTAATTCTATTTCTAGTTTTTTTAAGGAAACTCCATACTGTTCTCCATAGTGACTGTATCAATTTACATTCCCACCAATAGTGGAAGAGGGCTCCTTTTGTCCACACCCTCCCCAGAATTGGTTGTTTGTAGATTTTCTGATGATGCCGATTCTAACAGGTGTGAGGTGATACCTCATTGTAGTTTTGATTTGCATTTCTCTAATAATTAGTGCTGTTGAGCAGCTTTTCATGTGCGTCTTGGCCATCTCTGTGTCTCCTTTGAAGAAACGTCTCTTTAGATCTTCTGCCCATTTTTTTTGGGTTGTTTGTTTTTTTAATATTAAGCTGCATGAGCTGTTTATATATATTGGAGATTAAACCTCTGTCCATTGATTCGTCTGCAACGATTTTCGCCCATTCTGAGGGATGCCTTTTTCCATTCCCGTGTTTTTTAACAAAAAAGGAAAGAAAGGAAAAGAAGCAGAACACTAATGTGCGTAAAATATGCCTTTTGAAACGGTGGTTTTGAAATATGGACGTCCTTTGAAATTTTTGGTCGATATGTGACCCCAGGATTTGTTTTCAGGGCAGGTGTCATTTACAGGCCTGCAATGATTTTGAATATCAACTGACCATTAGCGTTGGGATTAAAGCTGCTGTTGTGTGAAACGGCCACAAGGTGGCAGCAGTTCACCCTTACCAAATCTGGTTACTAGGGCAAGAGAGCCTCAGTGGAAGTGGTGTTCTAGATTGGAGTTTAGAATGGAATGTACCAGGAGAAAGCCCCTCACGTTTGTCTCACTACTTCTTGTTCGTGTTTTTAATTTAAGTTTTTATTTTTTATTACAGCAAGTTTGATTACAATGTTTGGCTTGTTGTAGGTGTGGAAGATGTGGTTCTTTTACACATATACAGATGACTGTTCTTCTTGGGATCCTTTTCCCATGTACGTTATGACAGAATGTTGAGTAGTCCTCTCTTGGTATTCTGTAGGTCTTTGGTGATTATATATGTCACCTGTGTTTGTATATGTCTGTTAACCCCGATATCGTAATGAAACCAATCCTCACACCTTTCCATTGGTGAACCATAAGTTTGTTTAATGAATCTGTGATTGCCCTTCTCCGTGGAAATATCTGCCCTGGTATCCATTTTTAGGTAATACCTATAAGTGATATGATATGATATGTGTCTTTCACTTTCTGACTTACTACAAGTCACGTGATTACTTCTAGACTCATCTACGGTGCTGCAAATGGCATTGTGTCCTTTTTTCCCTTGGCTTCTCTTCTGCCTTAGCGGGGTCCATTTTCAACAATGTGATTCCCTGAGGGTTGTGGATTAGCTGACCTGGGCAGCCTTACCCTGCCGGCCCGCCCTCCCCAGGTGTGCCTCGTTGAGGTCAATATAAACAGAGCTCCAGGCAGCAATAGCCCCTGAAGCTGTGCCTGACTCCATATTCTCTGCCCCGTCAGCAGTCTCGGGGCTGTGCTGGTGGGAGGGAGTGAGGGGCCACAGCTTTGTGGGTGGCCCGGTGTGAGTGGGGTTCTGCTGGCCTTTCTGCAGGAGTTGCCAGGCTGCCGCCTGTAAAGAAGAGGATGTGTCACCCATACCTTCCGCTGGAATTTCTCTCCGGACAGAGGTGAGGAAGGAAAAAAGCAGTGGGGGCCGGGACAGGAGGGGTATCTCAGGCAGGGCAATGGAAAGCTTCTGGAAGAGCGCCAGGGTCCAGGACCACGCTGGCTGGCCTGCAGGCACCAAGTTGGCCTGCGTGCTGTCGCTGGTGTGGCTCCACGGTCCTTCCTCTAGGCTTTCAAGCCCTTGTACATATTCAGGTGTTTTACCTGGAAAGGGTGGGAACAGTTCAGCAGCAGCTGGCCTGGGGCTCAGCTCACGTTTACTCACAGATGCCTCGGCACGGTCCCCCAGCTTTGCAATGAGGACGCTCCTTGCGTGGGGGTTGGGTTGCTGGCTGTATGGGAGATGGTTCCCCACCTCTGACCAATTTCAGAATTGTTTACCACTGGAGCCAGTGCCATGATAGGGTTTTCCTCTGTATAACTCGTGGGTTCACTTTTTTTTTCTTTTATGTTTCAAGTTAGATGTTATTCCTCTTTTATGTATTTATAGATATAAGCATGGAAATAATTCATTCCTATAAATACATCTGTGTGACGGGAAGAACTTTTTTCTGTTTTATTTTTAAATTTTATTTTTTAAAATTTTGAAATTTTATTTATTTTTTTATACAGCACGTTATTATTAGTTATGTATTTTATGCATATACATGTATACAGGTCAATCCCAAACTCCCAACTCATCCCACCACCACCACCCCATGGCTTCCCACACTTGGTGTCCATACGTTTGTTCTCTACCTCTGTGTCTCTATTTCTTCCCTGCAAACCAGTTCATCTGTACCATTTTTAGGCTCCACATATATGCATTAATATACAATATTTGTTTTCCTCTTTCTGACTTACTTCATTCTGTATGACAGTCTCTCGATCCATCGATGTCTCTACAAATGACCCAGTTTCATTCCTTTTTATGGCCGAGTCATATTCCATTTTATATATGTACCACATCTTTATCCATTCATCTGTCTGTGGGCATTTAGGTTGCTTCCATTACCTGGCTATTGTAAATAGTGCTGCAGCGAACATTGTGGTGAATGTGCCTTTTTGAAATACGGTTTTCTCTGGGTATATGCCCAGAAGTGGGATTGCTGGATCAGATGGTAATTCTATTTCTAGTTTTTTTAAGGAAACTCCATACTGTTCTCCATAGTGACTGTATCAATTTACATTCCCACCAATAGTGGAAGAGGGCTCCTTTTGTCCACACCCTCCCCAGAATTGGTTGTTTGTAGATTTTCTGATGATGCCGATTCTAACAGGTGTGAGGTGATACCTCATTGTAGTTTTGATTTGCATTTCTCTAATAATTAGTGCTGTTGAGCAGCTTTTCATGTGCGTCTTGGCCATCTCTGTGTCTCCTTTGAAGAAACGTCTCTTTAGATCTTCTGCCCATTTTTTTGGGGTTGTTTGTTTTTTTAATATTAAGCTGCATGAGCTGTTTATATATATTGGAGATTAAACCTCTGTCCATTGATTCGTCTGCAACGATTTTCGCCCATTCTGAGGGATGCCTTTTTCCATTCCCGTGTTTTTTAACAAAAAAGGAAAGAAAGGAAAAGAAGCAGAACACTAATGTGCGTAAAATATGCCTTTTGAAACGGTGGTTTTGAAATATGGACGTCCTTTGAAATTTTTGGTCGATATGTGACCCCAGGATTTGTTTTCAGGGCAGGTGTCATTTACAGGCCTGCAATGATTTTGAATATCAACTGACCATTAGCGTTGGGATTAAAGCTGCTGTTGTGTGAAACGGCCACAAGGTGGCAGCAGTTCACCCTTACCAAATCTGGTTACTAGGGCAAGAGAGCCTCAGTGGAAGTGGTGTTCTAGATTGGAGTTTAGAATGGAATGTGCCAGGAGAAAGCCCCTCACGTTTGTCTCACTACTTCTTGTTCGTGTTTTTAATTTAATTTTTTTATTTTTTATTACAGCAAGTTTGATTACAATGTTTGGCTTGTTGTAGGTGTGGAAGATGTGGTTCTTTTACACATATACAGATGACTGTTCTTCTTGGGATCCTTTTCCCATGTACGTTATGACAGAATGTTGAGTAGTCCTCTCTTGGTATTCTGTAGGTCTTTGGTGATTATATATGTCACCTGTGTTTGTATATGTCTGTTAACCCCGATATCGTAATGAAACCAATCCTCACACCTTTCCATTGGTGAACCATAAGTTTGTTTAATGAATCTGTGATTGCCCTTCTCCGTGGAAATATCTGCCCTGGTATCCATTTTTAGGTAACACCTATAAGTGATATGATATGATATGTGTCTTTCACTTTCTGACTTACTACAAGTCACGTGATTACTTCTAGACTCATCTACGGTGCTGCAAATGGCATTGTGTCCTTTTTTCCCTTGGCTTCTCTTCTGCCTTAGCGGGGTCCATTTTCAACAATGTGATTCCCTGAGGGTTGTGGATTAGCTGACCTGGGCAGCCTTACCCTGCCGGCCCGCCCTCCCCAGGTGTGCCTCGTTGAGGTCAATATAAACAGAGCTCCAGGCAGCAATAGCCCCTGAAGCTGTGCCTGACTCCATATTCTCTGCCCCGTCAGCAGTCTCGGGGCTGTGCTGGTGGGAGGGAGTGAGGGGCCACAGCTTTGTGGGTGGCCCGGTGTGAGTGGGGTTCTGCTGGCCTTTCTGCAGGAGTTGCCAGGCTGGCGCCTGTAAAGAAGAGGATGTGTCACCCATACCTTCCGCTGGAATTTCTCTCCGGACAGAGGTGAGGAAGGAAAAAAGCAGTGGGGGCCGGGACAGGAGGGGTATCTCAGGCAGGGCAATGGAAAGCTTCTGGAAGAGCGCCAGGGTCCAGGACCACGCTGGCTGGCCTGCAGGCACCAAGTTGGCCTGCGTGCTGTCGCTGGTGTGGCTCCACGGTCCTTCCTCTAGGCTTTCAAGCCCTTGTACATATTCAGGTGTTTTACCTGGAAAGGGTGGGAACAGTTCAGCAGCAGCTGGCCTGGGGCTCAGCTCACGTTTACTCACAGATGCCTCGGCACGGTCCCCCAGCTTTGCAATGAGGACGCTCCTTGCGTGGGGGCTGGGTTGCTGGCTGTATGGGAGATGGTTCCCCACCTCTGACCAATTTCAGAATTGTTTACCACTGGAGCCAGTGCCGTGATAGGGTTTTCCTCTGTATAACTCGTGGGTTCACTTTTTTTTTCTTTTATGTTTCAAGTTAGATGTTATTCCTCTTTTATGTATTTATAGATATAAGCATGGAAATAATTCATTCCTATAAATACATCTGTGTGACGGGAAGAACTTTTCTCTGTTTTATTTTTAAATTTTATTTTTTAAAATTTTGAAATTTTATTTATTTTTTTATACAGCACGTTATTATTAGTTATGTATTTTATGCATATACATGTATACAGGTCAATCCCAAACTCCCAACTCATCCCACCACCACCACCCCATGGCTTCCCACACTTGGTGTCCATACGTTTGTTCTCTACCTCTGTGTCTCTATTTCTTCCCTGCAAACCAGTTCATCTGTACCATTTTTAGGCTCCACATATATGCATTAATATACAATATTTGTTTTCCTCTTTCTGACTTACTTCATTCTGTATGACAGTCTCTCGATCCATCGATGTCTCTACAAATGACCCAGTTTCATTCCTTTTTATGGCCGAGTCATATTCCATTTTATATATGTACCACATCTTTATCCATTCATCTGTCTGTGGGCATTTAGGTTGCTTCCATTACCTGGCTATTGTAAATAGTGCTGCAGCGAACATTGTGGTGAATGTGCCTTTTTGAAATACGGTTTTCTCTGGGTATATGCCCAGAAGTGGGATTGCTGGATCAGATGGTAATTCTATTTCTAGTTTTTTTAAGGAAACTCCATACTGTTCTCCATAGTGACTGTATCAATTTACATTCCCACCAATAGTGGAAGAGGGCTCCTTTTGTCCACACCCTCCCCCGAATTGGTTGTTTGTAGATTTTCTGATGATGCCGATTCTAACAGGTGTGAGGTGATACCTCATTGTAGTTTTGATTTGCATTTCTCTAATAATTAGTGCTGTTGAGCAGCTTTTCATGTGCGTCTTGGCCATCTCTGTGTCTCCTTTGAAGAAACGTCTCTTTAGATCTTCTGCCCATTTTTTTTGGGTTGTTTGTTTTTTTAATATTAAGCTGCATGAGCTGTTTATATATATTGGAGATTACACCTCTGTCCATTGATTCATCTGCAACGATTTTCGCCCATTCTGAGGGATGCCTTTTTCCATTCCCGTGTTTTTTAACAAAAAAGGAAAGAAAGGAAAAGAAGCAGAACACTAATGTGCGTAAAATATGCCTTTTGAAACGGTGGTTTTGAAATATGGACGTCCTTTGAAATTTTTGGTCGATATGTGACCCCAGGATTTGTTTTCAGGGCAGGTGTCATTTACAGGCCTGCAATGATTTTGAATATCAACTGACCATTAGCGTTGGGATTAAAGCTGCTGTTGTGTGAAACGGCCACAAGGTGGCAGCAGTTCACCCTTACCAAATCTGGTTACTAGGGCAAGAGAGCCTCAGTGGAAGTGGTGTTCTAGATTGGAGTTTAGAATGGAATGTACCAGGAGACAGCCCCTCACGTTTGTCTCACTACTTCTTGTTCGTGTTTTTAATTTAAGTTTTTATTTTTTATTACAGCAAGTTTGATTACAATGTTTGGCTTGTTGTAGGTGTGGAAGATGTGGTTCTTTTACACATATACAGATGACTGTTCTTCTTGGGATCCTTTTCCCATGTACGTTATGACAGAATGTTGAGTAGCCCTCTCTTGGTATTCTGTAGGTCTTTGGTGATTATATATGTCACCTGTGTTTGTATATGTCTGTTAACCCCGATATCGTAATGAAACCAATCCTCACACCTTTCCATTGGTGAACCATAAGTTTGTTTAATGAATCTGTGATTGCCCTTCTCCGTGGAAATATCTGCCCTGGTATCCATTTTTAGGTAACACCTATAAGTGATATGATATGATATGTGTCTTTCACTTTCTGACTTACTACAAGTCACGTGATTACTTCTAGACTCATCTACGGTGCTGCAAATGGCATTGTGTCCTTTTTTCCCTTGGCTTCTCTTCTGCCTTAGCGGGGTCCATTTTCAACAATGTGATTCCCTGAGGGTTGTGGATTAGCTGACCTGGGCAGCCTTACCCTGCCGGCCCGCCCTCCCCAGGTGTGCCTCGTTGAGGTCAATATAAACAGAGCTCCAGGCAGCAATAGCCCCTGAAGCTGTGCCTGACTCCATATTCTCTGCCCCGTCAGCAGTCTCGGGGCTGTGCTGGTGGGAGGGAGTGAGGGGCCACAGCTTTGTGGGTGGCCCGGTGTGAGTGGGGTTCTGCTGGCCTTTCTGCAGGAGTTGCCAGGCTGCCGCCTGTAAAGAAGAGGATGTGTCACCCATACCTTCCGCTGGAATTTCTCTCCGGACAGAGGTGAGGAAGGAAAAAAGCAGTGGGGGCCGGGACAGGAGGGGTATCTCAGGCAGGGCAATGGAAAGCTTCTGGAAGAGCGCCAGGGTCCAGGACCACGCTGGCTGGCCTGCAGGCACCAAGTTGGCCTGCGTGCTGTCGCTGGTGTGGCTCCACGGTTCTTCCTCTAGGCTTTCAAGCCCTTGTACATATTCAGGTGTTTTACCTGGAAAGGGTGGGAACAGTTCAGCAGCAGCTGGCCTGGGGCTCAGCTCACGTTTACTCACAGATGCCTCGGCACGGTCCCCCAGCTTTGCAATGAGGACGCTCCTTGCGTGGGGGTTGGGTTGCTGGCTGTATGGGAGATGGTTCCCCACCTCTGACCAATTTCAGAATTGTTTACCACTGGAGCCAGTGCCGTGATAGGGTTTTCCTCTGTACAACTCGTTGGTTCACTTTTTTTTCTTTTATGTTTCAAGTTAGATGTTATTCCTCTTTTATGTATTTATAGATATAAGCATGGAAATAATTCATTCCTATACATACATCTGTGTGACGGGAAGAACTTTTTTCTGTTTTATTTTTAAATTTTATTTTTTAAAATTTTGAAATTTTATTTATTTTTTTATACAGCACGTTATTATTAGTTATGTATTTTATGCATATACATGTATACAGGTCAATCCCAAACTCCCAACTCATCCCACCACCACCACCCCATGGCTTCCCACACTTGGTGTCCATACGTTTGTTCTCTACCTCTGTGTCTCTATTTCTTCCCTGCAAACCAGTTCATCTGTACCATTTTTAGGCTCCACATATATGCATTAATATACAATATTTGATTTCCTCTTTCTGACTTACTTCATTCTGTATGACAGTCTCTCGATCCATCGATGTCTCTACAAATGACCCAGTTTCATTCCTTTTTATGGCCGAGTCATATTCCATTTTATATATGTACCACATCTTTATCCATTCATCTGTCTGTGGGCATTTAGGTTGCTTCCATTACCTGGCTATTGTAAATAGTGCTGCAGCGAACATTGTGGTGAATGTGCCTTTTTGAAATACGGTTTTCTCTGGGTATATGCCCAGAAGTGGGATTGCTGGATCAGATGGTAATTCTATTTCTAGTTTTTTTAAGGAAACTCCATACTGTTCTCCATAGTGACTGTATCAATTTACATTCCCACCAATAGTGGAAGAGGGCTCCTTTTGTCCACACCCTCCCCAGAATTGGTTGTTTGTAGATTTTCTGATGATGCCGATTCTAACAGGTGTGAGGTGATACCTCATTGTAGTTTTGATTTGCATTTCTCTAATAATTAGTGCTGTTGAGCAGCTTTTCATGTGCGTCTTGGCCATCTCTGTGTCTCCTTTGAAGAAACGTCTCTTTAGATCTTCTGCCCATTTTTTTTGGGTTGTTTGTTTTTTTAATATTAAGCTGCATGAGCTGTTTATATATATTGGAGATTAAACCTCTGTCCATTGATTCGTCTGCAACGATTTTCGCCCATTCTGAGGGATGCCTTTTTCCATTCCCGTGTTTTTTAACAAAAAAGGAAAGAAAGGAAAAGAAGCAGAACACTAATGTGCGTAAAATATGCCTTTTGAAACGGTGGTTTTGAAATATGGACGTCCTTTGAAATTTTTGGTCGATATGTGACCCCAGGATTTGTTTTCAGGGCAGGTGTCATTTACAGGCCTGCAATGATTTTGAATATCAACTGACCATTAGCGTTGGGATTAAAGCTGCTGTTGTGTGAAACGGCCACAAGGTGGCAGCAGTTCACCCTTACCAAATCTGGTTACTAGGGCAAGAGAGCCTCAGTGGAAGTGGTGTTCTAGATTGGAGTTTAGAATGGAATGTACCAGGAGAAAGCCCCTCACGTTTGTCTCACTACTTCTTGTTCGTGTTTTTAATTTAAGTTTTTATTTTTTATTACAGCAAGTTTGATTACAATGTTTGGCTTGTTGTAGGTGTGGAAGATGTGGTTCTTTTACACATATACAGATGACTGTTCTTCTTGGGATCCTTTTCCCATGTACGTTATGACAGAATGTTGAGTAGCCCTCTCTTGGTATTCTGTAGGTCTTTGGTGATTATATATGTCACCTGTGTTTGTATATGTCTGTTAACCCCGATATCGTAATGAAACCAATCCTCACACCTTTCCATTGGTGAACCATAAGTTTGTTTAATGAATCTGTGATTGCCCTTCTCCGTGGAAATATCTGCCCTGGTATCCATTTTTAGGTAACACCTATAAGTGATATGATATGATATGTGTCTTTCACTTTCTGACTTACTACAAGTCACGTGATTACTTCTAGACTCATCTACGGTGCTGCAAATGGCATTGTGTCCTTTTTTCCCATGGCTTCTCTTCTGCCTTAGCGGGGTCCATTTTCAACAATGTGATTCCCTGAGGGTTGTGGATTAGCTGACCTGGGCAGCCTTACCCTGCCGGCCCGCCCTCCCCAGGTGTGCCTCGTTGAGGTCAATATAAACAGAGCTCCAGGCAGCAATAGCCCCTGAAGCTGTGCCTGACTCCATATTCTCTGCCCCGTCAGCAGTCTCGGGGCTGTGCTGGTGGGAGGGAGTGAGGGGCCACAGCTTTGTGGGTGGCCCGGTGTGAGTGGGGTTCTGCTGGCCTTTCTGCAGGAGTTGCCAGGCTGCCGCCTGTAAAGAAGAGGATGTGTCACCCATACCTTCCGCTGGAATTTCTCTCCGGACAGAGGTGAGGAAGGAAAAAAGCAGTGGGGGCCGGGACAGGAGGGGTATCTCAGGCAGGGCAATGGAAAGCTTCTGGAAGAGCGCCAGGGTCCAGGACCACGCTGGCTGGCCTGCAGGCACCAAGTTGGCCTGCGTGCTGTCACTGGTGTGGCTCCACGGTCCTTCCTCTAGGCTTTCAAGCCCTTGTACATATTCAGGTGTTTTACCTGGAAAGGGTGGGAACAGTTCAGCAGCAGCTGGCCTGGGGCTCAGCTCACGTTTACTCACAGATGCCTCGGCACGGTCCCCCAGCTTTGCAATGAGGACGCTCCTTGCGTGGGGGTTGGGTTGCTGGCTGTATGGGAGATGGTTCCCCACCTCTGACCAATTTCAGAATTGTTTACCACTGGAGCCAGTGCCGTGATAGGGTTTTCCTCTGTATAACTCGTGGGTTCACTTTTTTTTTCTTTTATGTTTCAAGTTAGATGTTATTCCTCTTTTATGTATTTATAGATATAAGCATGGAAATAATTCATTCCTATAAATACATCTGTGTGACGGGAAGAACTTTTTTCTGTTTTATTTTTAAATTTTATTTTTTAAAATTTTGAAATTTTATTTATTTTTTTATACAGCACGTTATTATTAGTTATGTATTTTATGCATATACATGTATACAGGTCAATCCCAAACTCCCAACTCATCCCACCACCACCACCCCATGGCTTCCCACACTTGGTGTCCATACGTTTGTTCTCTACCTCTGTGTCTCTATTTCTTCCCTGCAAACCAGTTCATCTATACCATTTTTAGGCTCCACATATATGCATTAATATACAATATTTGTTTTCCTCTTTCTGACTTACTTCATTCTGTATGACAGTCTCTCGATCCATCGATGTCTCTACAAATGACCCAGTTTCATTCCTTTTTATGGCCGAGTCATATTCCATTTTATATATGTACCACATCTTTATCCATTCATCTGTCTGTGGGCATTTAGGTTGCTTCCATTACCTGGCTATTGTAAATAGTGCTGCAGCGAACATTGTGGTGAATGTGCCTTTTTGAAATACGGTTTTCTCTGGGTATATGCCCAGAAGTGGGATTGCTGGATCAGATGGTAATTCTATTTCTAGTTTTTTTAAGGAAACTCCATACTGTTCTCCATAGTGACTGTATCAATTTACATTCCCACCAATAGTGGAAGAGGGCTCCTTTTGTCCACACCCTCCCCAGAATTGGTTGTTTGTAGATTTTCTGATGATGCCGATTCTAACAGGTGTGAGGTGATACCTCATTGTAGTTTTGATTTGCATTTCTCTAATAATTAGTGCTGTTGAGCAGCTTTTCATGTGCGTCTTGGCCATCTCTGTGTCTCCTTTGAAGAAACGTCTCTTTAGATCTTCTGCCCATTTTTTTGGGTTGTTTGTTTTTTTAATATTAAGCTGCATGAGCTGTTTATATATATTGGAGATTAAACCTCTGTCCATTGATTCGTCTGCAACGATTTTCGCCCATTCTGAGGGATGCCTTTTTCCATTCCCGTGTTTTTTAACAAAAAAGGAAAGAAAGGAAAAGAAGCAGAACACTAATGTGCGTAAAATATGCCTTTTGAAACGGTGGTTTTGAAATATGGACGTCCTTTGAAATTTTTGGTCGATATGTGACCCCAGGATTTGTTTTCAGGGCAGGTGTCATTTACAGGCCTGCAATGATTTTGAATATCAACTGACCATTAGCGTTGGGATTAAAGCTGCTGTTGTGTGAAACGGCCACAAGGTGGCAGCAGTTCACCCTTACCAAATCTGGTTACTAGGGCAAGAGAGCCTCAGTGGAAGTGGTGTTCTAGATTGGAGTTTAGAATGGAATGTACCAGGAGAAAGCCCCTCACGTTTGTCTCACTACTTCTTGTTCGTGTTTTTAATTTAAGTTTTTATTTTTTATTACAGCAAGTTTGATTACAATGTTTGGCTTGTTGTAGGTGTGGAAGATGTGGTTCTTTTACACATATACAGATGACTGTTCTTCTTGGGATCCTTTTCCCATGTACGTTATGACAGAATGTTGAGTAGTCCTCTCTTGGTATTCTGTAGGTCTTTGGTGATTATATATGTCACCTGTGTTTGTATATGTCTGTTAACCCCGATATCGTAATGAAACCAATCCTCACACCTTTCCATTGGTGAACCATAAGTTTGTTTAATGAATCTGTGATTGCCCTTCTCCGTGGAAATATCTGCCCTGGTATCCATTTTTAGGTAACACCTATAAGTGATATGATATGATATGTGTCTTTCACTTTCTGACTTACTACAAGTCACGTGATTACTTCTAGACTCATCTACGGTGCTGCAAATGGCATTGTGTCCTTTTTTCCCTTGGCTTCTCTTCTGCCTTAGCGGGGTCCATTTTCAACAATGTGATTCCCTGAGGGTTGTGGATTAGCTGACCTGGGCAGCCTTACCCTGCCGGCCCGCCCTCCCCAGGTGTGCCTCGTTGAGGTCAATATAAACAGAGCTCCAGGCAGCAATAGCCCCTGAAGCTGTGCCTGACTCCATATTCTCTGCCCCGTCAGCAGTCTCGGGGCTGTGCTGGTGGGAGGGAGTGAGGGGCCACAGCTTTGTGGGTGGCCCGGTGTGAGTGGGGTTCTGCTGGCCTTTCTGCAGGAGTTGCCAGGCTGCCGCCTGTAAAGAAGAGGATGTGTCACCCATACCTTCCGCTGGAATTTCTCTCCGGACAGAGGTGAGGAAGGAAAAAAGCAGTGGGGGCCGGGACAGGAGGGGTATCTCAGGCAGGGCAATGGAAAGCTTCTGGAAGAGCGCCAGGGTCCAGGACCACGCTGGCTGGCCTGCAGGCACCAAGTTGGCCTGCGTGCTGTCGCTGGTGTGGCTCCACGGTCCTTCCTCTAGGCTTTCAAGCCCTTGTACATATTCAGGTGTTTTACCTGGAAAGGGTGGGAACAGTTCAGCAGCAGCTGGCCTGGGGCTCAGCTCACGTTTACTCACAGATGCCTCGGCACGGTCCCCCAGCTTTGCAATGAGGACGCTCCTTGCGTGGGGGTTGGGTTGCTGGCTGTATGGGAGATGGTTCCCCACCTCTGACCAATTTCAGAATTGTTTACCACTGGAGCCAGTGCCGTGATAGGGTTTTCCTCTGTATAACTCGTGGGTTCACTTTTTTTTTCTTTTATGTTTCAAGTTAGATGTTATTCCTCTTTTATGTATTTATAGATATAAGCATGGAAATAATTCATTCCTATAAATACATCTGTGTGACGGGAAGAACTTTTTTCTGTTTTATTTTTAAATTTTATTTTTTAAAATTTTGAAATTTTATTTATTTTTTTATACAGCACGTTATTATTAGTTATGTATTTTATGCATATACATGTATACAGGTCAATCCCAAACTCCCAACTCATCCCACCACCACCACCCCATGGCTTCCCACACTTGGTGTCCATACGTTTGTTCTCTACCTCTGTGTCTGTATTTCTTCGCTGCAAACCAGTTCATCTGTACCATTTTAAGGCTCCACTTATATGCATTAATATACAATATTTGTTTTCCTCTTTCTGACTTACTTCATTCTGTATGACAGTCTCTCGATCCATCGATGTCTCTACAAATGACCCAGTTTCATTCCTTTTTATGGCCGAGTCATATTCCATTTTATATATGTACCACATCTTTATCCATTCATCTGTCTGTGGGCATTTAGGTTGCTTCCATTACCTGGCTATTGTAAATAGTGCTGCAACGAACATTGTGGTGAATGTGCCTTTTTGAAATACGGTTTTCTCTGGATATATGCCCAGAAGTGGGATTGCTGGATCAGATGGTAATTCTATTTCTAGTTTTTTTAAGGAAACTCCATACTGTTCTCCATAGTGACTGTATCAATTTACATTCCCACCAATAGTGGAAGAGGGCTCCTTTTGTCCACACCCTCCCCAGAATTGGTTGTTTGTAGATTTTCTGATGATGCCGATTCTAACAGGTGTGAGGTGATACCTCATTGTAGTTTTGATTTGCATTTCTCTAATAATTAGTGCTGTTGAGCAGCTTTTCATGTGCGTCTTGGCCATCTCTGTGTCTCCTTTGAAGAAACGTCTCTTTAGATCTTCTGCCCATTTTTTTGGGTTGTTTGTTTTTTTAATATTAAGCTGCATGAGCTGTTTATATATATTGGAGATTAAACCTCTGTCCATTGATTCGTCTGCAACGATTTTCGCCCATTCTGAGGGATGCCTTTTTCCATTCCCGTGTTTTTTAACAAAAAAGGAAAGAAAGGAAAAGAAGCAGAACACTAATGTGCGTAAAATATGCCTTTTGAAACGGTGGTTTTGAAATATGGAGGTCCTTTGAAATTTTTGGTCGATATGTGACCCCAGGATTTGTTTTCAGGGCAGGTGTCATTTACAGGCCTGCAATGATTTTGAATATCAACTGACCATTAGCGTTGGGATTAAAGCTGCTGTTGTGTGAAACGGCCACAAGGTGGCAGCAGTTCACCCTTACCAAATCTGGTTACTAGGGCAAGAGAGCCTCAGTGGAAGTGGTGTTCTAGATTGGAGTTTAGAATGGAATGTACCAGGAGACAGCCCCTCACGTTTGTCTCACTACTTCTTGTTCGTGTTTTTAATTTAAGTTTTTATTTTTTATTACAGCAAGTTTGATTACAATGTTTGGCTTGTTGTAGGTGTGGAAGATGTGGTTCTTTTACACATATACAGATGACTGTTCTTCTTGGGATCCTTTTCCCATGTACGTTATGACAGAATGTTGAGTAGTCCTCTCTTGGTATTCTGTAGGTCTTTGGTGATTATATATGTCACCTGTGTTTGTATATGTCTGTTAACCCCGATATCGTAATGAAACCAATCCTCACACCTTTCCATTGGTGAACGATAAGTTTGTTTAATGAATCTGTGATTGCCCTTCTCCGTGGAAATATCTGCCCTGGTATCCATTTTTAGGTAACACCTATAAGTGATATGATATGATATGTGTCTTTCACTTTCTGACTTACTACAAGTCACGTGATTACTTCTAGACTCATCTACGGTGCTGCAAATGGCATTGTGTCCTTTTTTCCCTTGGCTTCTCTTCTGCCTTAGCGGGGTCCATTTTCAACAATGTGATTCCCTGAGGGTTGTGGATTAGCTGACCTGGGCAGCCTTACCCTGCCGGCCCGCCCTCCCCAGGTGTGCCTCGTTGAGGTCAATATAAACAGAGCTCCAGGCAGCAATAGCCCCTGAAGCTGTGCCTGACTCCATATTCTCTGCCCCGTCAGCAGTCTCGGGGCTGTGCTGGTGGGAGGGAGTGAGGGGCCACAGCTTTGTGGGTGGCCCGGTGTGAGTGGGGTTCTGCTGGCCTTTCTGCAGGAGTTGCCAGGCTGCCGCCTGTAAAGAAGAGGATGTGTCACCCATACCTTCCGCTGGAATTTCTCTCCGGACAGAGGTGAGGAAGGAAAAAAGCAGTGGGGGCCGGGACAGGAGGGGTATCTCAGGCAGGGCAATGGAAAGCTTCTGGAAGAGCGCCAGGGTCCAGGACCACGCTGGCTGGCCTGCAGGCACCAAGTTGGCCTGCGTGCTGTCGCTGGTGTGGCTCCACGGTCCTTCCTCTAGGCTTTCAAGCCCTTGTACATATTCAGGTGTTTTACCTGGAAAGGGTGGGAACAGTTCAGCAGCAGCTGGCCTGGGGCTCAGCTCACGTTTACTCACAGATGCCTCGGCACGGTCCCCCAGCTTTGCAATGAGGACGCTCCTTGCGTGGGGGTTGGGTTGCTGGCTGTATGGGAGATGGTTCCCCACCTCTGACCAATTTCAGAATTGTTTACCACTGGAGCCAGTGCCGTGATAGGGTTTTCCTCTGTATAACTCGTGGGTTCACTTTTTTTTTCTTTTATGTTTCAAGTTAGATGTTATTCCTCTTTTATGTATTTATAGATATAAGCATGGAAATAATTCATTCCTATAAATACATCTGTGTGACGGGAAGAACTTTTTTCTGTTTTATTTTTAAATTTTATTTTTTAAAATTTTGAAATTTTATTTATTTTTTTATACAGCACGTTATTATTAGTTATGTATTTTATTCATATACATGTATACAGGTCAATCCCAAACTCCCAACTCATCCCACCACCACCACCCCATGGCTTCCCACACTTGGTGTCCATACGTTTGTTCTCTACCTCTGTGTCTCTATTTCTTCCCTGCAAACCAGTTCATCTGTACCATTTTTAGGCTCCACATATATGCATTAATATACAATATTTGTTTTCCTCTTTCTGACTTACTTCATTCTGTATGACAGTCTCTCGATCCATCGATGTCTCTACAAATGACCCAGTTTCATTCCTTTTTATGGCCGAGTCATATTCCATTTTATATATGTACCACATCTTTATCCATTCATCTGTCTGTGGGCATTTAGGTTGCTTCCATTACCTGGCTATTGTAAATAGTGCTGCAACGAACATTGTGGTGAATGTGCCTTTATGAAATACGGTTTTCTCTGGGTATATGCCCAGAAGTGGGATTGCTGGATCAGATGGTAATTCTATTTCTAGTTTTTTTAAGGAAACTCCATACTGTTCTCCATAGTGACTGTATCAATTTACATTCCCACCAATAGTGGAAGAGGGCTCCTTTTGTCCACACACTCCCCAGAATTGGTTGTTTGTAGATTTTCTGATGATGCCGATTCTAACAGGTGTGAGGTGATACCTCATTGTAGTTTTGATTTGCATTTCTCTAATAATTAGTGCTGTTGAGCAGCTTTTCATGTGCGTCTTGGCCATCTCTGTGTCTCCTTTGAAGAAACGTCTCTTTAGATCTTCTGCCCATTTTTTTGGGTTGTTTGTTTTTTTTAATATTAAGCTGCATGAGCTGTTTATATATATTGGAGATTAAACCTCTGTCCATTGATTCGTCTGCAACGATTTTCGCCCATTCTGAGGGATGCCTTTTTCCATTCCCGTGTTTTTTAACAAAAAAGGAAAGAAAGGAAAAGAAGCAGAACACTAATGTGCGTAAAATATGCCTTTTGAAACGGTCGTTTTGAAATATGGACGTCCTTTGAAATTTTTGGTCGATATGTGACCCCAGGATTTGTTTTCAGGGCAGGTGTCATTTACAGGCCTGCAATGATTTTGAATATCAACTGACCATTAGCGTTGGGATTAAAGCTGCTGTTGTGTGAAACGGCCACAAGGTGGCAGCAGTTCACCCTTACCAAATCTGGTTACTAGGGCAAGAGAGCCTCAGTGGAAGTGGTGTTCTAGATTGGAGTTTAGAATGGAATGTACCAGGAGACAGCCCCTCACGTTTGTCTCACTACTTCTTGTTCGTGTTTTTAATTTAAGTTTTTATTTTTTATTACAGCAAGTTTGATTACAATGTTTGGCTTGTTGTAGGTGTGGAAGATGTGGTTCTTTTACACATATACAGATGACTGTTCTTCTTGGGATCCTTTTCCCATGTACGTTATGACAGAATGTTGAGTAGTCCTCTCTTGGTATTCTGTAGGTCTTTGGTGATTATATATGTCACCTGTGTTTGTATATGTCTGTTAACCCCGATATCGTAATGAAACCAATCCTCACACCTTTCCATTGGTGAACCATAAGTTTGTTTAATGAATCTGTGATTGCCCTTCTCCGTGGAAATATCTGCCCTGGTATCCATTTTTAGGTAACACCTATAAGTGATATGATATGATATGTGTCTTTCACTTTCTGACTTACTACAAGTCACGTGATTACTTCTAGACTCATCTACGGTGCTGCAAATGGCATTGTGTCCTTTTTTCCCTTGGCTTCTCTTCTGCCTTAGCGGGGTCCATTTTCAACAATGTGATTCCCTGAGGGTTGTGGATTAGCTGACCTGGGCAGCCTTACCCTGCCGGCCCGCCCTCCCCAGGTGTGCCTCGTTGAGGTCAATATAAACAGAGCTCCAGGCAGCAATAGCCCCTGAAGCTGTGCCTGACTCCATATTCTCTGCCCCGTCAGCAGTCTCGGGGCTGTGCTGGTGGGAGGGAGTGAGGGGCCACAGCTTTGTGGGTGGCCCGGTGTGAGTGGGGTTCTGCTGGCCTTTCTGCAGGAGTTACCAGGCTGCCGCCTGTAAAGAAGAGGATGTGTCACCCATACCTTCCGCTGGAATTTCTCTCCGGACAGAGGTGAGGAAGGAAAAAAGCAGTGGGGGCCGGGACAGGAGGGGTATCTCAGGCAGGGCAATGGAAAGCTTCTGGAAGAGCGCCAGGGTCCAGGACCACGCTGGCTGGCCTGCAGGCACCAAGTTGGCCTGCGTGCTGTCACTGGTGTGGCTCCACGGTCCTTCCTCTAGGCTTTCAAGCCCTTGTACATATTCAGGTGTTTTACCTGGAAAGGGTGGGAACAGTTCAGCAGCAGCTGGCCTGGGGCTCAGCTCACGTTTACTCACAGATGCCTCGGCACGGTCCCCCAGCTTTGCAATGAGGACGCTCCTTGCGTGGGGGTTGGGTTGCTGGCTGTATGGGAGATGGTTCCCCACCTCTGACCAATTTCAGAATTGTTTACCACTGGAGCCAGTGCCGTGATAGGGTTTTCCTCTGTATAACTCGTGGGTTCACTTTTTTTTTCTTTTATGTTTCAAGTTAGATGTTATTCCTCTTTTATGTATTTATAGATATAAGCATGGAAATAATTCATTCCTATAAATACATCTGTGTGACGGGAAGAACTTTTTTCTGTTTTATTTTTAAATTTTATTTTTTAAAATTTTGAAATTTTATTTATTTTTTTATACAGCACGTTATTATTAGTTATGTATTTTATGCATATACATGTATACAGGTCAATCCCAAACTCCCAACTCATCCCACCACCACCACCCCATGGCTTCCCACACTTGGTGTCCATACGTTTGTTCTCTACCTCTGTGTCTCTATTTCTTCCCTGCAAACCAGTTCATCTGTACCATTTTTAGGCTCCACATATATGCATTAATATACAATATTTGTTTTCCTCTTTCTGACTTACTTCATTCTGTATGACAGTCTCTCGATCCATCGATGTCTCTACAAATGATCCAGTTTCATTCCTTTTTATGGCCGAGTCATATTCCATTTTATATATGTACCACATCTTTATCCATTCATCTGTCTGTGGGCATTTAGGTTGCTTCCATTACCTGGCTATTGTAAATAGTGCTGCAACGAACATTGTGGTGAATGTGCCTTTTTGAAATACGGTTTTCTCTGGGTATATGCCCAGAAGTGGGATTGCTGGATCAGATGGTAATTCTATTTCTAGTTTTTTTAAGGAAACTCCATACTGTTCTCCATAGGGACTGTATCAATTTACATTCCCACCAATAGTGGAAGAGGGCTCCTTTTGTCCACACCCTCCCCAGAATTGGTTGTTTGTAGATTTTCTGATGATGCCGATTCTAACAGGTGTGAGGTGATACCTCATTGTAGTTTTGATTTGCATTTCTCTAATAATTAGTGCTGTTGAGCAGCTTTTCATGTGCGTCTTGGCCATCTCTGTGTCTCCTTTGAAGAAACGTCTCTTTAGATCTTCTGCCCATTTTTTTTGGGTTGTTTGTTGTTTTAATATTAAGCTGCATGAGCTGTTTATATATATTGGAGATTAAACCTCTGTCCATTGATTCGTCTGCAACGATTTTCGCCCATTCTGAGGGATGCCTTTTTCCATTCCCGTGTTTTTTAACAAAAAAGGAAAGAAAGGAAAAGAAGCAGAACACTAATGTGCGTAAAATATGCCTTTTGAAACGGTGGTTTTGAAATATGGACGTCCTTTGAAATTTTTGGTCGATATGTGACCCCAGGATTTGTTTTCAGGGCAGGTGTCATTTACAGGCCTGCAATGATTTTGAATATCAACTGACCATTAGCGTTGGGATTAAAGCTGCTGTTGTGTGAAACGGCCACAAGGTGGCAGCAGTTCACCCTTACCAAATCTGGTTACTAGGGCAAGAGAGCCTCAGTGGAAGTGGTGTTCTAGATTGGAGTTTAGAATGGAATGTACCAGGAGACAGCCCCTCACGTTTGTCTCACTACTTCTTGTTCGTGTTTTTAATTTAAGTTTTTATTTTTTATTACAGCAAGTTTGATTACAATGTTTGGCTTGTTGTAGGTGTGGAAGATGTGGTTCTTTTACACATATACAGATGACTGTTCTTCCTGGGATCCTTTTCCCATGTACGTTATGACAGAATGTTGAGTAGTCCTCTCTTGGTATTCTGTAGGTCTTTGGTGATTATATATGTCACCTGTGTTTGTATATGTCTGTTAACCCCGATATCGTAATGAAACCAATCCTCACACCTTTCCATTGGTGAACCATAAGTTTGTTTAATGAATCTGTGATTGCCCTTCTCCGTGGAAATATCTGCCCTGGTATCCATTTTTAGGTAACACCTATAAGTGATATGATATGATATGTGTCTTTCACTTTCTGACTTACTACAAGTCACGTGATTACTTCTAGACTCATCTACGGTGCTGCAAATGGCATTGTGTCCTTTTTTCCCTTGGCTTCTCTTCTGCCTTAGCGGGGTCCATTTTCAACAATGTGATTCCCTGAGGGTTGTGGATTAGCTGACCTGGGCAGCCTTACCCTGCCGGCCCGCCCTCCCCAGGTGTGCCTCGTTGAGGTCAATATAAACAGAGCTCCAGGCAGCAATAGCCCCTGAAGCTGTGCCTGACTCCATATTCTCTGCCCCGTCAGCAGTCTCGGGGCTGTGCTGGTGGGAGGGAGTGAGGGGCCACAGCTTTGTGGGTGGCCCGGTGTGAGTGGGGTTCTGCTGGCCTTTCTGCAGGAGTTGCCAGGCTGCCGCCTGTAAAGAAGAGGATGTGTCACCCATACCTTCCGCTGGAATTTCTCTCCGGACAGAGGTGAGGAAGGAAAAAAGCAGTGGGGGCCGGGACAGGAGGGGTATCTCAGGCAGGGCAATGGAAAGCTTCTGGAAGAGCGCCAGGGTCCAGGACCACGCTGGCTGGCCTGCAGGCACCAAGTTGGCCTGCGTGCTGTCGCTGGTGTGGCTCCACGGTCCTTCCTCTAGGCTTTCAAGCCCTTGTACATATTCAGGTGTTTTACCTGGAAAGGGTGGGAACAGTTCAGCAGCAGCTGGCCTGGGGCTCAGCTCACGTTTACTCACAGATGCCTCGGCACGGTCCCCCAGCTTTGCAATGAGGACGCTCCTTGCGTGGGGGTTGGGTTGCTGGCTGTATGGGAGATGGTTCCCCACCTCTGACCAATTTCAGAATTGTTTACCACTGGAGCCAGTGCCGTGATAGGGTTTTCCTCTGTATAACTCGTGGGTTCACTTTTTTTTTCTTTTATGTTTCAAGTTAGATGTTATTCCTCTTTTATGTATTTATAGATATAAGCATGGAAATAATTCATTCCTATAAATACATCTGTGTGACGGGAAGAACTTTTTTCTGTTTTATTTTTAAATTTTATTTTTTAAAATTTTGAAATTTTATTTATTTTTTTATACAGCACGTTATTATTAGTTATGTATTTTATTCATATACATGTATACATGTCAATCCCAAACTCCCAACTCATCCCACCACCACCACCCCATGGCTTCCCACACTTGGTGTCCATACGTTTGTTCTCTACCTCTGTGTCTCTATTTCTTCCCTGCAAACCAGTTCATCTGTACCATTTTTAGGCTCCACATATATGCATTAATATACAATATTTGTTTTCCTCTTTCTGACTTACTTCATTCTGTATGACAGTCTCTCGATCCATCGATGTCTCTACAAATGACCCAGTTTCATTCCTTTTTATGGCCGAGTCATATTCCATTTTATATATGTACCACATCTTTATCCATTCATCTGTCTGTGGGCATTTAGGTTGCTTCCATTACCTGGCTATTGTAAATAGTGCTGCAACGAACATTGTGGTGAATGTGCCTTTATGAAATACGGTTTTCTCTGGGTATATGCCCAGAAGTGGGATTGCTGGATCAGATGGTAATTCTATTTCTAGTTTTTTTAAGGAAACTCCATACTGTTCTCCATAGTGACTGTATCAATTTACATTCCCACCAATAGTGGAAGAGGGCTCCTTTTGTCCACACACTCCCCAGAATTGGTTGTTTGTAGATTTTCTGATGATGCCGATTCTAACAGGTGTGAGGTGATACCTCATTGTAGTTTTGATTTGCATTTCTCTAATAATTAGTGCTGTTGAGCAGCTTTTCATGTGCGTCTTGGCCATCTCTGTGTCTCCTTTGAAGAAACGTCTCTTTAGATCTTCTGCCCATTTTTTTGGGTTGTTTGTTTTTTTTAATATTAAGCTGCATGAGCTGTTTATATATATTGGAGATTAAACCTCTGTCCATTGATTCGTCTGCAACGATTTTCGCCCATTCTGAGGGATGCCTTTTTCCATTCCCGTGTTTTTTAACAAAAAAGGAAAGAAAGGAAAAGAAGCAGAACACTAATGTGCGTAAAATATGCCTTTTGAAACGGTCGTTTTGAAATATGGACGTCCTTTGAAATTTTTGGTCGATATGTGACCCCAGGATTTGTTTTCAGGGCAGGTGTCATTTACAGGCCTGCAATGATTTTGAATATCAACTGACCATTAGCGTTGGGATTAAAGCTGCTGTTGTGTGAAACGGCCACAAGGTGGCAGCAGTTCACCCTTACCAAATCTGGTTACTAGGGCAAGAGAGCCTCAGTGGAAGTGGTGTTCTAGATTGGAGTTTAGAATGGAATGTACCAGGAGACAGCCCCTCACGTTTGTCTCACTACTTCTTGTTCGTGTTTTTAATTTAAGTTTTTATTTTTTATTACAGCAAGTTTGATTACAATGTTTGGCTTGTTGTAGGTGTGGAAGATGTGGTTCTTTTACACATATACAGATGACTGTTCTTCTTGGGATCCTTTTCCCATGTACGTTATGACAGAATGTTGAGTAGTCCTCTCTTGGTATTCTGTAGGTCTTTGGTGATTATATATGTCACCTGTGTTTGTATATGTCTGTTAACCCCGATATCGTAATGAAACCAATCCTCACACCTTTCCATTGGTGAACCATAAGTTTGTTTAATGAATCTGTGATTGCCCTTCTCCGTGGAAATATCTGCCCTGGTATCCATTTTTAGGTAACACCTATAAGTGATATGATATGATATGTGTCTTTCACTTTCTGAGTTACTACAAGTCACGTGATTACTTCTAGACTCATCTACGGTGCTGCAAATGGCATTGTGTCCTTTTTTCCCTTGGCTTCTCTTCTGCCTTAGCGGGGTCCATTTTCAACAATGTGATTCCCTGAGGGTTGTGGATTAGCTGACCTGGGCAGCCTTACCCTGCCGGCCCGCCCTCCCCAGGTGTGCCTCGTTGAGGTCAATATAAACAGAGCTCCAGGCAGCAATAGCCCCTGAAGCTGTGCCTGACTCCATATTCTCTGCCCCGTCAGCAGTCTCGGGGCTGTGCTGGTGGGAGGGAGTGAGGGGCCACAGCTTTGTGGGTGGCCCGGTGTGAGTGGGGTTCTGCTGGCCTTTCTGCAGGAGTTGCCAGGCTGCCGCCTGTAAAGAAGAGGATGTGTCACCCATACCTTCCGCTGGAATTTCTCTCCGGACAGAGGTGAGGAAGGAAAAAAGCAGTGGGGGCCGGGACAGGAGGGGTATCTCAGGCAGGGCAATGGAAAGCTTCTGGAAGAGCGCCAGGGTCCAGGACCATGCTGGCTGGCCTGCAGGCACCAAGTTGGCCTGCGTGCTGTCGCTGGTGTGGCTCCACGGTCCTTCCTCTAGGCTTTCAAGCCCTTGTACATATTCAGGTGTTTTACCTGGAAAGGGTGGGAACAGTTCAGCAGCAGCTGGCCTGGGGCTCAGCTCACGTTTACTCACAGATGCCTCGGCACGGTCCCCCAGCTTTGCAATGAGGACGCTCCTTGCGTGGGGGTTGGGTTGCTGGCTGTATGGGAGATGGTTCCCCACCTCTGACCAATTTCAGAATTGTTTACCACTGGAGCAAGTGCCGTGATAGGGTTTTCCTCTGTATAACTCGTGGGTTCACTTTTTTTTTCTTTTATGTTTCAAGTTAGATGTTATTCCTCTTTTATGTATTTATAGATATAAGCATGGAAATAATTCATTCCTATAAATACATCTGTGTGACGGGAAGAACTTTTTTCTGTTTTATTTTTAAATTTTATTTTTTAAAATTTTGAAATTTTATTTATTTTTTTATACAGCACGTTATTATTAGTTATGTATTTTATGCATATACATGTATACAGGTCAATCCCAAACTCCCAACTCATCCCACCACCACCACCCCATGGCTTCCCACACTTGGTGTCCATACGTTTGTTCTCTACCTCTGTGTCTCTATTTCTTCCCTGCAAACCAGTTCATCTGTACCATTTTTAGGCTCCTCATATATGTATTAATATACAATATTTGTTTTCCTCTTTCTGACTTACTTCATTCTGTATGACAGTCTCTCGATCCATCGATGTCTCAACAAATGACCCAGTTTCATTCCTTTTTATGGCCGAGTAATATTCCATTTTATATATGTACCACATCTTTATCCATTCATCTGTCTGTGGGCATTTAGGTTGCTTCCATTACCTGGCTATTGTAAATAGTGCTGCAACGAACATTGTGGTGAATGTGCCTTTTTGAAATACGGTTTTCTCTGGGTATATGCCCAGAAGTGGGATTGCTGGATCAGATGGTAATTCTATTTCTAGTTTTTTGAAGGAAATTCCATACTGTTCTCCATAGTGACTGTATCAATTTACATTCCCACCAATAGTGGAAGAGGGCTCCTTTTGTCCACACCCTCCCCAGAATTGGTTGTTTGTAGATTTTCTGATGATGCCGATTCTAACAGGTGTGAGGTGATACCTCATTGTAGTTTTGATTTGCATTTCTCTAATAATTAGTGCTGTTGAGCAGCTTTTCATGTGCGTCTTGGCCATCTCTGTGTCTCCTTTGAAGAAACGTCTCTTTAGATCTTCTGCCCATTTTTTTTGGAATGTTTGTTTTCTTAATATTAAGCTGCATGAGCTGTTTATATATATTGGAGATTACACCTCTGTCCATTGATTCGTCTGCAACGATTTTCGCCCATTCTGAGGGATGCCTTTTTCCATTCCCGTGTTTTTTAACAAAAAAGGAAAGAAAGGAAAAGAAGCAGAACACTAATGTGCGTAAAATATGCCTTTTGAAACGGTGGTTTTGAAATATGGACGTCCTTTGAAATTTTTGGTCGATATGTGACCCCAGGATTTGTTTTCAGGGCAGGTGTCATTTACAGGCCTGCAATGATTTTGAATATCAACTGACCATTAGCGTTGGGATTAAAGCTGCTGTTGTGTGAAACGGCCACAAGGTGGCAGCAGTTCACCCTTACCAAATCTGGTTACTAGGGCAAGAGAGCCTCAGTGGAAGTGGTGTTCTAGATTGGAGTTTAGAATGGAATGTACCAGGAGAAAGCCCCTCACGTTTGTCTCACTACTTCTTGTTCGTGTTTTTAATTTAAGTTTTTATTTTTTATTACAGCAAGTTTGATTACAATGTTTGGCTTGTTGTAGGTGTGGAAGATGTGGTTCTTTTACACATATACAGATGACTGTTCTTCTTGGGATCCTTTTCCCATGTACGTTATGACAGAATGTTGAGTAGTCCTCTCTTGGTATTCTGTAGGTCTTTGGTGATTATATATGTCACCTGTGTTTGTATATGTCTGTTAACCCCGATATCGTAATGAAACCAATCCTCACACCTTTCCATTGGTGAACCATAAGTTTGTTTAATGAATCTGTGATTGCCCTTCTCCGTGGAAATATCTGCCCTGGTATCCATTTTTAGGTAACACCTATAAGTGATATGATATGATATGTGTCTTTCACTTTCTGACTTACTACAAGTCACGTGATTACTTCTAGACTCATCTACGGTGCTGCAAATGGCATTGTGTCCTTTTTTCCCTTGGCTTCTCTTCTGCCTTAGCGGGGTCCATTTTCAACAATGTGATTCCCTGAGGGTTGTGGATTAGCTGACCTGGGCAGCCTTACCCTGCCGGCCCGCCCTCCCCAGGTGTGCCTCGTTGAGGTCAATATAAACAGAGCTCCAGGCAGCAATAGCCCCTGAAGCTGTGCCTGACTCCATATTCTCTGCCCCGTCAGCAGTCTCGGGGCTGTGCTGGTGGGAGGGAGTGAGGGGCCACAGCTTTGTGGGTGGCCCGGTGTGAGTGGGGTTCTGCTGGCCTTTCTGCAGGAGTTGCCAGGCTGCCGCCTGTAAAGAAGAGGATGTGTCACCCATACCTTCCGCTGGAATTCCTCTCCGGACAGAGGTGAGGAAGGAAAAAAGCAGTGGGGGCCGGGACAGGAGGGGTATCTCAGGCAGGGCAATGGAAAGCTTCTGGAAGAGCGCCAGGGTCCAGGACCACGCTGGCTGGCCTGCAGGCACCAAGTTGGCCTGCGTGCTGTCGCTGGTGTGGCTCCACGGTCCTTCCTCTAGGCTTTCAAGCCCTTGTACATATTCAGGTGTTTTACCTGGAAAGGGTGGGAACAGTTCAGCAGCAGCTGGCCTGGGGCTCAGCTCACGTTTACTCACAGATGCCTCGGCACGGTCCCCCAGCTTTGCAATGAGGACGCTCCTTGCGTGGGGGTTGGGTTGCTGGCTGTATGGGAGATGGTTCCCCACCTCTGACCAATTTCAGAATTGTTTACCACTGGAGCAAGTGCCGTGATAGGGTTTTCCTCTGTATAACTCGTGGGTTCACTTTTTTTTTCTTTTATGTTTCAAGTTAGATGTTATTCCTCTTTTATGTATTTATAGATATAAGCATGGAAATAATTCATTCCTATAAATACATCTGTGTGACGGGAAGAACTTTTTTCTGTTTTATTTTTAAATTTTATTTTTTAAAATTTTGAAATTTTATTTATTTTTTTATACAGCACGTTATTATTAGTTATGTATTTTATGCATATACATGTATACAGGTCAATCCCAAACTCCCAACTCATCCCACCACCACCACCCCATGGCTTCCCACACTTGGTGTCCATACGTTTGTTCTCTACCTCTGTGTCTCTATTTCTTCCCTGCAAACCAGTTCATCTGTACCATTTTTAGGCTCCACATATATGCATTAATATACAATATTTGTTTTCCTCTTTCTGACTTACTTCATTCTGTATGACAATCTCTCGATCCATCGATGTCTCTACAAATGACCCAGTTTCATTCCTTTTTATGGCCGAGTCATATTCCATTTTATATATGTACCACATCTTTATCCATTCATCTGTCTGTGGGCATTTAGGTTGCTTCCATTACCTGGCTATTGTAAATAGTGCTGCAACGAACATTGTGGTGAATGTGCCTTTTTGAAATACGGTTTTCTCTGGGTATATGCCCAGAAGTGGGATTGCTGGATCAGATGGTAATTCTATTTCTAATTTTTTAAAGGAAACTCCATACTGTTCTCCATAGGGACTCTATCAATTTACATTCCCACCAATAGTGGAAGAGGGCTCCTTTTGTCCACACCCTCCCCAGAATTGGTTGTTTGTAGATTTTCTGATGATGCCGATTCTAACAGGTGTGAGGTGATACCTCATTGTAGTTTTGATTTGCATTTCTCTAATAATTAGTGCTGTTGAGCAGCTTTTCATGAGCGTCTTGGCCATCTCTGTGTCTCCTTTGAAGAAACGTCTCTTTAGATCTTCTGCCCATTTTTTTGGGTTTGTTTGTTTTCTTAATAGTAAGCTGCATGAGCTGTTTATATATATTGGAGATTACACCTCGGTCCATTGTTTCGTCTGCAACGATTTTCGCCCATTCTGAGGGATGCCTTTTTCCATTCCCGTGTTTTTTAACAAAAAAGGAAAGAAAGGAAAAGAAGCAGAACACTAATGTGCGTAAAATATGCCTTTTGAAACGGTCGTTTTGAAATATGGACGTCCTTTGAATTTTTTGGTCGATATGTGACCCCAGGATTTGTTTTCAGGGCAGGTGTCATTTACAGGCCTGCAATGATTTTGAATATCAACTGACCATTAGCGTTGGGATTAAAGCTGCTGTTGTGTGAAACGGCCACAAGGTGGCAGCAGTTCACCCTTACCAAATCTGGTTACTAGGGCAAGAGAGCCTCAGTGGAAGTGGTGTTCTAGATTGGAGTTTAGAATGGAATGTGCCAGGAGAAAGCCCCTCACGTTTGTCTCACTACTTCTTGTTCGTGTTTTTAATTTAATTTTTTTATTTTTTATTACAGCAAGTTTGATTACAATGTTTGGCTTGTTGTAGGTGTGGAAGATGTGGTTCTTTTACACATATACAGATGACTGTTCTTCTTGGGATCCTTTTCCCATGTACGTTATGACAGAATGTTGAGTAGTCCTCTCTTGGTATTCTGTAGGTCTTTGGTGATTATATATGTCACCTGTGTTTGTATATGTCTGTTAACCCCGATATCGTAATGAAACCAATCCTCACACCTTTCCATTGGTGAACCATAAGTTTGTTTAATGAATCTGTGATTGCCCTTCTCCGTGGAAATATCTGCCCTGGTATCCATTTTTAGGTAACACCTATAAGTGATATGATATGATATGTGTCTTTCACTTTCTGACTTACTACAAGTCACGTGATTACTTCTAGACTCATCTACGGTGCTGCAAATGGCATTGTGTCCTTTTTTCCCTTGGCTTCTCTTCTGCCTTAGCGGGGTCCATTTTCAACAATGTGATTCCCTGAGGGTTGTGGATTAGCTGACCTGGGCAGCCTTACCCTGCCGGCCCGCCCTCCCCAGGTGTGCCTCGTTGAGGTCAATATAAACAGAGCTCCAGGCAGCAATAGCCCCTGAAGCTGTGCCTGACTCCATATTCTCTGCCCCGTCAGCAGTCTCGGGGCTGTGCTGGTGGGAGGGAGTGAGGGGCCACAGCTTTGTGGGTGGCCCGGTGTGAGTGGGGTTCTGCTGGCCTTTCTGCAGGAGTTGCCAGGCTGCCGCCTGTAAAGAAGAGGATGTGTCACCCATACCTTCCGCTGGAATTTCTCTCCGGACAGAGGTGAGGAAGGAAAAAAGCAGTGGGGGCCGGGACAGGAGGGGTATCTCAGGCAGGGCAATGGAAAGCTTCTGGAAGAGCGCCAGGGTCCAGGACCACGCTGGCTGGCCTGCAGGCACCAAGTTGGCCTGCGTGCTGTCGCTGGTGTGGCTCCACGGTCCTTCCTCTAGGCTTTCAAGCCCTTGTACATATTCAGGTGTTTTACCTGGAAAGGGTGGGAACAGTTCAGCAGCAGCTGGCCTGGGGCTCAGCTCACGTTTACTCACAGATGCCTCGGCACGGTCCCCCAGCTTTGCAATGAGGACGCTCCTTGCGTGGGGGCTGGGTTGCTGGCTGTATGGGAGATGGTTCCCCACCTCTGACCAATTTCAGAATTGTTTACCACTGGAGCCAGTGCCGTGATAGGGTTTTCCTCTGTATAACTCGTGGGTTCACTTTTTTTTTCTTTTATGTTTCAAGTTAGATGTTATTCCTCTTTTATGTATTTATAGATATAAGCATGGAAATAATTCATTCCTATAAATACATCTGTGTGACGGGAAGAACTTTTTTCTGTTTTATTTTTAAATTTTATTTTTTAAAATTTTGAAATTTTATTTATTTTTTTATACAGCACGTTATTATTAGTTATGTATTTTATGCATATACATGTATACAGGTCAATCCCAAACTCCCAACTCATCCCACCACCACCACCCCATGGCTTCCCACACTTGGTGTCCATACGTTTGTTCTCTACCTCTGTGTCTCTATTTCTTCCCTGCAAACCAGTTCATCTGTACCATTTTTAGGCTCCACATATATGCATTAATAAACAATATTTGTTTTCCTCTTTCTGACTTACTTCATTCTGTATGACAGTCTCTCGATCCATCGATGTCTCTACAAATGACCCAGTTTCATTCCTTTTTATGGCCGAGTCATATTCCATTTTATATATGTACCACATCTTTATCCATTCATCTGTCTGTGGGCATTTAGGTTGCTTCCATTACCTGGCTATTGTAAATAGTGCTGCAGCGAACATTGTGGTGAATGTGCCTTTTTGAAATACGGTTTTCTCTGGGTATATGCCCAGAAGTGGGATTGCTGGATCAGATGGTAATTCTATTTCTAGTTTTTTTAAGGAAACTCCATACTGTTCTCCATAGTGACTGTATCAATTTACATTCCCACCAATAGTGGAAGAGGGCTCCTTTTGTCCACACCCTCCCCAGAATTGGTTGTTTGTAGATTTTCTGATGATGCCGATTCTAACAGGTGTGAGGTGATACCTCATTGTAGTTTTGATTTGCATTTCTCTAATAATTAGTGCTGTTGAGCAGCTTTTCATGTGCGTCTTGGCCATCTCTGTGTCTCCTTTGAAGAAACGTCTCTTTAGATCTTCTGCCCATTTTTTTTGGGTTGTTTGTTTTTTTAATATTAAGCTGCATGAGCTGTTTATATATATTGGAGATTAAACCTCTGTCCATTGATTCGTCTGCAACGATTTTCGCCCATTCTGAGGGATGCCTTTTTCCATTCCCGTGTTTTTTAACAAAAAAGGAAAGAAAGGAAAAGAAGCAGAACACTAATGTGCGTAAAATATGCCTTTTGAAACGGTGGTTTTGAAATATGGACGTCCTTTGAAATTTTTGGTCGATATGTGACCCCAGGATTTGTTTTCAGGGCAGGTGTCATTTACAGGCCTGCAATGATTTTGAATATCAACTGACCATTAGCGTTGGGATTAAAGCTGCTGTTGTGTGAAACGGCCACAAGGTGGCAGCAGTTCACCCTTACCAAATCTGGTTACTAGGGCAAGAGAGCCTCAGTGGAAGTGGTGTTCTAGATTGGAGTTTAGAATGGAATGTACCAGGAGAAAGCCCCTCACGTTTGTCTCACTACTTCTTGTTCGTGTTTTTAATTTAAGTTTTTATTTTTTATTACAGCAAGTTTGATTACAATGTTTGGCTTGTTGTAGGTGTGGAAGATGTGGTTCTTTTACACATATACAGATGACTGTTCTTCTTGGGATCCTTTTCCCATGTACGTTATGACAGAATGTTGAGTAGCCCTCTCTTGGTATTCTGTAGGTCTTTGGTGATTATATATGTCACCTGTGTTTGTATATGTCTGTTAACCCCGATATCGTAATGAAACCAATCCTCACACCTTTCCATTGGTGAACCATAAGTTTGTTTAATGAATCTGTGATTGCCCTTCTCCGTGGAAATATCTGCCCTGGTATCCATTTTTAGGTAACACCTATAAGTGATATGATATGATATGTGTCTTTCACTTTCTGACTTACTACAAGTCACGTGATTACTTCTAGACTCATCTACGGTGCTGCAAATGGCATTGTGTCCTTTTTTCCCTTGGCTTCTCTTCTGCCTTAGCGGGGTCCATTTTCAACAATGTGATTCCCTGAGGGTTGTGGATTAGCTGACCTGGGCAGCCTTACCCTGCCGGCCCGCCCTCCCCAGGTGTGCCTCGTTGAGGTCAATATAAACAGAGCTCCAGGCAGCAATAGCCCCTGAAGCTGTGCCTGACTCCATATTCTCTGCCCCGTCAGCAGTCTCGGGGCTGTGCTGGTGGGAGGGAGTGAGGGGCCACAGCTTTGTGGGTGGCCCGGTGTGAGTGGGGTTCTGCTGGCCTTTCTGCAGGAGTTGCCAGGCTGCCGCCTGTAAAGAAGAGGATGTGTCACCCATACCTTCCGCTGGAATTTCTCTCCGGACAGAGGTGAGGAAGGAAAAAAGCAGTGGGGGCCGGGACAGGAGGGGTATCTCAGGCAGGGCAATGGAAAGCTTCTGGAAGAGCGCCAGGGTCCAGGACCCCGCTGGCTGGCCTGCAGGCACCAAGTTGGCCTGCGTGCTGTCGCTGGTGTGGCTCCACGGTCCTTCCTCTAGGCTTTCAAGCCCTTGTACATATTCAGGTGTTTTACCTGGAAAGGGTGGGAACAGTTCAGCAGCAGCTGGCCTGGGGCTCAGCTCACGTTTACTCACAGATGCCTCGGCACGGTCCCCCAGCTTTGCAATGAGGACGCTCCTTGCGTGGGGGCTGGGTTGCTGGCTGTATGGGAGATGGTTCCCCACCTCTGACCAATTTCAGAATTGTTTACCACTGGAGCCAGTGCCGTGATAGGGTTTTCCTCTGTATAACTCGTGGGTTCACTTTTTTTTTCTTTTATGTTTCAAGTTAGATGTTATTCCTCTTTTATGTATTTATAGATATAAGCATGGAAATAATTCATTCCTATAAATACATCTGTGTGACGGGAAGAACTTTTTTCTGTTTTATTTTTAAATTTTATTTTTTAAAATTTTGAAATTTTATTTATTTTTTTATACAGCACGTTATTATTAGTTATGTATTTTATGCATATACATGTATACAGGTCAATCCCAAACTCCCAACTCATCCCACCACCACCACCCCATGGCTTCCCACACTTGGTGTCCATACGTTTGTTCTCTACCTCTGTGTCTCTATTTCTTCCCTGCAAACCAGTTCATCTGTACCATTTTTAGGCTCCACATATATGCATTAATAAACAATATTTGTTTTCCTCTTTCTGACTTACTTCATTCTGTATGACAGTCTCTCGATCCATCGATGTCTCTACAAATGACCCAGTTTCATTCCTTTTTATGGCCGAGTCATATTCCATTTTATATATGTACCACATCTTTATCCATTCATCTGTCTGTGGGCATTTAGGTTGCTTCCATTACCTGGCTATTGTAAATAGTGCTGCAGCGAACATTGTGGTGAATGTGCCTTTTTGAAATACGGTTTTCTCTGGGTATATGCCCAGAAGTGGGATTGCTGGATCAGATGGTAATTCTATTTCTAGTTTTTTTAAGGAAACTCCATACTGTTCTCCATAGTGACTGTATCAATTTACATTCCCACCAATAGTGGAAGAGGGCTCCTTTTGTCCACACCCTCCCCAGAATTGGTTGTTTGTAGATTTTCTGATGATGCCGATTCTAACAGGTGTGAGGTGATACCTCATTGTAGTTTTGATTTGCATTTCTCTAATAATTAGTGCTGTTGAGCAGCTTTTCATGTGCGTCTTGGCCATCTCTGTGTCTCCTTTGAAGAAACGTCTCTTTAGATCTTCTGCCCATTTTTTTTGGGTTGTTTGTTTTTTTAATATTAAGCTGCATGAGCTGTTTATATATATTGGAGATTAAACCTCTGTCCATTGATTCGTCTGCAACGATTTTCGCCCATTCTGAGGGATGCCTTTTTCCATTCCCGTGTTTTTTAACAAAAAAGGAAAGAAAGGAAAAGAAGCAGAACACTAATGTGCGTAAAATATGCCTTTTGAAACGGTGGTTTTGAAATATGGACGTCCTTTGAAATTTTTGGTCGATATGTGACCCCAGGATTTGTTTTCAGGGCAGGTGTCATTTACAGGCCTGCAATGATTTTGAATATCAACTGACCATTAGCGTTGGGATTAAAGCTGCTGTTGTGTGAAACGGCCACAAGGTGGCAGCAGTTCACCCTTACCAAATCTGGTTACTAGGGCAAGAGAGCCTCAGTGGAAGTGGTGTTCTAGATTGGAGTTTAGAATGGAATGTACCAGGAGAAAGCCCCTCACGTTTGTCTCACTACTTCTTGTTCGTGTTTTTAATTTAAGTTTTTATTTTTTATTACAGCAAGTTTGATTACAATGTTTGGCTTGTTGTAGGTGTGGAAGATGTGGTTCTTTTACACATATACAGATGACTGTTCTTCTTGGGATCCTTTTCCCATGTACGTTATGACAGAATGTTGAGTAGCCCTCTCTTGGTATTCTGTAGGTCTTTGGTGATTATATATGTCACCTGTGTTTGTATATGTCTGTTAACCCCGATATCGTAATGAAACCAATCCTCACACCTTTCCATTGGTGAACCATAAGTTTGTTTAATGAATCTGTGATTGCCCTTCTCCGTGGAAATATCTGCCCTGGTATCCATTTTTAGGTAACACCTATAAGTGATATGATATGATATGTGTCTTTCACTTTCTGACTTACTACAAGTCACGTGATTACTTCTAGACTCATCTACGGTGCTGCAAATGGCATTGTGTCCTTTTTTCCCTTGGCTTCTCTTCTGCCTTAGCGGGGTCCATTTTCAACAATGTGATTCCCTGAGGGTTGTGGATTAGCTGACCTGGGCAGCCTTACCCTGCCGGCCCGCCCTCCCCAGGTGTGCCTCGTTGAGGTCAATATAAACAGAGCTCCAGGCAGCAATAGCCCCTGAAGCTGTGCCTGACTCCATATTCTCTGCCCCGTCAGCAGTCTCGGGGCTGTGCTGGTGGGAGGGAGTGAGGGGCCACAGCTTTGTGGGTGGCCCGGTGTGAGTGGGGTTCTGCTGGCCTTTCTGCAGGAGTTGCCAGGCTGCCGCCTGTAAAGAAGAGGATGTGTCACCCATACCTTCCGCTGGAATTTCTCTCCGGACAGAGGTGAGGAAGGAAAAAAGCAGTGGGGGCCGGGACAGGAGGGGTATCTCAGGCAGGGCAATGGAAAGCTTCTGGAAGAGCGCCAGGGTCCAGGACCCCGCTGGCTGGCCTGCAGGCACCAAGTTGGCCTGCGTGCTGTCGCTGGTGTGGCTCCACGGTCCTTCCTCTAGGCTTTCAAGCCCTTGTACATATTCAGGTGTTTTACCTGGAAAGGGTGGGAACAGTTCAGCAGCAGCTGGCCTGGGGCTCAGCTCACGTTTACTCACAGATGCCTCGGCACGGTCCCCCAGCTTTGCAATGAGGACGCTCCTTGCGTGGGGGCTGGGTTGCTGGCTGTATGGGAGATGGTTCCCCACCTCTGACCAATTTCAGAATTGTTTACCACTGGAGCCAGTGCCGTGATAGGGTTTTCCTCTGTATAACTCGTGGGTTCACTTTTTTTTTCTTTTATGTTTCAAGTTAGATGTTATTCCTCTTTTATGTATTTATAGATATAAGCATGGAAATAATTCATTCCTATAAATACATCTGTGTGACGGGAAGAACTTTTTTCTGTTTTATTTTTAAATTTTATTTTTTAAAATTTTGAAATTTTATTTATTTTTTTATACAGCACGTTATTATTAGTTATGTATTTTATGCATATACATGTATACAGGTCAATCCCAAACTCCCAACTCATCCCACCACCACCACCCCATGGCTTCCCACACTTGGTGTCCATACGTTTGTTCTCTACCTCTGTGTCTCTATTTCTTCCCTGCAAACCAGTTCATCTGTACCATTTTTAGGCTCCACATATATGCATTAATATACAATATTTGTTTTCCTCTTTCTGACTTACTTCATTCTGTATGACAGTCTCTCGATCCATCGATGTCTCTACAAATGACCCAGTTTCATTCCTTTTTATGGCCGAGTCATATTCCATTTTATATATGTACCACATCTTTATCCATTCATCTGTCTGTGGGCATTTAGGTTGCTTCCATTACCTGGCTATTGTAAATAGTGCTGCAGCGAACATTGTGGTGAATGTGCCTTTTTGAAATACGGTTTTCTCTGGGTATATGCCCAGAAGTGGGATTGCTGGATCAGATGGTAATTCTATTTCTAGTTTTTTTAAGGAAACTCCATACTGTTCTCCATAGTGACTGTATCAATTTACATTCCCACCAATAGTGGAAGAGGGCTCCTTTTGTCCACACCCTCCCCAGAATTGGTTGTTTGTAGATTTTCTGATGATGCCGATTCTAACAGGTGTGAGGTGATACCTCATTGTAGTTTTGATTTGCATTTCTCTAATAATTAGTGCTGTTGAGCAGCTTTTCATGTGCGTCTTGGCCATCTCTGTGTCTCCTTTGAAGAAACGTCTCTTTAGATCTTCTGCCCATTTTTTTTGGGTTGTTTGTTGTTTTAATATTAAGCTGCATGAGCTGTTTATATATATTGGAGATTAAACCTCTGTCCATTGATTCGTCTGCAACGATTTTCGCCCATTCTGAGGGATGCCTTTTTCCATTCCCGTGTTTTTTAACAAAAAAGGAAAGAAAGGAAAAGAAGCAGAACACTAATGTGCGTAAAATATGCCTTTTGAAACGGTGGTTTTGAAATATGGACGTCCTTTGAAATTTTTGGTCGATATGTGACCCCAGGATTTGTTTTCAGGGCAGGTGTCATTTACAGGCCTGCAATGATTTTGAATATCAACTGACCATTAGCGTTGGGATTAAAGCTGCTGTTGTGTGAAACGGCCACAAGGTGGCAGCAGTTCACCCTTACCAAATCTGGTTACTAGGGCAAGAGAGCCTCAGTGGAAGTGGTGTTCTAGATTGGAGTTTAGAATGGAATGTACCAGGAGAAAGCCCCTCACGTTTGTCTCACTACTTCTTGTTCGTGTTTTTAATTTAAGTTTTTATTTTTTATTACAGCAAGTTTGATTACAATGTTTGGCTTGTTGTAGGTGTGGAAGATGTGGTTCTTTTACACATATACAGATGACTGTTCTTCTTGGGATCCTTTTCCCATGTACGTTATGACAGAATGTTGAGTAGCCCTCTCTTGGTATTCTGTAGGTCTTTGGTGATTATATATGTCACCTGTGTTTGTATATGTCTGTTAACCCCGATATCGTAATGAAACCAATCCTCACACCTTTCCATTGGTGAACCATAAGTTTGTTTAATGAATCTGTGATTGCCCTTCTCCGTGGAAATATCTGCCCTGGTATCCATTTTTAGGTAACACCTATAAGTGATATGATATGATATGTGTCTTTCACTTTCTGACTTACTACAAGTCACGTGATTACTTCTAGACTCATCTACGGTGCTGCAAATGGCATTGTGTCCTTTTTTCCCTTGGCTTCTCTTCTGCCTTAGCGGGGTCCATTTTCAACAATGTGATTCCCTGAGGGTTGTGGATTAGCTGACCTGGGCAGCCTTACCCTGCCGGCCCGCCCTCCCCAGGTGTGCCTCGTTGAGGTCAATATAAACAGAGCTCCAGGCAGCAATAGCCCCTGAAGCTGTGCCTGACTCCATATTCTCTGCCCCGTCAGCAGTCTCGGGGCTGTGCTGGTGGGAGGGAGTGAGGGGCCACAGCTTTGTGGGTGGCCCGGTGTGAGTGGGGTTCTGCTGGCCTTTCTGCAGGAGTTGCCAGGCTGCCGCCTGTAAAGAAGAGGATGTGTCACCCATACCTTCCGCTGGAATTTCTCTCCGGACAGAGGTGAGGAAGGAAAAAAGCAGTGGGGGCCGGGACAGGAGGGGTATCTCAGGCAGGGCAATGGAAAGCTTCTGGAAGAGCGCCAGGGTCCAGGACCCCGCTGGCTGGCCTGCAGGCACCAAGTTGGCCTGCGTGCTGTCGCTGGTGTGGCTCCACGGTCCTTCCTCTAGGCTTTCAAGCCCTTGTACATATTCAGGTGTTTTACCTGGAAAGGGTGGGAACAGTTCAGCAGCAGCTGGCCTGGGGCTCAGCTCACGTTTACTCACAGATGCCTCGGCACGGTCCCCCAGCTTTGCAATGAGGACGCTCCTTGCGTGGGGGCTGGGTTGCTGGCTGTATGGGAGATGGTTCCCCACCTCTGACCAATTTCAGAATTGTTTACCACTGGAGCCAGTGCCGTGATAGGGTTTTCCTCTGTATAACTCGTGGGTTCACTTTTTTTTTCTTTTATGTTTCAAGTTAGATGTTATTCCTCTTTTATGTATTTATAGATATAAGCATGGAAATAATTCATTCCTATAAATACATCTGTGTGACGGGAAGAACTTTTTTCTGTTTTATTTTTAAATTTTATTTTTTAAAATTTTGAAATTTTATTTATTTTTTTATACAGCACGTTATTATTAGTTATGTATTTTATGCATATACATGTATACAGGTCAATCCCAAACTCCCAACTCATCCCACCACCACCACCCCATGGCTTCCCACACTTGGTGTCCATACGTTTGTTCTCTACCTCTGTGTCTCTATTTCTTCCCTGCAAACCAGTTCATCTGTACCATTTTTAGGCTCCACATATATGCATTAATATACAATATTTGTTTTCCTCTTTCTGACTTACTTCATTCTGTATGACAGTCTCTCGATCCATCGATGTCTCTACAAATGACCCAGTTTCATTCCTTTTTATGGCCGAGTCATATTCCATTTTATATATGTACCACATCTTTATCCATTCATCTGTCTGTGGGCATTTAGGTTGCTTCCATTACCTGGCTATTGTAAATAGTGCTGCAGCGAACATTGTGGTGAATGTGCCTTTTTGAAATACGGTTTTCTCTGGGTATATGCCCAGAAGTGGGATTGCTGGATCAGATGGTAATTCTATTTCTAGTTTTTTTAAGGAAACTCCATACTGTTCTCCATAGTGACTGTATCAATTTACATTCCCACCAATAGTGGAAGAGGGCTCCTTTTGTCCACACCCTCCCCAGAATTGGTTGTTTGTAGATTTTCTGATGATGCCGATTCTAACAGGTGTGAGGTGATACCTCATTGTAGTTTTGATTTGCATTTCTCTAATAATTAGTGCTGTTGAGCAGCTTTTCATGTGCGTCTTGGCCATCTCTGTGTCTCCTTTGAAGAAACGTCTCTTTAGATCTTCTGCCCATTTTTTTTGGGTTGTTTGTTGTTTTAATATTAAGCTGCATGAGCTGTTTATATATATTGGAGATTAAACCTCTGTCCATTGATTCGTCTGCAACGATTTTCGCCCATTCTGAGGGATGCCTTTTTCCATTCCCGTGTTTTTTAACAAAAAAGGAAAGAAAGGAAAAGAAGCAGAACACTAATGTGCGTAAAATATGCCTTTTGAAACGGTGGTTTTGAAATATGGACGTCCTTTGAAATTTTTGGTCGATATGTGACCCCAGGATTTGTTTTCAGGGCAGGTGTCATTTACAGGCCTGCAATGATTTTGAATATCAACTGACCATTAGCGTTGGGATTAAAGCTGCTGTTGTGTGAAACGGCCACAAGGTGGCAGCAGTTCACCCTTACCAAATCTGGTTACTAGGGCAAGAGAGCCTCAGTGGAAGTGGTGTTCTAGATTGGAGTTTAGAATGGAATGTACCAGGAGAAAGCCCCTCACGTTTGTCTCACTACTTCTTGTTCGTGTTTTTAATTTAAGTTTTTATTTTTTATTACAGCAAGTTTGATTACAATGTTTGGCTTGTTGTAGGTGTGGAAGATGTGGTTCTTTTACACATATACAGATGACTGTTCTTCTTGGGATCCTTTTCCCATGTACGTTATGACAGAATGTTGAGTAGCCCTCTCTTGGTATTCTGTAGGTCTTTGGTGATTATATATGTCACCTGTGTTTGTATATGTCTGTTAACCCCGATATCGTAATGAAACCAATCCTCACACCTTTCCATTGGTGAACCATAAGTTTGTTTAATGAATCTGTGATTGCCCTTCTCCGTGGAAATATCTGCCCTGGTATCCATTTTTAGGTAACACCTATAAGTGATATGATATGATATGTGTCTTTCACTTTCTGACTTACTACAAGTCACGTGATTACTTCTAGACTCATCTACGGTGCTGCAAATGGCATTGTGTCCTTTTTTCCCTTGGCTTCTCTTCTGCCTTAGCGGGGTCCATTTTCAACAATGTGATTCCCTGAGGGTTGTGGATTAGCTGACCTGGGCAGCCTTACCCTGCCGGCCCGCCCTCCCCAGGTGTGCCTCGTTGAGGTCAATATAAACAGAGCTCCAGGCAGCAATAGCCCCTGAAGCTGTGCCTGACTCCATATTCTCTGCCCCGTCAGCAGTCTCGGGGCTGTGCTGGTGGGAGGGAGTGAGGGGCCACAGCTTTGTGGGTGGCCCGGTGTGAGTGGGGTTCTGCTGGCCTTTCTGCAGGAGTTGCCAGGCTGCCGCCTGTAAAGAAGAGGATGTGTCACCCATACCTTCCGCTGGAATTTCTCTCCGGACAGAGGTGAGGAAGGAAAAAAGCAGTGGGGGCCGGGACAGGAGGGGTATCTCAGGCAGGGCAATGGAAAGCTTCTGGAAGAGCGCCAGGGTCCAGGACCCCGCTGGCTGGCCTGCAGGCACCAAGTTGGCCTGCGTGCTGTCGCTGGTGTGGCTCCACGGTCCTTCCTCTAGGCTTTCAAGCCCTTGTACATATTCAGGTGTTTTACCTGGAAAGGGTGGGAACAGTTCAGCAGCAGCTGGCCTGGGGCTCAGCTCACGTTTACTCACAGATGCCTCGGCACGGTCCCCCAGCTTTGCAATGAGGACGCTCCTTGCGTGGGGGCTGGGTTGCTGGCTGTATGGGAGATGGTTCCCCACCTCTGACCAATTTCAGAATTGTTTACCACTGGAGCCAGTGCCGTGATAGGGTTTTCCTCTGTATAACTCGTGGGTTCACTTTTTTTTTCTTTTATGTTTCAAGTTAGATGTTATTCCTCTTTTATGTATTTATAGATATAAGCATGGAAATAATTCATTCCTATAAATACATCTGTGTGACGGGAAGAACTTTTTTCTGTTTTATTTTTAAATTTTATTTTTTAAAATTTTGAAATTTTATTTATTTTTTTATACAGCACGTTATTATTAGTTATGTATTTTATGCATATACATGTATACAGGTCAATCCCAAACTCCCAACTCATCCCACCACCACCACCCCATGGCTTCCCACACTTGGTGTCCATACGTTTGTTCTCTACCTCTGTGTCTCTATTTCTTCCCTGCAAACCAGTTCATCTGTACCATTTTTAGGCTCCACATATATGCATTAATATACAATATTTGTTTTCCTCTTTCTGACTTACTTCATTCTGTATGACAGTCTCTCGATCCATCGATGTCTCTACAAATGACCCAGTTTCATTCCTTTTTATGGCCGAGTCATATTCCATTTTATATATGTACCACATCTTTATCCATTCATCTGTCTGTGGGCATTTAGGTTGCTTCCATTACCTGGCTATTGTAAATAGTGCTGCAGCGAACATTGTGGTGAATGTGCCTTTTTGAAATACGGTTTTCTCTGGGTATATGCCCAGAAGTGGGATTGCTGGATCAGATGGTAATTCTATTTCTAGTTTTTTTAAGGAAACTCCATACTGTTCTCCATAGTGACTGTATCAATTTACATTCCCACCAATAGTGGAAGAGGGCTCCTTTTGTCCACACCCTCCCCAGAATTGGTTGTTTGTAGATTTTCTGATGATGCCGATTCTAACAGGTGTGAGGTGATACCTCATTGTAGTTTTGATTTGCATTTCTCTAATAATTAGTGCTGTTGAGCAGCTTTTCATGTGCGTCTTGGCCATCTCTGTGTCTCCTTTGAAGAAACGTCTCTTTAGATCTTCTGCCCATTTTTTTTGGGTTGTTTGTTGTTTTAATATTAAGCTGCATGAGCTGTTTATATATATTGGAGATTAAACCTCTGTCCATTGATTCGTCTGCAACGATTTTCGCCCATTCTGAGGGATGCCTTTTTCCATTCCCGTGTTTTTTAACAAAAAAGGAAAGAAAGGAAAAGAAGCAGAACACTAATGTGCGTAAAATATGCCTTTTGAAACGGTGGTTTTGAAATATGGACGTCCTTTGAAATTTTTGGTCGATATGTGACCCCAGGATTTGTTTTCAGGGCAGGTGTCATTTACAGGCCTGCAATGATTTTGAATATCAACTGACCATTAGCGTTGGGATTAAAGCTGCTGTTGTGTGAAACGGCCACAAGGTGGCAGCAGTTCACCCTTACCAAATCTGGTTACTAGGGCAAGAGAGCCTCAGTGGAAGTGGTGTTCTAGATTGGAGTTTAGAATGGAATGTACCAGGAGAAAGCCCCTCACGTTTGTCTCACTACTTCTTGTTCGTGTTTTTAATTTAAGTTTTTATTTTTTATTACAGCAAGTTTGATTACAATGTTTGGCTTGTTGTAGGTGTGGAAGATGTGGTTCTTTTACACATATACAGATGACTGTTCTTCTTGGGATCCTTTTCCCATGTACGTTATGACAGAATGTTGAGTAGTCCTCTCTTGGTATTCTGTAGGTCTTTGGTGATTATATATGTCACCTGTGTTTGTATATGTCTGTTAACCCCGATATCGTAATGAAACCAATCCTCACACCTTTCCATTGGTGAACCATAAGTTTGTTTAATGAATCTGTGATTGCCCTTCTCCGTGGAAATATCTGCCCTGGTATCCATTTTTAGGTAACACCTATAAGTGATATGATATGATATGTGTCTTTCACTTTCTGAATTACTACAAGTCACGTGATTACTTCTAGACTCATCTACGGTGCTGCAAATGGCATTGTGTCCTTTTTTCCCTTGGCTCCTCTTCTGCCTTAGCGGGGTCCATTTTCAACAATGTGATTCCCTGAGGGTTGTGGGTTAGCTGACCTGGGCAGCCTTACCCTGCCGGCCCGCCCTCCCCAGGTGTGCCTCGTTGAGGTCAATATAAACAGAGCTCCAGGCAGCAATAGCCCCTGAAGCTGTGCCTGACTCCATATTCTCTGCCCCGTCAGCAGTCTCGGGGCTGTGCTGGTGGGAGGGAGTGAGGGGCCACAGCTTTGTGGGTGGCCCGGTGTGAGTGGGGTTCTGCTGGCCTTTCTGCAGGAGTTGCCAGGCTGCCGCCCGTAAAGAAGAGGATGTGTCACCCATACCTTCCGCTGGAATTTCTCTCCGGACAGAGGTGAGGAAGGAAAAAAGCAGTGGGGGCCGGGACAGGAGGGGTATCTCAGGCAGGGCAATGGAAAGCTTCTGGAAGAGCGCCAGGGTCCAGGACCACGCTGGCTGGCCTGCAGGCACCAAGTTGGCCTGCGTGCTGTCGCTGGTGTGGCTCCACGGTCCTTCCTCTAGGCTTTCAAGCCCTTGTACATATTCAGGTGTTTTACCTGGAAAGGGTGGGAACAGTTCAGCAGCAGCTGGCCTGGGGCTCAGCTCACGTTTACTCACAGATGCCTCGGCACGGTCCCCCAGCTTTGCAATGAGGACGCTCCTTGCGTGGGGGTTGGGTTGCTGGCTGTATGGGAGATGGTTCCCCACCTCTGACCAATTTCAGAATTGTTTACCACTGGAGCCAGTGCCGTGATAGGGTTTTCCTCTGTATAACTCGTGGGTTCACTTTTTTTTTCTTTTATGTTTCAAGTTAGATGTTATTCCTCTTTTATGTATTTATAGATATAAGCATGGAAATAATTCATTCCTATAAATACATCTGTGTGACGGGAAGAACTTTTTTCTGTTTTATTTTTAAATTTTATTTTTTAAAATTTTGAAATTTTATTTATTTTTTTATACAGCACGTTATTATTAGTTATGTATTTTATGCATATACATGTATACAGGTCAATCCCAAACTCCCAACTCATCCCACCACCACCACCCCATGGCTTCCCACACTTGGTGTCCATACGTTTGTTCTCTACCTCTGTGTCTCTATTTCTTCCCTGCAAACCAGTTCATCTGTACCATTTTTAGGCTCCACATATATGCATTAATATACAATATTTGTTTTCCTCTTTCTGATTTACTTCATTCTGTATGACAGTCTCTCGATCCATCGATGTCTCTACAAATGACCCAGTTTCATTCCTTTTTATGGCCGAGTCATATTCCATTTTATATATGTACCACATCTTTATCCATTCATCTGTCTGTGGGCATTTAGGTTGCTTCCATTACCTGGCTATTGTAAATAGTGCTGCAACGAACATTGTGGTGAATGTGCCTTTTTGAAATACGGTTTTCTCTGGGTATATGCCCAGAAGTGGGATTGCTGGATCAGATGGTAATTCTATTTCTAGTTTTTTTAAGGAAAATCCATACTGTTCTCCATAGTGACTGTATCAATTTACATTCCCACCAATAGTGGAAGAGGGCTCCTTTTGTCCACACCCTCCCCAGAATTGGTTGTTTGTAGATTTTCTGATGATGCCGATTCTAACAGGTGTGAGGTGATACCTCATTGTAGTTTTGATTTGCATTTCTCTAATAATTAGTGCTGTTGAGCAGCTTTTCATGTGCGTCTTGGCCATCTCTGTGTCTCCTTTGAAGAAACGTCTCTTTAGATCTTCTGCCCATTTTTTTGGGTTGTTTGTTTTTTTAATATTAAGCTGCATGAGCTGTTTATATATATTGGAGATTAAACCTCTGTCCATTGATTCGTCTGCAACGATTTTCGCCCATTCTGAGGGATGCCTTTTTCCATTCCCGTGTTTTTTAACAAAAAAGGAAAGAAAGGAAAAGAAGCAGAACACTAATGTGCGTAAAATATGCCTTTTGAAACGGTGGTTTTGAAATATGGACGTCCTTTGAAATTTTTGGTCGATATGTGACCCCAGGATTTGTTTTCAGGGCAGGTGTCATTTACAGGCCTGCAATGATTTTGAATATCAACTGACCATTAGCGTTGGGATTAAAGCTGCTGTTGTGTGAAACGGCCACAAGGTGGCAGCAGTTCACCCTTACCAAATCTGGTTACTAGGGCAAGAGAGCCTCAGTGGAAGTGGTGTTCTAGATTGGAGTTTAGAATGGAATGTACCAGGAGAAAGCCCCTCACGTTTGTCTCACTACTTCTTGTTCGTGTTTTTAATTTAAGTTTTTATTTTTTATTACAGCAAGTTTGATTACAATGTTTGGCTTGTTGTAGGTGTGGAAGATGTGGTTCTTTTACACATATACAGATGACTGTTCTTCTTGGGATCCTTTTCCCATGTACGTTATGACAGAATGTTGAGTAGCCCTCTCTTGGTATTCTGTAGGTCTTTGGTGATTATATATGTCACCTGTGTTTGTATATGTCTGTTAACCCCGATATCGTAATGAAACCAATCCTCACACCTTTCCATTGGTGAACGATAAGTTTGTTTAATGAATCTGTGATTGCCCTTCTCCGTGGAAATATCTGCCCTGGTATCCATTTTTAGGTAACACCTATAAGTGATATGATATGATATGTGTCTTTCACTTTCTGACTTACTACAAGTCACGTGATTACTTCTAGACTCATCTACGGTGCTGCAAATGGCATTGTGTCCTTTTTTCCCTTGGCTTCTCTTCTGCCTTAGCGGGGTCCATTTTCAACAATGTGATTCCCTGAGGGTTGTGGATTAGCTGACCTGGGCAGCCTTACCCTGCCGGCCCGCCCTCCCCAGGTGTGCCTCGTTGAGGTCAATATAAACAGAGCTCCAGGCAGCAATAGCCCCTGAAGCTGTGCCTGACTCCATATTCTCTGCCCCGTCAGCAGTCTCGGGGCTGTGCTGGTGGGAGGGAGTGAGGGGCCACAGCTTTGTGGGTGGCCCGGTGTGAGTGGGGTTCTGCTGGCCTTTCTGCAGGAGTTGCCAGGCTGCCGCCTGTAAAGAAGAGGATGTGTCACCCATACCTTCCGCTGGAATTTCTCTCCGGACAGAGGTGAGGAAGGAAAAAAGCAGTGGGGGCCGGGACAGGAGGGGTATCTCAGGCAGGGCAATGGAAAGCTTCTGGAAGAGCGCCAGGGTCCAGGACCCCGCTGGCTGGCCTGCAGGCACCAAGTTGGCCTGCGTGCTGTCGCTGGTGTGGCTCCACGGTCCTTCCTCTAGGCTTTCAAGCCCTTGTACATATTCAGGTGTTTTACCTGGAAAGGGTGGGAACAGTTCAGCAGCAGCTGGCCTGGGGCTCAGCTCACGTTTACTCACAGATGCCTCGGCACGGTCCCCCAGCTTTGCAATGAGGACGCTCCTTGCGTGGGGGCTGGGTTGCTGGCTGTATGGGAGATGGTTCCCCACCTCTGACCAATTTCAGAATTGTTTACCACTGGAGCCAGTGCCGTGATAGGGTTTTCCTCTGTATAACTCGTGGGTTCACTTTTTTTTTCTTTTATGTTTCAAGTTAGATGTTATTCCTCTTTTATGTATTTATAGATATAAGCATGGAAATAATTCATTCCTATAAATACATCTGTGTGACGGGAAGAACTTTTTTCTGTTTTATTTTTAAATTTTATTTTTTAAAATTTTGAAATTTTATTTATTTTTTTATACAGCACGTTATTATTAGTTATGTATTTTATGCATATACATGTATACAGGTCAATCCCAAACTCCCAACTCATCCCACCACCACCACCCCATGGCTTCCCACACTTGGTGTCCATACGTTTGTTCTCTACCTCTGTGTCTCTATTTCTTCCCTGCAAACCAGTTCATCTGTACCATTTTTAGGCTCCACATATATGCATTAATATACAATATTTGTTTTCCTCTTTCTGATTTACTTCATTCTGTATGACAGTCTCTCGATCCATCGATGTCTCTACAAATGACCCAGTTTCATTCCTTTTTATGGCCGAGTCATATTCCATTTTATATATGTACCACATCTTTATCCATTCATCTGTCTGTGGGCATTTAGGTTGCTTCCATTACCTGGCTATTGTAAATAGTGCTGCAACGAACATTGTGGTGAATGTGCCTTTTTGAAATACGGTTTTCTCTGGGTATATGCCCAGAAGTGGGATTGCTGGATCAGATGGTAATTCTATTTCTAGTTTTTTTAAGGAAACTCCATACTGTTCTCCATAGTGACTGTATCAATTTACATTCCCACCAATAGTGGAAGAGGGCTCCTTTTGTCCACACCCTCCCCAGAATTGGTTGTTTGTAGATTTTCTGATGATGCCGATTCTAACAGGTGTGAGGTGATACCTCATTGTAGTTTTGATTTGCATTTCTCTAATAATTAGTGCTGTTGAGCAGCTTTTCATGTGCGTCTTGGCCATCTCTGTGTCTCCTTTGAAGAAACGTCTCTTTAGATCTTCTGCCCATTTTTTTGGGTTGTTTGTTGTTTTAATATTAAGCTGCATGAGCTGTTTATATATATTGGAGATTAAACCTCTGTCCATTGATTCGTCTGCAACGATTTTCGCCCATTCTGAGGGATGCCTTTTTCCATTCCCGTGTTTTTTAACAAAAAAGGAAAGAAAGGAAAAGAAGCAGAACACTAATGTGCGTAAAATATGCCTTTTGAAACGGTGGTTTTGAAATATGGACGTCCTTTGAAATTTTTGGTCGATATGTGACCCCAGGATTTGTTTTCAGGGCAGGTGTCATTTACAGGCCTGCAATGATTTTGAATATCAACTGACCATTAGCGTTGGGATTAAAGCTGCTGTTGTGTGAAACGGCCACAAGGTGGCAGCAGTTCACCCTTACCAAATCTGGTTACTAGGGCAAGAGAGCCTCAGTGGAAGTGGTGTTCTAGATTGGAGTTTAGAATGGAATGTACCAGGAGAAAGCCCCTCACGTTTGTCTCACTACTTCTTGTTCGTGTTTTTAATTTAAGTTTTTATTTTTTATTACAGCAAGTTTGATTACAATGTTTGGCTTGTTGTAGGTGTGGAAGATGTGGTTCTTTTACACATATACAGATGACTGTTCTTCTTGGGATCCTTTTCCCATGTACGTTATGACAGAATGTTGAGTAGCCCTCTCTTGGTATTCTGTAGGTCTTTGGTGATTATATATGTCACCTGTGTTTGTATATGTCTGTTAACCCCGATATCGTAATGAAACCAATCCTCACACCTTTCCATTGGTGAACCATAAGTTTGTTTAATGAATCTGTGATTGCCCTTCTCCGTGGAAATATCTGCCCTGGTATCCATTTTTAGGTAACACCTATAAGTGATATGATATGATATGTGTCTTTCACTTTCTGACTTACCACAAGTCACGTGATTACTTCTAGACTCATCTACGGTGCTGCAAATGGCATTGTGTCCTTTTTTCCCTTGGCTTCTCTTCTGCCTTAGCGGGGTCCATTTTCAACAATGTGATTCCCTGAGGGTTGTGGATTAGCTGACCTGGGCAGCCTTACCCTGCCGGCCCGCCCTCACCAGGTGTGCCTCGTTGAGGTCAATATAAACAGAGATCCAGGCAGCAATAGCCCCTGAAGCTGTGCCTGACTCCATATTCTCTGCCCCGTCAGCAGTCTCGGGGCTGTGCTGGTGGGAGGGAGTGAGGGGCCACAGCTTTGTGGGTGGCCCGGTGTGAGTGGGGTTCTGCTGGCCTTTCTGCAGGAGTTGCCAGGCTGCCGCCTGTAAAGAAGAGGATGTGTCACCCATACCTTCCGCTGGAATTTCTCTCCGGACAGAGGTGAGGAAGGAAAAAAGCAGTGGGGGCCGGGACAGGAGGGGTATCTCAGGCAGGGCAATGGAAAGCTTCTGGAAGAGCGCCAGGGTCCAGGACCCCGCTGGCTGGCCTGCAGGCACCAAGTTGGCCTGCGTGCTGTCGCTGGTGTGGCTCCACGGTCCTTCCTCTAGGCTTTCAAGGCCTTGTACATATTCAGGTGTTTTACCTGGAAAGGGTGGGAACAGTTCAGCAGCAGCTGGCCTGGGGCTCAGCTCACGTTTACTCACAGATGCCTCGGGACGGTCCCCCAGCTTTGCAATGAGGACGCTCCTTGCGTGGGGGTTGGGTTGCTGGCTGTATGGGAGATGGTTCCCCACCACTGACCAATTTCAGAATTGTTTACCACTGGAGCAAGTGCCGTGATAGGGTTTTCCTCTGTATAACTCGTGGGTTCACTTTTTTTTTCTTTTATGTTTCAAGTTAGATGTTATTCCTCTTTTATGTATTTATAGATATAAGCATGGAAATAATTCATTCCTATAAATACATCTGTGTGACGGGAAGAACTTTTTTCTGTTTTATTTTTAAATTTTATTTTTTAAAATTTTGAAATTTAATTTTATTTTTTTTATACAGCACGTTATTATTAGTTATGTATTTTATGCATATACATGTATACAGGTCAATCCCAATCTCCCAACTCATCCCACCACCACCACCCCATGGCTTCCCACCCTTGGTGTCCATACGTTTGTTCTCTACCTCTGTGTCTCTATTTCCTCCCTGCAAACCAGTTCATCTGTACCATTTTTTAGGCTCCACATATATGCATTAATATACAGTATTTGGTTTCCCCTTTCTGACTTACTTCATTCTGTATGACAGTCTCTCGATCCATCGATGTCTCTACAAATGACCCAGTTTCATTCCTTTTTATGGCCGAGTAATATTTCATTTTGTATATGTACCACATCTTTATCCATTCATCTGTCTGTGGGCATTTAGGTTGCTTCCATTACCTGGCTATTGTAAATAGTGCTGCAACGAACATTGTGGTGAATGTGCCTTTTTGATTTACCGTTTTCTCTGGGTATATGCCTAGAAGTGGGATTGCTGGATCAGATGGTAATTCTATTTCTAGTTTTTTTAAGGAAACTCCATACTGTTCTCCATAGTGACTGTATCAATTTACATTCCCAACAATAGTGGAAGAGGGCTCCTTTAGTCCACACCCTCCCCAGAATTGGTTCTTTGTAGATTTTCTGATGATGCCGATTCTAACAGGTTTGAGGTGATACCTCATTTTTGTTTTGATTTGCATTTCTCTAATAATTAGTGCTGTTGAGCAGCTTTTCATGTGCGTCTTGGCCATCTCTGTGTCTTCTTTGAAGAAACGTCTCTTTAGATCTTCTGCCCATTTTTGTATTGGGTTGTTTGTTTTATTTAATATTAAGCTGCATGAGCTGTTTATATATATTGGAGATTAAACCTCTGTCCATTGATTCGTCTGCAACGATTTTCGCCCATTATGAGGGATGCCTTTTTCCATTCCCGTTTTTTTTAACAAAAAAGGAAAGAAAGGAAAAGAAGCAGAACACTAATGTGCGTAAAATATGCCTTTTGAAACGGTCCTTTTGAAATATGGACGTCCTTTGAATTTTTTGGTCGATATGTGACCCCAGGATTTGTTTTCAGGGCAGGTGTCATTTACAGGCCTGCAATGATTTTGAATATCAACTGACCATTAGCACTGGGATTAAAGCTGCTGTTGTGTGAAACGGCCACAAGGTGGCAGCAGTTCACCCTTACCAAATCTGGTTACTAGGGCAAGAGAGCCTCAGTGGAAGTGGTGTTCTAGATTGGAATTTAGAATGGAATGTGCCAGGAGAATGCCCCTCAAGTTTGTCTCACTACTTCTTGTTCGTGTTTTTAATTTATTTTTTTTATTTTTTATTACAGCAAGTTTGATTACAATGTTTGGCTTGTTGTAGGTGTGGAAAATGTGGTTCTTTTACACATATACAGATGTCTTTTCTTCCTGGGATCCTTTTCCCATGTACGTTATGACAGAATGTTGAGTAGTCCTCTCTTGGTATTCTGTAGGTCTTTGGTGATTATATATATCACCTGTGTTTGTATATGTCTGTTAACCCCGAAATTTTAATGAAACCAATCCTCACACCATTCCATTGGTGAACCATAAGTTTGTTTAATGAATCTGTGATTGCCCTTCTCCGTGGAAATATCTGCCCTGGTATCCATTTTTAGGTAACACCTATAAGTGATATGATATGATATGTGTCTTTCACTTTCTGACTTACTACAAGTCACGTGATTACTTCTAGACTTATTTACGGTGCTGCAAATGGCATTGTGTCCTTTTTTTCCTTGGCTTCTCTTCTGCCTTAGCGGGGTCCATTTTCACCAATGTGATTCCCTGAGGGTTGTGGATTAGCTGACCTGGGCAGCCTTACACTGCCGGCCCGCCCTCCCCAGGTGTGCCTCATTGAGGTCAATATAAACAGCGCTCCAGGCAGCAATAGCCCCTGAAGCTGTGCCTGACTCCATATTCTCTGCCCCGTCAGCAGTCTCGGGGCTGTGCTGGTGGGAGGGAGTGAGGGGCCACAGCTTTGTGGGTGGCCTGGTGTGAGTGGGAATCTGCTGGCCTTTCTGCAGGAGTTGCCAGGCTGCCACCTGTAAAGAAGAGAATGTGTCACCCATACTTTCCGCTGGAATTTCTCTCCGGACAGAGGTGAGGAAGGAAAAAAGCAGTGGGGGCCGGGACAGGAGGGGTATCTCAGACAGGGCAATGGAAAGCTTCTGGAAGAGCGCCCGGGGCCAAGACCAACCTGGCTGGCCTGCAGGCACCAAGTTGGCCTGCGTGTTGTCGCTGGTGTGGCTCCACGGCCCTTCCTCTAGGCTTTCAAGCCCTTGTACATATTCAGGTGTTTTACCTGGGAAGGGTGGGAACAGTTCAGCAGCAGCTGGCCTGGGGCTCAGCTCACGTTTACTCACAGATGCCTCGACACGGTCCCCCAGCTTTGCAAAGAGGACGCTCCTTGCGTGGGGGGTGGGTTGCTGGGTGTATGGGAGATGGTTTCCCACCTCTGACCAATTTCAGAATTGTTTACCGCTGGAGCAAGTGCCCTGATAGGGTTTTCCTCTGTATAACTCGTGGGTTCAGGTTTTTTTTTTTCTTTTATGGTTCAAGTTAGATTTTATTCCTCTTTAATATATTTATAGATATAAGCATGGAAATAATTTATTCCTATAAATACATCCTTGTGACGGGAAGAACTTTTTTCTCTTTTATTTTTAAATTTTATTTTTTAAAATTTTGAAATTCAATTTTATTATTTTTATACAGCACGTTATTATTAGTTATGTATTTTATGCATACACATGTATACAGGTCAATCCCAATCTCCTAACTCATCCCACCACCACCACCCCATGGCTTCCCACACTTGGTGTCCATACATTTGTTCTCTACCTCTGTGTCTCTATTTCTTCCCTGCAAACCAGTTCATCTGTACCATTTTTTAGGCTCCACATATATGCATTAATATACAATATTTGTTTTCCTCTTTCTGACTTACTTCATTCTGTATGACAGTCTCTCGATCCATCGATGTCTCTACAAATGACCCAGTTTCATTCCTTTTTATGGCCGAGTAATATTCCATTTTATATATGTACCACATCTTTATCCATTCATCTGTCTGTGGGCATTTAGGTTGCTTCCATTACCTGGCTATTGTAAATAGTGCTGCAACGAACATTGTGGTGAATGTGCCTTTTTGAATTACGGTTTTCTCTGGGTATATGCCCAGAAGTGGGATTGCTGGATCAGATGGTAATTCTATTTCTAGTTTTTTTAAGGAAACTCCATACTGTTCTCCATAGGGACTCTATCAATTTACATTCCCACCAATAGTGGAAGAGGGCTCCTTTTGTCCACACCCTCCCCAGAATTGGTTGTTTGTAGATTTTCTGATGATGCCGATTCTAACAGGTGTGAGGTGATACCTCATTGTAGTTTTGATTTGCATTTCTCTAATAATTAGTGCTCTTGAGCAGCTTTTCATGTGTGTCTTGGACCTGTATGTGTCTTCTTTGAAGAAACGTCTCTTTAGATCTTCTGCCCATTTTTGTATTGGGTTGTTTGTTTTTTTTAATATTAAGCTGCATGAGCTGTTTATATATATTGGAGATTAAACCTCTGTCCATTGATTCGTTTGCATCGATTTTCGCCCATTCTGAGGGATGCCTTTTTCCATTCCCGTTTTTTTTAACAAAAAAGGAAAGAAAGGAAAAGAAGCAGAACACTAATGTGCGTAAAATATGCCTTTTGAAACGGTCCTTTTGAAATATGGACGTCCTTTGAATTTTTTGGTCGATATGTGACCCCAGGATTTGTTTTCAGGGCAGGTGTCATTTACAGGCCTGCAATGATTTTGAATATCAACTGACCATTAGCGCTGGGATTAAAGCTGCTGTTGTGTGAAACGGCCACAAGGTGGCAGCAGTTTTCCCTTACCAAATCTGGTTACAAGGGCAAGAGAGCCTCAGTGGAAGTGGTGTTCTAGATTGGAATTTAGAATGGAATGTGCCAGGAGAAAGCCCCTCAAGTTTGTCTCACTACTTCTTGTTCGTGTTTTTAATTTAATTTTTTGTATTTTTTATTACAGCAAGTTTGATTACAATGTTTGGCTTGTTGTAGGTGTGGAAGATGTGGTTCTTTTACACATATACAGATGTCTGTTCTTCCTGGGATCCATTTCCCATGTACGTTATGACAGAATGTTGAGTAGTCCTGTCTTGGTATTCTGTAGGTCTTTGGTGATTATATATGTCACCTGTGTTTGTATATGTGTGTTAACCCCGATATCATAATGAAACCAATCCTCACACCTTTCCATTGGTGAACCATAAGTTTGTTTAATGAATCTGTGATTGCCCTTCTCCGTGGAAATATCTGCCCTGGTATCCATTTTTAGGTAACACCTATAAGTGATATGATATGATATGTGTCTTTCACTTTCTGACTTACTACAAGTCACGTGATTACTTCTAGACTCATTTACGGTGCTGCAAATGGCATTGTGTCCTTTTTTTCCTTGGCTTCTATTCTGCCTTAGTGAGGTCCATTTTCAACAATGTGATTCCCTGAGGGTTGTGGATTAGTTGACCTGGGCAGCCTTACCCTGCCGGCCCGCCCTCCCCAGGTGTGCCTCGTTCAGGTCAATATAAACAGCGCTCCAGGCAGCAATAGCCCCTGAAGCTGTGCCTGACTCCATATTCTCTGCCCCGTCAGCAGTCTCGGGTCTGTGCTGCTGGGAGGGAGTGAGGGGCCACAGCTTTGTGGGTGGCCTGGTGTGAGTGGGGCTCTGCTGGCCTTTCTGCAGGAGTTTCCAGGCTGCCGCCTGTAAAGAAGAGGATGTGTCACCCATAACTTCTGCTGGAATTACTCTCCGGACAGAGATGAGGAAGGAAAAAAGCAGTGGGGGCCGGGACAGGAGGTGTATCTCAGGCAGGGCAATGGAAAGCTTCTGGAAGAGCGCCCGGGGCCAAGACCACCCTGGCTGGCCTGCAGGCACCAATTTGGCCTGCGTGCTGTCCCTGGTGTGGCTCGACGGCCCTTCCTCTAGGCTTTCAAGCCCTTGTACATATTCAGGTGTTTTACCTGGGATGGGTGGGAACAGTTCAGCAGCAGCTGGCCTGGGGCTCAGCTCACGTTTACTCACAGATGCCTCGGCACGGTCCCCCAGCTTTGCAATGAGGACGCTCCTTGCGTGGGGCTTGGGTTGCTGGCTGTATGGTTGATGGTTTCCCACCTCTGACCAATTTCAGAATTGTTTACCGCTGGAGCAAGTGCGCTGATAGCGTTTTCCTCTGTATAACTCATGGGTTCAGGTGTTTTTTTCTTTTATGGTTCAAGTTAGATTTTATTCCTCTTTTATATATTTATAGATATAAGCATGGAAATAATTCATTCCTATAAATACATCTGTGTGACGGGAAGAACTTTTTTCTCTTTTATTTTTAAATTTTATTTTTTAAAATTTTGAAATTCAATTTTATTTTTTTTATACAGCACGTTATTATTAGTTATGTATTTTATGCATATACATGTATACAGGTCAATCCCAATCTCCCAACTCATCCCACCACCACCACCCCATGGCTTCCCACACTTGGTGTCCATACGTTTGTTCTCTACCTCTGTGTCTCTATTTCTTCCCTGCAAACCAGTTCATCTGTACCATTTTTTAGGTTCCACATGTATGCATTAATATACAGTATTTGTTTTCCTCTTTCTGACTTACTTCATTCTGTATGACAGTCTCTCGATCCATCGATGTCTCTACAAATGACCCAGTTTCATTCCTTTTTATGGCCGAGTAATATTTCATTTTATATATGTACCACATCTTTATCCATTCATCTGTCTGTGGGCATTTAGGTTGCTTCCATTACCTGGCTATTGTAAATAATGCTGCAACGAACATTGTGGTGAATGTGCCTTTTTGATTTACGGTTTTCTCTGGGTATATTCCCAGAAGTGGGATTGCTGGATCAGATGGTAATTCTATTTCTAGTTTTTTTAAGGAAACTCCATACTGTTCTCCATAGTGACTGTATCAATTTACATTCCCACCAATAGTGGAAGAGGGCTCCTTTTGTCCACACCCTCCCCAGAATTGGTTGTTTGTAGATTTTCTGATGATGCCGATTCTAACAGGTGTGAGGTGATACCTCATTGTAGTTTTGATTTGCATTTCTCTAATAATTAGTGCTGTTGAGCGGCTTTTCATGTGCGTCTTGGCCATCTCTGTCTTCTTTGAAGAAACGTCTCTTTAGATCTTCTGCCCATTTTTTTGGGGGTTGTTTGTTTTTTTTAATATTAAGCTGCATGAGCTGTTTATATATATTGGAGATTAAACCTCTGTCAATTGATTCGTTTGCAACGATTTTTGCCCATTCTGAGGGATGCCTTTTTCCATTCCCGTTTTTTCTAACAAAAAAGGAAAGAAAGGAAAAGAAGCAGAACACTAATGTGCGTAAAATATGCCTTTTGAAACGGTCCTTTTTAAATATGGACGTCCTTTGAATTTTTTGGTCGATATGTGACCCCAGGATTTTTTTTCAGGGCAGGTGTCATTTACAGGCCTGCAATGATTTTGAATATCAACTGACCATTAGCGCTGGGATTAAAGCTGCTGTTGTGTGAAACGGCCACAAGGTGGCAGCAGTTCACCCTTACCAAATCTGGTTACTAGGGCAAGAGAGCCTCAGTGGAAGTGGTGTTCTAGATTGGAATTTAGAATGGAATGTGCCAGGAGAATGCCCCTCAAGTTTGTCTCACTACTTCTTGTTCGTGTTTTTAATTTAATTTTTTTATTTTTTATTACAGCAAGTTTGATTACAATGTTTGGCTTGTTGTAGGTGTGGAAGATGTGGTTCTTTTACACATATACAGATGTCTGTTCTTCCTGGGATCCTTTTCCCATGTACGTTATGACAGAAAGTTGAGTAGTCCTCTCTTGGTATTCTGTAGGTCTTTGGTGATTATATATGTCACCTGTGTTTGTATATGTCTGTTAACCCCGATATTGTAATGAAACCAATCCTCACACCATTCCATTAGTGAACCATAAGTTTGTTTAATGAATCTGTGATTGCCTTTCTCCGTGGAAATATCTGCCCTGGTATCCATTTTTAGGTAACACCTATAAGTGATATGATATGATATGTGTCTTTCACTTTCTGACTTACTACAAGTCACGTGATTACTTCTAGACTCATTTACGGTGCTGCAAATGGCATTGTGTCCTTTTTATCCCTGGCTTCTCTTCTGCCTTAGCGAGGTCCATTTTCACCAATGTGATTCCCTGAGGGTTGTGGATTAGCTGACCTGGGCAGCCTTACCCTGCCGGCCCGCCCTCCCCAGGTGTGCCTCGTTGAGGTCAATATAAACAGTGCTCCAGGCAGCAATAGCCCCTGAAGCTGTGCCTGACTCCATATTCTCTGCCCCGTCAGCAGTCTCGGGGCTGTGCTGGTGGGAGGGAGTGAGGGGCCACAGCTTTGTGGGTGGCCTGGTGTGAGTGGGAATCTGCTGGCCTTTCTGCAGGAGTTGCCAGGCTGCCACCTGTAAAGAAGAGAATGTGTCACCCATACCTTCCGCTGGAATTTCTCTCCGGACAGAGTTGAGGAAGGAAAAAAGCAGTGGGGGCCGGGACAGGAGGGGCATCTCAGACAGGGCAATGGAAAGCTTCCGGAAGAGCGCCCGGGGCCAAGACCAACCTGGCTGGCCTGCAGGCACCAAGTTGTCCTGCGTGTTGTCGCTGGTGTGGCTCGACGGCCCTTCCTCTAGGCTTTCAAGCCCTTGTACATATTCAGGTGTTTTACCTGGGAAGGGTGGGAACAGTTCAGCAGCAGCTGGCCTGGGGCTCAGCTCACGTTTACTCACAGATGCCTCGGCACGGTCCCCCAGCTTTGCAATGAGGATGCTCCTTGCGTGGGGGGTGGGGTGCTGGCTGTATGGGAGATGGTTTCCCACCTCTGACCAATTTCAGAATTGTTTACCGCTGGAGCAAGTGCCCTGATAGGGTTTTCCTCTGTATAACTCGTGGGTTCAGGTTTTTTTTTCTTTTATGGTTCAAGTTAGATTTTATTCCTCTTTTATATATTTATAGATATAAGCATGGAAATAATTCATTCCTATAAATACATCTGTGTGACGGGAAGAACTTTTTTCTCTTTTATTTTTAAATTTTATTTTTTAAAATTTTGAAATTTAATTTTATTTTTTTTATACAGCACGTTATTATTAGTTATGTATTTTATGCATATACGTGTATTCAGGTCAATCCCAATCTCCCAACTCATCCCACCACCACCACCCCATGGCTTCCCACACTTGGTGTCCATACGTTTGTTCTCTACCTCTGTGTCTCTATTTCTTCCCTGCAAACCAGTTCATCTGTACCATTTTTTAGGCTCCACATATATGCATTAATATACAATATTTGTTTTCCTCTTTCTGACTTACTTCATTCTGTATGACAGTCTCTCGATCCATCGATGTCTCTACAAATGACCCAGTTTCATTCCTTTTTATGGCCTAGTAATATTCCATTTTATATATGTACCACATCTTTATGCATTCATCTGTCTGTGGGCATTTAGTTTGCTTCCATTACCTGGCTATTGTAAATAGTGCTGCAATGAACATTGTGGTGAATATGCCTTTTTGAATTACGGTTTTCTCTGGGTATATGCCCAGAAGTGGGATTGCTGGATCAGATGGTAATTCTATTTCTAGTTTTTTTAAGGAAACTCCATACTGTTCTCCAAAGTGACTGTATCAATTTACATTCCCACCAATAGTGGAAGAGGGCTCCTTTTGTCCACACCCTCCCCAGAATTGGTTGTTTGTAGATTTTCTGATGATTCCGATTCTAACGGGTGTGAGGTGATACCACATTGTAGTTTTGATTTGCATTTCTCTTATAATTAGTGCTGTTGAGCAGCTTTTCATGTGCATCTTGGCCATCTCTGTGTCTCCTTTGAAGAAACGTCTCTTTAGATCTTCTGCCCATTTTTGTATTGGGTTGTTTGTTTTTTTTAATATTAAGCTGCATGAGCTGTTTATATATATTGGAGATTAAACCTCTGTCCATTGATTCGTCTGCAACGATTTTCGCCCATTATGAGGGATGCCTTTTTCCATTCCCGTTTTTTTTAACAAAAAAGGAAAGAAAGGAAAAGAAGCAGAACACTAATGTGCGTAAAATATGCCTTTTGAAACGGTCGTTTTGAAATATGGACGTCCTTTGAATTTTTTGGTCGATATGTGACCCCAGGATTTGTTTTCAGGGCAGGTGTCATTTACAGGCCTGCAATGATTTTGAATATCAACTGACCATTAGCACTGGGATTAAAGCTGCTGTTGTGTGAAACGGCCACAAGGTGGCAGCAGTTCACCCTTACCAAATCTGGTTACTAGGGCAAGAGAGCCTCAGTGGAAGTGGTGTTCTAGATTGGAATTTAGAATGGAATGTGCCAGGAGAATGCCCCTCAAGTTTGTCTCACTACTTCTTGTTCGTGTTTTTAATTTATTTTTTTTATTTTTTATTACAGCAAGTTTGATTACAATGTTTGGCTTGTTGTAGGTGTGGAAAATGTGGTTCTTTTACACATATACAGATGTCTTTTCTTCCTGGGATCCTTTTCCCATGTACGTTATGACAGAATGTTGAGTAGTCCTCTCTTGGTATTCTGTAGGTCTTTGGTGATTATATATGTCACCTGTGTTTGTATATGTCTGTTAACCCCGAAATTTTAATGAAACCAATCCTCACACCATTCCATTGGTGAACCATAAGTTTGTTTAATGAATCTGTGATTGCCCTTCTCCGTGGAAATATCTGCCCTGGTATCCATTTTTAGGTAACACCTATAAGTGATATGATATGATATGTGTCTTTCACTTTCTGACTTACTACAAGTCACGTGATTACTTCTAGACTTATTTACGGTGCTGCAAATGGCATTGTGTCCTTTTTTTCCTTGGCTTCTCTTCTGCCTTAGCGGGGTCCATTTTCACCAATGTGATTCCCTGAGGGTTGTGGATTAGCTGACCTGGGCAGCCTTACACTGCCGGCCCGCCCTCCCCAGGTGTGCCTCATTGAGGTCAATATAAACAGCGCTCCAGGCAGCAATAGCCCCTGAAGCTGTGCCTGACTCCATATTCTCTGCCCCGTCAGCAGTCTCGGGGCTGTGCTGGTGGGAGGGAGTGAGGGGCCACAGCTTTGTGGGTGGCCTGGTGTGAGTGGGAATCTGCTGGCCTTTCTGCAGGAGTTGCCAGGCTGCCACCTGTAAAGAAGAGAATGTGTCACCCATACTTTCCGCTGGAATTTCTCTCCGGACAGAGGTGAGGAAGGAAAAAAGCAGTGGGGGCCGGGACAGGAGGGGTATCTCAGACAGGGCAATGGAAAGCTTCTGGAAGAGCACCCGGGGCCAAGACCAACCTGGCTGGCCTGCAGGCACCAAGTTGGCCTGCGTTTTGTCGCTGGTGTGGCTCGACGGCCCTTCCTCTAGGCTTTCAAGCCCTTGTACATATTCAGGTGTTTTACCTGGGATGGGTGGGAACAGTTCAGCAGCAGCTGGCCTGGGGCTCAGCTCACGTTTACTCACAGATGCCTCGGCACGGTCCCCCAGCTTTGCAATGAGGACGCTCCTTGCGTGGGGCTTGGGTTGCTGGCTGTATGGTTGATGGTTTCCCACCTCTGACCAATTTCAGAATTGTTTACCGCTGGAGCAAGTGCGCTGATAGCGTTTTCCTCTGTATAACTCATGGGTTCAGGTGTTTTTTTCTTTTATGGTTCAAGTTAGATTTTATTCCTCTTTTATATATTTATAGATATAAGCATGGAAATAATTCATTCCTATAAATACATCTGTGTGACGGGAAGAACTTTTTTCTCTTTTATTTTTAAATTTTATTTTTTAAAATTTTGAAATTCAATTTTATTTTTTTTATACAGCACGTTATTATTAGTTATGTATTTTATGCATATACATGTATACAGGTCAATCCCAATCTCCCAACTCATCCCACCACCACCACCCCATGGCTTCCCACACTTGGTGTCCATACGTTTGTTCTCTACCTCTGTGTCTCTATTTCTTCCCTGCAAACCAGTTCATCTGTACCATTTTTTAGGTTCCACATGTATGCATTAATATACAGTATTTGTTTTCCTCTTTCTGACTTACTTCATTCTGTATGACAGTCTCTCGATCCATCGATGTCTCTACAAATGACCCAGTTTCATTCCTTTTTATGGCCGAGTAATATTTCATTTTATATATGTACCACATCTTTATCCATTCATCTGTCTGTGGGCATTTAGGTTGCTTTCATTACCTGGCTATTGTAAATAATGCTGCAACGAACATTGTGGTGAATGTGCCTTTTTGATTTACGGTTTTCTCTGGGTATATTCCCAGAAGTGGGATTGCTGGATCAGATGGTAATTCTATTTCTAGTTTTTTTAAGGAAACTCCATACTGTTCTCCATAGTGACTGTATCAATTTACATTCCCACCAATAGTGGAAGAGGGCTCCTTTTGTCCACACCCTCCCCAGAATTGGTTGTTTGTAGATTTTCTGATGATGCCGATTCTAACAGGTGTGAGGTGATACCTCATTGTAGTTTTGATTTGCATTTCTCTAATAATTAGTGCCGTTGAGCGGCTTTTCATGTGCGTCTTGGCCATCTCTGTCTTCTTTGAAGAAACGTCTCTTTAGATCTTCTGCCCATTTTTTTGGGGGTTGTTTGTTTTTTTTAATATTAAGCTGCATGAGCTGTTTATATATATTGGAGATTAAACCTCTGTCAATTGATTCGTTTGCAACGATTTTTGCCCATTCTGAGGGATGCCTTTTTCCATTCCCGTTTTTTCTAACAAAAAAGGAAAGAAAGGAAAAGAAGCAGAACACTAATGTGCGTAAAATATGCCTTTTGAAACGGTCGTTTTGAAATATGGACGTCCTTTGAATTTTTTGGTCGATATGTGACCCCAGGATTTTTTTTCAGGGCAGGTGTCATTTACAGGCCTGCAATGATTTTGAATATCAACTGACCATTAGCGCTGGGATTAAAGCTGCTGTTGTGTGAAACGGCCACAAGGTGGCAGCAGTTCACCCTTACCAAATCTGGTTACTAGGGCAAGAGAGCCTCAGTGGAAGTGGTGTTCTAGATTGGAATTTAGAATGGAATGTGCCAGGAGAATGCCCCTCAAGTTTGTCTCACTACTTCTTGTTCGTGTTTTTAATTTAATTTTTTTATTTTTTATTACAGCAAGTTTGATTACAATGTTTGGCTTGTTGTAGGTGTGGAAGATGTGGTTCTTTTACACATATACAGATGTCTGTTCTTCCTGGGATCCTTTTCCCATGTACGTTATGACAGAAAGTTGAGTAGTCCTCTCTTGGTATTCTGTAGGTCTTTGGTGATTATATATGTCACCTGTGTTTGTATATGTCTGTTAACCCCGATATTGTAATGAAACCAATCCTCACACCATTCCATTAGTGAACCATAAGTTTGTTTAATGAATCTGTGATTGCCCTTCTCCGTGGAAATATCTGCCCTGGTATCCATTTTTAGGTAACACCTATAAGTGATATGATATGATATGTGTCTTTCACTTTCTGACTTACTACAAGTCACGTGATTACTTCTAGACTCATTTACGGTGCTGCAAATGGCATTGTGTCCTTTTTATCCCTGGCTTCTCTTCTGCCTTAGCGAGGTCCATTTTCACCAATGTGATTCCCTGAGGGTTGTGGATTAGCTGACCTGGGCAGCCTTACCCTGCCGGCCCGCCCTCCCCAGGTGTGCCTCGTTGAGGTCAATATAAACAGCGCTCCAGGCAGCAATAGCCCCTGAAGCTGTGCCTGACTCCATATTCTCTGCCCCGTCAGCAGTCTCGGAGCTGTGCTGGTGGGAGGGAGTGAAGGGCCACAGCTTTGTGGGTGGCCCGGTGTGAGTGGGAATCTGCTGGCCTTTCTGCAGGAGTTGCCAGGCTGCCACCTGTAAAGAAGAGAATGTGTCACCCATACCTTCCGCTGGAATTTCTCTCCGGACAGAGTTGAGGAAGGAAAAAAGCAGTGGGGGCCGGGACAGGAGGGGCATCTCAGACAGGGCAATGGAAAGCTTCCGGAAGAGCGCCCGGGGCCAAGACCAACCTGGCTGGCCTGCAGGCACCAAGTTGTCCTGCGTGTTGTCGCTGGTGTGGCTCGACGGCCCTTCCTCTAGGCTTTCAAGCCCTTGTACATATTCAGGTGTTTTACCTGGGAAGGGTGGGAACAGTTCAGCAGCAGCTGGCCTGGGGCTCAGCTCACGTTTACTCACAGATGCCTCGGCACGGTCCCCCAGCTTTGCAATGAGGATGCTCCTTGCGTGGGGGGTGGGGTGCTGGCTGTATGGGAGATGGTTTCCCACCTCTGACCAATTTCAGAATTGTTTACCGCTGGAGCAAGTGCCCTGATAGGGTTTTCCTCTGTATAACTCGTGGGTTCAGGTTTTTTTTTCTTTTATGGTTCAAGTTAGATTTTATTCCTCTTTTATATATTTATAGATATAAGCATGGAAATAATTCATTCCTATAAATACATCTGTGTGACGGGAAGAACTTTTTTCTCTTTTATTTTTAAATTTTATTTTTTAAAATTTTGAAATTTAATTTTATTTTTTTTATACAGCACGTTATTATTAGTTATGTATTTTATGCATATACGTGTATTCAGGTCAATCCCAATCTCCCAACTCATCCCACCACCACCACCCCATGGCTTCCCACACTTGGTGTCCATACGTTTGTTCTCTACCTCTGTGTCTCTATTTCTTCCCTGCAAACCAGTTCATCTGTACCATTTTTTAGGCTCCACATATATGCATTAATATACAATATTTGTTTTCCTCTTTCTGACTTACTTCATTCTGTATGACAGTCTCTCGATCCATCGATGTCTCTACAAATGACCCAGTTTCATTCCTTTTTATGGCCTAGTAATATTCCATTTTATATATGTACCACATCTTTATCCATTCATCTGTCTGTGGGCATTTAGTTTGCTTCCATTACCTGGCTATTGTAAATAGTGCTGCAATGAACATTGTGGTGAATATGCCTTTTTGAATTACGGTTTTCTCTGGGTATATGCCCAGAAGTGGGATTGCTGGATCAGATGGTAATTCTATTTCTAGTTTTTTTAAGGAAACTCCATACTGTTCTCCATAGGGACTCTATCAATTTACATTCCCACCAATAGTGGAAGAGGGCTCCTTTTGTCCACACCCTCCCCAGAATTGGTTGTTTGTAGATTTTCTGATGATGCCGATTCTAACAGGTGTGAGGTGATACCTCATTGTAGTTTTGATTTGCATTTCTCTAATAATTAGTGCTCTTGAGCAGCTTTTCATGTGTGTCTTGGACCTGTATGTGTCTTCTTTGAAGAAACGTCTCTTTAGATCTTCTGCCCATTTTTGTATTGGGTTGTTTGTTTTTTTTAATATTAAGCTGCATGAGCTGTTTATATATATTGGAGATTAAACCTCTGTCCATTGATTCGTTTGCATCGATTTTAGCCCATTCTGAGGGATGCCTTTTTCCATTCCCGTTTTTTTTAACAAAAAAGGAAAGAAAGGAAAAGAAGCAGAACACTAATGTGCGTAAAATATGCCTTTTGAAACGGTCCTTTTGAAATATGGACGTCCTTTGAATTTTTTGGTCGATATGTGACCCCAGGATTTGTTTTCAGGGCAGGTGTCATTTACAGGCCTGAAATGATTTTGAATATCAACTGACCATTAGCGCTGGGATTAAAGCTGCTGTTGTGTGAAACGGCCACAAGGTGGCAGCAGATTTCCCTTACCAAATCTGGTTACAAGGGCAAGAGAACCTCAGTGGAAGTGGTGTTCTAGATTGGAATTTAGAATGGAATGTGCCAGGAGAAAGCCCCTCAAGTTTGTCTCACTACTTCTTGTTCGTGTTTTTAATTTAATTTTTTGTATTTTTTATTACAGCAAGTTTGATTACAATGTTTGGCTTGTTGTAGGTGTGGAAGATGTGGTTCTTTTACACATATACAGATGTCTGTTCTTCCTGGGATCCATTTCCCATGTACGTTATGACAGAATGTTGAGTAGTCCTGTCTTGGTATTCTGTAGGTCTTTGGTGATTATATATGTCACCTGTGTTTGTATATGTGTGTTAACCCCGATATCGTAATGAAACCAATCCTCACACCTTTCCATTGGTGAACCATAAGTTTGTTTAATGAATCTGTGATTGCCCTTCTCCGTGGAAATATCTGCCCTGGTATCCATTTTTAGGTAACACCTATAAGTGATATGATATGATATGTGTCTTTCACTTTCTGACTTACTACAAGTCACGTGATTACTTCTAGACTCATTTACGGTGCTGCAAATGGCATTGTGTCCTTTTTTTCCTTGGCTTCTATTCTGCCTTAGTGAGGTCCATTTTCAACAATGTGATTCCCTGAGGGTTGTGGATTAGTTGACCTGGGCAGCCTTACCCTGCCGGCCCGCCCTCCCCAGGTGTGCCTCGTTCAGGTCAATATAAACAGCGCTCCAGGCAGCAATAGCCCCTGAAGCTGTGCCTGACTCCATATTCTCTGCCCCGTCAGCAGTCTCGGGTCTGTGCTGCTGGGAGGGAGGGAGGGGCCACAGCTTTGTGGGTGGCCTGGTGTGAGTGGGGCTCTGCTGGCCTTTCTGCAGGAGTTTCCAGGCTGCCGCCTGTAAAGAAGAGGATGTGTCACCCATAACTTCTGCTGGAATTACTCTCCGGACAGAGATGAGGAAGGAAAAAAGCAGTGGGGGCCGGGACAGGAGGTGTATCTCAGGCAGGGCAATGGAAAGCTTCTGGAAGAGCGCCCGGGGCCAAGACCACCCTGGCTGGCCTGCAGGCACCAATTTGGCCTGCGTGCTGTCCCTGGTGTGGCTCGACGGCCCTTCCTCTAGGCTTTCAAGCCCTTGTACATATTCAGGTGTTTTACCTGGGATGGGTGGGAACAGTTCAGCAGCAGCTGGCCTGGGGCTCAGCTCACGTTTACTCACAGATGCCTCGGCACGGTCCCCCAGCTTTGCAATGAGGACGCTCCTTGCGTGGGGCTTGGGTTGCTGGCTGTATGGTTGATGGTTTCCCACCTCTGACCAATTTCAGAATTGTTTACCGCTGGAGCAAGTGCGCTGATAGCGTTTTCCTCTGTATAACTCATGGGTTCAGGTGTTTTTTTCTTTTATGGTTCAAGTTAGATTTTATTCCTCTTTTATATATTTATAGATATAAGCATGGAAATAATTCATTCCTATAAATACATCTGTGTGACGGGAAGAACTTTTTTCTCTTTTATTTTTAAATTTTATTTTTTAAAATTTTGAAATTCAATTTTATTTTTTTTATACAGCACGTTATTATTAGTTATGTATTTTATGCATATACATGTATACAGGTCAATCCCAATCTCCCAACTCATCCCACCACCACCACCCCATGGCTTCCCACACTTGGTGTCCATACGTTTGTTCTCTACCTCTGTGTCTCTATTTCTTCCCTGCAAACCAGTTCATCTGTACCATTTTTTAGGTTCCACATGTATGCATTAATATACAGTATTTGTTTTCCTCTTTCTGACTTACTTCATTCTGTATGACAGTCTCTCGATCCATCGATGTCTCTACAAATGACCCAGTTTCATTCCTTTTTATGGCCGAGTAATATTTCATTTTATATATGTACCACATCTTTATCCATTCATCTGTCTGTGGGCATTTAGGTTGCTTTCATTACCTGGCTATTGTAAATAATGCTGCAACGAACATTGTGGTGAATGTGCCTTTTTGATTTACGGTTTTCTCTGGGTATATTCCCAGAAGTGGGATTGCTGGATCAGATGGTAATTCTATTTCTAGTTTTTTTAAGGAAACTCCATACTGTTCTCCATAGTGACTGTATCAATTTACATTCCCACCAATAGTGGAAGAGGGCTCCTTTTGTCCACACCCTCCCCAGAATTGGTTGTTTGTAGATTTTCTGATGATGCCGATTCTAACAGGTGTGAGGTGATACCTCATTGTAGTTTTGATTTGCATTTCTCTAATAATTAGTGCCGTTGAGCGGCTTTTCATGTGCGTCTTGGCCATCTCTGTCTTCTTTGAAGAAACGTCTCTTTAGATCTTCTGCCCATTTTTTTGGGGGTTGTTTGTTTTTTTTAATATTAAGCTGCATGAGCTGTTTATATATATTGGAGATTAAACCTCTGTCAATTGATTCGTTTGCAACGATTTTTGCCCATTCTGAGGGATGCCTTTTTCCATTCCCGTTTTTTCTAACAAAAAAGGAAAGAAAGGAAAAGAAGCAGAACACTAATGTGCGTAAAATATGCCTTTTGAAACGGTCGTTTTGAAATATGGACGTCCTTTGAATTTTTTGGTCGATATGTGACCCCAGGATTTTTTTTCAGGGCAGGTGTCATTTACAGGCCTGCAATGATTTTGAATATCAACTGACCATTAGCGCTGGGATTAAAGCTGCTGTTGTGTGAAACGGCCACAAGGTGGCAGCAGTTCACCCTTACCAAATCTGGTTACTAGGGCAAGAGAGCCTCAGTGGAAGTGGTGTTCTAGATTGGAATTTAGAATGGAATGTGCCAGGAGAATGCCCCTCAAGTTTGTCTCACTACTTCTTGTTCGTGTTTTTAATTTAATTTTTTTATTTTTTATTACAGCAAGTTTGATTACAATGTTTGGCTTGTTGTAGGTGTGGAAGATGTGGTTCTTTTACACATATACAGATGTCTGTTCTTCCTGGGATCCTTTTCCCATGTACGTTATGACAGAAAGTTGAGTAGTCCTCTCTTGGTATTCTGTAGGTCTTTGGTGATTATATATGTCACCTGTGTTTGTATATGTCTGTTAACCCCGATATTGTAATGAAACCAATCCTCACACCATTCCATTAGTGAACCATAAGTTTGTTTAATGAATCTGTGATTGCCCTTCTCCGTGGAAATATCTGCCCTGGTATCCATTTTTAGGTAACACCTATAAGTGATATGATATGATATGTGTCTTTCACTTTCTGACTTACTACAAGTCACGTGATTACTTCTAGACTCATTTACGGTGCTGCAAATGGCATTGTGTCCTTTTTATCCCTGGCTTCTCTTCTGCCTTAGCGAGGTCCATTTTCACCAATGTGATTCCCTGAGGGTTGTGGATTAGCTGACCTGGGCAGCCTTACCCTGCCGGCCCGCCCTCCCCAGGTGTGCCTCGTTGAGGTCAATATAAACAGCGCTCCAGGCAGCAATAGCCCCTGAAGCTGTGCCTGACTCCATATTCTCTGCCCCGTCAGCAGTCTCGGAGCTGTGCTGGTGGGAGGGAGTGAGGGGCCACAGCTTTGTGGGTGGTCCGGTGTGAGTGGGAATCTGCTGGCCTTTCTGCAGGAGTTGCCAGGCTGCCACCTGTAAAGAAGAGAATGTGTCACCCATACCTTCCGCTGGAATTTCTCTCCGGACAGAGTTGAGGAAGGAAAAAAGCAGTGGGGGCCGGGACAGGAGGGGCATCTCAGACAGGGCAATGGAAAGCTTCCGGAAGAGCGCCCGGGGCCAAGACCAACCTGGCTGGCCTGCAGGCACCAAGTTGTCCTGCGTGTTGTCGCTGGTGTGGCTCGACGGCCCTTCCTCTAGGCTTTCAAGCCCTTGTACATATTCAGGTGTTTTACCTGGGAAGGGTGGGAACAGTTCAGCAGCAGCTGGCCTGGGGCTCAGCTCACGTTTACTCACAGATGCCTCGGCACGGTCCCCCAGCTTTGCAATGAGGATGCTCCTTGCGTGGGGGGTGGGGTGCTGGCTGTATGGGAGATGGTTTCCCACCTCTGACCAATTTCAGAATTGTTTACCGCTGGAGCAAGTGCCCTGATAGGGTTTTCCTCTGTATAACTCGTGGGTTCAGGTTTTTTTTTCTTTTATGGTTCAAGTTAGATTTTATTCCTCTTTTATATATTTATAGATATAAGCATGGAAATAATTCATTCCTATAAATACATCTGTGTGACGGGAAGAACTTTTTTCTCTTTTATTTTTAAATTTTATTTTTTAAAATTTTGAAATTTAATTTTATTTTTTTTATACAGCACGTTATTATTAGTTATGTATTTTATGCATATACGTGTATTCAGGTCAATCCCAATCTCCCAACTCATCCCACCACCACCACCCCATGGCTTCCCACACTTGGTGTCCATACGTTTGTTCTCTACCTCTGTGTCTCTATTTCTTCCCTGCAAACCAGTTCATCTGTACCATTTTTTAGGCTCCACATATATGCATTAATATACAATATTTGTTTTCCTCTTTCTGACTTACTTCATTCTGTATGACAGTCTCTCAATCCATCGATGTCTCTACAAATGACCCAGTTTCATTCCTTTTTATGGCCTAGTAATATTCCATTTTATATATGTACCACATCTTTATCCATTCATCTGTCTGTGGGCATTTAGTTTGCTTCCATTACCTGGCTATTGTAAATAGTGCTGCAATGAACATTGTGGTGAATGTGCCTTTTTGAATTACGGTTTTCTCTGGGTATATGCCCAGAAGTGGGATTGCTGGATCAGATGGTAATTCTATTTCTAGTTTTTTTAAGGAAACTCCATACTGTTCTCCATAGTGACTGTATCAATTTACATTCCCACCAATAGTGGAAGAGGGCTCCTTTTGTCCACACCCTCCCCAGAATTGGTTGTTTGTAGATTTTCTGATGATTCCGATTCTAACGGGTGTGAGGTGATACCACATTGTAGTTTTGATTTGCATTTCTCTAATAATTAGTGCTGTTGAGCAGCTTTTCATGTGCATCTTGGCCATCTCTGTGTCTCCTTTGAAGAAACGTCTCTTTAGATCTTCTGCCCATTTTTGTATTGGGTTGTTTGTTTTTTTTAATATTAAGCTGCATGAGCTGTTTATATATATTGGAGATTAAACCTCTGTCCATTGATTCGTCTGCAACGATTTTCGCCCATTATGAGGGATGCCTTTTTCCATTCCCGTTTTTTTTAACAAAAAAGGAAAGAAAGGAAAAGAAGCAGAACACTAATGTGCGTAAAATATGCCTTTTGAAACGGTCCTTTTGAAATATGGACGTCCTTTGAATTTTTTGGTCGATATGTGACCCCAGGATTTGTTTTCAGGGCAGGTGTCATTTACAGGCCTGCAATGATTTTGAATATCAACTGACCATTAGCACTGGGATTAAAGCTGCTGTTGTGTGAAACGGCCACAAGGTGGCTGCAGTTCACCCTTACCAAATCTGGTTACTAGGGCAAGAGAGCCTCAGTGGAAGTGGTGTTCTAGATTGGAATTTAGAATGGAATGTGCCAGGAGAATGCCCCTCAAGTTTGTCTCACTACTTCTTGTTCGTGTTTTTAATTTATTTTTTTTATTTTTTATTACAGCAAGTTTGATTACAATGTTTGGCTTGTTGTAGGTGTGGAAAATGTGGTTCTTTTACACATATACAGATGTCTTTTCTTCCTGGGATCCTTTTCCCATGTACGTTATGACAGAATGTTGAGTAGTCCTCTCTTGGTATTCTGTAGGTCTTTGGTGATTATATATGTCACCTGTGTTTGTATATGTCTGTTAACCCCGAAATTTTAATGAAACCAATCCTCACACCATTCCATTGGTGAACCATAAGTTTGTTTAATGAATCTGTGATTGCCCTTCTCCGTGGAAATATCTGCCCTGGTATCCATTTTTAGGTAACACCTATAAGTGATATGATATGATATGTGTCTTTCACTTTCTGACTTACTACAAGTCACGTGATTACTTCTAGACTTATTTACGGTGCTGCAAATGGCATTGTGTCCTTTTTTTCCTTGGCTTCTCTTCTGCCTTAGCGGGGTCCATTTTCACCAATGTGATTCCCTGAGGGTTGTGGATTAGCTGACCTGGGCAGCCTTACACTGCCGGCCCGCCCTCCCGAGGTGTGCCTCATTGAGTTCAATATAAACAGCGCTCCAGGCAGCAATAGCCCCTGAAGCTGTGCCTGACTCCATATTCTCTGCCCCGTCAGCAGTCTCGGGGCTGTGCTGGTGGGAGGGAGTGAGGGGCCACAGCTTTGTGGGTGGCCTGGTGTGAGTGGGAATCTGCTGGCCTTTCTGCAGGAGTTGCCAGGCTGCCACCTGTAAAGAAGAGAATGTGTCACCCATACTTTCCGCTGGAATTTCTCTCCGGACAGAGGTGAGGAATGAAAAAAGCAGTGGGGGCCGGGACAGGAGGGGTATCTCAGACAGGGCAATGGAAAGCTTCTGGAAGAGCGCCCGGGGCCAAGACCAACCTGGCTGGCCTGCAGGCACCAAGTTGGCCTGCGTGTTGTCGCTGGTGTGGCTCGACGGCCCTTCCTCTAGGCTTTCAAGCCCTTGTACATATTCAGGTGTTTTACCTGGGAAGGGTGGGAACAGTTCAGCAGCAGCTGGCCTGGGGCTCAGCTCACGTTTACTCACAGATGCCTCGGCACGGTCCCCCAGCTTTGCAAAGAGGACGCTCCTTGCGTGGGGGGTGGGTTGCTGGGTGTATGGGAGATGGTTTCCCACCTCTGACCAATTTCAGAATTGTTTACCGCTGGAGCAAGTGCCCTGATAGGGTTTTCCTCTGTATAACTCGTGGGTTCAGGTTTTTTTTTTTCTTTTATGGTTCAAGTTAGATTTTATTCCTCTTTAATATATTTATAGATATAAGCATGGAAATAATTCATTCCTATAAATACATCCTTGTGACGGGAAGAACTTATTTCTCTTTTATTTTTAAATTTTATTTTTTAAAATTTTGAAATTCAATTTTATTATTTTTATACAGCACCTTATTATTAGTTATGTATTTTATGCATACACATGTATACAGGTCAATCCCAATCTCCTAACTCATCCCACCACCACCACCCCATGGCTTCCCACACTTGGTGTCCATACGTTTGTTCTCTACCTCTGTGTCTCTATTTCTTCCCTGCAAACCAGTTCATCTGTACCATTTTTTAGGCTCCACATATATGCATTAATATACAATATTTGTTTTCCTCTTTCTGACTTACTTCATTCTGTATGACAGTCTCTCGATCCATCGATGTCTCTACAAATGACCCAGTTTCATTCCTTTTTATGGCCGAGTAATATTCCATTTTATATATGTACCACATCTTTATCCATTCATCTGTCTGTGGGCATTTAGGTTGCTTCCATTACCTGGCTATTGTAAATAGTGCTGCAACGAACATTGTGGTGAATGTGCCTTTTTGAATTACGGTTTTCTCTGGGTATATGCCCAGAAGTGGGATTGCTGGATCAGATGGTAATTCTATTTCTAGTTTTTTTAAGGAAACTCCATACTGTTCTCCATAGTGACTGTATCAATTTACATTCCCACCAATAGTGGAAGAGGGCTCCTTTTGTCCACACCCTCCCCAGAATTGGTTGTTTGTAGATTTTCTGATGATGCCGATTCTAACAGGTGTGAGGTGATACCTCATTGTAGTTTTGATTTGCATTTCTCTAATAATTAGTGCTCTTGAGCAGCTTTTCATGTGTGTCTTGGACCTGTATGTGTCTTCTTTGAAGAAACGTCTCTTTAGATCTTCTGCCCATTTTTGTATTGGGTTGTTTGTTTTTTTTAATATTAAGCTGCATGAGCTGTTTATATATATTGGAGATTAAACCTCTGTCCATTGATTCGTTTGCATCGATTTTAGCCCATTCTGAGGGATGCCTTTTTCCATTCCCGTTTTTTTAACAAAAAAGGAAAGAAAGGAAAAGAAGCAGAACACTAATGTGCGTAAAATATGCCTTTTGAAACGGTCCTTTTGAAATATGGACGTCCTTTGAATTTTTTGGTCGATATGTGACCCCAGGATTTGTTTTCAGGGCAGGTGTCATTTACAGGCCTGCAATGATTTTGAATATCAACTGACCATTAGCGCTGGGATTAAAGCTGCTGTTGTGTGAAACGGCCACAAGGTGGCAGCAGATTTCCCTTACCAAATCTGGTTACAAGGGCAAGAGAGCCTCAGTGGAAGTGGTGTTCTAGATTGGAATTTAGAATGGAATGTGCCAGGAGAAAGCCCCTCAAGTTTGTCTCACTACTTCTTGTTCGTGTTTTTAATTTAATTTTTTGTATTTTTTATTACAGCAAGTTTGATTACAATGTTTGGCTTGTTGTAGGTGTGGAAGATGTGGTTCTTTTACACATATACAGATGTCTGTTCTTCCTGGGATCCATTTCCCATGTACGTTATGACAGAATGTTGAGTAGTCCTGTCTTGGTATTCTGTAGGTCTTTGGTGATTATATATGTCACCTGTGTTTGTATATGTGTGTTAACCCCGATATCGTAATGAAACCAATCCTCACACCTTTCCATTGGTGAACCATAAGTTTGTTTAATGAATCTGTGATTGCCCTTCTCCGTGGAAATATCTGCCCTGGTATCCATTTTTAGGTAACACCTATAAGTGATATGATATGATATGTGTCTTTCACTTTCTGACTTACTACAAGTCACGTGATTACTTCTAGACTCATTTACGGTGCTGCAAATGGCATTGTGTCCTTTTTTTCCTTGGCTTCTATTCTGCCTTAGTGAGGTCCATTTTCAACAATGTGATTCCCTGAGGGTTGTGGATTAGTTGACCTGGGCAGCCTTACCCTGCCGGCCCGCCCTCCCCAGGTGTGCCTCGTTCAGGTCAATATAAACAGCGCTCCAGGCAGCAATAGCCCCTGAAGCTGTGCCTGACTCCATATTCTCTGCCCCGTCAGCAGTCTCGGGTCTGTGCTGCTGGGAGGGAGTGAGGGGCCACAGCTTTGTGGGTGGCCTGGTGTGAGTGGGGCTCTGCTGGCCTTTCTGCAGGAGTTTCCAGGCTGCCGCCTGTAAAGAAGAGGATGTGTCACCCATAACTTCTGCTGGAATTACTCTCCGGACAGAGATGAGGAAGGAAAAAAGCAGTGGGGGCCGGGACAGGAGGTGTATCTCAGGCAGGGCAATGGAAAGCTTCTGGAAGAGCGCCCGGGGCCAAGACCACCCTGGCTGGCCTGCAGGCACCAATTTGGCCTGCGTGCTGTCCCTGGTGTGGCTCGACGGCCCTTCCTCTAGGCTTTCAAGCCCTTGTACATATTCAGGTGTTTTACCTGGGATGGGTGGGAACAGTTCAGCAGCAGCTGGCCTGGGGCTCAGCTCACGTTTACTCACAGATGCCTCGGCACGGTCCCCCAGCTTTGCAATGAGGACGCTCCTTGCGTGGGTCTTGGGTTGCTGGCTGTATGGTTGATGGTTTCCCACCTCTGACCAATTTCAGAATTGTTTACCGCTGGAGCAAGTGCGCTGATAGCGTTTTCCTCTGTATAACTCATGGGTTCAGGTGTTTTTTTCTTTTATGGTTCAAGTTAGATTTTATTCCTCTTTTATATATTTATAGATATAAGCATGGAAATAATTCATTCCTATAAATACATCTGTGTGACGGGAAGAACTTTTTTCTCTTTTATTTTTAAATTTTATTTTTTAAAATTTTGAAATTCAATTTTATTTTTTTTATACAGCACGTTATTATTAGTTATGTATTTTATGCATATACATGTATACAGGTCAATCCCAATCTCCCAACTCATCCCACCACCACCACCCCATGGCTTCCCACACTTGGTGTCCATACGTTTGTTCTCTACCTCTGTGTCTCTATTTCTTCCCTGCAAACCAGTTCATCTGTACCATTTTTTAGGTTCCACATGTATGCATTAATATACAGTATTTGTTTTCCTCTTTCTGACTTACTTCATTCTGTATGACAGTCTCTCGATCCATCGATGTCTCTACAAATGACCCAGTTTCATTCCTTTTTATGGCCGAGTAATATTCCATTTTATATATGTACCACATCTTTATCCATTCATCTGTCTGTGGGCATTTAGGTTGCTTCCATTACCTGGCTATTGTAAATAATGCTGCAACGAACATTGTGGTGAATGTGCCTTTTTGATTTACGGTTTTCTCTGGGTATATTCCCAGAAGTGGGATTGCTGGATCAGATGGTAATTCTATTTCTAGTTTTTTTAAGGAAACTCCATACTGTTCTCCATAGTGACTGTATCAATTTACATTCCCACCAATAGTGGAAGAGGGCTCCTTTTGTCCACACCCTCCCCAGAATTGGTTGTTTGTAGATTTTCTGATGATGCCGATTCTAACAGGTGTGAGGTGATACCTCATTGTAGTTTTGATTTGCATTTCTCTAATAATTAGTGCCGTTGAGCGGCTTTTCATGTGCGTCTTGGCCATCTCTGTCTTCTTTGAAGAAACGTCTCTTTAGATCTTCTGCCCATTTTTTTGGGGGTTGTTTGTTTTTTTTAATATTAAGCTGCATGAGCTGTTTATATATATTGGAGATTAAACCTCTGTCAATTGATTCGTTTGCAACGATTTTTGCCCATTCTGAGGGATGCCTTTTTCCATTCCCGTTTTTTCTAACAAAAAAGGAAAGAAAGGAAAAGAAGCAGAACACTAATGTGCGTAAAATATGCCTTTTGAAACGGTCGTTTTGAAATATGGACGTCCTTTGAATTTTTTGGTCGATATGTGACCCCAGGATTTTTTTTCAGGGCAGGTGTCATTTACAGGCCTGCAATGATTTTGAATATCAACTGACCATTAGCGCTGGGATTAAAGCTGCTGTTGTGTGAAACGGCCACAAGGTGGCAGCAGTTCACCCTTACCAAATCTGGTTACAAGGGCAAGAGAGCCTCAGTGGAAGTGGTGTTCTAGATTGGAATTTAGAATGGAATGTGCCAGGAGAATGCCCCTCAAGTTTGTCTCACTACTTCTTGTTCGTGTTTTTAATTTAATTTTTTATTTTTTATTACAGCAAGTTTGATTACAATGTTTGGCTTGTTGTAGGTGTGGAAGATGTGGTTCTTTTACACATATACAGATGTCTGTTCTTCCTGGGATCCTTTTCCCATGTACGTTATCACAGAAAGTTGAGTAGTCCTCTCTTGGTATTCTGTAGGTCTTTGGTGATTATATATGTCACCTGTGTTTGTATATGTCTGTTAACCCCGATATTGTAATGAAACCAATCCTCACACCATTCCATTAGTGAACCATAAGTTTGTTTAATGAATCTGTGATTGCCCTTCGCCGTGGAAATATCTGCCCTGGTATCCATTTTTAGGTAACACCTATAAGTGATATGATATGATATGTGTCTTTCACTTTCTGACTTACTACAAGTCACGTGATTACTTCTAGACTCATTTACGGTGCTGCAAATGGCATTGTGTCCTTTTTATCCCTGGCTTCTCTTCTGCCTTAGCGAGGTCCATTTTCACCAATGTGATTCCCTGAGGGTTGTGGATTAGCTGACCTGGGCAGCCTTACCCTGCCGGCCCGCCCTCCCCAGGTGTGCCTCGTTGAGGTCAATATAAACAGCGCTCCAGGCAGCAATAGCCCCTGAAGCTGTGCCTGACTCCATATTCTCTGCCCCGTCAGCAGTCTCGGAGCTGTGCTGGTGGGAGGGAGTGAGGGGCCACAGCTTTGTGGGTGGCCCGGTGTGAGTGGGAATCTGCTGGCCTTTCTGCAGGAGTTGCCAGGCTGCCACCTGTAAAGAAGAGAATGTGTCACCCATACCTTCCGCTGGAATTTCTCTCCGGACAGAGTTGAGGAAGGAAAAAAGCAGTGGGGGCCGGGACAGGAGGGGCATCTCAGACAGGGCAATGGAAAGCTTCCGGAAGAGCGCCCGGGGCCAAGACCAACCTGGCTGGCCTGCAGGCACCAAGTTGTCCTGCGTGTTGTCGCTGGTGTGGCTCGACGGCCCTTCCTCTAGGCTTTCAAGCCCTTGTACATATTCAGGTGTTTTACCTGGGAAGGGTGGGAACAGTTCAGCAGCAGCTGGCCTGGGGCTCAGCTCACGTTTACTCACAGATGCCTCGGCACGGTCCCCCAGCTTTGCAATGAGGACGCTCCTTGCGTGGGGGGTGGGGTGCTGGCTGTATGGGAGATGGTTTCCCACCTCTGACCAATTTCAGAATTGTTTACCGCTGGAGCAAGTGCCCTGATAGGGTTTTCCTCTGTATAACTCGTGGGTTCAGGTTTTTTTTTCTTTTATGGTTCAAGTTAGATTTTATTCCTCTTTTATATATTTATAGATATAAGCATGGAAATAATTCATTCCTATAAATACATCTGTGTGACGGGAAGAACTCTTTTCTCTTTTATTTTTAAATTTTATTTTTTAAAATTTTGAAATTTAATTTTATTTTTTTTAAACAGCACGTTATTATTAGTTATGTATTTTATGCATATACGTGTATTCAGGTCAATCCCAATCTCCCAACTCATCCCACCACCACCACCCCATGGCTTCCCACACTTGGTGTCCATACGTTTGTTCTCTACCTCTGTGTCTCTATTTCTTCCCTGCAAACCAGTTCATCTGTACCATTTTTTAGGCTCCACATATATGCATTAATATACAATATTTGTTTTCCTCTTTCTGACTTACTTCATTCTGTATGACAGTCTCTCGATCCATCGATGTCTCTACAAATGACCCAGTTTCATTCCTTTTTATGGCCGAGTAATATTCCATTTTATATATGTACCACATCTTTATCCATTCATCTGTCTGTGGGCATTTAGTTTGCTTCCATTACCTGGCTATTGTAAATAGTGCTGCAATGAACATTGTGGTGAATGTGCCTTTTTGAATTACGGTTTTCTCTGGGTATATGCCCAGAAGTGGGATTGCTGGATCAGATGGTAATTCTATTTCTAGTTTTTTTAAGGAAACTCCATACTGTTCTCCATAGTGACTGTATCAATTTACATTCCCACCAATAGTGGAAGAGGGCTCCTTTTGTCCACACCCTCCCCAGAATTGGTTGTTTCTAGATTTTCTGATGATTCCGATTCTAACGGGTGTGAGGTGATACCACATTGTAGTTTTGATTTGCATTTCTCTAATAATTAGTGCTGTTGAGCAGCTTTTCATGTGCATCTTGGCCATCTCTGTGTCTCCTTTGAAGAAACGTCTCTTTAGATCTTCTGCCCATTTTTGTATTGGGTTGTTTGTTTTTTTAATATTAAGCTGCATGAGCTGTTTATATATATTGGAGATTAAACCTCTGTCCATTGATTCGTTTGCAACGAATTTTGCCCATTCTGAGGGATGCCTTTTTCCATTCCTGTTTTTTTTAACAAAAAAGGAAAGAAAGGAAAAGAAGCAGAACACTAATGTGCGTAAAATATGCCTTTTGAAACGGTCGTTTTGAAATATGGACGTCCTTTGAATTTTTTGGTCGATATGTGACCCCAGGATTTGTTTTCAGGGCAGGTGTCATTTACAGGCCTGCAATGATTTTGAATATCAACTGACCATTAGTGCTGGGATTAAAGCTGCTGTTGTATGAAACGGCCACAAGGTGGCAGCAGTTCACCGTTACCAAATCTGGTTACTAGGGCAAGAGAGCCTCAGTGGAAATGGTGTTCTAGATTGGAATTTAGAATGGAATGTGCCAGGAGAATGCCCCTCAAGTTTGTCTCACTTCTTCTTGTTCGTGTTTTTAATTTAATTTTTTTATTTTTTATTACAGCAAGTTTGATTACAATGTTTGGCTTGTTGTAGGTGTGGAAGATGTGGTTCTTTTACACATATACAGATGTCTGTTCTTCCTGGGATCCTTTTCCCATGTACGTTATGACAGAATGTTGAGTAGTCCTCTCTTGGTATTCTGTAGGTCTTTGGTGATTATATATGTCACCTGTGTTTGTATATGTCTGTTAACCCCGATATCGTAATGAAACCAATCCTCACACCTTTCCATTGGTGAACCATAAGTTTGTTTAATGAATCTGTGATTGCCCTTCTCCGTGGAAATATCTGCCCTGGTATCCATTTTTAGGTAACACCTATAAGTGATATGATATGATATGTGTCTTTCACTTTCTGACTTACTACATGTCACGTGATTACTTCTAGACTCATCTACAGTGCTGCAAATGGCATTTTGTCCTTTTTTTCCTTGGCTTCTATTCTGCCTTAGTGAGGTCCATTTTCAACAATGTGATTCCCTGAGGGTTGTGGATTAGCTGACCTGGGCAGCCTTACCCTGCCGGCCTGCCCTCCCCAGGTGTGCCTCGTTGAGGTCAATATAAACAGCGCTCCAGGCAGCAATAGCCCCTGAAGCTGCGCCTGACTCCATATTCTCTGCCCCGTCAGCAGTCTCGTGGCTGTGCTGGTGGGAGGGAGTGAGGGGCCACAGCTTTGTGAGTGGCCCGGTGTGAGTGGGACTCTGCTGGCCTTTCTGCAGGAGGTGCCAGGCTGCCAACTGTAAAGAAGAGCATGTGTCACCCATACTTCCGCTGGAATTTGTCTCCGGAGAGAGGTGAGGAAGGAAAAAAGCAGTGGGGGCCGGGACAGGAGGGGTATCTCAGGCAGGGCAATGGAAAGCTTCCGGAAGAGCGTCCGGGGCCAAGACCACCCTGGCTGGCCTGCAGGCACCAAGTTGGCCTGCGTGCTGTCGCTGGTTTCGCTCGACGGCCCTTCCTCTAGGCTTTCAAGCCCTTGTACATATTCAGGTGTTTTACCTGGGAAGGGTGGGAACAGTTCAGCAGCAGGTGGCCTGGGGCTCAGCTCACGTTTACTCACAGATGCCTCGGCACGGTCCCCCAGCTTTGCAATGAGGACGCTCCTTGCGTGGGGGGTGGGTTGATGGCTGTATGGGAGATGGTTCCCCACCTCTGACGAATTTCAGAATTGTTTACCGCTGGAGCAAGTGCCCTGATAGGTTTTTCCTCTGAATAACACGTGGGTTCACTTTTTTTTTCTTTTATGGTTCAAATTAGAATTTATTCCTCTTTTATGTATTTATAGATATAAGCATGGAAATAATTCATTCCTATAAATACATCTGTGTGACGGGAAGAACTTTTTTCTGTTTTATTTTTAAATTTTATTTTTTAAAATTTTGAAATTTAATTTTATTTATTTTTTTTATACAGCACGTTATTATTAGTTATGTATTTTATGCATATACATGTATTCAGGTCAATCCCAATCTCCCAACTCATCCCACCAGCACCACCCCATGGCTTCCCACACTTGGTGTCCATACGTTTGTTCTCTACCTCTGTGTCTCTATTTCTTCCCTGCAAACCAGTTCATCTGTACCATTTTTTAGGTTGCACATATATGCATTAATATACAATATTTGTTTTCCTCTTTCTGACTTACTTCATTCTGTATGACAGTCTCTCGTTCCATCGATGTCTCTACAAATGACCCAGTTTCATTCCTTTTTATGGCCGAGTAATATTCCATTTTATATACCTACCACATCTTTATCCATTCATCTGTCTGTGGGCATTTAGGTTGCTTCCATTACCTGGCTATTGTAAATAGTGCTGCAACGAACATTGTGGTGAATGTGCCTTTTTGAAATACGGTTTTCTCTGGGTATATGCCCAGAAGTGGGATTGCTGGATCAGATGGTAATTCTATTTCTAGTTTTTTTAAGGAAACTCCATACTGTTCTCCATAGTGACTGTATCAATTTACATTCCCACCAATAGTGGAAGAGGGCTCCTTTTGTCCACACCCTCCCCAGAATTGGTTGTTTGTAGATTTTCTGATGATGCCGATTCTAACAGGTGTGAGGTGATACCTCATTATAGTTTTGATTTGCATTTCTCTAAAAATTAGTGCTGTTGAGCAGCTTTTCATGTTCGTCTTGGACATCTCTGTGTCTCCTTTGAAGAAACGTCTCTTTAGATCTTCTGCCCATTTTTGTATTGGGTTGTTTGTTTTTTTTAATATTAAGCTGCATGAGCTGTTTATATATATTGGAGATTAAACCTCTGTCCATTGATTCATCTGCAACGATTTTCGCCCATTCTGAGGGATGCCTTTTTCCATTCCCGTTTTTTTTAACAAAAAAGGAAAGAAAGGAAAAGAAGCAGAACACTAATGTGCGTAAAATATGCCTTTTGAAACAGTCGTTTTGAAATATGGACGTCCTTTGAATTTTTTGGTCGATATGTGACCCCAGGATTTGTTTTCAGGGCAGGTGTCATTTACAGGCCTGCAATGATTTTGAATATCAACTGACCATTAGCACTGGGATTAAAGCTGCTGTTGTGTGAAACGGCCACAAGGTGGCAGCAGTTCTCCCTTGCCAAATCTGGTTACTAGGGCATGAGAGCCTCAGTGGAAGTGGTGTTCTAGATTCGAATTTAGAATGGAATATGCCAGGAGAAAGCCCCTCAAGTTTGTCTCACTACTTCTTGTTCGTGTTTTTAATTTAATTTTTTATATTTTTTATTACAGCAAGGTTGATTACAATGTTTGGCTTGTTGTAGGTGTGGAAGATGTGGTTCTTTTACACATATACAGATGCCTGTTCTTCCTGGGATCCTTTTCACATGTACGTTATGACAGAGTTGAGTAGTCCTCTCTTGGTATTCTGTAGGTCTTTGGTGATTATATATGTCACCTATGTTTGTATATGTGTGTTAACCCCGATATCGTAATGAAACCAATCCTCACACCTTTCCATTGGTGAACCATAAGTTTGTTTAATGAATCTGTGTTTGCCCTTCTCCGTGGAAATATCTGCCCTGGTATCCATTTTTAGGTAACACCTATAAGTGATATGATATGATATGTGTCTTTCACTTTCTGACTTACTACAAGTCACGTGATTACTTCTAGACTCATCTACGGTGCTGCAAATGGCATTGTGTCCTTTTTTCCCTTGGCTTCTCTTCTGCCTTAGCGGGGTCCATTTTCAACAATGTGATTCCCTGAGGGTTGTGGATTAGCTGACCTGGGCAGCCTTACCCTGCCGGTCCGCCCTCCCCAGGTGTGCCTCGTTGAGGTCAATATAAACAGAGCTCCAGGCAGCAATAGCCCCTGAAGCTGTGCCTGACTCCATATTCTCTGCCCCGTCAGCAGTCTCGGGGCTGTGCTGGTGGGAGGGTGTGAAGGGCCACAGCTTTGTTGGTGGCCCGGTGTGAGTGGGGCTCTGCTGGCCTTTCTGCAGGAGTTGCCATCCTGCCGCCTGTAAAGAAGAGGATGTGTCACCCATACCTTCCGCTGGAATTTCTCTCCGGACAGAGGTGAGGAAGGAAAAAAGCAGTGGGGGCCGGGACAGGAGGGGTATCTCAGGCAGGGCAATGGAAAGCTTCTGGAAGAGCGCCCGGGGCCAGGACCACCCTGGCTGGCCTGCAGGCACCAAGTTGGCCTGCGTGCTGTCGCTGGTGTGGCTCCACGGCCCTTCCTCTAGGCTTTCAAGCCCTTGTACATATTCAGGTGTTTTACCTGGGAATGGTGGGAACAGTTCAGCAGCAGCTGGCCTGGGGCTCAGCTCATGTTTACTCACAGATGCCTCGGCACGGTCCCCCAGCTTTGCAATGAGGACGCTCCTTGCGTGGGGGGTGGGTTGCTGGCTGTATGGGAGATGGTTCCACACCTCTGACCAATTTCAGACTTGTTTACCGCTGGAGCAAGTGCCCAGATAGGGTTTTCCTCTGTAAAACTCGTGAGTTCAGGTTTTTTTTTCTTTTATGGTTCAAGTTAGATTTTATTCCTCTTTTATGTATTTATAGATATAAGCATGGAAATAATTCATTCCTATAAATACATCTGTGTGACGGGAAGAACATTTTTCTGTTTTATTTTTAAATTTTATTTTTTTAAATTTTGAAATACAATTTTATTTATGTTTTTATACAGCAGGTTTTTATTAGTTATGTATTTTATGCATATACATGTATACAGGTCAATCCCAATCTCCCAACTCATCCCACCAGCACCACACCATGGCTTCCCACACTTGGTGTCCATACGTGTGTTCTCTACCTCTGTGTCTCTATTTCTTCCCTGCAAACCAGTTCATCTGTACCGTTTTTTAGGCTCCACATATATGCATTAATATACAATATTTGTTTTCCTCTTTCTGACTTATTTCATTCTGTATAACAGTCTGTCCATCCATCGATGTCTCTACAAATGACACAGTTTCATTCCTTTTTATAGCCGAGTAATATTCCTTTTTATATATGTACCACATCTTTATCCATTCATCTGTCTGTGGGCATTTAGGTTGCTTCCATTACCTGGCTATTGTAAATAGTGCTGCAATGAACATTGTGGTGAATGTGCCTTTTAGATTTACGGTTTTATCTGGGTATATGCCCAGAAGTGGGATTGCTGGATCAGATGGTAATTCTATTTCTAATATTCTTAAGGAAACTCCATACTGTTCTCCATAGTGACTGTATCAATTTACATTCCCACCAATAGTGGAAGAGGGCTCCTTTTGTCCACACCCTCCCCAGAATTTGTTGTTTGTAGATTTTCTGATGATGCCGATTCTAACAGGTGTGAGGTGATACCTCATTGTAGTTTTGATTTGCATTTCTCTAACAATTAGTGCTGTTGAGCAGCTTTTCATGTGCGTCTTGGCCATCTCTGTGTCTCCTTTGAAGAAACGTCTCTTTAGATCTTCTGCCCATTTTTGTATTGGGTTGTTTGTTTTTTTTTAATATTAAGCTGCATGAGCTGTTTATATATATTGGAGATTAAACCTCTGTCCATTGATTCGTCTGCAACGATTTTCGCCCATTCTGAGGGATGCCTTTTTCCATTCCCGTGTTTTTTAACAAAAAAGGAAAGAAAGGAAAAGAAGCAGAACACTAATGTGCGTAAAATATGCCTTTTGAAACGGTCGTTTTGAAATATGGACGTCCTTTGAATTTTTTGGTCGATATGTGACCCCAGGATTTGTTTTCAGGGCAGGTGTCATTTACAGGCCTGAAATGATTTTGAATATCAACTGACCATTAGTGCTGGGATTAAAGCTGCTGTTGTGTGAAACGGCCACAAGGTGGCAGCAGTTCTCCCTTACCAAATCTGGTTACTAGGGCAAGAGAGCCTCAGTGGAAGTGGTGTTCTAGATTGGAATTTAGAATGGAATGTGCCAGGAGAAAGTCCCTCACGTTTGTCTCACTACTTCTTGTTCGTGTTTTTAATTTATTTTTTATTTTTTATTACAGCAAGTTTGATTACAATGTTTGGCTTGTTGTAGGTGTGGAAGATGTTGTTCTTTTACACATATACAGATGTCTGTTCTTCCTGGGATCCTTTTCCCATGTACGTTATGACAGAATGTTGAGTAGTCCTCTCTTGGTATTCTGAAGGTCTTTGGTGATTATATATGTCACCTGTGTTTGTATATGTGTGTTAACCCCGATATCGTAATGAAACCAATCCTCACACCTTTCCATTGGTGAACCATAAGTTTGTTTAATGAATCTGTGATTGCCCTTCTCCGTGGAAATATCTGCCCTGGTATCCATTTTTAGGTAACACCTATAAGTGATATGATATGATATGTGTCTTTCACTTTCTGAGTTACTACAAGTCACGTGATTACTTCTAGACTCATCTACGGTGCTGCAAATGGCATTGTGTCCTTTTTTCCCTTGGCTTCTCTTCTGCCTTAGTGATGTCCATTTTCACCAATGTGATTCCCTGAGGGATGTGGATTAGCTGACCTGGGCAGCCTTACCCTGCCGGCCCGCCCTCCCCAGGTGTGCCTCGTTGAGGTCAATATAAACAGAGCTCCAGGCAGCAATAGCCCCTGAAGCTGTGCCTGACTCCATATTCTCTGCCCTGTCAGCAGTCTCGGGGCTGTGCTGGTGGAAGGGAGTGAGGGGCCACAGCTTTGTGGGTGGCCTGGTGTGAGTGGGGCTCTGCTGGCCTTTCTGCAGGAGTTGCCAGGCTGCCGCCTGTAAAGAAGAGGATGTGTCACCCATACATTCCGCTGGAATTTCTCTCCGGACAGAGGTGAGGAAGGAAAAAAGCAGTGGGGGCCAGGACAAGAGGGGTATCTCAGGCAGGGCAATGGAAAGCTTCTGGAAGAGATCCCGGGGCCAGGACCTCCCTGGCTGGCCTGCAGGCAGCATGTTGGCCTGCATGCTGTCGCTGGTGTGGCTCCACGGCCCTTCCTCTAGGCTTTAAAGCCCTTGTACATATTCAGGTGTTTTACCTGGGAATGGTGGGAACAGTTCAGCAGCAGCTGGCCTGGGGCTCAGCTCACGTTTACTCACAGATGCCTCGGCACGGTCCCCCAGCTTTGCAATGAGGACGCTCCTTGCGTGGGGGGTGGGTTGCTGGCTGTATGGGAGATGGTTCCCCACCTCTGACCAATTTCAGAATTGTTTACCGCTGGAGCAAGTGCCCAGATAGGGTTTTCCTCTGTAAAACTCGTGAGTTCAGGTTTTTTTTTCTTTTATGGTTCAAGTTAGATTTTATTCCTCTTTTATGTATTTATAGATATAAGCATGGAAATAATTCATTCCTATAAATACATCTGTGTGACGGGAAGAACATTTTTCTGTTTTATTTTTAAATTTTATTTTTTTAAATTTTGAAATACAATTTTATTTATGTTTTTATACAGCAGGTTTTTATTAGTTATGTATTTTATGCATATACATGTATACAGGTCAATCCCAATCTCCCAACTCATCCCACCAGCACCACACCATGGCTTCCCACACTTGGTGTCCATACGTGTGTTCTCTACCTCTGTGTCTCTATTTCTTCCCTGCAAACCAGTTCATCTGTACCGTTTTTTAGGCTCCACATATATGCATTAATATACAATATTTGTTTTCCTCTTTCTGACTTATTTCATTCTGTATAACAGTCTGTCCATCCATCGATGTCTCTACAAATGACACAGTTTCATTCCTTTTTATAGCCGAGTAATATTCCTTTTTATATATGTACCACATCTTTATCCATTCATCTGTCTGTGGGCATTTAGGTTGCTTCCATTACCTGGCTATTGTAAATAGTGCTGCAATGAACATTGTGGTGAATGTGCCTTTTAGATTTACGGTTTTATCTGGGTATATGCCCAGAAGTGGGATTGCTGGATCAGATGGTAATTCTATTTCTAATATTCTTAAGGAAACTCCATACTGTTCTCCATAGTGACTGTATCAATTTACATTCCCACCAATAGTGGAAGAGGGCTCCTTTTGTCCACACCCTCCCCAGAATTTGTTGTTTGTAGATTTTCTGATGATGCCGATTCTAACAGGTGTGAGGTGATACCTCATTGTAGTTTTGATTTGCATTTCTCTAACAATTAGTGCTGTTGAGCAGCTTTTCATGTGCGTCTTGGCCATCTCTGTGTCTCCTTTGAAGAAACGTCTCTTTAGATCTTCTGCCCATTTTTGTATTGGGTTGTTTGTTTTTTTTAATATTAAGCTGCATGAGCTGTTTATATATATTGGAGATTAAACCTCTGTCCATTGATTCGTCTGCAACGATTTTCGCCCATTCTGAGGGATGCCTTTTTCCATTCCCGTGTTTTTTAACAAAAAAGGAAAGAAAGGAAAAGAAGCAGAACACTAATGTGCGTAAAATATGCCTTTTGAAACGGTCGTTTTGAAATATGGACGTCCTTTGAATTTTTTGGTCGATATGTGACCCCAGGATTTGTTTTCAGGGCAGGTGTCATTTACAGGCCTGAAATGATTTTGAATATCAACTGACCATTAGTGCTGGGATTAAAGCTGCTGTTGTGTGAAACGGCCACAAGGTGGCAGCAGTTCTCCCTTACCAAATCTGGTTACTAGGGCAAGAGAGCCTCAGTGGAAGTGGTGTTCTAGATTGGAATTTAGAATGGAATGTGCCAGGAGAAAGTCCCTCACGTTTGTCTCACTACTTCTTGTTCGTGTTTTTAATTTATTTTTTATTTTTTATTACAGCAAGTTTGATTACAATGTTTGGCTTGTTGTAGGTGTGGAAGATGTTGTTCTTTTACACATATACAGATGTCTGTTCTTCCTGGGATCCTTTTCCCATGTACGTTATGACAGAATGTTGAGTAGTCCTCTCTTGGTATTCTGAAGGTCTTTGGTGATTATATATGTCACCTGTGTTTGTATATGTGTGTTAACCCCGATATCGTAATGAAACCAATCCTCACACCTTTCCATTGGTGAACCATAAGTTTGTTTAATGAATCTGTGATTGCCCTTCTCCGTGGAAATATCTGCCCTGGTATCCATTTTTAGGTAACACCTATAAGTGATATGATATGATATGTGTCTTTCACTTTCTGAGTTACTACAAGTCACGTGATTACTTCTAGACTCATCTACGGTGCTGCAAATGGCATTGTGTCCTTTTTTCCCTTGGCTTCTCTTCTGCCTTAGTGATGTCCATTTTCACCAATGTGATTCCCTGAGGGATGTGGATTAGCTGACCTGGGCAGCCTTACCCTGCCGGCCCGCCCTCCCCAGGTGTGCCTCGTTGAGGTCAATATAAACAGAGCTCCAGGCAGCAATAGCCCCTGAAGCTGTGCCTGACTCCATATTCTCTGCCCTGTCAGCAGTCTCGGGGCTGTGCTGGTGGAAGGGAGTGAGGGGCCACAGCTTTGTGGGTGGCCTGGTGTGAGTGGGGCTCTGCTGGCCTTTCTGCAGGAGTTGCCAGGCTGCCGCCTGTAAAGAAGAGGATGTGTCACCCATACATTCCGCTGGAATTTCTCTCCGGACAGAGGTGAGGAAGGAAAAAAGCAGTGGGGGCCAGGACAAGAGGGGTATCTCAGGCAGGGCAATGGAAAGCTTCTGGAAGAGATCCCGGGGCCAGGACCTCCCTGGCTGGCCTGCAGGCAGCATGTTGGCCTGCATGCTGTCGCTGGTGTGGCTCCACGGCCCTTCCTCTAGGCTTTAAAGCCCTTGTACATATTCAGGTGTTTTACCTGGGAATGGTGGGAACAGTTCAGCAGCAGCTGGCCTGGGGCTCAGCTCACGTTTACTCACAGATGCCTCGGCACGGTCCCCCAGCTTTGCAATGAGGACGCTCCTTGCGTGGGGGGTGGGTTGCTGGCTGTATGGGAGATGGTTCCCCACCTCTGACCAATTTCAGAATTGTTTACCGCTGGATCAAGTGCCCAGATAGGATTTTCCTCTGTAAAACTCGTGAGTTCAGGTTTTTATTTTTCTTTTGTGGTTCAAGTTAGATTTTATTCCTCTTTTATGTATTTATATATATAAGCATGGAAATAATTCATTCCTATAAATACATCTGTGTGACGGGAAAAACTTTTTTCTGTTTTATTTTTAAATTTTATTTTTTTAAATTTTGAAATACAATTTTATTTATGTTTTTATACAGCAGGTTTTTATTAGTTATGTATTTTATGCATATACATTTATACAGGTCAATCCCAATCTCCCAACTCATCCCACCAGCACCACCCCATGGCTTCCCACACTTGGTGTCCATACGTTTGTTCTCTACCTCTGTTTCTCTATTTCTTCCCTGCAAGCCAGTTCATCTGTTCGGTTTTTTAGGCTCCACATATATGCATTAATATACAATATTTGTTTTCCTCATTCTGACTTACTTCATTCTGTATGACAGTCTCTCGATCCATCGATGTCTCTACAAATGACCCAGTTTCATTCCTTTTTATGGCCGAGTCATATTCCATTTTATATATGTACCACATCTTTATCCATTCATCTGTCTGTGGGCAATTAGGTTGCTTCCATTACCTGGCTATTGTAAATAGTGCTGCAATTAACATTGTGGTGAATGTGCCTTTTAGATTTACGGTTTTATCTGGGTATATGCCCAGAAGTGGGATTGCTGGATCAGATGGTAATTCTATTTCTAATATTCTTAAGGAAACTCCATACTGTTCTCCATAGTGACTGTATCAATTTACATTCCCACCAATAGTGGAAGAGGGCTCCTTTTGTCAACACCCTCCCCAGAATTGGTTGTTTGTAGATTTTCTGATGATGCCGATTCTAATAGGTGTGAGGTGATACCTCATTGTAGTTTTGATTTGCATTTCTCTAATAATTAGTGCTGTTGAGCAGCTTTTCATGTGCGTCTTGGACATCTCTGTGTCTCCTTTGAAGAAACGTCTCTTTAGTTCTTCTGCCCATTTTTGTATTGGGTTGTTTGTTTTTTTAATATTAAGCTGCATGAGCTGTTTATATATATTGGAGATTAAACCTCTGTCCATTGATTCGTCTGCAAGTGTTTTCGCCCATTCCGAGGGATGCCTTTTTCCTTTCCCGTTTTTTTTAACAAAAAAGGAAAGAAAGGAAAAGAAGCAGAACACTACTGTGCGTAAAATATGCCTTTTGAAATGGTCGTTTTGAAATATGGACGTCCTTTGAATTTTTTGGTCGATATGTGACCCCAGGATTTGTTTTCAGGGCAGGTGTGATTTACAGGCCTGCAATGATTTTGAATATCAACTGACCATTAGTGCTGGGATTAAAGCTGCTGTTGTGTGAAACGGCCACAAGGTGGCAGCAGTTCTCCCTTACCAAATCTGGTTACTAGGACAAGAGAGCCTCAGTGGAAGTGGTGTTCTAGATTGGAATTTAGAATGGAATGTGCCAGGAGAAAGCCCCTCACGTTTGTCTCACTACTTCTTGTTCGTGTTTTTAATTTAATTTTTTTATTTTTTATTACAGCAAGTTTGATTACAATGTTTGGCTTGTTGTAGCTGTGGAAGATGTTGTTCTTTTACACATATACAGATGTCTGTTCTTCCTGGGATCCTTTTCCCATGTACGTTATGACAGAATGTTGAGTAGTCCTCTCTTGGTATTCTGAAGGTCTTTGGTGATTATATATGTCACCTGTGTTTGTATATGTGTGTTAACCCTGATATCGTAATGAAACCAATCCTCACACCTTTCCATTGGTGAACCATAAGTTTGTTTAATGAATCTGTGATTGCCTTTCTCCGTGGAAATATCTGCCCTGGTATCCATTTTTAGGTAACACCTATAAGTGATATGATATGATATGTGTCTTTCACTTTCTGAGTTACTACAAGTCACGTGATTACTTCTAGACTCATCTACGGTGCTGCAAATGGCATTGTGTCCTTTTTTCCCTTGGCTTCTCTTCTGCCTTAGCGAGGTCCATTTTCACCAATGTGATTCCCTGAGGGATGTGGATTAGCTGACCTGGGCAGCCTTACCCTGCCGGCCCGACCTCCCCTGGTGTGCCTCGTCAGGCTATATGCTGACACACCGGTCAGTGCCAGCGTATGGGCCAGGAGTAGGCTATGGCTTGGGGGTAAGCTGTAGTGCTGGTGGTGGTTTTCCGTGACGGGCTAGGGTTAGGGTTAGGGAACCGCAAGGCTTAGGGCATAGGTGATGGTACGGAAACCTGGGAGGTTCAGGCTACGTGCTGACGCATGGCTCAGTGCCAGCGTACGGGCCAGGAATATGCTACAGCGTAGGGTAGAGTGTATGGCTGGTGGTGGGTTTCCATACTGGGCTAGGGTTAGGATTAGGGAACGGCAAGGCTTAGGGCACAGGTGAGGGTAGAGTAACATGGGAGGGTCAGGCTATGTGCTGAAGCACAGGTCAGTGCCCGCGTACGGGCCAGGAGTAGGCTATGGCGTAGGGTAAGGTGTAGGGCTGGTGGTGGGTTTCCGTTCGGGGCTAGGGTTAGTGTTAGAGAACGGCAAGGCTTAGGGCACAGGTGAGGGTACGGAAACGTGTGAGGGTCAGGGTACGTGTTGACGCACGGGTCAGTGCCAGCGTACCGGCAAGGAGTAGGCTATGGCTTGGGGTATGCTGTAGGGCTGCTGGTGTGTTTCCTTTCCGGACTAGGGTTAGGGTTAGGGAATGGCAAGGCTTAGGGCACAGGTGAGGGTATGGAAACGTGTGAGGGTCAGGCTACTTGCTGACGCACAGGTCAGTGCCAGCGTACGGGCCAGGAGTAGGCTACGGCGTAGTGTAAGGTGTAGGGCTGGTGGTGGGTTTCCGTTCCTGGCTTGGGTTAGGATGAGGGAACTGCTATGCTTAGGGAACAGGTGAGGGTACGGAAACGTGGGATGGTCAGGCTACATCCTGACTCACGGGTCAGTGCCAGCGTACGGGCCAAGAGTAGGCTACGGTGTAGGGTAAGGTGTAGGGCTGGTGGTGGGTTTCCGTTCCGGGCTAGGGTTAGGGTTAGGGAACGGCAAGTCTTCTGGCAGAGGTGAGGGTACGGAAACGTGGGAGGGTCAGGCTACATGCTGACACACGTGTCAGTGCCAGCGTACGGGCCAGGAGTAGGCTACGGATTGGGGGTAAGGTTTAGGGCTGGTGGTGGGTTTCCGTTCCGGGCTAGGTTTAGGGTTAGGGAACGGCAAGGCTTGGGGCACTGGTGAGGGTACGGAAACGTGGGAGGTTCAGGCTAAGTGCTGATGCACGTGTCAGTGCCAGCGTACCGGCCAGGAGTAGGCTACGCCTTGGGGGTTAGTTGTAGGGCTGGTGGTGGGTTTCCGTTCCGGGATATGGTTAGTGTTAGGGAACGGCAAGTCTTAGGGCACTGGTGAGGGTACAGAAACGTGGGAGGGTCAGGCTACGTGCTGACGCACGGGTCAGTGCCAGCGTACGGGCCAGGAGTAGGCTATGATTTGGGAAGTTTAGGTGTAGGGCTGGTGGTGGGTTTCCGTTCCGTACTAGGTTTAGTGTTAGCGAACGGCAAGGCTTAGGGCACAGGTGAGGGTACGAAAATGTGGGAAGGTCACGCTGCGTTCTGACGCACAGGTCAGTGCCAGTAACGGGCGAGGTGTAGGCTACGGCGTACAGTAAGGTGTATAGCTGGTCGTGGGTTTCCGTTCCGGGCTAGGGTTAGGGTTAAGGAACAGGAAGGCTTAGGGCACAGGTGAGGGTACAGAAACGTGGAAGGGTCAGGCTACGTGCTGACGCACGGGTCAGTGCCAGCGTACGGGCCAGGAGTAGGCTATGGCTTGGGGGTTATGTGTAGGGCTGGTGGTGGGTTTTCATTCCGTACTAGGTTTAGGGTTAGGGAACGGCAAAACTTAGGGCACAGGTGAGGGTACGGAAATGTGGGAAGGTCAGGCTACGTGCTGATGCACAGGTCAGTGCCAGCGTACGGGCCAGGAGTATGCTACGGCGTAGGGTATGGTGTAGGGCTGGTGGTAGTTTTCCGTCGCGGGCTAGGGTTAGGATGAGGGAACTGAAAGGCTTAGGGCCCAGGTGATGGTACGGAAACGTGGGATGGTGAGGCTACGTGCTGACTCATGGGTCAGTGCCAGCGTACGGATCAGGAGTAGGCTACGGCTTGGGGGTAAGATGTAGGGCTGGTGGTGGGTTTCTGTTCCGGGCTAGGATTAGGCTTAGGGAACGGCAAGGCTTAGGGCCCAGGTTAGGGTACGGAAACGTGGGAGGTTCAGGCTACATGCTGACGCACGGGTCAGTGCCAGCGTACGGGCCAGGTGTAGGCTACGGCTTGTGGGTAAGTTGAAGGGCTGGTGGTGGGTTTCCGTTCCGGGCTAGGGTTAGGGTTAGGGAACGGCAAGGCCTAGGGCACAGGTGAGGGTACAGAAACATGGGAGTGTCAGGCTACGTGCTGATGCACGGGTCAGTGCCCGCGCAAGGGCCAGGAGTAGGCTACGGCGTTGTGTAAGGTATAGGGCTGGTGGTGGGTTTCCGTTCCGGGCTAGGATTAGTGTTAGGGAACCGCAAGGCTTAGGGCACAGGTGAGGGTACGGAAACGTGGGAGGGTCAGGCTACGTGTTTCGCACGGTTCAGTGCCAGCGTACGTGCCAGGAGTAGGCTGTGGTTTGGGGGTTAGGTGTAGGGTTGTTGGTGTTTTTCCGTTCTGTATTAGGTTTAGGGTTAGGGAACGGCAAGGCTTAGGGCACAGGTGAGGGTACGGAAACATGGGACGGTCAGGCTACATGCTGACGCACGGGTCAGTGCCAGCGTACCGGCCAGGAGTAGGCTATGGCTTTGGGGTAAGATGTAGGGCTGGTGGTGGGTTTCCGTTCAGGACTAGGGTTCGGGTTAGGGAACGGCAAGGCTTAGGGCATAGGTGAGTGTACGGATACGTGTGAGGGTCTGGCTACGTGCTGACTCACGGGTCAGTGCCAGCGTACGGGCCAGGAGTAGTCTACGGTGTAGGGTAAGGTGTAGGGCTGGGAGTGGGTGTCTGTTCCGGGCTACGGTTATGGTTAGAGAACAGCAAGGCTTAGGGCACAGGTGAGTATAGGGAAACGTGGGAGCGTCAGGCTACATGCTGACACACGTGTCAGTGCCAGCGTATGGGCCAGGAGTAGGCTACGGCATACGGTAAGGTGTAGGGCTGGTGGTGGGTTTTCGTTCCGGGCTAGGGTTAGTGTTAGGGAACGGCAAGGTTTAGGGCACAGGTGAGGGTACGGAAACGTGGGAGGGTCAGGCTACGTGCTGACGCACGGGTCAGTGCCAGCTTTCGGACCAGGTGTAGGCTACGGCGTAGGGAAAGGTGTAGGGCTGGTGGTGGGTTTCCGTTCCTGGCTAGGGTTAGGGTGAGGGAACGGCAAGGCTTAGGGCACAGGTGAGGGTACGGAAATGTGGGAGGGTCAGTCTACGTGCTGACTCACGGGTCAGTGCCAGCGTACGGGCCAGGAGTAGGATACGGCGTATGGTAAGGTGTAGGGATTGTGGTGGGTTTCCGTTCCGGGCTAGGGTTAGGGTTAGGGAACGGTAAGGCTTAGAGCACAGGTGAGGGTACGGAAACGTGGGAGGGTCAGGCTATATGTTGACGCACGGGTCAGTGCCAGCGTACGGACCAGGAGTAGGCTACGGCTTGGGGATAAGATGTAGGGCTGGTGGAGGGTTTCCGTTCAGGGCTAGGTTTAGGGATAGGGAACGGCAAGGCTTAGGGCCCAGGTGAGGGTATGGAAACGTGGGAGGTTCAGGCTACGTGCTGACTCACTGGTCAGTGCCAGCGTACGGGCCAGGAGTAGGCTACGGCTTGTGCGTAAGTTGTAGGGCTGGTGGTGGGTTTCCGTTCCGGGCTAGGGTTAGGGTTAGGGAACGGCAAGGCTTAGGGCACAGGTGAGGGTACGGAAACGTGGGAGGGTAGGCTACATGCTGACGCACGGGTCAGTGCCCGCGTACGGGCCAGGAGTAGGCTGCGGCCTAGGGTAAGGTATAGGGCTTGTGGTGGGTTTCCATTCCGGGCTGGGATTAGGGTTAGGGAACCGCAAGGCTTAGGGCACAGGTGAGGGTACGGAAACGTGGGAGGGTAGGCTACATGCTGACGCACGGGTCATTGCTAGCGTACGGGCCAGGATTAGGCTTCAGCTTGTGGGTAAGTTGTAGGGCTGGTGGTGGGTTTCCGTTCCGGGCTAGGGTTAGGGTTACGGAACGGCAAGGCTTAGGGCACAGGTGAGGGTACGGAAACGTGTGAGGGTCAAGCTACGTGCTGACGCACGGGTCAGTGACAGCGTACGGGCCAGGAGTAGGATACGGCGTAGGGTAAGGTTTAGGGCTGGTGGTGGGTTTCCTTTCCGGGTTAGCGTTAGGGTGAGGGAACGGCAAGGCTTAGGGCACAGGTGAGGGTACGGAAAAGTGGGATGGTCAGGCTACGTGTTGACGCACGGGTCAGTGCCAGCATACGGGCCAGGAGTAGGCTACGGCTAGGGGATAAGTTGTAGGGCTGGTGGTGTGTTTCTGTTCCGGGCTAGGGTTAGTGTTAGGGAACGGCAAGTCTTAGGGCACAGGTGAGGGTACGGAAACGTGGGAGGGTCAGGCTAAGTACTGACGCACGGGTCACTGCCAGCGTACCGGCCAGGAGTAGGCTATGGCTTGGGGGTAAGCTGTAGGGCTGGTGGTGTGTTTCCTTTCCGGTCTAGGGTTAGGGTTAGGGAATGGCAAGGCTTAGGGCACAGATGAGGGTAAGGAAACGTGGGAGGGTCAGGCTACGTGCTGACGCACGGGTCAGTGCCAGCGTACGGGCCAGGAATAGGCTACGGCTTGGGGGTAAGGTGTAGGGCTGGTGGTGGGTTTCCGTTCCGGCTTATGGTTAGGGTTAGGGAACTGCAAGGCTTAGGGCACAGGTGAGGGTACGGAAACGTGGGAGGTTCAGGCTACGTGCTGACGAACGTGTCGGTGCCAGCGTACGGGCCAGCAGTAGGCTTCAGCTTGGGGGTAAGGTTTAGGGCTGGTGGTGAGTTTCCGTTCCGGGATAGGGTTAGGCTTAGGGAACTGCAAGGCTTAGGGCACAGGTGAGAGTACGGAAACGTGGGAGGGTCAGGCTACGTGATGACGCACGGGTCAGTGCCAGCATACGGGCCAGGAGTAGGCTTCGGCGTAGGGTAAGGTGTAGGGCTGGTGGTGGCTTTCCGTCTCGGTCTAGGGGTAGGGATACGGAAAGGCAAGGCTTAGGGCACAGGTGAGTGTACAGAAACGTGGGAGGGTCATGCTACATGCTGACGCACGTGTCAGTGCCAGCGTACGGGCCAGGAGTAGGCTATGGCATACGGTAAGGTGTAGGGCTGGTGGTGGGTTTCCGTTCCGGGCTAGGGTTAGGGTTAGGGAACAGCAAGGCTTAGGGCACAGGTGAGGGTACGAAACGTGGGAGGGTCAGGCTTCGTGCTGACGCAAGTGTCAGTGTCAGCATATGGACCAGGAGTAGGATACGGCGTAGGGTATGGTTTAGGGCTGGTGGTGGGTTTCCATTTCGGGCTAGGGTTAGGGTTAGGTAACGGCAAGGCTTAGGGCACAGGTGAGGGTACAGAAACTTTGGAGGGTCAGGCTACGTGCTGACGCACGGTTCAGTGCCAGCGTATGGGCCAGGAGTACGCTATGGCGTAGGGTAAGGTGTAGGGCTGGTGGTGGGTTTCCGTTCTGGGCTAGGGTTAGGGTTAGGGAACGGCAAGGCTTAGGGCACAGGTGAGGGTACGAAAACGTGGGAGGGTCAGGGTACGTGTTGAGGCACGGGTCATTGCCAGCGTACGGGCCAGGAGTAGGCTACGGCGTAGGGTAAGGTGTAGGGCTGGTGGTGGGTTTCCGTTCATGGCTTGGGTTAGGGTGAGTGAACGGCTAGGCTTAGGGCACAGGTGAGGGTACGGAAACGTGCGATGGTCAGGCTACGTGATGACTCACGGGTCAGTGCCAGCGTACGGGCCAAGAGTAGGCTACGGTGTAGGGTAAGGTGTAGGGCTGGTGGTGGGTTTCCGTTCCGGGCTAGGGTTAGGGTTAGGGAACGGCAAGTCTTAGGGCAGAGGTGAGTGTACGGAGACGTGGGAGGGTTATGCTACATGCTGACGCACGTGTCAGTGCCAGCGTACGGGGCAGGAGTAGGCTATGGCTTGGGAAATTTAGGTGTAGGGCTGGTGGTGGGTTTCCATTCCGTACTAGGTTTAGGGTTAGGGAACGGCAAGGCTTAGGGCACAGGTGAGTGTACGGAAATGTGGAAAGGTCAGGCTACATGCTGACGCACAGGTCCGTGCCAGTAACGGGCCAGGAGTAGGCTACGGCGTAGGGTAAGGTGTATGGCTGGTGGTTGGTTTCCGTTCGGGCTAGGGTTAGGGTGAGGGAACTGCAAGGCTTAGGGCACAGGTGAGGGAACGGAAACGTGGGAGCGTCAGGCTACGTGCTTATTCACGGGTCAGTGCCAGCGTACGGGCCAGGAGTAGGCTACGGCGTAGGGTAAGGTGTAGGGGTTGTGGTGGTTTTCCGTTCAGGGCTAGGGTTAGGGTTAGGGAACGGCAAGGCTTAGGGCACAGGTGAGGGTACGGAAACGTGGGAGGGTCAGGCTACGTGCTGACGCACGGGTCAGTGCCAGCGTACGGTCCAGGTGTAGGCTACGGCTTGGGGGTAAGTTGTAGGGCTGATGGTGGGTTTCCGTTCCGGTCTAGGGTTAGGGTTATGGAACCGCAAGACTTAGGGCCCACGTGAGGGTACGGAAAGGTGGGAGGGTCAGGCTACGTGCTGACGCACGGGTCAGTGACAGCGTATGGGCCAGGAGTAGGCTACAGATTGCGTGTAAGTTGTAGGGATGGTGATGGGTTTCGGTTCCGGGCTAGGGTTAGTGTTAGGGAATGGCAAGGCTTAGGGCACAGGTGAGAGTACGGAAATGTGGGAGGGTCAGGCTACGTGCTGACGCACGGGTCAGTGCCAGCGTACGGGCCAGGAGCAGGCTACGGTGTAGGGTAAGGCTTAGGTCTGGTGGTGGGTTTCCGTTCGGGCTAGGGTTAGGTTGAGGGAACTGCAAGGCTTAAGGCACAGGTGAGGGAACGGAAACGTTGGTGGGTCAGGCTACGTGCTGATTCACGGGTCAGTGCCAGTGTACGGGCCAGGAGTAGGCTACGGCGTAGGGTAAGGTGTAGGGCTGGTGGTGGTTTTCAGTTCCAGGCTAGTGTTAGGGTTAGGGAACGGCAAGGCTTAGGGCACAGGTGAGGGTATGGAAACGTGGGAGGGTCAGGCTATGTGCTGACGCACGGGTCAGTGCCAGTGTACGGAAGAGGAGTAGGCTACGGCTTGGGGGTAAGGTGTAGGGCTGGTGGTGGGTTTCCGTTCGGGTGTAGGGTTAGGGTTAGGGAACGGCCAGGCTTAGGGCACACGTGAGGGTACGGAAACTGGGGAGGGTCAGGCTACGTGCTGACGCACGGGTCAGTGCCAGCGTATGCACCAGGAGTAGGCTACAGCTTGTGTGTAAGTTGTAGGGCTGGTGATGGGTTTCTGTTCCGGGCTAGGGTTAGGGTTAGGGAACGGCATGGCTTAGGGCACAGGTGTGGGTACAGAAACGTGGGAGGGTCAGGCTAAGTGCTGACGCACGAGTCAGTGTCAGCATACGGACCAGGAGTAGGCTACGGCATACGGTAAAGTTTAGGGCTGGTGGTGGGTTTCCGTTCCGGGCTAGGGTTAGGGTTAGGGAACGGCAAGGCTTAGGGCACAAGTGAGGGTTCGGAAATGTGGGAGGGTCAGGCTACGTGCTGACGCACGGGTCAGTGCCAGCGTACAGGCCAGGAGTAGGCTACGGCTTGGCGGTTAGGTGTAGGTCTGGTGGTGGGTTTCCGTTCCGGGCTAGGTTTAGTGTTAGGGAACGGCAAGGCTTAGGGCACATGTGAGGGTACGGAAAAGTGGGAGGGTCAGGCTACGTGCTGACACACCGGTCAGTGCCAGCGTACGGGCCAGGAGTTGGCTATGGCTTGGGAAGTTTAGCTGTAGGGCTGGTGGTGGGTTTCCCTTCCTTACTAGCTTTAGGGTTAGGGAACGGCAAGGCTTAGGGCACAGGTGAGGGTACGGAAATGTGGAAAGGTCAGGCTACGTGCTGACGCACAGGTCAGTGCCAGTCACGGGCCAGGAGTAGGCTACGGCGTAGAGTAAGGTGTATGGATGGTGGTGGGTTTCCGTTCCGTGCTAGGGTTAGTGTGAGGGAACTGCAAGGCTCAGGGCACAGGTGAGGCAACGGAAACGTGGGAGGGTCAGGCTACGTGCTGATTCACAGGTCAGTGCCAGCGTACGGGCCAGGAATGGGCTACGGCGTAGGGTATGGTGTAGGGCTGATTGTGGGTTTCCGTTCCGGGCTAGGGTTAGGGTTAGGGAACGGCAAGGCTTAGGGCACAGGTGAGGGTACGGAAACGTGGGAGGGTCAGGCTACGTGCTGACGCACGGGTCAGTGCCAGCATACGGGCGAGGAGTAGGCTACGGCGTAGGGTAAATTGTAGATCTGGTGGTGGGTTTCCGTTCATAGCTAGGGTTAGGGTGAGGGAACGGCAAGGCTTAGGGCACAGGTGAGGGTACGGGAACTTGGGATTGTCAGGCTACGTGCTGAATCATGGGTCAGTGCCAGCGTACGGGCCAGGAGTAGGCTACGGTGTAGGGTAAGGTGTAGGGCTGGCGGTGGGTTTCTGTTCCGGGCTAGGGTTAATGGTTAGGGAACGGCAAGTCTTAGGGCACAGGTGAGTGTAGGGAAACGTGGGAGGGTCAGGCTACATGCTGACTCACGGGTCAGTGCCAGCGTACCGGCCAGGAGTAGGCTATGGCTTGGGGTTAAGCTGTAGGGCTGGTGGTGCGTTTCAGTTACGGACTAGGGTTAGGGTTAGGGAACAAGAAGTCTTAGTGCACAGGTGAGGGTATGGAAAAGTGTGAGGGTCAGGCTACGTGCTGACGCACTGGTCAGTGCCAGCGTACGGGCCAGGAGTAGGATACGGCGTAGGGTAAGGTGTAGGGCTGGTGGTGGTTTTCCCTTCCGGGCGAGGGTTAGGGTTAGGGAACGGCAAGGCTTAGTGCAGAGGTGAGGTTACGGAAACGTGGGAGGGTCAGGCTACGTGCTGACGCACAAGTCAGTGCCAGCGTACCGGCCAGGAGTAGGCTACGGCTTGGTGGTTAGGTGTAGGGCTGGTGGTGTGTTTCCGTTCCGGGCTAGGGTTAGTGTTAGGGAACAGGAAGGCTTAGGGCATAGGTGAGGGTACGGAAACCTGGGATGTTCAGGCTACGTTGTGACGCACGGTTCAGTGCCAGTGTACGGGCCAGGAGTATGCTATGGCTTGGGGGTTAGGTGTAGGGCTTGTGGTGTGTTTCCGTCCCGTACTAGGGTTAGGGATAGGGAACGGCAAGGCTTAGGGCACAGGTGACGTAACGGTAACGTGGGAAGGTCAGGCTACGTGCTGACGCACGGTTCAGTGCCAGCGTACGGGCCAGGATTAGGCTACGGCTTGGGGTTTAGGTGTAGGGCTGGTGGTGGGTTTAGGTTCCGGGCTAGGGTTAGGGTTAGGGAACGGCAAGGCTTAGGGCACAGGTGAGGGTACGGAAACGTGGGATGGTCAGGCTACAGGCTGACGCACGGGTCAGTGCCAGCGTACATGCCAGGAGTAGGCTATGCCTTGTGGGTAAGCTGTAGGGATGGTGGTGGGTTTCCGTTCCGGGCTAGGGTTAGGGTTAGGGAACGACAAGTCTTAGGTCACAGGTGAGGGTACGGAAACTTGTGAGGGTCAGGCTACGTGCTGACGCACGGGTCAGTGCCTGCGTACGGGCCAGGAGTGCGCTACAAGGTAGGGTAAGGTGTAGGGATGGTGGTGGGTTTCCGTTCCTGGCTAGGGTTAGGTTGAGGGAACGGCAAGGCTTAGGGCACAGGTGATGGTACGGAAACGTGTGACGGTCAGGCTACGTGCTCACTCATGGGTCAGTGCCAGAGTACGGGCCAGGAGTAGGCTATGGCGTAGGGTAAGGTGTAGGGCTGGTGGTGGGTTTCCGTTCCGGGCTAGGGTTAGGGTTAGGGAACGGCAAGTCTTAGGGCAGTGGTGAGGGTACCGAAACGTGGGAGGGTCAGGTTACGTGCTGAGGCACGGGTCAGTGCCAGCGTATGGGCCAGGAGTAGGCTACGGCATAAGGTAAAGTGTAGGGCTGGTGGTGCGTTTCCGTTCCGGGCTAGGGTTAGGGTTAGGGAATGGCAAGGCTTAGGGCACAGTTGAGGGTACGGAAACGTGGGAGGGTCAGGGTACTTGCTGACCCACGGGTCAGTGCCAGCGTACGGGCCAGGAGTAGGCTACGGCTTGGGTGTAAGTTGTGGGGCTGGTGGTGGGTTTCCGTTCCGGGCGAGGGTTAGGGTTAGGGAACGTCAAAGCTTAGGGTACAGTTGAGGTTACGGAAACGTGGGAGGGTCAGGCTACGTGCTGACGCACGGGTCAGTGCCAGCGTACCGCCAGGAGTAGGCTACGGCTTGGGGGTTAGGTGTAGGGCTGGTGGTGTGTTTTCATTCCAGGCTAGGTTTAGTGTTAGGGAACGGCAAGGCTTAGGGCACAGGTGAGGGTACGGAAACGTGGGAGGGTCAGGCTACGTGCTGACTCACGGGTCAGTGCCAGCCTACGGGCAAGGAGTAGGCTACGGCGTAGTGTATGGTGTAGTGCTGGTGGTGGTTTTCCATTCCGGGCTAGGGTTAGGGTTAGGGAACGGCAAGGCTTAGGGCACAGGTGAGGGTATGGAAACGTGGCAGGGTCTGGCTACATGCTGATGCAAGTGTCAGTGCCAGCGTACGGACCAGGGGTAGGCTTCGGCTTGTGGGTAAGTTGTAGGGCTGGTGGTGGGTTTCCGTTCCGGGCTAGGTTTAGGGTTAGGGAACGGCAAGGCTTAGGGCACAGGTGAGGGTACGGAAACGTGGGAGGGTCAGGCTACGTGCTGACGCACGGGTCAGTGCCAGCGTACGGGCCCGGAATAGGCTACGGCTTGGGGGTAACGTGTAGGGCTGATGGTGGGTTTCCGTTCGGGGCTAGGGTTACGGTTAGGGAACGGCAAGACTTAGGGCCCACGTGAGGGTACGGAAACGTGGGAGGGTCAGACTACGTGCTGACGCACGGGTCAGTGCCAGCATACGGGCCTGGATTAGGCTACGGCCTGGGGTTAAGGTGTAGGTCTGTTGGTGCGTTTAGGTTCCGGGCTAGGGTTAGGGTTAGTGAACGGCAAGGCTTAGGGCACAGGTGAGGGTACAGAAACGTGGGAGGCTCAGGCTAAGTGCTGATGAAAGTGTCAGTGCCTGCGTACGAGCCAGGAATAGGCTACGGCGTAGGGAAATGTGTAGGGCTGGTGGTGGGTTTCCGTTCCGGGCTAGGGTTAGGGATAGGGAACGACAAGTCTTAGGGCACAGGTGAGGGTCCGCAAACTTGGGAGGGCCAGGCTACGTGCTGAAGCACAGGTCAGTGCCCGCGTATGGGCCAGGAGTAGGCTACGGCATAGGGTAAGGTGTAGGGCTGGTGGTGGGTTTCCCTTCCGGGCTAAGGTTAGTGTTAGGGAATGGCAAGGCTTAGGGCCCAGGTGAGGGTACGGAAACGTGGGAGGGTCAAACAACATGCTGACACACGGGTCAGTGCGAGCGTACGGGCGAGGAGTAGGCTACCCAGTAGGGAAACGTTTAGGGATGGTGGTGGGTTTCCGTTCCGGGTTAGGGTTAGGGTTAGGGAACGGCAAGGCTTAGGGCACAGGTGAGGGTCTGCAAACGTGGGAGGGCCAGGCTACGTGCTGAAGCACAAGTCAGTGCTCGCGTATGGGCCAGGTGTAGGCTACGGCATAGGGTAATGTGTAGGGCTGGTGGTGGGTTTCCCTTCCGGGCTAAGGTTAGTGTTAGGGCATGGCAAGGCTTAGGGCCCAGGTGAGGGTACGGAAACGTGGGAGGGTCAAACTACATGCTGACGCACGGGTCAGTGCGAGCGTACGGGCGAGGAGTAGGCTACCCAGTAGGGAAAGGTTTAGGGATGGTGGTGGGTTTCCGTTCCGGGTTAGGGTTAGGGTTAGGGAACGGCAAGGCTTAGGACACAGGTGAGGGTACGGAAACGTGGGAGGGTCAGGCTACGTGCTGACGCACGGGTCAGTGCCAGCGTACGGGCCAGGAGTAGGCTACGGCGTAGTGTAAGGTGTAGGGCTGTTGGTTGGTTTTCGTTCCGCACTACGGTTACTTTTAGGGAATGGCAAGGCTTAGGGCACATGTGAGGGTACGGAAACGTGGGAGGGTATGGCTATGTGCTGAAGCACGGGTCAGTGCCTGGGTACGGGCAAGGAGTAGGCTACGTCATAGGGTAAGGTGTAGGGCGGGTGGTGGGTTTCCGTTCTGGGCTAGGGTTAGAGTTAGGGAACGGCAAGGCTTAGGGCACAGGTGAGGGTACGGAAAAGTGGGAGGGTCAGGCTACGTGCTGACGCACGTGTCAGTGCCAGCGTACGGGCCAGGAGTAGGCTACGGCTTGTGGATAAGTTTTAGGTCTGGTGGTGGCTTTCCGTTCCAGTCTAGGGTTAGGGTTAGGGAACGGCAAGGTTTAGGGCACAGGTGAGGGTACGGAAACGTGGGAGGGACAGGCTACTTGCTGACGCACGGGTCAGTGCCAGCGTACGGGCCAGGAGTAGGCTATGGCTTGGGGGTTAGGTGTAGGGCTGGTGGTGGGTTTCCGTTGCGTACTAGGTTTAGGGTTAGGGAACGGCAAGGTTTAGGGCACAGGTGAGGGTACGGAAACGTGGGAGGGTCAGGCTACGTGCTGACTCATGGGTCAGTGCCAGCGTACGGGCCAGGAGTAGGCTATGGCATAGGGTATGGTGTAGGGCTGGTGGTGGTTTTCCATTCCGGGCTAGGGTTAGGTTTCGGGAACGGCAAGGCTTAGGGCACAGGTGAGGGTACGGAAACGTGGGAGGGTCAGGCTACGTGCTGACGCACGGGTCAGTGCCCGCGTACGGGCCAGGTGTAGTCTACGGCATAGAGTAAGGTGTAGGGCTAGTGGTGGGTTTCTGTTCCGGGCTAGGGTTAGGGATAGGGAACGGCAAGGCTTAGGGCACTTGTGAGGGTACGGAGACGAGGGAGGGTCAGGCTACGTGCTGACGCACGGGTCAGTGCCAGTGTATGGGCCAGGAGTAGGCTACGGCATAAGGTAAAGTGTAGGGCTGGTGGTGGGTTTCCGTTCCGGGTGAGGGTTAGGGTTAGGGAACGTCAAAGCTTAGGGCACAGTTGAGGTTATGGAAACGTGGGAGGGTCAGGCTACGTGCTGACGCACGGGTCAGTGCCAGCGTACCGCCAGGAGTAGGCTACGGCTTGGGGGTTAGGTGTAGGGCTGGTGGTGTGTTTTCATTCCAGGCTATGTTTAGTGTTAGGGAACGGCAAGGCTTAGGGCACATGTGAGGGTACGGAAACGTGGGAGGGTCAGGCTACGTGCTGACTCACGGGTCAGTGCCAGCCTACGGGCAAGGAGTAGGCTACGGCGTAGGGTATGGTGTAGTGCTGGTGGTGGTTTTCCATTCCGGGCTAGGGTTAGGGTTAGGGAACGGCAAGGCTTAGGGCACAGGTGAGGGTATGGAAACGTGGGAGGGTCAGGCTACGTGCTGATGCAAGTGTCAGTGCCAGCGTACGGACCAGGGGTAGGCTTCGGCTTGTGGGTAGATTGTAGGGCTGGTGGTGGGTTTCCGTTCCGGGCTAGGTTTAGGGTTAGGGAACGGCAAGGCTTAGGGCACAGGTGAGGGTACGGAAACGTGGGAGGGTCAGACTACGTGCTGACGCACGGGTCAGTGCCAGCATACGGGCCTGGATTAGGCTACGGCTTGGGGTTAAGGTGTAGGTCTGTTGGTGCGTTTAGGTTCCGGGCTAGGGTTAGGGTTAGTGAACGGCAAGGCTTAGGGCACAGGTGAGGGTACAGAAACGTGGGAGGCTCAGGCTAAGTGCTGATGAAAGTGTCAGTGCCTGCGTACGAGCCAGGAATAGGCTACGGCGTAGGGAAATGTGTAGGGCTGGTGGTGGGTTTCCGTTCCGGGCTAGGGTTAGGGTTAGGGAACGGCAAGTCTTAGGGCACAGGTGAGGGTCCGCAAACGTGGGAGGGCCAGGCTACGTGCTGAAGCACAGGTCAGTGCCCGCGTATGGGCCAGGAGTAGGCTACGACATAGGGTAAGGTGTAGGGCTGGTGGTTGGTTTCCCTTCCGGGCTAAGGTTAATGTTAGGTAATGGCAAGGCTTAGGGCCCAGGTGAGGGTACGGAAACGTGGGAGGGTCAAACAACATGCTGACGCACGGGTCAGTGCGAGCGTACGGGCGAGGAGTAGGCTACCCAGTAGGGAAACGTTTAGGGATGGTGGTGGGTTTCCGTTCCGGGTTAGGGTTAGGGTTAGGGAACGGCAAGGCTTAGGGCACAGGTGAGGGTCCGCAAACGTGGGAGGGCCAGGCTACGTGCTGAAGCACAAGTCAGTGCTCGCGTATGGGCCAGGTGTAGGCTACGGCATAGGGTAATGTGTAGGGCTGGTGGTGGGTTTCCCTTCCGGGCTAAGGTTAGTGTTAGGGAATGGCAAGGCTTAGGGCCCAGGTGAGGGTACGGAAACGTGGGAGGGTCAAACTACATGCTGACGCACGGGTCAGTGCGAGCATACGGGCGAGGAGTAGGCTACCCAGTAGGGAAAGGTTTAGGGATGGTGGTGGGTTTCCGTTCCGGGTTAGGGTTAGGGTTAGGGAACGGCAAGGCTTAGGGCACAGGTGAGGGTACGGAAACGTGGGAGGGTCAGGCTACGTGCTGACGCACGGGTCAGTGCCAGCGTACGGGCCAGGAGTAGGCTACGGCGTAGTGTAAGGTGTAGGGCTGGTGGTGGGTTTTCGTTCCGCACTACGGTTACTTTTAGGGAATGGCAAGGCTTAGGGCACATGTGAGGGTACGGAAACGTGGGAGGGTATGGCTATGTGCTGAAGCACGGGTCAGTGCCTGGGTACGGGCAAGGAGTAGGCTACGTCATAGGGTAAGGTGTAGGGCGGGTGGTGGGTTTCCGTTCTGGGCTAGGGTTAGGGTTAGGGAACGGCAAGGCTTAGGGCACAGGTGAGGGTACGGAAAAGTGGGAGGGTCAGGCTACGTGCTGACGCACGGGTCAGTGCCAGCGTACGGGCCAGGAGTAGGCTACGGCTTGTGGCTAAGTTTTAGGGCTGGTGGTGGCTTTCCGTTCCAGTCTAGGGTTAGGGTTATGGAACGGCAAGGCTTAGGGCACAGGTGAGGGTACGGAAACGTGGGAGGGACAGGCTACGTGCTGACGCACGGGTCAGTGCCCGCGTACGGGCCATGTGTAGGCTACAGCATAGGGTAATGTGTAGGGCTAGTGGTGGGTTTCCGTTCCGGGCTAGGGTTAGGGTTAGGGAACGGCAAGGCTTAGGGCACAGGTGAGGGTACGGAAACGTGGGAGGGTCACGCTACGTGCTGACGCACGGGTCAGTGCCAGCATATGGGCCATGAGTACGCTACTGCTTGGGGGTAAGGTGTAGGGCTGGTGGTGGGTTTCCGTTCTGGGCTAGGGTTAGGGTTACGGAACGGCAAGTCTTAGGGCACGGGTGAGGGTACAGAAACTTGGGAGGGTCAGGCTACTTGCTGATGCTAGGGTTACTGCCACCGAACGGGCCAGGAGTAGGCTACGGAATGGGGGTAAGGTGTAGGGCTGGTGGTGGGTTTCCGTTCCGGGCTAGGGTTAGGGTTAGGGAACGGCAAGGCTTAGGGCACAGGTGAGGGTACGGAAACGAGGGAGGGTCAGGCTACATGCTGACGCACGGGTCAGTGCCAGCGTACGGGCCAGGAATAGGCTATGGCTTGGGGGTAAGCTGTAGGGCTGGAGGTGGGTTTCCGCTCCGGACTAGGGTTAGGGTTAGGGAACGGCAAGGCTTAGGGCACAGGTGAGGGTACGGAAACGTGGGAGGGTCAGGCTACGTGCTGACGCACGGGTCAGTGCCAGCGTACCGGCCAGGAGTAGGCTACGGCTTGGTGGTTAGGTGTAGGGCTGATGGTGTGTTTCCATTCCAGGCTAGTGTTAGTGTTAGGGAACAGCAAGTCTTAGGGCAGAGGTGAGGGTACGGAAACGTGGGAGGGTCAGGCTACGTGCTGACGCACGGGTCAGTGCCAGCGTATGGGCCAGGAGTAGGCTACGGCTTGCTGGTTAGGTGTAGGGCTGATGGTGTGTTTCCATTCCAGGATAGTGTTAGGGTTAGGGAACGGCAAGGCTTAGGGCACAGGTGAGGGTACGGTAATGTGGGAAGTTCAGGCTACGTGCTGACGCACAGGTCATTGCCAGCGTATGGACCAGGAGTAGGCTACGGCTTGGGGGTAAGGTTTAGGGCTGGTGGTGGGTTTCCGTTCCGGGCTAGGGTTAGGGTTAGGGAACGGCAAGGCTTAGGGCACAGGTGAGGGTACGGAAACGTGGGAGGGTCAGGCTACGTGCTGTTGAAAGGGTCAGTGCCTGCGTACGGGCCAGGAATAGGCTACGGCGTAGGGAATGGTGTAGGGCTGGTGGTGGGTTTCCGTTCCGGTCTAGGGTTAGGGTTAGGGAATGGCAAGGCTTAGGGCATAGGTGATGGTCCGCAAATGTGGGAGGGTCAGGCTACGTGCTGACGCACGGGTCAGTGCCAGCATAAGGTCCAGGAATAGGCTACGGCTTTGGGGTAAGTTGTAGGGCTGGTGGTGTGTTTCCGTTCCGGGGTAGGGTTAGGGTTAGGGAACGGCAAGGCTTAGGGCACAGGTGAGGGTACGGAAACGTGGGAGGGTCAGGCTACGTGATGATGCACGGTTCAGTGCCAGCGTACTGGCCAGGAGTAAGCTACGGCTTGGGGGTTAGGTGTAGGGCTGGTGGTGGGTTTCCGTTCCGGGCTAGGGTTAGGCTTAGGGAACGGCAAGGCTTAGGGCACAGGTGAGCGTACGGAAACGTGGGAGGGTCAGGCTACATGCTGACGCACGGGTCAGTGCCAGCGTACGTGCCAGGAATAGGCTATGGCTTGGGGGTAAGGTGTAGGGCTGGTGGTGGGTTTCCGTTCTGGGCTAGGGTTAGGGTTAGGGAACGGCAAGGCTTAGGGCACAGGTGAGGGTACGGAAACTTGTGAGGGTCAGGCTATGTGCTGACGCACGTGTCAGTGCCAGCGTACGTGCCAGGAGTAGACTACGGCGTAGGGTAAGGTGTAGGGCTGCTGATGGGTTTCTGTTCCTGGCTAGGGTGACGGTGAGGGAACAGCAAGGCTTCGGGCACAGGTGATGGTACGGAAACGTGGGAGGGTCAGGCTATGTGCTGACGCACGTGTCAGTGCCAGCGTATGGGCCAAGAGTAGGCTACGGCTTGTGGGTAAGTTTCAGGGCTGGTGGTGGGTTTCCATTCCGGAATAGGGTTAGGGTTACGGACCGGCAAGCCTTAGGGCACAGATGAGGGTACGGAAACTTGGGAGTGTCTGGCTACGTGCTGATGAAAGGGTCAGTGCCTGCGTACGGGCCAGGAATAGGTTACGGCGTAGGGAAAGGTGTAGGGCTGGTGGTGGGTTTCCGTTCCGGGCTAGGGTTAGGGTTAGGGAACGGCAAGGCTTACAGCACTGGTGAGGGTACGGAAACGTGAGAGGGTTAGGCTACGTGCTGACGCACGGGTCAGTGCCAGCGTACGGGCCAGGAGTAGGCTACGGCGTAGGGTAAGGTGTAGGGATGGTGGTGGGTTTCCGTTCATGGGCTAGGGTTAGGGTTAGGAAACGGCAAGGCTTAGGGCCCAGGTGAGTGTAAGGAAACGTGAGAGGGTCAGGCTACGTGCTGACGCACAGGTCAGTGCCAGCGTACAGTGCAGGAGTAGGCTAAGGCTTGTGGCTAAGTTTTAGGGCTGGTGGTGGCTTTCTGTTTGGGGCTATGGTTAGGGATAGAGAACGGCAAGGCTTAGGGCAGAGGTGAGGGTACGGAAACGTGGGAGGGTCAGGCTACGTGCTGACGCACGCTTCGGTGCCCGCATATGGTCCAGGTGTAGGCTACAGCATAGGGTAAGGTGTAGGGCTTGTGGTCGGTTTCCGTTCCGGGCTAGTGTTAGGGTTAGGGAACGGCAAGGCTTAGGGCACAGGTGAGGGTACGGAAACGTGGGAGGGTCAGGCTACGTGCTGATGAAAGGGTCAGTTCCTGCGTACGGGCCAGGAATAGGCTACGGCGTAGGGAAAGGTTTAGGGCTGGTGGTGGGTTTCCGTTCCGGGCTAGGGTTAGGGTTAGGGAACGGCAAGGCTTAGGGCACAGATGAGGGTACGGAAACGTGGGAGGGTCAGGCTACGTGCTGATGAAAGGGTCAGTGCCTGCGTACGGGCCAGGAATAGGCTACGGCTTGGGGTAAGGTGTAGGGCTGGTGGTGGGTTTCTGTTCCGGGCTAGGGTTAGGGTTAGGGAACGGCAATGCTTAGGGCACAGTTGAGGTTACGGAAACGTGGGAGGGTCAGGCTACATGCTGACACACGTGTCAGTGCCAGCGTACGGGCCAGGACTACGCTACGGCATACGATAAGCTGTAGAGCTGGTGGTGAGATTCCGTGCCGGGCTAGGGTTAGGGTTAGGGAACGACAAGGCTTAGGGCACAGGTGAGCGTACGGTAACATGGGAGGTTCAGGCTACGTGCTGAAGCACAGGTCAGTGCCCGCGTACAGGCCAGGTGTAGGCTACGGCATAGAGTAAGGTGTAGGGCTGGTGGTGGGTTTCCGTTCCAGGCTAGGTTTAGTGTTAGGGAACAGCAAGACTTAGGGCACAGGTGAGGGTACGGAAACGTGGGAGGGTCAGGCTATGTGCTGACACACGGGTCAGTGCCAGCGTACCGGCCAGGTGTAGGCTACGGCTTGGGGGTTAGGTGTAGGGCTTGTGGTGTGTTTCCGTTCCGTACTAGGGTTAGGGTTAGGGAACGGCAAGGCTTAGGGCACAGGTGAGGGTACAGTAATGTGGGAAGTTCAGGCTACGTGCTGACGCACGGGTCAGTGCCAGCGTATGGACCAGGAGTAGGCTACGGCTTGGGGGTAAGGTTTAGGGCTGGTGGTGGGTTTCTGTTCCGGGCTAGGGTTAGGGTTAGTGAACGGCAAGGCTTAGGGCACAGGTGAGGGTACGGAAACGTGGGAGGGTCAGGCTACGTGCTGATGAAAGGGTCAGTGCCTGCGTACGGGCCAGGAATAGTCTATGGCGTAGGGAAAGGTGTAGGGCTGGTGGTGGGTTTCCGTTCCGGTCTAGGGTTAGGGTTAGGGAATGGCAAGGCTTAGGGCACAGGTGAGGGTCCGCAAACGTGGGAGGGTCAGGCTACGTGCTGACGCACGGGTCAGTGCCAGCATAAGGTCCAGGAATAGGCTACGGCTTTGGGGTAAGTTTTAGGGCTGGTGGTGGGTTTCCGTTCTGGTCTAGGGTTAGGGATAGGGAACGGCAAGGCTTAGGGCACAGGTGATGGTACGGAAACGTGGGAGGGTCAGGCTACGTGCTGATGAACGGGTCAGTGCCAGCGTACCAGCCAGGAGTAGGCTACGGCTTGGGGGTTAGGTGTAGGGCTGGTGGTGGGTTTCCGTTCCGGGCTAGGGTTAGGGTTAGGGAATGGCAAGGCTTAGGGCACAGGTGAGGGCACGGAAACGTGGGAGGGTCAGGCTACATGCTGAAGCACGGGTCAGTGCCAGCGTACGGGCCAGGAATATGCTATGGATCGGGGGTAAGCTGTAGGGCTGGTGGTGGGCTTCCGTTCCGGACTAGGGTTAGGGTTAGGGAACGACAAGGCTTAGGGCACAGGTGAGGGTACGGAAACGTGTGAGGGTCAGGCTACGTGCTGACGCACTGGTCAGTGCCACCGTACGGGCCAGGAGTAGGCTATGTTGTAGGGTAAGGTTTAGGTCTGCTGGTGGGTTTCCGTTCTTGGCTAGGGTTAGGGTGAGGGAACGGCAATGCTTAGGGCACAGGTGAGGGTACGGAAATGTGGGAGGGTCAGTCTACGTGCTGACTCACGGGTCAGTGCCAGCGTACGGGCCAGGAGTAGGCTACAGCGTATGGTAAGCTTTAGGGCTGGTGGTGGGTTTCTGTTCCGGGCTAGGGTTAGGGTTAGGGAACGGCAATGCTTAGGGCACAGGTGAGGTTACGGAAACGTGGGAGGGTCAGGCTACATGCTGACACACGGGTCAGTGCCAGCGTACGGGCCAGGACTAGGCTACGGCATACGATAAGCTGTAGAGCTGGTGGTGAGTTTCCGTGCCGGGGTAGGGTTAGGGTTAGGGAACGACAAGGCTTAGGGCACAGGTGATCGTACGGTAACATGGGAGGGTCAGGCTACGTGCTGAAGCACAGGTCAGTGCCCGCGTACGGGCCAGGTGTAGGCTACGGCATAGAGTAAGGTGTAGGGCTGGTGGTGGGTTTCCGTTCCGGGCTAGGGTTAGGGTTAGTGAATGGCAAGGCTTAGGGCACAGGTGAGGGTACGGAAACATGGGAGGGTCAGTCTACTTGCTGATGAAAGAGTCAGTGCCTGCGTATGAGCCAGGAATAGGCTACGGCGTAGGGAAAGGTGTAGGGCTGGTGGTGGGTTTCGGTTCCGGGCTAGGGTTAGGGTTAGGGAACGGCAAGGCTTAGGGCACAGGAGAGTGTCCGCAAACGTGGGAGGGTCAGGCTTCGTGCTGACGCACGGGTCTGTGCCAGCGTACGGGCCAGGAGTAGGCTACGGCTTGGGGGTAAGCTGTAGGGCTGGTGGTGGGTTTCCGTTCCGGGCTACGGTTAGGGTTAGGGAACGGCAAGGCTTAGGGCACAGGTGAGTGTACGGAAACGTGGGAGGGCCAGGCTACGTGATGATGCACGGGTCAGTGCCAGCGTACTGGCCGGGAGTAAGCTACGGCTTGGGGGTTAGGTGTAGGGCTGCTGGTGTGTTTCCGTTCCGGACTAGGGTTAGGGTTAGGGAACGGCAAGGCTTAGGGCACAGGTGAGGGTAAGGTAATGTGGGAAGTTCAGGCTACGTGCTGACGCACAGGTCAGTGCCAGCGTATGGACCAGGAGTAGGCTACGGCTTGGGGGTAAGGTTTAGGGCTGGTGGTGGGTTTCCGTTCCGGGCTAGGGTTAGGGTTAGGGAATGGCAAGGCTTAGGGCACAGGTGAGGGTACGGAAACGTGGGAGGGTCAGGCTACGTGCTGATGAAAGGGTCAGTGCCTGCGTACGGGCCAGGAATAGGCTACGGCGTAGGGAAAGGTGTAGGGCTGGTGGTGGGTTTCCGTTCCGGTCTAGGGATAGGGTTAGGGAATGGCAAGGCTTAGGGCACAGGTGAGGGTCCGCAAACGTGGGAGGGTCAGGCTACGTGCTGACGCACGGGTCAGTGCCAGCATAAGGTCCAGGAATAGGCTACGGCTTTGGGGTAAGTTTTAGGGCTGGTGGTGGGTTTCCGTTCCGGGCTAGGGTTAGGGATAGGGAACGGCAAGGCTTAGGGCACAGGTGAGGGTACGGAAACGTGGGAGGGTCAGGCTACGTGCTGATTAACGGGTCAGTGCCAGCGTACCAGCCAGGAGTAGGCTACGGCTTGGGGGTTAGTTGTAGGGCTGGTGGTGGGTTTCCGTTCCGGGCTAGGGTTAGGGTTAGGGAATGGCAAGACTTAGGGCACAGGTGAGGGTACGGAAACGTGGGAGGCTCAGGCTACGTGCTGATGCACGGGTCAGTGCCAGCGTACCGGCCAAGAATAGGCTACGGCTAGGGGGTTAGGTGTAGGGCTGGTAGTCGGTTTCCGTTCCAGGCTAGGGTTAGGGTTCGGGAACGGCAAGGCTTAGGGCACAGGTGAGGGTACGGAAACGTGGGACGGTCAGGCTACAGGCTGACGCACGGGTCAGTGCCAGCGTACATGCCAGGAGTAGGCTATGGCTTGTGGGTAAGCTGTAGGGATGGTGGTGGGTTTCCGTTCCGGGCTAGGGTTAGGGTTAGGGAACGGCAAGTCTTAGGTCACAGGTGAGGGTACGGAAATTTGTGAGGGTCAGGCTACGTGCTGATGCAAGGGTCAGTGCCTGCGTACGGGCCAGGAGTGCGCTACAAGGTAGGGTAAGGTGTAGGGATGGTGGTGGGTTTCCGTTCCTGGCTAGGGTTAGGTTGAGGGAACGGCAAGGCTTAGGGCACAGGTGATGGTACGGAAACGTGTGACGGTCAGGCTACGTGCTGACTCATGGGTCAGTGCCAGGGTACGGGCCAGGAGTAGGCTATGGCGTAGGCTAAGGTGTAGGGCTGGTGGTGGGTTTCCGTTCCGGGCTAGGGTTAGGGTTAGGGAACGGCAAGTCTTAGGGCAGTGGTGAGGGTACGGAAACGTGGGAGGGTCAGGCTACGTGCTGAGGCACGGGTCAGTGCCAGTGTATGGGCCAGGAGTAGGCTACGGCATAAGGTAAAGTGTAGGGCTGGTGGTGGGTTTCCATTCCGGGCTAGGGTTAGGGTTAGGGAACGGCAAGGCTTAGGGCACAGTTGAGGGTACGGAAACGTGGGAGGGTCAGGCTACGTGCTGACGCACGGGTCAGTGCCAGCGTACGGGCCAGGAGTAGGCTACGGCTTGGGTGTAAGTTGTGGGGCTGGTGGTGGGTTTCCGTTCCGGGTGAGGGTTAGGGTTAGGGAACGTCAAAGCTTAGGGCACAGTTGAGGTTATGGAAACGTGGGAGGGTCAGGCTACGTGCTGACGCACGGGTCAGTGCCAGCGTACCGCCAGGAGTAGGCTACGGCTTGGGGGTTAGGTGTAGGGCTGGTGGTGTGTTTTCATTCCAGGCTAGGTTTAGTGTTAGGGAACGGCAAGGCTTAGGGCACATGTGAGGGTACGGAAACGTGGGAGGGTCAGGCTACGTGCTGACTCACGGGTCAGTGCCAGCCTACGGGCAAGGAGTAGGCTACGGCGTAGGGTATGGTGTAGTGCTGGTGGTGGTTTTCCATTCCGGGCTAGGGTTAGGGTTAGGGAACGGCAAGGCTTAGGGCACAGGTGAGGGTATGGAAACGTGGGAGGGTCAGGCTACGTGCTGATGCAAGTGTCAGTGCCAGCGTACGGACCAGGGGTAGGCTTCGGCTTGTGGGTAGATTGTAGGGCTGGTGGTGGGTTTCCGTTCCGGGCTAGGTTTAGGGTTAGGGAACGGCAAGGCTTAGGGCACAGGTGAGGGTACGGAAACGTGGGAGGGTCAGACTACGTGCTGACGCACGGGTCAGTGCCAGCATACGGGCCTGGATTAGGCTACGGCTTGGGGTTAAGGTGTAGGTCTGTTGGTGCGTTTAGGTTCCGGGCTAGGGTTAGGGTTAGTGAACGGCAAGGCTTAGGGCACAGGTGAGGGTACAGAAACGTGGGAGGCTCAGGCTAAGTGCTGATGAAAGTGTCAGTGCCTGCGTACGAGCCAGGAATAGGCTACGGCGTAGGGAAATGTGTAGGGCTGGTGGTGGGTTTCCGTTCCGGGCTAGGGTTAGGGTTAGGGAACGGCAAGTCTTAGGGCACAGGTGAGGGTCCGCAAACGTGGGAGGGCCAGGCTACGTGCTGAAGCACAGGTCAGTGCCCGCGTATGGGCCAGGAGTAGGCTACGACATAGGGTAAGGTGTAGGGCTGGTGGTTGGTTTCCCTTCCGGGCTAAGGTTAATGTTAGGTAATGGCAAGGCTTAGGGCCCAGGTGAGGGTACGGAAACGTGGGAGGGTCAAACAACATGCTGACGCACGGGTCAGTGCGAGCGTACGGGCGAGGAGTAGGCTACCCAGTAGGGAAACGTTTAGGGATGGTGGTGGGTTTCCGTTCCGGGTTAGGGTTAGGGTTAGGGAACGGCAAGGCTTAGGGCACAGGTGAGGGTCCGCAAACGTGGGAGGGCCAGGCTACGTGCTGAAGCACAAGTCAGTGCTCGCGTATGGGCCAGGTGTAGGCTACGGCATAGGGTAATGTGTAGGGCTGGTGGTGGGTTTCCCTTCCGGGCTAAGGTTAGTGTTAGGGAATGGCAAGGCTTAGGGCCCAGGTGAGGGTACGGAAACGTGGGAGGGTCAAACTACATGCTGACGCACGGGTCAGTGCGAGCATACGGGCGAGGAGTAGGCTACCCAGTAGGGAAAGGTTTAGGGATGGTGGTGGGTTTCCGTTCCGGGTTAGGGTTAGGGTTAGGGAACGGCAAGGCTTAGGGCACAGGTGAGGGTACGGAAACGTGGGAGGGTCAGGCTACGTGCTGACGCACGGGTCAGTGCCAGCGTACGGGCCAGGAGTAGGCTACGGCGTAGTGTAAGGTGTAGGGCTGGTGGTGGGTTTTCGTTCCGCACTACGGTTACTTTTAGGGAATGGCAAGGCTTAGGGCACATGTGAGGGTACGGAAACGTGGGAGGGTATGGCTATGTGCTGAAGCACGGGTCAGTGCCTGGGTACGGGCAAGGAGTAGGCTACGTCATAGGGTAAGGTGTAGGGCGGGTGGTGGGTTTCCGTTCTGGGCTAGGGTTAGGGTTAGGGAACGGCAAGGCTTAGGGCACAGGTGAGGGTACGGAAAAGTGGGAGGGTCAGGCTACGTGCTGACGCACGGGTCAGTGCCAGCGTACGGGCCAGGAGTAGGCTACGGCTTGTGGCTAAGTTTTAGGGCTGGTGGTGGCTTTCCGTTCCAGTCTAGGGTTAGGGTTATGGAACGGCAAGGCTTAGGGCACAGGTGAGGGTACGGAAACGTGGGAGGGACAGGCTACGTGCTGACGCACGGGTCAGTGCCCGCGTACGGGCCATGTGTAGGCTACAGCATAGGGTAATGTGTAGGGCTAGTGGTGGGTTTCCGTTCCGGGCTAGGGTTAGGGTTAGGGAACGGCAAGGCTTAGGGCACAGGTGAGGGTACGGAAACGTGGGAGGGTCACGCTACGTGCTGACGCACGGGTCAGTGCCAGCATATGGGCCATGAGTACGCTACTGCTTGGGGGTAAGGTGTAGGGCTGGTGGTGGGTTTCCGTTCTGGGCTAGGGTTAGGGTTACGGAACGGCAAGTCTTAGGGCACGGGTGAGGGTACAGAAACTTGGGAGGGTCAGGCTACTTGCTGATGCTAGGGTTACTGCCACCGAACGGGCCAGGAGTAGGCTACGGCTTGGGGGTAAGGTGTAGGGCTGGTGGTGGGTTTCCGTTCCGGGCTAGGGTTAGGGTTAGGGAACGGCAAGGCTTAGGGCACAGGTGAGGGTACGGAAACGAGGGAGGGTCAGGCTACATGCTGACGCACGGGTCAGTGCCAGCGTACGGGCCAGGAATAGGCTATGGCTTGGGGGTAAGCTGTAGGGCTGGAGGTGGGTTTCCGCTCCGGACTAGGGTTAGGGTTAGGGAACGGCAAGGCTTAGGGCACAGGTGAGGGTACGGAAACGTGGGAGGGTCAGGCTACGTGCTGACGCACGGGTCAGTGCCAGCGTACCGGCCAGGAGTAGGCTACGGCTTGGTGGTTAGGTGTAGGGCTGATGGTGTGTTTCCATTCCAGGCTAGTGTTAGTGTTAGGGAACAGCAAGTCTTAGGGCAGAGGTGAGGGTACGGAAACGTGGGAGGGTCAGGCTACGTGCTGACGCACGGGTCAGTGCCAGCGTATGGGCCAGGAGTAGGCTACGGCTTGCTGGTTAGGTGTAGGGCTGATGGTGTGTTTCCATTCCAGGATAGTGTTAGGGTTAGGGAACGGCAAGGCTTAGGGCACAGGTGAGGGTACGGTAATGTGGGAAGTTCAGGCTACGTGCTGACGCACAGGTCATTGCCAGCGTATGGACCAGGAGTAGGCTACGGCTTGGGGGTAAGGTTTAGGGCTGGTGGTGGGTTTCCGTTTCGGGCTAGGGTTAGGGTTAGGGAACGGCAAGGCTTAGGGCACAGGTGAGGGTACGGAAACGTGGGAGGGTCAGGCTACGTGCTGTTGAAAGGGTCAGTGCCTGCGTACGGGCCAGGAATAGGCTACGGCGTAGGGAATGGTGTAGGGCTGGTGGTGGGTTTCCGTTCCGGTCTAGGGTTAGGGTTAGGGAATGGCAAGGCTTAGGGCATAGGTGATGGTCCGCAAATGTGGGAGGGTCAGGCTACGTGCTGACGCACGGGTCAGTGCCAGCATAAGGTCCAGGAATAGGCTACGGCTTTGGGGTAAGTTGTAGGGCTGGTGGTGTGTTTCCGTTCCGGGGTAGGGTTAGGGTTAGGGAACGGCAAGGCTTAGGGCACAGGTGAGGGTACGGAAACGTGGGAGGGTCAGGCTACGTGATGATGCACGGTTCAGTGCCAGCGTACTGGCCAGGAGTAAGCTACGGCTTGGGGGTTAGGTGTAGGGCTGGTGGTGGGTTTCCGTTCCGGGCTAGGGTTAGGCTTAGGGAACGGCAAGGCTTAGGGCACAGGTGAGCGTACGGAAACGTGGGAGGGTCAGGCTACATGCTGACGCACGGGTCAGTGCCAGCGTACGTGCCAGGAATAGGCTACGGCTTGGGGGTTAGGTGTAGGGCTGGTGGTGGGTTTCCGTTCCGGGCTAGGGTTAGGCTTAGGGAACGGCAAGGCTTAGGGCACAGGTGAGGGTACGGAAACTTGTGAGGGTCAGGCTATGTGCTGACGCACGTGTCAGTGCCAGCGTACGTGCCAGGAGTAGACTACGGCGTAGGGTAAGGTGTAGGGCTGCTGATGGGTTTCTGTTCCTGGCTAGGGTGACGGTGAGGGAACAGCAAGGCTTCGGGCACAGGTGATGGTACGGAAACGTGGGAGGGTCAGGCTATGTGCTGACGCACGTGTCAGTGCCAGCGTATGGGCCAAGAGTAGGCTACGGCTTGTGGGTAAGTTTCAGGGCTGGTGGTGGGTTTCCATTCCGGAATAGGGTTAGGGTTACGGACCGGCAAGCCTTAGGGCACAGATGAGGGTACGGAAACTTGGGAGTGTCTGGCTACGTGCTGATGAAAGGGTCAGTGCCTGCGTACGGGCCAGGAATAGGTTACGGCGTAGGGAAAGGTGTAGGGCTGGTGGTGGGTTTCCGTTCCGGGCTAGGGTTAGGGTTAGGGAACGGCAAGGCTTACAGCACTGGTGAGGGTACGGAAACGTGAGAGGGTTAGGCTACGTGCTGACGCACGGGTCAGTGCCAGCGTACGGGCCAGGAGTAGGCTACGGCGTAGGGTAAGGTGTAGGGATGGTGGTGGGTTTCCGTTCATGGGCTAGGGTTAGGGTTAGGAAACGGCAAGGCTTAGGGCCCAGGTGAGTGTAAGGAAACGTGAGAGGGTCAGGCTACGTGCTGACGCACAGGTCAGTGCCAGCGTACAGTGCAGGAGTAGGCTAAGGCTTGTGGCTAAGTTTTAGGGCTGGTGGTGGCTTTCTGTTTGGGGCTATGGTTAGGGATAGAGAACGGCGAGGCTTAGGGCAGAGGTGAGGGTACGGAAACGTGGGAGGGTCAGGCTACGTGCTGACGCACGCTTCGGTGCCCGCATATGGTCCAGGTGTAGGCTACAGCATAGGGTAAGGTGTAGGGCTTGTGGTCGGTTTCCGTTCCGGGCTAGTGTTAGGGTTAGGGAACGGCAAGGCTTAGGGCACAGGTGAGGGTACGGAAACGTGGGAGGGTCAGGCTACGTGCTGATGAAAGGGTCAGTTCCTGCGTACGGGCCAGGAATAGGCTACGGCGTAGGGAAAGGTTTAGGGCTGGTGGTGGGTTTCCGTTCCGGGCTAGGGTTAGGGTTAGGGAACGGCAAGGCTTAGGGCACAGATGAGGGTACGGAAACGTGGGAGGGTCAGGCTACGTGCTGATGAAAGGGTCAGTGCCTGCGTACGGGCCAGGAATAGGCTACGGCTTGGGGTAAGGTGTAGGGCTGGTGGTGGGTTTCTGTTCCGGGCTAGGGTTAGGGTTAGGGAACGGCAATGCTTAGGGCACAGTTGAGGTTACGGAAACGTGGGAGGGTCAGGCTACATGCTGACACACGTGTCAGTGCCAGCGTACGGGCCAGGACTACGCTACGGCATACGATAAGCTGTAGAGCTGGTGGTGAGATTCCGTGCCGGGCTAGGGTTAGGGTTAGGGAACGACAAGGCTTAGGGCACAGGTGAGCGTACGGTAACATGGGAGGGTCAGGCTACGTGCTGAAGCACAGGTCAGTGCCCGCGTACAGGCCAGGTGTAGGCTACGGCATAGAGTAAGGTGTAGGGCTGGTGGTGGGTTTCCGTTCCAGGCTAGGTTTAGTGTTAGGGAACAGCAAGACTTAGGGCACAGGTGAGGGTACGGAAACGTGGGAGGGTCAGGCTATGTGCTGACACACGGGTCAGTGCCAGCGTACCGGCCAGGTGTAGGCTACGGCTTGGGGGTTAGGTGTAGGGCTTGTGGTGTGTTTCCGTTCCGTACTAGGGTTAGGGTTAGGGAACGGCAAGGCTTAGGGCACAGGTGAGGGTACAGTAATGTGGGAAGTTCAGGCTACGTGCTGACGCACGGGTCAGTGCCACCGTATGGACCAGGAGTAGGCTACGGCTTGGGGGTAAGGTTTAGGGCTGGTGGTGGGTTTCTGTTCCGGGCTAGGGTTAGGGTTAGTGAACGGCAAGGCTTAGGGCACAGGTGAGGGTACGGAAACGTGGGAGGGTCAGGCTACGTGCTGATGAAAGGGTCAGTGCCTGCGTACGGGCCAGGAATAGTCTACGGCGTAGGGAAAGGTGTAGGGCTGGTGGTGGGTTTCCGTTCCGGTCTAGGGTTAGGGTTAGGGAATGGCAAGGCTTAGGGCACAGGTGAGGGTCCGCAAACGTGGGAGGGTCAGGCTACGTGCTGACGCACGGGTCAGTGCCAGCATAAGGTCCAGGAATAGGCTACGGCTTTGGGGTAAGTTTTAGGGCTGGTGGTGGGTTTCCGTTCTGGTCTAGGGTTAGGGATAGGGAACGGCAAGGCTTAGGGCACAGGTGATGGTACGGAAACGTGGGAGGGTCAGGCTACGTGCTGATGAACGGGTCAGTGCCAGCGTACCAGCCAGGAGTAGGCTACGGCTTGGGGGTTAGGTGTAGGGCTGGTGGTGGGTTTCCGTTCCGGGCTAGGGTTAGGGTTAGGGAATGGCAAGGCTTAGGGCACAGGTGAGGGCACGGAAACGTGGGAGGGTCAGGCTACATGCTGAAGCACGGGTCAGTGCCAGCGTACGGGCCAGGAATATGCTATGGATCGGGGGTAAGCTGTAGGGCTGGTGGTGGGCTTCCGTTCCGGACTAGGGTTAGGGTTAGGGAACGACAAGGCTTAGGGCACAGGTGAGGGTACGGAAACGTGTGAGGGTCAGGCTACGTGCTGACGCACTGGTCAGTGCCACCGTACGGGCCAGGAGTAGGCTATGTTGTAGGGTAAGGTTTAGGTCTGCTGGTGGGTTTCCGTTCTTGGCTAGGGTTAGGGTGAGGGAACGGCAATGCTTAGGGCACAGGTGAGGGTACGGAAATGTGGGAGGGTCAGTCTACGTGCTGACTCACGGGTCAGTGCCAGCGTACGGGCCAGGAGTAGGCTACAGCGTATGGTAAGCTTTAGGGCTGGTGGTGGGTTTCTGTTCCGGGCTAGGGTTAGGGTTAGGGAACGGCAATGCTTAGGGCACAGGTGAGGTTACGGAAACGTGGGAGGGTCAGGCTACATGCTGACACACGGGTCAGTGCCAGCGTACGGGCCAGGACTAGGCTACGGCATACGATAAGCTGTAGAGCTGGTGGTGAGATTCCGTGCCGGGGTAGGGTTAGGGTTAGGGAACGACAAGGCTTAGGGCACAGGTGAGCGTACGGTAACATGGGAGGGTCAGGCTACGTGCTGAAGCACAGGTCAGTGCCCGCGTACGGGCCAGGTGTAGGCTACGGCATAGAGTAAGGTGTAGGGCTGGTGGTGGGTTTCCGTTCCGGGCTAGGGTTAGGGTTAGTGAATGGCAAGGCTTAGGGCACAGGTGAGGGTACGGAAACATGGGAGGGTCAGTCTACTTGCTGATGAAAGAGTCAGTGCCTGCGTATGAGCCAGGAATAGGCTACGGCGTAGGGAAAGGTGTAGGGCTGGTGGTGGGTTTCGGTTCCGGGCTAGGGTTAGGGTTAGGGAACGGCAAGGCTTAGGGCACAGGAGAGTGTCCGCAAACGTGGGAGGGTCAGGCTTCGTGCTGACGCACGGGTCTGTGCCAGCGTACGGGCCAGGAGTAGGCTACGGCTTGGGGGTAAGCTGTAGGGCTGGTGGTGGGTTTCCGTTCCGGGCTACGGTTAGGGTTAGGGAACGGCAAGGCTTAGGGCACAGGTGAGTGTACGGAAACGTGGGAGGGCCAGGCTACGTGATGATGCACGGGTCAGTGCCAGCGTACTGGCCGGGAGTAAGCTACGGCTTGGGGGTTAGGTGTAGGGCTGCTGGTGTGTTTCCGTTCCGGACTAGGGTTAGGGTTAGGGAACGGCAAGGCTTAGGGCACAGGTGAGGGTAAGGTAATGTGGGAAGTTCAGGCTACGTGCTGACGCACAGGTCAGTGCCAGCGTATGGACCAGGAGTAGGCTACGGCTTGGGGGTAAGGTTTAGGGCTGGTGGTGGGTTTCCGTTCCGGGCTAGGGTTAGGGTTAGGGAATGGCAAGGCTTAGGGCACAGGTGAGGGTACGGAAACGTGGGAGGGTCAGGCTACGTGCTGATGAAAGGGTCAGTGCCTGCGTACGGGCCAGGAATAGGCTACGGCGTAGGGAAAGGTGTAGGGCTGGTGGTGGGTTTCCGTTCCGGTCTAGGGATAGGGTTAGGGAATGGCAAGGCTTAGGGCACAGGTGAGGGTCCGCAAACGTGGGAGGGTCAGGCTACGTGCTGACGCACGGGTCAGTGCCAGCATAAGGTCCAGGAATAGGCTACGGCTTTGGGGTAAGTTTTAGGGCTGGTGGTGGGTTTCCGTTCCGGGCTAGGGTTAGGGATAGGGAACGGCAAGGCTTAGGGCACAGGTGAGGGTACGGAAACGTGGGAGGGTCAGGCTACGTGCTGATTAACGGGTCAGTGCCAGCGTACCAGCCAGGAGTAGGCTACGGCTTGGGGGTTAGTTGTAGGGCTGGTGGTGGGTTTCCCTTCCGGGCTAGGGTTAGGGTTAGGGAATGGCAAGACTTAGGGCACAGGTGAGGGTACGGAAACGTGGGAGGCTCAGGCTACGTGCTGATGCACGGGTCAGTGCCAGCGTACAGGCCAGGAATAGGCTACGGCTAGGGGGTTAGGTGTAGGGCTGGTAGTCGGTTTCCGTTCCAGGCTAGGGTTAGGGTTCGGGAACGGCAAGGCTTAGGGCACAGGTGAGGGTACGGAAACGTGGGACGGTCAGGCTACAGGCTGACGCACGGGTCAGTGCCAGCGTACATGCCAGGAGTAGGCTATGGCTTGTGGGTAAGCTGTAGGGATGGTGGTGGGTTTCCGTTCCGGGCTAGGGTTAGGGTTAGGGAACGGCAAGTCTTAGGTCACAGGTGAGGGTACGGAAATTTGTGAGGGTCAGGCTACGTGCTGACGCAAGGGTCAGTGCCTGCGTACGGGCCAGGAGTGCGCTACAAGGTAGGGTAAGGTGTAGGGATGGTGGTGGGTTTCCGTTCCTGGCTAGGGTTAAGTTGAGGGAACGGCAAGGCTTAGGGCACAGGTGATGGTACGGAAACGTGTGACGGTCAGGCTACGTGCTGACTCATGGGTCAGTGCCAGGGTACGGGCCAGGAGTAGGCTATGGCGTAGGGTAAGGTGTAGGGCTGGTGGTGGGTTTCCGTTCCGGGCTAGGGTTAGGGTTAGGGAACGGCAAGGCTTAGGGCACAGGTGAGGGTATGGAAACGTGGGAGGGTCAGGCTACGTGCTGATGCAAGTGTCAGTGCCAGCGTACGGACCAGGGGTAGGCTTCGGCTTGTGGGTAGATTGTAGGGCTGGTGGTGGGTTTCCGTTCCGGGCTAGGTTTAGGGTTAGGGAACGGCAAGGCTTAGGGCACAGGTGAGGGTACGGAAACGTGGGAGGGTCAGACTACGTGCTGACGCACGGGTCAGTGCCAGCATACGGGCCTGGATTAGGCTACGGCTTGGGGTTAAGGTGTAGGTCTGTTGGTGCGTTTAGGTTCCGGGCTAGGGTTAGGGTTAGTGAACGGCAAGGCTTAGGGCACAGGTGAGGGTACAGAAACGTGGGAGGCTCAGGCTAAGTGCTGATGAAAGTGTCAGTGCCTGCGTACGAGCCAGGAATAGGCTACGGCGTAGGGAAATGTGTAGGGCTGGTGGTGGGTTTCCGTTCCGGGCTAGGGTTAGGGTTAGGGAACGGCAAGTCTTAGGGCACAGGTGAGGGTCCGCAAACGTGGGAGGGCCAGGCTACGTGCTGAAGCACAGGTCAGTGCCCGCGTATGGGCCAGGAGTAGGCTACGACATAGGGTAAGGTGTAGGGCTGGTGGTTGGTTTCCCTTCCGGGCTAAGGTTAATGTTAGGTAATGGCAAGGCTTAGGGCCCAGGTGAGGGTACGGAAACGTGGGAGGGTCAAACAACATGCTGACGCACGGGTCAGTGCGAGCGTACGGGCGAGGAGTAGGCTACCCAGTAGGGAAACGTTTAGGGATGGTGGTGGGTTTCCGTTCCGGGTTAGGGTTAGGGTTAGGGAACGGCAAGGCTTCGGGCACAGGTGAGGGTCCGCAAACGTGGGAGGGCCAGGCTACGTGCTGAAGCACAAGTCAGTGCTCGCGTATGGGCCAGGTGTAGGCTACGGCATAGGGTAATGTGTAGGGCTGGTGGTGGGTTTCCCTTCCGGGCTAAGGTTAGTGTTAGGGAATGGCAAGGCTTAGGGCCCAGGTGAGGGTACGGAAACGTGGGAGGGTCAAACTACATGCTGACGCACGGGTCAGTGCGAGCATACGGGCGAGGAGTAGGCTACCCAGTCGGGAAAGGTTTAGGGATGGTGGTGGGTTTCCGTTCCGGGTTAGGGTTAGGGTTAGGGAACGGCAAGGCTTAGGGCACAGGTGAGGGTACGGAAACGTGGGAGGGTCAGGCTACGTGCTGACGCACGGGTCAGTGCCAGCGTACGGGCCAGGAGTAGGCTACGGCGTAGTGTAAGGTGTAGGGCTGGTGGTGGGTTTTCGTTCCGCACTACGGTTACTTTTAGGGAATGGCAAGGCTTAGGGCACATGTGAGGGTACGGAAACGTGGGAGGGTATGGCTATGTGCTGAAGCACGGGTCAGTGCCTGGGTACGGGCAAGGAGTAGGCTACGTCATAGGGTAAGGTGTAGGGCGGGTGGTGGGTTTCCGTTCTGGGCTAGGGTTAGGGTTAGGGAACGGCAAGGCTTAGGGCACAGGTGAGGGTACGGAAAAGTGGGAGGGTCAGGCTACGTGCTGACGCACGGGTCAGTGCCAGCGTACGGGCCAGGAGTAGGCTACGGCTTGTGGCTAAGTTTTAGGGCTGGTGGTGGCTTTCCGTTCCAGTCTAGGGTTAGGGTTATGGAACGGCAAGGCTTAGGGCACAGGTGAGGGTACGGAAACGTGGGAGGGACAGGCTACGTGCTGACGCACGGGTCAGTGCCCGCGTACGGGCCATGTGTAGGCTACAGCATAGGGTAATGTGTAGGGCTAGTGGTGGGTTTCCGTTCCGGGCTAGGGTTAGGGTTAGGGAACGGCAAGGCTTAGGGCACAGGTGAGGGTACGGAAACGTGGGAGGGTCACGCTACGTGCTGACGCACGGGTCAGTGCCAGCATATGGGCCATGAGTACGCTACTGCTTGGGGGTAAGGTGTAGGGCTGGTGGTGGGTTTCCGTTCTGGGCTAGGGTTAGGGTTACGGAACGGCAAGTCTTAGGGCACGGGTGAGGGTACAGAAACTTGGGAGGGTCAGGCTACTTGCTGATGCTAGGGTTACTGCCACCGAAAGGGCCAGGAGTAGGCTACGGCTTGGGGGTAAGGTGTAGGGCTGGTGGTGGGTTTCCGTTCCGGGCTAGGGTTAGGGTTAGGGAACGGCAAGGCTTAGGGCACAGGTGAGGGTACGGAAACGAGGGAGGGTCAGGCTACATGCTGACGCACGGGTCAGTGCCAGCGTACGGGCCAGGAATAGGCTATGGCTTGGGGGTAAGCTGTAGGGCTGGAGGTGGGTTTCCGCTCCGGACTAGGGTTAGGGTTAGGGAACGGCAAGGCTTAGGGCACAGGTGAGGGTACGGAAACGTGGGAGGGTCAGGCTACGTGCTGACGCACGGGTCAGTGCCAGCGTACCGGCCAGGAGTAGGCTACGGCTTGGTGGTTAGGTGTAGGGCTGATGGTGTGTTTCCATTCCAGGCTAGTGTTAGTGTTAGGGAACAGCAAGTCTTAGGGCAGAGGTGAGGGTACGGAAACGTGGGAGGGTCAGGCTACGTGCTGACGCACGGGTCAGTGCCAGCGTATGGGCCAGGAGTAGGCTACGGCTTGCTGGTTAGGTGTAGGGCTGATGGTGTGTTTCCATTCCAGGATAGTGTTAGGGTTAGGGAACGGCAAGGCTTAGGGCACAGGTGAGGGTACGGTAATGTGGGAAGTTCAGGCTACGTGCTGACGCACAGGTCATTGCCAGCGTATGGACCAGGAGTAGGCTACGGCTTGGGGGTAAGGTTTAGGGCTGGTGGTGGGTTTCCGTTCCGGGCTAGGGTTAGGGTTAGGGAACGGCAAGGCTTAGGGCACAGGTGAGGGTACGGAAACGTGGGAGGGTCAGGCTACGTGATGATGCACGGTTCAGTGCCAGCGTACTGGCCAGGAGTAAGCTACGGCTTGGGGGTTAGGTGTAGGGCTGGTGGTGGGTTTCCGTTCCGGGCTAGGGTTAGGCTTAGGGAACGGCAAGGCTTAGGGCACAGGTGAGCGTACGGAAACGTGGGAGGGTCAGGCTACATGCTGACGCACGGGTCAGTGCCAGCGTACGTGCCAGGAATAGGCTATGGCTTGGGGGTAAGGTGTAGGGCTGGTGGTGGGTTTCCGTTCTGGGCTAGGGTTAGGGTTAGGGAACGGCAAGGCTTAGGGCACAGGTGAGGGTACGGAAACGTGTGAGGGTCAGGCTATGTGCTGACGCACGTGTCAGTGCCAGCGTACGTGCCAGGAGTAGACTACGGCGTAGGGTAAGGTGTAGGGCTGCTGATGGGTTTCTGTTCCTGGCTAGGGTGACGGTGAGGGAACAGCAAGGCTTCGGGCACAGGTGATGGTACGGAAACGTGGGAGGGTCAGGCTATGTGCTGACGCACGTGTCAGTGCCAGCGTATGGGCCAAGAGTAGGCTACGGCTTGTGGGTAAGTTTCAGGGCTGGTGGTGGGTTTCCATTCCGGAATAGGGTTAGGGTTACGGACCGGCAAGCCTTAGGGCACAGATGAGGGTACGGAAACTTGGGAGTGTCTGGCTACGTGCTGATGAAAGGGTCAGTGCCTGCGTACGGGCCAGGAATAGGTTACGGCGTAGGGAAAGGTGTAGGGCTGGTGGTGGGTTTCCGTTCCGGGCTAGGGTTAGGGTTAGGGAACGGCAAGGCTTACAGCACTGGTGAGGGTACGGAAACGTGAGAGGGTTAGGCTACGTGCTGACGCACGGGTCAGTGCCAGCGTACGGGCCAGGAGTAGGCTACGGCGTAGGGTAAGGTGTAGGGCTGGTGGTGGGTTTCCGTTCATGGGCTAGGGTTAGGGTTAGGAAACGGCAAGGCTTAGGGCCCAGGTGAGTGTAAGGAAACGTGAGAGGGTCAGGCTACGTGCTGACGCACGGGTCAGTGCCAGCGTACAGTGCAGGAGTAGGCTAAGGCTTGTGGCTAAGTTTTAGGGCTGGTGGTGGCTTTCTGTTTGGGGCTATGGTTAGGGATAGAGAACGGCAAGGCTTAGGGCAGAGGTGAGGGTACGGAAACGTGGGAGGGTCAGGCTACGTGCTGACGCACGCTTCGGTGCCCGCATATGGTCCAGGTGTAGGCTACAGCATAGGGTAAGGTGTAGGGCTTGTGGTCGGTTTCCGTTCCGGGCTAGTGTTAGGGTTAGGGAACGGCAAGGCTTAGGGCACAGGTGAGGGTACGGAAACGTGGGAGGGTCAGGCTACGTGCTGATGAAAGGGTCAGTTCCTGCGTACGGGCCAGGAATAGGCTACGGCGTAGGGAAAGGTTTAGGGCTGGTGGTGGGTTTCCGTTCCGGGCTAGGGTTAGGGTTAGGGAACGGCAAGGCTTAGGGCACAGATGAGGGTACGGAAACGTGGGAGGGTCAGGCTACGTGCTGATGAAAGGGTCAGTGCCTGCGTACGGGCCAGGAATAGGCTACGGCTTGGGGTAAGGTGTAGGGCTGGTGGTGGGTTTCTGTTCCGGGCTAGGGTTAGGGTTAGGGAACGGCAATGCTTAGGGCACAGTTGAGGTTACGGAAACGTGGGAGGGTCAGGCTACATGCTGACACACGTGTCAGTGCCAGCGTACGGGCCAGGACTAGGCTACGGCATACGATAAGCTGTAGAGCTGGTGGTGAGATTCCGTGCCGGGCTAGGGTTAGGGTTAGGGAACGACAAGGCTTAGGGCACAGGTGAGCGTACGGTAACATGGGAGGGTCAGGCTACGTGCTGAAGCACAGGTCAGTGCCCGCGTACAGGCCAGGTGTAGGCTACGGCATAGAGTAAGGTGTAGGGCTGGTGGTGGGTTTCCGTTCCAGGCTAGGTTTAGTGTTAGGGAACAGCAAGACTTAGGGCACAGGTGAGGGTACGGAAACGTGGGAGGGTCAGGCTATGTGCTGACACACGGGTCAGTGCCAGCGTACCGGCCAGGAGTAGGCTACGGCTTGGGGGTTAGGTGTAGGGCTTGTGGTGTGTTTCCGTTCCGTACTAGGGTTAGGGTTAGGGAACGGCAAGGCTTAGGGCACAGGTGAGGGTACGGTAATGTGGGAAGTTCAGGCTACGTGCTGACGCACGGGTCAGTGCCAGCGTATGGACCAGGAGTAGGCTACAGCTTGGGGGTAAGGTTTAGGGCTGGTGGTGGGTTTCTGTTCCGGGCTAGGGTTAGGGTTAGTGAACGGCAAGGCTTAGGGCACAGGTGAGGGTACGGAAACGTGGGAGGGTCAGGCTACGTGCTGATGAAAGGGTCAGTGCCTGCGTACGGGCCAGGAATAGTCTACGGCGTAGGGAAAGGTGTAGGGCTGGTGATGGGTTTCCGTTCCGGTCTAGGGTTAGGGTTAGGGAATGGCAAGGCTTAGGGCACAGGTGAGGGTCCGCAAACGTGGGAGGGTCAGGCTACGTGCTGACGCACGGGTCAGTGCCAGCATAAGGTCCAGGAATAGGCTACGGCTTTGGGGTAAGTTTTAGGGCTGGTGGTGGGTTTCCGTTCTGGTCTAGGGTTAGGGATAGGGAATGGCAAGGCTTAGGGCACAGGTGATGGTACGGAAACGTGGGAGGGTCAGGCTACGTGCTGATGAACGGGTCAGTGCCAGCGTACCAGCCAGGAGTAGGCTACGGCTTGGGGGTTAGGTGTAGGGCTGGTGGTGGGTTTCCGTTCCGGGCTAGGGTTAGGGTTAGGGAATGGCAAGGCTTAGGGCACAGGTGAGGGTACGGAAACGTGGGAGGGTCAGGCTACATGCTGAAGCACGGGTCAGTGCCAGCGTACGGGCCAGGAATATGCTATGGATCGGGGGTAAGCTGTAGGGCTGGTGGTGGGCTTCCGTTCCGGACTAGGGTTAGGGTTAGGGAACGACAAGGCTTAGGGCACAGGTGAGGGTACGGAAACGTGTGAGGGTCAGGCTACGTGCTGACGCACTGGTCAGTGCCACCGTACGGGCCAGGAGTAGGCTATGGTGTAGGGTAAGGTTTAGGTCTGCTGGTGGGTTTCCGTTCTTGGCTAGGGTTAGGGTGAGGGAACGGCAATGCTTAGGGCACAGGTGAGGGTACGGAAATGTGGGAGGGTCAGTCTACGTGCTGACTCACGGGTCAGTGCCAGCGTACGGGCCAGGAGTAGGCTACAGCGTATGGTAAGCTTTAGGGCTGGTGGTGGGTTTCTGTTCCGGGCTAGGGTTAGGGTTAGGGAACGGCAATGCTTAGGGCACAGGTGAGGTTACGGAAACGTGGGAGGGTCAGGCTACATGCTGACACACGGGTCAGTGCCAGCGTACGGGCCAGGACTAGGCTACGGCATACGATAAGCTGTAGAGCTGGTGGTGAGTTTCCGTGCCGGGGTAGGGTTAGGGTTAGGGAACGACAAGGCTTAGGGCACAGGTGAGCATACGGTAACATGGGAGGGTCAGTCTACTTGCTGATGAAAGAGTCAGTGCCTGCGTATGAGCCAGGAATAGGCTACGGCGTAGGGAAAGGTGTAGGGCTGGTGGTGGGTTTCGGTTCCGGGCTAGGGTTAGGGTTAGGGAACGGCAAGGCTTAGGGCACAGGAGAGTGTCCGCAAACGTGGGAGGGTCAGGCTTCGTGCTGACGCACGGGTCTGTGCCAGCGTACGGGCCAGGAGTAGGCTACGGCTTGGGGGTAAGGTGTAGGGCTGGTGGTGGGTTTCCGTTCCGGGCTACGGTTAGGTTTAGGGAACGGCAAGGCTTAGGGCACAGGTGAGTGTACGGAAACGTGGGAGGGCCAGGCTACGTGATGATGCACGGGTCAGTGCCAGCGTACTGGCCGGGAGTAAGCTACGGCTTGGGGGTTAGGTGTAGGGCTGCTGGTGTGTTTCCGTTCCGGACTAGGGTTAGGGTTAGGGAACAGCAAGGCTTACGGCACAGGCGTAGTTACGGAAATGTGGGAAGGTCAGGCTACGTGCTGACGCACGGGTCAGTGCCAGCGTACGGGCCAGGAGTAGGCTACGGCGTTGGGAAATGTTTAGGGCTGGTGGTTGGTTTCCGTTCCGGGCTAGGGTTAGGGTTAGGGAACGGCAAGGCTTAGGGCACAGCTGAGGGTACGGAAACGTGAGCGGGTCAGGCTACGTGCTGACGCACGGGTCAGTGCCAACATACGGGCCAGGTGTAGGCTACGGCATAGGGTAATGTGTAGGGCTGGAGGTGGGTTTCCGTTCAGTGCTAGGGTTAGGGTTAGGGAACGGCAAGGCATAGGGCACAGGTGAGGGTACGGAAACGTGGGAGGGTCAGGCTACGTTTTGACGCATGGGTCAGTGCCAGGGTTCGGGCCAGGAGTAGGCTATGGCGTAGGGAATGGTCTAGGGCTGGTGGTGGGTTTCCGTTCCGGGCTAGGGTTAGGGTTAGGGAAAGGCAATGTTTAGGGCACAGGTGAGGGTACGGAATGGTGGGAGGGTCAGGCTACGTGCTGACGCACGGGTCAGTGCCAGTGTATGGACCAGGAGTAGGCTACGGCTTGGGGGTAAGTTGTAGGGCTGGTGGTGGGTTTCCGTTTCGGGCTAGGGTTAGGGTTAGGCAACGGCAAGGCTTAGGGCACAGGTGAAGGTACGGAAACGTAGGAGGGTCAGGCTACTTGCTGACCCACGGGTCAGTGCCAGCGTATGGGCCAGGAGTAGTCTACGGATTGGGGGTAAGATGTAGGGCTGGTGGTCCGTTTCCGTTCCGTGCTAGGGTTAGGGTTACGGAACGGCAAGGCCTAGGGCACTGGTGAGGGTTACGGAAACGTGGGAGGGTCAGGCTACGTGCTGACGCACGGGTCAGTGTCCGCGTATGGTCCAGGAGTAAGCTACGGCGTACGGTAAAGTGTAGGGCTGGTGGTGGGTTTCCGTTTCAGGCTAGGGTTAGGGTTAGGGAAAGGCAAGGCTTAGGGCACAGGTGAGGGTACGGAAACGTGGGAGCATCAGGCTACGTGCTTACGCATGGGTCAGTGCCAGCGTACAGGCCAGGAGTAGGCTACGGCGTAGGTTAAGGTTTAGGGCTCGTGGTGGTTTTCCGTTCCGGGCTAGGGTTAGGGTTAGGGAAAGACAAGGCTTAGGGCCCAGGTGAGTGTACGGAAACGTGGGAGGGTCAGGCTACGTGCTGACGCACGGGTCAGTGCCATCGTACCGGCCAGGAGTAGGCTACGGCTTGGGGGTTAGTGTAGGGCTGGTGGTGGGTTTCCGTTTCGGGCTAGGGTTAGTGTTAGGGAAGAGCAAGGCTTAGGGCATAGGTGAGGGTACGGAAACGTGGGAGGGTCAGGCTACGTGCTGATGCACGGCTCAGTGGCAGCGTACCGGCCAGGAGTAGGCTACGGCATATGGTAAGGTGTAGGGCTGGTGGTGGGATTCCGTTCCGGGCTAGGGTTAGGGTAAGGGAACGGCAAGTCTTAGGGCTCAGGTAAGGGTACAGAAAAGTGGGAGGGTCAGGCTACGTGCTGACGCACGGGTCAGTGCCAGTGTACGGGCCAGGTGTAGGCTTCGGCTTGTGGGTAAGGTTTAGGGCTGGTGGTGGGTTTCCGTTCCGGGCTAGGGTTATGGTTAGGGAACAGCAAGGCTTAGGGCACAGGTGAGGGTACGGAAACGTGGGAGGGTCAGGCTACGTGCTGACGCACGGGTCAGTGCCAGCATTCGGGCCAGGAGTAGGCTACGGCGTAGGGTAAAGTGTAGGGCTCGTGGTGGGTTTCTGTGCCGGGCTAGGGTTAGGGTTAGGGAACGGCAAGGCTTAGGGCACAGGTGATGGTACGGAAACGTGGGAGGGTCAGGCTACGTGCTGACGCACGGGTCAGTGCCAGCGTACGGGCCAGGAGTAAGCCACGGCTTGTGGGTTAGTATTAGGGCTGGTGGTGGGTTTCCGTTCCGGGCTAGGGTTAGAGTTAGGGAACGGCAAGGCTTAGGGCACAGGTGAGGGTACGGTAAAATGGGAGTGTCAGGCTACATGCTGAAGCACAGGTCAGTGCCCGCGTACGGTCCAGGTGTAGGCTACGGCATAGGGTAAGGTGTAGGGCTGGGGGGGTGGGTTTCCGTTCCGGTCTAGGATTAGGATTGGGGAACGGCAAGGCTTAGGGCACAGGTGAGGTTTCGGAATCGTGGGTGGGTCAGGCTACGTGCTGACACACGGCTCAGTGCCAGCATATGGGCCAGGAGCAGGCTACGGCGTGGTGGTAAGTTGTAGGGCTGGTGGTGGGTCTCTGTTCCGGGCTAGCGTTAGGGTTAGGGAACGTCAAGGCTTAGGGCACAGGTGACGGTATGGAAACGTGGGAGGGTCAGGCTACGTGCTGACGCATGTGTCAGTGCCAGCGTAAGGGCCAGGAATAGGCTACGGCGTAGGGTAGAGTTTAGGGCGTGTGGTGGGTTTCTGTTCTGGGCTAGGGTTAGTGTTAGGGAACGGCAAGGCTTAGGGCACAGGTGAGGGTAAGGAAAACTGTGAGGGTCAGGCTACGTGCTGACGCACGTGTCAGTGCCAGCATACCAGCCAGGATTAGGCTAAGGCTTCGGGGTTATTTGTAGGGCTGATGGTGGGTTTCCATTCCGGGCTAGGGTTAGTGTGAGGGAACGGTAAGGCTTAGGGCACAGGTGAGTGTACGGAAACGTGGGAGGGTCAGGCTACGGGCTGCCGCAAGGGTCAGTGCCAGCGTACGGGCCAGGAATAGGCTATGGCTTGGGCGTTAGGTGTAGGGCTGTTGTAGGGTTTCCGTTCCATACTAGGGATAGGGTTAGGGAACAGCAAGGCTTAGGGCACAGGTGAGGGTACGGAAATGTGGGAAGGTCAGGCTACGTGCTGACGCACGGGTCAGTGCCAGCGTACGGGACAGGAGTAGGCTACGGCGTAGGGTAAGGTATAGGGCTCGCGGTGGGTTTCCGTTCCGGGCTAGGTTTACGGTTAGGGAACGGCAAGGCTTAGGGCACAGGTGAGGATACGGAAACGTGGGAGGGTCAGGCTACGTGCTGACGCACGGGTCAGTGCCAGCGTACGGGCCAGGAGTAGGCTACGGCTTGGTGGTTAGGTGTAGGGCTGGTGGTGGGTTTCCGTTCAAGGCAAGGTTTAGTGTTAGGGAACATCAAGGCTTGGGGCACAGGTGAGGGTACGGAAACGTGGGAGGGGCAGGCTACGTGCTGACGCACGGGTCAGTGCCAGTGTAAGGGCCAGCATTAGGCTATGGCTTGGGGGTTAGTTGTAGGGCTTGTGGTGTGTTTCCGTTCCGTACTAGGGTTAGGGTTAGGGAACGGCAAGGCTTAGGGCACAGGTGAGGGTACGGTAATGTGGGAAGTTCAGGCTACGTGCTGACGCACAAGTCAGTGCCAGCGTATGGACCAGGAGTAGGCTACGGCTTGGGGGTAAGGTGTAGGGCTGGTGTTGTGTTTCCGTTCCGGGCTAGGGTTAGGGTTAGGGAACGGCAAGGCTTAGGGCACAGGTGAGGGTACGGAAACTTGGGAGGGTCAGGCTACGTGCTGATGAAAGGGTCAGTGCCTGCGTATGGGCCAGGAATAGGCTACGGCGTAGGGAAAGGTGTAGGGCTGGTGGTGGGTTTCCGTTCCGGGCTAGGGTTAGGGTTAGGGAATGGCAAGGCTTAGGGCACAGGTGAGGGTCCGCAAACGTGGGAGGGTCAGGCTACGGGCTGACGCACGGGTCAGTGCCAGCGTAAGGTCCAGGAGTAGCCTACGGCTTGGGGGTAAGGTGTAGGGCTGGTGGTGGGTTTCCGTTCATGGCTAATGTTAGGGTTAGGGAACGGCAAGGCTTATGGCACAGGTGAGGGTACGGAAACGGGGGAGGGTCAGGTTATGTGTCGATGCACGGGTCAGTGCCAGCGTACCAGCCAGGAGTAGGCTACGGCTTGGGGTTTAGGTGTAGGGTTGGTGTTGGTTTTCCGTTCGGGGCTAGGGTTAGGGTTAGGGAACGGCAAGGCTTAGGGCACAGGTGAGGGTACGGAAACGTGGGAGGTTCAGGCTACATGCTGACGCACGGGTCAGTGCCAGCGTACGGGCCAGGAATAGGCTATGGCTTGGTGGTAAGCTGTAGGGCTGGTGGTGGGTTTCCGTTCCGGACTAGGGTTAGGGTTAGGGAACGGCAATGCTTAGGGCACAGGTGAGGGTACGGAAACGTGTGAGGGTCAGGCTACGTGCTGATGCACGGGTCAGTGCCAGCGTACGGGCCTGGAGTAGGCTACGGCGTAGGGTAAGGTTTAGGGCTGCTGGTGGGTTTCCGTTCCTGGCTAGGGATAGGGTGAGGGAACAGCAAGGCTTAGGGCACAGGTGAGGGTACGGAAACGTGGGAGGGTCAGGCTACGTGCTGACTCACGGGTCATGCCAGCGTACGGTCCAGGAGTAGGCTATGGCGTATGGTAAGGTGTAGGGCTTGTGGTGGGTTTCCGTTCCGGGCTAGTGTTAGGGTTAGGGAACGGCAAGGCTTAGGGCACAGGTGAGGGTACGGAAACGTGTGAGGGTCAGGCTACATGCTGACGCACGTGTCAGTGCCAGCGTACGGGCCAGGAATAGGCTACGGCATACGGTAATGTGTAGGGCTGGTGGTGGGATTCCGTTCCGGCTTGGGTTATGGTTAGGGAACGGCAAGGCTTAGGGCACAGGTGAGGGTACGGAAACGTGGGAGGGTCAGGCTTCATGCTGATGCACGTGTCAGTGCCAGCGTACCGGCCAGGAGTAGGCTACGGCGTAGGGTAATGTGTAGGGCTGTTTCCCTTTCGGGCTACAGTTATGGTTAGGGAATGGCAAAGCGTAGGGCACAGGTGAGGTTACGGAAACGTGGGAGGGTCAGGCTACATGCTGATGCACGTGTCAGTGCCAGCCTACCGGCCAGGAGTAGGCTACGGCTTGGGAGTTAGGTGTAGGCCTGGTGGTGGGTTTCCGTTCCGGGCTAGGGTTAGGGTTAGGGGACTGCAAGGCTTAGGGCACAGGTGAGGGTACGGAAACTTGGGAGGGTCAGGCTACATGTTTCCGCACGGGTCAGTGCCAGGGTACGGGCCAGGAATAGTCTATGGCTTGGGGGTAAGCTGTAGGGCTGGTGGTGGGTTTCTGTTCCAGACTAGGGTTAGGGTTAGGGAACGGCAAGGCTTAGGGCACAGGTGAGGGTACGGAAATGTGTGAGGGTCAGGCTACGTGCTGACGCACGGGTCAGTGTCAGCGTACGGGCCAGGAGTAGGCTACGGCGTAGGGTAAGGTGTAGGGCTGCTGGTGGATTTCCGTTCTTGGCTAGGGTTATGGTGAGGGAACGGCAAGGCTTAGGGCACAGGTGAGGGTACGGAAACGTGGGAGGGTCAGGCTACGTGCTGACTCACGGGTCAGTGCCAGCGTACGGGCCAGGATTGGGCTACGGCGTATGGTAAGTTTAGGGCTTCTGGTGGGTTTCCGTTCCTGGCTAGGGTTAGGGTTAGGGAACGGCAAGGCTTAGGGCACAGGTGAGGGTACGGAAACGTGGGAGGGTCAGGCTAAGTGCTGACGCACGTGTCAGTGCCAGCGTGCGGGCCAGGAATAGGCTACGGCATACGTTAAGGTGTAGGGCTGGTGGTGGTATTCCGTTCCGGGCTAGGGTTAGAGTTAGGGAAGGCCAAGGCTTAGGGCTTAGCTGAGGGTACGGAAAAGTGGGAGGGTCAGGCTACGTGCTGACGCACGGGTCAGTGCCTGTGTACGGGCCAGGAGTAGGCTATGGCATGGGGGTAAGTTTTAGGGCTGGTGGTGGGTTTCCATTCCGGGCTAGGGTTAGTGTTGGGGAACGGCAAGGTTTAGGGCCCAGGTGAGGGTATGGAAACGTGGGGTGTCAGTCTACATGCTGACGCACGGGTCAGTGCCAGCGTACGGGCCAGGAGTAGGCTACGGCGTAGGGAAAGGTTTAGGGCTGGTGGTGGGTTTCCGTTCCGGGCTAGGGTTAGGGTTAGGGAACGGCAAAGCTTAGGGCACAGGTGAGGGTACGGAAACGTGGGAGGGTCAGGCTACATGCTGACCCACGTGTCAGTGTCAGCGTACAGGCCAGGAGTAGGCTACGCCGTAGGGTAAGGTCTAGGGCTGGTGGTGGTTTTCCGTTCTGGGCTAGGGTTATGGTTAGGGAACGTCAAGGCTTAGGGCACAGGTGAGGGTACGGAAACGTGGGAGGGTCAGGCTACGTGCTTACGCATGGGTCAGTGCCAGCCTAGGGGCCAGCAGTAGGCTACAGCGTAGGGTAAGGTATAGGGCTGGAGGTGGGTTTCCATTCTGTGCTAGGGTTAGGGTTAGGGAACGGCAAGGCATAGGGCACAGGTGAGGGTACGGAAACGTGGGAGGGTCAGGCTACATGTTTACGCACGGGTCAGTGCCAGCGTACGGGCCAGGAATAGTCTATGGCTTGGGGGTAAGCTGTAGGGTTGGTGGTGTGTTTCTGTTCCGGACTAGGGTTAGGGTTAGGGAACGGCAAGGCTTAGGGCACAGGTGAGGGTACGGAAATTTGTGAGGGTCAGGCTACGTGCTGACGCACGGGTCAGTGCTAGCGTACGGGCCAGGAGTAGGATACGGCGTAGGGTAAGGTTTAGGGCTGCTGGTGGATTTCCGTTCCTGGCTAGGGTTATGGTGAGGGAACGGCAAGGCTTAGGGCACAGGTGAGTGTACGGAAACGTGGGAGGGTCAGGCTACGTGCTGACTCACGGGTCAGTGCCAGCGTACGGGCCATGATTGGGCTCCGGCGTATGGTAAGGTTCAGGGCTTCTGGTGGGTTTCCGTTCCTGGCTAGGGTTAGGGTTAGGGAACGGCAAGACTTAGGGCACAGGTGAGGGTACGGAAACGTGGGAGGGTCAGGCTACGTGCTGACGCACGTGTCAGTGCCAGCATACGGGCCAGGAATAGGCTACGGCATATGTTATGGTGTATGGCTGGTGGTGGGATTCCGTTCCGGGCTTGGGTTAGAGTTAGGGAAGGCCAAGGCTTAGGGCTTAGCTGAGGGTACGGAAAAGTGGGAGGGTCAGGCTACGTGCTGACGCACTGGTCAGTGCCTGTGTACGGGCCAGGAGTAGGCTATGGCATGGGGGTAAGTTTTAGGGCTGGTGGTGGGTTTCCATTCCGGGCTAGGGTTAGTGTTGGGGAACGGCAAGGTTTAGGGCCCAGGTGAGGGTATGGAAACGTGGGGTGTCAGTCTACATGCTGACGCACGGGTCAGTGCCAGCGTACGGGCCAGGAGTAGGCTACGGCGTAGGGAAAGGTTTAGGGCTGGTGGTGGGTTTCCGTTCAGGGCTAGGGTTAGGGTTAGGGAACGGCAAGGCATAGGGCACAGGTGAGGGTACGGAAACGTGGGAGGGTCAGGCTACGTGCTGACGCACGGGTCAGTGCCAGCATACGGGCCAGGAGTAGGCTACAGCTTGGGGGTAAGTTATAGGGCTGGTGGTGGGTTTCCGTTCAGGGCTAGGGTTAGGTTAAGGGAACGTCAGGGCTTAGGGCACAGGTGATTGTACAGAAACGTGGGAGGGTCAGGCTACGTGCTGCCGCATGGGTCAGTGTCAGCGTACGGGCCCGGACTAGGCTATGGATTGTGCGTTAGTTGTAGGGCTGGTGGTGGGTTTCCGTTCCGGGCTAGGGTTAGGGTTAGGGAACGGCAAGGTTATGGCCCAGGTGAGGGTATGGAAACTTGGGGGTGTCTGTCTACATGCTGACGCACGGGTCAGTGCCACTGTACGGGCCAGGAGTAGGCTACGGCGTAGGGAAAGGTTTAGGGCTGGTGGTGGGTTTCCGTTCCGGGCTAGGGTTAGGGTTAGGGAACGGCAAAGCTTAGGGCACAGGTGTGGGTACGGAAACGTGGGAGGGTCAGGCTACGTGCTGATGAAAGGGTCAGTGCCTGCGTATGGGCCAGGATTGGCTACGGCGTAGGGAAAGGTGTAGGGCTGGTGGTGGGTTTCCGTTCCGGGCTAGGGTTAGGGTTAGGGAACGGCAAGGCTTAGGGCACAGGTGAGTGTACGGAAACGTCGGAGGGTCAAACTACATGCTGACGCACGTGTCACTGCGAGCGTACGGGCGAGTAGTAGGCTACCCAGTAGGGAAAGGTTTAGGGCTGGTGGTGGGTTTCTGTTCCGGGCTAGTGTTAGGGTTAGGGAACGTCAAGGCTTAGGGCACAGGTGAGGATACGGAAACGTGGGAGGGTTAGGCTACGTGCTGACGCACGGGTCAATGCCAGCATATGGGCCAGGAGTAGGCTACGGCGTAGGTTAAGGTGTATGGCTGGTGGTGGGTTTCTGTTCCAGGCTAGGGTTAGTGTTAGGGAACAGCAAGGCTTAGGGCACAGGTGAGGGTACGGTAATGTTGGAAGGTCAGGCTACGTGCTGACACACAGTTCAGTGCCAGCGTACGGGCCAGGAGTAGGCTACGGCGTAGGGTATGGTGGAGGGCTGGTGGTGGGTTGGCATTGTGGACCACGGTTAGGGATAGGGAACGGCAAGGCTTAGGGCACAGGTGAGGGTACGGAAACGTGGGAGGGTCAGGCTACGTGCTGACGCACTGGTCAGTGCCATCGTATGGGCAAGGAGTAGGCTACGGCGTAGGGTAAGGTGTAGGGCTGGTAGTTGGTTTCCGTTCCGGACTTGGTTTAGGGTTACGGAATGGCAAGGCTTAGGGCACGGGTGAGGGTACGGAAACGTGGGAGGGTTAGGCTACTTGCTGATGCTCAGGTTAGTGCCACCGAACGGGCCAGGATTAGGCTACGGCTTGGGGGTAAGATGCAGGGCTGGTGGTGGGTTTCCATTCCGGGCTAGGGTTAGGGTTACGGAACGGCAAGGCTTAGGGCACCAGTGAGGGTACGGAAACGTGGGAGGGTCAGGCTACATGCTGACGCAAGTGTCAGTGCCACCGTACAGGCCAAGCGTAGGCTACGGCGTAGGGTAACGTGTAGGGCTGGTGGTGGGTTTCCGTTCCGGGCTAGGGATAGGGTTAGGGAACGGCAAGGCTTAGGGCACAGCTTAGGGTACAGAAACGTTTGAGAGTCAGGCTACGTGCTGACGCATGTGTCAGTGCCAGCGTACCGGCCAGGAGTAGGCTACGGCTTGGGGGTTAGGTGTAGGGCTGGTGGTGGGTTTCCATTCGGTACTAGGGTTAGGGTTAGGGAACGGCAAGGCTTAGGGCACAGGTGAGGGTACGGAAATGTGTGAAGGTCAGGCTACGTGCTGACGCACGTGTCAGTGCCAACGTACGGGCCAGGAGTAGGCTACGGCGTAGGGTAATGTGTAGGGATGGTGCAGGGTTTCCGTTCCGGGCTAGGGATAGGTTTAGGGAACGGCAAGACTTAGGGCACAGGTGAGGGTACGAAAACGTGGTAGGGTCAGGCTACGTGCTGACGCAAGGGTCAGTGCCAGCGTTCGGGCCAGGAGTAGGCTACGGCGTAGGGTAAGGTGTAAGGCTGGTGGTGGGTTTCCGTTCCGGGCTAGGGTTAGGGTTAGGGAACAGCAAGGCATAGGGCACAGGTGAGGGAACAGAAACGTTGGAGGATCAGGCTACATGCTGACGCACGTGTCAGTGCCAGCGTACGGGCCAGGAGTAGGCTATGGCTTCTGGGTAAGCTGTAGGGCTGGTGGTGTGTTTCCTTTTCGGAATAGGGTTAGGGTTAGGGAACGGCAAGGCTTAGGGCACAGGTGAGGGTACGGAAACGTGTGAGGGTCAGGCTACGTGCTGACGCGCGTTTTAGTGCCAGCGTACGGGCCAGGAATAGGCTACGGCGTAGGGTAAGGTGTAGGGCTGGTGGTGGGTTTCCGTTCCTGGCTAGGGTTAGGGTGAGGGAATGGCAAGGCTTAGGGCACAGGTGATGGTACGGAAACGTGGGAGTGTCAGGCTACGTGATGACGCACGGGTCAGTGCCAACGTACACACCAGGAGTAGGCTACGGCGTAGGGTAATGTCTAGGGATGGTGGTTGGTTTCCGTTACGGGCTAGGGTTAGGGTTAGGGAACGTCAAGGCTTGGGCACAGGTGCGGGTACGGAAACGTGGGAGGGTCAGGCTACGTACTGATGCATGGGTCAGTGCCAGCGTACGGGCCAGGAGTAGGCTACGGTGTAGGGTAACGTGTAGGGCTGTTGGTGGGTTTTCATTGCGGGGTACGGTTAGGGTTAGGGTACGGCAAGGCTTAGGGCATAGGTGAGGGAACGGAAACGTGGGAGGGTCAGGCTACGTGCTGACGCACGGGTCAGTGCCAGCGTACGGGCAAGGAGTAGGCTACGGGGTAGGTTATGATCTAGGGCTTGTCATGGGTTTCCGTTCCGGGCTAGGGTTAGTGTTAGGGAACGGCAAGGCTTAGGGCTCAGGTGAGGGTACAGAAAAGTTGGAGGTTCAGGCTACGTGCTAATGCACGTGTCAATGCTAGCGTACGGGCCAGGAGTAGGCTACGTCGTAGTGAAAGGTGTATGGCTGGTGGTGGGTTTCCTTTCTGGGCTAGGGTTAGGGATAGGGAACGGAAAGGCTTAGGGCACAGGTGAGGTTACGGAAACGTGGGAGGGTCAGGCTACGTGCTGACGCATGGGTCAGTGCCAGCGTACAGGCCAGGATTAGGCTATGGCTTGGGTGTAAGGTGTAGGGCTGGTGGTGGGTTTCCGTTCCGTACTAGGGTTAGGGTTAGGGAACGGCAAGGCTAAGGGCACAGGTTAGGGTACGGAAATGTGTGAAGGTCAGGCTACGTGCTGACACACGGGTCAGTGCCAGCATACGGGCCAGGAGTAGGCTACGGCGTAGTGTAAGGTGTAGGGTTGGTGGTGGGTTTCCGTTCCGGGCTATGGTTAGTGTTAGTGAAAGGCAAGTCTTAGGGCACAGGTGAGGATACGGAAACGTAGAAGGGTCAGGCTACGTGCTGACGCACGTGTCAGTGCCAGAATACGGGCCAGGAGTAGGCTACTGCCTGGGGGTAAGTTGTAGGGCTGGTGGGGCATTTCAGTTGGGGGCTAGGGTTAGGGTTAGGAAACGGCAAGGCTTAGGGCACAGTTGAGGTTACGGAAACGTGGGAGCGTCAGGCTACGTGCTGACGGATGGGCCAGTGCCAGCGTACAGGCCAGGAGTAGGCTATGTCGTAGGGTAAGGTCTAGGGCTGGTGGTGGGTTTCCGTTCTGGGCTAGGGTTAGGGTTAGGGAACGGCAAGGCTTTGGGCACAGGTGAGGGTACGGAAACGTGGGAGGGTCATGCTACGTGCTGACGCACGGGTCAGTGCCAGCGTACCGGCCAGGTGTAGGCCACGGGTTGGGGGTTAGGTGTAGGGCTGGTGGTGGGTTTCCGTTCCGGGCTAGGGTTAGTGTAAGGGAACAGCAAGGCTTAGGGCACAGGTGACGTTACGGTAATGTGGGAAGGTCAGGCTACGTGCTGACGCACAAATCAGTGCCCTCGTATGGACCAGGAGTAGGCTACGGCTTGGGGGTAAGGTGTAGGTCTTGTGGTGGGTTTCCGTTCCGGGCTAGGGTTAGGGTTAGGGAACGGCAAGGCTTAGGGCACAGGTGAGTGTACAGCAAAATGGCAGGGTCAGGATACCTGCTGATGAAAGGTTCAGTGCCTGCGTACGGGCCAGGAATAGGCTACGGCGTAGGGAAATGTATAGGGCTGGTGGTGGGTTTCCGTTCCGGGCTAGGGTTAGGGTTAAGTAACGGCAAGGCTTAGGAGTTGCCAGGCTGCCACCTGTAAAGAAGAGGATGCGTCACCCATAACGTCTGATGAAATTTCTCTCCGGGCTGAGGTGAGGAAGGAAAAAAAGGAGTGGGGGCCGGGATAGGAGGGGTATCTCAGGCAGGAAAATGGAAAGCTTCCAGAAGAGCGCCTGTGGCCAGGACCATCCTGGCTGGCCTGCAGGCACCAAGTGGGACTGTGTGCTGTCGCTGGTGTGACTCCACTGCCCTTCCTCTAGGCTTTCAAGCCCTTGTACATATTCAGGTGTTTTACCTGGGAAGGGTGGGAACAGTTCAGCAGCAGCTGGCCTGGGGCTCAGCTCACGTTTACTCACAGAAGCCTCGGCAGGGTCCCGCAGCTTTGCAATGAGGACCCTCCTTGCGTGGGGTGGGGCTGCTGGCTGTATGGGAGATGATTCTCCACATCTGACCAATTTCAGAATTGTTTACTGCTGGAGTAAGTGCCTTGATAGGGTTTTCCTCTGTATAACTGTTGGGTTCAGGTTATTTTTTTTTCTCCATTGTTTCAAGTTTAATTTTATTCCTCTTTTATGTATTTATAGATATAAGCATGGAAATAAGTCATTCATATAAATACATCTGTGTGAATGCAAGAACATTTTTCTGTTTTATTTTTAAAAATTTTGAAATTTAAATTTATTTTCTTATACAGCAGGTTATTATTAGTTATGTATTTTATGCATTTACATGTATACAGGTCAATCCCAATCTCCCAACTCATCCCACCACCACCACCAACCCATGGCTTCCCCCTATTTGTGTCCATACGTTTGTTCTCTACCTGTGTGTCTCTATTTCTGCCCTGCAAACAAGTTCATCTGTACCACTTTTCTAGGTACCAAATATAGGCATTAATATACAATATTTGTTTTTCTGTTTCTGACTTACTCCACTCTGTATGACAGTCTCTAGATACATCGAGTTCTCTACAAATGACCCAGTTTCATTCCTTTATATGGTTGAGTAATACTCCATTTTATATATGTACAACATCTTTATCCGTTCTTCTGTCTGTGGGCATTTAGGTTGCTTCCATTACCTGGCTATTGTAAATAGTGCTGCAATGAACATTGTGGTGAATGTGTCTCTTTGATTTTTGTTTTTCTCTGGGTATATGCTCAGAAGTGGGATTGCTGGATCAGATGGTTCTCCTCTTTTTAGTTTTTTAAAGGAACCTCCATACTGTTCTCCATAGTGACAGTATCAATTTACATTCCCACCAATAGTGGAAGAGGGTTCCTTTTGTCCACACCCTCCCCAGAATTTTTGTTTGTAGATTTTCTGATGATGCCGACTCTAATGGGTGTGACGTCATACCTTATTGTAGTTTTGATTTGCATTTCTCTAACAATTAGTGATGTTGAGCAGCTTTTCATGTGCGTCTTGGCCATCTCTGTGTCTTCTTTGAAGAAACGTCTATTTAGATCTTCTGCCCATTTTTGTATTGGGTTGTTTGTTTTAGTAATATTAAGCTGCATGTGCTGTTTATATATATTGGAGATTAAACATTTGTCCATTGATTCGTTTGCAACGTTTTTCGCCCATTCTGAGGGATGCCTTTTTTCATTCCCGTTTTTTTTAACAAAAAAGGAAAGAAAGGAAAAGAAGCAGAACACTAATGTGCGTAAAATATGCCTTTTGAAATGGTCGTTTTGAAATATGGACGTCCTTTGAATTTTTTGGTCGATATGTGACCCCAGGATTTGTTTTCAGGGCAGGTGTCATTTACAGGCCTGCAATGATTTTGAATATCAACTGACCATTAGTGTTGGGATTAAAGCTGCTGTTGTGTGAAACGGCCACCAGGTGACAGCAGTTCACCCTTACCAAATCTGGTTACTAGGGCAAGAGAGCCTCAGTGGAAGTGGTGTTCTAGATTGGAGTTTAGAATGGAATGTACCAGGAGAAAGCACCTCACGTTTGTCTCACTACTTCTTGTTCGTGTTTTTAATTTAATTTTTTTATTTTTTATTACAGCAAGTTTGATTACAATGTTTGGCTAGTTGTAGGTGTGGAAGATATGGTTCTTTTACACATATACAGATGTCTGTTCTTCCTGGGATCCTTTTCCCATGTACGTTATGACAGAATGTTGAGTAGTCCTCTCTTGGTATTCCTTAGGTCTTTGGTGATTATATATGTCACCTGTGTTTGTATATGTCTCTTAACCCCGATATCGTAATGAAACCAGTCCTCACACCTTTCCATTGGTGAACCATAAGTTTGTTTAATGAATCTGTGATTGCCCTTCTCCGTGGAAATATCTGCCCTGGTATCCATTTCTAGGTAACACCTATACGTGATATGATATGATATGTGTCTTTCACTTTCTGACTTACTACAAGTCACGTGATTACTTCTAGACTCATCTACGGTGCTGCAAATGGCATTGTGTCCTTTTTTCCCTTGGCTTCTCTTCTGCCTTAGTGGGGTCCATTTTCAACAATGTGATTCCCTGAGGGTTGTGGATTAGCTGACCTGGGCAGCCTTACCCTGCCGGCCCGCCCTCCCCAGGTGTGCCTCGTTGAGGTCAATATAAACAGCGCTCCAGGCAGCAATAGCCCCTGAAGCTGTGCCTGACTCCATATTCTCTGCCCCGTCAGCAGTCTCGGGGCTGTGCTGGTGGGAGGGGGTGAGGGGCCACAGCTTTCTGGGTGTCCCGGTGTGAGTGGGGCTCTGCTGGCCTTTCTGCATGTGTTGCCATGCTGCCACCTGTAAAGAAGAGGATGTGTCACCCATACCTTCCACTGGAATTTCTCTCCGGACAGAGGTGAGGAACGAAAAAAGCATTGGGGGCCAGGACAGGAGTGGTATATCAGGTAGGGCAATGGAAAGCTTCTGGAAGAGGGCCCAGGGCCAGGACCACCCTGGTTGGCCTGCAGGCACCAAGTTGCCCTGCGAGCTGTCGCTGGTGTGTCTCCAAGTCCCTTCCTCTAGGCTTTCAAGCCCTTGTACATATTCAGGTGTTTTACCTGGGAAAGGTGGGAACTGTTCAGCAGCATCTGTACTGGGGCTCAACTCATGTTTACTCACAGATGCCTCGGCACGTTCCCCAAGCTTTGCAATGAGGACACTCCTTGCGTGGGGGTTTGCTTTCTGGCTTTATGGGAGATGGTTCCCCACCTCTGACCAATTTCAGAATTGTTTACCACTTGAGCAAGTGCCTGATAGGGTTTTCCCCTTTATAACTGGTGGGTTCAGGTTCTTTTTTACTTTTATGGTTCAAGTTAGATTTTTTTCCTCTTTTATGTATTTATAGATATAAGCATGGAAATTATTCATTCCTATAAATACATCTGTGTGAAGGGAAGAACATTTTTCTGTTTTATTTTTAAATTTTAGTTTTTAAAATTTTGAAATGTAATTTTATTTATTTTTTTATACAGCAGGTTATTCTTAGTTATGTATTTTATGCATATACATATATACAGGTCAATCCCAATCTCCCAACTCATCCTACCACCACCACCCCATGGCTTCCCACACTTGGTGTCCATACGTTTGTTCTCTACCTCTGTGTCTCTATTTCTTCCCTGCAAACCAGTTCATCTGTACCATTTTTTAGGTTCCACGTATATGCATTAATATACAATATTTCTTTTCCTCTTTCTGACTTACTTCATTCTGTATGACTTTCTCTAGATCCATCGATGTCTCTACAAATGACCCAGTATCATTCCTTTTTATGGCTGAGTAATATTCCATTTTATATATGTACCACATCTTTATCCATTCATCTGTCTGTGGGCATTTAGGTTGCTTCCATTACCTGGCTATTGTAAATAGTGCTGCAATGAACATTGTGGTGAATGTGCCTTTTTGATTTATGGTTTTCTCTGGGTATATGCCCAGAAGTGGAATTGCTGGATCAGATGGTAATTCTATTTCTAGTTTTTTTAAGGAAACTCCATACTGTTCTCCATAGTGACTGTATCAATTTACATTCCCACCAATAGTGGAAGAGGGCACGTTTTGTCCACACCCTCCCCAGAATTTGTTGTTTGTAGATTTTCTGATGATGCCGATTCTAACAGGTGTGAGGTGATACCTCATTGTAGTTTTGATTTGCATTTCTCTAATAATTAGTGCTGTTGAGCAGCTTTTCATGTGCGTCTTGGCCATCTCTGTGTCTTCTTTGAAGAAACGTCTCTTTAGATCTTCTGCCCATTTTTGTATTGGGTTGTTGTTTTTTTTTAATATTAAGATGCATGAGCTGTTTATATATATTGGAGATTAAACCTCTGTCCATTGATTCGTTTGCAACGATTTTCGCCCATTCAAAGGGATTCCTTTTTCAATTCCCGTTTTTTTAACAAAAAAGGAAAGAAAGGAAAAGAAGCAGAACACTAATGTGCGTAAAATATGCCTTTTGAAACGGTCGTTTTGAAATATGGACGTCCTTTGAATTTTTTGGTCGATATGTGACCCGAGGATTTGTTTTCAGGGCATGTGTCATTTACAGGCCTGCAATGATTTTGAATATTAATGGACCATTAGCGCTGGGATTAAAGCTGCTGTTGTGTGAAACGGCCACAAGGTGGCAGCAGTTCTCCCTTACCAAATCTGGTTTGTAGGGCAACAGAGCCTCAATGGATGTCGCGTTCTACATTGTAATTTAGAATGGAATGTGCCAGGAGAAATCCCCTCAAGTTTGTCTCACTACTTCTTTTTCGTGTTTTTAATTTAATATTTTTTTATTTTTTATTACAGCAAGTTTGATTACAATATTTGGCTTGTTGTAGGTGTGGAAGATGTGGTTCTTTTACACATATACAGATGTCTTTTCTTCCTGGGATCCTTTTCCCATGTACGTTATGACAGAATGTTGAGTAGTCCTCTCTTGGTATTCTGTAGGTCTTTGGTGATTATATATGTCACCTGTGTTTGTATATGTCTGTTAACCCCGATATCGTAATGAAACCAATCCTCACACCTTTCCATTGGTGAACCATAAGTTAGTTTAATGAATCTGTGATTGCCCTTCTCCGTGGAAATATCTGCCCTGGTATCCATTTTTAGGTAACACCTATAAGTTATATGATATGATATGTGACTTTCACTTTCTGACTTACTACAAGTCACGTGATTACTTCTAGACTCATCTACGGTGCTGCAAATGGCATTGTGTCCTTTTTTCCTTGGCTTCTATTCTGCCTTAGTGAGGTCCATTTTCAACAATGTGATTCCCTGAGGGTTGTGGATTAGCTGACCTGGGCAGCCTTACCCTGCCGGCCAGCCCTCCCCAGGTGTGCCTCGTTGAGGTCAATATAAACAGCGCTCCAGGCAGCAATAGCCCCTGAAGCTGTGCCTGACTCCATATTCTCTGCCCCGTCAGCAGTCTCGTGGCTGTGCTGGTGGGAGGGAGTGATGGGAAACAGCTTTGTGGGTGGCCCGGTGTGAGTGGGGTTCTGCTGGCCTTTCTGCAGGAGTTGCCAGGCTGCCAACTGTAAAGAAGAGGATGTGTCACCCATACTTCCGCTGGAATTTCTCTCCGGACAGAGGTGAGGAAGGAAAAAAGCAGTGGGGGCCGGGACAGGAGGGGTATTTCAGGCAGGGCAATGGAAAGCTTCCGGAAGAGCGCCCGGGGCCAAGACCACCCTGGCTGGCCTGCAGGCACCAAGTTGGCCTGCGTGCTGTTGCTGGTGTGGCTCGACGGCCCTTCCTCTAGGCTTTCAAGCCCTTGTACATATTCAGGTGTTTTACCTGAGAAGGGTGGGAACAGTTCAGCAGCAGCTGGCCTGGGGCTCAGCTCACGTTTACTCACAGATGCCTCGGCACGGTCCCCCAGCTTTGCAATGAGGACGCTCCTTGCATGGGCGTGGGTTGCTGGCTGTATGGGAGATGGTTTCCCACCTCTGACCAATTTCAGAATTGTTTACCACTGGAGCAAGTGCGCTGATAGGGTTTTCCTCTGTATAACTCATGGGTTCAGGTGTTTTTTTCTTTTATGCTTCAAGTTAGATTTTATTCCTCTTTTATATATTTATAGATATAAGCATGGAAATAATTCATTCCTATAAATACATCTGTGTGACGGGAAGAACTTTTTTCTGTTTTATTTTTAAATTTTATTTTTTAAAATTTTGAAATTTTATTTTATATTTTTTATACAGCACGTTATTATTAGTTATGTATTTTATGCATATACATGCATACAGGTCAATCCCAATCTCCCAACTCATCCCACCACCACCACCCCATGGCTTCCCACCCTTGGTGTCCATACGTTTGTTCTCTACCTCTGTGTCTCTATTTCTTCCCTGCAAACCAGTTCATCTGTACCATTTTTTAGGTTCCACATATATGCATTAATATACAGTATTTGGTTTCCTCTTTCTGACTTACTTCATTCTGTATGACAGTCTCTCGATCCATCGATGTCTCTACAAATGACCCAGTTTCATTCCTTTTTATGGCCGAGTCATATTCCATTTTATATATGTACCACATCTTTATCCATTCATCTGTCTGTGGGCATTTAGGTTGCTTCCATTACCTGGCTATTGTAAATAGTGCTGCAACGAACATTGTGGTGAATGTGCCTTTTTGAAATACGGTTTTCTCTGGGTATATGCCCAGAAGTGGGATTGCTGGATCAGATGGTAATTCTATTTCTAGTTTTTTTAAGGAAACTCCATACTGTTCTCCATAGTGACTGTATCAATTTACATTCCCACCAATAGTGGAAGAGGGCTCCTTTGGTCCACACCCTCCCCAGAATTTGTTGTTTGTAGATTTTCTGATGATGCCGATTCTAACAGGTGTGAGGTGATACCTCATTGTAGTTTTGATTTGCATTTCTCTAATAATTAGTGCTGTTGAGCAGCTTTTCATGTGCGTCTTGGCCATCTCTGTGTCTCCTTTGAAGAAACGTCTCTTTAGATCTTCTGCCCATTTTTTTTTGGGGTGGTTTGTTTTTTTTTAATATTAAGCTGCATGAGCTGTTTATATATATTGGAGATTAAACCTCTGTCCATTGATTCGTCTGCAACGATTTTCGCCCATACTGAGGGATTCCTTTTTCCATTCCCGTGTTTATTAACAAAAAAGGAAAGAAAGGAAAAGAAGCAGAACACTAATGTGCGTAAAATATGCCTTTTGAAACGGTCCTTTTGAAATATGGACGTCCTTTGAATTTTTTGGTCGATATGTGACCCCAGGATTGGTTTTCAAGGCAGGTGTCATTTACAGGCCTGCAATGATTTTGAATATCAACTGACCATTAGCGTTGGGATTAAAGCTTATGTTGTGTGAAACGGCCACAAGGTGGCAGCAGTTCACCCTTACCAAATCTGGTTACTAGGGCAAGAGAGCCTCAGTGGAAGTGGTGTTCTAGATTGGAGTTTAGAATGGAATGTGCCAGGAGAAAGCCCCTCACGTTTGTCTCACTACTTCTTGTTCGTGTTTTTAATTTAATTTTTTATTTTTTATTACAGCAATTTTGATTACAATGTTTGGCTTGTTGTAGGTGTGGAATATGTGGTTCTTTTACACATATACAGATGTCTGTTCTTCCTGGGATCCTTTTCCCATGTACGTTATGACAGAATGTTGACTAGTCCTCTCTTGGTATTTTGTAGGTCTTTGGTGATTATATATGTCACCTGTGTTTGTATATGTCTGTTAACCCCGATATCGTAATGAAACCAATCCTCACACCTTTCCATTGGTGAACCATAAGTTTGTTTAATGAATCTGTGATTGCCCTTCTCCGTGGAAATATCTGCCCTGGTATCCATTTTTAGGTAACACCTATAAGTGATATGATATGATATGTGTCTTTCACTTTCTGACTTACTACAAGTCACGTGATTACTTCTAGACTCATCTACGGTGCTGCAAATGGCATTGTGTCCTTTTTTCCCTTGGCTTCTCTTCTGCCTTAGCGGGGTCCATTTTCAACAATGTGATTCCTTGAGGGTTGTGGATTAGCTGATCTGGGCAGCCTTACACGGCCGGCCCGCCCTCCCCAGGTGTGCCTCGTTGAGATCAATATAAACAGCGCTCCAGGCAGCAATAGCCCCTGAAGCTGTGCCTGACTCCATATTCTCTGCCCCGTCAGCAGTCTCGGGGCTGTGCTGGTGGGAGGGAGTGAGGGGCCACAGCTTTGTGGGTGCCCGGTGTGGGTGGGGTTCTGCTGGCCTTTCTGCAGGAGTTGCCAGGCTGCCGCCTGTAAAGAAGAGGATGTGTCACCCATACCTTCCGCTGGAATTTCTCTCCGGACAGAGGTGAGGAAGGAAAAAAGCAGTGGGGACCGGGACAGGAGGGGTATCTCAGGCAGGGCAATGGAAAGCTTCTGGAAGAGCGCCAGGGTCCAGGACCACGCTGGCTGGCCTGCAGGCACCAAGTTGGCCTGCGTGCTGTCGCTGGTGTGGCTCCACGGCCCTTCCTCTAGGCTTTCAAGCCCTTGTACATATTCAGGTGTTTTACCTGTAATGGGTGGTAACAGTTCAGCAGTAGCTGGCCTGGGGCTCAGCTCACGTTTACTCACAGATGCCTCGGCACGGTCCCCCAGCTTTGCAATGAGGACGCCCCTTGTGTGGGGGGTCGTGGCTGGCTGTATGGGAGATGGTTTCCCACCTCTGACCAATTTCAGTATTGTTTAACACTGGAGCAAGTGCCGTGATAGGGTTTTCCTCTGTATAACTCGTGGGTTCATTTTTTTTTCTTTTATGTTTCAAGTTAGATGTTATTCCTCTTTTATGTATTTATAGATATAAGCATGGAAATAATTCATTCCTATAAATACATCTGTGTGACGGGAAGAACATTTTTCTGTTTTATTTTTAAATTTTATTTTTTAAAATTTTGAAATTTTATTTATTTTTTATACAGCACGTTATTATTAGTTATGTATTTTATGCATATACATGTATACAGGTCAATCCCAAACTCCCAACTCATCCCACCACCACCACCCCATGGCTTCCCACACTTGGTGTCCATACTTTTGTTCTCTACCTCTGTGTCTCTATTTCTTCCCTGCAAACCAGTTCATCTGTACCATTTTTAGGCTCCACATATATGCATTAATAGACAATATTTGTTTTCCTCTTTCTGACTTACTTCATTCTGTATGACAGTCTCTCGATCCATCGATGTCTCTACAAATGACCCAGTTTCATTCCTTTTTATGGCCGAGTCATATTCCATTTTATATATGTACCACATCTTTGTCCATTCATCTGTCTGTGGGCATTTAGGTTTTTTCCATTACCTGGCTATTGTAAATAGTGCTGCAACGAACATTGTGGTGAATGTGCCTTTTTGAAATACGGTTTTCTCTGGGTATATGCCCAGAAGTGGGATTGCTGGATCAGATGGTAATTCTATTTCTAATTTTTTTAAGGAAACTCCATACTGTTCTCCATAGTGACTGTATCAATTTACATTCCCACCAATAGTGGAAGAGGGCTCGTTTTGTCAACACCCTCCCCAGAATTGGTTGTTTGTAGATTTTCTGATGATGCCGATTCTAACAGGTGTGAGGTGATACCTCATTGTAGTTTTGATTTGCATTTCTCTAATAATTAGTGCTGTTGAGCAGCTTTTCATGTGCGTCTTGGCCATCTCTGTGTCTCCTTTGAAGAAACGTCTCTTTAGATCTTCTGCCCATTTTTTTTGGGTGGTTTGTTTTTTTTAATATTAAGCTGCATGAGCTGTTTATATATATTGGAGATTAAACCTCTGTCCATTGATTCGTCTGCAACGATTTTCGCCCATTCTGAGGGATTCCTTTTTCCATTCCCGTGTTTATTAACAAAAAAGGAAAGAAAGGAAAAGAAGCAGAACACTAATGTGCGTAAAATATGCTTTTTGAAACGGTCGTTTTGAAATATGGACGTCCTTTGAATTTTTTGGTCGATATGTGACCCCAGGATTGGTTTTCAAGGCAGGTGTCATTTACAGGCCTGCAATGATTTTGAATATCAACTGACCATTAGCGTTGGGATTAAAGCTGCTGTTGTGTGAAACGGCCACAAGGTGGCAGCAGTTCACCCTTACCAAATCTGCTTACTAGGGCAAGAGAGCCTCAGTGGAAGTGGTGTTCTAGATTGGAGTTTAGAATGGAATGTGCCAGGAGAAAGCCCCTCACGTTTGTCTCACTACTTCTTGTTCGTGTTTTTAATTTAATTTTTTATTTTTTATTACAGCAAGTTTGATTACAATGTTTGGCTTGTTGTAGGTGTGGAAGATGTGGTTCTTTTACACATATACAGATGTCTGTTCTTCCTGGGATCCTTTTCCCATGTACGTTATGACAGAATGTTGACTAGTCCTCTCTTGGTATTTTGTAGGTCTTTGGTGATTATATATGTCACCTGTGTTTGTATATGTCTGTTAACCCCGATATCGTAATGAAACCAATCCTCACACCTTTCCATTGGTGAACCATAAGTTTGTTTAATGAATCTGTGATTGCCCTTCTCCGTGGAAATATCTGCCCTGGTATCCATTTTTAGGTAACACCTATAAGTGATATGATATGTGTCTTTCACTTTCTGACTTACTACAAGTCACGTGATTACCTCTAGACTCATCTACAGGGCTGCAAATGGCATTTTGTCCTTTTTTCCCTTGGCTTCTCTTCTGCCTTTGCGGGTTCCATTTTCAACAATGTGATTCCCTGAGGGATGTGGATTAGCTGACCTGGGCAGCCTTACCCTGCCGGCCCGCCCTCCCCAGGTGTGCCTCGTTGAGGTCAATATAAACAGCGCTCCAGGCAGCAGTAGCCTCTGAAGCTGTGCCTGACTCCATATTCTCTGCCCTGTCAGCAGTCTCGGGGCTGTGCTGGTGGGAGGGAGTGAGGGGCCACAGCTTTGTGGGTGGCCCGGTGTGAGTGGGGTTCTGCTGGCCTTTCTGCAGGAGTTGCCAGGCTGCCGCCTGTAAAGAAGAGGATGTGTCACCCATACCTTCCGCTGGAATTTCTCTCCGGACAGAGGTGAGGAAGGAAAAAAGCAGTGGGGGCCGGGACAGGATGGGTATCTCAGGCAGGGCAATGGAAAGCTTCTGGAAGAGCGCCCGGGGCCAGGACGACCCTGGCTGGCCTGCAGGCACCAAGTTGGCCTGTGTGCTGTCGCTGGTTTGGCTCCACGGTCCTTCCTCTAGGCTTTCAAGCCCTTGTACATATTCAGGTGTTTTACCTGGGAAGGGTGGGAACAGTTCAGCAGCAGCTGGCCTGGGGCTCAGCTCACGTTTACTCACAGATGCCTCGGCACAGTCCCCCAGCTTTGCAATGAGGACGCTCCTTGCGTGGGGGGTGGGTTGCTGGCTGTATGGGAGATGGTTCCCCACCTCTGACCAATTTCAGAATTGTTTACCACTGGAGCAAGTGCCCTGATAGGGTTTTCCTCTGTATAACTCCTGGGTTCAGGTTTTTTTTTTTTTCTTTTTTGGTTCAAGTTAGATTTTATTCCCCTTTTTTGTATTTATAGATATAAGCATGGAAATAATTCTTTCCTATAAATACATCTGTGTGATGGGAAGAATTTTTTCTGTTTTATTTTTAAATTTTATTTTTTAAAATTTTGAAATTTAATTTTATTTATTTTTTTAATACAGCACGTTATTATTAGTTATGTATTTTATGTATATACACGTATACAGGTCAATCCCAAACTCCCAACTCATCCCACCACCACCACCCCATGGCTTCCCACACTTGGTGTCCATACGTTTGTTCTCTACCTCTGTGTCTCTATTTCTTCCCTGCAAACCAGTTCATCTGTACCATTTTTAGGCTCCACATATATGCATTAATAGACAATATTTGTTTTCCTCTTTCTGACTTACTTCATTCTGTATGACAGTCTCTCGATCCATCGATGTCTCTACAAATGACCCAGTTTCATTCCTTTTTATGGCCGAGTCATATTCCATTTTATATATGTACCACATCTTTATCCATTCATCTGTCTGTGGGCATTTAGGTTGCTTCCATTACCTGGCTATTGTAAATAGTGCTGCAACGAACATTGTGGTGAATGTGCCTTTTTGAAATACGGTTTTCTCTGGGTATATGCCCAGAAGTGGGATTGCTGGATCAGATGGTAATTCTATTTCTAGTTTTTTTAAGGAAACTCCATACTGTTCTCCATAGTGACTGTATCAATTTACATTCCCAACAATAGTGGAAGAGGGCTCCTTTTGTCCACACCCTCCCCAGAATTGGTTGTTTGTAGATATTCTGATGATGCCGATTCTAACAGGTGTGAGGTGATACCTCATTGTAGTTTTGATTTGCATTTCTCTAATAATTAGTGCTGTTGAGCAGCTTTTCATGTGTGTCTTGGCCCTCTCTGTGTCTCCTTTGAAGAAACGTATCTTTAGAACTTCTGCCCATTTTTTTGGGGGATGTTTGTTTTTTTAATATTAAGCTGCATGAGCTGTTTATATATATTGGAGATTAAACCTCTCTCCATTGATTCGTCTGCAACGATTTTCGCCCATTCTGAGGGATGCCTTTTTCAATTCCCGTGTTTTTTAACAAAAAAGGAAAGAAAGGAAAAGAAGCAGAACACTAATGTGCGTAAAATATGCCTTTTGAAACGGTCGTTTTGAAATATGGACGTCCTTTGAATTTTTTGGTCGATATGTGACCCCAGGATTTGTTTTCAGGGCAGGTGTCATTTACAGGCCTGCAATGATTTTGAATATCAACTGACCATTAGCATTGGGATTAAAGCTGCTGTTGTGTAAAACGGCCACAAGGTGGCAGCAGTTCACCCTTACCAAATCTGGTTACTAGGGCAAGAGAGCCTCAGTGGAAGTGGTGTTCTAGATTGGAGATTAGAATGGAATGTGCCAGGAGAAAGCCCCTCACGTTTGTCTCACTATTTCTTGTTCGTGTTTTTAATTTAATTTTTTATTTTTTATTACAGCAAGTTTGATTACAATGTTTGGCTTGTTGTAGGTGTGGAAGATGTGGTTCTTTTACACATATACAGATGACTGTACTTCTTGGGATCCTTTTCCCATGTACGTTATGACAGAATGTTGAGTAGTCCTCTCTTGGTATTCTGTAGGTCTTTGGTGATTATATATGTCACCTGTGTTTGTATATTTCTGTTAACCCCGATATCTTAATGAAACCAATCCTCACACGTTTCCATTGGTGAACCATAAGTTTGTTTAATGAATCTGTGATTGCCCTTCTCCGTGGAAATATCTGCCCTGGTATCCATTTTTAGGTAACACCTATAAGTGATATGATATGATATGTGTCTTTCACTTTCTGACTTACTACAAGTCACGTGATTACTTCTAGACTCATCTACGGTGCTGCAAATGGCATTGTGTCCTTTTTTCCCTTGGCTTCTCTTCTGCCTTAGCGAGGTCCATTTTCAACAATGTGATTCCCTGAGGGTTGTGGATTAGCTGACCTGGGCAGCCTTACCCTGCCGGCCCGCCCTCCCCAGGTGTGCCTTGTTGAGATCAATATAAACAGAGCTCCAGGCAGCAATAGCCCCTGAAGCTGTGCCTGACTCCATATTCTCTGCCCCGTCAGCAGTCTCGGGGCTGTGCTGGTGGGAGGGAGTGAGGGGCCACAGCTTTGTGGGTGGCCCTGTGTGAGTGGGGTTCTGCTGGCCTTTCTGCAGGAGTTGCCAGGCTGCCGCCTGTAAAGAAGAGGATGTGTCACCCATACCTTCCGCTGGAATTTCTCTCCGGACAGAGGTGAGGAAGGAAAAAAGCAGTGGGTTCCGGGACAGGAAGGGTATCTCAGGCAGGGCAATGGAAAGCTTCTGGAAGAGTGCCCGGGGCCAGGACCACGCTGGCTGGCCTGCAGGCACCAAGTTGGCCTGCGTGCTGTCGCTGGTGTGGCTCCACGGACCTTCCTCTAGGCTTTCAAGCCATTGTACATATTCAGGTGTTTTACCTGGAAAGGGTGGGAACAGATCAGCAGCAGCTGGCCTGGGGCTCAGCTCACGTTTACTCACAGATGCCTCGGCAAGGTCCCCCAGCTTTTCAATGAGAACGCTCCTTGTGTGGGGGGTGGGTGGCTGGCTGTATGGGAGATGGTTCCCCACCTCTGACCAATTTCAGAATTGTTTACCGCTGGAGCAAGTGCCATGATAGGGTTTTCCTCTGTATAACTCGTGGGTTCAATTTTTTTTTCTTTTTTGGTTCAAGTTAGATTTTATTCCTCTTTTATGTATTTATAAATATAAGCATGGAAATAATTCATTCCTATAAATACATCTGTGTGACGGGAAGTATTTTTTCTGTTTTATTTTTAAATTTTATTTTTTAAAATTTTGAAATTTAATTTTATTTATGTTTTTATACAGCACGTTATTATTAGTTATGTATTTTATGCATATACATGTATACAGGTCAATCCCAATCTCCCAACTCATCCCACCACCACCACCCCATGGCTTCCCACACTTGGTGTCCATACGTTTGTTCTCTACCTCTGTGTCTCTATTTCTTCCCTGCAAACCAGTTCATCTGTACCATTTTTAGGCTCCACATATATGCATTAATAGACAATATTTGTTTTCCTCTTTCTGACTTACTTCATTCTGTATGACAGTCTCTCGATCCATCGATGTCTCTACAAATGACCCAGTTTCATTCCTTTTTATGGCCGAGTCATATTCCATTTTATATATGTACCACATCTTTATCCATTCATCTGTCTGTGGGCATTTAGGTTGCTTCCATTACCTGGCTATTGTAAATAGTGCTGCAACGAACATTGTGGTGAATGTGCCTTTTTGAAATACGGTTTTCTCTGGGTATATGCCCAGAAGTGGGATTGCTGGATCAGATGGTAATTCTATTTCTAGTTTTTTTAAGGAAACTCCATACTGTTCTCCATAGTGACTGTATCAATTTACATTCCCACCAATAGTGGAAGAGGGCTCCTTTTGTCCACACCCTCCCCAGAATTGGTTGTTTGTAGATTTTCTGATGATGCCGATTCTAACAGGTGTGAGGTGATACCTCATTGTAGTTTTGATTTGCATTTCTCTAATAATTAGTGCTGTTGAGCAGCTTTTCATGTGCGTCTTGGCCATCTCTGTGTCTCCTTTGAAGAAACGTCTCTTTAGATCTTCTGCCCATTTTTTGGGGGGTTGTTTGTTTTTTTAATATTAAGCTGCATGAGCTGTTTATATATATTGGAGATTAAACCTGTGTCCAGTGATTCGTTTGCAACGATTTTCACCCATCCTGAGGGATGCCTTTTTCCATTCCCGTTTTTTTTAACAAAAAAGGAAAGAAAGGAAAAGAAGCAGAACACTAATGTGCGTAAAATATGCCTTTTGAAACGGTCGTTTTGAAATATGGACGTCCTTTGAATTTTTTGGTCGATATGTGACCCCAGGATTTGTTTTCAGGGCAGGTGTCATTTACAGGCCTGCAATGATTTTGAATATCAACTGACCATTAGCCTTGGGATTAAAGCTGCTGTTGTGTGAAACGGCCACAAGGTGGCAGCAGTTCACCCTTACCAAATCTGGTTACTAGGGCAAGAGAGGCTCAGTGGAAGTGGTGTTCTAGATTGGAGTTTAGAATGGAATGTACCAGGAGAAAGACCCTCACGTTTGTCTCACAACTTCTTGTTCGTGTTTTTAATTTAAGTTTTTATTTTTTATTACAGCAAGTTTGATTACAATGTTTGGCTCGATGTAGGTGTGGAAGATGTGGTTCTTTTACACATATACAGATGACTGTTCTTCTTGGGATCCTTTTCCCATGTACGTTATGACAGAATGTTGAGTAGTCCTCTCTTGGTATTCTGTAGGTCTTTGGTGATTATATATGTCACCTGTGTTTGTATATGTCTGTTAACCCCGATATCGTAATGAAACCAATCCTCACACCTTTCCATTGGTGAACCATAAGTTTGTTTAATGAATCTGTGATTGCCCTTCTCCGTGGAAATATCTGCCCTGGTATCCATTTTTAGGTAACACCTCTAAGTGATATGATATGTGTCTTTCACTTTCTGACTTACTACAAGTCACGTGATTACTTCTAGACTCATCTACGGAGCTGCAAATGGCATTTTGTCCTTTTTTTCCTTGGCTCTTCTTCTGCCTTTGTGGGGTCCATTTTCAACAATATGATTCCCTGAGGGTTGTGGATTAGCTGACCTGGGCAGCCTTACACTGCCGGCCTGCCCTCCTCAGGTGTGCCTCGTTGAGGTCAATATAAACAGCGCTCCAGGCAGCAGTAGCCTCTGAAGCTGTGCCTGACTCCATATTCTCTGCCCCGTCAGCAGTCTCGGGGCTGTGCTGGTGGGAGGGAGTGAGGGGCCACAGCTTTGTGGGTGGCCCGGTGTGAGTGGGGTTCTGCTGGCCTTTCTGCAGGAGTTGCCAGGCTGCCGCCTGTAAAGAAGAGGATGTGTCACCCATACCTTCCGCTGGAATTTCTCTCCGGACAGAGGTGAGGAAGGAAAAAAGCAGTGGGGGCCGGGACAGGATGGGTATCTCAGGCAGGGCAATGGAAAGCTTCTGGAAGAGCGCCGGGGCCAGGACCACGCTGGCTGGCCTGCAGGCACCAAGTTGGCCTGTGTGCTGTCGCTGGTGTGGCTCCACGGTCCTTCCTCTAGGCTTTCAAGCCCTTGTACATATTCAGGTGTTTTACCTGGAAAGGGTGGGAACAGTTCAGCAGCAGCTGGCCTGGGGCTCAGCTCACGTTTACTCACAGATGCCTCGGCACGGTCCCCCAGCTTTGCAATGAGGACGCTCCTTGCGTGGGCGGTGGGTTGCTGGCTGTATGGGAGATGGTTCCCCACCTCTGACCAATTTCAGAATTGTTTACCACTGGAGCAAGTGCCCTGATAGGGTTTTCCTCTGTATAACTCCTGGGTTCAGGTTTTTTTTTTTTCTTTTATGGTTCAAGTTAGATTTTATTCCCCTTTTATGTATTTTTAGATATAAGCATGGAAATAATTCATTCCTATAAATACATCTGTGTGATGGGAAGAATTTTTTCTGTTTTATTTTTAAATTTTATTTTTTAAAATTTTGAAATTTAATTTTATTTATTTTTATACACAGCACGTTATTATTAGATATGTATTTTATGTATATACATGTATACAGGTCAATCCCAAACTCCCAACTCATCCCACCACCACCACCCCATGGCTTCCCACACTTGGTGTCCATACGTTTGTTCTCTACCTCTGTGTCTCTATTTCTTCCCTGCAAACCAGTTCATCTGTACCATTTTTAGGCTCCACATATATGCATTAATATACAATATTTGTTTTCCTCTTTCTGACTTACTTCATTCTGTATGACAGTCTCTCGATCCATCGATGTCTCTACAAATGACCCAGTTTCATTCCTTTTTATGGCCGAGTCATATTCCATTTTATATATGTACCTCATCTTTATCCATTCATCTGTCTGTGGGCATTTAGGTTGCTTCCATTACCTGGCTATTGTAAATAGTGCTGCAACGAACATTGTGGTGAATGTGCTTTTATGAAATACGGTTTTCTCTGGGTATATGCCCAGAAGTGGGATTGCTGGATCAGATGGTAATTCTATTTCTAGATTTTTTAAGGAAACTCCATACTGTTCTCCATAGTGACTGTATCAATTTACATTCCCACCAATAGTGGAAGAGGGCTCCTTTTGTCCACACTCTCCCCAGAATTGGTTGTTTGTAGATTTTCTGATGATGCCGATTCTAACAGGTGTGAGGTGATACCTCATTGTAGTTTTGATTTGCATTTCTCTAATAATTAGTGCTGTTGAGCAGCTTTTCATGTGCGTCTTGGCCATCTCTGTGTCTCCTTTGAAGAAACGTCTCTTTAGATCTTCTGCCCATTTTTTTGGGGGATGTTTGTTTTTTTAATATTAAGCTGCATGAGCTGTTTATATATATTGGAGATTAAACCTGTGTCCATTGATGCGTTTGCAACGATTTTCACCCATCCTGAGGGATGCCTTTTTCCATTCCCGTTTTTTTTAACAAAAAAGGAAAGAAAGGAAAAGAAGCAGAACACTAATGTGCGTAAAATATGCCTTTTGAAACGGTCGTTTTGAAATATGGACGTCCTTTGAATTTTTTGGTCGATATGTGACCCCAGGATTTGTTTTCAGGGCAGGTGTCATTTACAGGCCTGCAATGATTTTGAATATCAACTGACCATTAGCGTTGGGATTAAAGCTGCTGTTGTGTGAAACGGCCACAAGGTGGCAGCAGTTCACCCTTACCAAATCTGGTTACTAGGGCAAGAGAGCCTCAGTGGAAGTGGTGTTCTAGATTGGAGTTTAGAATGGAATGTACCAGGAGAAAGCCCCTCACGTTTGTCTCACTACTTCTTGTTCGTGTTTTTAATTTAAGTTTTTATTTTTTATTACAGCAAGTTTGATTACAATGTTTGGCTTGTTGTAGGTGTGGAAGATGTGGTTCTTTTACACATATACAGATGACTGTTCTTCTTGGGATCCTTTTCCCATGTACGTTATGACAGAATGTTGAGTAGTCCTCTCTTGGTATTCTGTAGGTCTTTGGTGATTATATATGTCACCTGTGTTTGTATATGTCTGTTAACCCCGATATCGTAATGAAACCAATCCTCACACCTTTCCATTGGTGAACCATAAGTTTGTTTAATGAATCTGTGATTGCCCTTCTCCGTGGAAATATCTGCCCTGGTATCCATTTTTAGGTAACACCTATAAGTGATATGATATGATATGTGTCTTTCACTTTCTGACTTACTACAAGTCACGTGATTACTTCTAGACTCATCTACGGTGCTGCAAATGGCATTGTGTCCTTTTTTCCCTTGGCTTCTCTTCTGCCTTAGCGGGGTCCATTTTCAACAATGTGATTCCCTGAGGGTTGTGGATTAGCTGACCTGGGCAGCCTTACCCTGCCGGCCCGCCCTCCCCAGGTGTGCCTCCTTGAGGTCAATATAAACAGCGCTCCAGGCAGCAATAGCCCCTGAAGCTGTGCCTGACTCCATATTCTCTGCCCCGTCAGCAGTCTCGGGGCTGTGCTGGTGGGAGGGAGTGAGGGGCCACAGCTTTGTGGGTGGCCCGGTGTGAGTGGGGTTCTGCTGGCCTTTCTGCAGGAGTTGCCAGGCTGCCGCCTGTAAAGAAGAGGATGTGTCACCCATACCTTCCGCTGGAATTTCTCTCCGGACAGAGGTGAGGAAGGAAAAAAGCAGTGGGGGCCGGGACAGGAGGGGTATCTCAGGCAGGGCAATGGAAAGCTTCTGGAAGAGCGCCAGGGTCCAGGACCACGCTGGCTGGCCTGCAGGCACCAAGTTGGCCTGCGTGCTGTCGCTGGTGTGGCTCCATGGTCCTTCCTCTAGGCTTTCAAGCCCTTGTACATATTCAGGTGTTTTACCTGGAAAGGGTGGGAACAGTTCAGCAGCAGCTGGCCTGGGGCTCAGCTCACGTTTACTCACAGATGCCTCGGCACGGTCCCCCAGCTTTGCAATGAGGACGCTCCTTGCGTGGGCGGTGGGTTGCTGGCTGTATGGGAGATGGTTCCCCACCTCTGACCAATTTCAGAATTGTTTACCACTGGAGCAAGTGCCCTGATAGGGTTTTCCTCTGTATAACTCCTGGCTTCAGGTTTTTTTTTTTCTTTTATGGTTCAAGTTAGATTTTATTCCCCTTTTATGGATTTATAGATATAAGCATGGAAATAATTCTTTCCTATAAATACATCTGTGTGATGGGAAGAATTTTTTCTGTTTTATTTTTAAATTTTATTTTTTAAAATTTTGAAATTTAATTTTATTTATTTTTTTATACAGCACGTTATTATTAGTTATGTATTTTATGTATATACATGTATACAGGTCAATCCCAAACTCCCAACTCATCCCACCACCACCACCCCATGGCTTCCCACACTTGGTGTCCATACGTTTGTTCTCTACCTCTGTGTCTCTATTTCTTCCCTGCAAACCAGTTCATCTGTACCATTTTTAGGCTCCACATATATGCATTAATAGACAATATTTGTTTTCCTCTTTCTGACTTACTTCATTCTGTATGACAGTCTCTCGATCCATCGATGTCTCTACAAATGACCCAGTTTCATTCCTTTTTATGGCCGAGTCATATTCCATTTTATATATGTACCACATCTTTATCCATTCATCTGTCTGTGGGCATTTAGGTTGCTTCCATTACCTGGCTATTGTAAATAGTGCTGCAACGAACATTGTGGTGAATGTGCCTTTTTGAAATACGGTTTTCTCTGGGTATATGCCCAGAAGTGGGATTGCTGGATCAGATGGTAATTCTATTTCTAGTTTTTTTAAGGAAACTCCATACTGTTCTCCATAGTGACTGTATCAATTTACATTCCCACCAATAGTGGAAGAGGGCTCCTTTTGTCCACACCCTCCCCAGAATTGGTTGTTTGTAGATTTTCTGATGATGCCGATTCTAACAGGTGTGAGGTGATACCTCATTGTAGTTTTGATTTGCATTTCTCTAATAATTAGTGCTGTTGAGCAGCTTTTCATGTGCGTCTTGGCCATCTCTGTGTCTCCTTTGAAGAAACGTCTCTTTAGATCTTCTGCCCATTATTTTGGGTTGTTTGTTTTTTTAATATTAAGCTGCATGAGCTGTTTATATATATTGGAGATTAAACCTCTGTCCATTGATTCGTCTGCAACGATTTTCGCCCATTCTGAGGGATGCCTTTTTCCATTCCCGTGTTTTTTAACAAAAAAGGAAAGAAAGGAAAAGAAGCAGAACACTAATGTGCGTAAAATATGCCTTTTGAAACGGTCGTTTTGAAATATGGACGTCCTTTGAATTTTTTGGTCGATATGTGACCCCAGGATTTTTTTTCAGGGCAGGTGTCATTTACAGGCCTGCAATGATTTTGAATATCAACTGACCATTAGCGTTGGGATTAAAGCTGCTGTTGTGTGAAACGGCCACAAGGTGGCAGCAGTTCACCCTTAACATATCTGGTTACTAGGGCAAGAGAGCCTCAGTGGAAGTGGTGTTCTACATTGGAGTTTAGAATGGAATGTGCCAGGAGAAAGCCCCTCACGTTTGTCTCACTATTTCTTGTTCGTGTTTTTAATTTAATTTTTTATTTTTTATTACAGCAAGTTTGATTACAATGTTTGGCTTGTTGTAGGTGTGGAAGATGTGGTTCTTTTACACATATACAGATGACTGTTCTTCTTGGGATCCTTTTCCCATGTACGTTATGACAGAATGTTGAGTAGTCCTCTCTTGGTATTCTGTAGGTCTTTGGTGATTATATATGTCACCTGTGTTTGTATAGGTCTGTTAACCCCGATATCGTAATGAAACCAATCCTCACACCTTTCCATTGGTGAACCATAAGTTTGTTTAATGAATCTGTGATTGCCCTTCTCCGTGGAAATATCTGCCCTGGTATCCATTTTTAGGTAACACCTATAAGTGATATGATATGATATGTGTCTTTCACTTTCTGACTTACTACAAGTCACGTGATTACTTCTAGACTCATCTACGGTGCTGCAAATGGCATTGTGTCCTTTTTTCCCTTGGCTTCTCTTCTGCCTTAGCGGGGTCCATTTTCAACAATGTGATTCCCTGAGGGTTGTGGATTAGCTGACCTGGGCAGCCTTACCCTGCCGGCCCGCCCTCCCCAGGTGTGCCTCGTTGAGATCAATAAAAAGAGAGCTGCAGGCAGCAATAGCCCCTGAAGCTGTGCCTGACTCCATATTCTCTGCCCCGTCAGCAGTCTCGGGGCTGTGCTGGTGGGAGGGAGTGAGGGGCCACAGCTTTGTGGGTGGCCCGGTGTGAGTGGGGTTCTGCTGGCCTTTCTGCAGGAGTTGCCAGGCTGCCGCCTGTAAAGAAGAGGATGTGTCACCCATACCTTCCGCTGGAATTTCTCTCCGGACAGAGGTGAGGAAGGAAAAAAAGCAGTGGGGGCCGGGACAGGAGGGGTATCTCAGGCAGGGCAATGGAAAGCTTCTGGAAGAGCGCCCGGGGCCAGGACCACGCTGGCTGGCCTGCAGGCACCAAGTTGGCCTGCGTGCTGTCGCTGGTGTGGCTCCACGGTCCTTCCTCTAGGCTTTCAAGCCCTTGTACATATTCAGGTGTTTTACCTGGAAAGGGTGGGAACAGATCAGAAGCAGCTGGCCTGGGGCTCAGCTCACGTTTACTCACAGATGCCTCGGCACGGTCCCCCAGCTTTTCTATGAGGACGCTCCTTGTGTCGGGGGTGGGTGGCTGGCTGTAAGGGAGATGGTTCCCCACCTCTGACCAATTTCAGAATTGTTTACCGCTGGAGCAAGTGCCGTGATAGGCTTTTCCTCTGTATAACTCGTGGGTTCAATTTTTTTTTCTTTTTTGGTTCAAGTTAGATTTTATTCCTCTTTTATGTATTTATGAATATAAGCATGGAAATAATTCATTCCTATAAATACATCTGTGTGACGGGAAGAATTTTTTCTGTTTTATTTTTAAATTTTATTTTTTAAAATTTTGAAATTTAATTTTATTTATGTTTTTATACAGCACGTTATTATTAGTTATGTATTTTATGCATATACATGTATAGAGGTCAATCCCAATCTCCCAACTCATCCCACCACCACCACCCCATGGCTTCCCACACTTGGTTTCCATACGTTTGTTCTCTACCTCTGTGTCTCTATTTCTTCCCTGCAAACCAGTTCATCTGTACCATTTTTAGGCTCCACATATATGCATTAATATACAATATTTGTTTTCCTCTTTCTGACTTACTTCATTCTGTATGACAGTCTCTCGATCCATCGATGTCTCTACAAATGACCCAGTTTCATTCCTTTTTATGGCCGAGTAATATTCCATTTGATATATGTACCACATCTTTATCCATTCATCTGTCTGTGGGCATTTAGGTTGCTTCCATTACCTGGCTATTGTAAATAGTGCTGCAACGAACATTGTGGTGAATGTGCCTTTTTGAAATACGGTTTTCTCTGGGTATATGCCCAGAAGTGGGATTGCTGGATCAGATGGTAATTCTATTTCTAGTTTTTTTAAGGAAACTCCATACTGTTCTCCATAGTGACTGTATCAATTTACATTCCCACCAATAGTGGAAGAGGGCTCCTTTTGTCCACACCCTCCCCAGAATTGGTTGTTTGTAGATTTTCTGATGATGCCGATTCTAACAGGTGTGAGGTGATACCTCATTGTAGTTTTGATTTGCATTTCTCTAATAATTAGTGCTGTTGAGCAGCTTTTCATGTGCGTCTTGGCCATCTCTGTGTCTCCTTTGAAGAAACGTCTCTTTAGATCTTCTGCCCATTTTTTGGGGGGTTGTTTTTTTTTTTAATATTAAGCTGCATGAGCTGTTTATATATATTGGAGATTAAACCTGTGTCCATTGATTCGTTTGCAACGATTTTCACCCATCCTGAGGGATGCCTTTTTCCATTCCCGTTTTTTTTAACAAAAAAGGAAAGAAAGGAAAAGAAGCAGAACACTAATGTGCGTAAAATATGCCTTTTGAAACGGTCGTTTTGAAATATGGACGTCCTTTGAATTTTTTGGTCGATATGTGACACCAGATTTGTTTTCAGGGCAGGTGTCATTTACAGGCCTGCAATGATTTTGAATATCAACTGACCATTAGTGTTGGGATTAAAGCTGCTGTTGTGTGAAACGGCCACAAGGTGGCAGCAGTTCACCCTTACCAAATCTGGTTACTAGGGCAAGAGAGCCTCAGTGGAAGTGGTGTTCTAGATTGGAGTTTAGAATGGAATGTACCAGGAGAAAGCCCCTCACGTTTGTCTCACTACTTCTTGTTCGTGTTTTTAATTTAAGTTTTTATTTTTTATTACAGCAAGTTTGATTACAATGTTTGGCTTGTTGTAGGTGTGGAAGATGTGGTTCTTTTACACATATACAGATGACTGTTCTTCTTGGGATCCTTTTCCCATGTACGTTATGACAGAATGTTGAGTAGTCCTCTCTTGGTATTCTGTAGGTCTTTGGTGATTATATATGTCACCTGTGTTTGTATATGTCTGTTAACCCCGATATCATAATGAAACCAATCCTCACACCTTTCCATTGGTGAACCATAAGTTTGTTTAATGAATCTGTGATTGCCCTTCTCCGTGGAAATATCTGCCCTGGTATCCATTTTTAGGTAACACGTATAAGTGATATGATATGATATGTGTCTTTCACTTTCTGACTTACTACAAGTCACGTGATTACTTCTAGACTCATCTACGGTGCTGCAAATGGCATTGTGTCCTTTTTTCCCTTGGCTTCTCTTCTGCCTTAGCGGGGTCGATTTTCAACAATGTGATTCCCTGAGGGTTGTGGATTAGCTGACCTGGGCAGCCTTACCCTGCCAGCCCGCCCTCCCCAGGTGTGCCTCGTTGAGGTCAATATAAACAGAGCTCCAGGCAGCAATAGCCCCTGAAGCTGTGCCTGACTCCATATTCTCTGCCCCGTCAGCAGTCTCGGGGCTGTGCTGGTGGGAGGGAGTGAGGGGCCACAGCTTTGTGGGTGGCCCGGTGTGAGTGGGGTTCTGCTGGCATTTCTGCAGGAGTTGCCAGGCTGCCGCCTGTAAAGAAGAGGATGTGTCACCCATACCTTCCGCTGGAATTTCTCTCCGGACAGAGGTGAGGAAGGAAAAAAGCAGTGGGGTCCGGGACAGGAGGGGTATTTCAGGCAGGGCAATGGAAAGCTTCTGGAAGAGCACCAGGGTCCAGGACAATGCTGGCTGTCCTGCAGGCACCAAGTTGGCCTGCGTGCTGTCACTGGTGTGGCTCCACGGTCCTTCCTCTAGGCTTTCAAGCCCTTGTACATATTCAGGTGTTTTACCTGGAAAGGGTGGGAACAGTTCAGCAGCAGCTGGCCTGGGGCTCAGCTCACGTTTACTCACAGATGCCTCGGCACGGTCCCCCAGCTTTGCAATGAGGACGCTCCTTGCGTGGGGGGTGGGTTGCTGGCTGTATGGGAGATGGTTCCCCACCTCTGACCAATTTCAGAATTGTTTACCACTGGAGCAAATGCCCTGATAGGGTTTTCCTCTGTATAACTCCTGGGTTCAGGTTTTTTTTTTCTTTTATGGTTCAAGTTAGATTTTATTCCCCTTTTATGTATTTATAGATATAAGCATGGAAATAATTCTTTCCTATAAATACATCTGTGTGATGGGAAGAATTATTTCTGTTTTATTTTTAAATTTTATTTTTTAAAATTTTGAAATTTAATTTTATTTATTTTTTTTATACAGCACGTTATTATTAGTTATGTATTTTATGTATATACATGTATACAGGTCAATCCCAAACTCCCAACTCATCCCACCACCACCACCCCATGGCTTCCCACACTTGGTGTCCATACGTTTGTTCTCTACCTCTGTGTCTCTATTTGTTCCCTGCAAACTAGTTCATCTGTACCATTTTTAGGCTCCACATATATGCATTAATATACAATATTTGATTTCCTCTTTCTGACTTACTTCATTCTGTATGACAGTCTCTCGATCCATCGTTGTCTCTACAAATGACCCAGTTTCATTCCTTTTTATGGCCGAGTCATATTCCATTTTATATATGTACCACATCTTTATCCATTCATCTGTCTGTGGGCATTTAGGTTGCTTCCATTACCTGGCTATTGTAAATAGTGCTGCAACGAACATTGTGGTGAATGTGCCTTTTTGAAATACGGTTTTCTCTGGGTATATGCCCAGAAGTGGGATTGCTGGATCAGATGGTAATTCTATTTCTAGTTTTTTTAAGGAAACTCCATACTGTTCTCCATAGTGACTGTATCAATTTACATTCCCACCAATAGTGGAAGAGGGCTCCTTTTGTCAACACCCTCCCCAGAATTGGTTGTTTGTAGATTTTCTGATGATGCCGATTCTAACAGGTGTGAGGTGATACCTCATTGTAGTTTTGATTTGCATTTCTCTAATAATTAGTGCTGTTGAGCAGCTTTTCATGTGCGTCTTGGCCATCTCTGTGTCTCCTTTGAAGAAACGTCTCTTTAGATCTTCTGCCCATTTTTTTTGGAATGTTTGTTTTTTTAATATTAAGCTGCATGAGCTGTTTATATATATTGGAGATTAAACCTGTGTCCATTGATTCGTTTGCAACGATTTTCACCCATCCTGAGGGATGCCTTTTTCCATTCCCGTTTTTTTTAACAAAAAAGGAAAGAAAGGAAAAGAAGCAGAACACTAATGTGCGTAAAATATGCCTTTTGAAACGGTCGTTTTGAAATATGGACGTCCTTTGAATTTTTTGGTCGATATGTGACCCCAGGATTTGTTTTCAGGGCAGGTGTCATTTACAGGCCTGCAATGATTTTGAATATCAACTGACCATTAGCGTTGGGATTAAAGCTGCTGTTGTGTGAAACGGCCACAAGGTGGCAGCAGTTCACCCTTACCAAATCTGGTTACTAGGGCAAGAGAGCCTCAGTGGAAGTGGTGTTCTAGATTGGAGTTTAGAATGGAATGTACCAGGAGAAAGCCCCTCACGTTTGTCTCACTACTTCTTGTTCGTGTTTTTAATTTAAGTTTTTATTTTTTATTACAGCAAGTTTGATTACAATGTTTGGCTTGTTGTAGGTGTGGAAGATGTGGTTCTTTTACACATATACAGATGACTGTTCTTCTTGGGATCCTTTTCCCATGTACGTTATGACAGAATGTTGAGTAGTCCTCTCTTGGTATTCTGTAGGTCTTTGGTGATTATATATGTCACCTGTGTTTGTATAGGTCTGTTAACCCCGATATCGTAATGAAACCAATCCTCACACCTTTCCATTGGTGAACCATAAGTTTGTTTAATGAATCTGTGATTGCCCTTCTCCGTGGAAATATCTGCCCTGGTATCCATTTTTAGGTAACACCTATAAGTGATATGATATGATATGTGTCTTTCACTTTCTGACTTACTACAAGTCACCTGATTACTTCTAGACTCATCTACGGTGCTGCAAATGGCATTGTGTCCTTTTTTCCCTTGGCTTCTCTTCTGCCTTAGCGGGGTCCATTTTCAACAATGTGATTCCCTGAGGGTTGTGGATTAGCTGACCTGGGCAGCCTTACCCTGCCGGCCCGCCCTCCCCAGGTGTGCCTCCTTGAGGTCAATATAAACAGCGCTCCAGGCAGCAATAGCCCCTGAAGCTGTGCCTGACTCCATATTCTCTGCCCCGTCAGCAGTCTCGGGGCTGTGCTGGTGGGAGGGAGTGAGGGGCCACAGCTTTGTGGGTGGCCCGGTGTGAGTGGGGTTCTGCTGGCCTTTCTGCAGGAGGTGCCAGGCTGCCGCCTGTAAAGAAGAGGATGTGTCACCCATACCTTCCGCTGGAATTTCTCTCCGGACAGAGGTGAGGAAGGAAAAAAGCAGTGGGGTCCGGGACAGGAGGGGTATCTCAGGCAGGGCAATGGAAAGCTTCTGGAAGAGCGCCAGGGTCCAGGACCACGCTGGCTGGCCTGCAGGCACCAAGTTGGCCTGCGTGCTGTCGCTGGTGTGGCTCCACGGTCCTTCCTCTAGGCTTTCAAGCCCTTGTACATATTCAGGTGTTTTACCTGGAAAGGGTGGGAACAGTTCAGCAGCAGCTGGCCTGGGGCTCAGCTCACGTTTACTCACAGATGCCTCGGCACGGTCCCCCAGCTTTGCAATGAGGACGCTCCTTGCGTGGGGGGTGGGTTGCTGGCTGTATGGGAGATGGTTCCCCACCTCTGACCAATTTCAGAATTGTTTACCACTGGAGCAAGTGCCCTGATAGGGTTTTCCTCTGTATAACTCCTGGGTTCAGGTTTTTTTTTTTTCTTTTATGGTTCAAGTTAGATTTTATTCCCCTTTTATGTATTTATAGATATAAGCATGGAAATAATTCTTTCCTATAAATACATCTGTGTGATGGGAAGAATTTTTTCTGTTTTATTTTTAAATTTTATTTTTTAAAATTTTGAAATTTAATTTTATTTATTTTTTTTATACAGCACGTTAATATTACTTATGTATTTTATGTATATACATGTATACAGGTCAATCCCAAACTCCCAACTCATCCCACCACCACCACCCCATGGCATCCCACACTTGGTGTCCATACGTTTGTTCTCTACCTCTGTGTCTCTATTTGTACCCTGCAAACCAGTTCATCTGTACCATTTTTAGGCTCCACATATATGCATTAATATACAATATTTGTTTTCCTCTTTCTGACTTACTTCATTCTGTATGACAGTCTCTCGATCCATCGATGTCTCTACAAATGACCCAGTTTCATTCCTTTTTATGGCCGAGTCATATTCCATTTTATATATGTACCACATCTTTATCCATTCATCTGTCTGTGGGCATTTAGGTTGCTTCCATTACCTGGCTATTGTAAATAGTGCTGCAACGAACATTGTGGTGAATGTGCCTTTTTGAAATACGGTTTTCTCTGGGTATATGCCCAGAAGTGGGATTGCTGGATCAGATGGTAATTCTATTTCTAGTTTTTTTAAGGAAACTCCATACTGTTCTCCATAGTGACTGTATCAATTTACATTCCCACCAATAGTGGAAGAGGGCTCCTTTTGTCCACACCCTCCCCAGAATTGGTTGTTTGTAGATTTTCTGATGATGCCGATTCTAACAGGTGTGAGGTGATACCTCATTGTAGTTTTGATTTGCATTTCTCTAATAATTAGTGCTGTTGAGCAGCTTTTCATATGCGTCTTGGCCATCTCTGTGTCTCCTTTGAAGAAACGTCTCTTTAGATCTTCTGCCCATTTTTTTTTTGAAATATTTGTTTTTTTAATATTAAGCTGCATGAGCTGTTTATATATATTGGAGATTAAACCTGTGTCCATTGATTCGTTTGCAACGATTTTCACCCATCCTGAGGGATGCCTTTTTCCATTCCCGTTTTTTTTAACAAAAAAGGAAAGAAAGGAAAAGAAGCAGAACACTAATGTGCGTAAAATATGCCTTTTGAAACGGTCGTTTTGAAATATGGACGTCCTTTGAATTTTTTGGTCGATATGTGACCCCAGGATTTGTTTTCAGGGCAGGTGTCATTTACAGGCCTGCAATGATTTTGAATATCAACTGACCATTAGCGTTGGGATTAAAGCTGCTGTTGAGTGAAACGGCCACAAGGTGGCAGCAGTTCACCCTTACCAAATCTGGTTACTAGGGCAAGAGAGCCTCAGTGGAAGTGGTGTTCTACATTGGAGTTTAGAATGGAATGTACCAGGAGAAAGCCCCTCACGTTTGTCTCACTACATCTTGTTCGTGTTTTTAATTTAAGTTTTTATTTTATATTACAGCAAGTTTGATTACAATGTTTGGCTTGTTGTAGGTGTGGAAGATGTGGTTCTTTTACACATATACAGATGACTGTTCTTCTTCGGATCCTTTTCCCATGTACGTTATGACAGAATGTTGAGTAGTCCTCTCTTGGTATTCTGTAGGTCTTTGGTGATTATATATGTCACCTGTGTTTGTATATGTCTGTTAACCCCGATATCGTAATGAAACCAATCCTCACACCTTTCCATTGGTGAACCATAAGTTTGTTTAATGAATCTGTGATTGCCCTTCTCCGTGGAAATATCTGCCCTGGTATCCATTTTTAGGTAACACCTATAAGTGATATGATATGATATGTGTCGTTCACTTTCTGCCTTACTACAAGTCACGTGATTACTTCTAGACTCATCTACGGTGCTGCAAATGGCATTGTGTCCTTTTTTCCCTTGGCTTCTCTTCTGCCTTAGCGGGGTCCATTTTCAACAATGTGATTCCCTGAGGGTTGTGGATTAGCTGACCTGGGCAGCCTTACCCTGCCGGCCCGCCCTCCCCAGGTGTGCCTCGTTGAGATAAATAAAAAGAGAGCTGCAGGCAGCAATAGCCCCTGAAGCTGTGCCTGACTCCATATTCTCTGCCCCGTCAGCAGTCTCGGGGCTGTGCTGGTGGGAGGGAGTGAGGGGCCACAGCTTTGTGGGTGGCCCGGTGTGAGTGGGGTTCTGCTGGCCTTTCTGCAGGAGTTGCCAGGCTGCCGCCTGTAAAGAAGAGGATGTGTCACCCATACCTTCCGCTGGAATTTCTCTCCGGACAGAGGTGAGGAAGGAAAAAAAGCAGTGGGGGCCGGGACAGGAGGGGTATCTCAGGCAGGGCAATGGAAAGCTTCTGGAAGAGCGCCCGGGGCCAGGACCACGCTGGCTGGCCTGCAGGCACCAAGTTGGCCTGCGTGCTGTCGCTGGTGTGGCTCCACGGTCCTTCCTCTAGGCTTTCAAGCCCTTGTACATATTCAGGTGTTTTACCTGGAAAGGGTGGGAACAGATCAGAAGCAGCTGGCCTGGGGCTCAGCTCACGTTTACTCACAGATGCCTCGGCACGGTCCCCCAGCTTTTCTATGAGGACGCTCCTTGTGTCGGGGGTGGGTGGCTGGCTGTAAGGGAGATGGTTCCCCACCTCTGACCAATTTCAGAATTGTTTACCGCTGGAGCAAGTGCCGTGATAGGCTTTTCCTCTGTATAACTCGTGGGTTCAATTTTTTTTTTCTTTTTTGGTTCAAGTTAGATTTTATTCCTCTTTTATGTATTTATGAATATAAGCATGGAAATAATTCATTCCTATAAATACATCTGTGTGACGGGAAGAATTTTTTCTGTTTTATTTTTAAATTTTATTTTTTAAAATTTTGAAATTTAATTTTATTTATGTTTTTATACAGCACGTTATTATTAGTTATGTATTTTATGCATATACATGTATAGAGGTCAATCCCAATCTCCCAACTCATCCCACCACCACCACCCCATGGCTTCCCACACTTGGTTTCCATACGTTTGTTCTCTACCTCTGTGTCTCTATTTCTTCCCTGCAAACCAGTTCATCTGTACCATTTTTAGGCTCCACATATATGCATTAATATACAATATTTGTTTTCCTCTTTCTGACTTACTTCATTCTGTATGACAGTCTCTCGATCCATCGATGTCTCTACAAATGACCCAGTTTCATTCCTTTTTATGGCCGAGTAATATTCCATTTGATATATGTACCACATCTTTATCCATTCATCTGTCTGTGGGCATTTAGGTTGCTTCCATTACCTGGCTATTGTAAATAGTGCTGCAACGAACATTGTGGTGAAGGTGCCTTTTTGAAATACGGTTTTCTCTGGGTATATGCCCAGAAGTGGGATTGCTGGATCAGATGGTAATTCTATTTCTAGTTTTTTTAAGGAAACTCCATACTGTTCTCCATAGTGACTGTATCAATTTACATTCCCACCAATAGTGGAAGAGGGCTCCTTTTGTCCACACCCTCCCCAGAATTGGTTGTTTGTAGATTTTCTGATGATGCCGATTCTAACAGGTGTGAGGTGATACCTCATTGTAGTTTTGATTTGCATTTCTCTAATAATTAGTGCTGTTGAGCAGCTTTTCATGTGCGTCTTGGCCATCTCTGTGTCTCCTTTGAAGAAACGTCTCTTTAGATCTTCTGCCCATTTTTTTTGGAATGTTTGTTTTTTTAATATTAAGCTGCATGAGCTGTTTATATATATTGGAGATTAAACCTGTGTCCATTGATTCGTTTGCAACGATTTTCACCCATCCTGAGGGATGCCTTTTTCCATTCCCGTTTTTTTTAACAAAAAAGGAAAGAAAGGAAAAGAAGCAGAACACTAATGTGCGTAAAATATGCCTTTTGAAACGGTCGTTTTGAAATATGGACGTCCTTTGAATTTTTTGGTCGATATGTGACCCCAGATTTGTTTTCAGGGCAGGTGTCATTTACAGGCCTGCAATGATTTTGAATATCAACTGACCATTAGTGTTGGGATTAAAGCTGCTGTTGTGTGAAACGGCCACAAGGTGGCAGCAGTTCACCCTTACCAAATCTGGTTACTAGGGCAAGAGAGCCTCAGTGGAAGTGGTGTTCTAGATTGGAGTTTAGAATGGAATGTACCAGGAGAAAGCCCCTCACGTTTGTCTCACTACTTCTTGTTCGTGTTTTTAATTTAAGTTTTTATTTTTTATTACAGCAAGTTTGATTACAATGTTTGGCTTGTTGTAGGTGTGGAAGATGTGGTTCTTTTACACATATACAGATGACTGTTCTTCTTGGGATCCTTTTCCCATGTACGTTATGACAGAATGTTGAGTAGTCCTCTCTTGGTATTCTGTAGGTCTTTGGTGATTATATATGTCACCTGTGTTTGTATATGTCTGTTAACCCCGATATCATAATGAAACCAATCCTCACACCTTTCCATTGGTGAACCATAAGTTTGTTTAATGAATCTGTGATTGCCCTTCTCCGTGGAAATATCTGCCCTGGTATCCATTTTTAGGTAACACGTATAAGTGATATGATATGATATGTGTCTTTCACTTTCTGACTTACTACAAGTCACGTGATTACTTCTAGACTCATCTACGGTGCTGCAAATGGCATTGTGTCCTTTTTTCCCTTGGCTTCTCTTCTGCCTTAGCGGGGTCGATTTTCAACAATGTGATTCCCTGAGGGTTGTGGATTAGCTGACCTGGGCAGCCTTACCCTGCCAGCCCGCCCTCCCCAGGTGTGCCTCGTTGAGGTCAATATAAACAGAGCTCCAGGCAGCAATAGCCCCTGAAGCTGTGCCTGACTCCATATTCTCTGCCCCGTCAGCAGTCTCGGGGCTGTGCTGGTGGGAGGGAGTGAGGGGCCACAGCTTTGTGGGTGGCCCGGTGTGAGTGGGGTTCTGCTGGCATTTCTGCAGGAGTTGCCAGGCTGCCGCCTGTAAAGAAGAGGATGTGTCACCCATACCTTCCGCTGGAATTTCTCTCCGGACAGAGGTGAGGAAGGAAAAAAGCAGTGGGGTCCGGGACAGGAGGGGTATCTCAGGCAGGGCAATGGAAAGCTTCTGGAAGAGCACCAGGGTCCAGGACAATGCTGGCTGTCCTGCAGGCACCAAGTTGGCCTGCGTGCTGTCACTGGTGTGGCTCCACGGTCCTTCCTCTAGGCTTTCAAGCCCTTGTACATATTCAGGTGTTTTACCTGGAAAGGGTGGGAACAGTTCAGCAGCAGCTGGCCTGGGGCTCAGCTCACGTTTACTCACAGATGCCTCGGCACGGTCCCCCAGCTTTGCAATGAGGACGCTCCTTGCGTGGGGGGTGGGTTGCTGGCTGTATGGGAGATGGTTCCCCACCTCTGACCAATTTCAGAATTGTTTACCACTGGAGCAAATGCCCTGATAGGGTTTTCCTCTGTATAACTCCTGGGTTCAGGTTTTTTTTTTCTTTTATGGTTCAAGTTAGATTTTATTCCCCTTTTATGTATTTATAGATATAAGCATGGAAATAATTCTTTCCTATAAATACATCTGTGTGATGGGAAGAATTATTTCTGTTTTATTTTTAAATTTTATTTTTTAAAATTTTGAAATTTAATTTTATTTATTTTTTTTATACAGCACGTTATTATTAGTTATGTATTTTATGTATATACATGTATACAGGTCAATCCCAAACTCCCAACTCATCCCACCACCACCACCCCATGGCTTCCCACACTTGGTGTCCATACGTTTGTTCTCTACCTCTGTGTCTCTATTTGTTCCCTGCAAACTAGTTCATCTGTACCATTTTTAGGCTCCACATATATGCATTAATATACAATATTTGATTTCCTCTTTCTGACTTACTTCATTCTGTATGACAGTCTCTCGATCCATCGTTGTCTCTACAAATGACCCAGTTTCATTCCTTTTTATGGCCGAGTCATATTCCATTTTATATATGTACCACATCTTTATCCATTCATCTGTCTGTGGGCATTTAGGTTGCTTCCATTACCTGGCTATTGTAAATAGTGCTGCAACGAACATTGTGGTGAATGTGCCTTTTTGAAATACGGTTTTCTCTGGGTATATGCCCAGAAGTGGGATTGCTGGATCAGATGGTAATTCTATTTCTAGTTTTTTTAAGGAAACTCCATACTGTTCTCCATAGTGACTGTATCAATTTACATTCCCACCAATAGTGGAAGAGGGCTCCTTTTGTCCACACCCTCCCCAGAATTGGTTGTTTGTAGATTTTCTGATGATGCCGATTCTAACAGGTGTGAGGTGATACCTCATTGTAGTTTTGATTTGCATTTCTCTAATAATTAGTGCTGTTGAGCAGCTTTTCATATGCGTCTTGGCCATCTCTGTGTCTCCTTTGAAGAAACGTCTCTTTAGATCTTCTGCCCATTTTTTTTTTGAAATATTTGTTTTTTTAATATTAAGCTGCATGAGCTGTTTATATATATTGGAGATTAAACCTGTGTCCATTGATTCGTTTGCAACGATTTTCACCCATCCTGAGGGATGCCTTTTTCCATTCCCGTTTTTTTTAACAAAAAAGGAAAGAAAGGAAAAGAAGCAGAACACTAATGTGCGTAAAATATGCCTTTTGAAACGGTCGTTTTGAAATATGGACGTCCTTTGAATTTTTTGGTCGATATGTGACCCCAGGATTTGTTTTCAGGGCAGGTGTCATTTACAGGCCTGCAATGATTTTGAATATCAACTGACCATTAGCGTTGGGATTAAAGCTGCTGTTGAGTGAAACGGCCACAAGGTGGCAGCAGTTCACCCTTACCAAATCTGGTTACTAGGGCAAGAGAGCCTCAGTGGAAGTGGTGTTCTACATTGGAGTTTAGAATGGAATGTACCAGGAGAAAGCCCCTCACGTTTGTCTCACTACATCTTGTTCGTGTTTTTAATTTAAGTTTTTATTTTTTATTACAGCAAGTTTGATTACAATGTTTGGCTTGTTGTAGGTGTGGAAGATGTGGTTCTTTTACACATATACAGATGACTGTTCTTCTTCGGATCCTTTTCCCATGTACGTTATGACAGAATGTTGAGTAGTCCTCTCTTGGTATTCTGTAGGTCTTTGGCGATTATATATGTCACCTGTGTTTGTATATGTCTGTTAACCCCGATATCGTAATGAAACCAATCCTCACACCTTTCCATTGGTGAACCATAAGTTTGTTTAATGAATCTGTGATTGCCCTTCTCCGTGGAAATATCTGCCCTGGTATCCATTTTTAGGTAACACCTATAAGTGATATGATATGATATGTGTCGTTCACTTTCTGCCTTACTACAAGTCACGTGATTACTTCTAGACTCATCTACGGTGCTGCAAATGGCATTGTGTCCTTTTTTCCCTTGGCTTCTCTTCTGCCTTAGCGGGGTCCATTTTCAACAATGTGATTCCCTGAGGGTTGTGGATTAGCTGACCTGGGCAGCCTTACCCTGCCGGCCCGCCCTCCCCAGGTGTGCCTCGTTGAGATAAATAAAAAGAGAGCTGCAGGCAGCAATAGCCCCTGAAGCTGTGCCTGACTCCATATTCTCTGCCCCGTCAGCAGTCTCGGGGCTGTGCTGGTGGGAGGGAGTGAGGGGCCACAGCTTTGTGGGTGGCCCGGTGTGAGTGGGGTTCTGCTGGCCTTTCTGCAGGAGTTGCCAGGCTGCCGCCTGTAAAGAAGAGGATGTGTCACCCATACCTTCCGCTGGAATTTCTCTCCGGACAGAGGTGAGGAAGGAAAAAAAGCAGTGGGGGCCGGGACAGGAGGGGTATCTCAGGCAGGGCAATGGAAAGCTTCTGGAAGAGCGCCCGGGGCCAGGACCACGCTGGCTGGCCTGCAGGCACCAAGTTGGCCTGCGTGCTGTCGCTGGTGTGGCTCCACGGTCCTTCCTCTAGGCTTTCAAGCCCTTGTACATATTCAGGTGTTTTACCTGGAAAGGGTGGGAACAGATCAGAAGCAGCTGGCCTGGGGCTCAGCTCACGTTTACTCACAGATGCCTCGGCACGGTCCCCCAGCTTTTCTATGAGGACGCTCCTTGTGTCGGGGGTGGGTGGCTGGCTGTAAGGGAGATGGTTCCCCACCTCTGACCAATTTCAGAATTGTTTACCGCTGGAGCAAGTGCCGTGATAGGCTTTTCCTCTGTATAACTCGTGGGTTCAATTTTTTTTTTCTTTTTTGGTTCAAGTTAGATTTTATTCCTCTTTTATGTATTTATGAATATAAGCATGGAAATAATTCATTCCTATAAATACATCTGTGTGACGGGAAGAATTTTTTCTGTTTTATTTTTAAATTTTATTTTTTAAAATTTTGAAATTTAATTTTATTTATGTTTTTATACAGCACGTTATTATTAGTTATGTATTTTATGCATATACATGTATACAGGTCAATCCCAATCTCCCAACTCATCCCACCACCACCACCCCATGGATTCCCACACTTGGTGTCCATAAGTTTGTTCTCTACCTCTGTGTCTCTATTTCTTCCCTGCAAACCAGTTCATCTGTACCATTTTTAGGCTCCACATATATGCATTAATATACAATATTTGTTTTCCTCTTTCTGACTTACTTCATTCTGTATGACAGTCTCTCGATCCATCGATGTCTCTACAAATGACCCAGTTTCATTCCTTTTTATGGCCGAGTAATATTCCATTTGATATATGTACCACATCTTTATCCATTCATCTGTCTGTGGGCATTTAGGTTGCTTCCATTACCTGGCTATTGTAAATAGTGCTGCAACGAACATTGTGGTGAAGGTGCCTTTTTGAAATACGGTTTTCTCTGGGTATATGCCCAGAAGTGGGATTGCTGGATCAGATGGTAATTCTATTTCTAGTTTTTTTAAGGAAACTCCATACTGTTCTCCATAGTGACTGTATCAATTTACATTCCCACCAATAGTGGAAGAGGGCTCCTTTTGTCCACACCCTCCCCAGAATTGGTTGTTTGTAGATTTTCTGATGATGCCGATTCTAACAGGTGTGAGGTGATACCTCATTGTAGTTTTGATTTGCATTTCTCTAATAATTAGTGCTGTTGAGCAGCTTTTCATGTGCGTCTTGGCCATCTCTGTGTCTCCTTTGAAGAAACGTCTCTTTAGATCTTCTGCCCATTTTTTTTGGAATGTTTGTTTTTTTAATATTAAGCTGCATGAGCTGTTTATATATATTGGAGATTAAACCTGTGTCCATTGATTCGTTTGCAACGATTTTCACCCATCCTGAGGGATGCCTTTTTCCATTCCCGTTTTTTTTAACAAAAAAGGAAAGAAAGGAAAAGAAGCAGAACACTAATGTGCGTAAAATATGCCTTTTGAAACGGTCGTTTTGAAATATGGACGTCCTTTGAATTTTTTGGTCGATATGTGACACCAGATTTGTTTTCAGGGCAGGTGTCATTTACAGGCCTGCAATGATTTTGAATATCAACTGACCATTAGTGTTGGGATTAAAGCTGCTGTTGTGTGAAACGGCCACAAGGTGGCAGCAGTTCACCCTTACCAAATCTGGTTACTAGGGCAAGAGAGCCTCAGTGGAAGTGGTGTTCTAGATTGGAGTTTAGAATGGAATGTACCAGGAGAAAGCCCCTCACGTTTGTCTCACTACTTCTTGTTCGTGTTTTTAATTTAAGTTTTTATTTTTTATTACAGCAAGTTTGATTACAATGTTTGGCTTGTTGTAGGTGTGGAAGATGTGGTTCTTTTACACATATACAGATGACTGTTCTTCTTGGGATCCTTTTCCCATGTACGTTATGACAGAATGTTGAGTAGTCCTCTCTTGGTATTCTGTAGGTCTTTGGTGATTATATATGTCACCTGTGTTTGTATATGTCTGTTAACCCCGATATCATAATGAAACCAATCCTCACACCTTTCCATTGGTGAACCATAAGTTTGTTTAATGAATCTGTGATTGCCCTTCTCCGTGGAAATATCTGCCCTGGTATCCATTTTTAGGTAACACCTATAAGTGATATGATATGATATGTGTCTTTCACTTTCTGACTTACTACAAGTCACCTGATTACTTCTAGACTCATCTACGGTGCTGCAAATGGCATTGTGTCCTTTTTTCCCTTGGCTTCTCTTCTGCCTTAGCGGGGTCGATTTTCAACAATGTGATTCCCTGAGGGTTGTGGATTAGCTGACCTGGGCAGCCTTACCCTGCCGGCCCACCCTCCCCAGGTGTGCCTCGTTGAGATCAATATAAACAGCGCTCCAGGCAGCAATAGCCCCTGAAGCTGTGCCTGACTCCATATTCTCTGCCCCGTCAGCAGTCTCGGGGCTGTGCTGGTGGGAGGGAGTGAGGGGACACAGCTTTGTGGGTGGCCCGGTGTGAGTGGGGTTCTGCTGGCCTTTCTGCTGGAGTTGCCAGGCTGCCGCCTGTAAAGAAGAGGATGTGTCACCCATACCTTCCGCTGGAAATTCTCTCCGGACAGAGGTGAGGAAGGAAAAAAGCAGTGGGGGCCGGGAGAGGTGGGGTATCTCAGGCAGGGCAATGGAAAGCTTCTGGAAGAGCGCCCGGGGCCAGGACCACGCTGGATGGCCTGCAGGCACCAAGTTGGCCTGCGTGCTGTCGCTGGTGTGGCTCCACGGTCCTTCCTCTAGGCTTTCAAGCCCTTGTACATATTCAGGTGTTTTACCTGGAAAGGGTGGGAACAGTTCAGCAGCAGCTGGCCTGGGGCTCAGCTCACGTTTACTCACAGATGCCTCGGCACGGTCCCCCAGCTTTTCAATGAGGACACTCCGTGTGTGGGGGGTGGGTGGCTGGCTGTATGGGAGATGGTTCCCCACCTCTGACCAATTTCAGAATTGTTTACCGCTGGAGCAAGTGCCGTGATAGGTTTTTCCTCTGTATAACTCGTGGGTTCAATTTTTTTTCCTTTTTTGGTTCAAGTTAGATTTTATTCCTCTTTTATGTATTTATAAATATAAGCATGGAAATAATTGATTCCTATAAATACATCTGTGTGACGGGAAGAATTTTTTCTGTTTTATTTTTAAATTTTATTTTTTAAAATTTTGAAATTTAATTTTATTTATGTTTTTATACAGCACGTTATTATTAGTTATGTATTTTATGCATATACATGTATACAGGTCAATCCCAAACTCCCAACTCATCCCACCACCACCACCCCATGGCTTCCCACACTTGGTGTCCATACGTTTGTTCTCTACCTCTGTGTCTCTATTTCTTCCCTGCAAACCAGTTCATCTGTACCATTTTTAGGCTCCACATATATGCATTAATAGACAATATTTGTTTTCCTCTTTCTGACTTACTTCATTCTGTATGACAGTCTCTCGATCCATCGATGTCTCTACAAATGACCCAGTTTCATTCCTTTTTATGGGCGAGTCATATTCCATTTTATATATGTACCACATCTTTATCCATTCATCTGTCTGTGGGCATTTAGGTTGCTTCCATTACCTGGCTATTGTAAATAGTGCTGCAACGAACATTGTGGTGAATGTGCCTTTTTGAAATACGGTTTTCTCTGGGTATATGCCCAGAAGTGGGATTGCTGGATCAGATGGTAATTCTATTTCTAGTTTTTTTAAGGAAACTCCATACTGTTCTCCATAGTGACTGTATCAATTTACATTCCCACCAATAGTGGAAGAGGGCTCCTTTTGTCCACACCCTCCCCAGAATTGGTTGTTTGTAGATTTTCTGATGATGCCGATTCTAACAGGTGTGAGGTGATACCTCATTGTAGTTTTGATTTGCATTTCTCTAATAATTAGTGCTGTTGAGCAGCTTTTCATGTGCGTCTTGGCCATCTCTGTGTCTCCTTTGAAGAAACGTCTCTTTAGATCTTCTGCCCATTTTTTGGGGGGTTGTTTGTTTTTTTAATATTAAGCTGCATGAGCTGTTTATATATATTGGAGATTAAACCTGTGTCCATTGATTCGTTTGCAACGATTTTCACCCATCCTGAGGGATGCCTTTTTCCATTCCCGTTTTTTTTAACAAAAAAGGAAAGAAAGGAAAAGAAGCAGAACACTAATGTGCGTAAAATATGCCTTTTGAAATGGTCGTTTTGAAATATGGACGTCCTTTGAATTTTTTGGTCGATATGTGACCCCAGGAATTGTTTTCAGGGTAGGTGTCATTTACAGGCCTGCAATGATTTTGAATATCAACTGACCATTAGCGTTGGGATTAAAGCTGCTGTTGTGTGAAACGGCCACAAGGTGGCAGCAGTTCACCCTTACCAAATCTGGTTACTAGGGCAAGAGAGCCTCAGTGGAAGTGGTGTTCTAGATTGGAGTTTAGAATGGAATGTACCAGGAGAAAGCCCCTCACGTTTGTCTCACTACTTCTTGTTCGTGTTTTTAATTTAAGTTTTTATTTTTTATTACAGCAAGTTTGATTACAATGTTTGGCTTGTTGTAGGTGTGGAAGATGTGGTTCTTTTACACATATACAGATGACTGTTCTTCTTGGGATCCTTTTCCCATGTACGTTATGACAGAATGTTGAGTAGTCCTCTCTTGGTATTCTGTAGGTCTTTGGTGATTATATATGTCACCTGTGTTTGTATATGTCTGTTAACCCCGATATCGTAATGAAACCAATCCTCACACCTTTCCATTGGTGAACCATAAGTTTGTTTAATGAATCTGTGATTGCCCTTCTCCGTGGAAATATCTGCCCTGGTATCCATTTTTAGGTAACACCTATAAGTGATATGATATGATATGTGTCTTTCAGTTTCTGACTTACTACAAGTCACCTGATTACATCTAGACTCATCTACGGTGCTGCAAATGGCATTGTGTCCTTTTTTCCCTTGGCTTCTCTTCTGCCTTAGCGGGGTCCATTTTCAACAATGTGATTCCCTGAGGGTTGTGGATTAGCTGACCTGGGCAGCCTTACCCTGCCAGCCCGCCCTCCCCAGGTGTGCATCGTTGAGGTCAATATAAACAGAGCTCCAGGCAGCAATAGCCCCTGAAGCTGTGCCTGACTCCATATTCTCTGCCCCGTCAGCAGTCTCGGGGCTGTGCTGGTGGGAGGGAGTGAGGGGCCACAGCTTTGTGGGTGGCCCGGTGTGAGTGGGGTTCTGCTGGCATTTCTGCAGGAGTTGCCAGGCTGCCGCCTGTAAAGAAGAGGATGTGTCACCCATACCTTCCGCTGGAATTTCTCTCCGGACAGAGGTGAGGAAGGAAAAAAGCAGTGGGGTCCGGGACAGGAGGGGTATTTCAGGCAGGGCAATGGAAAGCTTCTGGAAGAGCACCAGGGTCCAGGACAATGCTGGCTGTCCTGCAGGCACCAAGTTGGCCTGCGTGCTGTCACTGGTGTGGCTCCACGGTCCTTCCTCTAGGCTTTCAAGCCCTTGTACATATTCAGGTGTTTTACCTGGAAAGGGTGGGAACAGTTCAGCAGCAGCTGGCCTGGGGCTCAGCTCACGTTTACTCACAGATGCCTCGGCACGGTCCCCCAGCTTTGCAATGAGGACGCTCCTTGCGTGGGGGGTGGGTTGCTGGCTGTATGGGAGATGGTTCCCCACCTCTGACCAATTTCAGAATTGTTTACCACTGGAGCAAATGCCCTGATAGGGTTTTCCTCTGTATAACTCCTGGGTTCAGGTTTTTTTTTTCTTTTATGGTTCAAGTTAGATTTTATTCCCCTTTTATGTATTTATAGATATAAGCATGGAAATAATTCTTTCCTATAAATACATCTGTGTGATGGGAAGAATTATTTCTGTTTTATTTTTAAATTTTATTTTTTAAAATTTTGAAATTTAGTTTTATTTATTTTTTTTATACAGCACGTTATTATTAGTTATGTATTTTATGTATATACATGTATACAGGTCAATCCCAAACTCCCAACTCATCCCACCACCACCACCCCATGGCTTCCCACACTTGGTGTCCATACGTTTGTTCTCTACCTCTGTGTCTCTATTTGTTCCCTGCAAACCAGTTCATCTGTACCATTTTTAGGCTCCACATATATGCATTAATATACAATATTTGATTTCCTCTTTCTGACTTACTTCATTCTGTATGACAGTCTCTCGATCCATCGTTGTCTCTACAAATGACCCAGTTTCATTCCTTTTTATGACCGAGTCATATTCCATTTTATATATGTACCACATCTTTATCCATTCATCTGTCTGTGGGCATTTAGGTTGCTTCCATTACCTGGCTATTTTAAATAGTGCTGCAACGAACATTGTGGTGAATGTGCCTTTTTGAAATACGGTTTTCTCTGGGTATATGCCCAGAAGTGGGATTGCTGGATCAGATGGTAATTCTATTTCTAGTTTTTTTAAGGAAACTCCATACTGTTCTCCATAGTGACTGTATCAATTTACATTCCCACCAATAGTGGAAGAGGGCTCCTTTTGTCCACACCCTCCCCAGAATTGGTTGTTTGTAGATTTTCTGATGATGCCGATTCTAACAGGTGTGAGGTGATACCTCATTGTAGTTTTGATTTGCATTTCTCTAATAATTAGTGCTGTTGAGCAGCTTTTCATGTGCGTCTTGGCCATCTCTGTGTCTCCTTTGAAGAAACGTCTCTTTAGATCTTCTGCCCATTTTTTTTGGAATGTTTGCTTTTTTAATATTAAGCTGCATGAGCTGTTTATATATATTGGAGATTAAACCTGTGTCCATTGATTCGTTTGCAACGATTTTCACCCATCCTGAGGGATGCCTTTTTCCATTCCCGTTTTTTTTAACAAAAAAGGAAAGAAAGGAAAAGAAGCAGAACACTAATGTGCGTAAAATATGCCTTTTGAAACGGTCGTTTTGAAATATGGACGTCCTTTGAATTTTTTGGTCGATATGTGACCCCAGGAATTGTTTTCAGGGCAGGTGTCATTTACAGGCCTGCAATGATTTTGAATATCAACTGACCATTAGCGTTGGGATTAAAGCTGCTGTTGTGTGAAACGGCCACAAGGTGGCAGCAGTTCACCCTTACCAAATCTGGTTACTAGGGCAAGAGAGCCTCAGTGGAAGTGGTGTTCTAGATTGGAGTTTAGAATGGAATGTACCAGGAGAAAGCCCCTCACGTTTGTCTCACTACTTCTTGTTCGTGTTTTTAATTTAAGTTTTTATTTTTTATTACAGCAAGTTTGATTACAATGTTTGGCTTGTTGTAGGTGTGGAAGATGTGGTTCTTTTACACATATACAGATAACTGTTCTTCTTGGGATCCTTTTCCCATGTACGTTATGACAGAATGTTGAGTAGTCCTCTCTTGGTATTCTGTAGGTCTTTGGTGATTATATATGTCACCTGTGTTTGTATATGTCTGTTAACCCCGATATCGTAATGAAACCAATCCTCACACCTTTCCATTGGTGAACCATAAGTTTGTTTAATGAATCTGTGATTGCCCTTCTCAGTGGAAATATCTGCCCTGGTATCCATTTTTAGGTAACACCTATAAGTGATATGATATGATATGTGTCTTTCACTTTCTGACTTACTACAAGTCACCTGATTACTTCTAGACTCATCTACGGTGCTGCAAATGGCATTGTGTCCTTTTTTCCCTTGGCTTCTCTTCTGCCTTAGCGGGGTCCATTTTCAACAATGTGATTCCCTGAGGGTTGTGGATTAGCTGACCTGGGCAGCCTTACCCTGCCGGCCCGCCCTCCCCAGGTGTGCCTCCTTGAGGTCAATATAAACAGCGCTCCAGGCAGCAATAGCCCCTGAAGCTGTGCCTGACTCCATATTCTCTGCCCCGTCAGCAGTCTCGGGGCTGTGCTGGTGGGAGGGAGTGAGGGGCCACAGCTTTGTGGGTGGCCCGGTGTGAGTGGGGTTCTGCTGGCCTTTCTGCAGGAGGTGCCAGGCTGCCGCCTGTAAAGAAGAGGATGTGTCACCCATACCTTCCGCTGGAATTTCTCTCCGGACAGAGGTGAGGAAGGAAAAAAGCAGTGGGGTCCGGGACAGGAGGGGTATCTCAGGCAGGGCAATGGAAAGCTTCTGGAAGAGCGCCAGGGTCCAGGACCACGCTGGCTGGCCTGCAGGCACCAAGTTGGCCTGCGTGCTGTCGCTGGTGTGGCTCCACGGTCCTTCCTCTAGGCTTTCAAGCCCTTGTACATATTCAGGTGTTTTACCTGGAAAGGGTGGGAACAGTTCAGCAGCAGCTGGCCTGGGGCTCAGCTCACGTTTACTCACAGATGCCTCGGCACGGTCCCCCAGCTTTGCAATGAGGACGCTCCTTGCGTGGGGGGTGGGTTGCTGGCTGTATGGGAGATGGTTCCCCACCTCTGACCAATTTCAGAATTGTTTACCACTGGAGCAAGTGCCCTGATAGGGTTTTCCTCTGTATAACTCCTGGGTTCAGGTTTTTTTTTTTCTTTTATGGTTCAAGTTAGATTTTATTCCCCTTTTATGTATTTATAGATATAAGCATGGAAATAATTCTTTCCTATAAATACATCTGTGTGATGGGAAGAATTTTTTCTGTTTTATTTTTAAATTTTATTTTTTAAAATTTTGAAATTTAATTTTATTTATTTTTTTATACAGCACGTTAATATTAGTTATGTATTTTATGTATATACATGTATACAGGTCAATCCCAAACTCCCAACTCATCCCACCACCACCACCCCATGGCTTCCCACACTTGGTGTCCATACGTTTGTTCTCTACCTCTGTGTCTCTATTTCTTCCCTGCAAACCAGTTCATCTGTACCATTTTTAGGCTCCACATATATGCATTAATAGACAATATTTGTTTTCCTCTTTCTGACTTACTTCATTCTGTATGACAGTCTCTCGATCCATCGATGTCTCTACAAATGACCCAGTTTCATTCCTTTTTATGGCCGAGTCATATTCCATTTTATATATGTACCACATCTTTATCCATTCATCTGTCTGTGGGCATTTAGGTTGCTTCCATTACCTGGCTATTGTAAATAGTGCTGCAACGAACATTGTGGTGAATGTGCCTTTTTGAAATACGGTTTTCTCTGGGTATATGCCCAGAAGTGGGATTGCTGGATCAGATGGTAATTCTATTTCTAGTTTTTTTAAGGAAACTCCATACTGTTCTCCATAGTGACTGTATCAATTTACATTCCCACCAATAGTGGAAGAGGGCTCCTTTTGTCCACACCCTCCCCAGAATTGGTTGTTTGTAGATTTTCTGATGATGCCGATTCTAACAGGTGTGAGGTGATACCTCATTGTAGTTTTGATTTGCATTTCTCTAATAATTAGTGCTGTTGAGCAGCTTTTCATGTGCGTCTTGGCCATCTCTGTGTCTCCTTTGAAGAAACGTCTCTTTAGATCTTCTGCCCATTTTTTTTGGGTTGTTTGTTTTTTTAATATTAAGCTGCATGAGCTGTTTATATATATTGGAGATTAAACCTGTGTCCATTGATTCGTTTGCAACGATTTTCACCCATCCTGAGGGATGCCTTTTTCCATTCCCGTTTTTTTTAACAAAAAAGGAAAGAAAGGAAAAGAAGCAGAACACTAATGTGCGTAAAATATGCCTTTTGAAACGGTCGTTTTGAAATATGGACGTCCTTTGAATTTTTTGGTCGATATGTGACCCCAGGATTTGTTTTCAGGGCAGGTGTCATTTACAGGCCTGCAATGATTTTGAATATCAACTGACCATTAGCGTTGGGATTAAAGCTGCTGTTGAGTGAAACGGCCACAAGGTGGCAGCAGTTCACCCTTACCAAATCTGGTTACTAGGGCAAGAGAGCCTCAGTGGAAGTGGTGTTCTAGATTGGAGTTTAGAATGGAATGTACCAGGAGAAAGCCCCTCACGTTTGTCTCACTACTTCTTGTTCGTGTTTTTAATTTAAGTTTTTATTTTTTATTACAGCAAGTTTGATTACAATGTTTGGCTTGTTGTAGGTGTGGAAGATGTGGTTCTTTTACACATATACAGATGACTGTTCTTCTTCGGATCCTTTTCCCATGTACGTTATGACAGAATGTTGAGTAGTCCTCTCTTGGTATTCTGTAGGTCTTTGGCGATTATATATGTCACCTGTGTTTGTATATGTCTGTTAACCCCGATATCGTAATGAAACCAATCCTCACACCTTTCCATTGGTGAACCATAAGTTTGTTTAATGAATCTGTGATTGCCCTTCTCCGTGGAAATATCTGCCCTGGTATCCATTTTTAGGTAACACCTATAAGTGATATGATATGATATGTGTCGTTCACTTTCTGCCTTACTACAAGTCACGTGATTACTTCTAGACTCATCTACGGTGCTGCAAATGGCATTGTGTCCTTTTTTCCCTTGGCTTCTCTTCTGCCTTAGCGGGGTCCATTTTCAACAATGTGATTCCCTGAGGGTTGTGGATTAGCTGACCTGGGCAGCCTTACCCTGCCGGCCCGCCCTCCCCAGGTGTGCCTCCTTGAGGTCAATATAAACAGCGCTCCAGGCAGCAATAGCCCCTGAAGCTGTGCCTGACTCCATATTCTCTGCCCCGTCAGCAGTCTCGGGGCTGTGCTGGTGGGAGGGAGTGAGGGGCCACAGCTTTGTGGGTGGCCCGGTGTGAGTGGGGTTCTGCTGGCCTTTCTGCAGGAGTTGCCAGGCTGCCGCCTGTAAAGAAGAGGATGTGTCACCCATACCTTCCGCTGGAATTTCTCTTCGGACAGAGGTGAGGAAGGAAAAAAGCAGTGAGGTCCGGGACAGGAGGGGTATCTCAGGCAGGGCAATGGAAAGCTTCTGGAAGAGCGCCAGGGTCCAGGACCACGCTGGCTGGCCTGAAGGCACCAAGTTGGCCTGTGTGCTGTCGCTGGTGTGGCTCCACGGTCCTTCCTCTAGGCTTTCAAGCCCTTGTACATATTCAGGTGTTTTACCTGGAAAGGGTGGGAACAGTTCAGCAGCAGCTGGCCTGGGGCTCAGCTCACGTTTACTCACAGATGCCTCGGCACGGTCCCCCAGCTTTGCAATGAGGACGCTCCTTGTGTGGGGGGTGGGTTGCTGGCTGTATGGGAGATGGTTCCCCACCTCTGACCAATTTCAGAATTGTTTACCACTGGAGCAAGTGCCCTGATAGGGTTTTCCTCTGTATAACTCCTGGGTTCAGGTTTTTTTTTTTCTTTTATGGTTCAAGTTAGATTTTATTCCCCTTTTATGTATTTATAGATATAAGCATGGAAATAATTCTTTCCTATAAATACATCTGTGTGATGGGAAGAATTTTTTCTGTTTTATTTTTAAATTTTATTTTTTAAAATTTTGAAATTTAATTTTATTTATTTTTTTTATACAGCACGTTATTATTAGTTATGTATTTTATGTATATACATGTATACAGGTCAATCCCAAACTCCCAACTCATCCCACCACCACCACCCCATGGCTTCCCACACTTGGTGTCCATACGTTTTTTCTCTACCTCTGTGTCTCTATTTCTTCCCTGCAAACCAGTTCATCTGTACCATTTTTAGGCTCCACATATATGCATTAATAGACAATATTTGTTTTCCTCTTTCTGACTTACTTCATTCTGTATGACAGTCTCTCGATCCATCGATGTCTCTACAAATGACCCAGTTTCATTCCTTTTTATGGCCGAGTCATATTCCATTTTATATATGTACCACATCTTTATCCATTCATCTGTCTGTGGGCATTTAGGTTGCTTCCATTACCTGGCTATTGTAAATAGTGCTGCAACGAACATTGTGGTGAAGGTGCCTTTTTGAAATACGGTTTTCTCTCGGTATATGCCCAGAAGTGGGATTGCTGGATCAGATGGTAATTCTATTTCTAGTTTTTTTAAGGAAACTCCATACTGTTCTCCATAGTGACTGTATCAATTTACATTCCCACCAATAGTGGAAGAGGGCTCCTTTTGTCCACACCCTCCCCAGAATTGGTTGTTTGTAGATTTTCTGATGATGCCGATTCTAACAGGTGTGAGGTGATACCTCATTGTAGTTTTGATTTGCATTTCTCTAATAATTAGTGCTGTTGAGCAGCTTTTCATGTGCGTCTTGGCCATCTCTGTGTCTCCTTTGAAGAAACGTCTCTTTAGATCTTCTGCCCATTTTTTGGGGGGATGTTTGTTTTTTTAATATTAAGCTGCATGAGCTGTTTATATATATTGGAGATTAAACCTGTGTCCATTGATTCGTTTGCAACGATTTTCACCCATCCTGAGGGATGCCTTTTTCCATTCCCGTTTTTTTTAACAAAAAAGGAAAGAAAGGAAAAGAAGCAGAACACTAATGTGCGTAAAATATGCCTTTTGAAACGGTCGTTTTGAAATATGGACGTCCTTTGAATTTTTTGGTCGATATGTGACCCCAGGATTTGTTTTCAGGGCAGGTGTCATTTACAGGCCTGCAATGATTTTGAATATCAACTGACCATTAGCGTTGGGATTAAAGCTGCTGTTGTGTGAAACGGCCACAAGGTGGCAGCAGTTCACCCTTACCAAATCTGGTTACTAGGGCAAGAGAGCCTCAGTGGAAGTGGTGTTCTACATTGGAGTTTAGAATGGAATGTACCAGGAGAAAGCCCCTCACGTTTGTCTCACTACTTCTTGTTCGTGTTTTTAATTTAAGTTTTTATTTTTTATTACAGCAAGTTTGATTACAATGTTTGGCTTGTTGTAGGTGTGGAAGATGTGGTTCTTTTACACATATACAGATGACTGTTCTTCTTGGGATCCTTTTCCCATGTACGTTATGACAGAATGTTGAGTAGTCCTCTCTTGGTATTCTGTAGGTCTTTGGTGATTATATATGTCACCTGTGTTTGTATATGTCTGTTAACCCCGATATCATAATGAAACCAATCCTCACACCTTTCCATTGGTGAACCATAAGTTTGTTTAATGAATCTGTGATTGCCCTTCTCCGTGGAAATATCTGCCCTGGTATCCATTTTTAGGTAACACGTATAAGTGATATGATATGATATGTGTCTTTCACTTTCTGACTTACTACAAGTCACGTGATTACTTCTAGACTCATCTACGGTGCTGCAAATGGCATTGTGTCCTTTTTTCCCTTGGCTTCTCTTCTGCCTTAGCGGGGTCCGTTTTCAACAATGTGATTCCCTGAGGGTTGTGGATTAGCTGACCTGGGCAGCCTTACCCTGCCGGCCCGCCCTCCCCAGGTGTGCCTCGTTGAGATCAATAAAAAGAGAGCTGCAGGCAGCAATAGCCCCTGAAGCTGTGCCTGACTCCATATTCTCTGCCCCGTCAGCAGTCTCGGGGCTGTGCTGGTGGGAGGGAGTGAGGGGCCACAGCTTTGTGGGTGGCCCGGTGTGAGTGGGGTTCTGCTGGCCTTTCTGCAGGAGTTGCCAGGCTGCCGCCTGTAAAGAAGAGGATGTGTCACCCATACCTTCCGCTGGAATTTCTCTCCGGACAGAGGTGAGGAAGGAAAAAAAGCAGTGGGGGCCGGGACAGGAGGGGTATCTCAGGCAGGGCAATGGAAAGCTTCTGGAAGAGCGCCCGGGGCCAGGACCACGCTGGCTGGCCTGCAGGCACCAAGTTGGCCTGCGTGCTGTCGCTGGTGTGGCTCCACGGTCCTTCCTCTAGGCTTTCAAGCCCTTGTACATATTCAGGTGTTTTACCTGGAAAGGGTGGGAACAGATCAGAAGCAGCTGGCCTGGGGCTCAGCTCACGTTTACTCACAGATGCCTCGGCACGGTCCCCCAGCTTTTCTATGAGGACGCTCCTTGTGTCGGGGGTGGGTGGCTGGCTGTAAGGGAGATGGTTCCCCACCTCTGACCAATTTCAGAATTGTTTACCGCTGGAGCAAGTGCCGTGATAGGCTTTTCCTCTGTATAACTCGTGGGTTCAATTTTTTTTTTCTTTTTTGGTTCAAGTTAGATTTTATTCCTCTTTTATGTATTTATGAATATAAGCATGGAAATAATTCATTCCTATAAATACATCTGTGTGACGGGAAGAATTTTTTCTGTTTTATTTTTAAATTTTATTTTTTAAAATTTTGAAATTTAATTTTATTTATTTTTTTTATACAGCACGTTATTATTAGTTATGTATTTTATGTATATACATGTATACAGGTCAATCCCAAACTCCCAACTCATCCCACCACCACCACCCCATGGCTTCCCACACTTGGTGTCCATACGTTTGTTCTCTACCTCTGTGTCTCTATTTCTTCCCTGCAAACCAGTTCATCTGTACCATTTTTAGGCTCCACATATATGCATTAATAGACAATATTTGTTTTCCTCTTTCTGACTTACTTCATTCTGTATGACAGTCTCTCGATCCATCGATGTCTCTACAAATGACCCAGTTTCATTCCTTTTTATGGCCGAGTCATATTCCATTTTATATATGTACCACATCTTTATCCATTCATCTGTCTGTGGGCATTTAGGTTGCTTCCATTACCTGGCTATTGTAAATAGTGCTGCAACGAACATTGTGGTGAAGGTGCCTTTTTGAAATACGGTTTTCTCTCGGTATATGCCCAGAAGTGGGATTGCTGGATCAGATGGTAATTCTATTTCTAGTTTTTTTAAGGAAACTCCATACTGTTCTCCATAGTGACTGTATCAATTTACATTCCCACCAATAGTGGAAGAGGGCTCCTTTTGTCCACACCCTCCCCAGAATTGGTTGTTTGTAGATTTTCTGATGATGCCGATTCTAACAGGTGTGAGGTGATACCTCATTGTAGTTTTGATTTGCATTTCTCTAATAATTAGTGCTGTTGAGCAGCTTTTCATGTGCGTCTTGGCCATCTCTGTGTCTCCTTTGAAGAAACGTCTCTTTAGATCTTCTGCCCATTTTTTGGGGGGATGTTTGTTTTTTTAATATTAAGCTGCATGAGCTGTTTATATATATTGGAGATTAAACCTGTGTCCATTGATTCGTTTGCAACGATTTTCACCCATCCTGAGGGATGCCTTTTTCCATTCCGTTTTTTTTAACAAAAAAGGAAAGAAAGGAAAAGAAGCAGAACACTAATGTGCGTAAAATATGCCTTTTGAAACGGTCGTTTTGAAATATGGACGTCCTTTGAATTTTTTGGTCGATATGTGACCCCAGGATTTGTTTTCAGGGCAGGTGTCATTTACAGGCCTGCAATGATTTTGAATATCAACTGACCATTAGCGTTGGGATTAAAGCTGCTGTTGTGTGAAACGGCCACAAGGTGGCAGCAGTTCACCCTTACCAAATCTGGTTACTAGGGCAAGAGAGCCTCAGTGGAAGTGGTGTTCTACATTGGAGTTTAGAATGGAATGTACCAGGAGAAAGCCCCTCACGTTTGTCTCACTACTTCTTGTTCGTGTTTTTAATTTAAGTTTTTATTTTTTATTACAGCAAGTTTGATTACAATGTTTGGCTTGTTGTAGGTGTGGAAGATGTGGTTCTTTTACACATATACAGATGACTGTTCTTCTTGGGATCCTTTTCCCATGTACGTTATGACAGAATGTTGAGTAGTCCTCTCTTGGTATTCTGTAGGTCTTTGGTGATTATATATGTCACCTGTGTTTGTATATGTCTGTTAACCCCGATATCGTAATGAAACCAATCCTCACACCTTTCCATTGGTGAACCATAAGTTTGTTTAATGAATCTGTGATTGCCCTTCTCCGTGGAAATATCTGCCCTGGTATCCATTTTTAGGTAACACGTATAAGTGATATGATATGATATGTGTCTTTCACTTTCTGACTTACTACAAGTCACGTGATTACTTCTAGACTCATCTACGGTGCTGCAAATGGCATTGTGTCCTTTTTTCCCTTGGCTTCTCTTCTGCCTTAGCGGGGTCCGTTTTCAACAATGTGATTCCCTGAGGGTTGTGGATTAGCTGACCTGGGCAGCCTTACCCTGCCGGCCCGCCCTCCCCAGGTGTGCCTCGTTGAGATCAATAAAAAGAGAGCTGCAGGCAGCAATAGCCCCTGAAGCTGTGCCTGACTCCATATTCTCTGCCCCGTCAGCAGTCTCGGGGCTGTGCTGGTGGGAGGGAGTGAGGGGCCACAGCTTTGTGGGTGGCCCGGTGTGAGTGGGGTTCTGCTGGCCTTTCTGCAGGAGTTGCCAGGCTGCCGCCTGTAAAGAAGAGGATGTGTCACCCATACCTTCCGCTGGAATTTCTCTCCGGACAGAGGTGAGGAAGGAAAAAAAGCAGTGGGGGCCGGGACAGGAGGGGTATCTCAGGCAGGGCAATGGAAAGCTTCTGGAAGAGCGCCCGGGGCCAGGACCACGCTGGCTGGCCTGCAGGCACCAAGTTGGCCTGCGTGCTGTCGCTGGTGTGGCTCCACGGTCCTTCCTCTAGGCTTTCAAGCCCTTGTACATATTCAGGTGTTTTACCTGGAAAGGGTGGGAACAGATCAGAAGCAGCTGGCCTGGGGCTCAGCTCACGTTTACTCACAGATGCCTCGGCACGGTCCCCCAGCTTTTCTATGAGGACGCTCCTTGTGTCGGGGGTGGGTGGCTGGCTGTAAGGGAGATGGTTCCCCACCTCTGACCAATTTCAGAATTGTTTACCGCTGGAGCAAGTGCCGTGATAGGCTTTTCCTCTGTATAACTCGTGGGTTCAATTTTTTTTTTCTTTTTTGGTTCAAGTTAGATTTTATTCCTCTTTTATGTATTTATGAATATAAGCATGGAAATAATTCATTCCTATAAATACATCTGTGTGACGGGAAGAATTTTTTCTGTTTTATTTTTAAATTTTATTTTTTAAAATTTTGAAATTTAATTTTATTTATGTTTTTATACAGCACGTTATTATTAGTTATGTATTTTATGCATATACATGTATACAGGTCAATCCCAATCTCCCAACTCATCCCACCACCACCACCCCATGGATTCCCACACTTGGTGTCCATACGTTTGTTCTCTACCTCTGTGTCTCTATTTCTTCCCTGCAAACCAGTTCATCTGTACCATTTTTAGGCTCCACATATATTCATTAATATACAATATTTGTTTTCCTCTTTCTGACTTACTTCATTCTGTATGACAGTCTCTCGATCCATCGATGTCTCTACAAATGACCCAGTTTCATTCCTTTTTATGGCCGAGTAATATTCCATTTGATATATGTACCACATCTTTATCCATTCATCTGTCTGTGGGCATTTAGGTTGCTTCCATTACCTGGCTATTGTAAATAGTGCTGCAACGAACATTGTGGTGAATGTGCCTTTTTGAAATACGGTTTTCTCTGGGTATATGCCCAGAAGTGGGATTGCTGGATCAGATGGTAATTCTATTTCTAGTTTTTTTAAGGAAACTCCATACTGTTCTCCATAGTGACTGTATCAATTTACATTCCCACCAATAGTGGAAGAGGGCTCCTTTTGTCCACACCCTCCCCAGAATTGGTTGTTTGTAGATTTTCTGATGATGCCGATTCTAACAGGTGTGAGGTGATACCTCATTGTAGTTTTGATTTGCATTTCTCTAATAATTAGTGCTGTTGAGCAGCTTTTCATGTGCGTCTTGGCCATCTCTGTGTCTCCTTTGAAGAAACGTCTCTTTAGATCTTCTGCCCATTTTTTGGGGGGTTGTTTGTTTTTTTAATATTAAGCTGCATGAGCTGTTTATATATATTGGAGATTAAACCTCTGTCCATTGATTCGTTTGCAACGATTTTCACCCATCCTGAGGGATGCCTTTTTCCATTCCCGTTTTTTTTAACAAAAAAGGAAAGAAAGGAAAAGAAGCAGAACACTAATGTGCGTAAAATATGCCTTTTGAAATGGTCGTTTTGAAATATGGACGTCCTTTGAATTTTTTGGTCGATATGTGACCCCAGGATTTGTTTTCAGGGCAGGTGTCATTTACAGGCCTGCAATGATTTTGAATATCAACTGACCATTAGCGTTGGGATTAAAGCTGCTGTTGTGTGAAACGGCCACAAGGTGGCAGCAGTTCACCCTTACCAAATCTGGTTACTAGGGCAAGAGAGCCTCAGTGGAAGTGGTGTTCTACATTGGAGTTTAGAATGGAATGTACCAGGAGAAAGCCCCTCACGTTTGTCTCACTACTTCTTGTTCGTGTTTTTAATTTAAGTTTTTATTTTTTATTACAGCAAGTTTGATTACAATGTTTGGCTTGTTGTAGGTGTGGAAGATGTGGTTCTTTTACACATATACAGATGACTGTTCTTCTTGGGATCCTTTTCCCATGTACGTTATGACAGAATGTTGAGTAGTCCTCTCTTGGTATTCTGTAGGTCTTTGGTGATTATATATGTCACCTGTGTTTGTATATGTCTGTTAACCCCGATATCGTAATGAAACCAATCCTCACACCTTTCCATTGGTGAACCATAAGTTTGTTTAATGAATCTGTGATTGCCCTTCTCCGTGGAAATATCTGCCCTGGTATCCATTTTTAGGTAACACGTATAAGTGATATGATATGATATGTGTCTTTCACTTTCTGACTTACTACAAGTCACGTGATTACTTCTAGACTCATCTACGGTGCTGCAAATGGCATTGTGTCCTTTTTTCCCTTGGCTTCTCTTCTGCCTTAGCGGGGTCCGTTTTCAACAATGTGATTCCCTGAGGGTTGTGGATTAGCTGACCTGGGCAGCCTTACCCTGCCGGCCCGCCCTCCCCAGGTGTGCCTCGTTGAGATCAATAAAAAGAGAGCTGCAGGCAGCAATAGCCCCTGAAGCTGTGCCTGACTCCATATTCTCTGCCCCGTCAGCAGTCTCGGGGCTGTGCTGGTGGGAGGGAGTGAGGGGCCACAGCTTTGTGGGTGGCCCGGTGTGAGTGGGGTTCTGCTGGCCTTTCTGCAGGAGTTGCCAGGCTGCCGCCTGTAAAGAAGAGGATGTGTCACCCATACCTTCCGCTGGAATTTCTCTCCGGACAGAGGTGAGGAAGGAAAAAAAGCAGTGGGGGCCGGGACAGGAGGGGTATCTCAGGCAGGGCAATGGAAAGCTTCTGGAAGAGCGCCCGGGGCCAGGACCACGCTGGCTGGCCTGCAGGCACCAAGTTGGCCTGCGTGCTGTCGCTGGTGTGGCTCCACGGTCCTTCCTCTAGGCTTTCAAGCCCTTGTACATATTCAGGTGTTTTACCTGGAAAGGGTGGGAACAGATCAGAAGCAGCTGGCCTGGGGCTCAGCTCACGTTTACTCACAGATGCCTCGGCACGGTCCCCCAGCTTTTCTATGAGGACGCTCCTTGTGTCGGGGGTGGGTGGCTGGCTGTAAGGGAGATGGTTCCCCACCTCTGACCAATTTCAGAATTGTTTACCGCTGGAGCAAGTGCCGTGATAGGCTTTTCCTCTGTATAACTCGTGGGTTCAATTTTTTTTTTCTTTTTTGGTTCAAGTTAGATTTTATTCCTCTTTTATGTATTTATGAATATAAGCATGGAAATAATTCATTCCTATAAATACATCTGTGTGACGGGAAGAATTTTTTCTGTTTTATTTTTAAATTTTATTTTTTAAAATTTTGAAATTTAATTTTATTTATGTTTTTATACAGCACGTTATTATTAGTTATGTATTTTATGCATATACATGTATACAGGTCAATCCCAATCTCCCAACTCATCCCACCACCACCACCCCATGGATTCCCACACTTGGTGTCCATACGTTTGTTCTCTACCTCTGTGTCTCTATTTCTTCCCTGCAAACCAGTTCATCTGTACCATTTTTAGGCTCCACATATATTCATTAATATACAATATTTGTTTTCCTCTTTCTGACTTACTTCATTCTGTATGACAGTCTCTCGATCCATCGATGTCTCTACAAATGACCCAGTTTCATTCCTTTTTATGGCCGAGTAATATTCCATTTGATATATGTACCACATCTTTATCCATTCATCTGTCTGTGGGCATTTAGGTTGCTTCCATTACCTGGCTATTGTAAATAGTGCTGCAACGAACATTGTGGTGAATGTGCCTTTTTGAAATACGGTTTTCTCTGGGTATATGCCCAGAAGTGGGATTGCTGGATCAGATGGTAATTCTATTTCTAGTTTTTTTAAGGAAACTCCATACTGTTCTCCATAGTGACTGTATCAATTTACATTCCCACCAATAGTGGAAGAGGGCTCCTTTTGTCCACACCCTCCCCAGAATTGGTTGTTTGTAGATTTTCTGATGATGCCGATTCTAACAGGTGTGAGGTGATACCTCATTGTAGTTTTGATTTGCATTTCTCTAATAATTAGTGCTGTTGAGCAGCTTTTCATGTGCGTCTTGGCCATCTCTGTGTCTCCTTTGAAGAAACGTCTCTTTAGATCTTCTGCCCATTTTTTGGGGGGTTGTTTGTTTTTTTAATATTAAGCTGCATGAGCTGTTTATATATATTGGAGATTAAACCTCTGTCCATTGATTCGTTTGCAACGATTTTCACCCATCCTGAGGGATGCCTTTTTCCATTCCCGTTTTTTTTAACAAAAAAGGAAAGAAAGGAAAAGAAGCAGAACACTAATGTGCGTAAAATATGCCTTTTGAAATGGTCGTTTTGAAATATGGACGTCCTTTGAATTTTTTGGTCGATATGTGACCCCAGGATTTGTTTTCAGGGCAGGTGTCATTTACAGGCCTGCAATGATTTTGAATATCAACTGACCATTAGCGTTGGGATTAAAGCTGCTGTTGTGTGAAACGGCCACAAGGTGGCAGCAGTTCACCCTTACCAAATCTGGTTACTAGGGCAAGAGAGCCTCAGTGGAAGTGGTGTTCTACATTGGAGTTTAGAATGGAATGTACCAGGAGAAAGCCCCTCACGTTTGTCTCACTACTTCTTGTTCGTGTTTTTAATTTAAGTTTTTATTTTTTATTACAGCAAGTTTGATTACAATGTTTGGCTTGTTGTAGGTGTGGAAGATGTGGTTCTTTTACACATATACAGATGACTGTTCTTCTTGGGATCCTTTTCCCATGTACGTTATGACAGAATGTTGAGTAGTCCTCTCTTGGTATTCTGTAGGTCTTTGGTGATTATATATGTCACCTGTGTTTGTATATGTCTGTTAACCCCGATATCGTAATGAAACCAATCCTCACACCTTTCCATTGGTGAACCATAAGTTTGTTTAATGAATCTGTGATTGCCCTTCTCCGTGGAAATATCTGCCCTGGTATCCATTTTTAGGTAACACCTATAAGTGATATGATATGATATGTGTCTTTCACTTTCTGACTTACTACAAGTCACCTGATTACATCTAGACTCATCTACGGTGCTGCAAATGGCATTGTGTCCTTTTTTCCCTTGGCTTCTCTTCTGCCTTAGCGGGGTCCATTTTCAACAATGTGATTCCCTGAGGGTTGTGGATTAGCTGACCTGGGCAGCCTTACCCTGCCAGCCCGCCCTCCCCAGGTGTGCCTCGTTGAGGTCAATATAAACAGAGCTCCTGGCAGCAATAGCCCCTGAAGCTGTGCCTGACTCCATATTCTCTGCCCCATCAGCAGTCTCGGGGCTGTGCTGGTGGGAGGGAGTGAGGGGCCACAGCTTTGTGGGTGGCCCGGTGTGAGTGGGGTTCTGCTGGCCTTTCTGCAGGAGTTGCCAGGCTGCCGCCTGTAAAGAAGAGGATGTGTCACCCATACCTTCCGCTGGAATTTCTCTCCGGACAGAGGTGAGGAAGGAAAAAAGCAGTGGGGTCCGGGACAGGAGGGGTATTTCAGGCAGGGCAATGGAAAGCTTCTGGAAGAGCACCAGGGTCCAGGACAATGCTGGCTGGCCTGCAGGCACCAAGTTGGCCTGCGTGCTGTCACTGGTGTGGCTCCACGGTCCTTCCTCTAGGCTTTCAAGCCCTTGTACATATTCAGGTGTTTTACCTGGAAAGGGTGGGAACAGTTCAGCAGCAGCTGGCCTGGGGCTCAGCTCACGTTTACTCACAGATGCCACGGCACGGTCCCCCAGCTTTGCAATGAGGACGCTCCTTGCGTGGGGGGTGGGTTGCTGGCTGTATGGGAGATGGTTCCCCACCTCTGACCAATTTCAGAATTGTTTACCACTGGAGCAAATGCCCTGATAGGGTTTTCCTCTGTATAACTCCTGGGTTCAGGTTTTTTTTTTCTTTTATGGTTCAAGTTAGATTTTATTCCCCTTTTATGTATTTATAGATATAAGCATGGAAATAATTCTTTCCTATAAATACATCTGTGTGATGGGAAGAATTATTTCTGTTTTATTTTTAAATTTTATTTTTTAAAATTTTGAAATTTAGTTTTATTTATTTTTTTTATACAGCACGTTATTATTAGTTATGTATTTTATGTATATACATGTATACAGGTCAATCCCAAACTCCCAACTCATCCCACCACCACCACCCCATGGCTTCCCACACTTGGTGTCCATACGTTTGTTCTCTACCTCTGTGTCTCTATTTGTTCCCTGCAAACCAGTTCATCTGTACCATTTTTAGGCTCCACATATATGAATTAATATACAATATTTGATTTCCTCTTTCTGACTTACTTCATTCTGTATGACAGTCTCTCGATCCATCGTTGTCTCTACAAATGACCCAGTTTCATTCCTTTTTATGACCGAGTCATATTCCATTTTATATATGTACCACATCTTTATCCATTCATCTGTCTGTGGGCATTTAGGTTGCTTCCATTACCTGGCTATTGTAAATAGTGCTGCAACGAACATTGTGGTGAATGTGCCTTTTTGAAATACGGTTTTCTCTGGGTATATGCCCAGAAGTGGGATTGCTGGATCAGATGGTAATTCTATTTCTAGTTTTTTTAAGGAAACTCCATACTGTTCTCCATAGTGACTGTATCAATTTACATTCCCACCAATAGTGGAAGAGGGCTCCTTTTGTCAACACCCTCCCCAGAATTGGTTGTTTGTAGATTTTCTGATGATGCCGATTCTAACAGGTGTGAGGTGATACCTCATTGTAGTTTTGATTTGCATTTCTCTAATAATTAGTGCTGTTGAGCAGCTTTTCATGTGCGTCTTGGCCATCTCTGTGTCTCCTTTGAAGAAACGTCTCTTTAGATCTTCTGCCCATTTTTTTTGGAATGTTTGTTTTTTTAATATTAAGCTGCATGAGCTGTTTATATATATTGGAGATTAAACCTGTGTCCATTGATTCGTTTGCAACGATTTTCACCCATCCTGAGGGATGCCTTTTTCCATTCCCGTTTTTTTTAACAAAAAAGGAAAGAAAGGAAAAGAAGCAGAACACTAATGTGCGTAAAATATGCCTTTTGAAACGGTCGTTTTGAAATATGGACGTCCTTTGAATTTTTTGGTCGATATGTGACCCCAGGATTTGTTTTCAGGGCAGGTGTCATTTACAGGCCTGCAATGATTTTGAATATCAACTGACCATTAGCGTTGGGATTAAAGCTGCTGTTGTGTGAAACGGCCACAAGGTGGCAGCAGTTCACCCTTACCAAATCTGGTTACTAGGGCAAGAGAGCCTCAGTGGAAGTGGTGTTCTAGATTGGAGTTTAGAATGGAATGTACCAGGAGAAAGCCCCTCACGTTTGTCTCACTACTTCTTGTTCGTGTTTTTAATTTAAGTTTTTATTTTTTATTACAGCAAGTTTGATTACAATGTTTGGCTTGTTGTAGGTGTGGAAGATGTGGTTCTTTTACACATATACAGATGACTGTTCTTCTTGGGATCCTTTTCCCATGTACGTTATGACAGAATGTTGAGTAGTCCTCTCTTGGTATTCTGTAGGTCTTTGGTGATTATATATGTCACCTGTGTTTGTATATGTCTGTTAACCCCGATATCGTAATGAAACCAATCCTCACACCTTTCCATTGGTGAACCATAAGTTTGTTTAATGAATCTGTGATTGCCCTTCTCCGTGGAAATATCTGCCCTGGTATCCATTTTTAGGTAACACCTATAAGTGATATGATATGATATGTGTCTTTCACTTTCTGACTTACTACAAGTCACCTGATTACTTCTAGACTCATCTACGGTGCTGCAAATGGCATTGTGTCCTTTTTTCCCTTGGCTTCTCTTCTGCCTTAGCGGGGTCCATTTTCAACAATGTGATTCCCTGAGGGTTGTGGATTAGCTGACCTGGGCAGCCTTACCCTGCCGGCCCGCCCTCCCCAGGTGTGCCTCGTTGAGGTCAATATAAACAGCGCTCCAGGCAGCAATAGCCCCTGAAGCTGTGCCTGACTCCATATTCTCTGCCCCGTCAGCAGTCTCGGGGCTGTGCTGGTGGGAGGGAGTGAGGGGCCACAGCTTTGTGGGTGGCCCGGTGTGAGTGGGGTTCTGCTGGCCTTTCTGCAGGAGGTGCCAGGCTGCCGCCTGTAAAGAAGAGGATGTGTCACCCATACCTTCCGCTGGAATTTCTCTCCGGACAGAGGTGAGGAAGGAAAAAAGCAGTGGGGTCCGGGACAGGAGGGGTATCTCAGGCAGGGCAATGGAAAGCTTCTGGAAGAGCGCCAGGGTCCAGGACCACGCTGGCTGGCCTGCAGGCACCAAGTTGGCCTGCGTGCTGTCGCTGGTGTGGCTCCACGGTCCTTCCTCTAGGCTTTCAAGCCCTTGTACATATTCAGGTGTTTTACCTGGAAAGGGTGGGAACAGTTCAGCAGCAGCTGGCCTGGGGCTCAGCTCACGTTTACTCACAGATGCCTCGGCACGGTCCCCCAGCTTTGCAATGAGGACGCTCCTTGCGTGGGGGGTGGGTTGCTGGCTGTATGGGAGATGGTTCCCCACCTCTGACCAATTTCAGAATTGTTTACCACTGGAGCAAGTGCCCTGATAGGGTTTTCCTCTGTATAACTCCTGGGTTCAGGTTTTTTTTTTTCTTTTATGGTTCAAGTTAGATTTTATTCCCCTTTTATGTATTTATAGATATAAGCATGGAAATAATTCTTTCCTATAAATACATCTGTGTGATGGGAAGAATTTTTTCTGTTTTATTTTTAAATTTTATTTTTTAAAATTTTGAAATTTAATTTTATTTATTTTTTTTATACAGCACGTTAATATTAGTTATGTATTTTATGTATATACATGTATACAGGTCAATCCCAAACTCCCAACTCATCCCACCACCACCACCCCATGGCTTCCCACACTTGGTGTCCATACGTTTGTTCTCTACCTCTGTGTCTCTATTTGTACCCTGCAAACCAGTTCATCTGTACCATTTTTAGGCTCCACATATATGCATTAATATACAATATTTGTTTTCCTCTTTCTGACTTACTTCATTCTGTATGACAGTCTCTCGATCCATCGATGTCTCTACAAATGACCCAGTTTCATTCCTTTTTATGGCCGAGTCATATTCCATTTTATATATGTACCACATCTTTATCCATTCATCTGTCTGTGGGCATTTAGGTTGCTTCCATTACCTGGCTATTGTAAATAGTGCTGCAACGAACATTGTGGTGAATGTGCCTTTTTGAAATACGGTTTTCTCTGGGTATATGCCCAGAAGTGGGATTGCTGGATCAGATGGTAATTCTATTTCTAGTTTTTTTAAGGAAACTCCATACTGTTCTCCATAGTGACTGTATCAATTTACATTCCCACCAATAGTGGAAGAGGGCTCCTTTTGTCCACACCCTCCCCAGAATTGGTTGTTTGTAGATTTTCTGATGATGCCGATTCTAACAGGTGTGAGGTGATACCTCATTGTAGTTTTGATTTGCATTTCTCTAATAATTAGTGCTGTTGAGCAGCTTTTCATGTGCGTCTTGGCCATCTCTGTGTCTCCTTTGAAGAAACGTCTCTTTAGATCTTCTGCCCATTTTTTTTGGGTTGTTTGTTTTTTTAATATTAAGCTGCATGAGCTGTTTATATATATTGGAGATTAAACCTGTGTCCATTGATTCGTTTGCAACGATTTTCACCCATCCTGAGGGATGCCTTTTTCCATTCCCGTTTTTTTTAACAAAAAAGGAAAGAAAGGAAAAGAAGCAGAACACTAATGTGCGTAAAATATGCCTTTTGAAACGGTCGTTTTGAAATATGGACGTCCTTTGAATTTTTTGGTCGATATGTGACCCCAGGATTTGTTTTCAGGGCAGGTGTCATTTACAGGCCTGCAATGATTTTGAATATCAACTGACCATTAGCGTTGGGATTAAAGCTGCTGTTGAGTGAAACGGCCACAAGGTGGCAGCAGTTCACCCTTACCAAATCTGGTTACTAGGGCAAGAGAGCCTCAGTGGAAGTGGTGTTCTAGATTGGAGTTTAGAATGGAATGTACCAGGAGAAAGCCCCTCACGTTTGTCTCACTACTTCTTGTTCGTGTTTTTAATTTAAGTTTTTATTTTTTATTACAGCAAGTTTGATTACAATGTTTGGCTTGTTGTAGGTGTGGAAGATGTGGTTCTTTTACACATATACAGATGACTGTTCTTCTTCGGATCCTTTTCCCATGTACGTTATGACAGAATGTTGAGTAGTCCTCTCTTGGTATTCTGTAGGTCTTTGGCGATTATATATGTCACCTGTGTTTGTATATGTCTGTTAACCCCGATATCGTAATGAAACCAATCCTCACACCTTTCCATTGGTGAACCATAAGTTTGTTTAATGAATCTGTGATTGCCCTTCTCCGTGGAAATATCTGCCCTGGTATCCATTTTTAGGTAACACCTATAAGTGATATGATATGATATGTGTCGTTCACTTTCTGCCTTACTACAAGTCACGTGATTACTTCTAGACTCATCTACGGTGCTGCAAATGGCATTGTGTCCTTTTTTCCCTTGGCTTCTCTTCTGCCTTAGCGGGGTCCATTTTCAACAATGTGATTCCCTGAGGGTTGTGGATTAGCTGACCTGGGCAGCCTTACCCTGCCGGCCCGCCCTCCCCAGGTGTGCCTCCTTGAGGTCAATATAAACAGCGCTCCAGGCAGCAATAGCCCCTGAAGCTGTGCCTGACTCCATATTCTCTGCCCCGTCAGCAGTCTCGGGGCTGTGCTGGTGGGAGGGAGTGAGGGGCCACAGCTTTGTGGGTGGCCCGGTGTGAGTGGGGTTCTGCTGGCCTTTCTGCAGGAGTTGCCAGGCTGCCGCCTGTAAAGAAGAGGATGTGTCACCCATACCTTCCGCTGGAATTTCTCTTCGGACAGAGGTGAGGAAGGAAAAAAGCAGTGAGGTCCGGGACAGGAGGGGTATCTCAGGCAGGGCAATGGAAAGCTTCTGGAAGAGCGCCAGGGTCCAGGACCACGCTGGCTGGCCTGAAGGCACCAAGTTGGCCTGTGTGCTGTCGCTGTTGTGGCTCCACGGTCCTTCCTCTAGGCTTTCAAGCCCTTGTACATATTCAGGTGTTTTACCTGGAAAGGGTGGGAACAGTTCAGCAGCAGCTGGCCTGGGGCTCAGCTCACGTTTACTCACAGATGCCTCGGCACGGTCCCCCAGCTTTGCAATGAGGACGCTCCTTGTGTGGGGGGTGGGTTGCTGGCTGTATGGGAGATGGTTCCCCACCTCTGACCAATTTCAGAATTGTTTACCACTGGAGCAAGTGCCCTGATAGGGTTTTCCTCTGTATAACTCCTGGGTTCAGGTTTTTTTTTTTCTTTTATGGTTCAAGTTAGATTTTATTCCCCTTTTATGTATTTATAGATATAAGCATGGAAATAATTCTTTCCTATAAATACATCTGTGTGATGGGAAGAATTTTTTCTGTTTTATTTTTAAATTTTATTTTTTAAAATTTTGAAATTTAATTTTATTTATTTTTTTTATACAGCACGTTATTATTAGTTATGTATTTTATGTATATACATGTATACAGGTCAATCCCAAACTCCCAACTCATCCCACCACCACCACCCCATGGCTTCCCACACTTGGTGTCCATACGTTTGTTCTCTACCTCTGTGTCTCTATTTCTTCCCTGCAAACCAGTTCATCTGTACCATTTTTAGGCTCCACATATATGCATTAATATACAATATTTGTTTTCCTCTTTCTGACTTACTTCATTCTGTATGACAGTCTCTCGATCCATCGATGTCTCTACAAATGACCCAGTTTCATACATTTTTATGGCCGAGTCATATTCCATTTTATATATGTACCACATCTTTATCCATTCATCTGTCTGTGGGCATTTAGGTTGCTTCCATTACCTGGCTATTGTAAATAGTGCTGCAACGAACATTGTGGTGAAGGTGCCTTTTTGAAATACGGTTTTCTCTCGGTATATGCCCAGAAGTGGGATTGCTGGATCAGATGGTAATTCTATTTCTAGTTTTTTTAAGGAAACTCCATACTGTTCTCCATAGTGACTGTATCAATTTACATTCCCACCAATAGTGGAAGAGGGCTCCTTTTGTCCACACCCTCCCCAGAATTGGTTGTTTGTAGATTTTCTGATGATGCCGATTCTAACAGGTGTGAGGTGATACCTCATTGTAGTTTTGATTTGCATTTCTCTAATAATTAGTGCTGTTGAGCAGCTTTTCATGTGCGTCTTGGCCATCTCTGTGTCTCCTTTGAAGAAACGTCTCTTTAGATCTTCTGCCCATTTTTTGGGGGGATGTTAGTTTTTTTAATATTAAGCTGCATGAGCTGTTTATATATATTGGAGATTAAACCTGTGTCCATTGATTCGTTTGCAACGATTTTCACCGATCCTGAGGGATGCCTTTTTCCATTCCCGTTTTTTTAACAAAAAAGGAAAGAAAGGAAAAGAAGCAGAACACTAATGTGCGTAAAATATGCCTTTTGAAACGGTCGTTTTGAAATATGGACGTCCTTTGAATTTTTTGGTCGATATGTGACCCCAGGATTTGTTTTCAGGGCAGGTGTCATTTACAGGCCTGCAATGATTTTGAATATCAACTGACCATTAGCGTTGGGATTAAAGCTGCTGTTGTGTGAAACGGCCACAAGGTGGCAGCAGTTCACCCTTACCAAATCTGGTTACTAGGGCAAGAGAGCCTCAGTGGAAGTGGTGTTCTACATTGGAGTTTAGAATGGAATGTACCAGGAGAAAGCCCCTCACGTTTGTCTCACTACTTCTTGTTCGTGTTTTTAATTTAAGTTTTTATTTTTTATTACAGCAAGTTTGATTACAATGTTTGGCTTGTTGTAGGTGTGGAAGATGTGGTTCTTTTACACATATACAGATGACTGTTCTTCTTGGGATCCTTTTCCCATGTACGTTATGACAGAATGTTGAGTAGTCCTCTCTTGGTATTCTGTAGGTCTTTGGTGATTATATATGTCACCTGTGTTTGTATATGTCTGTTAACCCCGATATCGTAATGAAACCAATCCTCACACCTTTCCATTGGTGAACCATAAGTTTGTTTAATGAATCTGTGATTGCCCTTCTCCGTGGAAATATCTGCCCTGGTATCCATTTTTAGGTAACACCTATAAGTGATATGATATGATATGTGTCTTTCACTTTCTGACTTACTACAAGTCACCTGATTACTTCTAGACTCATCTACGGTGCTGCAAATGGCATTGTGTCCTTTTTTCCCTTGGCTTCTCTTCTGCCTTAGCGGGGTCCATTTTCAACAATGTGATTCCCTGAGGGTTGTGGATTAGCTGACCTGGGCAGCCTTACCCTGCCGGCCCGCCCTCCCCAGGTGTGCCTCGTTGAGGTCAATATAAACAGCGCTCCAGGCAGCAATAGCCCCTGAAGCTGTGCCTGACTCCATATTCTCTGCCCCGTCAGCAGTCTCGGGGCTGTGCTGGTGGGAGGGAGTGAGGGGCCACAGCTTTGTGGGTGGCCCGGTGTGAGTGGGGTTCTGCTGGCCTTTCTGCAGGAGTTGCCAGGCTGCCGCCTGTAAAGAAGAGGATGTGTCACCCATACCTTCCGCTGGAATTTCTCTCCGGACAGAGGTGAGGAAGGAAAAAAGCAGTGGGGTCCGGGACAGGAGGGGTATCTCAGGCAGGGCAATGGAAAGCTTCTGGAAGAGCGCCAGGGTCCAGGACCACGCTGGCTGGCCTGCAGGCACCAAGTTGGCCTGCGTGCTGTCGCTGGTGTGGCTCCACGGTTCTTCCTCTAGGCTTTCAAGCCCTTGTACATATTCAGGTGTTTTACCTGGAAAGGGTGGGAACAGTTCAGCAGCAGCTGGCCTGGGGCTCAGCTCACGTTTACTCACAGATGCCTCGGCACGGTCCCCCAGCTTTGCAATGAGGACGCTCCTTGCGTGGGGGGTGGGTTGCTGGCTGTATGGGAGATGGTTCCCCACCTCTGACCAATTTCAGAATTGTTTACCACTGGAGCAAGTGCCCTGATAGGGTTTTCCTCTTTATAACTCCTGGGTTCAGGTTTTTTTTTTTTTCTTTTATGGTTCAAGTTAGATTTTATTCCCCTTTTATGTATTTATAGATATAAGCATGGAAATAATTCTTTCCTATAAATACATCTGTGTGATGGGAAGAATTTTTTCTGTTTTATTTTTAATTTTATTTTTTAAAATTTTGAAATTTAATTTTATTTATTTTTTTATACAGCACGTTAATATTAGTTATGTATTTTATGTATATACATGTATACAGGTCAATCCCAAACTCCCAACTCATCCCACCACCACCACCCCATGGCTTCCCACACTTGGTGTCCATACGTTTGTTCTCTACCTCTGTGTCTCTATTTCTTCCCTGCAAACCAGTTCATCTGTACCATTTTTAGGCTCCACATATATGCATTAATAGACAATATTTGTTTTCCTCTTTCTGACTTACTTCATTCTGTATGACAGTCTCTCGATCCATCGATGTCTCTACAAATGACCCAGTTTCATTCCTTTTTATGGGCGAGTCATATTCCATTTTATATATGTACCACATCTTTATCCATTCATCTGTCTGTGGGCATTTAGGTTGCTTCCATTACCTGGCTATTGTAAATAGTGCTTCAACGAACATTGTGGTGAATGTGCCTTTTTGAAATACGGTTTTCTCTGGGTATATGCCCAGAAGTGGGATTGCTGGATCCGATGGTAATTCTATTTCTAGTTTTTTTAAGGAAACTCCATACTGTTCTCCATAGTGACTGTATCAATTTACATTCCCACCAGTAGTGGAAGAGGGCTCCTTTTGTCCACACCCTCCCCAGAATTGGTTGTTTGTAGATTTTCTGATGATGCCGATTCTAACAGGTGTGAGGTGATACCTCATTGTAGTTTTGATTTGCATTTCTCTAATAATTTGTGCTGTTGAGCAGCTTTTCATGTGCGTCTTGGCCATCTCTGTGTCTCCTTTGAAGAAACGTCTCTTTAGATCTTCTGCCCATTTTTTTTGGGTTGTTTGTTTTTTTAATATTAAGCTGCATGAGCTGTTTATATATATTGGAGATTAAACCTCTGTCCATTGATTCGTCTGCAACGATTTTCGCCCATTCTGAGGGATGCCTTTTTCCATTCCCGTTTTTTTTAACAAAAAAGAAAAGAAAGGAAAAGAAGCAGAACACTAATGTGCGTAAAATATACCTTTTGAAACGGTCGTTTTGAAATATGGACGTCCTTTGAATTTTTTGGTCGATATGTGACCCCAGGATTTGTTTTCAGGGCAGGTGTCATTTACAGGCCTGCAATGATTTTGAATATCAACTGACCATTAGCGTTGGGATTAAAGCTGCTGTTGTGTGAAACGGCCACAAGGTGGCAGCAGTTCACCCTTACCAAATCTGGTTACTAGGGCAAGAGAGCCTCAGTGGAAGTGGTGTTCTAGATTGGAGTTTAGAATGGAATGTGCCAGGAGAAAGCCCCTCCCGTTTGTCTCACTATTTCTTGTTCGTGTTTTTAATTTAATTTTTTATTTTTTATTACAGCAAGTTTGATTACAATGTTTAGATTGTTGTAGGTGTGGAAGATGTGGTTCTTTTACACATATACAGATGACTGTTCTTCTTGGGATCCTTTTCCCATGTACGTTATGACAGAATGTTGAGTAGTCCTCTCTTGGTATTCTGTAGGTCTTTGGTGATTATATATGTCACCTGTGTTTGTATATGTGTGTTAACCCCGATATCATAATGAAACCAATCCTCACACCTTTCCATTGGTGAACCATAAGTTTGTTTAATGAATCTGTGATTGCCCTTCTCCGTGGAAATATCTGCCCTGGTATCCATATTTAGGTAACACCTATAAGTGATATGATATGATATGTGTCTTTCACTTTCTGACTTACTACAAGTCACGTGATTACTTCTAGACTCATCTACGGTGCTGCAAATGGCATTGTGTCCTTTTTTCCCTTGGCTTCTCTTCTGCCTTAGCGGGATCCATTTTCAACAATGTGATTCCCTGAGGGTTGTGGATTAGCTGACCTGGGCAGCCTTACCCTGCCGGCCCGCCCTCCCAAGGTGTGCCTCGTTGAGGTCAATATAAACAGAGCTCCAGGCAGCAATAGCCCCTGAAGCTGTGCCTGACTCCATATTCTCTGCCCCGTCAGCAGTCTCGGGGCTGTGCTGGTGGGAGGGAGTGAGGGGCCACAGCTTTGTGGGTGGCCCGGTGTGAGTGGGGTTCTGCTGGCCTTTCTGCAGGAGTTGCCAGGCTGCCGCCTGTAAAGAAGAGGATGTGTCACCCATACCTTCCGCTGGAATTTCTCTCTGGACAGAGGTGAGGAAGGAAAAAAGCAGTGGGGTCCGGGACAGGAGGGGTATCTCAGGCAGGGCAATGGAAAGCTTCTGGAAGAGCGCCCGGGGCCAGGACCACGCTGGCTGGCCTGCAGGCACCAAGTTGGCCTTCGTGCTGTCGCTGGTGTGGCTCCACGGTCCTTCCTCTAGGCTTTCAAGCCCTTGTACATATTCAGGTGTTTTACCTGGAAAGGGTGGGAACAGATCAGAAGCAGCTGGCCTGGGGCTCAGCTCACGTTTACTCACAGATGCCTCAGCACGGTCCCCCAGCTTTTCAATGAGGACGCTCCTTGTGTGGGGGGTCGTGGCTGGCTGTATGGGAGATGGTTCCCCACCTCTGACCAATTTCAGAATTGTTTACCGCTGGAGCAAGTGCCGTGATAGGGTTTTCCTCTGTATAACTCGTGGGTTCAATTTTTTTTTTCTTTTTTGGTTCAAGTTAGATTTTATTCCTCTTTTATGTATTTATAAATATAAGCATGGAAATAATTCATTCCTATAAATACATCTGTGTGACGGGAAGAATTTTTTCTGTTTTATTTTTAAATTTTATTTTTAAAATTTTGAAATTTAATTTTATTTATATTTTTATACAGCACGTTATTATTAGTTATGTATTTTATGCATATACATGTATACAGGTCAATCCCAATCTCCCAACTCATCCCACCACCACCACCCCATGGATTCCCACACTTGGTGTCCATACGTTTGTTCTCTACCTCTGTGTCTCTATTTCTTCCCTGCAAACCAGTTCATCTGTACCATTTTTAGGCTCCACATATATGCATTAATATACAATATTTGTTTTCCTCTTTCTGACTTACTTCATTCTGTATGACAGTCTCTCGATCCATCGATGTCTCTACAAATGACCCAGTTTCATTCCTTTTTATGGCCGAGTCATATTCCATTTTATATATGTACCACAGCTTTATCCATTCATCTGTCTGTGGGCATTTAGGTTGCTTCCATTACCTGGCTATTGTAAATAGTGCTGCAACGAACATTGTGGTGAATGTGCCTTTTTGAAATACGGTTTTCTCTGGGTATATGCCCAGAAGTGGGATTGCTGGATCAGATGGTAATTCTATTTCTAGTTTTTTTAAGGAAACTCCATACTGTTCTCCATAGTGACTGTATCAATTTACATTCCCACCAATAGTGGAAGAGGGCTCCTTTTGTCCACACCCTCCCCAGAATTGGTTGTTTGTAGATTTTCTGATGATGCCGATTCTAACAGGTGTGAGGTGATACCTCATTGTAGTTTTGATTTGCATTTCTCTAATAATTAGTGCTGTTGAGCAGCTTTTCATGTGCGTCTTGGCCATCTCTGTGTCTCCTTTGAAGAAACGTCTCTTTAGATCTTCTGCCCATTTATTTTGGGTTGTTTGTTTTTTTAATATTAAGCTGCATGAGCTGTTTATATATATTGGAGATTAAACCTCTGTCCATTGATTCGTCTGCAACGATTTTCGCCCATTCTGAGGGATGCCTCTTTCCATTCCCGTGTTTTTTAACAAAAAAGGAAAGAAAGGAAAAGAAGCAGAACACTAATGTGCGTAAAATATGCCTTTTGAAACGGTCGTTTTGAAATATGGACGTCCTTTGAATTTTTTGGTCGATATGTGACCCCAGGATTTGTTTTCAGGGCAGGTGTCATTTACAGGCCTGCAATGATTTTGAATATCAACTGACCATTAGCGCTGGGATTAAAGCTGCTGTTGTGTGAAACGGCCACAAGGTGGCAGCAGTTCACCCTTACCAAATCTGGTTACTAGGGCAAGAGAGCCTCAGTGGAAGTGGTGTTCTAGATTGGAGTTTAGAATGGAATGTGCCAGGAGAAAGCCCCTCACGTTTGTCTCACTATTTCTTGTTCGTGTTTTTAATTTAAGTTTTTATTTTTTATTACAGCAAGTTTGATTACAATGTTTGGCTTGTTGTAGGTGTGGAAGATGTGGTTCTTTTACACATATACAGATGACTGTTCTTCTTGGGATCCTTTTCCCATGTACGTTATGACAGAATGTTGAGTAGTCCTCTCTTGGTATTCTGTAGGTCTTTGGTGATTATATATGTCACCTGTGTTTGTATATGTCTGTTAACCCCGATATCGTAATGAAACCAATCCTCACACCTTTGCATTGGTGAACCATAAGTTTGTTTAATGAATCTGTGATTGCCCTTCTCCGTGGAAATATCTGCCCTGGTATCCATTTTTAGGTAACACCTATAAGTGATATGATATGTGTCTTTCACTTTCTGACTTACTACAAGTCACGTGATTACTTCTAGACTCATCTACGGGGCTGCAAATGGCATTGTGTCCTTTTTTCCCTTGGCTTCTCTTCTGCCTTAGCGGGGTCCCTTTTCAACAATGTGATTCCCTGAGGGTTGTGGATTAGCTGACCTGGGCAGCCTTACCCTGCCGGCCCGCCCTCCCCAAGTGTGCCTCGTTGAGGTCAATATAAACAGCGCTCCAGGCAGCAATAGCCCCTGAAGCTGTGCCTGACTCCATATTCTCTGCCCCGTCAGCAGTCTCGGGGCTGTGCTGGTGGGAGGGAGTGAGGGGCCACAGCTTTGTGGGTGGCCCGGTGTGAGTGGGGTTCTGCTGGCCTTTCTGCAGGAGTTGCCAGGCTGCCGCCTGTAAAGAAGAGGATGTGTCACCCATACCTTCCGCTGGAATTTCTCTCCGGACAGAGGTGAGGAAGGAAAAAAGCAGTGGGTTCCGGGACAGGAGGGGTATCTCAGGCAGGGCAATGGAAAGCTTCTGGAAGAGCGCCCGGGTCCAGGACCACGCTGGCTGGCCTGCAGGCACCAAGTTGGCCTTCGTGCTGTCGCTGGTGTGGCTCCACGGTCCTTCCTCTAGGCTTTCAAGCCCTTGTACATATTCAGGTGTTTTACCTGGAAAGGGTGGGAACAGATCAGAAGCAGCTGGCCTGGGGCTCAGCTCACGTTTACTCACAGATGCCTCGGCACGGTCCCCCAGCTTTTCAATGAGGACGCTCCTTGTGTGGGGGGTCGTGGCTGGCTGTATGGGAGATGGTTCCCCACCTCTGACCAAATTCAGAATTGTTTACCGCTGGAGCAAGTGCCGTGATAGGGTTTTCCTCTGTATAACTCGTGGGTTCAATTTTTTTTTCTTTTTTGGTTCAAGTTAGATTTTATTCCTCTTTTATGTATTTATAAATATAAGCATGGAAATAATTCATTCCTATAAATACATCTGTGTGACGGGAAGAATTTTTTCTGTTTTATTTTTAAATTTTATTTTTTAAAATTTTGAAATTTAATTTTATTTATATTTTTATACAGCACGTTATTATTAGTTATGTATTTTATGCATATACATGTATACAGGTCAATCCCAATCTCCCAACTCATCCCACCACCACCACCCCATGGATTCCACACTTGGTGTCCATACGTTTGTTCTCTACCTCTGTGTCTCTATTTCTTCCCTGCAAACCAGTTCATCTGTACCATTTTTAGGCTCCACATATATGCATTAATATACAATATTTGTTTTCCTCTTTCTGACTTACTTCATTCTGTATGACAGTCTCTCGATCCATCGATGTCTCTACAAATGGCCCAGTTTCATTCCTTTTTATGGCCGAGTCATATTCCATTTTATATATGTACCACAGCTTTATCCATTCATCTGTCTGTGGGCATTTAGGTTGCTTCCATTACCTGGCTATTGTAAATAGTGCTGCAACGAACATTGTGGTGAATGTGCCTTTTTGAAATACGGTTTTCTCTGGGTATATGCCCAGAAGTGGGATTGCTGGATCAGATGGTAATTCTATTTCTAGTTTTTTTAAGGAAACTCCATACTGTTCTCCATAGTGACTGTATCAATTTACATTCCCACCAATAGTGGAAGAGGGCTCCTTTTGTCCACACCCTCCCCAGAATTGGTTGTTTGTAGATTTTCTGATGATGCCGATTCTAACAGGTGTGAGGTGATACCTCATTGTAGTTTTGATTTGCATTTCTCTAATAATTAGTGCTGTTGAGCAGCTTTTCATGTGCGTCTTGGCCATCTCTGTGTCTCCTTTGAAGAAACGTCTCTTTAGATCTTCTGCCCATTTATTTTGGGTTGTTTGTTTTTTTAATATTAAGCTGCATGAGCTGTTTATATATATTGGAGATTAAACCTCTGTCCATTGATTCGTCTGCAACGATTTTCGCCCATTCTGAGGGATGCCTCTTTCCATTCCCGTGTTTTTTAACAAAAAAGGAAAGAAAGGAAAAGAAGCAGAACACTAATGTGCGTAAAATATGCCTTTTGAAACGGTCGTTTTGAAATATGGACGTCCTTTGAATTTTTTGGTCGATATGTGACCCCAGGATTTGTTTTCAGGGCAGGTGTCATTTACAGGCCTGCAATGATTTTGAATATCAACTGACCATTAGCGTTGGGATTAAAGCTGCTGTTGTGTGAAACGGCCACAAGGTGGCAGCAGTTCACCCTTACCAAATCTGGTTACTAGGGCAAGAGAGCCTCAGTGGAAGTGGTGTTCTAGATTGGAGTTTAGAATGGAATGTGCCAGGAGAAAGCCCCTCACGTTTGTCTCACTATTTCTTGTTCGTGTTTTTAATTTAATTTTTTATTTTTTATTACAGCAAGTTTGATTACAATGTTTGGCTTGTTGTAGGTGTGGAAGATGTGGTTCTTTTACACATATACAGATGACTGTTCTTCTTGGGATCCTTTTCCCATGTACGTTATGACAGAATGTTGAGTAGTCCTCTCTTGGTATTCTGTAGGTCTTTGGTGATTATATATGTCACCTGTGTTTGTATATGTCTGTTAACCCCGATATCATAATGAAACCAATCCTCACACCTTTCCATTGGTGAACCATAAGTTTGTTTAATGAATCTGTGATTGCCCTTCTCCGTGGAAATATCTGCCCTGGTATCCATTTTTAGGTAACACCTATAAGTGATATGATATGATATGTGTCTTTCACTTTCTGACTTACTACAAGTCACGTGATTACTTCTAGACTCATCTACGGTGCTGCAAATGGCATTGTGTCCTTTTTTCCCTTGGCTTCTCTTCTGCCTTAGCGGGGTCCATTTTCAACAATGTGATTCCCTGAGGGTTGTGGATTAGCTGACCTGGGCAGCCTTACCCTGCCGGCCCGCCCTCCCCAGGTGTGCCTCGTTGAGGTCAATATAAACAGCGCTCCAGGCAGCAATAGCCCCTGAAGCTGTGCCTGACTCCATATTCTCTGCCCCGTCAGCAGTCTCGGGGCTGTGCTGGTGGGAGGGAGTGAGGGGCCACAGCTTTGTGGGTGGCCCGGTGTGAGTGGGGTTCTTCTGGCCTTTCTGCAGGAGTTGCCAGGCTGCCGCCTGTAAAGAAGAGGATGTGTCACCCATACCTTCCGCTGGAATTTCTCTCCGGACAGAGGTGAGGAAGGAAAAAAGCAGTGGGGTCCGGGACAGGAGGGGTATCTCAGGCAGGGCAATGGAAAGCTTCTGGAAGAGCGCCCGGGGCCAGGACCACGCTGGCTGGCTTGCAGGCACCAAGTTGGCCTTCGTGCTGTCGCTGGTGTGGCTCCACGGTCCTTCCTCTAGGCTTTCAAGCCCTTGTACATATTCAGGTGTTTTACCTGGAAAGGGTGGGAACAGATCAGAAGCAGCTGGCCTGGGGCTCAGCTCACGTTTACTCACAGATGCCTCGGCATGGTCCCCCAGCTTTTCAATGAGGACGCTCCTTGTGTGGGGGGTCGTGGCTGGCTGTATGGGAGATGGTTCCCCACCTCTGACCAATTTCAGAATTGTTTACCGCTGGAGCAAGTGCCGTGATAGGGTTTTCCTCTGTATAACTCGTGGGTTCAATTTTTTTTTTCTTTTTTGGTTCAAGTTAGATTTTATTCCTCTTTTATGTATTTATAAATATAAGCATGGAAATAATTCATTCCTATAAATACATCTGTGTGACGGGAAGAATTTTTTCTGTTTTATTTTTAAATTTTATTTTTTAAAATTTTGAAATTTAATTTTATTTATATTTTTATACAGCACGTTATTATTAGTTATGTATTTTATGCATATACATGTATACAGGTCAATCCCAATCTCCCAACTCATCCCACCACCACCACCCCATGGATTCCCACACTTGGTGTCCATACGTTTGTTCTCTACCTCTGTGTCTCTATTTCTTCCCTGCAAACCAGTTCATCTGTACCATTTTTAGGCTCCACATATATGCATTAATATACAATATTTGTTTTCCTCTTTCTGACTTACTTCATTCTGTATGACAGTCTCTCGATCCATCGATGTCTCTACAAATGACCCAGTTTCATTCCTTTTTATGGCCGAGTCATATTCCATTTTATATATGTACCACAGCTTTATCCATTCATCTGTCTGTGGGCATTTAGGTTGCTTCCATTACCTGGCTATTGTAAATAGTGCTGCAACGAACATTGTGGTGAATGTGCCTTTTTGAAATACGGTTTTCTCTGGGTATATGCCCAGAAGTGGGATTGCTGGATCAGATGGTAATTCTATTTCTAGTTTTTTTAAGGAAACTCCATACTGTTCTCCATAGTGACTGTATCAATTTACATTCCCACCAATAGTGGAAGAGGGCTCCTTTTGTCCACACCCTCCCCAGAATTGGTTGTTTGTAGATTTTCTGATGATGCCAATTCTAACATGTGTGAGGTGACACCTCATTGTAGTTTTGATTTGCATTTCTCTAATAATTAGTGCTGTTGAGCAGCTTTTCATGTGCGTCTTGGCCATCTCTGTGTCTCCTTTGAAGAAACGTCTCTTTAGATCTTCTGCCCATTTATTTTGGGTTGTTTGTTTTTTTAATATTAAGCTGCATGAGCTGTTTATATATATTGGAGATTAAACCTCTGTCCATTGATTCGTCTGCAACGATTTTCGCCCATTCTGAGGGATGCCTCTTTCCATTCCCGTGTTTTTTAACAAAAAAGGAAAGAAAGGAAAAGAAGCAGAACACTAATGTGCGTAAAATATGCCTTTTGAAACGGTCGTTTTGAAATATGGACGTCCTTTGAATTTTTTGGTCGATATGTGACCCCAGGATTTGTTTTCAGGGCAGGTGTCATTTACAGGCCTGCAATGATTTTGAATATCAACTGACCATTAGCGCTGGGATTAAAGCTGCTGTTGTGTGAAACGGCCACAAGGTGGCAGCAGTTCACCCTTACCAAATCTGGTTACTAGGGCAAGAGAGCCTCAGTGGAAGTGGTGTTCTAGATTGGAGTTTAGAATGGAATGTGCCATGAGAAAGCCCCTCACGTTTGTCTCACTATTTCTTGTTCGTGTTTTTAATTTAATTTTTTTATTTTTTATTACAGCAAGTTTGATTACAATGTTTGGCTTGTTGTAGGTGTGGAAGATGTGGTTCTTTTACACATATACAGATGACTGTTCTTCTTGGGATCCTTTTCCCATGTACGTTATGACAGAATGTTGAGTAGTCCTCTCTTGGTATTCTGTAGGTCTTTGGTGATTATATATGTCACCTGTGTTTGTATATGTCTGTTAACCCCGATATCATAATGAAACCAATCCTCACACCTTTCCATTGGTGAACCATAAGTTTGTTTAATGAATCTGTGATTGCCCTTCTCCGTGGAAATATCTGCCCTGGTATCCATTTTTAGGTAACACCTATAAGTGATATGATATGATATGTGTCTTTCACTTTCTGACTTACTACAAGTCACGTGATTACTTCTAGACTCATCTACGGTGCTGCAAATGGCATTGTGTCCTTTTTTCCCTTGGCTTCTCTTCTGCCTTAGCGGGGTCCATTTTCAACAATGTGATTCCCTGAGGGTTGTGGATTAGCTGACCTGGGCAGCCTTACCCTGCCGGCCCGCCCTCCCCAGGTGTGCCTCGTTGAGGTCAATATAAACAGCGCTCCAGGCAGCAATAGCCCCTGAAGCTGTGCCTGACTCCATATTCTCTGCCCCGTCAGCAGTCTCGGGGCTGTGCTGGTGGGAGGGAGTGAGGGGCCACACCTTTGTGGGTGGCCCGGTGTGAGTGGGGTTCTGCTGGCCTTTCTGCAGGAGTTGCCAGGCTGCCGCCTGTAAAGAAGAGGATGTGTCACCCATACCTTCCGCTGGAATTTCTCTCCGGACAGAGGTGAGGAAGGAAAAAAGCAGTGGGGTCCGGGACAGGAGGGGTATCTCAGGCAGGGCAATGGAAAGCTTCTAGAAGAGCGCCAGGGTCCAGGAGCACGCTGGCTGGCCTGCAGGCACCAAGTTGGCCTGCGTGCTGTCACTGGTGTGGCTCCACGGTCCTTCCTCTAGGCTTTCAAGCCCTTGTACATATTCAGGTGTTTTACCTGGAAAGGGTGGGAGCAGTTCAGCAGCAGCTGGCCTGGGGCTCAGCTCACGTTTACTCACAGATGCCTCGGCACGGTCCCCCAGCTTTGCAATGAGGACGCTCCTTGCGTGGTGGGTGGGTTGCTGGCTGTATGGGAGATGGTTCCCCACCTCTGACCAATTTCAGAATTGTTTACCGCTGGAGCAAGTGCCGTGATAGGGTTTTCCTCTGTATAACTCGTGGGTTCAATTTTTTTTCTTTTTTGTTTCAAGTTAGATTTTATTCCTCTTTTATGTATTTATAAATATAAGCATGGAAATAATTCATTCCTATAAATACATCTGTGTGACGGGAAGAACTTTTTTCTGTTTTATTTTTAAATTTTATTTTTTAAAATTTGGAAATTTAATTTTATTTATGTTTTTATACAGCACGTTATTATTAGTTATGTATTTTATGCATATACATGTATACAGGTCAATCCCAAACTCCCAACTCATCCCACCACCACCACCCCATGGATTCCCACACTTGGTGTCCATACGTTTGTTCTCTACCTCTGTGTCTCTATTTCTTCCCTGCAAACCAGTTCATCTGTACCATTTTTAGGCTCCACATATATGCATTAATATACAATATTTGTTTTCCTCTTTCTGACTTACTTCATTCTGTATGACAGTCTCTCGATCCATCGATGTCTCTACAAATGACCCAGTTTCATTCCTTTTTATGGCCGAGTCATATTCCATTTTATATATGTACCACATCTTTATCCATTCATCTGTCTGTGGGCATTTAGGTTGCTTCCATTACCTGGCTATTGTAAATAGTGCTGCAACGAACATTGTGGTGAATGTGCCTTTTTGAAATACGGTTTTCTCTGGGTATATGCCCAGAAGTGGGATTGCTGGATCAGATGGTAATTCTATTTCTAGTTTTTTTAAGGAAACTCCATACTGTTCTCCATAGTGACTGTATCAATTTACATTCCCACCAATAGTGGAAGAGGGCTCCTTTTGTCCACACCCTCCCCAGAATTGGTTGTTTGTAGATTTTCTGATGATGCCGATTCTAACAGGTGTGAGGTGATACCTCATTGTAGTTTTGATTTGCATTTCTCTAATAATTAGTGCTGTTGAGCAGCTTTTCATGTGCATCTTGGCCATCGCTGTGTCTCCTTTGAAGAAACGTCTCTTTAGATCTTCTGCCCATTTATTTTGGGTTGTTTGTTTTTTTAATATTAAGCTGCATGAGCTGTTTATATATATTGGAGATTAAACCTCTGTCCATTGATTCGTCTGCAACGATTTTCGCCCATTCTGAGGGATGCCTCTTTCCATTCCCGTGTTTTTTAACAAAAAAGGAAAGAAAGGAAAAGAAGCAGAACACTAATGTGCGTAAAATATGCCTTTTGAAACGGTCGTTTTGAAATATGGACGTCCTTTGAATTTTTTGGTCGATATGTGACCCCAGGATTTGTTTTCAGGGCAGGTGTCATTTACAGGCCTGCAATGATTTTGAATATCAACTGACCATTAGCGCTGGGATTAAAGCTGCTGTTGTGTGAAACGGCCACAAGGTGGCAGCAGTTCACCCTTACCAAATCTGGTTACTAGGGCAAGAGAGCCTCAGTGGAAGTGGTGTTCTAGATTGGAGTTTAGAATGGAATGTGCCATGAGAAAGCCCCTCACGTTTGTCTCACTATTTCTTGTTCGTGTTTTTAATTTAATTTTTTTATTTTTTATTACAGCAAGTTTGATTACAATGTTTGGCTTGTTGTAGGTGTGGAAGATGTGGTTCTTTTACACATATACAGATGACTGTTCTTCTTGGGATCCTTTTCCCATGTACGTTATGACAGAATGTTGAGTAGTCCTCTCTTGGTATTCTGTAGGTCTTTGGTGATTATATATGTCACCTGTGTTTGTATATGTCTGTTAACCCCGATATCATAATGAAACCAATCCTCACACCTTTCCATTGGTGAACCATAAGTTTGTTTAATGAATCTGTGATTGCCCTTCTCCGTGGAAATATCTGCCCTGGTATCCATTTTTAGGTAACACCTATAAGTGATATGATATGATATGTGTCTTTCACTTTCTGACTTACTACAAGTCACGTGATTACTTCTAGACTCATCTACGGTGCTGCAAATGGCATTGTGTCCTTTTTTCCCTTGGCTTCTCTTCTGCCTTAGCGGGGTCCCTTTTCAACAATGTGATTCCCTGAGGGTTGTGGATTAGCTGACCTGGGCAGCCTTACCCTGCCGGCCCGCCCTCCCCAGGTGTGCCTCATTGAGGTCAATATAAACAGCGCTCCAGGCAGCAATAGCCCCTGAAGCTGTGCCTGACTCCATATTCTCTGCCCCGTCAGCAGTCTCGGGGCTGTGCTGGTGGGAGGGAGTGAGGGGCCACAGCTTTGTGGGTGGCCCGGTGTGAGTGGGGTTCTGCTGGCCTTTCTGCAGGAGTTGCCAGGCTGCCGCCTGTAAAGAAGAGGATGTGTCACCCATACCTTCCGCTGGAATTTCTCTCCGGACAGAGGTGAGGAAGGAAAAAAGCAGTGGGGTCCGGGACAGGAGGGGTATCTCAGGCAGGGCAATGGAAAGCTTCTAGAAGAGCGCCAGGGTCCAGGAGCACGCTGGCTGGCCTGCAGGCACCAAGTTGGCCTGCGTGCTGTCGCTGGTGTGGCTCCACGGTCCTTCCTCTAGGCTTTCAAGCCCTTGTACATATTCAGGTGTTTTACCTGGAAAGGGTGGGAACAGTTCAGCAGCAGCTGGCCTGGGGCTCAGCTCACGTTTACTCACAGATGCCTCGGCACGGTCCCCCAGCTTTGCAATGAGGACGCTCCTTGCGTGGTGGGTGGGTTGCTGGCTGTATGGGAGATGGTTCCCCACCTCTGACCAATTTCAGAATTGTTTACCGCTGGAGCAAGTGCCGTGATAGGGTTTTCCTCTGTATAACTCGTGGGTTCAATTTTTTTTCTTTTTTGTTTCAAGTTAGATTTTATTCCTCTTTTATGTATTTATAAATATAAGCATGGAAATAATTCATTCCTATAAATACATCTGTGTGACGGGAAGAACTTTTTTCTGTTTTATTTTTAAATTTTATTTTTTAAAATTTTGAAATTTAATTTTATTTATGTTTTTATACAGCACGTTATTATTAGTTATGTATTTTATGCATATACATGTATACAGGTCAATCCCAAACTCCCAACTCATCCCACCACCACCACCCCATGGATTCCCACACTTGGTGTCCATACGTTTGTTCTCTACCTCTGTGTCTCTATTTCTTCCCTGCAAACCAGTTCATCTGTACCATTTTTAGGCTCCACATATATGCATTAATATACAATATTTGTTTTCCTCTTTCTGACTTACTTCATTCTGTATGACAGTCTCTCGATCCATCGATGTCTCTACAAATGACCCAGTTTCATTCCTTTTTATGGCCGAGTCATATTCCATTTTATATATGTACCACATCTTTATCCATTCATCTGTCTGTGGGCATTTAGGTTGCTTCCATTACCTGGCTATTGTAAATAGTGCTGCAACGAACATTGTGGTGAATGTGCCTTTTTGAAATACGGTTTTCTCTGGGTATATGCCCAGAAGTGGGATTGCTGGATCAGATGGTAATTCTATTTCTAGGTTTTTTAAGGAAACTCCATACTGTTCTCCATAGTGACTGTATCAATTTACATTCCCACCAATAGTGGAAGAGGGCTCCTTTTGTCCACACCCTCCCCAGAATTGGTTGTTTGTAGATTTTCTGATGATGCCGATTCTAACAGGTGTGAGGTGATACCTCATTGTAGTTTTGATTTGCATTTCTCTAATAATTAGTGCTGTTGAGCAGCTTTTCATGTGCATCTTGGCCATCGCTGTGTCTCCTTTGAAGAAACGTCTCTTTAGATCTTCTGCCCATTTTTTTTTGGGTTGTTTGTTTTTTTAATATTAAGCTGCATGAGCTGTTTATATATATTGGAGATTAAACCTGTGTCCATTGATTCGTTTGCAACGATGTTCACCCATCCTGAGGGATGCCTTTTTCCATTCCCGTTTTTTTTAACAAAAAAGGAAAGAAAGGAAAAGAAGCAGAACACTAATGTGCGTAAAATATGCCTTTTGAAACGGTCGTTTTGAAATATGGACGTCCTTTGAAATTTTTGGTCGATATGTGACCCCAGGATTTGTTTTCAGGGCAGGTGTCATTTACAGGCCTGCAATGATTTTGAATATCAACTGACCATTAGCGTTGGGATTAAAGCTGCTGTTGTGTGAAACGGCCACAAGGTGACAGCAGTTCACCCTTACCAAATCTGGTTACTAGGGCAAGAGAGCCTCAGTGGAAGTGGTGTTCTAGATTGGAGTTTAGAATGGAATGTACCAGGAGAAAGCCCCTCACGTTTGTCTCACTACTTCTTGTTTGTGTTTTTAATTTAAGTTTTTATTTTTTATTACAGCAAGTTTGATTACAATGTTTGGCTTGTTGTAGGTGTGGAAGATGTGGTTCTTTTACACATATACAGATGACTGTTCTTCTTGGGATCCTTTTCCCATGTACGTTATGACAGAATGTTGAGTAGTCCTCTCTTGGTATTCTGTAGGTCTTTGGTGATTATATATGTCACCTGTGTTTGTATATGTCTGTTAACCCCGATATCATAATGAAACCAATCCTCACACCTTTCCATTGGTGAACCATAAGTTTGTTTAATGAATCTGTGATTGCCCTTCTCCGTGGAAATATCTGCCCTGGTATCCATTTTTAGGTAACACCTATAAGTGATATGATATGATATGTGTCTTTCACTTTCTGACTTACTACAAGTCACGTGATTACTTCTAGACTCATCTACGGGGCTGCAAATGGCATTGTGTCCTTTTTTCCCTTGGCTTCTCTTCTGCCTTAGCGGGGTCCATTTTCAACAATGTGATTCCCTGAGGGTTGTGGATTAGCTGACCTGGGCAGCCTTACCCTGCCGGCCCGCCCTCCCCAGGTGTGCCTCGTTGAGGTCAATATAAACAGCGCTCCAGGCAGCAATAGCCCCTGAAGCTGTGCCTGACTCCATATTCTCTGCCCCGTCAGCAGTCTCGGGGCTGTGCTGGTGGGAGGGAGTGAGGGGCCACAGCTTTGTGGGTGGCCCGGTGTGAGTGGGGTTCTGCTGGCCTTTCTGCAGGAGTTGCCAGGCTGCCGCCTGTAAAGAAGAGGATGTGTCACCCATACCTTCCGCTGGAATTTCTCTCCGGACAGAGGTGAGGAAGGAAAAAAGCAGTGGGGTCCGGGACAGGAGGGGTATCTCAGGCAGGGCAATGAAAAGCTTCTGGAAGAGCGCCAGGGTCCAGGACCACCCTGGCGGGCCTGCAGGCACCAAGTTGGCCTGCGTGCTGTCGCTGGTGTGGCTCCACGTTCCTTCCTCTAGGCTTTCAAGCCCTTGTACATATTCAGGTGTTTTACATGGAAAGGGTGGGAACAGTTCAGCAGCAGCTGGCCTGGGGCTCAGCTCACGTTTACTCACAGATGCCTCGGCACGGTCCCCCAGCTTTTCAATGAGGACGCTCCTTGCGTGGGGGGTGGGTTGCTGGCTGTATGGGAGATGGTTCCCCACCTCTGACCTATTTCAGAATTGTTTACCACTGGGGCAAGTGCCCTGATAGGATTTTCCTCTGTATAACTCCTGGGTTCAGGTTTTTTTTTTTCTTTTATGGTTCAAGTTAGATTTTATTCCCCTTTTATGTATTTATAGATATAAGCATGGAAATAATTCTTTCCTATAAATACATTTGTGTGATGGGAAGAATGTTTTATGTTTTATTTTTAAATTTTATTTTTTAAAATTTTGAAATTTTATTTATTTTTTTATACAGCACGTTATTATTAGTTATGTATTTTATGCATATACATGTATACAGGTCAATCCCAAACTCCCAACTCATCCCACAACCACCACCCCAGGGCTTCCCACACTTGGTGTCCATACGTTTGTTCTCTACCTCTGTGTCTCTATTTCTTCCCTGCAAACCAGTTCATCTGTACCATTTTTAGGCTCCACATATATGCATTAATATACAATATTTGTTTTCCTCTTTCTGACTTACTTCATTCTGTATGACAGTCTCTCGATCCATCGATGTCTCTACAAATGACCCAGTTTCATTCCTTTATATGGCCGAGTCATATTCCATTTTATATATGTACCACATCTTTATCCATTCATCTGTCTGTGGGCATTTAGGTTGCTTCCATTACCTGGCTATTGTAAATAGTGCTGCAACGAACATTGTGGTGAATGTGCCTTTTTGAAATACGGTTTTCTCTGGGTATATGCCCAGAAGTGGGATTGCTGGATCAGATGGTAATTCTATTTCTAGTTTTTTTAAGGAAACTCCATACTGTTCTCCATAGTGACTGTATCAAGTTACATTCCCACCCATAGTGGAAGAGGGCTCCTTTTGTCCACACCCTCCACAGAATTGGTTGTTTGTAGATTTTCTGATGATGCCGATTCTAACAGGTGTGAGGTGATACCTCATTGTAGTTTTGATTTGCATTTCTCTAATAATTAGTGCTGTTGAGCAGCTTTTCATGTGCGTCTTGGCCATCTCTGTGTCTCCTTTGAAGAAACGTCTCTTTAGATCTTCTGCCCATTTTTTGGGGGGTTGTTTGTTTTTTTAATATTAAGCTGCATGAGCTGTTTATATATATTGGAGATTAATCCTGTTTCCATTGATTCGTTTGCAACGATTTTCACCCAGCCTGAGGGATGCCTTTTTCGATTCCCGTTTTTTTTAACAAAAAACGAAAGAAAGGAAAAGAAGCAGAACACTAATGTGCGTAAAATATGCCTTTTGAAACGGTCGTTTTGAAATATGGACGTCCTTTGAATTTTTTGGTCGATATGTGACCCCAGGATTTGTTTTCAGGGCAGGTGTCATTTACAGGCCTGCAATGATTTTGAATATCAACTGACCATTAGCGTTGGGATTAAAGCTGCTGTTGTGTGAAATGGCCACAAGGTGGCAGCAGTTCACCCTTACCATATCTGGTTACTAGGGCAAGAGAGCCTCAGTGGAAGTGGTGTTCTAGATTCGAATTTAGAATGGAATGTGCCAGGAGAAAGCCCCTCCCGTTTGTCTCACTACATCTTGTTCGTTTTTTAATTTATTTTCTTTATTTTTTATTACAGCAAGTTTGATTACAATGTTTGGCTTGTTGTAGGTGTGGAAGATGTGGTTCTTTTACACATATACAGATGTCTGTTCTTCCTGGGATCCTTTTCCCATGTACGTTATGACAAAATGTTGAGTAGTCCTCTCTTGGTATTCTGTAGGTCTTTGGTGATTATATATGTCACCTGTGTTTGTATATGTCTGTTAACCCCGATATCGTAATGAAACCAATCCTCACACCTTTCCATTGGTGAACCATAAGTTTGTTTAATGAATCTGTGATTGCCCTTCTCCGTGGAAATATCTGCCCTGGTATCCATTTTTAGGTAACACCTATAAGTGATATGATATGTGTCTTTCACTTTCTGACTTACTACAAGTCACGTGATTACTTCTAGACTCCTGTACGGTGCTGCAAATGGCATTGTGTCCTTTTTTCCCTTGGCTTCTCTTCTGCCTTAGCGGGGTCCATTTTCAACAATGTGATTCCCTGAGGGTTGTGGATTAGCTGACCTGGGCAGCCTTACCCTGCAGGCCCGCCCTCCCCAGGTGTGCCTCGTTGAGGTCAATATAAACAGCGCTCCAGGCAGCAATAGCCCCTGAAGCTGTGCCTGACTCCATATTCTCTGCCCCGTCAGCAGTCTCGGGGCTGTGCTGGTGGGACGGAGTGAGGGGCCACAGCTTTGTGGGTGGCCCGGTGTGAGTGGGGTTCTGCTGGCCTTTCTGCAGGAGTTGCCAGGCTGCCGCCTGTAAAGAAGAGGATGTGTCACCCATACCTTCCGCTGGAATTTCTCTCCGGACAGAGGTGAGGAAGGAAAAAAGCAGTGGGGTCCGGGACAGGAGGGGTATCTCAGGCAGGGCAATGGAAAGCTTCTGGAAGAGCGCCCGGGGCCACGACCATGCTGGCTGGCCTGCAGGCACCAAGTTGGCCTTCGTGCTGTCGCTGGTGTGGCTCCACGGTCCTTCCTCTAGGCTTTCAAGCCCTTGTACATATTCAGGTGTTTTACCTGGAAAGGGTGGGAACAGATCAGAAGCAGCTGGCCTGGGGCTCAGCTCACGTTTACTCACAGATGCCTCGGCACGGTCCCCCAGCTTTTCAATGAGGACGCTCCTTGTGTGGGCGGTCGTGGCTGGCTGTATGGGAGATGGTTCCCCACCTCTGACCAATTTCAGAATTGTTTACCACTGGAGCAAGTGCCGTGATAGGGTTTTCCTCTGTATAACTCGTGGGTTCAATTTTTTTTTCTTTTTTGGTTCAAGTTAGATTTTATTCCTCTTTTATGTATTTATAAATATAAGCATGGAAATAATTCATTCCTATAAATACATCTGTGTGACGGGAAGAATTTTTTCTGTTTTATTTTTAAATTTTAATTTTTAAAATTTTGAAATTTAATTTTATGTATATTTTTATACAGCACGTTATTATTAGTTATGTATTTTATGCATATACATGTATACAGGTCAATCCCAATCTCCCAACTCATCCCACCACCACCACCCCATGGATTCCCACACTTGGTGTCCATACGTTTGTTCTCTACCTCTGTGTCTCTATTTCTTCCCTGCAAACCAGTTCATCTGTACCATTTTTAGGCTCCACATATATGCATTAATATACAATATTTGTTTTCCTCTTTCTGACTTACTTCATTCTGTATGACAGTCTCTCGATCCATCGATGTCTCTACAAATGACCCAGTTTCATTCCTTTTTATGGCCGAGTCATATTCCATTTTATATATGTACCACAGCTTTATCCATTCATCTGTCTGTGGGCATTTAGGTTGCTTCCATTACCTGGCTATTGTAAATAGTGCTGCAACGAACATTGTGGTGAATGTGCCTTTTTGAAATACGGTTTTCTCTGGGTATATGCCCAGAAGTGGGATTGCTGGATCAGATGGTAATTCTATTTCTAGTTTTTTTAAGGAAACTCCATACTGTTCTCCATAGTGACTGTATCAATTTACATTCCCACCAATAGTGGAAGAGGGCTCCTTTTGTCCACACCCTCCCCAGAATTGGTTGTTTGTAGATTTTCTGATGATGCCGATTCTAACAGGTGTGAGGTGATACCTCATTGTAGTTTTGATTTGCATTTCTCTAATAATTAGTGCTGTTGAGCAGCTTTTCATGTGCGTCTTGGCCATCTCTGTGTCTCCTTTGAAGAAACGTCTCTTTAGATCTTCTGCCCATTTATTTTGGGTTGTTTGTTTTTTTAATATTAAGCTGCATGAGCTGTTTATATATATTGGAGATTAAACCTCTGTCCATTGATTCGTCTGCAACGATTTTCGCCCATTCTGAGGGATGCCTCTTTCCATTCCCGTGTTTTTTAACAAAAAAGGAAAGAAAGGAAAAGAAGCAGAACACTAATGTGCGTAAAATATGCCTTTTGAAATGGTCGTTTTGAAATATGGACGTCCTTTGAAATTTTTGGTCGATATGTGACCCCAGGATTTGTTTTCAGGGCAGGTGTCATTTACAGGCCTGCAATGATTTTGAATATCAACTGACCATTAGCGCTGGGATTAAAGCTGCTGTTGTGTGAAACGGCCACAAGGTGGCAGCAGTTCACCCTTACCAAATCTGGTTACTAGGGCAAGAGAGCCTCAGTGGAAGTGGTGTTCTAGATTGGAGTTTAGAATGGAATGTGCCAGGAGAAAGCCCCTCACGTTTGTCTCACTATTTCTTGTTCGTGTTTTTAATTTAATTTTTTATTTTTTATTACAGCAAGTTTGATTACAATGTTTGGCTTGTTGTAGGTGTGGAAGATGTGGTTCTTTTACACATATACAGATGACTGTTCTTCTTGGGATCCTTTTCCCATGTACGTTATGACAGAATGTTGAGTAGTCCTCTCTTGGTATTCTGTAGGTCTTTGGTGATTATATATGTCACCTGTGTTTGTATATGTCTGTTAACCCCGATATCATAATGAAACCAATCCTCACACCTTTCCATTGGTGAACCATAAGTTTGTTTAATGAATCTGTGATTGCCCTTCTCCGTGGAAATATCTGCCCTGGTATCCATTTTTAGGTAACACCTATAAGTGATATGATATGATATGTGTCTTTCACTTTCTGACTTACTACAAGTCACGTGATTACTTCTAGACTCATCTACGGTGCTGCAAATGGCATTGTGTCCTTTTTTCCCTTGGCTTCTCTTCTGCCTTAGCGGGGTCCATTTTCAACAATGTGATTCCCTGAGGGTTGTGGATTAGCTGACCTGGGCAGCCTTACCCTGCCGGCCCGCCCTCCCCAGGTGTGCCTCGTTGAGGTCAATATAAACAGCGCTCCAGGCAGCAATAGCCCCTGAAGCTGTGCCTGACTCCATATTCTCTGCCCCGTCAGCAGTCTCGGGGCTGTGCTGGTGGGAGGGAGTGAGGGGCCACAGCTTTGTGGGTGGCCCGGTGTGAGTGGGGTTCTGCTGGCCTTTCTGCAGGAGTTGCCAGGCTGCCGCCTGTAAAGAAGAGGATGTGTCACCCATACCTTCCGCTGGAATTTCTCTCCGGACAGAGGTGAGGAAGGAAAAAAGCAGTGGGGTCCGGGACAGGAGGGGTATCTCAGGCAGGGCAATGGAAAGCTTCTGGAAGAGCGCCCGGGGCCAGGACCACGCTGGCTGGCCTGCAGGCACCAAGTTGGCCTTCGTGCTGTCGCTGGTGTGGCTCCACGGTCCTTCCTCTAGGCTTTCAAGCCCTTGTACATATTCAGGTGTTTTACCTGGAAAGGGTGGGAACAGATCAGAAGCAGCTGGCCTGGGGCTCAGCTCACGTTTACTCACAGATGCCTCAGCACGGTCCCCCAGCTTTTCAATGAGGACGCTCCTTGTGTGGGGGGTCGTGGCTGGCTGTATGGGAGATGATTCCCCACCTCTGACCAATTTCAGAATTGTTTACCGCTGGAGCAAGTGCCGTGATAGGGTTTTCCTCTGTATAACTCGTGGGTTCAATTTTTTTTTCTTTTTTGGTTCAAGTTAGATTTTATTCCTCTTTTATGTATTTATAAATATAAGCATGGAAATAATTCATTCCTATAAATACATCTGTGTGACGGGAAGAATTTTTTCTGTTTTATTTTTAAATTTTATTTTTTAAAATTTTGAAATTTAATTTTATTTATATTTTTATACAGCACGTTATTATTAGTTATGTATTTTATGCATATACATGTATACAGGTCAATCCCAATCTCCCAACTCATCCCACCACCACCACCCCATGGATTCCCACACTTGGTGTCCATACGTTTGTTCTCTACCTCTGTGTCTCTATTTCTTCCCTGCAAACCAGTTCATCTGTACCATTTTTAGGCTCCACATATATTCATTAATATACAATATTTGTTTTCCTCTTTCTGACTTACTTCATTCTGTATGACAGTCTCTCGATCCATCGATGTCTCTACAAATGACCCAGTTTCATTCCTTTTTATGGCCGAGTCATATTCCATTTTATATATGTACCACAGCTTTATCCATTCATCTGTCTGTGGGCATTTAGGTTTTTTCCATTACCTGGCTATTGTAAATAGTGCTGCAATGAACATTGTGGTGAATGTGCCTTTTTGAAATACGGTTTTCTCTGGGTATATGCCCAGAAGTGGGATTGCTGGATCAGATGGTAATTCTATTTCTAGTTTTTTTAAGGAAACTCCATACTGTTCTCCATAGTGACTGTATCAATTTACATTCCCACCAATAGTGGAAGAGGGCTCCTTTTGTCCACACCCTCCCCAGAATTGGTTGTTTGTAGATTTTCTGATGATGCCGATTCTAACAGGTGTGAGGTAATACCTCATTGTAGTTTTGATTTGCATTTCTCTAATAATTAGTGCTGTTGAGCAGCTTTTCATGTGCGTCTTGGCCATCTCTGTGTCTCCTTTGAAGAAACGTCTCTTTAGATCTTCTGCCCATTTATTTTGGGTTGTTTGTTTTTTTAATATTAAGCTGCATGAGCTGTTTATATATATTGGAGATTAAACCTCTGTCCATTGATTCGTCTGCAACGATTTTCGCCCATTCTGAGGGATGCCTCTTTCCATTCCCGTGTTTTTTAACAAAAAAGGAAAGAAAGGAAAAGAAGCAGAACACTAATGTGCGTAAAATATGCCTTTTGAAACGGTCGTTTTGAAATATGGACGTCCTTTGAATTTTTTGGTCGATATGTGACCCCAGGATTTGTTTTCAGGGCAGGTGTCATTTACAGGCCTGCAATGATTTTGAATATCAACTGACCATTAGCGCTGGGATTAAAGCTGCTGTTGTGTGAAACGGCCACAAGGTGGCAGCAGTTCACCCTTACCAAATCTGGTTACTAGGGCAAGAGAGCCTCAGTGGAAGTGGTGTTCTAGATTGGAGTTTAGAATGGAATGTGCCAGGAGAAAGCCCCTCACGTTTGTCTCACTATTTCTTGTTCGTGTTTTTAATTTAATTTTTTATTTTTTATTACAGCAAGTTTGATTACAATGTTTGGCTTGTTGTAGGTGTGGAAGATGTGGTTCTTTTACACATATACAGATGACTGTTCTTCTTGGGATCCTTTTCCCATGTACGTTATGACAGAATGTTGAGTAGTCCTCTCTTGGTATTCTGTAGGTCTTTGGTGATTATATATGTCACCTGTGTTTGTATATGTCTGTTAACCCCGATATCATAATGAAACCAATCCTCACACCTTTCCATTGGTGAACCATAAGTTTGTTTAATGAATCTGTGATTGCCCTTCTCCGTGGAAATATCTGCCCTGGTATCCATTTTTAGGTAACACCTATAAGTGATATGATATGATATGTGTCTTTCACTTTCTGACTTACTACAAGTCACGTGATTACTTCTAGACTCATCTACGGTGCTGCAAATGGCATTGTGTCCTTTTTTCCCTTGGCTTCTCTTCTGCCTTAGCGGGGTCCATTTTCAACAATGTGATTCCCTGAGGGTTGTGGATTAGCTGACCTGGGCAGCCTTACCCTGCCGGCCCGCCCTCCCCAGGTGTGCCTCGTTGAGGTCAATATAAACAGCGCTCCAGGCAGCAATAGCCCCTGAAGCTGTGCCTGACTCCATATTCTCTGCCCCGTCAGCAGTCTCGGGGCTGTGCTGGTGGGAGGGAGTGAGGGGCCACAGCTTTGTGGGTGGCCCGGTGTGAGTGGGGTTCTGCTGGCCTTTCTGCAGGAGTTGCCAGGCTGCCGCCTGTAAAGAAGAGGATGTGTCACCCATACCTTCCGCTGGAATTTCTCTCCGGACAGAGGTGAGGAAGGAAAAAAGCAGTGGGGTGCGGGACAGGAGGGGTATCTCAGGCAGGGCAATGGAAAGCTTCTGGAAGAGCGCCCGGGGCCAGGACCACGCTGGCTGGCCTGCAGGCACCAAGTTGGCCTTCGTGCTGTCGCTGGTGTGGCTCCACGGTCCTTCCTCTAGGCTTTCAAGCCCTTGTACATATTCAGGTGTTTTACCTGGAAAGGGTGGGAACAGATCAGAAGCAGCTGGCCTGGGGCTCAGCTCACGTTTACTCACAGATGCCTCAGCACGGTCCCCCAGCTTTTCAATGAGGACGCTCCTTGTGTGGGGGGTCGTGGCTGGCTGTATGGGAGATGATTCCCCACCTCTGACCAATTTCAGAATTGTTTACCGCTGGAGCAAGTGCCGTGATAGGGTTTTCCTCTGTATAACTCGTGGGTTCAATTTTTTTTTCTTTTTTGGTTCAAGTTAGATTTTATTCCTCTTTTATGTATTTATAAATATAAGCATGGAAATAATTCATTCCTATAAATACATCTGTGTGACGGGAAGAATTTTTTCTGTTTTATTTTTAAATTTTAATTTTTAAAATTTTGAAATTTAATTTTATGTATATTTTTATACAGCACGTTATTATTAGTTATGTATTTTATGCATATACATGTATACAGGTCAATCCCAATCTCCCAACTCATCCCACCACCACCACCCCATGGATTCCCACACTTGGTGTCCATACGTTTGTTCTCTACCTCTGTGTCTCTATTTCTTCCCTGCAAACCAGTTCATCTGTACCATTTTTAGGCTCCACATATATGCATTAATATACAATATTTGTTTTCCTCTTTCTGACTTACTTCATTCTGTATGACAGTCTCTCGATCCATCGATGTCTCTACAAATGACCCAGTTTCATTCCTTTTTATGGCCGAGTCATATTCCATTTTATATATGTACCACAGCTTTATCCATTCATCTGTCTGTGGGCATTTAGGTTTTTTCCATTACCTGGCTATTGTAAATAGTGCTGCAATGAACATTGTGGTGAATGTGCCTTTTTGAAATACGGTTTTCTCTGGGTATATGCCCAGAAGTGGGATTGCTGGATCAGATGGTAATTCTATTTCTAGTTTTTTTAAGGAAACTCCATACTGTTCTCCATAGTGACTGTATCAATTTACATTCCCACCAATAGTGGAAGAGGGCTCCTTTTGTCCACACCCTCCCCAGAATTGGTTGTTTGTAGATTTTCTGATGATGCCGATTCTAACAGGTGTGAGGTGATACCTCATTGTAGTTTTGATTTGCATTTCTCTAATAATTAGTGCTGTTGAGCAGCTTTTCATGTGCGTCTTGGCCATCTCTGTGTCTCCTTTGAAGAAACGTCTCTTTAGATCTTCTGCCCATTTATTTTGGGTTGTTTGTTTTTTTAATATTAAGCTGCATGAGCTGTTTATATATATTGGAGATTAAACCTCTGTCCATTGATTCGTCTGCAACGATTTTCGCCCATTCTGAGGGATGCCTCTTTCCATTCCCGTGTTTTTTAACAAAAAAGGAAAGAAAGGAAAAGAAGCAGAACACTAATGTGCGTAAAATATGCCTTTTGAAACGGTCGTTTTGAAATATGGACGTCCTTTGAAATTTTTGGTCGATATGTGACCCCAGGATTTGTTTTCAGGGCAGGTGTCATTTACAGGCCTGCAATGATTTTGAATATCAACTGACCATTAGCGCTGGGATTAAAGCTGCTGTTGTGTGAAACGGCCACAAGGTGGCAGCAGTTCACCCTTACCAAATCTGGTTACTAGGGCAAGAGAGCCTCAGTGGAAGTGGTGTTCTAGATTGGAGTTTAGAATGGAATGTGCCAGGAGAAAGCCCCTCACGTTTGTCTCACTATTTCTTGTTCGTGTTTTTAATTTAATTTTTTATTTTTTATTACAGCAAGTTTGATTACAATGTTTGGCTTGTTGTAGGTGTGGAAGATGTGGTTCTTTTACACATATACAGATGACTGTTCTTCTTGGGATCCTTTTCCCATGTACGTTATGACAGAATGTTGAGTAGTCCTCTCTTGGTATTCTGTAGGTCTTTGGTGATTATATATGTCACCTGTGTTTGTATATGTCTGTTAACCCCGATATCATAATGAAACCAATCCTCACACCTTTCCATTGGTGAACCATAAGTTTGTTTAATGAATCTGTGATTGCCCTTCTCCGTGGAAATATCTGCCCTGGTATCCATTTTTAGGTAACACCTATAAGTGATATGATATGATATGTGTCTTTCACTTTCTGACTTACTACAAGTCACGTGATTACTTCTAGACTCATCTACGGTGCTGCAAATGGCATTGTGTCCTTTTTTCCCTTGGCTTCTCTTCTGCCTTAGCGGGGTCCATTTTCAACAATGTGATTCCCTGAGGGTTGTGGATTAGCTGACCTGGGCAGCCTTACCCTGCCGGCCCGCCCTCCCCAGGTGTGCCTCGTTGAGGTCAATATAAACAGCGCTCCAGGCAGCAATAGCCCCTGAAGCTGTGCCTGACTCCATATTCTCTGCCCCGTCAGCAGTCTCGGGGCTGTGCTGGTGGGAGGGAGTGAGGGGCCACAGCTTTGTGGGTGGCCCGGTGTGAGTGGGGTTCTGCTGGCCTTTCTGCAGGAGTTGCCAGGCTGCCGCCTGTAAAGAAGAGGATGTGTCACCCATACCTTCCGCTGGAATTTCTCTCCGGACAGAGGTGAGGAAGGAAAAAAGCAGTGGGGTCCGGGACAGGAGGGGTATCTCAGGCAGGGCAATGGAAAGCTTCTGGAAGAGCGCCCGGGCCCACGACCACGCTGGCTGGCCTGCAGGCACCAAGTTGGCCTTCGTGCTGTCGCTGGTGTGGCTCCACGGTCCTTCCTCTAGGCTTTCAAGCCCTTGTACATATTCAGGTGTTTTACCTGGAAAGGGTGGGAACAGATCAGAAGCAGCTGGCCTGGGGCTCAGCTCACGTTTACTCACAGATGCCTCGGCACGGTCCCCCAGCTTTTCAATGAGGACGCTCCTTGTGTGGGGGGTCGTGGCTGGCTGTATGGGAGATGGTTCCCCACCTCTGACCAATTTCAGAATTGTTTACCACTGGAGCAAGTGCTGTGATAGGGTTTTCCTCTGTATAACTCGTGGGTTCAATTTTTTTTTTCTTTTTTGGTTCAAGTTAGATTTTATTCCTCTTTTATGTATTTATAAATATAAGCATGGAAATAATTCATTCCTATAAATACATCTGTGTGACGGGAAGAATTTTTTCTGTTTTATTTTTAAATTTTATTTTTTAAAATTTTGAAATTTAATTTTATTTATATTTTTATACAGCACGTTATTATTAGTTATGTATTTTATGCATATACATGTATACAGGTCAATCCCAATCTCCCAACTCTTCCCACCACCACCACCCCATGGATTCCCACACTTGGTGTCCATACGTTTGTTCTCTACCTCTGTGTCTCTATTTCTTCCCTGCAAACCAGTTCATCTGTACCATTTTTAGGCTCCACATATATGCATTAATATACAATATTTGTTTTCCTCTTTCTGACTTACTTCATTCTGTATGACAGTCTCTCGATCCATCGATGTCTCTACAAATGACCCAGTTTCATTCCTTTTTATGGCCGAGTAATATTCCATTTTATATATGTACCACAGCTTTATCCACTCATCTGTCTGTGGGCATTTAGGTTGCTTCCATTACCTGGCTATTGTAAATAGTGCTGCAACGAACATTGTGGTGAATGTGCCTTTTTGAAATACGGTTTTCTCTGGGTATATGCCCAGAAGTGGGATTGCTGGATCAGATGGTAATTCTATTTCTAGTTTTTTTAAGGAAACTCCATACTGTTCTCCATAGTGACTGTATCAATTTACATTCCCACCAATAGTGGAAGAGGGCTCCTTTTGTCCACACCCTCCCCAGAATTGGTTGTTTGTAGATTTTCTGATGATGCCGATTCTAACAGGTGTGAGGTGATACCTCATTGTAGTTTTGATTTGCATTTCTCTAATAATTAGTGCTGTTGAGCAGCTTTTCATGTGCGTCTTGGCCATCTCTGTGTCTCCTTTGAAGAAACGTCTCTTTAGATCTTCTGCCCATTTATTTTGGGTTGTTTGTTTTTTTAATATTAAGCTGCATGAGCTGTTTATATATATTGGAGATTAAACCTCTGTCCATTGATTCGTCTGCAACGATTTTCGCCCATTCTGAGGGATGCCTCTTTCCATTCCCGTGTCTTTTAACAAAAAAGGAAAGAAAGGAAAAGAAGCAGAACACTAATGTGCGTAAAATATGCCTTTTGAAACGGTCGTTTTGAAATATGGACGTCCTTTGAATTTTTTGGTCGATATGTGACCCCAGGATTTGTTTTCAGGGCAGGTGTCATTTACAGGCCTGCAATGATTTTGAATATCAACTGACCATTAGCGCTGGGATTAAAGCTGCTGTTGTGTGAAACGGCCACAAGGTGACAGCAGTTCACCCTTACCAAATCTGGTTACTAGGGCAAGAGAGCCTCAGTGGAAGTGGTGTTCTAGATTGGAGTTTAGAATGGAATGTGCCAGGAGAAAGCCCCTCACGTTTGTCTCACTATTTCTTGTTCGTGTTTTTAATTTAATTTTTTTATTTTTTATTACAGCAAGTTTGATTACAATGTTTGGCTTGTTGTAGGTGTGGAAGATGTGGTTCTTTTACACATATACAGATGACTGTTCTTCTTGGGATCCTTTTCCCATGTACGTTATGACAGAATGTTGAGTAGTCCTCTCTTGGTATTCTGTAGGTCTTTGGTGATTATATATGTCACCTGTGTTTGTATATGTCTGTTAACCCCGATATCATAATGAAACCAGTCCTCACACCTTTCCATTGGTGAACCATAAGTTTGTTTAATGAATCTGTGATTGCCCTTCTCCGTGGAAATATCTGCCCTGGTATCCATTTTTAGGTAACACCTATAAGTGATATGATATGATATGTGTCTTTCACTTTCTGACTTACTACAAGTCACGTGATTACTTCTAGACTCATCTACGGTGCTGCAAATGGCATTGTGTCCTTTTTTCCCTTGGCTTCTCTTCTGCCTTAGCGGGGTCCATTTTCAACAATGTGATTCCCTGAGGGTTGTGGATTAGCTGACCTGGGCAGCCTTACCCTGCCGGCCCGCCCTCCCCAGGTGTGCCTCGTTGAGGTCAATATAAACAGCGCTCCAGGCAGCAATAGCCCCTGAAGCTGTGCCTGACTCCATATTCTCTGCCCCGTCAGCAGTCTCGGGGCTGTGCTGGTGGGAGGGAGTGAGGGGCCACAGCTTTGTGGGTGGCCCGGTGTGAGTGGGGTTCTGCTGGCCTTTCTGCAGGAGTTGCCAGGCTGCCGCCTGTAAAGAAGAGGATGTGTCACCCATACCTTCCGCTGGAATTTCTCTCCGGACAGAGGTGAGGAAGGAAAAAAGCAGTGGGGTCCGGGACAGGAAGGGTATCTCAGGCAGGGCAATGGAAAGCTTCTGGAAGAGCGCCCGGGGCCAGGACCACGCTGGCTGGCCTGCAGGCACCAAGTTGGCCTTCGTGCTGTCGCTGGTGTGGCTCCACGGTCCTTCCTCTAGGCTTTCAAGCCCTTGTACATATTCAGGTGTTTTACATGGAAAGGGTGGGAACAGATCAGAAGCAGCTGGCCTGGGGCTCAGCTCACGTTTACTCACAGATGCCTCGGCACGGTCCCCCAGCTTTTCAATGAGGACGCTCCTTGTGTGGGGGGTCGTGGCTGGCTGTATGGGAGATGGTTCCCCACCTCTGACCAATTTCAGAATTGTTTACCGCTGGAGCAAGTGCCGTGATAGGGTTTTCCTCTGTATAACTCGTGGGTTCAATTTTTTTTTTCTTTTTTGGTTCAAGTTAGATTTTATTCCTCTTTTATGTATTTATAAATATAAGCATGGAAATAATTCATTCCTATAAATACATCTGTGTGACGGGAAGAATTTTTTCTGTTTTATTTTTAAATTTTATTTTTTAAAATTTTGAAATTTAATTTTATTTATATTTTTATACAGCACGTTATTATTAGTTATGTATTTTATGCATATACATGTATACAGGTCAATCCCAATCTCCCAACTCATCCCACCACCACCACCCCATGGATTCCCACACTTGGTGTCCATACGTTTGTTCTCTACCTCTGTGTCTCTATTTCTTCCCTGCAAACCAGTTCATCTGTACCATTTTTAGGCTCCACATATATGCATTAATATACAATATTTGTTTTCCTCTTTCTGACTTACTTCATTCTGTATGACAGTCTCTCGATCCATCGATGTCTCTACAAATGACCCAGTTTCATTCCTTTTTATGGCCGAGTCATATTCCATTTTATATATGTACCACAGCTTTATCCATTCATCTGTCTGTGGGCATTTAGGTTGCTTCCATTACCTGGCTATTGTAAATAGTGCTGCAACGAACATTGTGGTGAATGTGCCTTTTTGAAATACGGTTTTCTCTGGGTATATGCCCAGAAGTGGGATTGCTGGATCAGATGGTAATTCTATTTCTAGTTTTTTTAAGGAAACTCCATACTGTTCTCCATAGTGACTGTATCAATTTACATTCCCACCAATAGTGGAAGAGGGCTCCTTTTGTCCACACCCTCCCCAGAATTGGTTGTTTGTAGATTTTCTGATGATGCCGATTCTAACAGGTGTGAGGTGATACCTCATTGTAGTTTTGATTTGCATTTCTCTAATAATTAGTGCTGTTGAGCAGCTTTTCATGTGCGTCTTGGCCATCTCTGTGTCTCCTTTGAAGAAACGTCTCTTTAGATCTTCTGCCCATTTTTTTTTGGGTTGTTTGTTTTTTTAATATTAAGCTGCATGAGCTGTTTATATATATTGGAGATTAAACCTCTGTCCATTGATTCGTCTGCAACGATTTTCGCCCATTCTGAGGGATGCCTCTTTCCATTCCCGTGTTTTTTAACAAAAAAGGAAAGAAAGGAAAAGAAGCAGAACACTAATGTGCGTAAAATATGCCTTTTGAAACGGTCGTTTTGAAATATGGACGTCCTTTGAATTTTTTGGTCGATATGTGACCCCAGGATTTGTTTTCAGGGCAGGTGTCATTTACAGGCCTGCAATGATTTTGAATATCAACTGACCATTAGCGCTGGGATTAAAGCTGCTGTTGTGTGAAACGGCCACAAGGTGACAGCAGTTCACCCTTACCAAATCTGGTTACTAGGGCAAGAGAGCCTCAGTGGAAGTGGTGTTCTAGATTGGAGTTTAGAATGGAATGTGCCAGGAGAAAGCCCCTCACGTTTGTCTCACTATTTCTTGTTCGTGTTTTTAATTTAATTTTTTATTTTTTATTACAGCAAGTTTGATTACAATGTTTGGCTTGTTGTAGGTGTGGAAGATGTGGTTCTTTTACACATATACAGATGACTGTTCTTCTTGGGATCCTTTTCCCATGTACGTTATGACAGAATGTTGAGTAGTCCTCTCTTGGTATTCTGTAGGTCTTTGGTGATTATATATGTCACCTGTGTTTGTATATGTCTGTTAACCCCGATATCATAATGAAACCAATCCTCACACCTTTCCATTGGTGAACCATAAGTTTGTTTAATGAATCTGTGATTGCCCTTCTCCGTGGAAATATCTGCCCTGGTATCCATTTTTAGGTAACACCTATAAGTGATATGATATGATATGTGTCTTTCACTTTCTGACTTACTACAAGTCACGTGATTACTTCTAGACTCATCTACGGTGCTGCAAATGGCATTGTGTCCTTTTTTCCCTTGGCTTCTCTTCTGCCTTAGCGGGGTCCCTTTTCAACAATGTGATTCCCTGAGGGTTGTGGATTAGCTGACCTGGGCAGCCTTACCCTGCCGGCCCGCCCTCCCCAGGTGTGCCTCGTTGAGGTCAATATAAACAGCGCTCCAGGCAGCAATAGCCCCTGAAGCTGTGCCTGACTCCATATTCTCTGCCCCGTCAGCAGTCTCGGGGCTGTGCTGGTGGGAGGGAGTGAGGGGCCACAGCTTTGTGGGTGGCCCGGTGTGAGTGGGGTTCTGCTGGCCTTTCTGCAGGAGTTGCCAGGCTGCCGCCTGTAAAGAAGAGGATGTGTCACCCATACCTTCCGCTGGAATTTCTCTCCGGACAGAGGTGAGGAAGGAAAAAAGCAGTGGGGTCCGGGACAGGAGGGGTATCTCAGGCAGGGCAATGGAAAGCTTCTGGAAGAGCGCCCGGGGCCAGGACCACGCTGGCTGGCCTGCAGGCACCAAGTTGGCCTTCGTGCTGTCGCTGGTGTGGCTCCACGGTCCTTCCTCTAGGCTTTCAAGCCCTTGTACATATTCAGGTGTTTTACCTGGAAAGGGTGGGAACAGATCAGAAGCAGCTGGCCTGGGGCTCAGCTCACGTTTACTCACAGATGCCTCGGCACGGTCCCCCAGCTTTTCAATGAGGACGCTCCTTGTGTGGGGGGTCGTGGCTGGCTGTATGGGAGATGGTTCCCCACCTCTGACCAATTTCAGAATTGTTTACCTCTGGAGCAAGTGCCGTGATAGGGTTTTCCTCTGTATAACTCGTGGGTTCAATTTTTTTTTTCTTTTTTGGTTCAAGTTAGATTTTATTCCTCTTTTATGTATTTATAAATATAAGCATGGAAATAATTCATTCCTATAAATACATCTGTGTGACGGGAAGAATTTTTTCTGTTTTATTTTTAAATTTTATTTTTTAAAATTTTGAAATTTAATTTTATTTATATTTTTATACAGCACGTTATTATTAGTTATGTATTTTATGCATATACATGTATACAGGTCAATCCCAATCTCCCAACTCATCCCACCACCACCACCCCATGGATTCCCACACTTGGTGTCCATACGTTTGTTCTCTACCTCTGTGTCTCTATTTCTTCCCTGCAAACCAGTTCATCTGTACCATTTTTAGGCTCCACATATATGCATTAATATACAATATTTGTTTTCCTCTTTCTGACTTACTTCATTCTGTATGACAGTCTCTCGATCCATCGTTGTCTCTTCAAATGACCCAGTTTCATTCCTTTTTATGGCCGAGTCATATTCCATTTTATATATGTACCACATCTTTATCCATTCATCTGTCTGTGGGCATTTAGGTTGCTTCCATTACCTGGCTATTGTAAATAGTGCTGCAACGAACATTGTGGTGAATGTGCCTTTTTGAAATACGGTTTTCTCTTGGTATATGCCCAGAAGTGGGATTGCTGGATCAGATGGTAATTCTATTTCTAGTTTTTTTAAGGAAACTCCATACTGTTCTCCATAGTGACTGTATCAATTTACATTCCCACCAATAGTGGAAGAGGGCTCCTTTTGTCCACACCCTCCCCAGAATTGGTTGTTTGTAGATTTTCTGATGATGCCGATTCTAACAGGTGTGAGGTGATACCTCATTGTAGTTTTGATTTGCATTTCTCTAATAATTAGTGCTGTTGAGCAGCTTTTCATGTGCGTCTTGGCCATCTCTGTGTCTCCTTTGAAGAAACGTCTCTTTAGATCTTCTGCCCATTTATTTTGGGTTGTTTGTTTTTTTAATATTAAGCTGCATGAGCTGTTTATATATATTGGAGATTAAACCTCTGTCCATTGATTCGTCTGCAACGATTTTCGCCCATTCTGAGGGATGCCTCTTTCCATTCCCGTGTTTTTTAACAAAAAAGGAAAGAAAGGAAAAGAAGCAGAACACTAATGTGCGTAAAATATGCCTTTTGAAACGGTCGTTTTGAAATATGGACGTCCTTTGAATTTTTTGGTCGATATGTGACCCCAGGATTTGTTTTCAGGGCAGGTGTCATTTACAGGCCTGCAATGATTTTGAATATCAACTGACCATTAGCGCTGGGATTAAAGCTGCTGTTGTGTGAAACGGCCACAAGGTGGCAGCAGTTCACCCTTACCAAATCTGGTTACTAGGGCAAGAGAGCCTCAGTGGAAGTGGTGTTCTAGATTGGAGTTTAGAATGGAATGTGCCAGGAGAAAGCCCCTCACGTTTGTCTCACTATTTCTTGTTCGTGTTTTTAATTTAATTTTTTATTTTTTATTACAGCAAGTTTGATTACAATGTTTGGCTTGTTGTAGGTGTGGAAGATGTGGTTCTTTTACACATATACAGATGACTGTTCTTCTTGGGATCCTTTTCCCATGTACGTTATGACAGAATGTTGAGTAGTCCTCTCTTGGTATTCTGTAGGTCTTTGGTGATTATATATGTCACCTGTGTTTGTATATGTCTGTTAACCCCGATATCATAATGAAACCAATCCTCACACCTTTCCATTGGTGAACCATAAGTTTGTTTAATGAATCTGTGATTGCCCTTCTCCGTGGAAATATCTGCCCTGGTATCCATTTTTAGGTAACACCTATAAGTGATATGATATGATATGTGTCTTTCACTTTCTGACTTACTACAAGTCACGTGATTACTTCTAGACTCATCTACGGTGCTGCAAATGGCATTGTGTCCTTTTTTCCCTTGGCTTCTCTTCTGCCTTAGCGGGGTCCCTTTTCAACAATGTGATTCCCTGAGGGTTGTGGATTAGCTGACCTGGGCAGCCTTACCCTGCCGGCCCGCCCTCCCCAGGTGTGCCTCGTTGAGGTCAATATAAACAGCGCTCCAGGCAGCAATAGCCCCTGAAGCTGTGCCTGACTCCATATTCTCTGCCCCGTCAGCAGTCTCGGGGCTGTGCTGGTGGGAGGGAGTGAGGGGCCACAGCTTTGTGGGTGGCCCGGTGTGAGTGGGGTTCTGCTGGCCTTTCTGCAGGAGTTGCCAGGCTGCCGCCTGTAAAGAAGAGGATGTGTCACCCATACCTTCCGCTGGAATTTCTCTCCGGACAGAGGTGAGGAAGGAAAAAAGCAGTGGGGTCCGGGACAGGAGGGGTATCTCAGGCAGGGCAATGGAAAGCTTCTGGAAGAGCGCCCGGGGCCACGACCACGCTGGCTGGCCTGCAGGCACCAAGTTGGCCTTCGTGCTGTCGCTGGTGTGGCTCCACGGTCCTTCCTCTAGGCTTTCAAGCCCTTGTACATATTCAGGTGTTTTACCTGGAAAGGGTGGGAACAGATCAGAAGCAGCTGGCCTGGGGCTCAGCTCACGTTTACTCACAGATGCCTCGGCACGGTCCCCCAGCTTTTCAATTAGGACGCTCCTTGTGTGGGGGGTCGTGGCTGGCTGTATGGGAGATGGTTCCCCACCTCTGACCAATTTCAGAATTGTTTACCGCTGGAGCAAGTGCCGTGATAGGGTTTTCCTCTGTATAACTCGTGGGTTCAATTTTTTTTTTCTTTTTTGGTTCAAGTTAGATTTTATTCCTCTTTTATGTATTTATAAATATAAGCATGGAAATAATTCATTCCTATAAATACATCTGTGTGACGGGAAGAATTTTTTCTATTTTATTTTTAAATTTTATTTTTTAAAATTTTGAAATTTAATTTTATTTATATTTTTATACAGCACGTTATTATTAGTTATGTATTTTATGCATATACATGTATACAGGTCAATCCCAATCTCCCAACTCATCCCACCACCACCACCCCATGGATTCCCACACTTGGTGTCCATACGTTTGTTCTCTACCTCTGTGTCTCTATTTCTTCCCTGCAAACCAGTTCATCTGTACCATTTTTAGGCTCCACATATATGCATTAATATACAATATTTGTTTTCCTCTTTCTGACTTACTTCATTCTGTATGACAGTCTCTCGATCCATCGATGTCTCTACAAATGACCCAGTTTCATTCCTTTTTATGGCCGAGTCATATTCCATTTTATATATGTACCACAGCTTTATCCATTCATCTGTCTGTGGGCATTTAGGTTGCTTCCATTACCTGGCTATTGTAAATAGTGCTGCAACGAACATTGTGGTGAATGTGCCTTTTTGAAATACGGTTTTCTCTGGGTATATGCCCAGAAGTGGGATTGCTGGATCAGATGGTAATTCTATTTCTAGTTTTTTTAAGGAAACTCCATACTGTTCTCCATAGTGACTGTATCAATTTACATTCCCACCAATAGTGGAAGAGGGCTCCTTTTGTCCACACCCTCCCCAGAATTGGTTGTTTGTAGATTTTCTGATGATGCCGATTCTAACAGGTGTGAGGTGATACCTCATTGTAGTTTTGATTTGCATTTCTCTAATAATTAGTGCTGTTGAGCAGCTTTCCATGTGCGTCTTGGCCATCTCTGTGTCTCCTTTGAATAAACGTCTCTTTAGATCTTCTGCCCATTTATTTTGGGTTGTTTGTTTTTTTAATATTAAGCTGCATGAGCTGTTTACATATATTGGAGATTAAACCTCTGTCCATTGATTCGTCTGCAACGATTTTCGCCCATTCTGAGGGATGCCTCTTTCCATTCCCGTGTTTTTTAACAAAAAAGGAAAGAAAGGAAAAGAAGCAGAACACTAATGTGCGTAAAATATGCCTTTTGAAACGGTCGTTTTGAAATATGGACGTCCTTTGAAATTTTTGGTCGATATGTGACCCCAGGATTTGTTTTCAGGGCAGGTGTCATTTACAGGCCTGCAATGATTTTGAATATCAACTGACCATTAGCGCTGGGATTAAAGCTGCTGTTGTGTGAAACGGCCACAAGGTGGCAGCAGTTCACCCTTACCAAATCTGGTTACTAGGGCAAGAGAGCCTCAGTGGAAGTGGTGTTCTAGATTGGAGTTTAGAATGGAATGTGCCAGGAGAAAGCCCCTCACGTTTGTCTCACTATTTCTTGTTCGTGTTTTTAATTTAATTTTTTATTTTTTATTACAGCAAGTTTGATTACAATGTTTGGCTTGTTGTAGGTGTGGAAGATGTGGTTCTTTTACACATATACAGATGACTGTTCTTCTTGGGATCCTTTTCCCATGTACGTTATGACAGAATGTTGAGTAGTCCTCTCTTGGTATTCTGTAGGTCTTTGGTGATTATATATGTCACCTGTGTTTGTATATGTCTGTTAACCCCGATATCATAATGAAACCAGTCCTCACACCTTTCCATTGGTGAACCATAAGTTTGTTTAATGAATCTGTGATTGCCCTTCTCCGTGGAAATATCTGCCCTGGTATCCATTTTTAGGTAACACCTATAAGTGATATGATATGATATGTGTCTTTCACTTTCTGACTTACTACAAGTCACGTGATTACTTCTAGACTCATCTACGGTGCTGCAAATGGCATTGTGTCCTTTTTTCCCTTGGCTTCTCTTCTGCCTTAGCGGGGTCCCTTTTCAACAATGTGATTCCCTGAGGGTTGTGGATTAGCTGACCTGGGCAGCCTTACCCTGCCGGCCCGCCCTCCCCAGGTGTGCCTCGTTGAGGTCAATATAAACAGCGCTCCAGGCAGCAATAGCCCCTGAAGCTGTGCCTGACTCCATATTCTCTGCCCCGTCAGCAGTCTCGGGGCTGTGCTGGTGGGAGGGAGTGAGGGGCCACAGCTTTGTGGGTGGCCCGGTGTGAGTGGGGTTCTGCTGGCCTTTCTGCAGGAGTTGCCAGGCTGCCGCCTGTAAAGAAGAGGATGTGTCACCCATACCTTCCGCTGGAATTTCTCTCCGGACAGAGGTGAGGAAGGAAAAAAGCAGTGGGGTCCGGGACAGGAGGGGTATCTCAGGCAGGGCAATGGAAAGCTTCTGGAAGAGCGCCCGGGGCCACGACCACGCTGGCTGGCCTGCAGGCACCAAGTTGGCCTTCGTGCTGTCGCTGGTGTGGCTCCACGGTCCTTCCTCTAGGCTTTCAAGCTCTTGTACATATTCAGGTGTTTTACCTGGAAAGGGTGGGAACAGATCAGAAGCAGCTGGCCTGGGGCTCAGCTCACGTTTACTCACAGATGCCTCGGCACGGTCCCCCAGCTTTTCAATGAGGACGCTCCTTGTGTGGGGGGTCGTGGCTGGCTGTATGGGAGATGGTTCCCCACCTCTGACCAATTTCAGAATTGTTTACTGCTGGAGCAAGTGCCGTGATAGGGTTTTCCTCTGTATAACTCGTGGGTTCAATTTTTTTTTTCTTTTTTGGTTCAAGTTAGATTTTATTCCTCTTTTATGTATTTATAAATATAAGCATGGAAATAATTCATTCCTATAAATACATCTGTGTGACGGGAAGAATTTTTTCTGTTTTATTTTTAAATTTTATTTTTTAAAATTTTGAAATTTAATTTTATTTATATTTTTATACAGCACGTTATTATTAGTTATGTATTTTATGCATATACATGTATACAGGTCAATCCCAATCTCCCAACTCATCCCACCACCACCACCCCATGGATTCCCACACTTGGTGTCCATACGTTTGTTCTCTACCTCTGTGTCTCTATTTCTTCCCTGCAAACCAGTTCATCTGTACCATTTTTAGGCTCCACATATATGCATTAATATACAATATTTGTTTTCCTCTTTCTGACTTACTTCATTCTGTATGACAGTCTCTCGATCCATCGATGTCTCTACAAATGACCCAGTTTCATTCCTTTTTATGGCCGAGTCATATTCCATTTTATATATGTACCACAGCTTTATCCATTCATCTGTCTGTGGGCATTTAGGTTTCTTCCATTACCTGGCTATTGTAAATAGTGCTGCAACGAACATTGTGGTGAATGTGCCTTTTTGAAATACGGTTTTCTCTGGGTATATGCCCAGAAGTGGGATTGCTGGATCAGATGGTAATTCTATTTCTAGTTTTTTTAAGGAAACTCCATACTGTTCTCCATAGTGACTGTATCAATTTACATTCCCACCAATAGTGGAAGAGGGCTCCTTTTGTCCACACCCTCCCCAGAATTGGTTGTTTGTAGATTTTCTGATGATGCCGATTCTAACAGGTGTGAGGTGATACCTCATTGTAGTTTTGATTTGCATTTCTCTAATAATTAGTGCTGTTGAGCAGCTTTTCATGTGCGTCTTGGCCATCTCTGTGTCTCCTTTGAAGAAACGTCTCTTTAGATCTTCTGCCCATTTATTTTGGGTTGTTTGTTTTTTTAATATTAAGCTGCATGAGCTGTTTATATATATTGGAGATTAAACCTCTGTCCATTGATTCGTCTGCAACGATTTTCGCCCATTCTGAGGGATGCCTCTTTCCATTCCCGTGTCTTTTAACAAAAAAGGAAAGAAAGGAAAAGAAGCAGAACACTAATGTGCGTAAAATATGCCTTTTGAAACGGTCGTTTTGAAATATGGACGTCCTTTGAAATTTTTGGTCGATATGTGACCCCAGGATTTGTTTTCAGGGCAGGTGTCATTTACAGGCCTGCAATGATTTTGAATATCAACTGACCATTAGCGCTGGGATTAAAGCTGCTGTTGTGTGAAACGGCCACAAGGTGGCAGCAGTTCACCCTTACCAAATCTGGTTACTAGGGCAAGAGAGCCTCAGTGGAAGTGGTGTTCTAGATTGGAGTTTAGAATGGAATGTGCCAGGAGAAAGCCCCTCACGTTTGTCTCACTATTTCTTGTTCGTGTTTTTAATTTAATTTTTTATTTTTTATTACAGCAAGTTTGATTACAATGTTTGGCTTGTTGTAGGTGTGGAAGATGTGGTTCTTTTACACATATACAGATGACTGTTCTTCTTGGGATCCTTTTCCCATGTACGTTATGACAGAATGTTGAGTAGTCCTCTCTTGGTATTCTGTAGGTCTTTGGTGATTATATATGTCACCTGTGTTTGTATATGTCTGTTAACCCCGATATCATAATGAAACCAGTCCTCACACCTTTCCATTGGTGAACCATAAGTTTGTTTAATGAATCTGTGATTGCCCTTCTCCGTGGAAATATCTGCCCTGGTATCCATTTTTAGGTAACACCTATAAGTGATATGATATGATATGTGTCTTTCACTTTCTGACTTACTACAAGTCACGTGATTACTTCTAGACTCATCTACGGTGCTGCAAATGGCATTGTGTCCTTTTTTCCCTTGGCTTCTCTTCTGCCTTAGCGGGGTCCCTTTTCAACAATGTGATTCCCTGAGGGTTGTGGATTAGCTGACCTGGGCAGCCTTACCCTGCCGGCCCGCCCTCCCCAGGTGTGCCTCGTTGAGGTCAATATAAACAGCGCTCCAGGCAGCAATAGCCCCTGAAGCTGTGCCTGACTCCATATTCTCTGCCCCGTCAGCAGTCTCGGGGCTGTGCTGGTGGGAGGGAGTGAGGGGCCACAGCTTTGTGGGTGGCCCGGTGTGAGTGGGGTTCTGCTGGCCTTTCTGCAGGAGTTGCCAGGCTGCCGCCTGTAAAGAAGAGGATGTGTCACCCATACCTTCCGCTGGAATTTCTCTCCGGACAGAGGTGAGGAAGGAAAAAAGCAGTGGGGTCCGGGACAGGAGGGGTATCTCAGGCAGGGCAATGGAAAGCTTCTGGAAGAGCGCCCGGGGCCACGACCACGCTGGCTGGCCTGCAGGCACCAAGTTGGCCTTCGTGCTGTCGCTGGTGTGGCTCCACGGTCCTTCCTCTAGGCTTTCAAGCCCTTGTACATATTCAGGTGTTTTACCTGGAAAGGGTGGGAACAGATCAGAAGCAGCTGGCCTGGGGCTCAGCTCACGTTTACTCACAGATGCCTCGGCACGGTCCCCCAGCTTTTCAATTAGGACGCTCCTTGTGTGGGGGGTCGTGGCTGGCTGTATGGGAGATGGTTCCCCACCTCTGACCAATTTCAGAATTGTTTACCGCTGGAGCAAGTGCCGTGATAGGGTTTTCCTCTGTATAACTCGTGGGTTCAATTTTTTTTTTCTTTTTTGGTTCAAGTTAGATTTTATTCCTCTTTTATGTATTTATAAATATAAGCATGGAAATAATTCATTCCTATAAATACATCTGTGTGACGGGAAGAATTTTTTCTATTTTATTTTTAAATTTTATTTTTTAAAATTTTGAAATTTAATTTTATTTATATTTTTATACAGCACGTTATTATTAGTTATGTATTTTATGCATATACATGTATACAGGTCAATCCCAATCTCCCAACTCATCCCACCACCACCACCCCATGGATTCCCACACTTGGTGTCCATACGTTTGTTCTCTACCTCTGTGTCTCTATTTCTTCCCTGCAAACCAGTTCATCTGTACCATTTTTAGGCTCCACATATATGCATTAATATACAATATTTGTTTTCCTCTTTCTGACTTACTTCATTCTGTATGACAGTCTCTCGATCCATCGATGTCTCTACAAATGACCCAGTTTCATTCCTTTTTATGGCCGAGTCATATTCCATTTTATATATGTACCACAGCTTTATCCATTCATCTGTCTGTGGGCATTTAGGTTGCTTCCATTACCTGGCTATTGTAAATAGTGCTGCAACGAACATTGTGGTGAATGTGCCTTTTTGAAATACGGTTTTCTCTGGGTATATGCCCAGAAGTGGGATTGCTGGATCAGATGGTAATTCTATTTCTAGTTTTTTTAAGGAAACTCCATACTGTTCTCCATAGTGACTGTATCAATTTACATTCCCACCAATAGTGGAAGAGGGCTCCTTTTGTCCACACCCTCCCCAGAATTGGTTGTTTGTAGATTTTCTGATGATGCCGATTCTAACAGGTGTGAGGTGATACCTCATTGTAGTTTTGATTTGCATTTCTCTAATAATTAGTGCTGTTGAGCAGCTTTCCATGTGCGTCTTGGCCATCTCTGTGTCTCCTTTGAATAAACGTCTCTTTAGATCTTCTGCCCATTTATTTTGGGTTGTTTGTTTTTTTAATATTAAGCTGCATGAGCTGTTTACATATATTGGAGATTAAACCTCTGTCCATTGATTCGTCTGCAACGATTTTCGCCCATTCTGAGGGATGCCTCTTTCCATTCCCGTGTTTTTTAACAAAAAAGGAAAGAAAGGAAAAGAAGCAGAACACTAATGTGCGTAAAATATGCCTTTTGAAACGGTCGTTTTGAAATATGGACGTCCTTTGAAATTTTTGGTCGATATGTGACCCCAGGATTTGTTTTCAGGGCAGGTGTCATTTACAGGCCTGCAATGATTTTGAATATCAACTGACCATTAGCGCTGGGATTAAAGCTGCTGTTGTGTGAAACGGCCACAAGGTGGCAGCAGTTCACCCTTACCAAATCTGGTTACTAGGGCAAGAGAGCCTCAGTGGAAGTGGTGTTCTAGATTGGAGTTTAGAATGGAATGTGCCAGGAGAAAGCCCCTCACGTTTGTCTCACTATTTCTTGTTCGTGTTTTTAATTTAATTTTTTATTTTTTATTACAGCAAGTTTGATTACAATGTTTGGCTTGTTGTAGGTGTGGAAGATGTGGTTCTTTTACACATATACAGATGACTGTTCTTCTTGGGATCCTTTTCCCATGTACGTTATGACAGAATGTTGAGTAGTCCTCTCTTGGTATTCTGTAGGTCTTTGGTGATTATATATGTCACCTGTGTTTGTATATGTCTGTTAACCCCGATATCATAATGAAACCAGTCCTCACACCTTTCCATTGGTGAACCATAAGTTTGTTTAATGAATCTGTGATTGCCCTTCTCCGTGGAAATATCTGCCCTGGTATCCATTTTTAGGTAACACCTATAAGTGATATGATATGATATGTGTCTTTCACTTTCTGACTTACTACAAGTCACGTGATTACTTCTAGACTCATCTACGGTGCTGCAAATGGCATTGTGTCCTTTTTTCCCTTGGCTTCTCTTCTGCCTTAGCGGGGTCCCTTTTCAACAATGTGATTCCCTGAGGGTTGTGGATTAGCTGACCTGGGCAGCCTTACCCTGCCGGCCCGCCCTCCCCAGGTGTGCCTCGTTGAGGTCAATATAAACAGCGCTCCAGGCAGCAATAGCCCCTGAAGCTGTGCCTGACTCCATATTCTCTGCCCCGTCAGCAGTCTCGGGGCTGTGCTGGTGGGAGGGAGTGAGGGGCCACAGCTTTGTGGGTGGCCCGGTGTGAGTGGGGTTCTGCTGGCCTTTCTGCAGGAGTTGCCAGGCTGCCGCCTGTAAAGAAGAGGATGTGTCACCCATACCTTCCGCTGGAATTTCTCTCCGGACAGAGGTGAGGAAGGAAAAAAGCAGTGGGGTCCGGGACAGGAGGGGTATCTCAGGCAGGGCAATGGAAAGCTTCTGGAAGAGCGCCCGGGGCCACGACCACGCTGGCTGGCCTGCAGGCACCAAGTTGGCCTTCGTGCTGTCGCTGGTGTGGCTCCACGGTCCTTCCTCTAGGCTTTCAAGCCCTTGTACATATTCAGGTGTTTTACCTGGAAAGGGTGGGAACAGATCAGAAGCAGCTGGCCTGGGGCTCAGCTCACGTTTACTCACAGATGCCTCGGCACGGTCCCCCAGCTTTTCAATGAGGACGCTCCTTGTGTGGGGGGTCGTGGCTGGCTGTATGGGAGATGGTTCCCCACCTCTGACCAATTTCAGAATTGTTTACTGCTGGAGCAAGTGCCGTGATAGGGTTTTCCTCTGTATAACTCGTGGGTTCAATTTTTTTTTTCTTTTTTGGTTCAAGTTAGATTTTATTCCTCTTTTATGTATTTATAAATATAAGCATGGAAATAATTCATTCCTATAAATACATCTGTGTGACGGGAAGAATTTTTTCTGTTTTATTTTTAAATTTTATTTTTTAAAATTTTGAAATTTAATTTTATTTATATTTTTATACAGCACGTTATTATTAGTTATGTATTTTATGCATATACATGTATACAGGTCAATCCCAATCTCCCAACTCATCCCACCACCACCACCCCATGGATTCCCACACTTGGTGTCCATACGTTTGTTCTCTACCTCTGTGTCTCTATTTCTTCCCTGCAAACCAGTTCATCTGTACCATTTTTAGGCTCCACATATATGCATTAATATACAATATTTGTTTTCCTCTTTCTGACTTACTTCATTCTGTATGACAGTCTCTCGATCCATCGATGTCTCTACAAATGACCCAGTTTCATTCCTTTTTATGGCCGAGTCATATTCCATTTTATATATGTACCACAGCTTTATCCATTCATCTGTCTGTGGGCATTTAGGTTTCTTCCATTACCTGGCTATTGTAAATAGTGCTGCAACGAACATTGTGGTGAATGTGCCTTTTTGAAATACGGTTTTCTCTGGGTATATGCCCAGAAGTGGGATTGCTGGATCAGATGGTAATTCTATTTCTAGTTTTTTTAAGGAAACTCCATACTGTTCTCCATAGTGACTGTATCAATTTACATTCCCACCAATAGTGGAAGAGGGCTCCTTTTGTCCACACCCTCCCCAGAATTGGTTGTTTGTAGATTTTCTGATGATGCCGATTCTAACAGGTGTGAGGTGATACCTCATTGTAGTTTTGATTTGCATTTCTCTAATAATTAGTGCTGTTGAGCAGCTTTTCATGTGCGTCTTGGCCATCTCTGTGTCTCCTTTGAAGAAACGTCTCTTTAGATCTTCTGCCCATTTATTTTGGGTTGTTTGTTTTTTTAATATTAAGCTGCATGAGCTGTTTATATATATTGGAGATTAAACCTCTGTCCATTGATTCGTCTGCAACGATTTTCGCCCATTCTGAGGGATGCCTCTTTCCATTCCCGTGTTTTTTAACAAAAAAGGAAAGAAAGGAAAAGAAGCAGAACACTAATGTGCGTAAAATATGCCTTTTGAAACGGTCGTTTTGAAATATGGACGTCCTTTGAATTTTTTGGTCGATATGTGACCCCAGGATTTGTTTTCAGGGCAGGTGTCATTTACAGGCCTGCAATGATTTTGAATATCAACTGACCATTAGCGCTGGGATTAAAGCTGCTGTTGTGTGAAACGGCCACAAGGTGGCAGCAGTTCACCCTTACCAAATCTGGTTACTAGGGCAAGAGAGCCTCAGTGGAAGTGGTGTTCTAGATTGGAGTTTAGAATGGAATGTGCCAGGAGAAAGCCCCTCACGTTTGTCTCACTATTTCTTGTTCGTGTTTTTAATTTAATTTTTTTATTTTTTATTACAGCAAGTTTGATTACAATGTTTGGCTTGTTGTAGGTGTGGAAGATGTGGTTCTTTTACACATATACAGATGACTGTTCTTCTTGGGATCCTTTTCCCATGTACGTTATGACAGAATGTTGAGTAGTCCTCTCTTGGTATTCTGTAGGTCTTTGGTGATTATATATGTCACCTGTGTTTGTATATGTCTGTTAACCCCGATATCATAATGAAACTAATCCTCACACCTTTCCATTGGTGAACCATAAGTTTGTTTAATGAATCTGTGATTGCCCTTCTCCGTGGAAATATCTGCCCTGGTATCCATTTTTAGGTAACACCTATAAGTGATATGATATGATATGTGTCTTTCACTTTCTGACTTACTACAAGTCACGTGATTACTTCTAGACTCATCTACGGTGCTGCAAATGGCATTGTGTCCTTTTTTCCCTTGGCTTCTCTTCTGCCTTAGCGGGGTCCCTTTTCAACAATGTGATTCCCTGAGGGTTGTGGATTAGCTGACCTGGGCAGCCTTACCCTGCCGGCCCGCCCTCCCCAGGTGTGCCTCGTTGAGGTCAATATAAACAGCGCTCCAGGCAGCAATAGCCCCTGAAGCTGTGCCTGACTCCATATTCTCTGCCCCGTCAGCAGTCTCGGGGCTGTGCTGGTGGGAGGGAGTGAGGGGCCACAGCTTTGTGGGTGGCCCGGTGTGAGTGGGGTTCTGCTGGCCTTTCTGCAGGAGTTGCCAGGCTGCCGCCTGTAAAGAAGAGGATGTGTCACCCATACCTTCCGCTGGAATTTCTCTCCGGACAGAGGTGAGGAAGGAAAAAAGCAGTGGGGTCCGGGACAGGAGGGGTATCTCAGGCAGGGCAATGGAAAGCTTCTGGAAGAGCGCCCGGGGCCAGGACCACGCTGGCTGGCCTGCAGGCACCAAGTTGGCCTTCGTGCTGTCGCTGGTGTGGCTCCACGGTCCTTCCTCTAGGCTTTCAAGCCCTTGTACATATTCAGGTGTTTTACCTGGAAAGGGTGGGAACAGATCAGAAGCAGCTGGCCTGGGGCTCAGCTCACGTTTACTCACAGATGCCTCGGCACGGTCCCCCAGCTTTTCAATGAGGACGCTCCTTGTGTGGGGGGTCGTGGCTGGCTGTATGGGAGATGGTTCCCCACCTCTGACCAATTTCAGAATTGTTTACCGCTGGAGCAAGTGCCGTGATAGGGTTTTCCTCTGTATAACTCGTGGGTTCAATTTTTTTTTCTTTTTTGGTTCAAGTTAGATTTTATTCCTCTTTTTTGTATTTATAAATATAAGCATGGAAATAATTCATTCCTATAAATACATCTGTGTGACGGGAAGAATTTTTTCTGTTTTATTTTTAAATTTTATTTTTTAAAATTTTGAAATTTAATTTTATTTATATTTTTATACAGCACGTTATTATTAGTTATGTATTTTATGCATATACATGTATACAGGTCAATCCCAATCTCCCAACTCATCCCACCACCACCACCCCATGGATTCCCACACTTGGTGTCCATACGTTTGTTCTCTACCTCTGTGTCTCTATTTCTTCCCTGCAAACCAGTTCATCTGTACCATTTTTAGGCTCCACATATATGCATTAATATACAATATTTGTTTTCCTCTTTCTGACTTACTTCATTCTGTATGACAGTCTCTCGATCCATCGATGTCTCTACAAATGACCCAGTTTCATTCCTTTTTATGGCCGAGTCATATTCCATTTTATATATGTACCACAGCTTTATCCATTCATCTGTCTGTGGGCATTTAGGTTGCTTCCATTACCTGGCTATTGTAAATAGTGCTGCAACGAACATTGTGGTGAATGTGCCTTTTTGAAATACGGTTTTCTCTGGGTATATGCCCAGAAGTGGGATTGCTGGATCAGATGGTAATTCTATTTCTAGTTTTTTTAAGGAAACTCCATACTGTTCTCCATAGTGACTGTATCAATTTACATTCCCACCAATAGTGGAAGAGGGCTCCTTTTGTCCACACCCTCCCCAGAATTGGTTGTTTGTAGATTTTCTGATGATGCCGATTCTAACAGGTGTGAGGTGATACCTCATTGTAGTTTTGATTTGCATTTCTCTAATAATTAGTGCTGTTGAGCAGCTTTTCATGTGCGTCTTGGCCATCTCTGTGTCTCCTTTGAAGAAACGTCTCTTTAGATCTTCTGCCCATTTATTTTGGGTTGTTTGTTTTTTTAATATTAAGCTGCATGAGCTGTTTATATATATTGGAGATTAAACCTCTGTCCATTGATTCGTCTGCAACGATTTTCGCCCATTCTGAGGGATGCCTCTTTCCATTCCCGTGTTTTTTAACAAAAAAGGAAAGAAAGGAAAAGAAGCAGAACACTAATGTGCGTAAAATATGCCTTTTGAAACGGTCGTTTTGAAATATGGACGTCCTTTGAATTTTTTGGTCGATATGTGACCCCAGGATTTGTTTTCAGGGCAGGTGTCATTTACAGGCCTGCAATGATTTTGAATATCAACTGACCATTAGCGCTGGGATTAAAGCTGCTGTTGTGTGAAACGGCCACAAGGTGGCAGCAGTTCACCCTTACCAAATCTGGTTACTAGGGCAAGAGAGCCTCAGTGGAAGTGGTGTTCTAGATTGGAGTTTAGAATGGAATGTGCCAGGAGAAAGCCCCTCACGTTTGTCTCACTATTTCTTGTTCGTGTTTTTAATTTAATTTTTTTATTTTTTATTACAGCAAGTTTGATTACAATGTTTGGCTTGTTGTAGGTGTGGAAGATGTGGTTCTTTTACACATATACAGATGACTGTTCTTCTTGGGATCCTTTTCCCATGTACGTTATGACAGAATGTTGAGTAGTCCTCTCTTGGTATTCTGTAGGTCTTTGGTGATTATATATGTCACCTGTGTTTGTATATGTCTGTTAACCCCGATATCATAATGAAACCAATCCTCACACCTTTCCATTGGTGAACCATAAGTTTGTTTAATGAATCTGTGATTGCCCTTCTCCGTGGAAATATCTGCCCTGGTATCCATTTTTAGGTAACACCTATAAGTAATATGATATGATATGTGTCTTTCACTTTCTGACTTACTACAAGTCACGTGATTACTTCTAGACTCATCTACGGTGCTGCAAATGGCATTGTGTCCTTTTTTCCCTTGGCTTCTCTTCTGCCTTAGCGGGGTCCATTTTCAACAATGTGATTCCCTGAGGGTTGTGGATTAGCTGACCTGGGCAGCCTTACCCTGCCGGCCCGCCCTCCCCAGGTGTGCCTCGTTGAGGTCAATATAAACAGCGCTCCAGGCAGCAATAGCCCCTGAAGCTGTGCCTGACTCCATATTCTCTGCCCCGTCAGCAGTCTCGGGGCTGTGCTGGTGGGAGGGAGTGAGGGGCCACAGCTTTGTGGGTGGCCCGGTGTGAGTGGGGTTCTGCTGGCCTTTCTGCAGGAGTTGCCAGGCTGCCGCCTGTAAAGAAGAGGATGTGTCACCCATACCTTCCGCTGGAATTTCTCTCCGGACAGAGGTGAGGAAGGAAAAAAGCAGTGGGGTCCGGGACAGGAGGGGTATCTCAGGCAGGGCAATGGAAAGCTTCTGGAAGAGCGCCCGGGGCCAGGACCACGCTGGCTGGCCTGCAGGCACCAAGTTGGCCTTCGTGCTGTCGCTGGTGTGGCTCCACGGTCCTTCCTCTAGGCTTTCAAGCCCTTGTACATATTCAGGTGTTTTACCTGGAAAGGGTGGGAACAGATCAGAAGCAGCTGGCCTGGGGCTCAGCTCACGTTTACTCACAGATGCCTCGGCACGGTCCCCCAGCTTTTCAATGAGGACGCTCCTTGTGTGGGGGGTCGTGGCTGGCTGTATGGGAGATGGTTCCCCACCTCTGACCAATTTCAGAATTGTTTACCGCTGGAGCAAGTGCCGTGATAGGGTTTTCCTCTGTATAACTCGTGGGTTCAATTTTTTTTTTCTTTTTTGGTTCAAGTTAGATTTTATTCCTCTTTTATGTATTTATAAATATAAGCATGGAAATAATTCATTCCTATAAATACATCTGTGTGACGGGAAGAATTTTTTCTGTTTTATTTTTAAATTTTATTTTTTAAAATTTTGAAATTTAATTTTATTTATATTTTTATACAGCACGTTATTATTAGTTATGTATTTTAGGCATATACATGTATACAGGTCAATCCCAATCTCCCAACTCATCCCACCACCACCACCCCATGGATTCCCACACTTGGTGTCCATACGTTTGTTCTCTACCTCTGTGTCTCTATTTCTTCCCTGCAAACCAGTTCATCTGTACCATTTTTAGGCTCCACATATATGCATTAATATACAATATTTGTTTTCCTCTTTCTGACTTACTTCATTCTGTATGACAGTCTCTCGATCCATCGATGTCTCTACAAATGACCCAGTTTCATTCCTTTTTATGGCCGAGTCATATTCCATTTTATATATGTACCACAGCTTTATCCATTCATCTGTCTGTGGGCATTTAGGTTGCTTCCATTACCTGGCTATTGTAAATAGTGCTGCAACGAACATTGTGGTGAATGTGCCTTTTTGAAATACGGTTTTCTCTGGGTATATGCCCAGAAGTGGGATTGCTGGATCAGATGGTAATTCTATTTCTAGTTTTTTTAAGGAAACTCCATACTGTTCTCCATAGTGACTGTATCAATTTACATTCCCACCAATAGTGGAAGAGGGCTCCTTTTGTCCACACCCTCCCCAGAATTGGTTGTTTGTAGATTTTCTGATGATGCCGATTCTAACAGGTGTGAGGTGATACCTCATTGTAGTTTTGATTTGCATTTCTCTAATAATTAGTGCTGTTGAGCAGCTTTTCATGTGCGTCTTGGCCATCTCTGTGTCTCCTTTGAAGAAACGTCTCTTTAGATCTTCTGCCCATTTATTTTGGGTTGTTTGTTTTTTTAATATTAAGCTGCATGAGCTGTTTATATATATTGGAGATTAAACCTCTGTCCATTGATTCGTCTGCAACGATTTTCGCCCATTCTGAGGGATGCCTCTTTCCATTCCCGTGTTTTTTAACAAAAAAGGAAAGAAAGGAAAAGAAGCAGAACACTAATGTGCGTAAAATATGCCTTTTGAAACGGTCGTTTTGAAATATGGACGTCCTTTGAATTTTTTGGTCGATATGTGACCCCAGGATTTGTTTTCAGGGCAGGTGTCATTTACAGGCCTGCAATGATTTTGAATATCAACTGACCATTAGCGTTGGGATTAAAGCTGCTGTTGTGTGAAACGGCCACAAGGTGGCAGCAGTTCACCCTTACCAAATCTGGTTACTAGGGCAAGAGAGCCTCAGTGGAAGTGGTGTTCTAGATTGGAGTTTAGAATGGAATGTGCCAGGAGAAAGCCCCTCACGTTTGTCTCACTATTTCTTGTTCGTGTTTTTAATTTAATTTTTTATTTTTTATTACAGCAAGTTTGATTACAATGTTTGGCTTGTTGTAGGTGTGGAAGATGTGGTTCTTTTACACATATACAGATGACTGTTCTTCTTGGGATCCTTTTCCCATGTACGTTATGACAGAATGTTGAGTAGTCCTCTCTTGGTATTCTGTAGGTCTTTGGTGATTATATATGTCACCTGTGTTTGTATATGTCTGTTAACCCCGATATCGTAATGAAACCAAACCTCACACCTTTCCATTGGTGAACCATAAGTTTGTTTAATGAATCTGTGATTGCCCTTCTCCGTGGAAATATCTGCCCTGGTATCCATTTTTAGGTAACACCTATAAGTGATATGATATGATATGTGTCTTTCACTTTCTGACTTACTACAAGTCACGTGATTACTTCTAGACTCATCTACGGTGCTGCAAATGGCATTGTGTCCTTTTTTCCCTTGGCTTCTCTTCTGCCTTAGCGGGGTCCATTTTCAACAATGTGATTCCCTGAGGGTTGTGGATTAGCTGACCTGGGCAGCCTTACCCTGCCGGCCCGCCCTCCCCAGGTGTGCCTCGTTGAGGTCAATATAAACAGCGCTCCAGGCAGCAATAGCCCCTGAAGCTGTGCCTGACTCCATATTCTCTGCCCCGTCAGCAGTCTCGGGGCTGTGCTGGTGGGAGGGAGTGAGGGGCCACAGCTTTGTGGGTGGCCCGGTGTGAGTGGGGTTCTGCTGGCCTTTCTGCAGGAGTTGCCAGGCTGCCGCCTGTAAAGAAGAGGATGTGTCACCCATACCTTCCGCTGGAATTTCTCTCCGGACAGAGGTGAGGAAGGAAAAAAGCAGTGGGGTCCGGGACAGGAGGGGTATCTCAGGCAGGGCAATGGAAAGCTTCTGGAAGAGCGCCCGGGGCCACGACCACGCTGGCTGGCCTGCAGGCACCAAGTTGGCCTTCGTGCTGTCGCTGGTGTGGCTCCACGGTCCTTCCTCTAGGCTTTCAAGCCCTTGTACATATTCAGGTGTTTTACCTGGAAAGGGTGGGAACAGATCAGAAGCAGCTGGCCTGGGGCTCAGCTCACGTTTACTCACAGATGCCTCGGCACGGTCCCCCAGCTTTTCAATGAGGACGCTCCTTGTGTGGGGGGTTGTGGCTGGCTGTATGGGAGATGGTTCCCCACCTCTGACCAATTTCAGAATTGTTTACCGCTGGAGCAAGTGCCGTGATAGGGTTTTCCTCTGTATAACTCGTGGGTTCAATTTTTTTTTTCTTTTTTGGTTCAAGTTAGATTTTATTCCTCTTTTATGTATTTATAAATATAAGCATGGAAATAATTCATTCCTATAAATACATCTGTGTGACGGGAAGAATTTTTTCTGTTTTATTTTTAAATTTTATTTTGTAAAATTTTGAAATTTAATTTTATTTATATTTTTATACAGCACGTTATTATTAGTTATGTATTTTATGCATATACATGTATACAGGTCAATCCCAATCTCCCAACTCATCCCACCACCACCACCCCATGGATTCCCACACTTGGTGTCCATACGTTTGTTCTCTACCTCTGTGTCTCTATTTCTTCCCTGCAAACCAGTTCATCTGTACCATTTTTAGGCTCCACATATATGCATTAATATACAATATTTGTTTTCCTCTTTCTGACTTACTTCATTCTGTATGACAGTCTCTCGATCCATCGATGTCTCTACAAATGACCCAGTTTCATTCCTTTTTATGGCCGAGTCATATTCCATTTTATATATGTACCACAGCTTTATCCATTCATCTGTCTGTGGGCATTTAGGTTGCTTCCATTACCTGGCTATTGTAAATAGTGCTGCAACGAACATTGTGGTGAATGTGCCTTTTTGAAATACGGTTTTCTCTGGGTATATGCCCAGAAGTGGGATTGCTGGATCAGATGGTAATTCTATTTCTAGTTTTTTTAAGGAAACTCCATACTGTTCTCCATAGTGACTGTATCAATTTACATTCCCACCAATAGTGGAAGAGGGCTCCTTTTGTCCACACCCTCCCCAGAATTGGTTGTTTGTAGATTTTCTGATGATGCCGATTCTAACAGGTGTGAGGTGATACCTCATTGTAGTTTTGATTTGCATTTCTCTAATAATTAGTGCTGTTGAGCAGCTTTTCATGTGCGTCTTGGCCATCTCTGTGTCTCCTTTGAAGAAACGTCTCTTTAGATCTTCTGCCCATTTATTTTGGGTTGTTTGTTTTTTTAATATTAAGCTGCATGAGCTGTTTATATATATTGGAGATTAAACCTCTGTCCATTGATTCGTCTGCAACGATTTTCGCCCATTCTGAGGGATGCCTCTTTCCATTCCCGTGTTTTTTAACAAAAAAGGAAAGAAAGGAAAAGAAGCAGAACACTAATGTGCGTAAAATATGCCTTTTGAAACGGTCGTTTTGAAATATGGACGTCCTTTGAATTTTTTGGTCGATATGTGACCCCAGGATTTGTTTTCAGGGCAGGTGTCATTTACAGGCCTGCAATGATTTTGAATATCAACTGACCATTAGCGTTGGGATTAAAGCTGCTGTTGTGTGAAACGGCCACAAGGTGGCAGCAGTTCACCCTTACCAAATCTGGTTACTAGGGCAAGAGAGCCTCAGTGGAAGTGGTGTTCTAGATTGGAGTTTAGAATGGAATGTGCCAGGAGAAAGCCCCTCACGTTTGTCTCACTATTTCTTGTTCGTGTTTTTAATTTAATTTTTTATTTTTTATTACAGCAAGTTTGATTACAATGTTTGGCTTGTTGTAGGTGTGGAAGATGTGGTTCTTTTACACATATACAGATGACTGTTCTTCTTGGGATCCTTTTCCCATGTACGTTATGACAGAATGTTGAGTAGTCCTCTCTTGGTATTCTGTAGGTCTTTGGTGATTATATATGTCACCTGTGTTTGTATATGTCTGTTAACCCCGATATCGTAATGAAACCAAACCTCACACCTTTCCATTGGTGAACCATAAGTTTGTTTAATGAATCTGTGATTGCCCTTCTCCGTGGAAATATCTGCCCTGGTATCCATTTTTAGGTAACACCTATAAGTGATATGATATGATATGTGTCTTTCACTTTCTGACTTACTACAAGTCACGTGATTACTTCTAGACTCATCTACGGTGCTGCAAATGGCATTGTGTCCTTTTTTCCCTTGGCTTCTCTTCTGCCTTAGCGGGGTCCATTTTCAACAATGTGATTCCCTGAGGGTTGTGGATTAGCTGACCTGGGCAGCCGTACCCTGCCGGCCCGCCCTCCCCAGGTGTGCCTCGTTGAGGTCAATATAAACAGCGCTCCAGGCAGCAATAGCCCCTGAAGCTGTGCCTGACTCCATATTCTCTGCCCCGTCAGCAGTCTCGGGGCTGTGCTGGTGGGAGGGAGTGAGGGGCCACAGCTTTGTGGGTGGCCCGGTGTGAGTGGGGTTCTGCTGGCCTTTCTGCAGGAGTTGCCAGGCTGCCGCCTGTAAAGAAGAGGATGTGTCACCCATACCTTCCGCTGGAATTTCTCTCCGGACAGAGGTGAGGAAGGAAAAAAGCAGTGGGGTCCGGGACAGGAGGGGTATCTCAGGCAGGGCAATGGAAAGCTTCTGGAAGAGCGCCCGGGGCCAGGACCACGCTGGCTTGCCTGCAGGCACCAAGTTGGCCTTCGTGTTGTCGCTGGTGTGGCTCCACGGTCCTTCCTCTATGCTTTCAAGCCCTTGTACATATTCAGGTGTTTTACCTGGAAAGGGTGGGAACAGATCAGAAGCAGCTGGCCTGGGGCTCAGCTCACGTTTACTCACAGATGCCTCGGCACGGTCCCCCAGCTTTTCAATGAGGACGCTCCTTGTGTGGGGGGTTGTGGCTGGCTGTATGGGAGATGGTTCCCCACCTCTGACCAATTTCAGAATTGTTTACCACTGGAGCAAGTGCCGTGATAGGGTTTTCCTCTGTATAACTCGTGGGTTCAATTTTTTTTTTCTTTTTTGGTTCAAGTTAGATTTTATTCCTCTTTTATGTATTTATAAATATAAGCATGGAAATAATTCATTCCTATAAATACATCTGTGTGACGGGAAGAATTTTTTCTGTTTTATTTTTAAATTTTATTTTTTAAAATTTTGAAATTTAATTTTATTTATATTTTTATACAGCACGTTATTATTAGTTATGTATTTTATGCATATACATGTATACAGGTCAATCCCAATCTCCCAACTCATCCCACCACCACCACCCCATGGATTCCCACACTTGGTGTCCATACGTTTGTTCTCTACCTCTGTGTCTCTATTTCTTCCCTGCAAACCAGTTCATCTGTACCATTTTTAGGCTCCACATATATGCATTAATATACAATATTTGTTTTCCTCTTTCTGACTTACTTCATTCTGTATGACAGTCTCTCGATCCATCGATGTCTCTACAAATGACCCAGTTTCATTCCTTTTTATGGCCGAGTCATATTCCATTTTATATATGTACCACAGCTTTATCCATTCATCTGTCTGTGGGCATTTAGGTTTCTTCCATTACCTGGCTATTGTAAATAGTGCTGCAACGAACATTGTGGTGAATGTGCCTTTTTGAAATACGGTTTTCTCTGGGTATATGCCCAGAAGTGGGATTGCTGGATCAGATGGTAATTCTATTTCTAGTTTTTTTAAGGAAACTCCATACTGTTCTCCATAGTGACTGTATCAATTTACATTCCCACCAATAGTGGAAGAGGGCTCCTTTTGTCCACACCCTCCCCAGAATTGGTTGTTTGTAGATTTTCTGATGATGCCGATTCTAACAGGTGTGAGGTGATACCTCATTGTAGTTTTGATTTGCATTTCTCTAATAATTAGTGCTGTTGAGCAGCTTTTCATGTGCGTCTTGGCCATCTCTGTGTCTCCTTTGAAGAAACGTCTCTTTAGATCTTCTGCCCATTTATTTTGGGTTGTTTGTTTTTTTAATATTAAGCTGCATGAGCTGTTTATATATATTGGAGATTAAACCTCTGTCCATTGATTCGTCTGCAACGATTTTCGCCCATTCTGAGGGATGCCTCTTTCCATTCCCGTGTTTTTTAACAAAAAAGGAAAGAAAGGAAAAGAAGCAGAACACTAATGTGCGTAAAATATGCCTTTTGAAACGGTCGTTTTGAAATATGGACGTCCTTTGAATTTTTTGGTCGATATGTGACCCCAGGATTTGTTTTCAGGGCAGGTGTCATTTACAGGCCTGCAATGATTTTGAATATCAACTGACCATTAGCGCTGGGATTAAAGCTGCTGTTGTGTGAAACGGCCACAAGGTGGCAGCAGTTCACCCTTACCAAATCTGGTTACTAGGGCAAGAGAGCCTCAGTGGAAGTGGTGTTCTAGATTGGAGTTTAGAATGGAATGTGCCAGGAGAAAGCCCCTCACGTTTGTCTCACTATTTCTTGTTCGTGTTTTTAATTTAATTTTTTTATTTTTTATTACAGCAAGTTTGATTACAATGTTTGGCTTGTTGTAGGTGTGGAAGATGTGGTTCTTTTACACATATACAGATGACTGTTCTTCTTGGGATCCTTTTCCCATGTACGTTATGACAGAATGTTGAGTAGTCCTCTCTTGGTATTCTGTAGGTCTTTGGTGATTATATATGTCACCTGTGTTTGTATATGTCTGTTAACCCCGATATCATAATGAAACCAATCCTCACACCTTTCCATTGGTGAACCATAAGTTTGTTTAATGAATCTGTGATTGCCCTTCTCCGTGGAAATATCTGCCCTGGTATCCATTTTTAGGTAACACCTATAAGTGATATGATATGATATGTGTCTTTCACTTTCTGACTTACTACAAGTCACGTGATTACTTCTAGACTCATCTACGGTGCTGCAAATGGCATTGTGTCCTTTTTTCCCTTGGCTTCTCTTCTGCCTTAGCGGGGTCCCTTTTCAACAATGTGATTCCCTGAGGGTTGTGGATTAGCTGACCTGGGCAGCCTTACCCTGCCGGCCCGCCCTCCCCAGGTGTGCCTCGTTGAGGTCAATATAAACAGCGCTCCAGGCAGCAATAGCCCCTGAAGCTGTGCCTGACTCCATATTCTCTGCCCCGTCAGCAGTCTCGGGGCTGTGCTGGTGGGAGGGAGTGAGGGGCCACAGCTTTGTGGGTGGCCCGGTGTGAGTGGGGTTCTGCTGGCCTTTCTGCAGGAGTTGCCAGGCTGCCGCCTGTAAAGAAGAGGATGTGTCACCCATACCTTCCGCTGGAATTTCTCTCCGGACAGAGGTGAGGAAGGAAAAAAGCAGTGGGGTCCGGGACAGGAGGGGTATCTCAGGCAGGGCAATGGAATGCTTCTGGAAGAGCGCCCGGGGCCACGACCACGCTGGCTGGCCTGCAGGCACCAAGTTGGCCTTCGTGCTGTCGCTGGTGTGGCTCCACGGTCCTTCCTCTAGGCTTTCAAGCCCTTGTACATATTCAGGTGTTTTACCTGGAAAGGGTGGGAACAGATCAGAAGCAGCTGGCCTGGGGCTCAGCTCACGTTTACTCACAGATGCCTCGGCACGGTCCCCCAGCTTTTCAATGAGGACGCTCCTTGTGTGGGGGGTCGTGGCTGGCTGTATGGGAGATGGTTCCCCACCTCTGACCAATTTCAGAATTGTTTACCGCTGGAGCAAGTGCCGTGATAGGGTTTTCCTCTGTATAACTCGTGGGTTCAATTTTTTTTTTCTTTTTTGGTTCAAGTTAGATTTTATTCCTCTTTTATGTATTTATAAATATAAGCATGGAAATAATTCATTCCTATAAATACATCTGTGTGACGGGAAGAATTTTTTCTGTTTTATTTTTAAATTTTATTTTTTAAAATTTTGAAATTTAATTTTATTTATATTTTTATACAGCACGTTATTATTAGTTATGTATTTTATGCATATACATGTATACAGGTCAATCCCAATCTCCCAACTCATCCCACCACCACCACCCCATGGATTCCCACACTTGGTGTCCATACGTTTGTTCTCTACCTCTGTGTCTCTATTTCTTCCCTGCAAACCAGTTCATCTGTACCATTTTTAGGCTCCACATATATGCATTAATATACAATATTTGTTTTCCTCTTTCTGACTTACTTCATTCTGTATGACAGTCTCTCGATCCATCGATGTCTCTACAAATGACCCAGTTTCATTCCTTTTTATGGCCGAGTCATATTCCATTTTATATATGTACCACAGCTTTATCCATTCATCTGTCTGTGGGCATTTAGGTTGCTTCCATTACCTGGCTATTGTAAATAGTGCTGCAACGAACATTGTGGTGAATGTGCCTTTTTGAAATACGGTTTTCTCTGGGTATATGCCCAGAAGTGGGATTGCTGGATCAGATGGTAATTCTATTTCTAGTTTTTTTAAGGAAACTCCATACTGTTCTCCATAGTGACTGTATCAATTTACATTCCCACCAATAGTGGAAGAGGGCTCCTTTTGTCCACACCCTCCCCAGAATTGGTTGTTTGTAGATTTTCTGATGATGCCGATTCTAACAGGTGTGAGGTGATACCTCATTGTAGTTTTGATTTGCATTTCTCTAATAATTAGTGCTGTTGAGCAGCTTTTCATGTGCGTCTTGGCCATCTCTGTGTCTCCTTTGAAGAAACGTCTCTTTAGATCTTCTGCCCATTTATTTTGGGTTGTTTGTTTTTTTAATATTAAGCTGCATGAGCTGTTTATATATATTGGAGATTAAACCTCTGTCCATTGATTCGTCTGCAACGATTTTCGCCCATTCTGAGGGATGCCTCTTTCCATTCCCGTGTTTTTTAACAAAAAAGGAAAGAAAGGAAAAGAAGCAGAACACTAATGTGCGTAAAATATGCCTTTTGAAACGGTCGTTTTGAAATATGGACGTCCTTTGAATTTTTTGGTCGATATGTGACCCCAGGATTTGTTTTCAGGGCAGGTGTCATTTACAGGCCTGCAATGATTTTGAATATCAACTGACCATTAGCGCTGGGATTAAAGCTGCTGTTGTGTGAAACGGCCACAAGGTGGCAGCAGTTCACCCTTACCAAATCTGGTTACTAGGGCAAGAGAGCCTCAGTGGAAGTGGTGTTCTAGATTGGAGTTTAGAATGGAATGTGCCAGGAGAAAGCCCCTCACGTTTGTCTCACTATTTCTTGTTCGTGTTTTTAATTTAATTTTTTTATTTTTTATTACAGCAAGTTTGATTACAATGTTTGGCTTGTTGTAGGTGTGGAAGATGTGGTTCTTTTACACATATACAGATGACTGTTCTTCTTGGGATCCTTTTCCCATGTACGTTATGACAGAATGTTGAGTAGTCCTCTCTTGGTATTCTGTAGGTCTTTGGTGATTATATATGTCACCTGTGTTTGTATATGTCTGTTAACCCCGATATCATAATGAAACTAATCCTCACACCTTTCCATTGGTGAACCATAAGTTTGTTTAATGAATCTGTGATTGCCCTTCTCCGTGGAAATATCTGCCCTGGTATCCATTTTTAGGTAACACCTATAAGTGATATGATATGATATGTGTCTTTCACTTTCTGACTTACTACAAGTCACGTGATTACTTCTAGACTCATCTACGGTGCTGCAAATGGCATTGTGTCCTTTTTTCCCTTGGCTTCTCTTCTGCCTTAGCGGGGTCCCTTTTCAACAATGTGATTCCCTGAGGGTTGTGGATTAGCTGACCTGGGCAGCCTTACCCTGCCGGCCCGCCCTCCCCAGGTGTGCCTCGTTGAGGTCAATATAAACAGCGCTCCAGGCAGCAATAGCCCCTGAAGCTGTGCCTGACTCCATATTCTCTGCCCCGTCAGCAGTCTCGGGGCTGTGCTGGTGGGAGGGAGTGAGGGGCCACAGCTTTGTGGGTGGCCCGGTGTGAGTGGGGTTCTGCTGGCCTTTCTGCAGGAGTTGCCAGGCTGCCGCCTGTAAAGAAGAGGATGTGTCACCCATACCTTCCGCTGGAATTTCTCTCCGGACAGAGGTGAGGAAGGAAAAAAGCAGTGGGGTCCGGGACAGGAGGGGTATCTCAGGCAGGGCAATGGAAAGCTTCTGGAAGAGCGCCCGGGGCCAGGACCACGCTGGCTGGCCTGCAGGCACCAAGTTGGCCTTCGTGCTGTCGCTGGTGTGGCTCCACGGTCCTTCCTCTAGGCTTTCAAGCCCTTGTACATATTCAGGTGTTTTACCTGGAAAGGGTGGGAACAGATCAGAAGCAGCTGGCCTGGGGCTCAGCTCACGTTTACTCACAGATGCCTCGGCACGGTCCCCCAGCTTTTCAATGAGGACGCTCCTTGTGTGGGGGGTCGTGGCTGGCTGTATGGGAGATGGTTCCCCACCTCTGACCAATTTCAGAATTGTTTACCGCTGGAGCAAGTGCCGTGATAGGGTTTTCCTCTGTATAACTCGTGGGTTCAATTTTTTTTTCTTTTTTGGTTCAAGTTAGATTTTATTCCTCTTTTTTGTATTTATAAATATAAGCATGGAAATAATTCATTCCTATAAATACATCTGTGTGACGGGAAGAATTTTTTCTGTTTTATTTTTAAATTTTATTTTTTAAAATTTTGAAATTTAATTTTATTTATATTTTTATACAGCACGTTATTATTAGTTATGTATTTTATGCATATACATGTATACAGGTCAATCCCAATCTCCCAACTCATCCCACCACCACCACCCCATGGATTCCCACACTTGGTGTCCATACGTTTGTTCTCTACCTCTGTGTCTCTATTTCTTCCCTGCAAACCAGTTCATCTGTACCATTTTTAGGCTCCACATATATGCATTAATATACAATATTTGTTTTCCTCTTTCTGACTTACTTCATTCTGTATGACAGTCTCTCGATCCATCGATGTCTCTACAAATGACCCAGTTTCATTCCTTTTTATGGCCGAGTCATATTCCATTTTATATATGTACCACAGCTTTATCCATTCATCTGTCTGTGGGCATTTAGGTTGCTTCCATTACCTGGCTATTGTAAATAGTGCTGCAACGAACATTGTGGTGAATGTGCCTTTTTGAAATACGGTTTTCTCTGGGTATATGCCCAGAAGTGGGATTGCTGGATCAGATGGTAATTCTATTTCTAGTTTTTTTAAGGAAACTCCATACTGTTCTCCATAGTGACTGTATCAATTTACATTCCCACCAATAGTGGAAGAGGGCTCCTTTTGTCCACACCCTCCCCAGAATTGGTTGTTTGTAGATTTTCTGATGATGCCGATTCTAACAGGTGTGAGGTGATACCTCATTGTAGTTTTGATTTGCATTTCTCTAATAATTAGTGCTGTTGAGCAGCTTTTCATGTGCGTCTTGGCCATCTCTGTGTCTCCTTTGAAGAAACGTCTCTTTAGATCTTCTGCCCATTTATTTTGGGTTGTTTGTTTTTTTAATATTAAGCTGCATGAGCTGTTTATATATATTGGAGATTAAACCTCTGTCCATTGATTCGTCTGCAACGATTTTCGCCCATTCTGAGGGATGCCTCTTTCCATTCCCGTGTTTTTTAACAAAAAAGGAAAGAAAGGAAAAGAAGCAGAACACTAATGTGCGTAAAATATGCCTTTTGAAACGGTCGTTTTGAAATATGGACGTCCTTTGAATTTTTTGGTCGATATGTGACCCCAGGATTTGTTTTCAGGGCAGGTGTCATTTACAGGCCTGCAATGATTTTGAATATCAACTGACCATTAGCGCTGGGATTAAAGCTGCTGTTGTGTGAAACGGCCACAAGGTGGCAGCAGTTCACCCTTACCAAATCTGGTTACTAGGGCAAGAGAGCCTCAGTGGAAGTGGTGTTCTAGATTGGAGTTTAGAATGGAATGTGCCAGGAGAAAGCCCCTCACGTTTGTCTCACTATTTCTTGTTCGTGTTTTTAATTTAATTTTTTTATTTTTTATTACAGCAAGTTTGATTACAATGTTTGGCTTGTTGTAGGTGTGGAAGATGTGGTTCTTTTACACATATACAGATGACTGTTCTTCTTGGGATCCTTTTCCCATGTACGTTATGACAGAATGTTGAGTAGTCCTCTCTTGGTATTCTGTAGGTCTTTGGTGATTATATATGTCACCTGTGTTTGTATATGTCTGTTAACCCCGATATCATAATGAAACCAATCCTCACACCTTTCCATTGGTGAACCATAAGTTTGTTTAATGAATCTGTGATTGCCCTTCTCCGTGGAAATATCTGCCCTGGTATCCATTTTTAGGTAACACCTATAAGTAATATGATATGATATGTGTCTTTCACTTTCTGACTTACTACAAGTCACGTGATTACTTCTAGACTCATCTACGGTGCTGCAAATGGCATTGTGTCCTTTTTTCCCTTGGCTTCTCTTCTGCCTTAGCGGGGTCCATTTTCAACAATGTGATTCCCTGAGGGTTGTGGATTAGCTGACCTGGGCAGCCTTACCCTGCCGGCCCGCCCTCCCCAGGTGTGCCTCGTTGAGGTCAATATAAACAGCGCTCCAGGCAGCAATAGCCCCTGAAGCTGTGCCTGACTCCATATTCTCTGCCCCGTCAGCAGTCTCGGGGCTGTGCTGGTGGGAGGGAGTGAGGGGCCACAGCTTTGTGGGTGGCCCGGTGTGAGTGGGGTTCTGCTGGCCTTTCTGCAGGAGTTGCCAGGCTGCCGCCTGTAAAGAAGAGGATGTGTCACCCATACCTTCCGCTGGAATTTCTCTCCGGACAGAGGTGAGGAAGGAAAAAAGCAGTGGGGTCCGGGACAGGAGGGGTATCTCAGGCAGGGCAATGGAAAGCTTCTGGAAGAGCGCCCGGGGCCAGGACCACGCTGGCTGGCCTGCAGGCACCAAGTTGGCCTTCGTGCTGTCGCTGGTGTGGCTCCACGGTCCTTCCTCTAGGCTTTCAAGCCCTTGTACATATTCAGGTGTTTTACCTGGAAAGGGTGGGAACAGATCAGAAGCAGCTGGCCTGGGGCTCAGCTCACGTTTACTCACAGATGCCTCGGCACGGTCCCCCAGCTTTTCAATGAGGACGCTCCTTGTGTGGGGGGTCGTGGCTGGCTGTATGGGAGATGGTTCCCCACCTCTGACCAATTTCAGAATTGTTTACCGCTGGAGCAAGTGCCGTGATAGGGTTTTCCTCTGTATAACTCGTGGGTTCAATTTTTTTTTTCTTTTTTGGTTCAAGTTAGATTTTATTCCTCTTTTATGTATTTATAAATATAAGCATGGAAATAATTCATTCCTATAAATACATCTGTGTGACGGGAAGAATTTTTTCTGTTTTATTTTTAAATTTTATTTTTTAAAATTTTGAAATTTAATTTTATTTATATTTTTATACAGCACGTTATTATTAGTTATGTATTTTAGGCATATACATGTATACAGGTCAATCCCAATCTCCCAACTCATCCCACCACCACCACCCCATGGATTCCCACACTTGGTGTCCATACGTTTGTTCTCTACCTCTGTGTCTCTATTTCTTCCCTGCAAACCAGTTCATCTGTACCATTTTTAGGCTCCACATATATGCATTAATATACAATATTTGTTTTCCTCTTTCTGACTTACTTCATTCTGTATGACAGTCTCTCGATCCATCGATGTCTCTACAAATGACCCAGTTTCATTCCTTTTTATGGCCGAGTCATATTCCATTTTATATATGTACCACAGCTTTATCCATTCATCTGTCTGTGGGCATTTAGGTTGCTTCCATTACCTGGCTATTGTAAATAGTGCTGCAACGAACATTGTGGTGAATGTGCCTTTTTGAAATACGGTTTTCTCTGGGTATATGCCCAGAAGTGGGATTGCTGGATCAGATGGTAATTCTATTTCTAGTTTTTTTAAGGAAACTCCATACTGTTCTCCATAGTGACTGTATCAATTTACATTCCCACCAATAGTGGAAGAGGGCTCCTTTTGTCCACACCCTCCCCAGAATTGGTTGTTTGTAGATTTTCTGATGATGCCGATTCTAACAGGTGTGAGGTGATACCTCATTGTAGTTTTGATTTGCATTTCTCTAATAATTAGTGCTGTTGAGCAGCTTTTCATGTGCGTCTTGGCCATCTCTGTGTCTCCTTTGAAGAAACGTCTCTTTAGATCTTCTGCCCATTTATTTTGGGTTGTTTGTTTTTTTAATATTAAGCTGCATGAGCTGTTTATATATATTGGAGATTAAACCTCTGTCCATTGATTCGTCTGCAACGATTTTCGCCCATTCTGAGGGATGCCTCTTTCCATTCCCGTGTTTTTTAACAAAAAAGGAAAGAAAGGAAAAGAAGCAGAACACTAATGTGCGTAAAATATGCCTTTTGAAACGGTCGTTTTGAAATATGGACGTCCTTTGAATTTTTTGGTCGATATGTGACCCCAGGATTTGTTTTCAGGGCAGGTGTCATTTACAGGCCTGCAATGATTTTGAATATCAACTGACCATTAGCGTTGGGATTAAAGCTGCTGTTGTGTGAAACGGCCACAAGGTGGCAGCAGTTCACCCTTACCAAATCTGGTTACTAGGGCAAGAGAGCCTCAGTGGAAGTGGTGTTCTAGATTGGAGTTTAGAATGGAATGTGCCAGGAGAAAGCCCCTCACGTTTGTCTCACTATTTCTTGTTCGTGTTTTTAATTTAATTTTTTATTTTTTATTACAGCAAGTTTGATTACAATGTTTGGCTTGTTGTAGGTGTGGAAGATGTGGTTCTTTTACACATATACAGATGACTGTTCTTCTTGGGATCCTTTTCCCATGTACGTTATGACAGAATGTTGAGTAGTCCTCTCTTGGTATTCTGTAGGTCTTTGGTGATTATATATGTCACCTGTGTTTGTATATGTCTGTTAACCCCGATATCGTAATGAAACCAATCCTCACACCTTTCCATTGGTGAACCATAAGTTTGTTTAATGAATCTGTGATTGCCCTTCTCCGTGGAAATATCTGCCCTGGTATCCATTTTTAGGTAACACCTATAAGTGATATGATATGATATGTGTCTTTCACTTTCTGACTTACTACAAGTCACGTGATTACTTCTAGACTCATCTACGGTGCTGCAAATGGCATTGTGTCCTTTTTTCCCTTGGCTTCTCTTCTGCCTTAGCGGGGTCCATTTTCAACAATGTGATTCCCTGAGGGTTGTGGATTAGCTGACCTGGGCAGCCTTACCCTGCCGGCCCGCCCTCCCCAGGTGTGCCTCGTTGAGGTCAATATAAACAGCGCTCCAGGCAGCAATAGCCCCTGAAGCTGTGCCTGACTCCATATTCTCTGCCCCGTCAGCAGTCTCGGGGCTGTGCTGGTGGGAGGGAGTGAGGGGCCACAGCTTTGTGGGTGGCCCGGTGTGAGTGGGGTTCTGCTGGCCTTTCTGCAGGAGTTGCCAGGCTGCCGCCTGTAAAGAAGAGGATGTGTCACCCATACCTTCCGCTGGAATTTCTCTCCGGACAGAGGTGAGGAAGGAAAAAAGCAGTGGGGTCCGGGACAGGAGGGGTATCTCAGGCAGGGCAATGGAAAGCTTCTGGAAGAGCGCCCGGGGCCAGGACCACGCTGGCTTGCCTGCAGGCACCAAGTTGGCCTTCGTGTTGTCGCTGGTGTGGCTCCACGGTCCTTCCTCTATGCTTTCAAGCCCTTGTACATATTCAGGTGTTTTACCTGGAAAGGGTGGGAACAGATCAGAAGCAGCTGGCCTGGGGCTCAGCTCACGTTTACTCACAGATGCCTCGGCACGGTCCCCCAGCTTTTCAATGAGGACGCTCCTTGTGTGGGGGGTTGTGGCTGGCTGTATGGGAGATGGTTCCCCACCTCTGACCAATTTCAGAATTGTTTACCGCTGGAGCAAGTGCCGTGATAGGGTTTTCCTCTGTATAACTCGTGGGTTCAATTTTTTTTTTCTTTTTTGGTTCAAGTTAGATTTTATTCCTCTTTTATGTATTTATAAATATAAGCATGGAAATAATTCATTCCTATAAATACATCTGTGTGACGGGAAGAATTTTTTCTGTTTTATTTTTAAATTTTATTTTGTAAAATTTTGAAATTTAATTTTATTTATATTTTTATACAGCACGTTATTATTAGTTATGTATTTTATGCATATACATGTATACAGGTCAATCCCAATCTCCCAACTCATCCCACCACCACCACCCCATGGATTCCCACACTTGGTGTCCATACGTTTGTTCTCTACCTCTGTGTCTCTATTTCTTCCCTGCAAACCAGTTCATCTGTACCATTTTTAGGCTCCACATATATGCATTAATATACAATATTTGTTTTCCTCTTTCTGACTTACTTCATTCTGTATGACAGTCTCTCGATCCATCGATGTCTCTACAAATGACCCAGTTTCATTCCTTTTTATGGCCGAGTCATATTCCATTTTATATATGTACCACAGCTTTATCCATTCATCTGTCTGTGGGCATTTAGGTTGCTTCCATTACCTGGCTATTGTAAATAGTGCTGCAACGAACATTGTGGTGAATGTGCCTTTTTGAAATACGGTTTTCTCTGGGTATATGCCCAGAAGTGGGATTGCTGGATCAGATGGTAATTCTATTTCTAGTTTTTTTAAGGAAACTCCATACTGTTCTCCATAGTGACTGTATCAATTTACATTCCCACCAATAGTGGAAGAGGGCTCCTTTTGTCCACACCTTCCCCAGAATTGGTTGTTTGTAGATTTTCTGATGATGCCGATTCTAACAGGTGTGAGGTGAAACCTCATTGTAGTTTTGATTTGCATTTCTCTAATAATTAGTGCTATTGAGCAGCTTTTCATGTGCGTCTTGGCCATCTCTGTGTCTCCTTTGAAGAAACGTCTCTTTAGATCTTCTGCCCATTTATTTTGGGTTGTTTGTTTTTTTAATATTAAGCTGCATGAGCTGTTTATATATATTGGAGATTAAACCTCTGTCCATTGATTCGTCTGCAACGATTTTCGCCCATTCTGAGGGATGCCTCTTTCCATTCCCGTGTTTTTTAACAAAAAAGGAAAGAAAGGAAAAGAAGCAGAACACTAATGTGCGTAAAATATGCCTTTTGAAACGGTCGTTTTGAAATATGGACGTCCTTTGAATTTTTTGGTCGATATGTGACCCCAGGATTTGTTTTCAGGGCAGGTGTCATTTACAGGCTTGCAATGATTTTGAATATCAACTGACCATTAGCGTTGGGATTAAAGCTGCTGTTGTGTGAAACGGCCACAAGGTGGCAGCAGTTCACCCTTACCAAATCTGGTTACTAGGGCAAGAGAGCCTCAGTGGAAGTGGTGTTCTAGATTGGAGTTTAGAATGGAATGTGCCAGGAGAAAGCCCCTCACGTTTGTCTCACTATTTCTTGTTCGTGTTTTTAATTTAATTTTTTATTTTTTATTACAGCAAGTTTGATTACAATGTTTGGCTTGTTGTAGGTGTGGAAGATGTGGTTCTTTTACACATATACAGATGACTGTTCTTCTTGGGATCCTTTTCCCATGTACGTTATGACAGAATGTTGAGTAGTCCTCTCTTGGTATTCTGTAGGTCTTTGGTGATTATATATGTCACCTGTGTTTGTATATGTCTGTTAACCCCGATATCATAATGAAACCAATCCTCACACCTTTCCATTGGTGAACCATAAGTTTGTTTAATGAATCTGTGATTGCCCTTCTCCGTGGAAATATCTGCCCTGGTATCCATTTTTAGGTAACACCTATAAGTGATATGATATGATATGTGTCTTTCACTTTCTGACTTACTACAAGTCACGTGATTACTTCTAGACTCATCTACGGTGCTGCAAATGGCATTGTGTCCTTTTTTCCCTTGGCTTCTCTTCTGCTTTAGCGGGGTCCATTTTCAACAATGTGATTCCCTGAGGGTTGTGGATTAGCTGACCTGGGCAGCCTTACCCTGCCGGCCCGCCCTCCCCAGGTGTGCCTCGTTGAGGTCAATATAAACAGCGCTCCAGGCAGCAATAGCCCCTGAAGCTGTGCCTGACTCCATATTCTCTGCCCCGTCAGCAGTCTCGGGGCTGTGCTGGTGGGAGGGAGTGAGGGGCCACAGCTTTGTGGGTGGCCCGGTGTGAGTGGGGTTCTGCTGGCCTTTCTGCAGGAGTTGCCAGGCTGCCGCCTGTAAAGAAGAGGATGTGTCACCCATACCTTCCGCTGGAATTTCTCTCCGGACAGAGGTGAGGAAGGAAAAAAGCAGTGGGGTCCGGGACAGGAGGGGTATCTCAGGCAGGGCAATGGAAAGCTTCTGGAAGAGCGCCAGGGTCCAGGACCACGCTGGCTGGCCTGCAGGCACCAAGTTGGCCTGCGTGCTGTCGCTGGTGTGGCTCCACGGTCCTTCCTCTAGGCTTTAAAGCCCTTGTACATATTCAGGTGTTTTACCTGGAAAGGGTGGGAACAGTTCAGCAGCAGTTGGCCTGGGGCTCAGCTCACCTTTACTCACAGATGCCTCGGCACGGACACCCAGCTTTGCAATGAGGACGCTCCTTGCGTGGGGTGTGGGTTGCTCGCTGTATGGGAGATGGTTCCCACCTCTGACCAATTTCCGAATTGTTTACCGCTGGAGAAAGTGCCGTGATAGGGTTTTCCTCTGTATAACTCGTGGGTTCACTTTTTTTTTCTTTTATGGTTCAAGTTACATTTTATTCCTCTTTTATATATTTATAAATATATGCATGGAAATAATTCATTCCTATAAATACATCTGTGTGACGGGAAGAATTTTTTCTGTTTTATTTTTAAATTTTATTTTTTAAAATTTTGAAATTTAATTTTATTTATTTTTTATACAGCATGTTATTATTAATTATGTATTTTATGCATATACATGTATACAGGCCAATCCCAATCTCCCAACTCATCCCACCACCACCACCCCATGGCTTCCCGCACTTGGTGTCCATACGTTTGTTCTCTACCTCTGTGTCTCTATTTCTTCCGTGCAAACCAGTTCATCTGTACCATTTTTTTAGGTTCCACATATATGCGTTAATATACAATATTTGTTTTCTTCTTTCTGACTTACTTCATTCTGTATGACAGTCTCTCGATCCATCGATGTCTCTAGAAATGACCCAGTTTCATTCCTTTTTATGGCCGAGTAATATTCCATTTCATATATGTACCACCTCTTTATCCATTCATCTGTCTGTGGGCATTTATGTTGCTTCCATTACCTGGCTATTGTAAATAGTGCTGCAATGAACATTGTGGTGAATGTGCCTTTTTGATTTACGGTTTTCTCTGGGTATATGCCCAGAAGTGGGATTGCTGGATCAGATGGTAATTCTATTTCTAGTTTTTATAAGGAAACTCCATACTGTTCTCCATAGTGACTGTATCAATTTACATTCCCACCAATAGTGGAAGAGGGCTCCTTTTGTCCCCACCCTCCCCAGAATTGGTTGTTTGTAGATTTTCTGATGATGCCGATTCTAACAGTTGTGAGGTGATACCTCATTGTAGTTTTGATTTGTATTTCTCTAATAATTAGTGCTGTTGAGCAGATTTTCATGTGCGTCTTGGCCATCTCTGTGTCTCCTTTGAAGAAACGTCTCTTTAGATCTTCTTCCCATTTTTTGGGGGGTTGTTTGTTTTTTTAATATTAAGCTGCATGAGCTGTTTATATATATTGGAGATTAAACCTCTGTCCATTGATTCGTCTGCAACGATTTTCGCCCATTCTGAGGGATGCCTCTTTCCATTCCCGTGTTTTTTAACAAAAAAGGAAAGAAAGGAAAAGAAGCAGAACACTAATGTGCGTAAAATATGCCTTTTGAAACGGTCGTTTTGAAATATGGACGTCCTTTGAAATTTTTGGTCGATATGTGACCCCAGGATTTGTTTTCAGGGCAGGTGTCATTTACAGGCCTGCAATGATTTTGAATATCAACTGACCATTAGCGTTGGGATTAAAGCTGCTGTTGTGTGAAACGGCCACAAGGTGGCAGCAGTTCACCCTTACCAAATCTGGTTACTAGGGCAAGAGAGCCTCAGTGGAAGTGGTGTTCTAGATTCGAATTTAGAATGGAATGTGCCAGGAGAAAGCCCCTCACGTTTGTCTCATTACATCTTGTTCGTTTTTTAATTTAATGTTTTTTTATTTTTTATTACAGCAAGTTTGATTACAATGTTTGGTTTGTTGTAGGTGTGGAAGATGTGGTTCTTTTACACATATTCAGATGTCTGTTCTTCCTGGGATCCTTTTCCCATGTACGTTATGACAGAATGTTGAGTAGTCCTCTCTTGGTATTCTGTAGGTCTTTGGTGATTATATATGTCACCTGTGTTTGTATATGTCTGTTAACCCCTATATCGTAATGAAACCAATCCTCACACCTTTCCATTGGTGAACCATAAGTTTGTTTAATGAATCTGTGATTGCCCTTCTCCGTGGAAATATCTGCCCTGGTATCCATTTTTAGGTAACACCTATAAGTGATATGATATGATATGTGTCTTTCACTTTCTGACTTACTACAAGTCACGTGATTACTTCTAGACTCATCTACGGTGCTGCAAATGGCATTGTGTCCTTTTTTCCCTTGGCTTCTCTTCTGCCTTAGCGGGGTCCATTTTCAACAATGTGATTCCCTGAGGGTTGTGGATTAGCTGACCTGGGCGGCCTTACCCTGCGGGCCCGCCCTCCCCAGGTGTGCCTCGTTGAGGTCAATATAAACAGCGCTCCAGGCAGCAATAGCCCCTGAAGCTGTGCCTGACTCCATATTCTCTGCCCCGTCAGCAGTCTCGGGGCTGTGCTGGTGGGAGGGAGTGAGGGGCCACAGCTTTGTGGGTGGCCCGGTCTGAGTGGGGCTCTGCTGGCCTTTCTGCAGGAGTTGCCATGCTGCCAGCTGTAAAGAAGAGTATGTGTCAACCATACCTTCCACTGGAATTTCTCTCCGGACAGATGTGAGGAAGGAAAAACGCAGTGGGGGCCGGGATAGGAGGGGTATCTCAGGCAGGGCAATGGAAAGCTCCGGAAGAGCGCCCGGGGCTAGGATCACCCTGGCTGGCCTGCAGGCACCATGTTGGCCTGCGTGATGTCGCTGGTGTGGCTCTACGGCCTTTCCTATAGGCTTTCAAGCCCTTGTAAATATTCAGGTGTTTTACCTGGGAAGGGTGGGAACAGTTCAGCAGCATCTGGTCTGGGGCTCAGCTCACGTTTACTCACAGAAGCCTCGGCACGGTCCCCCAGCTTTGCAGTGAGGACGTTCCTTGCGTGGGGTGTGGGTTGCTGGCTGTATGGGAGATGGTTCCCCACCTCTGACCAAATTCAGAATTGTTGACCGCTGGAGCAAGTGCCCTGATAGGGTTTTCCTCTGTATAACTTGTGGGTTCAAGTGTTTTTTTTTTCTTTTATGGATCAAGTTGGTTTTTATTCCACTTTTATGTATTTATAGATATAAGCATGGAAATAATTCATTCCTATAAATACATCTGTGTGACGGGAATAACTTTTTTCTGTTTTATTTTTAAATTTTATTTTTTAAAATTTTGAAATTTAATTTTATTTATGTTTTTATACATCAGGTTATTATTAGTTATGTATTTTATGCATATACATGTATACAGGTCAATCCCAATCTCCCAACTCATCCCACCACTACCACCCCATGGCTTCCCACACTTGGTGTCCATACGTTTGTTCTCTACTTCTGTGTCTCTATTTCTTCCCTGCAAACCAGTTCATCTGTACCATTTTTTATGTTCCACATATATGCATTAATATACAATATTTGTTTTCCTCTTTCTGACTTACTTCATTCTGTATGACAGTCTCTCGATCCATCGATGTCTCTACAAATGACCCAGTTTCATTCCTTTTTATGGCCGCGTAATATTCCATTTTATATATGTACCACATCTTTATCCATTCATCTGTCTGTGGGCATTTAGGTTGCTTCCATTACCTGGCTATTGTAAATAGTGCTGCAATGAATATTGTGGTGAATGTGCCTTTTTGATTTATGGTTTCTCTGGGTATATGCCCAGAAGTGGAATTGCTGGATCAGATGGTAATTCTATTTCTAGTTTTTTTAAGGAAACTCCATACTCTTCTCCATAGTGACTGTATCAATTTACATTCCCACCAATAGTGGAAGAGGGCTCCTTTTGTCCACACCCTCCCCAGAATTGGTTGTTTGTAGATTTTCTGATGATGCCGATTCTAACAGGTGTGAGGTGATACCTCATTGTAGATTTGGTTTGCATTTCTCTAATAATTAGTGCAGTTGAGCAGCTTTTCATGTGCGTCTTGGTCATCTCTGTGTCTTCTTTGAAGAAACGTCTCTTTAGATCTTCTGCCCATTTTTGTATTGGGTTGTTTGTTTTTTTCATATTAAGCTGCATGAGCTGTTTATATATATTGGAGACTAAATCTCTGTCCATTGATTCGTCTGCAACGATTTTCGCACATTCTGAGGGATGCCTTTTTCCATTCCCATGTTTTTTAACAAAAAAGGAAAGAAAGGAAAAGAAGCAGAACACTAATGTGCGTAAAATATTCCTTTTGAAACGGTCGTTTTGAAATATGGACGTCCTTTGAATTTTTTGGTCGATATGTGACCCCAGGATTTGTTTTCAGGGCAGGTGTCATTTACAGGCCTGCAATGATTTTGAATATCAACTGACCATTAGCATTGGGATTAAAGCTGCTGTTGTGTGAAACGGCCACAAGGTGGCAGCAGTTCACCCTTACCAAATCTGGTTACTAGGGCAAGAGAGCCTCAGTGGAAGTGGTGTTCTAGATTGGAGTTTAGAATGGAATGTGCCAGGAGAAAGCCCCTCACGTTTGTCTCACTACTTCTTGTTCGTGTTTTTAATTTAATTTTTTTATTATTTATTACAGCAAGTTTGATTACAATGTTTGGCTTGTTGTAGGTGTGGAAGATGTGGTTCTTTTACACATATACAGATGTCTGTTCTTCCTGGGATCCTTTTCCCATGTACGTTATGACAGAATGTTGAGTAGTCCTCTCTTGGTATTCTGTAGGTCTTTTGTGATTATATATGTCACCTGTGTTTGTATATGTCTGTTAACCCCGATATCGTAATGAAACCAATCCTCACACCTTTCCATTGGTGAACCATAAGTTTGTTTAATGAATCTGTGATTGCCCTTCTCCGTGTAAATATCTGCCCTGGTATCCATTTTTAGGTAACACCTATAAGTGATATGATATGATATGTGTCTTTCACTTTCTGACTTACTACAAGTCACGTGATTACTTCTAGACTCATCTACGGTGCTGCAAATGGCATTGTGTCCTTTTTTCCCTTGGCTTCTATTCTGCGTTAGCGAGGTCCATTTTCAACAATGTGATTCCCTGAGGGTTGTGGATTAGCTGACCTGGGCAGCCTTACCCTGCCGGCCCACCCTCCCCAGGTGTGCCTCGTTGAGGTCAATATAAACAGCGCTCCAGGCAGCAATAGCCCCTGAAGCTGTGCCTGACTCCATATTCTCTGCCCCGTCAGCAGTCTCGGGGCTGTGCTGGTGGGAAGAACTGATGGGCCACAGCTTTGTGGGTGGCCCAGTCTGAGTGGGGCACTGCTGGCCTTTCTGCAGGAGTTGCCAGGCTCCCACCTGTAAAGAAGAGGATGTGTCACCCATACCTTCCACTGGAATTTCTCTCCGGACAGAGGTGAGGAAAGAAAACGCAGTGGGGGCCGGGACAGGAGGGGTATCTCAGGCAGGGCAATGGAAAACTCCGGAAGAGCGCCCGGGGCCAGGATCACCCTGGCTGGCCTGCAGGCACCAAGTTGGCCTGCGTGCTGTGGCTGGTGTGGCTCCACGGTCCTTCCTCTAGGCTTTCAAGCCCTTGTACATATTCAGGGGTTTTACCTGGGAAGGGTGGGAACAGTTCAGCAGCAGCTGGCCTTTGGCTCATCTCACGTTTACTCACAGATGCCTCGGCAAGGTCCGACAGCTTTGCAATGAGGACGCTCCTTGCGTGGGTGGTGGGTTGCTGGCTGTATGTGAGATGGTTCCCCAACTCTGACCAATTTCAGAATTGTTTACCGCTGGAGCAAGTGCCCTGATAGGGTTTTCCTCTGTATAACTCGTGGGTTCAGGTTATCTTTTTCTTTTATGGTTCAAGTTAGATTTTATTCCTCTTTTATATATTTATAGATATAAGCATGGAAATAATTCATTCCTATAAATACATCTGTGTGACGGGAAGAACTTTTTTCTGTTTTATTTTTAAATTTTATTTTTTAAAATTTTGAAATTTAATATTATTTTTTTTTATACAGCACGTTATTATTAGTTATGTATTTTATGCATATACATGTATACAGGTCAATCCCAATCTCCCAAATCATCCCACCACCACCCCCCCCATGGCCTCCCACACTTGGTGTCCATACGTTTGTTCTCTACCTCTGTGTCTCTATTTCTTCCCTGCAAACCAGTTCATCTGTACCATTTTTAGTCTCCACATATATGCATTAATATACAATATTTGTTTTCCTCTTTCTGACTTACTTCATTCTGTATGACAGTCTCTCGATCCATCGATGTCTCTACAAATGACCCAGTTTCATTCCTTTTTATGGCCGAGTAATATTCCATTTGATATATGTACCACATCTTTATCCATTCATCTGTCTGTGGGCATTTAGGTTGCTTCCATTACCTGGCTATTGTAATTAGTGCTGCAATGAACTTTGTGGTGAATGTGCCTTTTTGATTTACGGTTTTCTCTGGGTATATGCCCAGAAGTGGGATTGCTGGATCAGATGGTAATTCTATTTCTAGTTTTTTTTTTTTTTTTTTTTTTTTTTTTACTTTGACAAGATGACAAATTTATTTTCAGCAAAGACTGAATACCTTATTACTGTAAACCTCGATACTGGTACCTAGGAAAGAAAATTACAAACGTTTTAAAGAATAAAGTTTTGGTTTAGAGATTACAAATAATATTGGGTTGGCCAAAAAAGTTCGTTCGGGTTCTTCTGTAACATCTCTTCTATTCCACATTATTGTACAGTATCCAATTTTCATTGCCCATCACAATTTGTTTTTAAAAACGGAATGTTTCTGTTACGTAAGTAGAGAATTGCAGTGCAGAAATATGGTCAAGAAGGTTTCTTTTGCTTAACGTGGAACCCAAACATCAAAGCGATTAACATAACCAAGCTGGTGCAAATGATTTTCAACACCTGATTTGGAGATTTTGAGTGTGGGCTTATCTCCTGCGTGGTTTAACGTTGATTGTTCTGAAATTTACGTCTCGATTTGATTGCCTTCAACTTGAACTGGTCTCCCCGACCATGGAGCATCGTCCAGCCAGAAATCTCTACCACAAAACTTTGCAAATCTCTTTTGACACGTTCAGTCACAGCACCTTTTCCATACACTGCACAAATCTTTTTTTGCCTTCTCAGTTGTGTTTTTACCTTTCTTGAAATAATGAAGCATAATATGCTGTTGCTTTTTTTCCTTCCATCTTCAATATTAAAATGGCTACACAAAAATTCACCAATTTTGATGTTTTTTAAAAAAATGTACGCGATGACAGCTGTCACGATACAATCTAACAAAACTGTTTCGAATGAAGTTAAAGACAACTAAGCGCTACTAAAGCCATCTTATGGAAAAAACCGAATACGTTCAGATAAAAACGCACTTATCTGATAAGACTATCCCTTTGCTTTCATTACTATCATTCTCAAAGGAACCTCAGGGCTTCACTGGTTGTGCAGTGGTTGAGAGTCCGCCTGCCGATGCAGGGGACATGGGTTCGTGCCCCGGTCCGGGAAGATCCCACATGCCGCAGAGCGGCTGGGCCCGTGCTGGCCGCTGAGCCTGCGCGTCCGGAGCCTGTGCTCCACGATGGGAGAGGCCACAACAGTGAGAGGCCTTTAGTAGACTGATTGGTTTAAGAGTCAGCAGCAACCAAGTGATAGTAAAGATTCAATGCAAAACTTTAGATGTCTACAATGGATCATACAGAAATACAATTTCAACAGAGAGCAGATCCAAGTCATTTAAAAACTGGAACACTTTCCTTCATTATTCCACAAAGCAAGGCTTCCTCTCAGTAATACTTCCGGATGTTTGTCACTTAACTGTCCTCTTTTCTTCAGACCAAACTGTCTTAATTGAGGAGCCCACAGCCGGTGGCCTTGGTCACAGAACGTGACAAGCTGCCGAAATCCACTTCCAAAGAGAGAAAGCACTGCTCTGAGAGGGGCTGCATCCCGAACATCTCTCACACTCCCGAGAGGAGTCCAAAGGATCAGTCCGGAGAAAAAAGTATTTCTAGTTTTTTTAAGGAAACTCCATACTGTTCTCCATAGTGACTGTATCAATTTACATTCCCTCCAATAGAGGAAGAGGGCTCCTTTTGTCCACACCCTCCCCAGAATTGCTTGTTTGTAGATTTTCTGATGATGCCGATTCTAACAGGTGTGAGGTGAAACCTCATTGTAGTTTTGATTTGCATTTCTCTAATAATTAGTGCTGTTGAGCAGCTTTTCATGTGCGTCTTGGCCATCTCTGTGTCTCCTTTGAAGAAACGTCTCTTTAGATCTTCTGCCCATTTTCTGGGGGGTTGTTTGTTTTTTTAATATTAAGCTGCATGAGCTGTTTATATATATTGGAGATTAAACCTCTGTCCATTGATTCGTCTGCAACGATGTTCGCCCATTCTGAGGGATGCCTTTTTCCATTCCGGTTTTTTTAACAAAAAAGGAAAGAAAGGAAAAGAAGCAGACACTAATGTGCGTAAAATATGCCTTTTGAAACGGTCGTTTTGAAATATGGACGTCCTTTGAATTTTTTGGTCGATATGTGACCCCAGGATTTGTTTTCAGGGCAGGTGTCATTTACAGGCCTGCAATGATTTTGAATATCAACTGACCATTAGCGTTGGGATTAAAGCTGCTGTTGTGTGAAACGGCCACAAGGTGGCAGCAGTTCACCCTTACCAAATCTGGTTACTAGGGCAAGAGAGCCTCAGTGGAAGTGGTGTTCTAGATTGGAGTTTAGAATGGAATGTGCCAGGAGAAAGCCCCTCACGTTTGTCTCACTACTTCTTGTTCGTGTTTTTAATTTAATTTTTTATTTTTTATTACAGCAAGTTTGATTACAATGTTTGGCTTGTTGTAGGTGTGGAAGATGTGGTTCTTTTACACATATACACATGTCTGTTCTTCCTGGGATCCTTTTCCCATGTACGTTATGACAGAATGTTGAGTAGTCCTCTCTTGGTATTCTGTAGGTCTTTGGTGATTATATATGTCACCTGTGTTTGTATATGTCTGTTAACCCCGATATCGTAATGAAACCAATCCTCACACCTTTCCATTGGTGAACCATAAGTTTGTTTAATGAATCTGTGATTGCCCTTCTCCGTGGAAATATCTGCCCTGGTATCCATTTTTAGGTAACACCTATAAGTGATATGATATGATATGTGTCTTTCACTTTCTCACTTACTACAAGTCACGTGATTACTTCTAGACTCATCTACGGTGCTGCAAATGGCATTGTGTCCTTTTTTCCCTTGGCTTCTCTTCTGCCTTAGCGGGGTCCATTTTCAACAATGTGATTCCCTGAGGGTTGTGGATTAGCTGACCTGGGCAGCCTTACCCTGCCGGCCCGCCCTCCCCAGGTGTGCCTCGTTGAGGTCAATATAAACAGCGTTCCAGGCAGCAATAGCCCCTGAAGCTGTGCCTGACTCCATATTCTCTGCCCCGTCAGCAGTCTCGGGGCTGTGCTGGTGGGAGGGAGTGAGGGGCCACAGCTTTGTGGGTGGCCCGGTGTGAGTGGGGTTCTGCTGGCCTTTCTGCAGGAGTTGCCAGGCTGCCGCCTGTAAAGAAGAGGATGTGTCACCCATACCTTCCGCTGGAATTTCTCTCCGGACAGAGGTGAGGAAGGAAAAAAGCAGTGGGGGCCGGGACAGGAGGGGTATCTCAGGCAGGGCAATGGAAAGCTTCTGGAAGAGCGCCCGGGGCCAGGACGACCCTGGCTGTCCTGCAGGCACCAAGTGGGCCTGCGTGCTGTCGCTGGTGTGGCTTCACGGTCCTTCCTCTAGGCTTTCAAGCCCTTGTACATATTCAGGTGTTTTACCTGGAAAGGGTGGGAACAGTTCAGCAGCAGCTGGCCTGGGGCTCAGCTCACGTTTACTCACAGATGCCTCGGCATGGTCCCCCAGCTTTGCAATTAGGACGCTCCTTGCGTGGGGTGTGGGTTTATGGCTGTATGGGAGATGGTTCCACACCTCTGATCAATTTCAGAATTGTTTACCACTGGAGCAAGTGCCCTGATAGGGTTTTCCTCTGTATAACTCGTGGGATCAGGTTTTTTTTTTCTTTTATGGTTCAAGTTAGATTTTATTCCTCTTTTAAGTATTTATAGATATAAGCATGGAAATAATTCATTCCTATAAATACATCTGTGTGACGGGAAGAACTTTTTTCTGTTTTATTTTTAAATTTTATTTTTTAAAATTTTGAAATTTAATATTATTTATTTTTTTTATACAGCACGTTATTATTAGTTATGTATTTATGCATATACATGTACACAGGTCAATCCCTAACTCCCAACTCATCCCACCACCTCCACCCTATGGCTTCCCACACTTGGTGTCCATACGTTTGTTCTCTACCTCTGTGTCTCTATTTCTTCCCTGCAACCAGTTCATCTGTACCATTTTTAGGCTCCACATATATGCATTAATATACAATATTTGTTTTCCTCTTTCTGACTTACTTCATTCTGTATGACAGTCTCTCGATCCATCGATGTCTCTACAAATGACCCAGTTTCATTCCTTTTTATGGCCGAGTAATATTCCATTTCATACATGTACCACAGCTTTATCCATTCATCTGTCTGTGGGCATTTAGGTTGCTTCCATTACCTGGCTATTGTAAATAGTGCTGCAATGAACATTGTGGTGAATGTGCCTTTTTGATTTACGGTTTTCTCTGGGTATATGCCCAGAAGTGGGATTGCTGGATCAGATGGTAATTCTATTTCTAGTTTTTTTAAGGAAACTCCATACTGTTCTCCATAGTGACTGTATCAATTTACATTCCCACCAATAGTGGAAGAGGGCTCCTTTTGTCCACACCCTCCCCAGAATTGGTTGTTTGTAGATTTTCTGATGATGCCGATTCTAACAGGTGTGAGGTGAAACCTCATTGTAGTTTTGATTTGCATTTCTCTAATAATTAGTGCTGTTGAGCAGCTTTTCATGTGCGTCTTGGCCATCTCTGTGTCTCCTTTGAAGAAACGTCTCTTTAGATCTTCTGCCCATTTTTTGGGGGGTTGTTTGTTTTTTTAATATTAAGCTGCATGAGCTGTTTATATTATTGGAGATTTAACCTCTGTCCATTGATTCGTTTGCAACGATTTTCGACCCTTCTGAGGGATGCCTTTTTCCATTCCGGTTTTTTTAACAAAAAAGGAAAGAAAGGAAAAGAAGCAGACACTAATGTGCGTAAAATATGCCTTTTGAAACGGTCGTTTTGAAATATGGACGTCCTTTGAATTTTTTGGTCGATATGTGACCCCAGGATTTGTTTTCAGGGCAGGTGTCATTTACAGGCCTGCAATGATTTTGAATATCAACTGACCATTAGCATTGGGATTAAAGCTGCTGTTGTGTGAAACGGCCACAAGGTGGCAGCAGTTCACCCTTACCAAATCTGGTTACTAGGGCAAGAGAGCCTCAGTGGAAGTGGTGTTCTAGATTGGAGTTTAGAATGGAATGTGCCAGGAGAAAGCCCCTCACGTTTGTCTCACTAATTCTTGTTCGTGTTTTTAATTTAATTTTTTATTTTTTATTACATCAAGTTTGATTACAATGTTTGGCTTGTTGTAGGTGTGGAAGATGTGGTTCTTTTACCCATATACACATGTCTGTTCTTCCTGGGATCCTTTTCCCATGTACGTTATGACAGAATGTTGAGTACTCCTCTCTTGGTATTCTGTAGGTCTTTGGTGATTATATATGTCACCTGTGTTTGTATATGTCTGTTAACCCCGATATCGTAATGAAACCAATCCTCACACCTTTCCATTGGTGAACCATAAGTTTGTTTAATGAATCTGTGATTGCCCTTCTCCGTGGAAATATCTGCCCTGGTATCCATTTTTAGGTAACACCTATAAGTGATATGATATGATATGTGTCTTTCACTTTCTCACTTACTACAAGTCACGTGATTACTTCTAGACTCATCTACGGTGCTGCAAATGGCATTGTGTCCTTTTTTCCCTTGGCTTCTCTTCTGCCTTAGCGGGGTCCATTTTCAACAATGTGATTCCCTGAGGGTTGTGGATTAGCTGACCTGGGCAGCCTTACCCTGCCGGCCCGCCCTCCCCAGGTGTGCCTCGTTGAGGTCAATATAAACAGCGTTCCAGGCAGCAATAGCCCCTGAAGCTGTGCCTGACTCCATATTCTCTGCCCCGTCAGCAGTCTCGGGGCTGTGCTGGTGGGAGGGAGTGAGGGGCCACAGCTTTGTGGGTGGCCCGGTGTGAGTGGGGTTCTGCTGGCCTTTCTTCAGGAGTTGCCAGGCTGCCGCCTGTAAAGAAGAGGTTGTGTCACCCATACCTTCCGCTGGAATATCTCTCCGGACAGAGGTGAGGAAGGAAAAAAGCAGTGGGGGCCGGGACAGGAGGGGTATCTCAGGCAGGGCAATGGAAAGCTTCTGGAAGAGCGCCCGGGGCCAGGACGACCCTGGCTGGCCTGCAGGCACCAAGTGGGCCTGCGTGCTGTCGCTGGTGTGGCTTCACGGTCCTTCCTCTAGGCTTTCAAGCCCTTGTACATATTCAGGTGTTTTACCTGGAAAGGGTGGGAACAGTTCAGCAGCAGCTGGCCTGGGGCTCAGCTCACGTTTACTCACAGATGCCTCGGCATGGTCCCCCAGCTTTTCAATTAGGACGCTCCTTGCGTGGGGTGTGGGTTTATGGCTGTATGGGAGATGGTTCCACACCTCTGATCAATTTCAGAATTGTTTACCACTGGAGCAAGTGCCCTGATAGGGTTTTCCTCTGTATAACTCGTGGGATCAGGTTTTTTTTTTTCTTTTATGGTTCAAGTTAGATTTTATTCCTCTTTTAAGTATTTATAGATATAAGCATGGAAATAATTCATTCCTATAAATACATCTGTGTGACGGGAAGAACTTTTTTCTGTTTTATTTTTAAATTTTATTTTTTAAAATTTTGAAATTTAATATTATTTATTTTTTTTATACAGCACGTTATTATTAGTTATGTATTTATGCATATACATGTACACAGGTCAATCCCTAACTCCCAACTCATCCCACCACCTCCACCCTATGTCTTCCCACACTTGGTGTCCATACGTTTGTTCTCTACCTCTGTGTCTCTATTTCTTCCCTGCAACCAGTTCATCTGTACCATTTTTAGGCTCCACATATATGCATTAATATACAATATTTGTTTTCCTCTTTCTGACTTACTTCATTCTGTATGACAGTCTCTCGATCCATCGATGTCTCTACAAATGACCCAGTTTCATTCCTTTTTATGGCCGAGTAATATTCCATTTCATACATGTACCACATCTTTATCCATTCATCTGTCTGTGGGCATTTAGGTTGCTTCCATTACCTGGCTATTGTAAATAGTGCTGCAATGAACATTGTGGTGAATGTGCCTTTTTGATTTACGGTTTTCTCTGGGTATATGCCCAGAAGTGGGATTGCTGGATCAGATGGTAATTCTATTTCTAGTTTTTTTAAGGAAACTCCATACTGTTCTCCATAGTGACTGTATCAATTTACATTCCCACCAATAGTGGAAGAGGGCTCCTTTTGTCCACACCCTCCCCAGAATTGGTTGTTTGTAGATTTTCTGATGATGCCGATTCTAACAGGTGTGAGGTGAAAGCTCATTGTAGTTTTGATTTGCATTTCTCTAATAATTAGTGCTGTTGAGCAGCTTTTCATGTGCGTCTTGGCCATTTCTGTGTCTCCTTTGAAGAAACGTCTCTTTAGATCTTCTGCCCATTTTTTGGGGGGTTGTTTGTTTTTTTAATATTAAGCTGCATGAGCTGTTTATATTATTGGAGATTTAACCTCTGTCCATTGATTCGTTTGCAACGATTTTCGACCATTCTGAGGGATGCCTTTTTCCATTCCGGTTTTTTTAACAAAAAAGGAAAGAAAGGAAAAGAAGCAGACACTAATGTGCGTAAAATATGCCTTTTGAAACGGTCGTATTGAAATATGGACGTCCTTTGAATTTTTTGGTCGATATGTGACCCCAGGATTTGTTTTCAGGGCAGGTGTCATTTACAGGCCTGCAATGATTTTGAATATCAACTGACCATTAGCATTGGGATTAAAGCTGCTGTTGTGTGAAACGGCCACAAGGTGGCAGCAGTTCACCCTTACCAAATCTGGTTACTAGGGCAAGAGAGCCTCAGTGGAAGTGGTGTTCTAGATTGGAGTTTAGAATGGAATGTGCCAGGAGAAAGCCCCTCACGTTTGTCTCACTAATTCTTGTTCGTGTTTTTAATTTAATTTTTTATTTTTTATTACATCAAGTTTGATTACAATGTTTGGCTTGTTGTAGGTGTGGAAGATGTGGTTCTTTTACCCATATACACATGTCTGTTCTTCCTGGGATCCTTTTCCCATGTACGTTATGACAGAATGTTGAGTACTCCTCTCTTGGTATTCTGTAGGTCTTTGGTGATTATATATTTCACCTGTGTTTGTATATGTCTGTTAACCCCGATATCATAATGAAACCAATCCTCACACATTTCCATTGGTGAACCATACGTTTGTTTAATGAATCTGTGATTGCCCTTCTCCGTGGAAATATCTGCCCTCGTATCCATTTTTAGGTAACACCTATAAGTGATATGATATGATATGTGTCTTTCACTTTCTGACTTACTACAAGTCACGTGATTAATTCTAGACACATCTACGGTGCTGCAAATGGCATTGTGTCCTTTTTTCCCTTGGCTTCTCTTCTGCCTTAGCGGGGTCCATTTCAACAATGTGATTCCCTGAGGGTTGTGGATTAGCTGACCTGGGCAGCCTTACCCTGCCGGCCCGCCCTCCCCAGGTGTGCCTCGTTGAGGTCAATATAAACAGAGCTCCAGGCAGCAATAGCCCCTGAAGCTGTGCCTGACTCCATATTCTCTGCCCCGTCAGCAGTCTCGGGGCTGTGCTGGTGGGAGGGAGTGAGGGGCCACAGCTTTGTGGGTGGCCCGGTGTGAGTGGGGTTCTGCTGGCCTTTCTGCAGGAGTTGCCAGGCTGCCGCCTGTAAAGAAGAGGTTGTGTCACCCATACCTTCCGCTGGAATATCTCTCCGGACAGAGGTGAGGAAGGAAAAAAGCAGTGGGGGCCGGGACAGGAGGGGTATCTCAGGCAGGGCAATGGAAAGATTCTGGAAGAGCGCCCGGGGCCAGGACGACCCTGGCTGGCCTGCAGGCACCAAGTGGGCCTGCGTGCTGTCGCTGGTGTGGCTCCACGGTCCTTCCTCTAGGCTTTCAAGCCCTTGTACATATTCAGGTGTTTTACCTGGAAAGGGTGGGAACAGTTCAGCAGCAGCTGGCCTGGGGCTCAGCTCACGTTTACTCACAGATGCCTCGGCATGGTCCCCCAGCTTTGCAATTAGGACGCTCCTTGCGTGGGGTGTGGGTTTATGGCTGTATGGGAGATGGTTCCACACCTCTGATCAATTTCAGAATTGTTTACCACTGGAGCAAGTGCCCTGATAGGGTTTTCCTCTGTATAACTCGTGGGATCAGGTTTTTTTTTCTTTTATGGTTCAAGTTAGATTTTATTCCTCTTTTAAGTATTTATAGATATAAGCATGGAAATAATTCATTCCTATAAATACATCTGTGTGACGGGAAGAACTTTTTTCTGTTTTATTTTTAAATTTTATATTTTAAAATTTTGTAATTTAATTTAATTTTTTTTTCTACAGCACGTTATTATTAGTTATGTATTTATGCATATACATGTACACAGGTCAATCCCTAACTCCCAACTCATCCCACCACCACCACCCCATGGCTTCCCACACTTGGTGTCCATACGTTTGTTCTCTACCTCTGTGTCTCTATTTCTTCCCTGCAAACCAGTTCATCTGTACCATTTTTAGGCTCCACATATATGCATTAATATACAATATTTGTTTTCCTCTTTCTGACTTACTTCATTCTGTATGACAGTCTCTCGATCCATCGATGTCTCTACAAATGACCCAGTTTCATTCCTTTTTATGGCCGAGTAATATTCCATTTTATATATGTACCACATCTTTATCCATTCATCTGTCTGTGGGCATTTAGGTTGCTTCCATTACCTGGCTATTGTAAATAGTGCTGCAACGAACATTGTGGTGAATGTGCCTTTTTGAAATACGGTTTCCTCTGGGTATATGCCCAGAAGTGGGATTGCTGGATCAGATGGTAATTCTATTTCTAGTTTTTTTAAGGAAACTCCATACTGTTCTCCATAGTGACTGTATCAATTTACATTCCCACCAATAGTGGAAGAGGGCTCCTTTTGTCCACACCCTCCCCAGAATTGGTTGTTTGTAGATTTTCTGATGATGCCGATTCTAACAGGTGTGAGGTGAAACCTCATTGTAGTTTTGATTTGCATTTCTCTAATAATTAGTGCTGTTGAGCAGCTTTTCATGTGCGTCTTGGCCATCTCTGTGTCTCCTTTGAAGAAACGTCTCTTTAGATCTTCTGCCCATTTTTTGGGGGGTTGTTTGTTTTTTTAATATTAAGCTGCATGAGCTGTTTATATATATTGGAGATTAAACCTCTGTCCATTGATTCGTCTGCAACGATTTTCGCCCATTCTGAGGGATGCCTTTTCCCATTCCCGTGATTTTTAACAAAAAAGGAAAGAAAGGAAAAGAAGCAGAAGAGTAATGTGCGTAAAATATTCCTTTTGAAATGGTCATTTTGAAATATGGACGTCCTTTGAATTTTTTGGTCGATATGTGACCCCAGGATTTGTTTTCAGGGCAGGTGTCATTTACAGGCCTGCAATGATTTTGAATATCAACTGACCATTAGCGTTGGGATTAAAGCTGCTGTTGTGTGAAACGGCCACAAGGTGTCAGCAGTTCACCCTTACCAAATCTGGTTACTAGGGCAAGAGAGCCTCAGTGGAAGTGGTGTTCTAGATTGGAGTTTAGAATGGAAAGTGCCAGGAGAAAGCCCCTCACGTTTGTCTCACTACTTCTTGTTCGTGTTTTTAATTTAAGTTTTTATTTTTTATTACAGCAAGTTTGATTACAATGTTTGGCTTGTTGTAGGTGTGGAAGATGTGGTTCTTTTACACATATACAGATGACTGTTCTTCCTGGGATCCTTTTCCCATGTACGTTATGACAGAATGTTGAGTCGTCCTCTCTTGGTATTCTGTAGGTCTTTGGTGATTATATATGTCACCTGTGTTTGTATATGTCTGTTAACCCCGATATCGTAATGAAACCAATCCTCACACCTTTCCATTGGTGAACCATAAGTTTGTTTAATGAATCTGTGATTGCCCTTCTCCGTGGAAATATCTGCCCTGGTATCCATTTTTAGGTAACACCTATAAGTGATATGATATGATATGTGTCTTTCACTTTCTGAGTTACTACAAGTCACGTGATTACTTCTAGACTCATCTACGGTGCTGCAAATGGCATTGTGTCCTTTTTTCCCTTGGCTTCTCTTCTGCCTTAGCGGGGTCCATTTTCAACAATGTGATTCCCTGAGGGTTGTGGATTAGCTGACCTGGGCAGCCTTACCCTGCCGGCCCGCCCTCCCCAGGTGTGCCTCGTTGAGGTCAATATAAACAGCGCTCCAGGCAGCAATAGCCCCTGAAGCTGTGCCTGACTCCATATTCTCTGCCCCGTCAGCAGTCTCGGGGCTGTGCTGGTGGGAGGGAGTGAGGGGCCACAGCTTTGTGGGTGGCCCGGTGTGAGTGGGGTTCTGCTGGCCTTTCTGCAGGAGTTGCCAGGCTGCCGCCTGTAAAGAAGAGGATGTGTCACCCATACCTTCCGCTGGAATTTCTCTCCGGACAGAGGTGAGGAAGGAAAAAAGCAGTGGGGGCCGGGACAGGAGGGGTATCTCAGGTAGGGCAATGGAAAGCTTCTGGAAGAGCGCCCGGGGCCAGGACCATCCTGGCTGGCCTGCAGGCACCAAGTGGGCCTGCGTGCTGTCGCTGGTGTGGCTCCACGGTCCTTCCTCTAGGCTTTCAAGCCCTTGTACATATTCAGGTGTTTTACCTGGAAAGGGTGGGAACAGTTCAGCAGCAGCTGGCCTGGGGCTCAGCTCACGTTTACTCACATATGCCTCGGCACGTTCCCCCAGCTTGGCAAAGAGGACGCTCCTTGCGTGGGGGGTGTGTTGATGGCTGTATGGGAGATGGTTCCCCACCTCTGACCAATTTCAGAATTGTTTACCGCTGGAGCAAGTGCCGTGATAGGGTTTTCCTCTGTGTAACTCGTGGGTTCACTTTATTTTCTTTTATGGTTCAAGTTAGATTTTATTCCTCTTTTATGTATTTATAAATATAAGCATGGAAATAATTCATTCCTATAAATACATCTGTGTGACGGGAAGATTATTTTCTGTTTTATTTTTAAATTTTATTTTTTAAAATTTTGAAATTTAATTTTATTTATGTTTTTATACAGCACGTTAATATTAGTTATGTATTTTATGCATATACATGTATACAGGTCAATCCCAAACTCCCAACTTATCCCACCACCACCACCCCATGGCTTCCCACACTTGGTGTCCATACGTTTGTTCTCTACCTCTGTGTCTCTATTTCTTCCCTGCAAACCAGTTCATCTGTACCATATTTAGGCTCCACATATATGCGTTAATATACAATATTTGTTTTCATCTTTCTGACTTCATTCTGTATGACAGTCTCTCGATCCATCGATGTGTCTACAAATGACCCAGTTTCATTCCTTTTTATGGCCGAGTAATATTCCATTTTATATATGTACCACATCTTTATCCATTCATTTGTCTGTGGGCATTTAGGTTGCTTCCATTACCTGGCTATTGTAAATAGTGCTGCAACGAACATTGTGGTGAATGTGCCTTTTTGAAATACGGTTTTCTCTGGGTATATGCCCAGAAGTGGGATTGCTGGATCAGATGGTAATTCTATTTCTAGTTTTTTTAAGGAAACTCCATACTGTTCTCCATAGTGACTGTATCAATTTACATTCCCACCAATAGTGGAAGAGGGCTCCTTTTGTCCACACCCTCCCCAGAATTGGTTGTTTGTAGATTTTCTGATGATGCCGATTCTAACAGGTGTGAGGTGATACCTCATTGTTGTTTTGATTTGTATTTCTCTAATATTTAGTGCTATTGAGCAGCTTTTCATGTGCGTCTTGGCCATCTCTGTGTCTCCTTTGAAGAAACGTCTCTTTAGATCTTCTGCCCATTTTTGGGGGGTTGTTTGTTTTTTTAATATTAAGCTGCATGAGCTGTTTATATATATTGGAGATTAAACCTCTGTCCATTGATTCGTCTGCAACGATTTTCGCCCATTCTGAGGGAGGCCTTTTTCCATTCCCGTTTTTTTAACAAAAAAGGAAAGAAAGGAAAAGAAGCAGAACACTAATGTGCGTAAAATATGCCTTTTGAAACGGTCGTTTTGAAATATGGACGTCCTTTGAATTTTTTGGTCGATATGTGACCCCAGGATTTGTTTTCAGGGCAGGTGTCATTTACAGGCCTGCAATGATTTTGAATATCAACTGACCATTAGCGTTGGGATTAAAGCTGCTGTTGTGTGAAACGGCCACAAGGTGGCAGCAGTTCACCCTTACCAAATCTGGTTACTAGGGCAAGAGAGCCTCAGTGGAAGTGGTGTTCTAGATTGGAGTTTAGAATGGAATGTGCCAGGAGAAAGCCCCTCACGTTTGCCTCACTACTTCTTGTTTGTGTTTTTAATTTAATTTTTTATTTTTTATTACAGCAAGTTTGATTACAATGTTTGGCTTGTTGTAAGTGTGGAAGACGTGGTTCTTTTACACATATACAGATGTCTGTTCTTCCTGGGATCCTTTTCCCATGTACGTTATGACAGAATGTTGAGTAGTCCTCTCTTGGTATTCTGTAGGTCTTTGGTGATCATATATGTCACCTGTGTTTGTATATGTCTGTTAACACCGATATCGTAATGAAACCAATCCTCACACCTTTCCATTGGTGAACCATAAGTTTGTTTAATGAATCTGTGATTGCCCTTCTCCGTGGAAATGTCTGCCCTGGTATCCATTTTTAGGTAACACCTATAAGTGATATGAGATGATATGTGTCTTTCACTTTCTGACTTACTACAAGTCACGCGATTACTTCTAGACTCATCTACGGTGCTGCAAATGGCATTGTGTCCTTTTTTCCCTTGGCTTCTCTTCTGCCTTAGCGGGGAACATTTTCAACAATGTGATTCCCTGAAGGTTGTGGATTAGCTGACCTGGGCAGCCTTACCCTGCCAGCCCGCCCTCCCCAGGTGTGCCTCGTTGAGGTCAATATAAACAGCGCTCCAGGCAGCAATTCCCCCTGAAGCTGTGCCTGACTCCATATTCTCTGCCCCGTCAGCAGTCTCGGGGCTGTGCTGGTGGGAGGGAGTGAGGGGCCACAGCTTTGTGGGTGGCCCGGTGTGAGTGGGATTCTGCTGGCCTTTCTGCAGGAGTTGACAGGCTGCCGCCTGTAAAGAAGAGGTTGTGTCACCCATACCTTCCGCTGGAATTTCTCTCCGGACAGAGGTGAGGAAGGAAAAAGCAGTGGGGGCCGGGACAGGAGGGGTATCCCAGGCAGGGTAATGGAAAGCTTCTGGAAGAGCGCCCGGGGCCAGGACCACCCTGGCTGGCCTGCAGGCACCAAGTTGGCCTGCGTGCTGTCGCTGGTGTGGCTCCACGGTCCTTCCTCTAGGCTTTCAAGCCCTTTTACATATTCAGGTGTTTTACCTGGAAAGGGTGGGAACAGTTCAGCATCAGCTGGCCTGGGGCTCAGCTCACGATTACTCACAGATGCCTCTGCACGGTCCCCCAGCTTTGCAGTGTGGACGCTCCTTGCGTGGGGGGTGGGTTGCTGGCTGTATGGGAGATGATTCCCCACCTCTGACCAATTTCAGAATTGTTTACCACTGTAGCAAGTGCCCTGATAGGGTTTTCCTCTGTATAACTCGTGGGTTCAGGATTTTTTTTTCTTTTATGGTTCAAGTTAGATTTTATTCCTCTTTTATGTATTTATACATATAAGCATGGAAATAATTCATTCCTATAAATACATCTGTGTGACGGGAAGAACTTTTTTCTGTTTTATTTTTAAATTTTATTTTTTAAAATTTTGAAATTTTATTTTATTTATTTTTTTATACAGCACGTTAATATTAGTTATGTATTTTATGCATATACATGTATACAGGTCAATCCGAAACTCCCAACTCATCCCACCACCACCACCCCATGGCTTCCCATACTTGGTGTCCATATGTTTGTGCTCTACCTCTGTGTCTCTATTTCTTCCCTGCAAACCAGTTCATCTCTACCATTTTTAGGCTCCACATATATGCATTAATATACAATATTTGTTTTCCTCTTTCTGACTTACTTCATTCTGTATGACAGTCTCTCGATCCATCGATGTCTCTACAAATGACCCAGTTTCATTCCTTTTTATGGCCGAGTAATATTCCATTTTATATATGTACCACATCTTTATCCATTCATCTGTCTGTGGGCATTTAGGTTGCTTCCATTACCGGGCTATTGTAAATAGTGCTGCAACGAACATTGTGGTGAATGTGCCTTTTTGAATTACGGTTTTCTCTGGGTATATGCCCAGAAGTGGGATTGCTGGATCAGATGGTAATTCTATTTTTAGATTTTTTAAGGAAACTCCATACTGTTCTCAATAGTGACTGTATCAATTTACATTCCCACCAATAGTGGAAGAGGGCTCCTTTTGTCCACACCCTCCCAAGAATTGGTTGTTTGTAGATTTTCTGATGATGCCGATTCTAACAGGTGTGAGGTGATACCTCATTGCAGTTTTCTCCTGAATATATTCAGGAGAAAACGCATACGCCCTTTTTGGCCAAGTGCATCATTGTCGAAGTTGTGCCCCTCTTCCTGTGCTTTACAGGCGATTCCAACGTACCTCTTGAAATCTGTTTCCTGCTATTCTGCCTCGCTTTCAAGTCCGCCTATTTGCCTTCCCTCAACAGATTTTTGGACGATAGTTGACCTTGATTACTCTGCCAGTTTGTGAATTGCTGGTCCCCTAAGCTCCATTTTTCAACTCGTTTTTTGTGAGCTGAACGCAAGTCCAAACTTTTGGTTCAGGACCTATACTGGTTCCGGTGAGTGGCTGAGACTTTGGTTAATTCTTCTTTCTGCCGGGAAATTAGAGTGACATGTGCCCATCCAAATGCCTAACAGCTACTCTCTCATTGGTTCTCCCTCTTCCCTTTCATCCTCTGCCAAATTGGCAACCTGTGCGAACCAGGTGCTTAAAGGGGCTGTCTCTCCAAGTTGGGAGATTGATAGGAAAGCAGTTGGAAAGTCAAACCGGAGCACCAGGAGAGGGGCTCTTCGTTGAGTTTTAGAAACCTTTCGTATTCACAGTGTGTCCATTTTCCAGGTCTCCCGTACATGTTATAGCTGTAGTAATATTCCCTTCAACCTGGAGAGTAGGGACCCAAGGAATGGGTGCCATGCATTATTGCTTTAAAGGGTCTGCATTTGCTCACCCAATCTCACCAATCCTCTCAGTCCCAAGTGTCGAGCCTTATGCCACATCCAGCTGTCATTGTAGATAGGGTCATTCCAGGTTGCATCAGCGACCCTGAAGGAATTGTGAAGAATTTCCCTGTTTCTTTGTTCTGTTTTTGAAATTCCTTTCTAGAGTGGGTTTGAGCTGATTCTCGCTGCCCTGTTTATGCCAGTCTAGACACACTTGATTCCCTTACAGAGACATATCAATACATAGGTTTTAAGATTCTTACTAGTCAGATCTATTCCTCTGCGGGAAATATGGGGTTTTGAGTCTCTTTCACTGAGGAAGGTGTAGGTCTTGTCTATTCCATAGTTGGTTTTTGGAACGGTACCTGTGCTTATATCAAACTCTGGTTTGATGCATCACCCCACCTCTCCTTCCCCCTTAAGCAGGCATAAGAGTGTTTTCTAAATGTGAGACTCTGTTCTCTTGCCTAACTCAGTTCATGTGTAGCCATGTTTACAGAATCTTCCTAAGTGATATCTTATGATACGTTTCTTTTCCTGTGTGACTTCTTTCACTTAGAATCATCGTACCTGAATCCACTCATTTTGGTGCTACTGGTCTTATGACATTGATTTCATGGCTGAGGGATATTCCATTGTACGTAAGTTCCACAATGTTTGGAACCATTTTTATATTTCCTGGGATATTTCAGGTGTACCCAGGTTGAGGTTCCTGTAAGCAGTGCAGCCCTCAATTTGGGGGTGGCTCTGTCTTATGGATTTTCAGTTTTCCCAAGGTATATTCCCTAGACTGGAAGTGCCCTTGGCTCTGTAGCTCGGTTGTTTACTTGTTTTAGGGAACACAATGCACTCCTCCAGTGAGGCAGTTGGCAACTTACATCCCGCCCATCAGCATAACAAGGCTCCCTGTTCTCCAGGGCCTGTCTTGCCTTTCTGGTTTTTACACATTTTGTGGATGTCCCTTTTGACCGGTGGGAAGTGATACTTCTTTGTAGTGCAGATTTGCATTGCCCGCTTGCTTGCTTGGCCAAAAAGGGCGTATGCGTTTTCTCCTGAATATATTCAGGAGAAAACACATACGCCCTTTTTGGCCAAGTGCATCATTGTCGAAGTTGTGCCCCTCTTCCTGTGCTTTACAGGCGATTCCAACGTACCTCTTGAAATCTGTTTCCTGCTATTCTGCCTCGCTTTCAAGTCCGCCTCGTTGCCTTCCCTCAACAGATTTTTGGACGATAGTTGGCCTTGATTACTCTGCCAGTTTGTGAATTGCTGTGCCCCTGAGCTCCATTTTTCAACTCGTTTTTTGTGAGCTGAACGCAAGTCCAATCTTGGTTCAGGACCTATACTGGTTCCCGGTGGGTGGCTGAGACTTTGGTTAATTCTTCTTCCTGCCGGGAAATTAGAGTGACATGTGCCCATCCAAATGCCTAACAGCTACTCTCTCATTGGTTCTCCCTCTTGCCTTTCATCCTCTGCCAAGTTGGCAACCTGTGTGAACCAGGAGCTTAAAGGGGCTGTCTCTCCAAGTTGGGAGATTGATAGGAAAGCAGTTGGAAAGTGAAACCGGAGCACCAGGAGAGGGGCTCTTCGTTGAGTTTTAGAAACCTTTCGTATTCACAGTGTGTCCATTCTCTAGGTTTCCCGTACATGTTATAGCTGTAGTAATATTCCCTTCAACCTGGAGAGCTGGGACCCATGGAATGGGTGCCATGCATTATTGCTTTAAAGGGTCTGCATTTGCTCACCCAATCTCACCAATCCTCTCAGTCCCAAGTGTCCAGCCTTATGCCACATCCAGCTGTCATTGTAGATAGGGTCATTCCAGGTTGCATCAGAGACCTGGAAGGAATTGTGAAGAATTTCCCTGTTTCTTTGTTCTGTTTTTGAATTTCCTTTTTAGAGTGGGATTGAGCTGATTCTCGCTGCCATGTTTATGCCAGTCTAGACACACTTGATTCCCTTACGGAGACATATCAATACATAGGTTTTAAGATTCTTACTAGTCAGATCTATTCCTCTGCGGGAAATATGGGGTTTTGAGTCCCTTTCACTGAGGAAGGTGTAGGTCTTGTCTATTCCATAGTTGGTTTTTGGAACGGTACCTGTGCTTATATCAAACTCTGGTTTGATGCATCACCCCACCTCTCCTTCCCCCTTAAGCAGGCATAAGAGTGTTTTCTAAATGTGAGACTCTGTTCTCTTTCCTAACTCAGTTCATGTGTAGCCATGTTTACAGGATCTTCCTAAGTGATATCTTAGGATAAGTTTCTTTCCCTGTGTGACTTCTTTCACTTAGAATCATCGTACCTGAATCCACTCATTTTGCTGCTACTGGTCTTATGACATTGATTTCGTGGCTGAGGGATATTCCATCGTACGTAAGTTCCACAATGTTTGGAACCATTTTTATATTTCCTGGGATATTTCAGGTGTACCCAGGTTGAGGTTCTTGTAAGCAGTGCAGCCCTCAATTTGGGGGTGGCCCTGTCTTATGGATTTTCAGTTTTCCCAAGGTATATTCCCTAGACTGGAAGTGCCCTTGGCTCTGTAGCTCGGTTGTTTACTTGTTTTAGGGAACACAATGCACTCCTCCAGTGAGGCAGTTGGCAACTTACATCCCGCCCATCAGCATAACAAGGCTCCCTGTTCTCCAGGGCCTGTCTTGCCTTTCTGGTTTTTACACATTTTGTGGATGTCCCTTTTGACCGGTGGGAAGTGATACTTCTTTGTAGTGCAGATTTGCATTGCCCGCTTGCTTGCTTGGCCAAAAAGGGTGTATGCGTTTTCTCCTGAATATATTCAGGAGAAAACGCATACACCCTTTTTGGCCAAGTGCATCATTGTCGAAGTTGTGCCCCTCTTCCTGTGCTTTACAGGCGATTCCAACGTACCTCTTGAAATCTGTTTCCTGCTATTCTGCCTCGCTTTCAAGTCCGCCTCGTTGCCTTCCCTCAACAGATTTTTGGACGATAGTTGGCCTTGATTACTCTGCCAGTTTGTGAATTGCTGTGCCCCTGAGCTCCATTTTTCAACTCGTTTCTTGTGAGCTGAACGCAAGTCCAAACTTTTGGTTCAGGACCTATACTGGTTCCCGGTGGGTGGCTGAGACTTTGGTTAATTCTTCTTCCTGCCGGGAAATTAGAGTGACATGTGCCCATCCAAATGCCTAACAGCTACTCTCTCATTGGTTCTCCCTCTTCCCTTTCATCCTCTGCCAAATTGGCAACCTGTGCGAAACAGGAGCTTAAAGGGGCTGTCTCTCCAAGTTGGGAGATTGATAGGAAAGCAGTTGGAAAGTCAAACCGGAGCACCAGGAGAGGGGCTCTTCGTTGAGTTTTAGAAACCTTTCGTATTCACAGTGTGTCCATTCTCTAGGTTTCCCGTACACGTTATAGCTGTAGTAATATTCCCTTCAACCTGGAGAGCTTGGACCCATGGAATGGGTGCCATGCATTATTGCTTTAAAGGGTCTGCATTTGCTCACCCAATCTCACCAATCCTCTCAGTCCCAAGTGTCCAGCCTCATGCCACATCCAGCTGTCATTGTAGATAGGGTCATTCCCGGTTGCATCAGAGACCCTGAAGGAATTGTAAAGAATTTCCCTGTTTCTTTGTTCTGTTTTTGAAATTCCTTTTTAGAGTGGGTTTGAGCTGATTCTCGCTGCCATGTTTATGCCAGTCTAGACACACTTGATTCCCTTACGGAGACATATCAATACATAGGTTTTAAGATTCTTACTAGTCAGATCTATTCCTCTGCGGGAAATATGGGGTTTTGAGTCCCTTTCACTGAGGAATGTGTAGGTCTTGTCTATTCCATAGTTGGTTTTTGGAACGGTACCTGTGCTTATATCAAACTCTGGTTTGATGCATCACCCCACCTCTCCTTCCCCCTTAAGCAGGCATAAGAGTGTTTTCTAAATGTGAGACTCTGTTCTCTTGCCTAACTCAGTTCATGTGTAGCCATGTTTACAGGATCTTCCTAAGTGATATCTTAGGATAAGTTTCTTTTCCTGTGTGACTTCTTTCACTTAGAATCATCGTACCTGAATCCACTCATTTTGCTGCTACTGGTCTTATGACATTGATTTCGTGGCTGAGGGATATTCCATCGTATGTAAGTTCCACAATGTTTGGAACCATTTTTATATTTCCTGGGATATTTCAGGTGTACCCAGGTTGAGGTTCTTGTAAGCAGTGCAGCCCTCAATTTGGGGGTGGCTCTGTCTTATGGAATTTCAGTTTTCCCAAGGTATATTCCCTAGACTGGAAGTGCCCTTGGCTCTGTAGCTCGGTTGTTTACTTGTTTTAGGGAACACAATGCACTCCTCCAGTGAGGCAGTTGGCAACTTACATCCCGCCCATCAGCATAACAAGGCTCCCTGTTCTCCAGGGCCTGTCTTGCCTTTCTGGTTTTTACACATTTTGTGGATGTCCCGTTTGACCGGTGGGAAGTGATACTTCTTTGTAGTGCAGATTTGCATTGCCCGCTTGCTTGCCTGGCCAAAAAGGGCGTATGCGTTTTCTCCTGAATATATTCAGGAGAAAACGCATACGCCCTTTTTGGCCAAGTGCATCATTGTCGAAGTTGTGCCCCTCTTCCTGTGCTTTACAGGCGATTCCAACGTACCTCTTGAAATCTGTTTCCTGCTATTCTGCCTCGCTTTCAAGTCCGCCTCGTTGCCTTCCCTCAACAGATTTTTGGACGATAGTTGGCCTTGATTACTCTGCCAGTTTGTGAATTGCTGTGCCCCTGAGCTCCATTTTTCAACTCGTTTTTTGTGAGCTGAACGCAAGTCCAAACTTTTGGTTCAGGACCTATACTGGTTCCCGGTGGGTGGCTGAGACTTTGGTTAATTCTTCTTCCTGCCGGGAAATTAGAGTGACATGTGCCCATCCAAATGCCTAACAGCTACTCTCTCATTGGTTCTCCCTCTTCCCTTTCATCCTCTGCCAAATTGGCAACCTGTGCGAAACAGGAGCTTAAAGGGGCTGTCTCTCCAAGTTGGGAGATTGATAGGAAAGCAGTTGGAAAGTCAAACCGGAGCACCAGGAGAGGGGCTCTTCGTTGAGTTTTAGAAACCTTTCGTATTCACAGTGTGTCCATTCTCTAGGTTTCCCGTACACGTTATAGCTGTAGTAATATTCCCTTCAACCTGGAGAGCTGGGACCCATGGAATGGGTGCCATGCATTATTGCTTTAAAGGGTCTGCATTTGCTCACCCAATCTCACCAATCCTCTCAGTCCCAAGTGTCCAGCCTTATGCCACATCCAGCTGTCATTTTAGATAGGGTCATTCCAGGTTGCATCAGCGACCCTGAAGGAATTGTGAAGAATTACCCTGTTTCTTTGTTCTGTTTTTGAAATTCCTGTTTAGAGTGGGTTTGATCTGATTGTCGCTGCCATGTTTATGCCAGTCCAGACACACTTGATTCCCTTACGGAGACATATCAATACATAGGTTTTAAGATTCTTACTAGTCAGATCTATTCCTCTGCGGGAAATATGGGGTTTTGAGTCCCTTTCACTGAGGAAGGTGTAGGTCTTGTCTATTCCATAGTTGGTTTTTGGAACGGTACCTGTGCTTATATCAAACTCTGGTTTGATGCATCACCCCACCTCTCCTTCCCCCTTAAGCAGGCATAAGAGTGTTTTCTAAATGTGAGACTCTGTTCTCTTGCCTAACTCAGTTCATGTGTAGCCATGTTTACAGGATCTTCCTAAGTGATATCTTAGGATAAGTTTCTTTTCCTGTGTGACTTCTTTCACTTAGAATCATCGTACCTGAATCCACTCATTTTGCTGCTACTGGTCTTATGACATTGATTTCGTGGCTGAGGGATATTCCATCGTACGTAAGTTCCACAATGTTTGGAACCATTTTTATATTTCCTGGGATATTTCAGGTGTACCCAGGTTGAGGTTCTTGTAAGCAGTGCAGCCCTCAATTTGGGGGTGGCTCTGTCTTATGGATTTTCAGTTTTCCCAAGGTATATTCCCTAGACTGGAAGTGCCCTTGGCTCTGTAGCTCGGTTGTTTACTTGTTTTAGGGAACACAATGCACTCCTCCAGTGAGGCAGTTGGCAACTTACATCCCGCCCATCAGCATAACAAGGCTCCCTGTTCTCCAGGGCCTGTCTTGCCTTTCTGGTTTTTACACATTTTGTGGATGTCCCTTTTGACCGGTGGGAAGTGATACTTCTTTGTAGTGCAGATTTGCATTGCCCGCTTGCTTGCCTGGCCAAAAAGGGCGTATGCGTTTTCTCCTGAATATATTCAGGAGAAAACGCATACGCCCTTTTTGGCCAAGTGCATCATTGTCGAAGTTGTGCCCCTCTTCCTGTGCTTTACAGGCGATTCCAACGTACCTCTTGAAATCTGTTTCCTGCTATTCTGCCTCGCTTTCAAGTCCGCCTCGTTGCCTTCCCTCAACAGATTTTTGGACGATAGTTGGCCTTGATTACTCTGCCAGTTTGTGAATTGCTGTGCCCCTGAGCTCCATTTTTCAACTCGTTTTTTGTGAGCTGAACGCAAGTCCAAACTTTTGGTTCAGGACCTATACTGGTTCCCGGTGGGTGGCTGAGACTTTGGTTAATTCTTCTTCCTGCCGGGAAATTAGAGTGACATGTGCCCATCCAAATGCCTAACAGCTACTCTCTCATTGGTTCTCCCTCTTCCCTTTCATCCTCTGCCAAATTGGCAACCTGTGCGAAACAGGAGCTTAAAGGGGCTGTCTCTCCAAGTTGGGAGATTGATAGGAAAGCAGTTGGAAAGTCAAACCGGAGCACCAGGAGAGGGGCTCTTCGTTGAGTTTTAGAAACCTTTCGTATTCACAGTGTGTCCATTCTCTAGGTTTCCCGTACACGTTATAGCTGTAGTAATATTCCCTTCAACCTGGAGAGCTGGGACCCATGGAATGGGTGCCATGCATTATTGCTTTAAAGGGTCTGCATTTGCTCACCCAATCTCACCAATCCTCTCAGTCCCAACTGTCCAGCCTTATGCCACATCCAGCTGTCATTGTAGATAGGGTCATTCCAGGTTGCATCAGCGACCCTGAAGGAATTGTGAAGAATTACCCTGTTTCTTTGTTCTGTTTTTGAAATTCCTGTTTAGAGTGTGTTTGAGCTGATTCTCGCTGCCATGTTTATGCCAGTCTAGACACACTTGATTCCCTTACGGAGACATATCAATACATAGGTTTTAAGATTCTTACTAGTCAGATCTATTCCTCTGCGGGAAATATGGGGTTTTGAGTCCCTTTCACTGAGGAAGGTGTAGGTCTTGTCTATTCCATAGTTGGTTTTTGGAACGGTACCTGTGCTTATATCAAACTCTGGTTTGATGCATCACCCCACCTCTCCTTCCCCCTTAAGCAGGCATAAGAGTGTTTTCTAAATGTGAGACTCTGTTCTCTTTCCTAACTCAGTTCATGTGTAGCCATGTTTACAGGATCTTCCTAAGTGATATCTTAGGATAAGTTTCTTTTCCTGTGTGACTTCTTTCACTTAGAATCATCGTACCTGAATCCACTCATTTTGCTGCTACTGGTCTTATGACATTGATTTCGTGGCTGAGGGATATTCCATCGTACGTAAGTTCCACAATGTTTGGAACCATTTTTATATTTCCTGGGATATTTCAGGTGTACCCAGGTTGAGGTTCTTGTAAGCAGTGCAGCCCTCAATTTAGGGGTGGCTCTGTCTTATGGATTTTCAGTTTTCCCAAGGTATATTCCCTAGACTGGAAGTGCCCTTGGCTCTGTAGCTCGGTTGTTTACTTGTTTTAGGGAACACAATGCACTCCTCCAGTGAGGCAGTTGGCAACTTACATCCCGCCCATCAGCATAACAAGGCTCCCTGTTCTCCAGGGCCTGTCTTGCCTTTCTGGTTTTTACACATTTTGTGGATGTCCCGTTTGACCGGTGGGAAGTGATACTTCTTTGTAGTGCAGATTTGCATTGCCCGCTTGCTTGCCTGGCCAAAAAGGGTGTATGCGTTTTCTCCTGAATATATTCAGGAGAAAACGCATACGCCCTTTTTGGCCAAGTGCATCATTGTCGAAGTTGTGCCCCTCTTCCTGTGCTTTACAGGCGATTCCAACGTACCTCTTGAAATCTGTTTCCTGCTATTCTGCCTCGCTTTCAAGTCCGCCTCGTTGCCTTCCCTCAACAGATTTTTGGACGATAGTTGGCCTTGATTACTCTGCCAGTTTGTGAATTGCTGTGCCCCTGAGCTCCATTTTTCAACTCGTTTTTTGTGAGCTGAACGCAAGTCCAAACTTTTGGTTCAGGACCTATACTGGTTCCCGGGGGGTGGCTGAGACTTTGGTTAATTCTTCTTCCTGCCGGGAAATTAGAGTGACATGTGCCCATCCAAATGCCTAACAGCTACTCTCTCATTGGTTCTCCCTCTTCCCTTTCATCCTCTGCCAAATTGGCAACCTGTGCGAAACAGGAGCTTAAAGGGTCTGTCTCTCCAAGTTGGGAGATTGATAGGAAAGCAGTTGGAAAGTCAAACCGGAGCACCAGGAGAGGGGCTCTTCGTTGAGTTTTAGAAACCTTTCGTATTCACAGTGTGTCCATTCTCTAGGTTTCCCGTACACGTTATAGCTGTAGTAATATTCCCTTCAACCTGGAGAGCTGGGACCCATGGAATGGGTGCCATGCATTATTGCTTTAAAGGGTCTGCATTTGCTCACCCAATCTCACCAATCCTCTCAGTCCCAAGTGTCCAGCCTTATGCCACATCCAGCTGTCATTGTAGATAGGGTCATTCCAGGTTGCATCAGCGACCCTGAAGGAATTGTGAAGAATTACCCTGTTTCTTTGTTCTGTTTTTGAAATTCCTGTTTAGAGTGGGTTTGAGCTGATTCTCGCTGCCATGTTTATGCCAGTCTAGACACACTTGATTCCCTTACGGAGACATATCAATACATAGGTTTTAAGATTCTTACTAGTCAGATCTATTCCTCTGCGGGAAATATGGGGTTTTGAGTCCCTTTCACTGAGGAAGGTGTAGTTCTTGTCTATTCCATAGTTGGTTTTTGGAACGGTACCTGTGCTTATATCAAACTCTGGTTTGATGCATCACCCCACCTCTCCTTCCCCCTTAAGCAGGCATAAGAGTGTTTTCTAAATGTGAGACTCTGTTCTCTTGCCTAACTCAGTTCATGTGTAGCCATGTTTACAGGATCTTCCTAAGTGATATCTTATGATAAGTTTCTTTTCCTGTGTGACTTCTTTCACTTAGAATCATCGTACCTGAATCCACTCATTTTGCTGCTACTGGTCTTATGACATTGATTTCGTGGCTGAGGGATATTCCATCGTATGTAAGTTCCACAATGTTTGGAACCATTTTTATATTTCCTGGGATATTTCAGGTGTACCCAGGTTGAGGTTCTTGTAAGCAGTGCAGCCCTCAATTTGGGGGTGGCTCTGTCTTATGGATTTTCAGTTTTCCCAAGGTATATTCCCTAGACTGGAAGTGCCCTTGGCTCTGTAGCTCGGTTGTTTACTTGTTTTAGGGAACACAATGCACTCCTCCAGTGAGGCAGTTGGCAACTTACATCCCGCCCATCAGCATAACAAGGCTCCCTGTTCTCCAGGGCCTGTCTTGCCTTTCTGGTTTTTACACATTTTGTGGATGTCCCTTTTGACCGGTGGGAAGTGATACTTCTTTGTAGTGCAGATTTGCATTGCCCGCTTGCTTGCTTGGCCAAAAAGGGCGTATGCGTTTTCTCCTGAATATATTCAGGAGAAAACGCATACGCCCTTTTTGGCCAAGTGCATCATTGTCGAAGTTGTGCCCCTCTTCCTGTGCTTTACAGGCGATTCCAACGTACCTCTTGAAATCTGTTTCCTGCTATTCTGCCTCGCTTTCAAGTCCTCCTCGTTGCCTTCCCTCAACAGATTTTTGGACGATAGTTGGCCTTGATTACTCTGCCAGTTTGTGAATTGCTGTGCCCCTGAGCTCCATTTTTCAACTCGTTTTTTGTGAGCTGAACGCAAGTCCAAACTTTTGGTTCAGGACCTATACTGGTTCCCGGTGGGTGGCTGAGACTTTGGTTAATTCTTCTTCCTGCCAGGAAATTAGAGTGACATGTGCCCATCCAAATGCCTAACAGCTACTCTCTCATTGGTTCTCCCTCTTCCCTTTCATCCTCTGCCAAATTGGCAACCTGTGCGAACCAGGAGCTTCAAGGGGCTGTCTCTCCAAGTTGGGAGATTGATAGGAAAGCAGTTGGAAAGTCAAACCGGAGCACCAGGAGAGGGGCTCTTCGTTGAGTTTTAGAAACCTTTCGTATTCACAGTGTGTCCATTCTCTAGGTTTCCCGTACATGTTATAGCTGTAGTAATATTCCCTTCAACCTGGAGAGCTGGGACCCATGGAATGGATGCCATGCATTACTGCTTTAAAGGGTCTGCATTTGCTCACCCAATCTCACCAATCCTCTCTGTCCCAAGTGTCCAGCCTCATGCCACAGCCAGCAGTCATTGTAGATAGGGTCATTCCAGGTTGCATCAGAGACCCTGAAGGAATTGTAAAGAATTTCCCTGTTTCTTTGTTCTGTTTTTGAAATTCCTTTTTAGAGTGGGTTTGAGCTGATTCTCGCTGCCATGTTTATGCCAGTCTAGACACACTTGATTCCCTTACGGAGACATATCAATACATAGGTTTTAAGATTCTTACTAGTCAGATCTATTCCTCTGCGGGAAATATGGGGTTTTGAGTCCCTTTCACTGAGGAAGGTGTAGGTCTTGTCTATTCCATAGTTGGTTTTTGGAACGGTACCTGTGCTTATATCAAACTCTGGTTTGATGCATCACCCCACCTCTCCTTCCCCCTTAAGCAGGCATAAGAGTGTTTTCTAAATGTGAGACTCTGTTCTCTTGCCTAACTCAGTTCATGTGTAGCCATGTTTACAGGATCTTCCTAAGTGATATCTTATGATAAGTTTCTTTTCCTGTGTGACTTCTTTCACTTACAATCATCGTACCTGAATCCACTCATTTTGCTGCTACTGGTCTTATGACATTGTTTTCATGGCTGAGGGATATTCCATCGTACGTAAGTTCCACAATATTTTGAACCATTTTTATATTTCCTGGGATATTTCAGGTGTACCCAGGTTGAGGTTCTTGTAAGCAGTGCAGCCCTCAATTTGGGGGTGGCTCTGTCTTATGGATTTTCAGTTTTCCCAAGGTATATTCCCTAGACTGGAAGTGCCCTTGGCTCTGTAGCTCTGTTGTTTACTTGTTTTAGGGAACACAATGCACTCCTCCAGTGAGGCAGTTGGCAACTTACATCCCGCCCTTCAGCATAACAAGGCTCCCTGTTCTCCAGGGCCTGTCTTGCCTTTCTGGTTTTTACACATTTTGTGGATGTCCCTTTTGACCGGTGGGAAGTGATACTTCTTTGTAGTGCAGATTTGCATTGCCCGCTTGCTTGCTTGGCCAAAAAGGGCGTATGCGTTTTCTCCTGAATATATTCAGGAGAAAACGCATACGCCCTTTTTGGCCAAGTGCATCATTGTCGAAGTTGTGCCCCTCTTCCTGTGCTTTACAGGCGATTCCAACGTACCTCTTGAAATCTGTTTCCTGCTATTCTGCCTCGCTTTCAAGTCCGCCTCGTTGCCTTCCCTCAACAGATTTTTGGACGATAGTTGGCCTTGATTACTCTGCCAGTTTGTGAATTGCTGTGCCCCTGAGCTCCATTTTTCAACTCGTTTTTTGTGAGCTGAACGCAAGTCCAAACTTTTGGTTCAGGACCTATACTGGTTCCCGGTGGGTGGCTGAGACTTTGGTTAATTCTTCTTCCTGCCGGGAAATTAGAGTGACATGTGCCCATCCAAATGCCTAACAGCTACTCTCTCATTGGTTCTCCCTCTTCCCTTTCATCCTCTGCCAAATTGGCAACCTGTGCGAAACAGGAGCTTAAAGGGGCTGTCTCTCCAAGTTGGGAGATTGATAGGAAAGCAGTTGGAAAGTCAAACCGGTGCACCAGGAGAGGGACTCTTCGTTGAGTTTTAGAAACCTTTCGTATTCACAGTGTGTCCATTCTCTAGGTTTCCCGTACATGTTATAGCTGTAGTAATATTCCCTTCTACCTGGAGAGCTGTGACCCAAGGAATGGGTGCCATGCATTATTGCTTTAAAGGGTCTGCATTTGCTCACCCAATCTCACCAATCCTCTCAGTCCCAAGTGTCCAGCCTTATGCCACATCCAGCTGTCATTGTAGATAGGGTCATTCCAGGTTGCATCAGAGACCCTGAAGGAATTGTGAAGAATTTCCCTGTTTCTTTGTTCTGTTTTTGAAATTCCTTTTTAGAGTGGGTTTGAGCTGATTCTCGCTGCCATGTTTATGCCAGTCTAGACACACTTGATTCCCTTACGGAGACATATCAATACAGAGGTTTTAAGATTCTTACTAGTCAGATCTATTCCTCTGCGGGAAATATGGGGTTTTGAGTCCCTTTCACTGAGGAAGGTGTAGGTCTTGTCTATTCCATAGTTGGTTTTTGGAACGGTACCTGTGCTTATATCAAACTCTGGTTTGATGCATCACCCCACCTCTCCTTCCCCCTTAAGCAGGCATAAGAGTGTTTTCTAAAAGTGAGACTCTGTTCTCTTTCCTAACTCAGTTCAAGTGTAGCCATGTTTATAGGATCTTCCTAAGTGATATCTTAGGATAAGTTTCTTTTTCTGTGTGACTTCTTTCACTTAGAATCATCGTACCTGAATCCACTCGTTTTGCTGCTACTGGTCTTATGACATTGATTCCGTGGCTGAGGGATATTTCATCGTACGTAAGTTCCACAATGTTTTGAACCATTTTTATATTTCCTGAGATATTTCAGATGAACCCAGGTTGAGGTTCCTGTAAGCAGTGCAGCCCTCAATTTGGGGGTGGCTCTGTCTTATGGATTTTCAGATTTCCCAAGGTATATTTCCTTGACTGGAAGTGCCCTCGGCTCTCTAGATCTGTTGTTTACTTGTTTTAGGGAACACAATGCACTCCTCCAGTGAGGCAGTTGGCAACTTACATCCCGCCCATCAGCATAACAAGGCTCCCTGTTCTCCAGGGCCTGTCTTGCCTTTCTGGTTTTTACACATTTTGTGGATGTCTCTTTTGACCGGTGGGAAGTGATACTGCTTTGTAGTGCAGATTTGCATTGCCCGCTTGCTTGCTTGGCCAAAAAGGGCGTACGCGTTTTCTCCTGAATATATTCAGGAGAAAACGCATACGCCCTTTTTGGCCAAGTGCATCATTGTCGAAGTTGTGCCCCTCTTCCTGTGCTTTACAGGCGATTCCAACGTACCTCTTGAAATCTGTTTCCTGCTATTCTGCCTCGCTTTCAAGTCCGCCTCGTGGCCTTCCCTCAACAGATTTTTGGACGATAGTTGGCCTTGATTACTCTGCCAGTTTGTGAATTGCTGTGCCCCTGAGCTCCATTTTTCAACTCGTTTTTTGTGAGCTGAACTCAAGTCCAAACTTTTGGTTCAGGACCTATACTGGTTCCCGGTGGGTGGCTGAGACTTTGGTTAATTCTTCTTCCTGCCGGGAAATTAGAGTGACATGTGCCCATCCAAATGACTAACAGCTACTCTCTCATTGGTTCTCCCTCTTCCCTTACATCCTCTGCCAAATTGGCAACCTGTGCGAACCAGGAGCTTAAAGGGGCTGTCTCTCCAAGTTGGGAGATTGATAGGAAAGCAGTTGGAAAGTCAAACCGGAGCACCAGGAGAGGGGCTCTTCGTTGAGTTATAGAAACCTTTCGTATTCACAGTGTGTCCATTCTCTAGGTTTCCCGTACATGTTATAGCTGTAGTAATATTCCCTTCAACCTGGAGAGCTGGGACCCATGGAATGGGTGCCATGCATTACTGCTTTAAAGGGTCTGCATTTGCTCACCCAATCTCACCAATCCTCTCTGTCCCAAGTGTCCAGCCTCATGCCACATCCAGCTGTCATTGTAGATAGGGTCATTCCAGGTTGCATCAGAGACCCTGAAGGAATTGTAAAGAATTTCCCTGTTTCTTTGTTCTGTTTTTGAAATTCCTTTTTAGAGTGGGTTTGAGCTGATTCTCGCTGCCATGTTTATGCCAGTCTAGACACACTTGATTCCCTTACGGAGACATATCAATACATAGGTTTTAAGATTCTTACTAGTCAGATCTATTCCTCTCCGGGAAATATGGTGTTTTGAGTCCCTTTCACTGAGGAAGGTGTAGGTCTTGTCTATTCCATAGTTGGTTTTTGGAACGGTACCTGTGCTTATATCAAACTCTGGTTTGATGCATCACCCCACCTCTCCTTCCCCCTTAAGCAGGCATAAGAGTGTTTTCTAAAAGTGAGACTCTGTTCTCTTTCCTAACTCTGTTCATGTGTAGCCATGTTTACAGGATCTTCCTAAGTGATATCTTATGATAAGTTTCTTTTCCTGTGTGACTTCTTTCACTTAGAATCATCGTACCTGAATCCACTCATTTTGCTGCTACTGGTCTTATGACATTGTTTTCATGGCTGAGGGATATTCCATCGTACGTAAGTTCCACAATGTTTGGAACCATTTTTATATTTCCTGGGATATTTCAGGTGTACCCAGGTTGAGGTTCTTGTAAGCAGTGCAGCCCTCAATTTGGGGGTGGCTCTGTCTTATGGATTTTCAGTTTTCCCAAGTTATATTCCCTAGACTGCAAGTGCCCTTGGCTCTGTAGCTCTGTTGTTTACTTGTTTTAGGGAACACAAAGCACTCCTCCAGTGAGGCAGTTGGCAACTTACATCCCGCCCATCAGCATAACAAGGCTCCCTGTTCTCCAGGGCCTGTCTTGCCTTTCTGGTTTTTACACATTTTGTGGATGTCCCTTTTGACCAGTGGGAAGTGATACTTCTTTGTAGTGCAAATTTGCATTGCCCGCTTGCTTGCTTGGCCAAAAAGGGCGTATGCGTTTTCTCCTGAATATATTCAGGAGAAAACGCATACGCCCTTTTTGGCCAAGTGCATCATTGTCGAAGTTGTGCCCCTCTTCCTGTGCTTTACAGGTGATTCCAATGTACCTCTTGAAATCTGTTTCCTGCTATTCTGCCTCGCTTTCAAGTCCTCCTCGTTGCCTTCCCTCAACAGATTTTTGGACGATAGTTGGCCTTGATTACTCTGCCAGTTTGTGAATTGCTGTGCCCCTGAGCTCCATTTTTCAACTCGTTTTTTGTGAGCTGAACGCAAGTCCAAACTTTTGGTTCAGGACCTATACTGGTTCCCGGTGGGTGGCTGAGACTTTGGTTAATTCTTCTTCCTGCCGGGAAATTAGAGTGACATGTGCCCATCCAAATGCCTAACAGCTACTCTCTCATTGGTTCTCCCTCTTCCCTTTCATCCTCTGCCAAGTTGGCAACCTGTGTGAACCAGGAGTTTAAAGGGGCTGTCTCTCCAAGTTGGGAGATTGATAGGAAAGCAGTTGGAAAGTCAAACCGGAGCACCAGGAGAGGGGCTCTTCGTTGAGTTTTAGAAACCTTTCGTATTCACAGTGTGTCCATTATCTAGGTTTCCCGTACATGTAATAGCTGTAGTAATATTCCCTTCTACCTGGAGAGCTGCGACCCAAGGAATGGGTGCCATGCATTATTGCTTTAAAGGGTCTGCATTTGCTCACCCAATCTCACGAATCCTCTCAGTCCCAAGTGTCCAGCCTTATGCCACATCCAGCTGTCATTGTAGATAGGGTTATTCCAGGTTGCATCAGAGACCCTGAAGGAATTGTGAAGAATTTCCCTGTTTCTTTGTTCTGTTTTTGAAATTCCTTTTTAGAGTGGGTTTGAGCTGATTCTCGCTGCCATGTTTATGCCAGTCTAGACACACTTGATTCCCTTACGGAGACATATCAATACATAGGTTTTAAGATTCTTACTAGTCAGATCTATTCCTCTGCGGGAAATATGGGGTTTTGAGTCCCTTTCACTGAGGAAGGTGTAGGTCTTGTCTATTCCATAGTTGGTTTTTGGAACGGTACCTGTGCTTATATCAAACTCTGGTTTGATGCATCACCCCACCTCTCCTTCCCCCTTAAGCAGGCATAAGAGTGTTTTCTAAATGTGACACTCTGTTCTCTTGCCTAACTCAGTTCATGTGTAGCCATGTTTACAGGATCTTCCTAAGTGATATCTTAGGATAAGTTTCTTTTTCTGTGTGACTTCTTTCACTTAGAATCATCGTACCTGAATCCACTCATTTTGCTGCTACTGGTCTTATGACATTGATTTCGTGGCTGAGTGATATTCCATCGTACGTAAGTTCCACAATGTTTGGAACCATTTTTATATTTCCTGGGATATTTCAGGTGTACCCAGGTTGAGGTTCTTGTAAGCAGTGCAGCCCTCAATTTGGGGGTGGCTCTGTCTTATGGATTTTCAGTTTTCCCAAGGTATATTCCCTAGACTGGAAGTGCCCTTGGCTCTGTAGCTCTGTTGTTTACTTGTTTTAGGGAACACAATGCACTCCTCCAGTGAGGCAGTTGGCAACTTACATCCCGCCCATCAGCATAACAAGGCTCCCTGTTCTCCAGGGCCTGTCTTGCCTTTCTGGTTTTTACACATTTTGTGGATGTCCCTTTTGACCGGTGGGAAGTGATACTTCTTTGTAGTGCAGATTTGCATTGCCCGCTTGCTTGCTTGGCCAAAAAGGGCGTATGCGTTTTCTCCTGAATATATTCAGGAGAAAACGCATACGCCCTTTTTGGCCAAGTGCATCATTGTCGAAGTTGTGCCCCTCTTCCTGTGCTTTACAGGCGATTCCAATGTACCTCTTGAAATCTGTTTCCTGCTATTCTGCCTCGCATTCAAGTCCGCCTCGTTGCCTTCCCTCAACAGATTTTTGGACGATAGTTGGCCTTGATTACTCTGCCAGTTTGTGAATTGCTGTGCCCCTGAGCTCCATTTTTCAACTCGTTTTTTGTGAGCTGAACGCAAGTCCAAACTTTTGGTTCAGGACCTATACTGTTTCCCGGTGGGTGGCTGAGACTTTGGTTAATTCTTCTTCCTGCCGGGAAATTAGAGTGACATGTGCCCATCCAAATGACTAACAGCTACTCTCTCATTGGTTCTCCCTCTTCCCTTACATCCTCTGCCAAATTGGCAACCTGTGCGAACCAGGAGCTTAAAGGGGCTGTCTCTCCAAGTTGGGAGATTGATAGGAAAGCAGTTGGAAAGTCAAACCGGAGCACCAGGAGAGGGGCTCTTCGTTGAGTTTTAGAAACCTTTCGTATTCACAGTGTGTCCATTCTCTAGGTTTCCCGTACATGTTATAGCTGTAGTAATATTCCCTTCAACCTGGAGAGCTGGGACCCATGGAATGGATGCCATGCATTACTGCTTTAAAGGGTCTGCATTTGCTCAACCAATCTCACCAATCCTCTCTGTCCCAAGTGTCCAGCCTCATGCCACATCCAGCTGTCATTGTAGATAGGGTCATTCCAGGTTGCATCAGAGACCCTGAAGGAATTGTAAAGAATTTCCCTGTTTCTTTGTTCTGTTTTTGAAATTCCTTTTTAGAGTGGGTTTGAGCTGATTCTCGCTCTCATGTTTATGCCAGTCTAGACACACTTGATTCCCTTACGGAGACATATCAATACATAGGTTTTAAGATTCTTACTAGTCAGATCTATTCCTCTGTGGGAAATATGGGGTTTTGAGTCCCTTTCACTGAGGAAGGTGTAGGTCTTGTCTATTCCATAGTTGGTTTTTGGAACGGTACCTGTGCTTATATCAAACTCTGGTTTGATGCATCACCCCACCTCTCCTTCCCCCTTAAGCAGGCATAAGAGTGTTTTCTAAATGTGAGACTCTGTTCTCTTGCCTAACTCAGTTCATGTGTAGCCATGTTTACAGGATCTTCCTAAGTGATATCTTATGATAAGTTTCTTTTCCTGTGTGACTTCTTTCACTTAGAATCATCGTACCTGAATCCACTCATTTTGCTGCTACTGGTCTTATGACATTGATTTCGTGGCTGAGGGATATTCCATCGGACGTAAGTTCCACAAGGTTTGGAACCATTTTTATATTTCCTGGGATATTTCAGGTGTACCCAGGTTGAGGTTCCTGTAAGCAGTGCAGCCCTCAATTTGGGGGTGGCTCTGTGTTATGGATTTTCAGTTTTCCCAAGGTATATTCCCTAGACTGCAAGTGCCCTTGGCTGTGTAGCTCTGTTGTTTACTTGTTTTAGGGAACACAAAGCACTCATCCAGTGAGGCAGTTGGCAACTTACATCCCGCCCATCAGCATAACAAGGCTCCCTGTTCTCCAGGGCCTGTCTTGCCTTTCTGGTTTTTACACATTTTGTGGATGTCCCTTTTGACTGGTGGGAAGTGATACTTCTTTGTAGTGCAGATTTGCATTGCCCGCTTGCTTGCTTGGCCAAAAAGGGCGTATGCGTTTTCTCCTGAATATATTCAGGAGAAAACGCATACGCCCTTTTTGGCCAAGTGCATCATTGTCGAAGTTGTGCCCCTCTTCCTGTGCTTTACAGGCGATTCCAACGTACCTCTTGAAATCTGTTTCCTGCTATTCTGCCTCGCTTTCAAGTCCGCCTCGTTGCCTTCCCTCAACAGATTTTTGGACGATAGTTGGCCTTGATTACTCTGCCAGTTTGTGAATTGCTGTGCCCCTGAGCTCCATTTTTCAACTCGTTTTTTGTGAGCTGAACGCAAGTCCAAACTTTTGGTTCAGGACCTATACTGGTTCCCGGTGGGTGGCTGAGACTTTGGTTAATTCTTCTTCCTGCCGGGAAATTAGAGTGACATGTGCCCATACAAATGCCTAACAGCTACTCTCTCATTGGTTCTCCCTCTTCCCTTTCATCCTCTGCCAAATTGGCAACCTGTGCGAAACAGGAGCTTAAAGGGGCTGTCTCTCCAAGTTGGGAGATTGATAGGAAAGCAGTTGGAAAGTCAAACCGGAGCACCAGGAGAGGGGCTCTTCGTTGAGTTTTAGAAACCTTTCGTATTCACAGTGTGTCCATTCTCTAGGTATCCCAAACATGTTATAGCTGTAGTAATATTCCCTTCTACCTTGAGAGCTGGGACCCAAGGAATGGGTGCCATGCATTATTGCTTTAAAGGGTCTGCATTTGCTCACCCAATCTCACCAATCCTCTCTGTCCCAAGTGTCCAGCATTATGCCACATCCAGCTGTCATTGTAGATAGGGTCATTCCAGGTTGCATCAGAGACCCTGTAGGAATTGTGAAGAATTTCCCTGTTTCTTTGTTCTGTTTTTGAAATTCCTTTTTAGAGTGGGTTTGAGCTGATTCTCGCTGCCATGTTTATGCCAGTCCAGACACACTTGATTCCCTTACGGAGACATATCAATACATAGGTTTTAAGATTCTTACTAGTCAGATCTATTCCTCTCCGGGAAATATGGGGTATTGAGTCCCTTTCACTGAGGAAGGTGTAGGTCTTGTCTATTCCATAGTTGGTTTTTGGAACGGTACCTGTGCTTATATCAAACTCTGGTTTGATGCATCACCCCACCTCTCCTTCCCCCTTAAGCAGGCATAAGAGTGTTTTCTAAATGTGAGACTCTGTTCTCTTTCCTAACTCAGTTCATGTGTAGCCATGTTTATAGGATCTTCCTAAGTGATATCTTATGATAAGTTTCTTTTTCTGTGTGACTTCTTTCACTTAGAATCATCGTACCTGAATCCACTCATTTTGCTGCTACTGTTCTTATGACATTGATTTCGTGGCTGAGGGATATTCCATCGTACGTAAGTTCCACAATGTTTGGAACCATTTTTATATTTCCTGGGATATTTCAGGTGTACCCAGGTTGAGGTTCCTGTAAGCAGTGCAGCCCTCAATTTGGGGGTGGCTCTGTCTTATGGATTTTCAGTTTTCCCAAGGTATATTCCCTAGACTGGAAGTGCCCTTGGCTCTGTAGCTCTGTTGTTTACTTGTTTTAGGGAACACAATGCACTCCTCCAATGAGGCAGTTGGCAACTTACATCCCGCCCATCAGCATAACAAGGCTCCCTGTTCTCCAGGGCCTGTCTTGCCTTTCTGGTTTTTACACATTTAGTGGATGTCCTTTTTGACCGGTGGGAAGTGATACTTCTTTGTAGTGCAGAATTGCATTGCCCGCTTGCTTGCTGGGCCAAAAAGGGCGTATGCGTTTTCTCCTGAATATATTCAGGAGAAAACGCATACGCCCTTTTTGGCCAAGTGCATCATTGTCGAAGTTGTGCCCCTCTTCCTGTGCTTTACAGGCGATTCCAACGTACCTCTTGAAATCTATTTCCTGCTATTCTGCCTCGCATTCAAGTCCGCCTCATTGCCTTCCCTCAACAGATTTTTGGATGATAGTTGGCCTTGATTACTCTGCCAGTTTGTGAATTGCTGTGCCCCTGAGCTCCATTTTTCAACTCGTTTTTTGTGAGCTGAACGCAAGTCCAAACTTTTGGTTCAGGACCTATACTGGTTCCCGGTGGGTGGCTGAGACTTTGGTTAATTCTTCTTCCTTCCGGGAAATTAGAGTGACATGTGCCCATCCAAATGCCTAACAGCTACTCTCTCATTGGTTCTCCCTCTTCCCTTTCATCCTCTGCCAAATTGGCAACCTGTGCGAACCAGGAGCTTAAAGGGGCTGTCTCTCCAAGTTGGGAGATTGATAGGAAAGCAGTTGGAAAGTCAAACCAGAGCACCAGGAAAGGGGCTCTTCGTTGAGTTTTAGAAACCTTTCGTATTCACAGTGTGTCCATTATCTAGGTTTCCCGTACATGTTATAGCTGTAGTAATATTCCCTTCTACCTGGAGAGCTGTGACCCAAGGAATGGGTGCCATGCATTATTGCTTTAAAGGGTCTGCATTTGCTCACCCAATCTCACCAATCCTCTCAGTCCCAAGTGTCCAGCCTTATGCCACATCCAGCTGTCATTGTAGATAGGGTCATTCCAAGTTGCATCAGAGACCCTGAAGGAATTGTGAAGAATTTCCCTGTTTCTTTGTTCTGTTTTTGAAATTCCTTTTTAGAGTGGGTTTGAGCTGATTCTCGCTGCCATGTTTATGCCAGTCTAGACACACTTGATTCCCTTACGGAGACATATCAATACATAGGTTTTAAGATTCTTACTAGTCAGATCTATTCCTCTGCGGGAAATATGGGGTTTTGAGTCCCTTTCACTGAGGAAGGTGTAGGTCTTGTCTATTCCATAGTTGGTTTTTGGAACGGTACCTGTGCTTATATCAAACTCTGGTTTGATGCATCACCCCACCTCTCCTTCCCCCTTAAGCAGGCATAAGAGTGTTTTCTAAATGTGAGACTCTGTTCTCTTTCCTAACTCAGTTCATGTGTAGCCATGTTTACAGGATCTTCCTAAGTGATATCTTAGGATAAGTTTCTTTTTCTGTGTGACTTCTTTCACTTAGAATCATCGTACCTGAATCCACTCATTTTGCTGCTACTGGTCTTATGACATTGATTTCGTGGCTGAGTGATATTCCATCGTACGTAAGTTCCACAATGTTTGGAACCATTTTTATATTTCCTGGGATATTTCAGGTGTACCCAGGTTGAGGTTCTTGTAAGCAGTGCAGCCCTCAATTTGGGGGTGGCTCTGTCTTATGGATTTTCAGTTTTCCCAAGGTATATTCCCTAGACTGAAAGTGCCCTTGGCTCTGTAACTCTGTTGTTTAATTGTTTTAGGGAACACAGTACACTCCTCCAGTGAGGCAGTTGGCAACTTACATCCCGCCCATCAGCATAACAAGGCTCCCTGTTCTCCAGGGCCTGTCTTGCCTTTCTGGTTTTTACACATTTTGTGGATGTCCCTTTTGACCGGTGGGAAGTGATACTTCTTTGTAGTGCAGATTTGCATTGCCCGCTTGCTTGCTTGGCCAAAAAGGGCGTATGCGTTTTCTCCTGTATATATTCAGGAGAAAACGCATACGCGCTTTTTGGCCAAGTGCAACATTGTCGAATTTGTGGCCCTCTTCCTGTGCTTTACAGGCGATTCCAACGTACCTCTTGAAATCTGTTTCCTGCTATTCTGCCTCGCTTTCAAGTCCTCCTCATTGCCTTCCCTCAACAGATTTTTGGACGATAGTTGGCCTTGATTACTCTGCCAGTTTGTGAATTGCTGTGCCCCTGAGCTCCATTTTTCAACTCGTTTTTTGTGAGCTGAACGCAAGTCCAAACTTTTGGTTCAGGACCTATACTGGTTCCCGGTGGGTGGCTGAGACTTTGGTTAATTCTTCTTCCTGCCGGGAAATTAGAGTGACATGTGCCCATCCAAATGCCTAACAGCTACTCTCTCATTGGTTCTCCCTCTTCCCTTTCATCCTCTGCCAAATTGGCAACCTGTGCGAACCAGGATCTTAAAGGGGCTGTCTCTCCAAGTTGGGAGATTGATAGGAAAGCAGTTGGAAAGTCAAACCGGAGCACCAGGAGAGGGACTCTTCGTTGAGTTTTAGAAACCTTTCGTATTCACAGTGTGTCCATTATCTAGGTTTCCCGTACATGTAATAGCTGTAGTAATATTCCCTTCTACCTGGAGAGCTGCGACCCAAGGAATGGGTGCCATGCATTATTGCTTTAAAGGGTCTGCATTTGCTCACCCAATCTCACGAATCCTCTCAGTCCCAAGTGTCCAGCCTTATGCCACATCCAGCTGTCATTGTAGATAGGGTCATTCCAGGTTGCATCAGAGACCCTGAAGGAATTGTGAAGAATTTCCCTGTTTCTTTGTTCTGTTTTTGAAATTCCTTTTTAGAGTGGGTTTGAGCTGATTCTCGCTGCCATGTTTATGCCAGTCTAGACACACTTGATTCCCTTACGGAGACATATCAATACATAGGTTTTAAGATTCTTACTAGTCAGATCTATTCCTCTGCGGGAAATATGGGGTTTTGAGTCCCTTTCACTGAGGAAGGTGTAGGTCTTGTCTATTCCATAGTTGGTTTTTGGAACGGTACCTGTGCTTATATCAAACTCTGGTTTGATGCATCACCCCACCTCTCCTTCCCCCTTAAGCAGGCATAAGAGTGTTTTCTAAATGTGAGACTCTGTTCTCTTTCCTAACTCAGTTCATGTGTAGCCATGTTTACAGGATCTTCCTAAGTGATATCTTAGGATAAGTTTCTTTTTCTGTGTGACTTCTTTCACTTAGAATCATCGTACCTGAATCCACTCATTTTGCTGCTACTGGTCTTATGACATTGATTTCATGGCTGAGGGATATTCCATCGTACGTAAGTTCCACAATGTTTGGAACCATTTTTATATTTCCTGGGATATTTCAGGTGTACCCAGGTTGAGGTTCTTGTAAGCAGTGCAGCCCTCAATTTGGGGGTGGCTCTGTCTTATGGATTTTCAGTTTTCCCAAGGTATATTCCCTAGACTGGAAGTGCCCTTGGCTCTGTAGCTCTGTTGTTTACTTGTTTTAGGGAACACAAAGCACTCATCCAGTGAGGCAGTTGGCAACTTACATCCCGCCCTTCAGCATAACAAGGCTCCCTGTTCTCCAGGGCCTGTCTTGCCTTTCTGGTTTTTACACATTTTGTGGATGTCCCTTTTGACCGGTGGGAAGTGATACTTCTTTGTAGTGCAGATTTGCATTGCCCGCTTGCTTGCTTGGCCAAAAAGGGCGTATGCGTTTTCTCCTGAATATATTCAGGAGAAAACGCATACGCCCTTTTTGGCCAAGTGCATCATTGTCGAAGTTGTGCCCCTCTTCCTGTGCTTTACAGGCGATTCCAACGTACCTCTTGAAATCTGTTTCCTGCTATTCTGCCTCGCTTTCAAGTCCGCCTCGTTGCCTTCCCTCAACAGATTTTTGGACGATAGTTGGCCTTGATTACTCTGCCAGTTTGTGAATTGCTGTGCCCCTGAGCTCCATTTTTCAACTCGTTTTTTGTGAGCTGAACGCAAGTCCAAACTTTTGGTTCAGGACCTATACTGGTTCCCGGTGGGTGGCTGAGACTTTGGTTAATTCTTCTTCCTGCCGGGAAATTAGAGTGACATGTGCCCATCCAAATGACTAACAGCTACTCTCTCATTGGTTCTCCCTCTTCCCTTACATCCTCTGCCAAATTGGCAACCTGTGCGAACCAGGAGCTTAAAGGGGCTGTCTCTCCAAGTTGGGAGATTGATAGGAAAGCAGTTGGAAAGTCAAACTGGAGCACCAGGAGAGGGGCTCTTCGTTGAGTTTTAGAAACCTTTCGTATTCACAGTGTGTCCATTCTCTAGGTTTCCCGTACATGTTATAGCTGTAGTAATATTCCCTTCAACCTGGAGAGCTGGGACCCATGGAATGGATGCCATGCATTACTGCTTTAAAGGGTCTGCATTTGCTCACCCAATCTCACCAATCCTCTCTGTCCCAAGTGTCCAGCCTCATGCCACATCCAGCTGTCATTGTAGATAGGGTCATTCCAGGTTGCATCAGAGAACCTGTAGGAATTGTGAAGAATTTCCCTGTTTCTTTGTTCTGTTTTTGAAATTCCTTTTTAGAGTGGGTTTGAGCTGATTCTCGCTGCCCTGTTTATGCCAGTCCAGACACACTTGATTCCCTTACGGAGACATATCAATACATAGGTTTTAAGATTCTTACTAGTCAGATCTATTCCTCTCCGGGAAATATGGGGTTTTGAGTCCCTTTCACTGAGGAAGGTGTAGGTCTTGTCTATTCCATAGTTGGTTTTTGGAACGGTACCTGTGCTTATATCAAACTCTGGTTTGATGCATCACCCCACCTCTCCTTCCCCCTTAAGCAGGCATAAGAGTGTTTTCTAAATGTGAGACTCTGTTCTCTTTCCTAACTCAGTTCATGTGTAGCCATGTTTACAGGATCTTCCTAAGTGATATCTTAGGATAAGTTTCTTTTTCTGTGTGACTTCTTTCACTTAGAATCATCGTACCTGAATCCACTCATTTTGCTGCTACTGGTCTTATGACATTGATTTCGTGGCTGAGGGATATTCCATCGTACGTAAGTTCCACAATGTTTGGAACCATTTTTATATTTCCTGGGATATTTCAGGTGTACCCAGGTTGAGGTTCCTGTAAGCAGTGCAGCCCTCAATTTGGGGGTGGCTCTGTGTTATGGATTTTCAGTTTTCCCAAGGTATATTCCCTAGACTGGAAGTGCCCTTGGCTCTGTAGCTCTGTTGTTTACTTGTTTTAGGGAACACAATGCACTCCTCCAGTGAGGCAGTTGGCAACTTACATCCCGCCCATCAGCATAACAAGGCTCCCTGTTCTCCAGGGCCTGTCTTGCCTTTCTGGTTTTTACACATTTTGTGGATGTCCCTTTTGACCGGTGGGAAGTGATACTTCTTTGTAGTGCAGATTTGCATTGCCCGCTTGCTTGCTTGGCCAAAAAGGGCGTATGCGTTTTCTCCTGAATATATTCAGGAGAAAACGCATACGCCCTTTTTGGCCAAGTGCAACATTGTCGAATTTGTGGCCCTCTTCCTATGCTTTACAGGCGATTCCAACGTACCTCTTGAAATCTGTTTCCTGCTATTCTGCCTCGCTTTCAAGTCCGCCTCGTTGCCTTCCCTCAACAGATTTTTGGACGATAGTTGGCCTTGATTACTCTGCCAGTTTGTGAATTGCTGTGCCCCTGAGCTCCATTTTTCAACTCGTTTTTTGTGAGCTGAACGCAAGTCCAAACTTTTGGTTCAGGACCTATACTGGTTCCCGGTGGGTGGCTGAGACTTTGGTGAATTCTTCTTCCTGCCGGGAAATTAGAGTGACATGTGCCCATCCAAATGCCTAACAGCTACTCTCTCATTGGTTCTCCCTCTTCCCTTTCATCCTCTGCCAAATTGGCAACCTGTGCGAACCAGGAGCTTAAAGGGGCTGTCTCTCCAAGTTGGGAGATTGATAGGAAAGCAGTTGGAAATTCAAAACGGAGCACCAGGAGAGGGGCTCTTCGGTGAGTTTTAGAAACCTTTCGTATTCACAGTGTGTCCATTCTCTAGGTTTCCCGTACATGTTATAGCTGTAGTAATATTCCCTTCAACCTGGAGAGCTGGGACCCATGGAATGGGTGCCATGCATTATTGCTTTAAAGGGTCTGCATTTGCTCACCCAATCTCACCAATCCTCTCAGTCCCAAGTGTCCAGCCTTATGCCACATCCAGCTGTCATTGTAGATAGGGTCATTCCAGGTTGCATCAGAGACCCTGAAGGAATTGTGAAGAATTTCCCTGTTTCTTTGTTCTGTTTTTTAAATTCCTTTTTAGAGTGGGTTTGAGCTGATTCTCGCTGCCATGTTTATGCCAGTCTAGACACACTTGATTCCCTTATGGAGACATATCAATACATAGGTTTTAAGATTCTTACTAGTCAGATCTATTCCTCTGCGGGAAATATGGGGTTTTGAGTCCCTTTCACTGAGGAAGGTGTAGGTCTTGTCTATTCCATAGTTGGTTTTTGGAACGGTACCTGTGCTTATATCAAACTCTGGTTTGATGCATCACCCCACCTCTCCTTCCCCCTTAAGCAGGCATAAGAGTGTTTTCTAAATGTGAGACTCTGTTCTCTTGCCTAACTCAGTTCATGTGTAGCCATGTTTACAGGATCTTCCTAAGTGATATCTTAGGATAAGTTTCTTTTTCTGTGTGACTTCTTTCACTTAGAATCATCGTACCTGAATCCACTCATTTTGCTGCTACTGGTCTTATGACATTGATTTCGTGGCTGAGGGATATTCCATCGTACGTAAGTTCCACAATGTTTGGAACCATTTTTATATTTCCTGGGATATTTCAGGTGTACCCAGGTTGAGGTTCCTGTAAGCAGTGCAGCCCTCAAGTTGGGGGTGGCTCTGTCTTATGGATTTTCAGTTTTCCCAAGGTATATTCCCTAGACTGGAAGTGCCCTTGGCTCTGTAGCTCTGTTGTTTACTTGTTTTAGGGAACACAATGCACTCCTCCAGTGAGGCAGTTGGCAACTTACATCCCGCCCATCAGCATAACAAGGCTCCCTGTTCTCCAGGGCCTGTCTTGCCTTTCTGGTTTTTACACATTTTGTGGATGTCCCTTTTGACCAGTGGGAAGTGATACTTCTTTGTAGTGCAGATTTGCATTGCCCGCTTGCTTGCTTGGCCAAAAAGGGCGTATGCGTTTTCTCCTGAATATATTCAGGAGAAAACGCATACGCCCTTTTTGGCCAAGTGCATCATTGTCGAAGTTGTGCCCCTCTTCCTGTGCTTTACAGGCGATTCCAACGTACCTCTTGAAATCTGTTTCCTGCTATTCTGCCTCGCTTTCAAGTCCGCCTCGTTGCCTTCCCTCAACAGATTTTTGGACGATAGTTGGCCTTGATTACTCTGCCAGTTTGTGAATTGCTGTGCCCCTGAGCTCCATTTTTCAACTCGTTTTTTGTGAGCTGAACGCAAGTCCAAACTTTTGGTTCAGGACCTATACTGGTTCCCGGTGGGTGGCTGAGACTTTGGTTAATTCTTCTTCCTGCCGGGAAATTAGAGTGACATGTGCCCATCCAAATGCCTAACAGCTACTCTCTCATTGGTTCTCCCTCTTCCCTTTCATCCTCTGCCAAATTGGCAACCTGTGCGAAACAGGAGCTTAAAGGGGCTGTCTCTCCAAGTTGGGAGATTGATAGGAAAGCAGTTGGAAAGTCAAACCGGAGCACCAGGAGAGGGGCTCTTCGTTGAGTTTTAGAAACCTTTCGTATTCACAGAGTGTCCATTCTCTAGGTTTCCCGTACATGTTATAGCTGTAGTAATATTCCCTTCACCCTGGAGAGTTGGGAGCCATGGAATGGGTGCCATGCATTATTGCTTTAAAGGGTCTGCATTTGCTCACCCAATCTCACCAATCCTCTCAGTCCCAAGTGTCCAGCCTTATGCCACATCCAGCTGTCATTGTAGATAGGGTCATTCCAGGTTGCATCAGAGACCTTGAAGGAATTGTGAAGAATTTCCCTGTTTCTTTGTTCTGTTTTTGAAATTCCTTTTTAGAGTGGGTTTGAGCTGATTCTCGCTGCCATGTTTATGCCAGTCTAGACACACTTGATTCCCTTACGGAGACATATCAATACATAGGTTTTAAGATTCTTACTAGTCAGATCTATTCCTCTGCGGGAAATATGGGGTTTTGAGTCCCTTTCACTGAGGAAGGTGTAGGTCTTGTGTATTCCATAGTTGGTTTTTGGAACGGTACCTGTGCTTATATCAAACTCTGGTTTGATGCATCACCCCACCTCTCCTTCCCCCTTAAGCAGGCATAAGAGTGTTTTCTAAATGTGAGACTCTGTTCTCTTTCCTAACTCAGTTCATGTGTAGCCATGTTTACAGGATCTTCCTAAGTGATATCTTATGATAAGTTTCTTTTTCTGTGTGACTTCTTTCACTTAGAATCATCGTACCTGAATCCACTCATTTTGCTGCTACTGGTCTTATGACATTGATTTCGTGGCTGAGGGATATTCCATCGTACGTAAGTTCCACAATGTTTGGAACCATTTTTATATTTCCTGGGATATTTCAGGTGTACCCAGGTTGAGGTTCTTGTAAGCAGTGCAGCCCTCAATTTGGGGGTGGCTCTGTCTTATGGATTTTCAGTTTTCCCAAGGTATATTTCCTAGACTGGAAGTGCCTTTGGCTCTGTAGCTCTGTTGTTTACTTGTTTTAGGGAACACAATGCACTCCTCCAGTGAGGCAGTTGGCAACTTACATCCCGCCCATCAGCATAACAAGGCTCCATGTTCTCCAGGGCCTGTCTTGCCTTTCTGGGTTTACACATTTTGTGGATGTCCCTTTTGACCGGTGGGAAGTGATACTTCTTTGTAGTGCAGATTTGCATTGCCCGCTTGCTTGCTTGGCCAAAAAGGGCGTATGCGTTTTCTCCTGAATATATTCAGGAGAAAACGCATACGCCCTTTTTGGCCAAGTGCATCATTGTCGAAGTTGTGCCCCTCTTCCTGTGCTTTACAGGCGATTCCAACGTACCTCTTGAAATCTGTTTCCTGCTATTCTGCCTCGCTTTCAAGTCCGCCTCGTTGCCTTCCCTCAACAGATTTTTGGACGATAGTTGGCCTTGATTACTCTGCCAGTTTGTGAATTGCTGTGCCCCTGAGCTCCATTTTTCAACTCGTTTTTTGTGAGCTGAACGCAAGTCCAAACTTTTGGTTCAGGACCTATACTGGTTCCCGGTGGGTGGCTGAGACTTTGGTTAATTCTTCTCCTTGCTGGGAAATTAGAGTGACATGTGCCCATCCAAATGCCTAACAGCTACTCTCTCATTGGTTCTCCCTCTTCCCTTTCATCCTCTGCCAAATTGGCAACCTGTGCGAACCAGGAGCTTAAAGGGGCTGTCTCTCCAAGTTGGGAGATTAATAGGAAAGCAGTTGGAAAGTCAACCCGGAGCACCAGGAGAGGGGCTCTTCGTTGAGTTTTAGAAACCTTTCGTATTCACAGAGTGTCCATTCTCTAAGTTTCCCGTACATGTTATAGCTGTAGTAATATTCCCTTCAACCTGGAGAGTTGGGACCCATGGAATGGGTGCCATGCATTATTGCTTTAAAGGGTCTGCATTTGCTCACCCAATCTCACCAATCCTCTCAGTCCCAAGTGTCCAGCCTTATGCCACATCCAGCTGTCATTGTAGATAGGGTCATTCCAGGTTGCATCAGAGACCTTGAAGGAATTGTGAAGAATTTCCCTGTTTCTTTGTTCTGTTTTTGAAATTCCTTTCTAGAGTGGGTTTGAGCTGATTCTCGCTGCCATGTTTATGCCAGTCTAGACACACTTGATTCCCTTACGGAGACATATCAATACATAGGTTTTAAGATTCTTACTAGTCAGATCTATTCCTCTGCGGGAAATATGGGGTTTTGAGTCCCTTTCACTGAGGAAGGTGTAGGTCTTGTCTATTCCATAGTTGGTTTTTGGAACGGTACCTGTGCTTATATCAAACTCTTGTTTGATGCATCACCCCACCTCTCCTTCCCCCTTACGCAGGCATAAGAGTGTTTTCTAAATGTGAGACTCTGTTCTCTTTCCTAACTCAGTTCATGTGTAGCCATGTTTACAGGATCTTCCTAAGTGATATCTTATGATAAGTTTCTTTTTCTGTGTGACTTCTTTCACTTAGAATCATCGTACCTGAATCCACTCATTTTGCTGCTACTGGTCTTATGACATTGATTTCGTGGCTGAGGGATATTCCATCGTACGTAAGTTCCACAATGTTTGGAACCATTTTTATATTTCCTGGGATATTTCAGGTGTACCCAGGTTGAGGTTCTTGTAAGCAGTGCAGCCCTCAATTTGGGGGTGGCTCTGTCTTATGGATTTTCAGTTTTCCCAAGGTATATTTCCTAGAATGGAAGTGCCTTTGGCTCTGTAGCTCTGTTGTTTACTTGTTTTAGGGAACACAATGCACTCCTCCAGTGAGGCAGTTGGCAACTTACATCCCGCCCATCAGCATAACAAGGCTCCCTGTTCTCCAGGGCCTGTCTTGCCTTTCTGGGTTTACACATTTTGTGGATGTCCCTTTTGACCGGTGGGAAGTGATACTTCTTTGTAGTGCAGATTTGCATTGCCCGCTTGCTTGCTTGGCCAAAAAGGGCGTATGCATTTTCTCCTGAATATATTCAGGAGAAAACGCATACGCCCTTTTTGGCCAAGTGCATCATTGTCGAAGTTGTGCCCCTCTTCCTGTGCTTTACAGGCGATTCCAACGTACCTCTTGAAATCTGTTTCCTGCTATTCTGCCTCGCTTTCAAGTCCGCCTCGTTGCCTTCCCTCAACAGATTTTTGGACGATAGTTGGCCTTGATTACTCTGCCAGTTTGTGAATTGCTGTGCCCCTGAGCTCCATATTTCAACTCGTTTTTTGTGAGCTGAACGCAAGTCCAAACTTTTGGTTCAGGACCTATACTGGTTCCCGGTGGGTGGCTGAGACTTTGGTTAATTCTTCTTCCTGCCGGGAAATTAGAGTGACATGTGCCCATCCAAATGCCTAACAACTACTCTCTCATTGGTTCTCCCTCTTCCCTTTCATCCTCTGCCAAATTGGCAACCTGTGTGAACCAGGAGCTTAAAGGGGCTGTCTCTCCAAGTTGGGAGATTGATAGGAAAGCAGTTGGAAAGTCAAACCGGAGCACCAGGAGAGGGGCTCTTCTTTGAGTTTTAGAAACCTTTCATATTCACAGAGTTTCCATTCTCTAGGTTTCCCGTACATGTTATAGCTGTAGTAATATTCCCTTCAACCTGGAGAGTTGGGACCCATGGAATGGGTGCCATGCATTATTGCTTTAAAGGGTCTGCATTTGCTCACCCAATCTCACCAATCCTCTCAGTCCCAAGTGTCCAGCCTTATGCCACATCCAGCTGTCATTGTAGATAGGGTCATTCCAGGTTGCATCAGAGACCTTGAAGGAATTGTGAAGAATTTCCCTGTTTCTTTGTTCTGTTTTTGAAATTCCTTTCTAGAGTGGGTTTGAGCTGATTCTCGCTGCCATGTTTATGCCAGTCTAGACACACTTGATTCCCTTACGGAGACATATCAATACATAGGTTTTAAGATTCTTACTAGTCAGATCTATTCCTCTGCGGGAAATATGGGGTTTTGAGTCCCTTTCACTGAGGAAGGTGTAGGTCTTGTCTATTCCATAGTTGGTTTTTGGAACGGTACCTGTGCTTATATCAAACTCTGGTTTGATGCATCACCCCACCTCTCCTTCCCCCTTAAGCAGGCATAAGAGTGTTTTCTAAATGTGAGACTCTGTTCTCTTGCCTAACTCAGTTCATGTGTAGCCATGTTTACAGGATCTTCCTAAGTGATATCTTATGATAAGTTTCTTTTTCTGTGTGACTTCTTTCACTTAGAATCATCGTACCTGAATCCACTCATTTTGCTGCTACTGGTCTTATGACATTGATTTCGTGGCTGAGGGATATTCCATCATACGTAAGTTCCACAAAGTTTGGAACCATTTTTATATTTCCTGGGATATTTCAGGTGTACCCAGGTTGAGGTTCTTGTAAGCAGTGCAGCCCTCAATTTGGGGGTGGCTCTGTCTTATGGATTTTCAGTTTTCCCAAGGTATATTTCCTAGACTGGAAGTGCCCTTGGCTCTGTAGCTCTGTTGTTTACTTGTTTTAGGGAACACAATGCACTCCTCCAGTGAGGCAGTTGGCAACTTACATCCCGCCCATCAGCATAACAAGGCTCCCTGTTCTCCAGGGCCTGTCTTGCCTTTCTGGTTTTTACACATTTTGTGGATGTCCCTTTTGACCGGTGGGAAGTGATACTTCTTTGTAGTGCAGATTTGCATTGCCCGCTTGCTTGCTTGGCCAAAAAGGGCGTATGCGTTTTCTCCTGAATATATTCAGGAGAAAACGCATACGCCCTTTTTGGCCAAGTGCATCATTGTCGAAGTTGTGCCCCTCTTCCTGTGCTTTACAGGCGATTCCAACGTACCTCTTGAAATCTGTTTCCTGCTATTCTGCCTCGCTTTCAAGTCCGCCTCGTTGCCTTCCCTCAACAGATTTTTGGACGATAGTTGGCCTTGATTACTCTGCCAGTTTGTGAATTGCTGTGCCCCTGAGCTCTATTTTTCAACTCGTTTTTTGTGAGCTGAACGCAAGTCCAAACTCTTGGTTCAGGACCTATAATGGTTCCCAGTGGGTGGCTGAGACTTTGGTTAATTCTTCTTCCTGCCGGGAAATTAGAGTGACATGGGCCCATACAAATGCCTAACAGCTACTCTCTCATTGGTTCTCCCTCTTCCCTTTCATCCTCTGCCAAATTGGCAACCTGTGCGAAACAGGAGCTTAAAGGGGCTGTCTCTCTAAGTTGGGAGATTGATAGGAAAGCAGTTGGAAAGTCAAACCGGAGCACCAGGAGAGGGGTTCTTCGTTGAGTTTTAGAAACCTTTCGTATTCACAGTGTGTCCATTCTCTAGGTTTCCCGTACACGTTATAGCAGTAGTAATATTCCCTTCTACCTGGAGAGCTGGGACCCAAGGAATGGGTGCCATGCATTATTGCTTTAAAGGGTCTGCATTTGCTCACCCAATCTCACCAATCCTCTCAGTCCCAAGTGTCCAGCCTTATGCCACATCCAGCTGTCATTGTAGATAGGGTCATTCCAGGTTGCATCAGAGACCCTGAAGGAATTGTGAAGAATTTCCCTGTTTCTTTGTTCTGTTTTTGAAATTCCTTTTTAGAGTGGGTTTGAGCTGATTCTCGCTCTCATGTTTATGCCAGTCTAGACACACTTGATTCCCTTACGGAGACATATCAATACATAGGTTTTAAGATTCTTACTAGTCAGATCTATTCCTCTGCGGGAAATATGGGGTTTTGAGTCCCTTTCACTGAGGAAGGTGTAGGTCTTGTCTATTCCATAGTTGGTTTTTGGAACGGTACCTGTGCTTATATCAAACTCTGGTTTGATGCATCACCCCACCTCTCCTTCCCCCTTAAGCAGGCATAAGAGTGTTTTCTAAATGTGAGACTCTGTTCTGTTGCCTAACTCAGTTCATGTGTAGCCATGTTTACAGGATCTTCCTAAGTGTTATCTTATGATAAGTTTCTTTTCCTGTGTGACTTCTTTCACTTAGAATCATCGTACCTGAATCCACTCATTTTGCTGCTACTGGTCTTATGACATTGATTTCGTGGCTGAGGGATATTCCATCGTACGTAAGTTCCACAATGTTTGGAACCATTTTTATATTTCCTGGGATATTTCAGGTGTACCCAGGTTGAGGTTCTTGTAAGCAGTGCAGCCCTCAATTTGGGGGTGGCTCTGTGTTATGGATTTTCAGTTTTCCCAAGGTATATTCCCTAGACTGGAAGTGCCCTTGGCTCTGTAGCTCGGTTGTTTACTTGTTTTAGGGAACACAATGCACTCCTCCAGTGAGGCAGTTGGCAACTTACATCCCGCCCATCAGCATAACAAGGCTCCCTGTTCTCCAGGGCCTGTCTTGCCTTTCTGGTTTTTACACATTTTGTGGATGTCCCTTTTGACCGTTGGGAAGTGATACTTCTTTGTAGTGCAGATTTGCATTGCCCGCTTGCTTGCTTGGCCAAAAAGGGCGTATGCGTTTTCTCCTGAATATATTCAGGAGAAAACGCATACGCCCTTTTTGGCCAAGTGCATCATTGTCGAAGTTGTGCCCCTCTTCCTGTGCTTTACAGGCGATTCCAACGTACCTCTTGAAATCTGTTTCCTGCTATTCTGCCTCGCTTTCAAGTCCGCCTCGTTGCCTTCCCTCAACAGATTTTTGGACGATAGTTGGCCTTGATTACTCTGCCAGTTTGTGAATTGCTGTGCCCCTGAGCTCCATTTTTCAACTCGTTTTTTGTGAGCTGAACGCAAGTCCAAACTTTTGGTTCAGGACCTATACTGGTTCCCGGTGGGTGGCTGAGACTTTGGTTAATTCTTCTTCCTGCCGGGAAATTAGAGTGACATGTGCCCATCCAAATGCCTAACAGCTACTCTCTCATTGGTTCTCCCTCTTCCCTTTCATCCTCTGCCAAATTGGCAACCTGTGTGAACCAGGAGCTTAAAGGGGCTGTCTCTCCAAGTTGGGAGATTGATAGGAAAGCAGTTGGAAAGTCAAACCGGAGCACCAGGAGAGGGGCTCTTCTTTGAGTTTTAGAAACCTTTCATATTCACAGAGTGTCCATTCTCTAGGTTTCCCGTACATGTTATAGCTGTAGTAATATTCCCTTCAACCTGGAGAGTTGGGACCCATGGAATGGGTGCCATGCATTATTGCTTTAAAGGGTCTGCATTTGCTCACCCAATCTCACCAATCCTCTCAGTCCCAAGTGTCCAGCCTTATGCCACATCCAGCTGTCATTGTAGATAGGGTCATTCCAGGTTGCATCAGAGACCTTGAAGGAATTGTGAAGAATTTCCCTGTTTCTTTGTTCTGTTTTTGAAATTCCTTTCTAGAGTGGGTTTGAGCTGATTCTCGCTGCCATGTTTATGCCAGTCTAGACACACTTGATTCCCTTACGGAGACATATCAATACATAGGTTTTAAGATTCTTACTAGTCAGATCTATTCCTCTGCGGGAAATATGGGGTTTTGAGTCCCTTTCACTGAGGAAGGTGTAGGTCTTGTCTATTCCATAGTTGGTTTTTGGAACGGTACCTGTGCTTATATCAAACTCTGGTTTGATGCATCACCCCACCTCTCCTTCCCCCTTAAGCAGGCATAAGAGTGTTTTCTAAATGTGAGACTCTGTTCTCTTGCCTAACTCAGTTCATGTGTAGCCATGTTTACAGGATCTTCCTAAGTGATATCTTATGATAAGTTTCTTTTTCTGTGTGACTTCTTTCACTTAGAATCATCGTACCTGAATCCACTCATTTTGCTGCTACTGGTCTTATGACATTGATTTCGTGGCTGAGGGATATTCCATCATACGTAAGTTCCACAAAGTTTGGAACCATTTTTATATTTCCTGGGATATTTCAGGTGTACCCAGGTTGAGGTTCTTGTAAGCAGTGCAGCCCTCAATTTGGGGGTGGCTCTGTCTTATGGATTTTCAGTTTTCCCCAGGTATATTTCCTAGACTGGAAGTGCCCTTGGCTCTGTAGCTCTGTTGTTTACTTGTTTTAGGGAACACAATGCACTCCTCCAGTGAGGCAGTTGGCAACTTACATCCCGCCCATCAGCATAACAAGGCTCCCTGTTCTCCAGGGCCTGTCTTGCCTTTCTGGTTTTTACACATTTTGTGGATGTCCCTTTTGACCGGTGGGAAGTGATACTTCTTTGTAGTGCAGATTTGCATTGCCCGCTTGCTTGCCTGGCCAAAAAGGGCGTATGCGTTTTCTCCTGAATATATTCAGGAGAAAACGCATACGCCCTTTTTGGCCAAGTGCATCATTGTCGAAGTTGTGCCCCTCTTCCTGTGCTTTACAGGCGATTCCAACGTACCTCTTGAAATCTGTTTCCTGCTATTCTGCCTCGCTTTCAAGTCCGCCTCGTTGCCTTCCCTCAACAGATTTTTGGACGATAGTTGGCCTTGATTACTCTGCCAGTTTGTGAATTGCTGTGCCCCTGAGCTCTATTTTTCAACTCGTTTTTTGTGAGCTGAACGCAAGTCCAAACTTTTGGTTCAGGACCTATAATGGTTCCCAGTGGGTGGCTGAGACTTTGGTTAATTCTTCTTCCTGCCGGGAAATTTGAGTGACATGGGCCCATCCAAATGCCTAACAGCTACTCTCTCATTGGTTCTCCCTCTTCCCTTTCATACTCTGCCAAATGGGCAACCTGTGCGAAACAGGAGCTTAAAGGAGCTGTCTCTCTAAGTTGGGAGATTGATAGGAAAGCAGTTGGAAAGTCAAACCGGAGCACCAGGAGAGGGGCTCTTCGTTGAGTTTTAGAAACCTTTCGTATTCACAGTGTGTCCATTCTCTAGGTTTCCCGTACACGTTATAGCTGTAGTAATATTCCCTTCTACCTGGAGAGCTGGGACCCAAGGAATGGGTGCCATGCATTATTGCTTTAAAGGGTCTGCATTTGCTCACCCAATCTCACCAATCCTCTCAGTCCCAAGTGTCCAGCCTTATGCCACATCCAGCTGTCATTGTAGATAGGGTCATTCCAGGTTGCATCAGAGACCCTGAAGGAATTGTGAAGAATTTCCCTGTTTCTTTGTTCTGTTTTTGAAATTCCTTTTTAGAGTGGGTTTGAGCTGATTCTCGCTCTCATGTTTATGCCAGTCTAGACACACTTGATTCCCTTACGGAGACATATCAATACATAGGTTTTAAGATTCTTACTAGTCAGATCTATTCCTCTGCGGGAAATATGGGGTTTTGAGTCCCTTTCACTGAGGAAGGTGTAGGTCTTGTCTATTCCATAGTTGGTTTTTGGAACGGTACCTGTGCTTATATCAAACTCTGGTTTGATGCATCACCCCACCTCTCCTTCCCCCTTAAGCAGGCATAAGAGTGTTTTCTAAATGTGAGACTCTGTTCTCTTTCCTAACTCAGTTCATGTGTAGCCATGTTTACAGGATCTTCCTAAGTGATATCTTATGATAAGTTTCTTTTTCTGTGTGACTTATTTCACTTAGAATCATCGTACCTGAATCCACTCATTTTGCTGCTACTGGTCTTATGACATTGACTTCGTGGCTGAGGGATATTCCATCGTACGTAAGTTCCACAATGTTTGGAACCATTTTTATATTTCCTGGGATATTTCAGGTGTACCCAGGTTGAGGTTCCTGTAAGCAGTGCAGCCCTCAATTTGGGGGTGGCTCTGTCTTATGGATTTTCAGTTTTCCCTAGGTATATTCCCTAGACTGGAAGTGCCCTTGGCTCTGTAGCTCTGTTGTTTACTTGTTTTAGGGAACACAATGCACTCCTCCAGTGAGGCAGTTGGCAACTTACATCCCGCCCATCAGCATAACAAGGCTCCCTGTTATCCAGGGCCTGTCTTGCCTTTCTGGTTTTTACACATTTTGTGGATGTCCCTTTTGACCGGTGGGAAGTGATACTTCTTTGTAGTGCAGATTTGCATTGCCCGCTTGCTTGCTTGGCCAAAAAGGGCGTATGCGTTTTCTCCTGAATATATTCAGGAGAAAACACATACGCCCTTTTTGGCCAAGTGCATCATTGTCGAAGTTGTGCCCCTCTTCCTGTGCTTTACAGGCGATTCCAACGTACCTCTTGAAATCTGTTTCCTGCTATTCTGCCTCACTTTCAAGTCCGCCTCCTTGCCTTCCCTCAACAGATTTTTGGACAATAGTTGGCCTTGATTACTCTGCCAGTTTGTGAATTGCTGTGCCCCTGAGCTCCATTTTTCAACTCGTTTTTTGTGAGCTGAACGCAAGTCCAAACTTTTGGTTCAGGACCTATACTGGTTCCCGGTGGGTGGCTGAGACTTTGGTTAATTCTTCTTCCTGCCGGGAAATTAGAGTGACATGTGCCCATCCAAATGCCTAACAGCTACTCTCTCATTGGTTCTCCCTCTTCCCTTTCATCCTCTGCCAAATTGGCAACCTGTGCGAACCAGGATCTTAAAGGGGCTGTCTCTCCAAGTTGGGAGATTGATAGGAAAGCAGTTGGAAAGTCAAACCGGAGCACCAGGAGAGGGACTCTTCGTTGAGTTTTAGAAACCTTTCGTATTCACAGTGTGTCCATTATCTAGGTTTCCCGTACATGTAATAGCTGTAGTAATATTCCCTTCTACCTGGAGAGCTGCGACCCAAGGAATGGGTGCCATGCATTATTGCTTTAAAGGGTCTGCATTTGCTCACCCAATCTCACGAATCCTCTCAGTCCCAAGTGTCCAGCCTTATGCCACATCCAGCTGTCATTGTAGATAGGGTCATTCCAGGTTGCATCAGAGACCCTGAAGGAATTGTGAAGAATTTCCCTGTTTCTTTGTTCTGTTTTTGAAATTCCTTTTTAGAGTGGGTTTGAGCTGATTCTCGCTGCCATGTTTATGCCAGTCTAGACACACTTGATTCCCTTACGGAGACATATCAATACATAGGTTTTAAGATTCTTACTAGTCAGATCTATTCCTCTGCGGGAAATATGGGGTTTTGAGTCCCTTTCACTGAGGAAGGTGGAGGTCTTGTCTATTCCATAGTTGGTTTTTGGAACGGTACCTGTGCTTATATCAAACTCTGGTTTGATGCATCACCCCACCTCTCCTTCCCCCTTAAGCAGGCATAAGAGTGTTTTCTAAATGTGAGACTCTGTTCTCTTTCCTAACTCAGTTCATGTGTAGCCATGTTTACAGGATCTTCCTAAGTGATATCTTAGGATAAGTTTCTTTTTCTGTGTGACTTCTTTCACTTAGAATCATCGTACCTGAATCCACTCATTTTGCTGCTACTGGTCTTATGACATTGATTTCGTGGCTGAGTGATATTCCATCGTACGTAAGTTCCACAATGTTTGGAACCATTTTTATATTTCCTGGGATATTTCAGGTGTACCCAGGTTGAGGTTCTTGTAAGCAGTGCAGCCCTCAATTTGGGGGTGGCTCTGTCTTATGGATTTTCAGTTTTCCCAAGGTATATTCCCTAGACTGGAAGTGCCCTTGGCTCTGTAGCTCTGTTGTTTACTTGTTTTAGGGAACACAATGCACTCCTCCAGTGAGGCAGTTGGCAACTTACATCCCGCCCATCAGCATAACAAGGCTCCCTGTTCTCCAGGGCCTGTCTTGCCTTTCTGGTTTTTACACATTTTGTGGATGTCCCTTTTGACCGGTGGGAAGTGATACTTCTTTGTAGTGCAGATTTGCATTGCCCGCTTGCTTGCTTGGCCAAAAAGGGCGTATGCGTTTTCTCCTGAATATATTCAGGAGAAAACGCATACGCCCTTTTTGGCCAAGTGCATCATTGTCGAAGTTGTGCCCCTCTTCCTGTGCTTTACAGGCGATTCCAACGTACCTCTTGAAATCTGTTTCCTGCTATTCTGCCTCGCTTTCAAGTCCGCCTCGTTGCCTTCCCTCAACAGATTTTTGGACGATAGTTGGCCTTGATTACTCTGCCAGTTTGTGAATTGCTGTGCCCCTGAGCTCCATTTTTCAACTCGTTTTTTGTGAGCTGAACGCAAGTCCAAACTTTTGGTTCAGGACCTATACTGGTTCCCGGTGGGTGGCTGAGACTTTGGTTAATTCTTCTTCCTGCCGGGAAATTAGAGTGACATGTGCCCATCCAAATGACTAACAGCTACTCTCTCATTGGTTCTCCCTCTTCCCTTACATCCTCTGCCAAATTGGCAACCTGTGCGAACCAGGAGCTTAAAGGGGCTGTCTCTCCAAGTTGGGAGATTGATAGGAAAGCAGTTGGAAAGTCAAACCGGAGCACCAGGAGAGGGGCTCTTCGGTGAGTTTTAGAAACCTTTCGTATTCACAGTGTGTCCATTCTCTAGGTATCCCATACATGTTATAGCTGTAGTAATATTCCCTTCTACCTTGAGAGCTGGGACCCAAGGAATGGGTGCCATGCATTATTGCTTTAAAGGGTCTGCATTTGCTCACCCAATCTCACCAATCCTCTCTGTCCCAAGTGTCCAGCATTATGCCACATCCAGCTGTCATTGTAGATAGGGTCATTCCAGGTTGCATCAGAGAACCTGTAGGAATTGTGAAGAATTTCCCTGTTTCTTTGTTCTGTTTTTGAAATTCCTTTTTAGAGTGGGTTTGAGCTGATTCTCGCTGCCCTGTTTATGCCAGTCCAGACACACTTGATTCCCTTACGGAGACATATCAATACATAGGTTTTAAGATTCTTACTAGTCAGATCTATTCCTCTGCGGGAAATATGGGGTTTTGAGTCCCTTTCACTGAGGAAGGTGTAGGTCTTGTCTATTCCATAGTTGGTTTTTGGAACGGTACCTGTGCTTATATCAAACTCTGGTTTGATGCATCACCCCACCTCTCCTTCCCCCTTAAGCAGGCATAAGAGTGTTTTCTAAATGTGAGACTCTGTTCTCTTTCCTAACTCAGTTCATGTGTAGCCATGTTTACAGGATCTTCCTAAGTGATATCTTAGGATAAGTTTCTTTTTCTGTGTGACTTATTTCACTTAGAATCATCGTACCTGAATCCACTCATTTTGCTGCTACTGGTCTTATGACATTGACTTCGTTGCTGAGGGATATTCCATCGTACGTAAGTTCCACAATGTTTGGAACCATTTTTATATTTCCTGGGATATTTCAGGTGTACCCAGGTTGAGGTTCTTGTAAGCAGTGCAGCCCTCAATTTGGGGGTGGCTCTGTCTTATGGATTTTCAGTTTTCCCTAGGTATATTCCCTAGACTGGAAGTGCCCTTGGCTCTGTAGCTCTGTTGTTTACTTGTTTTAGGGAACACAATGCACTCCTCCAGTGAGGCAGTTGGCAACTTACATCCCGCCCATCAGCATAACAAGGCTCCCTGTTCTCCAGGGCCTGTCTTGCCTTTCTGGTTTTTACACATTTTGTGGATGTCCCTTTTGACCGGTGGGAAGTGATACTTCTTTGTAGTGCAGATTTGCATTGCCCGCTTGCTTGCTTGGCCAAAAAGGGCGTATGCGTTTTCTCCTGAATATATTCAGGAGAAAACACATACGCCCTTTTTGGCCAAGTGCATCATTGTCGAAGTTGTGCCCCTCTTCCTGTGCTTTACAGGCGATTCCAACGTACCTCTTGAAATCTGTTTCCTGCTATTCTGCCTCGCTTTCAAGTCCGCCTCGTTGCCTTCCCTCAACAGATTTTTGGACGATAGTTGGCCTTGATTACTCTGCCAGTTTGTGAATTGCTGTGCCCCTGAGCTCCATTTTTCAACTCGTTTTTTGTGAGCTGAACGCAAGTCCAAACTTTTGGTTCAGGACCTATACTGGTTCCCGGTGGGTGGCTGAGACTTTGGTTAATTCTTCTTCCTGCCGGGAAATTAGAGTGACATGTGCCCATCCAAATGCCTAACAGCTACTCTCTCATTGGTTCTCCCTCTTCCCTTTCATCCTCTGCCAAATTGGCAACCTGTGCGAACCAGGAGCTTAAAGGGGCTGTCTCTCCAAGTTGGGAGATTGATAGGAAAGCAGTTGGAAAGTCAAACCGGAGCACCAGGAGAGGGGCTCTTCGTTGAGTTTTAGAAACCTTTCATATTCACAGTGTGTCCATTCTCTAGGTTTCCCATACATGTTATAGCTGTAGTAATATTCCCTTCAACCTGGAGAGCTGGGACCCAAGGAATGGGTGCCATGCATTATTGCTTTAAAGGGTCTGCATTTGCTCACCCAATCTCACCAATCCTCTCAGTCCCAAGTGTCCAGCCTCATGCCACATCCAGCTGTCATTGTAGATAGGGTCATTCCAGGTTGCATCAGAGCCCCTGAAGGAATTGTGAAGAATTTCCCTGTTTCTTTGTTCTGTTTTTGAAATTCCTTTTTAGAGTGGGTTTGAGCTGATTCTCGCTGCCATGTTTATGCCAGTCTAGACACACTTGATTCCCTTACGGAGACATATCAATACATAGGTTTTAAGATTCTTACTAGTCAGATCTATTCCTCTGCGGGAAATATGGGGTTTTGAGTCCCTTTCACTGAGGAAGGTGGAGGTCTTGTCTATTCCATAGTTGGTTTTTGGAACGGTACCTGTGCTTATATCAAACTCTGGTTTGATGCATCACCCCACCTCTCCTTCCCCCTTAAGCAGGCATAAGAGTGTTTTCTAAATGTGAGACTCTGTTCTCTTTCCTAACTCAGTTCATGTGTAGCCATGTTTACAGGATCTTCCTAAGTGATATCTTAGGATAAGTTTCTTTTTCTGTGTGACTTCTTTCACTTAGAATCATCGTACCTGAATCCACTCATTTTGCTGCTACTGGTCTTATGACATTGATTTCGTGGCTGAGGGATATTCCATCGTACGTAAGTTCCACAATGTTTGGAACCATTTTTATATTTCCTGGGATATTTCAGGTGTACCCAGGTTGAGGTTCTTGTAAGCAGTGCAGCCCTCAATTTGGGGGTGGCTCTGTCTTATGGATTTTCAGTTTTCCCAAGGTATATTCCCTAGACAGGAAGTGCCCTTGGCTCTGTAGCTCTGTTGTTTACTTGTTTTAGGGAACACAATGCACTCCTCCAGTGAGGCAGTTGGCAACTTACATCCCGCCCATCAGCATAACAAGGCTCCCTGTTCTCCAGGGCCTGTCTTGCCTTTCTGGTTTTTACACATTTTGTGGATGTCCCTTTTGACCGGTGGGAAGTGATACTTCTTTGTAGTGCAGATTTGCATTGCCCCCTTGCTTTCTTGGCCAAAAAGGGCGTATGCGTTTTCTCCTGAATATATTCAGGAGAAAACACATACGCCCTTTTTGGCCAAGTGCATCATTGTCGAAGTTGTGCCCCTCTTCCTGTGCTTTACAGGCGATTCCAACGTACCTCTTGAAATCTGTTTCCTGCTATTCTGCCTCGCTTTCAAGTCCGCCTCGTTGCCTTCCCTCAACAGATTTTTGGACGATAGTTGGCCTTGATTACTCTGCCAGTTTGTGAATTGCTGTGCCCCTGAGCTCCATTTTTCAACTCGTTTTTTGTGAGCTGAACGCAAGTCCAAACTTTTGGTTCAGGACCTATACTGGTTCCCGGTGGGTGGCTGAGACTTTGGTTAATTCTTCTTCCTGCCGGGAAATTAGAGTGACATGTGCCCATCCAAATGCCTAACAGCTACTCTCTCATTGGTTCTCCCTCTTCACTTTCATCCTCTGCCAAGTTGGCAAACTGTGCGAACCAGGAGCTTAAAGGGGCTGTCTCTCCAAGTTGGGAGATTGATAGGAAAGCAGTTGGAAAGTCAAAGCGGAGCACCAGGAGAGGGGCTCTTCGTTGAGTTTTAGAAACCTTTCGTATTCACAGTGTGTCCATTCTCTAGGTTTCCCGTACATGTTATAGCTGTAGTAATATTCCCTTCAACCTGGAGAGTTGGGACCCATGGAATGGGTGCCATGCATTACTGCTTTAAAGGGTCTGCATTTGCTCACCCTATCTCACCAATCCTCTCAGTCCTAAGTGTCCAGCCTCATGCCACATCCAGCTGTCATTGTAGATAGGGTCATTCCAGGTTGCATCAGAGACCCTGAAGGAATTGTAAAGAATTTCCCTGTTTCTTTGTTCTGTTTTTGAAATTCCTTTTTAGAGTGGGTTTGAGCTGATTCTCGCTGCCATATTTATGCCAGTCTAGACACACTTGATTCCCTTACGGAGACATATCAATACATAGGTTTTAAGATTCTTACTAGTCAGATCTATTCCTCTGCGGGAAATATGGGGTTTTGAGTCCCTTTCACTGAGGAAGGTGTAGGTCTTGTCTATTCCATAGTTGGTTTTTGGAACGGTACCTGTGCTTATATCAAACTCTGGTTTGATGCATCACCCCACCTCTCCTTCCCCCTTAAGCAGGCATAAGAGTGTTTTCTAAATGTGAGACTCTGTTCTCTTGCCTAACTCAGTTCATGTGTAGCCATGTTTACAGGATCTTCCTAAGTGATATCTTAGGATAAGTTTCTTTTTCTGTGTGACTTCTTTCACTTAGAATCATCGTACCTGAATCCACTCATTTTGCTGCTACTGGTCTTATGACATTGATTTCGTGGCTGAGTGATATTCCATCGTACGTAAGTTCCACAATGTTTGGAACCATTTTTATATTTCCTGGGATATTTCAGGTGTACCCAGGTTGAGGTTCTTGTAAGCAGTGCAGCCCTCAATTTGGGGGTGGCTCTGTCTTATGGATTTTCAGTTTTCCCAAGGTATATTCCCTAGACTGGAAGTGCCCTTGGCTCTGTAGCTCTGTTGTTTAATTGTTTTAGGGAACACAATACACTCCTCCAGTGAGGCAGTTGGCAACTTACATCCCGCCCATCAGCATAACAAGGCTCCCTGTTCTCCAGGGCCTGTCTTGCCTTTCTGGTTTTTACACATTTTGTGGATGTCCCTTTTGACCGGTGGGAAGTGATGCTTCTTTGTAGTGCAGATTTGCATTGCCCGCTTGCTTGCTTGGCCAAAAAGGGCGTATGCGTTTTCTCCTGTATATATTCAGGAGAAAACGCATACGCGCTTTTTGGCCAAGTGCAACATTGTCGAATTTGTGGCCCTGTTCCTGTGCTTTACAGGCGATTCCAACGTACCTCTTGAAATCTGTTTCCTGCTATTCGGCCTCGCTTTCAAGTCCTCCTCATTGCCTTCCCTCAACAGATTTTTGGACGATAGTTGGCCTTGATTACTCTGCCAGTTTGTGAATTGCTGTGCCCCTGAGCTCCATTTTTCAACTCGTTTTTTGTGAGCTGAACGCAAGTCCAAACTTTTGGTTCAGGACCTATACTGGTTCCCGGTGGGTGGCTGAGACTTTGGTTAATTCTTCTTCCTGCCGGGAAATTAGAGTGACATGTGCCCATCCAAATGCCTAACAGCTACTCTCTCATTGGTTCTCCCTCTTCCCTTTCATCCTCTGCCAAATTGGCAACCTGTGCGAACCAGGATCTTAAAGGGGCTGTCTCTCCAAGTTGGGAGATTGATAGGAAAGCAGTTGGAAAGTCAAACCGGAGCACCAGGAGAGGGACTCTTCGTTGAGTTTTAGAAACCTTTCGTATTCACAGTGTGTCCATTATCTAGGTTTCCCGTACATGTAATAGCTGTAGTAATATTCCCTTCTACCTGGAGAGCTGCGACCCAAGGAATGGGTGCCATGCATTATTGCTTTAAAGGGTCTGCATTTGCTCACCCAATCTCACGAATCCTCTCAGTCCCAAGTGTCCAGCCTTATGCCACATCCAGCTGTCATTGTAGATAGGGTCATTCCAGGTTGCATCAGAGACCCTGAAGGAATTGTGAAGAATTTCCCTGTTTCTTTGTTCTGTTTTTGAAATTCCTTTTTAGAGTGGGTTTGAGCTGATTCTCGCTGCCATGTTTATGCCAGTCTAGACACACTTGATTCCCTTACGGAGACATATCAATACATAGGTTTTAAGATTCTTACTAGTCAGATCTATTCCTCTGCGGGAAATATGGGGTTTTGAGTCCCTTTCACTGAGGAAGGTGTAGGTCTTGTCTATTCCATAGTTGGTTTTTGGAACGGTACCTGTGCTTATATCAAACTCTGGTTTGATGCATCACCCCACCTCTCCTTCCCCCTTAAGCAGGCATAAGAGTGTTTTCTAAATGTGAGACTCTGTTCTCTTTCCTAACTCAGTTCATGTGTAGCCATGTTTACAGGATCTTCCTAAGTGATATCTTAGGATAAGTTTCTTTTTCTGTGTGACTTCTTTCACTTAGAATCATCGTACCTGAATCCACTCATTTTGCTGCTACTGGTCTTATGACATTGATTTCGTGGCTGAGTGATATTCCATCGTACGTAAGTTCCACAATGTTTGGAACCATTTTTATATTTCCTGGGATATTTCAGGTGTACCCAGGTTGAGGTTCTTGTAAGCAGTGCAGCCCTCAATTTGGGGGTGGCTCTGTCTTATGGATTTTCAGTTTTCCCAAGGTATATTCCCTAGACTGGAAGTGCCCTTGGCTCTGTAGCTCTGTTGTTTACTTGTTTTAGGGAACACAATGCACTCCTCCAGTGAGGCAGTTGGCAACTTACATCCCGCCCATCAGCATAACAAGGCTCCCTGTTCTCCAGGGCCTGTCTTGCCTTTCTGGTTTTTACACATTTTGTGGATGTCCCTTTTGACCGGTGGGAAGTGATACTTCTTTGTAGTGCAGATTTGCATTGCCCGCTTGCTTGCTTGGCCAAAAAGGGCGTATGCGTTTTCTCCTGTATATATTCAGGAGAAAACGCATACGCCCTTTTTGGCCAAGTGCATCATTGTCGAAGTTGTGCCCCTCTTCCTGTGCTTTACAGGCGATTCCAACGTACCTCTTGAAATCTGTTTCCTGCTATTCTGCCTCGCTTTCAAGTCCGCCTCATTGTCTTCCCTCAACAGATTTTTGGACGATAGTTGGCCTTGATTACTCTGCCAGTTTGTGAATTGCTGTGCCCCTGAGCTCCATTTTTCAACTCGTTTTTTGTGAGCTGAACGCAAGTCCAAACTTTTGGTTCAGGACCTATACTGGTTCCCGGTGGGTGGCTGAGACTTTGGTTAATTCTTCTTCCTGCCGGGAAATTAGAGTGACATGTGCCCATCCAAATGCCTAACAGCTACTCTCTCATTGGTTCTCCCTCTTCCCTTACATCCTCTGCCAAATTGGCAACCTGTGCGAACCAGGAGCTTAAAGGGGCTGTCTCTCCAAGTTGGGAGATTGATAGGAAAGCAGTTGGAAAGTCAAACCGGAGCACCAGGAGAGGGGCTCTTCGGTGAGTTTTAGAAACCTTTCGTATTCACAGTGTGTCCATTCTCTAGGTATCCCATACATGTTATAGCTGTAGTAATATTCCCTTCTACCTTGAGAGCTGGGACCCAAGGAATGGGTGCCATGCATTATTGCTTTAAAGGGTCTGCATTTGCTCACCCAATCTCACCAATCCTCTCCGTCCCAAGTGTCCAGCATTATGCCACATCCAGCTGTCATTGTAGATAGGGTCATTCCAGGTTGCATCAGAGAACCTGTAGGAATTGTGAAGAATTTCCCTGTTTCTTTGTTCTGTTTTTGAAATTCCTTTTTAGAGTGGGTTTGAGCTGATTCTCGCTGCCATGTTTATGCCAGTCCAGACACACTTGATTCCCTTACGGAGACATATCAATACATAGGTTTTAAGATTCTTACTAGTCAGATCTATTCCTCTCCGGGAAATATGGGGTTTTGAGTCCCTTTCACTGAGGAAGGTGTAGGTCTTGTCTATTCCATAGTTGGTTTTTGGAACGGTACCTGTGCTTATATCAAACTCTGGTTTGATGCATCACCCCACCTCTCCTTCCCCCTTAAGCAGGCATAAGAGTGTTTTCTAAATGTGAGACTCTGTTCTCTTTCCTAACTCAGTTCATGTGTAGCCATGTTTACAGGATCTTCCTAAGTGATATCTTAGGATAAGTTTCTTTTTCTGTGTGACTTCTTTCACTTAGAATCATCGTACCTGAATCCACTCATTTTGCTGCTACTGGTCTTATGACATTGATTTCGTGGCTGAGGGATATTCCATCGTACGTAAGTTCCACAATGTTTGGAACCATTTTTATATTTCCTGGGATATTTCAGGTGTACCCAGGTTGAGGTTCCTGTAAGCAGTGCAGCCCTCAATTTGGGGGTGGCTCTGTGTTATGGATTTTCAGTTTTCCCAAGGTATATTCCCTAGACTGGAAGTGCCCTTGGCTCTGTAGCTCTGTTGTTTACTTGTTTTAGGGAACACAATGCACTCCTCCAGTGAGGCAGTTGGCAACTTACATCCCGCCCATCAGCATAACAAGGCTCCCTGTTCTCCAGGGCCTGTCTTGCCTTTCTGGTTTTTACACATTTTGTGGATGTCCCTTTTGACCGGTGGGAAGTGATACTTCTTTGTAGTGCAGATTTGCATTGCCCGCTTGCTTGCTTGGCCAAAAAGGGCGTATGCGTTTTCTCCTGAATATATTCAGGAGAAAACGCATACGCCCTTTTTGGCCAAGTGCAACATTGTCGAATTTGTGGCCCTCTTCCTATGCTTTACAGGCGATTCCAACGTACCTCTTGAAATCTGTTTCCTGCTATTCTGCCTCGCTTTCAAGTCCGCCTCGTTGCCTTCCCTCAACAGATTTTTGGACGATAGTTGGCCTTGATTACTCTGCCAGTTTGTGAATTGCTGTGCCCCTGAGCTCCATTTTTCAACTCGTTTTTTGTGAGCTGAACGCAAGTCCAAACTTTTGGTTCAGGACCTATACTGGTTCCCGGTGGGTGGCTGAGACTTTGGTTAATTCTTCTTCCTGCCGGGAAATTTGAGTGACATGTGCCCATCCAAATGCCTAACAGCTACTCTCTCATTGGTTCTCCCTCTTCCCTTTCATCCTCTGCCAAATTGGCAACCTGTGCGAACCAGGAGCTTAAAGGGGCTGTCTCTCCAAGTTGGGAGATTGATAGGAAAGCAGTTGGAAAGTCAAACCGGAGCACCAGGAGAGGGGCTCTTCGTTGAGTTTTAGAAACCTTTCGTATTCACAGAGTGTCCATTCTCTAGGTTTCCCGTAGATGTTATAGCTGTAGTAATATTCCCTTCACCCTGGAGAGTTGGGACCCATGGAATGGGTGCCATGCATTATTGCTTTAAAGGGTCTGCATTTGCTCACCCAATCTCACCAATCCTCTCAGTCCCAAGTGTCCAGCCTTATGCCACATCCAGCTGTCATTGTAGATAGGGTCATTCCAGGTTGCATCAGAGACCTTGAAGGAATTGTGAAGAATTTCCCTGTTTCTTTGTTCTGTTTTTGAAATTCCTTTTTAGAGTGGGTTTGAGCTGATTCTCGCTGCCATGTTTATGCCAGTCTAGACACACTTGATTCCCTTACGGAGACATATCAATACATAGGTTTTAAGATTCTTACTAGTCAGATCTATTCCTCTGCGGGAAATATGGGGTTTTGAGTCCCTTTCACTGAGGAAGGTGTAGGTCTTGTCTATTCCATAGTTGGTTTTTGGAACGGTACCTGTGCTTATATCAAACTCTGGTTTGATGCATCACCCCACCTCTCCTTCCCCCTTAAGCAGGCATAAGAGTGTTTTCTAAATGTGAGACTCTGTTCTCTTGCCTAACTCAGTTCATGTGTAGCCATGTTTACAGGATCTTCCTAAGTGATATCTTAGGATAAGTTTCTTTTTCTGTGTGACTTCTTTCACTTAGAATCATCGTACCTGAATCCACTCATTTTGCTGCTACTGGTCTTATGACATTGATTTCGTGGCTGAGGGATATTCCATCGTACGTAAGTTCCACAATGTTTGGAACCATTTTTATATTTCCTGGGATATTTCAGGTGTACCCAGGTTGAGGTTCTTGTAAGCAGTGCAGCCCTCAATTTGGGGGTGGCTCTGTCTTATGGATTTTCAGTTTTCCCAAGGTATATTTCCTAGACTGGAAGTGCCTTTGGCTCTGTAGCTCTGTTGTTTACTTGTTTTAGGGAACACAATGCACTCCTCCAGTGAGGCAGTTGGCAACTTACATCCCGCCCATCAGCATAACAAGGCTCCCTGTTCTCCAGGGCCTGTCTTGCCTTTCTGGGTTTACACATTTTGTGGATGTCCCTTTTGACCGGTGGGAAGTGATACTTCTTTGTAGTGCAGATTTGCATTGCCCGCTTGCTTGCTTGGCCAAAAAGGGCGTATGCGTTTTCTCCTGAATATATTCAGGAGAAAACGCATACGCCCTTTTTGGCCAAGTGCATCATTGTCGAAGTTGTGCCCCTCTTCCTGTGCTTTACAGGCGATTCCAACGTACCTCTTGAAATCTGTTTCCTGCTATTCTGCCTCGCTTTCAAGTCCGCCTCGTTGCCTTCCCTCAACAGATTTTTGGACGATAGTTGGCCTTGATTACTCTGCCAGTTTGTGAATTGCTGTGCCCCTGAGCTCCATATTTCAACTCGTTTTTTGTGAGCTGAACGCAAGTCCAAACTTTTGGTTCAGGACCTATACTGGTTCCCGGTGGGTGGCTGAGACTTTGGTTAATTCTTCTTCCTGCCGGGAAATTAGAGTGACATGTGCCCATCCAAATGCCTAACAGCTACTCTCTCATTGGTTCTCCCTCTTCCCTTTCATCCTCTGCCAAATTGGCAACCTGTGTGAACCAGGAGCTTAAAGGGGCTGTCTCTCCAAGTTGGGAGATTGATAGGAAAGCAGTTGGAAAGTCAAACCGGAGCACCAGGAGAGGGGCTCTTCTTTGAGTTTTAGAAACCTTTCATATTCACAGAGTGTCCATTCTCTAGGTTTCCCGTACATGTTATAGCTGTGGTAATATTCCCTTCAACCTGGAGAGTTGGGACCCATGGAATGGGTGCCATGCATTATTGCTTTAAAGGGTCTGCATTTGCTCACCCAATTTCACCAATCCTCTCAGTCCCAAGTGTCCAGCCTTATGCCACATCCAGCTGTCATTGTAGATAGGGTCATTCCAGGTTGCATCAGAGACCTTGAAGGAATTGTGAAGAATTTCCCTGTTTCTTTGTTCTGTTTTTGAAATTCCTTTCTAGAGTGGGTTTGAGCTGATTCTCGCTGCCATGTTTATGCCAGTCTAGACACACTTGATTCCCTTACGGAGACATATCAATACATAGGTTTTAAGATTCTTACTAGTCAGATCTATTCCTCTGCGGGAAATATGGGGTTTTGAGTCCCTTTCACTGAGGAAGGTGTAGGTCTTGTCTATTCCATAGTTGGTTTTTGGAACGGTACCTGTGCTTATATCAAACTCTGGTTTGATGCATCACCCCACCTCTCCTTCCCCCTTAAGCAGGCATAAGAGTGTTTTCTAAATGTGAGACTCTGTTCTCTTGCCTAACTCAGTTCATGTGTAGCCATGTTTACAGGGTCTTCCTAAGTGATATCTTATGATAAGTTTCTTTTCCTGTGTGACTTCTTTCACTTAGAATCATCGTACCTGAATCCACTCATTTTGCTGCTACTGGTCTTATGACATTGATTTCGTGGCTGAGGGATATTCCGTCATACGTAAGTTCCACAAAGTTTGGAACCATTTTTATATTTCCTGGGATATTTCAGGTGTACCCAGGTTGAGGTTCTTGTAAGCAGTGCAGCCCTCAATTTGGGGGTGGCTCTCTCTTATGGATTTTCAGTTTTCCCAAGGTATATTTCCTAGACTGGAAGTGCCCTTGGCTCTGTAGCTCTGTTGTTTACTTGTTTTAGGGAACACAATGCACTCCTCCAGTGAGGCAGTTGGCAACTTACATCCCGCCCATCAGCATAACAAGGCTCCCTGTTCTCCAGGGCCTGTCTTGCCTTTCTGGTTTTTACACATTTTGTGGATGTCCCTTTTGACCGGTGGGAAGTGATACTTCTTTGTAGTGCAGATTTGCATTGCCCGCTTGCTTGCTTGGCCAAAAAGGGCGTATGCGTTTTCTCCTGAATATATTCAGGAGAAAACGCATACTCCCTTTTTGGCCAAGTGCATCATTGTCGAAGTTGTGCCCCTCTTCCTGTGCTTTACAGGCGATTCCAACGTACCTCTTGAAATCTGTTTCCTGCTATTCTGCCTCACTTTCAAGTCCGCCTCGTTGCCTTCCCTCAACAGATTTTTGGACGATAGTTGGCCTTGATTACTCTGCCAGTTTGTGAATTGCTGTGCCCCTGAGCTCTATTTTTCAACTCGTTTTTTGTGAGCTGAACGCAAGTCCAAACTTTTGGTTCAGGACCTATAATGGTTCCCAGTGGGTGGCTGAGACTTTGGTTAATTCTTCTTCCTGCCGGGAAATTAGAGTGACATGGGCCCATCCAAATGCCTAACACCTACTCTCTCATTGGTTCTCCCTCTTCCCTTTCATCCTCTGCCAAATTGGCAACCTGTGCGAAACAGGAGCTTAAAGGGGCTGTCTCTCTAAGTTGGGAGATTGATAGGAAAGCAGTTGGAAAGTCAAACCGGAGCACCAGGAGAGGGGTTCTTCGTTGAGTTTTAGAAACCTTTCGTATTCACAGTGTGTCCATTCTCTAGGTTTCCCGTACACGTTATAGCTGTAGTAATATTCCCTTCTACCTGGAGAGCTGGGACCCAAGGAATGGGTGCCATGCATTATTGCTTTAAAGGGTCTGCATTTGCTCACCCAATCTCACCAATCCTCTCAGTCCCAAGTGTCCAGCCTTATGCCACATCCAGCTGTCATTGTAGATAGGGTCATTCCAGGTTGCATCAGAGACCCTGAAGGAATTGTGAAGAATTTCCCTGTTTCTTTGTTCTGTTTTTGAAATTCCTTTTTAGAGTGGGTTTGAGCTGATTCTCGCTCTCATGTTTATGCCAGTCTAGACACACTTGATTCCCTTACGGAGACATATCAATACATAGGTTTTAAGATTCTTACTAGTCAGATCTATTCCTCTGCGGGAAATATGGGGTTTTGAGTCCCTTTCACTGAGGAAGGTGTAGGTCTTGTCTATTCCATAGTTGGTTTTTGGAACGGTACCTGTGCTTATATCAAACTCTGGTTTGATGCATCACCCCACCTCTCCTTCCCCCTTAAGCAGGCATAAGAGTGTTTTCTAAATGTGAGACTCTGTTCTCTTGCCTAACTCAGTTCATGTGTAGCCATGTTTACAGGATCTTCCTAAGTGATATCTTATGATAAGTTTCTTTTTCTGTGTGACTTCTTTCACTTAGAATCATCGTACCTGAATCCACTCATTTTGCTGCTACTGGTCTTATGACATTGATTTCGTGGCTGAGGGATATTCCATCATACGTAAGTTCCACAAAGTTTGGAACCATTTTTATATTTCCTGGGATATTTCAGGTGTACCCAGGTTGAGGTTCTTGTAAGCAGTGCAGCCCTCAATTTGGGGGTGGCTCTGTCTTATGGATTTTCAGTTTTCCCAAGGTATAATTCCTAGACTGGAAGTGCCCTTGGCTCTGTAGCTCTGTTGTTTACTTGTTTTAGGGAACACAATGCACTCCTCCAGTGAGGCAGTTGGCAACTTACATCCCGCCCATCAGCATAACAAGGCTCCCTGTTCTCCAGGGCCTGTCTTGCCTTTCTGGTTTTTACACATTTTGTGGATGTCCCTTTTGACCGGTGGGAAGTGATACTTCTTTGTAGTGCAGATTTGCATTGCCCGCTTGCTTGCCTGGCCAAAAAGGGTGTATGCGTTTTCTCCTGAATATATTCAGGAGAAAACGCATACGCCCTTTTTGGCCAAGTGCATCATTGTCGAAGTTGTGCCCCTCTTCCTGTGCTTTACAGGCGATTCCAACGTACCTCTTGAAATCTGTTTCCTGCTATTCTGCCTCGCTTTCAAGTCCGCCTCGTTGCCTTCCCTCAACAGATTTTTGGACGATAGTTGGCCTTGATTACTCTGCCAGTTTGTGAATTGCTGTGCCCCTGAGCTCTATTTTTCAACTCGTTTTTTGTGAGCTGAACGCAAGTCCAAACTTTTGGTTCAGGACCTATAATGGTTCCCAGTGGGTGGCTGAGACTTTGGTTAATTCTTCTTCCTGCCGGGAAATTAGAGTGACATGGGCCCATCCAAATGCCTAACAGCTACTCTCTCATTGGTTCTCCCTCTTCCCTTTCATCCTCTGCCAAATTGGCAACCTGTGCGAAACAGGAGCTTAAAGGGGCTGTCTCTCTAAGTTGGGAGATTGATAGGAAAGCAGTTGGAAAGTCAAACCGGAGCACCAGGAGAGGGGCTCTTCGTTGAGTTTTAGAAACCTTTCGTATTCACAGTGTGTCCATTCTCTAGGTTTCCCGTACACGTTATAGCTGTAGTAATATTCCCTTCTACCTGGAGAGCTGGGACCCAAGGAATGGGTGCCATGCATTATTGCTTTAAAGGGTCTGCATTTGCTCACCCAATCTCACCAATCCTCTCAGTCCCAAGTGTCCAGCCTTATGCCACATCCAGCTGTCATTGTAGATAGGGTCATTCCAGGTTGCATCAGAGACCCTGAAGGAATTGTGAAGAATTTCCCTGTTTCTTTGTTCTGTTTTTGAAATTCCTTTTTAGAGTGGGTTTGAGCTGATTCTCGCTCTCATGTTTATGCCAGTCTAGACACACTTGATTCCCTTACGGAGACATATCAATACATAGGTTTTAAGATTCTTACTAGTCAGATCTATTCCTCTGCGGGAAATATGGGGTTTTGAGTCCCTTTCACTGAGGAAGGTGTAGGTCTTGTCTATTCCATAGTTGGTTTTTGGAACGGTACCTGTGCTTATATCAAACTCTGGTTTGATGCATCACCCCACCTCTCCTTCCCCCTTAAGCAGGCATAAGAGTGTTTTCTAAATGTGAGACTCTGTTCTCTTGCCTAACTCAGTTCATGTGTAGCCATGTTTACAGGATCTTCCTAAGTGATATCTTATGATAAGTTTCTTTTTCTGTGTGACTTATTTCACTTAGAATCATCGTACCTGAATCCACTCATTTTGCTGCTACTGGTCTTATGACATTGACTTCGTGGCTGAGGGATATTCCATCGTACGTAAGTTCCACAATGTTTGGAACCATTTTTATATTTCCTGGGATATTTCAGGTGTACCCAGGTTGAGGTTCCTGTAAGCAGTGCAGCCCTCAATTTGGGGGTGGCTCTGTCTTATGGATTTTCAGTTTTCCCTAGGTATATTCCCTAGACTGGAAGTGCCCTTGGCTCTGTAGCTCTGTTGTTTACTTGTTTTAGGGAACACAATGCACTCCTCCAGTGAGGCAGTTGGCAACTTACATCCCGCCCATCAGCATAACAAGGCTCCCTGTTCTCCAGGGCCTGTCTTGCCTTTCTGGTTTTTACACATTTTGTGGATGTCCCTTTGGACCGGTGGGAAGTGATACTTCTTTGTAGTGCAGATTTGCATTGCCCGCTTGCTTGCTTGGCCAAAAAGGGCGTATGCGTTTTCTCCTGAATATATTCAGGAGAAAACACATACGCCCTTTTTGGCCAAGTGCATCATTGTCGAAGTTGTGCCCCTCTTCCTGTGCTTTACAGGCGATTCCAACGTACCTCTTGAAATCTGTTTCCTGCTATTCTGCCTCGCTTTCAAGTCCGCCTCGTTGCCTTCCCTCAACAGATTTTTGGACGATAGTTGGCCTTGATTACTCTGCCAGTTTGTGAATTGCTGTGCCCCTGAGCTCCATTTTTCAACTCGTTTTTTGTGAGCTGAACGCAAGTCCAAACTTTTGGTTCAGGACCTATACTGGTTCCCGGTGGGTGGCTGAGACTTTGGTTAATTCTTCTTCCTGCCGGGAAATTAGAGTGACATGTGCCCATCCAAATGCCTAACAGCTACTCTCTCATTGGTTCTCCCTCTTCACTTTCATCCTCTGCCAAATTGGCAACCTGTGCGAACCAGGAGCTTAAAGGGGCTGTCTCTCCAAGTTGGGAGATTGATAGGAAAGCAGTTGGAAAGTCAAACCGGAGCACCAGGAGAGGGGCTCTTCATTGAGTTTTAGAAACCTTTCGTATTCACAGTGTGTCCATTCTCTAGGTTTCCCATACATGTTATAGCTGTAGTAATATTCCCTTCAACCTGGAGAGCTGGGACCCTAGGAATGGGTGCCATGCATTATTGCTTTAAAGGGTCTGCATTTGCTCACCCAATCTCACCAATCCTCTCAGTCCCAAGTGTCCAGCCTCATGCCACATCCAGCTGTCATTGTAGATAGGGTCATTCCAGGTTGCATCAGAGACCCTGAAGGAATTGTGAAGAATTTCCCTGTTTCTTTGTTCTGTTTTTGAAATTCCTTTTTAGAGTGGGTTTGAGCTGATTCTCGCTGCCATGTTTATGCCAGTCTAGACACACTTGATTCCCTTACGGAGATATATCAATACATAGGTTTTAAGATTCTTACTAGTCAGATCTATTCCTCTGCGGGAAATATGGGTTTTTGAGTCCCTTTCACTGAGGAAGGTGTAGGTCTTGTCTATTCCATAGTTGGTTTTTGGAACGGTACCTGTGCTTATATCAAACTCTGGTTTGATGCATCACCCCACCTCTCCTTCCCCCTTAAGCAGGCATAAGAGTGTTTTCTAAATGTGAGACTCTGTTCTCTTTCCTAACTCAGTTCATGTGTAGCCATGTTTACAGGATCTTCCTAAGTGATATCTTAGGATAAGTTTCTTTTTCTGTGTGACTTCTTTCACTTAGAATCATCGTACCTGAATCCACTCATTTTGCTGCTACTGGTCTTATGACATTGTTTTAATGGCTGAGGGATATTCCATCGTACGTAAGTTCCACAATGTTTTGAACCATTTTTATATTTCCTGGGATATTTCAGGTGTACCCAGGTTGAGGTTCTTGTAAGCAGTGCAGCCCTCAATTTGGGGGTGGCTCTGTCTTATGGATTTTCCGTTTTCCCAAGTTATATTCCCTAGACTGGAAGTGCCCTTGGCTCTGTAGCTCTGTTGTTTACTTGTTTTAGGGAACACAATGCACTCCTCCAGTGAGGCAGTTGGCAACTTACATCCCGCCCATCAGCATAACAAGGCTCCCTGTTCTCCAGGGCCTGTCTTGCCTTTCTGGTTTTTACACATTTTGTGGATGTCCCTTTTGACCGGTGGGAAGTGATACTTCTTTGTAGTGCAGATTTGCATTGCCCGCTTGCTTGCTTGGCCAAAAAGGGCGTATGCATTTTCTCCTGAATATATTCAGGAGAAAATGCATACGCCCTTTTTGGCCAAGTGCATCATTGTCGAAGTTGTGCCCCTCTTCCTGTGCTTTACAGGCGATTCCAACGTACCTCTTGAAATCTGTTTCCTGCTATTCTGCCTCGCTTTCAAGTCCGCCTCATTGCCTTCCCTCAACAGATTTTTGGACGATAGTTGGCCTTGATTACTCTGCCAGTTTGTGAATTGCTGTGCCCCTGAGCTCCATTTTTCAACTCGTTTTTTGTGAGCTGAACGCAAGTCCAAACTTTTGGTTCAGGAACTATACTGGTTCCCGGTGGGTGGCTGAGACTTTGGTTAATTCTTCTTCCTGCCGGGAAATTAGAGTGACATGGGCCCATCCAAATGCCTAACACCTACTCTCTCATTGGTTCTCCCTCTTCCCTTTCATCCTCTGCCAAATTGGCAACCTGTGCGAAACAGGAGCTTAAAGGGGCTGTCTCTCTAAGTTGGGAGATTGATAGGAAAGCAGTTGGAAAGTCAAACCGGAGCACCAGGAGAGGGGCTCTTCGTTGAGTTTTAGAAACCTTTCGTATTTACAGTGTGTCCATTCTCTAGGTTTCCCGTACACGTTATAGCTGTAGTAATATTCCCTTCTACCTGGAGAGCTGGGACCCAAGGAATGGGTGCCATGCATTATTGCTTTAAAGGGTCTGCATTTGCTCACCCAATCTCACCAATCCTCTCAGTCCCAAGTGTCCAGCCTTATGCCACATCCAGCTGTCATTGTAGATAGGGTCATTCCAGGTTGCATCAGAGACCCTGAAGGAATTGTGAAGAATTTCCCTGTTTCTTTGTTCTGTTTTTGAAATTCCTTTTTAGAGTGGGTTTGAGCTGATTCTCGCTCTCATGTTTATGCCAGTCTAGACACACTTGATTCCCTTACGGAGACATATCAATACATAGGTTTTAAGATTCTTACTAGTCAGATCTATTCCTCTGCGGGAAATATGGGGTTTTGAGTCCCTTTCACTGAGGAAGGTGTAGGTCTTGTCTATTCCATAGTTGGTTTTTGGAACGGTACCTGTGCTTATATCAAACTCTGGTTTGATGCATCACCCCACCTCTCCTTCCCCCTTAAGCAGGCATAAGAGTGTTTTCTAAATGTGAGACTCTGTTCTCTTTCCTAACTCAGTTCATGTGTAGCCATGTTTAAAGGATCTTCCTAAGTGATATCTTATGATAAGTTTCTTTTTCTGTGTGACTTCTTTCACTTAGAATCATCGTACCTGAATCCACTCATTTTGCTGCTACTGGTCTTATGACATTGATTTCGTGGCTGAGGGATATTCCATCGTACGTAAGTTCCACAATGTTTGGAACCATTTTTATATTTCCTGGGATATTTCAGGTGTACCCAGGTTGAGGTTCCTGTAAGCAGTGCAGCCCTCAATTTGGGGGTGGCTCTGTGTTATGGATTTTCAGTTTTCCCAAGGTATATTCCCTAGACTGGAAGTGCCCTTGGCTCTGTAGCTCGGTTGTTTACTTGTTTTAGGGAACACAATGCACTCCTCCAGTGAGGCAGTTGGCAACTTACATCCCGCCCATCAGCATAACAAGGCTCCCTGTTCTCCAGGGCCTGTCTTGCCTTTCTGGTTTTTACACATTTTGTGGATGTCCCTTTTGACCGGTGGGAAGTGATACTTCTTTGTAGTGCAGATTTGCATTGCCCGCTTGCTTGCTTGGCCAAAAAGGGCGTATGCGTTTTCTCCTGAATATATTCAGGAGAAAACGCATACGCCCTTTTTGGCCAAGTGCAACATTGTCGAATTTGTGGCCCTCTTCCTATGCTTTACAGGCGATTCCAACGTACCTCTTGAAATCTGTTTCCTGCTATTCTGCCTCGCTTTCAAGTCCGCCTCGTTGCCTTCCCTCAACAGATTTTTGGACGATAGTTGGCCTTGATTACTCTGCCAGTTTGTGAATTGCTGTGCCCCTGAGCTCCATTTTTCAACTCGTTTTTTGTGAGCTGAACGCAAGTCCAAACTTTTGGTTCAGGACCTATACTGGTTCCCGGTGGGTGGCTGAGACTTTGGTTAATTCTTCTTCCTGCCGGGAAATTTGAGTGACATGTGCCCATCCAAATGCCTAACAGCTACTCTCTCATTGGTTCTCCCTCTTCCCTTTCATCCTCTGCCAAATTGGCAACCTGTGTGAACCAGGAGCTTAAAGGGGCTGTCTCTCCAAGTTGGGAGATTGATAGGAAAGCAGTTGGAAAGTTAAACCGGAGCACCAGGAGAGGGGCCCTTCGTTGAGTTTTAGAAACCTTTCGTATTCACAGTGTGTCCATTCTCTAGGTTTCCCGTACATGTTCTAGCTGTAGTAATATTCCCTTCAACCTGGAGAGCTGGGACCCAAGGAATGGGAGCCATGCATTATTGCTTTAAAGGGTCTGCATTTGCTCACCCAATCTCACCAATCCTCTCAGTCCCAAGTGTCCAGCCTTATGCCACATCCAGCTGTCATTGTAGATAGGGTCATTCCAGGTTGCATCAGCGACCGTGAAGGAATTGTGAAGAATTTCCCTGTTTCTTTGTTCTGTTTTTGAAATTCCTTTTTAGAGTGGGTTTGAGCTGATTCTCGCTGCCATGTTTATGCCAGTCTAGACACACTTGATTCCCTTACGGAGACATATCAATACATAGGTTTTAAGATTATTACTAGTCAGATCTATTCCTCTGCGGGAAATATGGGGTTTTGAGTCCCTTTCACTGAGGAAGGTGTAGGTCTTGTCTATTCCATAGTTGGTTTTGGAACGGTACCTGTGCTTATATCAAACTCTGGTTTGATGCATCACCCCACCTCTCCTTCCCACTTAAGCAGGCATAAGAGAGTTTTCTAAATGTGAGACTCTGTTCTCTTGCCTAACTCAGTTCATGTGTAGCCATGTTTACAGGATCTTCCTAAGTGATATCTTAGGATAAGTTTCTTTTCCTGTGTGACTTCTTTCACTTAGAATCATCGTACCTGTATCCACTCATTTTGCTGCTACTGGTCTTATGACATTGATTTCGTGGCTGAGGGATATTCCATCGTACGTAAGTTCCACAATGTTTGGAACCATTTTTATATTTCCTGGGATATTTCAGGTGTACCCAGGTTGAGGTTCTTGTAAGCAGTGCAGCCCTCAATTTGGGGGTGGCTCTGTCTTATGGATTTTCAGTTTTCCCAAGTTATATTCCCTAGACTGGAAGTGCCCTTGGCTCTGTAGCTCTGTTGTTTACTTGTTTTAGGGAACACAAAGCACTCATCCAGTGAGGCAGTTGGCAACTTACATCCCGCCCATCAGCATAACAAGGCTCCCTGTTCTCCAGGGCCTGTCTTGCCTTTCTGGTTTTTACACATTTTGTGGATGTCCCTTTTGACAGGTGGGAAGTGATATTTCTTTGTAGTGCAGATTTGCATTGCCCGCTTGCTTGCTTGGCCAAAAAGGGCGTATGCGTTTTCTCCTGAATATATTCAGGAGAAAACGCATACGCCCTTTTTGGCCAAGTGCATCATTGTCGAAGTTGTGCCCCTCTTCCTGTGCTTTACAGCCATTCCAACGTACCTCTTGAAATCTGTTTCCTGCTATTCTGCCTCGCTTTCAAGTCCGCCTCGTTGCCTTCGCTCAACAGATTTTTGGACGATACTTGGCCTTGATTACTCTGCCAGTTTGTGAATTGCTGTGCCCCTGAGCTCCATTTTTCAACTCGTTTTTTGTGAGCTGAATGCAAGTCCAAACTTTTGGTTCAGGACCTATACTGGTTCCCGGTGGGTGGCTGAGACTTTGGTTAATTCTTCTTCCTGCCGGGAAATTAGAGTGACATGTGCCCATCCAAATGCCTAACAGCTACTGTCTCTTTGGTTCTCCCTCTTCCCTTTCATCCTCTGCCAAATTGGCAACCTTTGCGAAACAGGAGATTAAAGGGGCTGTCTCTCTAAGTTGGGAGATTGATAGGAAAGCAGTTGGAAAGTCAAACCGGAGCACCAGGAGAGGGGCTCTTCGTTGAGTTTTAGAAACCTTTCGTATTCACAGTGTGTCCATTCTCTAGGTATCCTGTACATGTTATAGCTGTAGTAATATTCCCTTCTACCTGGAGAGCTGGGACCCAAGGAATGGGTGCCATGCATTATTGCTTTAAAGGGTCTGCATTTGCTCACCCAATCTCACCAATCCTCTCAGTCCCAAGTGTCCAGCCTTATGCCACATCCAGCTGTCATTGTAGATAGGGTCATTCCAGGTTGCATCAGAGACCCTGAAGGAATTGTGAAGAATTTCCCTGTTTCTTTGTTCTGTTTTTGAAATTCCTTTTTAGAGTGGGTTTGAGCTGATTCTCGCTGCCATGTTTATGCCAGTCTAGACACACTTGATTCCCTTACGGAGACATATAAATACATAGGTTTTAAGATTCTTACTAGACAGATCTATTCCTCTGCGGGAAATATGGGGTTTTGAGTCCCTTTCACTGAGGAAGGTGGAGGTCTTGTCTATTCCATAGTTGGTTTTTGGAACGGTACCTGTGCTTATATCAAACTCTGGTTTGATGCCTCACCCCACCTCTCCTTCCCCCTTAAGCAGGCATAAGAGTGTTTTCTAAATGTGAGACTCTGTTCTCTTGCCTAACTCAGTTCATGTGTAGCTATGTTTACAGGATCTTCCTAAGTGATATTTTAGGATAAGTTTCTATTTCTGTGTGACTTCTTTCCCTTAGAATCATCGTACCTAAATCCACTCATTTTGCTGCTACTGGTCTTATGACATTGTTTTCATGGTGAGGGATATTCCATCGTACGTAAGTTCCACAATGTTTTGAACCATTTTTATATTTCCTGGGATATTTCAGGTGTACCCAGGTTGAGGTTCTTGTAAGCAGTGCAGCCCTCAATTTGGGGGTGGCTCTGTCTTATGGAGTTTCAGTTTTCCCAAGTTATATTCCCTAGACTGGAAGTGCCCTTGGCTCTGTAGCTCTGTTGTTTACTTGTTTTAGGGAACACAAAGCACTCCTCCAGTGAGGCAGTTGGCAACTTACATCCCGCCCATCAGCATAACAAGGCTCCCTGTTCTCCAGGGCCTGTCTTGCCTTTCTGGTTTTTACACATTTTGTGGATGTCCCTTTTGACCGGTGGGAAGTGATACTTCTTTGTAGTGCAGATTTGCATTGCCCGCTTGCTTGCTTGGCCAAAAAGGGCGTATGCGTTTTCTCCTGAATATATTCAGGAGAAAACGCATACGCCCTTTTTGGCCAAGTGCATCATTGTCGAAGTTGTGCCCCTCTTCCTGTGCTTTACAGGCGATTCCAACGTACCTCTTGAAATCTGTTTCCTGCTATTCTGCCTCGCTTTCAAGTCCGCCTCGTTGCCTTCCCTCAACAGATTTTTGGACGATAGTTGGCCTTGATTACTCTGCCAGTTTGTGAATTGCTGTGCCCCTGAGCTCCATTTTTCAACTCGTTTTTTGTGAGCTGAACGCAAGTCCAAACTTTTGGTTCAGGACCTATACTGGTTCCCGGTGGGTGGCTGAGACTTTGGTTAATTCTTCTTCCTGCCGGGAAATTAGAGTGGCATGTGCCCATCCAAATGCCTAACAGCTACTCTCTCATTGGTTCTCCCTCTTCCCTTTCATCCTCTGCCAAATTGGCAACCTGTGTGAACCAGGAGCTTAAAGGGGCTGTCTCTCCAAGTTGGGAGATTGATAGGAAAGCAGTTGGAAAGTTAAACCGGAGCACCAGGAGAGGGGCCCTTCGTTGAGTTTTAGAAACCTTTCGTATTCACAGTGTGTCCATTCTCTAGGTTTCCCGTACATGTTCTAGCTGTAGTAATATTCCCTTCAACCTGGAGAGCTGGGACCCAAGGAATGGGAGCCATGCATTATTGCTTTAAAGGGTCTGCATTTGCTCACCCAATCTCACCAATCCTCTCAGTCCCAAGTGTCCAGCCTTATGCCACATCCAGCTGTCATTGTAGATAGGGTCATTCCAGGTTGCATCAGCGACCGTGAAGGAATTGTGAAGAATTTCCCTGTTTCTTTGTTCTGTTTTTGAAATTCCTTTTTAGAGTGGGTTTGAGCTGATTCTCGCTGCCATGTTTATGCCAGTCTAGACACACTTGATTCCCTTACGGAGACATATCAATACATAGGTTTTAAGATTATTACTAGTCAGATCTATTCCTCTGCGGGAAATATGGGGTTTTGAGTCCCTTTCACTGAGGAAGGTGTAGGTCTTGTCTATTCCATAGTTGGTTTTGGAACGGTACCTGTGCTTATATCAAACTCTGGTTTGATGCATCACCCCACCTCTCCTTCCCCCTTAAGCAGGCATAAGAGTGTTTTCTAAATGTGAGACTCTGTTCTCTTTCCTAACTCAGTTCATGTGTAGCCATGTTTACAGGATCTTCCTAAGTGATATCTTAGGATAAGTTTCTTTTTCTGTGTGACTTCTTTCACTTAGAATCATCGTACCTGAATCCACTCATTTTGCTGCTACTGGTCTTATGACATTGTTTTAATGGCTGAGGGATATTCCATCGTACGTAAGTTCCACAATGTTTTGAACCATTTTTATATTTCCTGGGATATTTCAGGTGTACCCAGGTTGAGGTTCTTGTAAGCAGTGCAGCCCTCAATTTGGGGGTGGCTCTGTCTTATGGATTTTCCGTTTTCCCAAGTTATATTCCCTAGACTGGAAGTGCCCTTGGCTCTGTAGCTCTGTTGTTTACTTGTTTTAGGGAACACAATGCACTCCTCCAGTGAGGCAGTTGGCAACTTACATCCCGCCCATCAGCATAACAAGGCTCCCTGTTCTCCAGGGCCTGTCTTGCCTTTCTGGTTTTTACACATTTTGTGGATGTCCCTTTTGACCGGTGGGAAGTGATACTTCTTTGTAGTGCAGATTTGCATTGCCCGCTTGCTTGCTTGGCCAAAAAGGGCGTATGCATTTTCTCCTGAATATATTCAGGAGAAAATGCATACGCCCTTTTTGGCCAAGTGCATCATTGTCGAAGTTGTGCCCCTCTTCCTGTGCTTTACAGGCGATTCCAACGTACCTCTTGAAATCTGTTTCCTGCTATTCTGCCTCGCTTTCAAGTCCGCCTCATTGCCTTCCCTCAACAGATTTTTGGACGATAGTTGGCCTTGATTACTCTGCCAGTTTGTGAATTGCTGTGCCCCTGAGCTCCATTTTTCAACTCGTTTTTTGTGAGCTGAACGCAAGTCCAAACTTTTGGTTCAGGAACTATACTGGTTCCCGGTGGGTGGCTGAGACTTTGGTTAATTCTTCTTCCTGCCGGGAAATTAGAGTAACATGGGCCCATCCAAATGCCTAACACCTACTCTCTCATTGGTTCTCCCTCTTCCCTTTCATCCTCTGCCAAATTGGCAACCTGTGCGAAACAGGAGCTTAAAGGGGCTGTCTCTCTAAGTTGGGAGATTGATAGGAAAGCAGTTGGAAAGTCAAACCGGAGCACCAGGAGAGGGGCTCTTCGTTGAGTTTTAGAAACCTTTCGTATTTACAGTGTGTCCATTCTCTAGGTTTCCCGTACACGTTATAGCTGTAGTAATATTCCCTTCTACCTGGAGAGCTGGGACCCAAGGAATGGGTGCCATGCATTATTGCTTTAAAGGGTCTGCATTTGCTCACCCAATCTCACCAATCCTCTCAGTCCCAAGTGTCCAGCCTTATGCCACATCCAGCTGTCATTGTAGATAGGGTCATTCCAGGTTGCATCAGAGACCCTGAAGGAATTGTGAAGAATTTCCCTGTTTCTTTGTTCTGTTTTTGAAATTCCTTTTTAGAGTGGGTTTGAGCTGATTCTCGCTCTCATGTTTATGCCAGTCTAGACACACTTGATTCCCTTACGGAGACATATCAATACATAGGTTTTAAGATTCTTACTAGTCAGATCTATTCCTCTGCGGGAAATATGGGGTTTTGAGTCCCTTTCACTGAGGAAGGTGTAGGTCTTGTCTATTCCATAGTTGGTTTTTGGAACGGTACCTGTGCTTATATCAAACTCTGGTTTGATGCATCACCCCACCTCTCCTTCCCCCTTAAGCAGGCATAAGAGTGTTTTCTAAATGTGAGACTCTGTTCTCTTGCCTAACTCAGTTCATGTGTAGCCATGTTTACAGGATCTTCCTAAGTGATATCTTATGATAAGTTTCTTTTCCTGTGTGACTTCTTTAACTTAGAATCATCGTACCTGAATCCACTCATTTTGCTGCTACTGGTCTTATGACATTGATTTCGTGGCTGAGGGATATTCCATCGTACGTAAGTTCCACAATGTTTTGAACCATTTTTATATTTCCTGGGATATTTCAGGTGTACCCAGGTTGAGGTTCTTGTAAGCAGTGCAGCCCTCAATTTGGGGGTGGCTCTGTCTTATGTATTTTCAGTTTTCCCAAGGTATATTCCCTAGACTGGAAGTGCCCTTGGCTCTGTAGCTCTGTTGTTTACTTGTTTTAGGGAACACAATGCACTCCTCCAGTGAGGCAGTTGGCAACTTACATCCAGGCCATCAGCATAACAAGGCTCCCTGTTCTCCAGGGCCTGTCTTGCCTTTCTGGTTTTTACACATTTTGTGGATGTCCCTTTTGACCGGTGGGAAGCGATACTTCTTTGTAGTGCAGATTTGCATTGCCCACTTTCTTGCTTGGCCAAAAAGGGCCTATGCGTTTTCTCCTGAATATATTCAGGAGAAAACGCATACGCCCTTTTTGGCCAAGTGCATCATTGTCGAAGTTGTGCCCCTCTTCCTGTGCTTTACAGGCGATTCCAACGTACCTCTTGAAATCTGTTTCCTGCTATTCTGCCTCGCTTTCAAGTCCGCCTCGTTGCCTTCCCTCAACAGATTTTTGGACGATAGTTGGCCTTGATTACTCTGCCAGTTTGTGAATTGCTGTGCCCCTGAGCTCCATTGTTCAACTCGTTTTTTGTGAGCTGAACGCAAGTCCAAACTTTTGGTTCAGGACCTATACTGGTTCCCGGTGGGTGGCTGAGACTTTGGTTAATTCTTCTTCCTGCCGGGAAATTAGAGTGACATGTGCCCATCCAAATGCCTAACAGCTACTCTCTCATTGGTTCTCCCTCTTCCCTTTCATCCTCTGCCAAATTGGCAACCTGTGCGAACCAGGAGCTTAAAGGGGCTGTCTCTCCAAGTTGGGAGATTGATAGGAAAGCAGTTGGAAAGGCAAACCGGAGCACCAGGAGAGGGGCACTTCGTTGAGTTTTAGAAACCTTTCGAATTCACAGTGTGTCCATTCTCTAGGTTTCCCGTACACGTTATAGCTGTAGTAATATTCCCTTCAACCTGGAGAGCTGGGACCCATGGAATGGGTTCCATGCATTATTGCTTTAAAGGGTCTGCATTTGCTCACCCAATCTCACCAATCCTCTCAGTCCTAAGTGTCCAGCCTCATGCCACATCCAGCTGTCATTGTAGATAGGGTCATTCCAGGTTGCATCAGAGACCCTGAAGGAATTGTAAAGAAATTCCCTGTTTCTTTGTTCTGTTTTTGAAATTCCTTTTTAGAGTGGGTTTGAGCTGATTCTCGCTGCCATGTTTATGCCAGTCTAGACACACTTGATTCCCTTACGGAGACATATCAATACATAGGTTTTAAGATTCTTACTAGTCAGATCTATTCCTCTGCGGGAAATATGGGATTTTGAGTCCCTTTCACTGAGGAAGGTGGAGGTCTTGTCTATTCCATAGTTGGTTTTTGGAACGGTACCTGTGCTTATATCAAACTCTGGTTTGATGCCTCACCCCACCTCTCCTTCCCCCTTAAGCAGGCATAAGAGTGTTTTCTAAATGTGAGACTCTGTTCTCTTGCCTAACTCAGTTCATGTGTAGCTATGTTTACAGGATCTTCCTAAGTGATATTTTAGGATAAGTTTCTATTTCTGTGTGACTTCTTTCCCTTAGAATCATCGTACCTGAATCCACTCATTTTGCTGCTACTGGTCTTATGACATTGTTTTCATGGTGAGGGATATTCCATCGTACGTAAGTTCCACAATGTTTTGAACCATTTTTATATTTCCTGGGATATTTCAGGTGTACCCAGGTTGAGGTTCTTGTAAGCAGTGCAGCCCTCAATTTGGGGGTGGCTCTGTCTTATGGAGTTTCAGTTTTCCCAAGTTATATTCCCTAGACTGGAAGTGCCCTTGGCTCTGTAGCTCGGTTGTTTACTTGTTTTAGGGAACACAAAGCACTCCTCCAGTGAGGCAGTTGGCAACTTACATCCCGCCCATCAGCATAACAAGGCTCCCTGTTCTCCAGGGCCTGTCTTGCCTTTCTGGTTTTTACACATTTTGTGGATGTCCCTTTTGACCGGTGGGAAGTGATACTTCTTTGTAGTGCAGATTTGCATTGCCCGCTTGCTTGCTTGGCCAAAAAGGGCGTATGCGTTTTCTCCTGAATATATTCAGGAGAAAACGCATACGCCCTTTTTGGCCAAGTGCATCATTGTAGAAGTTGTGCCCCTCTTCCTGTGCTTTACAGGCGCTTCCAACGTACCTCTTGAAATCTGTTTCCTGCTATTCTGCCTCGCTTTCAAGTCCGCCTCGTTGCCTTCCCTCAACAGATTTTTGGACGATAGTTGGCCTTGATTACTCTGCCAGTTTGTGAATTGCTGTGCCCCTGAGCTCCATTTTTCAACTCGTTTTTTGTGAGCTGAACGCAAGTCCAAACTTTTGGTTCAGGACCTATACTGGTTCCCGGTGGGTGGCTGAGACTTTGGTTAATTCTTCTTCCTGCCGGGAAATTAGAGTGGCATGTGCCCATCCAAATGCCTAACAGCTACTCTCTCATTGGTTCTCCCTCTTCCCTTTCATCCTCTGCCAAATTGGCAACCTGTGTGAACCAGGAGCTTAAAGGGGCTGTCTCTCCAAGTTGGGAGATTGATAGGAAAGCAGTTGGAAAGTTAAACCGGAGCACCAGGAGAGGGGCCCTTCGTTGAGTTTTAGAAACCTTTCGTATTCACAGTGTGTCCATTCTCTAGGTTTCCCGTACATGTTCTAGCTGTAGTAATATTCCCTTCAACCTGGAGAGCTGGGACCCAAGGAATGGGAGCCATGCATTATTGCTTTAAAGGGTCTGCATTTGCTCACCCAATCTCACCAATCCTCTCAGTCCCAAGTGTCCAGCCTTATGCCACATCCAGCTGTCATTGTAGATAGGGTCATTCCAGGTTGCATCAGCGACCGTGAAGGAATTGTGAAGAATTTCCCTGTTTCTTTGTTCTGTTTTTGAAATTCCTTTTTAGAGTGGGTTTGAGCTGATTCTCGCTGCCATGTTTATGCCAGTCTAGACACACTTGATTCCCTTACGGAGACATATCAATACATAGGTTTTAAGATTATTACTAGTCAGATCTATTCCTCTGCGGGAAATATGGGGTTTTGAGTCCCTTTCACTGAGGAAGGTGTAGGTCTTGTCTATTCCATAGTTGGTTTTGGAACGGTACCTGTGCTTATATCAAACTCTGGTTTGATGCATCACCCCACCTCTCCTTCCCACTTAAGCAGGCATAAGAGAGTTTTCTAAATGTGAGACTCTGTTCTCTTGCCTAACTCAGTTCATGTGTAGCCATGTTTACAGGATCTTCCTAAGTGATATCTTAGGATAAGTTTCTTTTCCTGTGTGACTTCTTTCACTTAGAATCATCGTACCTGTATCCACTCATTTTGCTGCTACTGGTCTTATGACATTGATTTCGTGGCTGAGGGATATTCCATCGTACGTAAGTTCCACAATGTTTGGAACCATTTTTATATTTCCTGGGATATTTCAGGTGTACCCAGGTTGAGGTTCTTGTAAGCAGTGCAGCCCTCAATTTGGGGGTGGCTCTGTCTTATGGATTTTCAGTTTTCCCAAGTTATATTCCCTAGACTGGAAGTGCCCTTGGCTCTGTAGCTCTGTTGTTTACTTGTTTTAGGGAACACAAAGCACTCATCCAGTGAGGCAGTTGGCAACTTACATCCCGCCCATCAGCATAACAAGGCTCCCTGTTCTCCAGGGCCTGTCTTGCCTTTCTGGTTTTTACACATTTTGTGGATGTCCCTTTTGACAGGTGGGAAGTGATACTTCTTTGTAGTGCAGATTTGCATTGCCCGCTTGCTTGCTTGGCCAAAAAGGGCGTATGCGTTTTCTCCTGAATATATTCAGGAGAAAACGCATACGCCCTTTTTGGCCAAGTGCATCATTGTCGAAGTTGTGCCCCTCTTCCTGTGCTTTACAGCCATTCCAACGTACCTCTTGAAATCTGTTTCCTGCTATTCTGCCTCGCTTTCAAGTCCGCCTCGTTGCCTTCCCTCAACAGATTTTTGGACGATAGTTGGCCTTGATTACTCTGCCAGTTTGTGAATTGCTGTGCCCCTGAGCTCCATTTTTCAACTCGTTTTTTGTGAGCTGAATGCAAGTCCAAACTTTTGGTTCAGGACCTATACTGGTTCCCGGTGGGTGGCTGAGACTTTGGTTAATTCTTCTTCCTGCTGGGAAATTAGAGTGACATGTGCCCATCCAAATGCCTAACAGCTACTGTCTCATTGGTTCTCCCTCTTCCCTTTCATCCTCTGCCAAATTGGCAACCTTTGCGAAACAGGAGATTAAAGGGGCTGTCTCTCTAAGTTGGGAGATTGATAGGAAAGCAGTTGGAAAGTCAAACCGGAGCACCAGGAGAGGGGCTCTTCGTTGAGTTTTAGAAACCTTTCGTATTCACAGTGTGTCCATTCTCTAGGTATCCTGTACATGTTATAGCTGTAGTAATATTCCCTTCTACCTGGAGAGCTGGGACCCAGGAAATGGGTGCCATGCATTATTGCTTTAAAGGGTCTGCATTTGCTCACCCAATCTCACCAATCCTCTCAGTCCCAAGTGTCCAGCCTTATGCCACATCCAGCTGTCATTGTAGATAGGGTCATTCCAGGTTGCATCAGAGACCCTGAAGGAATTGTGAAGAATTTCCCTGTTTCTTTGTTCTGTTTTTGAAATTCCTTTTTAGAGTGGGTTTGAGCTGATTCTCGCTGCCATGTTTATGCCAGTCTAGACACACTTGATTCCCTTACGGAGACATATAAATACATAGGTTTTAAGATTCTTACTAGACAGATCTATTCCTCTGCGGGAAATATGGGGTTTTGAGTCCCTTTCACTGAGGAAGGTGGAGGTCTTGTCTATTCCATAGTTGGTTTTTGGAACGGTACCTGTGCTTATATCAAACTCTGGTTTGATGCCTCACCCCACCTCTCCTTCCCCCTTAAGCAGGCATAAGAGTGTTTTCTAAATGTGAGACTCTGTTCTCTTGCCTAACTCAGTTCATGTGTAGCTATGTTTACAGGATCTTCCTAAGTGATATTTTAGGATAAGTTTCTATTTCTGTGTGACTTCTTTCCCTTAGAATCATCGTACCTGAATCCACTCATTTTGCTGCTACTGGTCTTATGACATTGTTTTCATGGTGAGGGATATTCCATCGTACGTAAGTTCCACAATGTTTTGAACCATTTTTATATTTCCTGGGATATTTCAGGTGTACCCAGGTTGAGGTTCTTGTAAGCAGTGCAGCCCTCAATTTGGGGGTGGCTCTGTCTTATGGAGTTTCAGTTTTCCCAAGTTATATTCCCTAGACTGGAAGTGCCCTTGGCTCTGTAGCTCTGTTGTTTACTTGTTTTAGGGAACACAAAGCACTCCTCCAGTGAGGCAGTTGGCAACTTACATCCCGCCCATCAGCATAACAAGGCTCCCTGTTCTCCAGGGCCTGTCTTGCCTTTCTGGTTTTTACACATTTTGTGGATGTCCCTTTTGACCGGTGGGAAGTGATACTTCTTTGTAGTGCAGATTTGCATTGCCCGCTTGCTTGCTTGGCCAAAAAGGGCGTATGCGTTTTCTCCTGAATATATTCAGGAGAAAACGCATACGCCCTTTTTGGCCAAGTGCATCATTGTAGAAGTTGTGCCCCTCTTCCTGTGCTTTACAGGCGATTCCAACGTACCTCTTGAAATCTGTTTCCTGCTATTCTGCCTCGCTTTCAAGTCCGCCTCGTTGCCTTCCCTCAACAGATTTTTGGACGATAGTTGGCCTTGATTACTCTGCCAGTTTGTGAATTGCTGTGCCCCTGAGCTCCATTTTTCAACTCGTTTTTTGTGAGCTGAACGCAAGTCCAAACTTTTGGTTCAGGACCTATACTGGTTCCCGGTGGGTGGCTGAGACTTTGGTTAATTCTTCTTCCTGCCGGGAAATTAGAGTGGCATGTGCCCATCCAAATGCCTAACAGCTACTCTCTCATTGGTTCTCCCTCTTCCCTTTCATCCTCTGCCAAATTGGCAACCTGTGTGAACCAGGAGCTTAAAGGGGCTGTCTCTCCAAGTTGGGAGATTGATAGGAAAGCAGTTGGAAAGTTAAACCGGAGCACCAGGAGAGGGGCCCTTCGTTGAGTTTTAGAAACCTTTCGTATTCACAGTGTGTCCATTCTCTAGGTTTCCCGTACATGTTCTAGCTGTAGTAATATTCCCTGCAACCTGGAGAGCTGGGACCCAAGGAATGGGAGCCATGCATTATTGCTTTAAAGGGTCTGCATTTGCTCACCCAATCTCACCAATCCTCTCAGTCCCAAGTGTCCAGCCTTATGCCACATCCAGCTGTCATTGTAGATAGGGTCATTCCAGGTTGCATCAGCGACCGTGAAGGAATTGTGAAGAATTTCCCTGTTTCTTTGTTCTGTTTTTGAAATTCCTTTTTAGCGTGGGTTTGAGCTGATTCTCGCTGCCATGTTTATGCCAGTCTAGACACACTTGATTCCCTTACGGAGACATATCAATACATAGGTTTTAAGATTATTACTAGTCAGATCTATTCCTCTGCGGGAAATATGGGGTTTTGAGTCCCTTTCACTGAGGAAGGTGTAGGTCTTGTCTATTCCATAGTTGGTTTTGGAACGGTACCTGTGCTTATATCAAACTCTGGTTTGATGCATCACCCCACCTCTCCTTCCCACTTAAGCAGGCATAAGAGAGTTTTCTAAATGTGAGACTCTGTTCTCTTGCCTAACTCAGTTCATGTGTAGCCATGTTTACAGGATCTTCCTAAGTGATATCTTAGGATAAGTTTCTTTTCCTGTGTGACTTCTTTCACTTAGAATCATCGTACCTGTATCCACTCATTTTGCTGCTACTGGTCTTATGACATTGATTTCGTGGCTGAGGGATATTCCATCGTACGTAAGTTCCACAATGTTTGGAACCATTTTTATATTTCCTGGGATATTTCAGGTGTACCCAGGTTGAGGTTCTTGTAAGCAGTGCAGCCCTCAATTTGGGGGTGGCTCTGTCTTATGGATTTTCAGTTTTCCCAAGTTATATTCCCTAGACTGGAAGTGCCCTTGGCTCTGTAGCTCTGTTGTTTACTTGTTTTAGGGAACACAAAGCACTCATCCAGTGAGGCAGTTGGCAACTTACATCCCGCCCATCAGCATAACAAGGCTCCCTGTTCTCCAGGGCCTGTCTTGCCTTTCTGGTTTTTACACATTTTGTGGATGTCCCTTTTGACAGGTGGGAAGTGATACTTCTTTGTAGTGCAGATTTGCATTGCCCGCTTGCTTGCTTGGCCAAAAAGGGCGTATGCGTTTTCTCCTGAATATATTCAGGAGAAAACGCATACGCCCTTTTTGGCCAAGTGCATCATTGTCGAAGTTGTGCCCCTCTTCCTGTGCTTTACAGGCGATTCCAACGTACCTCTTGAAATCTGTTTCCTGCTATTCTGCCTCGCTTTCAAGTCCGCCTCGTTGCCTTCCCTCAACAGATTTTTGGACGATAGTTGGCCTTGATTACTCTGCCAGTTTGTGAATTGCTGTGCCCCTGAGCTCCATTTTTCAACTCGTTTTTTGTGAGCTGAACGCAAGTCCAAACTTTTGGTTCAGGACCTATACTGGTTCCCGGTGGGTGGCTGAGACTTTGGTTAATTCTTCTTCCTGCCGGGAAATTAGAGTGACATGTGCCCATACAAATGCCTAACAGCTACTCTCTCATTGGTTCTCCCTCTTCCCTTTCATCCTCTGCCAAATTGGCAACCTGTGCGAAACAGGAGCTTAAAGGGGCTGTCTCTCTAAGTTGGGAGATTGATAGGAAAGCAGTTGGAAAGTCAAACCGGAGCACCAGGAGAGGGGCTCTTCGTTGAGTTTTAGAAACCTTTCGTATTCACAGTGTGTCCATTCTCTAGGTATCCCGTACACGTTATAGCTGTAGTAATATTCCCTTCAACCTGGAGAGCTGGGACCCATGGAATGGGTGCCATGCATTATTGCTTTAAAGGGTCTGCATTTGCTCACCCAATCTCACCAATCCTCTCAGTCCCAAGTGTCCAGCCTTATGCCACATCCAGCTGTCATTGTAGATAGGGTCATTCCAGGTTGCATCAGAGACCCTGAAGGAATTGTGAAGAATTTCCCTGTTTCTTTGTTCTGTTTTTGAAATTCCTGTTTAGAGTGGGTTTGAGCTGATTCTCGCTGCCATGTTTATGCCAGTCTAGACACACTTGATTCCCTTACGGAGACATATCAATACATAGGTTTTAAGATTCTTACTAGTCAGATCTATTCCTCTGCGGGAAATATGGGGTTTTGAGTCCCTTTCACTGAGGAAGGTGTAGGTCTTGTCTATTCCATAGTTGGTTTTTGGAACGGTACCTGTGCTTATATCAAACTCTGGTTTGATGCATCACCCCACCTCTCCTTCCCCCTTAAGCAGGCATAAGAGTGTTTTCTAAATGTGAGACTCTGTTCTCTTGCCTAACTCAGTTCATGTGTAGCCATGTTTACAGGATCTTCCTAAGTGTTATCTTATGATAAGTTTCTTTTCCTGTGTGACTTCTTTCACTTAGAATCATCGTACCTGAATCCACTCATTTTGCTGCTACTGGTCTTATGACATTGATTTCGTGGCTGAGGGATATTCCATCGTACGTAAGTTCCACAATGTTTGGAACCATTTTTATATTTCCTGGGATATTTCAGGTGTACCCAGGTTGAGGTTCTTGTAAGCAGTGCAGCCCTCAATTTGGGGGTGGCTCTGTGTTATGGATTTTCAGTTTTCCCGAGGTATATTCCCTAGACTGGAAGTGCCCTTGGCTCTGTAGCTCGGTTGTTTACTTGTTTTAGGGAACACAATGCACTCCTCCAGTGAGGCAGTTGGCAACTTACATCCCGCCCATCAGCATAACAAGGCTCCCTGTTCTCCAGGGCCTGTCTTGCCTTTCTGGTTTTTACACATTTTGTGGATGTCCCTTTTGACCGGTGGGAAGTGATACTTCTTTGTAGTGCAGATTTGCATTGCCCGCTTGCTTGCTTGGCCAAAAAGGGCGTATGCGTTTTCTCCTGAATATATTCAGGAGAAAACGCATACGCCCTTTTTGGCCAAGTGCATCATTGTCGAAGTTGTGCCCCTCTTCCTGTGCTTTACAGGCGATTCCAACGTACCTCTTGAAATCTGTTTCCTGCTATTCTGCCTCGCTTTCAAGTCCGCCTCGTTGCCTTCCCTCAACAGATTTTTGGACGATAGTTGGCCTTGATTACTCTGCCAGTTTGTGAATTGCTGTGCCCCTGAGCTCCATTTTTCAACTCGTTTTTTGTGAGCTGAACGCAAGTCCAAACTTTTGGTTCAGGACCTATACTGGTTCCCGGTGGGTGGCTGAGACTTTGGTTAATTCTTCTTCCTGCCGGGAAATTAGAGTGACATGTGCCCATCCAAATGCCTAACAGCTACTCTCTCATTGGTTCTCCCTCTTCCCTTTCATCCTCTGCCAAGTTGGCAACCTGTGTGAACCAGGAGCTTAAAGGGGCTGTCTCTCCAAGTTGGGAGATTGATAGGAAAGCAGTTGGAAAGTCAAAGCGGAGCACCAGGAGAGGGGCTCTTCGTTGAGTTTTAGAAACCTTTCGTATTCACAGTGTGTCCATTCACTAGGTATCCCATACATGTTATAGCTGTAGTAATATTCCCTTCAACCTGGAGAGCTGGGACCCATGGAATGGGTGCCATGCATTATTGCTTTAAAGGGTCTGCATTTGCTCACCCAATCTCACCAATCCTCTCAGTCCCAAGTGTCCAGCCTTATGCCACATCCAGCTGTCATTGTAGATAGGGTCATTCCAGGTTGCATCAGAGACCCTGAAGGAATTGTGAAGAATTTCCCTGTTTCTTTGTTCTGTTTTTGAAATTCCTTTCTAGATTGGGTTTGAGCTGATTCTCGCTGCCATGTTTATGCCAGTCTAGACACACTTGATTCCCTTACGGAGACATATCAATACATAGGTTTTAAGATTCTTACTAGTCAGATCTATTCCTCTGCGGGAAATATGGGGTTTTGAGTCCCTTTCACTGAGGAAGGTGTAGGTCTTGTCTATTCCATAGTTGGTTTTTGGAACGGTACCTGTGCTTATATCAAACTCTGGTTTGATGCATCACCCCACCTCTCCTTCCCCCTTAAGCAGGCATAAGAGTGTTTTCTAAATGTGAGACTCTGTTCTCTTGCCTAACTCAGTTCATGTGTAGCCATGTTTACAGGATCTTCCTAAGTGATATCTTATGATAAGTTTCTTTTCCTGTGTGACTTCTTTCACTTAGAATCATCGTACCTGAATCCACTCATTTTGCTGCTACTGGTCTTATGACATTGATTTCGTGGCTGAGGGATATTCCATCGTACGTAAGTTCCACAATGTTTGGAACCATTTTTATATTTCCTGGGATATTTCAGGTGTACCCAGGTTGAGGTTCTTGTAAGCAGTGCAGCCCTCAATTTGGAGGTGGCTCTGTCTTATGGATTTTCAGTATTCCCAAGGTATATTCCCTAGACTGGAAGTGCCCTTGGCTCTGTAGCTCGGTGGTTTACTTGTTTTAGGGAACACAATGCACTCCTCCAGTGAGGCAGTTGGCAACTTACATCCCGCCCATCAGCATAACAAGGCTCCCTGTTCTCCAGGGCCTGTCTTGCCTTTCTGGTTTTTACACATTTTGTGGATGTCTCTTTTGACCGGTGGGAAGTGATACTTCTTTGTAGTGCAGATTTGCATTGCCCGCTTGCTTGCTTGGCCAAAAAGGGTGTATGCGTTTTCTCCTGAATATATTCAGGAGAAAACACATACGCCCTTTTTGGCCAAGTGCATCATTGTCGAAGTTGTGCCCCTCTTCCTGTGCTTTACAGGCGATTCCAACGTACCTCTTGAAATCTGTTTCCTGCTATTCTGCCTCGCTTTCAAGTCCGCCTCGTTGCCTTCCCTCAACAGATTTTTGGACGATAGTTGGCCTTGATTACTCTGCCAGTTTGTGAATTGCTGTGCCCCTGAGCTCCATTTTTCAACTCGTTTTTTGTGAGCTGAACGCAAGTCCAAACTTTTGGTTCAGGAACTATACTGGTTCCCGGTGGGTGGCTGAGACTTTGGTTAATTCTTCTTCCTTCCGGGAAATTAGAGTGACATGTGCCCATCCAAATGCCTAACAGCTACTCTCTCATTTGTTCTCCCTCTTCCCTTTCATCCTCTGCCAAATTGGCAACCTGTGCGAACCAGGAGCTTAAAGGGGCTGTCTCTCCAAGTTGGGAGATTGATAGGAAAGCAGTTGGAAAGTCAAACTGGAGCACCAGGAGAGGGGCTCTTCGTTGAGTTTTAGAAACCTTTCGTATTCACAGTGTGTCCATTCTCTAGGTTTCCCGTACATGTTATAGCTGTAGTAATATTCCCTTCTACCTGGAGAGCTGGGACCCAAGGAATGGGTGCCATGCATTATTGCTTTAAAGGGTCTGCATTTGCTCACCCAATCTCACGAATCCTCTCAGTCCCAAGTGTCCAGCCTTATGCCACATCCAGCTGTCATTGTAGATAGGGTCATTCCAGGTTGCATCAGAGACCCGGAAGGAATTGTGAAGAATTTCCCTGTTTCTTTGTTCTGTTTTTGAAATTCCTTTTTAGAGTGGGTTTGAGCTGATTCTCGCTGCCATGTTTATGCCAGTCTAGACACACTTGATTCCCTTACGGAGACATATCAATACATAGGTTTTAAGATTCTTACTAGTCAGATCTATTCCTCTGCGGGAAATATGGGGTTTTGAGTCCCTTTCACTGAGGAAGGTGGAGGTCTTGTCTATTCCATAGTTGGTTTTTGGAACGGTACCTGTGCTTATATCAAACTCTGGTTTGATGCATCACCCCACCTCTCCTTCCCCCTTAAGCAGGCATAAGAGTGTTTTCTAAATGTGAGACTCTGTTCTCTTTCCTAACTCAGTTCATGTGTAGCCATGTTTACAGGATCTTCCTAAGTGATATCTTAGGATAAGTTTCTTTTTCTGTGTGACTTCTTTCACTTAGAATCATCGTACCTGAATCCACTCATTTTGCTGCTACTGGTCTTATGACATTGATTTCGTGGCTGAGGGATATTCCATCGTACGTAAGTTCCACAATGTTTGGAACCATTTTTATATTTCCTGGGATATTTCAGGTGTACCCAGGTTGAGGTTCCTGTAAGCAGTGCAGCCCTCAATTTGGGGGTGGCTCTGTCTTATGGATTTTCAGTTTTCCCAAAGTATATTCCCTAGACTGGAAGTGCCCTTGGCTCTGTAGCTCTGTTGTTTACTTGTTTTAGGGAACACAATGCACTCCTCCAGTGAGGCAGTTGGCAACTTACATCCCGCCCATCAGCATAACAAGGCTCCCTGTTCTCCAGGGCCTGTCTTGCCTTTCTGGTTTTTACACATTTTGTGGATGTCCCTTTTGACCGGTGGGAAGTGATACTTCTTTGTAGTGCAGATTTGCATTGCCCGCTTGCTTGCTTGGCCAAAAAGGGCGTATGCGTTTTCTCCTGAATATATTCAGGAGAAAACGCATACGCCCTTTTTGGCCAAGTGCATCATTGTCGAAGTTGTGCCCCTCTTCCTGTGCTTTACAGGCGATTCCAACGTACCTCTTGAAATCTGTTTCCTGCTATTCTGCCTCGCTTTCAAGTCCGCCTCGTTGCCTTCCCTCAACAGATTTTTGGACGATAGTTGGCCTTGATTACTCTGCCAGTTTGTGAATTGCTGTGCCCCTGAGCTCCATTTTTCAACTCGTTTTTTGTGAGCTGAACGCAAGTCCAAACTTTTGGTTCAGGACCTATACTGGTTCCCGGTGGGTGGCTGAGACTTTGGTTAATTCTTCTTCCTGCCGGGAAATTAGAGTGACATGTGCCCATACAAATGCCTAACAGCTACTCTCTCATTGGTTCTCCCTCTTCCCTTTCATCCTCTGCCAAATTGGCAACCTGTGCGAAACAGGAGCTTAAAGGGGCTGTCTCTCTAAGTTGGGAGATTGATAGGAAAGCAGTTGGAAAGTCAAACCGGAGCACCAGGAGAGGGGCTCTTCGTTGAGTTTTAGAAACCTTTCGTATTCACAGTGTGTCCATTCTCTAGGTATCCCGTACACGTTATAGCTGTAGTAATATTCCCTTCAACCTGGAGAGCTGGGACCCATGGAATGGGTGCCATGCATTATTGCTTTAAAGGGTCTGCATTTGCTCACCCAATCTCACCAATCCTCTCAGTCCCAAGTGTCCAGCCTTATGCCACATCCAGCTGTCATTGTAGATAGGGTCATTCCAGGTTGCATCAGCGACCCTGAAGGAATTGTGAAGAATTACCCTGTTTCTTTGTTCTGTTTTTGAAATTCCTGTTTAGAGTGGGTTTGAGCTGATTCTCGCTGCCATGTTTATGCCAGTCTAGACACACTTGATTCCCTTACGGAGACATATCAATACATAGGTTTTAAGATTCTTACTAGTCAGATCTATTCCTCTGCGGGAAATATGGGGTTTGGAGTCCCTTTCATTGAGGAAGGTGTAGGTCTTGTCTATTCCATAGTTGGTTTTTGGAACGGTACCTGTGCTTATATCAAACTCTGGTTTGATGCATCACCCCACCTCTCCTTCCCCCTTAAGCAGGCATAAGAGTGTTTTCTAAATGTGAGACTCTGTTCTCTTGCCTAACTCAGTTCATGTGTAGCCATGTTTACAGGATCTTCCTAAGTGATATCTTAGGATAAGTTTCTTTTCCTGTGTGACTTCTTTCACTTAGAATCATCGTACCTGAATCCACTCATTTTGCTGCTACTGGTCTTATGACATTGATTTCGTGGCTGAGGGATATTCCATCGTACGTAAGTTCCACAATGTTTGGAACCATTTTTATTTTTCCTGGGATATTTCAGGTGTACCCAGGTTGAGGTTCTTCTAAGCAGTGCAGCCCTCAATTTGGGGGTGGCTCTGTCTTATGGATTTTCAGTTTTCCCAAGGTATATTCCCTAGACTGGAAGTGCCCTTGGCTCTGTAGCTCGGTTGTTTACTTGTTTTAGGGAACACAATGCACTCCTCCAGTGAGGCAGTTGGCAACTTACATCCCGCCCATCAGCATAACAAGGCTCCCTGTTCTCCAGGGCCTGTCTTGCCTTTCTGGTTTTTACACATTTTGTGGATGTCCCTTTTGACCGGTGGGAAGTGATACTTCTTTGTAGTGCAGATTTGCATTGCCCGCTTGCTTGCTTGGCCAAAAAGGGCGTATGCGTTTTCTCCTGAATATATTCAGGAGAAAACGCATACGCCCTTTTTGGCCAAGTGCATCATTGTCGAAGTTGTGCCCCTCTTCCTGTGCTTTACAGGCGATTCCAACGTACCTCTTGAAATCTGTTTCCTGCTATTCTGCCTCGCTTTCAAGTCCGCCTCATTGCCTTCCCTCCACAGATTTTTGGACGATAGTTGGCCTTGATTACTCTGCCAGTTTGTGAATTGCTGTGCCCCTGAGCTCCATTTTTCAACTCGTTTTTTGTGAGCTGAACGCAAGTCCAAACTTTTGGTTCAGGAACTATACTGGTTCCCGGTGGGTGGCTGAGACTTTGGTTAATTCTTCTTCCTTCCGGGAAATTAGAGTGACATGTGCCCATCCAAATGCCTAACAGCTACTCTCTCATTTGTTCTCCCTCTTCCCTTTCATCCTCTGCCAAATTGGCAACCTGTGCGAACCAGGAGCTTAAAGGGGCTGTCTCTCCAAGTTGGGAGATTGATAGGAAAGCAGTTGGAAAGTCAAACTGGAGCACCAGGAGAGGGGCTCTTCGTTGAGTTTTAGAAACCTTTCGTATTCACAGTGTGTCCATTCTCTAGGTTTCCCGTACATGTTATAGCTGTAGTAATATTCCCTTCTACCTGGAGAGCTGGGACCCAAGGAATGGGTGCCATGCATTATTGCTTTAAAGGGTCTGCATTTGCTCACCCAATCTCACGAATCCTCTCAGTCCCAAGTGTCCAGCCTTATGCCACATCCAGCTGTCATTGTAGATAGGGTCATTCCAGGTTGCATCAGAGACCCGGAAGGAATTGTGAAGAATTTCCCTGTTTCTTTGTTCTGTTTTTGAAATTCCTTTTTAGAGTGGGTTTGAGCTGATTCTCGCTGCCATGTTTATGCCAGTCTAGACACACTTGATTCCCTTACGGAGACATATCAATACATAGGTTTTAAGATTCTTACTAGTCAGATCTATTCCTCTGCGGGAAATATGGGGTTTTGAGTCCCTTTCACTGAGGAAGGTGGAGGTCTTGTCTATTCCATAGTTGGTTTTTGGAACGGTACCTGTGCTTATATCAAACTCTGGTTTGATGCATCACCCCACCTCTCCTTCCCCCTTAAGCAGGCATAAGAGTGTTTTCTAAATGTGAGACTCTGTTCTCTTTCCTAACTCAGTTCATGTGTAGCCATGTTTACAGGATCTTCCTAAGTGATATCTTAGGATAAGTTTCTTTTTCTGTGTGACTTCTTTCACTTAGAATCATCGTACCTGAATCCACTCATTTTGCTGCTACTGGTCTTATGACATTGATTTCGTGGCTGAGGGATATTCCATCGTACGTAAGTTCCACAATGTTTGGAACCATTTTTATATTTCCTGGGATATTTCAGGTGTACCCAGGTTGAGGTTCCTGTAAGCAGTGCAGCCCTCAATTTGGGGGTGGCTCTGTCTTATGGATTTTCAGTTTTCCCAAAGTATATTCCCTAGACTGGAAGTGCCCTTGGCTCTGTAGCTCTGTTGTTTACTTGTTTTAGGGAACACAATGCACTCCTCCAGTGAGGCAGTTGGCAACTTACATCCCGCCCATCAGCATAACAAGGCTCCCTGTTCTCCAGGGCCTGTCTGGCCTTTCTGGTTTTTACACATTTTGTGGATGTCCCTTTTGACCGGTGGGAAGTGATACTTCTTTGTAGTGCAGATTTGCATTGCCCGCTTGCTTGCTTGGCCAAAAAGGGCGTAAGCGTTTTCTCCTGAATATATTCAGGAGAAAACGCATACGCCCTTTTTGGCCAAGTGCATCATTGTCGAAGTTGTGCCCCTCTTCCTGTGCTTTACAGGCGATTCCAACGTACCTCTTGAAATCTGTTTCCTGCTATTCTGCCTCGCTTTCAAGTCCGCCTCGTTGCCTTCCCTCAACAGATTTTTGGACGATAGTTGGCCTTGATTACTCTGCCAGTTTGTGAATTGCTGTGCCCCTGAGCTCCATTTTTCAACTCGTTTTTTGTGAGCTGAACGCAAGTCCAAACTTTTGGTTCAGGACCTATACTGGTTCCCGGTGGGTGGCTGAGACTTTGGTTAATTCTTCTTCCTGCCGGGAAATTAGAGTGACATGTGCCCATACAAATGCCTAACAGCTACTCTCTCATTGGTTCTCCCTCTTCCCTTTCATCCTCTGCCAAATTGGCAACCTGTGCGAAACAGGAGCTTAAAGGGGCTGTCTCTCTAAGTTGGGAGATTGATAGGAAAGCAGTTGGAAAGTCAAACCGGAGCACCAGGAGAGGGGCTCTTCGTTGAGTTTTAGAAACCTTTCGTATTCACAGTGTGTCCATTCTCTAGGTATCCCGTACACGTTATAGCTGTAGTAATATTCCCTTCAACCTGGAGAGCTGGGACCCATGGAATGGGTGCCATGCATTATTGCTTTAAAGGGTCTGCATTTGCTCACCCAATCTCACCAATCCTCTCAGTCCCAAGTGTCCAGCCTTATGCCACATCCAGCTGTCATTGTAGATAGGGTCATTCCAGGTTGCATCAGAGACCCTGAAGGAATTGTGAAGAATTTCCCTGTTTCTTTGTTCTGTTTTTGAAATTCCTGTTTAGAGTGGGTTTGAGCTGATTCTCGCTGCCATGTTTATGCCAGTCTAGACACACTTGATTCCCTTACGGAGACATATCAATACATAGGTTTTAAGATTCTAACTAGTCAGATCTATTCCTCTGCGGGAAATATGGGGTTTTGAGTCCCTTTCACTGAGGAAGGTGTAGGTCTTGTCTATTCCATAGTTGGTTTTTGGAACGGTACCTGTGCTTATATCAAACTCTGGTTTGATGCATCACCCCACCTCTCCTTCCCCCTTAAGCAGGCATAAGAGTGTTTTCTAAATGTGAGACTCTGTTCTCTTGCCTAACTCAGTTCATGTGTAGCCATGTTTACAGGATCTTCCTAAGTGATATCTTAGGATAAGTTTCTTTTCCTGTGTGACTTCTTTCACTTAGAATCATCGTACCTGAATCCACTCATTTTGCTGCTACTGGTCTTATGACATTGATTTCGTGGCTGAGGGATATTCCATCGTACGTAAGTTCCACAATGTTTGGAACCATTTTTATATTTCCTGGGATATTTCAGGTGTACCCAGGTTGAGGTTCTTGTAAGCAGTGCAGCCCTCAATTTGGGGGTGGCTCTGTGTTATGGATTTTCAGTTTTCCCAAGGTATATTCCCTAGACTGGAAGTGCCCTTGGCTCTGTAGCTCGGTTGTTTACTTGTTTTAGGGAACACAATGCACTCCTCCAGTGAGGCAGTTGGCAACTTACATCCCGCCCATCAGCATAACAAGGCTCCCTGTTCTCCAGGGCCTGTCTTGCCTTTCTGGTTTTTACACATTTTGTGGATGTCCCTTTTGACCGGTGGGAAGTGATACTTCTTTGTAGTGCAGATTTGCATTGCCCGCTTGCTTGCTTGGCCAAAAAGGGCGTATGCGTTTTCTCCTGAATATATTCAGGAGAAAACGCATACGCCCTTTTTGGCCAAGTGCATCATTGTCGAAGTTGTGCCCCTCTTCCTGTGCTTTACAGGCGATTCCAACGTACCTCTTGAAATCTGTTTCCTGCTATTCTGCCTCGCTTTCAAGTCCGCCTCGTTGCCTTCCCTCAACAGATTTTTGGACGATAGTTGGCCTTGATTACTCTGCCAGTTTGTGAATTGCTGTGCCCCTGAGCTCCATTTTTCAACTCGTTTTTTGTGAGCTGAACGCAAGTCCAAACTTTTGGTTCAGGACCTATACTGGTTCCCGGTGGGTGGCTGAGACTTTGGTTAATTCTTCTTCCTGCCGGGAAATTAGAGTGACATGTGCCCATACAAATGCCTAACAGCTACTCTCTCATTGGTTCTCCCTCTTCCCTTTCATCCTCTGCCAAATTGGCAACCTGTGCGAAACAGGAGCTTAAAGGGGCTGTCTCTCTAAGTTGGGAGATTGATAGGAAAGCAGTTGGAAAGTCAAACCGGAGCACCAGGAGAGGGGCTCTTCGTTGAGTTTTAGAAACCTTTCGTATTCACAGTGTGTCCATTCTCTAGGTTTCCCGTACACGTTATAGCTGTAGTAATATTCCCTTCAACCTGGAGAGCTGGGACCCATGGAATGGGTGCCATGCATTATTGCTTTAAAGGGTCTGCATTTGCTCACCCAATCTCACGAATCCTCTCAGTCCCAAGTGTCCAGCCTTATGCCACATCCAGCTGTCATTGTAGATAGGGTCATTCCAGGTTGCATCAGAGACCCTGAAGGAATTGTGAAGAATTTCCCTGTTTCTTTGTTCTGTTTTTGAAATTCCTTTTTAGAGTGGGTTTGAGCTGATTCTCGCTGCCATGTTTATGCCAGTCTAGACACACTTGATTCCCTTACGGAGACATATCAATACATAGGTTTTAAGATTCTTACTAGTCAGATCTATTCCTCTGCGGGAAATATGGGGTTTTGAGTCCCTTTCACTGAGGAAGGTGTAGGTCTTGTCTATTCCATAGTTGGTTTTTGGAACGGTACCTGTGCTTATATCAAACTCTGGTTTGATGCATCACCCCACCTCTCCTTCCCCCTTAAGCAGGCATAAGAGTGTTTTCTAAATGTGAGACTCTGTTCTCTTGCCTAACTCAGTTCATGTGTAGCCATGTTTACAGGATCTTCCTAAGTGATATCTTAGGATAAGTTTCTTTTCCTGTGTGACTTCTTTCACTTAGAATCATCGTACCTGAATCCACTCATTTTGCTGCTACTGGTCTTATGACATTGATTTCGTGGCTGAGGGATATTCCATCGTACGTAAGTTCCACAATGTTTGGAACCATTTTTATATTTCCTGGGATATTTCAGGTGTACCCAGGTTGAGGTTCTTGTAAGCAGTGCAGCCCTCAATTTGGGGGTGGCTCTGTGTTATGGATTTTCAGTTTTCCCAAGGTATATTCCCTAGACTGGAAGTGCCCTTGGCTCTGTAGCTCGGTTGTTTACTTGTTTTAGGGAACACAATGCACTCCTCCAGTGAGGCAGTTGGCAACTTACATCCCGCCCATCAGCATAACAAGGCTCCCTGTTCTCCAGGGCCTGTCTTGCCTTTCTGGTTTTTACACATTTTGTGGATGTCCCTTTTGACCGGTGGGAAGTGATACTTCTTTGTAGTGCAGATTTGCATTGCCCGCTTGCTTGCTTGGCCAAAAAGGGCGTATGCGTTTTCTCCTGAATATATTCAGGAGAAAACGCATACGCCCTTTTTGGCCAAGTGCATCATTGTCGAAGTTGTGCCCCTCTTCCTGTGCTTTACAGGCGATTCCAACGTACCTCTTGAAATCTGTTTCCTGCTATTCTGCCTCGCTTTCAAGTCCGCCTCGTTGCCTTCCCTCAACAGATTTTTGGACGATAGTTGGCCTTGATTACTCTGCCAGTTTGTGAATTGCTGTGCCCCTGAGCTCCATTTTTCAACTCGTTTTTTGTGAGCTGAACGCAAGTCCAAACTTTTGGTTCAGGACCTATACTGGTTCCCGGTGGGTGGCTGAGACTTTGGTTAATTCTTCTTCCTGCCGGGAAATTAGAGTGACATGTGCCCATACAAATGCCTAACAGCTACTCTCTCATTGGTTCTCCCTCTTCCCTTTCATCCTCTGCCAAATTGGCAACCTGTGCGAAACAGGAGCTTAAAGGGGCTGTCTCTCTAAGTTGGGAGATTGATAGGAAAGCAGTTGGAAAGTCAAACCGGAGCACCAGGAGAGGGGCTCTTCGTTGAGTTTTAGAAACCTTTCGTATTCACAGTGTGTCCATTCTCTAGGTTTCCCGTACACGTTATAGCTGTAGTAATATTCCCTTCAACCTGGAGAGCTGGGACCCATGGAATGGGTGCCATGCATTATTGCTTTAAAGGGTCTGCATTTGCTCACCCAATCTCACCAATCCTCTCAGTCCCAAGTGTCCAGCCTTATGCCACATCCAGCTGTCATTGTAGATAGGGTCATTCCAGGTTGCATCAGAGACCCTGAAGGAATTGTGAAGAATTTCCCTGTTTCTTTGTTCTGTTTTTGAAATTCCTGTTTAGAGTGGGTTTGAGCTGATTCTCGCTGCCATGTTTATGCCAGTCTAGACACACTTGATTCCCTTACGGAGACATATCAATACATAGGTTTTAAGATTCTTACTAGTCAGATCTATTCCTCTGCGGGAAATATGGGGTTTTGAGTCCCTTTCACTGAGGAAGGTGTAGGTCTTGTCTATTCCATAGTTGGTTTTTGGAACGGTACCTGTGCTTATATCAAACTCTGGTTTGATGCATCACCCCACCTCTCCTTCCCCCTTAAGCAGGCATAAGAGTGTTTTCTAAATGTGAGACTCTGTTCTCTTGCCTAACTCAGTTCATGTGTAGCCATGTTTACAGGATCTTCCTAAGTGATATCTTATGATAAGTTTCTTTTCCTGTGTGACTTCTTTCACTTAGAATCATCGTACCTGAATCCACTCATTTTGCTGCTACTGGTCTTATGACATTGATTTCGTGGCTGAGGGATATTCCATCGTACATAAGTTCCACAATGTTTGGAACCATTTTTATATTTCCTGGGATATTTCAGGTGTACCCAGGTTGAGGTTCTTGTAAGCAGTGCAGCCCTCAATTTGGGGGTGGCTCTGTCTTATGGATTTTCAGTATTCCCAACGTATATTCCCTAGACTGGAAGTGCCCTTGGCTCTGTAGCTCGGTTGTTTACTTGTTTTAGGGAACACAATGCACTCCTCCAGTGAGGCAGTTGGCAACTTACATCCCGCCCATCAGCATAACAAGGCTCCCTGTTCTCCAGGGCCTGTCTTGCCTTTCTGGTTTTTACACATTTTGTGGATGTCTCTTTTGACCGGTGGGAAGTGATACTTCTTTGTACTGCAGATTTGCATTGCCCGCTTGCTTGCTTGGCCAAAAAGGGCGTATGCGTTTTCTCCTGAATATATTCAGGAGAAAACGCATACGCCCTTTTTGGCCAAGTGCATCATTGTCGAAGTTGTGCCCCTCTTCCTGTGCTTTACAGGCGATTCCAACGTACCTCTTGAGATCTGTTTCCTGCTATTCTGCCTCGCTTTCAAGTCCGCCTCGTTGCCTTCCCTCAACAGATTTTTGGACGATAGTTGGCCTTGATTACTCTGCCAGTTTGTGAATTGCTGTGCCCCTGAGCTCCATTTTTCAACTCGTTTTTTGTGAGCTGAACGCAAGTCCAAACTTTTGGTTCAGGACCTATACTGGTTCCCGGTGGGTGGCTGAGACTTTGGTTAATTCTTCTTCCTGCCGGGAAGTTAGAGTGACATGTGCCCATCCAAATGCCTAACAGCTACTCTCTCATTGGTTCTCCCTCTTCCCTTACATCCTCTGCCAAATTGGCAACCTGTGCGAACCAGGAGCTTAAAGGGGCTGTCTCTTCAAGTTGCGAAATTGATAGGAAAGCAGTTGGAAAGTCAAACCGGAGCACCAGGAGAGGGGCTCTTCGTTGAGTTTTAGAAACCTTTCGTATTCACAGTGTGTCCATTCTCTAGGTTTCCCGTACATGTTATAGCTGTAGTAATATTCCCTTCAACCTGGAGAGCTGGGACCCATGGAATGGGTGCCATGCATTACTGCTTTAAAGGGTCTGCATTTGCTCACCCAATCTCACCAATCCTCTCTGTCCCAAGTGTCCAGCCTCATGCCACATCCAGCTGTCATTGTAGATAGGGTCATTCCAGGTTGCATCAGAGACCCTGAAGGAATTGTAAAGAATTTCCCTGTTTCTTTGTTCTGTTTTTGAAATTCCTTTTTAGAGTGGGTTTGAGCTGATTCTCGCTGCCATGTTTATGCCAGTCTAGACACACTTGATTCCCTTACGGAGACATATCAATACATAGGTTTTAAGATACTTACTAGTCAGATCTATTCCTCTGCGGGAAATATGGGGTTTGGAGTCCCTTTCACTGAGGAAGGTGTAGGTCTTGTCTATTCCATAGTTGGTTTTTGGAACGGTACCTGTGCTTATATCAAACTCTGGTTTGATGCATCACCCCACCTCTCCTTCCCCCTTAAGCAGGCATAAGAGTGTTTTCTAAATGTGAGACTCTGTTCTCTTGCCTAACTCAGTTCATGTGTAGCCATGTTTACAGGATCTTCCTAAGTGATATCTTAGGATAAGTTTCTTTTCCTGTGTGACTTCTTTCACTTAGAATCATCGTACCTGAATCCACTCATTTTGCTGCTACTGGTCTTATGACATTGATTTCGTGGCTGAGGGATATTCCATCGTACGTAAGTTCCACAATGTTTGGAACCATTTTTATTTTTCCTGGGATATTTCAGGTGTACCCAGGTTGAGGTTCTTCTAAGCAGTGCAGCCCTCAATTTGGGGGTGGCTCTGTCTTATGGATTTTCAGTTTTCCCAAGGTATATTCCCTAGACTGGAAGTGCCCTTGGCTCTGTAGCTCGGTTGTTTACTTGTTTTAGGGAACACAATGCACTCCTCCAGTGAGGCAGTTGGCAACTTACATCCCGCCCATCAGCATAACAAGGCTCCCTGTTCTCCAGGGCCTGTCTTGCCTTTCTGGTTTTTACACATTTTGTGGATGTCCCTTTTGACCGGTGGGAAGTGATACTTCTTTGTAGTGCAGATTTGCATTGCCCGCTTGCTTGCTTGGCCAAAAAGGGCGTATGCGTTTTCTCCTGAATATATTCAGGAGAAAACGCATACGCCCTTTTTGGCCAAGTGCATCATTGTCGAAGTTGTGCCCCTCTTCCTGTGCTTTACAGGCGATTCCAACGTACCTCTTGAAATCTGTTTCCTGCTATTCTGCCTCGCTTTCAAGTCCGCCTCATTGCCTTCCCTCCACAGATTTTTGGACGATAGTTGGCCTTGATTACTCTGCCAGTTTGTGAATTGCTGTGCCCCTGAGCTCCATTTTTCAACTCGTTTTTTGTGAGCTGAACGCAAGTCCAAACTTTTGGTTCAGGAACTATACTGGTTCCCGGTGGGTGGCTGAGACTTTGGTTAATTCTTCTTCCTTCCGGGAAATTAGAGTGACATGTGCCCATCCAAATGCCTAACAGCTACTCTCTCATTTGTTCTCCCTCTTCCCTTTCATCCTCTGCCAAATTGGCAACCTGTGCGAACCAGGAGCTTAAAGGGGCTGTCTCTCCAAGTTGGGAGATTGATAGGAAAGCAGTTGGAAAGTCAAACTGGAGCACCAGGAGAGGGGCTCTTCGTTGAGTTTTAGAAACCTTTCGTATTCACAGTGTGTCCATTCTCTAGGTTTCCCGTACATGTTATAGCTGTAGTAATATTCCCTTCTACCTGGAGAGCTGGGACCCAAGGAATGGGTGCCATGCATTATTGCTTTAAAGGGTCTGCATTTGCTCACCCAATCTCACGAATCCTCTCAGTCCCAAGTGTCCAGCCTTATGCCACATCCAGCTGTCATTGTAGATAGGGTCATTCCAGGTTGCATCAGAGACCCGGAAGGAATTGTGAAGAATTTCCCTGTTTCTTTGTTCTGTTTTTGAAATTCCTTTTTAGAGTGGGTTTGAGCTGATTCTCGCTGCCATGTTTATGCCAGTCTAGACACACTTGATTCCCTTACGGAGACATATCAATACATAGGTTTTAAGATTCTTACTAGTCAGATCTATTCCTCTGCGGGAAATATGGGGTTTTGAGTCCCTTTCACTGAGGAAGGTGGAGGTCTTGTCTATTCCATAGTTGGTTTTTGGAACGGTACCTGTGCTTATATCAAACTCTGGTTTGATGCATCACCCCACCTCTCCTTCCCCCTTAAGCAGGCATAAGAGTGTTTTCTAAATGTGAGACTCTGTTCTCTTTCCTAACTCAGTTCATGTGTAGCCATGTTTACAGGATCTTCCTAAGTGATATCTTAGGATAAGTTTCTTTTTCTGTGTGACTTCTTTCACTTAGAATCATCGTACCTGAATCCACTCATTTTGCTGCTACTGGTCTTATGACATTGATTTCGTGGCTGAGGGATATTCCATCGTACGTAAGTTCCACAATGTTTGGAACCATTTTTATATTTCCTGGGATATTTCAGGTGTACCCAGGTTGAGGTTCCTGTAAGCAGTGCAGCCCTCAATTTGGGGGTGGCTCTGTCTTATGGATTTTCAGTTTTCCCAAAGTATATTCCCTAGACTGGAAGTGCCCTTGGCTCTGTAGCTCTGTTGTTTACTTGTTTTAGGGAACACAATGCACTCCTCCAGTGAGGCAGTTGGCAACTTACATCCCGCCCATCAGCATAACAAGGCTCCCTGTTCTCCAGGGCCTGTCTTGCCTTTCTGGTTTTTACACATTTTGTGGATGTCCCTTTTGACCGGTGGGAAGTGATACTTCTTTGTAGTGCAGATTTGCATTGCCCGCTTGCTTGCTTGGCCAAAAAGGGCGTATGCGTTTTCTCCTGAATATATTCAGGAGAAAACGCATACGCCCTTTTTGGCCAAGTGCATCATTGTCGAAGTTGTGCCCCTCTTCCTGTGCTTTACAGGCGATTCCAACGTACCTCTTGAAATCTGTTTCCTGCTATTCTGCCTCGCTTTCAAGTCCGCCTCGTTGCCTTCCCTCAACAGATTTTTGGACGATAGTTGGCCTTGATTACTCTGCCAGTTTGTGAATTGCTGTGCCCCTGAGCTCTATTTTTCAACTCGTTTTTTGTGAGCTGAACGCAAGTCCAAACTTTTGGTTCAGGACCTATACTGGTTCCCGGTGGGTGGCTGAGACTTTGGTTAATTCTTCTTCCTGCCGGGAAATTAGAGTGACATGTGCCCATACAAATGCCTAACAGCTACTCTCTCATTGGTTCTCCCTCTTCCCTTTCATCCTCTGCCAAATTGGCAACCTGTGCGAAACAGGAGCTTAAAGGGGCTGTCTCTCTAAGTTGGGAGATTGATAGGAAAGCAGTTGGAAAGTCAAACCGGAGCACCAGGAGAGGGGCTCTTCGTTGAGTTTTAGAAACCTTTCGTATTCACAGTGTGTCCATTCTCTAGGTATCCCGTACACGTTATAGCTGTAGTAATATTCCCTTCAACCTGGAGAGCTGGGACCCATGGAATGGGTGCCATGCATTATTGCTTTAAAGGGTCTGCATTTGCTCACCCAATCTCACCAATCCTCTCAGTCCCAAGTGTCCAGCCTTATGCCACATCCAGCTGTCATTGTAGATAGGGTCATTCCAGGTTGCATCAGAGACCCTGAAGGAATTGTGAAGAATTTCCCTGTTTCTTTGTTCTGTTTTTGAAATTCCTGTTTAGAGTGGGTTTGAGCTGATTCTCGCTGCCATGTTTATGCCAGTCTAGACACACTTGATTCCCTTACGGAGACATATCAATACATAGGTTTTAAGATTCTTACTAGTCAGATCTATTCCTCTGCAGGAAATATGGGGTTTTGAGTCCCTTTCACTGAGGAAGGTGTAGGTCTTGTCTATTCCATAGTTGGTTTTTGGAGCGGTACCTGTGCTTATATCAAACTCTGGTTTGATGCATCACCCCACCTCTCCTTCCCCCTTAAGCAGGCATAAGAGTGTTTTCTAAATGTGAGACTCTGTTCTCTTGCCTAACTCAGTTCATGTGTAGCCATGTTTACAGGATCTTCCTAAGTGATATCTTAGGATAAGTTTCTTTTCCTGTGTGACTTCTTTCACTTAGAATCATCGTACCTGAATCCACTCATTTTGCTGCTACTGGTCTTATGACATTGATTTCGTGGCTGAGGGATATTCCATCGTACGTAAGTTCCACAATGTTTGGAACCATTTTTATATTTCCTGGGATATTTCAGGTGTACCCAGGTTGAGGTTCTTGTAAGCAGTGCAGCCCTCAATTTGGGGGTGGCTCTGTGTTATGGATTTTCAGTTTTCCCAAGGTATATTCCCTAGACTGGAAGTGCCCTTGGCTCTGTAGCTCGGTTGTTTACTTGTTTTAGGGAACACAATGCACTCCTCCAGTGAGGCAGTTGGCAACTTACATCCCGCCCATCAGCATAACAAGGCTCCCTGTTCTCCAGGGCCTGTCTTGCCTTTCTGGTTTTTACACATTTTGTGGATGTCCCTTTTGACCGGTGGGAAGTGATACTTCTTTGTAGTGCAGATTTGCATTGCCCGCTTGCTTGCTTGGCCAAAAAGGGCGTATGCGTTTTCTCCTGAATATATTCAGGAGAAAACGCATACGCCCTTTTTGGCCAAGTGCATCATTGTCGAAGTTGTGCCCCTCTTCCTGTGCTTTACAGGCGATTCCAACGTACCTCTTGAAATCTGTTTCCTGCTATTCTGCCTCGCTTTCAAGTCCGCCTCGTTGCCTTCCCTCAACAGATTTTTGGACGATAGTTGGCCTTGATTACTCTGCCAGTTTGTGAATTGCTGTGCCCCTGAGCTCCATTTTTCAACTCGTTTTTTGTGAGCTGAACGCAAGTCCAAACTTTTGGTTCAGGACCTATACTGGTTCCCGGTGGGTGGCTGAGACTTTGGTTAATTCTTCTTCCTGCCGGGAAATTAGAGTGACATGTGCCCATACAAATGCCTAACAGCTACTCTCTCATTGGTTCTCCCTCTTCCCTTTCATCCTCTGCCAAATTGGCAACCTGTGTGAACCAGGAGCTTAAAGGGGCTGTCTCTCCAAGTTGGGAGATTGATAGGAAAGCAGTTGGAAAGTCAAACCGGAGCACCAGGAGAGGGGCTCTTCTTTGAGTTTTAGAAACCTTTCGTATTCACAGTGTGTCCATTCTCTAGGTTTCCCGTACACGTTATAGCTGTAGTAATATTCCCTTCAACCTGGAGAGCTGGGACCCATGGAATGGGTGCCATGCATTATTGCTTTAAAGGGTCTGCATTTGCTCACCCAATCTCACCAATCCTCTCAGTCCCAAGTGTCCAGCCTTATGCCACATCCAGCTGTCATTGTAGATAGGGTCATTCCAGGTTGCATCAGAGACCCTGAAGGAATTGTGAAGAATTACCCTGTTTCTTTGTTCTGTTTTTGAAATTCCTGTTTAGAGTGGGTTTGAGCTGATTCTCGCTGCCATGTTTATGCCAGTCTAGACACACTTGATTCCCTTACGGAGACATATCAATACATAGGTTATAAGATTCTTACTAGTCAGATCTATTCCTCTGCGGGAAATATGAGGTTTTGTGTCCCTTTCACTGAGGAAGGTGTAGGTCTTGTCTATTCCATAGTTGGACTTTGGAACGGTACCTGTGCTTATATCAAACTCTGGTTTGATGCATCACCCCACCTCTCCTTCCCCCTTAAGCAGGCATAAGAGTGTTTTCTAAATGTGAGACTCTGTTCTCTTGCCTAACTCAGTTCATGTGTAGCCATGTTTACAGGATCTTCCTAAGTGATATCTTATGATAAGTTTCTTTTCCTGTGTGACTTCTTTCACTTAGAATCATCGTACCTGAATCCACTCATTTTGCTGCTACTGGTCTTATGACATTGATTTCGTGGCTGAGGGATATTCCATCGTACGTAAGTTCCACAATGTTTGGAACCATTTTTATATTTCCTGGGATATTTCAGGTGTACCCAGGTTGAGGTTCTTGTAAGCAGTGCAGCCCTCAATTTGGGGGTGGCTCTGTCTTATGGATTTTCAGTATTCCCAAGGTATATTCCCTAGACTGGAAGTGCCCTTGGCTCTGTAGCTCGGTTGTTTACTTGTTTTAGGGAACACAATGCACTCCTCCAGTGAGGCAGTTGGCAACTTACATCCCGCCCATCAGCATAACAAGGCTCCCTGTTCTCCAGGGCCTGTCTTGCCTTTCTGGTTTTTACACATTTTGTGGATGTCTCTTTTGACCGGTGGGAAGTGATACTTCTTTGTAGTGCAGATTTGCATTGCCCGCTTGCTTGCTTGGCCAAAAAGGGCGTATGCGTTTTCTCCTGAATATATTCAGGAGAAAACGCATACGCCCTTTTTGGCCAAGTGCATCATTGTCGAAGTTGTGCCCGTCTTCCTGTGCTTTACAGGCGATTCCAACGTACCTCTTGAAATCTGTTTCCTGCTATTCTGCCTCGCTTTCAAGTCCGCCTCGTTGCCTTCCCTCAACAGATTTTTGGACGATAGTTGGCCTTGATTACTCTGCCAGTTTGTGAATTGCTGTGCACCTGAGCTCCATTTTTCAACTCGTTTTTTGTGAGCTGAACGCAAGTCCAAACTTTTGGTTCAGGACCTATACTGGTTCCCGGTGGGTGGCTGAGATTTTGGTTAATTCTTCTTCCTGCCGGGAAATTAGAGTGACTTGTGCCCATCCAAATGACTAACAGCTACTCTCTCATTGGTTCTCCCTCTTCCCTTACATCCTCTGCCAAATTGGCAACCTGTGTGAACCAGGAGCTTAAAGGGGCTGTCTCTTCAAGTTGCGAAATTGATAGGAAAGCAGTTGGAAAGTCAAACCGGAGCACCAGGAGAGGGGCTCTTCGTTGAGTTTTAGAAACCTTTCGTATTCACAGTGTGTCCATTCTCTAGGTTTCCCGTACATGTTATAGCTGTAGTAATATTCCCTTCAACCTGGAGAGCTGGGACCCATGGAATGGGTGCCATGCATTACTGCTTTAAAGGGTCTGCATTTGCTCACCCAATCTCACCAATCCTCTCTGTCCCAAGTGTCCAGCCTCATGCCACATCCAGCTGTCATTGTAGATAGGGTCATTCCAGGTTGCATCAGAGACCCTGAAGGAATTGTAAAGAATTTCCCTGTTTCTTTGTTCTGTTTTTGAAATTCCTTTTTAGAGTGGGTTTGAGCTGATTCTCGCTGCCATGTTTATGCCAGTCTAGACACACTTGATTCCCTTACGGAGACATATCAATACATAGGTTTTAAGATTCTTACTAGTCAGATCTATTCCTCTGCGGGAAATATGGGGTTTTGAGTCCCTTTCACTGAGGAAGGTGGAGGTCTTGTCTATTCCATAGTTGGTTTTTGGAACGGTACCTGTGCTTATATCAAACTCTGGTTTGATGCATCACCCCACCTCTCCTTCCCCCTTAAGCAGGCATAAGAGTGTTTTCTAAATGTGAGACTCTGTTCTCTTTCCTAACTCAGTTCATGTGTAGCCATGTTTACAGGATCTTCCTAAGTGATATCTTAGGATAAGTTTCTTTTTCTGTGTGACTTCTTTCACTTAGAATCATCGTACCTGAATCCACTCATTTTGCTGCTACTGGTCTTATGACATTGATTTCGTGGCTGAGGGATATTCCATCGTACGAAAGTTCCACAATGTTTGGAACCATTTTTATATTTCCTGGGATATTTCAGGTGTACCCAGGTTGAGGTTCCTGTAAGCAGTGCAGCCCTCAATTTGGGGGTGGCTCTGTCTTATGGATTTTCAGTTTTCCCAAAGTATATTCCCTAGACTGGAAGTGCCCTTGGCTCTGTAGCTCTGTTGTTTACTTGTTTTAGGGAACACAATGCACTCCTCCAGTGAGGCAGTTGGCAACTTACATCCCGCCCATCAGCATAACAAGGCTCCCTGTTCTCCAGGGCCTGTCTTGCCTTTCTGGTTTTTACACATTTTGTGGATGTCCCTTTTGACCGGTGGGAAGTGATACTTCTTTGTAGTGCAGATTTGCATTGCCCGCTTGCTTGCTTGGCCAAAAAGGGCGTATGCGTTTTCTCCTGAATATATTCAGGAGAAAACGCATACGCCCTTTTTGGCCAAGTGCATCATTGTCGAAGTTGTGCCCCTCTTCCTGTGCTTTACAGGCGATTCCAACGTACCTCTTGAAATCTGTTTCCTGCTATTCTGCCTCGCTTTCAAGTCCGCCTCGTTGCCTTCCCTCAACAGATTTTTGGACGATAGTTGGCCTTGATTACTCTGCCAGTTTGTGAATTGCTGTGCCCCTGAGCTCTATTTTTCAACTCGTTTTTTGTGAGCTGAACGCAAGTCCAAACTTTTGGTTCAGGACCTATACTGGTTCCCGGTGGGTGGCTGAGACTTTGGTTAATTCTTCTTCCTGCCGGGAAATTAGAGTGACATGTGCCCATACAAATGCCTAACAGCTACTCTCTCATTGGTTCTCCCTCTTCCCTTTCATCCTCTGCCAAATTGGCAACCTGTGCGAAACAGGAGCTTAAAGGGGCTGTCTCTCTAAGTTGGGAGATTGATAGGAAAGCAGTTGGAAAGTCAAACCGGAGCACCAGGAGAGGGGCTCTTCGTTGAGTTTTAGAAACCTTTCGTATTCACAGTGTGTCCATTCTCTAGGTTTCCCGTACACGTTATAGCTGTAGTAATATTCCCTTCAACCTGGAGAGCTGGGACCCATGGAATGGGTGCCATGCATTATTGCTTTAAAGGGTCTGCATTTGCTCACCCAATCTCACCAATCCTCTCAGTCCCAAGTGTCCAGCCTTATGCCACATCCAGCTGTCATTGTAGATAGGGTCATTCCAGGTTGCATCAGAGACCCTGAAGGAATTGTGAAGAATTTCCCTGTTTCTTTGTTCTGTTTTTGAAATTCCTTTCTAGATTGGGTTTGAGCTGATTCTCGCTGCCATGTTTATGCCAGTCTAGACACACTTGATTCCCTTACGGAGACATATCAATACATAGGTTTTAAGATTCTTACTAGTCAGATCTATTCCTCTGCGGGAAATATGGGGTTTTGAGTCCCTTTCACTGAGGAAGGTGTAGGTCTTGTCTATTCCATAGTTGGTTTTTGGAACGGTACCTGTGCTTATATCAAACTCTGGTTTGATGCATCACCCCACCTCTCCTTCCCCCTTAAGCAGGCATAAGAGTGTTTTCTAAATGTGAGACTCTGTTCTCTTGCCTAACTCAGTTCATGTGTAGCCATGTTTACAGGATCTTCCTAAGTGATATCTTATGATAAGTTTCTTTTCCTGTGTGACTTCTTTCACTTAGAATCATCGTACCTGAATCCACTCATTTTGCTGCTACTGGTCTTATGACATTGATTTCGTGGCTGAGGGATATTCCATCGTACGTAAGTTCCACAATGTTTGGAACCATTTTTATATTTCCTGGGATATTTCAGGTGTACCCAGGTTGAGGTTCTTGTAAGCAGTGCAGCCCTCAATTTGGGGGTGGCTCTGTCTTATGGATTTTCAGTATTCCCAAGGTATATTCCCTAGACTGGAAGTGCCCTTGGCTCTGTAGCTCGGTTGTTTACTTGTTTTAGGGAACACAATGCACTCCTCCAGTGAGGCAGTTGGCAACTTACATCCCGCCCATCAGCATAAAAAGGCTCCCTGTTCTCCAGGGCCTGTCTTGCCTTTCTGGTTTTTACACATTTTGTGGATGTCTCTTTTGACCGGTGGGAAGTGATACTTCTTTGTAGTGCAGATTTGCATTGCCCGCTTGCTTGCTTGGCCAAAAAGGGCGTATGCGTTTTCTCCTGAATATATTCAGGAGAAAACGCATACGCCCTTTTTGGCCAAGTGCATCATTGTCGAAGTTGTGCCCGTCTTCCTGTGCTTTACAGGCGATTCCAACGTACCTCTTGAAATCTGTTTCCTGCTATTCTGCCTCGCTTTCAAGTCCGCCTCGTTGCCTTCCCTCAACAGATTTTTGGACGATAGTTGGCCTTGATTACTCTGCCAGTTTGTGAATTGCTGTGCCCCTGAGCTCCATTTTTCAACTCGTTTTTTGTGAGCTGAACGCAAGTCCAAACTTTTGGTTCAGGACCTATACTGGTTCCCGGTGGGTGGCTGAGATTTTGGTTAATTCTTCTTCCTGCCGGGAAATTAGAGTGACTTGTGCCCATCCAAATGACTAACAGCTACTCTCTCATTGGTTCTCCCTCTTCCCTTACATCCTCTGCCAAATTGGCAACCTGTGCGAACCAGGAGCTTAAAGGGGCTGTCTCTTCAAGTTGCGAAATTGATAGGAAAGCAGTTGGAAAGTCAAACCGGAGCACCAGGAGAGGGGCTCTTCGTTGAGTTTTAGAAACCTTTCGTATTCACAGTGTGTCCATTCTCTAGGTTTCCCGTACATGTTATAGCTGTAGTAATATTCCCTTCAACCTGGAGAGCTGGGACCCATGGAATGGGTGCCATGCATTACTGCTTTAAAGGGTCTGCATTTGCTCACCCAATCTCACCAATCCTCTCTGTCCCAAGTGTCCAGCCTCATGCCACATCCAGCTGTCATTGTAGATAGGGTCATTCCAGGTTGCATCAGAGACCCTGAAGGAATTGTAAAGAATTTCCCTGTTTCTTTGTTCTGTTTTTGAAATTCCTTTCTAGATTGGGTTTGAGCTGATTCTCGCTGCCATGTTTATGCCAGTCTAGACACACTTGATTCCCTTACGGAGACATATCAATACATAGGTTTTAAGATTCTTACTAGTCAGATCTATTCCTCTGCGGGAAATATGGGGTTTTGAGTCCCTTTCACTGAGGAAGGTGTAGGTCTTGTCTATTCCATAGTTGGTTTTTGGAACGGTACCTGTGCTTATATCAAACTCTGGTTTGATGCATCACCCCACCTCTCCTTCCCCCTTAAGCAGGCATAAGAGTGTTTTCTAAATGTGAGACTCTGTTCTCTTGCCTAACTCAGTTCATGTGTAGCCATGTTTACAGGATCTTCCTAAGTGATATCTTAGGATAAGTTTCTTTTCCTGTGTGACTTCTTTCACTTAGAATCATCGTACCTGAATCCACTCATTTTGCTGCTACTGGTCTTATGACATTGATTTCGTGGCTGAGGGATATTCCATCGTACGTAAGTTCCACAATGTTTGGAACCATTTTTATATTTCCTGGGATATTTCAGGTGTACCCAGGTTGAGGTTCTTGTAAGCAGTGCAGCCCTCAATTTGGGGGTGGCTCTGTCTTATGGATTTTCAGTATTCCCAAGGTATATTCCCTAGACTGGAAGTGCCCTTGGCTCTGTAGCTCAGTTGTTTACTTGTTTTAGGGAACACAATGCACTCCTCCAGTGAGGCAGTTGGCAACTTACATCCCGCCCATCAGCATAACAAGGCTCCCTGTTCTCCAGGGCCTGTCTTGCCTTTCTGGTTTTTACACATTTTGTGGATGTCTCTTTTGACCGGTGGGAAGTGATACTTCTTTGTAGTGCAGATTTGCATTGCCCGCTTGCTTGCTTGGCCAAAAAGGGCGTATGCGTTTTCTCCTGAATATATTCAGGAGAAAACGCATACGCCCTTTTTGGCCAAGTGCATCATTGTCGAAGTTGTGCCCGTCTTCCTGTGCTTTACAGGCGATTCCAACGTACCTCTTGAAATCTGTTTCCTGCTATTCTGCCTCGCTTTCAAGTCCGCCTCGTTGCCTTCCCTCAACAGATTTTTGGACGATAGTTGGCCTTGATTACTCTGCCAGTTTGTGAATTGCTGTGCACCTGAGCTCCATTTTTCAACTCGTTTTTTGTGAGCTGAACGCAAGTCCAAACTTTTGGTTCAGGACCTATACTGGTTCCCGGTGGGTGGCTGAGATTTTGGTTAATTCTTCTTCCTGCCGGGAAATTAGAGTGACTTGTGCCCATCCAAATGACTAACAGCTACTCTCTCATTGGTTCTCCCTCTTCCCTTACATCCTCTGCCAAATTGGCAACCTGTGCGAACCAGGAGCTTAAAGGGGCTGTCTCTTCAAGTTGCGAAATTGATAGGAAAGCAGTTGGAAAGTCAAACCGGAGCACCAGGAGAGGGGCTCTTCGTTGAGTTTTAGAAACCTTTCGTATTCACAGTGTGTCCATTCTCTAGGTTTCCCGTACATGTTATAGCTGTAGTAATATTCCCTTCAACCTGGAGAGCTGGGACCCATGGAATGGGTGCCATGCATTACTGCTTTAAAGGGTCTGCATTTGCTCACCCAATCTCACCAATCCTCTCTGTCCCAAGTGTCCAGCCTCATGCCACATCCAGCTGTCATTGTAGATAGGGTCATTCCAGGTTGCATCAGAGACCCTGAAGGAATTGTAAAGAATTTCCCTGTTTCTTTGTTCTGTTTTTGAAATTCCTTTTTAGAGTGGGTTTGAGCTGATTCTCGCTGCCATGTTTATGCCAGTCTAGACACACTTGATTCCCTTACGGAGACATATCAATACATAGGTTTTAAGATAATTACTAGTCAGATCTATTCCTCTGCGGGAAATATGGGGTTTTGAGTCCCTTTCACTGAGGAACGTGTAGGTCTTGTCTATTCCATAGTTGGTTTTTGGAACGGTACCTGTGCTTATATCAAACTCTGGTTTGATGCATCACCCCACCTCTCCTTCCCCCTTAGGCAGGCATAAGAGTGTTTTCTAAATGTGAGACTCTGTTCTCTTTCCTAACTCAGTTCATGTGTAGCCATGTTTACAGGATCTTCCTAAGTGATAACTTATGATAAGTTTCTTTTCCCGTGTGACTTCTTTCACTTAGAATCATCATACCTGAATCCACTCATTTTGCTGCTACTGGTCTTATGACATTGATTTCATGGCTGAGGGATATTCCATCGTACGTAAGTTCCACAATGTTTGGAACCATTTTTATATTTCCTGGGATATTTTAGGTGTACCCAGGTTGAGGTTCTTCTAAGCAGTGCAGCCCTCAATTTGGGGGTGGCTCTGTCTTATGGATTTTCAGTTTTCCCAAGGTATATTCCCTAGACAAGAAGTGCCCTTGGCTCTGTAGCTCTGTTGTTTACTTGTTTTAGGGAACACAATGCACTCCTCCAGTGAGGCAGTTGGCAACTTACATCCCGCCCATCAGCATAACAAGGCTCCCTGTACTCCAGGGCCTGTCTTGCCTTTCTGGTTTTTACACATTTTGTGGATGTCCCTTTTGACCGGTGGGAAGTGATACTTCTTTGTAGTGCAGATTTGCATTGCCCGCTTGCTTGCTTGGCCAAAAAGGGCGTATGCGTTTTCTCCTGAATATATTCAGGAGAAAACGCATACGCCCTTTTTGGCCAAGTGCATCATTGTCGAAGTTGTGCCCCTCTTCCTGTGCTTTACAGGCGATTCCAACGTACCTCTTGAAATCTGTTTCCTGCTATTCTGCCTCGCTTTCAAGTCCGCCTCGTTGCCTTCCCTCAACAGATTTTTGGACGATAGTTGGCCTTGATTACTCTGCCAGTTTGTGAATTGCTGTGCCCCTGAGCTCCATTTTTCAACTCGTTTTTTGTGAGCATAACACAAGTCCAAACTTTTGGTTCAGGACCTATACTGGTTCCCGGTGGGTGGCTGAGACTTTGGTTAATTCTTCTTCCTGCCGGGAAATTAGAGTGACATGTGCCCATCCAAATGCCTAACAGCTACTCTCTCATTGGTTCTCCCTCTTCCCTTACATCCTCTGCCAAATTGGCAACCTGTGCGAAACAGGAGCTTAAAGGGGCTGTCTCTCCAAGTTGGGAGATTGATAGGAAAGCAGTTGGAAAGTCAAACCGGAGCACCAGGAGAGGGGCTCTTCGTTGAGTTTTAGAAACCTTTCGTATTCACAGTGTGTCCATTCTCTAGGTTTCCCGTACACGTTATAGCTGTAGTAATATTCCCTTCAACCTGGAGAGCTGGGACCCATGGAATGGGTGCCATGCATTATTGCTTTAAAGGGTCTGCATTTGCTCACCCAATCTCACCAATCCTCTCAGTCCCAAGTGTCCAGCCTTATGCCACATCCAGCTGTCATTGTAGATAGGGTCATTCCAGGTTGCATCAGCGACCCTGAAGGAATTGTGAAGAATTACCCTGTTTCTTTGTTCTGTTTTTGAAATTCCTGTTTAGAGTGGGTTTGAGCTGATTCTCGCTGCCATGTTTATGCCAGTCTAGACACACTTGATTCCCTTACGGAGACATATCAATACAGAGGTTTTAAGATTCTTACTAGTCAGATCTATTCCTCTGCGGGAAATATGGGGTTTTGAGTCCCTTTCACTGAGGAAGGTGGAGGTCTTGTCTATTCCATAGTTGGTTTTTGGAACGGTACCTGTGCTTATATCAAACTCTGGTTTGATGCATCACCCGACCTCTCCTTCCCCCTTAAGCAGGCATAAGAGTGTTTTCTAAAAGTGAGACTCTGTTCTCTTTCCTAACTCAGTTCATGTGTAGCCATGTTTACAGGATCTTCCTAAGTGATATCTTATGATAAGTTTCTTTTCCTGTGTGACTTCTTTCACTTAGAATCATCGTACCTGAATCCACTCATTTTGCTGCTACTGGTCTTATGACATTGTTTTCATGGCTGAGGGATATTCCATCGTTCGTAAGTTCCACAATGTTTGGAACCATTTTTATATTTCCTGGGATATTTCAGGTGTACCCAGGTTGAGGTTCTTGTAAGCAGTGCAGCCCTCAATTTGGGGGTGGCTCTGTCTTATGGATTTTCAGTTTTCCCAAGGTATATTCCCTAGACTGGAAGTGCCCTTGGCTCTGTAGCTCGGTTGTTTACTTGTTTTAGGGAACACAATGCACTCCTCAAGTGAGGCAGTTGGCAACTTACATCCCGCCCATCAGCATAAAAAGGCTCCCTGTTCTCCAGGGCCTGTCTTGCCTTTCTGGTTTTTACACATTTTGTGGATGTCCCGTTTGACCGGTGGGAAGTGATACTTCTTTGTAGTGCAGATTTGCATTGCCCGCTTGCTTGCCTGGCCAAAAAGGGCGTATGCGTTTTCTCCTGAATATATTCAGGAGAAAACGCATACGCCCTTTTTGGCCAAGTGCATCATTGTCGAAGTTGTGCCCCTCTTCCTGTGCTTTACAGGCGATTCCAACGTACCTCTTGAAATCTGTTTCCTGCTATTCTGCCTCGCTTTCAAGTCCGCCTCGTTGCCTTCCCTCAACAGATTTTTGGACGATAGTTGGCCTTGATTACTCTGCCAGTTTGTGAATTGCTGTGCCCCTGAGCTCCATTTTTCAACTCGTTTTTTGTGAGCTGAACGCAAGTCCAAACTTTTGGTTCAGGACCTATACTGGTTCCCGGTGGGTGGCTGAGACTTTGGTTAATTCTTCTTCCTGCCGGGAAATTAGAGTGACATGTGCCCATCCAAATGCCTAACAGCTACTCTCTCATTGGTTCTCCCTCTTCCCTTTCATCCTCTGCCAAATTGGCAACATGTGCGAAACAGGAGCTTAAAGGGGCTGTCTCTCCAAGTTGGGAGATTGATAGGAAAGCAGTTGGAAAGTCAAACCGGAGCACCAGGAGAGGGGCTCTTCGTTGAGTTTTAGAAACCTTTCGTATTCACAGTGTGTCCATTCTCTAGGTTTCCCGTACACGTTATAGCTGTAGTAATATTCCCTTCAACCTGGAGAGCTGGGACCCATGGAATGGGTGCCATGCATTATTGCTTTAAAGGGTCTGCATTTGCTCACCCAATCTCACCAATCCTCTCAGTCCCAAGTGTCCAGCCTTATGCCACATCCAGCTGTCATTGTAGATAGGGTCATTCCAGGTTGCATCAGCGACCCTGAAGGAATTGTGAAGAATTACCCTGTTTCTTTGTTCTGTTTTTGAAATTCCTGTTTAGAGTGTGTTTGAGCTGATTCTCGCTGCCATGTTTATGCCAGTCTAGACACACTTGATTCCCTTACGGAGACATATCAATACATAGGTTTTAAGATTCTTACTAGTCAGATCTATTCCTCTGCGGGAAATATGGGGTTTGGAGTCCCTTTCACTGAGGAAGGTGTAGGTCTTGTCTATTCCATAGTTGGTTTTTGGAACGGTACCTGTGCTTATATCAAACTCTGGTTTGATGCATCACCCCACCTCTCCTTCCCCCTTAAGCAGGCATAAGAGTGTTTTCTAAATGTGAGACTCTGTTCTCTTGCCTAACTCAGTTCATGTGTAGCCATGTTTACAGGATCTTCCTAAGTGATATCTTAGGATAAGTTTCTTTTCCTGTGTGACTTCTTTCACTTAGAATCATCGTACCTGAATCCACTCATTTTGCTGCTACTGGTCTTATGACATTGATTTCGTGGCTGAGGGATATTCCATCATACGTAAGTTCCACAATGTTTGGAACCATTTTTATATTTCCTGGGATATTTCAGGTGTACCCAGGTTGAGGTTCTTGTAAGCAGTGCAGCCCTCAATTTGGGGGTGGCTCTGTCTTATGGATTTTCAGTTTTCCCAAGGTATATTCCCTAGACTGGAAGTGCCCTTGGCTCTGTAGCTCGGTTGTTTACTTGTTTTAGGGAACACAATGCACTCCTCCAGTGAGGCAGTTGGCAACTTACATCCCGCCCATCAGCATAACAAGGCTCCCTGTTCTCCAGGGCCTGTCTTGCCTTTCTGGTTTTTACACATTTTGTGGATGTCCCTTTTGACCGGTGGGAAGTGATACTTCTTTGTAGTGCAGATTTGCATTGCCCGCTTGCTTGCTTGGCCAAAAAGGGCGTATGCGTTTTCTCCTGAATATATTCAGGAGAAAACGCATACGCCCTTTTTGGCCAAGTGCATCATTGTCGAAGTTGTGCCCCTCTTCCTGTGCTTTACAGGCGATTCCAACGTACCTCTTGAAATCTGTTTCCTGCTATTCTGCCTCGCTTTCAAGTCCGCCTCGTTGCCTTCCCTCAACAGATTTTTGGACGATAGTTGGCCTTGATTACTCTGCCAGTTTGTGAATTGCTGTGCCCCTGAGCTCCATTTTTCAACTCGTTTTTTGTGAGCTGAACGCAAGTCCAAACTTTTGGTTCAGGACCTATACTGGTTCCCGGTGGGTGGCTGAGACTTTGGTTAATTCTTCTTCCTGCCGGGAAATTAGAGTGACATGTGCCCATCCAAATGCCTAACAGCTACTCTCTCATTGGTTCTCCCTCTTCCCTTTCATCCTCTGCCAAATTGGCAACCTGTGCGAAACAGGAGCTTAAAGGGGCTGTCTCTCCAAGTTGGGAGATTGATAGGAAAGCAGTTGGAAAGTCAAACCGGAGCACCAGGAGAGGGGCTCTTCGTTGAGTTTTAGAAACCTTTCGTATTCACAGTGTGTCCATTCTCTAGGTTTCCCGTACACGTTATAGCTGTAGTAATATTCCCTTCAACCTGGAGAGCTGGGACCCATGGAATGGGTGCCATGCATTATTGCTTTAAAGGGTCTGCATTTGCTCACCCAATCTCACCAATCCTCTCAGTCCCAAGTGTCCAGCCTTATGCCACATCCAGCTGTCATTGTAGATAGGGTCATTCCAGGTTGCATCAGCGACCCTGAAGGAATTGTGAAGAATTACCCTGTTTCTTTGTTCTGTTTTTGAAATTCCTGTTTAGAGTGTGTTTGAGCTGATTCTCGCTGCCATGTTTATGCCAGTCTAGACACACTTGATTCCCTTACGGAGACATATCAATACATAGGTTTTAAGATTCTTACTAGTCAGATCTATTCCTCTGCGGGAAATATGGGGTTTTGAGTCCCTTTCACTGAGGAATGTGTAGGTCTTGTCTATTCCATAGTTGGTTTTTGGAACGGTACCTGTGCTTATATCAAACTCTGGTTTGATGCATCACCCCACCTCTCCTTCCCCCTTAAGCAGGCATAAGAGTGTTTTCTAAATGTGAGACTCTGTTCTCTTGCCTAACTCAGTTCATGTGTAGCCATGTTTACAGGATCTTCCTAAGTGATATCTTAGGATAAGTTTCTTTTCCTGTGTGACTTCTTTCACTTAGAATCATCGTACCTGAATCCACTCATTTTGCTGCTACTGGTCTTATGACATTGATTTCGTGGCTGAAGGATATTCCATCGTACGTAAGTTCCACAATGTTTGGAACCATTTTTATATTTCCTGGGATATTTCAGGTGTACCCAGGTTGAGGTTCTTGTAAGCAGTGCAGCCCTCAATTTGGGGGTGGCTCTGTCTTATGGAATTTCAGTTTTCCCAAGGTATATTCCCTAGACTGGAAGTGCCCTTGGCTCTGTAGCTCGGTTGTTTACTTGTTTTAGGGAACACAATGCACTCCTCCAGTGAGGCAGTTGGCAACTTACATCCCGCCCATCAGCATAACAAGGCTCCCTGTTCTCCAGGGCCTGTCTTGCCTTTCTGGTTTTTACACATTTTGGGGATGTCCCGTTTGACCGGTGGGAAGTGATACTTCTTTGTAGTGAAGATTTGCATTGCCCGCTTGCTTACCTGGCCAAAAAGGGCGTATGCGTTTTCTCCTGAATATATTCAGGAGAAAACGCATACGCCCTTTTTGGCCAAGTGCATCATTGTCGAAGTTGTGCCCCTCTTCCTGTGCTTTACAGGCGATTCCAACGTACCTCTTGAAATCTGTTTCCTGCTATTCTGCCTCGCTTTCAAGTCCGCCTCGTTGCCTTCCCTCAACAGATTTTTGGACGATAGTTGGCCTTGATTACTCTGCCAGTTTGTGAATTGCTGTGCCCCTGAGCTCCATTTTTCAACTCGTTTTTTGTGAGCTGAACGCAAGTCCAAACTTTTGGTTCAGGACCTATACTAGTTCCCGGTGGGTGGCTGAGACTTTGGTTAATTCTTCTTCCTGCCGGGAAATTAGGGTGACATGTGCCCATCCAAATGCCTAACAGCTACTCTCTCATTGGTTCTCCCTCTTCCCTTTCATCCTCTGCCAAATTGGCAACCTGTGCGAAACAGGAGCTTAAAGGGTCTGTCTCTCCAAGTTGGGAGATTGATAGGAAAGCAGTTGGAAAGTCAAACCGGAGCACCAGGAGAGGGGCTCTTCGTTGAGTTTTAGAAACCTTTCGTATTCACAGTGTGTCCATTCTCTAGGTTTCCCGTACACGTTAGAGCTGTAGTAATATTCCCTTCAACCTGGAGAGCTGGGACCCATGGAATGGGTGCCATGCATTATTGCTTTAAAGGGTCTGCATTTGCTCACCCAATCTCACCAATCCTCTCAGTCCCAAGTGTCCAGCCTTATGCCACATCCAGCTGTCATTGTAGATAGGGTCATTCCAGGTTGCATCAGCGACCCTGAAGGAATTGTGAAGAATTACCCTGTTTCTTTGTTCTGTTTTTGAAATTCCTGTTTAGAGTGTGTTTGAGCTGATTCTCGCTGCCATGTTTATGCCAGTCTAGACACACTTGATTCCCTTACGGAGACATATCAATACATAGGTTTTAAGATTCTTACTAGTCAGATCTATTCCTCTGCGGGAAATATGGGGTTTGGAGTCCCTTTCACTGAGGAAGGTGTAGGTCTTGTCTATTCCATAGTTGGTTTTTGGAACGGTACCTGTGCTTATATCAAACTCTGGTTTGATGCATCACCCCACCTCTCCTTCCCCCTTAAGCAGGCATAAGAGTGTTTTCTAAATGTGAGACTCTGTTCTCTTGCCTAACTCAGTTCATGTGTAGCCATGTTTACAGGATCTTCCTAAGTGATATCTTATGATAAGTTTCTTTTCCTGTGTGACTTCTTTCACTTAGAATCATCGTACCTGAATCCACTCATTTTGCTGCTACTGGTCTTATGACATTGATTTCGTGGCTGAGGGATATTCCATCGTACGTAAGTTTCACAATGTTTGGAACCATTTTTATATTTCCTGGGATATTTCAGGTGTACCCAGGTTGAGGTTCTTGTAAGCAGTGCAGCCCTCAATTTGGGGGTGGCTCTGTCTTATGGATTTTCAGTATTCCCAAGGTATATTCCCTAGACTGGAAGTGCCCTTGGCTCTGTAGCTCGGTTGTTTACTTGTTTTAGGGAACACAATGCACTCCTCCAGTGAGGCAGTTGGCAACTTACATCCCGCCCATCAGCATAACAAGGCTCCCTGTTCTCCAGGGCCTGTCTTGCCTTTCTGGTTTTTACACATTTTGTGGATGTCTCTTTTGACCGGTGGGAAGTGATACTTCTTTGTAGTGCAGATTTGCATTGCCCGCTTGCTTGCTTGGCCAAAAAGGGCGTATGCGTTTTCTCCTGAATATATTCAGGAGAAAACGCATACGCCCTTTTTGGCCAAGTGCATCATTGTCGAAGTTGTGCCCCTCTTCCTGTGCTTTACAGGCGATTCCAACGTACCTCTTGAAATCTGTTTCCTGCTATTCTGCCTCGCTTTCAAGTCCACCTCGTTGCCTTCCCTCAACAGATTTTTGAACGATAGTTGGCCTTGATTACTCTGCCAGTTTGTGAATTGCTGTGCCCCTGAGCTCCATTTTTCAACTCGTTTTTTGTGAGCTGAACGCAAGTCCAAACTTTTGGTTCAGGACCTATACTGGTTCCCGGTGGGTGGCTGAGATTTTGGTTAATTCTTCTTCCTGCCGGGAAATTAGAGTGACTTGTGCCCATCCAAATGACTAACAGCTACTCTCTCATTGGTTCTCCCTCTTCCCTTACATCCTCTGCCAAATTGGCAACCTGTGCGAACCAGGAGCTTAAAGGGGCTGTCTCTTCAAGTTGCGAAATTGATAGGAAAGCAGTTGGAAAGTCAAACCGGAGCACCAGGAGAGGGGCTCTTCGTTGAGTTTTAGAAACCTTTCGTATTCACAGTGTGTCCATTCTCTAGGTTTCCCGTACATGTTATAGCTGTAGTAATATTCCCTTCAACCTGGAGAGCTGGGACCCATGGAATGGGTGCCATGCATTACTGCTTTAAAGGGTCTGCATTTGCTCACCCAATCTCACCAATCCTCTCTGTCCCAAGTGTCCAGCCTCATGCCACATCCAGCTGTCATTGTAGATAGGGTCATTCCAGGTTGCATCAGAGACCCTGAAGGAATTGTAAAGAATTTCCCTGTTTCTTTGTTCTGTTTTTGAAATTCCTTTTTAGAGTGGGTTTGAGCTGATTCTCGCTGCCATGTTTATGCCAGTCTAGACACACTTGATTCCCTTACGGAGACATATCAATACATAGGTTTTAAGATACTTACTAGTCAGATCTATTCCTCTGCGGGAAATATGGGGTTTTGAGTCCCTTTCACTGAGGAAGGTGTAGGTCTTGTCTATTCCATAGTTGGTTTTTGGAACGGTACCTGTGCTTATATCAAACTCTGGTTTGATGCATCACCCCACCTCTCCTTCCCCCTTAGGCAGGCATAAGAGTGTTTTCTAAATGTGAGACTCTGTTCTCTTTCCTAACTCAGTTCATGTGTAGCCATGTTTACAGGATCTTCCTAAGTGATAACTTATGATAAGTTTCTTTTCCCGTGTGACTTCTTTCACTTAGAATCATCATACCTGAATCCACTCATTTTGCTGCTACTGGTCTTATGACATTGATTTCATGGCTGAGGGATATTCCATCGTACGTAAGTTCCACAATGTTTGGAACCATTTTTATATTTCCTGGGATATTTTAGGTGTACCCAGGTTGAGGTTCTTCTAAGCAGTGCAGCCCTCAATTTGGGGGTGGCTCTGTCTTATGGATTTTCAGTTTTCCCAAGGTATATTCCCTAGACAGGAAGTGCCCTTGGCTCTGTAGCTCTGTTGTTTACTTGTTTTAGGGAACACAATGCACTCCTCCAGTGAGGCAGTTGGCAACTTACATCCCGCCCATCAGCATAACAAGGCTCCCTGTACTCCAGGGCCTGTCTTGCCTTTCTGGTTTTTACACATTTTGTGGATGTCCCTTTTGACCGGTGGGAAGTGATACTTCTTTGTAGTGCAGATTTGCATTGCCCGCTTGCTTGCTTGGCCAAAAAGGGCGTATGCGTTTTCTCCTGAATATATTCAGGAGAAAACGCATACGCCCTTTTTGGCCAAGTGCATCATTGTCGAAGTTGTGCCCCTCTTCCTGTGCTTTACAGGCGATTCCAACGTACCTCTTGAAATCTGTTTCCTGCTATTCTGCCTCGCTTTCAAGTCCGCCTCGTTGCCTTCCCTCAACAGATTTTTGGACGATAGTTGGCCTTGATTACTCTGCCAGTTTGTGAATTGCTGTGCCCCTGAGCTCCATTTTTCAACTCGTTTTTTGTGAGCTGAACGCAAGTCCAAACTTTTGGTTCAGGACCTATACTGGTTCCCGGTGGGTGGCTGAGACTTTGGTTAATTCTTCTTCCTGCCGGGAAATTAGAGTGACATGTGCCCATCCAAATGCCTAACAGCTACTCTCTCATTGGTTCTCCCTCTTCCCTTTCATCCTCTGCCAAATTGGCAACCTGTGCGAAACAGGAGCTTAAAGGGGCTGTCTCTCCAATTTGGGAGATTGATAGGAAAGCAGTTGGAAAGTCAAACCGGAGCACCAGGAGAGGGGCTCTTCGTTGAGTTTTAGAAACCTTTCGTATTCACAGTGTGTCCATTCTCTAGGTTTCCCGTACACGTTATAGCTGTAGTAATATTCCCTTCAACCTGGAGAGCTGGGACCCATGGAATGGGTGCCATGCATTATTGCTTTAAAGGGTCTGCATTTGCTCACCCAATCTCACCAATCCTCTCAGTCCCAAGTGTCCAGCCTTATGCCACATCCAGCTGTCATTGTAGATAGGGTCATTCCAGGTTGCATCAGCGACCCTGAAGGAATTGTGAAGAATTACCCTGTTTCTTTGTTCTGTTTTTGAAATTCCTGTTTAGAGTGGGTTTGAGCTGATTCTCGCTGCCATGTTTATGCCAGTCTAGACACACTTGATTCCCTTACGGAGACATATCAATACATAGGTTTTAAGATTCTTACTAGTCAGATCTATTCCTCTGCGGGAAATATGGGGTTTGGAGTCCCTTTCACTGAGGAAGGTGTAGGTCTTGTCTATTCCATAGTTGGTTTTTGGAACGGTACCTGTGCTTATATCAAACTCTGGTTTGATGCATCACCCCACCTCTCCTTCCCCCTTAAGCAGGCATAAGAGTGTTTTCTAAATGTGAGACTCTGTTCTCTTGCCTAACTCAGTTCATGTGTAGCCATGTTTACAGGATCTTCCTAAGTGATATCTTATGATAAGTTTCTTTTCCTGTGTGACTTCTTTCACTTAGAATCATCGTACCTGAATCCACTCATTTTGCTGCTACTGGTCTTATGACATTGATTTCGTGGCTGAGGGATATTCCATCGTACGTAAGTTTCACAATGTTTGGAACCATTTTTATATTTCCTGGGATATTTCAGGTGTACCCAGGTTGAGGTTCTTGTAAGCAGTGCAGCCCTCAATTTGGGGGTGGCTCTGTCTTATGGATTTTCAGTATTCCCAAGGTATATTCCCTAGACTGGAAGTGCCCTTGGCTCTGTAGCTCGGTTGTTTACTTGTTTTAGGGAACACAATGCACTCCTCCAGTGAGGCAGTTGGCAACTTACATCCCGCCCATCAGCATAACAAGGCTCCCTGTTCTCCAGGGCCTGTCTTGCCTTTCTGGTTTTTACACATTTTGTGGATGTCTCTTTTGACCGGTGGGAAGTGATACTTCTTTGTAGTGCAGATTTGCATTGCCCGCTTGCTTGCTTGGCCAAAAAGGGCGTATGCGTTTTCTCCTGAATATATTCAGGAGAAAACGCATACGCCCTTTTTGGCCAAGTGCATCATTGTCGAAGTTGTGCCCCTCTTCCTGTGCTTTACAGGCGATTCCAACGTACCTCTTGAAATCTGTTTCCTGCTATTCTGCCTCGCTTTCAAGTCCACCTCGTTGCCTTCCCTCAACAGATTTTTGAACGATAGTTGGCCTTGATTACTCTGCCAGTTTGTGAATTGCTGTGCCCCTGAGCTCCATTTTTCAACTCGTTTTTTGTGAGCTGAACGCAAGTCCAAACTTTTGGTTCAGGACCTATACTGGTTCCCGGTGGGTGGCTGAGATTTTGGTTAATTCTTCTTCCTGCCGGGAAATTAGAGTGACTTGTGCCCATCCAAATGACTAACAGCTACTCTCTCATTGGTTCTCCCTCTTCCCTTACATCCTCTGCCAAATTGGCAACCTGTGCGAACCAGGAGCTTAAAGGGGCTGTCTCTTCAAGTTGCGAAATTGATAGGAAAGCAGTTGGAAAGTCAAACCGGAGCACCAGGAGAGGGGCTCTTCGTTGAGTTTTAGAAACCTTTCGTATTCACAGTGTGTCCATTCTCTAGGTTTCCCGTACATGTTATAGCTGTAGTAATATTCCCTTCAACCTGGAGAGCTGGGACCCAAGGAATGGGTGCCATGCATTACTGCTTCAAAGGGTCTGCATTTGCTCACCCAATCTCACCAATCCTCTCTGTCCCAAGTGTCCAGCCTCATGCCACATCCAGCTGTCATTGTAGATAGGGTCATTCCAGGTTGCATCAGAGACCCTGAAGGAATTGTAAAGAATTTCCCTGTTTCTTTGTTCTGTTTTTGAAATTCCTTTTTAGAGTGGGTTTGAGCTGATTCTCGCTGCCATGTTTATGCCAGTCTAGACACACTTGATTCCCTTACGGAGACATATCAATACATAGGTTTTAAGATACTTACTAGTCAGATCTATTCCTCTGCGGGAAATATGGGGTTTTGAGTCCCTTTCACTGAGGAAGGTGTAGGTCTTGTCTATTCCATAGTTGGTTTTTGGAACGGTACCTGTGCTTATATCAAACTCTGGTTTGATGCATCACCCCACCTCTCCTTCCCCCTTAGGCAGGCATAAGAGTGTTTTCTAAATGTGAGACTCTGTTCTCTTTCCTAACTCAGTTCATGTGTAGCCATGTTTACAGGATCTTCCTAAGTGATAACTTATGATAAGTTTCTTTTCCCGTGTGACTTCTTTCACTTAGAATCATCATACCTGAATCCACTCATTTTGCTGCTACTGGTCTTATGACATTGATTTCATGGCTGAGGGATATTCCATCGTACGTAAGTTCCACAATGTTTGGAACCATTTTTATATTTCCTGGGATATTTTAGGTGTACCCAGGTTGAGGTTCTTCTAAGCAGTGCAGCCCTCAATTTGGGGGTGGCTCTGTCTTATGGATTTTCAGTTTTCCCAAGGTATATTCCCTAGACAGGAAGTGCCCTTGGCTCTGTAGCTCTGTTGTTTACTTGTTTTAGGGAACACAATGCACTCCTCCAGTGAGGCAGTTGGCAACTTACATCCCGCCCATCAGCATAACAAGGCTCCCTGTACTCCAGGGCCTGTCTTGCCTTTCTGGTTTTTACACATTTTGTGGATGTCCCTTTTGACCGGTGGGAAGTGATACTTCTTTGTAGTGCAGATTTGCATTGCCCGCTTGCTTGCTTGGCCAAAAAGGGCGTATGCGTTTTCTCCTGAATATATTCAGGAGAAAACGCATACGCCCTTTTTGGCCAAGTGCATCATTGTCGAAGTTGTGCCCCTCTTCCTGTGCTTTACAGGCGATTCCAACGTACCTCTTGAAATCTGTTTCCTGCTATTCTGCCTCGCTTTCAAGTCCGCCTCGTTGCCTTCCCTCAACAGATTTTTGGACGATAGTTGGCCTTGATTACTCTGCCAGTTTGTGAATTGCTGTGCCCCTGAGCTCCATTTTTCAACTCGTTTTTTGTGAGCTGAACGCAAGTCCAAACTTTTGGTTCAGGACCTATACTGGTTCCCGGTGGGTGGCTGAGACTTTGGTTAATTCTTCTTCCTGCCGGGAAATTAGAGTGACATGTGCCCATCCAAATGCCTAACAGCTACTCTCTCATTGGTTCTCCCTCTTCCCTTTCATCCTCTGCCAAATTGGCAACCTGTGCGAAACAGGAGCTTAAAGGGGCTGTCTCTCCAAGTTGGGAGATTGATAGGAAAGCAGTTGGAAAGTCAAACCGGAGCACCAGGAGAGGGGCTCTTCGTTGAGTTTTAGAAACCTTTCGTATTCACAGTGTGTCCATTCTCTAGGTTTCCCGTACACGTTATAGCTGTAGTAATATTCCCTTCAACCTGGAGAGCTGGGACCCATGGAATGGGTGCCATGCATTATTGCTTTAAAGGGTCTGCATTTGCTCACCCAATCTCACCAATCCTCTCAGTCCCAAGTGTCCAGCCTTATGCCACATCCAGCTGTCATTGTAGATAGGGTCATTCCAGGTTGCATCAGCGACCCTGAAGGAATTGTGAAGAATTACCCTGTTTCTTTGTTCTGTTTTTGAAATTCCTGTTTAGAGTGGGTTTGAGCTGATTCTCGCTGCCATGTTTATGCCAGTCTAGACACACTTGATTCCCTTACGGAGACATATCAATACAGAGGTTTTAAGATTCTTACTAGTCAGATCTATTCCTCTGCGGGAAATATGGGGTTTTGAGTCCCTTTCACTGAGGAAGGTGGAGGTCTTGTCTATTCCATAGTTGGTTTTTGGAACGGTACCTGTGCTTATATCAAACTCTGGTTTGATGCATCACCCGACCTCTCCTTCCCCCTTAAGCAGGCATAAGAGTGTTTTCTAAAAGTGAGACTCTGTTCTCTTTCCTAACTCAGTTCATGTGTAGCCATGTTTACAGGATCTTCCTAAGTGATATCTTATGATAAGTTTCTTTTCCTGTGTGACTTCTTTCACTTAGAATCATCGTACCTGAATCCACTCATTTTGCTGCTACTGGTCTTATGACATTGTTTTCATGGCTGAGGGATATTCCATCGTTCGTAAGTTCCACAATGTTTGGAACCATTTTTATATTTCCTGGGATATTTCAGGTGTACCCAGGTTGAGGTTCTTGTAAGCAGTGCAGCCCTCAATTTGGGGGTGGCTCTGTCTTATGGATTTTCAGTTTTCCCAAGTTATATTCCCTAGACTGCAAGTGCCCTTGGCTCTGTAGCTCTGTTGTTTACTTGTTTTAGGGAACACAAAGCACTCATCCAGTGAGGCAGTTGGCAACTTACATCCCGCCCATCAGCATAACAAGGCTCCCTGTTCTCCAGGGCCTGTCTTGCCTTTCTGGTTTTTACACATTTTGTGGATGTCCCTTTTGACCGGTGGGAAGTGATACTTCTTTGTAGTGCAGATTTGCATTGCCCGCTTGCTTGCTTGGCCAAAAAGGGCGTATGCGTTTTCTCCTGAATATATTCAGGAGAAAACGCATACGCCCTTTTTGGCCAAGTGCATCATTTTCGAAGTTGTGCCCCTCTTCCTGTGCTTTACAGGCGATTCCAACGTACCTCTTGAAATCTGTTTCCTGCTATTCTGCCTCGCTTTCAAGTCCGCCTCGTTGCCTTCCCTCAACAGATTTTTGGACGATAGTTGGCCTTGATTACTCTGCCAGTTTGTGAATTGCTGTGCCCCTGAGCTCCATTTTTCAACTCGTTTTTTGTGAGCTGAACGCAAGTCCAAACTTTTGGTTCAGGACCTATACTGGTTCCCGGTGGGTGGCTGAGACTTTGGTTAATTCTTCTTCCTGCCGGGAAATTAGAGTGACATGTGCCCATACAAATGCCTAACAGCTACTCTCTCATTGGTTCTCCCTCTTCCCTTTCATCCTCTGCCAAATTGGCAACCTGTGCGAAACAGGAGCTTAAAGGGGCTGTCTCTCTAAGTTGGGAGATTGATAGGAAAGCAGTTGGAAAGTCAAACCGGAGCACCAGGAGAGGGGCTCTTCGTTGAGTTTTAGAAACCTTTCGTATTCACAGTGTGTCCATTCTCTAGGTATCCCAAACATGTTATAGCTGTAGTAATATTCCCTTCTACCTTGAGAGCTGGGACCCAAGGAATGGGTGCCATGCATTATTGCTTTAAAGGGTCTGCATTTGCTCACCCAATCTCACCAATCCTCTCTGTCCCAAGTGTCCAGCATTATGCCACATCCAGCTGTCATTGTAGATAGGGTCATTCCAGGTTGCATCAAAGACCCTGTAGGAATTGTGAAGAATTTCCCTGTTTTTTGTTCTGTTTTTGAAATTCCTTTTTAGAGTGGGTTTGAGCTGATTCTCGCTGCCCTGTTTATGCCAGTCCAGACACACTTGATTCCCTTACGGAGACATATCAATACATAGGTTTTAAGATTCTTACTAGTCAGATCTATTCCTCTGCGGGAAATATGGGGTTTTGAGTCCCTTTCACTGAGGAAGGTGTAGGTCTTGTCTATTCCATAGTTGGTTTTTGGAACGGTACCTGTGCTTATATCAAACTCTGGTTTGATGCATCACCCCACCTCTCCTTCCCCCTTAAGCAGGCATAAGAGTGTTTTCTAAATGTGAGACTCTGTTCTCTTTCCTAACTCAGTTCATGTGTAGCCATGTTTACAGGATCTTCCTAAGTGATATCTTAGGATAAGTTTCTTTTTCTGTGTGACTTCTTTCACTTAGAATCATCGTACCTGAATCCACTCATTTTGCTGCTACTGGTCTTATGACATTGATTTCGTGGCTGAGGGATATTCCATCGTACGTAAGTTCCACAATGTTTGGAACCATTTTTATATTTCCTGGGATATTTCAGGTGTACCCAGGTTGAGGTTCCTGTAAGCAGTGCAGCCCTCAATTTGGGGGTGGCTCTGTCTTATGGATTTTCAGTTTTCCCAAGGTATATTCCCTAGACTGGAAGTGCCCTTGGCTCTGTAGCTCTGTTGTTTACTTGTTTTAGGGAACACAATGCACTCCTCCAATGAGGCAGTTGGCAACTTACATCCCGCCCATCAGCATAACAAGGCTCCCTGTTCTCCAGGGCCTGTCTTGCCTTTCTGGTTTTTACACATTTAGTGGATGTCCTTTTTGAGCGGTGGGAAGTGATACTTCTTTGTAGTGCAGAATTGCATTGCCCGCTTGCTTGCTGGGCCAAAATGGGCGTATGCGTTTTCTCCTGAATATATTCAGGAGAAAACGCATACGCCCTTTTTGGCCAAGTGCATCATTGTCGAAGTTGTGCCCCTCTTCCTGTGCTTTACAGGCGATTCCAACGTACCTCTTGAAATCTGTTTCCTGCTATTCTGCCTCGCTTTCAAGTCCGCCTCATTGCCTTCCCTCAACAGATTATTGGATGATAGTGGGCCTTGATTACTCTGCCAGTTTGTGAATTGCTGTGCCCCTGAGCTCCATTTTTCAACTCGTTTTTTGTGAGCTGAACGCAAGTCCAAACTTTTGGTTCAGGACCTATACTGGTTCCCGGTGGGTGGCTGAGACTTTGGTTAATTCTTCTTCCTGCCGGGAAATTAGAGTGACATGTGCCCATCCAAATGCCTAACAGCTACTCTCTCATTGGTTCTCCCTCTTCCCTTTCATCCTCTGCCAAATTGGCAACCTGTGCGAACCAGGAGCTTAAAGGGGCAGTCTCTCCAAGTTGGGAGATTGATAGGAAAGCAGTTGGAAAGTCAAACCGGAGCACCAGGAAAGGGGCTCTTCGTTGAGTTTTAGAAACCTTTCGTATTCACAGTGTGTCCATTATCTAGGTTTCCCGTACATGTTATAGCTGTAGTAATATTCCCTTCTACCTGGAGAGCTGTGACCGAAGGAATGGGTGCCATGCATTATTGCTTTAAAGGGTCTGCATTTGCTCACCCAATCTCACCAATCCTCTCAGTCCCAAGTGTCCAGCCTTATGCCACATCCAGCTGTCATTGTAGATAGGGTCATTCCAGGTTGCATCAGAGACCCTGAAGGAATTGTGAAGAATTTCCCTGTTTCTTTGTTCTGTTTTTGAAATTCCTTTTTAGAGTGGGTTTGAGCTGATTCTCGCTGCCATGTTTATGCCAGTCTAGACACACTTGGTTCCCTTACGGAGACATATCAATACATAGGTTTTAAGATTCTTACTAGTCAGATCTATTCCTCTGCGGGAAATATGGGGTTTTGAGTCCCTTTCACTGAGGAAGGTGTAGGTCTTGTCTATTCCATAGTTGGTTTTTGGAACGGTACCTGTGCTTATATCAAACTCTGGTTTGATGCATCACCCCACCTCTCCTTCCCCCTTAAGCAGGCATAAGAGTGTTTTCTAAATGTGAGACTCTGTTCTCTTTCCTAACTCAGTTCATGTGTAGCCATGTTTACAGGATCTTCCTAAGTGATATCTTAGGATAAGTTTCTTTTTCTGTGTGACTTCTTTCACTTAGAATCATCGTACCTGAATCCACTCATTTTGCTGCTACTGGTCTTATGACATTGATTTCGTGGCTGAGTGATATTCCATCGTACGTAAGTTCCACAATGTTTGGAACCATTTTTATATTTCCTGGGATATTTCAGGTGTACCCAGGTTGAGGTTCTTGTAAGCAGTGCAGCCCTCAATTTGGGGGTGGCTCTGTCTTATGGATTTTCAGTTTTCCCAATGTATATTCCCTAGACTGGAAGTGCCCTTGGCTCTGTAGCTCTGTTGTTTACTTGTTTTAGGGAACACAATGCACTCCTCCAGTGAGGCAGTTGGCAACTTACATCCCGCCCATCAGCATAACAAGGCTCCCTGTTCTCCAGGGCCTGTCTTGCCTTTCTGGTTTTTACACATTTTGTGGATGTCCCTTTTGACCGGTGGGAAGTGATACTTCTTTGTAGTGCAGATTTGCATTGCCCGCTTGCTTGCTTGGCCAAAAAGGGCGTATGCGTTTTCTCCTGAATATATTCAGGAGAAAACGCATACGCCCTTTTTGGCCAAGTGCAACATTGTCGAATTTGTGGCCCTCTTCCTGTGCTTTACAGGCGATTCCAACGTACCTCTTGAAATCTGTTTCCTGCTATTCTGCCTCGTTTTCAAGTCCGCCTCGTTGCCTTCCCTCAACAGATTTTTGGACGATAGTTGGCCTTGATTACTCTGCCCGTTTGTGAATTGCTGTGCCCCTGAGCTCCATTTTTCAACTCGTTTTTTGTGAGCTGAACGCAAGTCCAAACTTTTGGTTCAGGACCTATACTGGTTCCCGGTGGGTGGCTGAGACTTTGGTTAATTCTTCTTCCTGCCGGGAAATTAGAGTGACATGTGCCCATCCAAATACCTAACAGCTACTCTCTCATTGGTTCTCCCTCTTCCCTTTCATCCTCTGCCAAATTGGCAACCTGTGCGAACCAGGAGCTTAAAGGGGCTGTCTCTCCAAGTTGGGAGATTGATAGGAAAGCAGTTGGAAATTCAAAACGGAGCACCAGGAGAGGGGCTCTTCGGTGAGTTTTAGAAACCTTTCGTATTCACAGTGTGTCCATTCTCTAGGTTTCCCGTACATGTTATAGCTGTAGTAATATTCCCTTCAACCTGGAGAGCTGGGACCCATGGAATGGGTGCCATGCATTATTGCTTTAAAGGGTCTGCATTTGCTCACCCAATCTCACCAATCCTCTCAGTCCCAAGTGTCCAGCCTTATGCCACATCCAGCTGTCATTGTAGATAGGGTCATTCCAGGTTGCATCAGAGACCCTGAAGGAATTGTGAAGAATTTCCCTGTTTCTTTGTTCTGTTTTTGAAATTCCTGTTTAGAGTGGGTTTGAGCTGATTCTCGCTGCCATGTTTATGCCAATCTAGACACACTTGATTCCCTTACGGAGACATATCAATACATAGGTTTTAAGATTCTTACTAGTCAGATCTATTCCTCTGCGGGAAATATGGGGTTTTGAGTCCCTTTCACTGAGGAAGGTGTAGGTCTTGTCTATTCCATAGTTGGTTTTTGGAACGGTATCTGTGCTTATATCAAACTCTGGTTTGATGCATCACCCCACCTCTCCTTCCCCCTTAAGCAGGCATAAGAGTTTTTTCTAAATGTGAGTCTCTGTTCTCTTTCCTAACTCAGTTCATGTGTAGCCATGTTTACAGGATTTTCCTAAGTGATATCTTATGATAAGTTTCTTTTTCTGTGTGACTTATTTCACTTAGAATCATCGTACCTGAATCCACTCATTTTGCTGCTACTGGTCTTATGACATTGACTTCGTGGCTGAGGGATATTCCATCGTACGTAAGTTCCACAATGTTTGGAACCATTTTTATATTTCCTGGGATATTTCAGGTGTACCCAGGTTGAGGTTCCTGTAAGCAGTGCAGCCCTCAATTTGGGGGTGGCTCTGTCTTATGGATTTTCAGTTTTCCCTAGGTATATTCCCTAGACTGGAAGTGCCCTTGGCTCTGTAGCTCTGTTGTTTACTTGTTTTAGGGAACACAATGCACTCCTCCAGTGAGGCAGTTGGCAACTTACATCCCGCCCATCAGCATATCAAGACTCCCTGTTCTCCAGGGCCTGTCTTGCCTTTCTGGTTTTTACACATTTTGTGGATGTCCCTTTTGACCGGTGGGAAGTGATACTTCTTTGTAGTGCAGATTTGCATTGCCCGCTTGCTTGCTTGGCCAAAAAGGGCGTATGCGTTTTCTCCTGAATATATTCAGGAGAAAACGCATACGCCCTTTTTGGCCAAGTGCATCATTGTCGAAGTTGTGCCCCTCTTCCTGTGCTTTACAGGCGATTCCAACGTACCTCTTGAAATCTGTTTCCTGCTATTCTGCCTCGCTTTCAAGTCCGCCTCGTTGCCTTCCCTCAACAGATTTTTGGACGATAGTTGGCCTTGATTACTCTGCCAGTTTGTGAATTGCTGTGCCCCTGAGCTCCATTTTTCAACTCGTTTTTTGTGAGCTGAACGCAAGTCCAAACTTTTGGTTCAGGACCTATACTGGTTCCCGGTGGGTGGCTGAGACTTTGGTTAATTCTTCTTCCTGCCGGGAAATTAGAGTGACATGTGCCCATCCAAATGCCTAACAGCTACTCTCTCATTGGTTCTCCCTCTTCACTTTCATCCTCTGCCAAATTGGCAACCTGTGCGAACCAGGAGCTTAAAGGGGCTGTCTCTCCAAGTTGGGAGATTGATAGGAAAGCAGTTGGAAAGTCAAACTGGAGCACCAGGAGAGGGGCTCTTCGTTGAGTTTTAGAAACCTTTCGTATTCACAGTGTGTCCATTCTCTAGGTTTCCCATACATGTTATAGCTGTAGTAATATTCCCTTCAACCTGGGGAGCTGGGACCGAAGGAATGGGTGCCATGCATTATTGCTTTAAAGGGTCTGCATTTGCTCACCCAATCTCACCAATCCTCTCAGTCCCAAGTGTCCAGCCTCATGCCACATCCAGCTGTCATTGTAGATAGGGTCATTCCAGGTTGCATCAGAGACCCTGAAGGAATTGTGAAGAATTTCCCTGTTTCTTTGTTCTGTTTTTGAAATTCCTTTTTAGAGTGGGTTTGAGCTGATTCTCGCTGCCATGTTTATGCCAGTCTAGACACACTTGATTCCCTTACGGAGACATATCAATACATAGGTGTTAAGATTCTTACTAGTCAGATCTATTCCTCTGCGGGAAATATGGGGTTTTGAGTCCCTTTCACTGAGGAAGGTGGAGGTCTTGTCTATTCCATAGTTGGTTTTTGGAACGGTACCTGTGCTTATATCAAACTCTGGTTTGATGCATCACCCCACCTCTCCTTCCCCCTTAAGCAGGCATAACAGTGTTTTCTAAATGTGAGACTCTGTTCTCTTTCCTAACTCAGTTCATGTGTAGCCATGTTTACAGGATCTTCCTAAGTGATATCTTAGGATAAGTTTCTTTTTCTGTGTGACTTCTTTCCCTTAGAATCATCGTACCTGAATCCACTCATTTTGCTGCTACTGGTCTTATGACATTGATTTCGTGGCTGAGGGATATTCCATCGTACGTAAGTACCACAATGTTTGGAACCATTTTTATATTTCCTGGGATATTTCAGGTGTACCCAGGTTGAGGTTCTTGTAAGCAGTGCAGCCCTCAATTTGGGGGTGGCTCTGTCTTATGGATTTTCAGTTTTCCCAAGGTATATTCCCTAGACAGGAAGTGCCCTTGGCTCTGTAGCTCTGTTGTTTACTTGTTTTAGGGAACACAATGCACTCCTCCAGTGAGGCAGTTGGCAACTTACATCCCGCCCATCAGCATAACAAGGCTCCCTGTTCTCCAGGGCCTGTCTTGCCTTTCTGGTTTTTACACATTTTGTGGATGTCCCTTTTGACCGGTGGGAAGTGATACTTCTTGTAGTGCAGATTTGCATTGCCCGCTTGCTTGCTTGGCCAAAAAGGGCGTATGCGTTTTCTCCTGAATATATTCAGGAGAAAACGCATACGCCCTTTTTGGCCAAGTGCATCATTGTCGAAGTTGTGCCCCTCTTCCTGTGCTTTACCGGCGATTCCAACGTACCTCTTGAAATCTGTTTCCTGCTATTCTGCCTCGCTTTCAAGTCCGCCTCGTTGCCTTCCCTCAACAGATTTTTGGACGATAGTTGGCCTTGATTACTCTGCCAGTTTGTGAATTGCTGTGCCCCTGAGCTCCATTTTTCAACTCGTTTTTTGTGAGCTGAACGCAAGTCCAAACTTTTGGTTCAGGACCTATACTTGTTCCCTGTGGGTGGCTGAGACTTTGGTTAATTCTTCTTCCTGCCGGGAAATTAGAGCGACATGTGCCCATCCAAATGCCTAACAGCTACTCTCTCATTGGTTCTCCCTCTTCCCTTTCATCCTCTGCCAAATTGGCAACCTGTGCGAAACAGGAGCTTAAAGGGGCTGTCTCTCCAAGTTGGGAGATTGATAGGAAAGCAGTTGGAAAGTCAAACCGGAGCACCAGGAGAGGGGCTCTTCGTTGAGTTTTAGAAACCTTTCGTATTCACAGTGTGTCCATTCTCTAGGTTTCCCGTACACGTTATAGCTGTAGTAATATTCCCTTCAACCTGGAGAGCTGGGACCCATGGAATGGGTGCAATGCATTATTGCTTTAAAGGGTCTGCATTTGCTCACCCAATCTCACCAATCCTCTCAGTCCTAAGTGTCCAGCCTCATGCCACATCCAGCTGTCATTGTAGATAGGGTCATTCCAGGTTGCATCAGAGACCCTGAAGGAATTGTGAAGAATTTCCCTGTTTCTTTGTTCTGTTTTTGAAATTCCTTTTTAGAGTGGGTTTGAGCTGATTCTCGCTGCCATGTTTATGCCAGTCTAGACACACTTGATTCCCTTACGGAGACATATCAATACATAGGTTTTAAGATTCTTACTAGTCAGATCTATTCCTCTGCGGGAAATATGGGGTTTTGAGTCCCTTTCACTGAGGCAGGTGGAGGTTTTGTCTATTCCATAGTTGGTTTATGGAACGGTACCTGTGCTTATATCAAACTCTGGTTTGATGCATCACCCCACCTCTCCTTCCCCCTTAAGCAGGCATAAGAGTGTTTTCTAAATGTGAGACTCTGTTCTCTTTCCTAACTCAGTTCATGTGTAGCCATGTTTACAGGATCTTCCTAAGTGATATCTTAGGATAAGTTTCTTTTTCTGTGTGACTTCTTTCACTTAGAATCATCGTACCTGAATCCACTCATTTTGCTGCTACTGGTCTTATGACATTGATTTCGTGGCTGAGGGATATTCCATCGTACGTAAGTTCCACAATGTTTTGAACCATTTTTATATTTCCTGGGATATTTCAGGTGTACCCAGGTTTAGGTTCCTGTAAGCAGTGCAGCCCTCAATTTGGGGGTGGCTCTGTCTTATGGATTTTCAGTTTTCCCAAGTTATATTCCCTAGACTGGAAGTGCCCTTGGCTCTGTAGCTCTGTTGTTTACTTGTTTTAGGGAACACAATGCACTCCTCCAGTGAGGCAGTTGGCAACTTACATCCCTCCCATCAGCATAACAAGGCTCCCTGTTCTCCAGGGCCTGTCTTGCCTTTCTGGTTTTTACACATTTTGTGGATGTCCCTTTTGACTGGTGGGAAGTGATACTTCTTTGTAGTGCAGATTTGCATTGCCCGCTTGCTTGCTTGGCCAAAAAGGGCCTATGCGTTTTCTCCTGAATATATTCAGGAGAAAACGCATACGCCCTTTTTGGCCAAGTGCATCATTGTCGAAGTTGTGCCCCTCTTCCTGTGCTTTACAGGCGATTCCAACGTACCTCTTGAAATCTGTTTCCTGCTATTCTGCCTCGCTTTCAAGTCCGCCTCGTTGCCTTCCCTCAACAGATTTTTGGACGATAGTTGGCCTTGATTACTCTGCCAGTTTGTGAATTGCTGTGCCCCTGAGCTCCATTTTTCAACTCGTTTTTTGTGAGCTGAACGCAAGTCCAAACTTTTGGTTCAGGACCTATACTGGTTCCCAGTGGGTGGCTGAGACTTTGGTTAATTCTTCTTCCTGCCGGGAAATTAGAGTGGCATGTGCCCATCCAAATGCCTAACAGCTACTCTCTCATTGGTTCTCCCTCTTCCCTTTCATCCTCTGCCAAATTGGCAACCTGTGTGAACCAGGAGCTTAAAGGGGCTGTCTCTCCAAGTTGGGAGATTGATAGGAAAGCAGTTGGAAAGTCAAACCGGAGCACCAGGAGAGGGGCCCTTCGTTGAGTTTTAGAAACCTTTCGTATTCACAGTGTGTCCATTCTCTAGGTTTCCCGTACATGTTCTAGCTGTAGTAATATTCCCTTCAACCTGGAGAGCTGGGACCCAAGGAATGTGAGCCATGCATTATTGCTTTAAAGGGTCTGCATTTGCTCACCCAATCTCACCAATCCTCTCAGTCCCAAGTGTCCAGCCTTATGCCACATCCAGCTGTCATTGTAGATAGGGTCATTCCAGGTTGCATCAGAGACCCTGAAGGAATTGTGAAGAATTTCCCTGTTTCTTTGTTCTGTTTTTGAAATTCCTGTTTAGAGTGGGTTTGAGCTGATTCTCGCTGCCATGTTTATGCCAGTCTAGACACACTTGATTCCCTTACGGAGACATATCAATACATAGGTTTTAAGATTCTTACTAGTCAGATCTATTCCTCTGCGGGAAATATGGGGTTTTGAGTCCCTTTCACTGAGGAAGGTGTAGGTCTTGTCTATTCCATAGTTGGTTTTTGGAACGGTATCTGTGCTTATATCAAACTCTGGTTTGATGCATCACCCCACCTCTCCTTCCCCCTTAAGCAGGCATAAGAGTTTTTTCTAAATGTGAGTCTCTGTTCTCTTTCCTAACTCAGTTCATGTGTAGCCATGTTTACAGGATTTTCCTAAGTGATATCTTATGATAAGTTTCTTTTTCTGTGTGACTTATTTCACTTAGAATCATCGTACCTGAATCCACTCATTTTGCTGCTACTGGTCTTATGACATTGACTTCGTGGCTGAGGGATATTCCATCGTACGTAAGTTCCACAATGTTTGGAACCATTTTTATATTTCCTGGGATATTTCAGGTGTACCCAGGTTGAGGTTCCTGTAAGCAGTGCAGCCCTCAATTTGGGGGTGGCTCTGTCTTATGGATTTTCAGTTTTCCCTAGGTATATTCCCTAGACTGGAAGTGCCCTTGGCTCTGTAGCTCTGTTGTTTACTTGTTTTAGGGAACACAATGCACTCCTCCAGTGAGGCAGTTGGCAACTTACATCCCGCCCATCAGCATATCAAGACTCCCTGTTCTCCAGGGCCTGTCTTGCCTTTCTGGTTTTTACACATTTTGTGGATGTCCCTTTTGACCGGTGGGAAGTGATACTTCTTTGTAGTGCAGATTTGCATTGCCCGCTTGCTTGCTTGGCCAAAAAGGGCGTATGCGTTTTCTCCTGAATATATTCAGGAGAAAACGCATACGCCCTTTTTGGCCAAGTGCATCATTGTCGAAGTTGTGCCCCTCTTCCTGTGCTTTACAGGCGATTCCAACGTACCTCTTGAAATCTGTTTCCTGCTATTCTGCCTCGCTTTCAAGTCCGCCTCGTTGCCTTCCCTCAACAGATTTTTGGACGATAGTTGGCCTTGATTACTCTGCCAGTTTGTGAATTGCTGTGCCCCTGAGCTCCATTTTTCAACTCGTTTTTTGTGAGCTGAACGCAAGTCCAAACTTTTGGTTCAGGACCTATACTGGTTCCCGGTGGGTGGCTGAGACTTTGGTTAATTCTTCTTCCTGCCGGGAAATTAGAGTGACATGTGCCCATCCAAATGCCTAACAGCTACTCTCTCATTGGTTCTCCCTCTTCACTTTCATCCTCTGCCAAATTGGCAACCTGTGCGAACCAGGAGCTTAAAGGGGCTGTCTCTCCAAGTTGGGAGATTGATAGGAAAGCAGTTGGAAAGTCAAACCGGAGCACCAGGAGAGGGGCCCTTCGTTGAGTTTTAGAAACCTTTCGTATTCACAGTGTTTCCATTTTCTAGGTTTCCCGTACATGTTCTAGCTGTAGTAATATTCCCTTCAACCTGGAGAGCTGGGACCCAAGGAATGGGAGCCATGCATTATTGCTTTAAAGGGTCTGCATTTGCTCACCCAATCTCACCATTCCTCTCAGTCCCAAGTGTCCAGCCTTATGCCACATCCAGCTGTCATTGTAGATAGGGTCATTCCAGGTTGCATCAGCGACCGTGAAGGAATTGTGAAGAATTTCCCTGTTTCTTTGTTCTGTTTTTGAAATTCTTTTTAGAGTGGGTTTGAGCTGATTCTCGCTGCCATGTTTATGCCAGTCTAGACACACTTGATTCCCTTACGGAGACATATCAATACATAGGTTTTAAGATTATTACTAGTCAGATCTATTCCTCTGCGGGAAATATGGGGTTTTGAGTCCCTTTCACTGAGGAAGGTGTAGGTCTTGTCTATTCCATAGTTGGTTTTGGAACGGTACCTGTGCTTATATCAAACTCTGGTTTGATGCATCACCCCACCTCTCCTTCCCACTTAAGCAGGCATAAGAGTGTTTTCTAAATGTGAGACTCTGTTCTCTTTCCTAACTCAGTTCATGTGTAGCCATGTTTACAGGATCTTCCTAAGTGATATCTTAGGATAAGTTTCTTTTCCTGTGTGACTTCTTTCACTTAGAATCATCGTACCTGAATCCACTCATTTTGCTGCTACTGGTCTTATGACATTGATTCCGTGGCTGAGGGATATTCCATCGTACGTAAGTTCCACAATGTTTGGAACCATTTTTATATTTCCTGGGATATTTCAGGTGTACCCAGGTTGAGGTTCCTGTAAGCAGTGCAGCCCTCAATTTGGGGGTGGCTCTGTCTTATGGATTTTCAGTTTTCCCAAGGTATATTCCCTAGACTGGAAGTGCCCTTGGCTCTGTAGCTCTGTTGTTTACTTGTTTTAGGGAACACAATGCACTCCTCCAGTGAGGCAGTTGGCAACTTACATCCCTCCCATCAGCATAACAAGGCTCCCTGTTCTCCAGGGCCTGTCTTGCCTTTCTGGTTTTTACACATTTTGTGGATGTCCCTTTTGACTGGTGGGAAGTGATACTTCTTTGTAGTGCAGATTTGCATTGCCCGCTTGCTTGCTTGGCCAAAAAGGGCCTATGCGTTTTCTCCTGAATATATTCAGGAGAAAACGCATACGCCCTTTTTGGCCAAGTGCATCATTGTCGAAGTTGTGCCCCTCTTCCTGTGCTTTACAGGCGATTCCAACGTACCTCTTGAAATCTGTTTCCTGCTATTCTGCCTCGCTTTCAAGTCCGCCTCGTTGCCTTCCCTCAACAGATTTTTGGACGATAGTTGGCCTTGATTACTCTGCCAGTTTGTGAATTGCTGTGCCCCTGAGCTCCATTTTTCAACTCGTTTTTTGTGAGCTGAACGCAAGTCCAAACTTTTGGTTCAGGACCTATACTGGTTCCCAGTGGGTGGCTGAGACTTTGGTTAATTCTTCTTCCTGCCGGGAAATTAGAGTGGCATGTGCCCATCCAAATGCCTAACAGCTACTCTCTCATTGGTTCTCCCTCTTCCCTTTCATCCTCTGCCAAATTGGCAACCTGTGTGAACCAGGAGCTTAAAGGGGCTGTCTCTCCAAGTTGGGAGATTGATAGGAAAGCAGTTGGAAAGTCAAACCGGAGCACCAGGAGAGGGGCCCTTCGTTGAGTTTTAGAAACCTTTCGTATTCACAGTGTGTCCATTCTCTAGGTTTCCCGTACATGTTCTAGCTGTAGTAATATTCCCTTCAACCTGGAGAGCTGGGACCCAAGGAATGTGAGCCATGCATTATTGCTTTAAAGGGTCTGCATTTGCTCACCCAATCTCACCAATCCTCTCAGTCCCAAGTGTCCAGCCTTATGCCACATCCAGCTGTCATTGTAGATAGGGTCATTCCAGGTTGCATCAGAGACCCTGAAGGAATTGTGAAGAATTTCCCTGTTTCTTTGTTCTGTTTTTGAAATTCCTGTTTAGAGTGGGTTTGAGCTGATTCTCGCTGCCATGTTTATGCCAGTCTAGACACACTTGATTCCCTTACGGAGACATATCAATACATAGGTTTTAAGATTCTTACTAGTCAGATCTATTCCTCTGCGGGAAATATGGGGTTTTGAGTCCCTTTCACTGAGGAAGGTGTAGGTCTTGTCTATTCCATAGTTGGTTTTTGGAACGGTATCTGTGCTTATATCAAACTCTGGTTTGATGCATCACCCCACCTCTCCTTCCCCCTTAAGCAGGCATAAGAGTTTTTTCTAAATGTGAGTCTCTGTTCTCTTTCCTAACTCAGTTCATGTGTAGCCATGTTTACAGGATTTTCCTAAGTGATATCTTATGATAAGTTTCTTTTTCTGTGTGACTTATTTCACTTAGAATCATCGTACCTGAATCCACTCATTTTGCTGCTACTGGTCTTATGACATTGACTTCGTGGCTGAGGGATATTCCATCGTACGTAAGTTCCACAATGTTTGGAACCATTTTTATATTTCCTGGGATATTTCAGGTGTACCCAGGTTGAGGTTCCTGTAAGCAGTGCAGCCCTCAATTTGGGGGTGGCTCTGTCTTATGGATTTTCAGTTTTCCCTAGGTATATTCCCTAGACTGGAAGTGCCCTTGGCTCTGTAGCTCTGTTGTTTACTTGTTTTAGGGAACACAATGCACTCCTCCAGTGAGGCAGTTGGCAACTTACATCCCGCCCATCAGCATATCAAGACTCCCTGTTCTCCAGGGCCTGTCTTGCCTTTCTGGTTTTTACACATTTTGTGGATGTCCCTTTTGACCGGTGGGAAGTGATACTTCTTTGTAGTGCAGATTTGCATTGCCCGCTTGCTTGCTTGGCCAAAAAGGGCGTATGCGTTTTCTCCTGAATATATTCAGGAGAAAACGCATACGCCCTTTTTGGCCAAGTGCATCATTGTCGAAGTTGTGCCCCTCTTCCTGTGCTTTACAGGCGATTCCAACGTACCTCTTGAAATCTGTTTCCTGCTATTCTGCCTCGCTTTCAAGTCCGCCTCGTTGCCTTCCCTCAACAGATTTTTGGACGATAGTTGGCCTTGATTACTCTGCCAGTTTGTGAATTGCTGTGCCCCTGAGCTCCATTTTTCAACTCGTTTTTTGTGAGCTGAACGCAAGTCCAAACTTTTGGTTCAGGACCTATACTGGTTCCCGGTGGGTGGCTGAGACTTTGGTTAATTCTTCTTCCTGCCGGGAAATTAGAGTGACATGTGCCCATCCAAATGCCTAACAGCTACTCTCTCATTGGTTCTCCCTCTTCACTTTCATCCTCTGCCAAATTGGCAACCTGTGCGAACCAGGAGCTTAAAGGGGCTGTCTCTCCAAGTTGGGAGATTGATAGGAAAGCAGTTGGAAAGTCAAACCGGAGCACCAGGAGAGGGTCTCTTCGTTGAGTTTTAGAAACCTTTCGTATTCACAGTGTGTCCATTCTCTAGGTTTCCCATACATGTTATAGCTGTAGTAATATTCCCTTCAACCTGGGGAGCTGGGACCGAAGGAATGGGTGCCATGCATTATTGCTTTAAAGGGTCTGCATTTGCTCACCCAATCTCACCAATCCTCTCAGTCCCAAGTGTCCAGCCTCATGCCACATCCAGCTGTCATTGTAGATAGGGTCATTCCAGGTTGCATCAGAGACCCTGAAGGAATTGTGAAGAATTTCCCTGTTTCTTTGTTCTGTTTTTGAAATTCCTTTTTAGAGTGGGTTTGAGCTGATTCTCGCTGCCATGTTTATGCCAGTCTAGACACACTTGATTCCCTTACGGAGACATATCAATACATAGGTGTTAAGATTCTTACTAGTCAGATCTATTCCTCTGCGGGAAATATGGGGTTTTGAGTCCCTTTCACTGAGGAAGGTGGAGGTCTTGTCTATTCCATAGTTGGTTTTTGGAACGGTACCTGTGCTTATATCAAACTCTGGTTTGATGCATCACCCCACCTCTCCTTCCCCCTTAAGCAGGCATAACAGTGTTTTCTAAATGTGAGACTCTGTTCTCTTTCCTAACTCAGTTCATGTGTAGCCATGTTTACAGGATCTTCCTAAGTGATATCTTAGGATAAGTTTCTTTTTCTGTGTGACTTCTTTCCCTTAGAATCATCGTACCTGAATCCACTCATTTTGCTGCTACTGGTCTTATGACATTGATTTCGTGGCTGAGGGATATTCCATCGTATGTAAGTTCCACAATGTTTTGAACCATTTTTATATTTCCTGGGATATTTCCGGTGTACCCAGGTTGAGGTTCTTGTAAGCAGTGCAGCCCTCAATTTGGGGGTGGCTGTGTCTTATGGATTTTCAGTTTTCCCAAGGTATATTCCCTAGACTGGATGTGCCCTTGTCTCTGTAGCTCTGTTGTTTACTTGTTTTAGGGAACACAATGCACTCCTCCAGTGAGGCAGTTGGCAACTTATATCCCGCCCATCAGCATAACAAGGCTCCCTGTTCTCCAGGGCCTGTCTTGCCTTTCTGGTTTTTACACATTTTGTGGATGTCCCTTTTGACCGGTGGGAAGTGATACATCTTTGTAGTGCAGATTTGCATTGCCCGCTTGCTTGCTTGGCCAAAAAGGGCGTATGCGTTTTCTCCTGAATATATTCAGGAGAAAACGCATACGCCCTTTTTGGCCAAGTGCATCATTGTCGAAGTTGTGCCCCTCTTCCTGTGCTTTACCGGCGATTCCAACGTACCTCTTGAAATCTGTTTCCTGCTATTTTCCTCGCTTTCAAGTCCGCCTCGTTGCCTTCCCTCAACAGATTTTTGGACGATAGTTGGCCTTGATTACTCTGCCAGTTTGTGAATTGCTGTGCCCCTGAGCTCCATTTTTCAACTCGTTTTTTGTGAGCTGAATGCCAGTCCAAACTTTTGGTTCAGGACCTATACTGGTTCCCGGTGGGTGGCTGAGACTTTGGTTAATTCTTCTTCCTGCCGGGAAATTAGAGTGGCATGTGCCCATCCAAATGCCTAACAGCTACTCTCTCATTGGTTCTCCCTCTTCCCTTTCATCCTCTGCCAAATTGGCAACCTGTGTGAACCAGGAGCTTAAAGGGGCTGTCTCTCCAAGTTGGGAGATTGATAGGAAAGCAGTTGGAAAGTCAAACCGGAGCACCAGGAGAGGGGCCCTTCGTTGAGTTTTAGAAACCTTTCGTATTCACAGTGTTTCCATTTTCTAGGTTTCCCGTACATGTTCTAGCTGTAGTAATATTCCCTTCAACCTGGAGAGCTGGGACCCAAGGAATGGGAGCCATGCATTATTGCTTTAAAGGGTCTGCATTTGCTCACCCAATCTCACCAATCCTCTCAGTCCCAAGTGTCCAGCCTTATGCCACATCCAGCTGTCATTGTAGATAGGGTCATTCCAGGTTGCATCAGCGACCGTGAAGGAATTGTGAAGAATTTCCCTGTTTCTTTGTTCTGTTTTTGAAATTCTTTTTAGAGTGGGTTTGAGCTGATTCTCGCTGCCATGTTTATGCCAGTCTAGACACACTTGATTCCCTTACGGAGACATATCAATACATAGGTTTTAAGATTATTACTAGTCAGATCTATTCCTCTGCGGGAAATATGGGGTTTTGAGTCCCTTTCACTGAGGAAGGTGTAGGTCTTGTCTATTCCATAGTTGGTTTTGGAACGGTACCTGTGCTTATATCAAACTCTGGTTTGATGCATCACCCCACCTCTCCTTCCCACTTAAGCAGGCATAAGAGTGTTTTCTAAATGTGAGACTCTGTTCTCTTTCCTAACTCAGTTCATGTGTAGCCATGTTTACAGGATCTTCCTAAGTGATATCTTAGGATAAGTTTCTTTTCCTGTGTGACTTCTTTCACTTAGAATCATCGTACCTGAATCCACTCATTTTGCTGCTACTGGTCTTATGACATTGATTCCGTGGCTGAGGGATATTCCATCGTACGTAAGTTCCACAATGTTTGGAACCATTTTTATATTTCCTGGGATATTTCAGGTGTACCCAGGTTGAGGTTCCTGTAAGCAGTGCAGCCCTCAATTTGGGGGTGGCTCTGTCTTATGGATTTTCAGTTTTCCCAAGGTATATTCCCTAGACTGGAAGTGCCCTTGGCTCTGTAGCTCTGTTGTTTACTTGTTTTAGGGAACACAATGCACTCCTCCAGTGAGGCAGTTGGCAACTTACATCCCTCCCATCAGCATAACAAGGCTCCCTGTTCTCCAGGGCCTGTCTTGCCTTTCTGGTTTTTACACATTTTGTGGATGTCCCTTTTGACCAGTGGGAAGTCATACTTCTTTGTAGTGCAGATTTGCATTGCCCGCTTGCTTGCTTGGCCAAAAAGGGCGTATGCGTTTTCTCCTGAATATATTCAGGAGAAAACGCATACGCCCTTTTTGGCCAAGTGCATCATTGTCGAAGTTGTGCCCCTCTTCCTGTGCTTTACAGGCGATTCCAACGTACCTCTTGAAATCTGTTTCCTGCTATTCTGCCTCGCTTTCAAGTCCGCCTCGTTGCCTTCCCTCAACAGATTTTTGGACGATAGTTGGCCTTGATTACTCTGCCAGTTTGTGAATTGCTGTGCCCCTGAGCTCCATTTTTCAACTCGTTTTTTGTGAGCTGAATGCCAGTCCAAACTTTTGGTTCAGGACCTATACTGGTTCCCGGTGGGTGGCTGAGACTTTGGTTAATTCTTCTTCCTGCCGGGAAATTAGAGTGGCATGTGCCCATCCAAATGCCTAACAGCTACTCTCTCATTGGTTCTCCCTCTTCCCTTTCATCCTCTGCCAAATTGGCAACCTGTGTGAACCAGGAGCTTAAAGGGGCTGTCTCTCCAAGTTGGGAGATTGATAGGAAAGCAGTTGGAAAGTCAAACCGGAGCACCAGGAGAGGGGCCCTTCGTTGAGTTTTAGAAACCTTTCGTATTCACAGTGTTTCCATTTTCTAGGTTTCCCGTACATGTTCTAGCTGTAGTAATATTCCCTTCAACCTGGAGAGCTGGGACCCAAGGAATGGGAGCCATGCATTATTGCTTTAAAGGGTCTGCATTTGCTCACCCAATCTCACCAATCCTCTCAGTCCCAAGTGTCCAGCCTTATGCCACATCCAGCTGTCATTGTAGATAGGGTCATTCCAGGTTGCATCAGCGACCGTGAAGGAATTGTGAAGAATTTCCCTGTTTCTTTGTTCTGTTTTTGAAATTCTTTTTAGAGTGGGTTTGAGCTGATTCTCGCTGCCATGTTTATGCCAGTCTAGACACACTTGATTCCCTTACGGAGACATATCAATACATAGGTTTTAAGATTATTACTAGTCAGATATATTCCTCTGCGGGAAATATGGGGTTTTGAGTCCCTTTCACTGAGGAAGGTGTAGGTCTTGTCTATTCCATAGTTGGTTTTGGAACGGTACCTGTGCTTATATCAAACTCTGGTTTGATGCATCACCCCACCTCTCCTTCCCACTTAAGCAGGCATAAGAGTGTTTTCTAAATGTGAGACTCTGTTCTCTTTCCTAACTCAGTTCATGTGTAGCCATGTTTACAGGATCTTCCTAAGTGATATCTTAGGATAAGTTTCTTTTCCTGTGTGACTTCTTTCACTTAGAATCATCGTACCTGAATCCACTCATTTTGCTGCTACTGGTCTTATGACATTGATTCCGTGGCTGAGGGATATTCCATCGTACGTAAGTTCCACAATGTTTGGAACCATTTTTATATTTCCTGGGATATTTCAGGTGTACCCAGGTTGAGGTTCCTGTAAGCAGTGCAGCCCTCAATTTGGGGGTGGCTCTGTCTTATGGATTTTCAGTTTTCCCAAGGTATATTCCCTAGACTGGAAGTGCCCTTGGCTCTGTAGCTCTGTTGTTTACTTGTTTTAGGGAACACAATGCACTCCTCCAGTGAGGCAGTTGGCAACTTACATCCCTCCCATCAGCATAACAAGGCTCCCTGTTCTCCAGGGCCTGTCTTGCCTTTCTGGTTTTTACACATTTTGTGGATGTCCCTTTTGACCAGTGGGAAGTCATACTTCTTTGTAGTGCAGATTTGCATTGCCCGCTTGCTTGCTTGGCCAAAAAGGGCGTATGCGTTTTCTCCTGAATATATTCAGGAGAAAACGCATACGCCCTTTTTGGCCAAGTGCATCATTGTCGAAGTTGTGCCCCTCTTCCTGTGCTTTACAGGCGATTCCAACGTACCTCTTGAAATCTGTTTCCTGCTATTCTGCCTCGCTTTCAAGTCCACCTCGTTGCCTTCCCTCAACAGATTTTTGGACGATAGTTGGCCTTGATTACTCTGCCAGTTTGTGAATTGCTGTGCCCCTGAGCTCCATTTTTCAACTCGTTTTTTGTGAGCTGAACGCAAGTCCAAACTTTTGGTTCAGGACCTATAATGGTTCCCAGTGGGTGGCTGAGACTTTGGTTAATTATTCTTCCTGCCGGGAAATTAGAGTGGCATGTGCCCATCCAAATGCCTAACAGCTACTCTCTCATTGGTTCTCCCTCTTCCCTTTCATCCTCTGCCAAATTGGCAACCTGTGTGAACCAGGAGCTTAAAGGGGCTGTCTCTCCAAGTTGGGAGATTGATAGGAAAGCAGTTGGAAAGTCAAACCGGAGCACCAGGAGAGGGGCCCTTCGTTGAGTTTTAGAAACCTTTCGTATTCACAGTGTGTCCATTCTCTAGGTTTCCCGTACATGTTCTAGCTGTAGTAATATTCCCTTCAACCTGGAGAGCTGGGACCCAAGGAATGTGAGCCATGCATTATTGCTTTAAAGGGTCTGCATTTGCTCACCCAATCTCACCAATCCTCTCAGTCCCAAGTGTCCAGCCTTATGCCACATCCAGCTGTCATTGTAGATAGGGTCATTCCAGGTTGCATCAGCGACCGTGAAGGAATTGTGAAGAATTTCCCTGTTTCTTTGTTCTGTTTTTGAAATTCCTTTTTAGAGTGGGTTTGAGCTGATTCTCGCTGCCATGTTTATGCCAGTCTAGACACACTTGATTCCCTTACGGAGACATATCAATACATAGGTTTTAAGATTCTTACTAGTCAGATCTATTCCTCTGCGGGAAATATGGGGTTTTGAGTCCCTTTCACTGAGGAAGGTGTAGGTCTTGTCTATTCCATAGTTGGTTTTTGGAACGGTACCTGTGCTTATATCAAACTCTGGTTTGATGCATCACCCCACCTCTCCTTCCCCCTTAAGCAGGCATAAGAGTGTTTTCTAAATGTGAGACTCTGTTCTCTTTCCTAACTCAGTTCATGTGTAGCCATGTTTACAGGATCTTCCTAATTGATATCTTAGGATAAGTTTCTTTTTCTGTGTGACTTCTTTCACTTAGAATCATCGTACCTGAATCCACTCATTTTGCTGCTACTGGTCTTATGACATTGATTTCGTGGCTGAGGGATATTCCATCGTACGTAAGTTCCACAATGTTTTGAACCATTTTTATATTTCCTGGGATATTTCCGGTGTACCCAGGTTGAGGTTCTTGTAAGCAGTGCAGCCCTCAATTTGGGGGTGGCTGTGTCTTATGGATTTTCAGTTTTCCCAAGGTATATTCCCTAGACTGGATGTGCCCTTGGCTCTGTAGCTCTGTTGTTTACTTGTTTTAGGGAACACAATGCACTCCTCCAGTGAGGCAGTTGGCAACTTATATCCCGCCCATCAGCATAACAAGGCTCCCTGTTCTCCAGGGCCTGTCTTGCCTTTCTGGTTTTTACACATTTTGTGGATGTCCCTTTTGACCGGTGGGAAGTGATACTTCTTTGTAGTGCAGATTTGCATTGCCCGCTTGCTTGCTTGGCCAAAAAGGGCGTATGCGTTTTCTCCTGAATATATTCAGGAGAAAACGCATACGCCCTTTTTGGCCAAGTGCATCATTGTCGAAGTTGTGCCCCTCTTCCTGTGCTTTACAGGCGATTCCAACGTACCTCTTGAAATCTCTTTCCTGTTATTCTGCCTCGCTTTCAAGTCCGCCTCGTTGCCTTCCCTCAACAGATTTTTGGACGATAGTTGCCCTTGATTACTCTGCCAGTTTGTGAATTGCTGTGCCCCTGAGCTCCATTTTTCAACTCGTTTTTTGTGAGCTGAACGCAAGTCCAAACTTTTGGTTCAGGACCTATACTGGTTCCCGGTGGGTGGCTGAGACTTTGGTTAATTCTTCTTCCTGCCGGGAAATTAGAGTGACATGTGCCCATCCAAATGCCTAACAGCTACTCTCTCATTGGTTCTCCCTCTTCCCTTTCATCCTCTGCCGAATTGGCAACCTGTGCGAACCAGGAGCTTAAAGGGGCTGTCTCTCCAAGTTGGGAGATTGATAGGAAAGCAGTTGGAAAGTCAAAACGGAGCACCAGGAGAGGGGCTCTTCGGTGAGTTTTAGAAACCTTTCGTATTCACAGTGTGTCCATTCTCTAGGTTTCCCGTACATGTTATAGCTGTAGTAATATTCCCTTCAACCTGGAGAGCTGGGACCCATGGAATGGGTGCCATGCATTATTGCTTTAAAGGGTCTGCATTTGCTCACCCAATCTCACCAATCCTCTCAGTCCCAAGTGTCCAGCCTTATGCCACATCCAGCTGTCATTGTAGATAGGGTCATTCCAGGTTGCATCAGAGACCCTGAAGGAATTGTGAAGAATTTCCCTGTTTCTTTGTTCTGTTTTTGAAATACCTGTTTAGAGTGGGTTTGAGCTGATTCTCGCTGCCATGTTTATGCCAGTCTAGACACACTTGATTCCCTTACGGAGACATATCAATACATAGGTTTTAAGATTCTTACTAGTCAGATCTATTCCTCTGCGGGAAATATGGGGTTTGGAGTCCCTTTCACTGAGGAAGGTGTAGGTCTTGTCTATTCCATAGTTGGTTTTTGGAACGGTACCTGTGCTTATATCAAACTCTGGTTTGATGCATCACCCCACCTCTCCTTCCCCCTTAAGCAGGCATAAGAGTGTTTTCTAAATGTGAGACTCTGTTCTCTTTCCTAACTCAGTTCATGTGTAGCCATGTTTACAGGATCTTCCTAAGTGATATCTTAGGATAAGTTTCTTTTCCTGTGTGACTTCTTTCACTTAGAATCATCGTACCTGAATCAACTCATTTTGCTGCTACAGGTCTTATGACATTGATTTCATGGCTGAGGGTTATTCCATCGTACGTAAGTTCCACAAAGTTTGGAACCATTTTTATATTTCCTGGGATATTTCAGGTGTACCCAGGTTGAGGTTCTTGTAAGCAGTGCAACCCTCAATTTGGGGGTGGCTCTGTCTTATGGATTTTCAGTTTTCCCAAGGTATATTCCCTAGACTAGAAGTGCCCTTGGCTCTGTAGCTCTGTTGTTTACTTGTTTTAGGGAACACAATGCACTCCTCCAGTGAGGCAGTTGGCAACTTACATCCCGCCCATCAGCATAACAAGGCTCCCTGTTCTCCAGGGCCTGTCTTGCCTTTCTGGTTTTTACACAATTTGTGGATGTCCCTTTTGACCGGTGGGAAGTGATACTTCTTTGTAGTGCAGATTTGCATTGCCCGCTTGCTTGCTTGGCCAAAAAGGGCGTATGCGTTTTCTCCTGAATATATTCAGGAGAAAACGAATACGCCCTTTTTGGCCAAGTGCATCATTGTCGAAGTTGTGCCGCTCTTCCTGTGCTTTACAGGCGACTCCAACGTACCTCTTGAAATCTGTTTCCTGCTATTCTGCCTCGATTTCAAGTCCGCCTCGTTGCCTTCCCTCAACAGATTTTTGGACGATAGTTGGCCTTGATTACTCTGCCAGTTTGTGAATTGCTGTGCCCCTGAGCTCCATTTTTCAACTCGTTTTTTGTGAGCTGAACGCAAGTCCAAACTTTTGGTTCAGGACCTATACTGGTTCCCGGTGGGTGGCTGAGACTTTGGTTAATTCTTCTTCCTGCCGGGAAATTAGAGTGACATGTGCCCATCCAAATGCCTAACAGCTACTCTCTCATTGGTTCTCCCTCTTCCCTTTCATTCTCTGCCAAATTGGCAACCTGTGCGAACCAGGATCTAAAATGGGCTGTCTCTCCAAGTTGGGAGATTGATAGGAAAGCAGTTGGAAAGTCAAACCGGAGCACCAGGAGAGGGGCTCTTCGTTGAGTTTTAGAAACCTTTCGTATTCACAGTGTGTCCATTCTCTAGGTTTCCCGTACACGTTATAGCTGTAGTAATATTCCCTTCAACCTGGAGAGCTGGGACCCATGGAATGGGTGCCATGCATTATTGCTTTAAAGGGTCTGCATTTGCTCACCCAATCTCACCAATCCTCTCAGCCCCAAGTGTCCAGCCTCATGCCACATCCAGCTGTCATTGTAGATAGGGTCATTCCAGGTTGCATCAGAGACCCTGAAGGAATTGTAAAGAATTTCCCTGTTTCTTTGTTCTGTTTTTGAAATTCCTTTTTAGAGTGGGTTTGAGCTGATTCTCGCTGCCATGTTTATGCCAGTCTAGACACACTTGATTCCCTTACGGAGACATATCAATACATAGGTTTTAAGATTCTTACTAGTCAGATCTATTCCTCTGCGGGAAATATGGGGTTTTGAGTCCCTTTCACTGAGGAAGGTGTAGGTCTTGTCTATTCCATAGTTGGTTTTTGGAACGGTACCTGTGCTTATATCAAACTCTGGTTTGATGCATCACCCCACCTCTCCTTCCCCCTTAAGCAGGCATAAGAGTGTTTTCTAAATGTGAGACTCTGTTCTGTTGCCTAACTCAGTTCATGTGTAGCCATGTTTACAGGATCTTCCTAAGTGTTATCTTATGATAAGTTTCTTTTCCTGTGTGACTTCTTTCACTTAGAATCATCGTACCTGAATCCACTCATTTTGCTGCTACTGGTCTTATGACATTGATTTCATGGCTGAGGGATATTCCATCGTTCGTAAGTTCCACAATGTTTGGAACCATTTTTATATTTCCTGGGATATTTCAGGTGTACCCAGGTTGAGGTTCTTGTAAGCAGTGCAGCCCTCAATTTGGGGGTGGCTCTGTCTTATGGATTTTCACTTTTCCCAAGGTATATTCCCTAGACTGGAAGTGCTCTTGGCTCTGTAGCTCTGTTGTTTACTTGTTTTAGGGAACACAATGCACTCCTCCAGTGAGGCAGTTGGCAACTTACATCCCGCCCATCAGCATAACAAGGCTCCCTGTTCGCCAGGGCCAGTCTTGCCTTTTGAAACGGTCATTTTGAAATATGGACGTCCTTTGAATTTCTTGGTCGATATGTGACCCCAGGATTTGTTTTCAGGGCAGGTGTCATTTCCAGGCCTGCAATGATTTTGAATATCAACTGACCATTAGCGTTGGGATTAAAGCTGCTGTTGTGTGAAACGGCCACAAGGTGGCAGCAGTTCACCCTTACCAAATCTGGTTACTAGGGCAAGAGAGCCTCAGTGGAAGTGGTGTTCTAGATTGGAGTTTAGAATGGAATGTGCCAGGAGAAAGCCCCTCACGTTTGTCTCACTACTTCTTGTTCGTGTTTTTAATTTAATTTTTTATTTTTTATTACAGCAAGTTTGATTACAATGTTTGGCTTGTTGTAGGTGTGGAAGATGTGGTTCTTTTACACATATACACATGTCTGTTCTTCCTGGGATCCTTTTCCCATGTACGTTATGACAGAATGTTGAGTAGTCCTCTCTTGGTATTCTGTAGGTCTTTGGTGATTATATATGTCACCTGTGTTTGTATATGTCTGTTAACCCCGATATCGTAATGAAACCAATCCTCACACCTTTCCATTGGTGAACCATAAGTTTGTTTAATGAATCTGTGATTGCCCTTCTCCGTGGAAATATCTGCCCTGGTATCCATTTTTAGGTAACACCTATAAGTGATATGATATGATATGTGTCTTTCACTTTCTGACTTACTACAAGTCACGTGATTACTTCTAGACTCATCTACGGTGCTGCAAATGGCATTGTGTCCTTTTTTCCCTTGGCTTCTATTCTGCGTTAGCGAGGTCCATTTTCAACAATGTGATTCCCTGAGGGTTGTGGATTAGCTGACCTGGGCAGCCTTACCCTGCTGGCCCACCCTCCCCAGGTGTGCCTCGTTGAGGTCAATATAAACAGCGCTCCAGGCAGCAATAGCCCCTGAAGCTGTGCCTGACTCCATATTCTCTGCCCCGTCAGCAGTCTCGGGGCTGTGCTGGTGGGAAGAACTAATGGGCCACAGCTTTGTGGGTGGCCCGGTCTGAGTGGGGCACTGCTGGCCTTTCTGCAGGAGTTGCCAGGCTCCCACCTGTAAAGAAGAGGATGTGTCACCCATACCTTCCACTGGAATTTCTCTCCAGACAGAGGTGAGGAAAGAAAACGCAGTGGGGGCCGGGACAGGAGGGGTATCTCAGGCAGGGCAATGGAAAACTCCGGAAGAGCGCCCGGGGCCAGGATCACCCTGGCTGGCCTGCAGGCACCAAGTTGGCCTGCGTGCTGTGGCTGGTGTGGCTCCACGGCCCTTCCTCTAGGCTTTCAAGCCCTTGTACATATTCAGGGGTTTTACCTGGGAAGGGTGGGAACAGTTCAGCAGCAGCTGGCCTGGGGCTCATCTCACGTTTACTCACAGATGCCTCGGCAAGGTCCGACAGCTTTGCAATGAGGACGCTCCTTGCGTGGGTGGTGGGTTGCTGGCTGTATGTGAGATGGTTCCCCAACTCTGACCAATTTCAGAATTGTTTACCACTGGAGCAAGTGCCCTGATAGGGTTTTCCTCTGTATAACTCGTGGGTTCAGGTTATCTTTTTCTTTTATGGTTCAAGTTAGATTTTATTCTTCTTTTATATATTTATAGATATAAGCATGGAAATAATTCATTCCTATAAATACATCTGTGTGACGGGAAGAACTTTTTTCTGTTTTATTTTTAAATTTTATTTTTTAAAATTTTGAAATTTAATTTTATTTATTTTTTTTATACAGCACGTTATTATTAGTTATGTATTTTATGCATATACATGTATACAGGTCAATCCCAATCTCCCAAATCATCCCACCACCACCACCCCATGGCTTCCCACACTTGGTGTCCATACGTTTGTTCTCTACCTCTGTGTCTCTATTTCTTCCCTGCAAACCAGTTCATCTGTACCATTTTTAGTCTCCACATATATGCATTAATATACAATATTTGTTTTCCTCTTTCTGACTTACTTCATTCTGTATGACAGTCTCTCGATCCATCGATGTCTCTACAAATGACCCAGTTTCATTCCTTTTTATGGCCGAGTAATATTCCATTTCATATATGTACCACATCTTTATCCATTCATCTGTCTGTGGGCATTTAGGTTGCTTCCATTACCTGGCTATTGTAATTAGTGCTGCAATGAACTTTGTGGTGAATGTGCCTTTTTGACTTACGGTTTTCTCTGGGTATATGCCCAGAAGTGGGATTGCTGGATCAGATGGTAATTCTATTTCTAGTTTTTTTTTTTTTTTTTTTTTTTTTTACTTTGACAAGATAACAAATTTATTTTCAGCAAAGACTGAATACCTTATTACTGTAAACCTCGATACTGGTACCTAGGAAAGAAAATTACAAACGTTTTAAAGAATAAAGTTTTGGTTTAGATATTACAAATAATATTGGGTTGGCCAAAAAAGTTCGTTCGGGTTCTTCTGTAACATCTCTTCTATTCCACATTATTGTACAGTATCCAATTTTCATTGCCCATCACAATTTGTTTTTAAAAACGGAATGTTTCTGTTACGTAAGTAGAGAATTGCAGTGCAGAAATATGGTCAAGAAGGTTTCTTTCGCTTAACGTGGAACCCAAACATCAAAGCGATTAACATAACCAAGCTGGTGCAAATGATTTTCAACACCTGATTTGGAGATTTTGAGTGTGGGCTTATCTCCTGCGTGGTTTAACGTTGATTGTTCTGAAATTTACGTCTCGATTTGATTGCCATCAACTTGAACTGGTCTCCCCGACCATGGAGCATCGTCCAGCCAGAAATCTCTACCACAAAACTTTGCAAATCTCTTTTGACACGTTCAGTCACAGCACCTTTTCCATACACTGCACAAATCTTTTTTTGCCTTCTCAGTTGTGTTTTTACCTTTCTTGAAATAATGAAGCATAATATGCTGTTGCTTTTCTTCCTTCCATCTTCAATATTAAAATGGCTACACAAAAATTCACCAATTTTGATGTTTTTTAAAAAAATGTACGCGATGACAGCTGTCACGATACAATCTAACAAAACTGTTTCGAATGAAGTTAAAGACAACTAAGCGCTACTAAAGCCATCTTATGGAAAAAACCGAATACGTTCAGATAAAAACGCACTTATCTGATAAGACTATCCCTTTGCTTTCACTACTATCATTCTCAAAGGAACCTCAGGGCTTCACTGGTTGTGCAGTGGTTGAGAGTCCGCCTGCCGATGCAGGGGACATGGGTTCGTGCCCCGGTCCGGGAAGATCCCACATGCCGCAGAGCGGCTGGGCCCGTGCTGGCCGCTGAGCCTGCGCGTCCGGAGCCTGTGCTCCACGATGGGAGAGGCCACAACAGTGAGAGGCCTTTAGTAGACTGATTGGTTTAAGAGTCAGCAGCAACCAAGTGAAAGTAAAGATTCAATGCAAAACTTTAGATGTCTACAATGGATCATACAGAAATACAATTTCAACAGAGAGCAGATCCAAGTCATTTAAAAACTGGAACACTTTCCTTCATTATTCCACAAAGCAAGGCTTCCTCTCAGTAATACTTCCGGATGTTTGTCACTTAACTGTCCTCTTTTCTTCAGACTAACCTGTCTTAATTGAGGAGCCCACAGCCGGTGGCCTTGGTCACAGAACATGACAAGCTGCCGAAATCCACTTCCAAAGAGAGAAAGCACTGCTCTGAGAGGGGCTGCATCCCGAACATCTCTCACACTCCCGAGAGGAGTCCAAAGGATCAGTCCGGAGAAAAAAGTATTTCTAGTTTTTTTAAGGAAACTCCATACTGTTCTCCATAGTGACTGTATCAATTTACATTCCCACCAATAGTGGAAGAGGGCTCCTTTTGTCCACACCCTCCCCAGAATTGGTTGTTTGTAGATTTTCTGATGATGCCGATTCTAACAGGTGTGAGGTGAAACCTCATTGTAGTTTTGATTTGCATTTCTCTAATAATTAGTGCTGTTGAGCAGCTTTTCATGTGCGTCTTGGCCATCTCTGTGTCTCCTTTGAAGAAACGTCTCTTTAGATCTTCTGCCCATTTTCTGGGGGGTTGTTTGTTTTTTTAATATTAAGCTGCATGAGCTGTTTATATATATTGGAGATTAAACCTCTGTCCATTGATTCGTCTGCAACGATTTTCGCCCATTCTGAGGGATGCCTTTTCCCATTCCCGTGATTTTTAACAAAAAAGGAAAGAAAGGAAAAGAAGCAGAACACTAATGTGCGTAAAATATTCCTTTTGAAACGGTCATTTTGAAATATGGACGTCCTTTGAATTTTTTGGTCGATATGTGACCCCAGGATTTGTTTTCAGGGCAGGTGTCATTTACAGGCCTGCAATGAGTTTGAATATCAACTGACCATTAGCGTTGGGATTAAAGCTGCTGTTGTGTGAAACGGCCACAATGTGTCAGCAGTTCACCCTTACAAATCTGGTTACTAGGGCAAGAGAGCCTCAGTGGAAGTGGTGTTCTAGATTGGAGTTTAGAATGGAAAGTGCCAGGAGAAAGCCCCTCACGTTTGTCTCACTACTTCTTGTTCGTGTTTTTAATTTAAGTTTTTATTTTTTATTACAGCAAGTTTGATTACAATGTTTGGCTTGTTGTAGGTGTGGAAGATGTGGTTCTTTTACACATATACAGATGACTGTTCTTCCTGGGATCCTTTTCCCATGTACGTTATGACAGAATGTTGAGTCGTCCTCTCTTGGTATTCTGTAGGTCTTTGGTGATTATATATGTCACCTGTGTTTGTATATGTCTGTTAACCCCGATATCGTAATGAAACCAATCCTCACACCTTTCCATTGGTGAACCATAAGTTTGTTTAATGAATCTGTGATTGCCCTTCTCCGTGGAAATATCTGCCCTGGTATCCATTTTTAGGTAACACCTATAAGTGATATGATATGATATGTGTCTTTCACTTTCTGACTTACTACAAGTCACGTGATTACTTCTAGACTCATCTACGGTGCTGCAAATGGCATTGTGTCCTTTTATCCCTTGGCTTCTCTTCTGCCTTAGCGGGGTCCATTTTCAACAATGTGATTCCCTGAGGGTTGTGGATTAGCTGACCTGGGCAGCCTTACCCTGCCGGCCCGCCCTCCCCAGGTGTGCCTCGTTGAGGTCAATATAAACAGCGCTCCAGGCAGCAATAGCCCCTGAAGCTGTGCCTGACTCCATATTCTCTGCCCCGTCAGCAGTCTCGGGGCTGTGCTGGTGGGAGGGAGTGAGGGGCCACAGCTTTGTGGGTGGCCCGGTGTGAGTGGGGTTCTGCTGGCCTTTCTGCAGGAGTTGCCAGGCTGCCGCCTGTAAAGAAGAGGATGTGTCACCCATACCTTCTGCTGGAATTTCTCTCCGGACAGAGGTGAGGAAGGAAAAAAGCAGTGGGGGCCGGGACAGGAGGGGTATCTCAGGCAGGGCAATGGAAAGCTTCTGGAAGAGCGCCCGGGGCCAGGACCATCCTGGCTGGCCTGCAGGCACCAAGTAGGCCTGCGTGCTGTCGCTGGTGTGGCTCCACGGTCCTTCCTCTAGGCTTTCAAGCCCTTGTACATATTCAGGTGTTTTACCTGGAAAGGGTGGGAACAGTTCAGCAGCAGCTGGCCTGGGGCTCAGCTCACGTTTACTCACATATGCCTCGGCACGTTCCCCCAGCTTGGCAATGAGGACGCTCCTTGCGTGGGGGGTGGGTTGATGGCTGTATGGGAGATGGTTCCCCACCTCTGACCAATTTCAGAATTGTTTACCGCTGGAGAAAGTGCCGTGATAGGGTTTTCTTCTGTGTAACTCGTGGGTTCACTTTATTTTCTTTTATGGTTCAAGTTAGATTTTATTCCTCTTTTATGTATTTATAAATATAAGCATGGAAATAATTCATTCCTATAAATACATCTGTGTGACGGGAAGATTTTTTTCTGTTTTATTTTTAAATTTTATTTTTTAAAATTTTGAAATTTAATTTTATTTATGTTTTTATACAGCAGTTTATTATTAGTTATGTATTTTATGCATATACATGTATACAGGTCAATCCCAATCTCCCAGCTCATCCCACCACCACCACCCCATGTCTTCCCACACTTGGTGTCCATACGTTTGTTCTCTACCTCTGTGTCTCTATTTCTTCCCTGCAAACCAGTTCATCTGTACCATTTTTAGGCTCCACATATATGCATTAATATACAATATTTGTTTTCCTCTTTCTGACTTACTTCATTCTGTATGACAGTCTCTCGATCCATCGATGTCTCTACAAATGACCCAGTTTCATTCCTTTTTATGGCCGAGTAATATTCCATTTTATATATGTACCACATCTTTATCCATTCATCTGTCTGTGGGCATTTAGGTTGCTTCCATTACCTGGCTATTGTAAATAGTGCTGCAACGAACATTGTGGTTAATGTGCCTTTTTGAAATACGGTTTTCTCTGGGTATATGCCCAGAAGTGGGATTGCTGGATCAGATGGTAATTCTATTTCTAGTTTTTTTAAGGAAACTCCATACTGTTCTCCTTAGTGACTGTATCAATTTACATTCCCACCAATAGTGGAAGAGGGCTCCTTTTGTCCACACCCTCCCCAGAATTGGTTGTTTGTAGATTTTCTGATGATGCCGATTCTAACAGGTGTGAGGTGAAACCTCATTGTAGTTTTGATTTGCATTTCTCTAATAATTAGTGCTGTTGAGCAGCTTTTCATGTGCGTCTTGGCCATCTCTGTGTCTCCTTTGAAGAAACGTCTCTTTAGATCTTCTGCCCATTTTTTTTGGAATGTTTGTTTTTTTAATATTAAGCTGCATGAGCTGTTTATATATATTGGAGATTAAACCTCTGTCCATTGATTCGTCTGCAACGATTTTCGCCCATTCTGAGGGATGCCTTTTTCCATTTCCGTGTTTTTTAACAAAAAAGGAAAGAAAGGAAAAGAAGCAGAACACTAATGTGCGTAAGATATTCCTTTTGAAACGGTCATTTTGAAATATGGACGTCCTTTGAATTTTTTGGTCGATATGTGACCCCAGGATTTGTTTTCAGGGCAGGTGTCATTTACAGGCCTGCAATGATTTTGAATATCAACTGACCATTAGCGCTGGGATTAAAGCTGCTGTTGTGTGAAAAGTCCACAAGGTGGCAGCAGTTCACCCTTACCAAATCTGGTTACTAGGGCAAGAGAGCCTCAGTGGAAGTGGTGTTCTAGATTGGAGTTTAGAATGGAATGTGCCAGGAGAAAGCCCCTCACGTTTGTCTCACTACTTCTTGTTCGTGTTTTTAATTTAATTTTTTTATTTTTTATTATAGCAAGTTTGATTACAATGTTTGGCTTGTTGTAGGTGTGGAAGATGTGGTTCTTTTACACATATACAGATTACTGTTCTTCCTGGGATCCTTTTCCCATGTACGTTATGACAGAATGTTGAGTCGTCCTCTCTTGGTATTCTGTAGGTCCTTGGTGATTATATATGTCACCTGTGTTTGTATATGTCTGTTAACCCCGATATCGTAATGAAACCAATCCTCACACCTTTCCATTGGTGAACCATAAGTTTGTTTAATGAATCTGTGATTGCCCTTCTCCGTGGAAATATCTGCCCTGGTATCCATTTTTAGGTAACACCTATAAGTGATATGATATGATATGGGTCTTTCACTTTCTGACTTACTACAAGTCACGTGATTACTTCTAGACTCATCTATGGTGCTGCAAATGGCATTGTGTCCTTTTTTCCCTTGGCTTCTCTTCTGCCTTAGCGGGGTCCATTTTCAACAATGTGATTCCCTGAGGGTTGTGGATTAGCTGACCTGGGCAGCCTTACCCTGCCGGCCCGCCCTCCCCAGGTGTGCCTCGTTGAGGTCAATATAAACAGCGCTCCAGGCAGCAATAGCCCCTGAAGCTGTGCCTGACTCCATATTCTCTGCCCCGTCAGCAGTCTCGGGGCTGTGCTGGTGGGAGGGAGTGAGGGGCCACAGCTTTGTGGGTGGCCCGGTGTGAGTGGGGTTCTGCTGGCCTTTCTGCAGGAGTTGCCAGGCTGCCGCCTGTAAAGAAGAGGATGTGTCACCCATACCTTCCGCTGGAATTTCTCTCCGGACAGAGGTGAGGAAGGAAAAAAGCAGTGGGGGCCGGGACAGGAGGGGTATCTCAGGCAGGGCAATGGAAAGCTTCTGGAAGAGCGCCAGGGTCCAGGACCACGCTGGCTGGCCTGCAGGCACCAAGTTGGCCTGCGTGCTGTCGCTGGTGTGGCTCCACGGTCCTTCCTCTAGGCTTTCAAGCCCTTGTACATATTCAGGTGTTTTACCTGGAAAGGGTGGGAACAGTTCAGCAGCAGCTGGCCTGGGGCTCAGCTCACGTTTACTCACAGATGCCTCGGCACGGTCCCCCAGCTTTGCAATGAGGACGCTCCTTGCGTGGGGGTTGGGTTGCTGGCTGTATGGGAGATGGTTCCCCACCTCTGACCAATTTCAGAATTGTTTACCGCTGGAGCAAGTGCCGTGATAGGGTTTTCCTCTGTATAACTCGTGTGTTCACTTTTTTTTTCTTTTATGTTTCAAGTTAGATGTTATTCCTCTTTTATGTATTTATATATATAAGCAAGGAAATAATTCATTCCTATAAATACATCTGTGTGACGGGAAGAACTTTTTTCTGTTTTATTTTTAAATTTTATTTTTTAAAATTTTGAAATTTAATTTTATTTATTTTTTTATACAGCACGTTATTATTAGTTATGTATTTTATGCATATACATGTATACAGGTCAATCCCAAACTCCCAACTCATCCCACCACCAACACCCCATGGCTTCCCACACTTGGTGTCCATACGTTTGTTCTCTACCTCTGTGTCTCTATTTCTTCCCTGCAAACCAGTTCATCTGTACCATTTTTAGGCTCCACATATATGCATTAATATACAATATTTGTTTTCCTCTTTCTGACTTACTTCATTCTGTATGACAGTCTCTCGATCCATCGATGTCTCTACAAATGACCCAGTTTCATTCCTTTTTATGGCCGAGTAATATTCCATTTTATATATGTACCACATCTTTATCCATTCATCTGTCTGTGGGCATTTAGGTTGCTTCCATTACCTGGCTATTGTAAATAGTGCTGCAACGAACATTGTGGTGAATGTGCCTTTTTGAAATACGGTTTTCTCTGGGTATATGCCCAGAAGTGGGATTGCTGGATCAGATGGTAATTCTATTTCTAGTTTTTTTAAGGAAACTCCATACTGTTCTCCATAGTGACTGTATCAATTTACATTCCCACCAATAGTGGAAGAGGGCTCCTTTTGTCCACACCCTCCCCAGAATTGGTTGTTTGTAGATTTTCTGATGATGCCGATTCTAACAGGTGTGAGGTGAAACCTCCTTGTAGTTTTGATTTGCATTTCTCTAATAATTAGTGCTGTTGAGCAGCTTTTCATGTGCGTCTTGGCCATCTCTGTGTCTCCTTTGAAGAAACGTCTCTTTAGATCTTCTGCCCATTTTTTGGGGGGTTGTTTGTTTTTTTAATATTAAGCTGCATGAGCTGTTTATATATATTGGAGATTAAACCTCTGTCCATTGATTCGTCTGCAACGATTTTCGCCCATTCTGAGGGATGCCTTTTTCCATTCCCGTGTTCTTTAACAAAAAAGGAAAGAAAGGAAAAGAAGCAGAACACTAATGTGCGTAAAATATTCCTTTTGAAACGGTCATTTTGAAATATGGACGTCCTTTGAATTTTTTGGTCGATATGTGACCCCAGGATTTGTTTTCAGGGCAGGTGTCATTTACAGGCCTGCAATGATTTTGAATATCAACTGACCATTAGCGCTGGGATTAAAGCTGCTGTTGTGTGAAACGTCCACAAGGTGGCAGCAGTTCACCCTTACCAAATCTGGTTACTAGGGCAAGAGAGCCTCAGTGGAAGTGGTGTTCTAGATTGGAGTTTAGAATGGAATGTGCCAGGAGAAAGCCCCTCACGTTTGTCTCACTACTTCTTGTTCGTGTTTTTAATTTAATTTTTTTATTTTTTATTATAGCAAGTTTGATTACAATGTTTGGCTTGTTGTAGGTGTGGAAGATGTGGTTCTTTTACACATATACAGATTACTGTTCTTCCTGGGATCCTTTTCCCATGTACGTTATGACAGAATGTTGAGTCGTCCTCTCTTGGTATTCTGTAGGTCTTTGGTGATTATATATGTCACCTGTGTTTGTATATGTCTGTTAACCCCGATATCGTAATGAAACCAATCCTCACACCTTTCCATTGGTGAACCATAAGTTTGTTTAATGAATCTGTGATTGCCCTTCTCCGTGGAAATATCTGCCCTGGTATCCATTTTTAGGTAACACCTATAAGTGATATGATATGATATGTGTCTTTCACTTTCTGACTTACTACAAGTCACGTGATTACTTCTAGACTCATCTATGGTGCTGCAAATGGCATTGTGTCCTTTTTTCCCTTGGCTTCTCTTCTGCCTTAGCGGGGTCCATTTTAAACAATGTGATTCCCTGAGGGTTGTGGATTAGCTGACCTGGGCAGCCTTACCCTGCCGGCCCGCCCTCCCCAGGTGTGCCTCGTTGAGGTCAATATAAACAGCGCTCCAGGCAGCAATAGCCCCTGAAGCTGTGCCTGACTCCATATTCTCTGCCCCGTCAGCAGTCTCGGGGCTGTGCTGGTGGGAGGGAGTGAGGGGCCACAGCTTTGTGGGTGGCCCGGTGTGAGTGGGGTTCTGCTGGCCTTTCTGCAGGAGTTGCCAGGCTGCCGCCTGTAAAGAAGAGGATGTGTCACCCATACCTTCCGCTGGAATTTCTCTCCGGACAGAGGTGAGGAAGGAAAAAAGCAGTGGGGGCCGGGACAGGAGGGGTATCTCAGGCAGGGCAATGGAAAGCTTCTGGAAGAGCGCCAGGGTCCAGGACCACGCTGGCTGGCCTGCAGGCACCAAGTTGGCCTGCGTGCTGTCGCTGGTGTGGCTCCACGGTCCTTCCTCTAGGCTTTCAAGCCCTTGTACATATTCAGGTGTTTTACCTGGAAAGGGTGGGAACAGTTCAGCAGCAGCTGGCCTGGGGCTCAGCTCACGTTTACTCACAGATGCCTCGGCACGGTCCCCCAGCTTTGCAATGAGGACGCTCCTTGTGTGGGGGTTGGGTTGCTGGCTGTATGGGAGATGGTTCCCCACCTCTGACCAATTTCAGAATTGTTTACCGCTGGAGCAAGTGCCGTGATAGGGTTTTCCTCTGTATAACTCGTGTGTTCACTTTTTTTTTCTTTTATGTTTCAAGTTAGATGTTATTCCTCTTTTATGTATTTATATATATAAGCAAGGAAATAATTCATTCCTATAAATACATCTGTGTGACGGGAAGAACTTTTTTCTGTTTTATTTTTAAATTTTATTTTTTAAAATTTTGAAATTTAATTTTATTTATTTTTTTATACAGCACGTTATTATTAGTTATGTATTTTATACATATACATGTATACAGGTCAATCCCAAACTCCCAACTCATCCCACCACCACCACCCCATGGCTTCCCACACTTGGTGTCCATACGTTTGTTCTCTACCTCTGTGTCTCTATTTCTTCCCTGCAAACCAGTTCATCTGTACCATTTTTAGGCTCCACATATATGCATTAATATACAAAATTTTTTTCCTCTTTCTGACTTACTTCATTCTGTATGACAGTCTCTCGATCCATTGATGTCTCTACAAATGACCCAGTTTCATTCCTTTTTATGGCCGAGTCATATTCCATTTTATATATGTACCACAGCTTTATCCATTCATCTGTCTGTGGGCATTTAGGTTGCTTCCATTACCTGGCTATTGTAAATAGTGCTGCAACGAACATTGTGGTGAATGTGCCTTTTTGAAATACGGTTTTCTCTGGGTATATGCCCAGAAGTGGGACTGCTGGATCAGATGGTAATTCTATTTCTAGTTTTTTTAAGGAAACTCCATACTGTTCTCCATAGTGACTGTATCAATTTACATTCCCACCAATAGTGGAAGAGGGCTCCTTTTGTCCACACCCTCCCCAGAATTGGTTGTTTGTAGATTTTCTGATGATGCCGATTCTAACAGGTGTGAGGTGAAACCTCATTGTAGTTTTGATTTGCATTTCTCTAATAATTAGTGCTGTTGAGCAGCTTTTCATTTGCGTCTTGACCATCTCTGTGTCTTCTTTGAAGAAACGTCTCTTTAGATCTTCTGCCCATTTTTTGGGGGGTTGTTTGTTTTTTTAATATTAAGCTGCATGAGCTGTTTATATATATTAGAGATTAAACCTCTGTCCATTGATTCGTCTGCAACGATTTTCGCCCATTCTGAGGGATGCCTTTTTCCATTCCCGTGTTTTTTAACAAAAAAGGAAAGAAAGGAAAAGTAGCAGAACTCTAATGTGCGTAAAATATGCCTTTTGAAACGGTCGTTTTGAAATATGGACGTCCTTTGAATTTTTTGGTCGATATGAGACCGCAGGATTTGTTTTCACGGCAGGTGTCATTTACAGGCCTGCAATGATTTTGAATATCAACTGACCATTAGCGTTGGGATTAAAGCTGCTGTTGTGTGAAACGGCCACAAGGTGTCAGCAGTTCACCCTTACCAAATCTGGTTACTAGGGCAAGAGAGCCTCAGTGGAAGTGGTGTTCTAGATTGGAATTTAGAATGGAATGTGCCAGGAGAAAGACCCTCACATTTGTCTCACTACTTCTTGTTCGTGTTTTTAATTTAATTTTTTATTTTTTATTACAGCAATTTTGATTACAATGTTTGGCTTGTTGTAGGTGTGGAAGATGTGGTTCTTTTACACATATACAGATGACTGTACTTCCTGGGATCCTTTTCCCATGTACGTTATGACAGAATGTTGAGTAGTCCTCTCTTGGTATTCTGTAGGTCTTTGGTGATTATATATGTCACCTGTGTTTGTATATGTCTGTTAACCCCAATATCGTAATGAAACCAATCCTCACACCTTTCCATTGGTGAACCATAAGTTTGTTTAACGAATCTGTGATTGCCCTTCTCCGTTGAAATATCTGCCCTGGTATCCATTTTTAGGTAACACCTATAAGTGATATGATATGATATGTGTCTTTCACTTTCTGACTTACTACAAGTCACGTGATTACTTCTAGACTCATCTACGGTGCTGCAAATGGCATTGTGTCCTTTTTTTCCTTGGCTTCTCTTCTGCCTTAGCGGGGTCCATTTTCAACAATGTGATTCCCTGAGGGTTGTGGATTAGCTGACCTGGGCAGCCTTACCCTGCCGGCCCGCCCTCCCCAGGTGTGCCTCGTTGAGGTCAATATAAAGAGCGCTCCAGGCAGCAATAGCCCCTGAAGCTGTGCCTGACTCCATATTCTCTGCCCCGTCAGCAGTCCGGGCTGTGCTGGTGGAAGTGTGTGAGGGGCCACAGCTTTGTGGGTGGCCCGGTGTGAGTGGGGTTCTGCTGGCCTTTCTGCAGGAGTTGCCAGGCTGCCGTCTGTAAAGAAGAGGATGTGTCACCCATACCTTCCGCTGGAATTTCTCTCCGGACAGAGGTGAGGAAGGAAAAAAGCAGTGGGGGCCGGGACACTAGGGGTATCTCAGGCAGGGCAATGGAAAGCTTCTGGAAGAGCGCCCAGGGCCAGGACAACCCTGGCTGGCCTGCAGGCACCAAGTTGGCCTGCGTGCTGTTGCTGGTGTGGCTCCACGGTCCTTCCTCTAGGCTTTCAAGCCCTTGTACATATTCAGGTGTTTTACCTGGAAAGGGTGGGAACAGTTCAGCAGCAGCTGGCCTGGGGCTCAGCTCACGTTTACTCACAGATGCCTCGGCACGGTCCCCCAGCTTTGCAATGAGGACGCTCCTTGCGTGGGGTGTGGGTTGATGGCTGTATGGGAGACGGTTCCCCACCTCTGACCAATTTCAGAATTGTTTACCACTGGAGCAAGTGCCGTGATAGGGTTTTCCTCTGTATAACTCGTGGGTTCAGGTTTTTTTTTTTCTTTTATGGTTCAAGTTAGATTTTATTCCTCTTTTATGTATTTATATATATAAGCATGGAAATAATTCATTCCTATAAATACATCTGTGTGACGGGAAGAACTTTTTTCTGTTTTATTTTTAAATTTTATTTTTTAAAATTTTGAAATTTAATTTTATTTATTTTTTTATACAGCACGTTATTATTAGTTATGTATTTTATGCATATCCATGTATACAGGTCAATCCCAAACTCCCAACTCATCCCACCACCACCACCCCATGGCTTCCCACACTTGGTGTCCATACGTTTGTTCTCTACCTCTGTGTCTCTATTTCTTCCCTGCAAACCAGTTCATCTGTACCATTTTTAGGCTCCACATATATGCGTTAATATACAATATTTGTTTTCCTCTTTCTGACTTACTTCATTCTGTATGACAGTCTCTCGATCCATCGATGTCTCTACAAATGACCCAGTTTCATTCCTTTTTATGGCCGAGTAATATTCCATTTTATATATGTACCACATCTTTATCCATTCATCTGTCTGTGGGCATTTAGGTTGCTTCCATTACCTGGCTATTGTAAAGAGTGCTGCAAAAAACATTGTGGTGAATGTTCCTTTTTGAAATACGGTTTTCTCTGGGTATATGCCCAGAAGTGGGATTGCTGGATCAGATGGTAATTCTATTTCTAGTTTTTTTAAGGAAACTCCATACTGTTCTCCATAGTGACTGTATCAATTTACATTCCCACCAATAGTGGAAGAGGGCTCCTTTTGTCCACACCCTCCCCAGAATTGGTTGTTTGTAGATTTTCTGATGATGCCGATTCTAACAGGTGTGAGGTGATACCTCATTGTAGTTTTGATTTGCATTTCTCTAATAATTAGTGCTGTTGAGCAGCTTTTCATGTGCGTCTTGGCCATCTCTGTGTCTCCTTTGAAGAAACGTCTCTTTAGATCTTCTGCCCATTTTTTTGGGTTGTTTGTTTTTTTTTTAATATTAAGCTGCATGAGCTGTTTATATATATTGGAGATTAAACCTTTGTCATTGATTCGTCTGCAACGATTTTCGTCCATTCTGAGGGATGCCTTTTTCCATTCCCGTGTTTTTCAACAAAAAAGGAAAGAAAGGAAAAGAAGCAGAACACTAATGTGCGTAAAATATGCCTTTTGAAACGGTCGTTTTGAAATATGGACGTCCTTTGAATTTTTTGGTCGATGTGTGACCCCAGGATTTGTTTTCAGGGCAGGTGTCATTTACAGGCCTGCAATGATTTTGAATATCAACTGACCATTAGCGTTGGGATTAAAGCTTCTGTTGTGTGAAACGGCCACAAGGTGGCAGCAGTTCACCCTTACCAAATCTGGTTACTAGGGCGAGAGTGCCTCAGTGGAAGTGGTGTTCTAGATTGGAGTTTAGAATGGAATGTGCCAGGAGAAAGCCCCTCACGTTTGTCTCACTACTTCTTGTTCGTGTTTTTAATTTAATTTTTTATTTTTTATTACAGCAAGTTTGATTACAATGTTTGGCTTGTTGTAGGTGTGGAAGATGTGGTTCTTTTACACATATACAGATGACTGTTCTTCCTGGGATCCTTTTCCCATGTACGTTATGACAGAATGTTGAGTAGTCCTCTCTTGGTATTCTGTAGGTCTTTGGTGATTATATATGTCACCTGTGTTTGTATATGTCTGTTAACCCCGATATTGTAATGAAACCAATCCTCACACCTTTCCATTGGTGAACCATAAGTCTGTTTAATGAATCTGTGATTGCCCTTCTCCGTGGAAATATCTGCCCTGGTATCCATTTTTAGGTAACACCTATAAGTGATATGATATGATATGTGTCTTTCACTTTCTGACTTACTACAAGTCACGTGATTACTTCTAGACTCATCTACGGTGCTGCAAATGGCATTGTGTCCTTTTTTCCCTTGGCTTCTCTTCTGCCTTAGCGAGGTCCATTTTCAACAATGTGATTCCCTGTGGGTTGCAGATTAGCTGACCTGGGCAGCCTTACCCTGCCGGCCCACCCTCCCCAGGTGTGCCTCGTTGAGGTCAATATAAACAGCGCTCCAGGCAGCAATAGCCCCTGAACCTGTGCCTGACTCCATATTCTCTGCCCCGTCAACAGTTTCGGGGCTGTGCTGGTGGGAGGGATTGAGGGGCCACAGCTTTGTGGGTGGCCCGGTGTGAGTGGGGATCTGCTGGCCTTTCTGCAGGAGTTGCCAGGCTGCCGCCTGTAAAGAAGAGGATGTGTCACCCATAGCTTCCGCTGGAATTTCTCTCCGGACAGAGGTGTGGAAGGAAAAAATCAGTGGGGGCCGGGACAGGAGGGGTATCACAGGCAGGGCAATGGAAAGCTTCTGGAAGAGCGCCCGGGGCCAGGACCACCCTGGCTGGCCTGCAGGCACCAAGTTGGCCTGCGTGCTGTCGCTGGTGTGGCTCCACGGTCCTTCCTCTAGGCTTTCAAGCCCTTGTACATATTCAGGTGTTTTACCTGGAAAGGGTGGGAACAGTTCAGCAGCAGCTGGCCTGGGGCTAAGCTTATGTTTACTCACAGATGCCACGGCACGGTCCCCCAGCTTTGCAATGAGGACGCTCCTTGCGTGGGGGGTGGGTTGATGGCTGTATGGGAGATGGTTCCCCACCTCTGACCTATTTCAGAATTGTTTACCACTGGAGCAAGTGCCGTGATAGGGTTTTCCTCTGTATAACTCGTGGGTTCAGGTTTTTTTTTCTTTTATGGTTCAAGTTAGATTTTATTCCTCTTTTATGTATTTATAGATATAAGCATGGTAACAGTTCATTCCTATAAATACATCTGTGTGACGGGAAGAACTTTTTTCTGTTTTATTTTTAAATTTTATTTTTTAAAATTTTGAAATTTAATTTTATTTATTTTTTTATACAGCACGTTATTATTAGTTATGTATTTTATGCATATCCATGTATACAGGTCAATCCCAAACTCCCAACTCATCCCACCACCACCACCCCATGGCTTCCCACACTTGGTGTCCATACGTTTGTTCTCTACCTCTGTGTCTCTATTTCTTCCCTGCAAACCAGTTCATCTGTACCATTTTTAGGCTCCACATATATGCGTTAATATACAATATTTGTTTTCCTCTTTCTGACTTACTTCATTCTGTATGACAGTCTCTCGATCCATCGATGTCTCTACAAATGACCCAGTTTCATTCCTTTTTATGGCCGAGTAATATTCCATTTTATATATGTACCACATCTTTATCCATTCATCTGTCTGTGGGCATTTAGGTTGCTTCCATTACCTGGCTATTGTAAAGAGTGCTGCAAAAAACATTGTGGTGAATGTTCCTTTTTGAAATACGGTTTTCTCTGGGTATATGCCCAGAAGTGGGATTGCTGGATCAGATGGTAATTCTATTTCTAGTTTTTTTAAGGAAACTCCATACTGTTCTCCATAGTGACTGTATCAATTTACATTCCCACCAATAGTGGAAGAGGGCTCCTTTTGTCCACACCCTCCCCAGAATTGGTTGTTTGTAGATTTTCTGATGATGCCGATTCTAACAGGTGTGAGGTGATACCTCATTGTAGTTTTGATTTGCATTTCTCTAATAATTAGTGCTGTTGAGCAGCTTTTCATGTGCGTCTTGGCCATCTCTGTGTCTCCTTTGAAGAAACGTCTCTTTAGATCTTCTGCCCATTTTATTTTGGGTTGTTTGTTTTTTTAATATTAAGCTGCATGTGCTGTTTATATATATTGGAGATTAAACCTCTGTCCATTGATTCGTTTGCAACGATTTTCGCCCATTCTGAGGGATGCCTTTTTCCATTCCCGTGTTTTTTAACAAAAAAGGAAAGAAAGGAAAAGTAGCAGAACACTAATGTGCGTAAAATATGCCTTTTGAAATGGTCGTTTTGAAATATGGACGTCCTTTGAATTTTTTGGTCGATATGTGACCCCAGGATTTGTTTTCAGGGCAGGTGTCATTTACAGGCCTGCAATGATTTTGAATATCAACTGACCATTAGCGTTGGGATTAAAGCTGCTGTTGTGTGAAACGGCCACAAGGTGGCAGCAGTTCACCCTTACCAAATCTGGTTACTAGGGCAAGAGAGCCTCAGTGGAAGTGGTGTTTTAGATTGGAGTTTAGAATGGAATGTGCCAGGAGAAAGCCCTTCACGTTTGTCTCACTACATCTTGTTCGTGTTTTTAATTTAATTTTTATTATTTTTTATTACAGCAAGTTTGATTACAATGTTTGGCTTGTTGTAGGTGTGGAAGATGTGGTTCTTTTACACATATACAGATGTCTGTTCTTCCTGGGATCCTTTTCCCATGTACGTTATGACAGAATGTTGAGTAGTCCTCTCTTGGTATTCTGTAGGTCTTTGGTGATTATATATGTCACCTGTGTTTGCATATGTCTGTTAACCCCGATATCGTAATGAAACCAATCCTCACACCTTTCCATTGGTGAACCATAAGTTTGTTTAATGAATCTGTGATTGCCCTTCTCCGTGGAAATATCTGCCCTGGTATCCATTTTTAGGTAACACCTATAAGTGATATGATATGATATGTGTGTTTCACTTTGTGACTTACTACAAGTCACGTGATTACTTCTAGACTCCTCTACGGTGCTGCAAATGGCATTGTGTCCTTTTTTCCCTTGGCTTCTCTTCTGCCTTAGCGGGGTCCATTTTCAACAATGTGATTCCCTGAGGGTTGTGGATTAGCTGACCTGGGCAGCCTTACCCTGCCGGCCCGCCCTCCCCAGGTGTGCCTCGTTGAGGTCAATATAAACAGAGCTCCAGGCAGCAATAGCCCCTGAAGCTGTGCCTGACTCCATATTCTCTGCCCCGTCAGCAGTCTCGGGGCTGTGCTGGTGGGAGGGAGTGAGGGGCCACAGCTTTGTGGGTGGCCCGGTGTGAGTGGGGTTCTGCTGGCCTTTCTGCAGGAGTTGCCAGGCTGCCGCCTGTAAAGAAGAGGTTGTGTCACCCATACCTTCTGCTGGAATTTCTCTCCGGACAGAGGTGAGGAAGGAAAAAAGCAGTGGGGGCCGGGACAGGAGGGGTATCTCAGGCAGGGCAATGGAAAGCTTCTGGAAGAGCGCCCCGTGCAAGGACCACCCTGGCTGGCCTGCAGGCACCAAGTTGGCCTTCGTGCTGTCGCTGGTGTGGCTCCACGGTCCTTCCTCTAGGCTTTCAAGCCCTTGTACATATTCAGGTGTTTTACCTGGAAAGGGTGGGAACAGTTCAGCAGCAGCTGGCCTGGGGCTCAGCTCACGTTTACTCACAGATGCCTCGGCACGGTCCCCCAGCTTTGCAATGAGGACGCTCCTTGCGTGGGGGGTGGGTTGCTGGCTGTATGGGAGATGGTTCCCCACCTCTGACCAATTTCAGAATTGTTTACCGCTGGAGCAAGTGCCGTGATAGGGTTTTCCTCTGTATAACTCGTGGGTTCAATTTTTTTTTCTTTTATGTTTCAAGTTAGATTTTATTCCTCTTTTATGTATTTATAAATATAAGCATGGAAATAATTCATTCCTATAAATACATCTGTGTGACGGGAAGAATTTTTTCTGTTTTATTTTTAAATTTTATTTTTTAAAATTTTGAAATTTAATTTTATTTATGTTTTTATACAGCAGGTTATAATTAGTTATGTATTTTATGCATATACATGTATACAGGTCAATCCCAATCTCCCAACTCATCCCACCACCACCACCCCATGGCTTCCCACACTTGGTGTCCATACGTTTGTTCTCTACCACTCTGTCTCTATTTCTTCCCTGCAAACCAGTTCATCTGTACCATTGTTTTAGGTTCCAAATATATGCATTAATATACAATATTTGTTTTCCTCTTTCTGACTTACTTCATTCTGTATGACAGTCTCTCGATCCATCGATGTCTCTACAAATGAACCAGTTTCATTCCTTTTTATGGCCGAGTAATATTCCATTTCATATATGAAACACATCTTTATCCATTCATCTGTCTGTGGGCATTTAGGTTGCTTCTATTACCTGGCTATTGTAAATAGTGCTGCAATGAACATTGTGGTGAATGTGCCTTTTTGATTTACGGTTTTCTCTGGGTATATGCCCAGAAGTGGGATTGCTGGATCAGATGGTAATTCTATTTCTAGTTTTTTTAAGGAAACTCCATACTGTTCTCCATAGTGACTGTATCAATTTACATTCCCACCAATAGTGGAAGAGGGCTCCTTTTGTCCACACCCTCCCCAGAATTGGTTGTTTGTAGATTTTCTGATGATGCCGATTCTAACAGGTGTGAGGTGAAACCTCATTGTAGTTTTGATTTGCATTTCCCTAATAATTAGTGCTGTTGAGCAGCTTTTCATGTGCATCTTGGCCATCTCTGTGTCTCCTTTGAAGAAACGTCTCTTTAGATCTTCTGCCCATTTTTTTGGGTTGTTTGTTTTTTTAATATTAAGCTGCATGAGCTGTTTATATATATTGGAGATTAAACCTCTGTCCATTGATTCATCTGCAACGATTTTCGCCCATTCTGAGGGATGCCTTTTTCCATTCCCGTGTTTTTTTAACAAAAAAAGGAAAGAAAGGAAAAGAAGCAGAACACTAAAGTGTGTAAAATATGCCTTTTGAAACGGTCGTTTTGAAATATGGACGTCCTTTGAAATTTTTGGTCGATATGTGACCCCAGGATTTGTTTTCAGGGCAGGTGTCATTTACAGGCCTGCAAAGATTTTGAATATCAACTGACCATTAGCGTTGGGATTAAAGCTGCTGTTGAGTGAAACGGCCACAAGGTGGCAGCAGTTCACCCTTACCAAATCTGGTTACAAGGGCAAGAGAGCCTCAGTGGAAGTGGTGTTTTAGATTGGAGTTTAGAATGGAATGTGCCAGGAGAAAGCCCCTCACGTTTGGCTCACTACTTCTTGTTCGTGTTTTTAATTTAATTTTTATTATTTTTTATTACAGCAAGTTTGATTACAATGTTTGGCTTGTTGTAGGTGTGGAAGATGTGGTTCTTTTACACATATACAGATGTCTGTTCTTCCTGGGATCCTTTTCCCATGTACGTTATGACAGAATGTTGAGTAGTCCTCTCTTGGTATTCTGTAGGTCTTTGGTGATTATATATGTCACCTGTGTTTGTATATGTCTGTTAACCCCGATATCGTAATGAAACCAATCCTCACACCTTTCCATTGGTGAACCATAAGTTTGTTTAATGAATCTGTGATTGCCCTTCTCCGTGGAAATATCTGCCCTGGTATCCATTTTTAGGTAACACCTATAAGTGATATGATATGATATGTGTCTTTCACTTTGTGACTTACTACAAGTCACGTGATTACTTCTAGACTCCTCTACGGTGCTGCAAATGGCATTGTGTCCTTTTTTCCCTTGGCTTCTCTTCTGCCTTAGCGGGGTCCATTTTCAACAATGTGATTCCCTGAGGGTTGTGGATTAGCTGACCTGGGCAGCCTTACCCTGCCGGCCCGCCCTCCCCAGGTGTGCCTCGTTGAGGTCAATATAAACAGAGCTCCAGGCAGCAATAGCCCCTGAAGCTGTGCCTGACTCCATATTCTCTGCCCCGTCAGCAGTCTCGGGGCTGTGCTGGTGGGAGGGAGTGAGGGGCCACAGCTTTGTGGGTGGCCCGGTGTGAGTGGGGTTCTGCTGGCCTTTCTGCAGGAGTTGCCAGGCTGCCGCCTGTAAAGAAGAGGTTGTGTCACCCATACCTTCCGCTAGAATTACTCTCCGGACAGAGGTGAGGAAGGAAAAAAGCAGTGGGGGCCGGTACAGGAGGGGTATCTCAGGCAGGGCAATGGAAAGCTTCTGGAAGAGCGCCCGGTGCAAGGACCACCCTGGCTGGCCTGCAGGCACCAAGTTGGCCTGCGTGCTCTCGCTGGTGTGGCTCCACGGTCATTCCTCTAGGCTTTCAAGCCCTTGTACATATTCAGGTGATTTACCTGGAAAGGGCGGGAACAGTTCAGCAGCAGCTGGCCTGGGGCTCAGCTCACGTTTACTCACAGATGCCTCGGCACGGTCCCCCAGCTTTGCAATGAGGACGCTCCTTGCGTGGGGGGTGGGTTGCTGGCTGTATGGAAGATGATTCCACACCTCTGACCAATATCAGAATTGTTTACCACTGGAGCAAGTGCCCTGATAGGGTTTTCCTATGTATAACTCGTGGGTTCAGGTTTTTTTTTCTTTTATGGTTCAAGTTAGATTTTATTCCTCTTTTATGTATTTATAGATATAAGCATGGAAATAATTCATTCCTATAAATACATCTGTGTGACGGGAAGAATTTTTTCTGTTTTATTTTTAAATTTTTTTTTTAAATTTTGAAATTTAATTTTATTTATGTTTTTATACAGCAGGTTATTATTTGTTATGTATTTTATGCATATACATGTATACAGGTCAATCCCAAACTCCCAACTCATCCCACCACCACCACCCCATGGCTTCTCACACTCGGTGTCCATACGTTTGTTCTCTACCTCTGTGTCTCTATTTCTTCCCTGCAAACCAGTTCATCTGTACCATTTTTTAGGTTCCACATATATGCATTAATATACAATATTTGTTTTCCTCTTTCTGACTTACTTCATTCTGTTTGACAGTCTCTCGATCCATCGATGTCTCTACAAATGACCCAGTTTCATTCCTTTTTATGGCCGAGTAATATTCCATTTCATATATGTACCACATCTTTATCCATTCATCTGTCTGTGGGCATTTAGGTTGCTTCCATTACCTGGCTATTGTAAATGGTGCTGCAATGAACATTGTGGTGAATGTGCCTTTTTGATTTACAGTTTTCTCTGGGTATATACCCAGAAGTGGGATTGCTGGATCAGATGGTAATTCTATTTCTAGTTTTTTTAAGGAAACTCCATACTGTTCTCCATAGTGACTGTATAAATTTACATTCCCACCAATAGTGGAAGAGGGCTCTTTTTGTCCACACCCTCCCCAGAATTGGTTGTTTGTAGATTTTCTGATGATGCCGATTCTAACAGGTGTGAGGGGATACCTCATTGTAGTTTTGATTTGCATTTCTCTAATAATTAGTGCTGTTGAGCAGCTTTTCATGTGCATCTTGGCCATCTCTGTGTCTCCTTTGAAGAAACGTCTCTTTAGATCTTCTGCCCATTTTTTTTGGGTTGTTTGTTTTTTTAATATTAAGCTGCATGAGCTGTTTATATATATTGGAGATTAAACCTCTGTCCATTGATTCATCTGCAACGATTTTCGCCCATTCTAAGGGATGCCTTTTTCCATTCCCGTGTTTTTTAACAGAAAAGGAAAGAAAGGAAAAGAAGCAGAACACTAATGTGCGTAAAATATGCCTTTTGAAATGGTCGTTTTGAAATATGGACGTCCTTTGAATTTTTAGGTCGATATGTGACCCCAGGATTTGCTTTCAGGGCAGGTGTCATTTACAGGCCTGCAATGATTTTGAATATCAACTGACCATTAGCATTGGGATTAAAGCTGCTGTTGTGTGAAACGGCCACAAGGTGGCAGCAGTTCACCCTTACCAAATCTGGTTACTAGGGCAAGAGAGCCTCAGTGGAAGTGGTGTTATAGATTGGAATTTAGAATGGAATGTGCCAGGAGAAAGCCCCTCAAGTTTGTCTCACTACATCTTGTTCGTGTTTTTAATTTAATTTTTTTTATTTCTTATTACAGCAAGTTTGATTACAATGTTTGGCTTGTTGTAGGTGTGGAAGATGTGGTTCTTTTACACATATACAGATGTCTGTTCTTCCTGGGATCCTTTTCCCATGTACGTTATGACAGAATGTTGAGTAGTCCTCTCTTGGTATTCTGTAGGTCTTTGGTGATTATATATGTCACCTGTGTTTGTATATGTCTGTTAACCCCGATATCGTAATGAATCCAATCCTCAAACCTTTCAATTGGTGAACCATAAGTTTGTTTAATGAATCTGTGATTGCCCTTCTCCGTGGAAATATCTGCCCTGGTATCCATTTTAAGTAACACCTATAAGTGATATGATAGGATATGTGTCTTTCACTTTCTGACTTACTACAAGTGACATGATTACTTCTAGACTCATCTACGGTGCTGCAAATGGCATTGTGTCCTTTTTTCCCTTGGCTTCTCTTCTGCCTTAGCGGGGTCCATTTTCAACAATGTGATTCCCTGAGGGTTGTGGATTAGCTGAGCTGGGCAGCCTTACCCTGCTGGCCCGCCCTCCCCAGGTGTGCCTCGTTGAGGTCAATATAAACAGCGCTCCAGGCAGCAATAGCCCCTGAAGCTGTGCCTGAAACCATATTCTCTGCCCCGTCAGCAGTCTCGGGGCTGTGCTGGTGGGAGGGAGTGAGGGGCCACAGCTTTGTGGGTGGCCCGGTGTGAGTGGGGTTCTGCTGGCCTTTCTGCAGGAGTTGCCAGGCTGCCGCCTGTAAAGAAGAGGATGTGTCACCCATACCTTCCGCTGGAATTTCTCTCCGGACAGAGGTGAGGAAGGAAAAAAGCAGTGGGGGCCGGGACAGGAGGGGTATCTCAGGCAGGGCAATGGAAAGCTTCTGGAAGAGCGCCCGGGGCCAGGACCACCCTGGCTGGCCTGCAGGCACCAAGTTGGCCTGCGTGCTGTCGCTGGTGTGGCTCCACGGTCCTTCCTCTTGGCTTTCAAGCCCTTGTACATATTCAGGTGTTTTACCTGGAAAGGGTGGGAACAGTTCAGCAGCAGCTGGCCTGGGGCTCAGCTCACGTTTACTCACAGATGCCTCGGCACGGTCCCCCAGCTTTGCAATGAGGACGCTCCTTGCGTGGGGGGTGGGTTGCTGGCTGGATGGGAGATGGTTCCCCACCTCTGACCAATTTCAGAATTGTTTACCGCTGGAGCAAGTGCCGTGATAGGGTTTTCCTCTGTATAACTCGTGGGTTCAATTTTTTTTTCTTTTATGTTTCAAGTTAGATTTTATTCCTCTTTTATGTATTTATAAATATAAGCATGGAAATAATTCATTCCTATAAATACATCTGTGTGACGGGAAGAATTTTTTCTGTTTTATTTTTAAATTTTATTTTTTAAAATTGTGAAATTTAATTTTATTTATGTTTTTATACAGCAGGTTATAATTAGTTATGTATTTTATGCATATACATGTATACAGGTCAATCCCAATCTCCCAACTCATCCCACCACCACCACCCCATGGCTTCCCACACTTGGTGTCCATACGTTTGTACTCTACCTCTGTGTCTCTATTTCTTCCCTGCAAACCAGTTCATCTGTACCATTGTTTTAGGTTCCAAATATATGCATTAATATACAATATTTGTTTTCCTCTTTCTGACTTACTTCATTCTGTATGACAGTCTCTCGATCCATCGATGTCTCTACAAATGACCCAGTTTCATTCCTTTTTATGGCCGAGTAATATTCCATTTCATATATGTACCACATCTTTATCCATTCATCTGTCTGTGGGCATTTAGGTTGCTTCCATTACCTGGCTATTGTAAATAGTGCTGCAATGAACATTGTGGTGAATGTGCCTTTTTCATTTACGGTTTTCTCTGGGTATATGCCCAGAAGTGGGATTGCTGGATCAGATGGTAATTCTATTTCTAGTTTTTTTAAGGAAACTCCATACTGTTCTCCATAGTGACTGTATCAATTTACATTCCCACCAATAGTGGAAGAGGGATCCTTTTGTCCACACCCTCCCCAGAATTGGTTGTTTGTAGATTTTCTGATGATGCCGATTCTAACAGGTGTGAGGTGATACCTCATTGTAGTTTTGATTTGCATTTCTGTAATAATTAGTGCTGTTGAGCAGCTTTTCATGTGCGTCTTGGCCATCTCTGTGTCTCCTTTGAAGAAACGTCTCTTTAGATCTTCTGCCCATTTTTGTATTGGATTGTTTGTTTTTTTAATATTAAGCTGCATGAGCTGTTTATATATATTGGAGATTAAACCTCTGTCCATTGATTCGTTTGCAACGATTTTCGCCCATTCTGAGGGATGCCTTTTTCCATTCCCGTTTTTTTTAACAAAAAAGGAAAGAAAGGAAAAGAAGCAGAACACTAATGTGCGTAAAATATGCCTTTTGAAACGGTCCTTTTGAAATATGGACGTCCTTTGAAATTTTTGGTCGATATGTGACCCCAGGATTTGTTTTCAGGGCAGGTGTCATTTACAGGCCTGCAATGATTTTGAATATCAACTGACCATTAGCGCTGGGATTAAAGCTGCTGTTGTGGGAAACGGCCACAAGGTGGCAGCATTTCTCCCTTACCCAATCTGGTTACTAGGGCAAGAGAGCCTCAGTGGAAGTGGTGTTCTAAATTGGAATTTAGAATGGAATGTGCCAGGAGAAAGCCCCTCAATTTTGTCTCACTACCTTTTGTTTGTGTTTTTAATTTAATTTTTTATTTTTTATTACAGCAAGTTTGATTACAATGTTTGGCTTGTTGTAGGTGTGGAAGATGTGGTTCTTTTACACATATACAGATTACTGTTCTTCCTGGGATCCTTTTCCCATGTACGTTATGACAGAATGTTGAGTAGTCCTCTCTTGGTATTCTGTAGGTCTTTGGTGATTATATATGTCACCTGTGTTTGTATATGTGTGTTAACCCTGATATCATAATGAAACCAATCCTCACACCTTTCCATTGGTGAACGATAAGTTTGTTTAATGAATCTGTGATTGCCCTTCTCCGTGGAAATATCTGCCCTGGTATCCATTTTTAGGTAACACCTAAAGTGATATGATATGATATGTGTCTTTCACTTTCTGACTTACTACAAGTCACGTGATTACTTCTAGACTCATCTACGGTGCTGCAAATGGTACCGTGTCCTTTTTTCCCTTGGCTTCTCTTCTGCCTTATCGAGGTCCATTTTCACCAATGTGATTCCCTGAGGGTTGTGGATTAGCTGACCTGGGCAGCCTTACCCTGCCGGCCCGCCCTCCCCTGGTGTTCCTCGTCAGGCTATATGCCGACACACCGGTCAGTGCCAGCGTATGGGCCAGGAGTAGGCTATGGCTTGGGGGTAAGCTGTAGGGCTGGTGGTGGGTTTCCGTTCCGGACTAGGGTTAGGGTTAGGGAACGGCAAGGCTTAGGGCACAGGTGAGGGTACGGAAACGTGTGAGGGTCCGGCTACGTGCTGACGCACGGGTCAGTGCCAGCGTATGGGCCAGGAGTAGGCTACGGCGTAGGGTAAGGTGTAGGGCTGGTGGTGGTTTTCCGTGACGGGCTAGGGTTAGGGTTAGGGAACGGCAAGTCTTAGGGCACAGGTGATGGTACAGAAACGTGGGAGGGTCAGGCTACGTGCTGACGCATGGCTCAGTGCCAGCGTACGGGCCAGGAGTAGGCTACAGCGTAGGGTAGCGTTTAGGGCTTGTGGTGGGTTTCCGTACGGGGCTAGGGTTAGGATTAGGGAACGGCAAGGCTTAGGGCACTGGTGAGGGGAGAGTAACATGGGAGGGTCAGGCTATGTGCTGAAGCACAGGTCAGTGCCCGTGTACGGGCTAGGAGTAGGCTATGGCGTAGGGTAAGGTGTAGGGCTGGTGGTGGGTTTCCGTTCCGGGCTAGGGTTAGTGTTAGGGAACGGCAAGGCTTAGGGCACAGGTGAGGGTACAGAAACGTGTGAGGGTCAGGGTATGTGTTGACGCACGGGTCAGTGCCAGCGTACGGGCCAGGAGTAGGCTACTGCTTGGGGGTAAGGTTTAGCGCTGGTGGTGGCTTTCCGTTCAGGGCTAGGGTTAGTGTTAGGGAACGGCAAGGCTTAGGGCAGAGGTGAGGTTACGGAAATGTGGGAGTGTCAGGCTACGTGCTGACGCACGGGTCATTGCCAGCGTACCGGCCAGGAGTAGGCTATGGCTTGGGGGTAAGCTGTAGGGCTAGTGGTGGGTTTCCTTTACGGACTAGGGTTAGGGTTAGGGAATGGCAAGGCTTAGGGCACAGGTGAGGGTATGGAAACGTGTGAGGGTCAGGCTATGTGCTGACGCACGAGTCAGTGCCAGCGTACGGGCCAGGAGTAGGCTACGGCGTAGGGTAAGGTGTAGGGCTGGTGGTGGGTTTCCGTTCCTGGCTTGGGTTAGGATGAGGGAACGGCTAGGCTTAGGGCACAGGTGAGGGTACGGAAACGTGGGAGGGTCAGGCTACGTGCTGATGCACGGGTCAGTGCTAGCGTACCGGCCAGGAGTACGCTAAGCCTTGGGGGTTAGTTGTAGGGCTGGTGGTGGGTTTCCGTTCCGTACTAGGTTTAGTGTTAGCGAACGGCAAGGCTTAGGGCACAGGTGAGGGTACGGAAATGTGGGAAGTTCACGCTGCGTTCTGACGCACATGTCAGTGCCAGTAACGGGCGAGGGGTAGGCTACGGCGTACAGTAAGGTGTATAGCTGATCGTGGGTTTCCGTTCCAGGCTAGGGTTAGGGTTAAGGAACAGCAAGGCTTAGGGCACAGGTGAGGGTACAGAAACGTGGAAGGGTCAGGCTACGTGCTGACACACGGGTCATTGCCTGCGTACGGGCCTGGAGTAGGCTATGGCTTGGGGGTTAGGTATAGGGCTGGTGGTGGGTTTTCATTCCGAACTAGGTTTAGGGTTAGGGAATGGCAAAACTAAGGGCACAGGTGAGGGTACGGAAATGTGGGAAGGTCAGGCTACGTGCTGACGCACAGGTCAGTGCCAGCGTACGGGCCAGGAGTATGCTACGGCGTAGGGTAAGGTGTAGGGCTGGTGGTAGTTTTCCGTTCTGGGCTAGGGTTAGGGTGAGGGAACTGAAAGGCTTAGGGCCCAGGTGATGGTACGGAAACGTGGGAGTGTGAGGCTACGTGCTGACTCATGGGTCAGTGCCAGCATACGGATCAGGAGTAGGCTACGGCTTGGGGGTAAGATGTAGGGCTGGTGGTGGGTTTCCGTTCCGGGCTAGGTTTAGGGTTAGGGAACGGCAAGTCTTAGGGCACACGTGAGGGTACGGAAACTGGGTAGGGTCAGGCTACGTGCTGACGCACGGGTCAGTGCCAGCGTATGCACCAGGAGTAGGCTACAGCTTGTGTGTAAGTTCTAGGGCTGGTGATGTGTTTCTGTTCCGGGCTAGGGTTAGGGTTAGGGAACGGCAAGGCTTAGGGCACAAGTGAGTGTTCGGAAACGTGGGAGGGTCAGGCTACGTGCTGACGCATGGGTCAGTGCCAGCATACCGGCCAGGAGTAGGCTACGGCTTGGGGGTTAGGTGTAGGGCTGATGGTGGGTTTCCGTTCCGGGCTAGGGTTAGTGTTAGGGAACGGCAAGGCTTAGGGCACATGTGAGGGTACGGAAACGTGGGAGGGTCAGGCTACGTGCTGACACACGGGTCAGTGCCAGCGTACGGGCCAGGAGTAGGCTATGGCTTGGGAAGTTTAGGTGTAGGGCTTGTGGTGGGTTTCCCTTCCTTACTAGGTTTAGGGTTAGGGAACGGCAAGGCTTAGGGCACAGGTGAGGGTACGGAAATGTGGAAAGGTCAGGCTATGTGCTGACGCACAGGTCAGTGCCAGTCACGGGCCAGGAGTAGGCTACGGCGTAGAGTAATGTGTATGGATGGTGGTGGGTTTCCGTTCCGTGCTAGGGTTAGTGTGAGGGAACTGCAAGGCTCCGGGCACAGGTGAGGGAACGGAAACTTGGGAGGGTCAGGCTACGTGCTGATTCATGGGTCAGTGCCAGCGTACGGGCCAGGAGTAGGCTACGGCGTAGGTTATGGTGTAGGGCTGGTGGTGGTTTTCTGTTCCGGGCTAGGGTTAGGGTTAGGGAATGGCAAGGCTTACGGCACAGGTGAGGGTACGGAAACTTGGGAGGGTCAGGGTACGTGCTGTCGCACGTGTCAGTGCCAGCGTATGGGCCAGGAGTAGGCTACGGCGTAGGGTAAGGTATAGGGCTGGTGGTGGGTTTCCGTTCCGGGCTAGGGTTAGTGTTCGGGAACCGCAAGGCTTAGGGCACAGGTGAGGGTACGGAAACGTGGGAGGGTCAGGCTACGTGCTGACACACGTGTCAGTGCCAGCGTACGGGCTAGGAGTAGGCTACGGCGTAGGGTAAGGTGTAGAGCTGGTGGTGGGTTTCCGTTCCGGGCTACGGTTAGGGTTAGGGAACGGCAAAGCATAGGGCACAGGTGAGGGTACGGAAACGTGGGAGGGACACGCTACGTGCTGACGCACGGGTCAGTGCCAGCGTACCGGCCAGGCGTAGGCTACGGCTTGGGGTTTAGTTGTAGGGCTGTTGGTGTGTTTCCGTTCTGAACTAGGTTTAGGGTTAGGGAACGGCAAGGCTTAGGGCACAGTTGGGGGTACGGAAACGTGGGATGGTCAGGCTACATGCTGACGCACGGGTCAGTGCCAGCGTACCGCCCAGGAGTAGGCTATGGCTTTGGGGTAAGCTCTAGTGCTGGTGGTGGGTTTCCGTTCCGGACTAGGGTTCGGGATAGGGAACGGCAAGGCTTAGGGCACAGGTCAGTGTACGGAAACGTGTGAGGGTCAGGCTACGTGCTGACGCACGGGTCAGTGCCAGCGTACGGGCGAGGAGTAGGCTACGGCGTAGGGTAAATTGTAGAGCTGGTGGTGGGTTTCCGTTCCTGGCTAGGGTTAGGGTGAGGGAACGGCAAGGCTTAGGGCACAGGTGAGGGTACGGAAACTTGGGATTGTCAGGCTACGTGTTGAATCATGGGTCAGTGCCAGCGTACGGGCCAGGAGTAGGCTACGGTGTAGGGTAAGGTGTAGGGCTGGCAGTGGGTTTCTGTTCCGGGCTAGGGTTAATGGTTTGGGAACGGCAAGTCTTAGGGCACAGGTGAGTGTAGGGAAACGTGGGAGGTTCAGGCTACATGCTGACACACGTGTCAGTGCCAGCGTACGAGCCAGGAGTAGGCTACGGCATACGGTAAGATGTAGGGCTGGTGGTGGGTTTTCGTTTCGGGCTAGGGTTAGTGTTAGGAAATGGCAAGGCTTAGGGCACAGGTGAGGTTACGGAAACGTGGCAGGTTCAGGCTACGTGCTGACGCACGGGTCAATGCCAGCATACGGGTCAGGAGTAGGCTTCGGCGTAGGGTAAGGTGTAGGCCTTGTGGTGGGTTTCCATTTCGGGCTAGGGTTAGGGATAGGGAACGGCAAGTCTTAGGGCACAGGTGAGGGTACGGAAACGTGGGAGGGTCAGGCTACGTGCTGATGCACGTGTCAGTGCCAGCATACGGGCCAGGAGTAGGCTACGGCTCGGGGGTAAGTTGTAGGGCTGGTGGTGTGTTTCTGTTCAGGGGTAGGGTTAGGGTTAGGGAACGTCAAGGCTTAGGGCACAGGTGAGGGTACGGAAACGTGGGACGGTGAGGCTACATGCTGACGCACGTGTCAGTGCCAGCGTACCGGCCAGGAGTAGGCTATGGCTTGGGGTTAAGCTGTAGGGCTGGTGGTGGGTTTCCGTTACAGACTAGGGTTAGGGTTAGGGAACAAGAAGGCTCAGTGCACAGGTGAGGGTACAGAAAAGTGTGAGGGTCAGGCTGCGTGCTGACGCACTGGTCAGTGCCAGCGTACGGGCCAGTAGTAGGATACGGCGTAGGGTAAGGTGTAGGGCTGGTGGTGGGTTTCCGTTCCGGGCTAGGGTTAGGGTTAGGGAACGGCAAGGCTTAGGGCACAGGTGAGGGTACGGAAACGTGGGAGGGTCAGGCTACTTGCTGACACACGGGTCAGTGCCAGCGTATGGGCCAGGAGTAGGCTACGGCTTGGGTGTAAGTTGTAGGCCTGGTGGTGTGTTTCCGTTCCGGGCGAGGGTTAGGGTTAGGGAAAGGCAAGGCTTAGGGCAGAGGTGAGGTTACGGAAACGTGGGAGGGTCAGGCTATGTGCTGATGCAAGGGTCAGTGCCAGCGTACAGGCCAGTAGTAGCCTTCGTCGTAGGGTAAGGTGTATGGCTAGTGGTGGGTTTCTGTTCCGGGCTAGGGTTAGGGATAGGGAACGGCAAGGCTTAGGGCACTTGTGAGGGTACGGAAACGAGGGAGGGTCAGGCTACGTGCTGACACACGGTTCAGTGCCAGCGTACGGGCCAGGATTAGGCTACGGCTTGGGGTTAAGGTGTAGGGCTGGTGGTGGGTTTAGGTTCCGGCCTAGGGTTAGGGTTAGGGAACGGCAAGGCTTAGGGCACAGGTGAGGGTACGGAAACGTGGGAGGGTCAGGCTACGTGCTGATGCACGGGTCAGTGCCAGCGTACCGGCCTAGAGTAGGCTACGGCTAGGGGGTTAGTTGTAGGGCTGGTAATGGGTTTCCGTTCCGGGCTAGGGTTAGGGTTCGGGAACGGCAAGGCTTAGGGCACAGGTGAGGGTACGGAAACGTGGGACGGTCAGGCTACATGCTGACGCACGGGTCGGTGCCTGCGTACCTGCCAGGAGTAGGCTATGGCTTGGGGGTAAGCTGTAGGGCTGGTGGTGTGTTTCCGTTCCTGGCTAGTGTTAGGTTGAGGGAACGGCAAGGCTTAGGGCACAGGTGATGGTACGGAAACGTGTGACGGTCAGGCTACGTGCTGACTCATGGGTCAGTGCCAGGGTACGGGCCAGGAGTAGGCTATGGCGTAGGGTAAGGTTTAGGGCTGCTGGTGGGTTTCCGTTCTGGGCTAGGGTTAGGGTTAGGGAACGGCAAGTCTTAGGCCAGAGGTGAGGGTACGGAAACGTGGGATGGCCAGGCTACGTGCTGAGGCAAGGGTCAGTGCCAGCGTATGGGCCAGGAGTAGGCTACGGCATAGGGTAAAGTGTAGGGCTGGTGGTGCGTTTCCGTTCCGGGCTAGGGTTAGGGTTAGGGAACGGCAAGGCTTAGGGCACAGGTGAGGGTACGGAAACGTGGGAGGGTCAGTATACGTGCTGACGCACGGGTCAGTGCCAGCGTACGGGCCCGGAATAGGCTACGGCTTGGGGGTAACGTGTAGGGCTGGTGGTGGGTTTCCGTTCGGGGCTATTGTTACGGTTAGGGAACGGCAAGGTGTAGGGCACAGGTGTGTGTACGTAAACGTGGGAGGGTCAGGCTACGTGCTGACGCTCGGGTCAGTGCCAGCATACGGGCCAGGATTAGGCTACGGCTTGGGGTTAAGTTGTAGGTCTGTTGGTGGCTTTAGGTTCGGTCTAGGTTTAGGGTTAGGGAACGGCAAGGCTTAGGGCACATGTGAGGGTACAGAAACGTGGGAGGGTCAGCCTACGTGCTGACGCACCGGTCAGTGCCAGCGTACCGGCCAGGAGTAGGCTACGGCTTGTGGGTTAGGTGTAGGGCTAGTGGTGGGTTTCCGTTCCGAGCTAGGGTTAGTGATAGGGAACGGCAAGGCTTAGGGCACTGGTGAGGGTACGGAAACTTGGGAGGGTCAGGCTACCTGCTGACGCACCGGTCAGTGCCAGCGTACCGGCCAGGATTAGGCTACGGCTTGGGGGTTAGTTGTAGGGCTGGTAGTGGGTTACCGTTACGTGCTAGGGTTAGGGTTAGGGAACGGAAAGGCTTAGGGCACAGGTGACGGTACGGAAACGTGGGACGGTCAGGCTACATACTGACGCACGAGTCAGTGCCAGCGTACTGGCCAGGAGTAGGCTATGGCTTGGGGGTAAGCTCTAGGGCTGGTGGTGGGTTTCCGTTCCGGGCTAGGGTTACGGTTAGGGAACGGCAAGGCTTAGGGCACAGTAGAGGGTACGGAAACGTGTGAGGATCAGGCTACGTGCTGACGCACGGGTCAGTGCCAGCGTACGGGACAGCAGTAGGCTACAGCGAAGGGTAAGGTGTAGGGCTGGTGGTGGGTTTCCTTTCCTGGCTAGAGTTAGGGTGAGGGTACTGCAAGTCATAGGGCACAGATGAGGGAACGGAAACGGGTGATGGTCAGGCTACGTGCTGACTCACGGGTCAGTGCCAGTGTACGGGCCAGAAGTAGGCTACGGCGTAGGGTAAGGTGTAGGGCTAGTGGTGGGTTTCCGTTCCAGGCTAGGGTTAGGGTTAGGGAACAGCAAGGCTTAGGGCACAGGTGAGGGTACGGAAAGGGGGGAGTGTCAGGCTACATGCTGACGCGTGTGTCAGTGCCAGCGTACTGGCCAGGAGTAGGCAACGGCATACGGTAAGGTGTAGGGCTGGTGGTGTGTTTCAGTTCCGGGCTAGGGTTAGGGTTAGTGAACGGCAAGGCTTAGGGCACAGGTGAGAGTACAGAAACGTGGGGGGGTCAGGCTACGTGCTGATGAAACGGTGAGTGCTTGCGTACGAGCCAGGAATAGGCTACGGCGTTGGGAAAGGTGTAGGGCTGGTGGTGGGTTTCCTTTCCGGGCTAGGGTTAGGGTTAGGGAACGGCAAGACTTAGGGCACAGGTGAGGGTCCGCAAACGTGGGAGGGTCAGGCTACGTGCTGAAGCACAGGTCAGTGCCCGCGTATGGGCCAGGTGTAGGCTACGGCATAGGGTAAGGTGTAGGGCTGGTGGTGGGTTTCCGTTCCGAGCTAGGGTTAGTGTTAGGGAATGGCAAGGCTTAGGGCCCAGGTGAGGGTACGGAAACGTGGGAGGGTCAAACTCCATGCTGACGCATGGGTCAGTGCGAGCGTACGGGCGAGGAGTAGGCTACCCAGTAGGGAAAGGTTTAGGGATGGTGGTGGGTTTCCGTTCCGGGTTAGGGTTAGGGTTAGGGAACGGCAAGGCTTAGGGCACAGGTGAGGGTACGGAAACGTGGGAGGGTCAGGCTACGTGCTGACGCATGGGTCAGTGCCAGCGTACGGGCCAGGAGTAGGCTACAGAGTAGGGAAAGGTGTAGGCCAGGTGGTGGGTTTTCGTTCCGGGCTATGGTTAGGGTAAGGGATCGGCAAGGCTTAGGGCACAGGTGATGGTACGGAAACGTGGGAGGGTCTGGCTACGTGCTGACGCACGGGTCAGTGCCAGGGTACAGGCAAGGAGTAGGCTACGGCATAGGCTAAGGTGTAGGGCTGGTGGTGGTTTTCCGTTCCGGGCTAGGGCTAGGTTAAGGGAACGGCAAGGCTTAGGGCACTGGTGAGGGTACGGAAAAGTGGGAGGGTCAGGCTACGTGATGACGCATGGTTCAGTGCCAGCGTACGGGCCAGGAGTAGGCTACGGCATAGGGAAAGGTGTAGGGCTGGTGGTGGGTTTGCGTTCCGGGCTAGGGTTAGGGTTAGGGAACGTCAAGGCTTAGGGCACAGGTGAGGGTACGGAAACGTGAGAGGGTCAGGCTACATGCTGACGCAAGGTTCAGTGCCAGCGTACGGGCCAGGAGTAGGCTACGGTGTAGGGTATGGTGTAGGGCTGGTGGTGGGTTTCCTTTCCGGGCTAGGGTTAGTGTTAGGGAACGGCAAGGCTTAGGGCACAGGTGACGGTACGGAAACGTGGCAGGGTCAGGCTACGTGCTGACGCACGGGTCAGTGCCAGCGTACAGGCCAGGAGTAGGCTAAGGCTTCTGGCTAAGTTTTAGGGCTTGTGGTGTCTTTCCGTTTCGGGCTAGAGTTAGGGTTAGAGAACGGCAAGGCTTATGGCACAGGTGAGGGTACGGAAACGTGGGAGGTTCAGGCTACGTGCTGACGCACGTGTCACTGCCCGCATATGGGCTAGGTGTAGGCTACAGCATAGGGTAAGGTGTAGGGCTGGTGGTGGGTTTCCGTTCCGGGCTAGGGTTAGGGTTAGGGAACGGCAAGGCTTAGGGCACAGGTGAGGGTACGGAAACGTGCGAGGGTCACGCTACGTGCTGACGCACGGGTCAGTGCCAGCATATGGGCCAGGAGTAGGCAACGGCTTGTGGGTAAGGTGTAGGGCTGGTGGTGGGTATCCGTTCTGGGCTAGGGTTAGGGTTACGGAATGGCAAGGCTTAGGGCACGGGTGAGGGTACAGAAACGTGGGAGGTTTAGGCTACTTGCTGATGCTCGGGTTAGTGCCACCGAACGGGCCAGGTGTAGGCTACGGCTTGGGGGTAAGGTGTAGGGCTGGTGGTGGGTTTCCGTTCCGGACTCGGGTTAGGGTTATGGAACGGCAAGGCTTATGGCACATGTGAGGGTACGGAAACGGGGGAGGGTCAGGCTACATGCTGACGCAAGTGTCAGTGCCACCGTACAGGCCAGGAGTAGGCTACGGCTTGGGGGTAAGTTGTAGGGCTGGTGGTGGGTTTCCGTTCCGGGCTAGGGATAGGGTTAGGGAACGGCAAGGCGTAGGGCACAGCTGAGGGTACGGAAACGTGGGCGGGTCAGGCTACGTGCTGATGCACGGCTCAGTGGCAGCGTACCGGGCAGGAGTAGGCTACGGCATATGGTAAGGTGTAGGGCTGGTGGTGGGATTCCGTTCCGGGTTAGGGTTAGGGTTAGGGAACGGCAAGGCTTAGGGCTCAGGTAAGGGTACAGAAAAGTGGGAGGGTCAGGCTACGTGCTGACGCACGGGTCAGTGCCAGTGTACGGGCCAGGAGTGGGCTACGGCTTGTGGGTAAGTTTTAGGGCTGGTTGTGGGTTTCCGTTCCGGGCTAGGGTAAGGGTTAGGGAACGGCAAGGCTTAGGGCACAGGTGAGTGTACGGAAATATGGGAGGGTCAGGCTACGTGCTGATGAAAGGGTCAGTGCCTGTGTATGGGCCAGGAATATGCTACGGTGTAGGGAAAGGTATAGGGCTGGTGGTGGGTTTCTGTTCCGGGCTACTGTTAGGGTTAGGGAACGGCAAGGCTTAGGGCACAGGTGAGGTTAAGGAAACGTGGGAGGGTCAGGCTACATGCTGACGCATGGGTCAGTGCCAGCATACGGGCCAGGACTAGGCTACGGCATACGATAAGGTGTAAGGCTGGTGGTGGTTTTCCGTTCCGGGCTAGGGTTAGGGTTAGGGAACGGCAAGGCTTAGGGCACAGGTGAGGGTACGGAAACGTGGGAGGGACAGGCTACATGCTGACGCATGGGTCAGTGCCCGCGTACGGGCCAGGAGTAGGCTACGGCGTATGGTAAGGTGTAGGAATTGTGGTGAGTTTCCGTTCCGGGCTAGGGATAGGGTTAGGGAACGGCAAGGCTTAGGGCACAGGTGAGGGTACGGAAACGTGGGAGGGTCAGGCTACATGCTGACGCACGGGTCAGTGCCAGCGTAAGGGCCAGGACTAGGCTACGGCATACGATAAGGTGTAGGGCTGGTGGTGGGATTCCGTGCCGGGCTCGGGTTAGGGTTAGGGAACGGCAAGGCTTAGGGCACACGTGAGGGTACAGTAACATTGGAGGGTCAGGCTACGTGCTGAAGCACAGGTCAGTGCCCGCGTACGGGCCAGGTGTAGTCTACGGCATAGAGTAAGGTGTAGGGCTCGTGGTGGTTTTCCGTTCCGGGCTAGGGTTAGGGTTAGGGAATGGCAAGGCTTAGGGCACATGTGAGGTTACGGAAACGTGGGAGGTTCAGGCTACGTGCTGACGCACGGGTGAGTGCCAGCGTATGGGCCAGGAGTAGGCTAAGTTATTGTGGTAAGTTGTAGGGCTGTTGGTGGGTTTCTGATCCGGGCTAGGGTTAGGGTTAGGGAACGTCAAGGCTTAGGGCACAGGTGAGGGTACGGAAACGTGAGAGGGTCAGGCTACATGCTGACGCAAGGTTCAGTGCCAGCGTACGGGCCAGGAGTAGGCTACGGTGTAGGGTATGGTGTAGGGCTGGTGGTGGGTTTCCGTTCCGGGCTAGGGTTAGTGTTAGGGAACGGCAAGGCTTAGGGCACAGGTGACGGTACGGAAACGTGGGAGGGTCAGGCTACGTGCTGACGCACGGGTCAGTGCCAGCGTACAGGCCAGTAGTAGGCTAAGGCTTGTGGCTAAGTTTTAGGGCTTGTGGTGTCTTTCCGTTTCGGGCTAGAGTTAGGGTTAGAGAACGGCAAGGCTTATGGCACAGGTGAGGGTACGGAAACGTGGGAGGTTCAGGCTACGTGCTGACGCACGTGTCAGTGCCCGCATATGGGCTAGGTGTAGGCTACAGCATAGGGTAAGGTGTAGGGCTGGTGGTGGGTTTCCGTTCCGGGCTAGGGTTAGGGTTAGGGAACGGCAAGGCTTAGGGCACAGGTGAGGGTACGGAAACGTGCGAGGGTCACGCTACGTGCTGACGCACGGGTCAGTGCCAGCATATGGGCCAGGAGTAGGCAACGGCTTGTGGGTAAGGTGTAGGGCTGGTGGTGGGTATCCGTTCCGGGCTAGGGTTAGGGTTACGGAATGGCAAGGCTTAGGGCACGGGTGAGGGTACAGAAACGTGGGAGGTTCAGGCTACTTGCTGATGCTCGGGTTAGTGCCACCGAACGGGCCAGGTGTAGGCTACGGCTTGGGGGTAAGGTGTAGGGCTGGTGGTGGGTTTCCGTTCCGGGCTCGGGTTAGGGTTATGGAACGGCTAGGCTTATGGCACATGTGAGGGTACGGAAACGGGGGAGGGTCAGGCTACATGCTGACGCAAGGGTCAGTGCCACCGTACAGGCCAGGAGTAGTCTACGGCTTGGGGGTAAGTTGTAGGGCTGGTGGTGGGTTTCCGTTCCGGGCTAGGGATAGGGTTAGGGAACGGCAAGGCGTAGGGCACAGCTGAGGGTACAGAAACGTGGGCGGGTCAGGCTACGTCCTGATGCACGGCTCAGTGGCAGCGTACCGGGCAGGAGTAGGCTACGGCATATGATAAGGTGTAGGGCTGGTGGTGGGATTCCGTTCCGGGCTAGGGTAAGGGTTAGGGAACGGCAAGGCTTAGGGCACAGGTGAGTGTACGGAAACATGGGAGGGTCAGGCTACGTGCTGATGAAAGGGTCAGTGCCTGTGTATGGGCCAGGAATATGCTACGGTGTAGGGAAAGGTATAGGGCTGGTGTTGGGTTTCTGTTCCGGGCTAGTGTTAGGGTTAGGGAACGGCAAGGCTTAGGGCACAGGTGAGGTTAAGGAAACGTGGGAGGGTCAGGCTACATGCTGACGCATGGGTCAGTGCCAGCATACGGGCCAGGACTAGGCTACGGCATACGATAAGGTGTAAGGCTGGTGGTGGTTTTCCGTTCCGGGCTAGGGTTAGGGTTAGGGAACGGCAAGGCTTAGCGCACAGGTGAGGGTACGGAAACGTGGGAGGGACAGGCTACATGCTGAAGCACGGGTCAGTACCAGCGTACGGGCCAGGAGTAGGCTATGGTGTAGGGTAAGGTTTAGGGATGCTGGTAGTTTTCCGTTCTTGGCTAGGGTTAGGGTGAGGGAACGGCAAGTCTTAGGGCACAGGTGAGGGTACGGAAACGTGGGAGGGTCAGTCTACGTGCTGACTCATGGGTCAGTGCCAGCGTACGGGCCAGGAGTAGGCTACGGCGTATGGTAAGGTGTAGGGATTGTGGTGGGTTTCCGTTCCGGGCTAGGGTTAGGGTTAGGGAACGGCAAGGCTTAGGGCACAGGTGAGGGTACGGAAACCTGGGAGGGTCAGGCTACATGCTGACGCACGGGTCAGTGCCAGCGTAAGGGCCAGGACTAGGCTACGGCATACGATAAGGTGTAGGGCTGGTGGTGGGATTCCGTGCCGGGCTCGGGTTAGGGTTAGGGAACAGCAAGGCTTAGGGCACACGTGAGGGTACGGAAACGTGGGAGAGACAGGCTACATGCTGACGCACGTGTCAGTGCCAGCGTATGGGCCAGGAGTAGGCTACGGCTTGTGGGTAAGGTTTAGGGCTCGTGGTGGGTTTCTGTTCTGTGCTAGGGTAAGGGTTAGGGAACGGCAAGGCTTAGGGCACAGGTGAGGGTACGGAAACGTGGGAGGGTCAGGCTCCGTGCTGATGAAAGGGTCAGTGCCTGTGTACGGGTCAGGAATATGCTACGGCGTAGGGAAAGGTATAGGGCTGGTGGTGGGTTTCTGTTCCGGGCTACAGTTAGGGTTAGGGAACGGCAAAGCTTAGGGCACAGGTGTGGGTACGGAAATGTGGGAGGGTCAGGCTACGTGATGACGCACGGGTCAGTGCCAGCGTACCGGCCAGGAGTAGGCTACGGCTTTGGGGTAAGTTGTAGGGCTGGTGGTGGGTTTCCGTTCCGGGCTAGGGTTAGGGTTAGTGAACGGCAAGGCTTAGGGCACAGGTGAGGGTACGGAAACTTGGGATGATCAGGCTACGTGCTGATGAAAGGGTCATTGCCTGCGTACGAGCCAGGAATAGGCTAAAGCGTAGGGAACCGTGTAGGGCTTGTGGAGGGTTTCCGTTCCGGGTTAGGGTTAGGGAACGGCAAGGCTTAGGGCCCAGGTGAGGGTACGGAAACGTGGGAGTGTCAGGGTACGTGATGATGCACGGGTCAATGCCAGCGTACTGGCCAGGAGTAGCCTACGGCTTGGGGGTTAGGTGTAGCGCTGGTGGTGGGTTTCCGTTCCGGGCTAGGGTTAGGGTTAGAGAACGGCAAGGCTTAGGGCACAGGTGAGGGTACGTAAACGTGGGAGAGTCAGGCTACATGCTGACGCACGGGTCAGTGCCAGCGTATGGGCCAGGAATAGGCTATGGCTTGGGGGTAAGCTGTAGGGCTGGTGGTGGGTTTCCGTTCCGGACTAGGGTTAGGGTTAGGGAATGGCAAGGCTTAGGGCACAGGTGAGGGTACGGAAACGTGTGAGGTTCAGGCTACATGCTGACACACGTGTCAGTGCCAGCGTACGTGCCAGGGGTAGGCTACGGCGTAGGGTAAGGTGTAGGGCTCCTGGTGGGTTTCTGTTCATGGCTAGGGTGAGGGTGAGGGAACGGCAAGGCTTAGGGCACAGGTGATGGTAGAGAAACGTGGGAGGGTCAGGCTACGTGCTGACGCACGCGTCAGTGCCCGCATATGGGCCAGGTGTAGGCTACAGCATAGGGTAAGGTGTAGGGCTGGTGGTGGGTTTCCGTTCCGGGCTAGGGTTAGGGTTAGGGAACGGCAAGGCTTAGGGCACAGGTGAGGGTACGGAAACGTGGGAGGGTCAGGCTACGTGCTGATGAAAGGGTCAGTGCCTGCGTACGGGCCAGGAATAGGCTACGGCGTAGGGAAAGGTGTAGGGCTGGTGGTGGGTTTCCGTTCCAGGCTATGGTTAGTGTTAGGGAATGGCAAGGCTTAGGGCACAAGTGATGGTCCGCAAACGTGGGAGGGTCAGGCTACGTGCTGACGCACGGGTTAGTGCCAGCATAAGGTCCAGGAATAGGCTACGGCTTTGGGGTAAGTTGTAGGGATGGTGGTGGGTTTCCGTTCCGGCCTAGGGTTAGGGTTAGGGAACGGCAAGGCTTAGAGCACAGGTGAGGGTCCACAAACGTGGGAGGGTCAGGCTTCGTGCTGACGCACGGGTCTGTGCCAGCGTACGGGCCAGGAGTAGGCTACGGCTTGGGGGTAAGGTGTAGGGCTGGTGGTGGGTTTCCGTTCCGGGCTACGGTTTGGGTTAGGGAACGGCAAGGCTTAGGGCACAGGTGAGGGTACGGAAACGTGGGAGGGTCAGGCTACGTGCTGATGCACGGCTCAGTGGCAGCGTACCGGGCAGGAGTAGGCTACGGCATATGCTAAAGTGTAGGGCTGGTGGTGGGATTCCGTTCCGGGCTAGGGTTAGGGATAGGGAACGGCAAGGCTTAGGGCTCAGGTAAGGGTACAGAAAAGTGGGCTACGTGCTGACGCACGGGTCAGTGCCAGTGTACGGGCCAGGAGTAGGCTACGGCTTGTGGGTAAGGTATAGGGCTGATGGTGGGTTTCCGTTCCGGGCTAGGGTAAGGGTTAGGGAACGGCAAGTCTTAGGGCACAGGTGAGGGTATGGAAACGTGGGAGGGTCAGGCGACGTGCTCACGCACGTGTCATTGCCAGGTTCGGGCCAGGAGTAGGCTACGGCGTAGGGTAAAGTGTAGGGCTGGTGGTGGGTTTCCGTGCCGGGCTAGTGTTAGGTGTAGGGAACGGCAAGGCTTAGGGCACAGGTGAGGGTACGGAAACGTGGGAGGGTCAGGCTACGTGCTGATGAAAGGGTCAGTGCCTGTGTACAGGCCAGGAATAAGCTACCGCATAGGGAAAGGTATAGGGCTGGTGGTGGTTTTCTGTTCCGGGCTAGGGTTAGGGTTAGGGAACGGCAAGGCTTAGGGCACAGGTGAGGTTATGGAAACGTGGGAGGGTCAGGCTACATGCTGACGCACGGGTCAGTGCCAGCATACGGGCCAGGACTAGGCTACGGCATACGATAAGGTGTAGGGCTGGTGGTGGTTTTCCGTTCCGGGCTAGGTTTAGGGTTAGGGAACGGCAAGGCTTAGGGCACAGGCACAGGTGAGGGTACGGAAACGTGGGAGGGACAGGCTACATGCTGAAGCATGGGTCAGTGCCAGCGTACGGGCCAGGAATAGGCTATGGATTGGGGGTAAGCTGTAGGGCTGGTGGTGGGTTTCCGTTCCGGACTAGGGTTAGGGTTAGGGAACGACAAGGCTTAGGGCACAGGTGAGGGTACGGAAACGTGTGAGGGTCAGGCTACGTGCTGACGCACGGGTCAGTGCCAGCGTACGGGCCAGGAGTAGGCTATGGTGTAGGGTAACGTTTAGGGATGCTGGTGGGTTTCCGTTCTTGGCTAGGGTTAGGGTGAGGGAACGGCAAGTCTTAGGGCACAGGTGAGTGTACGGAAACGTGGGAGGGTCAGTCTACGTGCTGACTCACGGGTCAGTGCCAGCGTACGGGCCAGGAGTAGGCTACGGCTTATGGTAAGGTGTAGGGATTGTGGTGGGTTTCCGTTCCGGGCTAGGGTTAGGGTTAGGGAACGGCAAGGCTTAAGGCACAGGTGAGGGTAAGGAAACGTGGGAGGGTCAGGCTCCATGCTGACGCACGGGTCAGTGCCAGCGTACGGGCCAGGACTAGGCTACGGCATACGATAAGGTGTAGGGCTGGTGGTGGGATTCCGTGCCGGGCTCGGGTTAGGGTTAGGGAACGGCAAGGCTTAGGGCACACGTGAGGGTACAGTAACATTGGAGGGTCAGGCTACATGCTGAAGCACAGGTCAGTGCCCGCATACGGGCCAGGTGTAGTCTACGGCATATAATAAGGTGTAGGGCTGGTGGTGGGTTTCCGTTCCGGGCTAGGGTTAGGGTTAGGGAACGGCAAGGCTTAGGGCACAGGTGAGGGTACGGAAACGTGGGAGTGTCAGGCTACGTGCTGACGCACGGGTCAGTGCCAGCGTACGGGCCAGGAATAGGCTATGGCGTAGGGTAGAGTGTAGGGCTGGTGGTGGTTTTCTGTTCCAGGCTAAGGTTAGGGTTAGGGAACGGCAAGGCTTAGGGCACAGGTGAGGGTACGGAAACGTGGGAGGGTCAGGCTACGTGCTGACGCACGTGTCAGCGCCAGCATACCGGCCAGGAGTAGGCTACGGCTTTGGGGTAAGTTGTAGGGCTGGTGGTGGGTTTCCGTTCCGGGCTAGGTTTAGGGTTAGTGAACGGCAAGGCTTAGGGCACAGCTGAGGGTACGGAAACGTGGGATGGTCAGGCTACGTGCTGATGAAAGGGTCAGTGCCTGCGTACGAGCCAGGAATAGGCTACGGCGTAGGGAAAGGTGTAGGGCTTGTGGTGGGTTTCCGTTCCGGGCTAGGGTTAGGGTTAGGGAACGGCAAGGCTTAGGGCACAGGTGAGGGTCCGCAAACGTGGGAGGGTCAGGCTACGTGCTGACGCACGGGTGAGTGCCAACGTACGGGCCAGGAGTAGGCTACGGCTTGGGGTTAAGGTGTAGGGCTGGTGGTGGGTTTCGGTTCCGGGCTAGGGTTAGGGTTAGGGAACGGCAAGGCTTAGGGCCCAGGTGAGGGTACGGAAACGTGGGAGGGTCAGGCTACGTGCTGAAGCACAGGTCAGTGCCCGCGTATGGGGAAGGTGTAGGCTACGGCATAGGGTAAGGTGTAGGGCTGGTGATGGGTTTCCGTTCCGGGGTAAGGTTAGTATTAGGGAATGGCAATGTTTAGGGCCCAGGTGAGGGTACGGAAACGTGGGAGGGTGAAACTACATGCTGACGCACGGGTCAGTGCGAGCGTACGGGCGAGGAGTAGGCTACCCAGTAGGGAAAGGTTTAGGGATGGTGGTGGGTTTCCGTACCGGGTTAGGGTTAGGGTTAGGGAACGGCAAGGCTTAGCGCACAGGTGATGGTACGGAAACCTGGGAGGGTCAGGCTACGTGCTGACGCACGGGTCAGTGCCAGCGTACGGGCCAGGTTTAGGCTATGGCGTAGTGTAAGGTGTAGGGCTGGAGGTGGGTTTCCGTTCCGGGCTAGGGTTAGGGTTAGGGAACGGCAAGGCTTAGGGCACAGGTGAGGGTCCACAAACGGGGGAGGGTCAGGCTTCGTGCTGACGCACGTGTCTGTGCCAGCGTACGGGCCAGAAGGAGGCTACGACTTGGGGGTAAGTTGTAGGGCTGGTGGTGGGTTTCCCTTCCGGTCTACGGTTAGGGTTAGGGAACGGAAAGGCTTAGGGCACAGGTGAGGGTACGGAAACGTGGGAGGGTCAGGCTACGTGATGATGCACGGGTCAGTGCCAGCGTACTGGCCAGGAGTAAGCTACGGCTTGGGGGTTACGTTTAGGGCTGGTGGTGGGTTTCCGTTCCGGGCTAGGGTTAGGGTTAGGGAACGGCAAAGCTTAGGGCACAGGTGAGGGTACGGAAACGTGGGAGGGTCAGGCTACATGCTGACGCACGGGTCAGTGCCAGCGTACGGGCCAGGAATAGGCTATGGCTTGGGGGTAAGCTGTAGGGCTTGTTGTGGGTTTCCGTTCCAGACTAGGGTTAGGGTTAGGGAACGGCAAGGCTTAGGGCACAGGTGAGGGTACGGAAACGTGTGAGGGTCAGGCTACATGCTGACGCACATGTCAGTGCCAGCGTACATGCCAGGAGTAGGCTACGGCGTAGGGTAAGGTGTAGGGCTGCTGATGGTTTTCTGTTCCGGGCTAGGGTTAGGGTTAGGGAACGTCAAGGCTTAGGGCACAGGTGATGGTACGGAAACGTGGGAAGGTCAGGCTACGTGCTGACGCATGGCTAAGTGCCAGCGTACGGGCCAGGCATTGGCTATGGCGTAGGGTAGAGTGTAGGGCTGGTGGTGGGTTTCTGTTCCCAGCTAGGGTTAGGGTTAGGAAACGGCAAGGATTAGGGCACAGGTGAGGGTACGGAAACGTGTGAGGGTCAGGCTACGTGCTGACGCACGTGTCAGTGCCAGGGTACCGGCCAGGAGTAGGCTACGGCTTTGGCGTAAGGTGTAGGGCTGGTGGTGTGTTTCCGTTCAGGGCTAGGGTTAGGGTTAGTGAACGGCAAGGCTTAGGGCACAGGTGAGGGTACAGAAACGTGGGAGGGTCAGGCTACGTGCTGATGAAACGGTGAGTGCCTGCGTATGAGCCAGGAATAGGCTACGGCGTTGTGAAATGTGTAGGGCTGGTGGTGGGTTTCCGTTCCGGGCTAGGGTTAGGGTTAGGGAACGGCAAGGCTTAGGGCACAGGTGAGGGTCAGCAAACGTGGGAGGGTCAGGCTACGTGCTGAAGCACAGGTCAGTGCCAGCGTACGGGCCAGGAGTAGGCTACGGCGTAGGGTATGGTGTAGGGCTGGTGGTGGGTTTCCATTTAGGGCTAGGGTTAGGGTTAGGGAACGGCAAGGCTTAGGGCACAGGTGAGGGTACGGAAACGAGGGAGGGTCAGGCTACGTGCTGACGCACGGGTCTGTGCCAGCGTACGGGTCAGGAGTAGGCTACGGCTTGTGGCTAAGCTATAGGGCTGGTGGTGGCTTTCGGTTCCGGGGTAGGGTTAGGGTTAGAGAACGGCAAGGCTTAGGGCACAGGTGAGGGTACGGAAACGTGGGAGGGTCAGGCTACGTGCTGACGCATGGGTCAGTGCCCGCGTACGGGACAGGTGTAGGCTACAGCATAGTGTAAGTTGTAGGGCTGGTGGTGGGTTTCCGTTCCGGGCTAGGGTTAGGGTTAGGGAACGGCAAGGCGTAGGGCACAGGTGAGGGTACGGAAACGTGGGAGGGGCACGCTATGTGCTGACGCACGGGTCAGTGCCAGCATATTGTCCAGGAGTTGGCTACGGCTTGGGGGTAAGGTGTAGGGCTGGTGGTGGGTTTCCGTTCCGGGCTAGGTTTAGGGTTATGGAACGGCAAGGCTTAGGGCACGGGTGAGGGTACGGAAACGAGGGAGGGTCAGGCTACTTGCTGATGCTCGGGTTAGTGCCACCGAACGGGCCAGGAGTAGGCTACGGCTTGGGGGTAAGGTGCAGGGCTGGTGGTGGGTTTCCGTTCCGGGCTAGGGTTAGGGTTACGGAACGGCAAGCCTTAGGGCACAGGTGAGGGTACGGAAACGTGGGAGGGTCAGGCTACATGCTGACGCAAGGGTCAGTGCCACCGTACAGGCCAAGAGTAGGCTACGGCGTAGGGTAATGTGTAGGGCTGGAGGTGGGTTTCCGTTACGGGCTAGGGTTAGGGTTAGGGAACGGCAAGGCTTAGGGCACAGGTTAGGGTACAGAAACGTGGGAGAGTCAGGCTACGTGCTGACGCACGTGTCAGTGCCAGCGTACCGGCCAGGAGTAGGCTACGGCTTCGGGGTTAGGTGTAGGGCTGGTGGTGGGTTTCCGTTACGGGCTAGGGTTAGGGTGAGGGAACGGCAAGGCTTAGTGCACAGGTGAGGGTAAGGAAACGTGGGAGGGTCAGGATACGTGCTGACGCACGGGTCAGTGCCAGCGTACCGGCCAGGAGTAGGCTACGGCTTCGGGGTTAGGTGTAGGGCTGGTGGTGGGTTTCCGTTCAGGGCTAGGTTTAGGGTTAGGGAACGGCAAGGCTTAGGGCACAGGTGAGGGTCCGCAAATGTGGGAGGGTCAGGCTTCGTGCTGACGCACGGGTCTAAGCCAGCGTACGGGCCAGGTGTAGGCTACGGCTTGGGGGTAATTTGTAGGGCTGGTGGTGGGTTTCCATTCCGGGTTAGGGTTAGGGTTAGGGAACGGCAAGGCTTAGGGCACAGGTGAGGGTACGGAAACATGGGAGGGTCAGGCTACATGCTGACGCACGTGTCAGTGCCAGCGTATGGGCCAGGAATAGGCTATGGCTTGGGGGTAAGCTATAGGGCTGGTGGTGTGTTTCCTTTTCGGAATAGGGTTAGGGTTAGGGAACGGCAAGGCTTAGGGCACAGGTGAGGGTACGGAAACGTGTGAGGGTCAGGCTACGTGCTGACGCGCGGGTTAGTGCCAGCGTACGGGCCAGGAGTAGGCTACGGCGTAGGGTAATGTGTAGGGCTGGTGGTGGGTTTCCGTTCCTCGCTAGGGTTAGGGTGAGGGAACGGCAAGGCTTAGGACACAGGTGAGGGTACGGAAACGTGGGAGTGTCAGGCTACGTGATGACGCACGTGTCTGTGCCAGCGTACAGCCCAGGAGTAGGCTACGGCGTAGGGTAATGTCTAGGGATTGTGGTGGGTTTCCGTTCCTGGCTAGGGTTAGGGTTAGGGAACGTCAAGGCTTAAGGCACAGGTGAGGGTACGGAAACGTGGGAGGCTCAGTCTACGTACTGATGCATGGGTCAGTGAGAGCGTACGGGCCAGGAATAGGCTACGGTGTAGGGTAACGTGTAGGGCTGTTGGTGGGTTTTCATTGCGGTGTACGGTTAGGGTTAGTGAACGGCAAGGCTTAGGGCACAGGTGAGGGAACGGAAACGTGGGAGGGTCAGGCTACGTGCTGACGCGCGGGTCAGTGCCAGCGTAGGGGCAAGGAGTAGGCTACGGTGTAGGGTAAGGTCTAGGGCTGGTGGTGGGTTTCCGTTCCGGGCTAGGGTTAGTGTTAGGGAACGGCAAGGCTTAGGGCACAGGTGAGGGTACAGAAAATTTGGAGGTTCAGGCTACGTGCTAAAGCATGTGTCAGTGCCAGCGTATGGGCCAGGAGTAGGCTACGTCATAGAGGAAGGTGTATGGCTGGTGGTGGGTTTCCGTTCTGGGCTAGGGTTAGGGATAGGGAACGGCAAGGCTTAGGGCACAGGTGAGGGTACGGAAACGTGGGAGGGTCAGGCTACATGCTGACGCAAGGGTCACTGCCACCGTACAGGCCAGGAGTAGGCTACGGCATAGGTTAAGGTGTAGGGCTGGTGGTGGGTTTCCATTGGGGGCTAGGTTAAGCGTTAGGGAATGTCAAGGCTTAGGGCACAGGTGAGGGTACGGAAACGTGGGATGGTCTGGCTACGTACTGATGCACAGGTCAGTGCCAGCGTACGGGCCAGGAGTAGGCTACGGCGTAGGGTAAGGTATAGGGCTGGTGGTGGGTTTCCGTTCCGGGCTACGGTTAGGGTTAGGGAACGGCAAAGCTTAGGGCACATGTGATGGTACGGAAACGTGGGCGGGTCAGGCTACGTGCTGACGCACGAGTCAGTGCCAGTGTACGGTCCAGGAGTAGGCTACGGCTTGTGGGTAAGGTTTAGGGCTGGTGGTGGGTTTCCGTTGCGGGCTCGGGTTAGGGTTAGGGAACGGCAAGGCTTATGGCACAGGTGAGGGTACGGAAACGTGGGAGGGTCAGGCTACGTGCTGACGCACCGGTCAGTGCCAGCATACGGGCCAGGAGTAGGCTACGGCTTGGGGGTACTGTGTAGAGCTGGTGGTGGGTTTCCGTTCCGGGCTAGTGTCAGGGTTAGGGAACGGCCAGGCTTAGGGCACAGTTGAGGGTACGGAAACGTAGGAGGGTGAGGCTACTTGCTGATGCACGTGTCAGTGCCAGAGTACGGGCCAGGTTTAGTCTACGGCTTGGGGTTAAAGGGTAGGGCTGGTGGTGGGTTTCCGTTCCGGGCTTGGGTTAGGGTTACGGAATGGCAAGGCTTAGTCCTCAGGTGAGGGTACGAAAAAGTGGGAGGGTCTGGCTACGTGCTGACGCACGGGTCAGTGCCAGCGTACAGGCCAGGAGTAGGCTACGGCGTAGGGTAAGGTGTAGGGCTGATGGTGGGTTTCCGTTCCGGGCTAGGGTTAGGGTTAGGGAACGGCAAGGCTTAGGGCACAGGTGAGGGTACGGAAACGTGGGAGCGTCAGACTACGTGCTGACGGATGGGCCAGTGCCAGCGTACAGGCCAGGAGTAGGCTATGTCGTAGGGTAAGGTCTAGGGCTGGTGGTGGGTTTCCGTTCCGGGCTAGGGTTAGGGTTAGGGAACGGCAAGGCTTAGGGCACAGGTGAGGGTATGGAAACGTGGGAGGGTCAGGCTGCGTGCTGACGCACGGGTCAGTGCCATCGTACCGGCCAGGACTAGGCCACTGGTTGGGGGTTAGGTGTAGGGCTGGTGGTGGGTTTCCGTTCTGGGCTAGGGTTAGTGTTAGGGAACAGCAAGGCTTAGGGCACAGTTGAGGTTACAGAAACGTGGGAGGGTCAGGCTACATGCTGACGCACGGGTCAGTGCCAGCGTATGGGCCAGGAGTAGGCTACGGCGTAGGGTAAAGTGTAGGGCTGGTGGTGGGTTTCCGTTCCGGGCTAGGGTTAGGGTTAGGGAACAGCAAGGCTTAGGGCAGAGGTGAGGGTACTGAAACATGGGAGTGTCAGGCTACGTGGTGATGCACGGGTCAGTGCCAGCGTACCAGCCAGGAGTAGGCTACGGCTTGTGGGTTAGCTGTAGGGCTGGTGGTGGGTTACCTTTCAGGGCTAGGGTTAGGGTTAGGGAACGGCAAGGCTTTGGGCACAGCTGAGGGTACGAAAACGTGGGAGGGTGAGGCTACATGCTGACGCACGGGTCAGTGCCAGCGTATGGGCCATGAGTAGGCTATGGCGTGGAGGTTAGGTGTAGGGCTGGTGGTGGGTTTCCGTTCCGTACTAGGGTTAAGGTAAGGGAACGGCAAGGCTTAGGGCACAGGTGAGGGTACGGAAACGTGGGAAGGTCAGGCTACGTGCTGACGCACGTGTCAGTGCCAGCGTACGGGCCAGGATTAGGCTACGGCATAGGGTAAGGTGTAGGGCTGGTGGTGGGTTTCCGTTCCAGGCTACGGTTAGGGTTAGGGAATGGCAAGACTTAGGGCACAGGTGAGGGTACGGAAACGTGGTAGGGTCAGGCTACGAGCTGACGCACGGGTCAGTGCCAGCGTTCGGGCCAGGTGTAGGCTACGGCGTAGGGTAAAGTTTAGGGCAGGTGGTGGGTTTCCGTTCCGGGCTAGGGTTAGGGTTAGGGAACGGCAAGGCTTAGGGCCCAGGTGAGGGTACGGAAACGTGTCGGGGTCAGACTACATGCTGACGCACGGGTCAGTGCCATCGTACGGGCCAGAAGTAGGCTACGGTGTAGGGAAAGGTTTCAGGCTGGTGGTGGGTTTACGTTCCGGGCTAGTGTTAGGGTTAGGGAACTGCAAGGCTTAGGGCACAGGTGAGGGTACGGAAACGTGGGAGTGTCAGGCTACGTGCTGATGCACGTGTCAGTGCCAGCGTACCGTCCAGGAGTAGGCTATGGCTTGGGGGTAAGCTGTAGGGCTGGTGGTGTGTTTCCGTTCCGGGCTAGGGTTAGCGTTAGGGTACGGCAAGGCTTAGGGCACAGGTGAGGTTACGGAAACGTGGGAGGGTCAGGCTACGTGCTGACGCACGGGTCAGTGCCAGCGTACCTGCCAAGAGTAGGCTACGGCTTGGGGGTTAGTTGTAGGGCTGGTGGTGGGTTTCTGTTCGGGGCTAGGGTTTGGGTTAGGGAACGGCAAGGCTTAGGGCACAGGTGAGGGTACGGAAATGTGAGAAGGTCAGGCTACGTGCTGACGCACGTGTCAGTGCCAGCGTACAGGCCAGGAGTAGGCTACGGCGTAGGGTAAGGTGTAGGGCTGGTGGTGGGTTTCCTTTCCGGGCTAGGTTTAGGGTTAGGGAACGGCAAGACTTAGGGCACAGGTGAGGGTACGGAAACGTGGTAGGGTCAGGCTACGTGCTGACGCATGGTCAGTGCCAGCGTTCGGGCCAGGAGTAGGCTACGGCGTAGGGTAAGGTGTAGGACTGGTGGTGTTTTTCCATTCCGGGCTAGGGTTAGTGTTAGGGAACGGCAAGGCTTCGGGCCCCGGTGTGGGTACAGAAATGTGGGGTGGTCAGATTACATGCTGACGCACAGGTCAGTGCCAGCGTACGGGCCAGGAGTAGGCTACGGAGAAGGGAAAGGTTTAGGGCTGGTGGTGGGTTTCCGTTCCGGGCTAGGGTTAGGGTTAGGGAACGGCAATGCTTAGGGCACAGGTGAGGGTACAGAAACGTGGGAGGGTCAGGCTACGTGCTGACGCACGGATCAGTGTCAGCATACGTGCTAGGAGTAGGCTACGGCGTAGGGTAAGGTGTAGGGCTGTGGGTGGTTTTCTGTTCCGGGCTACGGTTAGTGTTAGGGAACAGCAAGGCTTAGGGCACAGGTGAGAGTACGGTAACGTGGGAGGGTCAGGCTACGTGCTGACGCACGGGCCAGTGCCAGCGTACCGGCCAGGAGTAGGCTACGGCTTGGAGGTTAGGTGTAGGGCTGGTGGTGGGTTTCCGTTCCAGGCTAGGGTTAGTGTTAGGGAACAGCAAAGCTTAGGGCACAGGGGAGGGTACGGAAACGTGGGAGGGTCAGTCTACATGCTGACGCATGGGTCAGTGCCCGCGTACGGGACAGGTGTAGGCTACAGCATAGTGTAAGTTGTAGGGCTGGTGGTGGGTTTCCGTTCCGGGCTAGGGTTAGGGTTAGGGAACGGCAAGGCGTAGGGCACAGGTGAGGGTACGGAAACGTGGGAGGGGCACGCTACGTGCTGACGCACGGGTCAGTGCCAGCATATTGTCCAGGAGTTGGCTACGGCTTGGGGGTAAGGTGTAGGGCTGGTGGTGGGTTTCCGTTCCGGGCTAGGTTTAGGGTTATGGAACGGCAAGGCTTAGGGCACGGGTGAGGGTACGGAAACGAGGGAGGGTCAGGCTACTTGCTGATGCTCGGGTTAGTGCCACCGAACGGGCCAGGAGTAGGCTACGGCTTGGGGGTAAGGTGCAGGGCTGGTGGTGGGTTTCCGTTCCGGGCTAGGGTTAGGGTTACGGAACGGCAAGCCTTAGGGCACAGGTGAGGGTACGGAAACGTGGGAGGGTCAGGCTACATGCTGACGCAAGGGTCAGTGCCACCGTACAGGCCAAGAGTAGGCTACGGCGTAGGGTAATGTGTAGGGCTGGAGGTGGGTTTCTGTTACGGGCTAGGGTTAGGGTTAGGGAACGGCAAGGCTTAGGGCACAGGTTAGGGTACAGAAACGTGGGAGAGTCAGGCTACGTGCTGACGCACGTGTCAGTGCCAGCGTACCGGCCAGGAGTAGGCTACGGCTTCGGGGTTAGGTGTAGGGCTGGTGGTGGGTTTCCGTTCCGGGCTAGGGTTAGGGTGAGGGAACGGCAAGGCTTAGTGCACAGGTGAGGGTAAGGAAACGTGGGAGGGTCAGGATACGTGCTGACGCACGGGTCAGTGCCAGCGTACCGGCCAGGAGTAGGCTACGGCTTCGGGGTTAGGTGTAGGGCTGGTGGTGGGTTTCCGTTCAGGGCTAGGTTTAGGGTTAGGGAACGGCAAGGCTTAGGGCACAGGTGAGGGTCCGCAAATGTGGGAGGGTCAGGCTTCGTGCTGATGCACGGGTCTAAGCCAGCGTACGGGCCAGGTGTAGGCTACGGCTTGGGGGTAATTTGTAGGGCTGGTGGTGGGTTTCCATTCCGGGTTAGGGTTAGGGTTAGGGAACGGCAAGGCTTAGGGCACAGGTGAGGGTACGGAAACGTGTGAGGGTCAGGCTACGTGCTGACGCGCGGGTTAGTGCCAGCGTACGGGCCAGGAGTAGGCTACGGCGTAGGGTAATGTGTAGGGCTGGTGGTGGGTTTCCGTTCCTCGCTAGGGTTAGGGTGAGGGAACGGCAAGGCTTAGGACACAGGTGAGGGTACGGAAACGTGGGAGTGTCAGGCTACGTGATGACGCACGTGTCTGTGCCAGCGTACAGCCCAGGAGTAGGCTACGGCGTAGGGTAATGTCTAGGGATTGTGGTGGGTTTCCGTTCCTGGCTAGGGTTAGGGTTAGGGAACGTCAAGGCTTAAGGCACAGGTGAGGGTACGGAAACGTGGGAGGCTCAGTCTACGTACTGATGCATGGGTCAGTGAGAGCGTACGGGCCAGGAATAGGCTACGGTGTAGGGTAACGTGTAGGGCTGTTGGTGGGTTTTCATTGCGGTGTACGGTTAGGGTTAGTGAACGGCAAGGCTTAGGGCACAGGTGAGGGAACGGAAACGTGGGAGGGTCAGGCTACGTGCTGACGCGCGGGTCAGTGCCAGCGTAGGGGCAAGGAGTAGGCTACGGTGTAGGGTAAGGTCTAGGGCTGGTGGTGGGTTTCCGTTCCGGGCTAGGGTTAGTGTTAGGGAACGGCAAGGCTTAGGGCACAGGTGAGGGTACAGAAAATTTGGAGGTTCAGGCTACGTGCTAAAGCATGTGTCAGTGCCAGCGTATGGGCCAGGAGTAGGCTACGTCATAGAGGAAGGTGTATGGCTGGTGGTGGGTTTCCGTTCTGGGCTAGGGTTAGGGATAGGGAACGGCAAGGCTTAGGGCACAGGTGAGGGTACGGAAACGTGGGAGGGTCAGGCTACATGCTGACGCAAGGGTCACTGCCACCGTACAGGCCAGGAGTAGGCTACGGCATAGGTTAAGGTGTAGGGCTGGTGGTGGGTTTCCATTGGGGGCTAGGTTAAGCGTTAGGGAATGTCAAGGCTTAGGGCACAGGTGAGGGTACGGAAACGTGGGATGGTCTGGCTACGTACTGATGCACAGGTCAGTGCCAGCGTACGGGCCAGGAGTAGGCTACGGCGTAGGGTAAGGTATAGGGCTGGTGGTGGGTTTCCGTTCCGGGCTACGGTTAGGGTTAGGGAACGGCAAAGCTTAGGGCACATGTGATGGTACGGAAACGTGGGCGGGTCAGGCTACGTGCTGACGCACGAGTCAGTGCCAGTGTACGGTCCAGGAGTAGGCTACGGCTTGTGGGTAAGGTTTAGGGCTGGTGGTGGGTTTCCGTTGCGGGCTCGGGTTAGGGTTAGGGAACGGCAAGGCTTATGGCACAGGTGAGGGTACGGAAACGTGGGAGGGTCAGGCTACGTGCTGACGCACCGGTCAGTGCCAGCATACGGGCCAGGAGTAGGCTACGGCTTGGGGGTACTGTGTAGAGCTGGTGGTGGGTTTCCGTTCCGGGCTAGTGTCAGGGTTAGGGAACGGCCAGGCTTAGGGCACAGTTGAGGGTACGGAAACGTAGGAGGGTGAGGCTACTTGCTGATGCACGTGTCAGTGCCAGAGTACGGGCCAGGTTTAGTCTACGGCTTGGGGTTAAAGGGTAGGGCTGGTGGTGGGTTTCCGTTCCGGGCTTGGGTTAGGGTTACGGAATGGCAAGGCTTAGTCCTCAGGTGAGGGTACGAAAAAGTGGGAGGGTCTGGCTACGTGCTGACGCACGGGTCAGTGCCAGCGTACAGGCCAGGAGTAGGCTACGGCGTAGGGTAAGGTGTAGGGCTGATGGTGGGTTTCCGTTCCGGGCTAGGGTTAGGGTTAGGGAACGGCAAGGCTTAGGGCACAGGTGAGGGTACGGAAACGTGGGAGCGTCAGGCTACGTGCTGACGGATGGGCCAGTGCCAGCGTACAGGCCAGGAGTAGGCTATGTCGTAGGGTAAGGTCTAGGGCTGGTGGTGGGTTTCCGTTCCGGGCTAGGGTTAGGGTTAGGGAACGGCAAGGCTTAGGGCACAGGTGAGGGTATGGAAACGTGGGAGGGTCAGGCTGCGTGCTGACGCACGGGTCAGTGCCATCGTACCGGCCAGGAGTAGGCCACTGGTTGGGGGTTAGGTGTAGGGCTGGTGGTGGGTTTCCGTTCTGGGCTAGGGTTAGCGTTAGGGAACAGCAAGGCTTAGGGCACAGTTGAGGTTACAGAAACGTGGGAGGGTCAGGCTACATGCTGACGCACGGGTCAGTGCCAGCGTATGGGCCAGGAGTAGGCTACGGCGTAGGGTAAAGTGTAGGGCTGGTGGTGGGTTTCCGTTCCGGGCTAGGGTTAGGGTTAGGGAACAGCAAGGCTTAGGGCAGAGGTGAGGGTACTGAAACATGGGAGTGTCAGGCTACGTGGTGATGCACGGGTCAGTGCCAGCGTACCAGCCAGGAGTAGGCTACGGCTTGGGGGTTAGCTGTAGGGCTGGTGGTGGGTTACCTTTCAGGGCTAGGGTTAGGGTTAGGGAACGGCAAGGCTTTGGGCACAGCTGAGGGTACGAAAACGTGGGAGGGTGAGGCTACATGCTGACGCACGGGTCAGTGCCAGCGTATGGGCCATGAGTAGGCTATGGCGTGGAGGTTAGGTGTAGGGCTGGTGGTGGGTTTCCGTTCCGTACTAGGGTTAAGGTAAGGGAACGGCAAGGCTTAGGGCACAGGTGAGGGTACGGAAACGTGGGAAGGTCAGGCTACGTGCTGACGCACGTGTCAGTGCCAGCGTACGGGCCAGGATTAGGCTACGGCATAGGGTAAGGTGTAGGGCTGGTGGTGGGTTTCCGTTCCAGGCTACGGTTAGGGTTAGGGAATGGCAAGACTTAGGGCACAGGTGAGGGTACGGAAACGTGGTAGGGTCAGGCTACGAGCTGACGCACGGGTCAGTGCCAGCGTTCGGGCCAGGTGTAGGCTACGGCGTAGGGTAAAGTTTAGGGCAGGTGGTGGGTTTCCGTTCCGGGCTAGGGTTAGGGTTAGGGAACGGCAAGGCTTAGGGCCCAGGTGAGGGTACGGAAACGTGTCGGGGTCAGACTACATGCTGACGCACGGGTCAGTGCCATCGTACGGGCCAGAAGTAGGCTACGGTGTAGGGAAAGGTTTCAGGCTGGTGGTGGGTTTACGTTCCGGGCTAGTGTTAGGGTTAGGGAACTGCAAGGCTTAGGGCACAGGTGAGGGTACGGAAACGTGGGAGTGTCAGGCTACGTGCTGATGCACGTGTCAGTGCCAGCGTACCGTCCAGGAGTAGGCTATGGCTTGGGGGTAAGCTGTAGGGCTGGTGGTGTGTTTCCGTTCCGGGCTAGGGTTAGCGTTAGGGTACGGCAAGGCTTAGGGCACAGGTGAGGTTACGGAAACGTGGGAGGGTCAGGCTACGTGCTGACGCACGGGTCAGTGCCAGCGTACCTGCCAAGAGTAGGCTACGGCTTGGGGGTTAGTTGTAGGGCTGGTGGTGGGTTTCTGTTCGGGGCTAGGGTTTGGGTTAGGGAACGGCAAGGCTTAGGGCACAGGTGAGGGTACGGAAATGTGAGAAGGTCAGGCTACGTGCTGACGCACGTGTCAGTGCCAGCGTACAGGCCAGGAGTAGGCTACGGCGTAGGGTAAGGTGTAGGGCTGGTGGTGGGTTTCCTTTCCGGGCTAGGTTTAGGGTTAGGGAACGGCAAGACTTAGGGCACAGGTGAGGGTACGGAAACGTGGTAGGGTCAGGCTACGTGCTGACGCATGGTCAGTGCCAGCGTTCGGGCCAGGAGTAGGCTACGGCGTAGGGTAAGGTGTAGGACTGGTGGTGTTTTTCCATTCCGGGCTAGGGTTAGTGTTAGGGAACGGCAAGGCTTCGGGCCCCGGTGTGGGTACGGAAATGTGGGGTGGTCAGATTACATGCTGACGCACAGGTCAGTGCCAGCGTACGGGCCAGGAGTAGGCTACGGAGAAGGGAAAGGTTTAGGGCTGGTGGTGGGTTTCCGTTCCGGGCTAGGGTTAGGGTTAGGGAACGGCAATGCTTAGGGCACAGGTGAGGGTACAGAAACGTGGGAGGGTCAGGCTACGTGCTGACGCACGGATCAGTGTCAGCATACGTGCTAGGAGTAGGCTACGGCGTAGGGTAAGGTGTAGGGCTGGGGGTGGTTTTCTGTTCCGGGCTACGGTTAGTGTTAGGGAACAGCAAGGCTTAGGGCACAGGTGAGAGTACGGTAACGTGGGAGGGTCAGGCTACGTGCTGACGCACGGGCCAGTGCCAGCGTACCGGCCAGGAGTAGGCTACGGCTTGGAGGTTAGGTGTAGGGCTGGTGGTGGGTTTCCGTTCCAGGCTAGGGTTAGTGTTAGGGAACAGCAAAGCTTAGGGCACAGGGGAGGGTACGGAAACGTGGGAGGGTCAGTCTACATGCTGACGCATGGGTCAGTGCCCGCGTACGGGACAGGTGTAGGCTACAGCATAGTGTAAGTTGTAGGGCTGGTGGTGGGTTTCCGTTCCGGGCTAGGGTTAGGGTTAGGGAACGGCAAGGCGTAGGGCACAGGTGAGGGTACGGAAACGTGGGAGGGGCACGCTACGTGCTGACGCACGGGTCAGTGCCAGCATATTGTCCAGGAGTTGGCTACGGCTTGGGGGTAAGGTGTAGGGCTGGTGGTGGGTTTCCGTTCCGGGCTAGGTTTAGGGTTATGGAACGGCAAGGCTTAGGGCACGGGTGAGGGTACGGAAACGAGGGAGGGTCAGGCTACTTGCTGATGCTCGGGTTAGTGCCACCGAACGGGCCAGGAGTAGGCTACGGCTTGGGGGTAAGGTGCAGGGCTGGTGGTGGGTTTCCGTTCCGGGCTAGGGTTAGGGTTACGGAACGGCAAGGCTTAGGGCACAGGTGAGGGTACGGAAACGTGGGAGGGTCAGGCTACATGCTGACGCAAGGGTCAGTGCCACCGTACAGGCCAAGAGTAGGCTACGGCGTAGGGTAATGTGTAGGGCTGGAGGTGGGTTTCCGTTACGGGCTAGGGTTAGGGTTAGGGAACGGCAAGGCTTAGGGCACAGGTTAGGGTACAGAAACGTGGGAGAGTCAGGCTACGTGCTGACGCACGTGTCAGTGCCAGCGTACCGGCCAGGAGTAGGCTACGGCTTCGGGGTTAGGTGTAGGGCTGGTGGTGGGTTTCCGTTCCGGGCTAGGGTTAGGGTGAGGGAACGGCAAGGCTTAGTGCACAGGTGAGGGTAAGGAAACGTGGGAGGGTCAGGATACGTGCTGACGCACGGGTCAGTGCCAGCGTACCGGCCAGGAGTAGGCTACGGCTTCGGGGTTAGGTGTAGGGCTGGTGGTGGGTTTCCGTTCAGGGCTAGGTTTAGGGTTAGGGAACGGCAAGGCTTAGGGCACAGGTGAGGGTCCGCAAATGTGGGAGGGTCAGGCTTCGTGCTGATGCACGGGTCTAAGCCAGCGTACGGGCCAGGTGTAGGCTACGGCTTGGGGGTAATTTGTAGGGCTGGTGGTGGGTTTCCATTCCGGGTTAGGGTTAGGGTTAGGGAACGGCAAGGCTTAGGGCACAGGTGAGGGTACGGAAACGTGGGAGGGTCAGGCTACATGCTGACGCACGTGTCAGTGCCAGCGTATGGGCCAGGAATAGGCTATGGCTTGGGGGTAAGCTATAGGGCTGGTGGTGTGTTTCCTTTTCGGAATAGGGTTAGGGTTAGGGAACGGCAAGGCTTAGGGCACAGGTGAGGGTACGGAAACGTGTGAGGGTCAGGCTACATGCTGACGCGCGGGTTAGTGCCAGCGTACGGGCCAGGAGTAGGCTACGGCGTAGGGTAATGTGTAGGGCTGGTGGTGGGTTTCCGTTCCTCGCTAGGGTTAGGGTGAGGGAACGGCAAGGCTTAGGACACAGGTGAGGGTACGGAAACGTGGGAGTGTCAGGCTACGTGATGACGCACGTGTCTGTGCCAGCGTACAGCCCAGGAGTAGGCTACGGCGTAGGGTAATGTCTAGGGATTGTGGTGGGTTTCCGTTCCTGGCTAGGGTTAGGGTTAGGGAACGTCAAGGCTTAAGGCACAGGTGAGGGTACGGAAACGTGGGAGGGTCAGGCTACGTACTGATGCATGGGTCAGTGAGAGCGTACGGGCCAGGAATAGGCTACGGTGTAGGGTAACGTTTAGGGCTGTTGGTGGGTTTTCATTGCGGTGTACGGTTAGGGTTAGTGAACGGCAAGGCTTAGGGAACAGGTGAGGGAACGGAAACGTGGGAGGGTCAGGCTACGTGCTGACGCGCGGGTCAGTGCCAGCGTAGGGGCAAGGAGTAGGCTACGGTGTAGGGTAAGGTCTAGGGCTGGTGGTGGGTTTCCGTTCCGGGCTAGGGTTAGTGTTAGGGAACGGCAAGGCTTAGGGCACAGGTGAGGGTACAGAAAATTTGGAGGTTCAGGCTACGTGCTAAAGCATGTGTCAGTGCCAGCGTATGGGCCAGGAGTAGGCTACGTCATAGAGGAAGGTGTATGGCTGGTGGTGGGTTTCCGTTCTGGGCTAGGGTTAGGGATAGGGAACGGCAAGGCTTAGGGCACAGGTGAGGGTACGGAAACGTGGGAGGGTCAGGCTACATGCTGACGCAAGGGTCACTGCCACCGTACAGGCCAGGAGTAGGCTACGGCATAGGTTAAGGTGTAGGGCTGGTGGTGGGTTTCCATTGGGGGCTAGGGTAAGCGTTAGGGAATGTCAAGGCTTAGGGCACAGGTGAGGGTACGGAAACGTGGGAGGGTCTGGCTACGTACTGATGCACAGGTCAGTGCCAGCGTATGGGCCAGGAGTAGGCTACGGCGTAGGGTAAGGTGTAGGGCTGGTGGTGGGTTTCCGTTCCGGGCTAAGGTTAGGGTTAGGGAACGGCAAAGCTTAGGGCACATGTGATGGTACGGAAACGTGGGCGGGTCAGGCTACGTGCTGACGCACGAGTCAGTGCCAGTGTACGGTCCAGGAGTAGGCTACGGCTTGTGGGTAAGGTTTAGGGCTGGTGGTGGGTTTCCGTTGCGGGCTCGGGTTAGGGTTAGGGAACGGCAAGGCTTATGGCACAGGTGAGGGTACGGAAACGTGGGAGGGTCAGGCTACGTGCTGACGCACGGGTCAGTGCCAGCGTATGGGCCAGGAGTAGGCTACGGCGTAGGGTAAAGTGTAGGGCTGGTGGTGGGTTTCCGTTCCGGGCTAGGGTTAGGGTTAGGGAACAGCAAGGCTTAGGGCAGAGGTGAGGGTACTGAAACATGGGAGTGTCAGGCTACGTGGTGATGCACGGGTCAGTGCCAGCGTACCAGCCAGGAGTAGGCTACGGCTTGGGGGTTAGCTGTAGGGCTGGTGGTGGGTTACCTTTCAGGGCTAGGGTTAGGGTTAGGGAACGGCAAGGCTTTGGGCACAGCTGAGGGTACGAAAACGTGGGAGGGTGAGGCTACATGCTGACGCACGGGTCAGTGCCAGCGTATGGGCCATGAGTAGGCTATGGCGTGGAGGTTAGGTGTAGGGCTGGTGGTGGGTTTCCGTTCCGTACTAGGGTTAAGGTAAGGGAACGGCAAGGCTTAGGGCACAGGTGAGGGTACGGAAACGTGGGAAGGTCAGGCTACGTGCTGACGCACGTGTCAGTGCCAGCGTACGGGCCAGGATTAGGCTACGGCATAGGGTAAGGTGTAGGGCTGGTGGTGGGTTTCCGTTCCAGGCTACGGTTAGGGTTAGGGAATGGCAAGACTTAGGGCACAGGTGAGGGTACGGAAACGTGGTAGGGTCAGGCTACGAGCTGACGCACGGGTCAGTGCCAGCGTTCGGGCCAGGTGTAGGCTACGGCGTAGGGTAAAGTTTAGGGCTGGTGGTGGGTTTCCGTTCCGGGCTAGGGTTAGGGTTAGGGAACGGCAAGGCTTAGGGCCCAGGTGAGGGTACGGAAACGTGTCGGGGTCAGACTACATGCTGACGCACGGGTCAGTGCCATCGTACGGGCCAGAAGTAGGCTACGGTGTAGGGAAAGGTTTCAGGCTGGTGGTGGGTTTACGTTCCGGGCTAGGGTTAGGGTTAGGGAACTGCAAGGCTTAGGGCACAGGTGAGGGTACGGAAACGTGGGAGTGTCAGGCTACGTGCTGATGCACGTGTCAGTGCCAGCGTACCGTCCAGGAGTAGGCTATGGCTTGGGGGTAAGCTGTAGGGCTGGTGGTGTGTTTCCGTTCCGGGCTAGGGTTAGCGTTAGGGTACGGCAAGGCTTAGGGCACAGGTGAGGTTACGGAAACGTGGGAGGGTCAGGCTACGTGCTGACGCACGGGTCAGTGCCAGCGTACCTGCCAAGAGTAGGCTACGGCTTGGGGGTTAGTTGTAGGGCTGGTGGTGGGTTTCTGTTCGGGGCTAGGGTTTGGGTTAGGGAACGGCAAGGCTTAGGGCACAGGTGAGGGTACGGAAATGTGAGAAGGTCAGGCTACGTGCTGACGCACGTGTCAGTGCCAGCGTACAGGCCAGGAGTAGGCTACGGCGTAAGGTAAGGTGTAGGGCTGGTGGTGGGTTTCCTTTCCAGGCTAGGTTTAGGGTTAGGGAACGGCAAGACTTAGGGCACAGGTGAGGGTACGGAAACGTGGTAGGGTCAGGCTACGTGCTGACGCATGGGTCAGTGCCAGCGTTCGGGCCAGGAGTAGGCTAAGGCGTAGGGTAAGGTGTAGGACTGGTGGTGTTTTTCCATTCCGGGCTAGGGTTAGTGTTAGGGAACGGCAAGGCTTCGGGCCCCGGTGTGGGTACGGAAATGTGGGGTGGTCAGATTACATGCTGACGCACAGGTCAGTGCCAGCGTACGGGCCAGGAGTAGGCTACGGAGAAGGGAAAGGTTTAGGGCTGGTGGTGGGTTTCCGTTCCGGGCTAGGGTTAGGGTTAGGGAACGGCAATGCTTAGGGCACAGGTGAGGGTACAGAAACGTGGGAGGGTCAGGCTACGTGCTGACGCATGGATCAGTGTCAGCATACGTGCTAGGAGTAGGCTACGGCGTAGGGTAAGGTGTAGGGCTGGGGGTGGTTTTCTGTTCCGGGCTACGGTTAGTGTTAGGGAACAGCAAGGCTTAGGGCACAGGTGAGAGTACGGTAACGTGGGAGGGTCAGGCTACGTGCTGACGCACGGGCCAGTGCCAGCGTACCGGCCAGGAGTAGGCTACGGCTTGGAGGTTAGGTGTAGGGCTGGTGGTGGGTTTCCGTTCCAGGCTAGGGTTAGTGTTAGGGAACAGCAAAGCTTAGGGCACAGGGGAGGGTACGGAAACGTGGGAGGGTCAGTCTACATGCTGACGCATGGGTCAGTGCCAGCGTACGGGCGAGGAGTAGGCTATGGCTTGGGGGTTAGGTGTAGGGCTTGTGGTGTGTTTCCCTTCCGTACTAGTGTTAGGGTTAAAGAACGGCAAGGCTTAGGGCACAGGTGACGTTACGGTAATGTGGGAAGGTCAGGCTACGTGCTGACGCACATGTCAGTGCCAGCGTATGGACCAGGAGTAGGCTACGGCTTGGGGGTAAGGTTTAGGGCTGGTGGTGGGTTTCCGTTGGTGGCTAGGTTTAGAGTTAGGGAACGGCAAGGCTTAGGGCACAGGTGAGGGTACGGAAACTTTGGCGGGTCAGGCTACATGCTGACGCATGGGTCAGTGCCAGCGTACCGGCCAGGAGTAGGCTACGGCTTGTGGGTAAGGTTTAGGGCTGGTGGTGGGTTTCCGTTCCGGGCTAGGGTTAGAGTTAGGGAACGGCAAGGCTTAAGGCAGAGGTGACGGTACGGTAACATGGGAGGGTCAGGCTACGTGCTGAAGCACATGTCAGTGCCCGCGTACGGGCCAGGTGTAGGCTACGTCATAGGGTAAGGTTTAGGGCTGGTGGTCTGTTTCCGTTCCGGGCTAGGGTTAGGGTTACGGAACGGCAAGACTTAGGGCACAGGTGAGGGTACGGAAACGTGGGAGGGTCAGGCTACATGCTGACGCAAGGTTCAGTGCCACCGTACAAGCTAGGAGTATGCTACGGCGTAGGTTAAGGTGTAGGGCTGGTGGTGGGTTTCCGTTCAGGGCTAGGGTTAGGGTTAGGGAACGTCAAGGCTTAGGGCACAGATGAGGGTACGGAAACATGGGAAGGTCAGGCTACGTACTGACGCACGGGTCAGTGCCAGCGTACGGCCAGGAGTAGGCTACGGCGTAGGGTAAAGTGTAGGGCTGGTTGTGGGTTTCCGTTCCGGGCTACGTTTAGGGTTAGGGAACGGCAAAGCTTAGGGCACATGTGAGGGTACGGAAACGTGGGAGGTTCAGGCTACGTGCTGACGCACGGGTCAGTGCCAGTGTATGGGCCAGGAGGAGGCTACAGCTTGTGGGTAAGGTTTAGAGCTGGTGGTGGGTTTCCGTTCGGGGCTAGGGTTAGGGTTAGGGAACGGCAAGGCTTACGGCACAGGTAAGTGTACGGAAACGTGGGAGGGTCAGGCTACATGCTGACGCACGGGTCAGTGCCAGCGTACGGGCCAGGAGTAGGCTACGGCGTAGGGTATGGTGTAGGGCTGGTGGTGGGTTTCCATTTAGGGCTAGGGTTAGGGTTAGGGCACGGCAAGGCTTAGGGCACAGGTGAGGGTACGGAAACGAGGGAGGGTCAGGCTACGTGCTGACGCACGGGTCTGTGCCAGCGTACGGGTCAGGAGTAGGCTACGGCTTGTGGCTAAGCTATAGGGCTGGTGGTGGCTTTCGGTTCCGGGGTAGTGTTAGGGTTAGAGAACGGCAAGGCTTAGGGCACAGGTGAGGGTACGGAAACGTGGGAGGGTCAGGCTACGTGCTGACGCATGGGTCAGTGCCCGCGTACGGGACAGGTGTAGGCTACAGCATAGTGTAAGTTGTAGGGCTGGTGGTGGGTTTCCGTTCCGGGCTAGGGTTAGGGTTAGGGAACGGCAAGGCGTAGGGCACAGGTGAGGGTACGGAAACGTGGGAGGGGCACGCTACGTGCTGACGCACGGGTCAGTGCCAGCATATTGTCCAGGAGTTGGCTACGGCTTGGGGGTAAGGTGTAGGGCTGGTGGTGGGTTTCCGTTCCGGGCTAGGTTTAGGGTTATGGAACGGCAAGGCTTAGGGCATGGGTGAGGGTACGGAAACGAGGGAGGGTCAAGCTACTTGCTGATGCTCGGGTTAGTGCCACCGAACGGGCCAGGAGTAGGCTACGGCTTGGGGGTAAGGTGCAGGGCTGGTGGTGGGTTTCCGTTCCGGGCTAGGGTTAGGGTTACGGAACGGCAAGGCTTAGGGCACAGGTGAGGGTACGGAAACGTGGGAGGGTCAGGCTACATGCTGACGCAAGGGTCAGTGCCACCGTACAGGCCAAGAGTAGGCTACGGCGTAGGGTAATGTGTAGGGCTGGAGGTGGGTTTCCGTTACGGGCTAGGGTTAGGGTTAGGGAACGGCAAGGCTTAGGGCACAGGTTAGGGTACAGAAACGTGGGAGAGTCAGGCTACGTGCTGACGAACGTGTCAGTGCCAGCGTACCGGCCAGGAGTAGGCTACGGCTTCGGGGTTAGGTGTAGGGCTGGTGGTGGGTTTCCGTTCCGGGCTAGGGTTAGGGTTAGGGAACGGCAAGGCTTAGTGCACAGGTGAGGGTACGGAAACGTGGGAGGGTCAGGATACGTGCTGACGCACGGGTCAGTGCCAGCGTACCGGCCAGGAGTAGGCTACGGCTTCGGGGTTAGGTGTAGGGCTGGTGGTGGGTTTCCGTTCAGGGCTAGGTTTAGGGTTAGGGAACGGCAAGGCTTAGAGCACTGGTGAGGGTCCGCAAATGTGGGAGGGTCAGGCTTCGTGCCGACGCACGGGTCTAAGCCAGCGTACGGGCCAGGTGTAGGCTACGGCTTGGGGGTAAGTTGTAGGGCTGGTGGTGGGTTTCCATTCCGGGTTAGGGTTAGGGTTAGGGAACGGCAAGGCTTAGGGCACAGGTGAGGGTACGAAAACGTGGGAGGGTCAGGCTACATGCTGACGCACGTGTCAGTGCCAGCGTACGGGCCAGGAATAGGCTATGGCTTGGGGGTTAGCTATAGGGCTGGTGGTGTGTTTCCTTTTCGGAATAGGGTTAGGGTTAGGGAACGGCAAGGCTTAGGGCACAGGTGAGGGTACGGAAACGTGTGAGGTTCAGGCTACGTGCTGACGCGCGGGTTAGTGCCAGCGTACGGGCCAGGAGTAGGCTACGGCGTAGGGTAATGTGTAGGGCTGGTAGTGGGTTTCCGTTCCTCGCTAGGGTTAGGGTGAGGGAACGGCAAGGCTTAGGACACAGGTGAGGGTACGGAAACGTGGGAGTGTCAGGCTACGTGATGACGCACGTGTCAGTGCCAGCGTACAGCCCAGGAGTAGGCTACGGCGTAGGGTAATGTCTAGGGATTGTGGTGGGTTTCCGTTCCTGGCTAGGGTTAGGGTTAGGGAACGTCAAGGCTTAAGGCACAGGTGAGGGTACGGAAACGTGGGAGGGTCAGGCTACGTACTGATGCATGGGTCAGTGAGAGCGTACGGGCCAGGAATAGGCTACGGTGTAGGGTAACGTGTAGGGCTGTTGGTGGGTTTTCATTGCGGTGTACGGTTAGGGTTAGGGAACGGCAAGGCTTAGGGCACAGGTGAGGGAACGGAAACGTGGGAGGGTCAGGCTACGTGCTGACGCACGGGTCAGTGCCAGCGTAGGGGCAAGGAGTAGGCTACGGTGTAGGGTAAGGTCTAGGGCTGGTGGTGGGTTTCCGTTCCGGGCTAGGGTTAGTGTTAGGGAACGGCAAGGCTTAGGGCACAGGTGAGGGTACAGAAAATTTGGAGGTTCAGGCTACGTGCTAAAGCATGTGTCAGTGCCAGCGTATGGGCCAGGAGTAGGCTACGTCATAGAGGAAGGTGTATGGCTGGTGGTGGGTTTCCGTTCTGGGCTAGGGTTAGGGATAGGGAACGGCAAGGCTTAGGGCACAGGTGAGGGTACGGAAACGTGGGAGGGTCAGGCTACATGCTGACGCAAGGGTCACTGCCACCGTACAGGCCAGGAGTAGGCTACGACATAGGTTAAGGTGTAGGGCTGGTGGTGGGTTTCCATTGGGGGCTAGGGTAAGCGTTAGGGAACGTCAAGGCTTAGGGCACAGGTGAGGGTACGGAAACGTGGGAGGGTCTGGCTACGTACTGACGCACAGGTCAGTGCCAGCGTACGGGCCAGGAGTAGGCTACGGCGTAGGGTAAGGTGTAGGGCTGGTGGTGGGTTTCCGTTCCGGGCTACGGTTAGGGTTAGGGAACGGCAAAGCTTAGGGCACATGTGATGGTACGGAAACGTGGGCAGGTCAGGCTACGTGCTGACGCACGAGTCAGTGCCAGTGTACGGTCCAGGAGTAGGCTACGGCTTGTGGGTAAGGTTTAGTGCTGGTGGTGGGTTTCCGTTGCGGGCTAGGGTTAGGGTTAGGGAACGGCAAGGCTTATGGCACAGGTGAGGGTACGGAAACGTGGGAGGGTCAGGCTACGTGCTGACACACCGGTCAATGCCAGCATACGGGCCAGGAGTAGGCTACGGCTTGGGGGTACTGTGTAGAGCTGGTGGTGGGTTTCCGTTCCGGGCTAGGGTCAGGGTTAGGGAACGGCCAGGCTTAGGGCACAGTTGAGGGTACGGAAACGTAGGAGGGTGAGGCTACTTGCTGACGCACGTGTCAGTGCCAGAGTACGGGCCAGGTTTAGTCTACGGCTTGGGGTTAAAGTGTAGGTCTGGTGGTGGGTTTCCGTTCCGGGCTTGGGTTAGGGTTACGGAACGGCAAGGCTTAGTCCTCAGGTGAGGGTACGAAAAAGTGGGAGGGTCGGGCTACGTGCTGACGCACGGGTCAGTGCCAGCGTACAGGCCAGGAGTAGGCTACGGCGTACGGTAAGGTGTAGGGCTGGTGGTGGGTTTCCGTTCCGGGCTAGGGTTAGGGTTAGGGAACGGCAAGGCTTAGGGCACAGGTGAGAGTACGGAAACGTGGGAGCGTCAGGCTACGTGCTGACGGATGGGCCAGTGCCAGCGTACAGGCCAGGAGTAGGCTATGTCGTAGGGTAAGGTCTAGGGCTGGTGGTGGGTTTCCGTTCCGGGCTAGGGTTAGGGTTAGGGAACGGCAAGGCTTAGGGCACAGGTGAGGGTATGGAAACGTTGGAGGGTCAGGCTGCGTGCTGACGCACGGGTCAGTGCCATCGTACCGGCCAGGAGTAGGCCACTGGTTGGGGGTTAGGTGTAGGGCTGGTGGTGGGTTTCCGTTCTGGGCTAGGGTTAGTGTTAGGGAACAGCAAGGCTTAGGGCACAGTTGAGGTTACGGAAACGTGGGAGGGTCAGGCTACATGCTGACGCACGGGTCAGTGCCAGCGTATGGGCCAGGAGTAGGCTACGGCGTAGGGTAAAGTGTAGGGCTGGTGGTGGGTTTCCGTTCCGGGCTAGGGTTAGGGTTAGGGAACAGCAAGGCTTAGGGCAGAGGTGAGGGTACTGAAACATGGGAGTGTCAGGCTACGTGGTGATGCACGGGTCAGTGCCAGCGTACCAGCCAGGAGTAGGCTACGGCTTGGGGGTTAGCTGTAGGGCTGGTGGTGGGTTACCTTTCAGGGCTAGGGTTAGGGTTAGGGAACGGCAAGGCTTTGGGCACAGCTGAGGGTACGAAAACGTGGGAGGGTGAGTCTACATGCTGACGCACGGGTCAGTGCCAGCGTATGGGCCATGAGTAGGCTATGGCGTGGAGGTTAGGTGTAGGGCTGGTGGTGGGTTTCCGTTCCGTACTAGGGTTAAGGTAAGGGAACGGCAAGGCTTAGGGCACAGGTGAGGGTACGGAAACGTGGGAGGGTCAGGCTACGTGCTGATGCACGTGTCAGTGCCAGCGTACCGTCCAGGAGTAGGCTATGGCTTGGGGGTAAGCTGTAGGGCTGGTGGTGTGTTTCCGTTCCGGGCTAGGGTTAGCGTTAGGGTACGGCAAGGCTTAGGGCACAGGTGAGGTTACGGAAACGTGGAAGGGTCAGGCTACGTGCTGACGCACGGGTCTGTGCCAGCGTACCTGCCAAGAGTAGGCTACGGCTTGGGGGTTAGTTGTAGGGCTGGTGGTGGGTTTCCGTTCCGGGCTAGGGTTAGGGTTAGGGAACGGCAAGGCTTAGGGCACAGGTGAGGGTACGGAAATGTGAGAAGGTCAGGCTACGTGCTGACGCACGTGTCAGTGCCAGCGTACGGGCCAGGAGTAGGCTACGGCGTAGGGTAAGGTGTAGGGCTGGTGGTGGGTTTCCTTTCCGGGCTAGGTTTAGGGTTAGTGAACGGCAAGACGTAGGGCACAGGTGAGGGTACGGAAACGTGGTAGGGTCAGGCTACGTGCTGACGCATGGGTCAGTGCCAGCGTTCGGGCCAGGAGTAGGCTACGGCGTAGGGTAAGGTGTAGGACTGGTGGTGTTTTTCCATTCCGGGCTAGGGTTAGTGTTAGGGAACGGCAAGGCTTCGGGCCCCGGTGTGGGTACGGAAATGTGGGGTGGTCAGATTACATGCTGACGCACAGGTCAGTGCCAGCGTACGGGCCAGGAGTAGGCTACGGAGAAGGGAAAGGTTTAGGGCTGGTGGTGGGTTTCCGTTCCGGGCTAGGGTTAGGGTTAGGGAACGGCAATGCTTAGGGCACAGGTGAGGGTACAGAAACGTGGGAGGGTCAGGCTACGTGCTGACGCACGGATCAGTGTCAGCGTACGTGCTAGGAGTAGGCTACGGCGTAGGGTAAGGTGTAGGGCTGGGGGTGGTTTTCTGTTCCGGGCTACGGTTAGTGTTAGGGAACAGCAAGGCTTAGGGCACAGGTGAGAGTACGGTAACGTGGGAGGGTCAGGCTACGTGCTGACGCACGGGCCAGTGCCAGCGTACCGGCCAGGAGTAGGCTACGGCTTGGAGGTTAGGTGTAGGGCTGGTGGTGGGTTTCCGTTCCAGGCTAGGGTTAGTGTTAGGGAACAGCAAGGCTTAGGGCACAGTTGAGGTTACGGAAACGTGGGAGGGTCAGGCTACATGCTGACGCACGGGTCAGTGCCAGCGTATGGGCCAGGAGTAGGCTACGGCGTAGGGTAAAGTGTAGGGCTGGTGGTGGGTTTCCGTTCCGGGCTAGGGTTAGGGTTAGGGAACAGCAAGGCTTAGGGCAGAGGTGAGGGTACTGAAACATGGGAGTGTCAGGCTACGTGGTGATGCACGGGTCAGTGCCAGCGTACCAGCCAGGAGTAGGCTACGGCTTGGGGGTTAGCTGTAGGGCTGGTGGTGGGTTTCCGTTCCGGGCTACGGTTAGGGTTAGGAAATGGCAAGGCCTAGGGCACAGTTGAGGGTCCGCAAACGTGGGAGGGTCAGGCTACGTGCTGACGCACTGGTCAGTGCCAGCGTAAGGTCCAGGAGTAGCCTACGGCTTGGGGGTAAGTTGTAGGGCTGGTGGTGGGTTTCCCTTCCTGGCTAGGATTAGGGTTAGGGAACGACAAGGCTTAGGGCACAGGGGAGGTTACGGAAACGTGGGAGGGTCAGTCTACATGCTGACGCATGGGTCAGTGCCAGCGTACGGGCGAGGAGTAGGCTATGGCTTGGGGGTTAGGTGTAGGGCTTGTGGTGTGTTTCCCTTCCGTACTAGTGTTAGGGTTAAAGAACGGCAAGGCTTAGGGCACAGGTGACGTTACGGTAATGTGGGAAGGTCAGGCTACGTGCTGACGCACATGTCAGTGCCAGCGTATGGACCAGGAGTAGGCTACGGCTTGGGGGTAAGGTTTAGGGCTGGTGGTGGGTTTCCGTTGGTGGCTAGGTTTAGAGTTAGGGAACGGCAAGGCTTAGGGCACAGGTGAGGGTACGGAAACTTTGGCGGGTCAGGCTACATGCTGACGCATGGGTCAGTGCCAGCGTACCGGTCAGGAGTAGGCTACGGCTTGTGGGTAAGGTTTAGGGCTGGTGGTGGGTTTCCGTTCCGGGCTAGGGTTAGAGTTAGGGAACGGCAAGGCTTAGGGCAGAGGTGACGGTACGGTAACATGGGAGGGTCAGGCTACGTGCTGAAGCACATGTCAGTGCCCGCGTACGGGCCAGGTGTAGGCTACGTCATAGGGTAAGGTTTAGGGCTGGTGGTCTGTTTCCGTTCCGGGCTAGGGTTAGGGTTACGGAACGGCAAGACTTAGGGCACAGGTGAGGGTACGGAAACGTGGGAGGGTCAGGCTACATGCTGACGCAAGGTTCAGTGCCACCGTACAAGCTAGGAGTATGCTACGGCGTAGGTTAAGGTGTAGGGCTGGTGGTGGGTTTCCGTTCAGGGCTAGGGTTAGGGTTAGGGAACGTCAAGGCTTAGGGCACAGGTGAGGGTACGGAAACATGGGAGGGTCAGGCTACGTACTGACGCACGGGTCAGTGCCAGCGTACGGCCAGGAGTAGGCTACGGCGTAGGGTAAAGTGTAGGGCTGGTTGTGGGTTTCCGTTCCGGGCTACGTTTAGGGTTAGGGAACGGCAAAGCTTAGGGCACATGTGAGGGTACGGAAACGTGGGAGGTTCAGGCTACGTGCTGACGCACGGGTCAGTGCCAGTGTATGGGCCAGGAGGAGGCTACAGCTTGTGGGTAAGGTTTAGAGCTGGTGGTGGGTTTCCGTTCGGGGCTAGGGTTAGGGTTAGGGAACGGCAAGGCTTACGGCACAGGTAAGTGTACGGAAACGTGGGAGGGTCAGGCTACATGCTGACGCACGGGTCAGTGCCAGCGTACGGGCCAGGAGTAGGCTACGGCGTAGGGTATGGTGTAGGGCTGGTGGTGGGTTTCCATTTAGGGCTAGGGTTAGGGTTAGGGAACGGCAAGGCTTAGGGCACAGGTGAGGGTACGGAAACGAGGGAGGGTCAGGCTACGTGCTGACGCACGGGTCTGTGCCAGCGTACGGGTCAGGAGTAGGCTACGGCTTGTGGCTAAGCTATAGGGCTGGTGGTGGCTTTCGGTTCCGGGGTAGGGTTAGGGTTAGAGAACGGCAAGGCTTAGGGCACAGGTGAGGGTACGGAAACGTGGGAGGGTCAGGCTACGTGCTGACGCATGGGTCAGTGCCCGCGTACGGGACAGGTGTAGGCTACAGCATAGTGTAAGTTGTAGGGCTGGTGGTGGGTTTCCGTTCCGGGCTAGGGTTAGGGTTAGGGAACGGCAAGGCGTAGGGCACAGGTGAGGGTACGGAAACGTGGGAGGGGCACGCTACGTGCTGACGCACGGGTCAGTGCCAGCATATTGTCCAGGAGTTGGCTACGGCTTGGGGGTAAGGTGTAGGGCTGGTGGTGGGTTTCCGTTCCGGGCTAGGTTTAGGGTTATGGAACGGCAAGGCTTAGGGCACGGGTGAGGGTACGGAAACGAGGGAGGGTCAAGCTACTTGCTGATGCTCGGGTTAGTGCCACCGAACGGGCCAGGAGTAGGCTACGGCTTGGGGGTAAGGTGCAGGGCTGGTGGTGGGTTTCCGTTCCGGGCTAGGGTTAGGGTTACGGAACGGCAAGGCTTAGGGCACAGGTGAGGGTACGGAAACGTGGGAGGGTCAGGCTACATGCTGACGCAAGGGTCAGTGCCACCGTACAGGCCAAGAGTAGGCTACGGCGTAGGGTAATGTGTAGGGCTGGAGGTGGGTTTCTGTTACGGGCTAGGGTTAGGGTTAGGGAACGGCAAGGCTTAGGGCACAGGTTAGGGTACAGAAACGTGGGAGAGTCAGGCTACGTGCTGACGAACGTGTCAGTGCCAGCGTACCGGCCAGGAGTAGGCTATGGCTTCGGGGTTAGGTGTAGGGCTGGTGGTGTGTTTCCGTTCCGGGCTAGGGTTAGGGTTAGGGAACGGCAAGGCTTAGTGCACAGGTGAGGGTACGGAAACGTGGGAGGGTCAGGATACGTGCTGACGCACGGGTCAGTGCCAGCGTACCGGCCAGGAGTAGGCTACGGCTTCGGGGTTAGGTGTAGGGCTGGTGGTGGGTTTCCGTTCAGGGCTAGGTTTAGGGTTAGGGAACGGCAAGGCTTAGAGCACAGGTGAGGGTCCGCAAATGTGGGAGGGTCAGGCTTCGTGCCGACGCACGGGTCTAAGCCAGCGTACGGGCCAGGTGTAGGCTACGGCTTGGGGGTAAGTTGTAGGGCTGGTGGTGGGTTTCCATTCCGGGTTAGGGTTAGGGTTAGGGAACGGCAAGGCTTAGGGCACAGGTGAGGGTACGAAAACGTGGGAGGGTCAGGCTACATGCTGACGCACGTGTCAGTGCCAGCGTACGGGCCAGGAATAGGCTATGGCTTGGGGGTTAGCTATAGGGCTGGTGGTGTGTTTCCTTTTCGGAATAGGGTTAGGGTTAGGGAACGGCAAGGCTTAGGGCACAGGTGAGGGTACGGAAACGTGTGAGGGTCAGGCTACGTGCTGACGCGCGGGTTAGTGCCAGCGTACGGGCCAGGAGTAGGCTACGGCGTAGGGTAATGTGTAGGGCTGGTGGTGGGTTTCCGTTCCTCGCTAGGGTTAGGGTGAGGGAACGGCAAGGCTTAGGACACAGGTGAGGGTACGGAAACGTGGGAGTGTCAGGCTACGTGATGACGCACGTGTCAGTGCCAGCGTACAGCCCAGGAGTAGGCTACGGCGTAGGGTAATGTCTAGGGATTGTGGTGGGTTTCCGTTCCTGGCTAGGGTTAGGGTTAGGGAACGTCAAGGCTTAAGGCACAGGTGAGGGTACGGAAACGTGGGAGGGTCAGGCTACGTACTGATGCATGGGTCAGTGAGAGCGTACGGGCCAGGAATAGGCTACGGTGTAGGGTAACGTGTAGGGCTGTTGGTGGGTTTTCATTGCGGTGTACGGTTAGGGTTAGGGAACGGCAAGGCTTAGGGCACAGGTGAGGGAACGGAAACGTGGGAGGGTCAGGCTACGTGCTGACGCACGGGTCAGTGCCAGCGTACGGGCAAGGAGTAGGCTACGGTGTAGGGTAAGGTCTAGGGCTGGTGGTGGGTTTCCGTTCCGGGCTAGGGTTAGTGTTAGGGAACGGCAAGGCTTAGGGCACAGGTGAGGGTACAGAAAATTTGGAGGTTCAGGCTACGTGCTAAAGCATGTGTCAGTGCCAGCGTATGGGCCAGGAGTAGGCTACGTCATAGAGGAAGGTGTATGGCTGGTGGTGGGTTTCCGTTCTGGGCTAGGGTTAGGGATAGGGAACGGCAAGGCTTAGGGCACAGGTGAGGGTACGGAAACGTGGGAGGGTCAGGCTACATGCTGACGCAAGGGTCACTGCCACCGTACAGGCCAGGAGTAGGCTACGACATAGGTTAAGGTGTAGGGCTGGTGGTGGGTTTCCATTGGGGGCTAGGGTAAGCGTTAGGGAACGTCAAGGCTTAGGGCACAGGTGAGGGTACGGAAACGTGGGAGGGTCTGGCTACGTACTGACGCACAGGTCAGTGCCAGCGTACGGGCCAGGAGTAGGCTACGGCGTAGGGTAAGGTGTAGGGCTGGTGGTGGGTTTCCGTTCCGGGCTACGGTTAGGGTTAGGGAACGGCAAAGCTTAGGGCACATGTGATGGTACGGAAACGTGGGCAGGTCAGGCTACGTGCTGACGCACGAGTCAGTGCCAGTGTACGGTCCAGGAGTAGGCTACGGCTTGTGGGTAAGGTTTAGTGCTGGTGGTGGGTTTCCGTTGCGGGCTAGGGTTAGGGTTAGGGAACGGCAAGGCTTATGGCACAGGTGAGGGTACGGAAACGTGGGAGGGTCAGGCTACGTGCTGACACACCGGTCAATGCCAGCATACGGGCCAGGAGTAGGCTACGGCTTGGGGGTACTGTGTAGAGCTGGTGGTGGGTTTCCGTTCCGGGCTAGGGTCAGGGTTAGGGAACGGCCAGGCTTAGGGCACAGTTGAGGGTACGGAAACGTAGGAGGGTGAGGCTACTTGCTGACGCACGTGTCAGTGCCAGAGTACGGGCCAGGTTTAGTCTACGGCTTGGGGTTAAAGTGTAGGTCTGGTGGTGGGTTTCCGTTCCGGGCTTGGGTTAGGGTTACGGAACGGCAAGGCTTAGTCCTCAGGTGAGGGTACAAAAAAGTGGGAGGGTCGGGCTACGTGCTGACGCACGGGTCAGTGCCAGCGTACAGGCCAGGAGTAGGCTACGGCTTACGGTAAGGTGTAGGGCTGGTGGTGGGTTTCCGTTCCGGGCTAGGGTTAGGGTTAGGGAACGGCAAGGCTTAGGGCACAGGTGAGGGTATGGAAACGTGGGAGGGTCAGGCTGCGTGCTGACGCACGGGTCAGTGCCATCGTACCGGCCAGGAGTAGGCCACTGGTTGGGGGTTAGGTGTAGGGCTGGTGGTGGGTTTCCGTTCTGGGCTAGGGTTAGTGTTAGGGAACAGCAAGGCTTAGGGCACAGTTGAGGTTACGGAAACGTGGGAGGGTCAGGCTACATGCTGACGCACGGGTCAGTGCCAGCGTATGGGCCAGGAGTAGGCTACGGCGTAGGGTAAAGTGTAGGGCTGTTGGTGGGTTTCCGTTCCGGGCTAGGGTTAGGGTTAGGGAACAGCAAGGCTTAGGGCAGAGGTGAGGGTACTGAAACATGGGAGTGTCAGGCTACATGGTGATGCACGGGTCAGTGCCAGCGTACCAGCCAGGAGTAGGCTACGGCTTGGGGGTTAGCTGTAGGGCTGGTGGTGGGTTACCTTTCAGGGCTAGGGTTAGGGTTAGGGAACGGCAAGGCTTACGGCACAGGTAAGTGTACGGAAACGTGGGAGGGTCAGGCTACATGCTGACGCACGGGTCAGTGCCAGCGTACGGGCCAGGAGTAGGCTACGGCGTAGGGTATGGTGTAGGGCTGGTGGTGGGTTTCCATTTAGGGCTAGGGTTAGGGTTAGGGAACGGCAAGGCTTAGGGCACAGGTGAGGGTACGGAAACGAGGGAGGGTCAGGCTACGTGCTGACGCACGGGTCTGTGCCAGCGTACGGGTCAGGAGTAGGCTACGGCTTGTGGCTAAGCTATAGGGCTGGTGGTGGCTTTCGGTTCCGGGGTAGGGTTAGGGTTAGAGAACGGCAAGGCTTAGGGCACAGGTGAGGGTACGGAAACGTGGGAGGGTCAGGCTACGTGCTGACGCATGGGTCAGTGCCCGCGTACGGGACAGGTGTAGGCTACAGCATAGTGTAAGTTGTAGGGCTGGTGGTGGGTTTCCGTTCTGGGCTAGGGTTAGGGTTAGGGAACGGCAAGGCGTAGGGCACAGGTGAGGTTACGGAAACGTGGGAGGGGCACGCTACGTGCTGACGCACGGGTCAGTGCCAGCATATTGTCCAGGAGTTGGCTACGGCTTGGGGGTAAGGTGTAGGGCTGGTGGTGGGTTTCCGTTCCGGGCTAGGTTTAGGGTTATGGAACGGCAAGGCTTAGGGCACGGGTGAGGGTACGGAAACGAGGGAGGGTCAAGCTACTTGCTGATGCTCGGGTTAGTGCCACCGAACGGGCCAGGAGTAGGCTACGGCTTGGGGGTAAGGTGCAGGGCTGGTGGTGGGTTTCCGTTCCGGGCTAGGGTTAGGGTTACGGAACGGCAAGGCTTAGGGCACAGGTGAGGGTACGGAAACGTGGGAGGGTCAGGCTACATGCTGACGCAAGGGTCAGTGCCACCGTACAGGCCAAGAGTAGGCTACGGCGTAGGGTAATGTGTAGGGCTGGAGGTGGGTTTCCGTTACGGGCTAGGGTTAGGGTTAGGGAACGGCAAGGCTTAGGGCACAGGTTAGGGTACAGAAACGTGGGAGAGTCAGGCTACGTGCTGACGAACGTGTCAGTGCCAGCGTACCGGCCAGGAGTAGGCTATGGCTTCGGGGTTAGGTGTAGGGCTGGTGGTGTGTTTCCGTTCCGGGCTAGGGTTAGGGTTAGGGAACGGCAAGGCTTAGTGCACAGGTGAGGGTACGGAAACGTGGGAGGGTCAGGATACGTGCTGACGCACGGGTCAGTGCCAGCGTACCGGCCAGGAGTAGGCTACGGCTTCGGGGTTAGGTGTAGGGCTGGTGGTGGGTTTCCGTTCAGGGCTAGGTTTAGGGTTAGGGAACGGCAAGGCTTAGAGCACAGGTGAGGGTCCGCAAATGTGGGAGGGTCAGGCTTCGTGCCGACGCACGGGTCTAAGCCAGCGTACGGGCCAGGTGTAGGCTACGGCTTGGGGGTAAGTTGTAGGGCTGGTGGTGGGTTTCCATTCCGGGTTAGGGTTAGGGTTAGGGAACGGCAATGCTTAGGGCACAGGTGAGGGTACGAAAACGTGGGAGGGTCAGGCTACATGCTGACGCACGTGTCAGTGCCAGCGTACGGGCCAGGAATAGGCTATGGCTTGGGGGTTAGCTATAGGGCTGGTGGTGTGTTTCCTTTTCGGAATAGGGTTAGGGTTAGGGAACGGCAAGGCTTAGGGCACAGGTGAGGGTACGGAAACGTGTGAGGGTCAGGCTACGTGCTGACGCGCGGGTTAGTGCCAGCGTACGGGCCAGGAGTAGGCTATGGCGTAGGGTAATGTGTAGGGCTGGTGGTGGGTTTCCGTTCCTCGCTAGGGTTAGGGTGAGGGAACGGCAAGGCTTAGGACACAGGTGAGGGTACGGAAACGTGGGAGTGTCAGGCTACGTGATGACGCACGTGTCAGTGCCAGCGTACAGCCCAGGAGTAGGCTACGGCGTAGGGTAATGTCTAGGGATTGTGGTGGGTTTCCGTTCCTGGCTAGGGTTAGGGTTAGGGAACGTCAAGGCTTAAGGCACAGGTGAGGGTACGGAAACGTGGGAGGGTCAGGCTACGTACTGATGCATGGGTCAGTGAGAGCGTACGGGCCAGGAATAGGCTACGGTGTAGGGTAACGTGTAGGGCTGTTGGTGGGTTTTCATTGCGGTGTACGGTTAGGGTTAGGGAACGGCAAGGCTTAGGGCACAGGTGAGGGAACGGAAACGTGGGAGGGTCAGGCTACGTGCTGACGCACGGGTCAGTGCCAGCGTACGGGCAAGGAGTAGGCTACGGTGTAGGGTAAGGTCTAGGGCTGGTGGTGGGTTTCCGTTCCGGGCTAGGGTTAGTGTTAGGGAACGGCAAGGCTTAGGGCACAGGTGAGGGTACAGAAAATTTGGAGGTTCAGGCTACGTGCTAAAGCATGTGTCAGTGCCAGCGTATGGGCCAGGAGTAGGCTACGTCATAGAGGAAGGTGTATGGCTGGTGGTGGGTTTCCGTTCTGGGCTAGGGTTAGGGATAGGGAACGGCAAGGCTTAGGGCACAGGTGAGGGTACGGAAACGTGGGAGGGTCAGGCTACATGCTGACGCAAGGGTCACTGCCACCGTACAGGCCAGGAGTAGGCTACGACATAGGTTAAGGTGTAGGGCTGGTGGTGGGTTTCCATTGGGGGCTAGGGTAAGCGTTAGGGAACGTCAAGGCTTAGGGCACAGGTGAGGGTACGGAAACGTGGGAGGGTCTGGCTACGTACTGACGCACAGGTCAGTGCCAGCGTACGGGCCAGGAGTAGGCTACGGCGTAGGGTAAGGTGTAGGGCTGGTGGTGGGTTTCCGTTCCGGGCTACGGTTAGGGTTAGGGAACGGCAAAGCTTAGGGCACATGTGATGGTACGGAAACGTGGGCAGGTCAGGCTACGTGCTGACGCACGAGTCAGTGCCAGTGTACGGTCCAGGAGTAGGCTACGGCTTGTGGGTAAGGTTTAGTGCTGGTGGTGGGTTTCCGTTGCGGGCTAGGGTTAGGGTTAGGGAACGGCAAGGCTTATGGCACAGGTGAGGGTACGGAAACGTGGGAGGGTCAGGCTACGTGCTGACACACCGGTCAATGCCAGCATACGGGCCAGGAGTAGGCTACGGCTTGGGGGTACTGTGTAGAGCTGGTGGTGGGTTTCCGTTCCGGGCTAGGGTCAGGGTAAGGGAACGGCCAGGCTTAGGGCACAGTTGAGGGTACGGAAACGTAGGAGGGTGAGGCTACTTGCTGACGCACGTGTCAGTGCCAGAGTACGGGCCAGGTTTAGTCTACGGCTTGGGGTTAAAGTGTAGGTCTGGTGGTGGGTTTCCGTTCCGGGCTTGGGTTAGGGTTACGGAACGGCAAGGCTTAGTCCTCAGGTGAGGGTACGAAAAAGTGGGAGGGTCGGGCTACGTGCTGACGCACGGGTCAGTGCCAGCGTACAGGCCAGGAGTAGGCTACGGCGTACGGTAAGGTGTAGGGCTGGTGGTGGGTTTCCGTTCCGGGCTAGGGTTAGGGTTAGGGAACGGCAAGGCTTAGGGCACAGGTGAGGGTATGGAAACGTGGGAGGGTCAGGCTGCGTGCTGACGCACGGGTCAGTGCCATCGTACCGGCCAGGAGTAGGCCACTGGTTGGGGGTTAGGTGTAGGGCTGGTGGTGGGTTTCCGTTCTGGGCTAGGGTTAGTGTTAGGGAACAGCAAGGCTTAGGGCACAGTTGAGGTTACGGAAACGTGGGAGGGTCAGGCTACATGCTGACGCACGGGTCAGTGCCAGCGTATGGGCCAGGAGTAGGCTACGGCGTAGGGTAAAGTGTAGGGCTGTTGGTGGGTTTCCGTTCCGGGCTAGGGTTAGGGTTAGGGAACAGCAAGGCTTAGGGCAGAGGTGAGGGTACTGAAACATGGGAGTGTCAGGCTACGTGGTGATGCACGGGTCAGTGCCAGCGTACCAGCCAGGAGTAGGCTACGGCTTGGGGGTTAGCTGTAGGGCTGGTGGTGGGTTACCTTTCAGGGCTAGGGTTAGGGTTAGGGAACGGCAAGGCTTTGGGCACAGCTGAGGGTACGAAAACGTGGGAGGGTGATTCTACATGCTGACGCACGGGTCAGTGCCAGCGTATGGGCCATGAGTAGGCTATGGCGTGGAGGTTAGGTGTAGGGCTGGTGGTGGGTTTCCGTTGCGTACTAGGGTTAAGGTAAGGGAACGGCAAGGCTTAGGGCACAGGTGAGGGTACGGAAACGTGGGAGGGTCAGGCTACGTGCTGATGCACGTGTCAGTGCCAGCGTACCGTCCAGGAGTAGGCTATGGCTTGGGGGTAAGCTGTAGGGCTGGTGGTGTGTTTCCGTTCCGGGCTAGGGTTAGCGTTAGGGTACGGCAAGGCTTAGGGCACAGGTGAGGTTACGGAAACGTGGAAGGGTCAGGCTACGTGCTGACGCACGGGTCTGTGCCAGCGTACCTGCCAAGAGTAGGCTACGGCTTGGGGGTTAGTTGTAGGGCTGGTGGTGGGTTTCCGTTCCGGGCTAGGGTTAGGGTTAGGGAACGGCAAGGCTTAGGGCACAGGTGAGGGTACGGAAATGTGAGAAGGTCAGGCTACGTGCTGACGCACGTGTCAGTGCCAGCGTACGGGCCAGGAGTAGGCTACGGCGTAGGGTAAGGTGTAGGGCTGGTGGTGGGTTTCCTTTCCGGGCTAGGTTTAGGGTTAGTGAACGGCAAGACGTAGGGCACAGGTGAGGGTACGGAAACGTGGTAGGGTCAGGCTACGTGCTGACGCATGGGTCAGTGCCAGCGTTCGGGCCAGGAGTAGGCTACGGCGTAGGGTAAGGTGTAGGACTGGTGGTGTTTTTCCATTCCGGGCTAGGGTTAGTGTTAGGGAACGGCAAGGCTTCGGGCCCCGGTGTGGGTACGGAAATGTGGGGTGGTCAGATTACATGCTGACGCACAGGTCAGTGCCAGCGTACGGGCCAGGAGTAGGCTACGGAGAAGGGAAAGGTTTAGGGCTGGTGGTGGGTTTCCGTTCCGGGCTAGGGTTAGGGTTAGGGAACGGCAATGCTTAGGGCACAGGTGAGGGTACAGAAACGTGGGAGGGTCAGGCTACGTGCTGACGCACGGATCAGTGTCAGCGTACGTGCTAGGAGTAGGCTACGGCGTAGGGTAAGGTGTAGGGCTGGGGGTGGTTTTCTGTTCCGGGCTACGGTTAGTGTTAGGGAACAGCAAGGCTTAGGGCACAGGTGAGAGTACGGTAACGTGGGAGGGTCAGGCTACGTGCTGACGCACGGGCCAGTGCCAGCGTACCGGCCAGGAGTAGGCTACGGCTTGGAGGTTAGGTGTAGGGCTGGTGGTGGGTTTCCGTTCCAGGCTAGGGTTAGTGTTAGGGAACAGCAAGGCTTAGGGCACAGTTGAGGTTACGGAAACGTGGGAGGGTCAGGCTACATGCTGACGCACGGGTCAGTGCCAGCGTATGGGCCAGGAGTAGGCTACGGCGTAGGGTAAAGTGTAGGGCTGGTGGTGGGTTTCCGTTCCGGGCTAGGGTTAGGGTTAGGGAACAGCAAGGCTTAGGGCAGAGGTGAGGGTACTGAAACATGGGAGTGTCAGGCTACGTGGTGATGCACGGGTCAGTGCCAGCGTACCAGCCAGGAGTAGGCTACGGCTTGGGGGTTAGCTGTAGGGCTGGTGGTGGGTTTCCGTTCCGGGCTACGGTTAGGGTTAGGAAATGGCAAGGCCTAGGGCACAGTTGAGGGTCCGCAAACGTGGGAGGGTCAGGCTACGTGCTGACGCACTGGTCAGTGCCAGCGTAAGGTCCAGGAGTAGCCTACGGCTTGGGGGTAAGTTGTAGGGCTGGTGGTGGGTTTCCCTTCCTGGCTAGGATTAGGGTTAGGGAACGACAAGGCTTAGGGCACAGGGGAGGTTACGGAAACGTGGGAGGGTCAGTCTACATGCTGACGCATGGGTCAGTGCCAGCGTACGGGCGAGGAGTAGGCTATGGCTTGGGGGTTAGGTGTAGGGCTTGTGGTGTGTTTCCCTTCCGTACTAGTGTTAGGGTTAAAGAACGGCAAGGCTTAGGGCACAGGTGACGTTACGGTAATGTGGGAAGGTCAGGCTACGTGCTGACGCACATGTCAGTGCCAGCGTATGGACCAGGAGTAGGCTACGGCTTGGGGGTAAGGTTTAGGGCTGGTGGTGGGTTTCCGTTGGTGGCTAGGTTTAGAGTTAGGGAACGGCAAGGCTTAGGGCACAGGTGAGGGTACGGAAACTTTGGCGGGTCAGGCTACATGCTGACGCATGGGTCAGTGCCAGCGTACCGGTCAGGAGTAGGCTACGGCTTGTGGGTAAGGTTTAGGGCTGGTGGTGGGTTTCCGTTCCGGGCTAGGGTTAGAGTTAGGGAACGGCAAGGCTTAGGGCAGAGGTGACGGTACGGTAACATGGGAGGGTCAGGCTACGTGCTGAAGCACATGTCAGTGCCCGCGTACGGGCCAGGTGTAGGCTACGTCATAGGGTAAGGTTTAGGGCTGGTGGTCTGTTTCCGTTCCGGGCTAGGGTTAGGGTTACGGAACGGCAAGACTTAGGGCACAGGTGAGGGTACGGAAACGTGGGAGGGTCAGGCTACATGCTGACGCAAGGTTCAGTGCCACCGTACAAGCTAGGAGTATGCTACGGCGTAGGTTAAGGTGTAGGGCTGGTGGTGGGTTTCCGTTCAGGGCTAGGGTTAGGGTTAGGGAACGTCAAGGCTTAGGGCACAGGTGAGGGTACGGAAACATGGGAGGGTCAGGCTACGTACTGACGCACGGGTCAGTGCCAGCGTACGGCCAGGAGTAGGCTACGGCGTAGGGTAAAGTGTAGGGCTGGTTGTGGGTTTCCGTTCCGGGCTACGTTTAGGGTTAGGGAACGGCAAAGCTTAGGGCACATGTGAGGGTACGGAAACGTGGGAGGTTCAGGCTACGTGCTGACGCACGGGTCAGTGCCAGTGTATGGGCCAGGAGGAGGCTACAGCTTGTGGGTAAGGTTTAGAGCTGGTGGTGGGTTTCCGTTCGGGGCTAGGGTTAGGGTTAGGGAACGGCAAGGCTTACGGCACAGGTAAGTGTACGGAAACGTGGGAGGGTCAGGCTACATGCTGACGCACGGGTCAGTGCCAGCGTACGGGCCAGGAGTAGGCTACGGCGTAGGGTATGGTGTAGGGCTGGTGGTGGGTTTCCATTTAGGGCTAGGGTTAGGGTTAGGGAACGGCAAGGCTTAGGGCACAGGTGAGGGTACGGAAACGAGGGAGGGTCAGGCTACGTGCTGACGCACGGGTCTGTGCCAGCGTACGGGTCAGGAGTAGGCTACGGCTTGTGGCTAAGCTATAGGGCTGGTGGTGGCTTTCGGTTCCGGGGTAGGGTTAGGGTTAGAGAACGGCAAGGCTTAGGGCACAGGTGAGGGTACGGAAACGTGGGAGGGTCAGGCTACGTGCTGACGCATGGGTCAGTGCCCGCGTACGGGACAGGTGTAGGCTACAGCATAGTGTAAGTTGTAGGGCTGGTGGTGGGTTTCCGTTCCGGGCTAGGGTTAGGGTTAGGGAACGGCAAGGCGTAGGGCACAGGTGAGGGTACGGAAACGTGGGAGGGGCACGCTACGTGCTGACGCACGGGTCAGTGCCAGCATATTGTCCAGGAGTTGGCTACGGCTTGGGGGTAAGGTGTAGGGCTGGTGGTGGGTTTCCGTTCCGGGCTAGGTTTAGGGTTATGGAACGGCAAGGCTTAGGGCACGGGTGAGGGTACGGAAACGAGGGAGGGTCAAGCTACTTGCTGATGCTCGGGTTAGTGCCACCGAACGGGCCAGGAGTAGGCTACGGCTTGGGGGTAAGGTGCAGGGCTGGTGGTGGGTTTCCGTTCCGGGCTAGGGTTAGGGTTACGGAACGGCAAGGCTTAGGGCACAGGTGAGGGTACGGAAACGTGGGAGGGTCAGGCTACATGCTGACGCAAGGGTCAGTGCCACCGTACAGGCCAAGAGTAGGCTACGGCGTAGGGTAATGTGTAGGGCTGGAGGTGGGTTTCTGTTACGGGCTAGGGTTAGGGTTAGGGAACGGCAAGGCTTAGGGCACAGGTTAGGGTACAGAAACGTGGGAGAGTCAGGCTACGTGCTGACGAACGTGTCAGTGCCAGCGTACCGGCCAGGAGTAGGCTATGGCTTCGGGGTTAGGTGTAGGGCTGGTGGTGTGTTTCCGTTCCGGGCTAGGGTTAGGGTTAGGGAACGGCAAGGCTTAGTGCACAGGTGAGGGTACGGAAACGTGGGAGGGTCAGGATACGTGCTGACGCACGGGTCAGTGCCAGCGTACCGGCCAGGAGTAGGCTACGGCTTCGGGGTTAGGTGTAGGGCTGGTGGTGGGTTTCCGTTCAGGGCTAGGTTTAGGGTTAGGGAACGGCAAGGCTTAGAGCACAGGTGAGGGTCCGCAAATGTGGGAGGGTCAGGCTTCGTGCCGACGCACGGGTCTAAGCCAGCGTACGGGCCAGGTGTAGGCTACGGCTTGGGGGTAAGTTGTAGGGCTGGTGGTGGGTTTCCATTCCGGGTTAGGGTTAGGGTTAGGGAACGGCAAGGCTTAGGGCACAGGTGAGGGTACGAAAACGTGGGAGGGTCAGGCTACATGCTGACGCACGTGTCAGTGCCAGCGTACGGGCCAGGAATAGGCTATGGCTTGGGGGTTAGCTATAGGGCTGGTGGTGTGTTTCCTTTTCGGAATAGGGTTAGGGTTAGGGAACGGCAAGGCTTAGGGCACAGGTGAGGGTACGGAAACGTGTGAGGGTCAGGCTACGTGCTGACGCGCGGGTTAGTGCCAGCGTACGGGCCAGGAGTAGGCTACGGCGTAGGGTAATGTGTAGGGCTGGTGGTGGGTTTCCGTTCCTCGCTAGGGTTAGGGTGAGGGAACGGCAAGGCTTAGGACACAGGTGAGGGTACGGAAACGTGGGAGTGTCAGGCTACGTGATGACGCACGTGTCAGTGCCAGCGTACAGCCCAGGAGTAGGCTACGGCGTAGGGTAATGTCTAGGGATTGTGGTGGGTTTCCGTTCCTGGCTAGGGTTAGGGTTAGGGAACGTCAAGGCTTAAGGCACAGGTGAGGGTACGGAAACGTGGGAGGGTCAGGCTACGTACTGATGCATGGGTCAGTGAGAGCGTACGGGCCAGGAATAGGCTACGGTGTAGGGTAACGTGTAGGGCTGTTGGTGGGTTTTCATTGCGGTGTACGGTTAGGGTTAGGGAACGGCAAGGCTTAGGGCACAGGTGAGGGAACGGAAACGTGGGAGGGTCAGGCTACGTGCTGACGCACGGGTCAGTGCCAGCGTACGGGCAAGGAGTAGGCTACGGTGTAGGGTAAGGTCTAGGGCTGGTGGTGGGTTTCCGTTCCGGGCTAGGGTTAGTGTTAGGGAACGGCAAGGCTTAGGGCACAGGTGAGGGTACAGAAAATTTGGAGGTTCAGGCTACGTGCTAAAGCATGTGTCAGTGCCAGCGTATGGGCCAGGAGTAGGCTACGTCATAGAGGAAGGTGTATGGCTGGTGGTGGGTTTCCGTTCTGGGCTAGGGTTAGGGATAGGGAACGGCAAGGCTTAGGGCACAGGTGAGGGTACGGAAACGTGGGAGGGTCAGGCTACATGCTGACGCAAGGGTCACTGCCACCGTACAGGCCAGGAGTAGGCTACGACATAGGTTAAGGTGTAGGGCTGGTGGTGGGTTTCCATTGGGGGCTAGGGTAAGCGTTAGGGAACGTCAAGGCTTAGGGCACAGGTGAGGGTACGGAAACGTGGGAGGGTCTGGCTACGTACTGACGCACAGGTCAGTGCCAGCGTACGGGCCAGGAGTAGGCTACGGCGTAGGGTAAGGTGTAGGGCTGGTGGTGGGTTTCCGTTCCGGGCTACGGTTAGGGTTAGGGAACGGCAAAGCTTAGGGCACATGTGATGGTACGGAAACGTGGGCAGGTCAGGCTACGTGCTGACGCACGAGTCAGTGCCAGTGTACGGTCCAGGAGTAGGCTACGGCTTGTGGGTAAGGTTTAGTGCTGGTGGTGGGTTTCCGTTGCGGGCTAGGGTTAGGGTTAGGGAACGGCAAGGCTTATGGCACAGGTGAGGGTACGGAAACGTGGGAGGGTCAGGCTACGTGCTGACACACCGGTCAATGCCAGCATACGGGCCAGGAGTAGGCTACGGCTTGGGGGTACTGTGTAGAGCTGGTGGTGGGTTTCCGTTCCGGGCTAGGGTCAGGGTTAGGGAACGGCCAGGCTTAGGGCACAGTTGAGGGTACGGAAACGTAGGAGGGTGAGGCTACTTGCTGACGCACGTGTCAGTGCCAGAGTACGGGCCAGGTTTAGTCTACGGCTTGGGGTTAAAGTGTAGGTCTGGTGGTGGGTTTCCGTTCCGGGCTTGGGTTAGGGTTACGGAACGGCAAGGCTTAGTCCTCAGGTGAGGGTACAAAAAAGTGGGAGGGTCGGGCTACGTGCTGACGCACGGGTCAGTGCCAGCGTACAGGCCAGGAGTAGGCTACGGCTTACGGTAAGGTGTAGGGCTGGTGGTGGGTTTCCGTTCCGGGCTAGGGTTAGGGTTAGGGAACGGCAAGGCTTAGGGCACAGGTGAGGGTATGGAAACGTGGGAGGGTCAGGCTGCGTGCTGACGCACGGGTCAGTGCCATCGTACCGGCCAGGAGTAGGCCACTGGTTGGGGGTTAGGTGTAGGGCTGGTGGTGGGTTTCCGTTCTGGGCTAGGGTTAGTGTTAGGGAACAGCAAGGCTTAGGGCACAGTTGAGGTTACGGAAACGTGGGAGGGTCAGGCTACATGCTGACGCACGGGTCAGTGCCAGCGTATGGGCCAGGAGTAGGCTACGGCGTAGGGTAAAGTGTAGGGCTGTTGGTGGGTTTCCGTTCCGGGCTAGGGTTAGGGTTAGGGAACAGCAAGGCTTAGGGCAGAGGTGAGGGTACTGAAACATGGGAGTGTCAGGCTACATGGTGATGCACGGGTCAGTGCCAGCGTACCAGCCAGGAGTAGGCTACGGCTTGGGGGTTAGCTGTAGGGCTGGTGGTGGGTTACCTTTCAGGGCTAGGGTTAGGGTTAGGGAACGGCAAGGCTTACGGCACAGGTAAGTGTACGGAAACGTGGGAGGGTCAGGCTACATGCTGACGCACGGGTCAGTGCCAGCGTACGGGCCAGGAGTAGGCTACGGCGTAGGGTATGGTGTAGGGCTGGTGGTGGGTTTCCATTTAGGGCTAGGGTTAGGGTTAGGGAACGGCAAGGCTTAGGGCACAGGTGAGGGTACGGAAACGAGGGAGGGTCAGGCTACGTGCTGACGCACGGGTCTGTGCCAGCGTACGGGTCAGGAGTAGGCTACGGCTTGTGGCTAAGCTATAGGGCTGGTGGTGGCTTTCGGTTCCGGGGTAGGGTTAGGGTTAGAGAACGGCAAGGCTTAGGGCACAGGTGAGGGTACGGAAACGTGGGAGGGTCAGGCTACGTGCTGACGCATGGGTCAGTGCCCGCGTACGGGACAGGTGTAGGCTACAGCATAGTGTAAGTTGTAGGGCTGGTGGTGGGTTTCCGTTCTGGGCTAGGGTTAGGGTTAGGGAACGGCAAGGCGTAGGGCACAGGTGAGGTTACGGAAACGTGGGAGGGGCACGCTACGTGCTGACGCACGGGTCAGTGCCAGCATATTGTCCAGGAGTTGGCTACGGCTTGGGGGTAAGGTGTAGGGCTGGTGGTGGGTTTCCGTTCCGGGCTAGGTTTAGGGTTATGGAACGGCAAGGCTTAGGGCACGGGTGAGGGTACGGAAACGAGGGAGGGTCAAGCTACTTGCTGATGCTCGGGTTAGTGCCACCGAACGGGCCAGGAGTAGGCTACGGCTTGGGGGTAAGGTGCAGGGCTGGTGGTGGGTTTCCGTTCCGGGCTAGGGTTAGGGTTACGGAACGGCAAGGCTTAGGGCACAGGTGAGGGTACGGAAACGTGGGAGGGTCAGGCTACATGCTGACGCAAGGGTCAGTGCCACCGTACAGGCCAAGAGTAGGCTACGGCGTAGGGTAATGTGTAGGGCTGGAGGTGGGTTTCCGTTACGGGCTAGGGTTAGGGTTAGGGAACGGCAAGGCTTAGGGCACAGGTTAGGGTACAGAAACGTGGGAGAGTCAGGCTACGTGCTGACGAACGTGTCAGTGCCAGCGTACCGGCCAGGAGTAGGCTATGGCTTCGGGGTTAGGTGTAGGGCTGGTGGTGTGTTTCCGTTCCGGGCTAGGGTTAGGGTTAGGGAACGGCAAGGCTTAGTGCACAGGTGAGGGTACGGAAACGTGGGAGGGTCAGGATACGTGCTGACGCACGGGTCAGTGCCAGCGTACCGGCCAGGAGTAGGCTACGGCTTCGGGGTTAGGTGTAGGGCTGGTGGTGGGTTTCCGTTCAGGGCTAGGTTTAGGGTTAGGGAACGGCAAGGCTTAGAGCACAGGTGAGGGTCCGCAAATGTGGGAGGGTCAGGCTTCGTGCCGACGCACGGGTCTAAGCCAGCGTACGGGCCAGGTGTAGGCTACGGCTTGGGGGTAAGTTGTAGGGCTGGTGGTGGGTTTCCATTCCGGGTTAGGGTTAGGGTTAGGGAACGGCAATGCTTAGGGCACAGGTGAGGGTACGAAAACGTGGGAGGGTCAGGCTACATGCTGACGCACGTGTCAGTGCCAGCGTACGGGCCAGGAATAGGCTATGGCTTGGGGGTTAGCTATAGGGCTGGTGGTGTGTTTCCTTTTCGGAATAGGGTTAGGGTTAGGGAACGGCAAGGCTTAGGGCACAGGTGAGGGTACGGAAACGTGTGAGGGTCAGGCTACGTGCTGACGCGCGGGTTAGTGCCAGCGTACGGGCCAGGAGTAGGCTATGGCGTAGGGTAATGTGTAGGGCTGGTGGTGGGTTTCCGTTCCTCGCTAGGGTTAGGGTGAGGGAACGGCAAGGCTTAGGACACAGGTGAGGGTACGGAAACGTGGGAGTGTCAGGCTACGTGATGACGCACGTGTCAGTGCCAGCGTACAGCCCAGGAGTAGGCTACGGCGTAGGGTAATGTCTAGGGATTGTGGTGGGTTTCCGTTCCTGGCTAGGGTTAGGGTTAGGGAACGTCAAGGCTTAAGGCACAGGTGAGGGTACGGAAACGTGGGAGGGTCAGGCTACGTACTGATGCATGGGTCAGTGAGAGCGTACGGGCCAGGAATAGGCTACGGTGTAGGGTAACGTGTAGGGCTGTTGGTGGGTTTTCATTGCGGTGTACGGTTAGGGTTAGGGAACGGCAAGGCTTAGGGCACAGGTGAGGGAACGGAAACGTGGGAGGGTCAGGCTACGTGCTGACGCACGGGTCAGTGCCAGCGTACGGGCAAGGAGTAGGCTACGGTGTAGGGTAAGGTCTAGGGCTGGTGGTGGGTTTCCGTTCCGGGCTAGGGTTAGTGTTAGGGAACGGCAAGGCTTAGGGCACAGGTGAGGGTACAGAAAATTTGGAGGTTCAGGCTACGTGCTAAAGCATGTGTCAGTGCCAGCGTATGGGCCAGGAGTAGGCTACGTCATAGAGGAAGGTGTATGGCTGGTGGTGGGTTTCCGTTCTGGGCTAGGGTTAGGGATAGGGAACGGCAAGGCTTAGGGCACAGGTGAGGGTACGGAAACGTGGGAGGGTCAGGCTACATGCTGACGCAAGGGTCACTGCCACCGTACAGGCCAGGAGTAGGCTACGACATAGGTTAAGGTGTAGGGCTGGTGGTGGGTTTCCATTGGGGGCTAGGGTAAGCGTTAGGGAACGTCAAGGCTTAGGGCACAGGTGAGGGTACGGAAACGTGGGAGGGTCTGGCTACGTACTGACGCACAGGTCAGTGCCAGCGTACGGGCCAGGAGTAGGCTACGGCGTAGGGTAAGGTGTAGGGCTGGTGGTGGGTTTCCGTTCCGGGCTACGGTTAGGGTTAGGGAACGGCAAAGCTTAGGGCACATGTGATGGTACGGAAACGTGGGCAGGTCAGGCTACGTGCTGACGCACGAGTCAGTGCCAGTGTACGGTCCAGGAGTAGGCTACGGCTTGTGGGTAAGGTTTAGTGCTGGTGGTGGGTTTCCGTTGCGGGCTAGGGTTAGGGTTAGGGAACGGCAAGGCTTATGGCACAGGTGAGGGTACGGAAACGTGGGAGGGTCAGGCTACGTGCTGACACACCGGTCAATGCCAGCATACGGGCCAGGAGTAGGCTACGGCTTGGGGGTACTGTGTAGAGCTGGTGGTGGGTTTCCGTTCCGGGCTAGGGTCAGGGTAAGGGAACGGCCAGGCTTAGGGCACAGTTGAGGGTACGGAAACGTAGGAGGGTGAGGCTACTTGCTGACGCACGTGTCAGTGCCAGAGTACGGGCCAGGTTTAGTCTACGGCTTGGGGTTAAAGTGTAGGTCTGGTGGTGGGTTTCCGTTCCGGGCTTGGGTTAGGGTTACGGAACGGCAAGGCTTAGTCCTCAGGTGAGGGTACGAAAAAGTGGGAGGGTCGGGCTACGTGCTGACGCACGGGTCAGTGCCAGCGTACAGGCCAGGAGTAGGCTACGGCGTACGGTAAGGTGTAGGGCTGGTGGTGGGTTTCCGTTCCGGGCTAGGGTTAGGGTTAGGGAACGGCAAGGCTTAGGGCACAGGTGAGGGTATGGAAACGTGGGAGGGTCAGGCTGCGTGCTGACGCACGGGTCAGTGCCATCGTACCGGCCAGGAGTAGGCCACTGGTTGGGGGTTAGGTGTAGGGCTGGTGGTGGGTTTCCGTTCTGGGCTAGGGTTAGTGTTAGGGAACAGCAAGGCTTAGGGCACAGTTGAGGTTACGGAAACGTGGGAGGGTCAGGCTACATGCTGACGCACGGGTCAGTGCCAGCGTATGGGCCAGGAGTAGGCTACGGCGTAGGGTAAAGTGTAGGGCTGTTGGTGGGTTTCCGTTCCGGGCTAGGGTTAGGGTTAGGGAACAGCAAGGCTTAGGGCAGAGGTGAGGGTACTGAAACATGGGAGTGTCAGGCTACGTGGTGATGCACGGGTCAGTGCCAGCGTACCAGCCAGGAGTAGGCTACGGCTTGGGGGTTAGCTGTAGGGCTGGTGGTGGGTTACCTTTCAGGGCTAGGGTTAGGGTTAGGGAACGGCAAGGCTTTGGGCACAGCTGAGGGTACGAAAACGTGGGAGGGTGATTCTACATGCTGACGCACGGGTCAGTGCCAGCGTATGGGCCATGAGTAGGCTATGGCGTGGAGGTTAGGTGTAGGGCTGGTGGTGGGTTTCCGTTGCGTACTAGGGTTAAGGTAAGGGAACGGCAAGGCTTAGGGCACAGGTGAGGGTACGGAAACGTGGGAGGGTCAGGCTACGTGCTGATGCACGTGTCAGTGCCAGCGTACCGTCCAGGAGTAGGCTATGGCTTGGGGGTAAGCTGTAGGGCTGGTGGTGTGTTTCCGTTCCGGGCTAGGGTTAGCGTTAGGGTACGGCAAGGCTTAGGGCACAGGTGAGGTTACGGAAACGTGGAAGGGTCAGGCTACGTGCTGACGCACGGGTCTGTGCCAGCGTACCTGCCAAGAGTAGGCTACGGCTTGGGGGTTAGTTGTAGGGCTGGTGGTGGGTTTCCGTTCCGGGCTAGGGTTAGGGTTAGGGAACGGCAAGGCTTAGGGCACAGGTGAGGGTACGGAAATGTGAGAAGGTCAGGCTACGTGCTGACGCACGTGTCAGTGCCAGCGTACGGGCCAGGAGTAGGCTACGGCGTAGGGTAAGGTGTAGGGCTGGTGGTGGGTTTCCTTTCCGGGCTAGGTTTAGGGTTAGGGAACGGCAAGACTTAGGGCACAGGTGAGTGTACGGAAACGTGGTAGGGTCAGGCTACGTGCTGACGCATGGGTCAGTGCCAGCGTTCGGGCCAGGAGTAGGCTACGGCGTAGGGTAAGGTGTAGGACTGGTGGTGTTTTTCCATTCCGGGCTAGGGTTAGTGTTAGGGAACGGCAAGGCTTCGGGCCACGGTGTGGGTACGGAAATGTGGGGTGGTCAGATTACATGCTGACGCACAGGTCAGTGCCAGCGTACGGGCCAGGATTAGGCTACGGAGAAGGGAAAGGTTTAGGGCTGGTGGTGGGTTTCCGTTCCGGGCTAGGGTTAGGGTTAGGGAACGGCAATGCTTAGGGCACAGGTGAGGGTACAGAAACGTGGGAGGGTCAGGCTACGTGCTGACGCACGGATCAGTGTCAGCGTACGTGCTAGGAGTAGGCTACGGCGTAGGGTAAGGTGTAGGGCTGGGGGTGGTTTTCTGTTCCGGGCTACGGTTAGTGTTAGGGAACAGCAAGGCTTAGGGCACAGGTGAGAGTACGGTAACGTGGGAGGGTCAGGCTACGTGCTGACGCACGGGCCAGTGCCAGCGTACCGGCCAGGAGTAGGCTACGGCTTGGAGGTTAGGTGTAGGGCTGGTGGTGGGTTTCCGTTCCAGGCTAGGGTTAGTGTTAGGGAACAGCAAGGCTTAGGGCACAGTTGAGGTTACGGAAACGTGGGAGGGTCAGGCTACATGCTGACGCACGGGTCAGTGCCAGCGTATGGGCCAGGAGTAGGCTACGGCGTAGGGTAAAGTGTAGGGCTGGTGGTGGGTTTCCGTTCCGGGCTAGGGTTAGGGTTAGGGAACAGCAAGGCTTAGGGCAGAGGTGAGGGTACTGAAACATGGGAGTGTCAGGCTACGTGGTGATGCACGGGTCAGTGCCAGCGTACCAGCCAGGAGTAGGCTACGGCTTGGGGGTTAGCTGTAGGGCTGGTGGTGGGTTACCTTTCAGGGCTAGGGTTAGGGTTAGGGAACGGCAAGTCTTTGGGCACAGCTGAGGGTACGAAAACGTGGTAGGGTGAGGCTACATGCTGACGCACGGGTCAGTGCCAGCGTATGGGCCATGAGTAGGCTATGGCGTGGAGGTTAGGTGTAGGGCTGGTGGTGGGTTTCCGTTCCGGGCTACGGTTAGGGTTAGGAAATGGCAAGGCTTAGGGCACAGTTGAGGGTCCGCAATCGTGGGAGGGTCAGGCTACGTGCTGACGCACTGGTCAGTGCCAGCGTAAGGTCCAGGAGTAGCCTACGGCTTGGGGGTAAGTTGTAGGGCTGGTGGTGGGTTTCCCTTCCTGGCTAGGATTAGGGTTAGGGAACGGCAAGGCTTAGGGCACAGGGGAGGGTACGGAAACGTGGGAGGGTCAGTCTACATGCTGACGCATGGGTCAGTGCCAGCGTACGGGCGAGGAGTAGGCTATGGCTTGGGGGTTAGTTGTAGGGCTTGTGGTGTGTTTCCCTTCCGTACTAGTGTTAGGGTTAAAGAACGGCAAGGCTTAGGGCACAGGTGACGTTACGGTAATGTGGGAAGGTCAGGCTACGTGCTGACGCACATGTCAGTGCCAGCGTATGGACCAGGAGTAGGCTACGGCTTGGGGGTAAGGTTTAGGGCTGGTGGTGGGTTTCCGTTGGTGGCTAGGTTTAGAGTTAGGGAACGGCAAGGCTTAGGGCACAGGTGAGGGTACGGAAACTTTGGCGGGTCAGGCTACATGCTGACGCATGGGTCAGTGCCAGCGTACCGGCCAGGAGTAGGCTACGGCTTGTGGGTAAGGTTTAGGGCTGGTGGTGGGTTTCCGTTCTGGGCTAGGGTTAGAGTTAGGGAACGGCAAGGCTTAGGGCAGAGGTGACGGTACGGTAACATGGGAGGGTCAGGCTACGTGCTGAAGCACATGTCAGTGCCCGCGTACGGGCCAGGTGTAGGCTACGTCATAGGGTAAGGTTTAGGGCTGGTGGTCTGTTTCCGTTCCGGGCTAGGGTTAGGGTTACGGAACGGCAAGACTTAGGGCACAGGTGAGGGTACGGAAACGTGGGAGGGTCAGGCTACATGCTGACGCAAGGTTCAGTGCCACCGTACAAGCTAGGAGTATGCTACGGCGTAGGTTAAGGTGTAGGGCTGGTGGTGGGTTTCCGTTCAGGGCTAGGGTTAGGGTTAGGGAACGTCAAGGCTTAGGGCACAGGTGAGGGTACGGAAACATGGGAGGGTCAGGCTACGTACTGACGCACGGGTCAGTGCCAGCGTATGGCCAGGAGTAGGCTACGGCGTAGGGTAAAGTGTAGGGTTGGTTGTGGGTTTCCGTTCCGGGCTACGTTTAGGGTTAGGGAACGGCAAAGCTTAGGGCACATGTGAGGGTACGGAAACGTGGGAGGTTCAGGCTACGTGCTGACGCACGGGTCAGTGCCAGTGTATGGGCCAGGAGGAGGCTACAGCTTGTGGGTAAGGTTTAGAGCTGGTGGTGGGTTTCCGTTCGGGGCTAGGGTTAGGGTTAGGGAACGGCAAGGCTTACGGCACAGGTAAGTGTACGGAAACGTGGGAGGGTCAGGCTACATGCTGACGCACGGGTCAGTGCCAGCGTACGGGCCAGGAGTAGGCTACGGCGTAGGGTATGGTGTAGGGCTGGTGGTGGGTTTCCATTTAGGGCTAGGGTTAGGGTTAGGGAACGGCAAGGCTTAGGGCACAGGTGAGGGTACGGAAACGAGGGAGGGTCAGGCTACGTGCTGACGCACGGGTCTGTGCCAGCGTACGGGTCAGGAGTAGGCTACGGCTTGTGGCTAAGCTATAGGGCTGGTGGTGGCTTTCGGTTCCGGGGTAGGGTTAGGGTTAGAGAACGGCAAGGCTTAGGGCACAGGTGAGGGTACGGAAACGTGGGAGGGTCAGGCTACGTGCTGACGCACGGGTCAGTGCCCGCGTACGGGACAGGTGTAGGCTACAGCATAGTGTAAGTTGTAGGGCTGGTGGTGGGTTTCCGTTCCGGGCTAGGGTTAGGGTTAGGGAACGGCAAGGCGTAGGGCACAGGTGAGGGTACGGAAACGTGGGAGGGGCACGCTACGTGCTGACGCACGGGTCAGTGCCAGCATATTGTCCAGGAGTTGGCTACGGCTTGGGGGTAAGGTGTAGGGCTGGTGGTGGGTTTCCGTTCCGGGCTAGGGTTAGGGTTAGGGAACGGCAAGGCTTATGGCACAGGTGAGGGTACGGAAACGTGGGATGGTCAGGCTACATGCTGACGCACTGGTCAGTGCCAGCATACGGGCCAGGAGTAGGCTACAGCTTGGGGGTACTGTGTAGAGCTGGTGGTGGGTTTCCGTTCCAGGCTAGGGTCAGGGTTAGGGAACGGCCAGGCTTAGGGCACAGTTGAGGGTACGGAAACGTAGGAGGGTGAGGCTACTTGCTGACGCACGTGTCAGTGCCAGAGTACGGGCCAGGTTTAGTCTACGGCTTGGGGTTAAAGTGTAGGGCTGGTGGTGGGTTTCCGTTTCGGGCTTGGGTTAGGGTTACGGAACGGCAAGACTTAGTCCTCAGGTGAGGGTACAAAAAAGTGGGAGGGTCTGGCTACGTGCTGACGCACGGGTCAGTGCCAGCGTACAGGCCAGGAGTAGGCTACGGCGTAGGGTAAGGTGTAGGGCTGGTGGTGGGTTTCCGTTCCGGGCTAGGGTTAGGGTTAGGGAACGGCAAGGCTTAGGGCACAGGTGAGGGTACGGAAACGTGGGAGCGTCAGGCTACGTGCTGACGGATGGGCCAGTGCCAGCGTACAGGCCAGGAGTAGGCTATGTCGTAGGGTAAGGTCTAGGGCTGGTGGTGGGTTTCCGTTCCGGGCTAGGGTTAGGGTTAGGGAACGGCAAGGCTTAGGGAACAGGTGAGGGTATGGAAACGTTGGAGGGTCAGGCTGCGTGCTGACGCACGGGTCAGTGCCATCGTACCGGCCAGGAGTAGGCCACTGGTTGGGGGTTAGGTGTAGGGCTGGTGGTGGGTTTCCGTTCTGGGCTAGGGTTAGTGTTAGGGAACAGCAAGGCTTAGGGCACAGTTGAGGTTACAGAAACGTGGGAGGGTCAGGCTACATGCTGACGCACGGGTCAGTGCCAGCGTATGGGCCAGGAGTAGGCTACGGCGTAGGGTAAAGTGTAGGGCTGGTGGTGGGTTTCCGTTCCGGGCTAGGGTTAGGGTTAGGGAACAGCAAGGCTTAGGGCAGAGGTGAGGGTACTGAAACATGGGAGTGTCAGGCTACGTGGTGATGCACGGGTCAGTGCCAGCGTACCAGCCAGGAGTAGGCTACGGCTTGGGGGTTAGCTGTAGGGCTGGTGGTGGGTTACCTTTCAGGGCTAGGGTTAGGGTTAGGGAACGGCAAGGCTTTGGGCACAGCTGAGGGTACGAAAACGTGGGAGGGTGAGGCTACATGCTGACGCACGGGTCAGTGCCAGCGTATGGGCCATGAGTAGGCTATGGCGTGGAGGTTAGGTGTAGGGCTGGTGGTGGGTTTCCGTTCCGGGCTACGGTTAGGGTTAGGAAATGGCAAGGCTTAGGGCACAGTTGAGGGTCCGCAAACGTGGGAGGGTCAGGCTACGTGCTGACGCACTGGTCAGTGCCAGCGTAAGGTCCAGGAGTAGCCTACGGCTTGGGGGTAAGTTGTAGGGCTGGTGGTGGGTTTCCCTTCCTGGCTAGGATTAGGGTTAGGGAACGGCAAGGCTTAGGGCACAGGTGAGGGTACAGAAACGTGGGAGGGTCAGGCTATGTGCTGATGCACGGGTCAGTGCCAGCGTACGGGCAAGGAGTAGGCTACGGCTTGGGGGTAAGTTGTAGGGCTGGTGGTGGGTTTCCGTTCCGGGCTTGGGTTAGGGTTAGGGAACGGCAAGGCTTAGGGCACAGTTGAGGTTACGGAAACGTGGGAGGGTCAGGCTACATGCTGACGCACGGGTCAGTGCCAGCGTATGGGCCAGGAGTAGGCTACGGCGTAGGGTAAAGTGTAGGGCTGGTGGTGGGTTTCCGTTCCGGGGTAGGGTTAGGGTTAGGGAACAGCAAGGCTTAGGGCAGAGGTGAGGGTACTGAAACATGGGAGTGTCAGGCTACGTGGTGATGCACGGGTCAGTGCCAGCGTACCAGCCAGGAGTAGGCTACGGCTTGGGGGTTAGCTGTAGGGCTGGTGGTGGGTTACCTTTCAGGGCTAGGGTTAGGGTTAGGGAACGGCAAGGCTTTGGGCACAGCTGAGGGTACGAAAACGTGGGAGGTTGAGGCTACATGCTGACGCACGGGTCAGTGCCAGCGTATGGGCCATGAGTAGGCTATGGCGTGGAGGTTAGGTGTAGGGCTGGTGGTGGGTTTCCGTTCCGTACTAGGGTTAAGGTAAGGGAACGGCAAGGCTTAGGGCACAGGTGAGGGTACGGAATCGTGGGAAGGTCAGGCTACGTGCTGACGCACGTGTCAGTGCCAGCGTACGGGCCAGGATTAGGCTACGGTATGGGGTAAGGTGTAGGGCTGGTGGTGGGTTTCCGTTCCAGGCTACGGTTAGGGTTAGGGAATGGCAAGACTTAGGGCACAGGTGAGGGTACGGAAACGTGGTAGGGTCAGGCTACGAGCTGACGCACGGGTCAGTGCCAGCGTTCGGGCCAGGTGTAGGCTACGGCGTAGGGTAAAGTTTAGGGCTGGTGGTGGGTTTCCGTTCCGGGCTAGGGTTAGGGTTAGGGAACGGCAAGGCTTAGGGCCCAGGTGAGGGTACGGAAACGTGTCGGGGTCAGACTACATGCTGACGCACGGGTTAGTGCCATCGTACGGGCCAGAAGTAGGCTACGGTGTAGGGAAAGGTTTCAGGCTGGTGGTGGGTTTACGTTCCGGGCTAGGGTTAGGGTTAGGGAACTGCAAGGCTTAGGGCACAGGTGAGGGTACGGAAACGTGGGAGTGTCAGGCTACGTGCTGATGCACGTGTCAGTGCCAGCGTACCGTCCAGGAGTAGGCTATGGCTTGGGGGTAAGCTGTAGGGCTGGTGGTGTGTTTCCGTTCCGGGCTAGGGTTAGCGTTAGGGTACGGCAAGGCTTAGGGCACAGGTGAGGTTACGGAAACGTGGGAGGGTCAGGCTACGTGCTGACGCACGGGTCAGTGCCAGCGTACCTGCCAAGAGTAGGCTACGGCTTGGGGGTTAGTTGTAGGGCTGGTGGTGGGTTTCCGTTCCAGGCTAGGGTTAGTGTTAGGGAACAGCAAAGCTTAGGGCACAGGGGAGGGTACGGAAACGTGGGAGGGTCAGTCTACATGCTGACGCATGGGTCAGTGCCAGCGTACGGGCCAGGAGTAGGCTACGGCGTAGGGTAAGGTGTAGGGCTGGTGGTGGGTTTCCTTTCCGGGCTAGGTTTAGGGTTAGGGAACGGCAAGACTTAGGGCACAGGTGAGGGTACGGAAACGTGGTAGGGTCAGGCTACGTGCTGACGCATGGGTCAGTGCCAGCGTTCGGGCCAGGAGTAGGCTACGGCGTAGGGTAAGGTGTAGGACTGGTGGTGTTTTTCCATTCCGGGCTAGGGTTAGTGTTAGGGAACGGCAAGGCTTCGGGCCCCGGTGTGGGTACGGAAATGTGGGGTGGTCAGATTACATGCTGACGCACAGGTCAGTGCCAGCGTACGGGCCAGGAGTAGGCTACGGAGAAGGGAAAGGTTTAGGGCTGGTGGTGGGTTTCCGTTCCGGGCTAGGGTTAGGGTTAGGGAACGGCAATGCTTAGGGCACAGGTGAGGGTACAGAAACGTGGGAGGGTCAGGCTACGTGCTGACGCACGGATCAGTGTCAGCATACGTGCTAGGAGTAGGCTACGGCGTAGGGTAAGGTGTAGGGCTGGGGGTGGTTTTCTGTTCCGGGCTACGGTTAGTGTTAGGGAACAGCAAGGCTTAGGGCACAGGTGAGAGTACGGTAATGTGGGAGGGTCAGGCTACGTGCTGACGCACGGGCCAGTGCCAGCGTACCGGCCAGGAGTAGGCTACGGCTTGGAGGTTAGGTGTAGGGCTGGTGGTGGGTTTCCGTTCCAGGCTAGGGTTAGTGTTAGGGAACAGCAAAGCTTAGGGCACAGGGGAGGGTACGGAAACGTGGGAGGGTCAGTCTACATGCTGACGCATGGGTCAGTGCCAGTGTACGGGCGAGGAGTAGGCTATGGCTTGGGGGTTAGGTGTAGGGCTTGTGGTGTGTTTCCCTTCCGTACTAGTGTTAGGGTTAAAGAACGGCAAGGCTTAGGGCACAGGTGGCGTTACGGTAATGTGGGAAGGTCAGGCTACGTGCTGACGCACATGTCAGTGCCAGCGTATGGACCAGGAGTAGGCTACGGCTTGGGGGTAAGGTTTAGGGCTGGTGGTGGGTTTCCGTTGGTGGCTAGGTTTAGAGTTAGGGAACGGCAAGGCTTAGGGCACAGGTGAGGGTACGGAAACTTTGGCGGGTCAGGCTACATGCTGACGCATGGGTCAGTGCCAGCGTACCGGCCAGGAGTAGGCTACGGCTTGTGGGTAAGGTTTAGGGCTGGTGGTGGGTTTCCGTTCCGGGCTAGGGTTAGAGTTAGGGAACGGCAAGGCTTAGGGCAGAGGTGACGGTACGGTAACATGGGAGGGTCAGGCTACGTGCTGAAGCACATGTCAGTGCCCGCGTACGGGCCAGGTGTAGGCTACGTCATAGGGTAAGGTTTAGGGCTGGTGGTCTGTTTCCGTTCCGGGCTAGGGTTAGGGTTACGGAACGGCAAGACTTAGGGCACAGGTGAGGGTACGGAAACGTGGGAGGGTCAGGCTACATGCTGACGCAAGGTTCAGTGCCACCGTACAAGCTAGGAGTATGCTACGGCGTAGGTTAAGGTGTAGGGCTGGTGGTGGGTTTCCGTTCAGGGCTAGGGTTAGGGTTAGGGAACGTCAAGGCTTAGGGCACAGGTGAGGGTACGGAAACATGGGAGGGTCAGGCTACGTACTGACGCACGGGTCAGTGCCAGCGTACGGCCAGGAGTAGGCTACGGCGTAGGGTAAAGTGTAGGGCTGGTGGTGGGTTTCCGTTCCGGGCTACGTTTAGGGTTAGGGAACGGCAAAGCTTAGGGCACATGTGAGGGTACGGAAACGTGGGAGGTTCAGGCTACGTGCTGACGCACAGGTCAGTGCCAGTGTATGGGCCAGGAGGAGGCTACAGCTTGTGGGTAAGGTTTAGAGCTGGTGGTGGGTTTCCGTTCGGGGCTAGGGTTAGGGTTAGGGAACGGCAAGGCTTACGGCACAGGTAAGTGTACGGAAACGTGGGAGGGTCAGGCTACATGCTGACGCACGTGTCAGTGCCAGCGTACGGGCCAGGAGTAGGCTACGGCGTAGGGTATGGTGTAGGGCTGGTGGTGGGTTTCCATTTAGGGCTAGGGTTAGGGGTAGGGAACGGCAAGGCTTAGGGCACAGGTGAGGGTACGGAAACGAGGGAGGGTCAGGCTACGTGCTGACGCACGGGTCTGTGCCAGCGTACGGGTCAGGAGTAGGCTACGGCTTGTGGCTAAGCTATAGGGCTGGTGGTGGCTTTCGGTTCCGGGGTAGGGTTAGGGTTAGAGAACGGCAAGGCTTAGGGCACAGGTGAGGGTACGGAAACGTGGGAGGGTCAGGCTACGTGCTGACGCATGGGTCAGTGCCCGCGTACGGGACAGGTGTAGGCTACAGCATAGTGTAAGTTGTAGGGCTGGTGGTGGGTTTCCGTTCCGGGCTAGGGTTAGGGTTAGGGAACGGCAAGGCGTAGGGCACAGGTGAGGGTACGGAAACGTGGGAGGGGCACGCTACGTGCTGACGCACGGGTCAGTGCCAGCATATTGTCCAGGAGTTGGCTACGGCTTGGGGGTAAGGTGTAGGGCTGGTGGTGGGTTTCCGTTCCGGGCTAGGTTTAGGGTTATGGAACGGCAAGGCTTAGGGCACGGGTGAGGGTACGGAAACGAGGGAGGGTCAAGCTACTTGCTGATGCTCGGGTTAGTGCCACCGAACGGGCCAGGAGTAGGCTACGGCTTGGGGGTAAGGTGCAGGGCTGGTGGTGGGTTTCCGTTCCGGGCTAGGGTTAGGGTTACGGAACGGCAAGGCTTAGGGCACAGGTGAGGGTACGGAAACGTGGGAGGGTCAGGCTACATGCTGACGCAAGGGTCAGTGCCACCGTACAGGCCAAGAGTAGGCTACGGCGTAGGGTAATGTGTAGGGCTGGAGGTGGGTTTCCGTTACGGGCTAGGGTTAGGGTTAGGGAACGGCAAGGCTTAGGGCACAGGTTAGGGTACAGAAACGTGGGAGAGTCAGGCTACGTGCTGACGCACGTGTCAGTGCCAGCGTACCGGCCAGGAGTAGGCTACGGCTTCGGGGTTAGGTGTAGGGCTGGTGGTGGGTTTCCGTTCCGGGCTAGGGTTAGGGTTAGGGAACGGCAAGGCTTAGTGCACAGGTGAGGGTACGGAAACGTGGGAGGGTCAGGATACGTGCTGACGCACGGGTCAGTGCCAGCGTACTGGCCAGGAGTAGGCTACGGCTTCGGGGTTAGGTGTAGGGCTGGTGGTGGGTTTCCGTTCAGGGCTAGGTTTAGGGTTAGGGAACGGCAAGGCTTAGAGCACAGGTGAGGGTCCGCAAATGTGGGAGGGTCAGGCTTCGTGCCGACGCACGGGTCTAAGCCAGCGTACGGGCCAGGTGTAGGCTACGGCTTGGGGGTAAGTTGTAGGGCTGGTGGTGGGTTTCCATTCCGGGTTAGGGTTAGGGTTAGGGAACGGCAAGGCTTAGGGCACAGGTGAGGGTACGAAAACGTGGGAGGGTCAGGCTACATGCTGACGCACGTGTCAGTGCCAGCGTACGGGCCAGGAATAGGCTATGGCTTGGGTGTTAGCTATAGGGCTGGTGGTGTGTTTCCTTTTCGGAATAGGGTTAGGGTTAGGGAACGGCAAGGCTTAGGGCACAGGTGAGGGTACGGAAACGTGTGAGGGTCAGGCTACGTGCTGACGCGCGGGATAGTGCCAGCGTACGGGCCAGGAGTAGGCTACGGCGTAGGGTAATGTGTAGGGCTGGTGGTGGGTTTCCGTTCCTCGCTAGGGTTAGGGTGAGGGAACGGCAAGGCTTAGGACACAGGTGAGGGTACGGAAACGTGGGAGTGTCAGGCTACGTGATGACGCACGTGTCAGTGCCAGCGTACAGCCCAGGAGTAGGCTACGGCGTAGGGTAATGTCTAGGGATTGTGGTGGGTTTCCGTTCCGGGCTAGGGTTAGGGTTAGGGAACAGCAAGGCTTAGGGCAGAGGTGAGGGTACTGAAACATGGGAGTGTCAGGCTACGTGGTGATGCATGGGTCAGTGCCAGCGTACCAGCCAGGAGTAGGCTACGGCTTGGGGGTTAGCTGTAGGGCTGGTGGTGGGTTACCTTTCAGGGCTAGGGTTAGGGTTAGGGAATGGCAAGGCTTTGGGCACAGCTGAGGGTACGAAAAAGTGGGAGGGTGAGTCTACATGCTGACGCACGGGTCAGTGCCAGCGTATGGGCCATGAGTAGGCTATGGCGTGGAGGTTAGGTGTAGGGCTGGTGGTGGGTATCCGTTCCGTACTAGGGTTAAGGTAAGGGAACGGCAAGGCTTAGGGCACAGGTGAGGGTACGGAAACGTGGGAAGGTCAGGCTACGTGCTGACGCACGTGTCAGTGCCAGCGTACGGGCCAGGATTAGGCTACGGCATAGGGTAAGGTGTAGGGCTGGTGGTGGGTTTCCATTCCAGGCTACGGTTAGGGTTAGGGAATGGCAAGACTTAGGGCACAGGTGAGGGTACGGAAACGTGGTAGGGTCAGGCTACGAGCTGACGCACGGGTCAGTGCCAGCGTTCGGGCCAGGTGTAGGCTACGGCGTAGGGTAAGGTGTAGGGCTGGTGGTGGGTTTCCGTTCCGGGCTAGGGTTAGGGTTAGGGAACGGCAAGGCTTAGTGCACAGGTGAGGGTACGGAAACGTGGGAGGGTCAGGATACGTGCTGACGCACGGGTCAGTGCCAGCGTACGGTCAAGGAGTAGGCTACGGTGTAGGGTAAGGTCTAGGGCTGGTGGTGGGTTTCCGTTCCGGGCTAGGGTTAGTGTTAGGGAACGGCAAGGCTTAGGGCACAGGTGAGGGTACAGAAAATTTGGAGGTTCAGTCTACGTGCTAAAGCATGTGTCAGTGCCAGCGTATGGGCCAGGAGTAGGCTACGTCATAGAGGAAGGTGTATGGCTGGTGGTGGGTTTCCGTTCTGGGCTAGGGTTAGGGATAGGGAACGGCAAGGCTTAGGGCACAGGTGAGGGTACGGAAACGTGGGAGGGTCAGGCTACATGCTGACGCAAGGGTCACTGCCACCGTACAGGCCAGGATTAGGCTACGGCATAGGTTAAGGTGTAGGGCTGGTGGTGGTTTTCCATTGGGGGCTAGGGTAAGCGTTAGGGAACGTCAAGGCTTAGGGCACAGGTGAGGGTACGGAAACGTGGGAGGGTCTGGCTACGTACTGACGCACAGGTCAGTGCCAGCGTACGGGCCAGGAGTAGGCTACGGCGTAGGGTAAGGTGTAGGGCTGGTGGTGGGTTTCCGTTCAGGGCTACGGTTAGGGTTAGGGAACGGCAAAGCTTAGGGCACATGTGATGGTACGGAAACGTGGGCAGGTCAGGCTACGTGCTGACGCACGAGTCAGTGCCAGTGTACGGTCCAGGAGTAGGCTACGGCTTGTGGGTAAGGTTTAGGGCTGGTGGTGGGTTTCCGTTGCGGGCTCGGGTTAGGGTTAGGGAACGGCAAGGCTTATGGCACAGGTGAGGGTACGGAAACGTGGGAGGGTCAGGCTACGTGCTGACGCACCGGTCAGTGCCAGCATACGGGCCAGGAGTAGGCTACGGCTTGGGGGTACTGTGTAGAGCTGGTGGTGGGTTTCCGTTCCGGGCTAGGGTTAGGGTGAGGGAACGGCCAGGCTTAGGGCACAGTTGAGGGTACGGAAACGTAGGAGGGTGAGGCTACTTGCTGACGCACGTGTCAGTGCCAGAGTACGGGCCAGGTTTAGTCTACGGCTTGGGGTTAAAGTGTAGGGCTGGTGGTGGGTTTCCGTTCCGGGCTTGGGTTAGGGTTACGGAACGGCAAGGCTTAGTCCTCAGGTGAGGGTACGAAAAAGTGGGAGGGTCTGGCTACGTGCTGACGCACGGGTCAGTGCCAGCGTACAGGCCAGGAGTAGGCTACGGCGTAGGGTAAGGTGTAGGGCTGGTGGTGGGTTTCCGTTCCGGGCTAGGGTTAGGGTGAGGGAACGGCAAGGCTTAGGGCACAGGTGAGGGTACGGAAACGTGGGAGCGTCAGGCTACGTGCTGACGGATGGGCCAGTGCCAGGGTACAGGCCAGGAGTAGGCTATGTCGTAGGGTAAGGTCTAGGGCTGGTGGTGGGTTTCCGTTCTGGGCTAGGGTTAGGGTTAGGGAACGGCAAGGCTTAGGGCACAGGTGAGGGTATGGAAACGTGGGAGGGTCAGGCTGCGTGCTGACGCACGGGTCAGTGCCATCGTACCGGCCAGGAGTAGGCCACTGGTTGGGGGTTAGGTGTAGGGCTGGTGGTGGGTTTCCGTTCTGGGCTAGGGTTAGTGTTAGGGAACAGCAAGGCTTAGGGCACAGTTGAGGTTACGGAAACGTGGGAGGGTCAGGCTACATGCTGACGCACGGGTCAGTGCCAGCGTATGGGCCAGGAGTAGGCTACGGCGTAGGGTAAAGTGTAGGGCTGGTGGTGGGTTTCCGTTCCGGGCTAGGGTTAGGGTTAGGGAACAGCAAGGCTTAGGGCAGAGGTGAGGGTACTGAAACATGGGAGTGTCAGGCTACGTGGTGATGCACGGGTCAGTGCCAGCGTACCAGCCAGGAGTAGGCTACGGCTTGGGGGTTAGCTGTAGGGCTGGTGGTGGGTTACCTTTCAGGGCTAGGGTTAGGGTTAGGGAACGGCAAGGCTTTGGGCACAGCTGAGGGTACGAAAACGTGGGAGGGTGAGGCTACATGCTGACGCACGGGTCAGTGCCAGCGTATGGGCCATGAGTAGGCTATGGCGTGGAGGTTAGGTGTAGGGCTGGTGGTGGGTTTCCGTTCCGTACTAGGGTTAAGGTAAGGGAACGGCAAGGCTTAGGGCACAGGTGAGGGTACGGAAACGTGGGAGGGTCAGGCTACGTGCTGATGCACGTGTCAGTGCCAGCGTACCGTCCAGGAGTAGGCTATGGCTTGGGGGTAAGCTGTAGGGCTGGTGGTGTGTTTCCGTTCCGGGCTAGGGTTAGCGTTAGGGTACGGCAAGGCTTAGGGCACAGGTGAGGTTACGGAAACGTGGGAGGTTCAGGCTACGTGCTGACGCACGGGTCTGTGCCAGCGTACCTGCCAAGAGTAGGCTACGGCTTGGGGGTTAGTTGTAGGGCTGGTGGTGGGTTTCCGTTCCGGGCTAGGGTTAGGGTTAGGGAACGGCAAGGCTTAGGGCACAGGTGAGGGTACGGAAATGTGAGAAGGTCAGGCTACGTGCTGACGCACGTGTCAGTGCCAGCGTACGGGCCAGGAGTAGGCTACGGCGTAGGGTAAGGTGTAGGGCTGGTGGTGGGTTTCCTTTCCGGGCTAGGTTTAGGGTTAGGGAACGGCAAGACTTAGGGCACAGGTGAGGGTACGGAAACGTGGTAGGGTCAGGCTACGTGCTGACGCATGGGTCAGTGCCAGCGTTCGGGCCAGGAGTAGGCTACGGCGTAGGGTAAAGTGTAGGACTGGTGGTGTTTTTCCATTCCGGGCTAGGGTTAGTGTTAGGGAACGGCAAGGCTTCGGGCCCCGGTGTGGGTACGGAAATGTGGGGTGGTCAGATTACATGCTGACGCACAGGTCAGTGCCAGCGTACGGGCCAGGAGTAGGCTACGGAGAAGGGAAAGGTTTAGGGCTGGTGGTGGGTTTCCGTTCCGGGCTAGGGTTAGGGTTAGGGAACGGCAATGCTTAGGGCACAGGTGAGGGTACAGAAACGTGGGAGGGTCAGGCTACGTGCTGACGCATGGATCAGTGTCAGCGTACGTGCTAGGAGTAGGCTACGGCATAGGGTAAGGTGTAGGGCTGGGGGTGGTTTTCTGTTCCGGGCTACGGTTAGTGTTAGGGAACAGCAAGGCTTAGGGCACAGGTGAGAGTACGGTAACGTGGGAGGGTCAGGCTACGTGCTGACGCACGGGCCAGTGCCAGCGTACCGGCCAGGAGTAGGCTACGGCTTGGAGGTTAGGTGTAGGGCTGGTGGTGGGTTTCCGTTCCAGGCTAGGGTTAGTGTTAGGGAACAGCAAAGCTTAGGGCACAGGGGAGGGTACGGAAACGTGGGAGGGTCAGTCTACATGCTGACGCATGGGTCAGTGCCAGCGTACGGGCGAGGAGTAGGCTATGGCTTGAGGGTTAGGTGTAGGGCTTGTGGTGTGTTTCCCTTCCGTACTAGTGTTAGGGTTAAAGAACGGCAAGGCTTAGGGCACAGGTGACGTTACGGTAATGTGGGAAGGTCAGGCTACGTGCTGACGCACATGTCAGTGCCAGCGTATGGACCAGGAGTATGCTACGGCGTAGGTTAAGGTGTAGGGCTGGTGGTGGGTTTCCGTTCCGGGCTAGGGTTAGGGTTAGGGAACAGCAAGGCTTAGGGCAGAGGTGAGGGTACTGAAACATGGGAGTGTCAGGCTACGTGGTGATGCACGGGTCAGTGCCAGCGTACCAGCCAGGAGTAGGCTACGGCTTGGGGGTTAGCTGTAGGGCTGGTGGTGGGTTACCTTTCAGGGCTAGGGTTAGGGTTAGGGAACGGCAAGGCTTTGGGCACAGTTGAGGGTACGAAAACGTGGGAGGGTGAGGCTACATGCTGACGCACGGGTCAGTGCCAGCGTATGGGCCATGAGTAGGCTATGGCGTGGAGGTTAGGTGTAGGGCTGGTGGTGGGTTTCCGTTCCGGGCTACGGTTAGGGTTAGGAAATGGCAAGGCTTAGGGCACAGTTGAGGGTCCGCAAACGTGGGAGGGTCAGGCTACGTGCTGACGCACTGGTCAGTGCCAGCGTAAGGTCCAATAGTAGCCTACGGCTTGGGGGTAAGTTGTAGGGCTGGTGGTGGGTTTCCCTTCCTGGCTAGGATTAGGGTTAGGGAACGGCAAGGCTTAGGGCACAGGGGAGGGTACGGAAACGTGGGAGGGTCAGTCTACATGCTGACGCATGGGTCAGTGCCAGCGTACGGGCGAGGAGTAGGCTATGGCTTGGGGGTTAGGTGTAGGGCTTGTGGTGTGTTTCCCTTCCGTACTAGTGTTAGGGTTAAAGAACGGCAAGGCTTAGGGCACAGGTGACGTTACGGTAATGTGGGAAGGTCAGGCTACGTGCTGACGCACATGTCAGTGCCAGCGTATGGACCAGGAGTAGGCTACGGCTTGGGGGTAAGGTTTAGGGCTGGTGGTGGGTTTCCGTTGGTGGCTAGGTTTAGAGTTAGGGAACGGCAAGGCTTAGGGCACAGGTGAGGGTACGGAAACTTTGGCGGGTCAGGCTACATGCTGACGCATGGGTCAGTGCCAGCGTACCGGCCAGGAGTAGGCTACGGCTTGTGGGTAAGGTTTAGGGCTGGTGGTGGGTTTCCGTTCTGGGCTAGGGTTAGAGTTAGGGAACGGCAAGGCTTAGGGCAGAGGTGACGGTACGGTAACATGGGAGGGTCAGGCTACGTGCTGAAGCACATGTCAGTGCCCGCGTACGGGCCAGGTGTAGGCTACGTCATAGGGTAAGGTTTAGGGCTGGTGGTCTGTTTCCGTTCCGGGCTAGGGTTAGGGTTACGGAACGGCAAGACTTAGGGCACAGGTGAGGGTACGGAAACGTGGGAGGGTCAGGCTACATGCTGACGCAAGGTTCAGTGCCACCGTACAAGCTAGGAGTATGCTACGGCGTAGGTTAAGGTGTAGGGCTGGTGGTGGGTTTCCGTTCAGGGCTAGGGTTAGGGTTAGGGAACGTCAAGGCTTAGGGCACAGGTGAGGGTACGGAAACATGGGAGGGTCAGGCTACGTACTGACGCATGGGTCAGTGCCAGCGTATGGCCAGGAGTAGGCTACGGCGTAGGGTAAAGTGTAGGGCTGGTTGTGGGTTTCCGTTCCGGGCTACGTTTAGGGTTAGGGAACGGCAAAGCTTAGGGCACATGTGAGGGTACGGAAACGTGGGAGGTTCAGGCTACGTGCTGACGCACGGGTCAGTGCCAGTGTATGGGCCAGGAGGAGGCTACAGCTTGTGGGTAAGGTTTAGAGCTGGTGGTGGGTTTCCGTTCGGGGCTAGGGTTAGGGTTAGGGAACGGCAAGGCTTACAGCACAGGTAAGTGTACGGAAACGTGGGAGGGTCAGGCTACATGCTGACGCACGGGTCAGTGCCAGCGTACGGGCCAGGAGTAGGCTACGGCGTAGGGTATGGTGTAGGGCTGGTGGTGGGTTTCCATTTAGGGCTAGGGTTAGGGTTAGGGAACGGCAAGGCTTAGGGCACAGGTGAGGGTACGGAAACGAGGGAGGGTCAGGCTACGTGCTGACGCACGTGTCTGTGCCAGCGTACGGGTCAGGAGTAGGCTACGGCTTGTGGCTAAGCTATAGGGCTGGTGGTGGCTTTCGGTTCCGGGGTAGGGTTAGGGTTAGAGAACGGCAAGGCTTAGGGCACAGGTGAGGGTACGGAAACATGGGAGGGTCAGGCTACGTGCTGACGCATGGGTCAGTGCCCGCGTACGGGACAGGTGTAGGCTACAGCATAGTGTAAGTTGTAGGGCTGGTGGTGGGTTTCCGTTCCGGGCTAGGGTTAGGGTTAGGGAACGGCAAGGCGTAGGGCACAGGTGAGGGTACGGAAACGTGGGAGGGGCACGCTACGTGCTGACGCACGGGTCAGTGCCAGCATATTGTCCAGGAGTTGGCTACGGCTTGGGGGTAAGGTGTAGGGCTGGTGGTGGGTTTCCGTTCCGGGCTAGGGTTAGGGTTAGGGAACGGCAAGGCTTATGGCACAGGTGAGGGTACGGAAACGTGGGAGGGTCAGGCTACATGCTGACGCACCGGTCAGTGCCAGCATACGGGCCAGGTGTAGGCTACGGCTTGGGGGTACTGTGTAGAGCTGGTGGTGGGTTTCCGTTCCAGGCTAGGGTCAGGGTTAGGGAACGGCCAGGCTTAGGGCACAGTTGAGGGTACGGAAACGTAGGAGGGTGAGGCTACTTGCTGACGCACGTGTCAGTGCCAGAGTACGGGCCAGGTTTAGTCTACGGCTTGGGGTTAAAGTGTAGGGCTGGTGGTGGGTTTCCGTTCCGGGCTTGGGTTAGGGTTACGGAACGGCAAGGCTTAGTCCTCAGGTGAGGGTACAAAAAAGTGGGAGGGTCTGGCTACGTGCTGACGCACGGGTCAGTGCCAGCGTACAGGCCAGGAGTAGGCTACGGCGTAGGGTAAGGTGTAGGGCTGGTGGTGGGTTTCCGTTCCGGGCTAGGGTTAGGGTTAGGGAATGGCAAGGCTTAGGGCACAGGTGAGGGTACGGAAACGTGGGAGCGTCAGGCTACGTGCTGACGGATGGGCCAGTGCCAGCGTACAGGCCAGGAGTAGGCTATGTCGTAGGGTAAGGTCTAGGGCTGGTGGTGGGTTTCCGTTCCGGGCTAGGGTTAGGGTTAGGGAACGGCAAGGCTTAGGGAACAGGTGAGGGTATGGAAACGTGGGAGGGTCAGGCTGCGTGCTGACGCACGGGTCAGTGCCATCGTACCGGCCAGGAGTAGGCCACTGGTTGGGGGTTAGGTGTAGGGCTGGTGGTGGGTTTCCGTTCTGGGCTAGGGTTAGTGTTAGGGAACAGCAAGGCTTAGGGCACAGTTGAGGTTACGGAAACGTGGGAGGGTCAGGCTACATGCTGACGCACGGGTCAGTGCCAGCGTATGGGCCAGCAGTAGGCTACGGCGTAGGGTAAAGTGTAGGGCTGGTGGTGGCTTTCCGTTCCGGGCTAGGGTTAGGGTTAGGGAACAGCAAGGCTTAGGGCAGAGGTGAGGGTACTGAAACATGGGAGTGTCAGGCTACGTGGTGATGCACGGGTCAGTGCCAGCGTACCAGCCAGGAGTAGGCTACGGCTTGGGGGTTAGCTGTAGGGCTGGTGGTGGGTTACCTTTCAGGGCTAGGGTTAGGGTTAGGGAACGGCAAGGCTTTGGGCACAGCTGAGGGTACGAAAACGTGGGAGGGTGAGGCTACATGCTGACGCACGGGTCAGTGCCAGCGTATGGGCCATGAGTAGGCTATGGCGTGGAGGTTAGGTGTAGGGCTGGTGGTGGGTTTCCGTTCCGGGCTACGGTTAGGGTTAGGAAATGGCAAGGCTTAGGGCACAGTTGAGGGTCCGCAAACGTGGGAGGGTCAGGCTACGTGCTGACGCACTGGTCAGTGCCAGCGTAAGGTCCAGGAGTAGCCTACGGCTTGGGGGTAAGTTGTAGGGCTGGTGGTGGGTTTCCCTTCCTGGCTAGTATTAGGGTTAGGGAACGGCAAAGCTTAGGGCACAGGTGAGGGTACAGAAACGTGGGAGGGTCAGGCTATGTGCTGACGCACTGGTCAGTGCCAGCGTAAGGTCCAGGAGTAGCCTACGGCTTGGGGGTAAGTTGTAGGGCTGGTGGTGGGTTTCCCTTCCTGGCTAGGATTAGGGTTAGGGAACGGCAAGGCTTAGGGCACAGGGGAGGGTACGGAAACGTGGGAGGGTCAGTCTACATGCTGACGCATGGGTCAGTGCCAGCGTACGGGCGAGGAGTAGGCTATGGCTTGGGGGTTAGGTGTAGGGCTTGTGGTGTGTTTCCCTTCCGTACTAGTGTTAGGGTTAAAGAACGGCAAGGCTTAGGGCACAGGTGACGTTACGGTAATGTGGGAAGGTCAGGCTACGTGCTGACGCACATGTCAGTGCCAGCGTATGGACCAGGAGTAGGCTACGGCTTGGGGGTAAGGTTTAGGGCTGGTGGTGGGTTTCCGTTGGTGGCTAGGTTTAGAGTTAGGGAACGGCAAGGCTTAGGGCACAGGTGAGGGTACGGAAACTTTGGCGGGTCAGGCTACATGCTGACGCATGGGTCAGTGCCAGCGTACCGGCCAGGAGTAGGCTACGGCTTGTGGGTAAGGTTTAGGGCTGGTGGTGGGTTTCCGTTCTGGGCTAGGGTTAGAGTTAGGGAACGGCAAGGCTTAGGGCAGAGGTGACGGTACGGTAACATGGGAGGGTCAGGCTACGTGCTGAAGCACATGTCAGTGCCCGCGTACGGGCCAGGTGTAGGCTACGTCATAGGGTAAGGTTTAGGGCTGGTGGTCTGTTTCCGTTCCGGGCTAGGGTTAGGGTTACGGAACGGCAAGACTTAGGGCACAGGTGAGGGTACGGAAACGTGGGAGGGTCAGGCTACATGCTGACGCAAGGTTCAGTGCCACCGTACAAGCTAGGAGTATGCTACGGCGTAGGTTAAGGTGTAGGGCTGGTGGTGGGTTTCCGTTCAGGGCTAGGGTTAGGGTTAGGGAACGTCAAGGCTTAGGGCACAGGTGAGGGTACGGAAACATGGGAGGGTCAGGCTACGTACTGACGCATGGGTCAGTGCCAGCGTATGGCCAGGAGTAGGCTACGGCGTAGGGTAAAGTGTAGGGCTGGTTGTGGGTTTCCGTTCCGGGCTACGTTTAGGGTTAGGGAACGGCAAAGCTTAGGGCACATGTGAGGGTACGGAAACGTGGGAGGTTCAGGCTACGTGCTGACGCACGGGTCAGTGCCAGTGTATGGGCCAGGAGGAGGCTACAGCTTGTGGGTAAGGTTTAGAGCTGGTGGTGGGTTTCCGTTCGGGGCTAGGGTTAGGGTTAGGGAACGGCAAGGCTTACAGCACAGGTAAGTGTACGGAAACGTGGGAGGGTCAGGCTACATGCTGACGCACGGGTCAGTGCCAGCGTACGGGCCAGGAGTAGGCTACGGCGTAGGGTATGGTGTAGGGCTGGTGGTGGGTTTCCATTTAGGGCTAGGGTTAGGGTTAGGGAACGGCAAGGCTTAGGGCACAGGTGAGGGTACGGAAACGAGGGAGGGTCAGGCTACGTGCTGACGCACGTGTCTGTGCCAGCGTACGGGTCAGGAGTAGGCTACGGCTTGTGGCTAAGCTATAGGGCTGGTGGTGGCTTTCGGTTCCGGGGTAGGGTTAGGGTTAGAGAACGGCAAGGCTTAGGGCACAGGTGAGGGTACGGAAACATGGGAGGGTCAGGCTACGTGCTGACGCATGGGTCAGTGCCCGCGTACGGGACAGGTGTAGGCTACAGCATAGTGTAAGTTGTAGGGCTGGTGGTGGGTTTCCGTTCCGGGCTAGGGTTAGGGTTAGGGAACGGCAAGGCGTAGGGCACAGGTGAGGGTACGGAAACGTGGGAGGGGCACGCTACGTGCTGACGCACGGGTCAGTGCCAGCATATTGTCCAGGAGTTGGCTACGGCTTGGGGGTAAGGTGTAGGGCTGGTGGTGGGTTTCCGTTCCGGGCTAGGGTTAGGGTTAGGGAACGGCAAGGCTTATGGCACAGGTGAGGGTACGGAAACGTGGGAGGGTCAGGCTACATGCTGACGCACCGGTCAGTGCCAGCATACGGGCCAGGTGTAGGCTACGGCTTGGGGGTACTGTGTAGAGCTGGTGGTGGGTTTCCGTTCCAGGCTAGGGTCAGGGTTAGGGAACGGCCAGGCTTAGGGCACAGTTGAGGGTACGGAAACGTAGGAGGGTGAGGCTACTTGCTGACGCACGTGTCAGTGCCAGAGTACGGGCCAGGTTTAGTCTACGGCTTGGGGTTAAAGTGTAGGGCTGGTGGTGGGTTTCCGTTCCGGGCTTGGGTTAGGGTTACGGAACGGCAAGGCTTAGTCCTCAGGTGAGGGTACAAAAAAGTGGGAGGGTCTGGCTACGTGCTGACGCACGGGTCAGTGCCAGCGTACAGGCCAGGAGTAGGCTACGGCGTAGGGTAAGGTGTAGGGCTGGTGGTGGGTTTCCGTTCCGGGCTAGGGTTAGGGTTAGGGAATGGCAAGGCTTAGGGCACAGGTGAGGGTACGGAAACGTGGGAGCGTCAGGCTACGTGCTGACGGATGGGCCAGTGCCAGCGTACAGGCCAGGAGTAGGCTATGTCGTAGGGTAAGGTCTAGGGCTGGTGGTGGGTTTCCGTTCCGGGCTAGGGTTAGGGTTAGGGAACGGCAAGGCTTAGGGAACAGGTGAGGGTATGGAAACGTGGGAGGGTCAGGCTGCGTGCTGACGCACGGGTCAGTGCCATCGTACCGGCCAGGAGTAGGCCACTGGTTGGGGGTTAGGTGTAGGGCTGGTGGTGGGTTTCCGTTCTGGGCTAGGGTTAGTGTTAGGGAACAGCAAGGCTTAGGGCACAGTTGAGGTTACGGAAACGTGGGAGGGTCAGGCTACATGCTGACGCACGGGTCAGTGCCAGCGTATGGGCCAGCAGTAGGCTACGGCGTAGGGTAAAGTGTAGGGCTGGTGGTGGCTTTCCGTTCCGGGCTAGGGTTAGGGTTAGGGAACAGCAAGGCTTAGGGCAGAGGTGAGGGTACTGAAACATGGGAGTGTCAGGCTACGTGGTGATGCACGGGTCAGTGCCAGCGTACCAGCCAGGAGTAGGCTACGGCTTGGGGGTTAGCTGTAGGGCTGGTGGTGGGTTACCTTTCAGGGCTAGGGTTAGGGTTAGGGAACGGCAAGGCTTTGGGCACAGCTGAGGGTACGAAAACGTGGGAGGGTGAGGCTACATGCTGACGCACGGGTCAGTGCCAGCGTATGGGCCATGAGTAGGCTATGGCGTGGAGGTTAGGTGTAGGGCTGGTGGTGGGTTTCCGTTCCGGGCTACGGTTAGGGTTAGGAAATGGCAAGGCTTAGGGCACAGTTGAGGGTCCGCAAACGTGGGAGGGTCAGGCTACGTGCTGACGCACTGGTCAGTGCCAGCGTAAGGTCCAGGAGTAGCCTACGGCTTGGGGGTAAGTTGTAGGGCTGGTGGTGGGTTTCCCTTCCTGGCTAGTATTAGGGTTAGGGAACGGCAAAGCTTAGGGCACAGGTGAGGGTACAGAAACGTGGGAGGGTCAGGCTATGTGCTGACGCACTGGTCAGTGCCAGCGTAAGGTCCAGGAGTAGCCTACGGCTTGGGGGTAAGTTGTAGGGCTGGTGGTGGGTTTCCCTTCCTGGCTAGGATTAGGGTTAGGGAACGGCAAGGCTTAGGGCACAGGGGAGGGTACGGAAACGTGGGAGGGTCAGTCTACATGCTGACGCATGGGTCAGTGCCAGCGTACGGGCGAGGAGTAGGCTATGGCTTGGGGGTTAGGTGTAGGGCTTGTGGTGTGTTTCCCTTCCGTACTAGTGTTAGGGTTAAAGAACGGCAAGGCTTAGGGCACAGGTGACGTTACGGTAATGTGGGAAGGTCAGGCTACGTGCTGACGCACATGTCAGTGCCAGCGTATGGACCAGGAGTAGGCTACGGCTTGGGGGTAAGGTTTAGGGCTGGTGGTGGGTTTCCGTTGGTGGCTAGGTTTAGAGTTAGGGAACGGCAAGGCTTAGGGCACAGGTGAGGGTACGGAAACTTTGGCGGGTCAGGCTACATGCTGACGCATGGGTCAGTGCCAGCGTACCGGCCAGGAGTAGGCTACGGCTTGTGGGTAAGGTTTAGGGCTGGTGGTGGGTTTCCGTTCTGGGCTAGGGTTAGAGTTAGGGAACGGCAAGGCTTAGGGCAGAGGTGACGGTACGGTAACATGGGAGGGTCAGGCTACGTGCTGAAGCACATGTCAGTGCCCGCGTACGGGCCAGGTGTAGGCTACGTCATAGGGTAAGGTTTAGGGCTGGTGGTCTGTTTCCGTTCCGGGCTAGGGTTAGGGTTACGGAACGGCAAGACTTAGGGCACAGGTGAGGGTACGGAAACGTGGGAGGTTCAGGCTACATGCTGACGCAAGGTTCAGTGCCACCGTACAAGCTAGGAGTATGCTACGGCGTAGGTTAAGGTGTAGGGCTGGTGGTGGGTTTCCGTTCAGGGCTAGGGTTAGGGTTAGGGAACGTCAAGGCTTAGGGCACAGGTGAGGGTACGGAAACATGGGAGGGTCAGGCTACGTACTGACGCATGGGTCAGTGCCAGCGTATGGCCAGGAGTAGGCTACGGCGTAGGGTAAAGTGTAGGGCTGGTTGTGGGTTTCCGTTCCGGGCTACGTTTAGGGTTAGGGAACGGCAAAGCTTAGGGCACATGTGAGGGTACGGAAACGTGGGAGGTTCAGGCTACGTGCTGACGCACGGGTCAGTGCCAGTGTATGGGCCAGGAGGAGGCTACAGCTTGTGGGTAAGGTTTAGAGCTGGTGGTGGGTTTCCGTTCGGGGCTAGGGTTAGGGTTAGGGAACGGCAAGGCTTACAGCACAGGTAAGTGTACGGAAACGTGGGAGGGTCAGGCTACATGCTGACGCACGGGTCAGTGCCAGCGTACGGGCCAGGAGTAGGCTACGGCGTAGGGTATGGTGTAGGGCTGGTGGTGGGTTTCCATTTAGGGCTAGGGTTAGGGTTAGGGAACGGCAAGGCTTAGGGCACAGGTGAGGGTACGGAAACGAGGGAGGGTCAGGCTACGTGCTGACGCACGGGTCTGTGCCAGCGTACGGGTCAGGAGTAGGCTACGGCTTGTGGCTAAGCTATAGGGCTGGTGGTGGCTTTCGGTTCCGGGGTAGGGTTAGGGTTAGAGAACGGCAAGGCTTAGGGCACAGGTGAGGGTACGGAAACATGGGAGGGTCAGGCTACGTGCTGACGCATGGGTCAGTGCCCGCGTACGGGACAGGTGTAGGCTACAGCATAGTGTAAGTTGTAGGGCTGGTGGTGGGTTTCCGTTCCGGGCTAGGGTTAGGGTTAGGGAACGGCAAGGCGTAGGGCACAGGTGAGGGTACGGAAACGTGGGAGGGGCACGCTACGTGCTGACGCACGGGTCAGTGCCAGCATATTGTCCAGGAGTTGGCTACGGCTTGGGGGTAAGGTGTAGGGCTGGTGGTGGGTTTCCGTTCCGGGCTAGGGTTAGGGTTAGGGAACGGCAAGGCTTATGGCACAGGTGAGGGTACGGAAACGTGGGAGGGTCAGGCTACATGCTGACGCACCGGTCAGTGCCAGCATACGGGCCAGGTGTAGGCTACGGCTTGGGGGTACTGTGTAGAGCTGGTGGTGGGTTTCCGTTCCAGGCTAGGGTCAGGGTTAGGGAACGGCCAGGCTTAGGGCACAGTTGAGGGTACGGAAACGTAGGAGGGTGAGGCTACTTGCTGACGCACGTGTCAGTGCCAGAGTACGGGCCAGGTTTAGTCTACGGCTTGGGGTTAAAGTGTAGGGCTGGTGGTGGGTTTCCGTTCCGGGCTTGGGTTAGGGTTACGGAACGGCAAGGCTTAGTCCTCAGGTGAGGGTACAAAAAAGTGGGAGGGTCTGGCTACGTGCTGACGCACGGGTCAGTGCCAGCGTACAGGCCAGGAGTAGGCTACGGCGTAGGGTAAGGTGTAGGGCTGGTGGTGGGTTTCCGTTCCGGGCTAGGGTTAGGGTTAGGGAATGGCAAGGCTTAGGGCACAGGTGAGGGTACGGAAACGTGGGAGCGTCAGGCTACGTGCTGACGGATGGGCCAGTGCCAGCGTACAGGCCAGGAGTAGGCTATGTCGTAGGGTAAGGTCTAGGGCTGGTGGTGGGTTTCCGTTCCGGGCTAGGGTTAGGGTTAGGGAACGGCAAGGCTTAGGGAACAGGTGAGGGTATGGAAACGTGGGAGGGTCAGGCTGCGTGCTGACGCACGGGTCAGTGCCATCGTACCGGCCAGGAGTAGGCCACTGGTTGGGGGTTAGGTGTAGGGCTGGTGGTGGGTTTCCGTTCTGGGCTAGGGTTAGTGTTAGGGAACAGCAAGGCTTAGGGCACAGTTGAGGTTACGGAAACGTGGGAGGGTCAGGCTACATGCTGACGCACGGGTCAGTGCCAGCGTATGGGCCAGGAGTAGGCTACGGCGTAGGGTAAAGTGTAGGGCTGGTGGTGGGTTTCCGTTCCGGGCTAGGGTTAGGGTTAGGGAACAGCAAGGCTTAGGGCAGAGGTGAGGGTACTGAAACATGGGAGTGTCAGGCTACGTGGTGATGCACGGGTCAGTGCCAGCGTACCAGCCAGGAGTAGGCTACGGCTTGGGGGTTAGCTGTAGGGCTGGTGGTGGGTTACCTTTCAGGGCTAGGGTTAGGGTTAGGGAACGGCAAGGCTTTGGGCACAGCTGAGGGTACGAAAACGTGGGAGGGTGAGGCTACATGCTGACGCACGGGTCAGTGCCAGCGTATGGGCCATGAGTAGGCTATGGCGTGGAGGTTAGGTGTAGGGCTGGTGGTGGGTTTCCGTTCCGGGCTACGGTTAGGGTTAGGAAATGGCAAGGCTTAGGGCACAGTTGAGGGTCCGCAAACGTGGGAGGGTCAGGCTACGTGCTGACGCACTGGTCAGTGCCAGCGTAAGGTCCAGGAGTAGCCTACGGCTTGGGGGTAAGTTGTAGGGCTGGTGGTGGGTTTCCCTTCCTGGCTAGTATTAGGGTTAGGGAACGGCAAAGCTTAGGGCACAGGTGAGGGTACAGAAACGTGGGAGGGTCAGGCTATGTGCTGATGCACGGGTCAGTGCCAGCGTACGGGCAAGGCATAGGCTACGGCTTGGGGGTAAGTTGTAGGGCTGGTGGTGTGTTTCCGTTCCGGGCTTGGGTTAGGGTTAGGGAACGGCAAGGCTTAGGGCACAGTTGAGGTTACGGAAACGTGGGAGGGTCAGGCTACATGCTGACGCACGGGTCAGTGCCAGCGTATGGGCCAGCAGTAGGCTACGGCGTAGGGTAAAGTGTAGGGCTGGTGGTGGGTTTCCGTTCCGGGCTAGGGTTAGGGTTAGGGAACAGCAAGGCTTAGGGCAGAGGTGAGGGTACTGAAACATGGGAGTGTCAGGCTACGTGGTGATGCACGGGTCAGTGCCAGCGTACCAGCCAGGAGTAGGCTACGGCTTGGGGGTTAGCTTTAGGGCTGGTGGTGGGTTACCTTTCAGGGCTAGGGTTAGGGTTAGGGAACGGCAAGGCTTTGGGCACAGGTGAGGGTACGAAAACGTGGGAGGGTGAGGCTACATGCTGACGCACGGGTCAGTGCCAGCGTATGGGCCATGAATAGGCTATGGCGTGGAGGTTAGGTGTAGGGCTGGTGGTGGGTTTCCGTTCCGGGCTAGGGTTAGGGTTAGGGAACGGCAAGGCTTAGGGCCCAGGTGAGGGTACGGAAACGTGTGGGGGTCAGACTACATGCTGACGCACGGGTCAGTGCCAGCGTACGGGCCAGAAGTCGGCTACGGTGTAGGGAAAGGTTTCAGGCTGGTGGTGGGTTTACGTTCCGGGCTAGGGTTAGGGTTAGGGAACTGCAAGGCTTAGGGCACAGGTGAGGGTACGGAAACGTGGGAGGGTCAGGCTACGTGCTGATGCACGTGTCAGTGCCAGCGTACCGTCCAGGAGTAGGCTATGGCTTGGGGGTAAGCTGTAGGGCTGGTGGTGTGTTTCCTTTCCGGGCTAGGGTTAGCGTTAGGGTATGGCAAGGCTTAGGGCACAGGTGAGGTTACGGAAACGTGGGAGGGTCAGGCTACGTGCTGACGCACGGGTCAGTGCCAGCGTACCTGCCAAGAGTAGGCTACGGCTTGGGGGTTAGTTGTAGGGCTGGTGGTGGCTTTCCGTTCCGGGCTCGGGTTAGGGTTAGGGAACAGCAAGGCTTAGGGCACAGGTGAGGGTATGGAAATGTGAGAAGGTCAGGCTACGTGCTGACGCATGTGTCAGTGCCAGGGTACAGGCCAGGAGTAGGCTACGGCGTAGTGTAAGGTGTAGGGCTGGTGGTGGGTTTCCTTTCTGGGCTAGGTTTAGGGTTAGGGAATGGCAAGACTTAGGGCACAGGTGAGGGTACGGAAACGTGGTAGGGTCAGGCTACGTGCTGACGCATGGGTCAGTGCCAGCGTTCGGGCGAGGAGTAGGCTATGGCTTGGGGGTTAGGTGTAGGGCTTGTGGTGTGTTTCCCTTCCGTACTAGTGTTAGGGTTAAAGAACGGCAAGGCTTAGGGCACAGGTGACGTTACGGTAATGTGGGAAGATCAGGCTACGTGCTGACGCACATGTCAGTGCCAGCGTATGGACCAGGAGTAGGGTACGGCTTGGGGGTAAGGTTTAGGGCTGGTGGTGGGTTTCCGTTGGTGGCTAGGTTTAGAGTTAGGGAACGGCAAGGCTTAGGGCACAGGTGAGGGTACGGAAACTTTGGCGGGTCAGGCTACATGCTGACGCATGGGTCAGTGCCAGCGTACCGGCCAGGAGTAGGCTACGGCTTGTGGGTAAGGTTTAGGGCTGGTGGTGGGTTTCCGTTCCGGGCTAGGGTTAGAGTTAGGGAACGGCAAGGCTTAGGGCAGAGGTGACGGTACGGTAACATGGGAGGGTCAGGCTACGTGCTGAAGCACATGTCAGTGCCCGCGTACGGGCCAGGTGTAGGCTACGTCATAGGGTAAGGTTTAGGGCTGGTGGTCTGTTTCCGTTCCGGGCTAGGGTTAGGGTTACGGAACGGCAAGACTTAGGGCACAGGTGAGGGTACGGAAACGTGGGAGGGTCAGGCTACATGCTGACGCAAGGTTCAGGGCCACCGTACAAGCTAGGAGTATGCTACGGCGTAGGTTAAGGTGTAGGGCTGGTGGTGGGTTTCCGTTCAGGGCTAGGGTTAGGGTTAGGGAACGTCAAGGCTTAGGGCACAGGTGAGGGTACGGAAATATGGGAGGGTCAGGCTACGTACTGACGCACGGGTCAGTGCCAGCGTACGGCCAGGAGTAGGCTACGGCGTAGGGTAAAGTGTAGGGCTGGTTGTGGGTTTCCGTTCCGGGCTACGTTTAGGGTTAGGGAACGGCAAAGCTTAGGGCACATGTGAGGGTACGGAAACGTGGGAGGTTCAGGCTACGTGCTGACGCACGGGTCAGTGCCAGTGTATGGGCCAGGAGGAGGCTACAGCTTGTGGGTAAGGTTTAGAGCTGGTGGTGGGTTTCCGTTCGGGGCTAGGGTTAGGGTTAGGGAACGGCAAGGCTTACGGCACAGGTAAGTGTACGGAAACGTGGGAGGGTCAGGCTACATGCTGACGCACGGGTCAGTGCCAGCGTACGGGCCAGAGGTAGGCTACGGCGTAGGGTATGGTGTAGGGCTGGTGGTGGGTTTCCATTTAGGGCTAGGGTTAGGGTTAGGGAACGGCAAGGCTTAGGGCACAGGTGAGGGTACAGAAACGAGGGAGGGTCAGGCTACGTGCTGACGCACTGGTCTGTGCCAGCGTACGGGTCAGGAGTAGGCTACGGCTTGTGGCTAAGCTATAGGGCTGGTGGTGGCTTTCGGTTCCGGGGTAGGGTTAGGGTTAGATAACGGCAAGGTTTAGGGCACAGGTGAGGGTACGGAAACGTGGGAGGGTCAGGCTACGTGCTGACGCATGGGTCAGTGCCCGCATACGGGCCAGGTGTAGGCTACAGCATAGTGTAAGTTGTAGGGCTGGTGGTGGGTTTCCGTTCTGGGCTAGGGTTAGGGTAAGGGAACGGCAAGGCGTAGGGCACAGGTGAGGGTACGGAAACGTGGGAGGGGCACGCTACGTGCTGACGCACGGGTCAGTGCCAGCATATTGTCCAGGAGTTGGCTACGGCTTGGGGGTAAGGTGTAGGGCTGGTGGTGGGTTTCCGTTCCGGGCTAGGTTTAGGGTTATGGAACGGCAAGGCTTAGGGCACGGGTGAGGGTACGGAAACGAGGGAGGGTCAGGCTACTTGCTGATGCTCGGGTTAGTGCCACCGAACGGGCCAGGAGTAGGCTACGGCTTGGGGGTAAGGTGCAGGGCTGGTGGTGGGTTTCCGTTCCGGGCTAGGGTTAGGGTTACGGAACGGCAAGGCTTAGGGCACAGGTGAGGGTACGGAAACGTGGGAGGGTCAGGCTCCATGCTGACGCAAGGGTCAGTGCCACCGTACAGGCCAAGAGTAGGCTACGGCGTAGGGTAATGTGTAGGGCTGGAGGTGGGTTTCCGTTACGGGCTAGGGTTAGGGTTAGGGAACGGCAAGGCTTAGGGCACAGGTTAGGGTACAGAAACGTGGGAGAGTCAGGCTACGTGCTGACGCACGTGTCAGTGCCAGCGTACCGGCCAGGAGTAGGCTACGGCTTCGGGGTTAGGTGTAGGGCTGGTGGTGGGTTTCCGTTCCGGGCTAGGGTTAGGGTGAGGGAACGGCAAGGCTTAGTGCACAGGTGAGGGTACGGAAACGTGGGAGGGTCAGGATACGTGCTGACGCACGGGTCAGTGCCAGCGTACCGGCCAGGAGTAGGCTACGGCTTCGGGGTTAGGTGTAGGGCTGGTGGTGGGTTTCCGTTCAGGGCTAGGTTTAGGGTTAGGGAACGGCAAGGCTTAGGGCACAGTTGAGGGTCCGCAAATGTGGGAGGGTCAGGCTTCGTGCTGACGCACGGGTCTAAGCCAGCGTACGGGCCAGGTGTAGGCTACGGCTTGGGGGTAAGTTGTAGGGCTGGTGGTGGGTTTCCATTCCGGGTTAGGGTTAGGGTTAGGGAACGGCAAGGCTTAGGGCACAGGTGAGGGTACGGAAACGTGGGAGGGTCAGGCTACATGCTGACGCACGTGTCAGTGCCAGCGTACGGGCCAGGAATAGGCTATGGCTTGGGGGTAAGCTATAGGGCTGGTGGTGTGTTTCCTTTTCGGAATAGGGTTAGGGTTAGGGAACGGCAAGGCTTAGGGCACAGGTGAGGGTACGGAAACGTGGGAGGGTCAGGCTACGTGCTGACGCGCGGGTTAGTGCCAGCGTACGGGCCAGGAGTAGGCTACGGCGTAGGGTAATGTGTAGGGCTGGTGGTGGGTTTCCGTTCCTCGCTAGGGTTAGGGTGAGGGAACGGCAAGGCTTAGGACACAGGTGAGGGTACGGAAACGTGGGAGTGTCAGGCTACGTGATGACGCACGTGTCCGTGCCAGCGTACAGCCCAGGAGTAGGCTACGTCGTAGGGTAATGTCTAGGGATTGTGGTGGGTTTCCGTTCCTGGCTAGGGTTAGGGTTAGGGAACGTCAAGGCTTAAGGCACAGTTGAGGGTACGGAAACGTAGGAGGGTGAGGCTACTTGCTGACGCACGTGTCAGTGCCAGAGTACGGGCCAGGTTTAGTCTACGGCTTGGGGTTAAAGTGTAGGGCTGGTGGTGGGTTTTCGTTCCGGGCTTGGGTTAGGGTTACGGAACGGCAAGGCTTAGTCCTCAGGTGAGGGTACGAAAAAGTGGGAGGGTCTGGCTACGTGCTGACGGATGGGCCTGTGCCAGCGTACAGGCCAGGAGTAGGCTATGTCGTAGGGTAAGGTCTAGGGCTGCTGGTGGGTTTCCGTTCCGGGCTAGGGTTAGGGTTAGGGAACGGCAAGGCTTAGGGCACAGGTGAGGGTATGGAAACGTGGGAGGGTCAGGCTGCATGCTGACGCACGGGTCAGTGCCATCGTACCGGCCAGGAGTAGGCCACTGGTTGGGGGTTAGGTGTAGGGCTGGTGGTGGGTTTCCGTTCTGGGCTAGGGTTAGTGTTAGGGAACAGCAAGGCTTAGGGCACAGGTGAGGTTACGGAAACCTGGGAGGGTCAGGCTTCGTGCTGACGCACGTGTTAGTGCCAGCGTACGGGCCAGGAGTAGGCTATGGCTTGGGGGTTAGGTTTACGGCTTGTGGTGTGTTTCCATTCCGTACTAGGGTTAGGGAACGGCAAGGCTTAGGGCACAGATGACGTTACGGTAATGTGGGAAGGTCAGGCTACGTGCTGACGCACAAATCAGTGTCCGCATATGGACCAGGAGTAGGCTACGGCTTGGGGGTATGGTGTAGGGCATGTGGTGGGGTTCCGTTCCGTTCTAGGGATAGGGTTAGGGAATGGCAAGGCTTAGGGCACAGGTGAGGGTATGGCAAAGTGGCAGGATCAGGATACGTGCTGATGAAAGGTTCAGTGCCTGCGTACGGGCCAGGAGTAGGCTACGGCGTAGGGTAAAGTTTAGGGCTGGGGGTGGGTTTCCGTTCGGGTCTAGGGTTAGGGTTAGGGAACGGCAATGCTTAGGCCACAGGTGAGGGTACGGAAAAGTGGGAGGTTCAGGTTACATGCTGACGCACAGGTCAGTGCCAGCGTACGGGCCAGTAGTAGGCTACTGCTTGGGGGTTAGGTGTAGGGCTGGTGGTAGGTTTCCGTTCCTGGCTAGGTTTAGGGATAGGGAACGGCAAACCTTAGGACACACGTGAGGTTACAGAAACGTGGAAGGTTCGGGCTACCTGCTGACGCACGGGTCAGTGCCAGCGTACGGGCCAGGAGTAGGCTACGGCCTAGGGTAAGGTGTAGGGCTGGTGTTGGGTTTCCGTTCTGGGCTAGGGTTAGGGTAAGGGAACGGCAAGGCTTAGGGCACAGTTGAGGGTATGGAAATGTGGGTTGGTCTGGCTATGTGCTGACGCACGTGTCAGTGACAGCGTACGGGCCAGGAGTAGGTTACGGCATAGGGTAAGGTGTAGGGCTGGTGGAGGTTTTCCGTTCCAGGCTAGCGTTGGGGTTAGGGAACGGCAAAGCTTAGGAGTTGCCAGGCTGCCACCTGTAAAGAAGAGGATGCGTCACCCATAACGTCTGCTGAAATTTCTCTCCAGGCTGAGGTGAGGAAGGAAAAAAAGGAGTGGGGGCCGGGATAGGAGGAGTATCTCAGGCAGGAAAATGGAAAGCTTCCAGAAGAGCGCCCGTGGCCAGGACCATCCTGGCTGGCCTGCAGGCACCAAGTGGGCCTGTGTGCTGTCGCTGGTGTGGCTCCACTGCCCTTCCTCTAGGCTTTCAAGCCCTTGTACATATTCAGGTATTTTACCTGGGAAGGGTGGGAACAGTTCAGCAGCAGCTGGCCTGGGGCTCAGCTCACGTTTACTCACAGACGCCTCGGCACGGTCCCGCAGCTTGGCAATGAGGACCCTCCTTGCGTGGGGTTGGGCTGCTGGCTGTATGGGAGATGATTCTCCACATCTGACCAATTTCAGAATTGTTTACCGCTGGAGTAAGTCCCTTGATAGGGTTTTCCTCTGTATAACTGTTGGGTTCAGGGTTTTTTTTTTCTCCATTGTTTCAAGTTAAATTTTATTCCTCTTGTATGTATTTATAGATATAAGCATGGAAATAAGTCATTCATATAAATACAACTGTGTGAATGGAAGAACTTTTTTCTGTTTTATTTTTAAAAATTTTGAAATTTAATTTTATTTTCTTATACAGCAGGTTATTATTAGTTATGTATTTTATGCATTTACATGTATACAGGTCAATCCCAATCTCCCAACCCATCCAACCACCACCACCACCCCATGGCTTCCCCCTCTTTGTGTCCATACGTTTGTTCTCTACCTCTGTGTCTCTATTTCTGCCCTGCAAACAAGTTCATCTGTACCACTTTTCTAGGTACCAAATATAGGCATTAATATACAATATTTGTTTTTCTGTTTCTGACTTACTCCACTCTGTATGACAGTCTCTAGATCCATCGAGTTCTCTACAAATGACCCAGTTTCATTCCTTTATATGGTTGAGTAATACTCCATTTTATATATGTACCACATCTTTATCCGTTTTTCTGTCTGTGGGCATTTAGGTTGCTTCCATTACCTGGCTATTGTAAATAGTGCTGCAATGAATATTGTGGTGAATGTGTCTCTTTGATTTATGGTTTTCTCTGGGTATATGCTCAGAAGTGGGATTGCTGGATCAGATGGTACTCCTCTTTTTAGTTTTTTAAAGGAACCTCCATACTGTTCTCCATAGTGACTGTATCAATTTACATTCCCACCAATAGTGGAAGAGGGTTCCTTTTGTCCACACCCTCCCCAGAATTTTTGTTTGTAGATTTTCTGATGATGCCGACTCTAATGGGTGTGACGTCATACCTTATTGTAGTTTTGATTTGCATTTCTCTAACAATTAGTGATGTTGAGCAGCTTTTCATGTGCGTGTTGGCCATCTCTGTGTCTTCTTTGAAGAAACGTCTCTTTAGATTTTCTGCCCATTTTTGTATTGGGTTGTTTGTTTTTTTTAATATTAAGCTGCATGAGCTGTTTATATATACTGGAGATTAAACCTCTGTCCACTGATTCGTTTGCAACGATTTTCGCCCATTCTGAGGGATGCCTTTTTCCATTCCCGTTTTTTTTAACAAAAAAGGAAAGAAAGGAAAAGAAGCAGAACACTAATGTGCGTAAAATATGCCTTTTGAAACGGTCGTTTTGAAATATGGACGTCCTTTGAAATTTTTGGTCGATATGTGACCCCAGGATTTGTATTCAGGGCAGGTGTCATTTACAGGCCTGCAATGATTTTGAATATCAACTGACCATTAGCGCTGGGATTAAAGCTGCTGTTGTGGGAAACGGCCACAAGGTGGCAGCAGTTCTCCCTTACCAAATCTGGTTACTAGGGCAAGAGAGCCTCAGTGGAAGTGGTGTTCTAGATTGGAATTTAGAATGGAATGTGCCAGGAGAAAGCCCCTCAAGTTTGTCTCACTACTTCTTGTTCGTGTTTTTAATTTAATTTTTTGTATTTTTTATTACAGCAAGTTTGATTACAATGTTTGGCTTGTTGTAGGTGTGGAAGATGTGGTTCTTTTACACATATACAGATGTCTGTTCGTCCTGGGATCCATTTCCCATGTACGTTATGATAGAATGTTGAGTAGTCCTCTCTTGGTATTCTGTAGGTCTTTGGTGATTATATATGTCACCTGTGTTTGTATATGTCTGTTAACCACGATATCGTAATGAAACCAATCCTCACAACTTTCCATTGGTGAACCATAAGTTTGTTTAATGAATCTGTGATTGCCCTTCTCCGTGGAAATATCTGCCCTGGTATCCATTTTTAGGTAACACCTATAAGTGATATGATATGATATGTGTCTTTCACTTTCTGACTTACTACAAGTCACGTGATTACTTCTAGACTCATTTACGGTGCTGCAAATTGCATTGTGTCCTTTTTTTCCTTGGCTTCTCTTCTGCCTTAGCGAGGTCCATTTTCACCAATGTGATTCCCTGAGGGTTGTGGATTAGCTGACCTGGGCAGCCTTAACCTGCCGGCCCGCCCTCCCCAGGTGTGCCTCGTTGAGGTCAATATAAACAGCGCTCCAGGCAGCAATAGCCCCTGAAGCTGTGCCTGACTCCATATTCTCTGCCCCATCAGCAGTCTCCGGGCTGTGCTGGTGGGCGGGAGTGAGGGGCCACAGCTTTGTGGGTGGCCCAGTGTGAGTGGGACTGTGCTGGCCATTCTGCAGGAGTTGCCAGGCTGCCACCTGTAAAGAAGAGAATGTGTCACCCATACCTTCCGCTGGAATTTCTCTCCGGACAGAGGTGAGGAAGGAAAAAAGCAGTGGGGGCCGGGACAGGAGGGGTATCTCAGGCAGGGCAATGGAAAGATTCCGGAAGAGCGCCTGGGGCCAAGACCAACCTGGTTAGCCTGCAGGCAACAAGTTGGCTTGCGTGCTGTCGCTGGTGTGGCTCGACGGCCCTTCCTCTAGGCTTTCAAGCCCTTGTACATATTCAGGTGTTTTACCTGGGAAGGGTGGGAACAGTTCAGCAGCAGCTGGCCTGGGGCTCAGCTCACGTTTACTCACAGATGCCTCGGCACGGTCCCCCAGCTTTGCAATGAGGATGCTCCTTGCGTGGGGGGTGGGTTGCTGGCTGTATGGGAGATGGTTTCCCACCTCTGACCAATTTCAGAATTGTTTACCGCTGGAGCAAGTGCGCTGATAGGGTTTTCCTCTGTATAACTCATGGGTTCAGGTTTTTTTTTACCTTTATGGTTCAAGTTAGATTTTATTCCTCTTTTATATATTTATAGATATAAGCATGGAAATAATTCATTCCTATAAATACATCTGTGTGACGGGAAGAACTTTTTTCTCTTTTATTTTTAAATTTTATTTTTTAAAATTTTGAAATTTAATTTTATTTTTTTATACAGCACGTTATTATTAGTTATGTATTTTATGCATATACATGTATACAGGTCAATCCCAATCTCCCAACTCATCCCACCACCACCACCCCATGGCTTCCCACACTTGGTGTCCATACGTTTGTTCTCTACCTCTGTGTCTCTATTTCTTCCCTGCAAACCAGTTCATCTGTACCATTTTTTAGGTTCCCCATATATGCATTAATATACAGTATTTGGTTTCCTCTTTCTGACTTACTTCATTCTGTATGACAGTCTCTCGATCCATCGATGTCTCTACAAATGACCCAGTTTCATTCCTGTTTATGGCCAAGTAATATTTCATTTTATATATGTACCACATCTTTATCCATTCATCTGTCTGTGGACATTTAGGTGGGTTCCATTACCTGGCTTTTGTAAATAGTGCTGCAACGAACATTGTGGTGAATGTGCCTTTTTGATTTACGGTTTTCTCTGGGTATATGCCCAGAAGTGGGATTGCTGGATCAGATGGTAATTCTATTTCTAGTTTCTTTAAGGAAACTCCATACTGTTCTCCATAGTGACTGTATCAATTTACATTCCCACCAATAGTGGAAGAGGGCTCCTTTTGTCCACACCCTCCCCAGAATTGGTTGTTTGTAGATTTTCTGATGATGCCGATTCTAACAGGTGTGAGGTGATACCTCATTGTAGTTTTGATTTGCATTTCTCTAATAATTAGTGCTGTTGAGCAGCTTTTCATGTGCGTCTTGGCCATCTCTGTGTCTTCTTTGAAGAAACGTCTCTTTAGATCTTCTGCCCATTTTTGTATTGGGTTGTTTGTTTTTTTAATATTAAGCTGCATGAGCTGTTTATATATATTGGAGATTAACCCTCTGTCCATTGATTTGTTTGCAACGATTTTTGCCCATTCTGAGGGATGCCTTTTTCCATTCCCGTTTTTTTTAACAAAACAGGAAAGAAAGGAAAAGAATCAGAACACTAATGTGCGTAAAATATGCCTTTTGAAATGGTCGTTTTGAAATATGGACGTCCTTTGAATTTTTTGGTCAATATGTGACCCCAGGATTTGTGTTCAGGGCAGGTGTCATTTACAGGCCTGCAATGATTTTGAGTATCAACTGACCATTAGCGCTGGGATTAAAGCTGCTGTTGTGTGAAACGGCCACAAGGTGGCAGCAGTTCACCCTTACCAAATCTGGTTACTAGGGCAAGAGAGCCTCAGTGGAAGTGGTGTTCTAGATTGGAATTTAGAATGGAATGTGCCAGGAGAAAGCCCCTCAAGTTTGTCTCACTACTTCTTGTTCGTGTTTTTAATTTAATTTTTTTTTTATTTTTTATTACAGCAAGTTTGATTACAATGTTTGGCTTGTTGTAGGTGTGGAAGATGTGGTTCTTTTACACATATACAGATGTCTGTTCTTCCTGGGATCCTTTTCCCATGTACGTTATGACAGAATGTTGAGTAGTCCTCTCTTGGTATTCTGTAGGTCTTTGGTGATTATATATGTCACCTGTGTTTGTATATGTCTGTTAACCCCGATATCGTAATGAAACCAATCCTCACATCATTCCATTGGTGAACCATAAGTTTGTTTAATGAATCTGTGATTGCCCTTCTCCGTGGAAATATCTGCCCTGGTATCCATTTTTAGGTAACACCTATAAGTGATATGATATGATATGTGTCTTTCACTTTCTGACTTACTACAAGTCACGTGATTACTTCTAGACTCATTTACGGTGCTGCAAATGGCATTGTGTCCTTTTTTTCCTTGGCTTCTCTCCTGCCTTAGCGAGGTCCATTTTCACCAATGTGATTCCCTGAGGGTTGTGGATTAGCTGACCTGGGCAGCCTTACCCTGCCGGCCCGCCCTCCCCAGGTGTGCCTCTTTGAGGTCAATATAAACAGCGCTCCAGGCAGCAATAGCCCCTGAAGCTGTGCCTGACTCCATATTCTCTGCCCCGTCAGCAGTCTCGGGGCTGTGCTGGTGGGAGGGAGTGAGGGTCCACAGCTTTGTGTGTGGCCTGGTGTGAGTGGGGCTCTGCTGGCCTTTCTGCAGGAGTTGCCAGGCTGCCGCCTGTAAAGAAGGGGATGTGTCGCCCATACCTTCTGCTGGAATTTCTCTCCGGACAGAGGTGAGGAAGGAAAAAAGCAGTGGGGGCCGGGACAGGAGGGGTATCTCAGGCAGGGCAATGGAAAGCATCCAGAAGAGCGCCCGGGGCCAAGACCACCCTGGCTGGCCTGCAGGCACCAATTTGGCCTGCGTGCTGTCACTGGTGTGGCTCGACGGCCCTTCCTCTAGGCTTTCAAGCCCTTGTACATATTCAGGTGTTTTACCTGGGAAGGGTGGGAACAGTTCAGCAGCAGCTGGCCTGGGGCTCAGCTCACATTTACTCACAGATGCCTCGGCACAATCCCCCAGCTTTGCAATGAGGACTCTCTTGTGTGGGGGGTGGGGTGCTGGCTGTATGGGAGATGGTTTCCCAACTCTGACCAATTTCAGAATTGTTTACCGCTGGAGCAAGTGTCCAGATAGGGTTTTCCTCTGTATAAATGGTGGGTTCAGGTTTTTTTTTTCTTTTATGTTTCAAGTTAGATTTTATTCCTCTTTTATGTATTTATAGATATAAGCATGGAAATAATTCATTCCTATAAATACATCTGTGTGACGGGAAGAACTTTTTTCTCTTTTATTTTTAAATTTTATTTTTTAGAATTTTGAAATTAATTAATTTATTTTTTTTATACAGCAGGTTATTATTAGTTATGTATTTTATGCATATAAATGTATACAGGTCAATCCCAATCTCCCAACTCATCCCACCATCACCACCCCATGGCTTCCCACACTTGGTGTCCATACGTTTGTTCTATACCTCTGTGTCTCTATATCTTCGCTGCAAACCAGTTCATCTGTACCATTTTTTAGGTTCCACATATATGCCTTAATATACAGTATTTGGTTTCCTCTTTCTGACTTCATTCTGTATGACAGTCTCTTGATCCATCGATGTCTCTACAAATGACCCAGTTTCATTCCTTTTTATGGCCGAGTAATATTTCATTTTATATATGTACCACATCTTTATCCATTCATCTGTCTGTGGGCATTTAGGTTGCTTCCATTACCTGGCTATTGTAAATAGTGCTGCAATGAATATTGTGGTGAATGTGCCTTTTTGATTTACGGTTTTCTCTGGGTATATGCCCAGAAGTGGGATTGCTGGATCAGATGGTAATTCTATTTCTAGTTTTTTTAAGGAAACTCCATACTGTTCTCCATAGTGACTGTATCAATTTACATTCCCACCAATAGTGGAAGAGGGCTCCTTTTGTCCACACCCTCCCCAGAATTGGTTGTTTGTAGATTTTCTGATGATGCCGATTCTAACAGGTGTGAGGTGATACCTCATTGTAGTTTTGATTTGCATTTCTCTAATAATTAGTGCTGTTGAGCAGCTTTTCATGTGCGTCTTGGCCATCTCTGTGTCTTCTTTGAAGTAACACCTCTTTAGATCTTCTGCCCATTTTTGTATTGGGTTGTTTGTTTTTTTAATATTAAGCTGCATGAGCTGTTTATATATATTGGAGATTAAACCTCTGTCCATTGATTCGTTTGCAACGATTTTTGCCCATTCTGAGGGATGCCTTTTTCCATTCCCGTTTTTTTTAACAAAATAGGAAAGAAAGGAAAAGAAGCAGAACACTAATGTGCGTAAAATATGCCTTTTGAAACGGTCGTTTTGAAATATGGACGTCCTTTGAATTTTTTGGTCGATATGTGACCCCAGGATTTGTTTTCAGGGCAGGTGTCATTTACAGGCCTGCAATGATTTTGAATATCAACTGACCATTAGCGCTGGGATTAAAGCTGCTGTTGTGTGAAACGGCCACAAGGTGGCAGCAGTTCACCCTTACCAAATCTGGTTACTAGGGCAAGAGAGCCTCAGTGGAAGTGGTGTTCTAGATTGGAATTTAGAATGGAATGTGCCAGGAGAAAGCCCCTCAAGTTTGTCTCACTACTTCTTGTTCGTGTTTTTAATTTAATTTTTTTATTTTTTATTACAGCAAGTTTGATTACAATGTTTGGCTTGTTGTAGGTGTGGAAGATGTGGTTCTTTTACACATATACAGATGTCTGTTCTTCCTGGGATCCTTTTCCCATGTACGTTATGACAGAATGTTGAGTAGTCCTCTCTTGGTATTCTGTAGGTCTTTGGTGATTATATATGTCACCTGTGTTTGTATATGTCTGTTATCCCCTATATCGTAATGAAACCAATCCACACACCTTTCCATTCGTGAACCATAAGTTTGTTTAATGAATCTGTGATTGCCCTTCTCCGTGGAAATATCTGCCCTGGTATCCATTTTTAGGTAACACCTATAAGTGATATGATATGGTATGTGTCTTTCACTTTCTGACTTACTACAAGTCACGTGATTACTTCTAGACTCATTTACGGTGCTGCAAATGGCATTTTGTCCTTTTTTTCCTTGGCTACTCTTCTGCCTTAGCAAGGTCCATTTTCAACAATGTGATTCACTGAGGGTTGTGGATTAGCTGACCTGGGCAGCCTTACCCTGCCGGCCCGCCCTCCCCAGGTGTGCCTCGTTGAGGTCAATATAAACAGCGCTCCAGGCAGCAATAGCCCCTGAAGCTGTGCCTGACTCCATATTCTCTGCCCCGTCAGCAGTCTCGGGGCTCTGCTGGTGGGTGGGAGTGAGGGGCCACAGCTTTGTGGGTGGCCCGGTGTGAGTGGGGCTCTGCTGGCCTTTCTGCAGGAGTTGCCAGGCTGACACCTGTAAAGAAGAGGATGTGTCACCCATACCTTCCGCTGGAATTTCTCTCCGGACAGAGGTGAGGAAGGAAAAAAGCAGTGGGGGCCAGGACAGGAGGGGTATCTCTGGCAGGGCAATGGAAAGCTTACGGAAGAGCGCCCGGGGCCAGGACCACCCTGGCTGGCCTGCAGGCACCAAGTTGGCCTGCGTGCTGTCGCTGGTGTGGCTCGACGGCCCTTCCTCTAGGCTTTCAAGCTCTTGTACATATTCAGGTGTTTTACCTGGGAAGGGTGGGAACAGTTCAGCAACATCTGGCCTGGGGCTCAGCTCACGTTTACGCACAGATGCCTCGGCCCAGTCTCCCAGCTTTTCAATGAGGACGCTCCTTGTGTGGGGGGTGGGGTGCTGGCTGTATGGGAGATGGTTCCCCACCTCTGACCAATTACAGAATTGTTTACCGCTGGAGCAAGTGTCCAGATAGGGTTTTCCTCTGTATAAATGGTGGGTTCAGGATTTTTTTTTTCTTTTATGTTTCAAGTTAGATATTATTCCTCTTTTATGTATTTATAGACATAAGCATGGAAATAATTCATTCCTATAAATACATCTGTGAGATGGGAAGAACTCTTTTCTCTTTTATTTTTAAATTTTATTGTTTAGAATTTTGAAATTATTTAATTTATTTTTTTATACAGCAGGTTATTATTAGTTATGTATTTTATGCATATAAATGTATACAGGTCAATCCCCATCTCCCAACTCATCCCACCACCACCACCCCATGGCTTCCCACACTTGGTGTCCATACGTTTGTTCTCTACCTCTGTGTCTCTATTTCTTCGCTGCAAACCAGTTCATCTGTACCATTTTTTAGGTTCCACATATATGCCTTAATATACAGTATTTTGTTTCCTCTTTCTGACTTCATTCTGTATGACAGTCTCTTGATCCATCGATGTCTCTACAAATGACCCAGTTTCATTCCTTTTTATGGCCGAGTAATATTTCATTTTATATATGTACCACATCTTTATCCATTCATCTGTCTGTGGGCATTTAGGTTGCTTCCATTACCTGGCTATTGTAAATAGTGCTGCAATGAACATTGTGGTGAATGTGCCTTTTTGATTTACGGTTTTCTCTGGGTATATGCCCAGAAGTGGGATTGCTGGATCAGATGGTAATTCTATTTCTAGTTGTTTTAAGGAAACTCCATACTGTTCTCCGTAGTGACTGTATCAATTTACATTCCCACCAATAGTGGAGGAGGGCTCCTTTTGTCCACACCCTCCCCAGAATTTGTTGTTTGTAGATTTTCTGATGTTGCCGATTCTAACGGGTGTGAGGTGATACCTCATTGTAGTTTTGATTTGCATTTCTCTAATAATTAGTGCTGTTGAGCAGCTTTTCATGTGCGTCTTGGCCATCTCTGTGTCTCCTTTGAAGAAACAACTCTTTAGATCTTCTGCCCATTTTTGTATTGGGTTGTTTGTTTTTTTAATATTAAGCTGCATGAGCTGTTTATATATATTGGAGATTAAACCTCTGTCCATTGATTCGTTTGCAACGATTTTTGCCCATTCAGAGGGATGCCTTTTTCCATTCCCGTTTTTTTTAACAAAAAAGGAAAGAAAGGAAAAGAAGCAGAACACTAATGTGCGTAAAATATGCCTTTTGAAACGGTCCTTTTGAAATATGGACGTCCTTTGAATTTTTTGGTCAATATGTGACCCCAGGATTTGTGTTCAGGGCAGGTGTCATTTACAGGCCTGCAATGATTTTGAATATCAACTGACCATTAGCGCTGGGATTAAAGCTGCTGTTGTGTGAAACGGCCACCAGGTGGCAGCAGTTCACCATTACCAAATCTGGTTAATAGGGCAAGAGAGCCTCAGTGGAAGTGGTGTTCTAGATTGGAATTTAGAATGGAATGTGCCAGGAGAAATCCCCTCAAGTTTGTCTCACTACTTCTTGTTCATGTTTTTAATTTATTTTTTTTATTTTTTATTACAGCAAGTTTGATTACAATGTTTGGCTTGTTGTAGGTGTGGAAGATGTGGTTCTTTTACACATATACAGATGTCTGTTCTTCCTGGGATCCTTTTCCCATGTACGTTATGACAGAATGTTGAGTAGTCCTCTCTTGGTATTCTGTAGGTCTTTGGTGATTATATATGTCACCTGTGTTTGTATATGTCTGTTAACCCCGATATCGTAATGAAACCAATCCTCACACCTTTCCATTGGTGAACCATAAGTTTGTTTAATGAATCTGTGATTGCCCTTCTCCGTGGAAATATCTGCCCTGGTATCCATTTTTAGGTAACACCTATAAGTGATATGATATGATATGTGTCTTTCACTTTCTGACTTACTACAAGTCACGTGATTACTTCTAGACTCGTGTACGGTGCTGCAAATGGCATTGTGTCCTTTTTTCCCTTGGCTTCTCTTCTGCCTTAGCGAGGTCCATTTTCAACAATGTGATTCCCTGAGGGTTGTGGATTAGCTGACCTGGGCAGCCTTACCCTGCCGGCCCGCCCTCCCCAGGTGTGCCTCGTTGAGGTCAATATAAACAGCGCTCCAGGCAGCAATAGCCCCTGAAGCTGTGCCTGACTCCATATTCTCTGCCCCGTCAGCAGTCTCGGGGCTGTGCTGGTGGGAGGGAGTGAGGGGCCACAGCTTTGTGGGTGGCCCGCTGTGAGTGGGGCTCTGCTGGCCTTTCTGCAGGAGTAGCCAGGCTGCCACCTGTAAAGAAGAGGATGTGTCACCCATACCTTCCGCTGGAATTTCTCTCCGGACAGAGGTGAGGAAAGAAAAAAGCAGTGGGGGCCTGGACAGGACGGGTATCTCAGGCAGGGCAATGGAAAGCTTCCGGAAGAGCGCCCGGGGCCAGGACCACCCTGGCTGGCCTGCAGGCACCAAGTTGGCCTGCGTGCTGTCGCTGGTGTGGCTCCACGGCCCTTCCTCTAGGCTTTCAAGCCCTTGTACATATTCAGGTGTTTTACCTGGGAATGGTGGGAACAGTTCAGCAGCAGCTGGCCTGGGGCTCAGCTCACGTTTACTGACAGATGCCTCGGCACGGTCCCCCAGCTTTGCAATGAGGACGCTCCTTGCGTGGGGTTGGGTTGCTGGCTGTATGGGAGATGGTTCCCCACCTCTGACCAATTTCAGAATTGTTTACCGCTGGAGTAAGTGCCCTGATAGGGTTTTCCTCTGTATAACTCGTGGGTTCAGGTTTTTTTTTTCTTTTATGGTTCAAGTTAGATTTTATTCCTCTTTTACGTATTTATAGATATAAGCATGGAAATAATTCATTCCTATAAATACATCTGTTTGATGGGAAGAACTTTTTTCTGTTTTATTTTTAAATTTTATTTTTTAAAATATTGAAATTTAAATTTATTTATTTTTTTTATACAGCACGTTATTATTAGTTATGTATTTTATGCATATACATGTATTCAGGTCAATCCCAATCTCCCAACTCATCCCACCACCACCACCCCATGCCTTCGCACACTTGGTGTCCATACGTTTGTTCTCTACCTCTGTGTCTCTATTTCTTCCCTGCAAACCGGTTCATCTGTACCATTTTTAGGCTCCACATATATGCATTAATATACAATATTTGTTTTCCTCTTTCTGACTTACTTCATTCTGTATGACAGTCTCTCGATTCATCGATGTCTCTACACATGACCCAGTTTCATTCCTTTTGATGGCCGAGTAATATTCCATTTTATATATGTACCACATCTTTATCCATTCATCTGTCTGTGGGCATTTAGGTGGCTTCTATTACCTGGCTATTGTAAATTGTGCTGCAACGAATATTGTGGTGAATGTGCCTTTTTGATTTACGGTTTTCTCTGGGTATATGCCCAGAAGTGGGATTGCTGGATCAGATGGTAATTCTATTTCTAGTTGTTTTAAGGAAACTCCATACTGTTCTCCATAGTGACTGTATCAATTTACATTCCCACCAATAGTGGAAGAGGGCTCCTTTTGTTCACACCCTCCCCAGAATTGGTTGTTTGTAGATTTTCTGATGATGCCGATTCTAACAGGTGTGAGGTGATACCTCATTGTAGCTTTGATTTGCATTTCTCTAATATTTAGTGCTGTTGAGCAGCTTTTCATGTGCGTCTTGGCCATCTCTGTGTCTCCTTTGAAGAAACGTCTCTTTAGATCTTCTGCCCATTTTTGTATCGGTTGTTTGTTTTTTTAATATTAAGCTGCATGAGCTGTTTATATATATTGGATATTAAACCTCTGTCCATTGATTTGTTTGCAACGATTTTCGCCCATTCTGAGGGATGCCTTTTTCCATTCCCGTGTTTTTTAACAAAAAAGGAAAGAAAGGAAAAGAAGCAGAACACTAATGTGCGTAAAATATGCCTTTTGAAACGGTCCTTTTGAAATATGGACGTCCTTTGAATTTTTTGGTCGATATGTGACCCCAGGATTTGTTTCCAGGGCAGGTGTCATTTACAGGCCTGCAATGATTTTGAATATCACCTGACCATTAGCGCTGGGATTAAAGATGCTGTTGTGTGAAACGGCCACAAGGTGGCAGCAGTTCTCCCTTACCAAATCTGGTTACTAGGGCAAGAGAGCCTCAGTGGAAGTGGTGTTCTAGATTGGAATTTAGAATGGAATGTGCCAGGAGAAAGCCCCTCAAGTTTGTCTCACTACTTCTTGTTCGTGTTTTTAATTTAATTTTTTATTTTTTATTACAGCAATTTTGCTTACAATGTTTGGCTTGTTGTAGGTGTGGAAGATGTGGTTCTTTTACGCATATACAGATTTCTGTTCTTCCTGGGATCCTTTTCCCATGTACGTTATGACAGAATATTGAGTAGTCCTCTCTTGGTATTCTGTAGGTCTTTGGTGATTATATATGCCACCTGTGTTTGTATATGTCTGTTAACCCCGATATCGTAGTGAAACCAATCCTCACACCTTTCCATTGGTGAACCATAAGTTTGTTTAATGAATCTGTGATTGCCCTTCTCCGTGGAAATATCTGCCCTGGTATCCATTTTTAGGTAACACCTATAAGTGATATGATATGATATGTGTCTTTCACTTTCTGACTTACTACATGTCACGTGATTACTTCTAGACTCATCTACAGTGCTGCAAATGGCATTGTGTCCTTTTTTTCCTTTGCTTCTCTTCTGCCTTGGTGAGGTCCATTTTCAACAATGTGATTCCCTGAGGGTTGTGGATTAGGTGACCTGGGCAGCCTTACCCTGCCGGCCCGCCCTCCCCAGATGTGCCTGGTTGAGGTCAATATAAACAGCGCTCCAGGCAGCAATAGCCCCTGAAGCTGTGCCTGACTCCATATTCTCTGCCCCGTCAGCAGTCTTGGGTCTGTGCTGGTGGGAGGGAGTGAGGGGCCACAGCTTTGTGGGTGGCCCGGTGTGAGTGGGGCTCTGCTGGCCTTTCTGCAGGAGTTGCCAGGCAGCCGCCTGTAAAGAAGAGGATGTGTCACCCATACCTTCCGCTGGAATATCTCTCTGGACAGAGGTGAGGAAGGAAAAAAGCAGTGGGGGCCGGGACAGGAGGGGTATCTCAGGCAGGGCAATGGAAAGCTTCCGGAAGAGCTCCTGTGGCCAGGACCACCCTGGCTGGCCTGCAGGCACCAAGTTGGCCTGCGTGCTGTCGCTGGTGTGGCTCCACGGACCTTCCTCTAGGCTTTCAAGCCCTTGTACATATTCAGGTGTTTTACCTGGAAAGGGTGGGAACAGTTCAGCAGCAGCTGGCCTGGGGCTCAGCTCACGTTTACTCACAGATGCCTCAGCACGGTCCCCCAGCTTTGCAATGAGGACGCTCTTGCGTGGGGGGTGGGTTGCTGGCTGTATGGGAGATCGTTCCCCACCTCTGACCAATTTCAGTATTGTTTACCCCTGGAGCAAGTGCCCTGATAGGTTTTTCCTCTGTATAACTCGTGGGTTCACTTTTTTTTCTTTTATGGTTCAAGTTAGATTTTATTCCTCTTTTATGTATTTATAGATATAAACATGGAAATAATTCATTCCTATAAATTCATCTGTGAGACGGGAAGAACTTTTTTCTGTTTTATTTTTAAATTTTATTTTTTAAAATTTTGAAATTTAATTTTATTTATTTTTTTATACAGCACGTTATTATTAGTTATGTATTTTATGCATATACATGTATTCAGGTCTATCCCAATCCCCCAACTCATCCCACCACCACCACCCCATGGCTTCCCACACTTGGTGTCCATACGTTTGTTCTCTACCTCTGTGTCTCTATTTCTTCACTGCAAACCAGTTCATCTGTACCATTTTTTAGGTTTCCCATATATGCCTTAATATACAGTATTTGGTTTCCTCTTTTTGACTTCATTCTGTATGACAGTCTCTTGATCCATCGATGTCTCTACAAATGACCAAGTTTCATTCCTTTTTATGGCCGAGTAATATTTCATTTTATATATGTACCACATCTTTATCCATTCATGTGTCTGTGGGCATTTAGGTTGCTTCCATTACCTGGCTATTGTAAATAGTGCTGCAATGAACATTGTGGTGAATGTGCCTTTTTGATTTACGGTTTTCTCTGGGTATATGCCCAGAAGTGGGATTGCTGGATCAGATGGTAATTCTATTTCTAGTTTTTTTAAGGAAACTCCATACTGTTCTCCATAGTGACTGTATCAATTTACATTCCCACCAATAGTGGAAGAGGGCTCCTTTTGTCCACACCCTCCCCAGAATTGGTTGTTTGTAGATTTTCTGATGATGCCGATTCTAACGGGTGTGAGGTGATACCTCATTGTAGTTTTGATTTGCATTTCTCTAATAATTAGAGCTGTTGAGCAGCTTTTCATGTGCGTCTTGGCCATCTCTGTGTCTCCTTTGAAGAAACGTCTCTTTAGATCTTCTGCCCATTTTTGTATTGGGTTGTTTGTTTTTTTAATATTAAGCTGCATGAGCTGTTTATATATTTTGGAGATTACACCTCTGTCCATTGATTCGTTTGCAACGATTTTCGCCCATTCTGAGGGATGCCTTTTTCCATTCCCGTGTTTTTTAACAAAAAAGGAAAGAAAGGAAAAGAAGCAGAACACTAATGTGCGTAAAATATGCCTTTTGAAACGGTCCTTTTGAAATATGGACGTCCTTTGAATTTTTTGGTCGATATGTGACCCCAGGATTTTTTTCCAGGGCAGGTGTCATTTACAGGCCTGCAATGATTTTGAATATCAACTGACCATTAGCGCTGGGATTAAAGCTGCTGTTGTGTGAAACGGCCACAAGGTGGCAGCAGTTCACCCTTACCAAATCTGGTTACTAGGGCAAGAGAGCCTCAGTGGAAGTGGTGTTCTAGATTGGAATTTAGAATGGAATGTGCCAGGAGAAATCCCCTCAAGTTTGTCTCACTACTTCTTGTTCGTGTTTTTAATTTAATTTTTTTTTATTTTTTATTACAGCAAGTTTGATTACAATGTTTGGCTTGTTGTAGGTGTGGAAGATGTGGTTCTTTTACACATATACAGATGACTGTTCTTCCTGGGATCCTTTTCCCATGTACATTATGACAGAATGTTGAGTAGTCCTCTCTTGGTATTCTGTAGGTCTTTGGTGATTATATATGTCACCTGTGTTTGTATATGTGTGTTAACCCCGATATCGTAATGAAACCAATCCTCACACGTTTCCATTGGTGCACCATAAGTTTGTTTAATGAATCTGTGATTGCCCTTCTCCGTGGAAATATCTGCCCTGGTATCCATTTTTAGGTAACACCTATAAGTGATATGATATGATATGTGTCTTTCACTTTCCGACTTACTACAAGTCACGTGATTACTTCTAGACTCATCTACGGTGCTGCAAATAGCATTGTGTCCTTTTTTCCGTTGGCTTCTATTCTGCCTTAGCGAGGTCCATTTTCAACAATGTGATTCCCTGAGGGTTGTGGATTAGCTGACCTGGGCAGCCTTACACTGCCGGCCCGCCCTCCCCAGGTCTGCCTCCTTGAGGTCAATATAAACAGCGCTCCAGGCAGCAATAGCCCCTGAAGCTGTGCCTGACTCCATATTCTCTGCCCCGTCACCAGTCTCGGGGCTGTGCTGGTGGGAGGGAGAGACGGGTCACAGCTTTGTGGGTGGCCCGGTGTGAGTGGGGTTCTGCTGGCCTTTTTGCAGGAGTAGCCAGGCTGCCACATGTAAAGAAGAGGATGTGTCACCCATACCTTCCGCTGGAATTTCTCTCCGGACAGAGGTGAGGAAGGAAAAAAGCAGTGTGGGCCAGGACAGGAGGGGTATCTCAGGCAGGGCAATGGAAAGCTTCCGGAAGAGCGCCCGGGGCCAGGACCACCCTGGCTGGCCTGCAGGCACCAAGTTGGCCTGCGTGCTGTCGCTGGTGTGGCTCGACGGCCCTTCCTCTAGGCTTTCAAGCCCTTGTACATATTCAGGTGTTTTACCTGGGAAGGGTGGGAACAGTTCAGCAGCAGCTGGCCTGGGGCTCAGCTCACGTTTACGCACAGATGCCTCGGCACAGTCCCCCAGCTTTGCAATGAGGACACTCCTTGCGTGTGGGGTGGGGTGCTGGCTGTATGGGAGATGGTTCCCCACCTCTGACCAATTTCAGAATTGTTTACCTCAGGAGCAAGTGTCCAGATAGGGTTTTCCTCTGTATAAATTGTGGGTTCAGGTTTTTTTTTTCTTTTATGTTTCAAGTTACATTTTATTCCTCTTTTATGTATTTATAGATATAAGCATGGAAATAATTCATTCCTATAAATACATCTGTGTGATGGGATGAACTTTTTTCTCTTTTATTTTTAAATTTTATTTTTTAGAATTTTGAAATTAATTAATTTATTTTTTTATACAGCAGGTTATTATTAGTTATGTATTTTATGCCTATAAATGTATACAGGTCAATCCCAATCTCCCAACTCATCCCACCACCACCACCCCATGGCTTCCCACACTTGGTGTCCATACGTTTGTTCTCTACCTCTGTGTCTCTATTTCTTCGCTGCAAACCAGTTCTTCTGTACCATTTTTTAGGTTCCACATATATGCCTTAATATACAGTATTTGGTTTCCTCTTTCTGACTTCATTCTGTATGACAGTCCCTTGATCCATCGATGTCTCTACAAATGACCCAGTTTCATTCCTTTTTATGGCAGAGTAATATTTCATTTTATATATGTACCACAACTTTATCCATTCATCTGTCTGTGGGCATTTATGTTGTTTCCATTACCTGGCTATTGTAAATAGTGCTGCAATGAACATTGTGGTGAATGTGCCTTTTTGATTTACGGTTTTCTCTGGGTATATGCCCAGAAGTGGGATTGCTGGATCAGATGGTAATTCTATTTCTAGTTTTTTGAAGGAAACTCCATAATGTTCTCCATAGTGACTGTATCAATTTACATTCCCACCAATAGTGGAAGAGGGCTCCTTTTGTCCACACCCTCCCCAGAATTGGTTGTTTGTAGATTTTCTGATGATGCCGATTCTAACAGGTGTGAGGTGATAACTCATTGTAGTTTTGATTTGCATTTCTCTAATAATTATTGCTGTTGAGCAGCTTTTCATGTGCGTCTTGGCCATCTCTGTGTCTTCTTTGAAGAAACGTCTCTTTAGATCTTCTGCCCATTTTTGTATTGGCTTGTTTGTTTTTTTAATATTAAGCTGCATGAGCTGTTTATATATATTGGAGATTAAACCTCTGTCCATTGATTCGTTTGCAACGATTTTTGCCCATTCTGAGGGATGCCTTTTTCCATTCCCGTTTTTTTTAACAAAAAAGGAAAGAAAGGAAAAGAAGCAGAACACTAATGTGCGTAAAATATGCCTTTTGAAACGGTCCTTTTGAAATATGGACGTCCTTTGAAATTTTTGGTCGATATGTGACCCCAGGAATTGTTTTCAGGGCAGGTGTCATTTACAGGCCTGCAATGATTTTGAATATCAACTGACCATTAGCGCTGGGATTAAAGCTGCTGTTGTGTGAAACGGCCACAAGGTGGCAGCAGTTCTCCCTTGCCAAATCTGGTTACTAGGGCAAGAGAGCCTCAGTGGAAGTGGAGTTCTAGATTGGAATTTAGAATGGAATGTGCCAGGAGAAAGCCCCTCAAGTTTGTCTCACTACTTCTTGTTTGTGTTTTTAATTTAATTTTTTATTTTTTATTACAGCAATTTTGATTACAATGTTTGGCTTGTTGTACGTGTGGAAGATGTGGTTCTTTTACACATATACAGATTTCTGTTCTTCCTGGGATCCTTTTCCCATGTACGTTATGACAGAATGTTGAGTAGTCCTCTCTTGGTATTCTGTAGGTCTTTGGTGATTATATATGTCACCTGTGTTTGTATATGTCTGTTAACCACGATATCGTAATGAAACCAATCCTCACACCTTTCCATTGGTGAACCATAAGTTTGTTTAATGAATCTGTGATTGCCCTTCTCCGTGGAAATATCTGCCCTGGTATCCATTTTTAGGTAACACCTATAAGTGATATGATATGATATGTGTCTTTCACTTTCTGACTTAGTACATGTCACGTGATTACTTCTAGACTCATCTACGGTGCTGCAAATGGCATTGTGTCCTTTTTTTCCTTTGCTTCTCTTCTGCCTTGGTGAGGTCCATTTTCAACAATGTGATTCCCTGAGGGTTGTGGATTAGCTGACCTGGGCAGCCTTACCCTGCCGGCCCGCCCTCCTCAGATGTGCCTGTTTGAGGTCAATATAAACAGCGCTCCAGGCAGCAATAGCCCCTGAAGCTGTGCCTGACTCCATATTCTCTGCCCCGTCAGCAGTCTTGGGTCTGTGCTGGTGGGAGGGAGTGAGGGGCCACAGCTTTGTGGGTGGCCCGGTGTGAGTGGGGCTCTGCTGGCCTTTCTGCAGGATTTGCCAGGCAGCCGCCTGTAAAGAAGAGGATGTGTCACCCATACCTTCCGCTGGAATATCTCTCTGGACAGAGGTGAGGAAGGAAAAAAGCAGTGGGGGCCGGGACAGGAGGGGTATCTCAGGCAGGGCAATGGAAAGCTTCCGGAAGAGCTCCTGTGGCCAGGACCACCCTGGCTGGCCTGCAGGCACCAAGTTGGCCTGCGTGCTGTCGCTGGTGTGGCTCCACGGCCCTTCCTCTAGGCTTTCAAGCCCTTGTACATATTCAGGTGTTTTACCTGGAAAGGGTGGGAACAGTTCAGCAGCAGCTGGCCTGGGGCTCAGCTCACGTTTACTCACAGATGCCTCGGCACGGTCCCCCAGCTTTGCAATGAGGACGCTCCTTGCGTGGGGGGTGGGTTGCTGGCGGTATGGGAGATGGTTCCCCACCTCTGACCAATTTCAGAATTGTTTACCACTGGAGCAATTGTGCCCTGATAGGGTTTTCCTCTGTATAACACGTGGGTTCAGGTTTTTTTTTTCTTTTATCGTTCAAGTTAGATTTTATTCATCTTTTATGTATTTATAGATATAAGCATTGAAATAATTCATTCCTGTAAATACATCTGTGTGACAGAAGAACTTTTTTCTGTTTTATTGTTAAATTCTATTTTTTTTAAATTTTGAAAGATAATTTTATTTATGTTTTTATACAGCAGGTTTTTATTAATTATGTATTTTATGCATATACATGTATACAGGTCAATCCCAATCTCCCAACTCATCCCACCACCACCACCCCATGGCTTCCCACACTTGGTGTCCATACGTTTGTTCTCTACCTCTGTGTCTCTATTTCTTCCCTGCAAACCAGTTCATCTGTACCATTTTTTTAGGTTGCACATATATGCATTAATATACAATATTTGTTTTCCGCTTTCTGACTTACTTCATTCTGTATGACAGTCTCTCGATCCATCGATGTCTCTACAAATGACCCAGTTTCATTCCTTTTTATGGCCGAGTAATATTCCATTTTATATATGTACCACATCTTTATCCATTCATCTGTCTGTGGGCATTTAGGTTGCTTCCATTACCTGGCTATTGTAAATAGTGCTGCAATGAACATTGTGGTGAATGTGCCTTTTAGATTTACAGTTTTCTCTGGGTATATGCCCAGAAGTGGGATTGCTGGATCAGATGGTAATTCTATTTCTAGTTTTCTTAAGGAAACTCCATACTGTTCTCCATAGTGACTGTATCAATTTACATTCCCACCAATAGTGGAAGAGGGCTCCTTTTGTCCACACCCTCCCCAGAATTGGTTGTTTGTAGATTTTCTGATGATGCCGATTCTAACAGGTGTGAGGTGATACCTCATTGTAGTTTTGATTTGCATTTCTCTAATAATTAGTGCTGTTGAGCAGCTTTTCATGTGCGTCTTGGCCATCTCTGTGTCTCCTTTGAAGAAACGTCTCTTTAGATCTTCTGCCCATTTTTGTATTCGATTGTTTGTTTTTTTAATATTAAGCTGCATGAGCTGTTTATATATATTGGAGATTAAACCTCTGTATATTGATTCGTTTGCAGTGATTTTCGCCCATTCTGAGGGATGCCTTTTTCCATTCCCTTTTTTTTTAACAAAAAAGGAAAGAAAGGAAAAGAAGCAGAACACTAATGTGCGTAAAATATGCCTTTTGAAACGGTCGTTTTGAAATATGGACGTCCTTTGAATTTTTTGGTCAATATGTGACCCCAGGATTTGTTTTCAGGCCAGGTGTCATTTACAGGCCTGCAATGATTTTGAATATCAACTGACCATTAGTGCTGGGATTAAAGCTGCTGTTGTGTGAAACGGCCACAAGGTGGCAGCAGTTCTCCCTTACCAAATCTGGTTACTAGGGCAAGAGAGCCTCAGTGGAAGTGGTGTTCTAGATTGGAATTTAGAATGGAATGTGCCAGGAGAAAGCCCCTCAATTTTGTCTCACTACTTTTTGTTCGTGTTTTTAATTTATTTTTTTATTTTTTATTACAGCAAGTTTGATTACAATGTTTGGCTTGTTGTAGGTGTGGAAGATGTGGTTCTTTTACACATATACAGATGTCTGTTCTTCCTGGGATCCTTTTCCCATGTACGTTATGACAGAATGTTGAGTAGTCCTCTCTTGGTATTCTGTAGGTCTTTGGTGATTATATATGTCACCTGTGTTTGTATATGTGTGTTAACCCCGATATCGTAATGAAACCAATCCTCACACCTTTCCATTGGTGAACGATAAGTTTGTTTAATGAATCTGTGATTGCCCTTCTCCGTGGAAATATCTGCCCTGTTATCCATTTTTAGGTAACACCTATAAGTGATATGATATGATATGTGTCTTTCACTTTCTGACTTACTACAAGTCACGTGATTACTTCTAGACTCATCTACGGTGCTGCAAATGGTACCGTGTCCTTTTTTCCCTTGGCTTCTCTTCTGCTTTAGCGAGGTCCATTTTCACCAATGTGATTCCCTGAGGGTTGTGGATTAGCTGACCTGGGCAGCCTTACCCTGCCGGCCCGCCCTCCCCTGGTGTGCCTCGTCAGCCTATATGCTGACACACCGGTCAGTGCCAGCGTATGGGCCAGGAGTAGGCTATGGCTTGGGGGTAAGCTGTAGGGCTGGTGGTGGGTTTCTGTTCAGGACTAGGCTTAGGGTTAGGGAATGGCAAGGCTTAGGGCACAGGTGAGGGTACGGAAACGTGTGAGGGTCCGGCTACGTGCTGACGCACGGGTCAGTGCCAGCGTATGGGCCAGGAGTAGGCTACGGCGTAGGGTAAGGTGTAGGGCTGGTGGTGGTTTTCCGTGACGGGCTAGGGTTAGGGTTAGGGAACGGCAAGTCTTAGGGCACAGGTGATGGTACGGAAATGTGGGAGGGTCAGGCTACGTGCTGACGCACGGCTCAGTGCCAGCGTACGGGCCAGGAGTAGGCTACAGCGTAGGGTAGAGTTTAGGGTTTGTGGTGGGTTTCCGTACGGGGCTAGGGTTAGGATTAGGGAACGGCAAGGCTTAGGGCACAGGTGAGGGGAGAGTAACATGGGAGGGTCAGGCTATGTGCTGAAGCACAGGTCAGTGCCCGCGTACGGGCCAGGAGTAGGCTATGGCGTAGGGTAAAGTGTAGGGCTGGTGTTGGGTTTCCGTTCCGGGCTAGGTTTAGTGTTAGGGAACGGCAAGGCTTAGGGCACAGGTGAGGGTACGGAAACGTGGGAGGGTCAAGCTACATGCTGACGCATGGGTCAGTGCCAGCGTACGGGCCAGGACTAGGCTATGGCTTGGGCGTTAGTTGTAGGGCTGGTGGTGGGTTTCCGTTCCGGGCTAGGGTTAGGGTTAGGGAACGGCAAGGTTTAGGGCCCAGGTGAGGGTATGGAAACTTGGGGGTGTCTGTCTACATGCTGACGCACAGGTCAGTGCCAGCGTACGGGCGAGGAGTAGGCTACGGTGTAGGGAAAGGTTTAGGGCTGGTGGTGGGTTTCCGTTCCGGTCTAGGGTTAGGGTTAGGGAACGGCAAACGTAGGGCACAGGTGAGGGTACGGAAACGTGGGAGGGTCAGGCTACGTGCTAACGCACGTGTCATTGTCACCATATGGGCCAGGATTAATCTACGGCGTAGGGTAAAGTGTAGGACGGGTGTTGGTTTTCCGTTCCGGGCTAGGGTTAGGGTTACGGAACGGCAAGGCTTAGGGCACAGGTGAGGGTACGGAAACGTGTGAGCATCAGGCTTCGTGCTGACGCCTGGGTCAGTGCCAGTGTACGGGCCAGGCGTAGGCTGCGGCTTGTGGGTAAGGTTTAGAGCTGGTGGTGGGTTTCCGTTCGGGGCTAGGGTTAGGGTTAGGGAAAGGCAAGGCTTACGGCACATGTGAGGGTACGGAAACGTGGGAGGGTCAGGCTACGTGCTGACGCACGGGTCAGTGCCCGCATACGGGACAGTTGTAGGCTACGACATATGGTGAGGTGTAGGGCTGGTGGTGGTTTTCCGTTCCGGCTAGGGTTAGGGTTAGGGAACGGCAAGGCTTAGGGGACAGGTGAGGGTACGGAAACGTGGGACGGTCAGGGTACGTGCTGACGCACGGGTCAGTGTCAGCATACGGGCCAGGAGTAGGCTACGGGATTGTGGGTAAGGTGTAGAGCTGGTGGTGGGTTTCCGTTCTGGGCTAGGGTTAGTGTTAGGAACGCCCAGGCTTAGGGCACAGTTGAGGGTCCTGAAACGTGGGAGGGTCAGGCTACTTGCTTTCGCACGTGTCAGTGCCAGAGTACGGGTCAGGAGTAGGCTACGGCTTGGGGTTAAGGTGTACGGCTCGTGGTGGGTTTCCATTCTGGGCTAGGGTTAGTGTTAGGAATGGCCAAGCTTAGGGCCCAGTTGAGGGTCCTGAAACGTTGGAGGTTCAGGCTACTTGCTGACGCACGTGTCAGTGCCAGAGTACGGGCCAGGAGTAGGCTACGGCTTGGGGTTAAGGTGTGGGGCTGGTGGTGGGTTTCCATTCAGGGCTAGGGTTAGGGTTACGGAACGGCAAGGCTTAGTGCTCAGGTGAGGGTACGGAAACGTGGGAGGGTCAGGCTACGTGCTGACGCACGGGTCAGTGCCAGCATACAGGCCAGGAGTAGGCTACGCCGGAGGGTAATGTCTAGGGCTGGTGGTGGGTTTCCGTTCCGGGCTAGGGTTAGGGTTAGGGAACGTCAAGGCTTAGGGCACAGGTGAAGGTACGGAAACGTGGGAGGGTCAGGCTACGTACTGATGCATGGGTCAGTGCCAGCGTATGGGCCAGGAGTAGGCTACGGCGTAGGGTAAGGTGTAGGGCTGGTAGTGGGTTTTCATTGTGGACCACGGTTAGGGTTAGGGAACGGCAAGGCTTAGGGCACAGGTGAGGGTACGGAAACGTGGGAGGGTCAGGCTACGTGCTGACACACTGGTCAGTGCCATCGTATGGTCAAGGAGTAGGCTATGGCGTAGGGTAAGGTGTAGGGCTGGTGGTGGGTTTCCGTTCTGGGCTAGGGTTAGTGTTAGGGAATGGCAAGGCTTAGGGCACAGTTGAGGGTACGAAAAAGTGGGAGGGTCTGGCTACGTGCTGACGCACGTGTCAGTGCCAGCGTACCGGCAGGGAGTAGGCTATGGCTTGGGTTTAAGCTGTAGGGCTGGTGCTGTGTTTCCTTTTCGGAATAGGTTTAGGGTTAGGGAACGGCAAGGCTTAGGGCACAGGTGAGGGTACAGAAACGTGTGAGGGTCAGGCTACGTGCTGACGCGCGGGTTAGTGCCAGCGTACGGGCCAGGAGTAGGCTACGGCGTAGGGAAAGATTTAGGGCTGGTGTTGGGTTTCCGTTCCGGGCTAGGGTTAGGGTTAGGGAATGGCAAGGCTTAGGGCACATGTGAGGGTCCGCAAACGTGGGAGGGTCAGGCTACGTGCTGACGCACAGGTCAGTGCCAGCGTAATGTCCAGGAGTAGCCTACGGCTTGGGGGTAAGTTGTAGGGCTGGTGGTGGGTTTCCGTCCCTGGCTAGGATTAGGGTTAGGGAACGGCAAGGCTTAGGGCACAGGTGAGGTTACGGTAATGAGGGAAGTTCAGGCTACGTGCTGACGCACATGTCAGTGCCACCGTATGGACCAGGAGTAGGCTACGGCTTTGGGGTAAGTTGTAGGGCTGCTGGTGGGTTTCCGTTCTGGGCTAGGGTTAGGGTTAGGGAACGGCAAGGCTTAGGGCACAGGTGAGGGTACGGAAACGTGGGTGGGTCAGGCTACGTGCTGACGCACGTGTCAGTGCCAGCGTACGGGCCAGGAATAGGCTACGGCATACGTTAAGGTGTAGGGCTGGTGGTGGGATTCCGTTCCGGGCTTCGGTTAGAATTAGGGAAGGCCAAGGCTTAGGGCTTAGCTGAGGCTACGGAAAAGTGGGAGGGTCAGGCTACGTGCTGACGCACGGGTCAGTGCCTGTGTACAGGCCAGGAGTAGGCTATGGCATGGGGGTAAGTTTTAGGGCTGGTGGTGTGTTTCCATTCCGGGCTAGGGTTAGGGTTAGGGAACGGCAAGGCTTAGGGCACAGGTGAGGGTACAGAAACGTTGTAGGGTCAGGCTACGTGCTGACGCACGTGTCAGTGCCAGTGTATGGGCCAGGAGTAGGCTACGGCGTACGATAAGGTTTAGGGCTGGTGGTGGGTTTCCCTGCCGGGCTAGGGTTAGGGTTAGCGAACGGCAAGGTTTAGGGCCCAGGTGAGGGTATGGAAACGTGGGTGGGTCAGTCTACATGCTGACGCACGGGTCACTGCCAGCGTACGGGCCTGGAATAGGCTACGGCGTAGGGAAAGGTTTAGGGCTGGTGGTGGGTTTCCGTTCCCGGCTAGGGTTAGGGTTAGGGAACGGCAAAGCTTAGGGCACAGGTGAGGGTACGGAAACGTGGGAGGGTCAGGCTACGTGCTGACGCACGTGTCAGTGTCAGCGTACAGGCCAGGAGTAGGCTACGCCATAGGGTAAGGTCTAGGGCTGGTAGTGTGTTTCCGTTCCTGGCTAGAGTTAGGGTTAGCGAACGTCAAGGCTTAGGGCACAGGTGAGGGTACGGAAACGTGGGAGGGTCAGGCTATGTGCTTACGCACGTGTCAGTGCCAGAGTATGGGCCAGTAGTAGGCTACGGCTTGGGGTTAAGTTGTAGGGCTGGTGGTGGGTTTCCATTCTGGGCTAGGGTTAGGGTTACGGAACGGCAAGGCTTAGTGCTCAGGTGAGGGTACGGAAACGTGGGAGGGTCAGGCTACGTGCTGACGCACGGGTCAGTGCCAGCATACAGGCCAGGAGTAGGCTACGCCGGAGGGTAATGTCTAGGGCTGGTGGTGGGTTTCCGTTCCGGGCTAGGGTTAGGGTTAGGGAACGTCAAGGCTTAGGGCACAGGTGAAGGTACGGAAACGTGGGAGGGTCAGGCTACGTACTGATGCATGTGTCAGTGCCAGCGTATGGGCCAGGAGTAGGCTACGGCGTAGGGTAAGGTGTAGGGCTGGTGGTGGGTTTTCATTGTGGACCACGGTTAGGGTTAGGGAACGGCAAGGCTTAGGGCACAGGTGAGGGTACGGAAACGTGGGAGGGTCAGGCTACGTACTGACACACTGGTCAGTGCCATCGCATGGTCAAGGAGTAGGCTACGGCGTAGGGTAAGGTGTAGGGCTGGTGGGGGGTTTCCGTTCTGGGCTAGGGTTAGTGTTAGGGAATGGCAAGGCTTAGGGCACAGTTGAGGGTACGAAAAAGTAGGAGGGTCTGGCTACGTGCTGACGCACGGGTCATTGCCAGCGTATGGGCCAGGAGTAGGCTACGGATTTTGGTTAAGTTTTGGGGCTGGTGGTGGGTTTCTGTTCTGGGCTAGGGTTAGGGTTAGGAAACGGCAAGGCTTAGGGCACAGGTGAGGGTACGGAAACGTGGGAGGGTCAGGCTACGTGCTGACATACGGGTCAGTGCCAGTGTACAGGCCAGGAGTAGGCTAAGGCTTGGGGGTAAACTGTAGGGCTGGTGGTGGGTTTCCGTTCCGGGCTAGGGTTAGGGTTAGGGAACGGCAAGGCTTAGGGCACAGGTGAGGGTACGGAAACGTGGGAGGTTCAGGCTACATGCTGACGCACGGGTCAGTGCCAGCGTACGGGCCAGGAGTAGGCTACGGCGTAGGGTATGGTGTAGGGCTGGTGGTGGGTTTCCGTTTCGGGCTAGGGTTAGGGTTAGGGAACGGCAAGGCTTAGGGCACAGGTGAGGGTACGGAAACGAGGGAGGGTCAGGCTACGTGCTGACACACGGGTCTGTGCCAGCGTACGGGTCAGGAGTAGGCTACGGCTTGTGGCTAAGCTATAGGGCTGGTGGTGGCTTTCCGTTCCACGGTAGGGTTAGGGTTAGAGAACGGCAAGACTTAGGGCACAGGTGAGGGTACGGAAACGTGGGAGGGTCAGGCTACGTGCTGACGCATGGGTCAGTGCCCGCGTATGGGCCAGGTGTAGGCTACAGCATAGGGTAAGTTGTAGGGCTGGTGGTGGGTTTCCGTTCTGTGCTAGGGTAAGGGTTAGGAAACGGCAAGGCGTAGGGCACAGGTGAGTGTACGGAAACGTGGGAGGGTCACGCTACGTGCTGACGCATGTGTCAGTGCCAGCATATGGTCCAGGAGTAGGCTACGGCTTGGGGGTAAGGTGTAGGGCAGGTGGTGTGTTTCCGTTCCGGGCTAGTATTAGGGTTACGGAACGGCAAGGCTTAGGGCACGGGTGAGGGTACGGAAACGTGGGAGGGTCAGGCTACGTGCTGACGCACGAGTCAGTGCCAGCGTACGGGCCAGGAGTAGTCTACGGCATAGGGTAATGTGTAGGGCTGGTGGTGGGTTTCCGTTATGGTGTAGGGTTAGGGTTAGGGAACGGCAAGGCTTAGGGCACAGGTGAGGGTACGGAAACGTGGGAAGTTCAGGCTACGTGCTGACGCACGAGTCAGTGCCAGCGTACGGGCCAGGAGTAGTCTACGGCATAGGGTAATGTGTAGGGCTGGTGGTGGGTTTCCGTTATGGTGTAGGGTTAGGGTTAGGGAACGGCAAGGCTTAGGGCACAGGTGAGGGTACAGCAACGTGGGAGTGTCGGGCTACGTGCTGACGCATGGGTCAGTGCCAGCGTATGGGCCAAGAGTAGGCTACGGCTTGGGGGTTATTTGTAGGTTTGGTGGTGGGTTTCTGTTCTTGGCTAGGGTTAGGGTTAGGGAACGGCAAGGCTTAGGGCATAGGTGAGGGTACGGAAACGTGGGAGGGTCGGGCTACGTGCTGACGCACGAGTTAGTGGCAGCGAACAGGCGAGGAGTAGGCTACGGCGTAGTGTAAGGTGTAGGGCTGTGGTGGGTTTCCGTTCCGGGCTAGGGTTAGGGTTAGGGAACGGCAAGCTTAGGGCACAGGTGAGGTACAGAAACGTGGGAGGGTCGGGCTACATGCTGACGCACGGTTCACTGCCAGCGAACGGGCCATGAGTAGGCTACGGCCTAGGGTAAGGTGTAGGGCTGGTGGAGGTTTTCCGTTCCAGGCTAGCGTTGGGGTTAGGTAACGGCAAGGCTTAGGAGTTGCCAGGCTGCCACGTGTAAAGAAGAGGATGTGTCACCCATAACGTCTGCTGAAATTTCTCTCCGTGCTGAGGTGAGGAAGGAAAAAAAGGAGTGGGGGCCGGGATACGAGGGGTATCTCAGGCAGGAAAATGGAAAGCTTCCAGAAGAGCGCCCGTTGCCAGGACCATCCTGGCTGACCTGCAGGCACCAAGTGGGCCTGTGTGCTGTCGCTGGTGTGGCTCCACTGCCCTTCCTCTAGGCTTTCAAGCCCTTGTACATATTCAGGTGTTTTACCTGGGAAGGGTGGGAACAGTTCAGCAGCAGCTGGCCTGGGGCTCAGCTCACGTTTACTCACAGACGCCTCGGCACGGTCCCACAGCTTGGCAATGAGGACCCTCCTTGCGTGGGGTGGTGCTGCTGGCTGTATGGGAGATGATTCTCCACATCTGACCAATTTCAGAATTGTTTACCGCTGGAGTAAGTGCCTTGATAGTGTTTTCCTCTGTATAACTGTTGGGTTCAGGTTTTTTTTTTCTCCATTTTTTCAAGTTAAATTTTATTCCTCTTTTATGTATTTATAGATATAAGCATGGAAATAAGTCATTCATATAAATACATCTGTGTGAATGGAAGAACTTCTTTCTGTTTTATTTTTAAAAATTTTGAAATTTAATTTTATTTTCTTATACAGCAAGTTACTATTAGTTATGTATTTTATGCATTTACATGTATACAGGTCAATCCCAATCTCCCAACTCATCCCACCACCACCACCACCCCATGGCTTCCCCCTCTTTGTGTCCATACGTTTGTTCTCTACCTCTGTGTCTCTATTTCTGCCCTGCAAACAAGTTCATCTGTACCACTTTTCTAGGTACCAAATATAGGCATTAATATACAATATTTGTTTTTCTGTTTCTGACTTACTCCACTCTGTATGACAGTCTCTAGATCCATCGAGTTCTCTACAAATGACCCAGTTTCATTCCTTTATATGGTTGAGTAATACTCCATTTTATATATGTACCACATCTTTATCCGTTCTTCTGTCTGTGGGCATTTAGGTTGCTTCCATTACCTGGCTATTGTAAATAGTGCTGCAACGAACATTGTGGTGAATGTGTCTCTTTGATTTATGGTTTTCTCTGGGTATATGCTCAGAAGTGGGATTGCTGGATCAGATGGTACTCCTCTTTTTAGTTTTTTAAAGGAACCTCCATACTGTTCTCCATAGTGACTGTATCAATTTACATTTCCACCAATAGTGGAAGAGGGTTCCTTTTGTCCACACCCTCCCCAGAATGTTTGTTTGTAGCTTTTCTGATGATGCCGACTCTAATGGGTGTGACGTCATACCTTATTGTAGTTTTGATTTGCATTTCTCTGACAATTAGTGATGTTGAGCAGCTTTTCATGTGCGTCTTGGCCATCTCTGTGTCTTCTTTGAAGAAACGTCTCTTTAGATCTTCTGCCCATTTTTGTATTGGGTGGTTTGTTTTTTTAATATTAAGCTGCATGAGCTGTTTATATATATTGGAGATTAAACCTCTGTCCATTGATTCGTTTGCACCGATTTTCTCCCATTCTGAGGGATGCCTTTTTCCATTCCCGTTTTTTTTAACAAAAAAGGAAAGAAAGGAAAAGAAGCAGAACACTAATGTGCGTAAAATATGCCTTTTGAAAAGGTCCTTTTGAAATATGGACGTCCTTTGAATTTTTTAGTCGATATGTGACCCCAGGATTTGTTTTCAGGGCAGGTGTCATTTACAGGCCTGCAAAGATTTTGAATATCAACTGACCATTAGCGCTGGGATTAAAGCTGCTGTTGTGTGAAACGGCCACAAGGTGGCAGCAGTTCTCCCTTACCAAATCTGGTTACTAGGGCAAGAGAGCCTCAGTGGAAGTGGTGTTCTAGATTGGAATTTAGAATGGAATGTGCCAGGAGAAAGCCCCTCAAGTTTGTCTCACTATTTCTTGTTCGTGTTTTTAATTTAATTTTTTTTATTTTTTATTACAGCAAGTTTGATTACAATGTTTGGCTTGTTGTAGGTGTGGAAGATGTGTTTCTTTTACACATATACAGATGTCTGTTCTTCCTGGGATCCATTTCCCATGTACGTTATGATAGAATGTTGAGTAGTCCTCTCTTCGTATTCTGTAGGTCTTTGGTGATTATATATGTCACCTGTGTTTGTATATGTCTGTTAACCACGATATCGTAATGAAACCAATCCTCACACCTTTCCATTGGTGAACCATAAGTTTGTTTAATGAATCTGTGATTGCCCTTCTCCGTGGAAGTATCTGCCCTGGTATCCATTTTTAGGTAACACCTATAAGTGATATGATATGATATGTGTCTTTCACTTTCTGACTTACTACAAGTCACGTGATTACTTCTAGACGCATTTACGGTGCTGCAAATTGCATTGTGTCCTTTTTTTCCTTGGCTTCTCTTCTGCCTTAGCGAGGTCCATTTTCACCTATGTGATTCCCTGAGGGTTGTGGATTAGCTGACCTGGGCAGCCTTACCCTGCCGGCCTGCCCTCCCCAGGTGTGCCTCGTTGAGGTCAATATAAACAGCGCTCCAGGCAGCAATAGCCCCTGAAGCTGTGCCTGACTCCATATTCTCTGCCCCATCAGCAGTCTCGTGGCTGTGCTGGTGGGAGGGAGTGAGGGGCCACAGCTTTGTGGGTGGCCCGGTGTGAGTGGGACTCTGCTGGCCTTTCTGCAGGAGTTGCCAGGCTGCCACCTGTAAAGAAGAGAATGTGTCACCCATACCTTCCGCTGGAATTTCTCTCCGGATAGAAGTGAGGAAGGAAAAAAGCAGTGGGGGCCGGGACAGGAGGGGTATCTCAGACAGGGCAATGGAAAGCTTCCGGAAGAGCGCCTGGGGCCAAGACCAACCTGGCTAGCCTGCAGGCACCAAGTTGGCTTGCTTGCTGTCGCTGGTGTGGCTCGATGGCCCTTCCTCTAGGCTTTCAAGCCCTTGTACATATTCAGGTTTTTACCTGGGAATGGTGGGAACAGTTCAGCAGCAGCTGGCCTGGGGCTCAGCTCACGTTTACTCACAGATGCCTCGGCACTGTCCCCCAGCTTTGCAATGAGGACGCTCCTTGCGTGGGGGGTGGGTTGCTGGCTGTATGGGAGATGGTTTCCCACCTCTGACCAATTTCAGAATTGTTTACCGCTGGAGCAAGTGCGCTGGTAGTGTTTTCCTCTGTATAATTCATGGTTTCAGGTTTTTTTTTTTCCTTTATGGTTCAAGTTAGATTTTATTCCTCTTTTATATATTTATAGATATAAGCATGTAAATAATTCATTCCTATAAATACATCTGTGTGACGGGAAGAACTTTTATCTCTTTTATTTTTAAATTTTATTTTTTAAAATTTTGAAATTTAATTTTATTTTTTTTATACAGCACGTTATTATTAGTTATGTATTTTTTGCATATACATGTATACAGGTCAATCCCAATCTCCCAACTCATCCCACCACCACCACCCCATGGCTTCCCACACTTGGTGTCCATACGTTTGTTCTCTACCTATGTGTCTCTATTTCTTCCCTGCAAACCAGTTCATCTGTACCATTTTTTAGGTTCCACATATATGCATTAATATACAGTATTTGTTTTCCTCTTTCTGACTTACTTCATTCTGTATGACAGTCTCTCGATTCATCGATGTCTCTACAAATGACCCAGTTTCATTCCTGTTTATGGCCGAGTAATATTCCATTTTATATATGTACCACATCTTTATCCATTCATCTGTCTGTGGGCATTTAGGTTGCTTCCATTACCTGGCTATTGTAAATAGTGCTGCAACGAACATTGTGGTGAATGTGCCTTTTTGATTTACGGTTTTCTCTGGGTATATGCCCAGAAGTGGGATTGCTGGATCAGATGGTAATTCTATTTCTAATTTTTTTAAGGAAACTCCATACTGTTCTCCATAGTGACTGTATCAATTTACATTCCCACCAATAGTGGAAGAGGGCTCCTTTTGTCCACACCCTCCCCAGAATTGGTTGTTTGTAGATTTTCTGATGATGCAGATTCTAACAGGTGTGAGGTGATACCTCATTGTAGTTTTGATTTGCATTTCTCTAATAATTAGTGCTGTTGAGCAGCTTTTCATGTGCGTCTTGGCCTTCTCTGTGTCTTCTTTGAAGAAACGCCTCTTTAGATATTCTGCCCATTTTTGTATTGGGTTGTTTGTTTTTTTAATATTAAGCTGCATGAGCTGTTTATATATATTGGAGAATAAACCTCTGTCCATTGATTCGTTTGCAACGATTTTTGCCCATTCTGAGGGATGCCTTTTTCCATTCCCGTTTTTTTTTAACAAAAAAGGAAAGAAAGGAAAAGAAGCAGAACACTAATGTGCGTAAAATATGCCTTTTGAAACGGTCGTTTTAAAATATGGGCGTCCTTTGAATTTTTTGGTCAATATGTGACCCCAGGATTTGTGTTCAGGGCAGGTGTCATTTACAGGCCTGCAATGATTTTGAATATCATCTGACCATTACGCTTGGATTAAAGCTGCTGTTGTGTGAAATGGCCACCAGGTGGCAGCAGTTCACCCTTACCAAATATGGTTACTAGGGCAAGAGAGCCTCAGTGGAAGTGGTGTTCTAGATTGGAATTTAGAATGGAATGTGCCAGGAGAAAGCCCCTCAAGTTTGTCTCACTACTTCTTGTTCGTGTTTTTAATTTAATTTTTTTATTTTTTATTACAGCAAGTTTGATTACAATGTTTGGATTGTTGTAGGTGTGGAAGATGTGGTTCTTTTACACATATACAGATGACTGTTCTTCCAGGGATCCTTTTCCCATGTACGTTATGACAGAATGTTGAGTAGTCCTCTCTTGGTATTCTGTAGGTCTTTGGTGATTATATATGTCACCTGTGTTTGTATATGTCTGTTAACCCCGATATCGTAATGAAACCAATCCTCACACCTTTCCATTGGTGAATCATAAGTTTGTTTAATGAATCTGTGATTGCCCTTCTCCGTGGAAATATCTGCCCTGGTATCCATTTTTAGGTAACACCTATAAGTGATATGATATGGTATGTGTCTTTCACTTTCTGACTTACTACAAGTCACGTGATTACTTCTAGACTCATCTACGGTGCTGCAAATAGCATTGTGTCCTTTTTTCCGTTTGCTTCTATTCTGCCTTAGCGAGGTCCATTTTCAACAATGTGATTCCCTGAGGGTTGTGGATTAGCTGACCTGGGCAGCCTTACCCTGCCGGCCCGCCCTCCCCAGGTGTGCCTCATTGAGGTCAATATAAACAGCGCTCCAGGCAGCAATAGCCCCTGAAGCTGTGCCTGACTCCATATTCTCTGCCCCGTCAGCAGTCTCGGGGCTCTGCTGGTGGGTGGGAGTGAGGGGCCACAGCTTTGTGGGTGGCCCGGTGTGAGTGGGGCTCTGCTGGCCTTTCTGCAGGAGTTGCCAGGCTGACACCTGTAAAGAAGAGGATGTGTCACCCATACCTTCCGCTGGAATTTCTCTCCGGACAGAGGTGAGGAAGGAAAAAAGCAGTGGGGGCCAGGACAGGAGGGGTATCTCAGGCAGGGCAATGGAAAGCTTCCGGAAGAGCGCCCAGGGCCAGGACCACCCTGGCTGGCCTGCAGGCACCAAGTTGGCCTGCGTGCTGTCGCTGGTGTGGCTCCACGGCCCTTCCTCTAGGCTTTCAAGCCCTTGTACATATTCAGGTGTTTTACCTGGGAAGGGTGGGAACAGTTCAGCAGCAGCTGGCCTGGGGCTCAGCTCACGTTTACGCACAGATGCCTCGGCACAGTCCCCCAGCTTTGCAATGAGGATGCTCCTTGTGTGGGGGGTGGGGTGCTGGCTGTATGGGAGATGGTTCCCCACCTCTGACCAATTTCACAATTGTTTACCACTGGAGCAAGTGTCCAGATAGGGTTTTCCTCTGTATAAATGGTGGGTTCAGGTTTTTTTTTTCTTTTATGTTTCAAGTTAGATTTTATTCCTCTTTTATGTATTTATAGATATAAGCATGGAAATAATTCATTCCTATAAATACATCTGTGAGACCCGAAGAACTTTTTTCTCTTTTATTTTTAAATTTTATTGTTTAGAATTTTGAAATTAATTAATTTATTTTTTTATACAGCAGGTTATTATTAGTTATGTATTTTAGGCATATAAATGTATACAGGTCAATCCCAATCTCCCAACTCATCCCACCACCACCACCCCATGGCTTCCCACACTTGGTGTCCATACGTTTGTTCTCTACCTCTGTGTCTCTATTTCTTCGCTGCAAACCAGTTCATCTGTACCATTTTTTAGGTTCCACATATATGCCTTAATATACAGTATTTGGTTTCCTCTTTCTGACTTCATTCTGTATGACAGTCTCTTGATCCATCGATGTCTCTACAAATGACCCAGTTTCATTCCTTTTTATGGCCGAGTAATATTTCATTTTATATATGTACCACATCTTTATCCATTCATCTGTCTGTGGGCATTTAGGTTGCTTCCATTACCTGGCTATTGTAAATAGTGCTGCAATGAACATTGTGGTGAATGTGCCTTTTTGATTTACGGTTTTCTCTGGGTATATGCCCAGAAGTGGGATTGCTGGATCAGATGGTAATTCTATTTCTAGTTTTTTTAAGGAAACTCCATACTGTTCTCCATAGTGACTGTATCAATTTACATTCCCACCAATAGTGGAAGAGGGCTCCTTTTGTCCACACCCTCCCCAGAATTGGTTGTTTGTAGATTTTCTGATGATGCCGATTCTAACGGGTGTGAGGTGATACCTCATTGTAGTTTTGATTTGCATTTCTCTAATAATTAGTGCTGTTGAGCAGCTTTTCATGTGCGTCTTGGCCATCTCTGTGTCTCCTTTGAAGAAACATCTCTTTAGATCTTCTGCCCATTTTTGTATTGGGTTGTTTGTTTTTTTTAATATTAAGCTGCATGAGCTGTTTATATATATTGGAGATTAAACCTCTGTCCATTGATTCGTTTGCAACGATTTTTGCCCATTCTGAGGGATGCCTTTTTCCATTCCCGTTTTTTTTTTAACAAAAAAGGAAAGAAAGGAAAAGAAGCAGAACACTAATGTGCGTAAATTATGCCTTTTGAAACGGTCGTTTTGAAATATGGACGTCCTTTGAATTTTTTGGTCGATATGTGACCCCAGGATTTGTTTTCAGGGCAGGTGTCATTTACAGGCCTGCAATGATTTTGAAGATTATCAACTAACCATTAGCGCTGGGATTAAAGCTGCTGTTGTGTGAAACGGCCACCAGGTGGCAGCAGTTCACCCTTACCAAATCTGGTTACTAGGGCAAGAGAGCCTCAGTGGAAGTGGTGTTCTAGATTGGAATTTAGAATGGAATGTGCCAGGAGAAAGCCCCTCAAGTTTGTCTCACTACTCCTTGTTCGTGTTTTTAATTTAATTTTTTTTATTTTTTATTACAGCAAGGTTGATTACAATGTTTGGCTTGTTGTAGGTGTGGAAGATGTGGTTCTTTTACACATATACAGATGTCTGTTCTTCCTGGGATCCTTTTCCCATGTACGTTATGACAGAATGTTGAGTAGTCCTCTCTTGGTATTCTGTAGGTCTTTGGTGATTATATATATCACCTGTGTTTGTATATGTCTGTTATCCCCGATATCGTAATGAAACCAATCATCACACCTTTCCATTCGTGAACCATAAGTTTGTTTAATGAATCTGTGATTGCCCTTCCCCGTGGAAATATCTGCCCTGGTATCCATTTTTATGTAACACCTATAAGTGATATGATATGGTATGTGTCTTTCATTTTCTGACTTACTACAAGTCACGTGATTACTTCTAGACTCATCTACGTTGCTGCAAATGGCATTGTGTCCTTTTTTTCCTTGGCTTCTCTTCTGCCTTAGCGAGGTCCATTTTCAACAATGTGATTCCCAGAGGGTTGTGGATTAGCTGACCTGGGCAGCCTTACCCTGCCGGCCCGCCCTCCCCAGGTGTGCCTCGTTGAGGTCAATATAAACAGCGCTCCAGGCAGCAATAGCCCCTGAAGCTGTGCCTGACTCCATATTCTCTGCCCCGTCAGCAGTCTCGGGGCTCTGCTGGTGGGTGGGAGTGAGGGGCCACAGCTTTGTGGGTGGCCCGGTGTGAGTGGGGCTCTGCTGGCCTTTCTGCAGGAGTTGCCAGGCTGACACCTGTAAAGAAGAGGATGTGTCACCCATACCTTCCGCTGGAATTTCTCTCCGGACAGAGGTGAGGAAGGAAAAATGCAGTGGGGGCCAGGACAGGAGGGGTACCTCAGGCAGGGCAATGGAAAGCTTCCAGAAGAGCGCCCGGGGCCAGGACCACCCTGGCTGGCCTGCAGGCACCAAGTTGGCCTGCGTGCTGTCGCTGGTGTGGCTCCACGGCCCTTCCTCTAGGCTTTCAAGCCCTTGTACATATTCAGGTGTTTTACCTGGGAAGGGTGGGAACAGTTCAGCAGCAGCTGGCCTAGGGCTCAGCTCACGTTTACGCACAGATGCCTCGGCACAGTCCCCCAGCTTTGCAATGAGGATGCTCCATGTGTGGGGGGTGGGGTGCTGGCTGTATGGGAGATGGTTCCCCACCTCTGACCAATTTCACAATTGTTTACCACTGGAGCAAGTGCCGTGATAGGGTTTTCCTCTGTATAACTCGTGGGTTCACTTTTTTTTTCTTTTATGTTTCAAGTTAGATTTTATTCCTCTTTTATGTATTTATAGATATAAGCATGGAAATAATTCATTCTTATAAATACATCTGTGAGACGGGAAGAACTTTTTTCTCTTTTATTTTTAAATTTTATTGTTTAGAATTTTGAAATTAATTAATTTATTTTTTTATACAGCAGGTTATTATTAGTTATGTATTTTATGCATATAAATGTATACAGGTCAATCCCAATCTCCCAACTCATCCCACCACCGCCACCCCATGGCTTCCCACACTTGGTGTCCATACGTTTGTTCTCTACCTCTGTGTCTCTATTTCTTCGCTGCAAACCAGTTCATCTGTACCATTTTTTAGGTTCCCCATATATGCCTTAATATACAGTATTTGGTTTCTTCTTTTTGACTTCATACTGTATGACAGTCTCTTGATCCATCGATGTCTCTACAAATGACCCAGTTTCATTCCTTTTTATGGCCGAGTAATATTTCATTTTATATATGTACCACATCTTTATCCATTCATCTGTCTGTGGGCATTTAGGTTGCTTCCATTACCTGGCTATTGTAAATAGTGCTGCAATGAACATTGTGGTGAATGTGCCTTTTTGATTTACGGTTTTCTCTGGGTATATGCCCAGAAGTGGGATTGCTGGATCAGATGGTAATTCTATTTCTAGTTTTTTTAAGGAAACTCCATACTGTTCTCCATAGTGACTGTATCAATTTACATTCCCACCAATAGTGGAAGAGGGCTCCTTTTGTCCACACCCTCCCCAGAATTGGTTGTTTGTAGATTTTCTGATGATGCCGATTCTAACGGGTGTGAGGTGATACCTCATTGTAGTTTTGATTTGCATTTCTCTAATAATTAGTGCTGTTGAGCAGCTTTTCATGTGCGTCTTGGCCATCTCTGTGTCTCCTTTGAAGAAACATCTCTTTAGATCTTCTGCCCATTTTTGTATTGGGTTGTTTGTTTTTTTAATATTAAGCTGCATGAGCTGTTTATATATATTGGAGATTAAACCTCTGTCCATTGATTCGTTTGCAACGATTTTTGCCCATTCTGAGGGATGCCTTTTTCCATTCCCGTTTTTTTTTTAACACAAAAGGAAAGAAAGGAAAAGAAGCAGAACACTAATGTGCGTAAAATATGCCTTTTGAAACGGTCGTTTTGAAATATGGACGTCCTTTGAATTTTTTGGTCGATATGTGACCCCAGGATTTGTTTTCAGGGCAGGTGTCATTTACAGGCCTGCAATGATTTTGAATATCAACTGACCATTAGCGCTGGGATTAAAGCTGCTGTTGTGTGAAACGGCCACAAGGTGGCAGCAGTTCAACCTTACCAAATCTGGTTACTAGGGCAAGAGAGCCTCAGTGGAATTGGTGTTCTAGATTGGAATTTAGAATGGAATGTGCCAGGAGAAAGCCCCTCAAGTTTGTCTCACTACTTCTTGTTCGTGTTTTTAATTTAATTTTTTTATTTTTTATTACAGCAAGTTTGATTACAATGTTTGGCTTGTTGTAGGTGTGGAAGATGTGGTTCTTTTACACATATACAGATGACTGTTCTTCCTGGGATCCTTTTCCCATGTACGTTATGACAGAATGTTGAGTAGTCCTCTCTTGGTATTCTGTAGGTCTTTGGTGATTATATATGTCACCTGTGTTTGTATATGTCTGTTAACCCCGATATCGTAATGAAACCAATCCTCACACCTTTCCATTGGTGAACCATAAGTTTGTTTAATGAATCTGTGATTGCCCTTCTCCGTGGAAGTATCTGCCCTGGTATCCATTTTTAGGTAACACCTATAAGTGATATGATATGGTATGTGTCTTTCACTTTCTGACTTACTACAAGTCACGTGATTACTTCTAGACTCATCTACGGTGCTGCAATTAGCATTGTGTCCTTTTTTCCGTTGGCTTCTATTCTGCCTTAGCGAGGTCCATTTTCAACAATGTGATTCCCTGAGGGTTGTGGATTAGCTGACCTGGGCAGCCTTACCCTGCCGGCCCGCCCTCCCCAGGTGTGCCTCATTGAGGTCAATATAAACAGCGCTCCAGGCAGCAATAGCCCCTGAAGCTGTGCCTGACTCCATATTCTCTGCCCCGTCAGCAGTCTCGGGGCTCTGCTGGTGGGTGGGAGTGAGGGGCCACAGCTTTGTGGGTGGCCTGGTGTGAGTGGGGCTCTGCTGGCCTTTCTGCAGGAGTTGCCAGGCTGACACCTGTAAAGAAGAGGATGTGTCACCCATACCTTCCGCTGGAATTTCTCTCCGGACAGAGGTGAGGAAGGAAAAAAGCAGTGGGGGCCAGGACAGGAGGGGTATCTCAGGCAGGGCAATGGAAAGCTTCCGGAAGAGCGCCCGGGGCCAGGACCACCCTGGCTGGCCTGCAGGCACCAAGTTGGCCTGCGTGCTGTCGCTGGTGTGGCTCGACGGCCCTTCCTCTAGGCTTTCAAGCCCTTGTACATATTCAGGTGTTTTACCTGGGAAGGGTGGGAACAGTTCAGCAGCAGCTGGCCTGGGGCTCAGCTCACGTTTACGCACAGATGCCTCGGCACAGTCCCCCAGCTTTGCAATGAGGACGCTCCTTGTGTGGGGGGTGGGGTGCTGGCTGTATGGGAGATGGTTCCCCACCTCTGACCAATTTCACAATTGTTTACCGCTGGAGCAAGTGTCCAGATAGGGTTTTCCTCTGTATAAATGGTGGGTTCAGGTTTTTTTTTCTTTTATGATTCAAGTTAGATTTTATTCCTCTTTTATGTATTTATAGATATAAGCATGGAAATAATTCATTCCTATAAATACATCTGTGAGACGGGAAGAACTTTTTTCTCTTTTATTTTTAAATTTTATTGTTTAGAATTTTGAAATTAATTAATTTATTTTTTTATACAGCAGGTTATTATTAGTTATGTATTTTATGCATATAAATGTATACAGGTCAATCCCAATCTCCCAACTCATCCCACCACCACCACCCCATGGCTTCCCACACTTGGTGTCCATACGTTTGTTCCCTACCTCTGTGTCTCTATTTCTTCGCTGCAAACCAGTTCATCTGTACCATTTTTTAGGTTCCACATATATGCCTTAATATTCAGTATTTGGTTTCCTCTTTCTGACTTCATTCTGTATGACAGTCTCTTGATCCATCGATGTCTCTACAAATGACCCAGTTTCATTCCTTTTTATGGCCGAGTAATATTTCATTTTATATATGTACCACATCTTTATCCATTCATCTGTCTGTGGGCATTTAGGTTGCTTCCATTACCTGGCTATTGTAAATAGTGCTGCAATGAACATTGTGGTGAATGTGCCTTTTTGATTTACGGTTTTCTCTGGGTATATGCCCAGAAGTGGGATTGCTGGATCAGATGGTAATTCTATTTCTAGTTTTTTTAAGGAAACTCCATACTGTTCTCCATAGTGACTGTATCAATTTACATTCCCACCAATAGTGGAAGAGGGCTCCTTTTGTCCACACCCTCCCCAGAATTGGTTGTTTGTAGATTTTCTGATGATGCCGATTCTAACGGGTGTGAGGTGATACCTCATTGTAGTTTTGATTTGCATTTCTCTAATAATTAGTGCTGTTGAGCAGCTTTTCATGTGCGTCTTGGCCATCTCTGTGTCTCCTTTGAAGAAACGTCTCTTTAGATCATCTGCCCATTTTTGTATTGGGTTGTTTGTTTTTTTAATATTAAGCTGCATGAGCTGTTTATATATATTGGAGATTAAACCTCTGACCATTGATTCGTTTTCAACGATTTTTGCCCATTCTGAGGGACGCCTTTTTCCATTCCCGTTTTTTTTTTAACAAAAAAGGAAAGAAAGGAAAAGAAGCAGAACACTAATGTGCGTAAAATATGCCTTTTGAAACGGTCGTTTTGAAATATGGACGTCCTTTGAATTTTTTGGTCGATATGTGACCCCAGGATTTGTTTTCAGGGCAGGTGTCATTTACAGGCCTGCAATGATTTTGAATATCAACTAACCATTAGCGCTGGGATTAAAGCTGCTGTTGTGTGAAACGGCCACCAAGTGGCAGCAGTTCACCCTTACCAAATCTGGTTACTAGGGCAAGAGAGCCTCAGTGGAAGTGGTGTTCTAGATTGGAATTTAGAATGGAATGTGCCAGGAGAAAGCCCCTCAAGTTTGTCTCACTACTTCTTGTTCGTGTTTTTAATTTAATTTTTTTTTATTTTTTATTACAGCAAGTTTGATTACAATGTTTGGCTTGTTGTAGGTGTGGAAGATGTGGTTCTTTTACACATATACAGATGTCTGTTCTTCCTGGGATCCTTTTCCCATGTACGTTATGACAGAATGTTGAGTAGTCCTCTCTTGGTATTCTGTAGGTCTTTGGTGATTATATATGTCGCCTGTGTTTGTATATGTCTGTTATCCCCGATATCATAATGAAACCAATCCTCACACCTTTCCATTCGTGAACCATAAGTTTGTTTAATGAATCTGTGATTGCCCTTCTCCGTGGAAATATCTGCCCTGGTATCCATTTTTAGGTAACACCTATAAGTGATATGATATGGTATGTGTCTTTCACTTTCTGACTTACTACAAGTCACGTGATTACTTCTAGACTCATCTACGGTGCTGCAAATAGCATTGTGTCCTTTTTTCCGTTTGCTTCTATTCTGCCTTAGCGAGGTCCATTTTCAACAATGTGATTCCCTGAGGGTTGTGGATTAGCTGACCTGGGCAGCCTTACCCTGCCGGCCCGCCCTCCCCAGGTGTGCCTCATTGAGGTCAATATAAACAGCGCTCCAGGCAGCAATAGCCCCTGAAGCTGTGCCTGACTCCATATTCTCTGCCCCGTCAGCAGTCTCGGGGCTCTGCTGGTGGGTGGGAGTGAGGGGCCACAGCTTTGTGGGTGGCCCGGTGTGAGTGGGGCTCTGCTGGCCTTTCTGCAGGAGTTGCCAGGCTGACACCTGTAAAGAAGAGGATGTGTCACCCATACCTTCCGCTGGAATTTCTCTCCGGACAGAGGTGAGGAAGGAAAAAAGCAGTGGGGGCCAGGACAGGAGGGGTATCTCAGGCAGGGCAATGGAAAGCTTCCGGAAGAGCGCCCAGGGCCAGGACCACCCTGGCTGGCCTGCAGGCACCAAGTTGGCCTGCGTGCTGTCGCTGGTGTGGCTCCACGGCCCTTCCTCTAGGCTTTCAAGCCCTTGTACATATTCAGGTGTTTTACCTGGGAAGGGTGGGAACAGTTCAGCAGCAGCTGGCCTGGGGCTCAGCTCACGTTTACGCACAGATGCCTCGGCACAGTCCCCCAGCTTTGCAATGAGGATGCTCCTTGTGTGGGGGGTGGGGTGCTGGCTGTATGGGAGATGGTTCCCCACCTCTGACCAATTTCACAATTGTTTACCGCTGGAGCAAGTGTCCAGATAGGGTTTTCCTCTGTATAAATGGTGGGTTCAGGTTTTTTTTTTCTTTTATGTTTCAAGTTAGATTTTATTCCTCTTTTATGTATTTATAGATATAAGCATGGAAATAATTCATTCTTATAAATACATCTGTGAGACGGGAAGAACTTTTTTCTCTTTTATTTTTAAATTTTATTGTTTAGAATTTTGAAATTAATTAATTTATTTTTTTATACAGCAGGTTATTATTAGTTATGTATTTTAGGCATATAAATGTATACAGGTCAATCCCAATCTCCCAACTCATCCCACCACCACCACCCCATGGCTTCCCACACTTGGTGTCCATACGTTTGTTCTCTACCTCTGTGTCTCTATTTCTTCGCTGCAAACCAGTTCATCTGTACCATTTTTTAGGTTCCACATATATGCCTTAATATACAGTATTTGGTTTCCTCTTTCTGACTTCATTCTGTATGACAGTCTCTTGATCCATCGATGTCTCTACAAATGACCCAGTTTCATTCCTTTTTATGGCCGAGTAATATTTCATTTTATATATGTACCACATCTTTATCCATTCATCTGTCTGTGGGCATTTAGGTTGCTTCCATTACCTGGCTATTGTAAATAGTGCTGCAATGAACATTGTGGTGAATGTGCCTTTTTGATTTACGGTTTTCTCTGGGTATATGCCCAGAAGTGGGATTGCTGGATCAGATGGTAATTCTATTTCTAGTTTTTTTAAGGAAACTCCATACTGTTCTCCATAGTGACTGTATCAATTTACATTCCCACCAATAGTGGAAGAGGGCTCCTTTTGTCCACACCCTCCCCAGAATTGGTTGTTTGTAGATTTTCTGATGATGCCGATTCTAACGGGTGTGAGGTGATACCTCATTGTAGTTTTGATTTGCATTTCTCTAATAATTAGTGCTGTTGAGCAGCTTTTCATGTGCGTCTTGGCCATCTCTGTGTCTCCTTTGAAGAAACATCTCTTTAGATCTTCTGCCCATTTTTGTATTGGGTTGTTTGTTTTTTTAATATTAAGCTGCATGAGCTGTTTATATATATTGGAGATTAAACCTCTGTCCATTGATTCGTTTGCAACGATTTTTGCCCATTCTGAGGGATGCCTTTTTCCATTCCCGTTTTTTTTTTTAACAAAAAAGGAAAGAAAGGAAAAGAAGCAGAACACTAATGTGCGTAAATTATGCCTTTTGAAACGGTCGTTTTGAAATATGGACGTCCTTTGAATTTTTTGGTCGATATGTGACCCCAGGATTTGTTTTCAGGGCAGGTGTCATTTACAGGCCTGCAATGATTTTGAAGATTATCAACTAACCATTAGCGCTGGGATTAAAGCTGCTGTTGTGTGAAACGGCCACCAGGTGGCAGCAGTTCACCCTTACCAAATCTGGTTACTAGGGCAAGAGAGCCTCAGTGGAAGTGGTGTTCTAGATTGGAATTTAGAATGGAATGTGCCAGGAGAAAGCCCCTCAAGTTTGTCTCACTACTCCTTGTTCGTGTTTTTAATTTAATTTTTTTTATTTTTTATTACAGCAAGGTTGATTACAATGTTTGGCTTGTTGTAGGTGTGGAAGATGTGGTTCTTTTACACATATACAGATGTCTGTTCTTCCTGGGATCCTTTTCCCATGTACGTTATGACAGAATGTTGAGTAGTCCTCTCTTGGTATTCTGTAGGTCTTTGGTGATTATATATATCACCTGTGTTTGTATATGTCTGTTATCCCCGATATCGTAATGAAACCAATCATCACACCTTTCCATTCGTGAACCATAAGTTTGTTTAATGAATCTGTGATTGCCCTTCCCCGTGGAAATATCTGCCCTGGTATCCATTTTTATGTAACACCTATAAGTGATATGATATGGTATGTGTCTTTCATTTTCTGACTTACTACAAGTCACGTGATTACTTCTAGACTCATCTACGTTGCTGCAAATGGCATTGTGTCCTTTTTTTCCTTGGCTTCTCTTCTGCCTTAGCGAGGTCCATTTTCAACAATGTGATTCCCAGAGGGTTGTGGATTAGCTGACCTGGGCAGCCTTACCCTGCCGGCCCGCCCTCCCCAGGTGTGCCTCGTTGAGGTCAATATAAACAGCGCTCCAGGCAGCAATAGCCCCTGAAGCTGTGCCTGACTCCATATTCTCTGCCCCGTCAGCAGTCTCGGGGCTCTGCTGGTGGGTGGGAGTGAGGGGCCACAGCTTTGTGGGTGGCCCGGTGTGAGTGGGGCTCTGCTGGCCTTTCTGCAGGAGTTGCCAGGCTGACACCTGTAAAGAAGAGGATGTGTCACCCATACCTTCCGCTGGAATTTCTCTCCGGACAGAGGTGAGGAAGGAAAAAAGCAGTGGGGGCCAGGACAGGAGGGGTACCTCAGGCAGGGCAATGGAAAGCTTCCAGAAGAGCGCCCGGGGCCAGGACCACCCTGGCTGGCCTGCAGGCACCAAGTTGGCCTGCGTGCTGTCGCTGGTGTGGCTCCACGGCCCTTCCTCTAGGCTTTCAAGCCCTTGTACATATTCAGGTGTTTTACCTGGGAAGGGTGGGAACAGTTCAGCAGCAGCTGGCCTGGGGCTCAGCTCACGTTTACGCACAGATGCCTCGGCACAGTCCCCCAGCTTTGCAATGAGGACGCTCCATGTGTGGGGGGTGGGGTGCTGGCTGTATGGGAGATGGTTCCCCACCTCTGACCAATTTCACAATTGTTTACCACTGGAGCAAGTGCCGTGATAGGGTTTTCCTCTGTATAACTCGTGGGTTCACTTTTTTTTTCTTTTATGTTTCAAGTTAGATTTTATTCCTCTTTTATGTATTTATAGATATAAGCATGGAAATAATTCATTCTTATAAATACATCTGTGAGACGGGAAGAACTTTTTTCTCTTTTATTTTTAAATTTTATTGTTTAGAATTTTGAAATTAATTAATTTATTTTTTTATACAGCAGGTTATTATTAGTTATGTATTTTATGCATATAAATGTATACAGGTCAATCCCAATCTCCCAACTCATCCCACCACCGCCACCCCATGGCTTCCCACACTTGGTGTCCATACGTTTGTTCTCTACCTCTGTGTCTCTATTTCTTCGCTGCAAACCAGTTCATCTGTACCATTTTTTAGGTTCCCCATATATGCCTTAATATACAGTATTTGGTTTCTTCTTTTTGACTTCATACTGTATGACAGTCTCTTGATCCATCGATGTCTCTACAAATGACCCAGTTTCATTCCTTTTTATGGCCGAGTAATATTTCATTTTATATATGTACCACATCTTTATCCATTCATCTGTCTGTGGGCATTTAGGTTGCTTCCATTACCTGGCTATTGTAAATAGTGCTGCAATGAACATTGTGGTGAATGTGCCTTTTTGATTTACGGTTTTCTCTGGGTATATGCCCAGAAGTGGGATTGCTGGATCAGATGGTAATTCTATTTCTAGTTTTTTTAAGGAAACTCCATACTGTTCTCCATAGTGACTGTATCAATTTACATTCCCACCAATAGTGGAAGAGGGCTCCTTTTGTCCACACCCTCCCCAGAATTGGTTGTTTGTAGATTTTCTGATGATGCCGATTCTAACGGGTGTGAGGTGATACCTCATTGTAGTTTTGATTTGCATTTCTCTAATAATTAGTGCTGTTGAGCAGCTTTTCATGTGCGTCTTGGCCATCTCTGTGTCTCCTTTGAAGAAACATCTCTTTAGATCTTCTGCCCATTTTTGTATTGGGTTGTTTGTTTTTTTAATATTAAGCTGCATGAGCTGTTTATATATATTGGAGATTAAACCTCTGTCCATTGATTCGTTTGCAACGATTTTTGCCCATTCTGAGGGATGCCTTTTTCCATTCCCGTTTTTTTTTTAACACAAAAGGAAAGAAAGGAAAAGAAGCAGAACACTAATGTGCGTAAAATATGCCTTTTGAAACGGTCGTTTTGAAATATGGACGTCCTTTGAATTTTTTGGTCGATATGTGACCCCAGGATTTGTTTTCAGGGCAGGTGTCATTTACAGGCCTGCAATGATTTTGAATATCAACTGACCATTAGCGCTGGGATTAAAGCTGCTGTTGTGTGAAACGGCCACAAGGTGGCAGCAGTTCAACCTTACCAAATCTGGTTACTAGGGCAAGAGAGCCTCAGTGGAATTGGTGTTCTAGATTGGAATTTAGAATGGAATGTGCCAGGAGAAAGCCCCTCAAGTTTGTCTCACTACTTCTTGTTCGTGTTTTTAATTTAATTTTTTTATTTTTTATTACAGCAAGTTTGATTACAATGTTTGGCTTGTTGTAGGTGTGGAAGATGTGGTTCTTTTACACATATACAGATGACTGTTCTTCCTGGGATCCTTTTCCCATGTACGTTATGACAGAATGTTGAGTAGTCCTCTCTTGGTATTCTGTAGGTCTTTGGTGATTATATATGTCGCCTGTGTTTGTATATGTCTGTTATCCCCGATATCATAATGAAACCAATCCTCACACCTTTCCATTCGTGAACCATAAGTTTGTTTAATGAATCTGTGATTGCCCTTCTCCGTGGAAATATCTGCCCTGGTATCCATTTTTAGGTAACTCCTATAAGTGATATGATATGGTATGTGTCTTTCACTTTCTGACTTACTACAAGTCACGTGATTACTTCTAGACTCATTTACGGTGCTGCAAATGGCATTGTGTCCTTTTTTCCTTGGCTTCTCTTCTGCCTTAGCGAGGTCCATTTTCAACAGTGTGATTCCCTGAGGGTTGTGGATTAGCTGACCTGGGCAGCCTTACCCTGCCGGCCCGCCCTCCCCAGGTGTGCCTCGTTGAGGTCAATATAAACAGCGCTCCAGGCAGCAATAGCCCCTGAAGCTGTGCCTGACTCCATATTCTCTGCCCCGTCAGCAGTCTCGGGGCTCTGCTGGTGGTTGGGAGTGAGGGGCCACAGCTTTGTGGGTGGCCCGGTGTGAGTGGGGCTCTGCTGGCCTTTCTGCAGGAGTTGCCAGGCTGACACCTGTAAAGAAGAGGATGTGTCACCATACCTTCCGCTGGAATTTCTCTCCGGACAGAGGTGAGGAAGGAAAAAAGCAGTGGGGGCCAGGACAGGAGGGGTACCTCAGGCAGGGCAATGGAAAGCTTCCAGAAGAGCGCCCGGGGCCAGGACCACCCTGGCTGGCCTGCAGGCACCAAGTTGGCCTGCGTGCTGTCGCTGGTGTGGCTCCACGGCCCTTCCTCTAGGCTTTCAAGCCCTTGTACATATTCAGGTGTTTTACCTGGGAAGGGTGGGAACAGTTCAGCAGCAGCTGGCCTGGGGCTCAGCTCACGTTTACGCACAGATGCCTCGGCACAGTCCCCCAGCTTTGCAATGAGGACGCTCCTTGTGTGGGGGGTGGGGTGCTGGCTGTATGGGAGATGGTTCCCCACCTCTGACCAATTTCACAATTGTTTACCGCTGGAGCAAGTGTCCAGATAGGGTTTTCCTCTCTATAAATGGTGGGTTCAGTTTTTTTTTTCTTTTATGTTTCAAGTTAGATTTTATTCCTCTTTTATGTATTTATAGATATAAGCATGGAAATAATTCATTCCTATAAATACATCTGTGAAACGGGAAGAACTTTTTTCTCTTTTATTTTTAAATTTTATTGTTTAGAATTTTGAAATTAATTAATATATTCTTTTATACAGCAGGTTATTATTAGTTATGTATTTTATGCATATAAATGTATACAGGTCAATCCCAATCTCCCAACTCATCCCACCACCACCACCCCATGGCTTCCCACACTTGGTGTCCATACGTTTGTTCTCTACCTCTGTGTCTCTATTTCTTCCCTGCAAACCAGTTCATCTGTACCATTTTTTAGGTTCCCCATATATGCCTTAATATAAAGTATTTGGTTTCTTCTTTTTGACTTCATTCTGTATGACAGTCTCTTGATCCATCGATGTCTCTACAAATGACCCAGTTTCATTCCTTTTTATGGCCGAGTAATATTCCATTTTATATATGTACCACATCTTTATCCATTCATCTGTCTGTGGGCATTTAGGTTTCTTCCATTACCTGGCTATTGTAAATAGTGCTGCAATGAACATTGTGGTGAATGTGCCTTTTTGATTTACGGTTTTCTCTGGGTATATGCCCAGAAGTGGGATTGCTGGATCACATGGTAATTCTATTTCTAGTTTTTTTAAGGAAACTCCATACTGTTCTCCATAGTGACTGTATCAATTTACATTCCCACCAATAGTGGAAGAGGGCTCCTTTTGTCCACACCCTCCCCAGAATTGGTTGTTTGTAGATTTTCTGATGATGCCGATTCTAACGGGTGTGAGGTGATACCTCATTGTAGTTTTGATTTGCATTTCTCTAATAATTAGTGCTGTTGAGCAGCTTTTCATGTGCGTCTTGGCCATCTCTGTGTCTCCTTTGAAGAAACGTCTCTTTAGATCTTCTGCCCATTTTTGTATTGGGTTGTTTGTTTTTTTAATATTAAGCTGCATGAGCTGTTTATATATATTGGAGATTAAACCTCTGTCCATTGATTCGTTTGCAACGATTTTTGCCCATTCTGAGGGACGCCTTTTTCCATTCCCATTTTTTTTTTAACACAAAAGGAAAGAAAGGAAAAGAAGCAGAACACTAATGTGCGTAAAATATGCCTTTTGAAACGGTCGTTTTGAAATATGGACGTCCTTTGAATTTTTTGGTCGATATGTGACCCCAGGATTTGTTTTCAGGGCAGGTGTCATTTACAGGCCTGCAATGATTTTGAATATCAACTAACCATTAGCGCTGGGATTAAAGCTGCTGTTGTGTGAAACGGCCACCAGGTGGCAGCAGTTCACCCTTACCAAATCTGGTTACTAGGGCAAGAGAGCCTCAGTGGAAGTGGTGTTCTAGATTGGAATTTAGAATGGAATGTGCCAGGAGAAAGCCCCTCAAGTGTGTCTCACTACTTCTTGTTCGTGTTTTTAATTTAATTTTTTTATTTTTTATTACAGCAAGTTTGATTACAATGTTTGGCTTGTTGTAGGTGTGGAAGATGTGGTTCTTTTACACATATACAGATGTCTGTTCTTCCTGGGATCCTTTTCCCATGTACGTTATGACAGAATGTTGAGTAGTCCTCTCTTGGTATTCTGTAGGTCTTTGGTGATTATATATGTCACCTGTGTTTGTACATGTCTGTTAACCCCGATATCGTAATGAAACCAATCCTCACACCTTTCCATTGGTGAACCATAAGTTTGTTTAATGAATCTGTGATTGCCCTTCTCCGTGGAAATATCTGCCCTGGTATCCATTTTTAGGTAACACCTCTAAGTGATATGATATGGTATGTGTCTTTCACTTTCTGACTTACTACATGTCACGTGATTACTTCTAGACTCATTTACGGTGCTGCAAATGGCATTTTGTCCTTTTTTTCCTTGGCTTCTCTTCTGCCTTAGCGAGGTCCATTTTCAACAATGTGATTCCCTGAGGGTTGTGGATTAGCTGACCTGGGCAGCCTTACCCTGCCGGCCCGCCCTCCCCAGGTGTGCCTCATTGAGGTCAATATAAACAGCGCTCCAGGCAGCAATAGCCCCTGAAGCTGTGCCTGACTCCATATTCTCTGCCCCGTCAGCAGTCTCGGGGCTCTGCTGGTGGGTGGGAGTGAGGGGCCACAGCTTTGTGGGTGGCCCGGTGTGAGTGGGGCTCTGCTGGCCTTTCTGCAGGAGTTGCCAGGCTGACACCTGTAAAGAAGAGGATGTGTCACCCATACCTTCCGCTGGAATTTCTCTCCGGACAGAGGTGAGGAAGGAAAAAAGCAGTGGGGGCCAGGACAGGAGGGGTACCTCAGGCAGGGCAATGGAAAGCTTCCGGAAGAGCGCCCGGGGCCAGGACCACCCTGGCTGGCCTGCAGGCACCAAGTTGGCCTGCGTGCTGTCGCTGGTGTGGCTCCACGGCCCTTCCTCTAGGCTTTCAAGCCCTTGTACATATTCAGGTGTTTTACCTGGGAAGGGTGGGAACAGTTCAGCAGCAGCTGGCCTGGGGCTCAGCTCACGTTTACGCACAGATGCCTCGGCACAGTCCCCCAGCTTTGCAATGAGGACGCTCCTTGTGTGGGGGGTGGGGTGCTGGCTGTATGGGAGATGGTTCCCCACCTCTGACTAATTTCACAATTGTTTACCGCTGGAGCAAGTGTCCAGATAGGGTTTTCCTCTGTATAAATGGTGGGTTCAGGTTTTTTTTTCTTTTATGATTCAAGTTAGATTTTATTCCTCTTTTATGTATTTATAGATATAAGCATGGAAATAATTCATTCCTATAAATACATCTGTGAGACGGGAAGAACTTTTTTCTCTTTTATTTTTAAATTTTATTGTTTAGAATTTTGAAATTAATTTATTTTTTTATACAGCAGGTTATTATTAGTTATGTATTTTATGCATATAAATGTATACAGGTCAATCCCAATCTCCCAACTCATCCCACCACCACCACCCCATGGCTTCCCACACTTGGTGTCCATACGTTTGTTCCCTACCTCTGTGTCTCTATTTCTTCGCTGCAAACCAGTTCATCTGTACCATTTTTTAGGTTCCACATATATGCCTTAATATTCAGTATTTGGTTTCCTCTTTCTGACTTCATTCTGTATGACAGTCTCTTGATCCATCGATGTCTCTACAAATGACCCAGTTTCATTCCTTTTTATGGCCGAGTAATATTTCATTTTATATATGTACCACATCTTTATCCATTCATCTGTCTGTGGGCATTTAGGTTGCTTCCATTACCTGGCTATTGTAAATAGTGCTGCAATGAACATTGTGGTGAATGTGCCTTTTTGATTTACGGTTTTCTCTGGGTATATGCCCAGAAGTGGGATTGCTGGATCAGATGGTAATTCTATTTCTAGTTTTTTTAAGGAAACTCCATACTGTTCTCCATAGTGACTGTATCAATTTACATTCCCACCAATAGTGGAAGAGGGCTCCTTTTGTCCACACCCTCCCCAGAATTTGTTGTTTGTAGATTTTCTGATGATGCCGATTCTAACGGGTGTGAGGTGATACCTCATTGTAGTTTTGATTTGCATTTCTCTAATAATTAGTGCTGTTGAGCAGCTTTTCATGTGCGTCTTGGCCATCTCTGTGTCTCCTTTGAAGAAACGTCTCTTTAGATCTTCTGCCCATTTTTGTATTGGGTTGTTTGTTTTTTTAATATTAAGCTGCATGAGCTGTTTATATATATTGGAGATTAAACCTCTGTCCATTGATTCGTTTGCAACGATTTTTGCCCATTCTGAGGGATGCCTTTTTCCATTCCCGTTTTTTTTTTAACAAAAAAGGAAAGAAAGGAAAAGAAGCAGAACACTAATGTGCGTAAAATATGCCTTTTGAAACGGTCGTTTTGAAATATGGACGTCCTTTGAATTTTTTGGTCGATATGTGACCCCAGGATTTGTTTTCAGGGCAGGTGTCATTTACAGGCCTGCAATGATTTTGAATATCAACTAACCATTAGCGCTGGGATTAAAGCTGCTGTTGTGTGAAACGGCCACCAGGTGGCAGCAGTTCACCCTTACCAAATCTGGTTACTAGGGCAAGAGAGCCTCAGTGGAAGTGGTGTTCTAGATTGGAATTTAGAATGGAATGTGCCAGGAGAAAGCCCCTCAAGTTTGTCTCACTACTTCTTGTTCGTGTTTTTAATTTAATTTTTTTTATTTTTTATTACAGCAAGTTTGATTACAATGTTTGGCATGTTGTAGGTGTGGAAGATGTGGTTCTTTTACACATATACAGATGTCTGTTCTTCCTGGGATCCTTTTCCCATGTACGTTATGACAGAATGTTGAGTAGTCCTCTCTTGGTATTCTGTAGGTCTTTGGTGATTATATATGTCACCTGTGTTTGTATATGTCTGTTATCCCCGATATCGTAATGAAACCAATCCTCACACCTTTCCATTCGTGAACCATAAGTTTGTTTAATGAATCTGTGATTGCCCTTCTCCATGGAAATATCTGCCCTGGTATCCATTTTTAGGTAACACCTATATGTGATATGATATGGTATGTGTCTTTCACTTTCTGACTTACTACAAGTCACGTGATTACTTATAGACTCATTTACGGTGCTGCAAATGGCATTTTGTCCTTTTTTTCCTTGGCTTCTCTTCTGCCTTAGCGAGGTCCATTTTCAACAATGTGATTCCCTGAGGGTTGTGGATTAGCTGACCTGGGCAGCCTTACCCTACCGGCCCGCCCTCCCCAGGTGTGCCTCGTTGAGGTCAATATAAACAGCGCTCCAGGCAGCAATAGCCCCTGAAGCTGTGCCTGACTCCATATTCTCTGCCCCGTCAACAGTCTCGGGGCTCTGCTGGTGGGTGGGAGTGAGGGGCCACAACTTTGTGGGTGGCCCGGTGTGAGTGGGGCTCTGCTGGCCTTTCTGCAGGAGTTGCCAGGCTGCCGCCTGTAAAGAAGAGGATGTGTCACCCATACCTTCCGCTGGAATTTCTCTCCGGACAGAGGTGAGGAAGGAAAAAAGCAGTGGGGGCCAGGACAGGAGGGGTATATCAGGCAGGGCAATGGAAAGCTTCCGGAAGAGCGCCCGGGGCCAGGACCACCCTGGCTGGCCTGCAGGCACCAAGTTGGCCTGCGTGCTGTCGCTGGTGTGGCTCCACGGCCCTTCCTCTAGACTTTCAAGCCCTTGTACATATTCAGGTGTTTTACCTGGGAAGGGTGGGAACAGTTCAGCAGCAGCTGGCCTGGGGCTCAGCTCACGTTTACGCACAGATGCCTCGGCACAGTCCCCCAGCTTTGCAATGAGGACGCTCCTTGTGTGGTGGGTGGGGTGCTGGCTGTATGGGAGATGGTTCCCCACCTCTGACCAATTTCACAATTGTTTACCGCTGGAGCAAGTGTCCAGATAGGGTTTTCCTCTGTATAAATGGTGGGTTCAGGTTTTTTTTTTTTCTTTTATGTTTCAAGTTAGATTTTATTCCTCTTTTATGTATTTATAGATATAAGCATGGAAATAATTCATTCCTATAAATACATCTGTGAGACGGGAAGAACTTTTTTCTCTTTTATTTTTAAATTTTATTGTTTAGAATTTTGAAATTAATTAATTTATTTTTTTATACAGCAGGTTATTATTAGTTATGTATTTTATGCATATAAATGTATACAGGTCAATCCCAATCTCCCAACTCATCCCACCACCACCACCCCATGGCTTCCCACACTTGGTGTCCATACGTTTGTTCTCTACCTCTGTGTCTCTATTTCTTCGCTGCAAACCAGTTCATCTGTACCATTTTTTAGGTTCCCCATATATGCCTTAATATACAGTATTTGGTTTCTTCTTTTTGACTTCATTCTGTATGACAGTCTCTTGATCCATCGATGTCTCTACAAATGACCCAGTTTCATTCCTTTTTATGGCCGAGTAATATTTCATCTTATATATGTACCACATCTTTATCCATTCATCTGTCTGTGGGCATTTAGGTTGCTTCCATTACCTGGCTATTGTAAATAGTGCTGCAATGAACATTGTGGTGAATGTGCCTTTTTGATTTACGGTTTTCTCTGGGTATATGCCTAGAAGTGGGATTGCTGGATCAGATGGTAATTCTATTTCTAGTTTTTTTAAGGAAACTCCATACTCTTCTCCATAGTGACTGTATCAATTTACATTCCCACCAATAGTGGAAGAGGGCTCCTTTTGTCCACACCCTCCCCAGAATTGGTTGTTTGTAGATTTTCTGATGATGCCGATTCTAACGGGTGTGAGGTGATACCTCATTGTAGTTTTGATTTGCATTTCTCTAATAATTAGTGCTGTTGAGCAGCTTTTCATGTGCGTCTTGGCCATCTCTTTGTCTCCTTTGAAGAAACATCTCTTTAGATCTTCTGCCCATTTTTGTATTGGGTTGTTTGTTTTGTTAATATTAAGCTGCATGAGCTGTTTATATATATTGGAGATTAAACCTCTGTCCATTGATTTGTTTGCAACGATTTTTGCCCATTCTGAGGGATGCCTTTTTCCATTCCCGTTTTTTTTTAACAAAAAAGGAAAGAAAGGAAAAGAAGCAGAACACTAATGTGCGTAAAATATGCCTTTTGAAACGGTCGTTTTGAAATATGGACGTCCTTTGAATTTTTTGGTCGATATGTGACCCCAGGATTTGTTTTCAGGGCAGGTGTCATTTACAGGCCTGCAATGATTTTGAATATCAACTGACCATTAGCGCTGGGATTAAAGCTGCTGTTGTGTGAAACGGCCACAAGGTGGCAGCAGTTCACCCTTACCAAATCTGGTTACTAGGGCAAGAGAGCCTCAGTGGAAGTGGTGTTCTAGATTGGAATTTAGAATGGAATGTGCCAGGAGAAAGCCCCTCAACTTTGTCTCACTACTTCTTGTTCGTGTTTTTAATTTAATTTTTTTATTTTTTATTACAGCAAGTTTGATTACAATGTTTGGCTTGTTGTAGGTGTGGAAGATGTGGTTCTTTTACACATATACAGATGACTGTTCTTCCTGGGATCCTTTTCCCATGTACGTTATGACAGAATGTTGAGTAGTCCTCTCTTGGTATTCTGTAGGTCTTTGGTGATTATATATGTCACCTGTGTTTGTATATGTCTGTTAACCCCGATATCGTAATGAAACCAATCCTCACACCTTTCCATTGGTGAACCATAAGTTTGTTTAATGAATCTGTGATTGCCCTTCTCCGTGGAAGTATCTGCCCTGGTATCCATTTTTAGGTAACACCTATAAGTGATATGATATGGTATGTGTCTTTCACTTTCTGACTTACTACAAGTCACGTGATTACTTCTATACTCATCTACGGTGCTGCAATTAGCATTGTGTCCTTTTTTCCGTTGGCTTCTATTCTGCCTTAGCGAGGTCCATTTTCAACAATGTGATTCCCTGAGGGTTGTGGATTAGCTGACCTGGGTAGCCTTACCCTGCCGGCCCGCCCTCCCCAGGTGTGCCTCATTGAGGTCAATATAAACAGCGCTCCAGGCAGCAATAGCCCCTGAAGCTGTGCCTGACTCCATATTCTCTGCCCCGTCAGCAGTCTCGGGGCTCTGCTGGTGGGTGGGAGTGAGGGGCCACAGCTTTGTGGGTGGCCCGGTGTGAGTGGGGCTCTGCTGGCCTTTCTGCAGGAGTTGCCATGCTGACACCTGTAAAGAAGAGGATGTGTCACCCATACCTTCCGCTGGAATTTTTCTCCGGACAGAGGTGAGGAAGGAAAAAAGCAGTGGGGGCTAGGACAGGAGGGGTATCTCAGGCAGGGCAATGGAAAGCTTCCGGAAGAGCGCCCGGGGCCAGGACCACCCTGGCTGGCCTGCAGGCACCAAGTTGGCCTGCGTGCTGTCGCTGGTGTGGCTCCACGGCCCTTCCTCTAGGCTTTCAAGCCCTTGTACATATTCAGGTGTTTTACCTGGGAAGGGTGGGAACAGTTCAGCAGCAGCTGGCCTGGGGCTCAGCTCACGTTTACGCACAGATGCCTCGGCACAGTCCACCAGCTTTGCAATGAGGACGCTCCTTGTGTGGGGGATGGGGTGCTGGCTGTATGGGAGATGGTTCCCCACCTCTGACCAATTTCACAATTGTTTACCGCTGGAGCAAGTGTCCAGATAGGGTTTTCCTCTGTATAAATGGTGGGTTCAGGTTTTTTTTTCTTTTATGATTCAAGTTAGATTTTATTCCTCTTTTATGTATTTATAGATATAAGCATGGAAATAATTCATTCCTATAAATACATCTGTGAGACGGGAAGAACTTTTTTCTCTTTTATTTTTAAATTTTATTGTTTAGAATTTTGAAATTAATTTATTTTTTTTATACAGCAGGTTATTATTAGTTATGTATTTTATGCATATAAATGTATACAGGTCAATCCCAATCTCCCAACTCATCCCACCACCACCACCCCATGGCTTCCCACACTTGGTGTCCATACGTTTGTTCCCTACCTCTGTGTCTCTATTTCTTCGCTGCAAACCAGTTCATCTGTACCATTTTTTAGGTTCCACATATATGCCTTAATATTCAGTATTTGGTTTCCTCTTTCTGGCTTCATTCTGTATGACAGTCTCTTGATCCATCGATGTTTCTACAAATGACCCAGTTTCATTCCTTTTTATGGCCGAGTAATATTTCATTTTATATATGTACCACATCTTTATCCATTCATCTGTCTGTGGGCATTTAGGTTGCTTCCATTACCTGGCTATTGTAAATAGTGCTGCAATGAACATTGTGGTGAATGTGCCTTTTTGATTTACGGTTTTCTCTGGGTATATGCCCAGAAGTGGGATTGCTGGATCACATGGTAATTCTATTTCTAGTTTTTTTAAGGAAACTCCATACTGTTCTCCATAGTGACTGTATCAATTTACATTCCCACCAATAGTGGAAGAGGGCTCCTTTTGTCCACACCCTCCCCAGAATTGGTTGTTTGTAGATTTTCTGATGATGCCGATTCTAACGGGTGTGAGGTGATACCTCATTGTAGTTTTGATTTGCATTTCTCTAATAATTAGTGCTGTTGAGCAGCTTTTCATGTGCGTCTTGGCCATCTCTGTGTCTCCTTTGAAGAAACGTCTCTTTAGATCTTCTGCCCATTTATTTTGGGTTGTTTTTTTTTAATATTAAGCTGCATGAGCTGTTTATATATATTGGAGATTAAACCTCTGTCCATTGATTCGTTTGCAACGATTTTTGCCCATTCTGAGGGACGCCTTTTTCCATTACCATTTTTTTTTTAACACAAAAGGAAAGAAAGGAAAAGAAGCAGAACACTAATGTGCGTAAAATATGCCTTTTGAAACGGTCGTTTTGAAATATGGACGTCCTTTGAATTTTTTGGTCGATATGTGACCCCAGGATTTGTTTTCAGGGCAGGTGTCATTTACAGGCCTGCAATGATTTTGAATATCAACTGACCATTAGCGCTGGGATTAAAGCTGCTGTTGTGTGAAACGGCCACAAGGTGGCAGCAGTTCACCCTTACCAAATCTGGTTACTAGGGCAAGAGAGCCTCAGTGGAAGTGGTGTTCTAGATTGGAATTTAGAATGGAATGTGCCAGGAGAAAGCCCCTCAAGTTTGTCTCACTACTTCTTGTTCGTGTTTTTAATTTATTTTTTTTATTTTTTATTACAGCAAGTTTGATTACAATGTTTGGCTTGTTGTAGGTGTGGAAGATGTGGTTCTTTTACACATATACAGATGACTGTTCTTCCTGGGATCCTTTTCCCATGTACGTTATGACAGAATGTTGAGTAGTCCTCTCTTGGTATTGTGTAGGTCTTTGGTGATTATATATGTCACCTGTGTTTGTATATGTCTGTTAACCCCGATATCGTAATGAAACCAATCCTCACACGTTTCCATTGGTGAACCATAAGTTTGTTTAATGAATCTGTGATTGCCCTTCTCCGTGGAAGTATCTGCCCTGGTATCCATTTTTAGGTAACACCTATAAGTGATATGATATGGTATGTGTCTTTCACTTTCTGACTTACTACAAGTCACGTGATTACTTCTAGACTCATCTACGGTGCTGCAATTAGCATTGTGTCCTTTTTTCCGTTGGCTTCTCTTCTGCCTTAGCGAGGTCCATTTTCAACAATGTGATTCCCTGAGGGTTGTGGATTAGCTGACCTGGGCAGCCTTACCCTACCGGCCCGCCCTCCCCAGGTGTGCCTCGTTGAGGTCAATATAAACAGCGCTCCAGGCAGCAATAGCCCCTGAAGCTGTGCCTGACTCCATATTCTCTGCCCCGTCAGCAGTCTCGGGGCTCTGCTGGTGGGTGGGAGTGAGGGGCCACAGCTTTGTGGGTGGCCCGGTGTGAGTGGGGCTCTGCTGGCCTTTCTGCAGGAGTTGCCAGGCTGACACCTGTAAAGAAGAGGATGTGTCACCCATACCTTCCACTGGAATTTCTCTCCGGACAGAGGTGAGGAAGGAAAAAAGCAGTGGGGGCCAGGACAGGAGGGGTACCTCAGGCAGGGCAATGGAAAGCTTCCGGAAGAGCGCCCGGGGCCAGGACCACCCTGGCTGGCCTGCAGGCACCAAGTTGGCCTGCGTGCTGTCGCTGGTGTGGCTCGACGGCCCTTCCTCTAGGCTTTCAAGCCCATGTACATATTCAGGTGTTTTACCTGGGAAGGGTGGGAACAGTTCAGCAGCAGCTGGCCTGGGGCTCAGCTCACGTTTACGCACAGATGCCTCGGCACAGTCCCCCAGCTTTGCAATGAGGACGCTCCTTGTGTGGGGGGTGGGGTGCTGGCTGTATGGGAGATGGTTCCCCACCTCTGACCAATTTCACAATTGTTTACCGCTGGAGCAAGTGTCCAGATAGGGTTTTCCTCTGTATAAATGGTGGGTTCAGGTTTTTTTTTCTTTTATGATTCAAGTTAGATTTTATTCCTCTTTTATGTATTTATAGATATAAGCATGGAAATAATTCATTCCTATAAATACATCTGTGAGACGCGAAGAACTTTTTTCTCTTTTATTTTTAAATTTTATTGTTTAGAATTTTGAAATTAATTAATTTATTGTTTTATACAGCAGGTTATTATTAGTTATGTATTTTATGCATATAAATGTATACAGGTCAATCCCAATCTCCCAACTCATCCCACCACCACCACCCCATGGCTTCCCACACTTGGTGTCCATACGTTTGTTCCCTACCTCTGTGTCTCTATTTCTTCGCTGCAAACCTGTTCATCTGTACCATTTTTTAGGTTCCACATATATGCCTTAATATTCAGTATTTGGTTTCCTCTTTCTGACTTCATTCTGTATGACAGTCTCTTGATCCATCGATGTCTCTACAAATGACCCAGTTTCATTCCTTTTTATGGCCGAGTAATATTTCATTTTATATATGTACCACATCTTTATCCATTCATCTGTCTGTGGGCATTTAGGTTGCTTCCATTACCTGGCTATTGTAAATAGTGCTGCAATGAACATTGTGGTGAATGTGCCTTTTTGATTTACGGTTTTCTCTGGGTATATGCCCAGAAGTGGGATTGCTGGATCAGATGGTAATTCTATTTCTAGTTTTTTTAAGGAAACTCCATACTGTTCTCCATAGTGACTGTATCAATTTACATTCCCACCAATAGTGGAAGAGGGCTCCTTTTGTCCACACCCTCCCCAGAATTGGTTGTTTGTAGATTTTCTGATGATGCCGATTCTAACGGGTGTGAGGTGATACCTCATTGTAGTTTTGATTTGCATTTCTCTAATAATTAGTGCTGTTGAGCAGCTTTTCATGTGCGTCTTGGCCATCTCTGTGTCTCCTTTGAAGAAACGTCTCTTTAGATCTTCTGCCCATTTTTGTATTGGGTTGTTTGTTTTTTTAATATTAAGCTGCATGAGCTGTTTATATATATTGGAGATTAAACCTCTGTCCATTGATTCGTTTGCAACGATTTTTGCCCATTCTGAGGGATGCCTTTTTCCATTCCCGTTTTTTTTTTAACAAAAAAGGAAAGAAAGGAAAAGAAGCAGAACACTAATGTGCGTAAAATATGCCTTTTGAAACGGTCGTTTTGAAATATGGACGTCCTTTGAATTTTTTGGTCGATATGTGACCCCAGGATTTGTTTTCAGGGCAGGTGTCATTTACAGGCCTGCAATGATTTTGAATAACAACTAACCATTAGCGCTGGGATTAAAGCTGCTGTTGTGTGAAACGGCCACCAGGTGGCAGCAGTTCACCCTTACCAAATCTGGTTACTAGGGCAAGAGAGCCTCAGTGGAAGTGGTGTTCTAGATTGGAATTTAGAATGGAATGTGCCAGGAGAAAGCCCCTCAAGTTTGTCTCACTACTTCTTGTTCGTGTTTTTAATTTAATTTTTTTTATTTTTTATTACAGCAAGTTTGATTACAATGTTTGGCTTGTTGTAGGTGTGGAAGATGTGGTTCTTTTACACATATACAGATGTCTGTTCTTCCTGGGATCCTTTTCCCATGTACGTTATGACAGAATGTTGAGTAGTCCTCTCTTGGTATTCTGTAGGTCTTTGGTGATTATATATGTCACCTGTGTTTGTATATGTCTGTTAACCCCGATATCGTAATGAAACCAATCCTCACACCTTTCCATTGGTGAACCATAAGTGTGTTTAATGAATCTGTGATTGCCCTTCTCCGTGGAAGTATCTGCCCTGGTATCCATTTTTAGGTAACACCTATAAGTGATATGATATGGTATGTGTCTTTCACTTTCTGACTTACTACAAGTCACGTGATTACTTCTAGACTCATCTACGGTGCTGCAATTAGCATTGTGTCCTTTTTTCCGTTGGCTTCTCTTCTGCCTTAGCGAGGTCCATTTTCAACAATGTGATTCCCTGAGGGTTGTGGATTAGCTGACCTGGGCAGCCTTACCCTACCGGCCCGCCCTCCCCAGGTGTGCCTCGTTGAGGTCAATATAAACAGCGCTCCAGGCAGCAATAGCCCCTGAAGCTGTGCCTGACTCCATATTCTCTGCCCCGTCAACAGTCTCGGGGCTCTGCTGGTGGGTGGGAGTGAGGGGCCACAACTTTGTGGGTGGCCCGGTGTGAGTGGGGCTCTGCTGGCCTTTCTGCAGGAGTTGCCAGGCTGCCGCCTGTAAAGAAGAGGATGTGTCACCCATACCTTTCGCTGGAATTTCTCTCCGGACAGAGGTGAGGAAGGAAAAAAGCAGTGGGGGCCAGGACAGGAGGGGTATATCAGGCAGGGCAATGGAAAGCTTCCGGAAGAGTGCCCGGGGCCAGGACCACCCTGGCTGGCCTGCAGGCACCAAGTTGGCCTGCGTGCTGTCGCTGGTGTGGCTCCACGGCCCTTCCTCTAGGCTTTCAAGCCCTTGTACATATTCAGGTGTTTTACCTGGGAAGGGTGGGAACAGTTCAGCAGCAGCTGGCCTGGGGCTCAGCTCACGTTTACGCACAGATGCCTCGGCACAGTCCCCCAGCTTTGCAATGAGGACGCTCCTTGTGTGGGGGGTGGGGTGCTGGCTGTATGGGAGATGGTTCCCCACCTCTGACCAATTTCACAATTGTTTACCGCTGGAGCAAGTGTCCAGATAGGGTTTTCCTCTGTATAAATGGTGGGTTCAGGTTTTTTTTTTTTCTTTTATGTTTCAAGTTAGATTTTATTCCTCTTTTATGTATTTATAGATATAAGCATGGAAATAATTCATTCCTATAAATACATCTGTGAGACGGGAAGAACTTTTTTCTCTTTTATTTTTAAATTTTATTGTTTAGAATTTTGAAATTAATTAATTTATTTTTTTATACAGCAGGTTATTATTAGTTATGTATTTTAGGCATATAAATGTATACAGGTCAATCCCAATCTCCCAACTCATCCCACCACCACCACCCCATGGCTTCCCACACTTGGTGTCCATACGTTTGTTCTCTACCTCTGTGTCTCTATTTCTTCGCTGCAAACCAGTTCATCTATACCAATTTTTAGGTTCCCCATATATGCCTTAATATACAGTATTTGGTTTCCTCTTTTTGACTTCATTCTGTATGACAGTCTCTTGATCCATCGATGTCTCTACAAATGACCCAGTTTCATTCCTTTTTATGGCCGAGTAATATTTCATTTTATATATGTACCACATCTTTATCCATTCATCTGTCTGTGGGCATTTAGGTTGCTTCCATTACCTGGCTATTGTAAATAGTGCTGCAATGAACATTGTGGTGAATGTGCCTTTTTGATTTACGGTTTTCTCTGGGTATATGCCCAGAAGTGGGATTGCTGGATCAGATGGTAATTCTATTTCTAGTTTTTTTAAGGAAACTCCATACTGTTCTCCATAGTGACTGTATCAATTTACATTCCCACCAATAGTGGAAGAGGGCTCCTTTTGTCCACACCCTCCCCAGAATTGGTTGTTTGTAGATTTTCTGATGATGCCGATTCTAACGGGTGTGAGGTGATACCTCATTGTAGTTTTGATTTGCATTTCTCTAATAATTAGTGCTGTTGAGCAGCTTTTCATGTGCGTCTTGGCCATCTCTGTGTCTCCTTTGAAGAAACATCTCTTTAGATCTTCTGCCCATTTTTGTATTGGGTTGTTTGTTTTTTTTAATATTAAGCTGCATGAGCTGTTTATATATATTGGAGATTAAACCTCTGTCCATTGATTCGTTTGCAACGATTTTTGCCCATTCTGAGGGATGCCTTTTTCCATTCCCGTTTTTTTTTTAACAAAAAAGGAAAGAAAGGAAAAGAAGCAGAACACTAATGTGCGTAAAATATGCCTTTTGAAACGGTCGTTTTGAAATATGGACGTCCTTTGAATTTTTTGGTCGATATGTGACCCCAGGATTTGTTTTCAGGGCAGGTGTCATTTACAGGCCTGCAATGATTTTGAATATCAACTGACCATTAGCGCTGGGATTAAAGCTGCTGTTGTGTGAAACGGCCACCAGGTGGCAGCAGTTCACCCTTACCAAATCTGGTTACTAGGGCAAGAGAGCCTCAGGGGAAGTGGTGTTCTAGATTGGAATTTAGAATGGAATGTGCCAGGAGAAAGCCCCTCAAGTTTGTCTCACTACTTCTTGTTCGTGTTTTTAATTTATTTTTTTTATTTTTTATTACAGCAAGTTTGATTACAATGTTTGGCTTGTTGTAGGTGTGGAAGATGTGGTTCTTTTACACATATACAGATGACTGTACTTCCTGGGATCCTTTTCCCATGTACGTTATGACAGAATGTTGAGTAGTCCTCTCTTGGTATTCTGTAGGTCTTTGGTGATTATATATGTCACCTGTGTTTGTATATGTCTGTTAACCCCGATATCGTAATGAAACCAATCCTCACACCTTTCCATTGGTGAACCATAAGTTTGTTTAATGAATCTGTGATTGCCCTTCTCCGTGGAAGTATCTGCCCTGGTATCCATTTTTAGGTAACACCTATAAGTGATATGATATGGTATGTGTCTTTCACTTTCTGACTTACTACAAGTCACGTGATTACTTCTAGACTCATCTACGGTGCTGCAATTAGCATTGTGTCCTTTTTTCCGTTGGCTTCTATTCTGCCTTAGCGAGGTCCATTTTCAACAATGTGATTCCCTGAGGGTTGTGGATTAGCTGACCTGGGCAGCCTTACCCTGCCGGCCCGCCCTCCCCACGTGTGCCTCGTTGAGGTCAAAATAAACAGCGCTCCAGGCAGCAATAGCCCCTGAAGCTGTGCCTGACTCCATATTCTCTGCCCCGTCAGCAGTCTCGGGGCTCTGCTGGTGGGTGGGAGTGAGGGGCCACAGCTTTGTGGGTGGCCCGGTGTGAGTGGGGCTCTGCTGGCCTTTCTGCAGGAGTTGCCATGCTGACACCTGTAAAGAAGAGGATGTGTCACCCATACCTTCCGCTGGAATTTTTCTCCGGACAGAGGTGAGGAAGGAAAAAAGCAGTGGGGGCTAGGACAGGAGGGGTATCTCAGGCAGGGCAATGGAAAGCTTCCGGAAGAGCGCCCGGGGCCAGGACCACCCTGGCTGGCCTGCAGGCACCAAGTTGGCCTGCGTGCTGTCGCTGGTGTGGCTCCACGGCCCTTCCTCTAGGCTTTCAAGCCCTTGTACATATTCAGGTGTTTTACCTGGGAAGGGTGGGAACAGTTCAGCAGCAGCTGGCCTGGGGCTCAGCTCACGTTTACGCACAGATGCCTCGGCACAGTCCCCCAGCTTTGCAATGAGGACGCTCCTTGTGTGGGGGGTGGGGTGCTGGCTGTATGGGAGATGGTTCCCCACCTCTGACCAATTTCAGAATTGTTTACCGCTCGAGCAAGTGTCCAGATAGTGTTTTCCTCTGTATAAATGGTGGGTTCAGGTTTTTTTTTTTCTTTTATGTTTCAAGTTAGATTTTATTCCTCTTTTATGTATTTATAGATATAAGCATGGAAATAATTCATTCCTATAAATACATCTGTGAGACGCGAAGAACTATTTTCTCTTTTATTTTTAAATTTTATTGTTTAGAATTTTGAAATTAATTTATTTTTTTATACAGCAGGTTATTATTAGTTATGTATTTTATTCATATAAATGTATACAGGTCAATCCCAATCTCCCAACTCATCCCACCACCACCACCCCATGGCTTCCCACACTTGGTGTCCATACGTTTGTTCTCTACCTCTGTGTCTCTATTTCTTCGCTGCAAACCAGTTCATCTGTACCATTTTTTAGGTTCCACATATATGCCTTAATATACAGTATTTGGTTTCCTCTTTCTGACTTCATTCTGTATGACAGTCTCTTGATCCATCGATGTCTCTACAAATGACCCAGTTTCATTCCTTTTTATGGCCGAGTAATATTTCATTTTATATATGTACCACATCTTTATCCATTCATCTGTCTGTGGGCATTTAGGTTGCTTCCATTACCTGGCTATTGTAAATAGTGCTGCAATGAACATTGTGGTGAATGTGCCTTTTTGATTTACGGTTTTCTCTGGGTATATGCCCAGAAGTGGGATTGCTGGATCAGATGGTAATTCTATTTCTAGTTTTTTTAAGGAAACTCCATACTGTTCTCCATAGTGACTGTATCAATTTACATTCCCACCAATAGTGGAAGAGGGCTCCTTTTGTCCACACCCTCCCCAGAATTGGTTGTTTGTAGATTTTCTGATGATGCCGATTCTAACGGGTGTGAGGTGATACCTCATTGTAGTTTTGATTTGCATTTCTCTAATAATTAGTGCTGTTGAGCAGCTTTTCATGTGCGTCTTGGCCATCTCTGTGTCTCCTTTGAAGAAACATCTCTTTAGATCTTCTGCCCATTTTTGTATTGGGTTGTTTGTTTTTTTAATATTAAGCTGCATGAGCTGTTTATATATATTGGAGATTAAACCTCTGTCCATTGATTCGTTTGCAACGATTTTTGGCCATTCTGAGGGACTCCTTTTTCCATTCCCATTTTTTTTTAACAAAAAAGGAAAGAAAGGAAAAGAAGCAGAACACTAATGTGCGTAAAATATGCCTTTTGAAACGGTCGTTTTGAAATATGGACGTCCTTTGAATTTTTTGGTCGATATGTGACCCCAGGATTTGTTTTCAGGGCAGGTGTCATTTACAGGCCTGCAATGATTTTGAATATCAACTAACCATTAGCGCTGGGATTAAAGCTGCTGTTGTGTGAAACGGCCACCAGGTGGCAGCAGTTCACCCTTACCAAATCTGGTTACTAGGGCAAGAGAGCCTCAGTGGAAGTGGTGTTCTAGATTGGAATTTAGAATGGAATGTGCCAGGAGAAAGCCCCTCAAGTGTGTCTCACTACTTCTTGTTCGTGTTTTTAATTTAATTTTTTTATTTTTTATTACAGCAAGTTTGATTACAATGTTTGGCTTGTTGTAGGTGTGGAAGATGTGGTTCTTTTACACATATACAGATGTCTGTTCTTCCTGGGATCCTTTTCCCATGTACGTTATGACAGAATGTTGAGTAGTCCTCTCTTGGTATTCTGTAGGTCTTTGGTGATTATATATGTCACCTGTGTTTGTATATGTCTGTTATCCCCGATATCGTAATGAAACCAATCCTCACACCTTTCCATTCGTGAACCATAAGTTTGTTTAATGAATCTGTGATTGCCCTTCTCCGTGGAAATATCTGCCCTGGTATCCATTTTTAGGTAACACCTATAAGTGATATGATATGGTATGTGTCTTTCACTTTCTGACTTACTACAAGTCACGTGATTACTTCTAGACTCATTTACGGTGCTGCAAATGGCATTGTGTCCTTTTTTTCCTTGGCTTCTCTTCTGCCTTAGCGAGGTCCATTTTCAACAATGTGATTCCCTGAGGGTTGTGGATTAGCTGACCTGGGCAGCATTACCCTGCCGGCCCGCCCTCCCAAGTTGTGCCTCGTTGAGGTCAATATAAACAGCGCTCCAGGCAGCAATAGCCCCTGAAGCTGTGCCTGACTCCATATTCTCTGCCCCGTCAGCAGTCTCGGGGCTCTGCTGGTGGGTGGGAGTGAGGGGCCACAGCTTTGTGGGTGGCCCGGTGTGAGTGGGGCTCTGCTGGCCTTTCTGCAGGAGTTGCCAGGCTGACACCTGTAAAGAAGAGGATGTGTCACCCATACCTTCCGCTGGAATTTCTCTCCGGACAGAGGTGAGGAAGGAAAAAAGCAGTGGGGGCCAGGACAGGAGGGGTACCTCAGGCAGGGCAATGGAAAGCTTCCAGAAGAGCGCCCGGGGCCAGGACCACCCTGGCTCGCCTGCAGGCACCAAGTTGGCCTGCGTGCTGTCGCTGGTGTGGCTCCACGGCCCTTCCTCTAGGCTTTCAAGCCCTTGTACATATTCAGGTGTTTTACCTGGGAAGGGTGGGAACAGTTCAGCAGCAGCTGGCCTGGGGCTCAGCTCACGTTTACGCACAGATGCCTCGGCACAGTCCCCCAGCTTTGTAATGAGGACGCTCCTTGTGTGGGGGGTGGGGTGCTGGCTGTATGGGAGATGGTTCCCCACCTCTGACCAATTTCACAATTGTTTACCGCTGGAGCAAGTGTCCAGATAGGGTTTTCCTCTCTATAAATGGTGGGTTCAGTTTTTTTTTTTTCTTTTATGTTTCAAGTTAGGTTTTATTCCTCTTTTATGTATTTATAGATATAAGCATGGAAATAATTCATTCCTATAAATACATCTGTGAGACGGGAAGAACATTTTTCTCTTTTATTTTTAAATTTTATTGTTTAGAATTTTGAAATTAATTAATTTATTTTTTTATACAGCAGGTTATTATTAGTTATGTATTTTATGCATATAAATGTATACAGGTCAATCCCAATCTCCCAACTCATCCCACCACCACCACCCCATGTCCTCCCACACTTGGTGTTCATACGTTTGTTTTCTACCTCTGTGTCTCTATTTCTTCGCTGCAAACCAGTTCAACTGTACCATTTTTTAGGTTCCCCATATATGCCTTAATATACAGTATTTGGTTTCTTCTTTTTGACTTCATTCTGTATGACAGTCTCTTGATCCATCGATGTCTCTACAAATGACCCAGTTTCATTCCTTTTTATGGCCGAGTAATATTTCATTTTATATATGTACCACATCTTTATCCATTCATCTGTCTGTGGGCATTTAGGTTGCTTCCATTACCTGGCTATTGTAAATAGTGCTGCAATGAACATTGTGGTGAATGTGCCTTTTTGATTTACGGTTTTCTCTGGGTATATGCCCAGAAGTGGGATTGCTGGATCAGATGGTAATTCTATTTCTAGTTTTTTTAAGGAAACTCCATACTGTTCTCCATAGTGACTGTATCAATTTACATTCCCACCAATAGTGGAAGAGGGCTCCTTTTGTCCACACCCTCCCCAGAATTGGTTGTTTGTAGATTTTCTGATGATGCCGATTCTAACGGGTGTGAGGTGATACCTCATTGTAGTTTTGATTTGCATTTCTCTAATAATTAGTGCTGTTGAGCAGCTTTTCATGTGCGTCTTGGCCATCTCTGTGTCTCCTTTGAAGAAACATCTCTTTAGATCTTCTGCCCATTTTTGTATTGGGTTGTTTGTTTTTTTAATATTAAGCTGCATGAGCTGTTTATATATATTGGAGATTAAACCTCTGTCCATTGATTCGTTTGCAACGATTTTTGCCCATTCTGAGGGATGCCTTTTTCCATACCCGTTTTTTTTTAACATAAAAGGAAAGAAAGGAAAAGAAGCAGAACACTAATGTGCGTAAAATATGCCTTTTGAAACGGTCATTTTGAAATATGGACGTCCTTTGAATTTTTTGGTCGATATGTGACCCCAGGATTTGTTTTCAGGGCAGGTGTCATTTACAGGCCTGCAATGATTTTGAATATCAACTAACCATTAGCGCTGGGATTAAAGCTGCTGTTGTGTGAAACGGCCACCAGGTGGCAGCAGTTCACCCTTACCAAATCTGGTTACTAGGGCAAGAGAGCCTCAGTGGAAGTGGTGTTCTAGATTGGAATTTAGAATGGAATGTGCCAGGAGAAAGCCCCTCAAGTGTGTCTCACTACTTCTTGTTCGTGTTTTTAATTTAATTTTTTTATTTTTTATTACAGCAAGTTTGATTACAATGTTTGGCTTGTTGTAGGTGTGGAAGATGTGGTTCTTTTACACATATACAGATGTCTGTTCTTCCTGGGATCCTTTTCCCATGTACGTTATGACAGAATGTTGAGTAGTCCTCTCTTGGTATTCTGTAGGTCTTTGATGATTATATATGTCACCTGTGTTTGTATATGTCTGTTATCCCTGATATCGTAATGAAACCAATCCTCACACCTTTCCATTCGTGAACCATAAGTTTGTTTAATGAATCTGTGATTGCCCTTCCCCGTGGAAATATCTGCCCTGGTATCCATTTTTAGGTAACACCTATAAGTGATATGATATGGTATGTGTCTTTCACTTTCTGACTTACTACAAGTCACGTGATTACTTCTAGACTCATTTACGGTGCTGCAAATGGCATTGTGTCCTTTTTTTCCTTGGCTTCTCTTCTGCCTTAGCGAGGTCCATTTTCAACACTGTGATTCCCTGAGGGTTGTGGATTAGCTGACCTGGGCAGCATTACCCTGCCGGCCCGCCCTCACCAGGTGTGCCTCGTTGAGGTCAATATAAACAGAGCTCCAGGCAGCAATAGCCCCTGAAGCTGTGCCTGACTCCATATTCTCTGCCCCGTCAGCAGTCTCGGGGCTCTGCTGGTGGGTGGGAGTGAGGGGCCACAGCTTTGTGGGTGGCCCGGTGTGAGTGGGGCTCTGCTGGCCTTTCAGCAGGAGTTGCCAGGCTGACACCTGTAAAGAAGAGGATGTGTCACCCATACCTTCCGCTGGAATTTCTCTCCGGACAGAGGTGAGGAAGGAAAAAAGCAGTGTGGGCCAGGACAGGAGGGGTACCCCAGGCAGGGCAATGGAAAGCTTCCAGAAGAGCGCCCGGGGCCAGGACCACCCTGGCTGGCCTGCAGGCACCAAGTTGGCCTGCGTGCTGTCGCTGGTGTGGCTCCACGGCCCTTCCTCTAGGCTTTCAAGCCCTTGTACATATTCAGGTGTTTTACCTGGGAAGGGTGGGAACAGTTCAGCAGCAGCTGGCCTGGGGCTCAGCTCACGTTTACGCACAGATGCCTCGGCACAGTCCCCCAGCTTTGCAATGAGGACGCTCCTTGTGTGGTGGGTGGGGTGCTGGCTGTATGGGAGATGGTTCCCCACCTCTGACCAATTTCACAATTGTTTACCGCTGGAGCAAGTGTCCAGATAGGGTTTTCCTCTGTATAAATGGTGGGTTCAGTTTTTTTTTTTCTTTTATGTTTCAAGTTAGATTTTATTCCTCTTTTATGTATTTATAGATATAAGCATGGAAATAATTCATTCCTATAAATACATCTGTGAGACGGGAAGAACTTTTTTCTCTTTTATTTTTAAATTTTATTGTTTAGAATTTTGAAATTAATTAATTTATTTTTTTATACAGCAGGTTATTATTAGTTATGTATTTTATGCATATAAATGTATACAGGTCAATCCCAATCTCCCAACTCATCCCACCACCACCACCCCATGGCTTCCCACACTTGGTGTCCATACGTTTGTTCTCTACCTCTGTGTCTCTATTTCTTCGCTGCAAACCAGTTCATCTGTACCATTTTTTAGGTTCCCCATATATGCCTTAATATACAGTATTTGGTTTCTTCTTTTTGACTTCATTCTGTATGACAGTCTCTTGATCCATCGATGTCTCTACAAATGACCCAGTTTCATTCCTTTTTATGGCCGAGTAATATTTCATCTTATATATGTACCACATCTTTATCCATTCATCTGTCTGTGGGCATTTAGGTTGCTTCCATTACCTGGCTATTGTAAATAGTGCTGCAATGAACATTGTGGTGAATGTGCCTTTTTGATTTACGGTTTTCTCTGGGTATATGCCCAGAAGTGGGATTGCTGGATCAGATGGTAATTCTATTTCTAGTTTTTTTAAGGAAACTCCATACTGTTCTCCATAGTGACTGTATCAATTTACATTCCCACCAATAGTGGAAGAGGGCTCCTTTTGTCCACATCCTCCCCAGAATTGGTTGTTTGTAGATTTTCTGATGATGCCGATTCTAACGGGTGTGAGGTGATACCTCATTGTAGTTTTGATTTGCATTTCTCTAATAATTAGTGCTGTTGAGCAGCTTTTCATGTGCGTCTTGGCCATCTCTGTGTCTCCTTTGAAGAAACATCTCTTTAGATCTTCTGCCCATTTTTGTATTGGGTTGTTTGTTTTTTTAATATTAAGCTGCATGAGCCGTTTATATATATTGGAGATTAAACCTCTGTCCATTGATTCATCTGCAACGATTTTCGCCCATTCTGAGGGATGCCTCTTTCCATTCCCGTGTTTTTTAACAAAAAAGGAAAGAAAGGAAAAGAAGCAGAACACTAATGTGCGTAAAATATGCCTTTTGAAACGGTCGTTTTGAAATATGGACGTCCTTTGAATTTTTTGGTCGATATGTGACCCCAGGATTTGTTTTCAGGGCAGGTGTCATTTACAGGCCTGCAATGATTTTGAATATCAACTGACCATTAGCGCTGGGATTAAAGCTGCTGTTGTGTGAAACGGCCACAAGGTGGCAGCAGTTCACCCTTACCAAATCTGGTTACTAGGGCAAGAGAGCCTCAGTGGAAGTGGTGTTCTAGATTGGAATTTAGAATGGAATGTGCCAGGAGAAAGCCCCTCAAGTTTGTCTCACTACTTCTTGTTCGTGTTTTTAATTTATTTTTTTTATTTTTTATTACAGCAAGTTTGATTACAATGTTTGGCTTGTTGTAGGTGTGGAAGATGTGGTTCTTTTACACATATACAGATGACTGTTCTTCCTGGGATCCTTTTCCCATGTACGTTATGACAGAATGTTGAGTAGTCCTCTCTTGGTATTCTGTAGGTCTTTGGTGATTATATATGTCACCTGTGTTTGTATATGTCTGTTAACCCCGATATCGTAATGAAACCAATCCTCACACCTTTCCATTGGTGAACCATAAGTTTGTTTAATGAATCTGTGATTGCCCTTCTCCGTGGAAGTATCTGCCCTGGTATCCATTTTTAGGTAACACCTATAAGTGATATGATATGGTATGTGTCTTTCACTTTCTGACTTACTACAAGTCACGTGATTACTTCTAGACTCATCTACGGTGCTGCAATTAGCATTGTGTCCTTTTTTCCGTTGGCTTCTATTCTGCCTTAGCGAGGTCCATTTTCAACAATGTGATTCCCTGAGGGTTGTGGATTAGCTGACCTGGGCAGCCTTACGCTGCCGGCCCGCCCTCCCCAGGTGTGCCTCGTTGAGGTCAATATAAACAGCGCTCCAGGCAGCAATAGCCCCTGAAGCTGTGCCTGACTCCATATTCTCTGCCCCGTCAGCAGTCTCGGGGCTCTGCTGGTGGGTGGGAGTGAGGGGCCACAGCTTCGTGGGTGGCCCGGTGTGAGTGGGGCTCTGCTGGCCTTTCTGCAGGAGTTGCCAGGCTGACACCTGTAAAAAGAGGATGTGTCACCCATACCTTCCGCTGGAATTTCTCTCCGGACAGAGGTGAGGAAGGAAAAAAGCAGTGGGGGCCAGGACAGGAGGGGTACCTCAGGCAGGGCAATGGAAAGCTTCCAGAAGAGCGCCCAGGGCCAGAACCACCCTGGCTGGCCTGCAGGCACCAAGTTGGCCTGCGTGCTGTCGCTGGTGTGGCTCCATGGCCCTTCCTCTAGGCTTTCAAGCCCTTGTACATATTCAGGTGTTTTACCTGGGAAGGGTGGGAACAGTTCAGCAGCAGCTGGCCTGGGGCTCAGCTCACGTTTACGCACAGATGCCTCGGCACAGTCCCCCAGCTTTGCAATGAGGACGCTCCTTGTGTGGGGGGTGGGGTGCTGGCTGTATGGGAGATGGTTCCCCACCTCTGACCAATTTCACAATTGTTTACCGCTGGAGCAAGTGTCCAGATAGGGTTTTCCTCTCTATAAATGGTGGGTTCAGTTTTTTTTTTTTCTTTTATGTTTCAAGTTAGGTTTTATTCCTCTTTTATGTATTTATAGATATAAGCATGGAAATTATTCATTCCTATAAATACATCTGTGAGACGGGAAGAACATTTTTCTCTTTTATTTTTAAATTTTATTGTTTAGAATTTTGAAATTAATTAATTTATTTTTTTATACAGCAGGTTATTATTAGTTATGTATTTTATGCATATAAATGTATACAGGTCAATCCCAATCTCCCAACTCATCCCACCACCACCACCCCATGGCCTCCCACACTTGGTGTCCATACGTTTGTTTTCTACCTCTGTGTCTCTATTTCTTCGCTGCAAACCAGTTCAACTGTACCATTTTTTAGGTTCCCCATATATGCCTTAATATACAGTATTTGGTTTCTTCTTTTTGACTTCATTCTGTATGACAGTCTCTTGATCCATCGATGTCTCTACAAATGACCCAGTTTCATTCCTTTTTATGGCCGAGTAATATTTCATTTTATATATGTACCACATCTTTATCCATTCATCTGTCTGTGGGCATTTAGGTTGCTTCCATTACCTGGCTATTGTAAATAGTGCTGCAATGAACATTGTGGTGAATGTGCCTTTTTGATTTACGGTTTTCTCTGGGTATATGCCCAGAAGTGGGATTGCTGGATCAGATGGTAATTCTATTTCTAGTTTTTTTAAGGAAACTCCATACTGTTCTCCATAGTGACTGTATCAATTTACATTCCCACCAATAGTGGAAGAGGGCTCCTTTTGTCCACACCCTCCCCAGAATTGGTTGTTTGTAGATTTTCTGATGATGCCGATTCTAACGGGTGTGAGGTGATACCTCATTGTAGTTTTGATTTGCATTTCTCTAATAATTAGTGCTGTTGAGCAGCTTTTCATGTGCGTCTTGGCCATCTCTGTGTCTCCTTTGAAGAAACATCCCTTTAGATCTTCTGCCCATTTTTGTATTGGGTTGTTTGTTTTTTTAATATTAAGCTGCATGAGCTGTTTATATATATTGGAGATTAAACCTCTGTCCATTGATTCGTTTGCAACGATTTTTGCCCATTCTGAGGGATGCCTTTTTCCATTCCCGTTTTTTTTTAACATAAAAGGAAAGAAAGGAAAAGAAGCAGAACACTAATGTGCGTAAAATATGCCTTTTGAAACGGTCGTTTTGAAATATGGACGTCCTTTGAATTTTTTGGTCGATATGTGACCCCAGGATTTGTTTTCAGGGCAGGTGTCATTTACAGGCCTGCAATGATTTTGAATATCAACTAACCATTAGCGCTGGGATTAAAGCTGCTGTTGTGTGAAACGGCCACCAGGTGGCAGCAGTTCACCCTTACCAAATCTGGTTACTAGGGCAAGAGAGCCTCAGTGGAAGTGGTGTTCTAGATTGGAATTTAGAATGGAATGTGCCAGGAGAAAGCCCCTCAAGTGTGTCTCACTACTTCTTGTTCGTGTTTTTAATTTAATTTTTTTATTTTTTATTACAGCAAGTTTGATTAAAATGTTTGGCTTGTTGTAGGTGTGGAAGATGTGGTTCTTTTACACATATACAGATGTCTGTTCTTCCTGGGATCCTTTTCCCATGTACGTTATGACAGAATGTTGAGTAGTCCTCTCTTGGTATTCTGTAGGTCTTTGGTGATTATATATGTCACCTGTGTTTGTATATGTCTGTTATCCCCGATATCGTAATGAAACCAATCCTCACACCTTTCCATTCGTGAACCATAAGTTTGTTTAATGAATCTGTGATTGCCCTTCTCCGTGGAAATATCTGCCCTGGTATCCATTTTTAGGTAACACCTATAAGTGATATGATATGGTATGTGTCTTTCACTTTCTGACTTACTACAAGTCACGTGATTACTTCTAGACTCATTTACGGTGCTGCAAATGGCATTGTGTCCTTTTTTTCCTTGGCTTCTCTTCTGCCTTAGCGAGGTCCATTTTCAACAATGTGATTCCCTGAGGGTTGTGGATTAGCTGACCTGGGCAGCATTACCCTGCCGGCCCGCCCTCACCAGGTGTGCCTCGTTGAGGTCAATATAAACAGAGCTCCAGGCAGCAATAGCCCCTGAAGCTGTGCCTGACTCCATATTCTCTGCCCCGTCAGCAGTCTCGGGGCTCTGCTGGTGGGTGGGAGTGAGGGGCCACAGCTTTGTGGGTGGCCCGGTGTGAGTGGGGCTCTGCTGGCCTTTCTGCAGGAGTTGCCAGGCTGACACCTGTAAAGAAGAGGATGTGTCACCCATACCTTCCGCTGGAATTTCTCTCCGGACAGAGGTGAGGAAGGAAAAAAGCAGTGTGGGCCAGGACAGGAGGGGTACCCCAGGCAGGGCAATGGAAAGCTTCCAGAAGAGCGCCCGGGGCCAGGACCACCCTGGCTGGCCTGCAGGCACCAAGTTGGCCTGCGTGCTGTCGCTGGTGTGGCTCCACGGCCCTTCCTCTAGGCTTTCAAGCCCTTGTACATATTCAGGTGTTTTACCTGGAAAGGGTGGGAACAGTTCAGCAGCAGCTGGCCTGGGGCTCAGCTCACGTTTACGCACAGATGCCTCGGCACAGTCCCCCAGCTTTGCAATGAGGACGCTCCTTGTGTGGGGGGTGGGGTGCTGGCTGTATGGGAGATGGTTCCCCACCTCTGACCAATTTCACAATTGTTTACCGCTGGAGCAAGTGTCCAGATAGGGTTTTCCTCTGTATAAATGGTGGGTTCAGTTTTTTTTTTCTTTTATGTTTCAAGTTAGATTTTATTCCTCTTTTATGTATTTATAGATATAAGCATGGAAATAATTCATTCCTATAAATACATCTGTGAGACGGGAAGAACTTTTTTCTCTTTTATTTTTAAATTTTATTGTTTAGAATTTTGAAATTAATTAATTTATTTTTTTATACAGCAGGTTATTATCAGTTATGTATTTTATGCATATAAATGTATACAGGTCAATCCCAATCTCCCAACTCATCCCACCACCACCACCCCATGGCTTCCCACACTTGGTGTCCATACGTTTGTTCTCTACCTCTGTGTCTCTATTTCTTCGCTGCAAACCAGTTCATCTGTACCATTTTTTAGGTTCCCCATATATGCCTTAATATACAGTATTTGGTTTCCTCTTTTTGACTTCATTCTGTATGACAGTCTCTCGATCCATCGATGTCTCTACAAATGACCCAGTTTCATTCCTTTTTATGGCCGAGTAATATTTCATTTTATATATGTACCACATCTTTATCCATTCATCTGTCTGTGGGCATTTAGGTTGCTTCCATTACCTGGCTATTGTAAATAGTGCTGCAATGAACATTGTGGTGAATGTGCCTTTTTGATTTACGGTTTTCTCTGGGTATATGCCCAGAAGTGGGATTGCTGGATCAGATGGTAATTCTATTTCTAGTTTTTTTAAGGAAACTCCATACTGTTCTCCATAGTGACTGTATCAATTTACATTCCCACCAATAGTGGAAGAGGGCTCCTTTTGTCCACACCCTCCCCAGAATTGGTTGTTTGTAGATTTTCTGATGATGCCGATTCTAACGGGTGTGAGGTGATACCTCATTGTAGTTTTGATTTGCATTTCTCTAATAATTAGTGCTGTTGAGCAGCTTTTCATGTGCGTCTTGGCCATCTCTGTGTCTCCTTTGAAGAAACATCTCTTTAGATCTTCTGCCCATTTTTGTATTGGGTTGTTTGTTTTTTTAATATTAAGCTGCATGAGCCGTTTATATATATTGGAGATTAAACCTCTGTCCATTGATTCATCTGCAACGATTTTCGCCCATTCTGAGGGATGCCTCTTTCCATTCCCGTGTTTTTTAACAAAAAAGGAAAGAAAGGAAAAGAAGCAGAACACTAATGTGCGTAAAATATGCCTTTTGAAACGGTCGTTTTGAAATATGGACGTCCTTTGAATTTTTTGGTCGATATGTGACCCCAGGATTTGTTTTCAGGGCAGGTGTCATTTACAGGCCTGCAATGATTTTGAATATCAACTGACCATTAGCGCTGGGATTAAAGCTGCTGTTGTGTGAAACGGCCACAAGGTGGCAGCAGTTCACCCTTACCAAATCTGGTTACTAGGGCAAGAGAGCCTCAGTGGAAGTGGTGTTCTAGATTGGAATTTAGAATGGAATGTGCCAGGAGAAAGCCCCTCAAGTTTGTCTCACTACTTCTTGTTCGTGTTTTTAATTTAATTTTTTTATTTTTCATTACAGCAAGTTTGATTACAATGTTTGGCTTGTTGTAGGTGTGGAAGATGTGGTTCTTTTACACATATACAGATGACTGTTCTTCCTGGGATCCTTTTCCCATGTACGTTATGACAGAATGTTGAGTAGTCCTCTCTTGGTATTCTGTAGGTCTTTGGTGATTATATATGTCACCTGTGTTTGTATATGTCTGTTAACCCCGATATCGTAATGAAACCAATCCTCACACCTTTCCATTGGTGAACCATAAGTTTGTTTAATGAATCTGTGATTGCCCTTCTCCGTGGAAGTATCTGCCCTGGTATCCATTTTTAGGTAACACCTATAAGTGATATGATATGGTATGTGTCTTTCACTTTCTGACTTACTACAAGTCACGTGATTACTTCTAGACTCATCTACGGTGCTGCAATTAGCATTGTGTCCTTTTTTCCGTTGGCTTCTATTCTGCCTTAGCGAGGTCCATTTTCAACAATGTGATTCCCTGAGGGTTGTGGATTAGCTGACCTGGGCAGCCTTACGCTGCCGGCCCGCCCTCCCCAGGTGTGCCTCGTTGAGGTCAATATAAACAGAGCTCCAGGCAGCAATAGCCCCTGAAGCTGTGCCTGACTCCATATTCTCTGCCCCGTCAGCAGTCTCGGGGCTCTGCTGGTGGGTGGGAGTGAGGGGCCACAGCTTCGTGGGTGGCCCGGTGTGAGTGGGGCTCTGCTGGCCTTTCTGCAGGAGTTGCCAGGCTGACACCTGTAAAGAAGAGGATGTGTCACCCATACCTTCCGCTGGAATTTCTCTCCGGACAGAGGTGAGGAAGGAAAAAAGCAGTGGGGGCCAGGACAGGAGGGGTACCTCAGGCAGGGCAATGGAAAGCTTCCAGAAGAGCGCCCGGGGCCAGGACCACCCTGGCTGGCCTGCAGGCACCAAGTTGGCCTGCGTGCTGTCGCTGGTGTGGCTCCACGGCCCTTCCTCTAGGCTTTCAAGCCCTTGTACATATTCAGGTGTTTTACCTGGGAAGGGTGGGAACAGTTCAGCAGCAGCTGGCCTGGGGCTCAGCTCACGTTTACGCACAGATGCCTCGGCACAGTCCCCCAGCTTTGCAATGAGGACGCTCCTTGTGTGGGGGGTGGGGTGCTGGCTGTATGGGAGATGGTTCCCCACCTCTGACCAATTTCACAATTGTTTACCGCTGGAGCAAGTGTCCAGATAGGGTTTTCCTCTCTATAAATGGTGGGTTCAGTTTTTTTTTTCTTTTATGTTTCAAGTTAGGTTTTATTCCTCTTTTATGTATTTATAGATATAAGCATGGAAATAATTCATTCCTATAAATACATCTGTGAGACGGGAAGAACATTTTTCTCTTTTATTTTTAAATTTTATTGTTTAGAATTTTGAAATTAATTAATTTATTTTTTTATACAGCAGGTTATTATTAGTTATGTATTTTATGCATATAAATGTATACAGGTCAATCCCAATCTCCCAACTCATCCCACCACCACCACCCCATGGCCTCCCACACTTGGTGTCCATACGTTTGTTTTCTACCTCTGTGTCTCTATTTCTTCGCTGCAAACCAGTTCAACTGTACCATTTTTTAGGTTCCCCATATATGCCTTAATATACAGTATTTGGTTTCTTCTTTTTGACTTCATTCTGTATGACAGTCTCTCGATCCATCGATGTCTCTACAAATGACCCAGTTTCATTCCTTTTTATGGCCGAGTAATATTTCATTTTATATATGTACCACATCTTTATCCATTCATCTGTCTGTGGGCATTTAGGTTGCTTCCATTACCTGGCTATTGTAAATAGTGCTGCAATGAACATTGTGGTGAATGTGCCTTTTTGATTTACGGTTTTCTCTGGGTATATGCCCAGAAGTGGGATTGCTGGATCAGATGGTAATTCTATTTCTAGTTTTTTTAAGGAAACTCCATACTGTTCTCCATAGTGACTGTATCAATTTACATTCCCACCAATAGTGGAAGAGGGCTCCTTTTGTCCACACCCTCCCCAGAATTGGTTGTTTGTAGATTTTCTGATGATGCCGATTCTAACGGGTGTGAGGTGATACCTCATTGTAGTTTTGATTTGCATTTCTCTAATAATTAGTGCTGTTGAGCAGCTTTTCATGTGCGTCTTGGCCATCTCTGTGTCTTCTTGTAAGAAACGTCTCTTTAGATCTTCTGCCCATTTTTTGTATTGGGTTGTTTGTTTTGTTAATATTAAGCTGCATGAGCTGTTTATATATATTGGAGATTAAACCTTTGTCCATTGATTCGTTTGCAACGATTTTCGCCCATTCTGAGGGATGCCTTTTTCCATTCCCGTATTTTTAACAAAAAAAGGAAAGAAAGAAAAAGAAGCAGAACACTAATGTGCGTAAAATATGCCTTTAGAAACGGTCGTTTTGAAATATGGACGTCCTTTGAATTTTTTGGTCAATATGTGACCCCAGGATTTGTTTTCAGGGCAGGTGTCATTTACAGGCCTGCAATGATTTTGAATATCAACTGACCATCAGCGCTGGGATTAAAGCTGCTGTTGTGTGAAACGGCCACAAGGTGGCAGCAGTTCTCCCTTACCAAATCTGGTGACTAGGGCAACAGAGCCTCAATGGAAGTCCTGTTGTAGAATGGAATTTAGAATGGAATGTGCCAGGAGAAAGCCCCTCAAGTTTGTCTCACTACTTCTTGTTTTTGTTTTTAATTTAATTTTTTATTTTTTATTACAGCAAGTTTGATGACAATGTTTGGCTTGTTGTAGGTGTGGAAGATGTGGTTCTTTTACACATATACAGATGTCTGTTCTTCCTGGGATCCTTTTCCCATGTACGTTATGACAGAATGTTGAGTAGTCCTCTCTTGGTATTCTGTAGGTCTTTGGTGATTATATATGTCACCTGTGTTTGTATATGTCTGTTATCCCCGATATCGTAATGAAACCAATCCTCACACCTTTCCATTCGTGAACCATAAGTTTGTTTAATGAATCTGTGATTGCCCTTCTCCGTGGAAATATCTGCCCTGGTATCCATTTTTAGGTAACACCTATAAGTGATATGATATGGTATGTGTCTTTCACTTTCTGACTTACTACAAGTCACGTGATTACTTCTAGACTCATTTACGGTGCTGCAAATGGCATTGTGTCCTTTTTTTCCTTGGCTTCTCTTCTGCCTTAGCGAGGTCCATTTTCAACAATGTGATTCCCTGAGGGTTGTGGATTAGCTGACCTGGGCAGCATTACCCTGCCGGCCCGCCCTCCCAAGTTGTGCCTCGTTGAGGTCAATATAAACAGCGCTCCAGGCAGCAATAGCCCCTGAAGCTGTGACTGACTCCATATTCTCTGCCCCGTCAGCAGTCTCGGGGCTCTGCTGGTGGGTGGGAGTGAGGGGCCACAGCTTTGTGGGTGGCCCGGTGTGAGTGGGGCTCTGCTGGCCTTTCTGCAGGAGTTGCCAGGCTGACACCTGTAAAGAAGAGGATGTGTCACCCATACCTTCCGCTGGAATTTCTCTCCGGACAGAGGTGAGGAAGGAAAAAAGCAGTGGGGGCCAGGACAGGAGGGGTACCCCAGGCAGGGCAATGGAAAGCTTCCAGAAGAGCGCCCGGGGCCAGGACCACCCTGGCTGGCCTGCAGGCACCAAGTTGGCCTGCGTGCTGTCGCTGGTGTGGCTCCACGGCCCTTCCTCTAGGCTTTCAAGCCCTTGTACATATTCAGGTGTTTTACCTGGGAAGGGTGGGAACAGTTCAGCAGCAGCTGGCCTGGGGCTCAGCTCACGTTTACGCACAGATGCCTCGGCACAGTCCCCCAGCTTTGCAATGAGGACGCTCCTTGTGTGGGGGGTGGGGTGCTGGCTGTATGGGAGATGGTTCCCCACCTCTGACCAATTTCACAATTGTTTACCGCTGGAGCAAGTGTCCAGATAGGGTTTTCCTCTGTATAAATGGTGGGTTCAGTTTTTTTTTTCTTTTATGTTTCAAGTTAGATTTTATTCCTCTTTTATGTATTTATAGATATAAGCATGGAAATAATTCATTCCTATAAATACATCTGTGAGACGGGAAGAACTTTTTTCTCTTTTATTTTTAAATTTTATTGTTTAGAATTTTGAAATTAATTAATTTATTTTTTTATACAGCAGGTTATTATCAGTTATGTATTTTATGCATATAAATGTATACAGGTCAATCCCAATCTCCCAACTCATCCCACCACCACCACCCCATGGCTTCCCACACTTGGTGTCCATACGTTTGTTCTCTACCTCTGTGTCTCTATTTCTTCGCTGCAAACCAGTTCATCTGTACCATTTTTTAGGTTCCCCATATATGCCTTAATATACAGTATTTGGTTTCCTCTTTTTGACTTCATTCTGTATGACAGTCTCTCGATCCATCGATGTCTCTACAAATGACCCAGTTTCATTCCTTTTTATGGCCGAGTAATATTTCATTTTATATATGTACCACATCTTTATCCATTCATCTGTCTGTGGGCATTTAGGTTGCTTCCATTACCTGGCTATTGTAAATAGTGCTGCAATGAACATTGTGGTGAATGTGCCTTTTTGATTTACGGTTTTCTCTGGGTATATGCCCAGAAGTGGGATTGCTGGATCAGATGGTAATTCTATTTCTAGTTTTTTTAAGGAAACTCCATACTGTTCTCCATAGTGACTGTATCAATTTACATTCCCACCAATAGTGGAAGAGGGCTCCTTTTGTCCACACCCTCCCCAGAATTGGTTGTTTGTAGATTTTCTGATGATGCCGATTCTAACGGGTGTGAGGTGATACCTCATTGTAGTTTTGATTTGCATTTCTCTAATAATTAGTGCTGTTGAGCAGCTTTTCATGTGCGTCTTGGCCATCTCTGTGTCTCCTTTGAAGAAACATCTCTTTAGATCTTCTGCCCATTTTTGTATTGGGTTGTTTGTTTTTTTAATATTAAGCTGCATGAGCCGTTTATATATATTGGAGATTAAACCTCTGTCCATTGATTCATCTGCAACGATTTTCGCCCATTCTGAGGGATGCCTCTTTCCATTCCCGTGTTTTTTAACAAAAAAGGAAAGAAAGGAAAAGAAGCAGAACACTAATGTGCGTAAAATATGCCTTTTGAAACGGTCGTTTTGAAATATGGACGTCCTTTGAATTTTTTGGTCGATATGTGACCCCAGGATTTGTTTTCAGGGCAGGTGTCATTTACAGGCCTGCAATGATTTTGAATATCAACTGACCATTAGCGCTGGGATTAAAGCTGCTGTTGTGTGAAACGGCCACAAGGTGGCAGCAGTTCACCCTTACCAAATCTGGTTACTAGGGCAAGAGAGCCTCAGTGGAAGTGGTGTTCTAGATTGGAATTTAGAATGGAATGTGCCAGGAGAAAGCCCCTCAAGTTTGTCTCACTACTTCTTGTTCGTGTTTTTAATTTAATTTTTTTATTTTTCATTACAGCAAGTTTGATTACAATGTTTGGCTTGTTGTAGGTGTGGAAGATGTGGTTCTTTTACACATATACAGATGACTGTTCTTCCTGGGATCCTTTTCCCATGTACGTTATGACAGAATGTTGAGTAGTCCTCTCTTGGTATTCTGTAGGTCTTTGGTGATTATATATGTCACCTGTGTTTGTATATGTCTGTTAACCCCGATATCGTAATGAAACCAATCCTCACACCTTTCCATTGGTGAACCATAAGTTTGTTTAATGAATCTGTGATTGCCCTTCTCCGTGGAAGTATCTGCCCTGGTATCCATTTTTAGGTAACACCTATAAGTGATATGATATGGTATGTGTCTTTCACTTTCTGACTTACTACAAGTCACGTGATTACTTCTAGACTCATCTACGGTGCTGCAATTAGCATTGTGTCCTTTTTTCCGTTGGCTTCTATTCTGCCTTAGCGAGGTCCATTTTCAACAATGTGATTCCCTGAGGGTTGTGGATTAGCTGACCTGGGCAGCCTTACGCTGCCGGCCCGCCCTCCCCAGGTGTGCCTCGTTGAGGTCAATATAAACAGAGCTCCAGGCAGCAATAGCCCCTGAAGCTGTGCCTGACTCCATATTCTCTGCCCCGTCAGCAGTCTCGGGGCTCTGCTGGTGGGTGGGAGTGAGGGGCCACAGCTTCGTGGGTGGCCCGGTGTGAGTGGGGCTCTGCTGGCCTTTCTGCAGGAGTTGCCAGGCTGACACCTGTAAAGAAGAGGATGTGTCACCCATACCTTCCGCTGGAATTTCTCTCCGGACAGAGGTGAGGAAGGAAAAAAGCAGTGGGGGCCAGGACAGGAGGGGTACCTCAGGCAGGGCAATGGAAAGCTTCCAGAAGAGCGCCCGGGGCCAGGACCACCCTGGCTGGCCTGCAGGCACCAAGTTGGCCTGCGTGCTGTCGCTGGTGTGGCTCCACGGCCCTTCCTCTAGGCTTTCAAGCCCTTGTACATATTCAGGTGTTTTACCTGGGAAGGGTGGGAACAGTTCAGCAGCAGCTGGCCTGGGGCTCAGCTCACGTTTACGCACAGATGCCTCGGCACAGTCCCCCAGCTTTGCAATGAGGACGCTCCTTGTGTGGGGGGTGGGGTGCTGGCTGTATGGGAGATGGTTCCCCACCTCTGACCAATTTCACAATTGTTTACCGCTGGAGCAAGTGTCCAGATAGGGTTTTCCTCTCTATAAATGGTGGGTTCAGTTTTTTTTTTCTTTTATGTTTCAAGTTAGGTTTTATTCCTCTTTTATGTATTTATAGATATAAGCATGGAAATAATTCATTCCTATAAATACATCTGTGAGACGGGAAGAACATTTTTCTCTTTTATTTTTAAATTTTATTGTTTAGAATTTTGAAATTAATTAATTTATTTTTTTATACAGCAGGTTATTATTAGTTATGTATTTTATGCATATAAATGTATACAGGTCAATCCCAATCTCCCAACTCATCCCACCACCACCACCCCATGGCCTCCCACACTTGGTGTCCATACGTTTGTTTTCTACCTCTGTGTCTCTATTTCTTCGCTGCAAACCAGTTCAACTGTACCATTTTTTAGGTTCCCCATATATGCCTTAATATACAGTATTTGGTTTCTTCTTTTTGACTTCATTCTGTATGACAGTCTCTCGATCCATCGATGTCTCTACAAATGACCCAGTTTCATTCCTTTTTATGGCCGAGTAATATTTCATTTTATATATGTACCACATCTTTATCCATTCATCTGTCTGTGGGCATTTAGGTTGCTTCCATTACCTGGCTATTGTAAATAGTGCTGCAATGAACATTGTGGTGAATGTGCCTTTTTGATTTACGGTTTTCTCTGGGTATATGCCCAGAAGTGGGATTGCTGGATCAGATGGTAATTCTATTTCTAGTTTTTTTAAGGAAACTCCATACTGTTCTCCATAGTGACTGTATCAATTTACATTCCCACCAATAGTGGAAGAGGGCTCCTTTTGTCCACACCCTCCCCAGAATTGGTTGTTTGTAGATTTTCTGATGATGCCGATTCTAACGGGTGTGAGGTGATACCTCATTGTAGTTTTGATTTGCATTTCTCTAATAATTAGTGCTGTTGAGCAGCTTTTCATGTGCGTCTTGGCCATCTCTGTGTCTTCTTGTAAGAAACGTCTCTTTAGATCTTCTGCCCATTTTTTGTATTGGGTTGTTTGTTTTGTTAATATTAAGCTGCATGAGCTGTTTATATATATTGGAGATTAAACCTTTGTCCATTGATTCGTTTGCAACGATTTTCGCCCATTCTGAGGGATGCCTTTTTCCATTCCCGTATTTTTAACAAAAAAAGGAAAGAAAGAAAAAGAAGCAGAACACTAATGTGCGTAAAATATGCCTTTAGAAACGGTCGTTTTGAAATATGGACGTCCTTTGAATTTTTTGGTCAATATGTGACCCCAGGATTTGTTTTCAGGGCAGGTGTCATTTACAGGCCTGCAATGATTTTGAATATCAACTGACCATCAGCGCTGGGATTAAAGCTGCTGTTGTGTGAAACGGCCACAAGGTGGCAGCAGTTCTCCCTTACCAAATCTGGTGACTAGGGCAACAGAGCCTCAATGGAAGTCCTGTTGTAGAATGGAATTTAGAATGGAATGTGCCAGGAGAAAGCCCCTCAAGTTTGTCTCACTACTTCTTGTTTTTGTTTTTAATTTAATTTTTTATTTTTTATTACAGCAAGTTTGATGACAATGTTTGGCTTGTTGTAGGTGTGGAAGATGTGGTTCTTTTACACATATACAGATGTCTGTTCTTCCTGGGATCCTTTTCCCATGTACGTTATGACAGAATGTTGAGTAGTCCTCTCTTGGTATTCTGTAGGTCTTTGGTGATTATATATGTCACCTGTGTTTGTATATGTCTGTTATCCCCGATATCGTAATGAAACCAATCCTCACACCTTTCCATTCGTGAACCATAAGTTTGTTTAATGAATCTGTGATTGCCCTTCTCCGTGGAAATATCTGCCCTGGTATCCATTTTTAGGTAACACCTATAAGTGATATGATATGGTATGTGTCTTTCACTTTCTGACTTACTACAAGTCACGTGATTACTTCTAGACTCATTTACGGTGCTGCAAATGGCATTGTGTCCTTTTTTTCCTTGGCTTCTCTTCTGCCTTAGCGAGGTCCATTTTCAACAATGTGATTCCCTGAGGGTTGTGGATTAGCTGACCTGGGCAGCATTACCCTGCCGGCCCGCCCTCCCAAGTTGTGCCTCGTTGAGGTCAATATAAACAGCGCTCCAGGCAGCAATAGCCCCTGAAGCTGTGACTGACTCCATATTCTCTGCCCCGTCAGCAGTCTCGGGGCTCTGCTGGTGGGTGGGAGTGAGGGGCCACAGCTTTGTGGGTGGCCCGGTGTGAGTGGGGCTCTGCTGGCCTTTCTGCAGGAGTTGCCAGGCTGACACCTGTAAAGAAGAGGATGTGTCACCCATACCTTCCGCTGGAATTTCTCTCCGGACAGAGGTGAGGAAGGAAAAAAGCAGTGGGGGCCAGGACAGGAGGGGTACCCCAGGCAGGGCAATGGAAAGCTTCCAGAAGAGCGCCCGGGGCCAGGACCACCCTGGCTGGCCTGCAGGCACCAAGTTGGCCTGCGTGCTGTCGCTGGTGTGGCTCCACGGCCCTTCCTCTAGGCTTTCAAGCCCTTGTACATATTCAGGTGTTTTACCTGGGAAGGGTGGGAACAGTTCAGCAGCAGCTGGCCTGGGGCTCAGCTCACGTTTACGCACAGATGCCTCGGCACAGTCCCCCAGCTTTGCAATGAGGACGCTCCTTGTGTGGGGGGTGGGGTGCTGGCTGTATGGGAGATGGTTCCCCACCTCTGACCAATTTCACAATTGTTTACCGCTGGAGCAAGTGTCCAGATAGGGTTTTCCTCTGTATAAATGGTGGGTTCAGTTTTTTTTTTTCTTTTATGTTTCAAGTTAGATTTTATTCCTCTTTTATGTATTTATAGATATAAGCATGGAAATAATTCATTCCTATAAATACATCTGTGAGACGGGAAGAACTTTTTTCTCTTTTATTTTTAAATTTTATTGTTTAGAATTTTGAAATTAATTAATTTATTTTTTTATACAGCAGGTTATTATTAGTTATGTATTTTATGCATATAAATGTATACAGGTCAATCCCAATCTCCCAACTCATCCCACCACCACCACCCCATGGCTTCCCACACTTGGTGTCCATACGTTTGTTCTCTACCTCTGTGTCTCTATTTCTTCGCTGCAAACCAGTTCATCTGTACCATTTTTTAGGTTCCCCATATATGCCTTAATATACAGTATTTGGTTTCCTCTTTTTGACTTCATTCTGTATGACAGTCTCTCGATCCATCGATGTCTCTACAAATGACCCAGTTTCATTCCTTTTTATGGCCGAGTAATATTTCATTTTATATATGTACCACATCTTTATCCATTCATCTGTCTGTGGGCATTTAGGTTGCTTCCATTACCTGGCTATTGTAAATAGTGCTGCAATGAACATTGTGGTGAATGTGCCTTTTTGATTTACGGTTTTCTCTGGGTATATGCCCAGAAGTGGGATTGCTGGATCAGATGGTAATTCTATTTCTAGTTTTTTTAAGGAAACTCCATACTGTTCTCCATAGTGACTGTATCAATTTACATTCCCACCAGTAGTGGAAGAGGGCTCCTTTTGTCCACACCCTCCCCAGAATTGGTTGTTTGTAGATTTTCTGATGATGCCGATTCTAACGGGTGTGAGGTGATACCTCATTGTAGTTTTGATTTGCATTTCTCTAATAATTAGTGCTGTTGAGCAGCTTTTCATGTGCGTCTTGGCCATCTCTGTGTCTCCTTTGAAGAAACATCTCTTTAGATCTTCTGCCCATTTTTGTATTGGGTTGTTTGTTTTTTTAATATTAAGCTGCATGAGCCGTTTATATATATTGGAGATTAAACCTCTGTCCATTGATTCATCTGCAACGATTTTCGCCCATTCTGAGGGATGCCTCTTTCCATTCCCGTGTTTTTTAACAAAAAAGGAAAGAAAGGAAAAGAAGCAGAACACTAATGTGCGTAAAATATGCCTTTTGAAACGGTCGTTTTGAAATATGGACGTCCTTTGAATTTTTTGGTCGATATGTGACCCCAGGATTTGTTTTCAGGGCAGGTGTCATTTACAGGCCTGCAATGATTTTGAATATCAACTGACCATTAGCGCTGGGATTAAAGCTGCTGTTGTGTGAAACGGCCACAAGGTGGCAGCAGTTCACCCTTACCAAATCTGGTTACTAGGGCAAGAGAGCCTCAGTGGAAGTGGTGTTCTAGATTGGAATTTAGAATGGAATGTGCCAGGAGAAAACCCCTCAAGTTTGTCTCACTACTTCTTGTTCGTGTTTTTAATTTAATTTTTTTATTTTTCATTACAGCAAGTTTGATTACAATGTTTGGCTTGTTGTAGGTGTGGAAGATGTGGTTCTTTTACACATATACAGATGACTGTTCTTCCTGGGATCCTTTTCCCATGTACGTTATGACAGAATGTTGAGTAGTCCTCTCTTGGTATTCTGTAGGTCTTTGGTGATTATATATGTCACCTGTGTTTGTATATGTCTGTTAACCCCGATATCGTAATGAAACCAATCCTCACACCTTTCCATTGGTGAACCATAAGTTTGTTTAATGAATCTGTGATTGCCCTTCTCCGTGGAAGTATCTGCCCTGGTATCCATTTTTAGGTAACACCTATAAGTGATATGATATGGTATGTGTCTTTCACTTTCTGACTTACTACAAGTCACGTGATTACTTCTAGACTCATCTACGGTGCTGCAATTAGCATTGTGTCCTTTTTTTCCTTGGCTTCTATTCTGCCTTAGCGAGGTCCATTTTCAACAATGTGATTCCCTGAGGGTTGTGGATTAGCTGACCTGGGCAGCCTTACGCTGCCGGCCCGCCCTCCCCAGGTGTGCCTCGTTGAGGTCAATATAAACAGCGCTCCAGGCAGCAATAGCCCCTGAAGCTGTGCCTGACTCCATATTCTCTGCCCCGTCAGCAGTCTCGGTGCTCTGCTGGTGGGTGGGAGTGAGGGGCCACAGCTTCGTGGGTGGCCCGGTGTGAGTGGGGCTCTGCTGGCCTTTCTGCAGGAGTTGCCAGGCTGACACCTGTAAAGAAGAGGATGTGTCACCCATACCTTCCGCTGGAATTTCTCTCCGGACAGAGGTGAGGAAGGAAAAAAGCAGTGGGGGCCAGGACAGGAGGGGTACCTCAGGCAGGGCAATGGAAAACTTCCGGAAGAGCGCCCGGGGCCAGGACCACCCTGGCTGGCCTGCAGGCACCAAGTTGGCCTGCGTGCTGTCGCTGGTGTGGCTCCACGGCCCTTCCTCTAGGCTTTCAAGCCCTTGTACATATTCAGGTGTTTTACCTGGGAAGGGTGGGAACAGTTCAGCAGCAGCTGGCCTGGGGCTCAGCTCACGTTTACGCACAGATGCCTCGGCACAGTCCCCCAGCTTTGCAATGAGGACGCTCCTTGTGTGGGGGGTGGGGTGCTGGCTGTATGGGAGATGGTTCCCCACCTCTGACCAATTTCACAATTGTTTACCACTGGAGCAAGGGTCCAGATAGGGTTTTCCTCTGTATAAATGGTGGGTTCAGGTTTTTTTTTTTCTTTTATGTTTCAAGTTAGATTTTATTCCTCTTTTATGTATTTATAGATATAAGCATGGAAATAATTCATTCCTATAAATACATCTGTGAGACGCGAAGAACTTTTTTCTCTTTTATTTTTAAATTTTATTGTTTAGAATTTTGAAATTAATTTATTTTTTTATACAGCAGATTATTATTAGTTATGTATTTTATGCATATAAATATATACAGGTCAATCCCAATCTCCCAACTCATCCCACCACCACCACCCCATGGCTTCCCACACTTGGTGTCCATACGTTTGTTCTCTACCTCTGTGTCTCTATTTCTTCGCTGCAAACCAGTTCATCTGTACCATTTTTTAGGTTCCACATATATGCCTTAATATACAGTATTTGGTTTCCTCTTTCTGACTTCTTTCTGTATGACAGTCTCTTGATCCATCGATGTCTCTACAAATGACCCAGTTTCATTCCTTTTTATGGCCGAGTAATATTTCATTTTATATATGTACCACATCTTTATCCATTCATCTGTCTGTGGGCATTTAGGTTGCTTCCATTACCTGGCTATTGTAAATAGTGCTGCAATGAACATTGTGGTGAATGTGCCTTTTTGATTTACGGTTTTCTCTGGGTATATGCCCAGAAGTGGGATTGCTGGATCAGATGGTAATTCTATTTCTAGTTTTTTTAAGGAAACTCCATACTGTTCTCCATAGTGACTGTATCAATTTACATTCCCACCAATAGTGGAAGAGGGCTCCTTTTGTCCACACCCTCCCCAGAATTGGTTGTTTGTAGATTTTCTGATGATGCCGATTCTAACGGGTGTGAGGTGATACCTCATTGTAGTTTTGATTTGCATTTCTCTAATAATTAGTGCTGTTGAGCAGCTTTTCATGTGCGTCTTGCCCATCTCTGTGTCTCCTTTGAAGAAACATCTCTTTAGATCATCTGCCCATTTTTGTATTGGGTTTTTTGTTTTTTTAATATTAAGGTGCATGAGCAGTTTATATATATTGGGGATTAAACCTCTGTCCATTGATTCGTTTGCAACGATTTTTGCCCATTCTGAGGGATGCCTTTTTCCATTCCCATTTTTTTTTAACAAAAAAGGAAAGAAAGGAAAAGAAGCAGAACACTAATGTGCGTAAAATATGCCTTTTGAAACGGTCGTTTTGAAATATGGACGTCCTTTGAATTTTTTGGTCGATATGTGACCCCAGGATTTGTTTTCAGGGCAGGTGTCATTTACAGGCCTGCAATGATTTTGAATATCAACTAACCATTAGCGCTGGGATTAAAGCTGCTGTTGTGTGAAACGGCCACCAGGTGGCAGCATTTCACCCTTACCAAATCTGGTTACTAGGGCAAGAGAGCCTCAGTGGAAGTGGTGTTCTAGATTGGAATTTAGAATGGAATGTGCCAGGAGAAAGCCCCTCAAGTGTGTCTCACTACTTCTTGTTCGTGTTTTTAATTTATTTTTTTTATTTTTTATTACAGCAAGTTTGATTACAATGATTGGCTTGTTGTAGGTGTGGAAGATGTGGTTCTTTTACACATATACAGATGTCTGTTCTTCCTGGGATCCTTTTCCCATGTACGTTATGACAGAATGTTGAGTAGTCCTCTCTTGGTATTCTGTAGGTCTTTGGTGATTATATATGTCACCTGTGTTTGTATATGTCTGTTATCCCCGATATCGTAATGAAACCAATCCTCACACCTTTCCATTCGTGAACCATAAGTTTGTTTAATGAATCTGTGATTGCCCTTCTCCGTGGAAGTATCTGCCCTGGTATCCATTTTTAGGTAACACCTATAAGTGATATGATATGGTATGTGTCTTTCACTTTCTGACTTACTACAAGTCACGTGATTACTTCTAGACTCATTTACGGTGCTGCAAATGGCATTGTGTCCTTTTTTTCCTTGGCTTCTCTTCTGCCTTAGCGAGGTCCATTTTCAACAATGTGATTCCCTGAGGGTTGTGGATTAGCTGTCCTGGGCAGCATTACCCTGCCGGCCCGCCCTCCCAATGTGTGCCTCGTTGAGGTCAATATAAACAGCGCTCCAGGCAGCAATAGCCCCTGAAGCTGTGCCTGACTCCATATTCTCTGCCCCGTCAGCAGTCTCGGGGCTCTGCTGGTGGGTGGGAGTGAGGGGCCACAGCTTTGTGGGTGGCCCGGTGTGAGTGGGGCTCTGCTGGCCTTTCTGCAGGAGTTGCCAGGCTGACACCTGTAAAGAAGAGGATGTGTCACCCATACCTTCCGCTGGAATTTCTCTCCGGACAGAGGTGAGGAAGGAAAAAAGCAGTGGGGGCCAGGACAGGAGGGGTACCTCAGGCAGGGCAATGGAAAGCTTCCAGAAGAGCGCCCGGGGCCAGGACCACCCTGGCTGGCCTGCAGGCACCAAGTTGGCCTGCGTGCTGTCGCTGGTGTGGCTCCACGGCCCTTCCTCTAGGCTTTCAAGCCCTTGTACATATTCAGATGTTTTACCTGGGAAGGGTGGGAACAGTTCAGCAGCAGCTGGCCTGGGGCTCAGCTCACGTTTACGCACAGATGCCTCGGCACAGTCCCCCAGCTTTGCAATGAGGACGCACCTTGTGTGGGGGGTGGGGTGCTGGCTGTATGGGAGATGGTTCCCCACCTCTGACCAATTTCACAATTGTTTACCGCTGGAGCAAGTGTCCAGATAGGGTTTTCCTCTCTATAAATGGTGGGTTCAGTTTATTTTTTTCTTTTATGTTTCAAGTTAGGTTTTATTCCTCTTTTATGTATTTATAGATATAAGCATGGAAATAATTCATTCCTATAAATACATCTGTGAGACGGGAAGAATATTTTTCTCTTTTATTTTTAAATTTTATTGTTTAGAATTTTGAAATTAATTAATTTAATTTTTTATACAGCAGGTTATTATTAGTTATGTATTTTATGCATATAAATGTATACAGGTCAATCCCAATCTCCCAACTCATCCCACCACCACCACCCCATGGCTTCCCACACTTGGTGTCCATACGTTTGTTCTCTACCTCTGTGTCTCTATTTCTTCGCTGCAAACCAGTTCATCTGTACCATTTTTTAGGTTCCCCATATATGCCTTAATATACAGTATTCGGTTTCTTCTTTTTGACTTCATTCTGTATGACAGTCTCTTGATCCATCGATGTCTCTAAAAATGACCCAGTTTCATTCCTTTTTATGGCCGAGTAATATTTCATTTTATATATGTACCACATCTTTATCCATTCATCTGTCTGTGGGCATTTAGGTTGCTTCCATTACCTGGCTATTGTAAATAGTGCTGCAATGAACATTGTGGTGAATGTGCCTTTTTGATTTACGGTTTTCTCTGGGTATATGCCCAGAAGTGGGATTGCTTGATCAGATGGTAATTCTATTTCTAGTTTTTTTAAGGAAACTCCATACTGTTCTCCATAGTGACTGTATCAATTTACATTCCCACCAATAGTGGAAGAGGGCTCCTTTTGTCCACACCCTCCCCAGAATTGGTTGTTTGTAGATTTTCTGATGATGCCGATTCTAACGGGTGTGAGGTGATACCTCATTGTAGTTTTGATTTGCATTTCTCTAATAATTAGTGCTGTTGAGCAGCTTTTCATGTGCGTCTTGCCCATCTCTGTGTCTCCTTTGAAGAAACATCTCTTTAGATCTTCTGCCCATTTTTGTATTGGGTTGTTTGTTTTTTTAATATTAAGCTGCATGAGCTGTTTATATATATTGGAGATTAAACCTCTGTCCATTGATTCGTTTGCAACGATTTTTGCCCATTCTGAGGGATGCCTTTTTCCATTCCCGTTTTTTTTTAACATAAAAGGAAAGAAAGGAAAAGAAGCAGAACACTAATGTGCGTAAAATATGCCTTTTGAAACGGTCGTTTTGAAATATGGACGTCCTTTGAATTTTTTGGTCGATATGTGACCCCAGGATTTGTTTTCAGGGCAGGTGTCATTTACAGGCCTGCAATGATTTTGAATATCAACTAACCATTAGCGCTGGGATTAAAGCTGCTGTTGTGTGAAACGGCCACCAGGTGGCAGCATTTCACCCTTACCAAATCTGGTTACTAGGGCAAGAGAGCCTCAGTGGAAGTGGTGTTCTAGATTGGAATTTAGAATGGAATGTGCCAGGAGAAAGCCCCTCAAGTGTGTCTCACTACTTCTTGTTCGTGTTTTTAATTTATTTTTTTTATTTTTTATTACAGCAAGTTTGATTACAATGATTGGCTTGTTGTAGGTGTGGAAGATGTGGTTCTTTTACACATATACAGATGTCTGTTCTTCCTGGGATCCTTTTCCCATGTACGTTATGACAGAATGTTGAGTAGTCCTCTCTTGGTATTCTGTAGGTCTTTGGTGATTATATATGTCACCTGTGTTTGTATATGTCTGTTATCCCCGATATCGTAATGAAACCAATCCTCACACCTTTCCATTCGTGAACCATAAGTTTGTTTAATGAATCTGTGATTGCCCTTCTCCGTGGAAGTATCTGCCCTGGTATCCATTTTTAGGTAACACCTATAAGTGATATGATATGGTATGTGTCTTTCACTTTCTGACTTACTACAAGTCACGTGATTACTTCTAGACTCATTTACGGTGCTGCAAATGGCATTGTGTCCTTTTTTTCCTTGGCTTCTCTTCTGCCTTAGCGAGGTCCATTTTCAACAATGTGATTCCCTGAGGGTTGTGGATTAGCTGTCCTGGGCAGCATTACCCTGCCGGCCCGCCCTCCCAATGTGTGCCTCGTTGAGGTCAATATAAACAGCGCTCCAGGCAGCAATAGCCCCTGAAGCTGTGCCTGACTCCATATTCTCTGCCCCGTCAGCAGTCTCGGGGCTCTGCTGGTGGGTGGGAGTGAGGGGCCACAGCTTTGTGGGTGGCCCGGTGTGAGTGGGGCTCTGCTGGCCTTTCTGCAGGAGTTGCCAGGCTGACACCTGTAAAGAAGAGGATGTGTCACCCATACCTTCCGCTGGAATTTCTCTCCGGACAGAGGTGAGGAAGGAAAAAAGCAGTGGGGGCCAGGACAGGAGGGGTACCTCAGGCAGGGCAATGGAAAGCTTCCAGAAGAGCGCCCGGGGCCAGGACCACCCTGGCTGGCCTGCAGGCACCAAGTTGGCCTGCGTGCTGTCGCTGGTGTGGCTCCACGGCCCTTCCTCTAGGCTTTCAAGCCCTTGTACATATTCAGATGTTTTACCTGGGAAGGGTGGGAACAGTTCAGCAGCAGCTGGCCTGGGGCTCAGCTCACGTTTACGCACAGATGCCTCGGCACAGTCCCCCAGCTTTGCAATGAGGACGCACCTTGTGTGGGGGGTGGGGTGCTGGCTGTATGGGAGATGGTTCCCCACCTCTGACCAATTTCACAATTGTTTACCGCTGGAGCAAGTGTCCAGATAGGGTTTTCCTCTCTATAAATGGTGGGTTCAGTTTATTTTTTTCTTTTATGTTTCAAGTTAGGTTTTATTCCTCTTTTATGTATTTATAGATATAAGCATGGAAATAATTCATTCCTATAAATACATCTGTGAGACGGGAAGAATATTTTTCTCTTTTATTTTTAAATTTTATTGTTTAGAATTTTGAAATTAATTAATTTAATTTTTTATACAGCAGGTTATTATTAGTTATGTATTTTATGCATATAAATGTATACAGGTCAATCCCAATCTCCCAACTCATCCCACCACCACCACCCCATGGCTTCCCACACTTGGTGTCCATACGTTTGTTCTCTACCTCTGTGTCTCTATTTCTTCGCTGCAAACCAGTTCATCTGTACCATTTTTTAGGTTCCCCATATATGCCTTAATATACAGTATTCGGTTTCTTCTTTTTGACTTCATTCTGTATGACAGTCTCTTGATCCATCGATGTCTCTACAAATGACCCAGTTTCATTCCTTTTTATGGCCGAGTAATATTTCATTTTATATATGTACCACGTCTTTATCCATTCATCTGTCTGTGGGCATTTAGGTTGCTTCCATTACCTGGCTATTGTAAATAGTGCTGCAATGAACATTGTGGTGAATGTGCCTTTTTGATTTACGGTTTTCTCTGGGTATATGCCCAGAAGTGGGATTGCTGGATCAGATGGTAATTCTATTTCTAGTTTTTTTAAGGAAACTCCATACTGTTCTCCATAGTGACTGTATCAATTTACATTCCCACCAATAGTGGAAGAGGGCTCCTTTTGTCCACACCCTCCCCAGAATTGGTTGTTTGTAGATTTTCTGATGATGCCGATTCTAACGGGTGTGAGGTGATACCTCATTGTAGTTTTGATTTGCATTTCTCTAATAATTAGTGCTGTTGAGCAGCTTTTCATGTGCGTCTTGCCCATCTCTGTGTCTCCTTTGAAGAAACATCTCTTTAGATCTTCTGCCCATTTTTGTATTGGGTTGTTTGTTTTTTTAATATTAAGCTGCATGAGCTGTTTATATATATTGGAGATTAAACCTCTGTCCATTGATTCGTTTGCAACGATTTTTGCCCATTCTGAGGGATGCCTTTTTCCATTCCCGTTTTTTTTTAACATAAAAGGAAAGAAAGGAAAAGAAGCAGAACACTAATGTGCGTAAAATATGCCTTTTGAAACGGTCGTTTTGAAATATGGACGTCCTTTGAATTTTTTGGTCGATATGTGACCCCAGGATTTGTTTTCAGGGCAGGTGTCATTTACAGGCCTGCAATGATTTTGAATATCAACTAACCATTAGCGCTGGGATTAAAGCTGCTGTTGTGTGAAACGGCCACCAGGTGGCAGCAGTTCACCCTTACCAAATCTGGTTACTAGGGCAAGAGAGCCTCAGTGGAAGTGGTGTTCTAGATTGGAATTTAGAATGGAATGTGCCAGGAGAAAGCCCCTCAAGTGTGTCTCACTACTTCTTGTTCGTGTTTTTAATTTATTTTTTTTATTTTTTATTACAGCAAGTTTGATTACAATGTTTGGCTTGTTGTAGGTGTGGAAGATGTGGTTCTTTTACACATATACAGATGTCTGTTCTTCCTGGGATCCTTTTCCCATGTACGTTATGACAGAATGTTGAGTAGTCCTCTCTTGGTATTCTGTAGGTCTTTGGTGATTATATATGTCACCTGTGTTTGTATATGTCTGTTATCCCCGATATCGTAATGAAACCAATCCTCACACCTTTCCATTCGTGAACCATAAGTTTGTTTAATGAATCTGTGATTGCCCTTCTCCGTGGAAATATCTGCCCTGGTATCCATTTTTAGGTAACACCTATAAGTGATATGATATGGTATGTGTCTTTCACTTTCTGACTTACTACAAGTCACGTGATTACTTCTAGACTCATTTACGGTGCTGCAAATGGCATTGTGTCCTTTTTTTCCTTGGCTTCTCTTCTGCCTTAGCGAGGTCCATTTTCAACAATGTGATTCCCTGAGGGTTGTGGATTAGCTGACCTGGGCAGCATTACCCTGCCGGCCCGCCCTCACCAGGTGTGCCTCGTTGAGTTCAATATAAACAGAGCTCCAGGCAGCAATAGCCCCTGAAGCTGTGCCTGACTCCATATTCTCTGCCCCGTCAGCAGTCTCGGGGCTCTGCTGGTGGGTGGGAGTGAGGGGCCACAGCTTTGTGGGTGGCCCGGTGTGAGTGGGGCTCTGCTGGCCTTTCTGCAGGAGTTGCCAGGCTGACACCTGTAAAGAAGAGGATGTGTCACCCATACCTTCCGCTAGAATTTCTCTCCGGACAGAGGTGAGGAAGGAAAAAAGCAGTGGGGGCCAGGACAGGAGGGGTACCTCAGGCAGGGCAATGGAAAGCTTCCAGAAGAGCGCCCGGGGCCAGGACCACCCTGGCTGGCCTGCAGGCACCAAGTTGGCCTGGGTGCTGTCGCTGGTGTGGCTCCACGGCCCTTCCTCTAGGCTTTCAAGCCCTTGTACATATTCAGGTGTTTTACCTGGGAAGGGTGGGAACAGTTCAGCAGCAGCTGGCCTGGGGCTCAGCTCACGTTTACGCACAGATGCCTTGGCACAGTCCCCCAGGTTTGCAATGAGGACGCTCCTTGTGTGGGGGGTGGGGTGCTGGCTGTATGGGAGATGGTTCCCCACCTCTGACCAATTTCACAATTCTTTACCGCTGGAGCAAGTGTCCAGATAGGGTTTTCCTCTGTATAAATGGTGGGTTCAGTTTTTTTTTTTCTTTTATGTTTCAAGTTAGATTTTATTCCTCTTTTATGTATTTATAGATATAAGCATGGAAATAATTCATTCCTATAAATACATCTGTGAGACGGGAAGAACTTTTTTCTCTTTTATTTTTAAATTTTATTGTTTAGAATTTTGAAATTAATTAATTTATTTTTTTATACAGCAGGTTATTATTAGTTATGTATTTTATGCATATAAATGTATACAGGTCAATCCCAATCTCCCAACTCATCCCACCACCACCACCCCATGGCTTCCCACACTTGGTGTCCATACGTTTGTTCTCTACCTCTGTGTCTCTATTTCTTCGCTGCAAACCAGTTCATCTGTACCATTTTTTAGGTTCCCCATATATGCCTTAATATACAGTATTCGGTTTCTTCTTTTTGACTTCATTCTGTATGACAGTCTCTTGATCCATCGATGTCTCTACAAATGACCCAGTTTCATTCCTTTTTATGGCCGAGTAATATTTCATTTTATATATGTACCACGTCTTTATCCATTCATCTGTCTGTGGGCATTTAGGTTGCTTCCATTACCTGGCTATTGTAAATAGTGCTGCAATGAACATTGTGGTGAATGTGCCTTTTTGATTTACGGTTTTCTCTGGGTATATGCCCAGAAGTGGGATTGCTGGATCAGATGGTAATTCTATTTCTAGTTTTTTTAAGGAAACTCCATACTGTTCTCCATAGTGACTGTATCAATTTACATTCCCACCAATAGTGGAAGAGGGCTCCTTTTGTCCACACCCTCCCCAGAATTGGTTGTTTGTAGATTTTCTGATGATGCCGATTCTAACGGGTGTGAGGTGATACCTCATTGTAGTTTTGATTTGCATTTCTCTAATAATTAGTGCTGTTGAGCAGCTTTTCATGTGCGTCTTGGCCATCTCTGTGTCTCCTTTGAAGAAACATCTCTTTAGATCTTCTGCCCATTTTTGTATTGGGTTGTTTGTTTTTTTAATATTAAGCTGCATGAGCTGTTTATATATATTGGAGATTAAACCTCTGTCCATTGATTCATCTGCAACGATTTTCGCCCATTCTGAGGGATGCCTCTTTCCATTCCCGTGTTTTTTAACAAAAAAGGAAAGAAAGGAAAAGAAGCAGAACACTAATGTGCGTAAAATATGCCTTTTGAAACGGTCGTTTTGAAATATGGACGTCCTTTGAATTTTTTGGTCGATATGTGACCCCAGGATTTGTTTTCAGGGCAGGTGTCATTTACAGGCCTGCAATGATTTTGAATATCAACTAACCATTAGCGCTGGGATTAAAGCTGCTGTTGTGTGAAACGGCCACAAGGTGGCAGCAGTTCACCCTTACCAAATCTGGTTACTAGGGCAAGAGAGCCTCAGTGGAAGTGGTGTTCTAGATTGGAATTTAGAATGGAATGTGCCAGGAGAAAGCCCCTCAAGTTTGTCTCACTACTTCTTGTTCGTGTTTTTAATTTAATTTTTTTATTTTTCATTACAGCAAGTTTGATTACAATGTTTGGCTTGTTGTAGGTGTGGAAGATATGGTTCTTTTACACATATACAGATGACTGTACTTCCTGGGATCCTTTTCCCATGTACGTTATGACAGAATGTTGAGTAGTCCTCTCTTGGTATTCTGTAGGTCTTTGGTGATTATATATGTCACCTGTGTTTGTATATGTCTGTTAACCCCGATATCGTAATGAAACCAATCCTCACACCTTTCCATTGGTGAACCATAAGTTTGTTTAATGAATCTGTGATTGCCCTTCTCCGTGGAAGTATCTGCCCTGGTATCCATTTTTAGGTAACACCTATAAGTGATATGATATGGTATGTGTCTTTCACTTTCTGACTTACTACAAGTCACGTGATTACTTCTAGACTCATCTACGGTGCTGCAAATGGCATTTTGTCCTTTTTTTCCTTGGCTTCTCTTCTGCCTTAGCGAGGTCCATTTTCAACAATGTGATTCCCTGAGGGTTGTGGATTAGCTGACCTGGGCAGCCTTACGCTGCCGGCCCGCCCTCCCCAGGTGTGCCTCGTTGAGGTCAATATAAACAGCGCTCCAGGCAGCAATAGCCCCTGAAGCTGTGCCTGACTCCATATTCTCTGCCCCGTCAGCAGTCTCGGGGCTCTGCTGGTGGGTGGGAGTGAGGGGCCACAGCTTCGTGGGTGGCCCGGTGTGAGTGGGGCTCTGCTGGCCTTTCTGCAGGAGTTGCCAGGCTGACACCTGTAAAGAAGAGGATGTGTCACCCATACCTTCCGCTGGAATTTCTCTCCGGACAGAGGTGAGGAAGGAAAAAAGCAGTGGGGGCCAGGACAGGAGGGGTACCTCAGGCAGGGCAATGGAAAGCTTCCGGAAGAGCGCCCGGGGCCAGGACCACCCTGGCTGGCCTGCAGGCACCAAGTTGGCCTGCGTGCTGTCGCTGGTGTGGCTCCACGGCCCTTCCTCTAGGCTTTCAAGCCCTTGTACATATTCAGGTGTTTTACCTGGGAAGGGTGGGAACAGTTCAGCAGCAGCTGGCCTGGGGCTCAGCTCACGTTTACGCACAGATGCCTCGGCACAGTCCCCCAGCTTTGCAATGAGGACGCTCCTTGTGTGGGGGGTGGGGTGCTGGCTGTATGGGAGATGGTTCCCCACCTCTGACCAATTTCAGAATTGTTTACCGCTGGAGCAAGTGTCCAGATAGGGTTTTCCTCTGTATAAATGGTGGGTTCAGGTTTTATTTTCTTTTATGTTTCAAGTTAGATTTTATTCCTCTTTTATGTATTTATAGATATAAGCATGGAAATAATTCATTCCTATAAATACATCTGTGAGACGGGAAGAACTTTTTTCTCTTTTATTTTTAAATTTTATTGTTTAGAATTTTGAAATTAATTAATTTATTTTTTTATACAGCAGGTTATTATTAGTTATGTATTTTATGCATATAAATGTATACAGGTCAATCCCAATCTCCCAACTCATCCCACCACCACCACCCCATGGCTTCCCACACTTGGTGTCCATACGTTTGTTCCCTACCTCTGTGTCTCTATTTCTTCGCTGCAAACCAGTTCATCTGTACCATTTTTTAGGTTCCACATATATGCCTTAATATTCAGTATTTGGTTTCCTCTTTCTGACTTCATTCTGTATGACAGTCTCTTGATCCATCGATGTCTCTACAAATGACCCAGTTTCATTCCTTTTTATGGCCGAGTAATATTTCATTTTATATATGTACCACATCTTTATCCATTCATCTGTCTGTGGGCATTTAGGTTGCTTCCATTACCTGGCTATTGTAAATAGTGCTGCAATGAACATTGTGGTGAATTTGCCTTTTTGATTTTCGGTTTTCTCTGGGTATATGCCCAGAAGTGGGATTGCTGGATCAGATGGTAATTCTATTTCTAGTTTTTTTAAGGAAACTCCATACCGTTCTCCATAGTGACTGTATCAATTTACATTCCCACCAATAGTGGAAGAGGGCTCCTTTTGTCCACACCCTCCCCAGAATTGGTTGTTTATAGATTTTCTGATGATGCCGATTCTAACGGGTGTGAGGTGATACCTCATTGTAGTTTTGATTTGCATTTCTCTAATAATTAGTGCTGTTGAGCAGCTTTTCATGTGCGTCTTGGCCATCTCTGTGTCTCCTTTGAAGAAACATCTCTTTAGATCTTCTGCCCATTTTTGTATTGGGTTGTTTGTTTTTTTAATATTAAGCTGCATGAGCTGTTTATATATATTGGAGATTAAACCTCTGTCCATTGATTCGTTTGCAAAGATTTTTGCCCATTCTGAGGGATGCCTTTTTCCATTCCCGTTTTTTTTTTAACAAAAAAGGAAAGAAGGAAAAGAAGCAGAACACTAATGTGCGTAAAATATGCCTTTTGAAACGGTCGTTTTGAAATATGGACGTCCTTTGAATTTTTTGGTCGATATGTGACCCCAGGATTTGTTTTCAGGGCAGGTGTCATTTACAGGCCTGCAATGATTTTTAATATCAACTAACCATTAGCGCTGGGATTAAAGCTGCTGTTGTGTGAAACGGCCACCAGGTGGCAGCAGTTCACCCTTACCAAATCTGGTTACTAGGGCAAGAGAGCCTCAGTGGAAGTGGTGTTCTAGATTGGAATTTAGAATGGAATGTGCCTGGAGAAAGCCCCTCAAGTTTGTCTCACTACTTCTTGTTCGTGTTTTTAATTTAATTTTTTTTATTTTTTATTACAGCAAGTTTGATTACAATGTTTGGCTTGTTGTAGGTGTGGAAGATGTGGTTCTTTTACACATATACAGATGTCTGTTCTTCCTGGGATCCTTTTCCCATGTACGTTATGACAGAATGTTGAGTAGTCCTCTCTTGGTATTCTGTAGGTCTTTGGTGATTATATATGTCACCTGTGTTTGTATATGTCTGTTATCCCCGATATCGTAATGAAACCAATCCTCACACCTTTCCATTGGTGAACCATAAGTTTGTTTAATGAATCTGTGATTGCCCTTCTCCGTGGAAGTATCTGCCCTGGTATCCATTTTTAGGTAACACCTATAAGTGATATGATATGGTATGTGTCTTTCACTTTCTGACTTACTACAAGTCACGTGATTACTTCTAGACTCATCTACGGTGCTGCAAATGGCATTTTGTCATTTTTCTCCTTGGCTTCTCTTCTGCCTTAGCGAGGTCCATTTTCAACAATGTGATTCCCTGAGGGTTGTGGATTAGCTGACCTGGGAAGCCTTACACTGCCGGCCCGCCCTCCCCAGGTGTGCCTCGTTGAGGTCAATATAAACAGCGCTCCAGGCAGCAATAGCCCCTGAAGCTGTGCCTGCCTCCATATTCTCTGCCCCGTCAGCAGTCTCGGGGCTGTGCTGGTGGGAGGGAGTGACGGGCCACAGCTTTGTGGGTGGCCCGGTGTGAGTGGGGATCTGCTGGCCTTTTTGCAGGTGTAGCCAGGCTGCCACCTGTAAAGAAGAGGATGTGTCACCCATACCTTCTGCTGGAATTTCTCTCCGGACAGAGGTGAGGAAGGAAAAATGCAGTGTGGGCCAGGACAGGAGGGGTATCTCAGGCAGGGCAATGGAAAGCTTCCGGAAGAGCGCCTGGGGCCAGGACCACCCTGGCTGGCCTTCAGGCACCAAGTTGGCCTGCGTGCTGTCGCTGTTGTGGCTCGATGGCCCTTCCTCTAGGCTTTCAAACCCTTGTACATATTCAGGTGTTTTACCTGGGAAGGGTGGGAACAGTTCAGCAGCAGCTGGCCTGGGGCTCAGCTCACGTTTACGCACAGATGCCTCGGCACGGTCCCCCAGCTTTGCAATGAGGACGCTCCTTGCGTGGGGGCTGGGGTGCTGGCTGTATGGGAGATGGTTCCCCACCTCTGACCAATTTCAGAATTGTTTACCGCAGGAGCAAGTGTCCAGATAGGGTTTTCCTCTGTATAAATGGTGGGTTCAGGTTTTTTTTTCTTTTATGTTTCATGTTAGATTTTATTCCTCTTTTATGTATTTATAGATATAAGCATGGAAATAATTCATTCCTATAAATACATCTGTGTGATGGGAAGAACTTTTTTCTCTTTTATTTTTAAATTTTATTTTTTAGAATTTTGAAATTAATTAATTTATTTTTTTATACAGCAGGTTATTATTAGTTATGTATTTTATGCATATAAATGTATACAGGTCAATCCCAATCTCCCAACTCATCCCACCTCCACCACCCCATGGCTTCCCACACTTGGTGTCCATACGTTTGTTCTCTACCTCTGTGTCTCTATTTCTTCGCTGCAAACCAGTTCATCTGTACCATTTTTTAGGTTCCACATGTATGCCTTAATATACAGTATTTGGTTTCCTCTTTCTGACTTCATTCTGTATGACAGTCCCTTGATCCATCGATGTCTCTACAAATGACCCAGTTTCATTCCTTTTTATGGCCGAGTAATATTTCATTTTATATATGTACCACATCTTTATCAATTCATCTGTCTGTGGGCATTTAGGTTGTTTCCATTACCTGGCTATTGTAAATAGTGCTGCAATGAACATTGTGGTGAATGTGCCTTTTTGATTTACGGTTTTCTCTGGGTATATGCCCAGAAGTGGGATTGCTGGATCAGATGGTAATTCTATTTCTAGTATTTTTAAGGAAACTGCATACTGTTCTCCATAGTGACTGTATCAATTTACATTCCCACCAATAGTTGAAGAGGGCTCCTTTTGTCCACACCCTCCCCAGAATTGGTTGTTTGTAGATTTTCTGATGATGCCGATTCTAACAGGTGTGAGGTGATACCTCATTGTAGATTTGATTTGCATTTCTCTAATAATTAGTGCTTTTGAGCAGCTTTTCATGTGCGTCTTGGCCATCTCTGTGTCTTCTTTGAAGAAACGTCTCTTTAGATCTTCTGCCCATTTTTGTATTGGGTTGTTTGTTTTTTTAATATTAAGCTGCATGAGCTGTTTATATATATTGGAGATTAAACCTCTGTCCATTGATTCGTTTGCAACGATTTTCGCCCATTCTGAGGGATGCCTTTTTCCATTCCCGTGTTTTTTAACAAAAAAGGAAAGAAAGGAAAAGAAGCAGAACACTAATGTGCGTAAAATATGCCTTTTGAAACGGTCCTTTTGAAATATGGACGTGCTTTGAATTTTTTGGTCGATATGTGACCCCAGGATTTGTTTTCAGGGCAGGTGTCATTTACAGGCCTGCAATGATTTTGAATATCAACTGACCATTAGCGCTGGGATTAAAGCTGCTGTTGTGTGAAACGGCCACCAGGTGGCAGCAGTTCACCCTTACCAAATCTGGTTACTAGGGCAAGAGAGCCTCAGTGGAAGTGGTGTTCTAGATTGGAATTTAGAATGGAATGTTCCAGGAGAAAGCCCCTCAAGTTTGTCTCACTACTTCTTGTTCGTGTTTTTAATTTAATTTTTTTATTTTTTATTACAGCAAGTTTGATTACAATGTTTGGCTTGTTGTAGGTGTGGAAGATGTGGTTCTTTTACACATATACAGATGACTGTTCTTCCTGGGATCCTTTTCCCATGTACATTATGACAGAATGTTGAGTAGTCCTCTCTTGGTACTCTGTAGGTCTTTGGTGATTATATATGTCACCTGTGTTTGTATATGTCTGTTAACCCCGATATCGTAATGAAACCAATCCTCACACGTTTCCATTGGTGAACCATAAGTTTGTTTAATGAATCTGTGATTGCCCTTCTCCGTGGAAATATCTGCCCTGGTATCCATTTTTAGGTAACACCTATGAGTGATATGATATGATATGTGTCTTTCACTTTCTGACTTACTACAAGTCACGTGATTACTTCTAGACTCATCTACGGTGCTGCAAATAGCATTGTGTCCTTTTTTCCGTTGGCTTCTATTCTGCCTTAGCGAGGTCCATTTTCAACAATGTGATTCCCTGAGGGTTGTGGATTAGCTGACCTGGGCAGCCTTACACTGCCGGCCCGCCCTCCCCAGGTGTGCCTCCTTGAGGTCAATATAAACAGCGCTCCAGGCAGCAATAGCCACTGAAGCTGTGCCTGACTCCATATTCTCTGCCCCGTCAGCAGTCTCTGGGCTGTGCTGGTGGGAGGGAGAGACGGGCCACAGCTTTGTGGGTGGCCCGGTGTGAGTGGGGCTCTGCTGGCCTTTTTGCAGGAGTAGCCAGGCTGCCACCTGTAAAGAAGAGGATGTGTCACCCATACTTCCGCTGCAATATCTCTCCGGACAGAGGTGAGGAAGGAAAAAAGCAGTGTGGGCCAGGACAGGAGGGGTATCTCAGGCAGGGCAATGGAAAGCTTCCGGAAGAGCGCTCGGGGCCAGGACCACCCTGGCTGGCCTGCAGGCACCAAGTTGGCCTGCGTGCTGTCGCTTGTGTGGGTTGACAGCCCTTCCTCTAGGCTTTCAAGCCCTTGTACATATTCAGGTGTTTTAACTGGAAAGGGTGGGAACAGTTCAGCAGCAGCTGGCCTGGGGCTCAGCTCACGTTTACGCACAGATGCCTCGGCACAGTCCCCCAGCTTTGCAATGAGGACGCTCCTTGCGTGGGGGTTGGGGTGCTGGCTGTATGGGAGATGGTTCCACACCTCTGACCAATTTCAGAATTGTTTACCGCTGGAATAAGTGTCCTGATAGGGTTTTCCTCTGTATAACTAGTGGGTTCAGGTTTTTTTTTTCTTTTATGGTTCAAGTTAGATTTTATTCCTCTTTTACGTATTTATACATATAAGCATGGAAATAATTCATTCCTATAAATACATCTGTGTGATGGGAAGAACTTTTTTCTGTTTTATTTTTAAATTTTATTTTTTTAAATTTTGAAATTTAAATTTATTTATTTTTTTATACAGCACGTTATTATTAGTTATGTATTTTATGCATATATATTTATACAGGTCAATCCCAATCTCCCAACTCATCCCACCACCACCACCCCATGGCTTCCCACACTTGGTGTCCATACGTTTGTTCTCTACCTCTGTGTCTCTATTTCTTCCCTGCAAACCAGTTCATCTGTACCATTTTTTAGGCTCCACATATATGCATTAATATACAATATTTGTTTTCCTCTTTCTGACTTACTTCATTCTGTATGACAGTCTCTCGATTCATCGATGTCTCTACAAATGACCCAGTTTCATTCCTTTTTATGGCCGAGTAATATTCCATTTTATATACGTACCACATCTTTATCCATTCATCTGTCTGTGGGCATTTAGGTTGCTTCCATTACCTGGCTATTGTAAATAGTGCTGCAACGAATATTGTGGTGAATGTGCCTTTTTGATTTACGGTTTTCTCTGGGTATATGCCCAGAAGTGGGATTGCTGGATCACATGGTAATTCTATTTCTAGTTTTTTTAAGGAAACTCCATACTGTTCTCCATAGTGACTGTATCAATTTACATTCCCACCAATAGTGGAAGAGGGCTCCTTTTGTCCACACCCTCCCCAGAATTGGTTGTTTGTAGATTTTCTGATGATGCCGATTCTAACAGGTGTGAGGTGATACCTCATTGTAGCTTTGATTTGCATTTCTCTAATAATTAGTGCTGTTGAGCAGCTTTTCATGTGCGTCTTGGCCATCTCTGTGTCTCCTTTGAAGAAACGTCTCTTTAGATCTTCTGCCCATTTTTGTATCTGTTGTTTGTTTTTTTAATATTAAGCTGCATGAGCTGTTTATATATATTGGAGATTAAACCTCTGTCCATTGATTCGTTTGCAATGATTTTCGCCCATTCTGAGGGATGCCTTTTTCCATTCCCGTTTTTTTTAACAAAAAAGGAAAGAAAGGAAAAGAAGCAGAACACTAATGTGCGTAAAATATGCCTTTTGAAACGGTCCTTTTGAAATATGGACGTGCTTTGAATTTTTTGGTCGATATGTGACCCCAGGATTTGTTTTCAGGGCAGGTGTCATTTACAGGCCTGCAATGATTTTGAATATCAACTGACCATTAGCGCTGGGATTAAAGCTGCTGTTGTGTGAAACGGCCACAAGGTGGCAGCAGTTCACCCTTACCAAATCTGGTTACTAGGGCAAGAGAGCCTCAGTGGAAGTGGTGTTCTAGATTGGAATTTAGAATGGAATGTGCCAGGAGAAAGCCCCTCAAGTTTGTCTCACTACTTCTTGTTCGTGTTTTTAATTTAATTTTTTATTTTTTATTACAGCAATTTTGATTACAATGTTTGGCTTGTTGTAGGTGTGGAAGATGTGGTTCTTTTACACATATACAGATTTCTGTTCTTCCTGGGATCCTTTTCCCATGTACGTTATGACAGAATATTGAGTAGTCCTCTCTTGGTATTCTGTAGGTCTTTGGTGATTATATATGTCACCTGTGTTTGTATATGTCTGTTAACCCCGATATCGTAATGAAACCAATCCTCACACCTTTCCATTGGTGAACCATAAGTTTGTTTAATGAATCTGTGATTGCCCTTCTCCGTGGAAATATCTGCCCTGGTATCCATTTTTAGGTAACACCTATAAGTGATATGATATGATATGTGTCTTTCACTTTCTGACTTACTACATGTCACGTGATTACTTCTAGACTCATCTACGGTGCTGCAAATGGCATTGTGTCCTTTTTTTCCTTTGCTTCTCTTCTGCCTTGGTGAGGTCTATTTTCAACAATGTGATTCCCTGAGGGTTGTGGATTAGCTGACCTGGGCAGCCTTACCCTGCCGGCCTGCCCTCCCCAGATGTGCCTGGTTGAGGTCAATATAAACAGCGCTCCAGGCAGCAATAGCCCCTGAAGCTGTGCCTGACTCCATATTCTCTGCCCCGTCAGCAGTCTTGGGTCTGTGCTGGTGGGAGGGAGTGAGGGGCCACAGCTTTGTGTGTGGCCCGGTGTGAGTGGGGCTCTGCTGGCCTTTCTGCAGGAGTTGCCAGGCTGACACCTGTAAAGAAGAGGATGTGTCACCCATACCTTCCGCTGGAATTTCTCTCCGGACAGAGGTGAGGAAGGAAAAAAGCAGTGGGGGCCGGGACAGGAGGGGTATCTCAGGCAGGGCAATGGAAAGCTTCCGGAAGAGCTCCTGTGGCCAGGACCACCCTGGCTGGCCTGCAGGCACCAAGTTGGCCTGCGTGCTGTCGCTGGTGTGGCTCCACGGCCCTTCCTCTAGGCTTTCAAGCCCTTGTACATATTCAGGTGTTTTACCTGGGAAGGGTGGGAACAGTTCAGCAGCAGCTGGCCTGGGGCTCAGCTCACGTGTACTCACAGATGCGTCAGCACGGTCCCCCAGCTTTGCAATGAGGACGCTCCTTGCGTGGGGGGTGGGTTGCTGGCTGTATGGGAGATGGTTCCCCACCTCTGACCAATTTCAGAATTGTTTACCCCTGGAGCAAGTGCCCTGATATGTTTTTCCTCTGTATAACTTGTGGGTTCAGTTTTTTTTTCTTTTATGGTTCAAGTTAGATTTTATGCCTCTTTTATGTATTTATAGATATAAGCATGGAAATAATTCATTCCTATACATCTGTGAGACGGGAAGAACTTTTTTCTCTTTTATTTTTAAATTTTATTTTTTAAAATTTTGTAATTTAATTTTATTTATTTTTTTATACTGCACGTTATTATTAGTTATGGATTTTATGCATATACATGTATTCAGGTCAATCCCAATCTCCCAACTCATCCCACCACCACCACCCCATGGCTTCCCACACTTGGTGTCCATACGTTTGTTCTCTACCTCTGTGTCTCTATTTATTTCCTGCAAACCAGTTCATCTGTACCATTTTTTGGCTCCACATATATGCATTAATATACAATATTTGTTTTCCACTTTCTGACTTACTTCATTCTGTATGACAGTCTCTCGATCCATCGATGTCTCTACAAATGACCCAGTTTCATTCCTTTTTATGGCCGAGTAATATTCCATTTTATATACGTACCACATCTTTATCCATTCATCTGTCTGTGGGCATTTAGGTTGCTTCCATTACCTGGCTATTGTAAATAGTGCTGCAACGAATATTGTGGTGAATGTGCCTTTTTGATTTACGGTTTTATCTGGGTATATGCCCAGAAGTGGGATTGCTGGATCAGATAGTAATTCTATTTCTAATTTTTTTAAGGAAACTCCATACTGTTCTCCATAGTGACTGTATCAATTTACATTCCCACCAATAGTGGAAGAGGGCTCCTTTTGTCCACACCCTCCCCAGAAATTGTTGTTTGTAGATTTTCTGATGATGCCGATTCTAACGGGTGTGAGGTGATACCTCATTGTAGTTTTGATTTGCATTTCTCTAATAATTAGTGCTGTTGAGCAGCTTTTCATGTGCGTCTTGGCCATCACTGTGTCTCCTTTGAAGAAACGTCTCTTTAGATCTTCTGCCCATTTTTGTATTGGGTTGTTTGTTTTTTTAATATTAAGCTGCATGAGCTGTTTATATATATTGGAGATTAAACCTCTGTCCATTGATTCGTTTGCAACGATTTTCGCCCATTCTGAGGGATGCCTTTTTCCATTCCCGTTTTTTGTAACAAAAAAGGAAAGAAAGGAAAAGAAGCAGAACACTAATGTGCGTAAAATATGCCTTTTGAAACGGTCCTTTTGAAATATGGACTTCCTTTGAATTTTTTGGTCGATATGTGACCCCAGGATTTGTTTTCAGGGCAGGTGTCATTTACAGGCCTGCAATAATTTTGAATATCAACTGACCATTAGCGTTGGGATTAAAGATGCTGTTGTGTGAAACGGCCACAAGGTGGCAGCAGTTCTCCCTTGCCAAATCTGGTTACTAGGGCAAGAGAGCCTCAATGGAAGTGGTGTTCTAGATTGGAATTTAGAATGGAATGTGCCAGGAGAAAGCCCCTCAAGTTTGTCTCACTACTTCTTGTACGTGTTTTTAATTTAATTTTTTTTTATTTTTTATTACAGCAAGTTTGATTACAATGTTTGGCTTGTTGTAGGTGTGGAAGATGTGGTTCTTTTACACATATACAGATGTCTGTTCTTCCTGGGATCCTTTTCCCATGTACGTTATGACAGAATGTTGAGTAGTCCTCTCTTGGTATTCTGTAGGTCTTTGGTGATTATATATGTCACCTGTGTTTGTATATGTCTGTTAACCCAGATATTGTAATGAAACCAATCCTCACACCTTTCCATTGGTGAACCATAAGTTTGTTTAATGAATCTGTGATTGCCCTTCTCCGTGGAAATATCTGCCCTGGTATCCATTTTTAGGTAACACCTATAAGTGATATGATATGATATGTGTCTTTCACTTTCTGACTTACTACAAGTCACGTGATTACTTCTAGACTCATCTACGGTGCTGCAAATGGCATTGTGTCCTTTTTTCCCTTGGCTTCTCTTCTGCCTTAGCGAGGTCCATTTTCAACAATGTAATTCCCTGAGGGTTGTGGATTAGCTGACCTGGGCAGCCTTACCCTGCCAGCCCGCCCGCCCCAAGTGTGACTCGTTGAGGTCAATATAAACAGCGCTCCAGGCAGCAATAGCCCCTGAAGCTCTGGCTGACTCCATATTCTCTGCCCCGTCAGCAGTCTCGGGGCTGTGCTGGTGGGAGGGAGTGAGGGGCCACAGCTTTCTGGGTGGCCCGGTGTGAGTGGGGTTCTGCTGGCCTTTCTGCAGGAGTTGCCAGGCTGCCACCTGTAAAGAAGAGGATGTGTCCACCATACCTTCCACTGGAATTTCTCTCCGGACAGAGGTGAGGAAGGAAAAAAGCAGTGGGGGTCGGGACAGGAGGGGTATCTCATGCAGGGCAATGGAAAGCTTCTGGAAGAGCGCCCGGTGCCAGGACCACCCTGGCTGGCCTGCAGGCACAAAGTGGGCCTGCGTGCTGTCGCTGGTGTGGCTCCACGGCCCTTCCTCTAGGCTTTCAAGCCCTTGTACATATTCAGGTGTTTTACCTGGAAAGGGTGGGGACAGTTCAGCAGCAGCTGGCCTGGGGCTCAGCTCACGTTTACTCACAGATGCTGCGGCACGGTCCCCAAGCTTTGCAATGAGGACGCTCCTTGCATGGGGGGTGGGTTGCTGGCTGTATGGGAGATGGTTCCCCACCTCTGACCAATTTCAGAATTGTTTACCACTGGAGTAAGTGCCCTGATACGGTTTTCCTCTGTATAACTCGTGGTTTCAGGTTTTTTTTTCTTTTATGGTTCAAGTTAGATTTTATTCCTCTTTTATGTATTTATAGATATAAGCATGGAAATAATTCATTCCTAAAAATACGTCTGTGTGACGGGAAGAACTTTTTTCTGTTTTATTTTTTAAAATTTTGAAATTTAATTTTATTTATTTTTTTATACAGCACGTTATTATTAGTTATGTATTTTATGCATATACATGTATACAGGTCAATCCCAAACTCCCAACTCATCCCACCACCACCACCCCATGGCTTCCCACACTTGGTGTCCATACGTTTGTTCCCTACCTCTGTGTCTCTATTTCTTCCCTGCAAACCAGTTCATCTGTACCATTTTTAGGCTCCACATATATGCATTAATATACAATATTTGTTTTCCTCTTTCTGACTTACTTCATTCTGTATGACAGTCTCTCGATCCATCGATGTCTCTACAAATGACCCAGTTTCATTCCTTTTTATGGCCGAGTAATATTCCATTTTATATATGTACCACATCTTTATCCATTCATCTGTCTGTGGGCATTTAGGTTGCTTCCATTACCTGGCTATTGTAAATAGTGCTGCAAAGAACATTGTGGTGAATGTGCCTTTTTGATATACGGTTTTCTCTGGGTATATGCCCAGAAGTGGGATTGCTGGATCAGATGGTAATTCTATTTCTAATTTTTTTAAGGAAACTCCATACTGTTCTCCATAGGGACTGTATCAATTTACATTCCCACCAATAGTGGAAGAGGGCTCCTTTTGTCCACACCCTCCCCAGAATTGGTTGTTTGTAGATTTTCTGATGATGCCGATTCTAACAGGTGTGAGGTGATACCTCATTGTAGTTTTGATTTGCATTTCTCTAATAATTAGTGCTGTTGAGCAGCTTTTCATGTGCGTCTTGGCCATCTCTGTGTCTCCTTTGAACAAACGTCTCTTTAGATGTTCTGCCCATTTTTTTGGGGTTGTTTGTTTTTTTAATATTAAGCTGCATGAGCTGTTTATATATATTGGAGATTAAACCTCTGTCCATTGATTCGTCTGCAACTATTTTCGCCCATTCTGAGGGATGCCTTTTTCCATTCCCGTGTTTTTTAACAAAAAAGGAAAGAAAGGAAAAGAAGCAGAACACTAATGTGCGTAAAATATGCCTTTTGAAACGGTCGTTTTGAAATATGGACGTCCTTTGAAATTTTTGGTCGATATGTGACCCCAGGATTTGTTTTCAGGGCAGGTGTCATTTACAGGCCTGCAATGATTTTGAATATCAACTGACCATTAGCGTTGGGATTAAAGCTGCTGTTGTGTGAAACGGCCACAAGGTGGCAGCAGTTCACCCTTACCAAATCTGGTTACTAGGGCAAGAGAGCCTCAGTGGAAGTGGTGTTCTAGATTGGAGTTTAGAATGGAATGTGCCAGGAGAAAGCCCCTCACGTTTGTCTCACTACTTCTTGTTCGTGTTTTTAATTTAATTTTTTATTTTTTATTACAGCAAGTTTGATTACAATGTTTGGCTTGTTGTAGGTGTGGAAGATGTGGTTCTTTTACATATACAGATGACTGTTCTTCTTGGGATCCTTTTCCCATGTACGTTATGACAGAATGTTGAGTAGTCCTCTCTTGGTATTCTGTAGGTCTTTGGTGATTATATATGTCACCTGTGTTTGTATATGTCTGTTAACCCCGATATCGTAATGAAACCAATCCTCACACCTTTCCATTGGTGAACCATAAGTTTGTTTAATGAATCTGTGATTGCCCTTCTCCGTGGAAATATCTGCCCTGGTATCCATTTTTAGGTAACACCTATAAGTGATATGATATGATATGTGTCTTTCACTTTCTGACTTACTACAAGTCACGTGATTACTTCTAGACTCATCTACGGTGCTGCAAATGGCATTGTGTCCTTTTTTCCCTTGGCTTCTCTTCTGCCTTAGCGGGGTCCATTTTCAACAATGTGATTCCCTGAGGGTTGTGGATTAGCTGACCTGGGCAGCCTTACCCTGCCGGCCCGCCCTCCCCAGGTGTGCCTCGTTGAGGTTAATATAAACAGAGCTCCAGGCAGCAATAGCCCCTGAAGCTGTGCCTGACTCCATATTCTCTGCCCCGTCAGCAGTCTCGGGGCTGTGCTGGTGGGAGTGAGTGAGGGGCCACAGCTTTGTGTGTGGCCCGGTGTGAGTGGGGTTCTGCTGGCCTTTCTGCAGGAGTTGCCAGGCTGCCGCCTGTAAAGAAGAGGATGTGTCACCCATACCTTCCGCTGGAATTTCTCTCCGGACAGAGGTGAGGAAGGAAAAAAGCAGTGGGGGCCGGGACAGGAGGGGTATCTCAGGCAGGGCAATGGAAAGCTTCTGGAAGAGCGCCAGGGTCCAGGATCCCGCTGGCTGGCCTGCAGGCACCAAGTTGGCCTGCGTGCTGTCGCTGGTGTGGCTCCACGGTCCTTCCTCTAGGCTTTCAAGCCCTTGTACATATTCAGGTGTTTTACCTGGAAAGGGTGGGAAGAGTTCAGCAGCAGCTGGCCTGGGGCTCAGCTCACATTTACTCACAGATGCCTCGGCACGGTCCCCCAGCTTTGCAATGAGGACGCTCCTTGCATGGGGGGTGAGTGGCTGGCTGAATGGGAGATGGTTCCCCACCTCTGACCAATTTCAGAACTGTTTACCGCTGGAGCAAGTGCCGTGATAGGGTTTTCCTCTGTATAACTCGTGGGTTCAATTTTTTTTCCTTTTATGGTTCAAGTTAGATTTTATTCCTCTTTTATGTATTTATAGATATAAGCATGGAAATAATTCATTCCTATAAATACATCTGTGTGACGGGAAGAACTTTTTTCTGTTTTATTTTTAAATTTTATTTTTTAAAATTTTGAAATTTAATTTTATTTATTTTTTTTATACACCACGTTATTATTAGTTATGTACATTATGCATATGTATGTATTCAGGTCAATCCCAAACTCCCAACTCATCCCACCACCACCACCCCATGGTTTCCCACACTTGGTGTCCATACGTTTGTTCTCTACCTCCGTGTCTCTATTTCTTCCCTGCAAACCAGTTCATCTGTACCATTTTTTAGGCTCCACATATATGCATTAATATACAATATTTGTTTTCCTCTTTCTGACTTACTTCATTCTGTATGACAGTCTCTCGATCCATCGATGTCTCTACAAATGTCCCAGTTTCATTCCTTTTTATGGCCGAGTAATATTCCGTTTTATATATGTACCACATCTTTATCCATTCATCTGTCTGTGGGCATTTAGGTTGCTTCCATTACCTGGCTATTGTAAATAGTGCTGCAATGAACATTGTGGTGAATATGCCTTTTAGATTTACGGTTTTCTCTGGGTATATACCCAGAAGTGGGATTGCTGGATCAGATGGTAATTCTATTTCTAGTTTTTTTAAGGAAACTCCATACTGTTCTCCATAGTGACTGTATCAATTTACATTCCCACCAATAGTGGAAGAGGGCTCCTTTTGTCCACACCCTCCCCATAATTGGTTGTTTGTAGATTTTCTGATGATGCCGATTCTAACAGGTGTGAGGTGATACCTCATTGTAGTTTTGATTTGCATTTCTCTAATAATTAGTGCTGTTGAGCAGCTTTTCATGTGCGTCTTGGCCATCTCTGTCTCTCCTTTGAAGAAACGTCTCTTTAGATCTTCTGCCCATTTTTGTATTGGGTTGTTTGTTTTTTAATATTAAGCTGCATGAGCTGTTTATATATATTGGAGATTAAACCTGTGTCCATTGATTCGTTTGCAACGATTTTCGCCCATTCTGAGGGATGCCTTTTTCCATTCCCGTTTTTTTTTAACAAAAAAGGAAAGAAAGGAAAAGAAGCAGAACACTAATGTGCGTAAAATATGCGTTTTGAAACGGTCGTTTTGAAATATGGACGTCCTTTGAATTTTTTGGTCGATATGTGACCCCAGGATTTGTTTTCAGGGCAGGTGTCATTTACAGGCCTGCAATGATTTTGAATATCAACTGACAATTAGTGCTGGGATTAAAGCTGCTGTTGTGTGAAACGGCCACAAGGTGGCAGCAGTTCTCCCTTACCAAATCTGGATACTAGTGCAACAGAGCCTCAGTGGAAGTGATGTTCTAGATTGGAATTTAGAATGGAATATGCCAGGAGAAAGCCCCTCAAGTTTGGCTCACTACTTCTTGTTCGTGTTTTTAATTTAATTTTTTATTTTTTATTACAGCAAGTTAGATTAAAATGTTTGGCTTGTTGTAGGTGTGGAAGATGTGGTTCTTTTACACATATACAGATGTCTGTTCTTCCTGGGATCCTTTTCCCATGTACGTTATGACAGAATGTTGAGTAGTCCACTCTTGGTATTCTGTAGGTTTTTGGTGATTATATATGTCACCTGTGTTTGTATATCTGTGTTAACCCCGATATCTTAATGAAAACAATCCTCACACCTTTCATTGGTGAACCATAAGTTTGTTTAATGAATCTGTGATTGCCCTTCTCCGTGGAAATATCTGCCCTGGTAACCATTTTTAGGTAACACCTATAAGTGATATGATATGATATGTGACTTTCACTTTCTGACTTACTACAAGTCACGTGATTACTTCTAGACTCATCTACGGTGCTGCAAATGGCATTGTGTCCTTTTCTCCCTTGGCTTCTATTCTGCCTTAGCGAGGTCCATTTACAACAATATGATTCCCTGAGGGTTGTGGATTAGCTGACCTGGGCAGCCTTACCCTGCCGGCCCGCCCTCCCCTGGTGTGCCTCGTTGAGGTCAATATAAACAGAGCTCCAGGCAGCAATAGCCCCTGAAGCTGTGCCTGACTCCATATTCTCTGCCCCGTCAGCAGTCTCGGGGCTGTGCTGGTGGGAGGGAGTGAGGGGCCACAGCTTTGTGGGTGGCCCGGTGTGAGTGGGTCTCTGCTGGCCTTTCTGCAGGAGTTGCCAGGCTGCCGCCTGTAAAGAAGGGGATGTGTCACCCATACCTTCCGCTGGAATTTCTCTCCGGACATAGGTGAGGAAGGAAAAAAGCATTGGGTGCCGGGAGAGGAGGCGTATCTCAGGCAGGGCAATGGAAAGCTTCCGGAAGAGCGTCCAGGGCCAGGACCTCCCTGGCTGGACTGCAGGCACCAAGTTGGCCTGCGTGCTGTTGCTGGTGTGGCTCGATGGCCCTTCCTCTAGGCTTTCAAGCCCTTGTACATATTCAGGTGTTTTACCTGGGAAGGGTGGGAACAGTTCAGCAGCAGCTGGCCTGGGGCTCAGCTCACGTTTACTCACAGATGCCTCGGCACGGTCCCCCAGCTTTGCAATGAGGACGCTCCTTGCGTGGGGGGTGGGTTGCTGGGTGTATGGGAGATGGTTCCCCACCTCTGACCAATTTCACAATTGTTTACCGCTGGAGCAAGTGCCGTGATAGTGTTTTCCTCTGTATAACTCGTGGGTTCACTTTTTTTTTCTTTTATGGTTCAAGTTAGATTTTATTCCTCTTTTATGTATTTATAGATATAAGCATGGAAATAATTCATTCCTATAAATACATCTGTGTGACGGGAAGAACTTTTTTCTGTTTTATTTTTAAATTTTATTTTTTAAAATTTTGAAATTTAATTTTATTTATTTTTTTAAAGAGCACGTTATTATTAGTTATGTATTTTATGCATATATATGTATACAGGTCAATCCCAATCTCCCAACTCATCCCACCACCACCACCCCATGGCTTCCCACACTTGGTGTCCATACGTTTGTTCTCTACCTCTGTGTCTCTATTTCTTCCCTGCAAACCAGTTCATCTGTACCACTTTTTAGGCTCCACTTATATGCATTAATATACAATATTTGTTTTCCTCTTTCTGACTTACTTCATTCTGTATAACAGTCTCTCCATCCATCGATGTCTCTACAAAGAACTCAGTTTCATTCCTTTTTATGGCCGAGTAATATTCCATTTTATATATGTACCACATCTTTATCCATTCATCTGTCTGTGGGCATTTAGGTAGCTTCCATTACCTGGCTAATGTAAATAGTGCTGCAACGAACATTGTGGTGAATGTGCCTTTTTGATTTACGGTTTTCTCTGGGTATATGCCCAGAAGTAGGATTGCTGGATCAGATGGTAATTCTATTTCTAGTTTTTTTAAGGAAACTCCATACTGTTCTCCATAGTGACTGTATCAATTTACATTCCCACCAATAGTGGAAGCGGGCTCCTTTTGTCCACACCCTCCCCAGAATTTGTTGTTTGTAGATTTTCTGATGATGCCGATTCTATCAGGTGTGAGGTGATACCTCATTGTAGCTTTGATTTGCATTTCTCTAATAATTAGTGCTGTTGAGCAGCTTTTCATGTGCGTCTTGGCCATCTCTGTGTCTCCTTTGAAGAAACGGCTCTTTAGATCTTCTGCCCATTTTTGTATTGGGTTGTTTGTTTTTTAATATTAAGCTGCATGAGCTGTTTATATATATTGGAGATTAAACCTCTGTCCATTGATTCGTTTGCAACGATTTTCGCCCATTCTGAGGGATGCCTTTTTCCATTCCCGTTTTTTTTAACAAAAAAGGAAAGAAAGGAAAAGAAGCAGAACACTAATGTGCGTAAAATATGCCTTTTGAAACGGTCCTTTTGAAATATGGACGTCCTTTGAATTTTTTGGTCGATATGTGACCCCAGGATTTGTTTTCAGGGCAGGTGTCATTTACAGGCCTGCAATGATTTTGAATATCAACTGACCATTAGCACTGGGATTAAAGCTGCTGTTGTGTGAAACGGCCACAATGTGGCAGCAGTTCTCCCTTACCAAATCTGGTTACTAGGGCAAGAGAGCCTCAGGGGAAGTGGTGTTCTAGATTGGAATTTAGAATGGAATGTGCCAGGAGAAAGCCCCTCAAGTTTGTCTCACTACTTCTTGTTCGTGTTTTTAATTTAATTTTTTATTTTTTATTACAGCAAGTTTGATTACAATGTTTGGCTTGTTGTAGGTGTGGAAGATGTGGTTCTTTTACACATATACAGATGTCTGTTCTTCCTGGGATCCTTTTCCCATGTACGTTATGACAGAATGTTGAGTAGTCCTCTCTTGGTATTCTGTAGGTCTTTGGTGATTATATATGTAACCTCTGTTTGTATATGTCTGTTAACCCCAATATCGTAATGAAACCAATCCTCACACCTTTCCATTGGTGAACCATAAGTTTGTTTAACGAATCTGTGATGGCCCTTCTCCGTGGAAATATCTGCCCTGGTATCCATTTTTAGGTAACACCTCTAAGTGATATGATATGATATGTGTCTTTCACTTTCTGACTTACTACAAGTCACGTGATTACTTCTAGACTCATCTACGGTGCTGCAAATGGCATTGTGTCCTTTTTTCCCTTGGCTTCTATTCTGCCTTAGCGAGGTCCATTTTCAACAATGTGATTCCCTGAGGGTTGTGGATTAGCTGACCTGGGCAGCCTTACCCTGCCGGCCCGCCCTCCCCAGGTGTGCCTCCTTGAGGTTAATATAAACAGAGCTCCAGGCAGCAATAGTCCCTGAAGCTGTGCCTGACTCCATATTCTCTGCCCTGTCAGCAGTCTCGGGGCTGTGCTGGTGGGAGGGAGTGAGGAGCCACAACTTTGTGGGTGGCCCGGTGTGAGTGGGGCTCTGCTGGCCTTTCTGCAGGAGTTGCCAGGATGCCGCCTGTAAAGAACAGGATGTGTCACACATACCTTCCGCTGGAATTTCTCTCCGGACAGAGTTTAGGAAGGAAAAAAGCAGTGGGGGCCGGGACAGGAGGGGTATCTCAGGCAGGGCAATGGAAAGCTTCTGGAAGAGCGCCAGGGTCCAGGACCACACTGGCTGGCCTGCAGGCACCAAGTTGGCCTGCGTGCTGTCACTGGTGTGGCTCCACAGTCCTTCCTCTAGGCTTTCAAGCCCTTGTACATATTCAGGTGTTTTACCTGGAAAGGTTGGGAACAGTTCAGCAGCAGCTGGCCTGGGGCTCAGCTCACGTTTACTCACAGATGCCTCGGCACGGTCCCCCAGCTTTGCAATGAGGACGCTCCTTGCGTGGGGCGTGGGTTGCTGGCTGTATGGGAGATGGTTCCCCACCTCTGACCAATTTCACAATTGTTTACCGCTGGAGCAAGTGCCGTGACAGTGTTTTCCTCTGTATAACTCGTGGGTTCACTTTTTTTTTCTTTTATCGTTCAAGTTAGACTTTATTCCTCTTTTATGTATTTATAGATATAAGCATGGAAATAATTCATTCCTATAAATACATCTGTGTGACGGGAAGAACTTTTTTCTGTTTTATTTTTAAATTTTATTTTTTAAAATTTTGAAATTTAATTTTATTTATTTTTTTAAAGAGCACGTTATTATTAGTTATGTATTTTATGCATATATATGTATACAGGTCAATCCCAATCTCCCAACTCATCCCACCACCACCACCCCATGGCTTCCCACACTTGGTGTCCATACGTTTGTTCTCTACCTCTGTGTCTCTATTTCTTCCCTGCAAACCAGTTCATCTGTACCATTTTTTAGGCTCCACTTATATGCATTAATATACAATATTTGTTTTCCTCTTTCTGACTTACTTCATTCTGTATAACAGTCTCTCCATCCATCGATGTCTCTACAAATGACTCAGTTTCATTCCTTTTAATGGCCGAGTAATATTCCATTTTATATATGTACCACTTCTTTATCCATTCATCTGTCTGTGGGCATTTAGGTAGCTTCCAATACCTGGCTAATGTAAATAGTGCTGCAACGAACATTGTGGTGAATGTGCCTTTTTGATTTACGGTTTTCTCTGGGTATATGCCCAGAAGTAGGATTGCTGGATCAGATGGTAATTCTATTTCTAGTTTTTTTAAGGAAACTCCATACTGTTCTCCATAGTGACTGTATCAATTTACATTCCCACCAATAGTGGAAGAGGGCTCCTTTTGTCCACACCCTCCCCAGAATTTGTTGTTTGTAGATTTTCTGATGATGCCGATTCTATCAGGTGTGAGGTGATACCTCATTGTAGTTTTGATTTGCATTTCTCTAATAATTAGTGCTGTTGAGCAGCTTTTCATGTGCGTCTTGGCCATCTCTGTGTCTCCTTTGAAGAAACATCTCTTTAGATCTTCTGCCCATTTTTGTATTGGGTTGTTTGTTTTTTAATATTAAGCTGCATGAGCTGTTTATATATATTGGAGATTAAACCTCTGTCCATTGATTCGTTTGCAACGATTTTCGCCCATTCTGAGGGATGCCTTTTTCCATTCCCGTTTTTTTTAACAAAAAAGGAAAGAAAGGAAAAGAAGCAGAACACTAATGTGCGTAAAATATGCCTTTTGAAACGGTCCTTTTGAAATATGGACGTCCTTTGAATTTTTTGGTCGATATGTGACCCCAGGATTTGTTTTCAGGGCAGGTGTCATTTACAGGCCTGCAATGATTTTGAATATCAACTGACCATTAGCACTGGGATTAAAGCTGCTGTTGTGTGAAACGGCCACAATGTGGCAGCAGTTCTCCCTTACCAAATCTGGTTACTAGGGCAAGAGAGCCTCATGGGAAGTGGTGTTCTAGATTGGAATTTAGAATGGAATGTGCCAGGAGAAAGCCCCTCAAGTTTGTCTCACTACTTCTTGTTCGTGTTTTTAATTTAATTTTTTATTTTTTATTACAGCAAGTTTGATTACAATGTTTGGCTTGTTGTAGGTGTGGAAGATGTGGTTCTTTTACACATATACAGATGTCTGTTCTTCCTGGGATCCTTTTCCCATGTACGTTATGACAGAATGTTGAGTAGTCCACTCTTGGTATTCTGTAGGTCTTTGGTGATTATATATGTAACCTCTGTTTGTATATGTCTGTTAACCCCAATATCGTAATGAAACCAATCCTCACACCTTTCCATTGGTGAACCATAAGTTTGTTTAACGAATCTGTGATGGCCCTTCTCCGTGGAAATATCTGCCCTGGTATCCATTTTTAGGTAACACCTCTAAGTGATATGATATGATATGTGTCTTTCACTTTCTGACTTACTACAAGTCACGTGATTACTTCTAGACTCATCTAAGGTGCTGCAAATGGCATTGTGTCCTTTTTTCCCGTGGCTTCTATTCTGCCTTAGCGAGGTCCATTTTCAACAATGTGATTCCCTGAGGGTTGTGGATTACCTGACCTGGGCAGCCTTACCCTGCCGGCCCGCCCTCCCCAGGTGTGCCTCGTTGAGGTCAATATAAACAGAGCTCCAGGCAGCAATAGTCCCTGAAGCTGTGCCTGACTCCATATTCTCTGCCCTGTCAGCAGTCTCGGGGCTGTGCTGTTGGGAGGGAGTAAGGAGCCACAACTTTGCGGGTGGCCCGGTGTGAGTGGGGCTCTGCTGGCCTTTCTGCAGGAGTTGCCAGGAAGCCGCCTGTAAAGAACAGGATGTGTCACCCATACCTTCCGCTGGAATTTCTCTCCGGACAGAGTTGAGGAAGGAAAAAAGCAGTGGGGGCCGGGACAGGAGGGGTATCTCAGGCAGGGCAATGGAAAGCTTCTGGAAGAGCGCCAGGGTCCAGGACCACACTGGCTGGCCTGCAGGCACCAAGTTGGCCTGCGTGCTGTCACTGGTGTGGCTCCACAGTCCTTCCTCTAGGCTTTCAAGCCCTTGTACATATTCAGGTGTTTTACCTGGAAAGGTTAGGGACAGTTCAGCAGCAGCTGGCCTGGGGCTCAGCTCACGTTTACTCACAGATGCCTCAGCACGGTCCCCCAGCTTTGCAATGAGGACGCTCCTTGCGTGGGGGGTGGGTTTCTGGCTGTATGGGAGATGGTTCCCCACCTCTGACCAATTTCAGAATTGTTTACCGCTGGAGCAAGTGCCGTGGTAGGGTTTTCCTCTGTATAACTCGTGGGTTCACTTTTTTTTTCTTTTATCGTTCAAGTTAGATTTTATTCCTCTTTTATGTATTTATAGATATAAGCATGGAAATAATTCATTCCTATAAATACATCTGTGTGATGGGAAGAACATTTTTCTGTTTTATTTTTAAATTTTATTTTTTTAAATTTTGAAATTTAATTTTATTTATTTTTTTATACAGCACGTTATTATTAGTTATGTATTTTATGCATATACATGTATACAGGTCAATCCCAAACTCCCAACTCATCCCACCACCACCACCCCATGGCTTCCCACACTTGGTGTCCATACGTTTGTTCTCTACCTCTGTGTCTCTATTTCTTCCCTGCAAACCAGTTCATCTGTACCATTTTTAGGCTCCACATATATGCATTAATATACAATATTTGTTTTCCTCTTTCTGACTTACTTCATTCTGTATGACAGTCTCTCGATCCATCGATGTCTCTACAAATGACCCAGTTTCATTCCTTTTTATGGCCGAGTAATATTCCATTTTATATATGTACCACATCTTTATCCATTCATCTGTCTGTGGGCATTTAGGTTGCTTCCATTACCAGGCTATTGTAAATAGTGCTGCAACGAACATTGTGGTGAATGTGCCTTTTTGAAATACGGTTTTCTCTGGGTATATGCCCAGAAGTGGGATTGCTGGATCAGATGGTAATTCTATTTCTAATTTTTTTAAGGAAACTCCATACTGTTCTCCATAGGGACTGTATCAATTTACATTCCCACCAATAGTGGAAGAGGGCTCCTTTTGTCCACACCCTCCCCAGAATTGGTTGTTTGTTGATTTCCTAATGATGCTTATTCTAACAGGTGTGAGGTGATACCTCATTGTAGTTTTGATTTGCATTTCTCTAATAATTAGAGCTGTTGAGCAGCTTTTCACGTGCGTCTTGGCCATCTCTGTGTCTCCTTTGAAGAAACGTCTCTTTAGATCTTCTGCCCATTTTTTTTGGGTTGTTTGTTTTTTTAATATTAAGCTGCATGAGCTGTTTATATATATTGGAGATTAAACCTCTGTCCATTGATTCGTCTGCAACGATTTTCGCCCATTCTGAGGGATGCCTTTTTCCATTCCCGTGTTTTTTAACAAAAAAGGAAAGAAAGGAAAAGAAGCAGAACACTAATGTGCGTAAAATATGCCTTTTGAAACGGTCGTTTTGAAATATGGACGTCCTTTGAATTTTTTGGTCGATATGTGACCCCAGGATTTGTGTTCAGGGCAGGTGTCATTTACAGGCCTGCAATGATTTTGAATATCAACTGACCATTAGCGCTGGGATTAAAGCTGCTGTTGTGTGAAACGGCCACCAGGTGGCAGCAGTTCACCCTTACCAAATCTGGTTACTAGGGCAAGAGAGCCTCAGTGGAAGTGGTGTTCTAGATTGGAATTTAGAATGGAATCTGCCAGGAGAAAGCCCCTCAAGTTTGTCTCACTACTTCTTGTTCGTGTTTTTAATTTATTTTTTTTATTTTTTATTACAGCAAGTTTGATTACAATGTTTGGCTTGTTGTAGGTGTGGAAGATGTGGTTCTTTTACACATATACAGATGTCTGTTCTTCCTGGGATCCTTTTCCCATGTACGTTATGACAGAATGTTGAGTAGTCCTCTCTTGGTATTCTGTAGGTCTTTGGTGATTATATATGTCACCTGTGTTTGTATATGTGTGTTAACCCCGATATCGTAATGAAACCAATCCTCACACCTTTCCATTGGTGAACCATAAGTTTGTTTAATGAATCTGTGATTGCCCTTCTCCGTGGAAATATCTGCCCTGGTATCCATTTTTAGGTAACACCTATAAGTGATATGATATGATATGTGTCTTTCACTTTCTGACTTACTACAAGTCACGTGATTACTTCTAGACTCATCTACGGTGCTGCAAATAGCATTGTGTCCTTTTTTCCGTTGGCTTCTATTCTGCCTTAGCGAGGTCCATTTTCAACAATGTGATTCCCTGAGGGTTGTGGATTAGCTGACCTGGGCAGCCTTACACTGCCGGCCCGCCCTCCCCAGGTGTGCCTCGTTGAGGTCAATATAAACAGCGCTCCAGGCAGCAATAGCACCTGAAGCTGTGCCTGCCTCCATATTCTCTGCCCCGTCAGCAGTCTCGGGGCTGTGCTGGTGGGAGGGAGTGACGGGCCACAGCTTTGTGGGTGGCCCGGTGTGAGTGGGGATCTGCTGGCCTTTTTGCAGGTGTAGCCAGGCTGCCACCTGTAAAGAAGAGGATGTGTCACCCATACCTTCCGCTGGAATTTCTCTCCGGACAGAGGTGAGGAAGGAAAAATGCAGTGTGGGCCAGGACAGGAGGGGTATCTCAGGCAGGGCAATGGAAAGCTTCCGGAAGAGCGCCTGGGGCCAGGACCACCCTGGCTGGCCTTCAGGCACCAAGTTGGCCTGCGTGCTGTCGCTGTTGTGGCTCGATGGCCCTTCCTCTAGGCTTTCAAACCCTTGTACATATTCAGGTGTTTTACCTGGGAAGGGTGGGAACAGTTCAGCAGCAGCTGGCCTGGGGCTCAGCTCACGTTTACGCACAGATGCCTCGGCACTGTCCCCCAGCTTTGCAATGAGGACGCTCCTTGCGTGGGGGCTGGGGTGCTGGCTGTATGGGAGATGGTTCCCCACCTCTGACCAATTTCAGAATTGTTTACCGCAGGAGCAAGTGTCCAGATAGGGTTTTCCTCTGTATAAATGGTGGGTTCAGGTTTTTTTTTTCTTTTATGTTTCATGTTAGATTTTATTCCTCTTTTATGTATTTATAGATATAAGCATGGAAATAATTCATTCCTATAAATACATCTGTGTGATGGGAAGAACTTTTTTCTCTTTTATTTTAAAATTTTATTTTTTAAAATTTTGAAATTTAATTTTATTTATTTTTTTATACAGCACGTTATTATTAGTTATGTATTTTATGCATATACATGTATACAGGTCAATCCCAATCTCCGAACTCATCCCACCACCACCACCCCATGGCTTCCCACACTTGGTGTCCATACGTTTTTTGTCTAACTCTGTGTCTCTATTTCTTCCCTGCAAACCAGTTCATCTGTAACATTTTTTTAGGTTCCACATATATGCATTAATATACAATATTTGTTTTCCTCTTTCTGACTTACTTCATTCTGTATGACAGACTCTCGATCCATCGATGTCTCTACAAATGACCCAGTTTCATTCCTTTTTATGGCCGAGTAATATTCCATTTCATATATGTACCACCTCTTTATCCATTCATCTCTCTGTGGGCATTTAGGTTGCTTCCATTACCTGGCTATTGTAAATAGTGCTGCAACGAACATTGTGGTGAATGTGCCTTTTTGAAATACGGTTTTCTCTGGGTATATGGCCATAAGTGGGATAGCTGGATCAGATGGTAATTCTATTTCTAGTTTTTTTAAGGAAACTCCATACTCTTTTCCTTAGTGACTGTATCAATTTACATTCCCACCAATAGTGGAAGAGGGCTCCTTTTGTCCACACCCTCCCCAGAATTGGTTGTTTGTAGATTTTCTGATGATGCCGATTCTAACAGGTGTGAGGTGATACCTCATTGTAGTTTTGATTTGCATTTCTCTAATAATTAGTGCTGTTGAGCAGCTTTTCATGTGCGTCTTGGCCATCTCTGTGTCTTCTTTGAAGAAACGTCTCTTTAGATCTTCTGCCCATTTTTGTATTGGGTTGTTTGTTTTTTTAATATTAAGCTGCATGAGTTGTTTATATATATTGGAGATTAAACCTCTGTCCATTGATTCGTCTGCAACGATTTTCGCCCATTCTGAGGGATGCCTTTTTCCATTCCCGTGTTTTTTAACAAAAAAGGAAACAAAGGAAAAGAAGCAGAACACTAATGTGCGTAGAATATGCCATTTGAAACGGTCGTTTTGAAATATGGACGTCCTTTGAATTTTTTTGGTCGATATGTGACCCCAGGATTTGTTTTCAGGGCAGGTGTCATTTACAGGCCTGCAATGATTTTGAATATCAACTGACCATTAGCGTTGGGATTAAAGCTGCTGTTGTGTGAAACGGCCACAAGGTGGCAGCAGTTCACCCTTACCAAATCTGGTTACTAGGGCAAGAGAGCCTCAGTGGAAGTGGTGTTCTAGATTGGAGTTTAGAATGGAATGTGCCAGGAGAAAGCCCCTCACGTTTGTCTCACTACATCTTGTTCGTGTATTTAATGTAATTTAATATTTTTTATTACAGCAATTTTGATTACAATGTTTGGCTTGCTGTAGGTGTGGAAGATTTGGTTCTTTTACACATATACAGATGTCTGTTCTCTCTGGGATCCTTTTCCCATGTACGTTATGACAGAATGTTGAGTAGTCCTCTCTTGGTATTCTGTAGGTCTTTGGTGATTATATATGTCACCTGTGTTTGTATATGTCTCTTAACCCCGATATCGTAATGAAACCAATCCTCACACCTTTCCATTGGTGAACCATAAGTTTGTTTAATGAATCTGTGATTGCCCTTCTCCGTGGAAATATCTGCCCTGGTATCCATTTTTAGGTAACACCTATATGTGATATGATATGATATGTGTCTTTCACTTTCTGACTTACTACAAGTCACGTGATTACTTCTAGACTCATCTACGGTGCTGCAGATGGCATTGTGTCCTTTTTTCCCTTGGCTTCCCTTCTGCCTTAGCGGCGTCCATTTTCAACAATGTGATTCCCTGAGGGTTGTGGATTAGCTGACCTGGGCAGCCTTACCCTCCCGGCCCGCCCTCCCCAGGTGTGCCTCGTTGAGGTCAATAGAAACAGCTCTCCAGGCAGCAATAGCCCCTGAAGCTGTGCCTGACTCCCTATTCTCTGCCCCGTCAGCAGTCTCGGGGCTGTGCTGGTGGGAGGGAGTGAGGGGCCACAGCTTTGTGGGTGGCCCGGTGTGAGTGGGGTTCTGCTGGCCTTTCTGCAGGAGTTGCCAGGCTGCCGCCTGTAAAGAAGAGGTTGTGTCACCCATACCTTCCGCTGGAATTTCTCTCCGGACAGAGGTGAGGAAGGAAAAAGCAGTGGAGGCCTGGACAGGAGGGGTATCTCAGGCAGGGCAATGGAAAGCTTCTGGAAGAGCGCCCGGGGCCAGGACCACCCTGGCTGGCCTGCAGGCACCAAGTTGGCCTGCGTGCTGTCGCTGGTGTGGCACCACGATCCTTCCTCTAGGCTTTCAAGCCCTTGTACATATTCAGGTGTTTTACCTGGAAAGGGTGGGAACAGTTCAGCAGCAGCTGGCCTGGGGCTTAGCTCACGTTTACTCACAGATGCCTCGGCACGGTCCCCCAGCTTTGCAATGAGGACGCTCCTTGCGTGGGGGGTGGGTTGCTGGCTGTATGGGAGATGGTTCCCCACCTCTGACCAATTTCAGAATTGTTTACCACTGGAGCAAGTGCCCTGATAGGGTTTTCCTCTGTATAACTCGTGGGTTCAGGATTTTTCTTTCTTTTATGGTTCAAGTTAGATTTTATTCCTCTTTTATGTATTTATAGATATAAGCATGGAAATAATTCATTCCTATAAATACATCTGTGTGACGGGAAGAACTTTTTTCAGTTTTAGTTTTAAATTTTATTTTTTTAAAATTTTGAAATATAATTTTATTTATTTTTTTATACAGCACGTTATTATTAGTTATGTATTTTATGCATATACATGTATACAGGTCAATCCCAAACTCCCAACTCATCCCACCACCACCACCCCATGGCTTCCCACACTTGGTGTCCATACGTTTGATCTCTACCTCTGTGTCTCTATTTCTTCCCTGCAAACCAGTTCATCTGTACCATTTTTAGGCTCCACATATATGCGTTAATATACAATATTTGTTTTCCTCTTTCTGACTTACTTCATTCTGTATGACAGTCTCTCGATCCATCGATGTCTCAACAAATGACCCAGTTTCATTCCTTTTAATGGCCGAGTAATATTCCATTTTATATATGTACCACATCTTTATCCATTCATCTGTCTGTGGGCATTTAGGTTGCTTCCATTACCTGGCTATTGTAAATAGTGCTGCAACGAAAATTGTGGTGAATGTGCCTTTTTGAATTACGGTTTTCTCTGGGTATATGCCCAGAAGTGGGATTGCTGGATCAGATGGTAATTCTATTTTTAGATTTTTTAAGGAAACTCCATACTGTTCTCCATAGTGACTGTATCAATTTACATTCCCACCAGTAGTGGAAGAGGGCTCCTTTTGTCCACACCCTCCCCAGAATTTGTTGTTTGTAGATTCTCTGATGATGCCGATTCTAACAGGTGTGAGGTGATACCTCATTGTAGTTTTGATTTGCATTTCTCTAATAATTAGTGCTGTTGAGCAGCTTTTCATGTGCGTCTTGGCCATCTCTGTGTCTTCTTTGAAGAAACGTCTCTTTAGATCTTCTGCCCATTTTTGTATTGGGTTGTTTGTTTTTTTAATATTAAGCTGCATGAGCTGTTTATATATATTGGAGATTAAACCTCTGTCCATTGATTCGTTTGCAACGATTTTTGCCCATTCTGAGGGATGCCTTTTTCTATTCCCGTTTTTTTTAACAAAAAAGGAAAGAAAGGAAAAGAAGCAGAACACTAATGTGCGTAAAATATGCCTTTTGAAACGGTCCTTTTGAAATATGGACGTGCTTTGAATTTTTTGGTCGATATGTGACCCCAGGATTTGTTTTCAGGGCAGGTGTCATTTACAGGCCTGCAATGATTTTGAATATCAACTGACCATTAGCGCTGGGATTAAAGCTGCTGTTGTGTGAAACGGCCACAAGGTGGCAGCAGTTCTCCCTTGCCAAATCTGGTTACTAGGACAAGAGAGCCTCAGTGGAAGTGGTGTTCTAGATTGGAATTTAGAATGGAATGTGCCTGGAGAAAGCCCCTCAAGTTTGTCTCACTACTTCTTGTTCGTGTTTTTAATTTATTTTTTTTTATTTTTTATTACAGCCAGTTTGATTACAATGTTTGGCTTGTTGTAGGTGTGGAAGATGTGGTTCTTTTACACATATACAGATGTCTGTTCTTCCTGGGATCCTTTTCCCATGTACGTTATGACAGAATGTTGAGTAGTCCTCTCTTGGTATTCTGTAGGTCTTTGGTGATTATATATATCACCTGTGTTTGTATATGTCTGTTAACTCCGATATCATAATGAAAGCAATCCTCACACCTTTCCATTGGTGAACCATAAGTTTGTTTAATGAATCTGTGATTGCCCTTCTCCGTGGAAATATCTGCCCTGGTATCCATTTTTAGGTAACACCTATAAGTGATATGATATGATATGTGTCTTTCACTTTCTGACTTACTACAAGTCACGTGATTACTTCTAGACTCATGTATGGTGCTGCAAATGGCATTGTGTCCTTTTTTCCGTTGGCTTCTCTTCTGCCTTAGCGAGGTCCATTTTCAACAATGTGATTCCCTGAGGGTTGTGGATTAGCTGACCTGGGCAGCCTTACCCTGCCGGCCCGCCCTCCCCAGGTGTGCCTCGTTGAGGTCAATATAAACAGCGCTCCAGGCAGCAATAGCCCCTGAAGCTGTGCCTGACTCCATATTCTCTGCCCCGACAGCAGTCTCGGGGCTGTGCTGGTGGGAGGGAGTGAGGGGCCACAGCTCTGTGGGTGGCCCGCTGTGAGTGGGGCTCTGCTGGCCTTTCTGCAGGAGTAGCCAGGCTGCCACTTGTAAAGAAGAGGATGTGTCACACATACCTTCCGCTGGAATTTCTCTCCGGACAGAGGTGAGGAAAGAAAAAAGCAGTGGGGGCCGGGCAAGGACGGGTATCTCAGGCAGGGCAATGGAAAGCTTCCGGAAGAGCGCCTGGGGCCAGGACCACCCTGGCTGGCCTGCAGGCACCAAGTTGGCCTGCGTGCTGTCGCTGGTGTGGCTCCACGGCCCTTCCTCTAGGCTTTCAAGCCCTTGTACATATTCAGGTGTTTTACCTGGGAAGGGTGGGAACAGTTCAGCAGCAGCTGACCTGGGGCTCAGCTCACGTTTACTCACAGATGCCTCGGCACGGTCCCCCAGCTTTGCAATGAGCACGCTCCTTGCGTGGGGTTGGGTTGCTGGCTGTATGGGAGATGGTTCCACACTTCTGACCAATTTCAGAATTGTTTACCGCTGGAGTAAGTGCCCTGATAGGGTTTTCCTCTGTATAACTCGTGGGTTCAGGTTTTTTTTTTTCTTTTATGGTTCAAGTTAGATTTTATTCCTCTTTTACGTATTTATACATATAAGCATGGAAATAATTCATTCCTATAAATACATCTGTGTGATGGGAAGAACTTTTTTCTGTTTTATTTATAAATTTTATTTTTTTAAATTTTGAAATTTAAATTTATTTATTTTTTTTATACAGCACGTTATTATTAGTTATGTATTTTATGCATATACATGTATACAGGTCAATCCCAATCCCGCAACTCATCCCACCACCACCACCCCATGGCTTCCCACACTTGCTGTCCATACGATGGTTCTCTACCTCTGTGTCTCTATTTCTTCCCTGCAAACCAGTTCATCTGTACCATTTTTTAGGCTCCATATATATGCATTAATATACAATATTTGTTTTCCTCTTTCTGACTTACTTCATTCTGTATGACAGTCTCTCGATTCATCGATGTCTCTACAAATGACCCAGTTTCATTCCTTTTTATGGCCGAGTAATATTCCATTTTATATATGTACCACATCTTTATCCATTCATCTGTCTGTGGGCATATAGATGGCTTCTATTACCTGGCTATTGTAAATTGTGCTGCAACGAATATTGTGGTGAATGTGCCTTTTTGATTTACGGTTTTCTCTGGGTATATGCCCAGAAGTGGGATTGCTGGATCACATGGTAATTCTATTTCTAGTTTTTTTAAGGAAACTCCATACTGTTCTCCATAGTGACTGTATCAATTTACATTCCCACCAATAGTGGAAGAGGGCTCCTTTTGTCCACACCCTCCCCAGAATTGGTTGTTTGTAGATTTTCTGATGATGCCGATTCTAACAGGTGTGAGGTGATACCTCATTGTAGCTTTGATTTGCATTTCTCTAATAATTAGTGCTGTTGAGCAGCTTTTCATGTGCGTCTTGGCCATCTCTGTGTCTCCTTTGAAGAAACGTCTCTTTAGATCTTCTGCCCATTTTTGTATCTGTTGTTTGTTTTTTTAATATTAAGCTGCATGAGCTGTTTATATATATTGGAGATTAAACCTCTGTCCATTGATTCGTTTGCAATGATTTTCGCCCATTCTGAGGGATGCCTTTTTCCATTCCCGTTTTTTTTAACAAAAAAGGAAAGAAAGGAAAAGAAGCAGAACACTAATGTGCGTAAAATATGCCTTTTGACACGGTCGTTTTGAAATATGGACGTCCTTTGAATTTTTTGGTCGATATGTGACCCCAGGATTTGTTTTCAGGGCAGGTGTCATTTACAGGCCTGCAATGATTTTGAATATCAACTGACCATTAGCGTTGGGATTAAAGATGCTGTTGTGTGAAACGGCCACATGGTGGCAGCAGTTCTCCCTTACCAAATCTGGTTACTAGGGCAAGAGAGCCTCAGTGGAAGTGGTGTTCTAGATTGGAATTTAGAATGGAATGTGCCAGGAGAAAGCCCCTCAAGTTTGTCTCACTACTTCTTGTTCGTGTTTTTAATTTAATTTTTTATTTTTTATTACAGCAATTTTGATTACAATGTTTGGCTTGTTGTAGGTGTGGAAGATGTGGTTCTTTTACACATATACAGATTTCTGTTCTTCCTGGGATCCTTTTCCCATGTACGTTATGACAGAATATTGAGTAGTCCTCTCTTGGTATTCTGTAGGTCTTTGGTGATTATATATGTCACCTGTGTTTGTATATGTCTGTTAACCCCGATATCGTAATGAAACCAATCCTCACACCTTTCCATTGGTGAACCATAAGTTTGTTTAATGAATCTGTGATTGCCCTTCTCCGTGGAAATATCTGCCCTGGTATCCATTTTTAGGTAACACCTATAAGTGATATGATATGATATGTGTCTTTCACTTTCTGACTTGCTACATGTCACGTGATTACTTCTAGACTCATCTACGGTGCTGCAAATGGCATTGTGTCCTTTTTTTCCTTTGCTTCTCTTCTGCCTTGGTGAGGTCTATTTTCAACAATGTGATTCCCTGAGGGTTGTGGATTAGCTGACCTGGGCAGCCTTACACTGCCGGCCCGCCCTCCCCAGATGTGCCTGGTTGAGGTCAATATAAACAGCGCTCCAGGCAGCAATAGCCCATGAAGCTGTGCCTGACTCCATATTCTCTGCCCCGTCAGCAGTCTTGGGTCTGTGCTGGTGGGAGGGAGTGAGGGGCCACAGCTTTGTGTGTGGCCCGGTGTGAGTGGGGCTCTGCTGGCCTTTCTGCAGGAGTTGCCAGGCAGCCGCCTATAAAGAAGAGGATGTGTCACCCATACCTTCCGCTGGAATATCTCTCTGGACAGAGGTGAGGAAGGAAAAAAGCAGTGGGGGCCGGGACAGGAGGGGTATCTCAGGCAGGGCAATGGAAAGCTTCCGGAAAAGCTCCTGTGGCCAGGACCACCCTGGCTGGCCTGCAGGCACCAAGTTGGCCTGCGTGCTGTCGCTGGTGTGGCTCCACGGCCCTTCCTCTAGGCTTTCAAGCCCTTGTACATATTCAGGTGTTTTACCTGGGAAGGGTGGGAACAGTTCAGCAGCAGCTGGCCTGGGGCTCAGCTCACGTGTACTCACAGATGCCTCGGCACGGTCCCCCAGCTTTGCAATGAGGACGCTCCTTGCGTGGGGGGTGGGTTGCTGGCTGTATGGGAGATGGTTCCCCACCTCTGACCAATTTCAGAATTGTTTACCCCTGGAGCAAGTGCCCTGATAGGTTTTTCCTCTGTATAACTTGTGGGTTCAGTTTTTTTTTCTTTTATGGTTCAAGTTAGATTTTATGCCTCTTTTATGTATTTATAGATATAAGCATGGAAATAATTCATTCCTATAAATACATCTGTGAGACGGGAAGAACTTTTTTCTCTTTTATTTTTAAATTTTATTTTTTAAAATTTTGTAATTTAATTTTATTTATTTTTTTATACTGCACGTTATTATTAGTTATGGATTTTATGCATATACATGTATTCAGGTCAATCCCAATCTCCCAACTCATCCCACCACCACCACCCCATGGCTTCCCACACTTGGTGTCCATACGTTTGTTCTCTACCTCTGTGTCTCTATTTATTTCCTGCAAACCAGTTCATCTGTACCATTTTTTGGCTCCACATATATGCATTAATATACAATATTTGTTTTCCACTTTCTGACTTACTTCATTCTGTATGACAGTCTCTCGATCCATCGATGTCTCTACAAATGACCCAGTTTCATTCCTTTTTATGGCCGAGTAATATTCCATTTTATATACGTACCACATCTTTATCCATTCATCTGTCTGTGGGCATTTAGGTTGCTTCCATTACCTGGCTATTGTAAATAGTGCTGCAACGAATATTGTGGTGAATGTGCCTTTTTGATTTACGGTTTTATCTGGGTATATGCCCAGAAGTGGGATTGCTGGATCAGATAGTAATTCTATTTCTAATTTTTTTAAGGAAACTCCATACTGTTCTCCATAGTGACTGTATCAAATTACATTCCCACCAATAGTGGAAGAGGGCTCCTTTTGTCCACACCCTCCCCAGAAATTGTTGTTTGTAGATTTTCTGATGATGACGATTCTAACGGGTGTGAGGTGATACCTCATTGTAGTTTTGATTTGCATTTCTCTAATAATTAGTGCTGTTGAGCAGCTTTTCATGTGCGTCTTGGCCATCACTGTGTCTCCTTTGAAGAAACGTCTCTTTAGATCTTCTGCCCATTTTTGTATTGGGTTGTTTGTTTTTTTTAATATTAAGCTGCATGAGCTGTTTATATATATTGGAGATTAAACCTCTGTCCATTGATTCGTTTGCAAAGATTTTCGCCCATTCTGAGGGATGCCTTTTTCCATTCCCGTTTTTTGTAACAAAAAAGGAAAGAAAGGAAAAGAAGCAGAACACTAATGTGCGTAAAATATGCCTTTTGAAACGGTCCTTTTGAAATATGGACGTCCTTTGAATTTTTTGGTCGATATGTGACCCCAGGATTTGTTTTCAGGGCAGGTGTCATTTACAGGCCTGCAATGATTTTGAATATCAACTGACCATTAGCGCTGGGATTAAAGATGCTGTTGTGTGAAACGGCCACAAGGTGGCAGCAGTTCTCCCTTGCCAAATCTGGTTACTAGGGAAGAGAGCCTCAATGGAAGTGGTGTTCTAGATTGGAATTTAGAATGGAATGTGCCAGGAGAAAGCACCTCAAGTTTGTCTCACTACTTCTTGTACGTGTTTTTAATTTAAATTTTTTTTTATTTTTTATTACAGCAAGTTTGATTACAATGTTTGGCTTGTTGTAGGTGTGGAAGATGTGGTTCTTTTACACATATACAGATGTCTGTTCTTCCTGGGATCCTTTTCCCATGTACGTTATGACAGAATGTTGAGTAGTCCTCTCTTGGTATTCTGTAGGTCTTTGGTGATTATATATGTCACCTGTGTTTGTATATGTCTGTTAACCCAGATATTGTAATGAAACCAATCCTCACACCTTTCCATTGGTGAACCATAAGTTTGTTTAATGAATCTGTGATTGCACTTCTCCGTGGAAATATCTGCCCTGGTATCCATTTTTAGGTAACACCTATACGTGATATGATATGATATGTGTCTTTCACTTTCTCACTTACTACAAGTCACGTGATTACTTCTAGACTCATCTACGTTGCTGCAAATGGCATTGTGTCCTTTTTTCCCTTGGCTTCTCTTCTGCCTTAGCGAGGTCCATTTTCAACAATGTAATTCCCTGAGGGTTGTGGATTAGCTGACCTGGGCAGCCTTACACTGCCGGCCCGCCCGCCCCAGGTGTGACTCGTTGAGGTCAATATAAACAGCGCTCCAGGCAGCAATAGCCCCTGAAGCTCTGGCTGACTCCATATTCTCTGCCCCGTCAGCAGTCTCGGGGCTGTGCTGGTGGGAGGGAGTGAGGGGCCACAGCTTTGTGGGTGGCCCGATGTGAGTGGGGTTCTGCTGGCCTTTCTGCAGGAGTTGCCAGGCTGCCACCTGTAAAGAAGAGGATGTGTCACCCATACCTTCCACTGGAATTTCTCTCCGGACAGAGGTGAGGAAGGAAAAAAGCAGTGGGGGCCGGGACAGGAGGGGTATCTCAGGCAGGGCAATGGAAAGCTTCTGGAAGAGCGCCCGGGCCCAGGACCACCCTGGCTGGCCTGCAGGCACAAAGTTGGCCTGCGTGCTGTCGCTGGTGTGGCTCCACGGCCCTTCCTCTAGGCTTTCAAGCCCTTGTACATATTCAGGTGTTTTACCTGGAAAGGGTGGGGACAGTTCAGCAGCAGCTGGCCTGGGGCTCAGGTCACGTTTACTCACAGATGCTGCGGCACGGTCCCCAAGCTTTGCAATGAGGACACTCCTTGCGTGGGGGGTGGGTTCCTGGCTGTATGGGAGATGGTTCCCCACCTCTGACCAATTTCAGAATTGTTTACCACTGGAGTAAGTGCCGTGATAGGGTTTTCCTCTGTATAACTCGTGGTTTCATGTTTTTTTTTTCTTTTATGGTTCAAGTTAGATTTTATTCCTCTTTTATGTATTTATAGATATAAGCATGGAAATAATTCATTCCTAAAAATACATCTGTGTGACGGGAAGAACTTTTTTCTGTTTTATTATTTAAAATTTTGAAATTTAATTTTATTTATTTTTTTATACAGCACGTTATTATTAGTTATGTATTTTATGCATATACATGTATACAGGTCAATCCCAAATTCCCAACTCATCCAACCACCACCACCCCATGGCTTCCCACGCTTGGTTTCCATACGTTTGTTCTCTACCTCTGTGTCTCTATTTCTTCCCTGCAAACCAGTTCATCTGTACCATTTTTTAGGCTCCACATATATGCATTAATGTACAATATGTGTTTTCCTCTTTCTTACTTACTTCATTCTGTATGAAAGTCTCTCGATCCATCGATGTCTCTACAAATGACCCAGTTTCATTCCTTTTTATGGCCGAGTAATATTCCATTTTATATATGTACCACATCTTTATCCATTCATCTGTCTGTGGGCATTTAGGTTGCTTCCATTACCTGGCTATTGTAAATAGTGCTGCAACGAACATTGTGGTGAATGTGCCTTTTTGATTTACGGTTTTCTCTGGGTATATGGCCATAAGTGGGATTGCTGGATCAGATGGTAATTCTATTTCTAGTTTTTTTAAGGAAACTCCATACTGTTCTCCTTAGTGACTGTATCAATTTACATTCCCACCAATAGTGGAAGAGGGCTCCTTTTGTCCACACCCTCCCCAGAATTGGTTGTTTGTAGATTTTCTGATGATGCCGATTCTAACAGGTGTGAGGTGATTCTTCTTTGTAGTTTTGATTTGCATTTCTCTAATAATTAGTGCTGTTGAGCAGCTTTTCATGTGCGTCTTGGCCATCTCTGTGTCTCCTTTGAAGAAATGTCTCTTTAGATCTTCTGCCCATTTTTTTTGGGTTGTTTGTTTTTTTAATATTAAGCTGCATGAGCTGTTTATATATATTGGAGGTTAAACCTCTGTCCATTGATTCATCTGCAATGATTTTCGCCCATTCTGAGGGATGCCTTTTTCCATTCCCGTGTTTTTTAACAAAAACGGAAAGAAAGGAAAAGAAGCAGAACACTAATGTGCATAAAATATGCCTTTTGAAACGGTCGTTTTGAAATATGGACGTCCTTTGAATTTTTTGGTCGATATGTGACCCCAGGATTTGTTTTCAGGGCAGGTGTCATTTACAGGCCTGCAATGATTTTGAATATCAACTGACCATTAGCGTTGGGATTAAAGCTGCTGTTGTGTGAAACGGCCTCAAGGTGGCAGCAGTTCACCCTTACCAAATCTGGTTACTAGGGCAAGAGAGCCTCAGTGGAAGTGGTGTTCTAGATTGGAGTTTAGAATGGAATGTGCCAGGAGAAAGCCCCTCACGTTTGTCTCACTACATCTTGTTCGTGTTTTTAATTTAATTTTTTATTTTTTATTACAGCAAGTTTGATTACAATGTTTGGCTTGTTGTAGGTGTGGAAGATGTGGTTCTTTTACACATATACAGATGACTGTTCTTCCTGGGATCCTTTTCCCATGTACGTTATGACAGAATGTTGAGTAGTCCTCTCTTGGTATTCTGTAGGTCTTTGGTGATTATATATGTCACCTGTGTTGGTATATGTCTGTTAACCCCAATATCATAATGAAACCAATCCTCACACCTTTCCATTGGTGAACCATAAGTTTTTTTAATGAATCTGTCATTGCCCTTCTCCGTGGAAATATCTGCCCTGGTATCCATTTTTAGGTAACACCTATAAGTGATATGATATGGTATGTGTCTTTCACTTTCTGACTTACTACAAGTCACGTGATTACTTCTAGACTCATCTACGGTGCTGCAAATGGCATTGTGTCCTTTTTTCCCTTGGCATCTCTTCTGCCTTAGAGGGGTCCACTTTCAACAATGTGATTCCCTGATGGTTGTGGATTAGCTGACCTGGGCAGCCTTACCCTGCCGGCCCACCCTCCCCAGGTGTGCCTCGTTGAGGTCAATATAAACAGAGCTCCAGGCACCAATAGCCCCTGAAGCTGTGCCTGACTCCATATTCTCTGCCCCGTCAGCAGTCTCGGGGCTGTGCTGGTGGGAGGGAGTGAGGGGCCACAGCTTTGTGGGTGGCCCGGTGTGAGTGGGGTTCTGCTGGCCTTTCTGCAGGAGTTGCCAGGCTGCCGCCTGTAAAGAAGAGGATGTGTCACCCATACCTTCCGCTGGAATTTCTCTCCGGACAGAGGTGAGGAAGGAAAAAGCAGTGGAGGCCTGGACAGGAGGGGTATCTCAGGCAGGGCAAAGGAAAGCTTCTGGAAGAGCGCCCGGGGCCAGGACCACCCTGGCTGGCCTGCAGGCACCAAGTTGGCCTGCGTGCTGTCGCTGGTGTGGCACCACAGTCCTTCCTCTAGGCTTTCAAGCCCTTTTACATATTCAGGTGTTTTACCTGGAAAGGGTGGGAACAGTTCAGCAGCAGCTGGCCTGGGGCTTAGCTCACGTTTACTCACAGATGCCTCGGCACTGTCCCCCAGCTTTGCAATGAGGACGCTCCTTGCGTGGGGGGTGGGTTGCTGGCTGTATGGGAGATGGTTCCCCACCTCTGACCAATTTCAGAATTGTTTACCCCTGGAGCAAGTGCCCTGATAGGGTTTTCCTCTGTATAACTCGTGGGTTCAGGATTCTTCTTTCTTTTATGGTTCAAGTTAGATTTTATTCCTCTTTTATGTATTTATAGATATAAGCATGGAAATAATTCATTCCTATAAATACATCTGTGTGACGGGAAGAACTTTTTTCAGTTTTAGTTTTAAATTTTATTTTTTAAAATTTTGAAATTTAATTTTATTTATTTTTTTATACAGCACGTTATTATTAGTTATGTATTTTATGCATATACATGTATACAGGTCAATCCCAAACTCCCAACTCATCCCACCACCACCACCCCATGGCTTCCCACACTTGGTGTCCATACGTTTGATCTCTACCTCTGTGTCTCTATTTCTTCCCTGCAAACCAGTTCATCTGTACCATTTTTAGGCTCCACATATATGCGTTAATATACAATATTTGTTTTCCTCTTTCTGACTTACTTCATTCTGTATGACAGTCTCTCGATCCATCGATGTCTCAACAAATGACCCAGTTTCATTCCTTTTAATGGCCGAGTAATATTCCATTTTATATATGTACCACATCTTTATCCATTCATCTGTCTGTGGGCATTTAGGTTGCTTCCATTACCTGGCTATTGTAAATAGTGCTGCAACGAAAATTGTGGTGAATGTGCCTTTTTGAATTACGGTTTTCTCTGGGTATATGCCCAGAAGTGGGATTGCTGGATCAGATGGTAATTCTATTTTTAGATTTTTTAAGGAAACTCCATACTGTTCTCCATAGTGACTGTATCAATTTACATTCCCACCAGTAGTGGAAGAGGGCTCCTTTTGTCCACACCCTCCCCAGAATTGGTTGTTTGTAGATTTTCTGATGATGCCGATTCTAACAGGTGTGAGGTGATACCTCATTGTAGTTTTGATTTGCATTTCTCTAATAATTAGTGCTGTTGAGCAGCTTTTCATGTGCGTCTTGGATATCTCTGTGTCTCCTTTGAAGAAACGTCTCTTTAGATCTTCTGCCCATTTTTTTGGGTTGTTTGTTTTTTTAATATTAAGCTGCATGAGCTGTTTATATATATTGGAGATTAAACCTCTATCCATTGATTCGTCTGCAACGATTTTCGCCCATTCTGAGGGATGCCTTTTTCCATTCCCGTGTTTTTTAACAAAAAAGGAAAGAAAGGAAAAGAAGCAGAACACTAATGTGCGTAAAATATGCCTTTTGAAACGGTCGTTTTGAAATATGGACGTCCTTTGAATTTTTTGGTCGATATGTGACCCCACGAATTGTGTTCAGGGCAGGTGTCATTTACAGGCCTGCAATGATTTTGAATATCATCTGACCATTAGCGCTGGGATTAAAGCTGCTGTTGTGTGAAACGGCCACAAGGTGGCAGCAGTTCACCCTTACAAAATCTGGTTACTAGGGCAAGAGAGCCTCAGTGGAAGTGGTGTTCTAGATTGGAGTTTAGAATGGAATGTGCCTGGAGAAAGCCCCTCACGTTTGTCTCACTACTTCTTGTTCGTGTTTTTAATTTAATTTTTTATTTTTTATTACAGCAAGTTTGATAACAATGTTTGGCTTGTTGTAGGTGTGGAAGATGTGGTTCTTTTACACATATACAGATGTCTGTCCTTCCTGGGATCCTTTTCCCATGTACGTTATGACAGAATGTTGAGTAGTCCTCTCTTGGTATTCTGTAGGTCTTTGGTGATTATATATGTCATCTGTGTTTGTATATGTCTGTTAACCCCGATATCGTAATGAAACCAATCCTCACACCATTCCATTGGTGATCAATAAGTTTGTTTAATGAATCTGTGATTGCCCTTCTCCGTGGAAATATCTGCCCTGGTATCCATTTTTAGGTAACACCTATATGTGATATGATATGATATGTGTCTTTCACTTTCTGACTTACTACAAGTCACGTGATTACTTCTAGACTCATCTACGGTGCTGCAGATGGCATTGTGTCCTTTTTTCCCTTGGCTTCTCTTCTGCCTTAGCGGGGTCCATTTTCAACAATGTGATTCCCTGAGGGTTGTGGATTAGCTGACCTGGGCAGCCTTACCCTGCCGGCCCACCCTCCCCAGGTGTGCCTCGTTGAGGTCAATAGAAACAGCTCTCCAGGCAGCAATAGCCCCTGAAGCTGTGCCTGACTCCCTATTCTCTGCCCCGTCAGCAGTCTCGGGGCTGTGCTGGTGGGAGGGAGTGAGGGGCCACAGCTTTGTGGGTGGCCCGGTGTGAGTGGGGTTCTGCTGGCCTTTCTGCAGGATTTGCCAGGCTGCTGCCTGTAAAGAAGAGGATGTGTCACCCATACCTTCCGCTGGAATTTCTCTCTGGACAGAGGTGAGGAAGGAAAAAAGCAGTGGGGGCCGGGACAGGAGGGGTATCTCAGGCACGGCAATGGAAAGCTTCTGGAAGAGCGCCCGGTGCCAGGACCACCCTGGCTGGCCTGCAGGCACCAAGTTGGCCTGCGTGCTGTCTCTGGTGTGGCTCCACGGTCCTTCCTCTAGGCTTTCAAGCCCTTGTACATATTCAGGTGTTTTACCTGGAAAGGGTGGGAACAGTTCAGCAGCAGCTGGCCTGGGGCTCAGCTCACCTTTACTCACAGATGCCTCGGCACGGACACCAGCTTTGCAATGAGGACGCTCCTTGTGTGGGGGGTGGGTGGCTGGCTGTATGGGAGATGGTTCCCCACCTCTGACCAATTTCAGAATTGTTTACCGCTGGAGCAAGGGCCCTGATAGGGTTTTCTTCTCTATAACTCGTGGGTTCACTTTTGTTTTTTCTTTTATGGTTCAAGTTAGATTTTATTCCTCTTTTATGTATTTTTAAATATAAGCATGGAAATAATTCATTCCTATAAATACATCTGTGTGACGGGAAGAATTTTTTCTGTTTTATTTTTAAATTTTATTTTTTAAAATTTTGAAATTTAATTTTATTTATGTTTTTATACAGCAGGTTATTATTAGTTATGTATTTTATGCATATACATGTATACAGGTCAATCCCAATCTCCCAACTCATCCCACCACTACCACCCCATGGCTTCCCACACTTGGTGTCCATACGTTTGTTCTCTACCTCTGTGTCTCTATTTCTTCCCTGCAAACCAGTTCAACCGTACCATTTTTTTAGGTTCCACATATATGCATTAATATACAATATTTGTTTTCCTCTTTCTGACTTACTTCATTCTGTATGACAGTCTCTCGATCCATCGATGTCTCTACAAATGACCCAGTTTCATTCCTTTTTATGGCCGAGTAATATTCCATTTCATATATGTACCACATCTTTAACAATTCATCTGTCTGTGGGCAATTAGGTTGCTTCCATTACCTGGCTATTGTAAATAGTGCTGCAACGAACATTGTGGTGAATGTGCCTTTTTGAAATATGGTTTTCTCTGGGTATATGCCCAGAAGTGGGATTGCTGGATCAGATGGTAATTCTATTTCTAGTTTTTTTAAGGAAACTCCATACTTTTCTCCATAGAGACTGTATCAATTTACATTCAAACCAATAGTGGAAGAGGGCTCCTTTTGTCCACACCCTCCCCAGAATTGGTTGTTTGTAGATTTTCTGATGATGCCGATTCTAACAGGTGTGAGGTGATACCTCATTGCAGTTTTCTCCTGAATATATTCAGGAGAAAACGCATACACCCTTTTTGGCCAAGTGCATCATTGTCGAAGTTGTGCCCCTCTTCCTGTGCTTTACAGGCAATTCCAACGTACCTCTTGAAATCTCTTTCCTGCTATTCTGCCTCGCTTTCAAGTCCGCCTCGTTGCCTTCCCTCAACAGATTTTTGGACGATAGTTGGCGTTGATTACTCTGCCAGTTTGTGAATTGCTGTGCCCCTGAGCTCCATTTTTCAACTCGTTTCTTGTGAGCTGAACGCAAGTCCAAACTTTTGGTTCAGGACCTATACTGGTTGCCGGTGGGTGGCTGAGACTTTGGTTAATTCTTCTTCCTGCCGGGAAATTAGAGTGACATGTGCCCATCCAAATGCCTAACAGCTACTCTCTCATTGGTTCTCCCTCTTCCCTTTCATCCTCTGCCAAATTGGCAACCTGTGCGAACCAGGAGCTTAAAGGGGCTGTCTCTCCAAGTTGGGAGATTGATAGGAAAGCAGTTGGAAAGTCAAACCAGAGCACCAGGAGAGGGGCACTTCGTTGAGTTTTAGAAACCTTTCGTATTCACAGTGTGTCCATTCTCTAGGTTTCCCGTACACGTTATAGCTGTAGTAATATTCCCTTCAACCTGGAGAGCTGGGACCCATGGAATGGGTGCCATGCATTATTGCTTTAAAGGGTCTGCATTTGCTCACCCAATCTCACCAATCCTCTCAGTCCCAAGTGTCCAGCCTTATGCCACATCCAGCTGTCATTGTAGATAGGGTCATTCCAGGTTGCATCAGAGACCCTGAAGGAATTGTAAAGAATTTCCCTGTTTCTTTGTTCTGTTTTTGAAGTTCCTTTTTAGAGTGGGTTTGAGATGATTCTTGCTGCCCTGTTTTGCCAGTCTAGACACACTTGATTCCCTTACGGAGACATATCAATACATAGGTTTTAAGATTCTTACTAGTCAGATCTATTCCTCTGCGGGAAATATGGGGTTTTGAGTCCCTTTCACTGAGGAAGGTGTAGGTCTTGTCTATTCCATAGTTGGTTTTTGGAACGGTACCTGTGCTTATATCAAACTCTGGTTTGATGCATCACCCCACCTCTCCTTCCCCCTTAAGCAGGCATAAGAGTGCTTTCTAAATGTGAGACTCTGTTCTCTTGCCTAACTCAGTTCATGTGTAGCCATGTTTACAGGATCTTCCTAAGTGATATCTTATGATAAGTTTCTTTTCCTGTGTGACTTCTTTCACTTAGAATCATCGTACCTGAATCCACTCATTTTGCTGCTACTGGTCTTATGACATTGTTTTCATGGCTGAGGGATATTCCATCGGACGTAAGTTCCACAATGTTTGGAACCATTTTTATATTTCCTGGGATATTTCAGGTGTACCCAGGTTGAGGTTCCTGTAAGCAGTGCAGCCCTCAATTTGGGGGTGGCTCTGTGTTATGGATTTTCAGTTTTCCCAAGGTATATTCCCTAGACTGGAAGTGCCCTTGGCTCTGTAGCTCTGTTGTTTACTTGTTTTAGGGAACACAATGCACTCCTCCAGTGAGGCAGTTGGCAACTTACATCCCGCCCATCAGCATAACAAGGCTCCCTGTTCTCCAGGGCCTGTCTTGCCTTTCTGGTTTTTACACATTTTGTGGATGTCCCTTTTGACCGGTGGGAAGTGATACTTCTTTGTAGTGCAGATTTGCATTGCCCGCTTGCTTGCTTGGCCAAAAAGGGCGTATGCGTTTTCTCCTGAATATATTCAGGAGAAAACGCATACGCCCTTTTTGGCCAAGTGCATCATTGTCGAAGTTGTGCCCCTCTTCCTGTGCTTTACAGGCGATTCCAACGTACCTCTTGAAATCTGTTTCCTGCTATTCTGCCTCGCTTTCAAGTCCGCCTCGTTGCCTTCCCTCAACAGATTTTTGGACGATAGTTGGCCTTGATTACTCTGCCAGTTTGTGAATTGCTGTGCCCCTGACCTCCATTTTTCAACTCGTTTCTTGTGAGCTGAACGCAAGTCCAAACTTTTGGTTCAGGACCTATACTGGTTCCCGGTGGGTGGCTGAGACTTTGGTTAATTCTTCTTCCTGCCGGGAAATTAGAGTGACATGTGCCCATCCAAATGCCTAACAGCTACTCTCTCATTGGTTCTCCCTCTTCCCTTTCATCCTCTGCCAAATTGGCAACCTGTGCGAACCAGGAGCTTAAAGGGGCTGTCTCTCCAAGTTGGCAGATTGATAGGAAAGCAGTTGGAAAGTCAAACCGGAGCACCAGGAGAGGGGCTCTTCGTTGAGTTTTAGAAACCTTTCGTATTCACAGTGTGTCCATTCTCTAGGTTTCCCGTACATGTTATAGCTATAGTAATATTCCCTTCAACTTGGAGAGCTGGGACCCAAGGAATGGGAGCCATGCATTATTGCTTTAAAGGGTCTGCATTTGCTCACCCAATCTCACCAATCCCCTCAGTCCAAAGTGTCCAGCCTTATGCCACATCCAGCTGTCATTGTAGATAGGGTCATTCCAGGTTGCATCAGAGACCCTGAAGGAATTGTAAAGAATTTCCCTGTTTATTTGTTCTGTTTTTGAAATTCCTTTTTAGAGTGGGTTTGAGCTGATTCTCGCTGCCCTGTTTATGCCAGTCTAGACACACTTGATTCCCTTACGGAGACATATCAATACATAGGTTTTAAGATTCTTACTAGTCAGATCTATTCCTCTGCGGGAAATATGGGGTTTTGAGTCCCTTTCACTGAGGAAGGTGTAGGTCTTGTCTATTCCATAGTTGGTTTCTGGAACGGTACCTGTGCTTATATCAAACTCTGGTTTGATGCATCACCCCACCTCTCCTTCCCCCTTAAGCAGGCATAAGAGTGTTTTCTAAATGTGAGACTCTGTTCTCTTGCCTAACTCCGTTCATGTGTAGCCATGTTTACAGGATCTTCCTAAGTGATATCTTATGATAAGTTTCTTTTCCTGTGTGACTTCTTTCACTTAGAATCATCGTACCTGAATCCACTCATTTTGCTGCTACTGGTCTTATGACATTGATTTCATGGCTGAGGGATATTCCACCGTACGTAAGTTCCACAATGTTTTGAACCATTTTTATATTTACTGGGATATTTCAGGTGTACCCAGGTTGAGGTTCTTGTAAGCAGTGCAGCCCTCAATTTGGGGGTGGCTCTGTCTTATGGATTTTCAGTTTTCCCAAGGTATATTCCCTAGACTGGAAGTGCCCTTGGCTCTGTAGCTCTGTTGTTTACTTGTTTTAGGGAACACAATGCACTCTTCCAGTGAGGCAGTTGGCAACTTACATCCGGCCCATCAGCATAACGAGGCTCCCTGTTCTCCAGGGCCTGTCTTGCCTTTCTGGTTTTTACACATTTTGTGGATGTTCCTTTTGACCGGTGGGAAGTGATACTTCTTTGTAGTGCAGATTTGCATTGCCCGCTTGCTTGCTTGGCCAAAAAGGGCGTATGCGTTTTCTCCTGAATATATTCAGGAGAAAACGCATACGCCCTTTTTGGCCAAGTGCATCATTGTCGAAGTTGTGCCCCTCTTCCTGTGCTTTACAGGCGATTCCAACGTACCTCTTGAAATCTGTTTCCTGCTATTCTGCCTCGCTTTCAAGTCCACCTCGTTGCCTTCCCTCAACAGATTTTTGGACGATAGTGGGCCTTGATTACTCTGCCAGTTTGTGAATTGCTGTGCCCCTGAGCTCCATTTTTCAACTCGTTTCTTGTGAGCTGAACGCAAGTCCAAACTTTTGGTTCAGGACCTATACTGGTTCCCAGTGGGTGGCTGAGGCTTTGGTTAATTCTTCTTCCTGCCGGGAAATTAGAGTGACATGTGCCCATCCAAATGCCTAACAGCTACTCTCTCATTGGTTCTCCCTCTTCCCTTTCATCCTCTGCCAAATTGGCAACCTGTGCGAACCAGGAGCTTAAAGGGGCTGTCTCTCCAAGTTGGGAGATTGATAGGAAAGCAGTTGGAAAGTCAAACCGGAGCACCAGGAGAGGGGCTCTTCGTTGAGTTTTAGAAACCTTTCGTATTCACAGTGTGTCCATTCTCTAGGTTTCCCGTACATGTTATAGCTATAGTAATATTCCCTTCAACTTGGAGAGCTGCGACCCATGGAATCGGTGCCATGCATTATTGCTTTAAACGGTCTGCATTTGCTCACCCAATCTCACCAATCCCCTCAGTCCAAAGTGTCCAGCCTTAAGCCACATCCAGCTGTCATTGTAGATAGGGTCATTCCAGGTTGCATCAGAGACCCTGAAGGAATTGTAAAGAATTTCCCTGTTTCTTTGTTCTGTTTTTGAAATTCCTTTTTAGAGTGGGTTTGAGCTGATTCTCGCTGCCCTGTTTATGCCAGTCTAGACACACTTGATTCCCTTACATAGACATATCAATACATAGGTTTTAAGATTCTTACTAGTCAGATCTATTCCTCTGCGGGAAATATGGGGTTTTGAGTCCCTTTCACTGAGAAAGGTGTAGGTCTTGTCTATAACATAGTTGGTTTTTGGAACGGTACCTCTGCTTATATCAAACTCTGGTTTGATGCATCACCCCACCTCTCCTTCCCCCTTAAGCAGGCATAAGAGTATTTTCTAAATGTGAGACTCAGTTCTCTTGCCTAACTCAGTTCATGTGTAGCCATGTTTACAGGATCTTCCTAAGTGATATCTTATGATAAGTTTCTTTTCCTGTGTGACTTCTTTCACTTAGAATCATCGTACCTGAATCCACTCATTTTGCTGCTACTGATCTTATGACATTGATTTCATGGCTGAGGGATATTCCATCGTATGTAAGTTCCACAATGTTTGGAACCATTTTTATATTTCCTGGGATATTTCAGGTGTACCCAGGTTGAGGTTCCTGTAAGCAGTGCAGCCCTCAATTTGGGGGTGGCTCTGTCTTATGGATTTTCAGTTTTCCCAAGGTATATTCCCTAGACTGGAAGTGCCCTTGGCTCTGTAGCTCTGTTGTTTACTTGTTTTAGGGAACACAATGCACTCCTCCAGTGAGGCAGTTGGCAACTTACATCCCGCCCATCAGCATAACAAGGCTCCCTGTTCTCCAGGGCCTGTCTTGCCTTTCTGGTTTTTACACATTTTGTGGATGTCCCTTTTGACCGGTGGGAAGTGATACTTCTTTGTAGTGCAGATTTGCATTGCCCGCTTGCTTGCTTGGCCAAAAAGGGCGTATGTGTTTTCTCCTGAATATATTCAGGAGAAAACGCATACGCCCTTTTTGGCCAAGTGCATCATTGTGGAAGTTGTGCCCCTCTTCCTGTGCTTTACAGGCGATTCCAACGTACCTCTTGAAATCTGTTTCCTGCTATTCTGCCTCGCTTTCAAGTCCGCCTCGTTGCCTTCCCTCAACAGATTTTTGGACGATAGTGGGCCTTGATTACTCTGCCAGTTTGTGAATTGCTGTGCCCCTGAGCTCCATTTTTCAACTCGTTTTTTGTGAGCTGAACGCAAGTCCAAACTTTTGGTTCAGGACCTATACTGGTTCCCGGTGGGTGGCTGAGACTTTGGTTAATTCTTCTTCCTGCCGGGAAATTAGAGTGACATGTGCCCATCCAAATGCCTAACAGCTACTCTCTCATTGGTTCTCCCTCTTCCCTTTCATCCTCTGCCAAATTGGCAACCTGTGCGAACCAGGAGCTTAAAGGGGCTGTCTCTCCAAGTTGGGAGATTGATAGGAAAGCAGTTGGAAAGTCAAACTGGAGCAGCAGGAGAGGGGCTCTTCGTTGAGTTTTAGAAACCTTTCGTATTCACAGTGTGTCCATTCTCTAGGTTTCCCGTACACGTTATAGTTGTAGTAATATTCCCTTCAACCTGGAGAGCTGGTACCCATGGAATGGGTGCCATGCATTATTGCTTTAAAGGGTCTGCATTTGCTCACCCAATCTCACCAATCCTCTCAGTCCCAAGTGTCCAGCCTTATGCCACATCCAGCTGTCATTGTAGATAGGGTCATTCCAGGTTGCATCAGAGACCCTGAAGGAATTGTAAAGAATTTCCCTGTTTCTTTGTTCTGTTTTTGAAATTCCTTTTTAGAGTGGGTTTGAGCTGATTCTCGCTGCCCTGTTTATGCCAGTCTAGACACACTTGATTCCCTTACAGAGACATATCAATACATAGGTTTTAAGATTCTTACTAGTCAGATCTATTCCTCTGCGGGAAATATGGGGTTTTGAGTCCCTTTCACTGAGGAAGGTGTAGGTCTTGTCTATTCCATAGTAGGTTTTTGGAACGGTACCTGTGCTTATATCAAACTCTGGTTTGATGCATCACCCCACCTCTCCTTCCCCCTTAAGCAGGCATAAGAGTGTTTTCTAAATGTGAGACTCTGTTCTCTTGCCTAACTCAGTTCATGTGTAGCCATGTTTACAGGATCTTCCTAAGTGATATCTTATGATAAGTTTCTTTTCCTGTGTGACTTCTTTCACTTAGAATCATCGTACCTGAATCCACTCATTTTGCTGCTACTGGTCTTATGACATTGATTTCATGGTTGAGGGATATTCCATCGTACGTAAGTTCCACAATGTTTGGAACCATTTTTATATTTCCTGGGATATTTCAGGTGTACCCAGGTTGAGGTTCCTGTAAGCAGTGCAGCCCTCAATTTGGGCGTGGCTCTGTCTTATGGATTTTCAGTTTTCCCAAGGTATATTCCCTAGACTGGAAGTGCCCTTGGCTCTGTAGCTCTGTTGTTTACTTGTTTTAGGGAACACAATGCACTCCTCCAGTGAGGCAGTTGGCAACTTACATCCCGCCCATCAGCATAACAAGGCTCCCTGTTCTCCAGGGCCTGTCTTGCCTTTCTGGTTTTTACACATTTTGTGGATGTCCCTTTTGACCGGTGGGAAGTGATACTTCTTTGTAGTGCAGATTTGCATTGCCCGCTTGCTTGCTTGGCCAAAAAGGGCGTATGCGTTTTCTCCTGAATATATTCAGGAGAAAACGCATACGCCCTTTTTGGCCAAGTGCATCATTGTCGAAGTTGTGCCCCTCTTCCTGTGCTTTACAGGCGATTCCAACGTACCTCTTGAAATCTGTTTCCTGCTATTCTGCCTCGCTTTCAAGTCCGCCTCGTTGCCTTCCCTCAACAGATTTTTGGACGATAGTTGGCCTTGATTACTCTGCCAGTTTGTGAATTGCTGTGCCCCTGAGCTCCATTTTTCAACTCGTTTTTTGTGAGCTGAACGCAAGTCCAAACTTTTGGTTCAGGACCTATACTGGTTCCCGGTGGGTGGCTGAGACTTTGGTTAATTCTTCTTCCTGCCGGGAAATTAGAGTGACATGTGCCCATCCAAATGCCTAACAGCTACTCTCTCATTGGTTCTCCCTCTTCCCTTTCATCCTCTGCCAAATTGGCAACCTGTGCGAACCAGGACCTTAAAGGGGCTGTCTCTCCAAGTTGGGAGATTGATAGGAAAGCAGTTGGAAAGTCAAACCGGAGCACCAGGAGAGGGGCTCTTCGTTGAGTTTTAGAAACCTTTTGTATTCACAGTGTGTCCATTCTCTAGGTTTCCCGTACATGTTATAGCTGTAGTAATATTCCCTTCAACCTGGAGAGCTGCGACCCATGGAATGGGTGCCATGCATTATTGCTTTAAAGGGTCTGCAGTTGCTCACCCAATCTCTCCAATCCTCTCAGTCCCAAGTGTCCAGCCTTATGCCACATCCAGCTGTCATTGTAGATAGGGTCATTCCAGGTTGCATCAGAGACCCTGAAGGAATTGTAAAAAATTTCCCTGTTTATTTGTTCTGTTTTTGAAATTCCTTTTTAGAGTGGGTTTGAGCTGATTCTCGCTGCCCTGTTTATGCCAGTCTAGACACACTTGATTCCCTTACGGAGACATATCAATACATAGGTTTTAAGTTTCTTACTAGTCAGATCTTTTCCTCTGCGGGAAATATGGGGTTTTGAGCCCCTTTCACTGAGGAAGGTGTAGGTCTTGTCTATTCCATAGTTGGTTTTTGGAACGGTACCTGTGCTTATATCAAACTCTGGTTTGATGCATCACCCCACCTCTCCTTCCCCCTTAAGCAGGCATAAGAGTGTTTTCTAAATGTGAGACTCTGTTCTCTTGCCTAACTCAGTTCATGTGTAGCCATGTTTACAGGATCTTCCTAAGTGATATCTTATGATACGTTTCTTTTCCTGTGTGACTTCTTTCACTTAGAATCATCGTACCTGAATCCACTCATTTTGCTGCTACTGGTCTTATGACATTGATTTCGTGGCTGAGGGATATTCCATCGTACGTAAGTTCCACAATGTTTGGAACCATTTTTATATTTCCTGGGATATTTCAGGTGTACCCAGGTTGAGGTTCCTGTAAGCAGTGCAGCCCTCAATTTGGGGGTGGCTCTGTGTTATGGATTTTCAGTTTTCCCAAGGTATATTCCCTAGACTGGAAATGCCCTTGCCTCTGTAGCTCTGTTGTTTACTTGTTTTAGGGAACACAATGCACTCCTCCAGTGAGGCAGTTGGCAACTTACATCCCGCCCATCAGCATAACAAGGCTCCCTGTTCTCCAGGGCCTGTCTTGCCTTTCTGGTTTTTACACATTTTGTGGATGTCCCTTTTGACCGGTGGGAAGTGATACTTCTTTGTAGTGCAGATTTGCATTGCCCGCTTGCTTGCTTGGCCAAAAAGGGCGTATGCGTTTTCTCCTGAATATATTCAGGAGAAAACGCATACGCCCTTTTTGGCCAAGTGCATCATTGTCGAAGTTGTGCCCCTCTTCCTGTGCTTTACAGGCGATTCCAACGTACCTCTTGAAATCTGTTTCCTGCTATTCTGCCTCGCTTTCAAGTTGCCTTCCCTCAACAGATTTTTGGACGATAGTTGGCCTTGATTACTCTGCCAGTTTGTGAATTGCTGTGCCCCTGAGCTCCATTTTTCAACTCGTTTTTTGTGAGCTGAACGCAAGTCCAAACTTTTGGTTCAGGACCTATACTGGTTCCCGGTGGGTGGCTGAGACTTTGGTTAATTCTTCTTCCTGCCGGGAAATTAGAGTGACATGTGCCCATCCAAATGCCTAACAGCTACTCTCTCATTGGTTCTCCCTCTTCCCTTTCATCCTCTGCCAAATTGGCAACCTGTGTGAACCAGGAGCTTAAAGGGGCTGTCTCTCCTAGTTGGGAGATTGATAGGAAAGCAGTTGGAAAGTCAAACCGGAGCACCAGGAGAGGGGCTCTTCGTTGAGTTTTAGAAACCTTTCGTATTCACAGTGTGTCCATTCTCTAGGTTTCCCGTACACGTTATAGCTGTAGTAATATTCCCTTCAACCTGGAGAGCTGGGACCCATGGAATGGGTGCCATGCATTATTGCTTTAAAGGGTCTGCATTTGCTCACCCAATCTCACCAATCCTCTCAGTCCCAAGTGTCCAGCCTTATGCCACATCCAGCTGTCATTGTAGATAGGGTCATTCCAGGTTGCATCAGAGACCCTGAAGGAATTGTAAAGAATTTCCCTGTTTCTTTGTTCTGTTTTTGAAATTCCGTTTTAGAGTGGGTTTGAGCTGATTCTCGCTGCCCTGTTTATGCCAGTCTAGACACACTTGATTCCCTTACGGAGACATATCAATACATAGGTTTTAAGATTCTTACTAGTCAGATCTATTCCTCTGTGGGAAATATGGGGTTTTGAGACCCTTTCAGTGAGGAAGGTGTAGGTCTTTTCTATACCATAGTTGGTTTTTGGAACGGTACCTGTGCTTATATCAAACTCTGGTTTGATGCATCACCCCACCTCTCCTTCCTCCTTAAGCAGGCATAAGAGTGTTTTCTAAATGTGAGACTCTGTTCTCTTGCCTAACTCAGTTCATGTGTAGCCATGTTTACAGGATCTTCCTAAGTGATATCTTATGATAAGTTTCTTTTCCTGTGTGACTTCTTTCACTTAGAATCATCGTATCTGTATCCACTCATTTTGCTGCTACTGGTCTTATGACATTGATTTCGTGGTTGAGGGATATTCCATCGTACGTAAGTTCCACAATGTTTGGAACCATTTTTATATTTCCTGGGATATTTCAGGTGTACCCAGGTTGAGGTTCTTGTAAGCAGTGCAGCCCTCAATTTGGGGGTGGCTCTGTGTTATGGATTTTCAGTTTTCCCAAGGTATATTCCCTAGACTGGAAGTGCCCTTGGCTCTGTAGCTCTGTTGTTTACTTGTTTTAGGGAACACAATGCACTCCTCCAGTGAGGCAGTTGGCAACTTACATCCCGCCCATCAGCATAACAAGGCTCCCTGTTCTCCAGGGCCTGTCTTGCCTTTCTGGTTTTTACACATTTTGTGGATGTCCCTTTTGACCGGTGGGAAGTGATACTTCTTTGTAGTGCAGATTTGCATTGCCCGCTTGCTTGCTTGGCCAAAAAGGGCGTATGCGTTTTCTCCTGAATATATTCAGGAGAAAACGCATACGCCCTTTTTGGCCAAGTGCATCATTGTCGAAGTTGTGCCCCTCTTCCTGTGCTTTACAGGCGATTCCAACGTACCTCTTGAAATCTGTTTCCTGCTATTCTGCCTCGCTTTCAAGTCCGCCTCGTTGCCTTCCCTCAACAGATTTTTGGACGATAGTTGGCCTTGATTACTCTGCCAGTTTGTGAATTGCTGTGCCCCTGAGCTCCATTTTTCAACTCGTTTTTTGTGAGCTGAACGCAAGTCCAAACTTTTGGTTCAGGACCTATACTGGTTCCCGGTGGGTGGCTGAGACTTTGGTTAATTCTTCTTCCTGCCGGGAAATTAGAGTGACATGTGCCCATCCAAATGCCTAACAGCTACTCTCTCATTGGTTCTCCCTCTTCCCTTTCATCCTCTGCCAAATTGGCAACCTGTGCGAACCAGGACCTTAAAGGGGCTGTCTCTCCAAGTTGGGAGATTGATAGGAAAGCAGTTGGAAAGTCAAACCGGAGCACCAGGAGAGGGGCTCTTCGTTGAGTTTTAGAAACCTTTTGTATTCACAGTGTGTCCATTCTCTAGGTTTCCCGTACATGTTATAGCTGTAGTAATATTCCCTTCAACCTGGAGAGCTGGGACCCATGGAATGGGTGCCATGCATTATTGCTTTAAAGGGTCTGCAGTTGCTCACCCAATCTCTCCAATCCTCTCAGTCCCAAGTGTCCAGCCTTATGCCACATCCAGCTGTCATTGTAGATAGGGTCATTCCAGGTTGCATCAGAGACCCTGAAGGAATTGTAAAAAATTTCCCTGTTTCTTTGTTCTGTTTTTGAAATTCCTTTTTAGAGTGGGTTTGAGCTGATTCTCGCTGCCCTGTTTATGCCAGTCTAGACACACTTGATTCCCTTACGGAGACATATCAATACATAGGTTTTAAGTTTCTTACTAGTCAGATCTTTTCCTCTGCGGGAAATATGGGGTTTTGAGCCCCTTTCACTGAGGAAGGTGTAGGTCTTGTCTATTCCATAGTTGGTTTTTGGAACGGTACCTGTGCTTATATCAAACTCTGGTTTGATGCATCACCCCACCTCTCCTTCCCCCTTAAGCAGGCATAAGAGTGTTTTCTAAATGTGAGACTCTGTTCTCTTGCCTAACTCAGTTCATGTGTAGCCATGTTTACAGGATCTTCCTAAGTGATATCTTATGATAAGTTTCTTTTCCTGTGTGACTTCTTTCACTTAGAATCATCGTACCTGAATCCACTCATTTTGCTGCTACTGGTCTTATGACATTGATTTCGTGGCTGAGGGATATTCCATCGTACGTAAGTTCCACAATGTTTGGAACCATTTTTATATTTCCTGGGATATTTCAGGTGTACCCAGGTTGAGGTTCCTGTAAGCAGTGCAGCCCTCAATTTGGGGGTGGCTCTGTGTTATGGATTTTCAGTTTTCCCAAGGTATATTCCCTAGACTGGAAATGCCCTTGCCTCTGTAGCTCTGTTGTTTACTTGTTTTAGGGAACACAATGCACTCCTCCAGTGAGGCAGTTGGCAACTTACATCCCGCCCATCAGCATAACAAGGCTCCCTGTTCTCCAGGGCCTGTCTTGCCTTTCTGGTTTTTACACATTTTGTGGATGTCCCTTTTGACCGGTGGGAAGTGATACTTCTTTGTAGTGCAGATTTGCATTGCCCGCTTGCTTGCTTGGCCAAAAAGGGCGTATGCGTTTTCTCCTGAATATATTCAGGAGAAAACGCATACGCCCTTTTTGGCCAAGTGCATCATTGTCGAAGTTGTGCCCCTCTTCCTGTGCTTTACAGGCGATTCCAACGTACCTCTTGAAATCTGTTTCCTGCTATTCTGCCTCGCTTTCAAGTCCGCCTCGTTGCCTTCCCTCAACAGATTTTTGGACGATAGTTGGCCTTGATTACTCTGCCAGTTTGTGAATTGCTCTGCCCCTGAGCTCCATTTTTCAACTCGTTTTTTGTGAGCTGAACGCAAGTCCAAACTTTTGGTTCAGGACCTATACTGGTTCCCGGTGGGTGGCTGAGACTTTGGTTAATTCTTCTTCCTGCCGGGAAATTAGAGTGACATGTGCCCATCCAAATGCCTAACAGCTACTCTCTCATTGGTTATCCCTCTTCCCTTTCATCCTCTGCCAAATTGGCAACCTGTGCGAACCAGGAGCTTAAAGGGGCTGTCTCTCCAAGTTGGGAGATTGATAGGAAAGCAGTTGGAAAGTCAAACCGGAGCACCAGGAGAGGGGCTCTTCGTTGAGTTTTAGAAACCTTTCGTATTCACAGTGTGTCCATTCTCTAGGTTTCCCGTACATGTTATAGCTGTAGTAATATTCCCTTCAACCTGGAGAGCTGGGACCCATGGAATGGGTGCCATGCATTATTGCTTTAAAGGGTCTGCATTTGCTCACCCAATCTCACCAATCCTCTCAGTCCCAAGTGTCCAGCCTTATGCCACATCTAGCTGTCATTGTAGATAGGGTCATTCCAGGTTGCATCAGAGACCCTGAAGGAATTGTAAAGAATTTCCCTGTTTCTTTGTTCTGTTTTTGAAATTCCGTTTTAGAGTGGGTTTGAGCTGATTCTCGCTGCCCTGTTTATGCCAGTCTAGACACACTTGATTCCCTTACGGAGACATATCAATACATAGGTTTTAAGATTCTTACTAGTCAGATCTATTCCTCTGTGGGAAATATGGGGTTTTGAGACCCTTTCAGTGAGGAAGGTGTAGGTCTTGTCTATACCATAGTTGGTTTTTGGAACGGTACCTGTGCTTATATCAAACTCTGGTTTGATGCATCACCCCACCTCTCCTTCCTCCTTAAGCAGGCATAAGAGTGTTTTCTAAATGTGAGACTCTGTTCTCTTGCCTAACTCAGTTCATGTGTAGCCATGTTTACAGGATCTTCCTAAGTGATATCTTATGATAAGTTTCTTTTCCTGTGTGACTTCTTTCACTTAGAATCATCGTACCTGAATCCACTCAGTTTGCTGCTACTGGTCTTATGACATTGATTTCGTGGGTGAGGGATATTCCATCGTACGTAAGTTCCACAATGTTTGGAACCATTTTTATATTTCCTGGGATATTTCAGGTGTACCCAGGTTGAGGTTCTTGTAAGCAGTGCAGCCCTCAATTTGGGGGTGGCTCTGTGTTATGGATTTTCAGTTTTCCCAAGGTATATTCCCTAGACTGGAAGTGCCCTTGGCTCTGTAGCTCTGTTGTTTACTTGTTTTAGGGAACACAATGCACTCCTCCAGTGAGGCAGTTGGCAACTTACATCCCGCCCATCAGCATAACAAGGCTCCCTGTTCTCCAGGGCCTGTCTTGCCTTTCTGGTTTTTACACATTTTGTGGATGTCCCTTTTGACCGGTGGGAAGTGATACTTCTTTGTAGTGCAGATTTGCATTGCCCGCTTGCTTGCTTGGCCAAAAAGGGCGTATGCGTTTTCTCCTGAATATATTCAGGAGAAAACGCATACGCCCTTTTTGGCCAAGTGCATCATTGTCGAAGTTGTGCCCCTCTTCCTGTGCTTTACAGGCGATTCCAACGTACCTCTTGAAATCTGTTTCCTGCTATTCTGCCTCGCTTTCAAGTCCGCCTCGTTGCCTTCCCTCAACAGATTTTTGGACGATAGTTGGCCTTGATTACTCTGCCAGTTTGTGAATTGCTGTGCCCCTGAGCTCCATTTTTCAACTCGTTTTTTGTGAGCTGAACGCAAGTCCAAACTTTTGGTTCAGGACCTATACTGGTTCCCGGTGGGTGGCTGAGACTTTGGTTAATTCTTCTTCCTGCCGGGAAATTAGAGTGACATGTGCCCATCCAAATGCCTAACAGCTACTCTCTCATTGGTTCTCCCTCTTCCCTTTCATCCTCTGCCAAATTGGCAACCTGTGCGAACCAGGACCTTAAAGGGGCTGTCTCTCCAAGTTGGGAGATTGATAGGAAAGCAGTTGGAAAGTCAAACCGGAGCACCAGGAGAGGGGCTCTTCGTTGAGTTTTAGAAACCTTTTGTATTCACAGTGTGTCCATTCTCTAGGTTTCCCGTACATGTTATAGCTGTAGTAATATTCCCTTCAACCTGGAGAGCTGGGACCCATGGAATGGGTGCCATGCATTATTGCTTTAAAGGGTCTGCAGTTGCTCACCCAATCTCTCCAATCCTCTCAGTCCCAAGTGTCCAGCCTTATGCCACATCCAGCTGTCATTGTAGATAGGGTCATTCCAGGTTGCATCAGAGACCCTGAAGGAATTGTAAAAAATTTCCCTGTTTCTTTGTTCTGTTTTTGAAATTCCTTTTTAGAGTGGGTTTGAGCTGATTCTCGCTGCCCTGTTTATGCCAGTCTAGACACACTTGATTCCCTTACGGAGACATATCAATACATAGGTTTTAAGTTTCTTACTAGTCAGATCTTTTCCTCTGCGGGAAATATGGGGTTTTGAGCCCCTTTCACTGAGGAAGGTGTAGGTCTTGTCTATTCCATAGTTGGTTTTTGGAACGGTACCTGTGCTTATATCAAACTCTGGTTTGATGCATCACCCCACCTCTCCTTCCCCCTTAAGCAGGCATAAGAGTGTTTTCTAAATGTGAGACTCTGTTCTCTTGCCTAACTCAGTTCATGTGTAGCCATGTTTACAGGATCTTCCTAAGTGATATCTTATGATAAGTTTCTTTTCCTGTGTGACTTCTTTCACTTAGAATCATCGTACCTGAATCCACTCATTTTGCTGCTACTGGTCTTATGACATTGATTTCGTGGCTGAGGGATATTCCATCGTACGTAAGTTCCACAATGTTTGGAACCATTTTTATATTTCCTGGGATATTTCAGGTGTACCCAGGTTGAGGTTCCTGTAAGCAGTGCAGCCCTCAATTTGGGGGTGGCTCTGTGTTATGGATTTTCAGTTTTCCCAAGGTATATTCCCTAGACTGGAAATGCCCTTGCCTCTGTAGCTCTGTTGTTTACTTGTTTTAGGGAACACAATGCACTCCTCCAGTGAGGCAGTTGGCAACTTACATCCCGCCCATCAGCATAACAAGGCTCCCTGTTCTCCAGGGCCTGTCTTGCCTTTCTGGTTTTTACACATTTTGTGGATGTCCCTTTTGACCGGTGGGAAGTGATACTTCTTTGTAGTGCAGATTTGCATTGCCCGCTTGCTTGCTTGGCCAAAAAGGGCGTATGCGTTTTCTCCTGAATATATTCAGGAGAAAACGCATACGCCCTTTTTGGCCAAGTGCATCATTGTCGAAGTTGTGCCCCTCTTCCTGTGCTTTACAGGCGATTCCAACGTACCTCTTGAAATCTGTTTCCTGCTATTCTGCCTCGCTTTCAAGTCCGCCTCGTTGCCTTCCCTCAACAGATTTTTGGACGATAGTTGGCCTTGATTACTCTGCCAGTTTGTGAATTGCTCTGCCCCTGAGCTCCATTTTTCAACTCGTTTTTTGTGAGCTGAACGCAAGTCCAAACTTTTGGTTCAGGACCTATACTGGTTCCCGGTGGGTGGCTGAGACTTTGGTTAATTCTTCTTCCTGCCGGGAAATTAGAGTGACATGTGCCCATCCAAATGCCTAACAGCTACTCTCTCATTGGTTATCCCTCTTCCCTTTCATCCTCTGCCAAATTGGCAACCTGTGCGAACCAGGAGCTTAAAGGGGCTGTCTCTCCAAGTTGGGAGATTGATAGGAAAGCAGTTGGAAAGTCAAACCGGAGCACCAGGAGAGGGGCTCTTCGTTGAGTTTTAGAAACCTTTCGTATTCACAGTGTGTCCATTCTCTAGGTTTCCCGTACATGTTATAGCTGTAGTAATATTCCCTTCAACCTGGAGAGCTGGGACCCATGGAATGGGTGCCATGCATTATTGCTTTAAAGGGTCTGCATTTGCTCACCCAATCTCACCAATCCTCTCAGTCCCAAGTGTCCAGCCTTATGCCACATCCAGCTGTCATTGTAGATAGGGTCATTCCAGGTTGCATCAGAGACCCTGAAGGAATTGTAAAGAATTTCCCTGTTTCTTTGTTCTGTTTTTGAAATTCCGTTTTAGAGTGGGTTTGAGCTGATTCTCGCTGCCCTGTTTATGCCAGTCTAGACACACTTGATTCCCTTACGGAGACATATCAATACATAGGTTTTAAGATTCTTACTAGTCAGATCTATTCCTCTGTGGGAAATATGGGGTTTTGAGACCCTTTCAGTGAGGAAGGTGTAGGTCTTGTCTATACCATAGTTGGTTTTTGGAACGGTACCTGTGCTTATATCAAACTCTGGTTTGATGCATCACCCCACCTCTCCTTCCTCCTTAAGCAGGCATAAGAGTGTTTTCTAAATGTGAGACTCTGTTCTCTTGCCTAACTCAGTTCATGTGTAGCCATGTTTACAGGATCTTCCTAAGTGATATCTTATGATAAGTTTCTTTTCCTGTGTGACTTCTTTCACTTAGAATCATCGTACCTGAATCCACTCAGTTTGCTGCTACTGGTCTTATGACATTGATTTCGTGGGTGAGGGATATTCCATCGTACGTAAGTTCCACAATGTTTGGAACCATTTTTATATTTCCTGGGATATTTCAGGTGTACCCAGGTTGAGGTTCTTGTAAGCAGTGCAGCCCTCAATTTGGGGGTGGCTCTGTGTTATGGATTTTCAGTTTTCCCAAGGTATATTCCCTAGACTGGAAGTGCCCTTGGCTCTGTAGCTCTGTTGTTTACTTGTTTTAGGGAACACAATGCACTCCTCCAGTGAGGCAGTTGGCAACTTACATCCCGCCCATCAGCATAACAAGGCTCCCTGTTCTCCAGGGCCTGTCTTGCCTTTCTGGTTTTTACACATTTTGTGGATGTCCCTTTTGACCGGTGGGAAGTGATACTTCTTTGTAGTGCAGATTTGCATTGCCCGCTTGCTTGCTTGGCCAAAAAGGGCGTATGCGTTTTCTCCTGAATATATTCAGGAGAAAACGCATACGCCCTTTTTGGCCAAGTGCATCATTGTCGAAGTTGTGCCCCTCTTCCTGTGCTTTACAGGCGATTCCAACGTACCTCTTGAAATCTGTTTCCTGCTATTCTGCCTCGCTTTCAAGTCCGCCTCGTTGCCTTCCCTCAACAGATTTTTGGACGATAGTTGGCCTTGATTACTCTGCCAGTTTGTGAATTGCTGTGCCCCTGAGCTCCATTTTTCAACTCGTTTTTTGTGAGCTGAACGCAAGTCCAAACTTTTGGTTCAGGACCTATACTGGTTCCCGGTGGGTGGCTGAGACTTTGGTTAATTCTTCTTCCTGCCGGGAAATTAGAGTGACATGTGCCCATCCAAATGCCTAACAGCTACTCTCTCATTGGTTCTCCCTCTTCCCTTTCATCCTCTGCCAAATTGGCAACCTGTGCGAACCAGGAGCTTAAAGGGGCTGTCTCTCCAAGTTGGGAGATTGATAGGAAAGCAGTTGGAAAGTCAAACCGGAGCACCAGGAGAGGGGCTCTTCGTTGAGTTTTAGAAACCTTTTGTATTCACAGTGTGTCCATTCTCTAGGTTTCCCGTACATGTTATAGCTGTAGTAATATTCCCTTCAACCTGGAGAGCTGCAACACATGGAATGGGTGCAATGCATTATTGCTTTAAAGGGTCTGCAGTTGCTCACCCAATCTCTCCAATCCTCTCAGTCCCAAGTGTCCAGCCTTATGCCACATTCAGCTGTCATTGTAGATAGGGTCATTCCAGGTTGCATCAGAGACCCTGAAAGAATTGTAAAGAATTTCCCTGTTTCTTTGTTCTGTTTTTGAAATTCCTTTTTAGAGTGGGTTTGAGCTGATTCTCGCTGCCCTGTTTATGCCAGTCTAGACACACTTGATTCCCTTACGGAGACATATCAATACATAGGTTTTAAGATTCTTACTAGTCAGATCTATTCCTCTGCGGCAAATATGGGGTTTTGAGTCCCTTTCACTGAGGAAGGTGTAGGTCTTGTCTATTCCATAGTTGGTTTTTGGAACGGGACCTGTGCTTATATCAAACTCTGGTTTGATGCATCACCCCACCTCTCTTTCCCCCTTAAGCAGGCATAAGAGTGTTTTCTAAATGTGAGACTCTGTTCTCTTGCCTAACTCAGTTCATGTGTAGCCATGTTTACAGGATCTTCCGAAGTGATATCTTATGATAAGTTTCTTTTCCTGTGTGACTTCTTTCACTTAGAATCATCGTACCTGAATCCACTCATTTTGCTGCTACTGGTCTTATGACATTGATTTCATGGCTGAGGGATATTCCATCGTACGTAAGTTCCACAATGTTTGGAACCATTTTTATATTTCCTGGGATATTTCATGTGTATCCAGGTTGAGTTTCTTGTAAGCACTGCAGCCCTCAATTTGGGGGTGGCTCTGTCTTATGGATTTTCAGTTTTCCCAAGGTATATTCCCTAGACTTGAAGTGCCCTTGGCTCTGTAGCTCTGTTGTTTACTTGTTTTAGGGAACACAATGCACTCCTCCAGTGAGGCAGTTGGCAACTTACATCCCGCCCATCAGCATAACAAGGCTCCCTGTTCTCCAGGGCCTGTCTTGCCTTTCTGGTTTTTACACATTTTGTGGATGTCCCTTTTGACCGGTGGGAAGTGATACTTCTTTGTAGTGCAGATTTGCATTGCCCGCTTGCTTGCTTGGCCAAAAAGGGCGTATGCGTTTTCTCCTGAATATATTCAGGAGAAAACGCATACGCCCTTTTTGGCCAAGTGCATCATTGTCGAAGTTGTGCCCCTCTTCCTGTGCTTTACAGGTGATTCCAACGTACCTCTTGAAATCTGTTTCCTGCTATTCGGCCTCGCTTTCAAGTCCGCCTCGTTGCCTTCCCTCCACAGATTTTTGGACGATAGTTGGCCTTGATTACTCTGCCAGTTTGTGAATTGCTGTGCCCCTGAGCTCCATTTTTCAACTCGTTTTTTGTGAGCTGAACGCAAGTCCAAACTTTTGGTTCAGGACCTATACTGGTTCCCGGTGGGTGGCTGAGACTTTGGTTAATTCTTCTTCCTGCCGGGAAATTAGAGTGACATGTGCCCATCCAAATGCCTAACAGTTACTCTCTCATTGGTTTTCCCTCTTCCCTTTCATCCTCTGACAAATTGGCAACCTGTGCGAACCAGGACCTTAAAGGGGCTGTCTCTCCAAGTTGGGAGATTGATAGGAAAGCAGTTGGAAAGTCAAACCGGAGCACCAGGAGAGGGGCTCTTCGTTGAGTTTTAGAAACCTTTCGTATTCACAGTGTGTCCATTCTCTAGGTTTCCCGTACATGTTATAGCTGTAGTAATATTCCCTTCAACCTGGAGAGCTGCGACCCATGGAATGGGTGCTATGCATTATTGCTTTAAAGGGTCCGCAGTTGCTCACCCAATCTCACCAATCCTCTCAGTCCCAAGTGTCCAGCCTTATGCCACATCCAGCTGTCATTGTAGATAGGGTCAATCCAGGTTGCATCAGAGTCCCTGAAGGAATTGTAAAGAATTTCCCTGTTTCTTTGTTCTGTTTTTGAAATTCCGTTTTAGAGTGGGTTTGAGCTGATTCTCGCTGCCCTGTTTATGCCAGTCTAGACACACTTGATTCCCTTATGGAGACATATCAATACATAGGTTTTAAGATTCTTACTAGTCAGATCTATTCCTCTGCGGGAAATATGGGGTTTTGAGTCCCTTTCACTGAGGAAGGTGTAGGTCTTGTCTATTCCATAGTTGGTTTTTGGAACGGTACCTGTGCTTATATCAAACTCTGGTTTGATGCATCACCCCACCTCTCCTTCCCCCTTAAGCAGGCATAAGAGTGTTTTCTAAATGTGAGACTCTGTTCTCTTGCCTAACTCAGTTCATGTGTAGCCATGTTTACAGGATCTTCCTAAGTGATATCTTATGATAAGTTTCTTTTCCTGTGTGACTTCTTTCACTTAGAATCATCGTACCTGAATCCACTCATTTTGCTGCTACTGGTCTTATGACATTGATTTCGTGGCTGAGGGATATTCCATCGTACGTAAGTTCCACAATGTTTGGAACCATTTTTATATTTCCTGGGATATTTCAGGTGTACCCAGGTTGAGGTTCCTGTAAGCAGTGCAGCCCTCAATTTGGGGGTGGCTCTGTCTTATGGATTTTCAGTTTTCCCAAGGTATATTCCCTAGACTGGAAGTGCCCTTGGCTCTGTAGCTCTGTTGTTTACTTGTTTTAGGGAACACAATGCACTCCTCCAGTGAGGCAGTTGGCAACTTACATCCCGCCCATCAGCATAACAAGGCTCCCTGTTCTCCAGGGCCTGTCTTGCCTTTCTGGTTTTTACACATTTTGTGGATGTCCCTTTTGACCGGTGGGAAGTGATACTTCTTTGTAGTGCAGATTTGCATTGCCCGCTTGCTTGCTTGGCCAAAAAGGGCGTATGCGTTTTCTCCTGAATATATTCAGGAGAAAACGCATACGCCCTTTTTGGCCAAGTGCATCATTGTCGAAGTTGTGCCGCTCTTCCTGTGCTTTACAGGCGATTCCAACGTACCTCTTGAAATCTGTTTCCTGCTATTCTGCCTCGCTTTCAAGTCCGCCTCGTTGCCTTCCCTCAACAGATTTTTGGACGATAGTTGGCCTTGATTACTCTGCCAGTTTGTGAATTGCTGTGCCCCTGAGCTCCATTTTTCAACTCGTTTTTTGTGAGCTGAACGCAAGTCCAAACTTTTGGTTCAGGACCTATACTGGTTCCCGGTGGGTGGCTGAGACTTTGGTTAATTCTTCTTCCTGCCGGGAAATTAGAGTGACATGTGCACATCCAAATGCCTAACAGCTACTCTCTCATTGGTTCTCCCTCTTCCCTTTCATCCTCTGCCAAATTGGCAACCTGTGTGAACCAGGAGCTTAAAGGGGCTGTCTCTCCAAGTTGGGAGATTGATAGGAAAGCAGTTGGAAAGTCAAACCGGAGCACCAGGAGAGGGGCTCTTCGTTGAGTTTTAGAAACCTTTCGTATTCACAGTGTGTCCATTCTCTAGGTTTCCCGTACATGTTATAGCTGTAGTAATATTCCCTTCACCCTGGAGAGCTGCGACCCATGGAATGGGTGCTATGCATTATTGCTTTAAAGGGTCTGCATTTCCTCACCCAATCTCACCAATCCTCTCAGTCCCAAGTGTCCAGCCTTATGCCACATCCAGCTGTCATTGTAGATAGGGTCATTCCAGGTTGCATCAGAGACCCTGAAGGAATTGTAAAGAATTTCCCTGTTTCTTTGTTCTGTTTTTGAAATTCCTTTTTAGAGTGGGTTTGAGCTGATTCTCGCTGCCCTGTTTATGCCAGTCTAGACACTCTTGATTCCCTTATGGAGACATATCAATACATAGGTTTTAAGATTCTTACTAGTCAGATCTATTCCTCTGCGGGAAATATGGGGTTTTGAGTCCCTTTCACTGAGGAAGGTGTAGGTCTTGTCTATTCCATAGTTGGTTTTTGGAACGGTACCTGTGCTTATATCAAACTCTGGTTTGATGCATCACCCCACCTCTCCTTCCCCCTTAAGCAGGCATAAGAGTGTTTTCTAAATGTGAGACTCTGTTCTCTTGCCTAACTCAGTTCATGTGTAGACATTTTTACAGGATCTTCCTAAGTGATATCTTATGATAAGTTTCTTTTCCTGTGTGACTTCTTTCACTTAGAATCATCGTACCTGAATCCACTCATTTTGCTGCTACTGGTCTTATGACATTGATTTCATGGCTGAGGGATATTCCATCGTACGTAAGTTCCACAATGTTTGGAACCATTTTTATATTTCCTGGGATATTTCAGGTGTACCCAGGTTGAGGTTCCTGTAAGCAGTGCAGCCCTCAATTTGGGGGTGGCTCTGTCTTATGGATTTTCAGTTTTCCCAAGGTATATTCCCTAGACTGGAAGTGCCCTTGGCTCTGTAGCTCTGTTGTTTACTTGTTTTAGGGAACACAATGCACTCCTCCAGTGAGGCAGTTGGCAACTTACATCCCGCCCATCAGCATAACAAGGCTCCCTGTTCTCCAGGGCCTGTCTTGCCTTTCTGGTTTTTACACATTTTGTGGATGTCCCTTTTGACCGGTGGGAAGTGATACTTCTTTGTAGTGCAGATTTGCATTGCCCGCTTGCTTGCTTGGCCAAAAAGGGCGTATGCGTTTTCTCCTGAATATATTCAGGAGAAAACGCATACACCCTTTTTGGCCAAGTGCATCATTGTCGAAGTTGTGCCCCTCTTCCTGTGCTTTACAGGCGATTCCAACGTACCTCTTGAAATCTGTTTCCTGCTATTCTGCCTCGCTTTCAAGTCCGCCTCGTTGCCTTCCCTCAACAGATTTTTGGACGATAGTTGGCCTTGATTACTCTGCCAGTTTGTGAATTGCTGTGCCCCTGAGCTCCATTTTTCAACTCGTTTTTTGTGAGCTGAACGCAAGTCCAAACTTTTGGTTCAGGACCTATACTGGTTCCCGGTGGGTGGCTGAGACTTTGGTTAATTCTTCTTCCTGCCGGGAAATTAGAGTGACATGTGCCCATCCAAATGCCTAACAGTTACTCTCTCATTGGTTCTCCCTCTTCCCTTTCATCCTCTGCCAAATTGGCAACCTGTGCGAACCAGGACCTTAAAGGGGCTGTCTCTCCAAGTTGGGAGATTGATAGGAAAGCAGTTGGAAAGTCAAACCGGAGCACCAGGAGAGGGGCTCTTCGTTGAGTTTTAGAAATATTTCGTATTCACAGTGTGTCCATTCTCTAGGTTTCCCGTACACGTTATAGCTGTAGTAATATTCCCTTCAACCTGGAGAGCTGGGACCCATGGAATGGGTGCCATGCATTATTGCTTTAAAGGGTCTGCAGTTGCTCACCCAATCTCACCAATCCTCTCAGTCCCAAGTGTCCAGCCTTATGCCACATCCAGCTGTCATTGTAGATATGGTCATTCCAGGTTGCATCAGAGACCCTGAAGGAATTGTAAAGAATTTCCCTGTTTCTTTGTTCTGTTTTTGAAATTCCGTTTTAGAGTGGGTTTGAGCTGATTCTCGCTGCCCTGTTTATGCCAGTCTAGACACACTTGATTCCCTTACGGAGACATATCAATACATAGGTTTTAAGATACTTACTAGTCAGATCTATTCCTCTGTGGGAAATATGGGGTTTTGAGACCCTTTCAGTGAGGAAGGTGTAGGTCTTGTCTATACCATAGTTGGTTTTTGGACCGGTACCTGTGCTTATATCAAACTCTGGTTTGATGCATCACCCCACCTCTCCTTCCTCCTTAAGCAGGCATAAGAGTGTTTTCTAAATGTGAGACTCTGTTCTCTTGCCTAACTCAGTTCATGTGTAGCCATGTTTACAGGATCTTCCTAAGTGATATCTTATGATAAGTTTCTTTTCCTGTGTGACTTCTTTCACTTAGAATCATCGTACCTGAATCCACTCATTTTGCTGCTACTGGTCTTATGACATTGATTTCGTGGCTGAGGGATATTCCATCGTACGTAAGTTCCACAATGTTTGGAACCATTTTTATTTTTCCTGGGATATTTTAGGTGTACCCAGGTTGAGGTTCTTGTAAGCAGTGCAGCCCTCAATTTGGGGGTGGCTCTGTCTTATGGATTTTCAGTTTTCCCATGGTATATTCCCTAGACTGGAAGTGCCCTTGGCTCTGTAGCTCTGTTGTTTACTTGTTTTAGGGAACACAATGCACTCCTCCAGTGAGGCAGTTGGCAACTTACATCCCGACCATCAGCATAACAAGGCTCCCTGTTCTCCAGGGCCTGTCTTGCCTTTCTGGTTTTTACACATTTTGAGGATGTCCCTTTTGACCGGTGGGAAGTGATACTTCTTTGTAGTGCAGATTTGCATTGCCCGCTTGCTTGCTTGGCCAAAAAGGGCGTATGCGTTTTCTCCTGAATATATTCAGGAGAAAACGCATACGCCCTTTTTGGCCAAGTGCATCATTGTCGAAGTTGTGCCCCTCTTCCTGTGCTTTACAGGCGATTCCAATGTACCTCTTGAAATCTGTTTCCTGCTATTCTGCCTCGCTTTCAAGTCCGCCTCGTTGCCTTCCCTCAACAGATTTTTGGACGATAGTTAGCCTTGATTACGCTGCCAGTTTGTGAATTGCTGTGCCCCTGAGCTCCATTTTTCAACTCGTTTTTTGTGAGCTGAACGCAAGTCCAAACATTTGGTTCAGGACCTATACTGGTTCCCGGTGGGTGGCTGAGACTTTGGTTAATTCTTCTTCCTGCCGGGAAATTAGAGTGACATGTGCCCATCCAAATGCCTAACAGCTACTCTCTCATTGGTTCTCCCTCTTCCCTTTCATCCTCTGCCAAATTGGCAACCTGTGCGTACCAGGAGCTTAAAGGGGCTGTCTCTCCAAGTTGGGAGATTGATAGGAAAGCAGTTGGAAAGTCAAACCGGAGCACCAGGAGAGGGGCTCTTCGTTGAGTTTTAGAAACCTTTCGTATTCACAGTGTGTCCATTCTCTAGGTTTCCCGTACACGTTATAGCTGTAGTAATATTCCCTTCAACCTGGTGAGTTGGGACCCATGGAATGGGTGTCATGCATTATTGCTTTAAAGGGTCTGCATTTGCTCCCCCAATCTCACCAATCCTCTCAGTCCCAAGTGTCCAGCCTCATGCCACATGCAGCTGTCATTGTAGATAGGGTCATTCCAGGTTGCATCAGAGACCCTGAAGGAATTGTGAAGAATTTCCCTGTTTCTTTGTTCTGTTTTTGAAATTCCTTTCTAGAGTGGGTTTGAGCTGATTCTCGCTGCCATGTTTATGCCAGTCTAGACACACTTGATTCCCTTACGGAGACATATCAATACATAGGTTTTAAGATTCTTACTAGTCAGATCTATTCCTCTGCGGGAAATATGGGGTTTTGAGTCCCTTTCACTGAGGAAGGTGTAGGTCTTGTCTATTCCATAGTTGGTTTTTGGAACGGTACCTGTGCTTATATCAAACTCTGGTTTGATGCATCACCCCACCTCTCCTTCCCCCTTAAGCAGGCATAAGAGTGTTTTCTAAATGTGAGACTCTGTTCTCTTGCCTAACTCAGTTCATGTGTAGCCATGTTTACAGGATCTTCCTAAGTGATATCTTATGATAAGTTTCTTTTCCTGTGTGACTTCTTTCACTTAGAATCATCGTACCTGAATCCACTCATTTTGCTGCTACTGGTCTTATGACATTGATTTCATGGCTGAGGGATATTCCATCGTACGTAAGTTCCACAATGTTTGGAAACATTTTTATATTTCCTGGGATATTTCAGGTGTACCCAGGTTGAGGTTCTTGTAAGCAGTGCAGCCCTCAATTTGGGGGTGGCTCTGTCTTATGGATTTTCAGTTTTCCCAAGGTATATTCCCTAGACTGGAAGTGCCCTTGGCTCTGTAGCTCTGTTGTTTACTTGTTTTAGGGAACACAATGCACTCCTCCAGTGAGGCAGTTGGCAACTTACATCCCGCCCATCAGCATAACAAGGCTCCCTGTTCTCCAGGGCCTGTCTTGCCTTTCTGGTTTTTACACATTTTGTGGATGTCCCTTTTGACCGGTGGGAAGTGATACTTCTTTGTAGTGCAGATTTGCATTGCCCGCTTGCTTGCTTGGCCAAAAAGGGCGTATGCGTTTTCTCCTGAATATATTCAGGAGAAAACGCATACGCCCTTTTTGGCCAAGTGCATCATTGTCGAAGTTGTGCCCCTCTTCCTGTGCTTTACAGGCGATTCCAACGTACCTCTTGAAATCTGTTTCCTGCTATTCTGCCTCGCTTTCAAGTCCACCTCGTTGCCTTCCCTCAACAGATTTTTGGACGATAGTTAGCCTTGATTACTCTGCCAGTTTGTGAATTGCTGTGCCCCTGAGCTCCATTATTCAACTCGTTTTTTGTGAGCTGAACGCAAGTCCAAACTTTTGGTTCAGGACCTATACTGGTTCCCGGTGGGTGGCTGAGACTTTGGTTAATTCTTCTTCCTGCCGGGAAATTAGAGTGACATGTGCCCATCCAAATGCCTAACAGCTACTCTCTCATTGGTTCTCCCTCTTCACTTTCATCCTCTGCCAAATTGGCAACCTGTGCGAACCAGGAGCTTAAAGGGGCTGTCTCTCCAAGTTGGGAGATTGATAGGAAAGCAGTTGGAAAGTCAAACCGGAGCACCAGGAGAGGGGCTCTTCGTTGAGTTTTAGAAACCTTTCGTATTCACAGTGTGTCCATTCTCTAGGTTTCCCGTACACGTTATAGCTGTAGTAATATTCCCTTCAACCTGGAGAGCTGGGACCCATGGAATGGGTGTCATGCATTATTGCTTTAAAGGGTCTGCATTTGCTCACCCAATCTCACCAATCCTCTCAGTCCCAAGTGTCCAGCCTCATGCCACATCCAGCTGTCATTGTAGATAGGGTCATTTCAGGTTGCATCAGAGACCCTGAAGGAATTGTGAAGAATTTCCCTGTTTCTTTGTTCTGTTTTTGAAATTCCTTTCTAGAGTGGGTTTGAGCTGATTCTCGCTGCCATGTTTATGCCAGTCTAGACACACTTGATTCCCTTACGGAGACATATCAATACATAGGTTTTAAGATTCTTACTAGTCAGATCTATTCCTCTGCGGGAAATATGGGGTTTTGAGTCCCTTTCACTGAGGAAGGTGGAGGTCTTGTCTATTCCATAGTTGGTTTTTGGAACGGTACCTGTGCTTATATCAAACTCTGGTTTGATGCATCACCCCACCTCTCCTTCCCCCTTAAGCAGGCAAAAGAGTGTTTTCTAAATGTGAGACTCTGTTCTCTTGCCTAACTCAGTTCATGTGTAGCCATGTTTACAGGATCTTCCTAAGTGATATCTTATGATAAGTTTCTTTTCCTGTGTGACTTCTTTCACTTAGAATCATCGTACCTGAATCCACTCATTTTGCTGCTACTGGTCTTATGACATTGATTTCGTGGCTGAGGGATATTCCATCGTACGTAATTTCCACAATGTTTGGAACCATTTTTATATTTCCTGGGATATTTCAGGTGTACCCAGGTTGAGGTTCTTGTAAGCAGTGCAGCCCTCAATTTGGGGGTGGCTCTGTCTTATGGATTTTCAGTTTTCCCAAGGTATATTTCCTAGACTGGAAGTGCCCTTGGCTCTGTAGCTCTGTTGTTTACTTGTTTTAGGGAACACAATGCACTCCTCCAGTGAGGCAGTTGGCAACTTACATCCCGCAGATCAGCATAACAAGGCTCCCTGTTCTCCAGGGCCTGTCTTGCCTTTCTGGTTTTTACACATTTTGTGGATGTCCCTTTTGACCGGTGGGAAGTGATACTTCTTTGTAGTGCAGATTTGCATTGCCCGCTTGCTTGCTTGGCCAAAAAGGGCGTATGCGTTTTCTCCTGAATATATTCAGGAGAAAACGCATACGCCCTTTTTGGCCAAGTGCATCATTGTCGAAGTTGTGCCCCTCTTCCTGTGCTTTACAGGCGATTCCAACGTACCTCTTGAAATCTGTTTCCTGCTATTCTGCCTCGCTTTCAAGTCCACCTCGTTGCCTTCCCTCAACAGATTTTTGGACGATAGTTGGCCTTGATTACTCTGCCAGTTTGTGAATTGCTGTGCCCCTGAGCTCCATTTTTCAACTCGTTTCTTGTGAGCTGAACGCAAGTCCAAACTTTTGGTTCAGGACCTATACTGGTTCCCGGTGGGTGGCTGAGACTTTGGTTAATTCTTCTTCCTGCCGGGAAATTAGAGTGACATGTTCCCATCAAAATGCCTAACAGCTACTCTCTCATTGGTTCTCCCTCTTCACTTTCATCCTCTGCCAAATTGGCAACCTGTGCGAACCAGGAGCTTAAAGGGGCTGTCTCTCCAAGTTGGGAGATTGATAGGAAAGCAGTTGGAAAGTCAAACCGGAGCACCAGGAGAGGGGCTCTTCGTTGAGTTTTAGAAACCTTTCGTATTCACAGTGTGTCCATTCTCTAGGTTTCCCGTACACGTTATAGCTGTAGTAATATTCCCTTCAACCTGGAGAGCTGGGACCCATGGAATGGGTGTCATGCATTATTGCTTTAAAGGGTCTGCATTTGCTCACCCAATCTCACCAATCCTCTCAGTCCCAAGTGTCCAGCCTCATGCCACATCCAGCTGTCATTGTAGATAGGGTCATTCCAGGTTGCATCAGAGACCCTGAAGGAATTGTGAAGAATTTCCCTGTTTCTTTGTTCTGTTTTTGAAATTCCTTTCTAGAGTGGGTTTGAGCTGATTCTCGCTGCCATGTTTATGCCAGTCTAGACACACTTGATTCCCTTACGGAGACATATCAATACATAGGTTTTAAGATTCTTACTAGTCAGATCTATTCCTCTGCGGGAAATATGGGGTTTTGAGTCCCTTTCACTGAGGAAGGTGGAGGTCTTGTCTATTCCATAGTTGGTTTTTGGAACGGTACCTGTGCTTATATCAAACTCTGGTTTGATGCATCACCCCACCTCTCCTTCCCCCTTAAGCAGGCATAAGAGTGTTTTCTAAATGTGAGACTCTGTTCTCTTGCCTAACTCAGTTCATGTGTAGCCATGTTTACAGGATCTTCCTAAGTGATATCTTATGATAAGTTTCTTTTCCTGTGTGACTTCTTTCACTTAGAATCATCGTACCTGAATCCACTCATTTTGCTGCTACTGGTCTTATGACATTGATTTCGTGGCTGAGGGATATTCCATCGTACGTAAGTTCCACAATGTTTGGAACCATTTTTATATTTCCTGGGATATTTCAGGTGTACCCTGGTTGAGGTTCTTGTAAGCAGTGCAGCCCTCAATTTGGGGGTGGCTCTGTCTTATGGATTTTCAGTTTTCCCAAGGTATATTTCCTAGACTGGAAGTGCCCTTGGCTCTGTAGCTCTGTTGTTTACTTGTTTTAGGGAACACAATGCACTCCTCCAGTGAGGCAGTTGGCAACTTACATCCCGCCCATCAGCATAACAAGGCTCCCTGTTCTCCAGGGCCTGTCTTGCCTTTCTGGTTTTTACACATTTTGTGGATGTCCCTTTTGACCGGTGGGAAGTGATACTTCTTTGTAGTGCAGATTTGCATTGCCCGCTTGCTTGCTTGGCCAAAAAGGGCGTATGCGTTTTCTCCTGAATATATTCAGGAGAAAACGCATACGCCCTTTTTGGCCAAGTGCATCATTGTCGAAGTTGTGCCCCTCTTCCTGTGCTTTACAGGTGATTCCAACGTACCTCTTGAAATCTCTTTCCTGCTATTCTGCCTCGCTTTCAAGTCTGCCTCGTTGCCTTCCCTCAACAGATTTTTGGACGATAGTTGGCCTTGATTACTCTGCCAGTTTGTGAATTGCTGTGCCCCTGAGCTCCATTTTTCAACTCGTTTTTTGTGAGCTGAACGCAAGTCCAAACTTTTGGTTCAGGACCTATACTGGTTCCCGGTGGGTGGCTGAGACTTTGGTTAATTCTTCTTCCTGCCGGGAAATTAGAGTGACATGTGCCCATCCAAATGCCTAACAGCTACTCTCTCATTGGTTCTCCCTCTTCCCTTTCATCCTCTGCCAAATTGGCAACCTGTGCGAACCAGGAGCTTAAAGGGGCTGTCTCTCCAAGTTGGGAGATTGATAGGAAAGCAGTTGGAAAGGCAAACCGGAGCACCAGGAGAGGGGCTCTTCGTTGAGTTTTAGAAACCTTTCGTATTCACAGTGTGTCCATTCTCTAGGTTTCCCGTACACGTTATAGCTGTAGTAATATTCCCTTCAACCTGGAGAGCTGGGACCCATGGAATGGGTGCCATGCATTATTGCTTTAAAGGGTCTGCATTTGCTCACCCAATCTCACCAATCCTCTCAGTCCCAAGTGTCCAGCCTTATGCCACATCCAGCTGTCATTGTAGATAGGGTCATTCCAGGTTGCATCAGAGACCCTGAAGGAATTGTGAAGAATTACCCTGTTTCTTTGTTCTGTTTTTGAAATTCCTGTTTAGAGTGTGTTTTAGCTGATTCTCGCTGTCATGTTTATGCCAGTCTAGACACACTTGATTCCCTTACGGAGACATATCTATACATAGGTTTTAAGATTCTTACTAGTCAGATCTATTCCTCTGCGGGAAATATGGGGTTTTGAGTCCCTTTCACTGAGGAAGGTATAGGTCTTGTCTATTCCATAGTTGGTTTTTGGAACGGTACCTGTGCTTATATCAAACTCTGGTTTGATGCATCACCCCACCTCTCCTTCCCCCTTAAGCAGGCATAAGAGTGTTTTCTAAATGTGAGACTCTGTTCTTTTGCCTAACTCAGTTCATGTGTAGCCATGTTTACAGGATCTTCCTAAGTGATATCTTATGATAAGTTTCTTTTCCTGTGTGACTTCTTTCACTTAGAATCATCGTACCTGAATCCAATCATTTTGCTGCTACTGGTCTTATGACATTGATTTCATGGCTGAGGGATATTCCATCTTACGTAAGTTCCACAATTTTTTGAACCATTTTTATATTTCCTGGGATATTTCAGGTGTACCCAGGTTGAGGTTCTTGTAAGCAGTGCAGCCCTCAATTTGGGGGTGGCTCTGTCTTATGGATTTTCAGTTTTCCCAAGGTATATTTCCTAGACTGGAAGTGCCCTTGGCTCTGTAGCTCTGTTGTTTACTTGTTTTAGGGAACACAATGCACTCCTCCAGTGAGGCAGTTGGCAACTTACATCCCGCCCATCAGCATAACAAGGCTCCCTGTTCTCCAGGGCCTGTCTTGCCTTTCTGGTTTTTACACATTTTGTGGATGTCCCTTTTGACCGGTGGGAAGTGATACTTCTTTGTAGTGCAGATTTGCATTGCCCGCTTGCTTGCTTGGCCAAAAAGGGCGTATGCGTTTTCTCCTGAATATATTCAGGAGAAAACGCATACGCCCTTTTTGGCCAAGTGCATCATTGTCGAAGTTGTGCCCCTCTTCCTGTGCTTTACAGGCGATTCCAACGTACCTCTTGAAATCTCTTTCCTGCTATTCTGCCTCGCTTTCAAGTCTGCCTCGTTGCCTTCCCTCAACAGATTTTTGGACGATAGTTGGCCTTGATTACTCTGCCAGTTTGTGAATTGCTGTGCCCCTGAGCTCCATTTTTCAACTCGTTTTTTGTGAGCTGAACGCAAGTCCAAACTTTTGGTTCAGGACCTATACTGGTTCCCGGTGGGTGGCTGAGACTTTGGTTAATTCTTCTTCCTGCCGGGAAATTAGAGTGACATGTGCCCATCCAAATGCCTAACAGCTACTCTCTCATTGGTTCTCCCTCTTCCCTTTCATCCTCTGCCAAATTGGCAACCTGTGCAAACCAGGAGCTTAAAGGGGCTGTCTCTCCAATTTGGGAGATTGATAGGAAAGCAGTTGGAAAGTCAAACCGGAGCACCAGGAGAGGGGCTCTTCGTTGAGTTTTAGAAACCTTTCGTATTCACAGTGTGTCCATTCTCTAGGTTTCCCGTACATGTTATAGCTGTAGTAATATTCCCTTCAACCTGGAGAGCTGGGACCCATGGAATGGGTGCCATGCATTATTGCTTTAAAGGGTCTGCATTTGCTCACCCAATCTCACCAATCCTCTCAGTCCCAAGTGTCCAGCCTCATGCCACATCCAGCTGTCATTGTAGATAGGGTCATTCCAGGTTGCATCAGAGACCCTGAAGGAATTGTGAAGAATTTCCCTGTTTCTTTGTTCTGTTTTTGAAATTCCTTTCTAGAGTGGGTTTGAGCTGATTCTCGCTGCCATGTTTATGCCAGTCTAGACACACTTGATTCCCTTACGGAGACATATCAATACATAGGTTTTAAGATTCTTACTAGTCAGATCTATTCCTCTGCGGGAAATATGGGGTTTTGAGTCCCTTTCACTGAGGAAGGTGGAGGTCTTGTCTATTCCATAGTTGGTTTTTGGAACGGTACCTGTGCTTATATCAAACTCTGGTTTGATGCATCACCCCACCTCTCCTTCCCCCTTAAGCAGGCATAAGAGTGTTTTCTAAATGTGAGACTCTGTTCTCTTGCCTAACTCAGTTCATGTGTAGCCATGTTTACAGGATCTTCCTAAGTGATATCTTATGATAAGTTTCTTTTCCTGTGTGACTTCTTTCACTTAGAATCATCGTACCTGAATCCACTCATTTTGCTGCTACTGGTCTTATGACATTGATTTCGTGGCTGAGGGATATTCCATCCTACGTAAGTTCCACAATTTTTTGAACCATTTTTATATTTCCTGGGATATTTCAGGTGTACCCAGGTTGAGGTTCTTGTAAGCAGTGCAGCCCTCAATTTGGGGGTGGCTCTGTCTTATGGATTTTCAGTTTTCCCAAGGTATATTTCCTAGACTGGAAGTGCCCTTGGCTCTGTAGCTCTGTTGTTTACTTGTTTTAGGGAACACAATGCACTCCTCCAGTGAGGCAGTTGGCAACTTACATCCCGCCCATCAGCATAACAAGGCTCCCTGTTCTCCAGGGCCTGTCTTGCCTTTCTGGTTTTTACACATTTTGTGGATGTCCCTTTTGACCGGTGGGAAGTGATACTTCTTTGTAGTGCAGATTTGCATTGCCCGCTTGCTTGCTTGGCCAAAAAGGGCGTATGCGTTTTCTCCTGAATATATTCAGGAGAAAACGCATACGCCCTTTTTGGCCAAGTGCATCATTGTCGAAGTTGTGCCCCTCTTCCTGTGCTTTACAGGCGATTCCAACGTACCTCTTGAAATCTCTTTCCTGCTATTCTGCCTCGCTTTCAAGTCTGCCTCGTTGCCTTCCCTCAACAGATTTTTGGACGATAGTTGGCCTTGATTACTCTGCCAGTTTGTGAATTGCTGTGCCCCTGAGCTCCATTTTTCAACTCGTTTTTTGTGAGCTGAACGCAAGTCCAAACTTTTGGTTCAGGACCTATACTGGTTCCCGGTGGGTGGCTGAGACTTTGGTTAATTCTTCTTCCTGCCGGGAAATTAGAGTGACATGTGCCCATCCAAATGCCTAACAGCTACTCTCTCATTGGTTCTCCCTCTTCCCTTTCATCCTCTGCCAAATTGGCAACCTGTGCAAACCAGGAGCTTAAAGGGGCTGTCTCTCCAAGTTGGGAGATTGATAGGAAAGCAGTTGGAAAGTCAAACCGGAGCACCAGGAGAGGGGCTCTTCGTTGAGTTTTAGAAACCTTTCGTATTCACAGTGTGTCCATTCTCTAGGTTTCCCGTACATGTTATAGCTGTAGTAATATTCCCTTCAACCTGGAGAGCTGGGACCCATGGAATGGGTGCCATGCATTATTGCTTTAAAGGGTCTGCATTTGCTCACCCAATCTCACCAATCCTCTCAGTCCCAAGTGTCCAGCCTCATGCCACATCCAGCTGTCATTGTAGATAGGGTCATTCCAGGTTGCATCAGAGACCCTGAAGGAATTGTGAAGAATTTCCCTGTTTCTTTGTTCTGTTTTTGAAATTCCTTTCTAGAGTGGGTTTGAGCTGATTCTCGCTGCCATGTTTATGCCAGTGTAGACACACTTGATTCCCTTACGGAGACATATCAATACATAGGTTTTAAGATTCTTACTAGTCAGATCTATTCCTCTGCGGGAAATATGGGGTTTTGAGTCCCTTTCACTGAGGAAGGTGGAGGTCTTGTCTATTCCATAGTTGGTTTTTGGAACGGTACCTGTGCTTATATCAAACTCTGGTTTGATGCATCACCCCACCTCTCCTTCCCCCTTAAGCAGGCATAAGAGTGTTTTCTAAATGTGAGACTCTGTTCTCTTGCCTAACTCAGTTCATGTGTAGCCATGTTTACAGGATCTTCCTAAGTGATATCTTATGATAAGTTTCTTTTCCTGTGTGACTTCTTTCACTTAGAATCATCGTACCTGAATCCACTCATTTTGCTGCTACTGGTCTTATGACATTGATTTCATGGCTGAGGGATATTCCATCGTACGTAAGTTCCACAATGTTTTGAACCATTTTTATATTTCCTGGGATATTTCAGGTGTACCCAGGTTGAGGTTCTTGTAAGCACTGCAGCCCTCAATTTGGGGGTGGCTCTGTCTTATGGATTTTCAGTTTTCCCAAGGTATATTTCCTAGACTGGAAGTGCCCTTGGCTCTGTAGCTCTGTTGTTTACTTGTTTTAGGGAACACAATGCACTCCTCCAGTGAGGCAGTTGGCAACTTACATCCCGCCCATCAGCATAACAAGGCTCCCTGTTCTCCAGGGCCTGTCTTGCCTTTCTAGTTTTTACACATTTTGTGGATGTCCCTTTTGACCGGTGGGAAGTGATACTTCTTTGTAGTGCAGATTTGCATTGCCCGCTTGCTTGCTTGGCCAAAAAGGGCGTATGCGTTTTCTCCTGAATATATTCAGGAGAAAACGCATACGCCCTTTTTGGCCAAGTGCATCATTGTCGAAGTTGTGCCCCTCTTCCTGTGCTTTACAGGCGATTCCAACGTACCTCTTGAAATCTGTTTCCTGCTATTCTGCCTCGCTTTCAAGTCCACCTCGTTGCCTTCCCTCAACAGACTTTTGGACGATAGTTGGCCTTGATTACTCTGCCAGTTTGTGAATTGCTGTGCCCCTGAGCTCCAATTTTCAACTCGTTTCTTGTGAGCTGAACGCAAGTCCAAACTTTTGGTTCAGGACCTATACTGGTTCCCGGTGGGTGGCTGAGACTTTGGTTAATTCTTCTTCCTGCCGGGAAATTAGAGTGACATGTGCCCATCCAAATGCCTAACAGCTACTCTCTCATTGGTTCTCCCTCTTCCCTTTCATCCTCTGACAAATTGGCAACCTGAGCGAAACAGGAGCTTAAAGGGGCTGTCTCTCCAAGTTGGGAGATTGATAGGAAAGCAGTTGGAAAGTCAAACCGGAGCACCAGGAGAGGGGCTCTTCGTTGAGTTTTAGAAACCTTTCGTATTCACAGAGTGTCCATTCTCTAGGTTTCCCGTACATGTTATAGCTGTAGTAATATTCCCTTCAACCTGGAGAGTTGGGACCCATGGAATGGGTGCCATGCATTATTGCTTTAAAGGGTCTGCATTTGCACACCCAATCTCACCAATCCTCTCAGTCCCAAGTGTCCAGCCTTATGCCACATCCAGCTGTCATTGTAGATAGGGTCATTCCAGGTTGCATCAGAGGCCCTGAAGGAATTGTGAAGAATTTCCCTGTTTCTTTGTTCTGTTTTTGAAATTCCTTTCTAGAGTGGGTTTGAGCTGATTCTCGCTGCCATGTTTATGCCAGTCTAGACACACTTGATTCCCTTACGGAGACATATCAATACATAGGTTTTAAGATTCTTACTAGTCAGATCTATTCCTCTGCGGGAAATATGGGGTTTTGAGTCCGTTTCACTGAGGAAGGTGGAGGTCTTGTCTATCCCATAGTTGGTTTTTGGAACGGTACCTGTGCTTATATCAAACTCTGGTTTGATGCATCACCCCACCTCTCCTTCCCCCTTAAGCAGGCATAAGAGTGTTTTCTAAATGTGAGACTCTGTTCTCTTGCCTAACTCAGTTCATGTGTAGCCATGTTTACAGGATCTTCCTAAGTGATATCTTATGATAAGTTTCTTTTCCTGTGTGACTTCTTTCACTTAGAATCATCGTACCTGAATCCACTCATTTTGCTGCTACTGGTCTTATGACATTTATTTCGTGGCTGAGGGATATTCCATCGTACGTAAGTTCCACAATGTTTGGAACCATTTTTATATTTCCTGGGATATTTCAGGTGTACCCTGGTTGAGGTTCTTGTAAGCAGTGCAGCCCTCAATTTGGGGGTGGCTCTGTCTTATGGATTTTCAGTTTTCCCAAGGTATATTCCCTAGACTGGAAGTGCCCTTGGCTCTGTAGCTCTGTTGTTTACTTGTTTTAGGGAACACAATGCACTCCTCCAGTGAGGCAGTTGGCAACTTACATCCCGCCCATCAGCATAACAAGGCTCCCTGTTCTCCAGGGCCTGTCTTGCCTTTCTGGTTTTTACACATTTTGTGGATGTCCCTTTTGACCGGTGGGAAGTGATACTTCTTTGTAGTGCAGATTTGCATTGCCCGCTTGCTTGCTTGGCCAAAAAGGGCGTATGCGTTTTCTCCTGAATATATTCAGGAGAAAACGCATACGCCCTTTTTGGCCAAGTGCATCATTGTCGAAGTTGTGCCCCTCTTCCTGTGCTTTACAGGCGATTCCAACGTACCTCTTGAAATCTGTTTCCTGCTATTCTGCCTCGCTTTCAAGTCTGCCTCGTTGCCTTCCCTCAACAGATTTTTGGACGATAGTTAGCCTTGATTACTCTGCCAGTTTGTGAATTGCTGTGCCCGTGAGCTCCATTTTTCAACTCGTTTTTTGTGAGCTGAACGCAAGTCCAAACTTTTGGTTCAGGACCTATACTGGTTCCCGGTGGGTGGCTGAGACTTTGGTTAATTCTTCTTCCTGCCGGGAAATTAGAGTGACATGTGCCCATCCAAATGCCTAACAGCTACTCTCTCATCGGTTCTCCCACTTCCCTTTCATCCTCTGCCAAATTGGCAACCTGTGCGAACCAGGAGCTTAAAGGGGCTGTCTCTCCAAGTTGGGAGATTGATAGGAAAGCAGTTGGAAAGTCAAACCGGAGCACAAGGAGAGGGGCTCTTCGTTGAGTTTTAGAAACCTTTCGTATTCACAGTGTGTCCATTCTCTAGGTTTCCCGTACACGTTATAGATGTAGTAATATTCCCTTCAACCTGGAGAGCTGGGACCCATGGAATGGGTGCCATGCATTATTGCTTTAAAGGGTCTGCATTTGCTCACCCAATCTCACCAATCCTCTCAGTCCCAAGTGTCAGCCTTATGCCACATCCAGCTGTCATTGTAGATAGGGTCATTCTAGGTTGCATCAGAGACCGTGAAGGATTTGTGAAGAATTACCCTGTTTCTTTGTTCTGTTTTAGAAATTCCTGTTTAGAGTGTGTTTTAGCTGATTCTCGCTGTCATGTTTATGCCAGTCTAGACACACTTGATTCCCTTACGGAGACATATCAATACATAGGTTTTAAGATTCTTACTAGTCAGATCTATTCCTCTGCGGGAAATATGGGGTTTTGAGTCCCTTTCACTGAGGAAGGTATAGGTCTTGTCTATTCCATAGTTGGTTTTTGGAACGGTACCTGTGCTTATATCAAACTCTGGTTTGATGCATCACCCCACCTCTCCTTCCCCCTTAAGCAGGCATAAGAGTGTTTTCTTAATGTGAGACTCTGTTCTCTTGCCTAACTCAGTTCATGTGTAGCCATGTTTACAGGATCTTCCTAAGTGATATCTTATGATAAGTTTCTTTTCCTGTGTGACTTCTTTCACTTAGAATCATCGTACCTGAATCCACTCATTTTGCTGCTACTGGTCTTATGACATTGATTTCGTGGCTGAGGGATATTCCATCGTACGTAAGTTCCACAATGTTTGGAACCATTTTTATATTTCCTGGGATATTTCAGGTGTACCCAGGTTGAGGTTCTTGTAAGCAGTGCAGCCCTCAATTTGGGGGTGGCTCTGTCTTATGGATTTTCAGTTTTCCCAAGGTATATTTCCTAGACTGGAAGTGCCCTTGGCTCTGTAGCTCTGTTGTTTACTTGTTTTAGGGAACACAATGCACTCCTCCAGTGAGGCAGTTGGCAACTTACATCCCGCCCATCAGCATAACAAGGCTCCCTGTTCTCCAGGTCCTGTCTTGCCTTTCTGGTTTTTACACATTTTGTGGATGTCCCTTTTGACCGGTGGGAAGTGATACTTCTTTGTAGTGCAGATTTGCATTGCCCGCTTGCTTGCTTGGCCAAAAAGGGCGTATGCGTTTTCTCCTGAATATATTCAGGAGAAAACGCATACGCCCTTTTTGGCCAAGTGCATCATTGTCGAAGTTGTGCCCCTCTTCCTGTGCTTTACAGGCGATTCCAACGTACCTCTTGAAATCTGTTTCCTGCTATTCTGCCTCGCTTTCAAGTCCACCTCGTTGCCTTCCCTCAACAGACTTTTGGACGATAGTTGGCCTTGATTACTCTGCCAGTTTGTGAATTGCTGTGCCCCTGAGCTCCATTTTTCAACTCGTTTCTTGTGAGCTGAACGCAAGTCCAAACTTTTGGTTCAGGACCTATACTGGTTCCCGGTGGGTGGCTGAGACTTTGGTTAATTCTTCTTCCTGCCGGGAAATTAGAGTGACATGTGCCCATCCAAATGCCTAACAGCTACTCTCTCATTGGTTCTCCCTCTTCCCTTTCATCCTCTGACAAATTGGCAACCTGAGCGAAACAGGAGCTTAAAGGGGCTGTCTCTCCAAGTTGGGAGATTGATAGGAAAGCAGTTGGAAAGTCAAACCGGAGCACCAGGAGAGGGGCTCTTCGTTGAGTTTTAGAAACCTTTCGTATTCACAGAGTGTCCATTCTCTAGGTTTCCCGTACATGTTATAGCTGTAGTAATATTCCCTTCAACCTGGAGAGTTGGGACCCATGGAATGGGTTCCATGCATTATTGCTTTAAAGGGTCTGCATTTGCACACCCAATCTCACCAATCCTCTCAGTCCCAAGTGTCCAGCCTTATGCCACATCCAGCTGTCATTGTAGATAGGGTCATTCCAGGTTGCATCAGAGGCCCTGAAGGAATTGTGAAGAATTTCCCTGTTTCTTTGTTCTGTTTTTGAAATTCCTTTTTAGAGTGGGTTTGAGCTGATTCTCGCTGCCATGTTTATGCCAGTCTAGACACACTTGATTCCCTTACGGAGACATATCAATACATAGGTTTTAAGATTCTTACTAGTCAGATCTATTCCTCTGCGGGAAATATGGGGTTTTGAGTCCCTTTCACTGAGGAAGGTGTAGGTGTTGTCTATTCCATAGTTGGTTTTTGGAACGGTACCTGTGCTTATATCAAACTCTGGTTTGATGCATCACCCCACCTCTCCTTCCCCCTTAAGCAGGCATAAGAGTGTTTTCTAAATGTGAGACTCTGTTCTCTTGCCTAACTCAGTTCATGTGTAGCCATGTTTACAGGATCTTCCTAAGTGATATCTTATGATAAGTTTCTTTTCCTGTGTGACTTCTTTCACTTAGAATCATCGTACCTGAATCCACTCATTTTGCTGCTACTGGTCTTATGACATTGATTTCGTGGCTGAGGGATATTCCATCGTACGTAAGTTCCACAATGTTTGGAACCATTTTTATATTTCCTGGGATATTTCAGGTGTACCCAGGTTGAGGTTCTTGTAAGCAGTGCAACCCTCAATTTGGGGCTGGCTCTGTCTTATGGATTTTCAGTTTTCCCAAGGTATATTTCCTAGACTGGAAGTGCCCTTGGCTCTGTAGCTCTGTTGTTTACTTGTTTTAGGGAACACAATGCACTCCTCCAGTGAGGCAGTTGGCAACTTACATCCCGCCCATCAGCATAACAAGGCTCCCTTTTCTCCAGGGCCTGTCTTGCCTTTCTGGTTTTTACACATTTTGTGGATGTCCCTTTTGACCGGTGGGAAGTGATACTTCTTTGTAGTGCAGATTTGCATTGCCCGCTTGCTTGCTTGGCCAAAAAGGGCGTATGCGTTTTCTCCTGAATATATTCAGGAGACAACGCATACGCCCTTTTTGGCCAAGTGCATCATTGTCGAAGTTGTGTCCCTCTTCCTGTGCTTTACAGGCGATTCCAACGTACCTCTTGAAATCTGTTTCCTGCTATTCTTCCTCGCTTTCAAGTCCGCCTCGTTGCCTTCCCTCAACAGATTTTTGGACGATAGTTGGCCTTGATTACTCTGCCAGTTTGTGAATTGCTGTGCCCCTGAGCTCCATTTTTCAACTCGTTTTTTGTGAGCTGAACGCAAGTCCAAACTTTTGGTTCAGGACCTATACTGGTTCCCGGTGGGTGGCTGAGACTTTGGTTAATTCTTCTTCCTGCCGGGAAATTAGAGTGACATGTGCCCATCCAAATGCCTAACAGCTACTCTCTCATTGGTTCTCCCTCTTCCCTTTCATCCTCTGCCAAATTGGCAACCTGTGCGAACCAGGAGCTTAAAGGGGCTGTCTCTCCAAGTTGGGAGATTGATAGGAAAGCAGTTGGAAAGTCAAACCGGAGCACCAGGAGAGGGGCTCTTCGTTGAGTTTTAGAAACCTTTCGTATTCACAGTGTGTCCATTCTCTAGGTTTCCCGTACATGTTATAGCTGTAGTAATATTCCCTTCAACCTGGAGAGTTGGGACCCATGGAATGGGTGCCATGCATTATTGCTTTAAAGGGTCTGCATTTGCTCACCCAATCTCACCAATCCTCTCAGTCCCAAGTGTCCAGCCTTATGCCACATCCAGCTGTCATTGTAGATAGGGTCATTCCAGGTTGCATCAGCGACCCTGAAGGAATTGTGAAGAATTTCCCTGTTTCTTTGTTCTGTTTTTGAAATTCCTTTTTAGAGTGGGTTTGAGCTGATTCTCGCTGCCATGTTTATGCCAGTCTAGACACACTTGATTCCCTTACGGAGACATATCAATACATAGGTTTTAAGATTCTTACTAGTCAGATCTATTCCTCTGCGGGAAATATGGGGTTTTGAGTCCCTTTCACTGAGGAAGGTGGAGGTCTTGTCTATTCCATAGTTGGTTTTTGGAACGGTACCTGTGCTTATATCAAACTCTGGTTTGATGCATCACCCCACCTCTCCTTCCCCCTTAAGCAGGCATAAGAGTGTTTTCTAAATGTGAGACTCTGTTCTCTTGCCTAACTCAGTTCATGTGTAGCCATGTTTACATGATCTTCCTAAGTGATATCTTATGATAAGTTTCTTTTCCTGTGTGACTTCTTTCACTTAGAATCATCGTACCTGAATCCACTCATTTTGCTGCTACTGGTCTTATGACATTGATTTCGTGGCTGAGGGATATTCCATCGTACGTAAGTTCCACAATGTTTGGAACCATTTTTATATTTCCTGGGATATTTCAGGTGTACCCAGGTTGAGGTTCTTGTAAGCAGTGCAGCCCTCAATTTGGGGGTGGCTCTGTCTTATGGATTTTCAGTTTTCCCAAGGTATATTTCCTAGACTGGAAGTGCCCTTGGCTCTGTAGCTCTGTTGTTTACTTGTTTTAGGGAACACAATGCACTCCTCCAGTGAGGCAGTTGGCAACTTACATCCCGCCCATTAGCATAACAAGGCTCCCTGTTCTCCAGGGCCTGTCTTGCCTTTCTGGTTTTTACACATTTTGTGGATGTCCCTTTTGACCGGTGGGAAGTGATACTTCTTTGTAGTGCAGATTTGCATTGCCCGCTTGCTTGCTTGGCCAAAAAGGGCGTATGCGTTTTCTCCTGAATATATTCAGGAGAAAACGCATACGCCCTTTTTGGCCAAGTGCATCATTGTCGAAGTTGTGCCCCTCTTCCTGTGCTTTACAGGCGATTCCAACGTACCTCTTGAAATCTGTTTCCTGCTATTCTGCCTCGCTTTCAAGTCCGCCTCGTTGCCTTCCCTCAACAGATTTTTGGACGATAGTTGGCCTTGATTACTCTGCCAGTTTGTGAATTGCTGTGCCCCTGAGCTCCATTTTTCAACTCGTTTCTTGTGAGCTGAACGCAAGTCCAAACTTTTGGTTCAGGACCTATACTGGTTCCCGGTGGGTGGCTGAGACTTTGGTTAATTCTTCTTCCTGCCGGGAAATTAGAGTGACATGTGCCCATCCAAATGCCTAACAGCTACTCTCTCATTGGTTCTCCCTCTTCCCTTTCATCCTCTGCCAAATTGTCAACCTGTGCAAACCAGGAGCTTAAAGGGGCTGTCTCTCCAAGTTGGGAGATTGATAGGAAAGCAGTTGGAAAGTCAAACCGGAGCACCAGGAGAGGGGCTCTTCGTTGAGTTTTAGAAACCTTTCGTATTCACAGAGTGTCCATTCTCTAGGTTTCCCGTACATGTTATAGCTGTAGTAATATTCCCTTCAACCTGGAGAGTTGGGACCCATGGAATGGGTGCCATGCATTATTGCTTTAAAGGGTCTGCATTTGCTCACCCAATCTCACCAATCCTCTCAGTCCCAAGTGTCCAGCCTTATGCCACATCCAGCTGTCATTGTAGATAGGGTCATTCCAGGTTGCATCAGAGACCCTGAAGGAATTGTGAAGAATTTCCCTGTTTCTTTGTTCTGTTTTTGAAATTCCTTTTTAGAGTGGGTTTGAGCTGATTCTCGCTGCCATGTTTATGCCAGTCTAGACACACTTGATTCCCTTACGGAGACATATCAATACATAGGTTTTAAGATTCTTACTAGTCAGATCTATTCCTCTGCGGGAAATATGGGGTTTTGAGTCCCTTTCACTGAGGAAGGTGGAGGTCTTGTCTATTCCATAGTTGGTTTTTGGAACGGTACCTGTGCTTATATCAAACTCTGGTTTGATGCATCACCCCACCTCTCCTCCCCCCTTAAGCAGGCATAAGAGTGTTTTCTAAATGTGAGACTCTGTTCTCTTGCCTAACTCAGTTCATGTGTAGCCATGTTTACAGGATCTTCCTAAGTGATATCTTATGATAAGTTTCTTTTCCTGTGTGACTTCTTTCACTTAGAATCATCGTACCTGAATCCACTCATTTTGCTGCTACTGGCCTTATGACATTGATTTCGTGGCTGAGGGATATTCCATCGTACGTAAGTTCCACAATGTTTGGAACCATTTTTATATTTCCTGGGATATTTCAGGTGTACCCAGGTTGAGGTTCTTGTAAGCAGTGCAGCCCTCAATTTGAGGCTGGATCTGTCTTATGGATTTTCAGTTTTCCCAAGGTATATTTCCTAGACTGGAAGTGCCCTTGGCTCTGTAGCTCTGTTGTTTACTTGTTTTAGGGAACACAATGCACTCCTCCAGTGAGGCAGTTGGCAACTTACATCCCGCCCATTAGCATAACAAGGCTCCCTGTTCTCCAGGGCCTGTCTTGCCTTTCTGGTTTTTACACATTTTGTGGATGTCCCTTTTGACCGGTGGGAAGTGATACTTCTTTGTAGTGCAGATTTGCATTGCCCGCTTGCTTGCTTGGCCAAAAAGGGCGTATGCGTTTTCTCCTGAATATATTCAGGAGAAAACGCATACGCCCTTTTTGGCCAAGTGCATCATTGTCGAAGTTGTGCCCCTCTTCATGTGCTTTACAGGCGATTCCAACGTACCTCTTGAAATCTTTTTCCTGCTATTCTGCCTCGCTTTCAAGTCCGCCTCGTTGCCTTCCCTCAACAGATTTTTGGACGATAGTTGGCCTTGATTACTCTGCCAGTTTGTGAATTGCTGTGCCCCTGAGCTCCATTTTTCAACTCGTTTCTTGTGAGCTGAACGCAAGTCCAAACTTTTGGTTCAGGACCTATACTGGTTCCCGGTGGGTGGCTGAGACTTTGGTTAATTCTTCTTCCTGCCGGGAAATTAGAGTGACATGTGCCCATCCAAATGCCTAACAGCTACTCTCTCATTGGTTCTCCCTCTTCCCTTTCATCCTCTGCCAAATTGGCAACCTGTGCGAACCAGGAGCTTAAAGGGGCTGTCTCTCCAAGTTGGGAGATTGATAGGAAAGCAGTTGGAAAGTCAAACCGGAGCACCAGGAGAGGGGCTCTTCGTTGAGTTTTAGAAACCTTTCGTATTCACAGTGTGTCCATTCTCTAGGTTTCCCGTACATGTTATAGCTGTAGTAATATTCCCTTCAACCTGGAGAGTTGGGACCCATGGAATGGGTGCCATGCATTATTGCTTTAAAGGGTCTGCATTTGCTCACCCAATCTCACCAATCCTCTCAGTCCCAAGTGTCCAGCCTTATGCCACATCCAGCTGTCATTGTAGATAGGGTCATTCCAGGTTGCATCAGCGACCCTGAAGGAATTGTGAAGAATTTCCCTGTTTCTTTGTTCTGTTTTTGAAATTCCTTTTTAGAGTGGGTTTGAGCTGATTCTCGCTGCCATGTTTATGCCAGTCTAGACACACTTGATTCCCTTACGGAGACATATCAATACATAGGTTTTAAGATTCTTACTAGTCAGATCTATTCCTCTGCGGGAAATATGGGGTTTTGAGTCCCTTTCACTGAGGAAGGTGTAGGTCTTGTCTATTCCATAGTTGGTTTTTGGAACGGTACCTGTGCTTATATCAAACTCTGGTTTGATGCATCACCCCACCTCTCCTTCCCCCTTAAGCAGGCATAAGAGTGTTTTCTAAATGTGAGACTCTGTTCTCTTGCCTAACTCAGTTCATGTGTAGCCATGTTTACAGGATCTTCCTAAGTGATATCTTATGATAAGTTTCTTTTCCTGTGTGACTTCTTTCACTTACAATCATCGTACCTGAATCCACTCATTTTGCTGCTACTGGTCTTATGACATTGATTTCGTGGCTGAGGGATATTCCATCATACGTAAGTTCCACAATGTTTGGAACCATTTTTATTCTTCCTGGGATATTTCAGGTGTGCCCAGGTTGAGGTTCTTGTAAGCAGTGCAGCCCTCAATTTGGGGGTGGCTCTGTCTTATGGATTTTCAGTTTTCCCAAGGTATATTTCCTAGACTGGAAGTGCCCTTGGCTCTGTAGCTCTGTTGTTTACTTGTTTTAGGGAACACAATGCACTCCTCCAGTGAGGCAGTTGGCAACTTACATCCCGCCCATCAGCATAACAAGGCTCCCTGTTCTCCAGGGCCTGTCTTGCCTTTCTGGTTTTTACACATTTTGTGGATGTCCCTTTTGACCGGTGGGAAGTGATACTTCTTTGTAGTGCAGATTTGCATTGCCCGCTTGCTTGCTTGGCCAAAAAGGTCGTATGCGTTCTCTCCTGAATATATTCAGGAGACAACGCATACGCCCTTTTTGGCCAAGTGCATCATTGTCGAAGTTGTGTCCCTCTTCCTGTGCTTTACAGGCGATTCCAACGTACCTCTTGAAATCTGTTTCCTGCTATTCTGCCTCGCTTTCAACTCCACCTCGTTGCCTTCCCTCAACAGATTTTTGGACGATAGTTGGCCTTGATTACTCTGCCAGTTTGTGAATTGCTGTGCCCCTGAGCTCCATTTTTCAACTCGTTTCTTGTGAGCTGAACGCAAGTCCAAACTTTTGGTTCAGGACCTATACTGGTTCCCGGTGGGTGGCTGAGACTTTGGTTAATTCTTCTTCCTGCCGGGAAATTAGAGTGACATGTGCCCATCCAAATGCCTAACAGCTACTCTCTCATTGGTTCTCCCTCTTCCCTTTCATCCTCTGCCAAATTGGCAACCTGTGCGAACCAGGAGCTTAAAGGGGCTGTCTCTCCAAGTTGGGAGATTGATAGGAAAGCAGTTGGAAAGTCAAACCGGAGCACCAGGAGAGGGGCTCTTCGTTGAGTTTTAGAAACCTTTCGTATTCACAGTGTGTCCATTCTCTAGGTTTCCCGTACACGTTATAGCTGTAGTAATATTCCCTTCAACCTGGAGAGCTGGGACCCATGGAATGGGTGCCATGCATTATTGCTTTAAAGGGTCTGAATTTGCTCACCCAATCTCACCAATCCTCTCAGTCCCAAGTGTCCAGCCTCATGCCACATGCAGCTGTCATTGTAGATAGGGTCATTCCAGGTTGCATCAGAGACCCTGAAGGAATTGTGAAGAATTTCCCTGTTTCTTTGTTCTGTTTTTGAAATTCCTTTTTAGAGTGGGTTTGAGCTGATTCTCGCTGCCATGTTTATGCCAGTCTCGACACACTTGCTTCCCTTACGGAGACATATCAATACATAGGTTTTAAGATTCTTACTAGTCAGATCTATTCCTCTGCGGGAAATATGGGGTTTTGAGTCCCTTTCACTGAGGAAGGTGTAGGTCTTGTCTATTCCATAGTTGGTTTTTGGAACGGTACCTGTGCTTATATCAAACTCTGGTTTGATGCATCACCCCACCTCTCCTTCCCCCTTAAGCAGGCATAAGAGTGTTTTCTAAATGTGAGACTCTGTTCTCTTGCCTAACTCAGTTCATGTGTAGTCATGTTTACAGGATCTTCCTAAGTGATATCTTATGATAAGTTTCTTTTCCTGTGTGACTTCTTTCACTTAGAATCATCGTACCTGAATCCACTCATTTTGCTGCTACTGGTCTTATGACATTGATTTCGTGGCTGAGGGATATTCCATCGTACGTAAGTTCCACAATGTTTGGAACCATTTTTATATTTCCTGGGATATTTCAGGTGTACCCAGGTTGAGGTTCTTGTAAGCAGTGCAGCCCTCAATTTGGGGGTGGCTCTGTCTTATGGATTTTCAGTTTTCCCAAGGTATATTCCCTAGACTGGAAGTGCCCTTGGCTCTGTAGCTCTGTTGTTTACTTGTTTTAGGGAACACAATGCACTCCTCCAGTGAGGCAGTTGGCAACTTACATCCCGCCCATCAGCATAACAAGGCTCCCTTTTCTCCAGGGCCTGTCTTGCCTTTCTGGTTTTTACACATTTTGTGGATGTCCCTTTTGACCGGTGGGAAGTGATACTTCTTTGTAGTGCAGATTTGCATTGCCCGCTTGCTTGCTTGGCCAAAAAGGGCGTATGCGTTTTCTCCTGAATATATTCAGGAGACAACGCATACGCCCTTTTTGGCCAAGTGCATCATTGTCGAAGTTGTGTCCCTCTTCCTGTGCTTTACAGGCGATTCCAACGTACCTCTTGAAATCTGTTTCCTGCTATTCTGCCTCGCTTTCAAGTCCGCCTCGTTGCCTTCCCTCAACAGATTTTTGGACGATAGTTGGCCTTGATTACTCTGCCAGTTTGTGAATTGCTGTGCCCCTGAGCTCCATTTTTCAACTCGTTTTTTGTGAGCTGAACGCAAGTCCAAACTTTTGGTTCAGGACCTATACTGGTTCCCGGTGGGTGGCTGAGACTTTGGTTAATTCTTCTTCCTGCCGGGAAATTAGAGTGACATGTGCCCATCCAAATGCCTAACAGCTACTCTCTCATTGGTTCTCCCTCTTCCCTTTCATCCTCTGCCAAATTGGCAACCTGTGCGAACAAGGAGCTTAAAGGGGCTGTCTCTCCAAGTTGGGAGATTGATAGGAAAGCAGTTGGAAAGTCAAACCGGAGCACCAGGAGAGGGGCTCTTCGTTGAGTTTGAGAAACCTTTCGTATTCACAGTGTGTCCATTCTCTAGGTTTCCCGTACATGTTATAGCTGTAGTAATATTCCCTTCAACCTGGAGAGTTGGGACCCATGGAATGGGTGCCATGCATTATTGCTTTAAAGGGTCTGCATTTGCTCACCCAATCTCACCAATCCTCTCAGTCCCAAGTGTCCAGCCTTATGCCACATCCAGCTGTCATTGTAGATAGGGTCATTCCAGGTTGCATCAGAGACCCTGAAGGAATTGTGAAGAATTTCCCTGTTTCTTTGTTCTGTTTTTGAAATTCCTTTTTAGAGTGGGTTTGAGCTGATTCTCGCTGCCATGTTTATGCCAGTCTAGACACACTTGATTCCCTTACGGAGACATATCAATACATAGGTTTTAAGATTCTTACTAGTCAGATCTATTCCTCTGCGGGAAATATGGGGTTTTGAGTCCCTTTCACTGAGGAAGGTGGAGGTCTTGTCTATTCCATAGTTGGTTTTTGGAACGGTACCTGTGCTTATATCAAACTCTGGTTTGATGCATCACCCCACCTCTCCTTCCCCCTTAAGCAGGCATAAGAGTGTTTTCTAAATGTGAGACTCTGTTCTCTTGCCTAACTCAGTTCATGTGTAGCCATGTTTACATGATCTTCCTAAGTGATATCTTATGATAAGTTTCTTTTCCTGTGTGACTTCTTTCACTTAGAATCATCGTACCTGAATCCACTCATTTTGCTGCTACTGGTCTTATGACATTGATTTCGTGGCTGAGGGATATTCCATCGTACGTAAGTTCCACAATGTTTGGAACCATTTTTATATTTCCTGGGATATTTCAGGTGTACCCAGGTTGAGGTTCTTGTAAGCAGTGCAGCCCTCAATTTGGGGGTGGCTCTGTCTTATGGATTTTCAGTTTTCCCAAGGTATATTTCCTAGACTGGAAGTGCCCTTGGCTCTGTAGCTCTGTTGTTTACTTGTTTTAGGGAACACAATGCACTCCTCCAGTGAGGCAGTTGGCAACTTACATCCCGCCCATTAGCATAACAAGGCTCCCTGTTCTCCAGGGCCTGTCTTGCCTTTCTGGTTTTTACACATTTTGTGGATGTCCCTTTTGACCGGTGGGAAGTGATACTTCTTTGTAGTGCAGATTTGCATTGCCCGCTTGCTTGCTTGGCCAAAAAGGGCGTATGCGTTTTCTCCTGAATATATTCAGGAGAAAACGCATACGCCCTTTTTGGCCAAGTGCATCATTGTCGAAGTTGTGCCCCTCTTCCTGTGCTTTACAGGCGATTCCAACGTACCTCTTGAAATCTGTTTCCTGCTATTCTGCCTCGCTTTCAAGTCCGCCTCGTTGCCTTCCCTCAACAGATTTTTGGACGATAGTTGGCCTTGATTACTCTGCCAGTTTGTGAATTGCTGTGCCCCTGAGCTCCATTTTTCAACTCGTTTCTTGTGAGCTGAACGCAAGTCCAAACTTTTGGTTCAGGACCTATACTGGTTCCCGGTGGGTGGCTGAGACTTTGGTTAATTCTTCTTCCTGCCGGGAAATTAGAGTGACATGTGCCCATCCAAATGCCTAACAGCTACTCTCTCATTGGTTCTCCCTCTTCCCTTTCATCCTCTGCCAAATTGTCAACCTGTGCAAACCAGGAGCTTAAAGGGGCTGTCTCTCCAAGTTGGGAGATTGATAGGAAAGCAGTTGGAAAGTCAAACCGGAGCACCAGGAGAGGGGCTCTTCGTTGAGTTTTAGAAACCTTTCGTATTCACAGTGTGTCCATTCTCTAGGTTTCCCGTACACGTTATAGCTGTAGTAATATTCCCTTCAACCTGGAGAGCTGGGACCCATGGAATGGGTGCCATGCATTATTGCTTTAAAGGGTCTGCATTTGCTCACCCAATCTCACCAATCCTCTCAGTCCCAAGTGTCCAGCCTTATGCCACATCCAGCTGTCATTGTAGATAGGGTCATTCCAGGTTGCATCAGCGACCCTGAAGGAATTGTGAAGAATTTCCCTGTTTCTTTGTTCTGTTTTTGAAATTCCTTTTTAGAGTGGGTTTGAGCTGATTCTCGCTGCCATGTTTATGCCAGTCTAGACACACTTGATTCCCTTACGGAGACATATCAATACATAGGTTTTAAGATTCTTACTAGTCAGATCTATTCCTCTGCGGGAAATATGGGGTTTTGAGTCCCTTTCACTGAGGAAGGTGTAGGTCTTGTCTATTCCATAGTTGGTTTTTGGAACGGTACCTGTGCTTATATCAAACTCTGGTTTGATGCATCACCCCACCTCTCCTCCCCCCTTAAGCAGGCATAAGAGTGTTTTCTAAATGTGAGACTCTGTTCTCTTGCCTAACTCAGTTCATGTGTAGCCATGTTTACAGGATCTTCCTAAGTGATATCTTATGATAAGTTTCTTTTCCTGTGTGACTTCTTTCACTTAGAATCATCGTACCTGAATCCACTCATTTTGCTGCTACTGGCCTTATGACATTGATTTCGTGGCTGAGGGATATTCCATCGTACGTAAGTTCCACAATGTTTGGAACCATTTTTATATTTCCTGGGATATTTCAGGTGTACCCAGGTTGAGGTTCTTGTAAGCAGTGCAGCCCTCAATTTGAGGCTGGATCTGTCTTATGGATTTTCAGTTTTCCCAAGGTATATTTCCTAGACTGGAAGTGCCCTTGGCTCTGTAGCTCTGTTGTTTACTTGTTTTAGGGAACACAATGCACTCCTCCAGTGAGGCAGTTGGCAACTTACATCCCGCCCATTAGCATAACAAGGCTCCCTGTTCTCCAGGGCCTGTCTTGCCTTTCTGGTTTTTACACATTTTGTGGATGTCCCTTTTGACCGGTGGGAAGTGATACTTCTTTGTAGTGCAGATTTGCATTGCCCGCTTGCTTGCTTGGCCAAAAAGGGCGTATGCGTTTTCTCCTGAATATATTCAGGAGAAAACGCATACGCCCTTTTTGGCCAAGTGCATCATTGTCGAAGTTGTGCCCCTCTTCATGTGCTTTACAGGCGATTCCAACGTACCTCTTGAAATCTTTTTCCTGCTATTCTGCCTCGCTTTCAAGTCCGCCTCGTTGCCTTCCCTCAACAGATTTTTGGACGATAGTTGGCCTTGATTACTCTGCCAGTTTGTGAATTGCTGTGCCCCTGAGCTCCATTTTTCAACTCGTTTCTTGTGAGCTGAACGCAAGTCCAAACTTTTGGTTCAGGACCTATACTGGTTCCCGGTGGGTGGCTGAGACTTTGGTTAATTCTTCTTCCTGCCGGGAAATTAGAGTGACATGTGCCCATCCAAATGCCTAACAGCTACTCTCTCATTGGTTCTCCCTCTTCCCTTTCATCCTCTGCCAAATTGGCAACCTGTGCGAACCAGGAGCTTAAAGGGGCTGTCTCTCCAAGTTGGGAGATTGATAGGAAAGCAGTTGGAAAGTCAAACCGGAGCACCAGGAGAGGGGCTCTTCGTTGAGTTTTAGAAACCTTTCGTATTCACAGTGTGTCCATCCTCTAGGTTTCCCGTACACGTTATAGCTGTAGTAATATTCCCTTCAACCTGGAGAGCTGGGACCCATGGAATGGGTGCCATGCATTATTGCTTTAAAGGGTCTGCATTTGCTCACCCAATCTCACCAATCCTCTCAGTCCCAAGTGTCCAGCCTTATGCCACATCCAGCTGTCATTGTAGATAGGGTCATTCCAGGTTGCATCAGAGACCCTGAAGGAATTGTAAAGAATTTCCCTGTTTCTTTGTTCTGTTTTTGAAATTCCTTTTTAGAGTGGGTTTGAGCTGATTCTCGCTGCCATGTTTATGCCAGTCTAGACACACTTGATTCCCTTACGGAGACATATCAATACATAGGTTTTAAGATTCTTACTAGTCAGATCTATTCCTCTGCGGGAAATATGGGGTTTTGAGTCCCTTTCACTGAGGAAGGTGGAGGTCTTGTCTATTCCATAGTTGGTTTTTGGAACGGTACCTGTGCTTATATCAAACTCTGGTTTGATGCATCACCCCACCTCTCCTTCCCCCTTAAGCAGGCATAAGAGTGTTTTCTAAATGTGAGACTCTGTTCTCTTGCCTAACTCAGTTCATGTGTAGCCATGTTTACATGATCTTCCTAAGTGATATCTTATGATAAGTTTCTTTTCCTGTGTGACTTCTTTCACTTAGAATCATCGTACCTGAATCCACTCATTTTGCTGCTACTGGTCTTATGACATTGATTTCGTGGCTGAGGGATATTCCATCGTACGTAAGTTCCACAATGTTTGGAACCATTTTTATATTTCCTGGGATATTTCAGGTGTACCCAGGTTGAGGTTCTTGTAAGCAGTGCAGCCCTCAATTTGGGGGTGGCTCTGTCTTATGGATTTTCAGTTTTCCCAAGGTATATTTCCTAGACTGGAAGTGCCCTTGGCTCTGTAGCTCTGTTGTTTACTTGTTTTAGGGAACACAATGCACTCCTCCAGTGAGGCAGTTGGCAACTTACATCCCGCCCATTAGCATAACAAGGCTCCCTGTTCTCCAGGGCCTGTCTTGCCTTTCTGGTTTTTACACATTTTGTGGATGTCCCTTTTGACCGGTGGGAAGTGATACTTCTTTGTAGTGCAGATTTGCATTGCCCGCTTGCTTGCTTGGCCAAAAAGGGCGTATGCGTTTTCTCCTGAATATATTCAGGAGAAAACGCATACGCCCTTTTTGGCCAAGTGCATCATTGTCGAAGTTGTGCCCCTCTTCCTGTGCTTTACAGGCGATTCCAACGTACCTCTTGAAATCTGTTTCCTGCTATTCTGCCTCGCTTTCAAGTCCGCCTCGTTGCCTTCCCTCAACAGATTTTTGGACGATAGTTGGCCTTGATTACTCTGCCAGTTTGTGAATTGCTGTGCCCCTGAGCTCCATTTTTCAACTCGTTTCTTGTGAGCTGAACGCAAGTCCAAACTTTTGGTTCAGGACCTATACTGGTTCCCGGTGGGTGGCTGAGACTTTGGTTAATTCTTCTTCCTGCCGGGAAATTAGAGTGACATGTGCCCATCCAAATGCCTAACAGCTACTCTCTCATTGGTTCTCCCTCTTCCCTTTCATCCTCTGCCAAATTGTCAACCTGTGCAAACCAGGAGCTTAAAGGGGCTGTCTCTCCAAGTTGGGAGATTGATAGGAAAGCAGTTGGAAAGTCAAACCGGAGCACCAGGAGAGGGGCTCTTCGTTGAGTTTTAGAAACCTTTCGTATTCACAGTGTGTCCATTCTCTAGGTTTCCCGTACACGTTATAGCTGTAGTAATATTCCCTTCAACCTGGAGAGCTGGGACCCATGGAATGGGTGCCATGCATTATTGCTTTAAAGGGTCTGCATTTGCTCACCCAATCTCACCAATCCTCTCAGTCCCAAGTGTCCAGCCTTATGCCACATCCAGCTGTCATTGTAGATAGGGTCATTCCAGGTTGCATCAGCGACCCTGAAGGAATTGTGAAGAATTTCCCTGTTTCTTTGTTCTGTTTTTGAAATTCCTTTTTAGAGTGGGTTTGAGCTGATTCTCGCTGCCATGTTTATGCCAGTCTAGACACACTTGATTCCCTTACGGAGACATATCAATACATAGGTTTTAAGATTCTTACTAGTCAGATCTATTCCTCTGCGGGAAATATGGGGTTTTGAGTCCCTTTCACTGAGGAAGGTGTAGGTCTTGTCTATTCCATAGTTGGTTTTTGGAACGGTACCTGTGCTTATATCAAACTCTGGTTTGATGCATCACCCCACCTCTCCTCCCCCCTTAAGCAGGCATAAGAGTGTTTTCTAAATGTGAGACTCTGTTCTCTTGCCTAACTCAGTTCATGTGTAGCCATGTTTACAGGATCTTCCTAAGTGATATCTTATGATAAGTTTCTTTTCCTGTGTGACTTCTTTCACTTAGAATCATCGTACCTGAATCCACTCATTTTGCTGCTACTGGCCTTATGACATTGATTTCGTGGCTGAGGGATATTCCATCGTACGTAAGTTCCACAATGTTTGGAACCATTTTTATATTTCCTGGGATATTTCAGGTGTACCCAGGTTGAGGTTCTTGTAAGCAGTGCAGCCCTCAATTTGAGGCTGGATCTGTCTTATGGATTTTCAGTTTTCCCAAGGTATATTTCCTAGACTGGAAGTGCCCTTGGCTCTGTAGCTCTGTTGTTTACTTGTTTTAGGGAACACAATGCACTCCTCCAGTGAGGCAGTTGGCAACTTACATCCCGCCCATTAGCATAACAAGGCTCCCTGTTCTCCAGGGCCTGTCTTGCCTTTCTGGTTTTTACACATTTTGTGGATGTCCCTTTTGACCGGTGGGAAGTGATACTTCTTTGTAGTGCAGATTTGCATTGCCCGCTTGCTTGCTTGGCCAAAAAGGGCGTATGCGTTTTCTCCTGAATATATTCAGGAGAAAACGCATACGCCCTTTTTGGCCAAGTGCATCATTGTCGAAGTTGTGCCCCTCTTCCTGTGCTTTACAGGCGATTCCAACGTACCTCTTGAAATCTGTTTCCTGCTATTCTGCCTCGCTTTCAAGTCCGCCTCGTTGCCTTCCCTCAACAGATTTTTGGACGATAGTTGGCCTTGATTACTCTGCCAGTTTGTGAATTGCTGTGCCCCTGAGCTCCATTTTTCAACTCGTTTCTTGTGAGCTGAACGCAAGTCCAAACTTTTGGTTCAGGACCTATACTGGTTCCCGGTGGGTGGCTGAGACTTTGGTTAATTCTTCTTCCTGCCGGGAAATTAGAGTGACATGTGCCCATCCAAATGCCTAACAGCTACTCTCTCATTGGTTCTCCCTCTTCCCTTTCATCCTCTGCCAAATTGGCAACCTGTGCGAACCAGGAGCTTAAAGGGGCTGTCTCTCCAAGTTGGGAGATTGATAGGAAAGCAGTTGGAAAGTCAAACCGGAGCACCAGGAGAGGGGCTCTTCGTTGAGTTTTAGAAACCTTTCGTATTCACAGTGTGTCCATTCTCTAGGTTTCCCGTACATGTTATAGCTGTAGTAATATTCCCTTCAACCTGGAGAGTTGGGACCCATGGAATGGGTGCCATGCATTATTGCTTTAAAGGGTCTGCATTTGCTCACCCAATCTCACCAATCCTCTCAGTCCCAAGTGTCCAGCCTTATGCCACATCCAGCTGTCATTGTAGATAGGGTCATTCCAGGTTGCATCAGCGACCCTGAAGGAATTGTGAAGAATTTCCCTGTTTCTTTGTTCTGTTTTTGAAATTCCTTTTTAGAGTGGGTTTGAGCTGATTCTCGCTGCCATGTTTATGCCAGTCTAGACACACTTGATTCCCTTACGGAGACATATCAATACATAGGTTTTAAGATTCTTACTAGTCAGATCTATTCCTCTGCGGGAAATATGGGGTTTTGAGTCCCTTTCACTGAGGAAGGTGTAGGTCTTGTCTATTCCATAGTTGGTTTTTGGAACGGTACCTGTGCTTATATCAAACTCTGGTTTGATGCATCACCCCACCTCTCCTTCCCCCTTAAGCAGGCATAAGAGTGTTTTCTAAATGTGAGACTCTGTTCTCTTGCCTAACTCAGTTCATGTGTAGCCATGTTTACAGGATCTTCCTAAGTGATATCTTATGATAAGTTTCTTTTCCTGTGTGACTTCTTTCACTTACAATCATCGTACCTGAATCCACTCATTTTGCTGCTACTGGTCTTATGACATTGATTTCGTGGCTGAGGGATATTCCATCATACGTAAGTTCCACAATGTTTGGAACCATTTTTATTCTTCCTGGGATATTTCAGGTGTGCCCAGGTTGAGGTTCTTGTAAGCAGTGCAGCCCTCAATTTGGGGGTGGCTCTGTCTTATGGATTTTCAGTTTTCCCAAGGTATATTTCCTAGACTGGAAGTGCCCTTGGCTCTGTAGCTCTGTTGTTTACTTGTTTTAGGGAACACAATGCACTCCTCCAGTGAGGCAGTTGGCAACTTACATCCCGCCCATCAGCATAACAAGGCTCCCTGTTCTCCAGGGCCTGTCTTGCCTTTCTGGTTTTTACACATTTTGTGGATGTCCCTTTTGACCGGTGGGAAGTGATACTTCTTTGTAGTGCAGATTTGCATTGCCCGCTTGCTTGCTTGGCCAAAAAGGTCGTATGCGTTCTCTCCTGAATATATTCAGGAGACAACGCATACGCCCTTTTTGGCCAAGTGCATCATTGTCGAAGTTGTGCCCCTCTTCCTGTGCTTTACAGGCGATTCCAACGTACCTCTTGAAATCTGTTTCCTGCTATTCTGCCTCGCTTTCAACTCCACCTCGTTGCCTTCCCTCAACAGATTTTTGGACGATAGTTGGCCTTGATTACTCTGCCAGTTTGTGAATTGCTGTGCCCCTGAGCTCCATTTTTCAACTCGTTTTTTGTGAGCTGAACGCAAGTCCAAACTTTTGGTTCAGGACCTATACTGGTTCCCGGTGGGTGGCTGAGACTTTGGTTAATTCTTCTTCCTGCCGGGAAATTAGAGTGACATGTGCCCATCCAAATGCCTAACAGCTACTCTCTCATTGGTTCTCCCTCTTCCCTTTCATCCTCTGCCAAATTGGCAACCTGTGCGAACCAGGAGCTTAAAGGGGCTGTCTCTCCAAGTTGGGAGATTGATAGGAAAGCAGTTGGAAAGTCAAACCGGAGCACCAGGAGAGGGGGTCTTCGTTGAGTTTTAGAAACCTTTCGTATTCACAGAGTGTCCATTCTCTAGGTTTCCCGTACATGTTATAGCTGTAGTAATATTCCCTTCAACCTGGAGAGTTGGGACCCATGGAATGGGTGCCATGCATTATTGCTTTAAAGGGTCTGCATTTGCTCACCCAATCTCACCAATCCTCTCAGTCCCAAGTGTCCAGCCTTATGCCACATACAGCTGTCATTGTAGATAGGGTCATTCCAGGTTGCATCAGCGACCCTGAAGGAATTGTGAAGAATTACCCTGTTTCTTTGTTCTGTTTTTGAAATTCCTTTTTAGAGTGGGTTTGAGCTGATTCTCGCTGCCATGTTTATGCCAGTCTAGACACACTTGATTCCCTTATGGAGACATATCAATACATAGGTTTTAAGATTCTTACTAGTCAGATCTATTCCTCTGCGGGAAATATGGGGTTTTGAGTCCCTTTCACTGAGGAAGGTGTAGGTCTTGTCTATTCCATAGTTGGTTTTTGGAACGGTACCTGTGCTTATATCAAACTCTGGTTTGATGCATCACCCCACCTCTCCTTCCCCCTTAAGCAGGCATAAGAGTGTTTTCTAAATGTGAGACTCTGTTCTCTTGCCTAACTCAGTTCATGTGTAGCCATGTTTACAGGATCTTCCTAAGTGATATCTTATGATAAGTTTCTTTTCCTGTGTGACTTCTTTCACTTAGAATCATCGTACCTGAATCCACTCATTTTGCTGCTACTGGTCTTATGACATTGATTTCGTGGCTGAGGGATATTCCATCGTACGTAAGTTCCACAATGTTTTGAACCATTTTTATATTTCCTGGGATATTTCAGGTGTACCCAGGTTGAGGTTCTTGTAAGCAGTGCAGCCCTCAGTTTGGGGGTGGCTCTGTCTTATGGATTTTCAGTTTTCCCAAGGTATATTCCCTAGACTGGAAGTGCCCTTGGCTCTGTAGCTCTGTTGTTTACTTGTTTTAGGGAACACAATGCACTCCTCCAGTGAGGCAGTTGGCAACTTACATCCCGCCCATCAGCATAACAAGGATCCCTGTTCTCCAGGGCCTGTCTTGCCTTTCTGGTTTTTACACATTTTGTGGATGTCCCTTTTGACTGGTGGGAAGTGATACTTCTTTGTAGTGCAGATTTGCATTGCCCGCTTGCTTGCTTGGCCAAAAAGGGCGTATGCGTTTTCTCCTGAATATATTCAGGAGAAAATGCATACGCCCTTTTTGGCCAAGTGCATCATTGTTGAAGTTGTGCCCCTCTTCCTGTGCTTTACAGGCGATTCCAACGTACCTCTTGAAATCTGTTTCCTGCTATTCTGCCTCGCTTTCAAGTCCGCCTAGTTGCCTTCCCTCAACAGATTTTTGGACGATAGTTGGCTTTGATTACTCTGCCAGTTTGTGAATTGTTGTGCCCCTGAGCTCCATTTTTCAACTCGTTTCTTGTGAGCTGAACGCAAGTCCAAACTTTTGGTTCAGGACCTATACTGGTTCCCGGTGGGTGGCTGAGACTTTGGTTAATTCTTCTTCCTGCCGGGAAATTAGAGTGACATGTGCCCATCCAAATGCCTAACAGCTACTCTCTCATTGGTTCTCCCTCTTCCCTTTCATCCTCTGCCAAATTGGCAACCTGTGCGAACCAGGAGCTTAAAGGGGCTGTCTCTCCAAGTTGGGAGATTGATAGGAAAGCAGTTGGAAAGTCAAACCGGAGCACCAGGAGAGGGGCTCTTCGTTGAGTTTTAGAAACCTTTCGTATTCACAGTGTGTCCATTCTCTAGGTTTCCCGTACACGTTATAGCTGTAGTAATATTCCCTTCAACCTGGAGAGCTGGGACCCATGGAATGGGTGCCATGCATTATTGCTTTAAAGGGTCTGAATTTGCTCACCCAATCTCACCAATCCTCTCAGTCCCAAGTGTCCAGCCTCATGCCACATGCAGCTGTCATTGTAGATAGGGTCATTCCAGGTTGCATCAGAGACCCTGAAGGAATTGTGAAGAATTTCCCTGTTTCTTTGTTCTGTTTTTGAAATTCCTTTTTAGAGTGGGTTTGAGCTGATTCTCGCTGCCATGTTTATGCCAGTCTCGACACACTTGCTTCCCTTACGGAGACATATCAATACATAGGTTTTAAGATTCTTACTAGTCAGATCTATTCCTCTGTGGGAAATATGGGGTTTTGAGTCCCTTTCACTGAGGAAGGTGTAGGTCTTGTCTATTCCATAGTTGGTTTTTGGAACGGTACCTGTGCTTATATCAAACTCTGGTTTGATGCATCACCCCACCTCTCCTTCCCCCTTAAGCAGGCATAAGAGTGTTTTCTAAATGTGAGACTCTGTTCTCTTGCCTAACTCAGTTCATGTGTAGTCATGTTTACAGGATCTTCCTAAGTGATATCTTATGATAAGTTTCTTTTCCTGTGTGACTTCTTTCACTTAGAATCATCGTACCTGAATCCACTCATTTTGCTGCTACTGGTCTTATGACATTGATTTCGTGGCTGAGGGATATTCCATCGTACGTAAGTTCCACAATGTTTGGAACCATTTTTATATTTCCTGGGATATTTCAGGTGTACCCTGGTTGAGGTTCTTGTAAGCAGTGCAGCCCTCAATTTGGGGGTGGCTCTGTCTTATGTATTTTCAGTTTTCCCAAGGTATATTCCCTAGACTGGAAGTGCCCTTGGCTCTGTAGCTCTGTTGTTTACTTGTTTTAGGGAACACAATGCACTCCTCCAGTGAGGCAGTTGGCAACTTACATCCCGCCCATCAGCATAACAAGGCTCCCTGTTCTCCAGGGCCTGTCTTGCCTTTCTGGTTTTTACACATTTTGTGGATGTCCCTTTTGACCGGTGGGAAGTGATACTTCTTTGTAGTGCAGATTTGCATTGCCCGCTTGCTTGCTTGGCCAAAAAGGGCGTATGCGTTTTCTCCTGAATATATTCAGGAGAAAACGCATACGCCCTTTTTGGCCAAGTGCATCATTGTCGAAGTTGTGCCCCTCTTCCTGTGCTTTACAGGCGATTCCAACGTACCTCTTGAAATCTGTTTCCTGCTATTCTGCCTCGCTTTCAAGTCCGCCTAGTTGCCTTGCCTCAACAGATTTTTGGACGATAGTTGGCTTTGATTACTCTGCCAGTTTGTGAATTGTTGTGCCCCTGAGCTCCATTTTTCAACTCGTTTCTTGTGAGCTGAACGCAAGTCCAAACTTTTGGTTCAGGACCTATACTGGTTCCCGGTGGGTGGCTGAGACTTTGGTTAATTCTTCTTCCTGCCGGGAAATTAGAGTGACATGTGCCCATCCAAATGCCTAACAGCTACTCTCTCATTGGTTCTCCCTCTTCCCTTTCATCCTCTGCCAAATTGGCAACCTGTGCGAACCAGGAGCTTAAAGGGGCTGTCTCTCCAAGTTGGGAGATTGATAGGAAAGCAGTTGGAAAGGCAAACCGGAGCACCAGGAGAGGGGCTCTTCGTTGAGTTTTAGAAACCTTTCGTATTCACAGTGTGTCCATTCTCTAGGTTTCCCGTACACGTTATAGCTGCAGTAATATTCCCTTCAACCTGGAGAGCTGGGACCCATGGAATGGGTACCATGCATTATTGCTTTAAAGGGTCTGCATTTGCTCACCCAATCTCACCAATCTTCTCAGTCCCAAGTGTCCAGCCTTATGCCACATCCAGCTGTCATTGTAGATAGGGTCATTCCAGGTTGCATCAGAGGCCCTGAAGGAAATGTGAAGAATTTCCCTGTTTCTTTGTTCTGTTTTTGAAATTCCTTTTTAGAGTGGGTTTGAGCTGATTCTCGCTGCCATGTTTATGCCAGTCTAGACACACTTGATTCCCTTACGGAGACATATCAATACATAGGTTTTAAGATTCTTACTAGTCAGATCTATTCCTCTGCGGGAAATATGGGGTTTTGAGTCCCTTTCACTGAGGAAGGTGTAGGTCTTGTCTATTCCATAGTTGGTTTTTGGAACGGTACCTGTGCTTATATCAAACTCTGGTTTGATGCATCACCCCACCTCTCCTTCCCCCTTAAGCAGGCATAAGAGTGTTTTCTAAATGTGAGACTCTGTTCTCTTGCCTAACTCAGTTCATGTGTAGCCATGTTTACAGGATCTTCCTAAGTGATATCTTATGATAAGTTTCTTTTCCTGTGTGACTTCTTTCACTTAGAATCATCGTACCTGAATCCACTCATTTTGCTGCTACTGGTCTTATGACATTGATTTCGTGGCTGAGGGATATTCCATCGTACGTAAGTTCCACAATGTTTGGAACCATTTTTATATTTCCTGGGATATTTCAGGTGTACCCAGGTTGAGGTTCTTGTAAGCAGTGCAGCCCTCAATTTGGGGGTGGCTCTGTCTTATGGATTTTCAGTTTTCCCAAGGTATATTTCCTAGACTGGAAGTGCCCTTGGCTCTGTAGCTCTGTTGTTTACTTGTTTTAGGGAACACAATGCACTCCTCCAGTGAGGCAGTTGGCAACTTACATCCCGCCCATCAGCATAACAAGGCTCCCTGTTCTCCAGGGCCTGTCTTGCCTTTCTGGTTTTTACACATTTTGTGGATGTCCCTTTTGACCGGTGGGAAGTGATACTTCTTTGTAGTGCAGATTTGCATTGCCCGCTTGCTTGCTTGGCCAAAAAGGGCGTATGCGTTTTCTCCTGAATATATTCAGGAGACAACGCATACGCCCTTTTTGGCCAAGTGCATCATTGTCGAAGTTGTGTCCCTCTTCCTGTGCTTTACAGGCGATTCCAACGTACCTCTTGAAATCTGTTTCCTGCTATTCTGCCTCGCTTTCAAGTCCGCCTCGTTGCCTTCCCTCAACAGATTTTTGGACGATAGTTGGCCTTGATTACTCTGCCAGTTTGTGAATTGCTGTGCCCCTGAGCTCCATTTTTCAACTCGTTTTTTGTGAGCTGAACGCAAGTCCAAACTTTTGGTTCAGGACCTATACTGGTTCCCGGTGGGTGGCTGAGACTTTGGTTAATTCTTCTTCCTGCCGGGAAATTAGAGTGACATGTGCCCATCCAAATGCCTAACAGCTACTCTCTCATTGGTTATCCCTCTTCCCTTTCATCCTCTGCCAAATTGGCAACCTGTGCGAACCAGGAGCTTAAAGGGGCTGTCTCTCCAAGTTGGGAGATTGATAGGAAAGCAGTTGGAAAGTCAAACCGGAGCACCAGGAGAGGGGCTCTTCGTTGAGTTTTAGAAACCTTTCGTATTCACAGTGTGTCCATTCTCTAGGTTTCCCGTACATGTTATAGCTGTAGTAATATTCCCTTCAACCTGGAGAGTTGGGACCCATGGAATGGGTGCCATGCATTATTGCTTTAAAGGGTCTGCATTTGCTCACCCAATCTCACCAATCCTCTCAGTCCCAAGTGTCCAGCCTTATGCCACATCCAGCTGTCATTGTAGATAGGGTCATTCCAGGTTGCATCAGCGACCCTGAAGGAATTGTGAAGAATTTCCCTGTTTCTTTGTTCTGTTTTTGAAATTCCTTTTTAGAGTGGGTTTGAGCTGATTCTCGCTGCCATGTTTATGCCAGTCTAGACACACTTGATTCCCTTACGGAGACATATCAATACATAGGTTTTAAGATTCTTACTAGTCAGATCTATTCCTCTGCGGGAAATATGGGGTTTTGAGTCCCTTTCACTGAGGAAGGTGTAGGTCTTGTCTATTCCATAGTTGGTTTTTGGAACGGTACCTGTGCTTATATCAAACTCTGGTTTGATGCATCACCCCACCTCTCCTTCCCCCTTAAGCAGGCATAAGAGTGTTTTCTAAATGTGAGACTCTGTTCTCTTGCCTAACTCAGTTCATGTGTAGCCATGTTTACAGGATCTTCCTAAGTGATATCTTATGATAAGTTTCTTTTCCTGTGTGACTTCTTTCACTTAGAATCATCGTACCTGAATCCACTCATTTTGCTGCTACTGGTCTTATGACATTGATTTCGTGGCTGAGGGATATTCCATCGTACGTAAGTTCCACAATGTTTGGAACCATTTTTATATTTCCTGGGATATTTCAGGTGTACCCAGGTTGAGGTTCTTGTAAGCAGTGCAGCCCTCAATTTGGGGGTGGCTCTGTCTTATGGATTTTCAGTTTTCCCAAGGTATATTTCCTAGACTGGAAGTGCCCTTGGCTCTGTAGCTCTGTTGTTTACTTGTTTTAGGGAACACAATGCACTCCTCCAGTGAGGCAGTTGGCAACTTACATCCCGCCCATTAGCATAACAAGGCTCCCTGTTCTCCAGGGCCTGTCTTGCCTTTCTGGTTTTTACACATTTTGTGGATGTCCCTTTTGACCGGTGGGAAGTGATACTTCTTTGTAGTGCAGATTTGCATTGCCCGCCTTCTTGCTTGGCCAAAAAGGGCGTATGCGTTTTCTCCTGAATATATTCAGGAGACAACGCATACGCCCTTTTTGGCCAAGTGCATCATTGTCGAAGTTGTGTCCCTCTTCCTGTGCTTTACAGGCGATTCCAACGTACCTCTTGAAATCTGTTTCCTGCTATTCTGCCTCGCTTTCAAGTCCGCCTCGTTGCCTTCCCTCAACAGATTTTTGGACGATAGTTGGCCTTGATTACTCTGCCAGTTTGTGAATTGCTGTGCCCCTGAGCTCCATTTTTCAACTCGTTTTTTGTGAGCTGAACGCAAGTCCAAACTTTTGGTTCAGGACCTATACTGGTTCCCGGTGGGTGGCTGAGACTTTGGTTAATTCTTCTTCCTGCCGGGAAATTAGAGTGACATGTGCCCATCCAAATGCCTAACAGCTACTCTCTCATTGGTTATCCCTCTTCCCTTTCATCCTCTGCCAAATTGGCAACCTGTGCGAACCAGGAGCTTAAAGGGGCTGTCTCTCCAAGTTGGGAGATTGATAGGAAAGCAGTTGGAAAGTCAAACCGGAGCACCAGGAGAGGGGCTCTTCGTTGAGTTTTAGAAACCTTTCGTATTCACAGTGTGTCCATTCTCTAGGTTTCCCGTACATGTTATAGCTGTAGTAATATTCCCTTCAACCTGGAGAGTTGGGACCCATGGAATGGGTGCCATGCATTATTGCTTTAAAGGGTCTGCATTTGCTCACCCAATCTCACCAATCCTCTCAGTCCCAAGTGTCCAGCCTTATGCCACATCCAGCTGTCATTGTAGATAGGGTCATTCCAGGTTGCATCAGCGACCCTGAAGGAATTGTGAAGAATTTCCCTGTTTCTTTGTTCTGTTTTTGAAATTCCTTTTTAGAGTGGGTTTGAGCTGATTCTCGCTGCCATGTTTATGCCAGTCTAGACACACTTGATTCCCTTACGGAGACATATCAATACATAGGTTTTAAGATTCTTACTAGTCAGATCTATTCCTCTGCGGGAAATATGGGGTTTTGAGTCCCTTTCACTGAGGAAGGTGTAGGTCTTGTCTATTCCATAGTTGGTTTTTGGAACGGTACCTGTGCTTATATCAAACTCTGGTTTGATGCATCACCCCACCTCTCCTTCCCCCTTAAGCAGGCATAAGAGTGTTTTCTAAATGTGAGACTCTGTTCTCTTGCCTAACTCAGTTCATGTGTAGCCATGTTTACAGGATCTTCCTAAGTGATATCTTATGATAAGTTTCTTTTCCTGTGTGACTTCTTTCACTTAGAATCATCGTACCTGAATCCACTCATTTTGCTGCTACTGGTCTTATGACATTGATTTCGTGGCTGAGGGATATTCCATCGTACGTAAGTTCCACAATGTTTGGAACCATTTTTATATTTCCTGGGATATTTCAGGTGTACCCAGGTTGAGGTTCTTGTAAGCAGTGCAGCCCTCAATTTGGGGGTGGCTCTGTCTTATGGATTTTCAGTTTTCCCAAGGTATATTTCCTAGACTGGAAGTGCCCTTGGCTCTGTAGCTCTGTTGTTTACTTGTTTTAGGGAACACAATGCACTCCTCCAGTGAGGCAGTTGGCAACTTACATCCCGCCCATTAGCATAACAAGGCTCCCTGTTCTCCAGGGCCTGTCTTGCCTTTCTGGTTTTTACACATTTTGTGGATGTCCCTTTTGACCGGTGGGAAGTGATACTTCTTTGTAGTGCAGATTTGCATTGCCCGCTTGCTTGCTTGGCCAAAAAGGGCGTATGCGTTTTCTCCTGAATATATTCAGGAGAAAACGCATACGCCCTTTTTGGCCAAGTGCATCATTGTCGAAGTTGTGCCCCTCTTCATGTGCTTTACAGGTGATTCCAACGTACCTCTTGAAATCTGTTTCCTGCTATTCTGCCTCGCTTTCAAGTCCGCCTCGTTGCCTTCCCTCAACAGATTTTTGGACGATAGTTGGCCTTGATTACTCTGCCAGTTTGTGAATTGCTGTGCCCCTGAGCTCCATTTTTCAACTCGTTTCTTGTGAGCTGAACGCAAGTCCAAACTTTTGGTTCAGGACCTATACTGGTTCCCGGTGGGTGGCTGAGACTTTGGTTAATTCTTCTTCCTGCCGGGAAATTAGAGTGACATGTGCCCATCCAAATGCCTAACAGCTACTCTCTCATTGGTTCTCCCTCTTCCCTTTCATCCTCTGCCAAATTGTCAACCTGTGCAAACCAGGAGCTTAAAGGGGCTGTCTCTCCAAGTTGGGAGATTGATAGGAAAGCAGTTGGAAAGTCAAACCGGAGCACCAGGAGAGGGGCTCTTCGTTGAGTTTTAGAAACCTTTCGTATTCACAGAGTGTCCATTTTCTAGGTTTCCCGTACATGTTATAGCTGTAGTAATATTCCCTTCAACCTGGAGAGTTGGGACCCATGGAATGGGTGCCATGCATTATTGCTTTAAAGGGTCTGCATTTGCTCACCCAATCTCACCAATCCTCTCAGTCCCAAGTGTCCAGCCTTATGCCACATCCAGCTGTCATTGTAGATAGGGTCATTCCAGGTTGCATCAGCGACCCTGAAGGAATTGTGAAGAATTTCCCTGTTTCTTTGTTCTGTTTTTGAAATTCCTTTTTAGAGTGGGTTTGAGCTGATTCTCGCTGCCATGTTTATGCCAGTCTAGACACACTTGATTCCCTTACGGAGACATATCAATACATAGGTTTTAAGATTCTTACTAGTCAGATCTATTCCTCTGCGGGAAATATGGGGTTTTGAGTCCCTTTCACTGAGGAAGGTGTAGGTCTTGTCTATTCCATAGTTGGTTTTTGGAACGGTACCTGTGCTTATATCAAACTCTGGTTTGATGCATCACCCCACCTCTCCTTCCCCCTTAAGCAGGCATAAGAGTGTTTTCTAAATGTGAGACTCTGTTCTCTTGCCTAACTCAGTTCATGTGTAGCCATGTTTACAGGATCTTCCTAAGTGATATCTTATGATAAGTTTCTTTTCCTGTGTGACTTCTTTCACTTAGAATCATCGTACCTGAATCCACTCATTTTGCTGCTACTGGTCTTATGACATTGATTTCGTGGCTGAGGGATATTCCATCGTATGTAAGTTCCACAATGTTTGGAACCATTTTTATATTTCCTGGGATATTTCAGGTGTACCCAGGTTGAGGTTCTTGTAAGCAGTGCAGCCCTCAATTTGGGGCTGGCTCTGTCTTATGGATTTTCAGTTTTCCCAAGGTATATTTCCTAGACTGGAAGTGCCCTTGGCTCTGTAGCTCTGTTGTTTACTTGTTTTAGGGAACACAATGCACTCCTCCAGTGAGGCAGTTGGCAACTTACATCCCGCCCATCAGCATAACAAGGCTCCCTGTTCTCCAGGGCCTGTCTTGCCTTTCTGGTTTTTACACATTTTGTGGATGTCCCTTTTGACCGGTGGGAAGTGATACTTCTTTGTAGTGCAGATTTGCATTGCCCGCTTGCTTGCTTGGCCAAAAAGGGCGTATGCGTTTTCTCCTGAATATATTCAGGAGAAAACGCATACGCCCTTTTTGGCCAAGTGCATCATTGTCGAAGTTGTGCCCCTCTTCATGTGCTTTACAGGCGATTCCAACGTACCTCTTGAAATCTTTTTCCTGCTATTCTGCCTCGCTTTCAAGTCCGCCTCGTTGCCTTCCCTCAACAGATTTTTGGACGATAGTTGGCCTTGATTACTCTGCCAGTTTGTGAATTGCTGTGCCCCTGAGCTCCATTTTTCAACTCGTTTCTTGTGAGCGGAACGCAAGTCCAAACTTTTGGTTCAGGACCTATACTGGTTCCCGGTGGGTGGCTGAGACTTTGGTTAATTCTTCTTCCTGCCGGAAATTAGAGTGACATGTGCCCATCCAAATGCCTAACAGCTACTCTCTCATTGGTTCTCCCTCTTCCCTTTCATCCTCTGCCAAATTGGCAACCTGTGCGAACCAGGAGCTTAAAGGGGCTGTCTCTCCAAGTTGGGAGATTGATAGGAAAGCAGTTGGAAAGTCAAACCGGAGCACCAGGAGAGGGGCTCTTCGTTGAGTTTTAGAAACCTTTCGTATTCACAGTGTGTCCATTCTCTAGGTTTCCCGTACATGTTATAGCTGTAGTAATATTCCCTTCAACCTGGAGAGTTGGGACCCATGGAATGGGTGCCATGCATTATTGCTTTAAAGGGTCTGCATTTGCTCACCCAATCTCACCAATCCTCTCAGTCCCAAGTGTCCAGCCTTATGCCACATCCAGCTGTCATTGTAGATAGGGTCATTCCAGGTTGCATCAGCGACCCTGAAGGAATTGTGAAGAATTTCCCTGTTTCTTTGTTCTGTTTTTGAAATTCCTTTTTAGAGTGGGTTTGAGCTGATTATCGCTGCCATGTTTATGCCAGTCTAGACACACTTGATTCCCTTACGGAGACATATCAATACATAGGTTTTAAGATTCTTACTAGTCAGATCTATTCCTCTGCGGGAAATATGGGGTTTTGAGTCCCTTTCACTGAGGAAGGTGTAGGTCTTGTCTATTCCATAGTTGGTTTTTGGAACGGTACCTGTGCTTATATCAAACTCTGGTTTGATGCATCACCCCACCTCTCCTTCCCCCTTAAGCAGGCATAAGAGTGTTTTCTAAATGTGAGACTCTGTTCTCTTGCCTAACTCAGTTCATGTGTAGCCATGTTTACAGGATCTTCCTAAGTGATATCTTATGATAAGTTTCTTTTCCTGTGTGACTTCTTTCACTTAGAATCATCGTACCTGAATCCACTCATTTTGCTGCTACTGGTCTTATGACATTGATTTCGTGGCTGAGGGATATTCCATCGTACGTAAGTTCCACAATGTTTGGAACCATTTTTATATTTCCTGGGATATTTCAGGTGTACCCAGGTTGAGGTTCTTGTAAGCAGTGCAGCCCTCAATTTGGGGGTGGCTCTGTCTTATGGATTTTCAGTTTTCCCAAGGTATATTTCCTAGACTGGAAGTGCCCTTGGCTCTGTAGCTCTGTTGTTTACTTGTTTTAGGGAACACAATGCACTCCTCCAGTGAGGCAGTTGGCAACTTACATCCCGCCCATCAGCATAACAAGGCTCCCTGTTCTCCAGGGCCTGTCTTGCCTTTCTGGTTTTTACACATTTTGTGGATGTCCCTTTTGACCGGTGGGAAGTGATACTTCTTTGTAGTGCAGATTTGCATTGCCCGCTTGCTTGCTTTGCCAAAAAGGTCGTATGCGTTTTCTCCTGAATATATTCAGGAGACAACGCATACGCCCTTTTTGGCCAAGTGCATCATTGTCGAAGTTGTGTCCCTCTTCCTGTGCTTTACAGGCGATTCCAACGTACCTCTTGAAATCTGTTTCCTGCTATTCTGCCTCGCTTTCAAGTCCACCTCGTTGCCTTCCCTCAACAGATTTTTGGACGATAGTTGGCCTTGATTACTCTGCCAGTTTGTGAATTGCTGTGCCCCTGAGCTCCATTTTTCAACTCGTTTCTTGTGAGCTGAACGCAAGTCCAAACTTTTGGTTCAGGACCTATACTGGTTCCCGGTGGGTGGCTGAGACTTTGGTTAATTCTTCTTCCTGCCGGGAAATTAGAGTGACATGTGCCCATCCAAATGCCTAACAGCTACTCTCTCATTGGTTCTCCCTCTTCCCTTTCATCCTCTGCCAAATTGGCAACCTGTTCAAACCAGGAGCTTAAAGGGGCTGTCTCTCCAAGTTGGGAGATTGATAGGAAAGCAGTTGGAAAGTCAAACCGGAGCACCAGGAGAGGGGCTCTTCGTTGAGTTTTAGAAACCTTTCGTATTCACAGAGTGTCCATTCTCTAGGTTTCCCGTACATGTTATAGCTGTAGTAATATTCCCTTCCACCTGGAGAGTTGGGACCCATGGAATGGGTGCCATGCATTATTGCTTTAAAGGGTCTGCATTTGCTCACCCAATCTCACCAATCCTCTCAGTCCCAAGTGTCCAGCCTTATGCCACATCCAGCTGTCATTGTAGATAGGGTCATTCCAGGTTGCATCAGCGACCCTGAAGGAATTGTGAAGAATTACCCTGTTTCTTTGTTCTGTTTTTGAAATTCCTTTTTAGAGTGGGTTTGAGCTGATTCTCGCTGCCATGTTTATGCCAGTCTAGACACACTTGATTCCCTTATGGAGACATATCAATACATAGGTTTTAAGATTCTTACTAGTCAGATCTATTCCTCTGCGGGAAATATGGGGTTTTGAGTCCCTTTCACTGAGGAAGGTGTAGGTCTTGTCTATTCCATAGTTGGTTTTTGGAACGGTACCTGTGCTTATATCAAACTCTGGTTTGATGCATCACCCCACCTCTCCTTCCCCCTTAAGCAGGCATAAGAGTGTTTTCTAAATGTGAGACTCTGTTCTCTTGCCTAACTCAGTTCATGTGTAGCCATGTTTACAGGATCTTCCTAAGTGATATCTTATGATAAGTTTCTTTTCCTGTGTGACTTCTTTCACTTAGAATCATCGTACCTGAATCCACTCATTTTGCTGCTACTGGTCTTATGACATTGATTTCGTGGCTGAGGGATATTCCATCGTACGTAAGTTCCACAATGTTTGGAACTATTTTTATATTTCCTGGGATATTTCAGGTGTACCCAGGTTGAGGTTCTTGTAAGCAGTGCAGCCCTCAATTTGGGGCTGGCTCTGTCTTATGGATTTTCAGTTTTCCCAAGGTATATTTCCTAGACTGGAAGTGCCCTTGGCTCTGTAGCTCTGTTGTTTACTTGTTTTAGGGAACACAATGCACTCCTCCAGTGAGGCAGTTGGCAACTTACATCCCGCCCATCAGCATAACAAGGCTCCCTGTTCTCCAGGGCCTGTCTTGCCTTTCTGGTTTTTACACATTTTGTGGATGTCCCTTTTGACCGGTGGGAAGTGATACTTCTTTGTAGTGCAGATTTGCATTGCCCGCTTGCTTGCTTGGCCAAAAAGGGCGTATGCGTTTTCTCCTGAATATATTCAGGAGAAAACGCATACGCCCTTTTTGGCCAAGTGCATCATTGTCGAAGTTGTGCCCCTCTTCATGTGCTTTACAGGCGATTCCAACGTACCTCTTGAAATCTGTTTCCTGCTATTCTGCCTCGCTTTCAAGTCCGCCTCGTTGCCTTCCCTCAACAGATTTTTGGACGATAGTTGGCCTTGATTACTCTGCCAGTTTGTGAATTGCTGTGCCCCTGAGCTCCATTTTTCAACTCGTTTCTTGTGAGCTGAACGCAAGTCCAAACTTTTGGTTCAGGACCTATACTGGTTCCCGGTGGGTGGCTGAGACTTTGGTTAATTTTTCTTCCTGCCGGAAATTAGAGTGACATGTGCCCATCCAAATGCCTAACAGCTACTCTCTCATTGGTTCTCCCTCTTCCCTTTCATCCTCTGCCAAATTGGCAACCTGTGCGAACCAGGAGCTTAAAGGGGCTGTCTCTCCAAGTTGGGAGATTGATAGGAAAGCAGTTGGAAAGTCAAACCGGAGCACCAGGAGAGGGGCTCTTCGTTGAGTTTTAGAAACCTTTCGTATTCACAGTGTGTCCATTCTCTAGGTTTCCCGTACATGTTATAGCTGTAGTAATATTCCCTTCAACCTGGAGAGTTGGGACCCATGGAATGGGTGCCATGCATTATTGCTTTAAAGGGTCTGCATTTGCTCACCCAATCTCACCAATCCTCTCAGTCCCAAGTGTCCAGCCTTATGCCACATCCAGCTGTCATTGTAGATAGGGTCATTCCAGGTTGCATCAGCGACCCTGAAGGAATTGTGAAGAATTTCCCTGTTTCTTTGTTCTGTTTTTGAAATTCCTTTTTAGAGTGGGTTTGAGCTGATTCTCGCTGCCATGTTTATGCCAGTCTAGACACACTTGATTCCCTTACGGAGACATATCAATACATAGGTTTTAAGATTCTTACTAGTCAGATCTATTCCTCTGCGGGAAATATGGGGTTTTGAGTCCCTTTCACTGAGGAAGGTGTAGGTCTTGTCTATTCCATAGTTGGTTTTTGGAACGGTACCTGTGCTTATATCAAACTCTGGTTTGATGCATCACCCCACCTCTCCTTCCCCCTTAAGCAGGCATAAGAGTGTTTTCTAAATGTGAGACTCTGTTCTCTTGCCTAACTCAGTTCATGTGTAGCCATGTTTACAGGATCTTCCTAAGTGATATCTTATGATAAGTTTCTTTTCCTGTGTGACTTCTTTCACTTAGAATCATCGTACCTGAATCCACTCATTTTGCTGCTACTGGTCTTATGACATTGATTTCGTGGCTGAGGGATATTCCATCGTACGTAAGTTCCACAATGTTTGGAACCATTTTTATATTTCCTGGGATATTTCAGGTGTACCCAGGTTGAGGTTCTTGTAAGCAGTGCAGCCCTCAATTTGGGGGTGGCTCTGTCTTATGGATTTTCAGTTTTCCCAAGGTATATTTCCTAGACTGGAAGTGCCCTTGGCTCTGTAGCTCTGTTGTTTACTTGTTTTAGGGAACACAATGCACTCCTCCAGTGAGGCAGTTGGCAACTTACATCCCGCCCATTAGCATAACAAGGCTCCCTGTTCTCCAGGGCCTGTCTTGCCTTTCTGGTTTTTACACATTTTGTGGATGTCCCTTTTGACCGGTGGGAAGTGATACTTCTTTGTAGTGCAGATTTGCATTGCCCGCTTGCTTGCTTGGCCAAAAAGGGCGTATGCGTTTTCTCCTGAATATATTCAGGAGAAAACGCATACGCCCTTTTTGGCCAAGTGCATCATTGTCGAAGTTGTGCCCCTCTTCATGTGCTTTACAGGCGATTCCAACGTACCTCTTGAAATCTGTTTCCTGCTATTCTGCCTCGCTTTCAAGTCCGCCTCGTTGCCTTCCCTCAACAGATTTTTGGACGATAGTTGGCCTTGATTACTCTGCCAGTTTGTGAATTGCTGTGCCCCTGAGCTCCATTTTTCAACTCGTTTCTTGTGAGCTGAACGCAAGTCCAAACTTTTGGTTCAGGACCTATACTGGTTCCCGGTGGGTGGCTGAGACTTTGGTTAATTCTTCTTCCTGCCGGGAAATTAGAGTGACATGTGCCCATCCAAATGCCTAACAGCTACTCTCTCATTGGTTCTCCCTCTTCCCTTTCATCCTCTGCCAAATTGGCAACCTGTGCGAACCAGGAGCTTAAAGGGGCTGTCTCTCCAAGTTGGGAGATTGATAGGAAAGCAGTTGGAAAGTCAAACTGGAGCACCAGGAGAGGGGCTCTTCGTTGAGTTTTAGAAACCTTTCGTATTCACAGTGTGTCCATTCTCTAGGTTTCCCGTACATGTTATAGCTGTAGTAATATTCCCTTCAACCTGGAGAGTTGGGACCCATGGAATGGGTGCCATGCATTATTGCTTTAAAGGGTCTGCATTTGCTCACCCAATCTCACCAATCCTCTCAGTCCCAAGTGTCCAGCCTTATGCCACATCCAGCTGTCATTGTAGATAGGGTCATTCCAGGTTGCATCAGCGACCCTGAAGGAATTGTGAAGAATTTCCCTGTTTCTTTGTTCTGTTTTTGAAATTCCTTTTTAGAGTGGGTTTGAGCTGATTCTCGCTGCCATGTTTATGCCAGTCTAGACACACTTGATTCCCTTACGGAGACATATCAATACATAGGTTTTAAGATTCTTACTAGTCAGATCTATTCCTCTGCGGGAAATATGGGGTTTTGAGTCCCTTTCACTGAGGAAGGTGTAGGTCTTGTCTATTCCATAGTTGGTTTTTGGAACGGTACCTGTGCTTATATCAAACTCTGGTTTGATGCATCACCCCACCTCTCCTTCCCCCTTAAGCAGGCATAAGAGTGTTTTCTAAATGTGAGACTCTGTTCTCTTGCCTAACTCAGTTCATGTGTAGCCATGTTTACAGGATCTTCCTAAGTGATATCTTATGATAAGTTTCTTTTCCTGTGTGACTTCTTTCACTTAGAATCATCGTACCTGAATCCACTCATTTTGCTGCTACTGGTCTTATGACATTGATTTCGTGGCTGAGGGATATTCCATCGTATGTAAGTTCCACAATGTTTGGAACCATTTTTATATTTCCTGGGATATTTCAGGTGTACCCAGGTTGAGGTTCTTGTAAGCAGTGCAGCCCTCAATTTGGGGCTGGCTCTGTCTTATGGATTTTCAGTTTTCCCAAGGTATATTTCCTAGACTGGAAGTGCCCTTGGCTCTGTAGCTCTGTTGTTTACTTGTTTTAGGGAACACAATGCACTCCTCCAGTGAGGCAGTTGGCAACTTACATCCCGCCCATCAGCATAACAAGGCTCCCTGTTCTCCAGGGCCTGTCTTGCCTTTCTGGTTTTTACACATTTTGTGGATGTCCCTTTTGACCGGTGGGAAGTGATACTTCTTTGTAGTGCAGATTTGCATTGCCCGCTTGCTTGCTTGGCCAAAAAGGGCGTATGCGTTTTCTCCTGAATATATTCAGGAGAAAACGCATACGCCCTTTTTGGCCAAGTGCATCATTGTCGAAGTTGTGCCCCTCTTCATGTGCTTTACAGGCGATTCCAACGTACCTCTTGAAATCTTTTTCCTGCTATTCTGCCTCGCTTTCAAGTCCGCCTCGTTGCCTTCCCTCAACAGATTTTTGGACGATAGTTGGCCTTGATTACTCTGCCAGTTTGTGAATTGCTGTGCCCCTGAGCTCCATTTTTCAACTCGTTTCTTGTGAGCTGAACGCAAGTCCAAACTTTTGGTTCAGGACCTATACTGGTTCCCGGTGGGTGGCTGAGACTTTGGTTAATTCTTCTTCCTGCCGGAAATTAGAGTGACATGTGCCCATCCAAATGCCTAACAGCTACTCTCTCATTGGTTCTCCCTCTTCCCTTTCATCCTCTGCCAAATTGGCAACCTGTGCGAACCAGGAGCTTAAAGGGGCTGTCTCTCCAAGTTGGGAGATTGATAGGAAAGCAGTTGGAAAGTCAAACCGGAGCACCAGGAGAGGGGCTCTTCGTTGAGTTTTAGAAACCTTTCGTATTCACAGTGTGTCCATTCTCTAGGTTTCCCGTACATGTTATAGCTGTAGTAATATTCCCTTCAACCTGGAGAGTTGGGACCCATGGAATGTGTGCCATGCATTATTGCTTTAAAGGGTCTGCATTTGCTCACCCAATCTCACCAATCCTCTCAGTCCCAAGTGTCCAGCCTTATGCCACATCCAGCTGTCATTGTAGATAGGGTCATTCCAGGTTGCATCAGCGACCCTGAAGGAATTGTGAAGAATTTCCCTGTTTCTTTGTTCTGTTTTTGAAATTCCTTTTTAGAGTGGGTTTGAGCTGATTCTCGCTGCCATGTTTATGCCAGTCTAGACACACTTGATTCCCTTACGGAGACATATCAATACATAGGTTTTAAGATTCTTACTAGTCAGATCTATTCCTCTGCGGGAAATATGGGGTTTTGAGTCCCTTTCACTGAGGAAGGTGTAGGTCTTGTCTATTCCATAGTTGGTTTTTGGAACGGTACCTGTGCTTATATCAAACTCTGGTTTGATGCATCACCCCACCTCTCCTTCCCCCTTAAGCAGGCATAAGAGTGTTTTCTAAATGTGAGACTCTGTTCTCTTGCCTAACTCAGTTCATGTGTAGCCATGTTTACAGGATCTTCCTAAGTGATATCTTATGATAAGTTTCTTTTCCTGTGTGACTTCTTTCACTTAGAATCATCGTACCTGAATCCACTCATTTTGCTGCTACTGGTCTTATGACATTGATTTCGTGGCTGAGGGATATTCCATCGTACGTAAGTTCCACAATGTTTGGAACCATTTTTATATTTCCTGGGATATTTCAGGTGTACCCAGGTTGAGGTTCTTGTAAGCAGTGCAGCCCTCAATTTGGGGGTGGCTCTGTCTTATGGATTTTCAGTTTTCCCAAGGTATATTTCCTAGACTGGAAGTGCCCTTGGCTCTGTAGCTCTGTTGTTTACTTGTTTTAGGGAACACAATGCACTCCTCCAGTGAGGCAGTTGGCAACTTACATCCCGCCCATCAGCATAACAAGGCTCCCTGTTCTCCAGGGCCTGTCTTGCCTTTCTGGTTTTTACACATTTTGTGGATGTCCCTTTTGACCGGTGGGAAGTGATACTTCTTTGTAGTGCAGATTTGCATTGCCCGCTTGCTTGCTTGGCCAAAAAGGTCGTATGCGTTTTCTCCTGAATATATTCAGGAGACAACGCATACGCCCTTTTTGGCCAAGTGCATCATTGTCGAAGTTGTGTCCCTCTTCCTGTGCTTTACAGGCGATTCCAACGTACCTCATGAAATCTGTTTCCTGCTATTCTGCCTCGCTTTCAAGTCCACCTCGTTGCCTTCCCTCAACAGATTTTTGGACGATAGTTGGCCTTGATTACTCTGCCAGTTTGTGAATTGCTGTGCCCCTGAGCTCCATTTTTCAACTCGTTTCTTGTGAGCTGAACGCAAGTCCAAACTTTTGGTTCAGGACCTATACTGGTTCCCGGTGGGTGGCTGAGACTTTGGTTAATTCTTCTTCCTGCCGGGAAATTAGAGTGACATGTGCCCATCCAAATGCCTAACAGCTACTCTCTCATTGGTTCTCCCTCTTCCCTTTCATCCTCTGCCAAATTGGCAACCTGTTCAAACCAGGAGCTTAAAGGGGCTGTCTCTCCAAGTTGGGAGATTGATAGGAAAGCAGTTGGAAAGTCAAACCGGAGCACCAGGAGAGGGGCTCTTCGTTGAGTTTTGGAAACCTTTCGTATTCACAGAGTGTCCATTCTCTAGGTTTCCCGTACATGTTATAGCTGTAGTAATATTCCCTTCCACCTGGAGAGTTGGGACCCATGGAATGGGTGCCATGCATTATTGCTTTAAAGGGTCTGCATTTGCTCACCCAATCTCACCAATCCTCTCAGTCCCAAGTGTCCAGCCTTATGCCACATTCAGCTGTCATTGTAGATAGGGTCATTCCAGGTTGCATCAGCGACCCTGAAGGAATTGTGAAGAATTACCCTGTTTCTTTGTTCTGTTTTTGAAATTCCTTTTTAGAGTGGGTTTGAGCTGATTCTCGCTGCCATGTTTATGCCAGTCTCGACACACTTGCTTCCCTTACGGAGACATATCAATACATAGGTTTTAAGATTCTTACTAGTCAGATCTATTCCTCTGCGGGAAATATGGGGTTTTGAGTCCCTTTCACTGAGGAAGGTGTAGGTCTTGTCTATTCCATAGTTGGTTTTTGGAACGGTACCTGTGCTTATATCAAACTCTGGTTTGATGCATCACCCCACCTCTCCTTCCCCCTTAAGCAGGCATAAGAGTGTTTTCTAAATGTGAGACTCTGTTCTCTTGCCTAACTCAGTTCATGTGTAGCCATGTTTACAGGATCTTCCTAAGTGATATCTTATGATAAGTTTCTTTTCCTGTGTGACTTCTTTCACTTAGAATCATCGTACCTGAATCCACTCATTTTGCTGCTACTGGTCTTATGACATTGATTTCGTGGCTGAGGGATATTCCATCGTACGTAAGTTCCACAATGTTTGGAACCATTTTTATATTTCCTGGGATATTTCAGGTGTACCCAGGTTGAGGTTCTTGTAAGCAGTGCAGCCCTCAATTTGGGGGTGGCTCTGTCTTATGGATTTTCAGTTATCCCAAGGTATATTCCCTAGACTGGAAGTGCCCTTGGCTCTGTAGCTCTGTTGTTTACTTGTTTTAGGGAACACAATGCACTCCTCCAGTGAGGCAGTTGGCAACTTACATCCCGCCCATCAGCATAACAAGGCTCCCTGTTCTCCAGGGCCTGTCTTGCCTTTCTGGTTTTACACATTTTGTGGATGTCCCTTTTGACCGGTGGGAAGTGATACTTCTTTGTAGTGCAGATTTGCATTGCCCGCTTGCTTGCTTGGCCAAAAAGGGCGTATGCGTTTTCTCCTGAATATATTCAGGAGAAAACGCATACGCCCTTTTTGGCCAAGTGCATCATTGTCGAAGTTGTGCCCCTCTTCCTGTGCTTTACAGGCGATTCCAACGTACCTCTTGAAATCTGTTTCCTGCTATTCTGCCTCGCTTTCAAGTCCGCCTCGTTGCCTTCCCTCAACAGATTTTTGGACGATAGTTGGCTTTGATTACTCTGCCAGTTTGTGAATTGCTGTGCCCCTGAGCTCCATTTTTCAACTTGTTTCTTGTGAGCTGAACGCAAGTCCAAACTTTTGGTTCTGGAACTATACTGGTTCCCGGTGGGTGGCTGAGACTTTGGTTAATTCTTCTTCCTGCCGGGAAATTAGAGTGACATGTGCCCATCCAAATGCCTAACAGCTACTCTCTCATTGGTTCTCCCTCTTCCCTTTCATCCTCTGCCAAATTGGCAACCTGTGTGAACCAGGAGCTTAAAGGGGCTGTCTCTCCAAGTTGGGAGATTGATAGGAAAGCAGTTGGAAAGTCAAACCGGAGCACCAGGAGAGGGGCTCTTCGTTGAGTTTTAGAAACCTTTCGTATTCACAGTGTGTCCATTCTCTAGGTTTCCCGTACACGTTATAGCTGTAGTAAAATTCCCTTCAACCTGGAGAGCTGGGACCCATGGAATGGGTGCCATGCATTATTGCTTTAAAGGGTCTGCATTTGCTCACCCAATCTCACCAATCCTCTCAGTCCCAAGTGTCCAGCCTCATGCCACATCCAGCTGTCATTGTAGATAGGGTCATTCCAGGTTGCATCAGAGACCCTGAAGGAATTGTAAAGAATTTCCCTGTTTCTTTGTTCTGTTTTTGAAATTCCTTTTTAGAGTGGGTTTGAGCTGATTCTCGCTGCCCTGTTTATGTCAGTCTAGACACACTTGATTCCCTTACGGAGACATATGAATACATAGGTTTTAAGATTCTTACTAGTCAGATCTATTCCTCTGCGGGAAATATGGGGTTTTGAGTCCCTTTCACTGAGGAAGGTGTAGGTCTTGTCTATTCCATAGTTGGTTTTTGGAACGGTACCTGTGCTTATATCAAACTCTGGTTTGATGCATCACCCCACCTCTCCTTCCCCCTTAAGCAGGCATAAGAGTGTTTTCTAAATGTGAGACTCTGTTCTCTTTCCTAACTCAGTTCATGTGTAGCCATGTTTACAGGATCTTCCTAAGTGATATCTTATGATAAGTTTCTTTTCCTGTGTGACTTCTTTCACTTAGAATCATCGTACCTGAATCCACTCATTTTGCTGCTACTGGTCTTATGACATTGATTTCGTGGCTGAGGGATATTCCATCGTACGTAATTTCCACAATGTTTGGAACCATTTTTATATTTCCTGGGATATTTCAGGTGTACCCAGGTTGAGGTTCTTGTAAGCAGTGCAGCCCTCAATTTGGGGGTGGCTCTGTCTTATGGATTTTCAGTTTTCCCAAGGTATATTCCCTAGACTGGAAGTGCCCTTGGCTCTGTAGCTCTGTTGTTTACTTGTTTTAGGGAACACAATGCACTCCTCCAGTGAGGCAGTTGGCAACTTACATCCCGCCCATCAGCATAACAAGGCTCCCTGTTCTCCAGGGCCTGTCTTGCCTTTCTGGTTTTTACACATTTTGTGGATGTCCCTTTTGACTGGTGGGAAGTGATACTTCTTTGTAGTGCAGATTTGCATTGCCCGCATGCTTGCTTGGCCAAAAAGGGCGTATGCGTTTTCTCCTGAATATATTCAGGAGAAAACGCATACGCCCTTTTTGGCCAAGTGCATCATTGTCGAAGTTGTGCCCCTCTTCCTGTGCTTTACAGGCGATTCCAACGTACCTCTTGAAATCTGTTTCCTGCTATTCTGCCTCGCTTTCAAGTCCGCCTCGTTGCCTTCCCTCAACAGATTTTTGGACGATAGTTGGCTTTGATTACTCTGCCAGTTTGTGAATTGCTGTGCCCCTGAGCTCCATTTTTCAACTCGTTTCTTGTGAGCTGAACGCAAGTCCAAACATTTGGTTCAGGACCTATACTGGTTCCCGGTGGGTGGCTGAGACTTTGGTTAATTCTTCTTCCTGCCGGGAAATTAGAGTGACATGTGCCCATCCAAATGCCTAACAGCTACTCTCTCATTGGTTCTCCCTCTTCCCTTTCATCCTCTGCCAAATTGGCAACCTGTGCGAACCAGGAGCTTAAAGGGGCTGTCTCTCCAAGTTGGGAGATTGATAGGAAAGCAGTTGGAAAGTCAAACTGGAGCACCAGGAGAGGGGCTCTTCGTTGAGTTTTAGAAACCTTTCGTATTCACAGTGTGTCCATTCTCTAGGTTTCCCGTACATGTTATAGCTGTAGTAATATTCCCTTCAACCTGGAGAGTTGGGACCCATGGAATGGGTGCCATGCATTATTGCTTTAAAGGGTCTGCATTTGCTCACCCAATCTCACCAATCCTCTCAGTCCCAAGTGTCCAGCCTTATGCCACATCCAGCTGTCATTGTAGATAGGGTCATTCCAGGTTGCATCAGCGACCCTGAAGGAATTGTGAAGAATTTCCCTGTTTCTTTGTTCTGTTTTTGAAATTCCTTTTTAGAGTGGGTTTGAGCTGATTCTCGCTGCCATGTTTATGCCAGTCTAGACACACTTGATTCCCTTACGGAGACATATCAATACATAGGTTTTAAGATTCTTACTAGTCAGATCTATTCCTCTGCGGGAAATATGGGGTTTTGAGTCCCTTTCACTGAGGAAGGTGTAGGTCTTGTCTATTCCATAGTTGGTTTTTGGAACGGTACCTGTGCTTATATCAAACTCTGGTTTGATGCATCACCCCACCTCTCCTTCCCCCTTAAGCAGGCATAAGAGTGTTTTCTTAATGTGAGACTCTGTTCTCTTGCCTAACTCAGTTCATGTGTAGCCATGTTTACAGGATCTTCCTAAGTGATATCTTATGATAAGTTTCTTTTCTTGTGTGACTTCTTTCACTTAGAATCATCGTACCTGAATCCACTCATTTTGCTGCTACTGGTCTTATGACATTGATTTCGTGGCTGAGGGATATTCCATCGTACGTAAGTTCCACAATGTTTGGAACCATTTTTATATTTCCTGGGATATTTCAGGTGTACCCAGGTTGAGGTTCTTGTAAGCAGTGCAGCCCTCAATTTGGGGGTGGCTCTGTCTTATGGATTTTCAGTTTTCCCAAGGTATATTTCCTAGACTGGAAGTGCCCTTGGCTCTGTAGCTCTGTTGTTTACTTGTTTTAGGGAACACAATGCACTCCTCCAGTGAGGCAGTTGGCAACTTACATCCCGCCCATCAGCATAACAAGGCTCCCTGTTCTCCAGGGCCTGTCTTGCCTTTCTGGTTTTTACACATTTTGTGGATGTCCCTTTTGACCGGTGGGAAGTGATACTTCTTTGTAGTGCAGATTTGCATTGCCCGCTTGCTTGCTTGGCCAAAAAGGGCGTATGCGTTTTCTCCTGAATATATTCAGGAGACAACGCATACGCCCTTTTTGGCCAAGTGCATCATTGTCGAAGTTGTGTCCCTCTTCCTGTGCTTTACAGGCGATTCCAACGTACCTCTTGAAATCTGTTTCCTGCTATTCTGCCTCGCTTTCAAGTCCACCTCGTTGCCTTCCCTCAAAAGATTTTTGGACGATAGTTGGCCTTGATTACTCTGCCAGTTTGTGAATTGCTGTGCCCCTGAGCTCCATTTTTCAACTCGTTTCTTGTGAGCTGAACGCAAGTCCAAACTTTTGGTTCAGGACCTATACTGGTTCCCGGTGGGTGGCTGAGACTTTGGTTAATTCTTCTTCCTGCCGGGAAATTAGAGTGACATGTGCCCATCCAAATGCCTAACAGCTACTCTCTCATTGGTTCTCCCTCTTCCCTTTCATCCTCTGCCAAATTGGCAACCTGTGCAAACCAGGAGCTTAAAGGGGCTGTCTCTCCAAGTTGGGAGATTGATAGGAAAGCAGTTGGAAAGTCAAACCGGAGCACCAGGAGAGGGGCTCTTCGTTGAGTTTTAGAAAACTTTCGTATTCACAGTGTGTCCATTCTCTAGGTTTCCCGTACACGTTATAGCTGTAGTAATATTCCCTTCAACCTGGAGAGCTGGGACCCATGGAATGGGTGCCATGCATTATTGCTTTAAAGGGTCTGAATTTGCTCACCCAATCTCACCAATCCTCTCAGTCCCAAGTGTCCAGCCTCATGCCACATGCAGCTGTCATTGTAGATAGGGTCATTCCAGGTTGCATCAGAGACCCTGAAGGAATTGTGAAGAATTTCCCTGTTTCTTTGTTCTGTTTTTGAAATTCCTTTTTAGAGTGGGTTTGAGCTGATTCTCGCTGCCATGTTTATGCCAGTCTCGACACACTTGCTTCCCTTACGGAGACATATCAATACATAGGTTTTAAGATTCTTACTAGTCAGATCTATTCCTCTGCGGGAAATATGGGGTTTTGAGTCCCTTTCACTGAGGAAGGTGTAGGTCTTGTCTATTCCATAGTTGGTTTTTGGAACGGTACCTGTGCTTATATCAAACTCTGGTTTGATGCATCACCCCACCTCTCCTTCCCCCTTAAGCAGGCATAAGAGTGTTTTCTAAATGTGAGACTCTGTTCTCTTGCCTAACTCAGTTCATGTGTAGCCATGTTTACAGGATCTTCCTAAGTGATATCTTATGATAAGTTTCTTTTCCTGTGTGACTTCTTTCACTTAGAATCATCGTACCTGAATCCACTCATTTTGCTGCTACTGGTCTTATGACATTGATTTCGTGGCTGAGGGATATTCCATCGTACGTAAGTTCCACAATGTTTGGAACCATTTTTATATTTCCTGGGATATTTCAGGTGTACCCAGGTTGAGGTTCTTGTAAGCAGTGCAGCCCTCAATTTGGGGGTGGCTCTGTCTTATGGATTTTCAGTTTTCCCAAGGTATATTTCCTAGACTGGAAGTGCCCTTGGCTCTGTAGCTCTGTTGTTTACTTGTTTTAGGGAACACAATGCACTCCTCCAGTGAGGCAGTTGGCAACTTACATCCCGCCCATCAGCATAACAAGGCTCCCTGTTCTCCAGGGCCTGTCTTGCCTTTCTGGTTTTTACACATTTTGTGGATGTCCCTTTTGACCGGTGGGAAGTGATACTTCTTTGTAGTGCAGATTTGCATTGCCCGCTTGCTTGCTTGGCCAAAAAGGGCGTATGCGTTTTCTCCTGAATATATTCAGGAGAAAACGCATACGCCCTTTTTGGCCAAGTGCATCATTGTCGAAGTTGTGTCCCTCTTCCTGTGCTTTACAGGCGATTCCAACGTACCTCTTGAAATCTGTTTCCTGCTATTCTGCCTCGCTTTCAAGTCCACCTCGTTGCCTTCCCTCAACAGATTTTTGGACGATAGTTGGCCTTGATTACTCTGCCAGTTTGTGAATTGCTGTGCCCCTGAGCTCCATTTTTCAACTCGTTTCTTGTGAGCTGAACGCAAGTCCAAACTTTTGGTTCAGGACCTATACTGGTTCCCGGTGGGTGGCTGAGACATTGGTTAATTCTTCTTCCTGCCGGGAAATTAGAGTGACATGTGCCCATCCAAATGCCTAACAGCTACTCTCTCATTGGTTCTCCCTCTTCCCTTTCATCCTCTGCCAAATTGGCAACCTGTGCAAACCAGGAGCTTAAAGGGGCTGTCTCTCCAAGTTGGGAGATTGATAGGAAAGCAGTTGGAAAGTCAAACCGGAGCACCAGGAGAGGGGCTCTTCGTTGAGTTTTAGAAACCTTTCGTATTCACAGTGTGTCCATTCTCTAGGTTTCCCGTACACGTTATAGCTGTAGTAATATTCCCTTCAACCTGGAGAGCTGGGACCCATGGAATGGGTGCCATGCATTATTGCTTTAAAGGGTCTGAATTTGCTCACCCAATCTCACCAATCCTCTCAGTCCCAAGTGTCCAGCCTCATGCCACATGCAGCTGTCATTGTAGATAGGGTCATTCCAGGTTGCATCAGAGACCCTGAAGGAATTGTGAAGAATTTCCCTGTTTCTTTGTTCTGTTTTTGAAATTCCTTTTTAGAGTGGGTTTGAGCTGATTCTCGCTGCCATGTTTATGCCAGTCTCGACACACTTGCTTCCCTTACGGAGACATATCAATACATAGGTTTTAAGATTCTTACTAGTCAGATCTATTCCTCTGCGGGAAATATGGGGTTTTGAGTCCCTTTCACTGAGGAAGGTGTAGGTCTTGTCTATTCCATAGTTGGTTTTTGGAACGGTACCTGTGCTTATATCAAACTCTGGTTTGATGCATCACCCCACCTCTCCTTCCCCCTTAAGCAGGCATAAGAGTGTTTTCTAAATGTGAGACTCTGTTCTCTTGCCTAACTCAGTTCATGTGTAGCCATGTTTACAGGATCTTCCTAAGTGATATCTTATGATAAGTTTCTTTTCCTGTGTGACTTCTTTCACTTAGAATCATCGTACCTGAATCCACTCATTTTGCTGCTACTGGTCTTATGACATTGATTTCGTGGCTGAGGGATATTCCATCGTACGTAAGTTCCACAATGTTTGGAACCATTTTTATATTTCCTGGGATATTTCAGGTGTACCCAGGTTGAGGTTCTTGTAAGCAGTGCAGCCCTCAATTTGGGGGTGGCTCTGTCTTATGGATTTTCAGTTTTCCCAAGGTATATTTCCTAGACTGGAAGTGCCCTTGGCTCTGTAGCTCTGTTGTTTACTTGTTTTAGGGAACACAATGCACTCCTCCAGTGAGGCAGTTGGCTACTTACATCCCGCCCATCAGCATAACAAGGCTCCCTGTTCTCCAGGGCCTGTCTTGCCTTTCTGGTTTTTACACATTTTGTGGATGTCCCTTTTGACCGGTGGGAATTGATACTTCTTTGTAGTGCAGATTTGCATTGCCCGCTTGCTTGCTTGGCCAAAAAGGGCGTATGCGTTGTCTCCTGAATATATTCAGGAGACAACGCATACGCCCTTTTTGGCCAAGTGCATCATTGTCGAAGTTGTGTCCCTCTTCCTGTGCTTTACAGGCGATTCCAACGTACCTCTTGAAATCTGTTTCCTGCTATTCTGCCTCGCTTTCAAGTCCACCTCGTTGCCTTCCCTCAACAGATTTTTGGACGATAGTTGGCCTTGATTACTCTGCCAGTTTGTGAATTGCTGTGCCCCTGAGCTCCATTTTTCAACTCGTTTCTTGTGAGCTGAACGCAAGTCCAAACTTTTGGTTCAGGACCTATAGTGGTTCCCAGTGGGTGGCTGAGACTTTGGTTAATTCTTCTTCCTGCCGGGAAATTAGAGTGACATGTGCCCATCCAAATGCCTAACAGCTACTCTCTCATTGGTTCTCCCTCTTCCCTTTCATCCTCTGCCAAATTGGCAACCTGTGCAAACCAGGAGCTTAAAGGGGCTGTCTCTCCAAGTTGGGAGATTGATAGGAAAGCAGTTGGAAAGTCAAACCGGAGCACCAGGAGAGGGGCTCTTCGTTGAGTTTTAGAAACCTTTCGTATTCACAGTGTGTCCATTCTCTAGGTTTCCCGTACACGTTATAGCTGTAGTAATATTCCCTTCAACCTGGAGAGCTGGGACCCATGGAATGTGTGCCATGCATTATTGCTTTAAAGGGTCTGAATTTGCTCACCCAATCTCACCAATCCTCTCAGTCCCAAGTGTCCAGCCTCATGCCACATGCAGCTGTCATTGTAGATAGGGTCATTCCAGGTTGCATCAGAGACCCTGAAGGAATTGTGAAGAATTTCCCTGTTTCTTTGTTCTGTTTTTGAAATTCCTTTTTAGAGTGGGTTTGAGCTGATTCTCGCTGCCATGTTTATGCCAGTCTCGACACACTTGCTTCCCTTACAGAGACATATCAATACATAGGTTTTAAGATTCTTACTAGTCAGATCTATTCCTCTGCGGGAAATATGGGGTTTTGAGTCCCTTTCACTGAGGAAGGTGTAGGTCTTGTCTATTCCATAGTTGGTTTTTGGAACGGTACCTGTGCTTATATCAAACTCTGGTTTGATGCATCACCCCACCTCTCCTTCCCCCTTAAGCAGGCATAAGAGTGTTTTCTAAATGTGAGACTCTGTTCTCTTGCCTAACTCAGTTCATGTGTAGCCATGTTTACAGGATCTTCCTAAGTGATATCTTATGATAAGTTTCTTTTCCTGTGTGACTTCTTTCACTTAGAATCATCGTACCTGAATCCACTCATTTTGCTGCTACTGGTCTTATGACATTGATTTCGTGGCTGAGGGATATTCCATCGTACGTAAGTTCCACAATGTTTGGAACCATTTTTATATTTCCTGGGATATTTCAGGTGTACCCAGGTTGAGGTTCTTGTAAGCAGTGCAGCCCTCAATTTGGGGGTGGCTCTGTCTTATGGATTTTCAGTTTTCCCAAGGTATATTCCCTAGACTGGAAGTGCCCTTGGCTCTGTAGCTCTGTTGTTTACTTGTTTTAGGGAACACAATGCACTCCTCCAGTGAGGCAGTTGGCAACTTACATCCCGCCCATCAGCATAACAAGGCACCCTGTTCTCCAGGGCCTGTCTTGCCTTTCTGGTTTTTACACATTTTGTGGATGTCCCTTTTGACCGGTGGGAAGTGATACTTCTTTGTAGTGCAGATTTGCATTGCCCGCTTGCTTGCTTGGCCAAAAAGGGCGTATGCGTTTTCTCCTGAATATATTCAGGAGAAAACGCATACGCCCTTTTTGGCCAAGTGCATCATTGTCGAAGTTGTGCCCCTCTTCCTGTGCTTTACAGGCGATTCCAACGTACCTCTTGAAATCTGTTTCCTGCTATTCTGCCTCGCTTTCAAGTCCGCCTAGTTGCCTTGCCTCAACAGATTTTTGGACGAGAGTTGGCTTTGATTACTCTGCCAGTTTGTGAATTGTTGTGCCCCTGAGCTCCATTTTTCAACTCGTTTCTTGTGAGCTGAACGCAAGTCCAAACTTTTGGTTCAGGACCTATACTGGTTCCCGGTGGGTGGCTGAGACTTTGGTTAATTCTTCTTCCTGCCGGGAAATTAGAGTGACATGTGCCCATCCAAATGCCTAACAGCTACTCTCTCATTGGTTCTCCCTCTTCCCTTTCATCCTCTGCCAAATTGGCAACCTGTGCGAACCAGGAGCTTAAAGGGGCTGTCTCTCCAAGTTGGGAGATTGATAGGAAAGCAGTTGGAAAGTCAAACCGGAGCACCAGGAGAGGGGCTCTTCGTTGAGTTTTAGAAACCTTTCGTATTCACAGTGTGTCCATTCTCTAGGTTTCCCGTACACGTTATAGCTGTAGTAATATTCCCTTCAACCTGGAGAGCTGGGACCCATGGAATGGGTGCCATGCATTATTGCTTTAAAGGGTCTGAATTTGCTCACCCAATCTCACCAATCCTCTCAGTCCCAAGTGTCCAGCCTCATGCCACATGCAGCTGTCATTGTAGATAGGGTCATTCCAGGTTGCATCAGAGACCCTGAAGGAATTGTGAAGAATTTCCCTGTTTCTTTGTTCTGTTTTTGAAATTCCTTTTTAGAGTGGGTTTGAGCTGATTCTCGCTGCCATGTTTATGCCAGTCTAGACACACTTGATTCCCTTACAGAGACATATCAATACATAGGTTTTAAGATTCTTACTAGTCAGATCTATTCCTCTGCGGGAAATATGGGGTTTTGAGTCCCTTTCACTGAGGAAGGTGGAGGTCTTGTCTATTCCATAGTTGGTTTTTGGAACGGTACCTGTGCTTATATCAAACTCTGGTTTGATGCATCACCCCACCTCTCCTTCCCCCTTAAGCAGGCATAAGAGTGTTTTCTAAATGTGAGACTCTGTTCTTTTGCCTAACTCAGTTCATGTGTAGCCATGTTTACAGGATCTTCCTAAGTGATATCTTATGATAAGTTTCTTTTCCTGTGTGACTTCTTTCACTTAGAATCATCGTACCTGAATCCACTTATTTTGCTGCTACTGGTCTTATGACATTGATTTCGTGGCTGAGGGATATTCCATCGTATGTAAGTTCCACAATGTTTGGAACCATTTTTATATTTCCTGGGATATTTCAGGTGTACCCAGGTTGAGGTTCTTGTAAGCAGTGCAGCCCTCAGTTTGGGGGTGGCTCTGTCTTATGGATTTTCAGTTTTCCCAAGGTATATTCCCTAGACTGGAAGTGCCCTTGGCTCTGTAGCTCTGTTGTTTACTTGTTTTAGGGAACACAATGCACTCCTCCAGTGAGGCAATTGGCAACTTACATCCCGCCCATCAGCATAACAAGGCTCCCTGTTCTCCAGGGCCTGTCTTGCCTTTCTGGTTTTTACACATTTTGTGGATGTCCCTTTTGACCGCTGGGAAGTGATACTTCTTTGTAGTGCAGATTTGCATTGCCCTCTTGCTTGCTTGGCCAAAAAGGGCGTATGCGTTTTCTCCTGAATATATTCAGGAGAAAACGCATACGCCCTTTTTGGCCAAGTGCATCATTGTCGAAGTTGTGCCCCTCTTCCTGTGCTTTACAGGCGATTCCAACGTACCTCTTGAAATCTGTTTCCTGCTATTCTGCCTCGCTTTCAAGTCCGCCTCGTTGCCTTCCCTCAACAGATTTTTGGACGAGAGTTGGCTTTGATTACTCTGCCAGTTTGTGAATTGCTGTGCCCCTGAGCTCCATTTTTCAACTCGTTTCTTGTGAGCTGAACGCAAGTCCAAACTTTTGGTTCTGGAACTATACTGGTTCCCGGTGGGTGGCTGAGACTTTGGTTAATTCTTCTTCCTGCCGGGAAATTAGAGTGACATGTGCCCATCCAAATGCCTAACAGCTACTCTCTCATTGGTTCTCCCTCTTCCCTTTCATCCTCTGCCAAATTGGCAACCTGTGCAAACCAGGAGCTTAAAGGGGCTGTCTCTCCAAGTTGGGAGATTGATAGGAAAGCAGTTGGAAAGTCAAACCGGAGCACCAGGAGAGGGGCTCTTCGTTGAGTTTTAGAAACCTTTCGTATTCACAGTGTGTCCATTCTCTAGGTTTCCCGTACACGTTATAGCTGTAGTAATATTCCCTTCAACCTGGAGAGCTGGGACCCATGGAATGTGTGCCATGCATTATTGCTTTAAAGGGTCTGAATTTGCTCACCCAATCTCACCAATCCTCTCAGTCCCAAGTGTCCAGCCTCATGCCACATGCAGCTGTCATTGTAGATAGGGTCATTCCAGGTTGCATCAGAGACCCTGAAGGAATTGTGAAGAATTTCCCTGTTTCTTTGTTCTGTTTTTGAAATTCCTTTTTAGAGTGGGTTTGAGCTGATTCTCGCTGCCATGTTTATGCCAGTCTCGACACACTTGCTTCCCTTACAGAGACATATCAATACATAGGTTTTAAGATTCTTACTAGTCAGATCTATTCCTCTGCGGGAAATATGGGGTTTTGAGTCCCTTTCACTGAGGAAGGTGTAGGTCTTGTCTATTCCATAGTTGGTTTTTGGAACGGTACCTGTGCTTATATCAAACTCTGGTTTGATGCATCACCCCACCTCTCCTTCCCCCTTAAGCAGGCATAAGAGTGTTTTCTAAATGTGAGACTCTGTTCTCTTGCCTAACTCAGTTCATGTGTAGCCATGTTTACAGGATCTTCCTAAGTGATATCTTATGATAAGTTTCTTTTCCTGTGTGACTTCTTTCACTTAGAATCATCGTACCTGAATCCACTCATTTTGCTGCTACTGGTCTTATGACATTGATTTCGTGGCTGAGGGATATTCCATCGTACGTAAGTTCCACAATGTTTGGAACCATTTTTATATTTCCTGGGATATTTCAGGTGTACCCAGGTTGAGGTTCTTGTAAGCAGTGCAGCCCTCAATTTGGGGGTGGCTCTGTCTTATGGATTTTCAGTTTTCCCAAGGTATATTCCCTAGACTGGAAGTGCCCTTGGCTCTGTAGCTCTGTTGTTTACTTGTTTTAGGGAACACAATGCACTCCTCCAGTGAGGCAGTTGGCAACTTACATCCCGCCCATCAGCATAACAAGGCACCCTGTTCTCCAGGGCCTGTCTTGCCTTTCTGGTTTTTACACATTTTGTGGATGTCCCTTTTGACCGGTGGGAAGTGATACTTCTTTGTAGTGCAGATTTGCATTGCCCGCTTGCTTGCTTGGCCAAAAAGGGCGTATGCGTTTTCTCCTGAATATATTCAGGAGAAAACGCATACGCCCTTTTTGGCCAAGTGCATCATTGTCGAAGTTGTGCCCCTCTTCCTGTGCTTTACAGGCGATTCCAACGTACCTCTTGAAATCTGTTTCCTGCTATTCTGCCTCGCTTTCAAGTCCGCCTAGTTGCCTTGCCTCAACAGATTTTTGGACGAGAGTTGGCTTTGATTACTCTGCCAGTTTGTGAATTGTTGTGCCCCTGAGCTCCATTTTTCAACTCGTTTCTTGTGAGCTGAACGCAAGTCCAAACTTTTGGTTCAGGACCTATACTGGTTCCCGGTGGGTGGCTGAGACTTTGGTTAATTCTTCTTCCTGCCGGGAAATTAGAGTGACATGTGCCCATCCAAATGCCTAACAGCTACTCTCTCATTGGTTCTCCCTCTTCCCTTTCATCCTCTGCCAAATTGGCAACCTGTGCGAACCAGGAGCTTAAAGGGGCTGTCTCTCCAAGTTGGGAGATTGATAGGAAAGCAGTTGGAAAGTCAAACCGGAGCACCAGGAGAGGGGCTCTTCGTTGAGTTTTAGAAACCTTTCGTATTCACAGTGTGTCCATTCTCTAGGTTTCCCGTACACGTTATAGCTGTAGTAATATTCCCTTCAACCTGGAGAGCTGGGACCCATGGAATGGGTGCCATGCATTATTGCTTTAAAGGTTCTGAATTTGCTCACCCAATCTCACCAATCCTCTCAGTCCCAAGTGTCCAGCCTCATGCCACATGCAGCTGTCATTGTAGATAGGGTCATTCCAGGTTGCATCAGAGACCCTGAAGGAATTGTGAAGAATTTCCCTGTTTCTTTGTTCTGTTTTTGAAATTCCTTTTTAGAGTGGGTTTGAGCTGATTCTCGCTGCCATGTTTATGCCAGTCTAGACACACTTGATTCCCTTACAGAGACATATCAATACATAGGTTTTAAGATTCTTACTAGTCAGATCTATTCCTCTGCGGGAAATATGGGGTTTTGAGTCCCTTTCACTGAGGAAGGTGGAGGTCTTGTCTATTCCATAGTTGGTTTTTGGAACGGTACCTGTGCTTATATCAAACTCTGGTTTGATGCATCACCCCACCTCTCCTTCCCCCTTAAGCAGGCATAAGAGTGTTTTCTAAATGTGAGACTCTGTTCTCTTGCCTAACTCAGTTCATGTGTAGCCATGTTTACAGGATCTTCCTAAGTGATATCTTATGATAAGTTTCTTTTCCTGTGTGACTTCTTTCACTTAGAATCATCGTACCTGAATCCACTTATTTTGCTGCTACTGGTCTTATGACATTGATTTCGTGGCTGAGGGATATTCCATCGTATGTAAGTTCCACAATGTTTGGAACCATTTTTATATTTCCTGGGATATTTCAGGTGTACCCAGGTTGAGGTTCTTGTAAGCAGTGCAGCCCTCAGTTTGGGGGTGGCTCTGTCTTATGGATTTTCAGTTTTCCCAAGGTATATTCCCTAGACTGGAAGTGCCCTTGGCTCTGTAGCTCTGTTGTTTACTTGTTTTAGGGAACACAATGCACTCCTCCAGTGAGGCAATTGGCAACTTACATCCCGCCCATCAGCATAACAAGGCTCCCTGTTCTCCAGGGCCTGTCTTGCCTTTCTGGTTTTTACACATTTTGTGGATGTCCCTTTTGACCGCTGGGAAGTGATACTTCTTTGTAGTGCAGATTTGCATTGCCCTCTTGCTTGCTTGGCCAAAAAGGGCGTATGCGTTTTCTCCTGAATATATTCAGGAGAAAACGCATACGCCCTTTTTGGCCAAGTGCATCATTGTCGAAGTTGTGCCCCTCTTCCTGTGCTTTACAGGCGATTCCAACGTACCTCTTGAAATCTGTTTCCTGCTATTCTGCCTCGCTTTCAAGTCCGCCTCGTTGCCTTCCCTCAACAGATTTTTGGACGAGAGTTGGCTTTGATTACTCTGCCAGTTTGTGAATTGCTGTGCCCCTGAGCTCCATTTTTCAACTCGTTTCTTGTGAGCTGAACGCAAGTCCAAACTTTTGGTTCTGGAACTATACTGGTTCCCGGTGGGTGGCTGAGACTTTGGTTAATTCTTCTTCCTGCCGGGAAATTAGAGTGACATGTGCCCATCCAAATGCCTAACAGCTACTCTCTCATTGGTTCTCCCTCTTCCCTTTCATCCTCTGCCAAATTGGCAACCTGTGTGAACCAGGAGCTTAAAGGGGTTGTCTCTCCAAGTTGGGAGATTGATAGGAAAGCAGTTGGAAAGTCAAACCGGAGCACCAGGAGAGGGGCTCTTCGTTGAGTTTTAGAAACCTTTCGTATTCACAGTGTGTCCATTCTCTAGGTTTCCCGTACACGTTATAGCTGTAGTAATATTCCCTTCAACCTGGAGAGCTGGGACCCATGGAATGGGTGCCATGCATTATTGCTTTAAAGGGTCTGCATTTGCTCACCCAATCTCACCAATCCTCTCAGTCCCAAGTGTCCAGCCTCATGCCACATCCAGCTGTCATTGTAGATAGGGTCATTCCAGGTTGCATCAGAGACCCTGAAGGAATTGTAAAGAATTTCCCTGTTTCTTTGTTCTGTTTTTGAAATTCCTTTTTAGAGTGGGTTTGAGCTGATTCTCGCTGCCCTGTTTATGTCAGTCTAGACACACTTGATTCCCTTACGGAGACATATGAATACATAGGTTTTAAGATTCTTACTAGTCAGATCTATTCCTCTGCGGGAAATATGGGGTTTTGAGTCCCTTTCACTGAGGAAGGTGTAGGTCTTGTCTATTCCATAGTTGGTTTTTGGAACGGTACCTGTGCTTATATCAAACTCTGGTTTGATGCATCACCCCACCTCTCCTTCCCCCTTAAGCAGGCATAAGAGTGTTTTCTAAATGTGAGACTCTGTTCTCTTGCCTAACTCAGTTCATGTGTAGCCATGTTTACAGGATCTTCCTAAGTGATATCTTATGATAAGTTTCTTTTCCTGTGTGACTTCTTTCACTTAGAATCATCGTACCTGAATCCACTCATTTTGCTGCTACTGGTCTTATGACATTGATTTCGTGGCTGAGGGATATTCCATCGTACGTAAGTTCCACAATGTTTGGAACCATTTTTATATTTCCTGGGATATTTCAGGTGTACCCAGGTTGAGGTTCTTGTAAGCAGTGCAGCCCTCAATTTGGGGGTGGCTCTGTCTTATGGATTTTCAGTTTTCCCAAGGTATATTCCCTAGACTGGAAGTGCCCTTGGCTCTGTAGCTCTGTTGTTTACTTGTTTTAGGGAACACAATGCACTCCTCCAGTGAGGCAGTTGGCAACTTACATCCCGCCCATCAGCATAACAAGGCTCCCTGTTCTCCAGGGCCTGTCTTGCCTTTCTGGTTTTTACACATTTTGTGGATGTCCCTTTTGACTGGTGGGAAGTGATACTTCTTTGTAGTGCAGATTTGCATTGCCCGCTTGCTTGCTTGGCCAAAAAGGGCGTATGCGTTTTCTCCTGAATATATTCAGGAGAAAACGCATACGCCCTTTTTGGCCAAGTGCATCATTGTCGAAGTTGTGCCCCTCTTCCTGTGCTTTACAGGCGATTCCAACGTACCTCTTGAAATCTGTTTCCTGCTATTCTGCCTCGCTTTCAAGTCCGCCTCGTTGCCTTCCCTCAACAGATTTTTGGACGATAGTTGGCTTTGATTACTCTGCCAGTTTGTGAATTGCTGTGCCCCTGAGCTCCATTTTTCAACTCGTTTCTTGTGAGCTGAACGCAAGTCCAAACTTTTGGTTCAGGACCTATACTGGTTCCCGGTGGGTGGCTGAGACTTTGGTTAATTCTTCTTCCTGCCGGGAAATTAGAGTGACATGTGCCCATCCAAATGCCTAACAGCTACTCTCTCATTGGTTCTCCCTCTTCCCTTTCATCCTCTGCCAAATTGGCAACCTGTGTGAACCAGGAGCTTAAAGGGGCTGTCTCTCCAAGTTGGGAGATTGATAGGAAAGCAGTTGGAAAGTCAAACTGGAGCACCAGGAGAGGGGCTCTTCGTTGAGTTTTAGAAACCTTTCGTATTCACAGTGTGTCCATTCTCTAGGTTTCCCGTACACGTTATAGCTGTAGTAATATTCCCTTCAACCTGGAGAGCTGGGACCCATGGAATGGGTGCCATGCATTATTGCTTTAAAGGGTCTGCATTTGCTCACCCAATCTCACCAATCCTCTCAGTCCCAAGTGTCCAGCCTCATGCCACATCCAGCTGTCATTGTAGATAGGGTCATTCCAGGTTGCATCAGAGACCCTGAAGGAATTGTAAAGAATTTCCCTGTTTCTTTGTTCTGTTTTTGAAATTCCTTTTTAGAGTGGGTTTGAGCTGATTCTCGCTGCCCTGTTTATGTCAGTCTAGACACACTTGATTCCCTTACGGAGACATATGAATACATAGGTTTTAAGATTCTTACTAGTCAGATCTATTCCTCTGCGGGAAATATGGGGTTTTGAGTCCATTTCACTGAGGAAGGTGGAGGTCTTGTCTATTCCATAGTTGGTTTTTGGAACGGTACCTGTGCTTATATCAAACTCTGGTTTGATGCATCACCCCACCTCTCCTTCCCCCTTAAGCAGGCATAAGAGTGTTTTCTAAATGTGAGACTCTGTTCTCTTGCCTAACTCAGTTCATGTGTAGCCATGTTTACAGGATCTTCCTAAGTGATATCTTATGATAAGTTTCTTTTCCTGTGTGACTTCTTTCACTTAGAATCATCGTACCTGAATCCACTCATTTTGCTGCTACTGGTCTTATGACATTGATTTCGTGGCTGAGGGATATTCCATCGTACGTAAGTTCCACAATATTTGGAACCATTTTTATATTTCCTGGGATATTTCAGGTGTACCCAGGTTGAGGTTCTTGTAAGCAGTGCAGCCCTCAATTTGGGGGTGGCTCTGTCTTATGGATTTTCAGTTTTCCCAAGGTATATTCCCTAGACTGGAAGTGCCCTTGGCTCTGTAGCTCTGTTGTTTACTTGTTTTAGGGAACACAATGCACTCCTCCAGTGAGGCAGTTGGCAACTTACATCCCGCCCATCAGCATAACAAGGCTCCCTGTTCTCCAGGGCCTGTCTTGCCTTTCTGGTTTTTACACATTTTGTGGATGTCCCTTTTGACCGGTGGGAAGTGATACTTCTTTGTAGTGCAGATTTGCATTGCCCGCTTGCTTGCTTGGCCAAAAAGGGCGTATGCGTTTTCTCCTGAATATATTCAGGAGAAAACGCATACGCCCTTTTTGGCCAAGTGCATCATTGTTGAAGTTGTGCCCCTCTTCCTGTGCTTTACAGGCGATTCCAACGTACCTCTTGAAATCTGTTTCCTGCTATTCTGCCTCACTTTCAAGTCCGCCTAGTTGCCTTCCCTCAACAGATTTTTGGACGATAGTTGGCTTTGATTACTCTGCCAGTTTGTGAATTGTTGTGCCCCTGAGCTCCATTTTTCAACTCGTTTCTTGTGAGCTGAACGCAAGTCCAAACTTTTGGTTCAGGACCTATACTGGTTCCCGGTGGGTGGCTGAGACTTTGGTTAATTCTTCTTCCTGCCGGGAAATTAGAGTGACATGTGCCCATCCAAATGCCTAACAGCTACTCTCTCATTGGTTCTCCCTCTTCACTTTCATCCTCTGCCAAATTGGCAACCTGTGCGAACCAGGAGCTTAAAGGGGCTGTCTCTCCAAGTTGGGAGATTGATAGGAAAGCAGTTGGAAAGTCAAACCGGAGCACCAGGAGAGGGGCTCTTCGTTGAGTTTTAGAAACCTTTCGTATTCACAGTGTGTCCATTCTCTAGGTTTCCCGTACACGTTATAGCTGTAGTAATATTCCCTTCAACCTGGAGAGCTGGGACCCATGGAATGGGTGCCATGCATTATTGCTTTAAAGGGTCTGAATTTGCTCACCCAATCTCACCAATCCTCTCAGTCCCAAGTGTCCAGCCTCATGCCACATGCAGCTGTCATTGTAGATAGGGTCATTCCAGGTTGCATCAGAGACCCTGAAGGAATTGTGAAGAATTTCCCTGTTTCTTTGTTCTGTTTTTGAAATTCCTTTTTAGAGTGGGTTTGAGCTGATTCTCGCTGCCATGTTTATGCCAGTCTAGACACACTTGATTCCCTTACGGAGACATATCAATACATAGGTTTTAAGATTCTTACTAGTCAGATCTATTCCTCTGCGGGAAATATGGGGTTTTGAGTCCCTTTCACTGAGGAAGGTGGAGGTCTTGTCTATTCCATAGTTGGTTTTTGGAACGGTACCTGTGCTTATATCAAACTCTGGTTTGATGCATCACCCCACCTCTCCTTCCCCCTTAAGCAGGCATAAGAGTGTTTTCTAAATGTGAGACTCTGTTCTCTTGCCTAACTCAGTTCATGTGTAGCCATGTTTACAGGATCTTCCTAAGTGATATCTTATGATAAGTTTCTTTTCCTGTGTGACTTCTTTCACTTAGAATCATCGTACCTGAATCCACTTATTTTGCTGCTACTGGTCTTATGACATTGATTTCGTGGCTGAGGGATATTCCATCGTATGTAAGTTCCACAATGTTTGGAACCATTTTTATATTTCCTGGGATATTTCAGGTGTACCCAGGTTGAGGTTCTTGTAAGCAGTGCAGCCCTCAGTTTGGGGGTGGCTCTGTCTTATGGATTTTCAGTTTTCCCAAGGTATATTCCCTAGACTGGAAGTGCCCTTGGCTCTGTAGCTCTGTTGTTTACTTGTTTTAGGGAACACAATGCACTCCTCCAGTGAGGCAATTGGCAACTTACATCCCGCCCATCAGCATAACAAGGCTCCCTGTTCTCCAGGGCCTGTCTTGCCTTTCTGGTTTTTACACATTTTGTGGATGTCCCTTTTGACCGCTGGGAAGTGATACTTCTTTGTAGTGCAGATTTGCATTGCCCTCTTGCTTGCTTGGCCAAAAAGGGCGTATGCGTTTTCTCCTGAATATATTCAGGAGAAAACGCATACGCACTTTTTGGCCAAGTGCATCATTGTCGAAGTTGTGCCCCTCTTCCTGTGCTTTACAGGCGATTCCAACGTACCTCTTGAAATGTTTCCTGCTATTCTGCCTCGCTTTCAAGTCCGCCTCGTTGCCTTCCCTCAACAGATTTTTGGACGATAGTTGGCCTTGATTACTCTGCCAGTTTGTGAATTGCTGTGCCCCTGAGCTCCATTTTTCAACTCGTTTCTTGTGAGCTGAACGCAAGTCCAAACTTTTGGTTCAGGACCTATACTGGTTCCCGGTGGGTGGCTGAGACTTTGGTTAATTCTTCTTCCTGCCGGGAAATTAGAGTGACATGTGCCCATCCAAATGCCTAACAGCTACTCTCTCATTGGTTCTCCCTCTTCCCTTTCATCCTCTGCCAAATTGGCAACCTGTGCGAACCAGGAGCTTAAAGGGGCTGTCTCTCCAAGTTGGGAGATTGATAGGAAAGCAGTTGGAAAGTCAAACCGGAGCACCAGGAGAGGGGCTCTTCGTTGAGTTTTAGAAACCTTTCGTATTCACAGTGTGTCCATTCTCTAGGTTTCCCGTACACGTTATAGGTGTAGTAATATTCCCTTCAACCTGGAGAGCTGGGACCCATGGAATGGGTGCCATGCATTACTGCTTTAAAGGGTCTGCATTTGCTCACCCAATCTCACCAATCCTCTCAGTCCCAAGTGTCCAGCCTTATGCCACATCCAGCTGTCATTGTAGATAGGGTCATTCCAGGTTGCATCAGCGACCCTGAAGGAATTTTGAAGAATTACCCTGTTTCTTTGTTCTGTTTTTGAAATTCCTGTTTAGAGTGGGTTTGAGCTGATTCTCGCTGCCATGTTTATGCCAGTCTCGACACACTTGATTCCCTTACAGAGACATATCAATACATAGGTTTTAAGATTCTTACTAGTCAGATCTATTCCACTGCGGGAAATATGGGGTTTTGAGTCCCTTTCACTGAGGAAGGTGGAGGTCTTGTCTATTCCATAGTTGGTTTTTGGAACGGAACCTGTGCTTATATCAAACTCTGGTTTGATGCATCACCCCACCTCTCCTTCCCCCTTAAGCAGGCATAAGAGTGTTTTCTAAATGTGAGACTCTGTTCTCTTGCCTAACTCAGTTCATGTGTAGCCATGTTTACAGGATCTTCCTAACTGATATCTTATAATAAGTTTCTTTTCCTGTGTGACTTCTTTCACTTAGAATCATCGTACCTGAATCCACTCATTTTGCTGCTACTGGTCTTATGACATTGATTTCGTGGCTGAGGGATATTCCATCGTACGTAAGTTCCAAAATGTTTGGAACCATTTTTATATTTCCTGGGATATTTCAGGTGTACCCAGGTTGAGGTTCTTGTAAGCAGTGCAGCCCTCAATTTGGGGGTGGCTCTGTCTTATGGATTTTCAGTTATCCCAAGGTATATTCCCTAGACTGGAAGTGCCCTTGGCTCTGTAGCTCTGTTGTTTACTTGTTTTAGGGAACACAATGCACTCCTCCAGTGAGGCAGGTGGCAACTTACATCCCGCCCATCAGCATAACAAGGCTCCCTGTTCTCCAGGGCCTGTCTTGCCTTTCTGGTTTTTACACATTTTGTGGATGTCCCTTTTGACCGGTGGGAAGTGATACTTCTTTGTAGTGCAGATTTGCATTGCCCGCTTGCTTGCTTGGCCAAAAAGGGCGTATGCGTTTTCTCCTGAATATATTCAGGAGAAAACGCATACGCCCTTTTTGGCCAAGTGCATCATTGTCGAAGTTGTGCCCCTCTTCCTGTGCTTTACAGGCGATTCCAACGTACCTCTTGAAATCTGTTTCCTGCTATTCTGCCTCGCTTTCAAGTCCGCCTCGTTGCCTTCCCTCAACAGATTTTTGGACGAGAGTTGGCTTTGATTACTCTGCCAGTTTGTGAATTGCTGTGCCCCTGAGCTCCATTTTTCAACTCGTTTCTTGTGAGCTAAACGCAAGTCCAAACTTTTGGTTCTGGAACTATACTGGTTCCCGGTGGGTGGCTGAGACTTTGGTTAATTCTTCTTCCTGCCGGGAAATTAGAGTGACATGTGCCCATCCAAATGCCTAACAGCTACTCTCTCATTGGTTCTCCCTCTTCCCTTTCATCCTCTGCCAAATTGGCAACCTGTGTGAACCAGGAGCTTAAAGGGGTTGTCTCTCCAAGTTGGGAGATTGATAGGAAAGCAGTTGGAAAGTCAAACCGGAGCACCAGGAGAGGGGCTCTTCGTTGAGTTTTAGAAACCTTTCTTATTCACAGTGTGTCCATTCTCTAGGTTTCCCGTACACGTTATAGCTGTAGTAATATTCCCTTCAACCTGGAGAGCTGGGACCCATGGAATGGGTGCCATGCATTATTGCTTTAAAGGGTCTGCATTTGCTCACCCAATCTCACCAATCCTCTCAGTCCCAAGTGTCCAGCCTCATGCCACATCCAGCTGTCATTGTAGATAGGGTCATTCCAGGTTGCATCAGCGACCCTGAAGGAATTGTGAAGAATTTCCCTGTTTCTTTGTTCTGTTTTTGAAATTCCTGTTTAGAGTGGGTTTGAGCTGATTCTCGCTGCCATGTTTATGCCAGTCTAGACACACTTGATTCCCTTACGGAGACATATCAATACATAGGTTTTAAGATTCTTACTAGTCAGATCTATTCCTCTGCGGGAAATATGGGGTTTTGAGTCCCTTTCACTGAGGAAGGTGTAGGTCTTGTCTATTCCATAGTTGGTTTTTGGAACGGTACCTGTGCTTATATCAAACTCTGGTTTGATGCATCACCCCACCTCTCCTTCCCCCTTAAGCAGGCATAAGAGTGTTTTCTAAATGTGAGACTCTGTTCTCTTGCCTAACTCAGTTCATGTGTAGCCATGTTTACAGGATCTTCCTAAGTGATATCTTATGATAAGTTTCTTTTCCTGTGTGACTTCTTTCACTTAGAATCATCGTACCTGAATCCACTCATTTTGCTGCTACTGGTCTTATGACATTGATTTCGTGGCTGAGGGATATTCCATCGTACGTAAGTTCCACAATGTTTGGAACCATTTTTATATTTCCTGGGATATTTCAGGTGTACCCAGGTTGAGGTTCTTGTAAGCAGTGCAGCCCTCAGTTTGGGGGTGGCTCTGTCTTATGGATTTTCAGTTTTCCCAAGGTATATTCCCTAGACTGGAAGTGCCCTTGGCTCTGTAGCTCTGTTGTTTACTTGTTTTAGGGAACACAATGCACTCCTCCAGTGAGGCAGTTGGCAACTTACATCCCGCCCATCAGCATAACAAGGCACCCTGTTCTCCAGGGCCTGTCTTGCCTTTCTGGTTTTTACACATTTTGTGGATGTCCCTTTTGACCGGTGGGAAGTGATACTTCTTTGTAGTGCAGATTTGCATTGCCCGCTTGCTTGCTTGGCCAAAAAGGGCGTATGCGTTTTCTCCTGAATATATTCAGGAGAAAACGCATACGCCCTTTTTGGCCAAGTGCATCATTGTCGAAGTTGTGCCCCTCTTCCTGTGCTTTACAGGCGATTCCAACGTACCTCTTGAAATCTGTTTCCTGCTATTCTGCCTCGCTTTCAAGTCCGCCTAGTTGCCTTGCCTCAACAGATTTTTGGACGAGAGTTGGCTTTGATTACTCTGCCAGTTTGTGAATTGTTGTGCCCCTGAGCTCCATTTTTCAACTCGTTTCTTGTGAGCTGAACGCAAGTCCAAACTTTTGGTTCAGGACCTATACTGGTTCCCGGTGGGTGGCTGAGACTTTGGTTAATTCTTCTTCCTGCCGGGAAATTAGAGTGACATGTGCCCATCCAAATGCCTAACAGCTACTCTCTCATTGGTTCTCCCTCTTCCCTTTCATCCTCTGCCAAATTGGCAACCTGTGCGAACCAGGAGCTTAAAGGGGCTGTCTCTCCAAGTTGGGAGATTGATAGGAAAGCAGTTGGAAAGTCAAACCGGAGCACCAGGAGAGGGGCTCTTCGTTGAGTTTTAGAAACCTTTCGTATTCACAGTGTGTCCATTCTCTAGGTTTCCCGTACACGTTATAGCTGTAGTAATATTCCCTTCAACCTGGAGAGCTGGGACCCATGGAATGGGTGCCATGCATTATTGCTTTAAAGGGTCTGAATTTGCTCACCCAATCTCACCAATCCTCTCAGTCCCAAGTGTCCAGCCTCATGCCACATGCAGCTGTCATTGTAGATAGGGTCATTCCAGGTTGCATCAGAGACCCTGAAGGAATTGTGAAGAATTTCCCTGTTTCTTTGTTCTGTTTTTGAAATTCCTTTTTAGAGTGGGTTTGAGCTGATTCTCGCTGCCATGTTTATGCCAGTCTAGACACACTTGATTCCCTTACAGAGACATATCAATACATAGGTTTTAAGATTCTTACTAGTCAGATCTATTCCTCTGCGGGAAATATGGGGTTTTGAGTCCCTTTCACTGAGGAAGGTGGAGGTCTTGTCTATTCCATAGTTGGTTTTTGGAACGGTACCTGTGCTTATATCAAACTCTGGTTTGATGCATCACCCCACCTCTCCTTCCCCCTTAAGCAGGCATAAGAGTGTTTTCTAAATGTGAGACTCTGTTCTCTTGCCTAACTCAGTTCATGTGTAGCCATGTTTACAGGATCTTCCTAAGTGATATCTTATGATAAGTTTCTTTTCCTGTGTGACTTCTTTCACTTAGAATCATCGTACCTGAATCCACTTATTTTGCTGCTACTGGTCTTATGACATTGATTTCGTGGCTGAGGGATATTCCATCGTATGTAAGTTCCACAATGTTTGGAACCATTTTTATATTTCCTGGGATATTTCAGGTGTACCCAGGTTGAGGTTCTTGTAAGCAGTGCAGCCCTCAGTTTGGGGGTGGCTCTGTCTTATGGATTTTCAGTTTTCCCAAGGTATATTCCCTAGACTGGAAGTGCCCTTGGCTCTGTAGCTCTGTTGTTTACTTGTTTTAGGGAACACAATGCACTCCTCCAGTGAGGCAATTGGCAACTTACATCCCGCCCATCAGCATAACAAGGCTCCCTGTTCTCCAGGGCCTGTCTTGCCTTTCTGGTTTTTACACATTTTGTGGATGTCCCTTTTGACCGCTGGGAAGTGATACTTCTTTGTAGTGCAGATTTGCATTGCCCGCTTGCTTGCTTGGCCAAAAAGGGCGTATGCGTTTTCTCCTGAATATATTCAGGAGAAAACGCATACGCCCTTTTTGGCCAAGTGCATCATTGTCGAAGTTGTGCCCCTCTTCCTGTGCTTTACAGGCGATTCCAACGTACCTCTTGAAATCTGTTTCCTGCTATTCTGCCTCGCTTTCAAGTCCGCCTCGTTGCCTTCCCTCAACAGATTTTTGGACGAGAGTTGGCTTTGATTACTCTGCCAGTTTGTGAATTGCTGTGCCCCTGAGCTCCATTTTTCAACTCGTTTCTTGTGAGCTGAACGCAAGTCCAAACTTTTGGTTCTGGAACTATACTGGTTCCCGGTGGGTGGCTGAGACTTTGGTTAATTCTTCTTCCTGCCGGGAAATTAGAGTGACATGTGCCCATCCAAATGCCTAACAGCTACTCTCTCATTGGTTCTCCCTCTTCCCTTTCATCCTCTGCCAAATTGGCAACCTGTGCAAACCAGGAGCTTAAAGGGGCTGTCTCTCCAAGTTGGGAGATTGATAGGAAAGCAGTTGGAAAGTCAAACCGGAGCACCAGGAGAGGGGCTCTTCGTTGAGTTTTAGAAACCTTTCGTATTCACAGTGTGTCCATTCTCTAGGTTTCCCGTACACGTTATAGCTGTAGTAATATTCCCTTCAACCTGGAGAGCTGGGACCCATGGAATGTGTGCCATGCATTATTGCTTTAAAGGGTCTGAATTTGCTCACCCAATCTCACCAATCCTCTCAGTCCCAAGTGTCCAGCCTCATGCCACATGCAGCTGTCATTGTAGATAGGGTCATTCCAGGTTGCATCAGAGACCCTGAAGGAATTGTGAAGAATTTCCCTGTTTCTTTGTTCTGTTTTTGAAATTCCTTTTTAGAGTGGGTTTGAGCTGATTCTCGCTGCCATGTTTATGCCAGTCTCGACACACTTGCTTCCCTTACAGAGACATATCAATACATAGGTTTTAAGATTCTTACTAGTCAGATCTATTCCTCTGCGGGAAATATGGGGTTTTGAGTCCCTTTCACTGAGGAAGGTGTAGGTCTTGTCTATTCCATAGTTGGTTTTTGGAACGGTACCTGTGCTTATATCAAACTCTGGTTTGATGCATCACCCCACCTCTCCTTCCCCCTTAAGCAGGCATAAGAGTGTTTTCTAAATGTGAGACTCTGTTCTCTTGCCTAACTCAGTTCATGTGTAGCCATGTTTACAGGATCTTCCTAAGTGATATCTTATGATAAGTTTCTTTTCCTGTGTGACTTCTTTCACTTAGAATCATCGTACCTGAATCCACTCATTTTGCTGCTACTGGTCTTATGACATTGATTTCGTGGCTGAGGGATATTCCATCGTACGTAAGTTCCACAATGTTTGGAACCATTTTTATATTTCCTGGGATATTTCAGGTGTACCCAGGTTGAGGTTCTTGTAAGCAGTGCAGCCCTCAATTTGGGGGTGGCTCTGTCTTATGGATTTTCAGTTTTCCCAAGGTATATTCCCTAGACTGGAAGTGCCCTTGGCTCTGTAGCTCTGTTGTTTACTTGTTTTAGGGAACACAATGCACTCCTCCAGTGAGGCAGTTGGCAACTTACATCCCGCCCATCAGCATAACAAGGCACCCTGTTCTCCAGGGCCTGTCTTGCCTTTCTGGTTTTTACACATTTTGTGGATGTCCCTTTTGACCGGTGGGAAGTGATACTTCTTTGTAGTGCAGATTTGCATTGCCCGCTTGCTTGCTTGGCCAAAAAGGGCGTATGCGTTTTCTCCTGAATATATTCAGGAGAAAACGCATACGCCCTTTTTGGCCAAGTGCATCATTGTCGAAGTTGTGCCCCTCTTCCTGTGCTTTACAGGCGATTCCAACGTACCTCTTGAAATGTGTTTCCTGCTATTCTGCCTCGCTTTCAAGTCCGCCTAGTTGCCTTGCCTCAACAGATTTTTGGACGAGAGTTGGCTTTGATTACTCTGCCAGTTTGTGAATTGTTGTGCCCCTGAGCTCCATTTTTCAACTCGTTTCTTGTGAGCTGAACGCAAGTCCAAACTTTTGGTTCAGGACCTATACTGGTTCCCGGTGGGTGGCTGAGACTTTGGTTAATTCTTCTTCCTGCCGGGAAATTAGAGTGACATGTGCCCATCCAAATGCCTAACAGCTACTCTCTCATTGGTTCTCCCTCTTCCCTTTCATCCTCTGCCAAATTGGCAACCTGTGCGAACCAGGAGCTTAAAGGGGCTGTCTCTCCAAGTTGGGAGATTGATAGGAAAGCAGTTGGAAAGTCAAACCGGAGCACCAGGAGAGGGGCTCTTCGTTGAGTTTTAGAAACCTTTCGTATTCACAGTGTGTCCATTCTCTAGGTTTCCCGTACACGTTATAGCTGTAGTAATATTCCCTTCAACCTGGAGAGCTGGGACCCATGGAATGGGTGCCATGCATTATTGCTTTAAAGGGTCTGAATTTGCTCACCCAATCTCACCAATCCTCTCAGTCCCAAGTGTCCAGCCTCATGCCACATGCAGCTGTCATTGTAGATAGGGTCATTCCAGGTTGCATCAGAGACCCTGAAGGAATTGTGAAGAATTTCCCTGTTTCTTTGTTCTGTTTTTGAAATTCCTTTTTAGAGTGGGTTTGAGCTGATTCTCGCTGCCATGTTTATGCCAGTCTAGACACACTTGATTCCCTTACAGAGACATATCAATACATAGGTTTTAAGATTCTTACTAGTCAGATCTATTCCTCTGCGGGAAATATGGGGTTTTGAGTCCCTTTCACTGAGGAAGGTGGAGGTCTTGTCTATTCCATAGTTGGTTTTTGGAACGGTACCTGTGCTTATATCAAACTCTGGTTTGATGCATCACCCCACCTCTCCTTCCCCCTTAAGCAGGCATAAGAGTGTTTTCTAAATGTGAGACTCTGTTCTCTTGCCTAACTCAGTTCATGTGTAGCCATGTTTACAGGATCTTCCTAAGTGATATCTTATGATAAGTTTCTTTTCCTGTGTGACTTCTTTCACTTAGAATCATCGTACCTGAATCCACTTATTTTGCTGCTACTGGTCTTATGACATTGATTTCGTGGCTGAGGGATATTCCATCGTATGTAAGTTCCACAATGTTTGGAACCATTTTTATATTTCCTGGGATATTTCAGGTGTACCCAGGTTGAGGTTCTTGTAAGCAGTGCAGCCCTCAGTTTGGGGGTGGCTCTGTCTTATGGATTTTCAGTTTTCCCAAGGTATATTCCCTAGACTGGAAGTGCCCTTGGCTCTGTAGCTCTGTTGTTTACTTGTTTTAGGGAACACAATGCACTCCTCCAGTGAGGCAATTGGCAACTTACATCCCGCCCATCAGCATAACAAGGCTCCCTGTTCTCCAGGGCCTGTCTTGCCTTTCTGGTTTTTACACATTTTGTGGATGTCCCTTTTGACCGCTGGGAAGTGATACTTCTTTGTAGTGCAGATTTGCATTGCCCTCTTGCTTGCTTGGCCAAAAAGGGCGTATGCGTTTTCTCCTGAATATATTCAGGAGAAAACGCATACGCCCTTTTTGGCCAAGTGCATCATTGTCGAAGTTGTGCCCCTCTTCCTGTGCTTTACAGGCGATTCCAACGTACCTCTTGAAATCTGTTTCCTGCTATTCTGCCTCGCTTTCAAGTCCGCCTCGTTGCCTTCCCTCAACAGATTTTTGGACGAGAGTTGGCTTTGATTACTCTGCCAGTTTGTGAATTGCTGTGCCCCTGAGCTCCATTTTTCAACTCGTTTCTTGTGAGCTGAACGCAAGTCCAAACTTTTGGTTCTGGAACTATACTGGTTCCCGGTGGGTGGCTGAGACTTTGGTTAATTCTTCTTCCTGCCGGGAAATTAGAGTGACATGTGCCCATCCAAATGCCTAACAGCTACTCTCTCATTGGTTCTCCCTCTTCCCTTTCATCCTCTGCCAAATTGGCAACCTGTGTGAACCAGGAGCTTAAAGGGGTTGTCTCTCCAAGTTGGGAGATTGATAGGAAAGCAGTTGGAAAGTCAAACCGGAGCACCAGGAGAGGGGCTCTTCGTTGAGTTTTAGAAACCTTTCGTATTCACAGTGTGTCCATTCTCTAGGTTTCCCGTACACGTTATAGCTGTAGTAATATTCCCTTCAACCTGGAGAGCTGGGACCCATGGAATGGGTGCCATGCATTATTGCTTTAAAGGGTCTGCATTTGCTCACCCAATCTCACCAATCCTCTCAGTCCCAAGTGTCCAGCCTCATGCCACATCCAGCTGTCATTGTAGATAGGGTCATTCCAGGTTGCATCAGAGACCCTGAAGGAATTGTAAAGAATTTCCCTGTTTCTTTGTTCTGTTTTTGAAATTCCTTTTTAGAGTGGGTTTGAGCTGATTCTCGCTGCCCTGTTTATGTCAGTCTAGACACACTTGATTCCCTTACGGAGACATATGAATACATAGGTTTTAAGATTCTTACTAGTCAGATCTATTCCTCTGCGGGAAATATGGGGTTTTGAGTCCCTTTCACTGAGGAAGGTGTAGGTCTTGTCTATTCCATAGTTGGTTTTTGGAACGGTACCTGTGCTTATATCAAACTCTGGTTTGATGCATCACCCCACCTCTCCTTCCCCCTTAAGCAGGCATAAGAGTGTTTTCTAAATGTGAGACTCTGTTCTCTTGCCTAACTCAGTTCATGTGTAGCCATGTTTACAGGATCTTCCTAAGTGATATCTTATGATAAGTTTCTTTTCCTGTGTGACTTCTTTCACTTAGAATCATCGTACCTGAATCCACTCATTTTGCTGCTACTGGTCTTATGACATTGATTTCGTGGCTGAGGGATATTCCATCGTACGTAAGTTCCACAATGTTTGGAACCATTTTTATATTTCCTGGGATATTTCAGGTGTACCCAGGTTGAGGTTCTTGTAAGCAGTGCAGCCCTCAATTTGGGGGTGGCTCTGTCTTATGGATTTTCAGTTTTCCCAAGGTATATTCCCTAGACTGGAAGTGCCCTTGGCTCTGTAGCTCTGTTGTTTACTTGTTTTAGGGAACACAATGCACTCCTCCAGTGAGGCAGTTGGCAACTTACATCCCGCCCATCAGCATAACAAGGCTCCCTGTTCTCCAGGGCCTGTCTTGCCTTTCTGGTTTTTACACATTTTGTGGATGTCCCTTTTGACTGGTGGGAAGTGATACTTCTTTGTAGTGCAGATTTGCATTGCCCGCTTGCTTGCTTGGCCAAAAAGGGCGTATGCGTTTTCTCCTGAATATATTCAGGAGAAAACGCATACGCCCTTTTTGGCCAAGTGCATCATTGTCGAAGTTGTGCCCCTCTTCCTGTGCTTTACAGGCGATTCCAACGTACCTCTTGAAATCTGTTTCCTGCTATTCTGCCTCGCTTTCAAGTCCGCCTCGTTGCCTTCCCTCAACAGATTTTTGGACGATAGTTGGCTTTGATTACTCTGCCAGTTTGTGAATTGCTGTGCCCCTGAGCTCCATTTTTCAACTCGTTTCTTGTGAGCTGAACGCAAGTCCAAACTTTTGGTTCAGGACCTATACTGGTTCCCGGTGGGTGGCTGAGACTTTGGTTAATTCTTCTTCCTGCCGGGAAATTAGAGTGACATGTGCCCATCCAAATGCCTAACAGCTACTCTCTCATTGGTTCTCCCTCTTCCCTTTCATCCTCTGCCAAATTGGCAACCTGTTTGAACCAGGAGCTTAAAGGGGCTGTCTCTCCAAGTTGGGAGATTGATAGGAAAGCAGTTGGAAAGTCAAACTGGAGCACCAGGAGAGGGGCTCTTCGTTGAGTTTTAGAAACCTTTCGTATTCACAGTGTGTCCATTCTCTAGGTTTCCCGTACACGTTATAGCTGTAGTAATATTCCCTTCAACCTGGAGAGCTGGGACCCATGGAATGGGTGCCATGCATTATTGCTTTAAAGGGTCTGCATTTGCTCACCCAATCTCACCAATCCTCTCAGTCCCAAGTGTCCAGCCTCATGCCACATCCAGCTGTCATTGTAGATAGGGTCATTCCAGGTTGCATCAGAGACCCTGAAGGAATTGTAAAGAATTTCCCTGTTTCTTTGTTCTGTTTTTGAAATTCCTTTTTAGAGTGGGTTTGAGCTGATTCTCGCTGCCCTGTTTATGTCAGTCTAGACACACTTGATTCCCTTACGGAGACATATGAATACATAGGTTTTAAGATTCTTACTAGTCAGATCTATTCCTCTGCGGGAAATATGGGGTTTTGAGTCCATTTCACTGAGGAAGGTGGAGGTCTTGTCTATTCCATAGTTGGTTTTTGGAACGGTACCTGTGCTTATATCAAACTCTGGTTTGATGCATCACCCCACCTCTCCTTCCCCCTTAAGCAGGCATAAGAGTGTTTTCTAAATGTGAGACTCTGTTCTCTTGCCTAACTCAGTTCATGTGTAGCCATGTTTACAGGATCTTCCTAAGTGATATCTTATGATAAGTTTCTTTTCCTGTGTGACTTCTTTCACTTAGAATCATCGTACCTGAATCCACTCATTTTGCTGCTACTGGTCTTATGACATTGATTTCGTGGCTGAGGGATATTCCATCGTACGTAAGTTCCACAATGTTTGGAACCATTTTTATATTTCCTGGGATATTTCAGGTGTACCCAGGTTGAGGTTCTTGTAAGCAGTGCAGCCCTCAATTTGGGGGTGGCTCTGTCTTATGGATTTTCAGTTTTCCCAAGGTATATTCCCTAGACTGGAAGTGCCCTTGGCTCTGTAGCTCTGTTGTTTACTTGTTTTAGGGAACACAATGCACTCCTCCAGTGAGGCAGTTGGCAACTTACATCCCGCCCATCAGCATAACAAGGCTCCCTGTTCTCCAGGGCCTGTCTTGCCTTTCTGGTTTTTACACATTTTGTGGATGTCCCTTTTGACCGCTGGGAAGTGATACTTCTTTGTAGTGCAGATTTGCATTGCCCTCTTGCTTGCTTGGCCAAAAAGGGCGTATGCGTTTTCTCCTGAATATATTCAGGAGAAAACGCATACGCCCTTTTTGGCCAAGTGCATCATTGTCGAAGTTGTGCCCCTCTTCCTGTGCTTTACAGGCGATTCCAACGTACCTCTTGAAATGTTTCCTGCTATTCTGCCTCGCTTTCAAGTCCGCCTCGTTGCCTTCCCTCAACAGATTTTTGGACGATAGTTGGCCTTGATTACTCTGCCAGTTTGTGAATTGCTGTGCCCCTGAGCTCCATTTTTCAACTCGTTTCTTGTGAGCTGAACGCAAGTCCAAACTTTTGGTTCAGGACCTATACTGGTTCCCGGTGGGTGGCTGAGACTTTGGTTAATTCTTCTTCCTGCCGGGAAATTAGAGTGACATGTGCCCATCCAAATGCCTAACAGCTACTCTCTCATTGGTTCTCCCTCTTCCCTTTCATCCTCTGCCAAATTGGCAACCTGTGCGAACCAGGAGCTTAAAGGGGCTGTCTCTCCAAGTTGGGAGATTGATAGGAAAGCAGTTGGAAAGTCAAACCGGAGCACCAGGAGAGGGGCTCTTCGTTGAGTTTTAGAAACCTTTCGTATTCACAGTGTGTCCATTCTCTAGGTTTCCCGTACACGTTATAGGTGTAGTAATATTCCCTTCAACCTGGAGAGCTGGGACCCATGGAATGGGTGCCATGCATTACTGCTTTAAAGGGTCTGCATTTGCTCACCCAATCTCACCAATCCTCTCAGTCCCAAGTGTCCAGCCTTATGCCACATCCAGCTGTCATTGTAGATAGGGTCATTCCAGGTTGCATCAGCGACCCTGAAGGAATTTTGAAGAATTACCCTGTTTCTTTGTTCTGTTTTTGAAATTCCTGTTTAGAGTGGGTTTGAGCTGATTCTCGCTGCCATGTTTATGCCAGTCTCGACACACTTGATTCCCTTACAGAGACATATCAATACATAGGTTTTAAGATTCTTACTAGTCAGATCTATTCCACTGCGGGAAATATGGGGTTTTGAGTCCCTTTCACTGAGGAAGGTGGAGGTCTTGTCTATTCCATAGTTGGTTTTTGGAACGGAACCTGTGCTTATATCAAACTCTGGTTTGATGCATCACCCCACCTCTCCTTCCCCCTTAAGCAGGCATAAGAGTGTTTTCTAAATGTGAGACTCTGTTCTCTTGCCTAACTCAGTTCATGTGTAGCCATGTTTACAGGATCTTCCTAACTGATATCTTATAATAAGTTTCTTTTCCTGTGTGACTTCTTTCACTTAGAATCATCGTACCTGAATCCACTCATTTTGCTGCTACTGGTCTTATGACATTGATTTCGTGGCTGAGGGATATTCCATCGTACGTAAGTTCCAAAATGTTTGGAACCATTTTTATATTTCCTGGGATATTTCAGGTGTACCCAGGTTGAGGTTCTTGTAAGCAGTGCAGCCCTCAATTTGGGGGTGGCTCTGTCTTATGGATTTTCAGTTATCCCAAGGTATATTCCCTAGACTGGAAGTGCCCTTGGCTCTGTAGCTCTGTTGTTTACTTGTTTTAGGGAACACAATGCACTCCTCCAGTGAGGCAGGTGGCAACTTACATCCCGCCCATCAGCATAACAAGGCTCCCTGTTCTCCAGGGCCTGTCTTGCCTTTCTGGTTTTTACACATTTTGTGGATGTCCCTTTTGACCGGTGGGAAGTGATACTTCTTTGTAGTGCAGATTTGCATTGCCCGCTTGCTTGCTTGGCCAAAAAGGGCGTATGCGTTTTCTCCTGAATATATTCAGGAGAAAACGCATACGCCCTTTTTGGCCAAGTGCATCATTGTCGAAGTTGTGCCCCTCTTCCTGTGCTTTACAGGCGATTCCAACGTACCTCTTGAAATCTGTTTCCTGCTATTCTGCCTCGCTTTCAAGTCCGCCTCGTTGCCTTCCCTCAACAGATTTTTGGACGAGAGTTGGCTTTGATTACTCTGCCAGTTTGTGAATTGCTGTGCCCCTGAGCTCCATTTTTCAACTCGTTTCTTGTGAGCTAAACGCAAGTCCAAACTTTTGGTTCTGGAACTATACTGGTTCCCGGTGGGTGGCTGAGACTTTGGTTAATTCTTCTTCCTGCCGGGAAATTAGAGTGACATGTGCCCATCCAAATGCCTAACAGCTACTCTCTCATTGGTTCTCCCTCTTCCCTTTCATCCTCTGCCAAATTGGCAACCTGTGTGAACCAGGAGCTTAAAGGGGTTGTCTCTCCAAGTTGGGAGATTGATAGGAAAGCAGTTGGAAAGTCAAACCGGAACACCAGGAGAGGGGCTCTTCGTTGAGTTTTAGAAACCTTTCTTATTCACAGTGTGTCCATTCTCTAGGTTTCCCGTACACGTTATAGCTGTAGTAATATTCCCTTCAACCTGGAGAGCTGGGACCCATGGAATGGGTGCCATGCATTATTGCTTTAAAGGGTCTGCATTTGCTCACCCAATCTCACCAATCCTCTCAGTCCCAAGTGTCCAGCCTCATGCCACATCCAGCTGTCATTGTAGACAGGGTCATTCCAGGTTGCATCAGAGACCCTGAAGGAATTGTAAAGAATTTCCCTGTTTCTTTGTTCTGTTTTTGAAATTCCTTTTTAGAGTGGGTTTGAGCTGATTCTCGCTGCCCTGTTTATGTCAGTCTAGACACACTTGATTCCCTTACGGAGACATATGAATACATAGGTTTTAAGATTCTTACTAGTCAGATCTATTCCTCTGCGGGAAATATGGGGTTTTGAGTCCCTTTCACTGAGGAAGGTGTAGGTCTTGTCTATTCCATAGTTGGTTTTTGGAACGGTACCTGTGCTTATATCAAACTCTGGTTTGATGCATCACCCCACCTCTCCTTCCCCCTTAAGCAGGCATAAGAGTGTTTTCTAAATGTGAGACTCTGTTCTCTTGCCTAACTCAGTTCATGTGTAGCCATGTTTACAGGATCTTCCTAAGTGATATCTTATGATAAGTTTCTTTTCCTGTGTGACTTCTTTCACTTAGAATCATCGTACCTGAATCCACTCATTTTGCTGCTACTGGTCTTATGACATTGATTTCGTGGCTGAGGGATATTCCATCGTACGTAAGTTCCACAATGTTTGGAACCATTTTTATATTTCCTGGGATATTTCAGGTGTACCCAGGTTGAGGTTCTTGTAAGCAGTGCAGCCCTCAATTTGGGGGTGGCTCTGTCTTATGGATTTTCAGTTTTCCCAAGGTATATTCCCTAGACTGGAAGTGCCCTTGGCTCTGTAGCTCTGTTGTTTACTTGTTTTAGGGAACACAATGCACTCCTCCAGTGAGGCAGTTGGCAACTTACATCCCGCCCATCAGCATAACAAGGCTCCCTGTTCTCCAGGGCCTGTCTTGCCTTTCTGGTTTTTACACATTTTGTGGATGTCCCTTTTGACTGGTGGGAAGTGATACTTCTTTGTAGTGCAGATTTGCATTGCCCGCTTGCTTGCTTGGCCAAAAAGGGCGTATGCGTTTTCTCCTGAATATATTCAGGAGAAAACGCATACGCCCTTTTTGGCCAAGTGCATCATTGTCGAAGTTGTGCCCCTCTTCCTGTGCTTTACAGGCGATTCCAACGTACCTCTTGAAATCTGTTTCCTGCTATTCTGCCTCGCTTTCAAGTCCGCCTCGTTGCCTTCCCTCAACAGATTTTTGGACGATAGTTGGCTTTGATTACTCTGCCAGTTTGTGAATTGCTGTGCCCCTGAGCTCCATTTTTCAACTCGTTTCTTGTGAGCTGAACGCAAGTCCAAACTTTTGGTTCAGGACCTATACTGGTTCCCGGTGGGTGGCTGAGACTTTGGTTAATTCTTCTTCCTGCCGGGAAATTAGAGTGACATGTGCCCATCCAAATGCCTAACAGCTACTCTCTCATTGGTTCTCCCTCTTCCCTTTCATCCTCTGCCAAATTGGCAACCTGTGTGAACCAGGAGCTTAAAGGGGCTGTCTCTCCAAGTTGGGAGATTGATAGGAAAGCAGTTGGAAAGTCAAACTGGAGCACCAGGAGAGGGGCTCTTCGTTGAGTTTTAGAAACCTTTCGTATTCACAGTGTGTCCATTCTCTAGGTTTCCCGTACACGTTATAGCTGTAGTAATATTCCCTTCAACCTGGAGAGCTGGGACCCATGGAATGGGTGCCATGCATTATTGCTTTAAAGGGTCTGCATTTGCTCACCCAATCTCACCAATCCTCTCAGTCCCAAGTGTCCAGCCTCATGCCACATCCAGCTGTCATTGTAGATAGGGTCATTCCAGGTTGCATCAGAGACCCTGAAGGAATTGTAAAGAATTTCCCTGTTTCTTTGTTCTGTTTTTGAAATTCCTTTTTAGAGTGGGTTTGAGCTGATTCTCGCTGCCCTGTTTATGTCAGTCTAGACACACTTGATTCCCTTACGGAGACATATGAATACATAGGTTTTAAGATTCTTACTAGTCAGATCTATTCCTCTGCGGGAAATATGGGGTTTTGAGTCCATTTCACTGAGGAAGGTGGAGGTCTTGTCTATTCCATAGTTGGTTTTTGGAACGGTACCTGTGCTTATATCAAACTCTGGTTTGATGCATCACCCCACCTCTCCTTCCCCCTTAAGCAGGCATAAGAGTGTTTTCTAAATGTGAGACTCTGTTCTCTTGCCTAACTCAGTTCATGTGTAGCCATGTTTACAGGATCTTCCTAAGTGATATCTTATGATAAGTTTCTTTTCCTGTGTGACTTCTTTCACTTAGAATCATCGTACCTGAATCCACTCATTTTGCTGCTACTGGTCTTATGACATTGATTTCGTGGCTGAGGGATATTCCATCGTACGTAAGTTCCACAATGTTTGGAACCATTTTTATATTTCCTGGGATATTTCAGGTGTACCCAGGTTGAGGTTCTTGTAAGCAGTGCAGCCCTCAATTTGGGGGTGGCTCTGTCTTATGGATTTTCAGTTTTCCCAAGGTATATTCCCTAGACTGGAAGTGCCCTTGGCTCTGTAGCTCTGTTGTTTACTTGTTTTAGGGAACACAATGCACTCCTCCAGTGAGGCAGTTGGCAACTTACATCCCGCCCATCAGCATAACAAGGCTCCCTGTTCTCCAGGGCCTGTCTTGCCTTTCTGGTTTTTACACATTTTGTGGATGTCCCTTTTGACCGGTGGGAAGTGATACTTCTTTGTAGTGCAGATTTGCATTGCCCGCTTGCTTGCTTGGCCAAAAAGGGCGTATGCGTTTTCTCCTGAATATATTCAGGAGAAAACGCATACGCCCTTTTTGGCCAAGTGCATCATTGTCGAAGTTGTGCCCCTCTTCCTGTGCTTTACAGGCGATTCCAACGTACCTCTTGAAATCTGTTTCCTGCTATTCTGCCTCACTTTCAAGTCCGCCTAGTTGCCTTCCCTCAACAGATTTTTGGACGATAGTTGGCTTTGATTACTCTGCCAGTTTGTGAATTGTTGTGCCCCTGAGCTCCATTTTTCAACTCGTTTCTTGTGAGCTGAACGCAAGTCCAAACTTTTGGTTCAGGACCTATACTGGTTCCCGGTGGGTGGCTGAGACTTTGGTTAATTCTTCTTCCTGCCGGGAAATTAGAGTGACATGTGCCCATCCAAATGCCTAACAGCTACTATCTCATTGGTTCTCCCTCTTCCCTTTCATCCTCTGCCAAATTGGCAACCTGTGCGAACCAGGAGCTTAAAGGGGCTGTCTCTCCAAGTTGGGAGATTGATAGGAAAGCAGTTGGAAAGTCAAACCGGAGCACCAGGAGAGGGGCTCTTCGTTGAGTTTTAGAAACCTTTCGTATTCACAGTGTGTCCATTCTCTAGGTTACCCGTACACGTTATAGCTGTAGTAATATTCCCTTCAACCTGGAGAGCTGGGACCCATGGAATGGGTGCCATGCATTATTGCTTTAAAGGGTCTGAATTTGCTCACCCAATCTCACCAATCCTCTCAGTCCCAAGTGTCCAGCCTCATGCCACATCCAGCTGTCATTGTAGATAGGGTCATTCCAGGTTGCATCAGAGACCCTGAAGGAATTGTGAAGAATTTCCCTGTTTCTTTGTTCTGTTTTTGAAATTCCTTTTTAGAGTGGGTTTGAGCTGATTCTCGCTGCCATGTTTATGCCAGTCTCGACACACTTGATTCCCTTACGGAGACATATCAATACATAGGTTTTAAGATTCTTACTAGTCAGATCTATTCCTCTGCGGGAAATATGGGGTTCTGAGTCCCTTTCACTGAGGAAGGTGTAGGTCTTGTCTATTCCATAGTTGGTTTTTGGAACGGTACCTGTGCTTATATCAAACTCTGGTTTGATGCATCACCCCACCTCTCCTTCCCCCTTAAGCAGGCATAAGAGTGTTTTCTAAATGTGAGACTCTGTTCTCTTGCCTAACTCAGTTCATGTGTAGCCATGTTTACAGGATCTTCCTAAGTGATATCTTATGATAAGTTTCTTTTCCTGTGTGACTTCTTTCACTTAGAATCATCGTACCTGAATCCACTCATTTTGCTGCTACTGGTCTTATGACATTGATTTCGTGGCTGAGGGATATTCCATCGTACGTAACTTCCACAATGTTTGGAACCATTTTTATATTTCCTGGGATATTTTAGGTGTATCCAGGTTGAGGTTCTTGTAAGCAGTGCAGCCCTCAGTTTGGGGGTGGGTCTGTCTTATGGATTTTCAGTTTTCCCAAGGTATATTTCCTAGACTGGAAGTGCCCTTGGCTCTGTAGCTCTGTTGTTTACTTGTTTTAGGGAACACAATGCACTCCTCCAGTGAGGCAGTTGGCAACTTACATCCCGCCCATCAGCATAACAAGGCTCCCTGTTCTCCAGGGCCTGTCTTGCCTTTCTGGTTTTTACACATTTTGTGGATATCCCTTTTGACCGGTGGGAAGTGATACTTCTTTGTAGTGCAGATTTGCATTGCCCGCTTGCTTGCTTGGCCAAAAAGGGCGTATGCGTTTTCTCCTGAATATATTCAGGAGAAAACGCATACGCCCTTTTTGGCCAAGTGCATCATTGTCGAAGTTGTGCCCCTCTTCCTGTTCTTTACAGGCGATTCCAACGTACCTCTTGAAATCTGTTTCCTGCTATTCTGCCTTGCTTTCAAGTCCACCTCGTTGCCTTCCCTCAACAGATTTTTGGACGATAGTTGGCCTTGATTACTCTGCCAGTTTGTGAATTGCTGTGCCCCTGAGCTCCATTTTTCAACTCGTTTCTTGTGAGCTGAACGCAAGTCCAAACTTTTTGTTCAGGATCTATACTGGTTCCCGGTGGGTGGCTGAGACTTTGGTTAATTCTTCTTCCTGCCGGGAAATTAGAGTGACATGTGCCCATCCAAATGCCTAACAGCTACTCTCTCATTGGTTCTCCCTCTTCCCTTTCATCCTCTGCCAAATTGGCAACCTGTGTGAACCAGGAGCTTAAAGGGGCTGTCTCTCCAAGTTGGGAGATTGATAGGAAAGCAGTTGGAAAGTCAAACCGGAGCACCAGGAGAGGGGCTCTTCGTTGAGTTTTAGAAACCTTTCGTATTCACAGTGTGTCCATTCTCTAGGTTTCCCGTACACGTTATAGCTGTAGTAATATTCCCTTCAACCTGGAGAGCTGGGACCCATGGAATGGGTGTCATGCATTATTGCTTTAAAGGGTCTGCATTTGCTCACCCAATCTCCCCAATCCTCTCAGTCCCAAGTGTCCAGCCTCATGCCACATGCAGCTGTCATTGTAGATAGGGTCATTCCAGGTTGCATCAGAGACCCTGAAGGAATTGTGAAGAATTTCCCTGTTTCTTTGTTCTGTTTTTGAAATTCCTTTCTAGAGTGCGTTTGAGCTGATTCTCGCTGCCATGTTTATGCCAGTCTAGACACACTTGATTCCCTTACGGAGACATATCAATACATAGGTTTTAAGATTCTTACTAGTCAGATCTATTCCTCTGCGGGAAATATGGGGTTTTGAGTCCCTTTCACTGAGGAAGGTGGAGGTCTTGTCTATTCCATAGTTGGTTTTTGGAACGGTACCTGTGCTTATACCAAACTCTGGTTTGATGCATCACCCCACCTCTCCTTCCCCCTTAAGCAGGCATAAGAGTGTTTTCTAAATGTGAGACTCTGTTCTCTTGCCTAACTCAGTTCATGTGTAGCCATGTTTACAGGATCTTCCTAAGTGATATCTTATGATAAGTTTCTTTTCCTGTGTGACTTCTTTCACTTAGAATCATCGTACCTGAATCCACTCATTTTGCTGCTACTGGTCTTATGACATTGATTTCGTGGCTGAGGGATATTCCATCGTACGTAAGTTCCACAATGTTTGGAACCATTTTTATATTTCCTGGGATATTTCAGGTGTACCCAGGTTGAGGTTCTTGTAAGCAGTGCAGCCCTCAATTTGGGGGTGTCTCTGCCTTATGGATTTTCAGTTTTCCCAAGGTATATTTCCTAGACTGGAAGTGCCCTTGGCTCTGTAGCTCTGTTGTTTACTTGTTTTAGGGAACACAATGCACTCCTCCAGTGAGGCAGTTGGCAACTTACATCCCGCCCATCAGCATAACAAGGCTCCCTGTTCTCCAGGGCCTGTCTTGCCTTTCTGGTTTTTACACATTTTGTGGATGTCCCTTTTGACCGCTGGGAAGTGATACTTCTTTGTAGTGCAGATTTGCATTGCCCGCTTGCTTGCTTGGCCAAAAAGGGCGTATGCGTTTTCTCCTGAATATATTCAGGAGAAAACGCATACGCCCTTTTTGGCCAAGTGCATCATTGTCGAAGTTGTGCCCCTCTTCCTGTGCTTTACAGGCGATTCCAACGTACCTCTTGAAATCTGTTTCCTGCTATTCTGCCTCGCTTTCAAGTCCACCTCGTTGCCTTCCCTCAACAGATTTTTGGACGATAGTTGGCCTTGATTACTCTGCCAGTTTGTGAATTGCTGTGCCCCTGAGCTCCATTTTTCAACTCGTTTCTTGTGAGCTGAACGCAAGTCCAAACTTTTGGTTCAGGACCTATACTGGTTCCCGGTGGGTGGCTGAGACTTTGGCTAATTCTTCTTCCTGCCGGGAAATTAGAGTGACATGTGCCCATCCAAATGCCTAACAGCTACTCTCTCATTGGTTCTCCCTCTTCCCTTTCATCCTCTGCCAAATTGGCAACCTGTGTGAACCAGGAGCTTAAAGGGGCTGTCTCTCCAAGTTGGGAGATTGATAGGAAAGCAGTTGGAAAGTCAAACCGGAGCACCAGGAGAGGGGCTCTTCGTTGAGTTTTAGAAACCTTTCGTATTCACTGTGTGTCCATTCTCTAGGTTTCCCGTACACGTTATAGCTGTAGTAATATTCCCTTCAACCTGGAGAGCTGGGACCCATGGAATGGGTGTCATGCATAATTGCTTTAAAGGGTCTGCATTTGCTCACCCAATCTCACCAATCCTCTCAGTCCCAAGTGTCCAGCCTCATGCCACATGCAGCTGTCATTGTAGATAGGGTCATTCCAGGTTGCATCAGAGACCCTGAAGGAATTGTGAAGAATTACCTTGTTTCTTTGTTCTGTTTTTGAAATGCCTTTCTAGAGTGCGTTTGAGCTGATTCTCGCTGCCATGTTTATTCCAGTCTAGACACACTTGATTCCCTTACGGAGACATATCAATACATAGGTTTTAAGATTCTTACTAGTCAGATCTATTCCTCTGCGGGAAATATGGGGTTTTGAGTCCCTTTCACTGAGGAAGGTGGAGGTCTTGTCTATTCCATAGTTGGTTTTTGGAACGGTACCTGTGCTTATATCAAACTCTGGTTTGATGCATCAACCCACCTCTCCTTCCCCCTTAAGCAGGCATAAGAGTGTTTTCTAAATGTGAGACTCTGTTCTCTTGCCTAACTCAGTTCATGTGTAGCCATGTTTACAGGATCTTCCTAAGTGATATCTTATGATAAGTTTCTTTTCCTGTGTGACTTCTTTCACTTAGAATCATCGTACCTGAATCCACTCATTTTGCTGCTACTGGTCTTATGACATTGATTTCGTGGCTGAGGGATATTCCATCGTACGTAAGTTCCACAATGTTTTGAACCATTTTTATATTTCCTGGGATATTTCAGGTGTACCCAGGTTGAGGTTCTTGTAAGCAGTGCAGCCCTCAATTTGGGGGTGTCTCTGCCTTATGGATTTTCAGTTTTCCCAAGGTATATTTCCTAGACTGGAAGTGCCCTTGGCTCTGTAGCTCTGTTGTTTACTTGTTTTAGGGAACACAATGCACTCCTCCAGTGAGGCAGTTGGCAACTTACATCCCGCCCATCAGCATAACAAGGCTCCCTGTTCTCCAGGGCCTGTCTTGCCTTTCTGGTTTTTACACATTTTGTGGATGTCCCTTTTGACCGCTGGGAAGTGATACTTCTTTGTAGTGCAGATTTGCATTGCCTGCTTGCTTGCTTGGCCAAAAAGGGCGTATGCGTTTTCTCCTGAATATATTCAGGAGAAAACGCATACGCCCTTTTTGGCCAAGTGCATCATTGTCGAAGTTGTGCCCCTCTTCCTGTGCTTTACAGGCGATTCCAACGTACCTCTTGAAATCTGTTTCCTGCTATTCTGCCTCGCTTTCAAGTCCACCTCGTTGCCTTCCCTCAACAGATTTTTGGACGATAGTTGGCCTTGATTACTCTGCCAGTTTGTGAATTGCTGTGCCCCTGAGCTCCATTTTTCAACTCGTTTCTTGTGAGCTGAACGCAAGTCCAAACTTTTGGTTCAGGACCTATACTGGTTCCTGGTGGGTGGCTGAGACTTTGGTTAATTCTTTTTCCTGCCGGGAAATTAGAGTGACATGTGCCCATCCAAATGCCTAACAGCTACTCTCTCATTGGTTCTCCCTCTTCCCTTTCATCCTCTGCCAAATTGGCAACCTGTGCAAACCAGGAGCTTAAAGGGGCTGTCTCTCCAATTTGGGAGATTGATAGGAAAGCAGTTGGAAAGTCAAACCGGAGCACCAGGAGAGGGGCTCTTCGTTGAGTTTTAGAAACCTTTCGTATTCACAGTGTGTCCATTCTCTAGGTTTCCCGTACATGTTATAGCTGTAGTAATATTCCCTTCTACCTTGAGAGCTGGGACCCAAGGAATGGGTGCCATGTATTATTGCTTTAAAGGGTCTGCATTTGCTCACCCAATCTCACCAATCCTCTCAGTCCCAAGTGTCCAGCCTTATGCCACATCCAGCTGTCATTGTAGATAGGGTCATTCCAGGTTGCATCAGAGACCCTGAAGGAATTGTGAAGAATTACCTTGTTTCTTTGTTCTGTTTTTGAAATTCCTGTTTAGAGTGGGTTTGAGCTGATTCTCGCTGCCATGTTTATGCCAGTCTAGACACACTTGATTCCCTTACGGAGACATATCAATACATAGGTTATAAGATTCTTACTAGTCAGATCTATTCCTCTGCGGGAAATATGACGTTTTGAGTCCCTTTCACTGAGGAAGGTGTACGTCTTGTCTATTCCATATTTGGATTTTGGAACGGTACCTGTGCTTATATCAAACTCTGGTTTGATGCATCACCCCACCTCTCCTTCCCCCTTAAGCAGGCATAAGAGTGTTTTCTAAATGTGAGACTCTGTTCTCTTGCCTAACTCAGTTCATGTGTAGCCATGTTTACAGGATCTTCCTAAGTGATATCTTATGATAAGTTTCTTTTCCTGTGTGACTTCTTTCACTTAGAATCATCGTACCTGAATCCACTCATTTTGCTGCTACTGGTCTTATGACATTGATTTCGTGGCTGAGGGATATTCCATCATACGTGAGTTCCACAATGTTTTGAACCATTTTTATATTTCCTGGGATATTTCAGGTGTACCCAGGTTGAGGTTCTTGTAAGCAGTGCAGCCCTCAATTTGGGGGTGGCTCTGTCTTATGGATTTTCAGTTTTCCCAAGGTATATTTCCTAGACTGGAAGTGCCCTTGGCTCTGTAGCTCTGTTGTTTACTTGTTTTAGGGAACACAATGCACTCCTCCAGTGAGGCAGTTGGCAACTTACATCCCGCCCATCAGCATAACAAGGTTCCCTGTTCTCCAGGGCCTGTCTTGCCTTTCTGGTTTTTACACATTTTGTGGATGTCCCTTTTGACCGGTGGGAAGTGATACTTCTTTGTAGTGCAGATTTGCATTGCCCGCTTGCTTGCTTGGCCAAAAAGGGCGTATGCGTTTTCTCCTGAATATATTCAGGAGAAAACGCATACGCCCTTTTTGGCCAAGTGCATCATTGTCGAAGTTGTGCCCCTCTTCCTGTGCTTTACAGGCGATTCCAACGTACCTCTTGAAATCTGTTTCCTGCTATTCTGCCTCGCTTTCAAGTCCACCTCGTTGCCTTCCCTCAACAGATTTTTGGACGATAGTTGGCCTTGATTACTCTGCCAGTTTGTGAATTGCTGTGCCCCTGAGCTCCATTTTTCAACTCGTTTCTTGTGAGCTGAACGCAAGTCCAAACTTTTGGTTCAGGACCTATACTGGTTCCCGGTGGGTGGCTGAGACTTTGGTTAATTCTTCTTCCTGCCGGGAAGTTAGAGTGACATGTGCCCATCCAAATGCCTAACAGCTACTCTCTCATTGGTTCTCCCTCTTCCCTTTCATCCTCTGCCAAATTGGCAACCTGTGTGAACCAGGAGCTTAAAGGGGCTGTCTCTCCAAGTTGGGAGATTGATAGGAAAGCAGTTGGAAAGTCAAACCGGAGCACCAGGAGAGGGGCTCTTCGTTGAGTTTTAGAAACCTTTCGTATTCACAGTGTGTCCATTCTCTAGGTTTCCCGTACATGTTATAGCTGTAGTAATATTCCCTTCAACCTGGAGAGTTGGGACCCGTGGAATGGGTGTCATGCATTATTGCTTTAAAGTGTCTGCATTTGCTCACCCAATCTCACCAATCCTCTCAGTCCCAAGTGTCCAGCCTCATGCCACATGCAGCTGTCATTGTAGATAGGGTCATTCCAGGTTGCATCAGAGACCCTGAAGGAATTGTGAAGAATTTCCCTGTTTCTTTGTTCTGTTTTTGAAATTCCTTTCTAGAGTGGATTTGAGCTGATTCTCGCTGCCATGTTTATGCCAGTCTAGACACACTTGATTCCCTTATGGAGACATATCAATACATAGGTTTTAAGATTCTTACTAGTCAGATCTATTCCTCTGCGGGAAATATGGGGTTTTGAGTCCCTTTCACTGAGGAAGGTGGAGGTCTTGTCTATTCCATAGTTGGTTTTTGGAACGGTACCTGTGCTTATATCAAACTCTGGTTTGATGCATCACCCCACCTCTCCTTCCCCCTTAAGCAGGCATAAGAGTGTTTTCTAAATGTGAGACTCTGTTCTCTTGCCTAACTCAGTTCATGTGTAGCCATGTTTACAGGATCTTCCTAAGTGATATCTTATGATAAGTTTCTTTTCCTGTGTGACTTCTTTCACTTAGAATCATCGTACCTGAATCCACTCATTTTGCTGCTACTGGTCTTATGACATTGATTTCGTGGCTGAGGGATATTCCATCGTACGTAAGTTCCACAATGTTTTGAACCATTTTTATTCTTCCTGGGATATTTCAGGTGTACCCAGGTTGAGGTTCTTGTAAGCAGTGCAGCCCTCAATTTGGGGCTGGCTCTGTCTTATGGATTTTCAGTTTTCCCAAGGTATATTCCCTAGACTGGAAGTGCCCTTGGCTCTGTAGCTCTGTTGTTTACTTGTTTTAGGGAACACAATGCACTCCTCCAGTGAGGCAGTTGGCAACTTACATCCCGCCCATCAGCATAACAAGGCACCCTGTTCTCCAGGGCCTGTCTTGCCTTTCTGGTTTTTACACATTTTGTGGATGTCCCTTTTGACCGGTGGGAAGTGATACTTCTTTGTAGTGCAGATTTGCATTGCCCGCTTGCTTGCTTGGCCAAAAAGGGCGTATGCGTTTTCTTCTGAATATATTCAGGAGAAAACGCATACGCCCTTTTTGGCCAAGTGCATCATTGTCGAAGTTGTGCCCCTCTTCCTGTGCTTTACAGGCGATTCCAACGTACCTCTTGAAATCTGTTTCCTGCTATTCTGCCTCGCTTTCAAGTCCACCTCGCTGCCTTCCCTCAACAGATTTTTGGACGATAGTTAGCCTTGATTACTCTGCCAGTTTGTGAATTGCTGTGCCCCTGAGCTCCATTTTTCAACTCGTTTCTTGTGAGCTGAACACAAGTCCAAACTTTTGGTTCAGGACCTATACTGGTTCCCGGTGGGTGGCTGAGACTTTGGTTAATTCTTCTTCCTGCCGGGAAATTAGAGTGACATGTGCCCATCCAAATGCCTAACAGCTACTCTCTCATTGGTTCTCCGTCTTCCCTTTCATCCTCTGCCAAATTGGCAACCTGTGTGAACCAGGAGCTTAAAGGGGCTGTCTCTCCAAGTTGGGAGATTGATAGGAAAGCAGTTGGAAAGTCAAACCGGAGCACCAGGAGAGGGGCTCTTCGTTGAGTTTTAGAAACCTTTCGTATTCACAGTGTGTCCATTCTCTAGGTTTCCCGTACATGTTATAGCTGTAGTAATATTCCCTTCAACCTGGAGAGCTGGGACCCATGGAATGGGTGTCATGCATTATTGCTTTAAAGGGTCTGCATTTGCTCACCCAATCTCACCAATCCTCTCAGTCCCAAGTGTCCAGCCTCATGCCACATGCAGCTGTCATTGAAGATAGGGTCATTCCAGGTTGCATCAGAGACCCTGAAGGAATTGTGAAGAATTTCCCTGTTTCTTTGTTCTGTTTTTGAAATTCCTTTCTAGAGTGGATTTGAGCTGATTCTCGCTGCCATGTTTATGCCAGTCTAGACACACTTGATTCCCTTACGGAGACATATCAATACATAGGTTTTAAGATTCTTACTAGTCAGATCTATTCCTCTGTGGGAAATATGGGGTTTTGAGTCCCTTTCACTGAGGAAGGTGGAGGTCTTGTCTATTCCATAGTTGGTTTTTGGAACGGTACCTGTGCTTATATCAAACTCTGGTTTGATGCATCACCCCACCTCTCCTTCCCCCTTAAGCAGGCATAAGAGTGTTTTCTAAATGTGAGACTCTGTTCTCTTGCCTAACTCAGTTCATGTGTAGCCATGTTTACAGGATCTTCCTAAGTGATATCTTATGATAAGTTTCTTTTCCTGTGTGACTTCTTTCACTTACAATCATCGTACCTGAATCCACTCATTTTGCTGCTACTGGTCTTATGACATTGATTTCGTGGCTGAGGGATATTCCATCGTACGTAAGTTCCACAATGTTTGGAACCATTTTTATTCTTCCTGGGATATTTCAGGTGTACCCAGGTTGAGGTTCTTGTAAGCAGTGCAGCCCTCAATTTGGGGGTGGCTCTGTCTTATGGATTTTCAGTTTTCCCAAGGTATATTTCCTAGACTGGAAGTGCCCTTGGCTCTGTAGCTCTGTTGTTTACTTGTTTTAGGGAACACAATGCACTCCTCCAGTGAGGCAGTTGGCAACTTACATCCAGCCCATCAGCATAACAAGGCACCCTGTTCTCCAGGGCCTGTCTTGCCTTTCTGGTTTTTACACATTTTGTGGATGTCCCTTTTGACCGGTGGGAAGTGATACTTCTTTGTAGTGCAGATTTGCATTGCCCGCTTGCTTGCTTGGCCAAAAAGGGCGTATGCGTTTTCTCCTGAATATATTCAGGAGAAAACGCATACGCCCTTTTTGGCCAAGTGCATCATTGTCGAAGTTGTGCCCCTATTCCTGTGCTTTACAGGCGATTCCAACGTACCTCTTGAAATCTGTTTCCTGCTATTCTGCCTCGCTTTCAAGTCCACCTCGTTGCCTTCCCTCAACAGATTTTTGGACGATAGTTAGCCTTGATTACTCTGCCAGTTTGTGAATTGCTGTGCCCCTGAGCTCCATTTTTCAACTCGTTTCTTGTGAGCTGAACACAAGTCCAAACTTTTGGTTCAGGACCTATACTGGTTCCCGGTGGGTGGCTGAGACTTTGGTTAATTCTTCTTCCTGCCGGGAAGTTAGAGTGACATGTGCCCATCCAAATGCCTAACAGCTACTCTCTCATTGGTTCTCCGTCTTCCCTTTCATCCTCTGCCAAATTGGCAACCTGTGTGAACCAGGAGCTTAAAGGGGCTGTCTCTCCAAGTTGGGAGATTGATAGGAAAGCAGTTGGAAAGTCAAACCGGAGCACCAGGAGAGGGGCTCTTCGTTGAGTTTTAGAAACCTTTCGTATTCACAGTGTGTCCATTCTCTAGGTTTCCCGTACATGTTATAGCTGTAGTAATATTCCCTTCAACCTGGAGAGCTGGGACCCATGGAATGGGTGTCATGCATTATTGCTTTAAAGGGTCTGCATTTGCTCACCCAATCTCACCAATCCTCTCAGTCCCAAGTGTCCAGCCTCATGCCACATGCAGCTGTCATTGTAGATAGGGTCATTCCAGGTTGCATCAGAGACCCTGAAGGAATTGTGAAGAATTTCCCTGTTTCTTTGTTCTGTTTTTGAAATTCCTTTCTAGAGTGGATTTGAGCTGATTCTCGCTGCCATGTTTATGCCAGTCTAGACACACTTGATTCCCTTACGGAGACATATCAATACATAGGTTTTAAGATTCTTACTAGTCAGATCTACTCCTCTGCGGGAAATATGGGGTTTTGAGTCCCTTTCACTGAGGAAGGTGGAGGTCTTGTCTATTCCATAGTTGGTTTTTGGAACGGTACCTGTGCTTATATCAAACTCTGGTTTGATGCATCACCCCACCTCTCCTTCCCCCTTAAGCAGGCATAAGAGTGTTTTCTAAATGTGAGACTCTGTTCTCTTGCCTAACTCAGTTCATGTGTAGCCATGTTTACAGGATCTTCCTAAGTGATATATTATGATAAGTTTCTTTTCCTGTGTGACTTCTTTCACTTACAATCATCGTACCTGAATCCACTCACTTTGCTGCTACTGGTCTTATGACATTGATTTCGTGGCTGAGGGATATTCCATCATACGTAAGTTCCACAATGTTTGGAACCATTTTTATTCTTCCTGGGATATTTCAGGTGTGCCCAGGTTGAGGTTCTTGTAAGCAGTGCAGCCCTCAATTTGGGGGTGGCTCTGTCTTATGGATTTTCAGTTTTCCCAAGGTATATTTCCTAGACTGGAAGTGCCCTTGGCTCTGTAGCTCTGTTGTTTACTTGTTTTAGGGAACACAATGCACTCCTCCAGTGAGGCAGTTGGCAACTTACATCCCGCCCATCACCATAACAAGGCACCCTGTTCTCCAGGGCCTGTCTTGCCTTTCTGGTTTTTACACATTTTGTGGATGTCCCTTTTGACCGGTGGGAAGTGATACTTCTTTGTAGTGCAGATTTGCATTGCCCGCTTGCTTGCTTGGCTAAAAAGGGCGTATGCGTTTTCTCCTGAATATATTCAGGAGAAAACACATACGCCCTTTTTGGCCAAGTGCATCATTGTCGAAGTTGTGCCCCTCTTCCTGTGCTTTACAGGCGATTCCAACGTACCTCTTGAAATCTTTTTCCTGCTATTCTGCCTCGCTTTCAAGTCCACCTCGTTGCCTTCCCTCAACAGATTTTTGGACGATAGTTAGCCTTGATTACTCTGCCAGTTTGTGAATTGCTGTGCCCCTGAGCTCCATTTTTCAACTCGTTTCTTGTGAGCTGAACACAAGTCCAAACTTTTGGTTCAGGAACTATACTGGTTCCCGGTGGGTGGCTGAGACTTTGGTTAATTCTTCTTCCTGCCGGGAAATTAGAGTGACATGTGCCCATCCAAATGCCTAACAGCTACTCTCTCATTGGTTCTCCGTCTTCCCTTTCATCCTCTGCCAATTTGGCAACCTGTGTGAACCAGGAGCTTAAAGGGGCTGTCTCTCCAAGTTGGGAGATTGATAGGAAAGCAGTTGGAAAGTCAAACCGGAGCACCAGGAGAGGGGCTCTTCGTTGAGTTTTAGAAACCTTTCGTATTCACAGTGTGTCCATTCTCTAGGTTTCCCGTACATGTTATAGCTGTAGTAATATTCCCTTCAACCTGGAGAGCTGGGACCCATGGAATGGGTGTCATGCATTATTGCTTTAAAGGGTCTGCATTTGCTCACCCAATCTCACCAATCCTCTCAGTCCCAAGTGTCCAGCCTCATGCCACATGCAGCTGTCATTGTAGATAGGGTCATTCCAGGTTGCATCAGAGACCCTGAAGGAATTGTGAAGAATTTCCCTGTTTCTTTGTTCTGTTTTTGAAATTCCTTTCTAGAGTGGATTTGAGCTGATTCTCGCTGCCATGTTTATGCCAGTCTAGACACACTTGATTCCCTTATGGAGACATATCAATACATAGGTTTTAAGATTCTTACTAGTCAGATCTATTCCTCTGCGGGAAATATGGGGTTTTGAGTCCCTTTCACTGAGGAAGGTGGAGGTCTTGTCTATTCCATAGTTGGTTTTTGGAACGGTACCTGTGCTTATATCAAACTCTGGTTTGATGCATCACCCCACCTCTCCTTCCCCCTTAAGCAGGCATAAGAGTGTTTTCTAAATGTGAGACTCTGTTCTCTTGCCTAACTCAGTTCATGTGTAGCCATGTTTACAGGATCTTCCTAAGTGATATCTTATGATAAGTTTCTTTTCCTGTGTGACTTCTTTCACTTACAATCATCGTACCTGAATCCACTCATTTTGCTGCTACTGGTCTTATGACATTGATTTCGTGGCTGAGGGATATTCCATCGTACGTAAGTTCCACAATGTTTGGAACCATTTTTATTCTTCCTGGGATATTTCAGGTGTACCCAGGTTGAGGTTCTTGTAAGCAGTGCAGCCCTCAATTTGGGGGTGGCTCTGTCTTATGGATTTTCAGTTTTCCCAAGGTATATTCCCTAGACTGGAAGTGCCCTTGGCTCTGTAGCTCTGTTGTTTACTTGTTTTAGGGAACACAATGCACTCCTCCAGTGAGGCAGTTGGCAACTTACATCCCGCCCATCAGCATAACAAGGCACCCTGTTCTCCAGGGCCTGTCTTGCCTTTCTGGTTTTTACACATTTTGTGGATGTCCCTTTTGACTGGTGGGAAGTGATACTTCTTTGTAGTGCAGATTTGCATTGCCCGCTTGCTTGCTTGGCCAAAAAGGGCGTATGCGTTTTCTCCTGAATATATTCAGGAGAAAACGCATACGCCCTTTTTGGCCAAGTGCATCATTGTCGAAGTTGTGCCCCTCTTCCTGTGCTTTACAGGCGATTCCAACGTACCTCTTGAAATCTGTTTCCTGCTATTCTGCCTCGCTTTCAAGTCCACCTCGTTGCCTTCCCTCAACAGATTTTTGGACGATAGTTAGCCTTGATTACTCTGCCAGTTTGTGAATTGCTGTGCCCCTGAGCTCCATTTTTCAACTCGTTTCTTGTGAGCTGAACACAAGTCCAAACTTTTGGTTCAGGACCTATACTGGTTCCCGGTGGGTGGCTGAGACTTTGGATAATTCTTCTTCCTGCCGGGAAATTAGAGTGACATGTGCCCATCCAAATGCCTAACAGCTACTCTCTCATTGGTTCTCCCTCTTCCCTTTCATCCTCTGCCAAATTGGCAACCTGTGTGAACCAGGAGCTTAAAGGGGCTGTCTCTCCAAGTTGGGAGATTGATAGGAAAGCAGTTGGAAAGTCAAACCGGAGCACCAGGAGAGGGGCTCTTCGTTGAGTTTTAGAAACCTTTCGTATTCACAGTGTGTCCATTCTCTAGGTTTCCCGTACATGTTATAGCTGTAGTAATATTCCCTTCAACCTGGAGAGCTGGGACCCATGGAATGAGTGTCATGCATTATTGCTTTAAAGGGTCTGCATTTGCTCACCCAATCTCACCAATCCTCTCAGTCCCAAGTGTCCAGCCTCATGCCACATGCAGCTGTCATTGTAGATAGGGTCATTCCAGGTTGCATCAGAGACCCTGAAGGAATTGTGAAGAATTTCCCTGTTTCTTTGTTCTGTTTTTGAAATTCCTTTCTAGAGTGGATTTGAGCTGATTCTCGCTGCCATGTTTATGCCAGTCTAGACACACTTGATTCCCTTACGGAGACATATCAATACATAGGTTTTAAGATTCTTACTAGTCAGATCTATTCCTCTGCGGGAAATATGGGGTTTTGAGTCCCTTTCACTGAGGAAGGTGGAGGTCTTGTCTATTCCATAGTTGGTTTTTGGAACGGTACCTGTGCTTATATAAAACTCTGGTTTGATGCATCACCCCACCTCTCCTTCCCCCTTAAGCAGGCATAAGAGTGTTTTCTAAATGTGAGACTCTGTTCTCTTGCCTAACTCAGTTCATGTGTAGCCATGTTTACAGGATCTTCCTAAGTGATATCTTATGATAAGTTTGTTTTCCTGTGTGACTTCTTTCACTTAGAATCATCGTACCTGAATCCACTCATTTTGCTGCTACTGGTCTTATGACATTGATTTCGTGGCTGAGGGATATTCCATCGTACGTAAGTTCCACAATGTTTGGAACCATTTTTATATTTCCTGGGATATTTCAGGTGTACCCAGGTTGAGGTTCTTCTAAGCAGTGCAGCCCTCAATTTGGGGGTGGCTCTGTCTTATGGATTTTCAGTTTTCCCAAGGTATATTCCCTAGACTGGAAGTGCCCTTGGCTCTGTAGCTCTGTTGTTTACTTGTTTTAGGGAACACAATGCACTCCTCCAGTGAGGCAGTTGGCAACTTACATCCCGCCCATCAGCATAACAAGGCTTCCTGTCCTCCAGGGCCTGTCTTGCCTTTCTGGTTTTTACACATTTTGTGGATGTCCCTTTTGACCGGTGGGAAGTGATACTTCTTTGTAGTGCAGATTTGCATTGCCCGCTTGCTTGCTTGGCCAAAAAGGGCGTATGCGTTTTCTCCTGAATATATTCAGGAGAAAACGCATACGCCCTTTTTGGCCAAGTGCATCATTGTCGAAGTTGTGCCCCTCTTCCTGTGCTTTACAGGCGATTCCAACGTACCTCTTGAAATCTGTTTCCTGCTATTCTGCCTTGCTTTCAAGTCCACCTCGTTGCCTTCCCTCAACAGATTTTTGGACGATAGTTGGCCTTGATTACTCTGCCAGTTTGTGAATTGCTGTGCCCCTGAGCTCCATTTTTCAACTCGTTTCTTGTGAGCTGAACGCAAGTCCAAACTTTTGGTTCAGGACCTATACTGGTTCCCGGTGGGTGGCTGAGACTTTGGTTAATTCTTCTTCCTGCCGGGAAATTAGAGTGACATGTGCCCATCCAAATGCCTAACAGCTATTCTCTCATTGGTTCTCCCTCTTCCCTTTCATCCTCTGCCAAATTGGCAACCTGTGCAAACCAGGAGCTTAAAGGGGCTGTCTCTCCAATTTGGGAGATTGATAGGAAAGCAGTTGGAAAGTCAAACCGGAGCAGAAGGAGAGGGGCTCTTCGTTGAGTTTTAGAAACCTTTCGTATTCACAGTGTGTCCATTCTCTAGGTTTCCCGTACATGTTATAGCTGTAGTAATATACCCTTCTACCTTGAGAGCTGGGACCCAAGGAATGGGTGCCATGTATTATTGCTTTAAAGGGTCTGCATTTGCTCACCCAATCTCACCAATCCTCTCAGTCCCAAGTGTCCAGCCTCATGCCACATGCAGCTGTCATTGTAGATAGGGTCATTCCAGGTTGCATCAGAGACCCTGAAGGAATTGTGAAGAATTTCCCTGTTTCTTTGTTCTGTTTTTGAAATTCCTTTCTAGAGTGGGTTTGAGCTGATTCTCGCTGCCATGTTTATGCCAGTCTAGACACACTTGATTCCCTTACGGAGACATATGAATACATAGGTTTTAAGATTCTTACTAGTCAGATCTATTCCTCTGCGGGAAATATGGGGTTTTGAGTCCCTTTCACTGAGGAAGGTGGAGGTCTTGTCTATTCCATAGTTGGTTTTTGGAACGGTACCTGTGCTTATATCAAACTCTGGTTTGATGCATCACCCCACCTCTCCTTCCCCCTTAAGCAGGCATAAGAGTGTTTTCTAAATGTGAGACTCTGTTCTCTTGCCTAACTCAGTTCATGTGTAGCCATGTTTACAGGATCTTCCTAAGTGATATCTTATGATAAGTTTCTTTTCCTGTGTGACTTCTTTCACTTAGAATCATCGTACCTGAATCCACTCATTTTGCTGCTACTGGTCTTATGACATTGATTTCGTGGCTGAGGGATATTCCATCGTACGTAAGTTCCACAATGTTTGGAACCATTTTTATATTTCCTGGGATATTTCAGGTGTACCCAGGTTGAGGTTCTTGTAAGCAGTGCAGCCCTCAATTTGGGGGTGGCTCTGTCTTATGGATTTTCAGTTTTCCCAAGGTATATTTCCTAGACTGGAAGTGACCTTGGCTCTGTAGCTCTGTTGTTTACTTGTTTTAGGGAACACAATGCACTCCTCCAGTGAGGCAGTTGGAAACTTACATCCCGCCCATCAGCATAACAAGGCTCCCTGTTCTCCAGGGCCTGTCTTGCCTTTCTGGTTTTTACACATTTTGTGGATGTCCCTTTTGACCGGTGGGAAGTGATACTTCTTTGTAGTGCAGATTTGCATTGCCCGCTTGCTTGCTTGGCCAAAAAGGGCGTATGCGTTTTCTCCTGAATATATTCAGGAGAAAACGCATACGCCCTTTTTGGCCAAGTGCATCATTGTCGAAGTTGTGCCCCTCTTCCTGTGCTTTACAGGCGATTCCAACGTACCTCTTGAAATCTGTTTCCTGCTATTCTGCCTCGCTTTCAAGTCCACCTCGTTGCCTTCCATCAACTGATTTTTGGACGATAGTTGGCCTTGATTACTCTGCCAGTTTGTGAATTGCTGTGCCCCTGAGCTCCATTTTTCAACTCGTTTCTTGTGAGCTGAACGCAAGTCCAAACTTTTGGTTCAGGACCTATACTGGTTCCCGGTGGGTGGCTGAGACTTTGGTTAATTCTTCTTCCTGCCGGGAAATTAGAGTGACATGTGCCCATCCAAATGCCTAACAGCTACTCTCTCATTGGTTCTCCCTCTTCCCTTTCATCCTCTGCCAAATTGGCAACCTGTGCAAACCAGGAGCTTAAAGGGGCTCTCTCTCCAATTTGGGAGATTGATAGGAAAGCAGTTGGAAAGTCAAACCGGAGCAGAAGGAGAGGGGCTCTTCGTTGAGTTTTAGAAACCTTTCGTATTCACAGTGTGTCCATTCTCTAGGTTTCCCGTACATGTTATAGCTGTAGTAATATACCCTTCTACCTTGAGAGCTGGGACCCAAGGAATGGGTGCCATGTATTATTGCTTTAAAGGGTCTGCATTTGCTCACCCAATCTCACCAATCCTCTCAGTCCCAAGTGTCCAGCCTCATGCCACATGCAGCTGTCATTGTAGATAGGGTCATTCCAGGTTGCATCAGAGACCCTGAAGGAATTGTGAAGAATTACCCTGTTTCTTTGTTCTGTTTTTGAAATTCCTTTCTAGAGTGGATTTGAGCTGATTCTCGCTGCCATGTTTATGCCAGTCTAGACACACTTGATTCCCTTACGGAGACATATCAATACATAGGTTTTAAGATTCTTACTAGTCAGATCTATTCCTCTGCGGGAAATATGGGGTTTTGAGTCCCTTTCACTGAGGAAGGTGGAGGTCTTGTCTATTCCATAGTTGGTTTTTGGAACGGTACCTGTGCTTATATCAAACTCTGGTTTGATGCATCACCCCACCTCTCCTTCCCCCTTAAGCAGGCATAAGAGTGTTTTCTAAATGTGAGACTCTGTTCTCTTGCCTAACTCAGTTCATGTGTAGCCATGTTTACAGGATCTTCCTAAGTGATATCTTATGATAAGTTTCTTTTCCTGTGTGACTTCTTTCACTTAGAATCATCGTACCTGAATCCACTCATTTTGCTGCTACTGGTCTTATGACATTGATTTCGTGGCTGAGGGATATTCCATCGTACGTAAGTTCCACAATGTTTGGAACCATTTTTATTCTTCCTGGGATATTTCAGGTGTACCCAGGTTGAGGTTCTTGTAAGCAGTGCAGCCCTCAATTTGGGGGTGGCTCTGTCTTATGGATTTTCAGTTTTCCCAAGGTATATTTCCTAGACTGGAAGTTCCCTTGGCTCTGTAGCTCTGTTGTTTACTTGTTTTAGGGAACACAATGCACTCCTCCAGTGAGGCAGTTGGCAACTTACATCCCGCCCATCAGCATAACAAGGCTCCCTGTTCTCCAGGGCCTGTCTTGCCTTTCTGGTTTTTACACATTTTGTGGATGTCCCTTTTGACCGGTGGGAAGTGATACTTCTTTGTAGTGCAGATTTGCATTGCCTGCTTGCTTGCTTGGCCACAAAGAGCGTATGCGTTTTCTCCTGAATATATTCAGGAGAAAACGCATACGCCCTTTTTGGCCAAGTGCATCATTGTCGAAGTTGTGCCCCTCTTCCTGTTCTTTACAGGCGATTCCAACGTACCTCTTGAAATCTGTTTCCTGCTATTCTGCCTCGCTTTCAAGTCCACCTCGTTGCCTTCCCTCAACAGATTTTTGGACGATAGTTGGCCTTGATTACTCTGCCAGTTTGTGAATTGCTGTGCCCCTGAGCTCCATTTTTCAACTCGTTTCTTGTGAGCTGAACGCAAGTCCAAACTTTTGGTTCAGGACCTATACTGGTTCCCGGTGGGTGGCTGAGACTTTGGTTAATTCTTCTTCCTGCCGGGAAATTAGAGTGACATGTGCCCATCCAAATGCCTAACAGCTACTCTCTCATTGGTTCTCCCTCTTCCCTTTCATCCTCTGCCAAATTGGCAACCTGTGCAAACCAGGAGCTTAAAGGGGCTGTCTCTCCAAGTTGGGAGATTGATAGGAAAGCAGTTGGAAAGTCAAACCGGAGCACCAGGAGAGGGGCTCTTCGTTGAGTTTTAGAAACCTTTCGTATTCACAGTGTGTCCATTGTCTAGGTTTCCCGTACATGTTATAGCTGTAGTAATATTCCCTTCTACCTGGAGAGCTGGGACCCAAGGAATGGGTGTCATGTATTATTGCTTTAAAGGGTCTGCATTTGCTCACCCAATCTCACCAATCCTCTCAGTCCCAAGTGTCCAGCCTTATGCCACATCCAGCTGTCATTGTAGATAGGGTCATTCCAGGTTGCACCAGAGACCCTGAAGGAATTTTGAAGAATTACCCTGTTTCTTTGTTCTGTTTTTGAAATTCCTGTTTAGAGTGGGTTTGAGCTGATTCTCGCTGCCATGTTTATGCTAGTCTAGACACACTTGATTCCCTTACGGAGACATATCAATACATAGGTTTTAAGATTCTTACTAGTCAGATCTATTCCTCTGCGGGAAATATGGGGTTTTGAGTCCCTTTCACTGAGGAAGGTGTAGGTCTTGTCTATTCCATAGTTGGTTTTTGGAACGGTACCTGTGCTTATATCAAACTCTGGTTTGATGCATCACCCCACCTCTCCTTCCCCCTTAAGCAGGCATAAGAGTGTTTTCTAAATGTGAGACTCTGTTCTCTTGCCTAACTCAGTTCATGTGTAGCCATGTTTACAGGATCTTCCTAAGTGATATCTTATGATAAGTTTCTTTTCCTGTGTGACTTCTTTCACTTAGAATCATCGTACCTGAATCCACTCATTTTGCTGCTACTGGTCTTATGACATTGATTTCGTGGCTGAGGGATATTCCATCGTACGTAATTTCCACAATGTTTGGAACCATTTTTATATTTCCTGGGATATTTCAGGTGTACCCAGGTTGAGGTTCTTGTAAGCAGTGCAGCCCTCAATTTGGGGGTGGCTCTGTCTTATGGATTTTCAGTTTTCCCAAGGTATATTTCCTAGACTGGAAGTGCCCTTGGCTCTGTAGCTCTGTTGTTTACTTGTTTTAGGGAACACAATGCACTCCTCCAGTGAGGCAGTTGGCAACTTACATCCCGCCCATCAGCATAACAAGGCTCCCTGTTCTCCAGGGCCTGTCTTGCCTTTCTGGTTTTTACACATTTTGTGGATGTCCCTTTTGACTGGTGGGAAGTGATACTTCTTTGTAGTGCAGATTTGCATTGCCCGCTTGCTTGCTTGGCCAAAAAGGGCGTATGCATTTTCTCCTGAATATATTCAGGAGAAAACGCATACGCCCTTTTTGGCCAAGTGCATCATTGTCGAAGTTGTGCCCCTCTTCCTGTGCTTTACAGGCGATTCCAACGTACCTCTTGAAATCTGTTTCCTGCTATTCTGCCTCGCTTTCAAGTCCACCTCGTTGCCTTCCCTCAACAGATTTTTGGACGATAGTTGGCCTTGATTACTCTGCCAGTTTGTGAATTGCTGTGCCCCTGAGCTCCATTTTTCAACTCGTTTCTTGTGAGCTGAACGCAAGTCCAAACTTTTGGTTCAGGACCTATACTGGTTCCCGGTGGGTGGCTGAGACTTTGGTTAATTCTTCTTCCTGCCGGGAAATTAGAGTGACATGTGCCCATCCAAATGCCTAACAGCTACTCTCTCATTGGTTCTCCCTCTTCTCTTTCATCCTCTGCCAAATTGGAAACCTGTGCAAACCAGGAGCTTAAAGGGGCTGTCTCTCCAAGTTGGGAGATTGATAGGAAAGCAGTTGGAAAGTCAAACCGGAGCACCAGGAGAGGGGCTCTTCGTTGAGTTTTAGAAACCTTTCGTATTCACAGTGTGTCCATTCTCTAGGTTTCCCGTACATGTTATAGCTGTAGTAATATTCCCTTCTACCTGGAGAGCTGGGACCCAAGGAATGGGTGTCATGTATTATTGCTTTAATGGGTCTGCATTTGCTCACCCAATCTCACCAATCCTCTCAGTCCCAAGTGTCCAGCCTCATGCACCATGCAGCTGTTATTGTAGATAGGGTCATTCCAGGTTGCATCAGAGACCCTGAAGGAATTGTGAAGAATTTCCCTGTTTCTTTGTTCTGTTTTTGAAATTCCTTTCTAGAGTGGGTTTGAGCTGATTCTCGCTGCCATGTTTATGCCAGTCTAGACACACTTGATTCCCTTACGGAGACATATCAATACATAGGTTTTAAGATTCTTACTAGTCAGATCTATTCCTCTGCGGGAAATATGGGGTTTTGAGTCCCTTTCACTGAGGAAGGTGTAGGTCTTGTCTATTCCATAGTTGGTTTTTGGAACGGTACCTGTGCTTATATCAAACTCTGGTTTGATGCATCACCCCACCTCTCCTTCCCCCTTAAGCAGGCATAAGAGTGTTTTCTAAATGTGAGACTCTGTTCTCTTGCCTAACTCAGTTCATGTGTAGCCATGTTTACAGGATCTTCCTAAGTGATATCTTATGATAAGTTTCTTTTCCTGTGTGACTTCTTTCACTTACAATCATCGTACCTGAATCCACTCATTTTGCTGCTACTGGTCTTATGACATTGATTTCATGGCTGAGGGATATTCCATCGTACGTAAGTTCCACAATGTTTGGAACCATTTTTATTTTTCCTGGGATATTTTAGGTGTACCCAGGTTGAGGTTCTTGTAAGCAGTGCAGCCCTCAATTTGGGGGTGGCTCTGTCTTATGGATTTTCAGTTTTCCCAAGGTATATTCCCTAGACTGGAAGTGCCCTTGGCTCTGTAGCTCTGTTGTTTACTTGTTTTAGGGAACACAATGCACTCCTCCAGTGAGGCAGTTGGCAACTTACATCCCGCCCATCAGCATAACAAGGCTCCCTGTTCTCCAGGGCCTGTCTTGCCTTTCTGGTTTTTACACATTTTGTGGATGTCCCTTTTGACCGGTGGGAAGTGATACTTCTTTGTAGTGCAGATTTGCATTGCCCGCTTGCTTGCTTGGCCAAAAAGGGCGTATGCGTTTTCTCCTGAATATATTCAGGAGAAAACGCATACGCCCTTTTTGGCCAAGTGCATCATTGTCGAAGTTGTGCCCCTCTTCCTGTGCTTTACAGGCGATTCCAACGTACCTCTTGAAATCTGTTTCCTGCTATTTTGCCTCGCTTTCAATTCCACCTCGTTGCCTTCCCTCAACAGATTTTTGGACGATAGTTAGCCTTGATTACTCTGCCAGTTTGTGAATTGCTGTGCCCCTGAGCTCCATTTTTCAACTCGTTTTTTGGGAGCTGAACGCAAGTCCAAACTTTTGGTTCAGGACCTATACGGGTTCCCGGTGGGTGGCTGAGACTTTGGTTAATTCTTCTTCCTGCCGGGAAATTAGAGTGACATGTGCCCATCCAAATGCCTAACAGCTACTCTCTCATTGGTTCTCCCTCTTCCCTTTCATCCTCTGCCAATTTGGCAACCTGTGCGAAACAGGAGCTTAAAGGGGCTGTCTCTCCAAGTTGGGAGATTGATAGGAAAGCAGTTGGAAAGTCAAACCGGAGCACCAGGAGAGGGGCTCTTCGTTCAGTTTTAGAAACCTTTCGTATTCACAGTGTGTCCATTGTCTAGGTTTCCCGTACATGTTATAGCTGTAGTAATATTCCCTTCTACCTTGAGAGCTAGGACCCAAGGAATGGGTGCCATGTATTATTGCTTTAAAGGGTCTGCATTTGCTCACCCAATCTCACCAATCCTCTCAGTCCCAAGTGTCCAGCCTCATGCCACATCCAGCTGTCATTGTAGATAGGGTCATTCCAGGTTGCATCAGAGATCCTGAAGGAATTGTGAAGAATTACCCTGTTTCTTTGTTCTGTTTTTGAAATTCCTGTTTAGAGTGGGTTTGAGCTGATTCTCGCTGCCATGTTTATGCCAGTCTAGACACACTTGATTCCCTTACGGAGACTTATGAATACATAGGTTTTAAGATTCTTACTAGTCAGATCTATTCCTCTGCGGGAAATATGGGGTTTTGAGTCCCTTTCACTGAGGAAGGTGGAGGTCTTGTCTATTCCATAGTTGGTTTTTGGAACGGTACCTGTGCTTATATCAAACTCTGGTTTGATGCATCACCCCACCTCTCCTTCCCCCTTAAGCAGGCATAAGAGTGTTTTCTAAATGTGAGACTCTGTTCTTTTGCCTAACTCAGTTCATGTGTAGCCATGTTTACAGGATCTTCCTAAGTGATATCTTATGATAAGTTTCTTTTCCTGTGTGACTTCTTTCACTTAGAATCATCGTACCTGAATCCACTCATTTTGCTGCTACTGGTCTTATGACATTGATTTCGTGGCTGAGGGATATTCCATCGTACGTAAGTTCCACAATGTTTGGAACCATTTTTATATTTCCTGGGATATTTCAGGTGTACCCAGGTTGAGGTTCTTGTAAGCAGTGCAGCCCTCAATTTGGGGGTGGCTCTGTCTTATGGATTTTCAGTTTTCCCAAGGTATATTTCCTAGACTGGAAGTGACCTTGGCTCTGTAGCTCTGTTGTTTACTTGTTTTAGGGAACACAATGCACTCCTCCAGTGAGGCAGTTGGCAACTTACATCCCGCCCATCAGCATAACAAGGCTCCCTGTTCTCCAGGGCCTGTCTTGCCTTTCTGGTTTTTACACATTTTGTGGATGTCCCTTTTGACCGGTGGGAAGTGATACTTCTTTGTAGTGCAGATTTGCATTGCCCGCTTGCTTGCTTGGCCAAAAAGGGCGTATGCGTTTTCTCCTGAATATATTCAGGAGAAAACGCATACGCCCTTTTTGGCCAAGTGCATCATTGTCGAAGTTGTGCCCCTCTTCCTGTGCTTTACAGGCGATTCCAACGTACCTCTTGAAATCTGTTTCCTGCTATTCTGCCTCGCTTTCAAGTCCACCTCGTTGCCTTCCATCAACAGATTTTTGGACGATAGTTGGCCTTGATTACTCTGCCAGTTTGTGAATTGCTGTGCCCCTGAGCTCCATTTTTCAACTCGTTTCTTGTGAGCTGAACGCAAGTCCAAACTTTTGGTTCAGGACCTATACTGGTTCCCGGTGGGTGGCTGAGACTTTGGTTAATTCTTCTTCCTGCCGGGAAATTAGAGTGACATGTGCCCATCCAAATGCCTAACAGCTACTCTCTCATTGGTTCTCCCTCTTCCCTTTCATCCTCTGCCAAATTGGCAACCTGTGCAAACCAGGAGCTTAAAGGGGCTCTCTCTCCAATTTGGGAGATTGATAGGAAAGCAGTTGGAAAGTCAAACCGGAGCAGAAGGAGAGGGGCTCTTCGTTGAGTTTTAGAAACCTTTCGTATTCACAGTGTGTCCATTCTCTAGGTTTCCCGTACATGTTATAGCTGTAGTAATATACCCTTCTACCTTGAGAGCTGGGACCCAAGGAATGGGTGCCATGTATTATTGCTTTAAAGGGTCTGCATTTGCTCACCCAATCTCACCAATCCTCTCAGTCCCAAGTGTCCAGCCTCATGCCACATGCAGCTGTCATTGTAGATAGGGTCATTCCAGGTTGCATCAGAGACCCTGAAGGAATTGTGAAGAATTTCCCTGTTTCTTTGTTCTGTTTTTGAAATTCCTTTCTAGAGTGGATTTGAGCTGATTCTCGCTGCCATGTTTATGCCAGTCTAGACACACTTGATTCCCTTACGGAGACATATCAATACATAGGTTTTAAGATTCTTACTAGTCAGATCTATTCCTCTGCGGGAAATATGGGGTTTTGAGTCCCTTTCACTGAGGAAGGTGTAGGTCTTGTCTATTCCATAGTTGGTTTTTGGAACGGTACCTGTGCTTATATCAAACTCTGGTTTGATGCATCACCCCACCTCTCCTTCCCCCTTAAGCAGGCATAAGAGTGTTTTCTAAATGTGAGACTCTGTTCTCTTGCCTAACTCAGTTCATGTGTAGCCATGTTTACAGGATCTTCCTAAGTGATATCTTATGATAAGTTTCTTTTCCTGTGTGACTTCTTTCACTTAGAATCATCGTACCTGAATCCACTCATTTTGCTGCTACTGGTCTTATGACATTGATTTCGTGGCTGAGGGATATTCCATCGTACGTAAGTTCCACAATGTTTGGAACCATTTTTATTCTTCCTGGGATATTTCAGGTGTACCCAGGTTGAGGTTCTTGTAAGCAGTGCAGCCCTCAATTTGGGGGTGGCTCTGTCTTATGGATTTTCAGTTTTCCCAAGGTATATTTCCTAGACTGGAAGTGCCCTTGGCTCTGTAGCTCTGTTGTTTACTTGTTTTAGGGAACACAATGCACTCCTCCAGTGAGGCAGTTGGCAACTTACATCCCGCCCATCAGCATAACAAGGCTCCCTGTTCTCCAGGGCCTGTCTTGCCTTTCTGGTTTTTACACATTTTGTGGATGTCCCTTTTGACAGGTGGGAAGTGATACTTCTTTGTAGTGCAGATTTGCATTGCCTGCTTGCTTGCTTGGCCACAAAGAGCGTATGCGTTTTCTCCTGAATATATTCAGGAGAAAACGCATACGCCCTTTGTGGCCAAGTGCATCATTGTCGAAGTTGTGCCCCTCTTCCTGTTCTTTACAGGCGATTCCAACGTACCTCTTGAAATCTGTTTCCTGCTATTCTGCCTCGCTTTCAAGTCCACCTCGTTGCCTTCCCTCAACAGATTTTTGGACGATAGTTGGCCTTGATTACTCTGCCAGTTTGTGAATTGCTGTGCCCCTGAGCTCCATTTTTCAACTCGTTTCTTGTGAGCTGAACGCAAGTCCAAACTTTTGGTTCAGGACCTATACTGGTTCCCGGTGGGTGGCTGAGACTTTGGTTAATTCTTCTTCCTGCCGGGAAATTAGAGTGACATGTGCCCATCCAAATGCCTAACAGCTACTCTCTCATTGGTTCTCCCTCTTCCCTTTCATCCTCTGCCAAATTGGCAACCTGTGCAAACCAGGAGCTTAAAGGGGCTGTCTCTCCAAGTTGGGAGATTGATAGGAAAGCAGTTGGAAAGTCAAACCGGAGCACCAGGAGAGGGGCTCTTCGTTGAGTTTTAGAAACCTTTCGTATTCACAGTGTGTCCATTGTCTAGGTTTCCCGTACATGTTATAGCTGTAGTAATATTCCCTTCTACCTGGAGAGCTGGGACCCAAGGAATGGGTGTCATGTATTATTGCTTTAATGGGTCTGCATTTGCTCACCCAATCTCACCAATCCTCTCAGTCCCAAGTGTCCAGCCTAATGCCACATCCAGCTGTCATTGTAGATAGGGTCATTCCAGGTTGCATCGGAGACCCTGAAGGAATTTTGAAGAATTACCCTGTTTCTTTGTTCTGTTTTTGAAATTCCTGTTTAGAGTGGGTTTGAGCTGATTCTCGCTGCCATGTTTATGCTAGTCTAGACACACTTGATTCCCTTACGGAGACATATCAATACATAGGTTTTAAGATTCTTACTAGTCAGATCTATTCCTCTGCGGGAAATATGGGGTTTTGAGTCCCTTTCACTGAGGAAGGTGTAGGTCTTGTCTATTCCATAGTTGGTTTTTGGAACGGTACCTGTGCTTATATCAAACTCTGGTTTGATGCATCACCCCACCTCTCCTTCCCCCTTAAGCAGGCATAAGAGTGTTTTCTAAATGTGAGACTCTGTTCTCTTGCCTAACTCAGTTCATGTGTAGCCATGTTTACAGGATCTTCCTAAGTGATATCTTATGATAAGTTTCTTTTCCTGTGTGACTTCTTTCACTTAGAATCATCGTACCTGAATCCACTCATTTTGCTGCTACTGGTCTTATGACATTGATTTCGTGGCTGAGGGATATTCCATCGTACGTAATTTCCACAATGTTTGGAACCATTTTTATATTTCCTGGGATATTTCAGGTGTACACAGGTTGAGGTTCTTGTAAGCAGTGCAGCCCTCAATTTGGGGGTGGCTCTGTCTTATGGATTTTCAGTTTTCCCAAGGTATATTTCCTAGACTGGAAGTGCCCTTGGCTCTGTAGCTCTGTTGTTTACTTGTTTTAGGGAACACAATGCACTCCTCCAGTGAGGCAGTTGGCAACTTACATCCCGCCCATCAGCATAACAAGGCTCCCTGTTCTCCAGGGCCTGTCTTGCCTTTCTGGTTTTTACACATTTTGTGGATGTCCCTTTTGACTGGTGGGAAGTGATACTTCTTTGTAGTGCAGATTTGCATTGCCCGCTTGCTTGCTTGGCCAAAAAGGGCGTATGCATTTTCTCCTGAATATATTCAGGAGAAAACGCATACGCCCTTTTTGGCCAAGTGCATCATTGTCGAAGATGTGCCCCTCTTCCTGTGCTTTACAGGCGATTCCAACGTACCTCTTGAAATCTGTTTCCTGCTATTCTGCCTCGCTTTCAAGTCCACCTCGTTGCCTTCCCTCAACAGATTTTTGGACGATAGTTGGCCTTGATTACTCTGCCAGTTTGTGAATTGCTGTGCCCCTGAGCTCCATTTTTCAACTCGTTTCTTGTGAGCTGAACGCAAGTCCAAACTTTTGGTTCAGGACCTATACTGGTTCCCGGTGGGTGGCTGAGACTTTGGTTAATTCTTCTTCCTGCCGGGAAATTAGAGTGACATGTGCCCATCCAAATGCCTAACAGCTACTCTCTCATTGGTTCTCCCTCTTCTCTTTCATCCTCTGCCAAATTGGAAACCTGTGCAAACCAGGAGCTTAAAGGGGCTGTCTCTCCAAGTTGGGAGATTGATAGGAAAGCAGTTGGAAAGTCAAACCGGAGCACCAGGAGAGGGGCTCTTCGTTGAGTTTTAGAAACCTTTCGTATTCACAGTGTGTCCATTCTCTAGGTTTCCCGTACATGTTATAGCTGTAGTAATATTCCCTTCTACCTTGAGAGCTAGGACCCAAGGAATGGGTGCCATGTATTATTGCTTTAAAGGGTCTGCATTTGCTCACCCAATCTCACCAATCCTCTCAGTCCCAAGTGTCCAGCCTCATGCCACATCCAGCTGTCATTGTAGATAGGGTCATTCCAGGTTGCATCAGAGATCCTGAAGGAATTGTGAAGAATTTCCCTGTTTCTTTGTTCTGTTTTTGAAATTCCTGTTTAGAGTGGGTTTGAGCTGATTCTCGCTGCCATGTTTATGCCAGTCTAGACACACTTGATTCCCTTACGGAGACATATCAATACATAGGTTTTAAGATTCTTACTAGTCAGATCTATTCCTCTGCGGGAAATATGGGGTTTTGAGTCCCTTTCACTGAGGAAGGTGTAGGTCTTGTCTATTCCATAGTTGGTTTTTGGAACGGTACCTGTGCTTATATCAAACTCTGGTTTGATGCATCACCCCACCTCTCCTTCCCCCTTAAGCAGGCATAAGAGTGTTTTCTAAATGTGAGACTCTGTTCTCTTGCCTAACTCAGTTCATGTGTAGCCATGTTTACAGGATCTTCCTAAGTGATATCTTATGATAAGTTTCTTTTCCTGTGTGACTTCTTTCACTTAGAATCATCGTACCTGAATCCACTCATTTTGCTGCTACTGGTCTTATGACATTGATTTCGTGGCTGAGGGATATTCCATCGTACGTAAGTTCCACAATGTTTGGAACCATTTTTATATTTCCTGGGATATTTCAGGTGTACCCAGGTTGAGTTTCTTGTAAGCAGTGCAGCCCTCAATTTGGGGGTGGCTCTGTCTTATGGATTTTCAGTTTTCCCAAGGTATATTTCCTAGACTGGAAGTGACCTTGGCTCTGTAGCTCTGTTGTTTACTTGTTTTAGGGAACACAATGCACTCCTCCAGTGAGGCAGTTGGCAACTTACATCCCGCCCATCAGCATAACAAGGCTCCCTGTTCTCCAGGGCCTGTCTTGCCTTTCTGGTTTTTACACATTTTGTGGATGTCCCTTTTGACCGGTGGGAAGTGATACTTCTTTGTAGTGCAGATTTGCATTGCCCGCTTGCTTGCTTGGCCAAAAAGGGCGTATGTGTTTTCTCCTGAATATATTCAGGAGAAAACGCATACGCCCTTTTTGGCCAAGTGCATCATTGTCGAAGTTGTGCCCCTCTTCCTGTGCTTTACAGGCGATTCCAACGTACCTCTTGAAATCTGTTTCCTGCTATTCTGCCTCGCTTTCAAGTCCACCTCGTTGCCTTCCATCAACAGATTTTTGGACGATAGTTGGCCTTGATTACTCTGCCAGTTTGTGAATTGCTGTGCCCCTGAGCTCCATTTTTCAACTCGTTTCTTGTGAGCTGAACGCAAGTCCAAACTTTTGGTTCAGGACCTATACTGGTTCCCGGTGGGTGGCTGAGACTTTGGTTAATTCTTCTTCCTGCCGGGAAATTAGAGTGACATGTGCCCATCCAAATGCCTAACAGCTACTCTCTCATTGGTTCTCCCTCTTCCCTTTCATCCTCTGCCAAATTGGCAACCTGTGCAAACCAGGAGCTTAAAGGGGCTGTCTCTCCAATTTGGGAGATTGATAGGAAAGCAGTTGGAAAGTCAAACCGGAGCAGAAGGAGAGGGGCTCTTCGTTGAGTTTTAGAAACCTTTCGTATTCACAGTGTGTCCATTCTCTAGGTTTCCCGTACATGTTATAGCTGTAGTAATATACCCTTCTACCTTGAGAGCTGGGACCCAAGGAATGGGTGCCATGTATTATTGCTTTAAAGGGTCTGCATTTGCTCACCCAATCTCACCAATCCTCTCAGTCCCAAGTGTCCAGCCTCATGCCACATGCAGCTGTCATTGTAGATAGGGTCATTCCAGGTTGCATCAGAGACCCTGAAGGAATTGTGAAGAATTTCCCTGTTTCTTTGTTCTGTTTTTGAAATTCCTTTCTAGAGTGGATTTGAGCTGATTCTCGCTGCCCTGTTTATGCCAGTCTAGACACACTTGATTCCCTTACGGAGACATATCAATACATAGGTTTTAAGATTCTTACTAGTCAGATCTATTCCTCTGCGGGAAATATGGGGTTTTGAGTCCCTTTCACTGAGGAAGGTGTAGGTCTTGTCTATTCCATAGTTGGTTTTTGGAACGGTACCTGTGCTTATATCAAACTCTGGTTTGATGCATCACCCCACCTCTCCTTCCCCCTTAAGCAGGCATAAGAGTGTTTTCTAAATGTGAGACTCTGTTCTCTAGCCTAACTCAGTTCATGTGTAGCCATGTTTACAGGATCTTCCTAAGTGATATCTTATGATAAGTTTCTTTTCCTGTGTGACTTCTTTCACTTAGAATCATCGTACCTGAATCCACTCATTTTGCTGCTACTGGTCTTATGACATTGATTTCGTGGCTGAGGGATATTCCATCGTACGTAAGTTCCACAATGTTTGGAACCATTTTTATTCTTCCTGGGATATTTCAGGTGTACCCAGGTTGAGGTTCTTGTAAGCAGTGCAGCCCTCAATTTGGGGGTGGCTCTGTCTTATGGATTTTCAGTTTTCCCAAGGTATATTTCCTAGACTGGAAGTGCCCTTGGCTCTGTAGCTCTGTTGTTTACTTGTTTTAGGGAACACAATGCACTCCTCCAGTGAGGCAGTTGGCAACTTACATCCCGCCCATCAGCATAACAAGGCTCCCTGTTCTCCAGGGCCTGTCTTGCCTTTCTGGTTTTTACACATTTTGTGGATGTCCCTTTTGACCGGTGGGAAGTGATACTTCTTTGTAGTGCAGATTTGCATTGCCTGCTTGCTTGCTTGGCCACAAAGAGCGTATGCGTTTTCTCCTGAATATATTCAGGAGAAAACGCATACGCCCTTTCTGGCCAAGTGCATCATTGTCGAAGTTGTGCCCCTCTTCCTGTTCTTTACAGGCGATTCCAACGTACCTCTTGAAATCTGTTTCCTGCTATTCTGCCTCGCTTTCAAGTCCACCTCGTTGCCTTCCCTCAACAGATTTTTGGACGATAGTTGGCCTTGATTACTCTGCCAGTTTGTGAATGCTGTGCCCCTGAGCTCCATTTTTCAACTCGTTTCTTGTGAGCTGAACGCAAGTCCAAACTTTTGGTTCAGGACCTATACTGGTTCCCGGTGGGTGGCTGAGACTTTGGTTAATTCTTCTTCCTGCCGGGAAATTAGAGTGACATGTGCCCATCCAAATGCCTAACAGCTACTCTCTCATTGGTTCTCCCTCTTCCCTTTCATCCTCTGCCAAATTGGCAACCTGTGCAAACCAGGAGCTTAAAGGGGCTGTCTCTCCAAGTTGGGAGATTGATAGGAAAGCAGTTGGAAAGTCAAACCGGAGCACCAGGAGAGGGGCTCTTCGTTGAGTTTTAGAAACCTTTCGTATTCACAGTGTGTCCATTGTCTAGGTTTCCCGTACATGTTATAGCTGTAGTAATATTCCCTTCTACCTGGAGAGCTGGGACCCAAGGAATGGGTGTCATGTATTATTGCTTTAAAGGGTCTGCATTTGCTCACCCAATCTCACCAATCCTCTCAGTCCCAAGTGTCCAGCCTTATGCCACATCCAGCTGTCATTGTAGATAGGGTCATTCCAGGTTGCATCAGAGACCCTGAAGGAATTGTGAAGAATTACCCTGTTTCTTTGTTCTGTTTTTGAAATTCCTGTTTAGAGTGGGTTTGAGCTGATTCTCGCTGCCATGTTTATGCTAGTCTAGACACACTTGATTCCCTTACGGAGACATATCAATACATAGGTTTTAAGATTCTTACTAGTCAGATCTATTCCTCTGCGGGAAATATGGGGTTTTGAGTCCCTTTCACTGAGGAAGGTGTAGGTCTTGTCTATTCCATAGTTGGTTTTTGGAACGGTACCTGTGCTTATATCAAACTCTGGTTTGATGCATCACCCCACCTCTCCTTCCCCCTTAAACAGGCATAAGAGTGTTTTCTAAATGTGAGACTCTGTTCTCTTGCCTAACTCAGTTCATGTGTAGCCATGTTTACAGGATCTTCCTAAGTGATATCTTATGATAAGTTTCTTTTCCTGTGTGACTTCTTTCACTTAGAATCATCGTACCTGAATCCACTCATTTTGCTGCTACTGGTCTTATGACATTGATTTCGTGGCTGAGGGATATTCCATCGTACGTAATTTCCACAATGTTTTGAACCATTTTTATATTTCCTGGGATATTTCAGGTGTACCCAGGTTGAGGTTCTTGTAAGCAGTGCAGCCCTCAATTTGGGGGTGGCTCTGTCTTATGGATTTTCAGTTTTCCCAAGGTATATTTCCTAGACTGGAAGTGCCCTTGGCTCTGTAGCTCTGTTGTTTACTTGTTTTAGGGAACACAATGCACTCCTCCAGTGAGGCAGTTGGCAACTTACATCCCGCCCATCAGCATAACAAGGCTCCCTGTTCTCCAGGGCCTGTCTTGCCTTTCTGGTTTTTACACATTTTGTGGATGTCCCTTTTGACTGGTGGGAAGTGATACTTCTTTGTAGTGCAGATTTGCATTGCCCGCTTGCTTGCTTGGCCAAAAAGGGCGTATGCATTTTCTCCTGAATATATTCAGGAGAAAACGCATACGCCCTTTTTGGCCAAGTGCATCATTGTCGAAGTTGTGCCCCTCTTCCTGTGCTTTACAGGCGATTCCAACGTACCTCTTGAAATCTGTTTCCTGCTATTCTGCCTCGCTTTCAAGTCCACCTCGTTGCCTTCCCTCAACAGATTTTTGGACGATAGTTGGCCTTGATTACTCTGCCAGTTTGTGAATTGCTGTGCCCCTGAGCTCCATTTTTCAACTCGTTTCTTGTGAGCTGAACGCAAGTCCAAACTTTTGGTTCAGGACCTATACTGGTTCCCGGTGGGTGGCTGAGACTTTGGTTAATTCTTCTTCCTGCCGGGAAATTAGAGTGACATGTGCCCATCCAAATGCCTAACAGCTACTCTCTCATTGGTTCTCCCTCTTCCCTTTCATCCTCTGCCAAATTGGAAACCTGTGCAAACCAGGAGCTTAAAGGGGCTGTCTCTCCAAGTTGGGAGATTGATAGGAAAGCAGTTGGAAAGTCAAACCGGAGCACCAGGAGAGGGGCTCTTCGTTGAGTTTTAGAAACCTTTCGTATTCACAGTGTGTCCATTGTCTAGGTTTCCCGTACATGTTATAGCTGTAGTAATATTCCCTTCTACCTGGAGAGCTGGGACCCAAGGAATGGGTGTCATGTATTATTGCTTTAATGGGTCTGCATTTGCTCACCCAATCTCACCAATCCTCTCAGTCCCAAGTGTCCAGCCTCATGCACCATGCAGCTGTCATTGTAGATAGGGTCATTCCAGGTTGCATCAGAGACCCTGAAGGAATTGTGAAGAATTTCCCTGTTTCTTTGTTCTGTTTTTGAAATTCCTTTCTAGAGTGGGTTTGAGCTGATTCTCGCTGCCATGTTTATGCCAGTCTAGACACACTTGATTCCCTTACGGAGACATATCAATACATAGGTTTTAAGATTCTTACTAGTCAGATCTATTCCTCTGCGGGAAATATGGGGTTTTGAGTCCCTTTCACTGAGGAAGGTGTAGGTCTTGTCTATTCCATAGTTGGTTTTTGGAACGGTACCTGTGCTTATATCAAACTCTGGTTTGATGCATCACCCCACCTCTCCTTCCCCCTTAAGCAGGCATAAGAGTGTTTTCTAAATGTGAGACTCTGTTCTCTTGCCTAACTCAGTTCATGTGTAGCCATGTTTACAGGATCTTCCTAAGTGATATCTTATGATAAGTTTCTTTTCCTGTGTGACTTCTTTCACTTAGAATCATCGTACCTGAATCCACTCATTTTGCTGCTACTGGTCTTATGACATTGATTTCGTGGCTGAGGGATATTCCATCGTACGTAAGTTCCACAATGTTTGGAACCATTTTTATATTTCCTGGGATATTTCAGGTGTACCCTGGTTGAGGTTCTTGTAAGCAGTGCAGCCCTCAATTTGGGGGTGGCTCTGTCTTATGTATTTTCAGTTTTCCCAAGGTATATTCCCTAGACTGGAAGTGCCCTTGGCTCTGTAGCTCTGTTGTTTACTTGTTTTAGGGAACACAATGCACTCCTCCAGTGAGGCAGTTGGCAACTTACATCCCGCCCATCAGCATAACAAGGCTCCCTGTTCTCCAGGGCCTGTCTTGCCTTTCTGGTTTTTACACATTTTGTGGATGTCCCTTTTGACCGGTGGGAAGTGATACTTCTTTGTAGTGCAGATTTGCATTGCCCGCTTGCTTGCTTGGCCAAAAAGGGCGTATGCGTTTTCTCCTGAATATATTCAGGAGAAAACGCATACGCCCTTTTTGGCCAAGTGCATCATTGTCGAAGTTGTGCCCCTCTTCCTGTGCTTTACAGGCGATTCCAACGTACCTCTTGAAATCTGTTTCCTGCTATTCTGCCTCGCTTTCAAGTCCACCTCGTTGCCTTCCCTCAACAGATTTTTGGACGATAGTTAGCCTTGATTACTCTGAAAGTTTGTGAATTGCTGTGCCCGTGAGCTCCATTTTTCAACTCGTTTTTTGTGAGCTGAACGCAAGTCCAAACTTTTGGTTCAGGACCTATACTGGTTCCCGGTGGGTGGCTGAGACTTTGGTTAATTCTTCTTTCTGCCGGGAAATTAGAGTGACATGTGCCCATCCAAATGCCTAACAGCTACTCTCTCATTGGTTCTCCCTCTTCCCTTTCATCCTCTGCCAAATTGGCAACCTGTGCGAACCAGGAGCTTAAAGGGGCTGTCTCTCCAAGTTGGGAGATTGATAGGAAAGCAGTTGGAAAGTCAAACCGGAGCACAAGGAGAGGGGCTCTTCGTTGAGTTTTAGAAACCTTTCGTATTCACAGTGTGTCCATTCTCTAGGTTTCCCGTACACGTTATAGCTGTAGTAATATTCCCTTCATCCTGGAGAGCTGGGACCCATGGAATGGGTGCCATGCATTATTGCTTTAAAGGGTCTGCATTTGCTCACCCAATCTCACCAATCCTCTCAGTCCCAAGTGTCAGCCTTATGCCACATCCAGCTGTCATTGTAGATAGGGTCATTCCAGGTTGCATCAGAGACCCTGAAGGAATTGTGAAGAATTACCCTGTTTCTTTGTTCTGTTTTTGAAATTCCTGTTTAGAGTGTGTTTTAGCTGATTCTCGCTGTCATATTTATGCCAGTCTAGACACACTTGATTCCCTTACGGAGACATATCAATACATAGGTTTTAAGATTCTTACTAGTCAGATCTATTCCTCTGCGGGAAATATGGGGTTTTGAGTCCCTTTCACTGAGGAAGGTGTAGGTCTTGTCTATTCCATAGTTGGTTTTTGGAACGGTACCTGTGCTTATATCAAACTCTGGTTTGATGCATCACCCCACCTCTCCTTCCCCCTTAAGCAGGCATAAGAGTGTTTTCTAAATGTGAGACTCTGTTCTCTTGCCTAACTCAGTTCATGTGTAGCCATGTTTACAGGATCTTCCTAAGTGATATCTTATGATAAGTTTCTTTTCCTGTGTGACTTCTTTCACTTAGAATCATCGTACCTGAATCCACTCATTTTGCTGCTACTGGTCTTATGACATTGATTTCGTGGCTGAGGGATATTCCATCGTACGTAAGTTCCACAATGTTTGGAACCATTTTTATATTTCCTGGGATATTTCAGGTGTACCCAGGTTGAGGTTCTTGTAAGCAGTGCAGCCCTCAATTTGGGGGTGGCTCTGTCTTATGGATTTTCAGTTTTCCCAAGGTATATTTCCTAGACTGGAAGTGCCCTTGGCTCTGTAGCTCTGTTGTTTACTTGTTTTAGGGAACACAATGCACTCCTCCAGTGAGGCAGTTGGCAACTTACATCCCGCCCATCAGCATAACAAGGCTCCCTGTTCTCCAGGGCCTGTCTTGCCTTTCTGGTTTTTACACATTTTGTGGATGTCCCTTTTGACCGGTGGGAAGTGATACTTCTTTGTAGTGCAGATTTGCATTGCCTGCTTGCTTGCTTGGCCACAAAGAGCGTATGCGTTTTCTCCTGAATATATTCAGGAGAAAACGCATACGCCCTTTCTGGCCAAGTGCATCATTGTCGAAGTTGTGCCCCTCTTCCTGTTCTTTACAGGCGATTCCAACGTACCTCTTGAAATCTGTTTCCTGCTATTCTGCCTCGCTTTCAAGTCCACCTCGTTGCCTTCCCTCAACAGATTTTTGGACGATAGTTGGCCTTGATTACTCTGCCAGTTTGTGAATGCTGTGCCCCTGAGCTCCATTTTTCAACTCGTTTCTTGTGAGCTGAACGCAAGTCCAAACTTTTGGTTCAGGACCTATACTGGTTCCCGGTGGGTGGCTGAGACTTTGGTTAATTCTTCTTCCTGCCGGGAAATTAGAGTGACATGTGCCCATCCAAATGCCTAACAGCTACTCTCTCATTGGTTCTCCCTCTTCCCTTTCATCCTCTGCCAAATTGGCAACCTGTGCAAACCAGGAGCTTAAAGGGGCTGTCTCTCCAAGTTGGGAGATTGATAGGAAAGCAGTTGGAAAGTCAAACCGGAGCACCAGGAGAGGGGCTCTTCGTTGAGTTTTAGAAACCTTTCGTATTCACAGTGTGTCCATTGTCTAGGTTTCCCGTACATGTTATAGCTGTAGTAATATTCCCTTCTACCTGGAGAGCTGGGACCCAAGGAATGGGTGTCATGTATTATTGCTTTAAAGGGTCTGCATTTGCTCACCCAATCTCACCAATCCTCTCAGTCCCAAGTGTCCAGCCTTATGCCACATCCAGCTGTCATTGTAGATAGGGTCATTCCAGGTTGCATCAGAGACCCTGAAGGAATATTGAAGAATTACCCTGTTTCTTTGTTCTGTTTTTGAAATTCCTGTTTAGAGTGGGTTTGAGCTGATTCTCGCTGCCATGTTTATGCTAGTCTAGACACACTTGATTCCCTTACGGAGACATATCAATACATAGGTTTTAAGATTCTTACTAGTCAGATCTATTCCTCTGCGGGAAATATGGGGTTTTGAGTCCCTTTCACTGAGGAAGGTGTAGGTCTTGTCTATTCCATAGTTGGTTTTTGGAACGGTACCTGTGCTTATATCAAACTCTGGTTTGATGCATCACCCCACCTCTCCTTCCCCCTTAAACAGGCATAAGAGTGTTTTCTAAATGTGAGACTCTGTTCTCTTGCCTAACTCAGTTCATGTGTAGCCATGTTTACAGGATCTTCCTAAGTGATATCTTATGATAAGTTTCTTTTCCTGTGTGACTTCTTTCACTTAGAATCATCGTACCTGAATCCACTCATTTTGCTGCTACTGGTCTTATGACATTGATTTCGTGGCTGAGGGATATTCCATCGTACGTAATTTCCACAATGTTTTGAACCATTTTTATATTTCCTGGGATATTTCAGGTGTACCCAGGTTGAGGTTCTTGTAAGCAGTGCAGCCCTCAATTTGGGGGTGGCTCTGTCTTATGGATTTTCAGTTTTCCCAAGGTATATTTCCTAGACTGGAAGTGCCCTTGGCTCTGTAGCTCTGTTGTTTACTTGTTTTAGGGAACACAATGCACTCCTCCAGTGAGGCAGTTGGCAACTTACATCCCGCCCATCAGCATAACAAGGCTCCCTGTTCTCCAGGGCCTGTCTTGCCTTTCTGGTTTTTACACATTTTGTGGATGTCCCTTTTGACTGGTGGGAAGTGATACTTCTTTGTAGTGCAGATTTGCATTGCCCGCTTGCTTGCTTGGCCAAAAAGGGCGTATGCATTTTCTCCTGAATATATTCAGGAGAAAACGCATACGCCCTTTTTGGCCAAGTGCATCATTGTCGAAGTTGTGCCCCTCTTCCTGTGCTTTACAGGCGATTCCAACGTACCTCTTGAAATCTGTTTCCTGCTATTCTGCCTCGCTTTCAAGTCCACCTCGTTGCCTTCCCTCAACAGATTTTTGGACGATAGTTGGCCTTGATTACTCTGCCAGTTTGTGAATTGCTGTGCCCCTGAGCTCCATTTTTCAACTCGTTTCTTGTGAGCTGAACGCAAGTCCAAACTTTTGGTTCAGGACCTATACTGGTTCCCGGTGGGTGGCTGAGACTTTGGTTAATTCTTCTTCCTGCCGGGAAATTAGAGTGACATGTGCCCATCCAAATGCCTAACAGCTACTCTCTCATTGGTTCTCCCTCTTCCCTTTCATCCTCTGCCAAATTGGAAACCTGTGCAAACCAGGAGCTTAAAGGGGCTGTCTCTCCAAGTTGGGAGATTGATAGGAAAGCAGTTGGAAAGTCAAACCGGAGCACCAGGAGAGGGGCTCTTCGTTGAGTTTTAGAAACCTTTCGTATTCACAGTGTGTCCATTGTCTAGGTTTCCCGTACATGTTATAGCTGTAGTAATATTCCCTTCTACCTGGAGAGCTGGGACCCAAGGAATGGGTGTCATGTATTATTGCTTTAATGGGTCTGCATTTGCTCACCCAATCTCACCAATCCTCTCAGTCCCAAGTGTCCAGCCTCATGCACCATGCAGCTGTCATTGTAGATAGGGTCATTCCAGGTTGCATCAGAGACCCTGAAGGAATTGTGAAGAATTTCCCTGTTTCTTTGTTCTGTTTTTGAAATTCCTTTCTAGAGTGGGTTTGAGCTGATTCTCGCTGCCCTGTTTATGCCAGTCTAGACACACTTGATTCCCTTACGGAGACATATCAATACATAGGTTTTAAGATTCTTACTAGTCAGATCTATTCCTCTGCGGGAAATATGGGGTTTTGAGTCCCTTTCACTGAGGAAGGTGGAGGTCTTGTCTATTCCATAGTTGGTTTTTGGAACGGTACCTGTGCTTATATCAAACTCTGGTTTGATGCATCACCCCACCTCTCCTTCCCCCTTAAGCAGGCATAAGAGTGTTTTCTAAATGTGAGACTCTGTTCTCTAGCCTAACTCAGTTCATGTGTAGCCATGTTTACAGGATCTTCCTAAGTGATATCTTATGATAAGTTTCTTTTCCTGTGTGACTTCTTTCACTTAGAATCATCGTACCTGAATCCACTCATTTTGCTGCTACTGGTCTTATGACATTGATTTCGTGGCTGAGGGATATTCCATCGTACGTAAGTTCCACAATGTTTGGAACCATTTTTATTCTTCCTGGGATATTTCAGGTGTACCCAGGTTGAGGTTCTTGTAAGCAGTGCAGCCCTCAATTTGGGGGTGGCTCTGTCTTATGGATTTTCAGTTTTCCCAAGGTATATTTCCTAGACTGGAAGTGCCCTTGGCTCTGTAGCTCTGTTGTTTACTTGTTTTAGGGAACACAATGCACTCCTCCAGTGAGGCAGTTGGCAACTTACATCCCGCCCATCAGCATAACAAGGCTCCCTGTTCTCCAGGGCCTGTCTTGCCTTTCTGGTTTTTACACATTTTGTGGATGTCCCTTTTGACCGGTGGGAAGTGATACTTCTTTGTAGTGCAGATTTGCATTGCCTGCTTGCTTGCTTGGCCACAAAGAGCGTATGCGTTTTCTCCTGAATATATTCAGGAGAAAACGCATACGCCCTTTCTGGCCAAGTGCATCATTGTCGAAGTTGTGCCCCTCTTCCTGTTCTTTACAGGCGATTCCAACGTACCTCTTGAAATCTGTTTCCTGCTATTCTGCCTCGCTTTCAAGTCCACCTCGTTGCCTTCCCTCAACAGATTTTTGGACGATAGTTGGCCTTGATTACTCTGCCAGTTTGTGAATGCTGTGCCCCTGAGCTCCATTTTTCAACTCGTTTCTTGTGAGCTGAACGCAAGTCCAAACTTTTGGTTCAGGACCTATACTGGTTCCCGGTGGGTGGCTGAGACTTTGGTTAATTCTTCTTCCTGCCGGGAAATTAGAGTGACATGTGCCCATCCAAATGCCTAACAGCTACTCTCTCATTGGTTCTCCCTCTTCCCTTTCATCCTCTGCCAAATTGGCAACCTGTGCAAACCAGGAGCTTAAAGGGGCTGTCTCTCCAAGTTGGGAGATTGATAGGAAAGCAGTTGGAAAGTCAAACCGGAGCACCAGGAGAGGGGCTCTTCGTTGAGTTTTAGAAACCTTTCGTATTCACAGTGTGTCCATTGTCTAGGTTTCCCGTACATGTTATAGCTGTAGTAATATTCCCTTCTACCTGGAGAGCTGGGACCCAAGGAATGGGTGTCATGTATTATTGCTTTAAAGGGTCTGCATTTGCTCACCCAATCTCACCAATCCTCTCAGTCCCAAGTGTCCAGCCTTATGCCACATCCAGCTGTCATTGTAGATAGGGTCATTCCAGGGTGCATCAGAGACCCTGAAGGAATATTGAAGAATTACCCTGTTTCTTTGTTCTGTTTTTGAAATTCCTGTTTAGAGTGGGTTTGAGCTGATTCTCGCTGCCATGTTTATGCTAGTCTAGACACACTTGATTCCCTTACGGAGACATATCAATACATAGGTTTTAAGATTCTTACTAGTCAGATCTATTCCTCTGCGGGAAATATGGGGTTTTGAGTCCCTTTCACTGAGGAAGGTGTAGGTCTTGTCTATTCCATAGTTGGTTTTTGGAACGGTACCTGTGCTTATATCAAACTCTGGTTTGATGCATCACCCCACCTCTCCTTCCCCCTTAAACAGGCATAAGAGTGTTTTCTAAATGTGAGACTCTGTTCTCTTGCCTAACTCAGTTCATGTGTAGCCATGTTTACAGGATCTTCCTAAGTGATATCTTATGATAAGTTTCTTTTCCTGTGTGACTTCTTTCACTTAGAATCATCGTACCTGAATCCACTCATTTTGCTGCTACTGGTCTTATGACATTGATTTCGTGGCTGAGGGATATTCCATCGTACGTAATTTCCACAATGTTTTGAACCATTTTTATATTTCCTGGGATATTTCAGGTGTACCCAGGTTGAGGTTCTTGTAAGCAGTGCAGCCCTCAATTTGGGGGTGGCTCTGTCTTATGGATTTTCAGTTTTCCCAAGGTATATTTCCTAGACTGGAAGTGCCCTTGGCTCTGTAGCTCTGTTGTTTACTTGTTTTAGGGAACACAATGCACTCCTCCAGTGAGGCAGTTGGCAACTTACATCCCGCCCATCAGCATAACAAGGCTCCCTGTTCTCCAGGGCCTGTCTTGCCTTTCTGGTTTTTACACATTTTGTGGATGTCCCTTTTGACTGGTGGGAAGTGATACTTCTTTGTAGTGCAGATTTGCATTGCCCGCTTGCTTGCTTGGCCAAAAAGGGCGTATGCATTTTCTCCTGAATATATTCAGGAGAAAACGCATACGCCCTTTTTGGCCAAGTGCATCATTGTCGAAGTTGTGCCCCTCTTCCTGTGCTTTACAGGCGATTCCAACGTACCTCTTGAAATCTGTTTCCTGCTATTCTGCCTCGCTTTCAAGTCCACCTCGTTGCCTTCCCTCAACAGATTTTTGGACGATAGTTGGCCTTGATTACTCTGCCAGTTTGTGAATTGCTGTGCCCCTGAGCTCCATTTTTCAACTCGTTTCTTGTGAGCTGAACGCAAGTCCAAACTTTTGGTTCAGGACCTATACTGGTTCCCGGTGGGTGGCTGAGACTTTGGTTAATTCTTCTTCCTGCCGGGAAATTAGAGTGACATGTGCCCATCCAAATGCCTAACAGCTACTCTCTCATTGGTTCTCCCTCTTCCCTTTCATCCTCTGCCAAATTGGAAACCTGTGCAAACCAGGAGCTTAAAGGGGCTGTCTCTCCAAGTTGGGAGATTGATAGGAAAGCAGTTGGAAAGTCAAACCGGAGCACCAGGAGAGGGGCTCTTCGTTGAGTTTTAGAAACCTTTCGTATTCACAGTGTGTCCATTGTCTAGGTTTCCCGTACATGTTATAGCTGTAGTAATATTCCCTTCTACCTGGAGAGCTGGGACCCAAGGAATGGGTGTCATGTATTATTGCTTTAATGGGTCTGCATTTGCTCACCCAATCTCACCAATCCTCTCAGTCCCAAGTGTCCAGCCTCATGCACCATGCAGCTGTCATTGTAGATAGGGTCATTCCAGGTTGCATCAGAGACCCTGAAGGAATTGTGAAGAATTTCCCTGTTTCTTTGTTCTGTTTTTGAAATTCCTTTCTAGAGTGGGTTTGAGCTGATTCTCGCTGCCATGTTTATGCCAGTCTAGACACACTTGATTCCCTTACGGAGACATATCAATACATAGGTTTTAAGATTCTTACTAGTCAGATCTATTCCTCTGCGGGAAATATGGGGTTTTGAGTCCCTTTCACTGAGGAAGGTGTAGGTCTTGTCTATTCCATAGTTGGTTTTTGGAACGGTACCTGTGCTTATATCAAACTCTGGTTTGATGCATCACCCCACCTCTCCTTCCCCCTTAAGCAGGCATAAGAGTGTTTTCTAAATGTGAGACTCTGTTCTCTTGCCTAACTCAGTTCATGTGTAGCCATGTTTACAGGATCTTCCTAAGTGATATCTTATGATAAGTTTCTTTTCCTGTGTGACTTCTTTCACTTAGAATCATCGTACCTGAATCCACTCATTTTGCTGCTACTGGTCTTATGACATTGATTTCGTGGCTGAGGGATATTCCATCGTACGTAAGTTCCACAATGTTTGGAACCATTTTTATATTTCCTGGGATATTTCAGGTGTACCCTGGTTGAGGTTCTTGTAAGCAGTGCAGCCCTCAATTTGGGGGTGGCTCTGTCTTATGTATTTTCAGTTTTCCCAAGGTATATTCCCTAGACTGGAAGTGCCCTTGGCTCTGTAGCTCTGTTGTTTACTTGTTTTAGGGAACACAATGCACTCCTCCAGTGAGGCAGTTGGCAACTTACATCCCGCCCATCAGCATAACAAGGCTCCCTGTTCTCCAGGGCCTGTCTTGCCTTTCTGGTTTTTACACATTTTGTGGATGTCCCTTTTGACCGGTGGGAAGTGATACTTCTTTGTAGTGCAGATTTGCATTGCCCGCTTGCTTGCTTGGCCAAAAAGGGCGTATGCGTTTTCTCCTGAATATATTCAGGAGAAAACGCATACGCCCTTTTTGGCCAAGTGCATCATTGTCGAAGTTGTGCCCCTCTTCCTGTGCTTTACAGGCGATTCCAACGTACCTCTTGAAATCTGTTTCCTGCTATTCTGCCTCGCTTTCAAGTCCACCTCGTTGCCTTCCCTCAACAGATTTTTGGACGATAGTTAGCCTTGATTACTCTGAAAGTTTGTGAATTGCTGTGCCCGTGAGCTCCATTTTTCAACTCGTTTTTTGTGAGCTGAACGCAAGTCCAAACTTTTGGTTCAGGACCTATACTGGTTCCCGGTGGGTGGCTGAGACTTTGGTTAATTCTTCTTTCTGCCGGGAAATTAGAGTGACATGTGCCCATCCAAATGCCTAACAGCTACTCTCTCATTGGTTCTCCCTCTTCCCTTTCATCCTCTGCCAAATTGGCAACCTGTGCGAACCAGGAGCTTAAAGGGGCTGTCTCTCCAAGTTGGGAGATTGATAGGAAAGCAGTTGGAAAGTCAAACCGGAGCACAAGGAGAGGGGCTCTTCGTTGAGTTTTAGAAACCTTTCGTATTCACAGTGTGTCCATTCTCTAGGTTTCCCGTACACGTTATAGCTGTAGTAATATTCCCTTCATCCTGGAGAGCTGGGACCCATGGAATGGGTGCCATGCATTATTGCTTTAAAGGGTCTGCATTTGCTCACCCAATCTCACCAATCCTCTCAGTCCCAAGTGTCAGCCTTATGCCACATCCAGCTGTCATTGTAGATAGGGTCATTCCAGGTTGCATCAGAGACCCTGAAGGAATTGTGAAGAATTACCCTGTTTCTTTGTTCTGTTTTTGAAATTCCTGTTTAGAGTGTGTTTTAGCTGATTCTCGCTGTCATATTTATGCCAGTCTAGACACACTTGATTCCCTTACGGAGACATATCAATACATAGGTTTTAAGATTCTTACTAGTCAGATCTATTCCTCTGCGGGAAATATGGGGTTTTGAGTCCCTTTCACTGAGGAAGGTGTAGGTCTTGTCTATTCCATAGTTGGTTTTTGGAACGGTACCTGTGCTTATATCAAACTCTGGTTTGATGCATCACCCCACCTCTCCTTCCCCCTTAAGCAGGCATAAGAGTGTTTTCTAAATGTGAGACTCTGTTCTCTTGCCTAACTCAGTTCATGTGTAGCCATGTTTACAGGATCTTCCTAAGTGATATCTTATGATAAGTTTCTTTTCCTGTGTGACTTCTTTCACTTAGAATCATCGTACCTGAATCCACTCATTTTGCTGCTACTGGTCTTATGACATTGATTTCGTGGCTGAGGGATATTCCATCGTACGTAAGTTCCACAATGTTTTGAACCATTTTTATATTTCCTGGGATATTTCAGGTGTACCCAGGTTGAGGTTCTTGTAAGCAGTGCAGCCCTCAATTTGGGGGTGGCTCTGTCTTATGGATTTTCAGTTTTCCCAAGGTATATTTCCTAGACTGGAAGTGCCCTTGGCTCTGTAGCTCTGTTGTTTACTTGTTTTAGGGAACACAATGCACTCCTCCAGTGAGGCAGTTGGCAACTTACATCCCGCCCATCAGCATAACAAGGCTCCCTGTTCTCCAGGGCCTGTCTTGCCTTTCTGGTTTTTACACATTTTGTGGATGTCCCTTTTGACCGGTGGGAAGTGATACTTCTTTGTAGTGCAGATTTGCATTGCCTGCTTGCTTGCTTGGCCACAAAGAGCGTATGCGTTTTCTCCTGAATATATTCAGGAGAAAACGCATACGCCCTTTCTGGCCAAGTGCATCATTGTCGAAGTTGTGCCCCTCTTCCTGTTCTTTACAGGCGATTCCAACGTACCTCTTGAAATCTGTTTCCTGCTATTCTGCCTCGCTTTCAAGTCCACCTCGTTGCCTTCCCTCAACAGATTTTTGGACGATAGTTGGCCTTGATTACTCTGCCAGTTTGTGAATGCTGTGCCCCTGAGCTCCATTTTTCAACTCGTTTCTTGTGAGCTGAACGCAAGTCCAAACTTTTGGTTCAGGACCTATACTGGTTCCCGGTGGGTGGCTGAGACTTTGGTTAATTCTTCTTCCTGCCGGGAAATTAGAGTGACATGTGCCCATCCAAATGCCTAACAGCTACTCTCTCATTGGTTCTCCCTCTTCCCTTTCATCCTCTGCCAAATTGGCAACCTGTGCAAACCAGGAGCTTAAAGGGGCTGTCTCTCCAAGTTGGGAGATTGATAGGAAAGCAGTTGGAAAGTCAAACCGGAGCACCAGGAGAGGGGCTCTTCGTTGAGTTTTAGAAACCTTTCGTATTCACAGTGTGTCCATTGTCTAGGTTTCCCGTACATGTTATAGCTGTAGTAATATTCCCTTCTACCTGGAGAGCTGGGACCCAAGGAATGGGTGTCATGTATTATTGCTTTAAAGGGTCTGCATTTGCTCACCCAATCTCACCAATCCTCTCAGTCCCAAGTGTCCAGCCTTATGCCACATCCAGCTGTCATTGTAGATAGGGTCATTCCAGGGTGCATCAGAGACCCTGAAGGAATATTGAAGAATTACCCTGTTTCTTTGTTCTGTTTTTGAAATTCCTGTTTAGAGTGGGTTTGAGCTGATTCTCGCTGCCATGTTTATGCTAGTCTAGACACACTTGATTCCCTTACGGAGACATATCAATACATAGGTTTTAAGATTCTTACTAGTCAGATCTATTCCTCTGCGGGAAATATGGGGTTTTGAGTCCCTTTCACTGAGGAAGGTGTAGGTCTTGTCTATTCCATAGTTGGTTTTTGGAACGGTACCTGTGCTTATATCAAACTCTGGTTTGATGCATCACCCCACCTCTCCTTCCCCCTTAAACAGGCATAAGAGTGTTTTCTAAATGTGAGACTCTGTTCTCTTGCCTAACTCAGTTCATGTGTAGCCATGTTTACAGGATCTTCCTAAGTGATATCTTATGATAAGTTTCTTTTCCTGTGTGACTTCTTTCACTTAGAATCATCGTACCTGAATCCACTCATTTTGCTGCTACTGGTCTTATGACATTGATTTCGTGGCTGAGGGATATTCCATCGTACGTAATTTCCACAATGTTTTGAACCATTTTTATATTTCCTGGGATATTTCAGGTGTACCCAGGTTGAGGTTCTTGTAAGCAGTGCAGCCCTCAATTTGGGGGTGGCTCTGTCTTATGGATTTTCAGTTTTCCCAAGGTATATTTCCTAGACTGGAAGTGCCCTTGGCTCTGTAGCTCTGTTGTTTACTTGTTTTAGGGAACACAATGCACTCCTCCAGTGAGGCAGTTGGCAACTTACATCCCGCCCATCAGCATAACAAGGCTCCCTGTTCTCCAGGGCCTGTCTTGCCTTTCTGGTTTTTACACATTTTGTGGATGTCCCTTTTGACTGGTGGGAAGTGATACTTCTTTGTAGTGCAGATTTGCATTGCCCGCTTGCTTGCTTGGCCAAAAAGGGCGTATGCATTTTCTCCTGAATATATTCAGGAGAAAACGCATACGCCCTTTTTGGCCAAGTGCATCATTGTCGAAGTTGTGCCCCTCTTCCTGTGCTTTACAGGCGATTCCAACGTACCTCTTGAAATCTGTTTCCTGCTATTCTGCCTCGCTTTCAAGTCCACCTCGTTGCCTTCCCTCAACAGATTTTTGGACGATAGTTGGCCTTGATTACTCTGCCAGTTTGTGAATTGCTGTGCCCCTGAGCTCCATTTTTCAACTCGTTTCTTGTGAGCTGAACGCAAGTCCAAACTTTTGGTTCAGGACCTATACTGGTTCCCGGTGGGTGGCTGAGACTTTGGTTAATTCTTCTTCCTGCCGGGAAATTAGAGTGACATGTGCCCATCCAAATGCCTAACAGCTACTCTCTCATTGGTTCTCCCTCTTCCCTTTCATCCTCTGCCAAATTGGAAACCTGTGCAAACCAGGAGCTTAAAGGGGCTGTCTCTCCAAGTTGGGAGATTGATAGGAAAGCAGTTGGAAAGTCAAACCGGAGCACCAGGAGAGGGGCACTTCGTTGAGTTTTAGAAACCTTTCGTATTCACAGTGTGTCCATTGTCTAGGTTTCCCGTACATGTTATAGCTGTAGTAATATTCCCTTCTACCTGGAGAGCTGGGACCCAAGGAATGGGTGTCATGTATTATTGCTTTAATGGGTCTGCATTTGCTCACCCAATCTCACCAATCCTCTCAGTCCCAAGTGTCCAGCCTCATGCACCATGCAGCTGTCATTGTAGATAGGGTCATTCCAGGTTGCATCAGAGACCCTGAAGGAATTGTGAAGAATTTCCCTGTTTCTTTGTTCTGTTTTTGAAATTCCTTTCTAGAGTGGGTTTGAGCTGATTCTCGCTGCCCTGTTTATGCCAGTCTAGACACACTTGATTCCCTTACGGAGACATATCAATACATAGGTTTTAAGATTCTTACTAGTCAGATCTATTCCTCTGCGGGAAATATGGGGTTTTGAGTCCCTTTCACTGAGGAAGGTGTAGGTCTTGTCTATTCCATAGTTGGTTTTTGGAACGGTACCTGTGCTTATATCAAACTCTGGTTTGATGCATCACCCCACCTCTCCTTCCCCCTTAAGCAGGCATAAGAGTGTTTTCTAAATGTGAGACTCTGTTCTCTTGCCTAACTCAGTTCATGTGTAGCCATGTTTACAGGATCTTCCTAAGTGATATCTTATGATAAGTTTCTTTTCCTGTGTGACTTCTTTCACTTAGAATCATCGTACCTGAATCCACTCATTTTGCTGCTACTGGTCTTATGACATTGATTTCGTGGCTGAGGGATATTCCATCGTACGTAAGTTCCACAATGTTTGGAACCATTTTTATATTTCCTGGGATATTTCAGGTGTACCCAGGTTGAGGTTCTTGTAAGCAGTGCAGCCCTCAATTTGGGGGTGGCTCTGTCTTATGTATTTTCAGTTTTCCCAAGGTATATTCCCTAGACTGGAAGTGCCCTTGGCTCTGTAGCTCTGTTGTTTACTTGTTTTAGGGAACACAATGCACTCCTCCAGTGAGGCAGTTGGCAACTTACATCCCGCCCATCAGCATAACAAGGCTCCCTGTTCTCCAGGGCCTGTCTTGCCTTTCTGGTTTTTACACATTTTGTGGATGTCCCTTTTGACCGGTGGGAAGTGATACTTCTTTGTAGTGCAGATTTGCATTGCCCGCTTGCTTGCTTGGCCAAAAAGGGCGTATGCGTTTTCTCCTGAATATATTCAGGAGAAAACGCATACGCCCTTTTTGGCCAAGTGCATCATTGTCGAAGTTGTGCCCCTCTTCCTGTGCTTTACAGGCGATTCCAACGTACCTCTTGAAATCTGTTTCCTGCTATTCTGCCTCGCTTTCAAGTCCACCTCGTTGCCTTCCCTCAACAGATTTTTGGACGATAGTTAGCCTTGATTACTCTGAAAGTTTGTGAATTGCTGTGCCCGTGAGCTCCATTTTTCAACTCGTTTTTTGTGAGCTGAACGCAAGTCCAAACTTTTGGTTCAGGACCTATACTGGTTCCCGGTGGGTGGCTGAGACTTTGGTTAATTCTTCTTTCTGCCGGGAAATTAGAGTGACATGTGCCCATCCAAATGCCTAACAGCTACTCTCTCATTGGTTCTCCCTCTTCCCTTTCATCCTCTGCCAAATTGGCAACCTGTGCGAACCAGGAGCTTAAAGGGGCTGTCTCTCCAAGTTGGGAGATTGATAGGAAAGCAGTTGGAAAGTCAAACCGGAGCACAAGGAGAGGGGCTCTTCGTTGAGTTTTAGAAACCTTTCGTATTCACAGTGTGTCCATTCTCTAGGTTTCCCGTACACGTTATAGCTGTAGTAATATTCCCTTCATCCTGGAGAGCTGGGACCCATGGAATGGGTGCCATGCATTATTGCTTTAAAGGGTCTGCATTTGCTCACCCAATCTCACCAATCCTCTCAGTCCCAAGTGTCAGCCTTATGCCACATCCAGCTGTCATTGTAGATAGGGTCATTCCAGGTTGCATCAGAGACCCTGAAGGAATTGTGAAGAATTACCCTGTTTCTTTGTTCTGTTTTTGAAATTCCTGTTTAGAGTGTGTTTTAGCTGATTCTCGCTGTCATATTTATGCCAGTCTAGACACACTTGATTCCCTTACGGAGACATATCAATACATAGGTTTTAAGATTCTTACTAGTCAGATCTATTCCTCTGCGGGAAATATGGGGTTTTGAGTCCCTTTCACTGAGGAAGGTGTAGGTCTTGTCTATTCCATAGTTGGTTTTTGGAACGGTACCTGTGCTTATATCAAACTCTGGTTTGATGCATCACCCCACCTCTCCTTCCCCCTTAAGCAGGCATAAGAGTGTTTTCTAAATGTGAGACTCTGTTCTCTTGCCTAACTCAGTTCATGTGTAGCCATGTTTACAGGATCTTCCTAAGTGATATCTTATGATAAGTTTCTTTTCCTGTGTGACTTCTTTCACTTAGAATCATCGTACCTGAATCCACTCATTTTGCTGCTACTGGTCTTATGACATTGATTTCGTGGCTGAGGGATATTCCATCGTACGTAAGTTCCACAATGTTTGGAACCATTTTTATATTTCCTGGGATATTTCAGGTGTACCCAGGTTGAGGTTCTTGTAAGCAGTGCAGCCCTCAATTTGGGGGTGGCTCTGTCTTATGGATTTTCAGTTTTCCCAAGGTATATTTCCTAGACTGGAAGTGCCCTTGGCTCTGTAGCTCTGTTGTTTACTTGTTTTAGGGAACACAATGCACTCCTCCAGTGAGGCAGTTGGCAACTTACATCCCGCCCATCAGCATAACAAGGCTCCCTGTTCTCCAGGGCCTGTCTTGCCTTTCTGGTTTTTACACATTTTGTGGATGTCCCTTTTGACCGGTGGGAAGTGATACTTCTTTGTAGTGCAGATTTGCATTGCCCGCTTGCTTGCTTGGCCAAAAAGGGCGTATGCGTTTTCTCCTGAATATATTCAGGAGAAAACGCATACGCCCTTTTTGGCCAAGTGCATCATTGTCGAAGTTGTGCCCCTCTTCCTGTGCTTTACAGGCGATTCCAACGTACCTCTTGAAATCTGTTTCCTGCTATTCTGCCTCGCTTTCAAGTCCACCTCGTTGCCTTCCCTCAACAGATTTTTGGACGATAGTTAGCCTTGATTACTCTGAAAGTTTGTGAATTGCTGTGCCCGTGAGCTCCATTTTTCAACTCGTTTTTTGTGAGCTGAACGCAAGTCCAAACTTTTGGTTCAGGACCTATACTGGTTCCCGGTGGGTGGCTGAGACTTTGGTTAATTCTTCTTTCTGCCGGGAAATTAGAGTGACATGTGCCCATCCAAATGCCTAACAGCTACTCTCTCATTGGTTCTCCCTCTTCCCTTTCATCCTCTGCCAAATTGGCAACCTGTGCGAACCAGGAGCTTAAAGGGGCTGTCTCTCCAAGTTGGGAGATTGATAGGAAAGCAGTTGGAAAGTCAAACCGGAGCACAAGGAGAGGGGCTCTTCGTTGAGTTTTAGAAACCTTTCGTATTCACAGTGTGTCCATTCTCTAGGTTTCCCGTACACGTTATAGCTGTAGTAATATTCCCTTCATCCTGGAGAGCTGGGACCCATGGAATGGGTGCCATGCATTATTGCTTTAAAGGGTCTGCATTTGCTCACCCAATCTCACCAATCCTCTCAGTCCCAAGTGTCAGCCTTATGCCACATCCAGCTGTCATTGTAGATAGGGTCATTCCAGGTTGCATCAGAGACCCTGAAGGAATTGTGAAGAATTACCCTGTTTCTTTGTTCTGTTTTTGAAATTCCTTTTTAGAGTGGGTTTGAGCTGATTCTCGCTCTCATGTTTATGCCAGTCTAGACACACTTGATTCCCTTACGGAGACATATCAATACATAGGTTTTAAGATTCTTACTAGTCAGATCTATTCCTCTGCGGGAAATATGGGGTTTTGAGTCCCTTTCACTGAGGAAGGTGTAGGTCTTGTCTATTCCATAGTTGGTTTTTGGAACGGTACCTGTGCTTATATCAAACTCTGGTTTGATGCATCACCCCACCTCTCCTTCCCCCTTAAGCAGGCATAAGAGTGTTTTCTAAATGTGAGACTCTGTTCTCTTGCCTAACTCAGTTCATGTGTAGCCATGTTTACAGGATCTTCCTAAGTGATATCTTATGATAAGTTTCTTTTCCTGTGTGACTTCTTTCACTTAGAATCATCGTACCTGAATCCACTCATTTTGCTGCTACTGGTCTTATGACATTGATTTCGTGGCTGAGGGATATTCCATCGTACGTAAGTTCCACAATGTTTGGAACCATTTTTATATTTCCTGGGATATTTCAGGTGTACCCAGGTTGAGGTTCTTGTAAGCAGTGCAGCCCTCAATTTGGGGGTGGCTCTGTCTTATGGATTTTCAGTTTTCCCAAGGTATATTTCCTAGACTGGAAGTGCCCTTGGCTCTGTAGCTCTGTTGTTTACTTGTTTTAGGGAACACAATGCACTCCTCCAGTGAGGCAGTTGGCAACTTACATCCCGCCCATCAGCATAACAAGGCTCCCTGTTCTCCAGGGCCTGTCTTGCCTTTCTGGTTTTTACACATTTTGTGGATGTCCCTTTTGACCGGTGGGAAGTGATACTTCTTTGTAGTGCAGATTTGCATTGCCCGCTTGCTTGCTTGGCCAAAAAGGGCGTATGCGTTTTCTCCTGAATATATTCAGGAGAAAACGCATACGCCCTTTTTGGCCAAGTGCATCATTGTCGAAGTTGTGCCCCTCTTCCTGTGCTTTACAGGCAATTCCAACGTACCTCTTGAAATCTGTTTCCTGCTATTCTGCCTCGCTTTCAAGTCCGCCTCGTTGCCTTCCCTCAACAGATTTTTGGACGATAGTTGGCCTTGATTACTCTGCCAGTTTGTGAATTGCTGTGCCCCTGAGCTCCATTTTCAACTCGTTTCTTGTGAGCTGAACGCAAGTCCAAACTTTTGGTTCAGGACCTATACTGGTTCCCGGTGGGTGGCTGAGACTTTGGTTAATTCTTCTTCCTGCCGGGAAATTAGAGTGACATGTGCCCATCCAAATGCCTAACAGCTACTCTCTCATTGGTTCTCCCTCTTCCCTTTAATCCTCTGCCAAATTGGCAACCTGTGTGAACCAGGAGCTTAAAGGGGCTGTCTCTCCAAGTTGGGAGATTGATAGGAAAGCAGTTGGAAAGTCAAACTGGAGCACCAGGAGAGGGGCTCTTCGTTGAGTTTTAGAAACCTTTCGTATTCACAGAGTGTCCATTCTCTAGGTTTCCCGTACATGTTATAGCTGTAGTAATATTCCCTTCAACCTGGAGAGTTGAGACCCATGGAATGGGTGCCATGCATTATTGCTTTAAAGGGTCTGCATTTGCTCACCCAATCTCACCAATCCTCTCAGTCCCAAGTGTCCAGACTTATGCCACATCCAGCTGTCATTGTAGATAGGGTCATTCCAGTTTGCATCAGCGACCCTGAAGGAATTGTGAAGAATTTCCCTGTTTCTTTGTTCTGTTTTTGAAATTCCTTTTTAGAGTGGGTTTGAGCTGATTCTCGCTGCCATGTTTATGCCAGTCTAGACACACTTGATTCCCTTATGGAGACATATCAATACATAGGTTTTAAGATTCTTACTAGTCAGATCTATTCCTCTGCGGGAAATATGGGGTTTTGAGTCCCTTTCACTGAGGAAGGTGTAGGTCTTGTCTATTCCATAGTTGGTTTTTGGAACGGTACCTGTGCTTATATCAAACTCTGGTTTGATGCATCACTCCACCTCTCCTTCCCCCTTAAGCAGGCATAAGAGTGTTTTCTAAATGTGAGACTCTGTTCTCTTGCCTAACTCAGTTCATGTGTAGCCATGTTTACAGGATCTTCCTAAGTGATATCTTATGATAAGTTTCTTTTCCTGTGTGACTTCTTTCACTTAGAATCATCGTACCTGAATCCAATCATTTTGCTGCTACTGGTCTTATGACATTGATTTCATGGCTGAGGGATATTCCATCGTACGTAAGCTCCACAATTTTTTGAACCATTTTTATATTTCCTGGGATATTTCAGGTGTACCCAGGTTGAGGTTCTTGTAAGCAGTGCAGCCCTCAATTTGGGGGTGGCTCTGTCTTATGGATTTTCAGTTTTCCCAAGGTATATTTCCTAGACTGGAAGTGCCCTTGGCTCTGTAGCTCTGTTGTTTACTTGTTTTAGGGAACACAATGCACTCCTCCAGTGAGGCAGTTGGCAACTTACATCCCGCCCATCAGCATAACAAGGCTCCCTGTTCTCCAGGGCCTGTCTTGCCTTTCTGGTTTTTACACATTTTGTGGATGTCCCTTTTGACCGGTGGGAAGTGATACTTCTTTGTAGTGCAGATTTGCATTGCCCGCTTGCTTGCTTGGCCAAAAAGGGCGTATGCGTTTTCTCCTGAATATATTCAGGAGAAAACGCATACGCCCTTTTTGGCCAAGTGCATCATTGTCGAAGTTGTGCCCCTCTTCCTGTGCTTTACAGGCGATTCCAACGTACCTCTTGAAATCTCTTTCCTGCTATTCTGCCTCGCTTTCAAGTCTGCCTCGTTGCCTTCCCTCAACAGATTTTTGGACGATAGTTGGCCTTGATTACTCTGCCAGTTTGTGAATTGCTGTGCCCCTGAGCTCCATTTTTAAACTCGTTTTTTGTGAGCTGAACGCAAGTCCAAACTTTTGGTTCAGGACCTATACTGGTTCCCGGTGGGTGGCTGAGACTTTGGTTAATTCTTCTTCCTGCCGGGAAATTAGAGTGACATGTGCCCATCCAAATGCCTAACAGCTACTGTCTCATTGGTTCTCCCTCTTCCCTTTCATCCTCTGCCAAATTGGCAAACTGTGCGGAACAGGAGCTTAAAGGGGCTGTCTCTCCAAGTTGGGAGATTGATAGGAAAGCAGTTGGAAAGGCAAACCGGAGCACCAGGAGAGGGGCTCTTCGTTGAGTTTTAGAAACCTTTCGTATCCACAGTGTTTCCATTCTCTAGGTTTCCCGTACACGTTATAGCTGTAGTAATATTCCCTTCAACCTGGAGAGCTGGGACCCATGGAATGGGTGCCATGCATTATTGCTTTAAAGGGTCTGCATTTGCTCACCCAATCTCACCAATCTTCTCAGTCCCAAGTGTCCAGCCTTATGCCACATCCAGCTGTCATTGTAGATAGGGTCATTCCAGGTTGCATCAGAGGCCCTGAAGGAATTGTGAAGAATTTCCCTGTTTCTTTGTTCTGTTTTTGAAATTCATTTTTAGAGTGGGTTTGAGCTGATTCTCGCTGCCATGTTTATGCCAGTCTAGACACACTTGATTCCCTTACGGAGACATATCAGTACATAGGTTTTAAGATTCTTACTAGTCAGATCTATTCCTCTGTGGGAAATATGGGGTTTTGAGTCCCTTTCACTGAGGAAGGTGTAGGTCTTGTCTATTCCATAGTTGGTTTTTGGAACGGTACCTGTGCTTATATCAAACTCTGGTTTGATGCATCACCCCACCTCTCCTTCCCCCTTAAGCAGGCATAAGAGTGTTTTCTAAATGTGAGACTCTGTTCTCTTGCCTAACTCAGTTCATGTGTAGCCATGTTTACAGGATCTTCCTAAGTGATATCTTATGATAAGTTTCTTTTCCTGTGTGACTTCTTTCACTTAGAATCATCGTACCTGAATCCACTCATTTTGCTGCTACTGGTCTTATGACATTGATTTCGTGGCTGAGGGATATTCCATCGTACGTAAGTTCAACAATGTTTGGAACCATTTTTATATTTCCTGGGATATTTCAGGTGTACCCAGGTTGAGGTTCTTGTAAGCAGTGCAGCCCTCAATTTGGGGGTGGCTCTGTCTTATGGATTTTCAGTTTTCCCAAGGTATATTTCCTAGACTGGAAGTGACCTTGGCTCTGTAGCTCTGTTGTTTACTTGTTTTAGGGAACACAATGCACTCCTCCAGTGAGGCAGTTGGCAACTTACATCCCGCCCATCAGCATAACAAGGCTCCCTGTTCTCCAGGGCCTGTCTTGCCTTTCTGGTTTTTACACATTTTGTGGATGTCCCTTTTGACCGGTGGGAAGTGATACTTCTTTGTAGTGCAGATTTGCATTGCCCGCTTGCTTGCTTGGCCAAAAAGGGCGTATTCGTTTTCTCCTGAATATATTCAGGAGAAAACGCATATGCCCTTTTTGGCCAAGTGCATCATTGTCGAAGTTGTGCCCCTCTTCCTGTGCTTTACAGGCGATTCCAACGTACCTCTTGAAATCTGTTTCCTGCTATTCTGCCTCGCTTTCAAGTCCACCTCGTTGCCTTCCATCAACAGATTTTTGGACGATAGTTGGCCTTGATTACTCTGCCAGTTTGTGAATTGCTGTGCCCCTGAGCTCCATTTTTCAACTCGTTTCTTGTGAGCTGAACGCAAGTCCAAACTTTTGGTTCAGGACCTATACTGGTTCCCGGTGGGTGGCTGAGACTTTGGTTAATTCTTCTTCCTGCCGGGAAATTAGAGTGACATGTGCCCATCCAAATGCCTAACAGCTACTCTCTCATTGGTTCTCCCTCTTCCCTTTCATCCTCTGCCAAATTGGCAACCTGTGCAAACCAGGAGCTTAAAGGGGCTGTCTCTCCAATTTGGGAGATTGATAGGAAAGCAGTTGGAAAGTCAAACCGGAGCAGAAGGAGAGGGGCTCTTCGTTGAGTTTTAGAAACCTTTCGTATTCACAGTGTGTCCATTCTCTAGGTTTCCCGTACATGTTATAGCTGTAGTAATATACCCTTCTACCTTGAGAGCTGGGACCCAAGGAATGGGTGCCATGTATTATTGCTTTAAAGGGTCTGCATTTGCTCACCCAATCTCACCAATCCTCTCAGTCCCAAGTGTCCAGCCTCATGCCACATGCAGCTGTCATTGTAGATAGGGTAATTCCAGGTTGCATCAGAGACCCTGAAGGAATTGTGAAGAATTTCCCTGTTTCTTTGTTCTGTTTTTGAAATTCCTTTCTAGAGTGGATTTGTGCTGATTCTCGCTGCCATGTTTATGCCAGTCTAGACACACTTGATTCCCTTACGGAGACATATCAGTACATAGGTTTTAAGATTCTTACTAGTCAGATCTATTCCTCTGTGGGAAATATGGGGTTTTGAGTCCCTTTCACTGAGGAAGGTGTAGGTCTTGTCTATTCCATAGTTGGTTTTTGGAACGGTACCTGTGCTTATATCAAACTCTGGTTTGATGCATCATCCCACCTCTCCTTCCCCCTTAAGCAGGCATAAGAGTGTTTTCTAAATGTGAGACTCTGTTCTCTTGCCTAACTCAGTTCATGTGTAGCCATGTTTACAGGATCTTCCTAAGTGATATCTTATGATAAGTTTCTTTTCCTGTGTGACTTCTTTCACTTAGAATCATCGTACCTGAATCCACTCATTTTGCTGCTACTGGTCTTATGACATTGATTTCGTGGCTGAGGGATATTCCATCGTACGTAAGTTCCACAATGTTTGGAACCATTTTTATATTTCCTGGGATATTTCAGGTGTACCCTGGTTGAGGTTCTTGTAAGCAGTGCAGCCCTCAATTTGGGGGTGGCTCTGTCTTATGTATTTTCAGTTTTCCCAAGGTATATTCCCTAGACTGGAAGTGCCCTTGGCTCTGTAGCTCTGTTGTTTACTTGTTTTAGGGAACACAATGCACTCCTCCAGTGAGGCAGTTGGCAACTTACATCCCGCCCATCAGCATAACAAGGCTCCCTGTTCTCCAGGGCCTGTCTTGCCTTTCTGGTTTTTACACATTTTGTGGATGTCCCTTTTGACCGGTGGGAAGTGATACTTCTTTGTAGTGCAGATTTGCATTGCCCGCTTGCTTGCTTGGCCAAAAAGGGCGTATGCGTTTTCTCCTGAATATATTCAGGAGAAAACGCATACGCCCTTTTTGGCCAAGTGCATCATTGTCGAAGTTGTGCCCCTCTTCCTGTGCTTTACAGGCGATTCCAACGTACCTCTTGAAATCTGTTTCCTGCTATTCTGCCTCGCTTTCAAGTCCACCTCGTTGCCTTCCCTCAACAGATTTTTGGACGATAGTTAGCCTTGATTACTCTGAAAGTTTGTGAATTGCTGTGCCCGTGAGCTCCATTTTTCAACTCGTTTTTTGTGAGCTGAACGCAAGTCCAAACTTTTTGTTCAGGACCTATACTGGTTCCCGGTGGGTGGCTGAGACTTTGGTTAATTCTTCTTACTGCCGGGAAATTAGAGTGACATGTGCCCATCCAAATGCCTAACAGCTACTCTCTCATTGGTTCTCCCTCTTCCCTTTCATCCTCTGCCAAATTGGCAACCTGTGCGAACCAGGAGCTTAAAGGGGCTGTCTCTCCAAGTTGGGAGATTGATAGGAAAGCAGTTGGAAAGTCAAACCGGAGCACAAGGAGAGGGGCTCTTCGTTGAGTTTTAGAAACCTTTCGTATTCACAGTGTGTCCATTCTCTAGGTTTCCCGTACACGTTATAGCTGTAGTAATATTCCCTTCATCCTGGAGAGCTGGGACCCATGGAATGGGTGCCATGCATTATTGCTTTAAAGGGTCTGCATTTGCTCACCCAATCTCACCAATCCTCTCAGTCCCAAGTGTCAGCCTTATGCCACATCCAGCTGTCATTGTAGATAGGGTCATTCCAGGTTGCATCAGAGACCCTGAAGGAATTGTGAAGAATTACCCTGTTTCTTTGTTCTGTTTTTGAAATTCCTGTTTAGAGTGTGTTTTAGCTGATTCTCGCTGTCATATTTATGCCAGTCTAGACACACTTGATTCCCTTACGGAGACATATCAATACATAGGTTTTAAGATTCTTACTAGTCAGATCTATTCCTCTGCGGGAAATATGGGGTTTTGAGTCCCTTTCACTGAGGAAGGTGTAGGTCTTGTCTATTCCATAGTTGGTTTTTGGAACGGTACCTGTGCTTATATCAAACTCTGGTTTGATGCATCACCCCACCTCTCCTTCCCCCTTAAGCAGGCATAAGAGTGTTTTCTAAATGTGAGACTCTGTTCTCTTGCCTAACTCAGTTCATGTGTAGCCATGTTTACAGGATCTTCCTAAGTGATATCTTATGATAAGTTTCTTTTCCTGTGTGACTTCTTTCACTTAGAATCATCGTACCTGAATCCACTCATTTTGCTGCTACTGGTCTTATGACATTGATTTCGTGGCTGAGGGATATTCCATCGTACGTAAGTTCCACAATGTTTGGAACCATTTTTATATTTCCTGGGATATTTCAGGTGTACCCAGGTTGAGGTTCTTGTAAGCAGTGCAGCCCTCAATTTGGGGGTGGCTCTGTCTTATGGATTTTCAGTTTTCCCAAGGTATATTTCCTAGACTGGAAGTGCCCTTGGCTCTGTAGCTCTGTTGTTTACTTGTTTTAGGGAACACAATGCACTCCTCCAGTGAGGCAGTTGGCAACTTACATCCCGCCCATCAGCATAACAAGGCTCCCTGTTCTCCAGGGCCTGTCTTGCCTTTCTGGTTTTTACACATTTTGTGGATTTCCCTTTTGACCGGTGGGAAGTGATACTTCTTTGTAGTGCAGATTTGCATTGCCCGCTTGCTTGCTTGGCCAAAAAGGGCGTATGCGTTTTCTCCTGAATATATTCAGGAGAAAACGCATACGCCCTTTTTGGCCAAGTGCATCATTGTCGAAGTTGTGCCCCTCTTCCTGTGCTTTACAGGCAATTCCAACGTACCTCTTGAAATCTGTTTCCTGCTATTCTGCCTCGCTTTCAAGTCCGCCTCGTTGCCTTCCCTCAACAGATTTTTGGACGATAGTTGGCCTTGATTACTCTGCCAGTTTGTGAATTGCTGTGCCCCTGAGCTCCATTTTCAACTCGTTTCTTGTGAGCTGAACGCAAGTCCAAACTTTTGGTTCAGGACCTATACTGGTTCCCGGTGGGTGGCTGAGACTTTGGTTAATTCTTCTTCCTGCCGGGAAATTAGAGTGACATGTGCCCATCCAAATGCCTAACAGCTACTCTCTCATTGGTTCTCCCTCTTCCCTTTAATCCTCTGCCAAATTGGCAACCTGTGTGAACCAGGAGCTTAAAGGGGCTGTCTCTCCAAGTTGGGAGATTGATAGGAAAGCAGTTGGAAAGTCAAACTGGAGCACCAGGAGAGGGGCTCTTCGTTGAGTTTTAGAAACCTTTCGTATTCACAGAGTGTCCATTCTCTAGGTTTCCCGTACATGTTATAGCTGTAGTAATATTCCCTTCAACCTGGAGAGTTGAGACCCATGGAATGGGTGCCATGCATTATTGCTTTAAAGGGTCTGCATTTGCTCACCCAATCTCACCAATCCTCTCAGTCCCAAGTGTCCAGACTTATGCCACATCCAGCTGTCATTGTAGATAGGGTCATTCCAGTTTGCATCAGCGACCCTGAAGGAATTGTGAAGAATTTCCCTGTTTCTTTGTTCTGTTTTTGAAATTCCTTTTTAGAGTGGGTTTGAGCTGATTCTCGCTGCCATGTTTATGCCAGTCTAGACACACTTGATTCCCTTATGGAGACATATCAATACATAGGTTTTAAGATTCTTACTAGTCAGATCTATTCCTCTGCGGGAAATATGGGGTTTTGAGTCCCTTTCACTGAGGAAGGTGTAGGTCTTGTCTATTCCATAGTTGGTTTTTGGAACGGTACCTGTGCTTATATCAAACTCTGGTTTGATGCATCACTCCACCTCTCCTTCCCCCTTAAGCAGGCATAAGAGTGTTTTCTAAATGTGAGACTCTGTTCTCTTGCCTAACTCAGTTCATGTGTAGCCATGTTTACAGGATCTTCCTAAGTGATATCTTATGATAAGTTTCTTTTCCTGTGTGACTTCTTTCACTTAGAATCATCGTACCTGAATCCAATCATTTTGCTGCTACTGGTCTTATGACATTGATTTCATGGCTGAGGGATATTCCATCGTACGTAAGCTCCACAATTTTTTGAACCATTTTTATATTTCCTGGGATATTTCAGGTGTACCCAGGTTGAGGTTCTTGTAAGCAGTGCAGCCCTCAATTTGGGGGTGGCTCTGTCTTATGGATTTTCAGTTTTCCCAAGGTATATTTCCTAGACTGGAAGTGCCCTTGGCTCTGTAGCTCTGTTGTTTACTTGTTTTAGGGAACACAATGCACTCCTCCAGTGAGGCAGTTGGCAACTTACATCCCGCCCATCAGCATAACAAGGCTCCCTGTTCTCCAGGGCCTGTCTTGCCTTTCTGGTTTTTACACATTTTGTGGATGTCCCTTTTGACCGGTGGGAAGTGATACTTCTTTGTAGTGCAGATTTGCATTGCCCGCTTGCTTGCTTGGCCAAAAAGGGCGTATGCGTTTTCTCCTGAATATATTCAGGAGAAAACGCATACGCCCTTTTTGGCCAAGTGCATCATTGTCGAAGTTGTGCCCCTCTTCCTGTGCTTTACAGGCGATTCCAACGTACCTCTTGAAATCTCTTTCCTGCTATTCTGCCTCGCTTTCAAGTCTGCCTCGTTGCCTTCCCTCAACAGATTTTTGGACGATAGTTGGCCTTGATTACTCTGCCAGTTTGTGAATTGCTGTGCCCCTGAGCTCCATTTTTAAACTCGTTTTTTGTGAGCTGAACGCAAGTCCAAACTTTTGGTTCAGGACCTATACTGGTTCCCGGTGGGTGGCTGAGACTTTGGTTAATTCTTCTTCCTGCCGGGAAATTAGAGTGACATGTGCCCATCCAAATGCCTAACAGCTACTGTCTCATTGGTTCTCCCTCTTCCCTTTCATCCTCTGCCAAATTGGCAAACTGTGCGGAACAGGAGCTTAAAGGGGCTGTCTCTCCAAGTTGGGAGATTGATAGGAAAGCAGTTGGAAAGGCAAACCGGAGCACCAGGAGAGGGGCTCTTCGTTGAGTTTTAGAAACCTTTCGTATCCACAGTGTTTCCATTCTCTAGGTTTCCCGTACACGTTATAGCTGTAGTAATATTCCCTTCAACCTGGAGAGCTGGGACCCATGGAATGGGTGCCATGCATTATTGCTTTAAAGGGTCTGCATTTGCTCACCCAATCTCACCAATCTTCTCAGTCCCAAGTGTCCAGCCTTATGCCACATCCAGCTGTCATTGTAGATAGGGTCATTCCAGGTTGCATCAGAGGCCCTGAAGGAATTGTGAAGAATTTCCCTGTTTCTTTGTTCTGTTTTTGAAATTCATTTTTAGAGTGGGTTTGAGCTGATTCTCGCTGCCATGTTTATGCCAGTCTAGACACACTTGATTCCCTTACGGAGACATATCAGTACATAGGTTTTAAGATTCTTACTAGTCAGATCTATTCCTCTGTGGGAAATATGGGGTTTTGAGTCCCTTTCACTGAGGAAGGTGTAGGTCTTGTCTATTCCATAGTTGGTTTTTGGAACGGTACCTGTGCTTATATCAAACTCTGGTTTGATGCATCACCCCACCTCTCCTTCCCCCTTAAGCAGGCATAAGAGTGTTTTCTAAATGTGAGACTCTGTTCTCTTGCCTAACTCAGTTCATGTGTAGCCATGTTTACAGGATCTTCCTAAGTGATATCTTATGATAAGTTTCTTTTCCTGTGTGACTTCTTTCACTTAGAATCATCGTACCTGAATCCAATCATTTTGCTGCTACTGGTCTTATGACATTGATTTCATGGCTGAGGGATATTCCATCGTACGTAAGCTCCACAATTTTTTGAACCATTTTTATATTTCCTGGGATATTTCAGGTGTACCCAGGTTGAGGTTCTTGTAAGCAGTGCAGCCCTCAATTTGGGGGTGGCTCTGTCTTATGGATTTTCAGTTTTCCCAAGGTATATTTCCTAGACTGGAAGTGCCCTTGGCTCTGTAGCTCTGTTGTTTACTTGTTTTAGGGAACACAATGCACTCCTCCAGTGAGGCAGTTGGCAACTTACATCCCGCCCATCAGCATAACAAGGCTCCCTGTTCTCCAGGGCCTGTCTTGCCTTTCTGGTTTTTACACATTTTGTGGATGTCCCTTTTGACCGGTGGGAAGTGATACTTCTTTGTAGTGCAGATTTGCATTGCCCGCTTGCTTGCTTGGCCAAAAAGGGCGTATGCGTTTTCTCCTGAATATATTCAGGAGAAAACGCATACGCCCTTTTTGGCCAAGTGCATCATTGTCGAAGTTGTGCCCCTCTTCCTGTGCTTTACAGGCGATTCCAACGTACCTCTTGAAATCTCTTTCCTGCTATTCTGCCTCGCTTTCAAGTCTGCCTCGTTGCCTTCCCTCAACAGATTTTTGGACGATAGTTGGCCTTGATTACTCTGCCAGTTTGTGAATTGCTGTGCCCCTGAGCTCCATTTTTAAACTCGTTTTTTGTGAGCTGAACGCAAGTCCAAACTTTTGGTTCAGGACCTATACTGGTTCCCGGTGGGTGGCTGAGACTTTGGTTAATTCTTCTTCCTGCCGGGAAATTAGAGTGACATGTGCCCATCCAAATGCCTAACAGCTACTGTCTCATTGGTTCTCCCTCTTCCCTTTCATCCTCTGCCAAATTGGCAAACTGTGCGGAACAGGAGCTTAAAGGGGCTGTCTCTCCAAGTTGGGAGATTGATAGGAAAGCAGTTGGAAAGGCAAACCGGAGCACCAGGAGAGGGGCTCTTCGTTGAGTTTTAGAAACCTTTCGTATCCACAGTGTTTCCATTCTCTAGGTTTCCCGTACACGTTATAGCTGTAGTAATATTCCCTTCAACCTGGAGAGCTGGGACCCATGGAATGGGTGCCATGCATTATTGCTTTAAAGGGTCTGCATTTGCTCACCCAATCTCACCAATCTTCTCAGTCCCAAGTGTCCAGCCTTATGCCACATCCAGCTGTCATTGTAGATAGGGTCATTCCAGGTTGCATCAGAGGCCCTGAAGGAATTGTGAAGAATTTCCCTGTTTCTTTGTTCTGTTTTTGAAATTCATTTTTAGAGTGGGTTTGAGCTGATTCTCGCTGCCATGTTTATGCCAGTCTAGACACACTTGATTCCCTTACGGAGACATATCAGTACATAGGTTTTAAGATTCTTACTAGTCAGATCTATTCCTCTGTGGGAAATATGGGGTTTTGAGTCCCTTTCACTGAGGAAGGTGTAGGTCTTGTCTATTCCATAGTTGGTTTTTGGAACGGTACCTGTGCTTATATCAAACTCTGGTTTGATGCATCACCCCACCTCTCCTTCCCCCTTAAGCAGGCATAAGAGTGTTTTCTAAATGTGAGACTCTGTTCTCTTGCCTAACTCAGTTCATGTGTAGCCATGTTTACAGGATCTTCCTAAGTGATATCTTATGATAAGTTTCTTTTCCTGTGTGACTTCTTTCACTTAGAATCATCGTACCTGAATCCACTCATTTTGCTGCTACTGGTCTTATGACATTGATTTCGTGGCTGAGGGATATTCCATCGTACGTAAGTTCCACAATGTTTGGAACCATTTTTATATTTCCTGGGATATTTCAGGTGTACCCAGGTTGAGGTTCTTGTAAGCAGTGCAGCCCTCAATTTGGGGGTGGCTCTGTCTTATGGATTTTCAGTTTTCCCAAGGTATATTTCCTAGACTGGAAGTGACCTTGGCTCTGTAGCTCTGTTGTTTACTTGTTTTAGGGAACACAATGCACTCCTCCAGTGAGGCAGTTGGCAACTTACATCCCGCCCATCAGCATAACAAGGCTCCCTGTTCTCCAGGGCCTGTCTTGCCTTTCTGGTTTTTACACATTTTGTGGATGTCCCTTTTGACCGGTGGGAAGTGATACTTCTTTGTAGTGCAGATTTGCATTGCCCGCTTGCTTGCTTGGCCAAAAAGGGCGTATTCGTTTTCTCCTGAATATATTCAGGAGAAAACGCATATGCCCTTTTTGGCCAAGTGCATCATTGTCGAAGTTGTGCCCCTCTTCCTGTGCTTTACAGGCGATTCCAACGTACCTCTTGAAATCTGTTTCCTGCTATTCTGCCTCGCTTTCAAGTCCACCTCGTTGCCTTCCATCAACAGATTTTTGGACGATAGTTGGCCTTGATTACTCTGCCAGTTTGTGAATTGCTGTGCCCCTGAGCTCCATTTTTCAACTCGTTTCTTGTGAGCTGAACGCAAGTCCAAACTTTTGGTTCAGGACCTATACTGGTTCCCGGTGGGTGGCTGAGACTTTGGTTAATTCTTCTTCCTGCCGGGAAATTAGAGTGACATGTGCCCATCCAAATGCCTAACAGCTACTCTCTCATTGGTTCTCCCTCTTCCCTTTCATCCTCTGCCAAATTGGCAACCTGTGCAAACCAGGAGCTTAAAGGGGCTGTCTCTCCAATTTGGGAGATTGATAGGAAAGCAGTTGGAAAGTCAAACCGGAGCAGAAGGAGAGGGGCTCTTCGTTGAGTTTTAGAAACCTTTCGTATTCACAGTGTGTCCATTCTCTAGGTTTCCCGTACATGTTATAGCTGTAGTAATATACCCTTCTACCTTGAGAGCTGGGACCCAAGGAATGGGTGCCATGTATTATTGCTTTAAAGGGTCTGCATTTGCTCACCCAATCTCACCAATCCTCTCAGTCCCAAGTGTCCAGCCTCATGCCACATGCAGCTGTCATTGTAGATAGGGTCATTCCAGGTTGCATCAGAGACCCTGAAGGAATTGTGAAGAATTTCCCTGTTTCTTTGTTCTGTTTTTGAAATTCCTTTCTAGAGTGGATTTGAGCTGATTCTCGCTGCCATGTTTATGCCAGTCTAGACACACTTGATTCCCTTACGGAGACATATCAGTACATAGGTTTTAAGATTCTTACTAGTCAGATCTATTCCTCTGTGGGAAATATGGGGTTTTGAGTCCCTTTCACTGAGGAAGGTGTAGGTCTTGTCTATTCCATAGTTGGTTTTTGGAACGGTACCTGTGCTTATATCAAACTCTGGTTTGATGCATCACCCCACCTCTCCTTCCCCCTTAAGCAGGCATAAGAGTGTTTTCTAAATGTGAGACTCTGTTCTCTAGCCTAACTCAGTTCATGTGTAGCCATGTTTACAGGATCTTCCTAAGTGATATCTTATGATAAGTTTCTTTTCCTGTGTGACTTCTTTCACTTAGAATCATCGTACCTGAATCCACTCATTTTGCTGCTACTGGTCTTATGACATTGATTTCGTGGCTGAGGGATATTCCATCGTACGTAAGTTCCACAATGTTTTGATCCATTTTTATTCTTCCTGGGATATTTCAGGTGTACCCAGGTTGAGGTTCTTGTAAGCAGTGCAGCCCTCAATTTGGGGGTGGCTCTGTCTTATGGATTTTCAGTTTTCCCGAGGTATATTTCCTAGACTGGAAGTTCCCTTGGCTCTGTAGCTCTGTTGTTTACTTGTTTTAGGGAACACAATGCACTCCTCCAGTGAGGCAGTTGGCAACTTACATCCCGCCCATCAGCATAACAAGGCTCCCTGTTCTCCAGGGCCTGTCTTGCCTTTCTGGTTTTTACACATTTTGTGGATGTCCCTTTTGACCGGTGGGAAGTGATACTTCTTTGTACTGCAGATTTGCATTGCCTGCTTGCTTGCTTGGCCACAAAGAGCGTATGCGTTTTCTCCTGAATATATTCAGGAGAAAACGCATACGCCCTTTCTGGCCAAGTGCATCATTGTCGAAGTTGTGCCCCTCTTCCTGTGCTTTACAGGCGATTCCAACGTACCTCTTGAAATCTGTTTCCTGCTATTCTGCCTCGCTTTCAAGTCCACCTCGTTGCCTTCCCTCAACAGATTTTTGGACGATAGGTGGCCTTGATTACTCTGCCAGTTTGTGAATGCTGTGCCCCTGAGCTCCATTTTTCAACTCGTTTCTTGTGAGCTGAACGCAAGTCCAAACTTTTGGTTCAGGACCTATACTGGTTCCCGGTGGGTGGCTGAGACTTTGGTTAATTCTTCTTCCTGCCGGGAAATTAGAGTGACATGTGCCCATCCAAATGCCTAACAGCTACTCTCTCATTGGTTCTCCCTTTTCCCTTTCATCCTCTGCCAAATTGGCAACCTGTGCAAACCAGGAGCTTAAAGGGGCTGTCTCTCCAAGTTGGGAGATTGATAGGAAAGCAGTTGGAAAGTCAAACCGGAGCACCAGGAGAGGGGCTCTTCGTTGAGTTTTAGAAACCTTTCGTATTCACAGTGTGTCCATTGTCTAGGTTTCCCGTACATGTTATAGCTGTAGTAATATTCCCTTCTACCTGGAGAGCTGGGACCCAAGGAATGGGTGTCATGTATTATTGCTTTAAAGGGTCTGCATTTGCTCACCCAATCTCACCAATCCTCTCAGTCCCAAGTGTCCAGCCTTATGCCACATCCAGCTGTCATTGTAGATAGGGTCATTCCAGGTTGCATCAGAGACCCTGAAGGAATATTGAAGAATTACCCTGTTTCTTTGTTCTGTTTTTGAAATTCCTGTTTAGAGTGGGTTTGAGCTGATTCTCGCTGCCATGTTTATGCTAGTCTAGACACACTTGATTCCCTTACGGAGACATATCAATACATAGGTTTTAAGATTCTTACTAGTCAGATCTATTCCTCTGCGGGAAATATGGGGTTTTGAGTCCCTTTCACTGAGGAAGGTGTAGGTCTTGTCTATTCCATAGTTGGTTTTTGGAACGGTACCTGTGCTTATATCAAACTCTGGTTTGATGCATCACCCCACCTCTCCTTCCCCCTTAAACAGGCATAAGAGTGTTTTCTAAATGTGAGACTCTGTTCTCTTGCCTAACTCAGTTCATGTGTAGCCATGTTTACAGGATCTTCCTAAGTGATATCTTATGATAAGTTTCTTTTCCTGTGTGACTTCTTTCACTTAGAATCATCGTACCTGAATCCACTCATTTTGCTGCTACTGGTCTTATGACATTGATTTCGTGGCTGAGGGATATTCCATCGTACGTAATTTCCACAATGTTTTGAACCATTTTTATATTTCCTGGGATATTTCAGGTGTACCCAGGTTGAGGTTCTTGTAAGCAGTGCAGCCCTCAATTTGGGGGTGGCTCTGTCTTATGGATTTTCAGTTTTCCCAAGGTATATTTCCTAGACTGGAAGTGCCCTTGGCTCTGTAGCTCTGTTGTTTACTTGTTTTAGGGAACACAATGCACTCCTCCAGTGAGGCAGTTGGCAACTTACATCCCGCCCATCAGCATAACAAGGCTCCCTGTTCTCCAGGGCCTGTCTTGCCTTTCTGGTTTTTACACATTTTGTGGATGTCCCTTTTGACTGGTGGGAAGTGATACTTCTTTGTAGTGCAGATTTGCATTGCCCGCTTGCTTGCTTGGCCAAAAAGGGCGTATGCATTTTCTCCTGAATATATTCAGGAGAAAACGCATACGCCCTTTTTGGCCAAGTGCATCATTGTCGAAGTTGTGCCCCTCTTCCTGTGCTTTACAGGCGATTCCAACGTACCTCTTGAAATCTGTTTCCTGCTATTCTGCCTCGCTTTCAAGTCCACCTCGTTGCCTTCCCTCAACAGATTTTTGGACGATAGTTGGCCTTGATTACTCTGCCAGTTTGTGAATTGCTGTGCCCCTGAGCTCCATTTTTCAACTCGTTTCTTGTGAGCTGAACGCAAGTCCAAACTTTTGGTTCAGGACCTATACTGGTTCCCGGTGGGTGGCTGAGACTTTGGTTAATTCTTCTTCCTGCCGGGAAATTAGAGTGACATGTGCCCATCCAAATGCCTAACAGCTACTCTCTCATTGGTTCTCCCTTTTCCCTTTCATCCTCTGCCAAATTGGAAACCTGTGCAAACCAGGAGCTTAAAGGGGCTGTCTCTCCAAGTTGGGAGATTGATAGGAAAGCAGTTGGAAAGTCAAACCGGAGCACCAGGAGAGGGGCTCTTCGTTGAGTTTTAGAAACCTTTCGTATTCACAGTGTGTCCATTCTCTAGGTTTCCCGTACATGTTATAGCTGTAGTAATATTCCCTTCTACCTGGAGAGCTGGGACCCAAGGAATGGGTGTCATGTATTATTGCTTTAATGGGTCTGCATTTGCTCACCCAATCTCACCAATCCTCTCAGTCCCAAGTGTCCAGCCTCATGCACCATGCAGCTGTCATTGTAGATAGGGTCATTCCAGGTTGCATCAGAGACCCTGAAGGAATTGTGAAGAATTTCCCTGTTTCTTTGTTCTGTTTTTGAAATTCCTTTCTAGAGTGGGTTTGAGCTGATTCTCGCTGCCATGTTTATGCCAGTCTAGACACACTTGATTCCCTTACGGAGACATATCAATACATAGGTTTTAAGATTCTTACTAGTCAGATCTATTCCTCTGCGGGAAATAGGGGGTTTTGAGTCCCTTTCACTGAAGAAGGTGTAGGTCTTGTCTATTCCATAGTTGGTTTTTGGAACGGTACCTGTGCTTATATCAAACTCTGGTTTGATGCATCACCCCACCTCTCCTTCCCCCTTAAGCAGGCATAAGAGTGTTTTCTAAATGTGAGACTCTGTTCTCTTGCCTAACTCAGTTCATGTGTAGCCATGTTTACAGGATCTTCCTAAGTGATATCTTATGATAAGTTTCTTTTCCTGTGTGACTTCTTTCACTTAGAATCATCGTACCTGAATCCACTCATTTTGCTGCTACTGGTCTTATGACATTGATTTCGTGGCTGAGGGATATTCCATCGTACGTAAGTTCCACAATGTTTGGAACCATTTTTATATTTCCTGGGATATTTCAGGTGTACCCTGGTTGAGGTTCTTGTAAGCAGTGCAGCCCTCAATTTGGGGGTGGCTCTGTCTTATGGATTTTCAGTTTTCCCAAGGTATATTCCCTAGACTGGAAGTGCCCTTGGCTCTGTAGCTCTGTTGTTTACTTGTTTTAGGGAACACAATGCACTCCTCCAGTGAGGCAGTTGGCAACTTACATCCCGCCCATCAGCATAACAAGGCTCCCTGTTCTCCAGGGCCTGTCTTGCCTTTCTGGTTTTTACACATTTTGTGGATGTCCCTTTTGACCGGTGGGAAGTGATACTTCTTTGTAGTGCAGATTTGCATTGCCCGCTTGCTTGCTTGGCCAAAAAGGGCGTATGCGTTTTCTCCTGAATATATTCAGGAGAAAACGCATACGCCCTTTTTGGCCAAGTGCATCATTGTCGAAGTTGTGCCCCTCTTCCTGTGCTTTACAGGCGATTCCAACGTACCTCTTGAAATCTGTTTCCTGCTATTCTGCCTCGCTTTCAAGTCCACCTCGTTGCCTTCCCTCAACAGATTTTTGGACGATAGTTAGCCTTGATTACTCTGAAAGTTTGTGAATTGCTGTGCCCGTGAGCTCCATTTTTCAACTCGTTTTTTGTGAGCTGAACGCAAGTCCAAACTTTTGGTTCAGGACCTATACTGGTTCCCGGTGGGTGGCTGAGACTTTGGTTAATTCTTCTTCCTGCCGGGAAATTAGAGTGACATGTGCCCATCCAAATGCCTAACAGCTACTCTCTCATTGGTTCTCCCTCTTCCCTTTCATCCTCTGACAAATTGGCAACCTGTGCGAAACAGGAGCTTAAAGGGGCTGTCTCTCCAAGTTGGGAGATTGATAGGAAAGCAGTTGGAAAGTCAAACCGGAGCACCAGGAGAGGGGCTCTTCGTTGAGTTTTAGAAACCTTTCGTATTCACAGAGTGTCCATTCTCTAGGTTTCCCGTACATGTTATAGCTGTAGTGATATTCCCTTCAACCTGGAGAGTTGGGACCCATGGAATGGGTGCCATGCATTATTGCTTTAAAGGGTCTGCATTTGCTCACCCAATCTCACCAATCCTCTCAGTCCCAAGTGTCCAGACTTATGCCACATCCAGCTGTCATTGTAGATAGGGTCATTCCAGTTTGCATCAGCGACCCTGAAGGAATTGTGAAGAATTTCCCTGTTTCCTTGTTCTGTTTTTGAAATTCCTTTTTAGAGTGGGTTTGAGCTGATTCTCGCTGCCATGTTTATGCCAGTCTAGACACACTTGATTCCCTTACGGAGACATATCAATACATAGGTTTTAAGATTCTTACTAGTCAGATCTATTCCTCTGTGGGAAATATGGGGTTTTGAGTCCCTTTCACTGAGGAAGGTGTAGGTCTTGTCTATTCCATAGTTGGCTTTTGGAACGGTACCTGTGCTTATATCAAACTCTGGTTTGATGCATCACTCCACCTCTCCTTCCCCCTTAAGCAGGCATAAGAGTGTTTTCTAAATGTGAGACTCTGTTCTCTTGCCTAACTCAGTTCATGTGTAGCCATGTTTACAGGATCTTCCTAAGTGATATCTTATGATAAGTTTCTTTTCCTGTGTGACTTCTTTCACTTAGAATCATCGTACCTGAATCCACTCATCTTGCTGCTACTGGTCTTATGACATTGATTTCATGGCTGAGGGATATTCCATCGTACGTAAGTTCCACAATTTTTTGAACCATTTTTATATTTCCTGGGATATTTCAGGTGTACCCAGGTTGAGGTTCTTGTAAGCAGTGCAGCCCTCAATTTGGGGGTGGCTCTGTCTTATGGATTTTCAGTTTTCCCAAGGTATATTTCCTAGACTGGAAGTGCCCTTGGCTCTGTAGCTCTGTTGTTTACTTGTTTTAGGGAACACAATGCACTCCCCCAGTGAGGCAGTTGGCAACTTACATCCCGCCCATCAGCATAACAAGGCTCCCTGTTCTCCAGGGCCTGTCTTGCCTTTCTGGTTTTTACACATTTTGTGGATGTCCCTTTTGACTGGTGGGAAGTGATACTTCTTTGTAGTGCAGATTTGCATTGCCCGCTTGCTTGCTTGGCCAAAAAGGGCGTATGCATTTTCTCCTGAATATATTCAGGAGAAAACGCATACGCCCTTTTTGGCCAAGTGCATCATTGTCGAAGTTGTGCCCCTCTTCCTGTGCTTTACAGGCGATTCCAACGTACCTCTTGAAATCTCTTTCCTGCTATTCTGCCTCGCTTTCAAGTCTGCCTCGTTGCCTTCCCTCAACAGATTTTTGGACGATAGTGGGCCTTGATTACTCTGCCAGTTTGTGAATTGCTGTGCCCCTGAGCTCCATTTTTCAACTCGTTTTTTGTGAGCTGAACGCAAGTCCAAACTTTTGGTTCAGGACCTATACTTGTTCCCGGTGGGTGGCTGAGACTTTGGTTAATTCTTCTTCCTGCCGGGAAATTAGAGTGACATGTGCCCATCCAAATGCCTAACAGCTACTCTCTCATTGGTTCTCCCTCTTCCCTTTCATCCTCTGCCAAATTGGCAACCTGTGCAAACCAGGAGCTTAAAGGGGCTGTCTCTCCAAGTTGGGAGATTGATAGGAAAGCAGTTGGAAAGTCAAACCGGAGCACCAGGAGAGGGGCTCTTCGTTGAGTTTTAGAAACCTTTCATATTCACAGTGTGTTCATTCTCTAGGTTTCCCGTACATGTTATAGCTGTAGTAATATTCCCTTCTACCTTGAGAGCTGGGACCCAAGGAATGGGTGCCATGTATTATTGCTTTAAAGGGTCTGCATTTGCTCACCCAATCTCACCAATCTTCTCAGTCCCAAGTGTCCAGCCTTATGCCACATCCAGCTGTCATTGTAGATAGGGTCATTCCAGGTTGCATCAGAGGCCCTGAAGGAATTGTGAAGAATTTCCCTGTTTCTTTGTTCTGTTTTTGAAATTCATTTTTAGAGTGGGTTTGAGCTGATTCTCGCTGCCATGTTTATGCCAGTCTAGACACACTTGATTCCCTTACGGAGACATATCAGTACATAGGTTTTAAGATTCTTACTAGTCAGATCTATTCCTCTGTGGGAAATATGGGGTTTTGAGTCCCTTTCACTGAGGAAGGTGTAGGTCTTGTCTATTCCATAGTTGGTTTTTGGAACGGTACCTGTGCTTATATCAAACTCTGGTTTGATGCATCACCCCACCTCTCCTTCCCCCTTAAGCAGGCATAAGAGTGTTTTCTAAATGTGAGACTCTGTTCTCTTGCCTAACTCAGTTCATGTGTAGCCATGTTTACAGGATCTTCCTAAGTGATATCTTATGATAAGTTTCTTTTCCTGTGTGACTTCTTTCACTTAGAATCATCGTACCTGAATCCACTCATTTTGCTGCTACTGGTCTTATGACATTGATTTCGTGGCTGAGGGATATTCCATCGTACGTAAGTTCCACAATATTTGGAACCATTTTTATATTTCCTGGGATATTTCAGGTGTACCCAGGTTGAGGTTCTTGTAAGCAGTGCAGCCCTCAATTTGGGGGTGGCTCTGTCTTATGGATTTTCAGTTTTCCCAAGGTATATTTCCTAGACTGGAAGTGCCCTTGGCTCTGTAGCTCTGTTGTTTACTTGTTTTAGGGAACACAATGCACTCCTCCAGTGAGGCAGTTGGCAACTTACATCCCGCCCATCAGCATAACAAGGCTCCCTGTTCTCCAGGGCCTGTCTTGCCTTTCTGGTTTTTACACATTTTGTGGATGTCCCTTTTGACCGGTGGGAAGTGATACTTCTTTGTAGTGCAGATTTGCATTGCCCGCTTGCTTGCTTGGCCAAAAAGGGCGTATGCGTTTTCTCCTGAATATATTCAGGAGAAAACGCATACGCCCTTTTTGGCCAAGTGCATCATTGTCGAAGTTGTGCCCCTCTTCCTGTGCTTTACAGGCGATTCCAACGTACCTCTTGAAATCTGTTTCCTGCTATTCTGCCTCGCTTTCAAGTCCGCCTCGTTGCCTTCCCTCAACAGATTTTTGGACGATAGTTGGCTTTGATTACTCTGCCAGTTTGTGAATTGCTGTGCCCCTGAGCTCCATTTTTCAACTCGTTTCTTGTGAGCTGAACGCAAGTCCAAACTTTTGGTTCAGGACCTATACTGGTTCCCGGTGGGTGGCTGAGTCTTTGGTTAATTCTTCTTCCTGCCGGGAAATTAGAGTGACATGTGCCCATCCAAATGCCTAACAGCTACTCTCTCATTGGTTCTCCCTCTTCCCTTTCATCCTCTGCCAAATTGGCAACCTGTGTGAACCAGGAGCTTAAAGGGGCTGTCTCTCCAAGTTGGAGATTGATAGGAAAGCAGTTGGAAAGTCAAACTGGAGCACCAGGAGAGGGGCTCTTCGTTGAGTTTTAGAAACCTTTCGTATTCACAGTGTGTCCATTCTCTAGGTTTCCCGTACATGTTATAGCTGTAGTAATATTCCCTTCAACCTGGAGAGCTGGGACCCATGGAATGGGTGCCATGCATTATTGCTTTAAAGGGTCTGCATTTGCTCACCCAATCTCACCAATCCTCTCTGTCCCAAGTGTCCAGCCTCATGCCACATCCAGCTGTCATTGTAGATAAGGTCATTCCTGGTTGCATCAGAGACCCTGAAGGAATTGTAAAGAATTTCCCTGTTTCTTTGTTCTGTTTTTGAAATTCCTTTTTAGAGTGGGTTTGAGCTGATTCTCGCTGCCCTGTTTATGTCAGTCTAGACACACTTGATTCCCTTACGGAGACATATGAATACATAGGTTTTAAGATTCTTACTAGTCAGATCTATTCCTCTGCGGGAAATATGGGGATTTGAGTCCCTTTCACTGAGGAAGGTGTAGGTCTTGTCTATTCCATAGTTGGTTTTTGGAACGGTACCTGTGCTTATATCAAACTCTGGTTTGATGCATCACCCCACCTCTCCTTCCCCCTTAAGCAGGCATAAGAGTGTTTTCTAAATGTGAGACTCTGTTCTCTTGCCTAACTCAGTTCATGTGTAGCCATGTTTACAGGATCTTCCTAAGTGATATCTTATGATAAGTTTCTTTTCCTGTGTGACTTCTTTCACTTAGAATCATCGTACCTGAATCCACTCATTTTGCTGCTACTGGTCTTATGACATTGATTTCGTGGCTGAGGGATATTCCATCGTACGTAAGTTCCACAATATTTGGAACCATTTTTATATTTCCTGGGATATTTCAGGTGTACCCAGGTTGAGGTTCTTGTAAGCAGTGCAGCCCTCAATTTGGGGGTGGCTCTGTCTTATGGATTTTCAGTTTTCCCAAGGTATATTTCCTAGACTGGAAGTGCCCTTGGCTCTGTAGCTCTGTTGTTTACTTGTTTTAGGGAACACAATGCACTCCTCCAGTGAGGCAGTTGGCAACTTACATCCCGCCCATCAGCATAACAAGGCTCCCTGTTCTCCAGGGCCTGTCTTGCCTTTCTGGTTTTTACACATTTTGTGGATGTCCCTTTTGACCGGTGGGAAGTGATACTTCTTTGTAGTGCAGATTTGCATTGCCCGCTTGCTTGCTTGGCCAAAAAGGGCGTATGCGTTTTCTCCTGAATATATTCAGGAGAAAACGCATACGCCCTTTTTGGCCAAGTGCATCATTGTCGAAGTGGTGCCCCTCTTCCTGTGCTTTACAGGCGATTCCAACGTACCTCTTGAAATCTCTTTCCTGCTATTCTGCCTCGCTTTCAAGTCTGCCTCGTTGCCTTCCCTCAACAGATTTTTGGACGATAGTTGGCCTTGATTACTCTGCCAGTTTGTGAATTGCTGTGCCCCTGAGCTCCATTTTTAAACTCGTTTTTTGTGAGCTGAACGCAAGTCCAAACTTTTGGTTCAGGACCTATACTGGTTCCCGGTGGGTGGCTGAGACTTTGGTTAATTCTTCTTCCTGCCGGGAAATTAGAGTGACATGTGCCCATCCAAATGCCTAACAGCTACTGTCTCATTGGTTCTCCCTCTTCCCTTTCATCCTCTGCCAAATTGGCAAACTGTGCGGAACAGGAGCTTAAAGGGGCTGTCTCTCCAAGTTGGGAGATTGATAGGAAAGCAGTTGGAAAGGCAAACCGGAGCACCAGGAGAGGGGCTCTTCGTTGAGTTTTAGAAACCTTTCGTATCCACAGTGTTTCCATTCTCTAGGTTTCCCGTACACGTTATAGCTGTAGTAATATTCCCTTCAACCTGGAGAGCTGGGACCCATGGAATGGGTGCCATGCATTATTGCTTTAAAGGGTCTGCATTTGCTCACCCAATCTCACCAATCTTCTCAGTCCCAAGTGTCCAGCCTTATGCCACATCCAGCTGTCATTGTAGATAGGGTCATTCCAGGTTGCATCAGAGGCCCTGAAGGAATTGTGAAGAATTTCCCTGTTTCTTTGTTCTGTTTTTGAAATTCATTTTTAGAGTGGGTTTGAGCTGATTCTCGCTGCCATGTTTATGCCAGTCTAGACACACTTGATTCCCTTACGGAGACATATCAGTACATAGGTTTTAAGATTCTTACTAGTCAGATCTATTCCTCTGTGGGAAATATGGGGTTTTGAGTCCCTTTCACTGAGGAAGGTGTAGGTCTTGTCTATTCCATAGTTGGTTTTTGGAACGGTACCTGTGCTTATATCAAACTCTGGTTTGATGCATCACCCCACCTCTCCTTCCCCCTTAAGCAGGCATAAGAGTGTTTTCTAAATGTGAGACTCTGTTCTCTTGCCTAACTCAGTTCATGTGTAGCCATGTTTACAGGATCTTCCTAAGTGATATCTTATGATAAGTTTCTTTTCCTGTGTGACTTCTTTCACTTAGAATCATCGTACCTGAATCCACTCATTTTGCTGCTACTGGTCTTATGACATTGATTTCGTGGCTGAGGGATATTCCATCGTACGTAAGTTCCACAATGTTTGGAACCATTTTTATATTTCCTGGGATATTTCAGGTGTACCCAGGTTGAGGTTCTTGTAAGCAGTGCAGCCCTCAATTTGGGGGTGGCTCTGTCTTATGGATTTTCAGTTTTCCCAAGGTATATTTCCTAGACTGGAAGTGACCTTGGCTCTGTAGCTCTGTTGTTTACTTGTTTTAGGGAACACAATGCACTCCTCCAGTGAGGCAGTTGGCAACTTACATCCCGCCCATCAGCATAACAAGGCTCCCTGTTCTCCAGGGCCTGTCTTGCCTTTCTGGTTTTTACACATTTTGTGGATGTCCCTTTTGACCGGTGGGAAGTGATACTTCTTTGTAGTGCAGATTTGCATTGCCCGCTTGCTTGCTTGGCCAAAAAGGGCGTATTCGTTTTCTCCTGAATATATTCAGGAGAAAACGCATATGCCCTTTTTGGCCAAGTGCATCATTGTCGAAGTTGTGCCCCTCTTCCTGTGCTTTACAGGCGATTCCAACGTACCTCTTGAAATCTGTTTCCTGCTATTCTGCCTCGCTTTCAAGTCCACCTCGTTGCCTTCCATCAACAGATTTTTGGACGATAGTTGGCCTTGATTACTCTGCCAGTTTGTGAATTGCTGTGCCCCTGAGCTCCATTTTTCAACTCGTTTCTTGTGAGCTGAACGCAAGTCCAAACTTTTGGTTCAGGACCTATACTGGTTCCCGGTGGGTGGCTGAGACTTTGGTTAATTCTTCTTCCTGCCGGGAAATTAGAGTGACATGTGCCCATCCAAATGCCTAACAGCTACTCTCTCATTGGTTCTCCCTCTTCCCTTTCATCCTCTGCCAAATTGGCAACCTGTGCAAACCAGGAGCTTAAAGGGGCTGTCTCTCCAATTTGGGAGATTGATAGGAAAGCAGTTGGAAAGTCAAACCGGAGCAGAAGGAGAGGGGCTCTTCGTTGAGTTTTAGAAACCTTTCGTATTCACAGTGTGTCCATTCTCTAGGTTTCCCGTACATGTTATAGCTGTAGTAATATACCCTTCTACCTTGAGAGCTGGGACCCAAGGAATGGGTGCCATGTATTATTGCTTTAAAGGGTCTGCATTTGCTCACCCAATCTCACCAATCCTCTCAGTCCCAAGTGTCCAGCCTCATGCCACATGCAGCTGTCATTGTAGATAGGGTCATTCCAGGTTGCATCAGAGACCCTGAAGGAATTGTGAAGAATTTCCCTGTTTCTTTGTTCTGTTTTTGAAATTCCTTTCTAGAGTGGATTTGAGCTGATTCTCGCTGCCATGTTTATGCCAGTCTAGACACACTTGATTCCCTTACGGAGACATATCAGTACATAGGTTTTAAGATTCTTACTAGTCAGATCTATTCCTCTGTGGGAAATATGGGGTTTTGAGTCCCTTTCACTGAGGAAGGTGTAGGTCTTGTCTATTCCATAGTTGGTTTTTGGAACGGTACCTGTGCTTATATCAAACTCTGGTTTGATGCATCACCCCACCTCTCCTTCCCCCTTAAGCAGGCATAAGAGTGTTTTCTAAATGTGAGACTCTGTTCTCTAGCCTAACTCAGTTCATGTGTAGCCATGTTTACAGGATCTTCCTAAGTGATATCTTATGATAAGTTTCTTTTCCTGTGTGACTTCTTTCACTTAGAATCATCGTACCTGAATCCACTCATTTTGCTGCTACTGGTCTTATGACATTGATTTCGTGGCTGAGGGATATTCCATCGTACGTAAGTTCCACAATGTTTTGATCCATTTTTATTCTTCCTGGGATATTTCAGGTGTACCCAGGTTGAGGTTCTTGTAAGCAGTGCAGCCCTCAATTTGGGGGTGGCTCTGTCTTATGGATTTTCAGTTTTCCCGAGGTATATTTCCTAGACTGGAAGTTCCCTTGGCTCTGTAGCTCTGTTGTTTACTTGTTTTAGGGAACACAATGCACTCCTCCAGTGAGGCAGTTGGCAACTTACATCCCGCCCATCAGCATAACAAGGCTCCCTGTTCTCCAGGGCCTGTCTTGCCTTTCTGGTTTTTACACATTTTGTGGATGTCCCTTTTGACCGGTGGGAAGTGATACTTCTTTGTACTGCAGATTTGCATTGCCTGCTTGCTTGCTTGGCCACAAAGAGCGTATGCGTTTTCTCCTGAATATATTCAGGAGAAAACGCATACGCCCTTTCTGGCCAAGTGCATCATTGTCGAAGTTGTGCCCCTCTTCCTGTGCTTTACAGGCGATTCCAACGTACCTCTTGAAATCTGTTTCCTGCTATTCTGCCTCGCTTTCAAGTCCACCTCGTTGCCTTCCCTCAACAGATTTTTGGACGATAGGTGGCCTTGATTACTCTGCCAGTTTGTGAATGCTGTGCCCCTGAGCTCCATTTTTCAACTCGTTTCTTGTGAGCTGAACGCAAGTCCAAACTTTTGGTTCAGGACCTATACTGGTTCCCGGTGGGTGGCTGAGACTTTGGTTAATTCTTCTTCCTGCCGGGAAATTAGAGTGACATGTGCCCATCCAAATGCCTAACAGCTACTCTCTCATTGGTTCTCCCTTTTCCCTTTCATCCTCTGCCAAATTGGCAACCTGTGCAAACCAGGAGCTTAAAGGGGCTGTCTCTCCAAGTTGGGAGATTGATAGGAAAGCAGTTGGAAAGTCAAACCGGAGCACCAGGAGAGGGGCTCTTCGTTGAGTTTTAGAAACCTTTCGTATTCACAGTGTGTCCATTGTCTAGGTTTCCCGTACATGTTATAGCTGTAGTAATATTCCCTTCTACCTGGAGAGCTGGGACCCAAGGAATGGGTGTCATGTATTATTGCTTTAAAGGGTCTGCATTTGCTCACCCAATCTCACCAATCCTCTCAGTCCCAAGTGTCCAGCCTTATGCCACATCCAGCTGTCATTGTAGATAGGGTCATTCCAGGTTGCATCAGAGACCCTGAAGGAATATTGAAGAATTACCCTGTTTCTTTGTTCTGTTTTTGAAATTCCTGTTTAGAGTGGGTTTGAGCTGATTCTCGCTGCCATGTTTATGCTAGTCTAGACACACTTGATTCCCTTACGGAGACATATCAATACATAGGTTTTAAGATTCTTACTAGTCAGATCTATTCCTCTGCGGGAAATATGGGGTTTTGAGTCCCTTTCACTGAGGAAGGTGTAGGTCTTGTCTATTCCATAGTTGGTTTTTGGAACGGTACCTGTGCTTATATCAAACTCTGGTTTGATGCATCACCCCACCTCTCCTTCCCCCTTAAACAGGCATAAGAGTGTTTTCTAAATGTGAGACTCTGTTCTCTTGCCTAACTCAGTTCATGTGTAGCCATGTTTACAGGATCTTCCTAAGTGATATCTTATGATAAGTTTCTTTTCCTGTGTGACTTCTTTCACTTAGAATCATCGTACCTGAATCCACTCATTTTGCTGCTACTGGTCTTATGACATTGATTTCGTGGCTGAGGGATATTCCATCGTACGTAATTTCCACAATGTTTTGAACCATTTTTATATTTCCTGGGATATTTCAGGTGTACCCAGGTTGAGGTTCTTGTAAGCAGTGCAGCCCTCAATTTGGGGGTGGCTCTGTCTTATGGATTTTCAGTTTTCCCAAGGTATATTTCCTAGACTGGAAGTGCCCTTGGCTCTGTAGCTCTGTTGTTTACTTGTTTTAGGGAACACAATGCACTCCTCCAGTGAGGCAGTTGGCAACTTACATCCCGCCCATCAGCATAACAAGGCTCCCTGTTCTCCAGGGCCTGTCTTGCCTTTCTGGTTTTTACACATTTTGTGGATGTCCCTTTTGACTGGTGGGAAGTGATACTTCTTTGTAGTGCAGATTTGCATTGCCCGCTTGCTTGCTTGGCCAAAAAGGGCGTATGCATTTTCTCCTGAATATATTCAGGAGAAAACGCATACGCCCTTTTTGGCCAAGTGCATCATTGTCGAAGTTGTGCCCCTCTTCCTGTGCTTTACAGGCGATTCCAACGTACCTCTTGAAATCTGTTTCCTGCTATTCTGCCTCGCTTTCAAGTCCACCTCGTTGCCTTCCCTCAACAGATTTTTGGACGATAGTTGGCCTTGATTACTCTGCCAGTTTGTGAATTGCTGTGCCCCTGAGCTCCATTTTTCAACTCGTTTCTTGTGAGCTGAACGCAAGTCCAAACTTTTGGTTCAGGACCTATACTGGTTCCCGGTGGGTGGCTGAGACTTTGGTTAATTCTTCTTCCTGCCGGGAAATTAGAGTGACATGTGCCCATCCAAATGCCTAACAGCTACTCTCTCATTGGTTCTCCCTTTTCCCTTTCATCCTCTGCCAAATTGGAAACCTGTGCAAACCAGGAGCTTAAAGGGGCTGTCTCTCCAAGTTGGGAGATTGATAGGAAAGCAGTTGGAAAGTCAAACCGGAGCACCAGGAGAGGGGCTCTTCGTTGAGTTTTAGAAACCTTTCGTATTCACAGTGTGTCCATTCTCTAGGTTTCCCGTACATGTTATAGCTGTAGTAATATTCCCTTCTACCTGGAGAGCTGGGACCCAAGGAATGGGTGTCATGTATTATTGCTTTAATGGGTCTGCATTTGCTCACCCAATCTCACCAATCCTCTCAGTCCCAAGTGTCCAGCCTCATGCACCATGCAGCTGTCATTGTAGATAGGGTCATTCCAGGTTGCATCAGAGACCCTGAAGGAATTGTGAAGAATTTCCCTGTTTCTTTGTTCTGTTTTTGAAATTCCTTTCTAGAGTGGGTTTGAGCTGATTCTCGCTGCCATGTTTATGCCAGTCTAGACACACTTGATTCCCTTACGGAGACATATCAATACATAGGTTTTAAGATTCTTACTAGTCAGATCTATTCCTCTGCGGGAAATAGGGGGTTTTGAGTCCCTTTCACTGAAGAAGGTGTAGGTCTTGTCTATTCCATAGTTGGTTTTTGGAACGGTACCTGTGCTTATATCAAACTCTGGTTTGATGCATCACCCCACCTCTCCTTCCCCCTTAAGCAGGCATAAGAGTGTTTTCTAAATGTGAGACTCTGTTCTCTTGCCTAACTCAGTTCATGTGTAGCCATGTTTACAGGATCTTCCTAAGTGATATCTTATGATAAGTTTCTTTTCCTGTGTGACTTCTTTCACTTAGAATCATCGTACCTGAATCCACTCATTTTGCTGCTACTGGTCTTATGACATTGATTTCGTGGCTGAGGGATATTCCATCGTACGTAAGTTCCACAATGTTTGGAACCATTTTTATATTTCCTGGGATATTTCAGGTGTACCCTGGTTGAGGTTCTTGTAAGCAGTGCAGCCCTCAATTTGGGGGTGGCTCTGTCTTATGGATTTTCAGTTTTCCCAAGGTATATTCCCTAGACTGGAAGTGCCCTTGGCTCTGTAGCTCTGTTGTTTACTTGTTTTAGGGAACACAATGCACTCCTCCAGTGAGGCAGTTGGCAACTTACATCCCGCCCATCAGCATAACAAGGCTCCCTGTTCTCCAGGGCCTGTCTTGCCTTTCTGGTTTTTACACATTTTGTGGATGTCCCTTTTGACCGGTGGGAAGTGATACTTCTTTGTAGTGCAGATTTGCATTGCCCGCTTGCTTGCTTGGCCAAAAAGGGCGTATGCGTTTTCTCCTGAATATATTCAGGAGAAAACGCATACGCCCTTTTTGGCCAAGTGCATCATTGTCGAAGTTGTGCCCCTCTTCCTGTGCTTTACAGGCGATTCCAACGTACCTCTTGAAATCTGTTTCCTGCTATTCTGCCTCGCTTTCAAGTCCACCTCGTTGCCTTCCCTCAACAGATTTTTGGACGATAGTTAGCCTTGATTACTCTGAAAGTTTGTGAATTGCTGTGCCCGTGAGCTCCATTTTTCAACTCGTTTTTTGTGAGCTGAACGCAAGTCCAAACTTTTGGTTCAGGACCTATACTGGTTCCCGGTGGGTGGCTGAGACTTTGGTTAATTCTTCTTCCTGCCGGGAAATTAGAGTGACATGTGCCCATCCAAATGCCTAACAGCTACTCTCTCATTGGTTCTCCCTCTTCCCTTTCATCCTCTGACAAATTGGCAACCTGTGCGAAACAGGAGCTTAAAGGGGCTGTCTCTCCAAGTTGGGAGATTGATAGGAAAGCAGTTGGAAAGTCAAACCGGAGCACCAGGAGAGGGGCTCTTCGTTGAGTTTTAGAAACCTTTCGTATTCACAGAGTGTCCATTCTCTAGGTTTCCCGTACATGTTATAGCTGTAGTGATATTCCCTTCAACCTGGAGAGTTGGGACCCATGGAATGGGTGCCATGCATTATTGCTTTAAAGGGTCTGCATTTGCTCACCCAATCTCACCAATCCTCTCAGTCCCAAGTGTCCAGACTTATGCCACATCCAGCTGTCATTGTAGATAGGGTCATTCCAGTTTGCATCAGCGACCCTGAAGGAATTGTGAAGAATTTCCCTGTTTCCTTGTTCTGTTTTTGAAATTCCTTTTTAGAGTGGGTTTGAGCTGATTCTCGCTGCCATGTTTATGCCAGTCTAGACACACTTGATTCCCTTACGGAGACATATCAATACATAGGTTTTAAGATTCTTACTAGTCAGATCTATTCCTCTGTGGGAAATATGGGGTTTTGAGTCCCTTTCACTGAGGAAGGTGTAGGTCTTGTCTATTCCATAGTTGGCTTTTGGAACGGTACCTGTGCTTATATCAAACTCTGGTTTGATGCATCACTCCACCTCTCCTTCCCCCTTAAGCAGGCATAAGAGTGTTTTCTAAATGTGAGACTCTGTTCTCTTGCCTAACTCAGTTCATGTGTAGCCATGTTTACAGGATCTTCCTAAGTGATATCTTATGATAAGTTTCTTTTCCTGTGTGACTTCTTTCACTTAGAATCATCGTACCTGAATCCACTCATCTTGCTGCTACTGGTCTTATGACATTGATTTCATGGCTGAGGGATATTCCATCGTACGTAAGTTCCACAATTTTTTGAACCATTTTTATATTTCCTGGGATATTTCAGGTGTACCCAGGTTGAGGTTCTTGTAAGCAGTGCAGCCCTCAATTTGGGGGTGGCTCTGTCTTATGGATTTTCAGTTTTCCCAAGGTATATTTCCTAGACTGGAAGTGCCCTTGGCTCTGTAGCTCTGTTGTTTACTTGTTTTAGGGAACACAATGCACTCCCCCAGTGAGGCAGTTGGCAACTTACATCCCGCCCATCAGCATAACAAGGCTCCCTGTTCTCCAGGGCCTGTCTTGCCTTTCTGGTTTTTACACATTTTGTGGATGTCCCTTTTGACTGGTGGGAAGTGATACTTCTTTGTAGTGCAGATTTGCATTGCCCGCTTGCTTGCTTGGCCAAAAAGGGCGTATGCATTTTCTCCTGAATATATTCAGGAGAAAACGCATACGCCCTTTTTGGCCAAGTGCATCATTGTCGAAGTTGTGCCCCTCTTCCTGTGCTTTACAGGCGATTCCAACGTACCTCTTGAAATCTCTTTCCTGCTATTCTGCCTCGCTTTCAAGTCTGCCTCGTTGCCTTCCCTCAACAGATTTTTGGACGATAGTGGGCCTTGATTACTCTGCCAGTTTGTGAATTGCTGTGCCCCTGAGCTCCATTTTTCAACTCGTTTTTTGTGAGCTGAACGCAAGTCCAAACTTTTGGTTCAGGACCTATACTTGTTCCCGGTGGGTGGCTGAGACTTTGGTTAATTCTTCTTCCTGCCGGGAAATTAGAGTGACATGTGCCCATCCAAATGCCTAACAGCTACTCTCTCATTGGTTCTCCCTCTTCCCTTTCATCCTCTGCCAAATTGGCAACCTGTGCAAACCAGGAGCTTAAAGGGGCTGTCTCTCCAAGTTGGGAGATTGATAGGAAAGCAGTTGGAAAGTCAAACCGGAGCACCAGGAGAGGGGCTCTTCGTTGAGTTTTAGAAACCTTTCATATTCACAGTGTGTTCATTCTCTAGGTTTCCCGTACATGTTATAGCTGTAGTAATATTCCCTTCTACCTTGAGAGCTGGGACCCAAGGAATGGGTGCCATGTATTATTGCTTTAAAGGGTCTGCATTTGCTCACCCAATCTCACCAATCTTCTCAGTCCCAAGTGTCCAGCCTTATGCCACATCCAGCTGTCATTGTAGATAGGGTCATTCCAGGTTGCATCAGAGGCCCTGAAGGAATTGTGAAGAATTTCCCTGTTTCTTTGTTCTGTTTTTGAAATTCATTTTTAGAGTGGGTTTGAGCTGATTCTCGCTGCCATGTTTATGCCAGTCTAGACACACTTGATTCCCTTACGGAGACATATCAGTACATAGGTTTTAAGATTCTTACTAGTCAGATCTATTCCTCTGTGGGAAATATGGGGTTTTGAGTCCCTTTCACTGAGGAAGGTGTAGGTCTTGTCTATTCCATAGTTGGTTTTTGGAACGGTACCTGTGCTTATATCAAACTCTGGTTTGATGCATCACCCCACCTCTCCTTCCCCCTTAAGCAGGCATAAGAGTGTTTTCTAAATGTGAGACTCTGTTCTCTTGCCTAACTCAGTTCATGTGTAGCCATGTTTACAGGATCTTCCTAAGTGATATCTTATGATAAGTTTCTTTTCCTGTGTGACTTCTTTCACTTAGAATCATCGTACCTGAATCCACTCATTTTGCTGCTACTGGTCTTATGACATTGATTTCGTGGCTGAGGGATATTCCATCGTACGTAAGTTCCACAATATTTGGAACCATTTTTATATTTCCTGGGATATTTCAGGTGTACCCAGGTTGAGGTTCTTGTAAGCAGTGCAGCCCTCAATTTGGGGGTGGCTCTGTCTTATGGATTTTCAGTTTTCCCAAGGTATATTTCCTAGACTGGAAGTGCCCTTGGCTCTGTAGCTCTGTTGTTTACTTGTTTTAGGGAACACAATGCACTCCTCCAGTGAGGCAGTTGGCAACTTACATCCCGCCCATCAGCATAACAAGGCTCCCTGTTCTCCAGGGCCTGTCTTGCCTTTCTGGTTTTTACACATTTTGTGGATGTCCCTTTTGACCGGTGGGAAGTGATACTTCTTTGTAGTGCAGATTTGCATTGCCCGCTTGCTTGCTTGGCCAAAAAGGGCGTATGCGTTTTCTCCTGAATATATTCAGGAGAAAACGCATACGCCCTTTTTGGCCAAGTGCATCATTGTCGAAGTTGTGCCCCTCTTCCTGTGCTTTACAGGCGATTCCAACGTACCTCTTGAAATCTGTTTCCTGCTATTCTGCCTCGCTTTCAAGTCCGCCTCGTTGCCTTCCCTCAACAGATTTTTGGACGATAGTTGGCTTTGATTACTCTGCCAGTTTGTGAATTGCTGTGCCCCTGAGCTCCATTTTTCAACTCGTTTCTTGTGAGCTGAACGCAAGTCCAAACTTTTGGTTCAGGACCTATACTGGTTCCCGGTGGGTGGCTGAGTCTTTGGTTAATTCTTCTTCCTGCCGGGAAATTAGAGTGACATGTGCCCATCCAAATGCCTAACAGCTACTCTCTCATTGGTTCTCCCTCTTCCCTTTCATCCTCTGCCAAATTGGCAACCTGTGTGAACCAGGAGCTTAAAGGGGCTGTCTCTCCAAGTTGGAGATTGATAGGAAAGCAGTTGGAAAGTCAAACTGGAGCACCAGGAGAGGGGCTCTTCGTTGAGTTTTAGAAACCTTTCGTATTCACAGTGTGTCCATTCTCTAGGTTTCCCGTACATGTTATAGCTGTAGTAATATTCCCTTCAACCTGGAGAGCTGGGACCCATGGAATGGGTGCCATGCATTATTGCTTTAAAGGGTCTGCATTTGCTCACCCAATCTCACCAATCCTCTCTGTCCCAAGTGTCCAGCCTCATGCCACATCCAGCTGTCATTGTAGATAAGGTCATTCCTGGTTGCATCAGAGACCCTGAAGGAATTGTAAAGAATTTCCCTGTTTCTTTGTTCTGTTTTTGAAATTCCTTTTTAGAGTGGGTTTGAGCTGATTCTCGCTGCCCTGTTTATGTCAGTCTAGACACACTTGATTCCCTTACGGAGACATATGAATACATAGGTTTTAAGATTCTTACTAGTCAGATCTATTCCTCTGCGGGAAATATGGGGATTTGAGTCCCTTTCACTGAGGAAGGTGTAGGTCTTGTCTATTCCATAGTTGGTTTTTGGAACGGTACCTGTGCTTATATCAAACTCTGGTTTGATGCATCACCCCACCTCTCCTTCCCCCTTAAGCAGGCATAAGAGTGTTTTCTAAATGTGAGACTCTGTTCTCTTGCCTAACTCAGTTCATGTGTAGCCATGTTTACAGGATCTTCCTAAGTGATATCTTATGATAAGTTTCTTTTCCTGTGTGACTTCTTTCACTTAGAATCATCGTACCTGAATCCACTCATTTTGCTGCTACTGGTCTTATGACATTGATTTCGTGGCTGAGGGATATTCCATCGTACGTAAGTTCCACAATATTTGGAACCATTTTTATATTTCCTGGGATATTTCAGGTGTACCCAGGTTGAGGTTCTTGTAAGCAGTGCAGCCCTCAATTTGGGGGTGGCTCTGTCTTATGGATTTTCAGTTTTCCCAAGGTATATTTCCTAGACTGGAAGTGCCCTTGGCTCTGTAGCTCTGTTGTTTACTTGTTTTAGGGAACACAATGCACTCCTCCAGTGAGGCAGTTGGCAACTTACATCCCGCCCATCAGCATAACAAGGCTCCCTGTTCTCCAGGGCCTGTCTTGCCTTTCTGGTTTTTACACATTTTGTGGATGTCCCTTTTGACCGGTGGGAAGTGATACTTCTTTGTAGTGCAGATTTGCATTGCCCGCTTGCTTGCTTGGCCAAAAAGGGCGTATGCGTTTTCTCCTGAATATATTCAGGAGAAAACGCATACGCCCTTTTTGGCCAAGTGCATCATTGTCGAAGTGGTGCCCCTCTTCCTGTGCTTTACAGGCGATTCCAACGTACCTCTTGAAATCTCTTTCCTGCTATTCTGCCTCGCTTTCAAGTCCGCCTCGTTGCCTTCCCTCAACAGATTTTTGGACGATAGTTGGCTTTGATTACTCTGCCAGTTTGTGAATTGCTGTGCCCCTGAGCTCCATTTTTCAACTCGTTTCTTGTGAGCTGAACGCAAGTCCAAACTTTTGGTTCAGGACCTATACTGGTTCCCGGTGGGTGGCTGAGTCTTTGGTTAATTCTTCTTCCTGCCGGGAAATTAGAGTGACATGTGCCCATCCAAATGCCTAACAGCTACTCTCTCATTGGTTCTCCCTCTTCCCTTTCATCCTCTGCCAAATTGGCAACCTGTGTGAACCAGGAGCTTAAAGGGGCTGTCTCTCCAAGTTGGAGATTGATAGGAAAGCAGTTGGAAAGTCAAACTGGAGCACCAGGAGAGGGGCTCTTCGTTGAGTTTTAGAAACCTTTCGTATTCACAGTGTGTCCATTCTCTAGGTTTCCCGTACATGTTATAGCTGTAGTAATATTCCCTTCAACCTGGAGAGCTGGGACCCATGGAATGGGTGCCATGCATTATTGCTTTAAAGGGTCTGCATTTGCTCACCCAATCTCACCAATCCTCTCAGTCCCAAGTGTCCAGCCTCATGCCACATCCAGCTGTCATTGTAGATAGGGTCATTCCAGGTTGCATCAGCGACCCTGAAGGAATTGTGAAGAATTTCCCTGTTTCTTTGTTCTGTTTTTGAAATTCCTTTTTAGAGTGGGTTTGAGCTGATTCTCGCTGCCATGTTTATGCCTGTCTAGACACACTTGATTCCCTTATGGAGACATATCAATACATAGGTTTTAAGATTCTTACTAGTCAGATCTATTCCTCTGTGGGAAATATGGGGTTTTGAGTCCCTTTCACTGAGGAAGGTGTAGGTCTTGTCTATTCAATAGTTGGTTTTTGGAACGGTACCTGTGCTTATATCAAACTCTGGTTTGATGCATCACCCCACCTCTCCTTCCCCCTTAAGCAGGCATAAGAGTGTTTTCTAAATGTGAGACTCTGTTCTCTTGCCTAACTCAGTTCATGTGTAGCCATGTTTACAGGATCTTCCTAAGTGATATCTTATGATAAGTTTCTTTTCCTGTGTGACTTCTTTCACTTAGAATCATCGTACCTGAATCCACTCATTTTGCTGCTACTGGTCTTATGACATTGATTTCATGGCTGAGGGATATTCCATCGTACGTAAGTTCCACAATGTTTTGAACCATTTTTATATTTCCTGGGATATTTCAGGTGTACCCAGGTTGAGGTTCTTGTAAGCAGTGCAGCCCTCAATTTGGGGGTGGCTCTGTCTTATGGATTTTCAGTTTTCCCAAGGTATATTTCCTAGACTGGAAGTGCCCTTGGCTCTGTAGCTCTGTTGTTTACTTGTTTTAGGGAACACAATGCACTCCTCCAGTGAGGCAGTTGGCAACTTACATCCCGCCCATCAGCATAACAAGGCTCCCTGTTCTCCAGGGCCTGTCTTGCCTTTCTGGTTTTTACACATTTTGTGGATGTCCCTTTTGACCGGTGGGAAGTGATACTTCTTTGTAGTGCAGATTTGCATTGCTCGCTTGCTTGCTTGGCCAAAAAGGGCGTATGCGTTTTCTCCTGAATATATTCAGGAGAAAACGCATACGCCCTTTTTGGCCAAGTGCATCATTGTCGAAGTTGTGCCCCTCTTCCTGTGCTTTACAGGCGATTCCAACGTACCTCTTGAAATCTCTTTCCTGCTATTCTGCCTCGCTTTCAAGTCCACCTCGTTGCCTTCCCTCAACAGATTTTTGGACGATAGTTGGCCTTGATTACTCTGCCAGTTTGTGAATTGCTGTGCCCCTGAGCTCCATTTTTCAACTCGTTTTTTGCGAGCTGAACGCAAGTCCAAACTTTTGGTTCAGGACCTATACTGGTTCCCGGTGGGTGGCTGAGAGTTTGGTTAATTCTTCTTCCTGCCGGGAAATTAGAGTGACATGTGCCCATCCAAATGCCTAACAGCTACTCTCTCATTGGTTCTCCCTCTTCCCTTTCATCCTCTGCCAAATTGGCAAACTGTGCAGAACAGGAGCTTAAAGGGGCTGTCTCTCCAAGTTGGGAGATTGATAGGAAAGCAGTTGGAAAGGCAAACCGGAGCACCAGGAGAGGGGCTCTTCGTTGAGTTTTAGAAACCTTTCGTATCCACAGTGTGTCCATTCTCTAGGTTTCCCGTACACGTTATAGCTGTAGTAATATTCCCTTCAACCTGGAGAGCTGGGACCCATGGAATGGGTGCCATGCATTATTGCTTTAAAGGGTCTGCATTTGCTCACCCAATCTCACCAATCTTCTCAGTCCCAAGTGTCCAGCCTTATGCCACATCCAGCTGTCATTGTAGATAGGGTCATTCCAGGTTGCATCAGAGGCCCTGAAGGAATTGTGAAGAATTTCCCTGTTTCTTTGTTCTGTTTTTGAAATTCCTTTTTAGAGTGGGTTTGAGCTGATTCTCGCTGCCCTGTTTATGTCAGTCTAGACACACTTGATTCCCTTACGGAGACATATCAATACATAGGTTTTAAGATTCTTACTAGTCAGATCTATTCCTCTGCGGGAAATATGGGGTTTTGAGTCCCTTTCACTGAGGAAGGTGTAGGTCTTGTCTATTCCATAGTTGGTTTTTGGAACGGTACCTGTGCTTATATCAAACTCTGGTTTGATGCATCACCCCACCTCTCCTTCCCCCTTAAGCAGGCATAAGAGTGTTTTCTAAATGTGAGACTCTGTTCTCTTGCCTAACTCAGTTCATGTGTAGCCATGTTTACAGGATCTTCCTAAGTGATATCTTATGATAAGTTTCTTTTCCTGTGTGACTTCTTTCACTTAGAATCATCGTACCTGAATCCACTCATTTTGCTGCTACTGGTCTTATGACATTGATTTCGTGGCTGAGGGATATTCCATCGTACGTAAGTTCCACAATGTTTTGAACCATTTTTATATTTCCTGGGATATTTCAGGTGTACCCAGGTTGAGGTTCTTGTAAGCAGTGCAGCCCTCAATTTGGGGGTGGCTCTGTCTTATGGATTTTCAGTTTTCCCAAGGTATATTCCCTAGACTGGAAGTGCCCTTGGCTCTGTAGCTCTGTTGTTTACTTGTTTTAGGGAACACAATGCACTCCTCCAGTGAGGCAGTTGGCAACTTACATCCCGCCCATCAGCATAACAAGGCTCCCTGTTCTCCAGGGCCTGTCTTGCCTTTCTGGTTTTTACACATTTTGTGGATGTCCCTTTTGACCGGTGGGAAGTGATACTTCTTTGTAGTGCAGATTTGCATTGCCCGCTTGCTTGCTTGGCCAAAAAGGGCGTATGCGTTTTCTCCTGAATATATTCAGGAGAAAACGCATACGCCCTTTTTGGCCAAGTGCATCATTGTCGAAGTTGTGCCCCTCTTCCTGTGCTTTACAGGCGATTCCAACGTACCTCTTGAAATCTCTTTCCTGCTATTCTGCCTCGCTTTCAAGTCCGCCTCGTTGCCTTCCCTCAACAGATTTTTGGACGATAGTTGGCCTTGATTACTCTGCCAGTTTGTGAATTGCTGTGCCCCTGAGCTCCATTTTTCAACTCGTTTTTTGTGAGCTGAACGCAAGTCCAAACTTTTGGTTCAGGACCTATACTGGTTCCCGGTGGGTGGCTGAGACTTTGGTTAATTCTTCTTCCTGCCGGGAAATTAGAGTGACATGTGCCCATCCAAATGCCTAACAGCTACTCTCTCATTGGTTCTCCCTCTTCCCTTTCATCCTCTGCCAAATTGGCAACCTGTGCAAACCAGGAGCTTAAAGGGGCTGTCTCTCCAAGTTGGGAGATTGATAGGAAAGCAGTTGGAATGTCAAACCGGAGCACCAGGAGAGGGGCTCTTCGTTGAGTTTTAGAAACCTTTCGTATTCACAGTGTGTCCATTCTCTAGGTTTCCCGTACATGTTAGAGCTGTAGTAATATTCCCTTCTACCTGGAGAGCTGGGACCCAAGGAATGGGTGCCATGTATTATTGCTTTAAAGGGTCTGCATTTGCTCACCCAATCTCACCAATCCTCTCAGTCCCAAGTGTCCAGCCTCATGCCACATGCAGCTGTCATTGTAGATAGGGTCATTCCAGGTTGCATCAGAGACCCTGAAGGAATTGTGAAGAATTTCCCTGTTTCTTTGTTCTGTTTTTGAAATTCCTTTTTAGAGTGGGTTTGAGCTGATTCTCGCTGCCATGTTTATGCCTGTCTAGACACACTTGATTCCCTTATGGAGACATATCAATACATAGGTTTTAAGATTCTTACTAGTCAGATCTATTCCTCTGTGGGAAATATGGGGTTTTGAGTCCCTTTCACTGAGGAAGGTGTAGGTCTTGTCTATTCAATAGCTGGTTTTTGGAACGGTACCTGTGCTTATATCAAACTCTGGTTTGATGCATCACCCCACCTCTCCTTCCCCCTTAAGCAGGCATAAGAGTGTTTTCTAAATGTGAGACTCTGTTCTCTTGCCTAACTCAGTTCATGTGTAGCCATGTTTACAGGATCTTCCTAAGTGATATCTTATGATAAGTTTCTTTTCCTGTGTGACTTCTTTCACTTAGAATCATCGTACCTGAATCCACTCATTTTGCTGCTACTGGTCTTATGACATTGATTTCATGGCTGAGGGATATTCCATCGTACGTAAGTTCCACAATGTTTTGAACCATTTTTATATTTCCTGGGATATTTCAGGTGTACCCAGGTTGAGGTTCTTGTAAGCAGTGCAGCCCTCAATTTGGGGGTGGCTCTGTCTTATGGATTTTCAGTTTTCCCAAGGTATATTTCCTAGACTGGAAGTGCCCTTGGCTCTGTAGCTCTGTTGTTTACTTGTTTTAGGGAACACAATGCACTCCTCCAGTGAGGCAGTTGGCAACTTACATCCCGCCCATCAGCATAACAAGGCTCCCTGTTCTCCAGGGCCTGTCTTGCCTTTCTGGTTTTTACACATTTTGTGGATGTCCCTTTTGACCGGTGGGAAGTGATACTTCTTTGTAGTGCAGATTTGCATTGCTCGCTTGCTTGCTTGGCCAAAAAGGGCGTATGCGTTTTCTCCTGAATATATTCAGGAGAAAACGCATACGCCCTTTTTGGCCAAGTGCATCATTGTCGAAGTTGTGCCCCTCTTCCTGTGCTTTACAGGCGATTCCAACGTACCTCTTGAAATCTCTTTCCTGCTATTCTGCCTCGCTTTCAAGTCCACCTCGTTGCCTTCCCTCAACAGATTTTTGGACGATAGTTGGCCTTGATTACTCTGCCAGTTTGTGAATTGCTGTGCCCCTGAGCTCCATTTTTCAACTCGTTTTTTGCGAGCTGAACGCAAGTCCAAACTTTTGGTTCAGGACCTATACTGGTTCCCGGTGGGTGGCTGAGAGTTTGGTTAATTCTTCTTCCTGCCGGGAAATTAGAGTGACATGTGCCCATCCAAATGCCTAACAGCTACTCTCTCATTGGTTCTCCCTCTTCCCTTTCATCCTCTGCCAAATTGGCAAACTGTGCAGAACAGGAGCTTAAAGGGGCTGTCTCTCCAAGTTGGGAGATTGATAGGAAAGCAGTTGGAAAGGCAAACCGGAGCACCAGGAGAGGGGCTCTTCGTTGAGTTTTAGAAACCTTTCGTATCCACAGTGTGTCCATTCTCTAGGTTTCCCGTACACGTTATAGCTGTAGTAATATTCCCTTCAACCTGGAGAGCTGGGACCCATGGAATGGGTGCCATGCATTATTGCTTTAAAGGGTCTGCATTTGCTCACCCAATCTCACCAATCTTCTCAGTCCCAAGTGTCCAGCCTTATGCCACATCCAGCTGTCATTGTAGATAGGGTCATTCCAGGTTGCATCAGCGACCCTGAAGGAATTGTGAAGAATTTCCCTGTTTCTTTGTTCTGTTTTTGAAATTCATTTTTAGAGTGGGTTTGAGCTGATTCTCGCTGCCATGTTTATGCCAGTCTAGACACACTTGATTCCCTTACGGAGACATATCAGTACATAGGTTTTAAGATTCTTACTAGTCAGATCTATTCCTCTGTGGGAAATATGGGGTTTTGAGTCCCTTTCACTGAGGAAGGTGTAGGTCTTGTCTATTCCATAGTTGGTTTTTGGAACGGTACCTGTGCTTATATCAAACTCTGGTTTGATGCATCACCCCACCTCTCCTTCCCCCTTAAGCAGGCATAAGAGTGTTTTCTAAATGTGAGACTCTGTTCTCTTGCCTAACTCAGTTCATGTGTAGCCATGTTTACAGGATCTTCCTAAGTGATATCTTATGATAAGTTTCTTTTCCTGTGTGACTTCTTTCACTTAGAATCATCGTACCTGAATCCACTCATTTTGCTGCTACTGGTCTTATGACATTGATTTCGTGGCTGAGGGATATTCCATCGTACGTAATTTCCACAATATTTGGAACCATTTTTATATTTCCTGGGATATTTCAGGTGTACCCAGGTTGAGGTTCTTGTAAGCAGTGCAGCCCTCAATTTGGGGGTGGCTCTGTCTTATGGATTTTCAGTTATCCCAAGGTATATTCCCTAGACTGGAAGTGCCCTTGGCTCTGTAGCTCTGTTGTTTACTTGTTTTAGGGAACACAATGCACTCCTCCAGTGAGGCAGTTGGCAACTTACATCCCGCCCATCAGCATAACAAGGCTCCCTCTTCTCCAGGGCCTGTCTTGCCTTTCTGGTTTTTACACATTTTGTGGATGTCCCTTTTGACCGGTGGGAAGTGATACTTCTTTGTAGTGCAGATTTGCATTGCCCGCTTGCTTGCTTGGCCAAAAAGGGCGTATGCGTTTTCTCCTGAATATATTCAGGAGAAAACGCATACGCCCTTTTTGGCCAAGTGCATCATTGTCGAAGTTGTGCCCCTCTTCCTGTGCTTTACAGGCGATTCCAACGTACCTCTTGAAATCTGTTTCCTGCTATTCTGCCTCGCTTTCAAGTCCGCCTCGTTGCCTTCCCTCAACAGATTTTTGGACGATAGTTGGCCTTGATTATTCTCCCAGTTTTTGAATTGCTGTGCCCCTGAGCTCCATTTTTCAACTCGTTTCTTGTGAGCTGAACGCAAGTCCAAACTTTTGGTTCAGGACCTATACTGGTTCCCGGTGGGTGGCTGAGACTTTGGTTAATTCTTCTTCCTGCCGGGAAATTAGAGTGACATGTGCCCATCCAAATGCCTAACAGCTACTCTCTCATTGGTTCTCCCTCTTCCCTTTCATCCTCTGCCAAATTGGCAACCTCTGCGAACCAGGAGCTTAAAGGGGCTGTCTCTCCAAGTTGGGAGATTGATAGGAAAGCAGTTGGAAAGTCAAACCGGAGCACCAGGAGAGGGGCTCTTCGTTGAGTTTTAGAAACCTTTCGTATTCACAGTGTGTCCATTCTCAAGGTTTCCCGTACACGTTATAGCTGTAGTAATATTCCCTTCAACCTGGAGAGCTGGGACCCATGGAATGGGTGCCATGCATTATTGCTTTAAAGGGTCTGCATTTGCTCACCCAATCTCACCAATCCTCTCAGTCCCAAGTGTCCAGCCTTATGCCCCATCCAGCTGTCATTGTAGATAGGGTCATTCCAGGTTGCATCAGAGACCCTGAAGGAATTGTGAAGAATTACCCTGTTTCTTTGTTCTGTTTTTGAAATTCCTGTTTAGAGTGGGTTTGAGCTGATTCTCGCTGCCATGTTTATGCCAGTCTAGACACACTTGATTCCCTTACAGAGACATATCAATACATAGGTTTTAAGATTCTTACTAGTCAGATCTATTCCTCTGCGGGAAATATGGGGTTTTGAGTCCCTTTCACTGAGGAAGGTGTAGGTCTTGTCTATTCCATAGTTGGTTTTTGGAACGGTACCTGTGCTTATATCAAACTCTGGTTTGATGCATCACCCCACCTCTCCTTCCCCCTTAAGCAGGCATAAGAGTGTTTTCTAAATGTGAGACTCTGTTCTCTTGCCTAACTCAGTTCATGTGTAGCCATGTTTACAGGATCTTCCTAAGTGATATCTTATGATAAGTTTCTTTTCCTGTGTGACTTCTTTCACTTAGAATCATCGTACCTGAATCCACTCATTTTGCTGCTACTGGTCTTATGACATTGATTTCGTGGCTGAGGGATATTCCATCGTACGTAAGTTCCACAATGTTTGGAACCATTTTTATATTTCCTGGGATATTTCAGGTGTACCCAGGTTGAGGTTCTTGTAAGCAGTGCAGCCCTCAATTTGGGGGTGGCTCTGTGTTATGGATTTTCAGTTTTCCCAAGGTATATTCCCTAGACTGGAAGTGCCCTTGGCTCTGTAGCTCTGTTGTTTACTTGTTTTAGGGAACACAATGCACTCCTCCAGTGAGGCAGTTGGCAACTTACATCCCGCCCATCAGCATAACAAGGCTCCCTGTTCTCCAGGGCCTGTCTTGCCTTTCTGGTTTTTACACATTTTGTGGATGTCCCTTTTGACCGGTGGGAAGTGATACTTCTTTGTAGTGCAGATTTGCATTGCCCGCTTGCTTGCTTGGCCAAAAAGGGCGTATGCGTTTTCTCCTGAATATATTCAGGAGAAAACGCATACGCCCTTTTTGGCCAAGTGCATCATTGTCGAAGTTGTGCCCCTCTTCCTGTGCTTTACAGGCGATTCCAACGTACCTCTTGAAATCTGTTTCCTGCTATTCTGCCTCGCTTTCAAGTCCGCCTCGTTGCCTTCCCTCAACAGATTTTTGGACGATAGTTGGCTTTGATTACTCTGCCAGTTTGTGAATTGCTGTGCCCCTGAGCTACATTTTTCAACTCGTTTCTTGTGAGCTGAACGCAAGTCCAAACTTTTGGTTCAGGACCTATACTGGTTCCCGGTGGGTGGCTGAGTCTTTGGTTAATTCTTCTTCCTGCCGGGAAATTAGAGTGACATGTGCCCATCCAAATGCCTAACAGCTACTCTCTCATTGGTTCTCCCTCTTCCCTTTCATCCTCTGCCAAATTGGCAACCTGTGTGAACCAGGAGCTTAAAGGGGCTGTCTCTCCAAGTTGGAGATTGATAGGAAAGCAGTTGGAAAGTCAAACTGGAGCACCAGGAGAGGGGCTCTTCGTTGAGTTTTAGAAACCTTTCGTATTCACAGTGTGTCCATTCTCTAGGTTTCCCGTACATGTTATAGCTGTAGTAATATTCCCTTCAACCTGGAGAGCTGGGACCCATGGAATGGGTGCCATGCATTATTGCTTTAAAGGGTCTGCATTTGCTCACCCAATCTCACCAATCCTCTCTGTCCCAAGTGTCCAGCCTCATGCCACATCCAGCTGTCATTGTAGATAGGGTCATTCCAGGTTGCATCAGAGACCCTGAAGGAATTGTAAAGAATTTCCCTGTTTCTTTGTTCTGTTTTTGAAATTCCTTTTTAGAGTGGGTTTGAGCTGATTCTCGCTGCCCTGTTTATGTCAGTCTAGACACACTTGATTCCCTTACGGAGACATATCAATACATAGGTTTTAAGATTCTTACTAGTCAGATCTATTCCTCTGCGGGAAATATGGGGTTTTGAGTCCCTTTCACTGAGGAAGGTGTAGGTCTTGTCTATTCCATAGTTGGTTTTTGGAACGGTACCTGTGCTTATATCAAACTCTGGTTTGATGCATCACCCCACCTCTCCTTCCCCCTTAAGCAGGCATAAGAGTGTTTTCTAAATGTGAGACTCTGTTCTCTTGCCTAACTCAGTTCATGTGTAGCCATGTTTACAGGATCTTCCTAAGTGATATCTTATGATAAGTTTCTTTTCCTGTGTGACTTCTTTCACTTAGAATCATCGTACCTGAATCCACTCATTTTGCTGCTACTGGTCTTATGACATTGATTTCGTGGCTGAGGGATATTCCATCGTACGTAAGTTCCACAATGTTTTGAACCATTTTTATATTTCCTGGGATATTTCAGGTGTACCCAGGTTGAGGTTCTTGTAAGCAGTGCAGCCCTCAATTTGGGGGTGGCTCTGTCTTATGGATTTTCAGTTTTCCCAAGGTATATTCCCTAGACTGGAAGTGCCCTTGGCTCTGTAGCTCTGTTGTTTACTTGTTTTAGGGAACACAATGCACTCCTCCAGTGAGGCAGTTGGCAACTTACATCCCGCCCATCAGCATAACAAGGCTCCCTGTTCTCCAGGGCCTGTCTTGCCTTTCTGGTTTTTACACATTTTGTGGATGTCCCTTTTGATCGCTGGGAAGTGATACTTCTTTGTAGTGCAGATTTGCATTGCCCGCTTGCTTGCTTGGCCAAAAAGGGCGTATGCGTTTTCTCCTGAATATATTCAGGAGAAAACGCATACGCCCTTTTTGGCCAAGTGCATCATTGTCGAAGTTGTGCCCCTCTTCCTGTGCTTTACAGGCGATTCCAACGTACCTCTTGAAATCTGTTTCCTGCTATTCTGCCTCGCTTTCAAGTCCGCCTCGTTGCCTTCCCTCAACAGATTTTTGGACGATAGTTGGCCTTGATTACTCTGCCAGTTTGTGAATTGCTGTGCCCCTGAGCTCCATTTTTCAACTCGTTTTTTGTGAGCTGAACGCAAGTCCAAACTTTTGGTTCAGGACCTATACTGGTTCCCGGTGGGTGGCTGAGACTTTGGTTAATTCTTCTTCCTGCCGGGAAATTAGAGTGACATGTGCCCATCCAAATGCCTAACAGCTACTCTCTCATTGGTTCTCCCTCTTCCCTTTCATCCTCTGCCAAATTGGCAACCTGTGCAAACCAGGAGCTTAAAGGGGCTGTCTCTCCAAGTTGGGAGATTGATAGGAAAGCAGTTGGAAAGTCAAACCGGAGCACCAGGAGAGGGGCTCTTCGTTGAGTTTTAGAAACCTTTCGTATTCACAGTGTGTCCATTCTCTAGGTTTCCCGTACATGTTAGAGCTGTAGTAATATTCCCTTCTACCTGGAGAGCTGGGACCCAAGGAATGGGTGCCATGTATTATTGCTTTAAAGGGTCTGCATTTGCTCACCCAATCTCACCAATCCTCTCAGTCCCAAGTGTCCAGCCTCATGCCACATGCAGCTGTCATTGTAGATAGGGTCATTCCAGGTTGCATCAGAGACCCTGAAGGAATTGTGAAGAATTTCCCTGTTTCTTTGTTCTGTTTTTGAAATTCCTTTTTAGAGTGGGTTTGAGCTGATTCTCGCTGCCATGTTTATGCCTGTCTAGACACACTTGATTCCCTTATGGAGACATATCAATACATAGGTTTTAAGATTCTTACTAGTCAGATCTATTCCTCTGTGGGAAATATGGGGTTTTGAGTCCCTTTCACTGAGGAAGGTGTAGGTCTTGTCTATTCAATAGTTGGTTTTTGGAACGGTACCTGTGCTTATATCAAACTCTGGTTTGATGCATCACCCCACCTCTCCTTCCCCCTTAAGCAGGCATAAGAGTGTTTTCTAAATGTGAGACTCTGTTCTCTTGCCTAACTCAGTTCATGTGTAGCCATGTTTACAGGATCTTCCTAAGTGATATCTTATGATAAGTTTCTTTTCCTGTGTGACTTCTTTCACTTAGAATCATCGTACCTGAATCCACTCATTTTGCTGCTACTGGTCTTATGACATTGATTTCATGGCTGAGGGATATTCCATCGTACGTAAGTTCCACAATGTTTGGAACCATTTTTATATTTCCTGGGATATTTCAGGTGTACCCAGGTTGAGGTTCTTGTAAGCAGTGCAGCCCTCAATTTGGGGGTGGCTCTGTCTTATGGATTTTCAGTTTTCCCAAGGTATATTTCCTAGACTGGAAGTGCCCTTGGCTCTGTAGCTCTGTTGTTTACTTGTTTTAGGGAACACAATGCACTCCTCCAGTGAGGCAGTTGGCAACTTACATCCCGCCCATCAGCATAACAAGGCTCCCTGTTCTCCAGGGCCTGTCTTGCCTTTCTGGTTTTTACACATTTTGTGGATGTCCCTTTTGACCGGTGGGAAGTGATACTTCTTTGTAGTGCAGATTTGCATTGCTCGCTTGCTTGCTTGGCCAAAAAGGGCGTATGCGTTTTCTCCTGAATATATTCAGGAGAAAACGCATACGCCCTTTTTGGCCAAGTGCATCATTGTCGAAGTTGTGCCCCTCTTCCTGTGCTTTACAGGCGATTCCAACGTACCTCTTGAAATCTCTTTCCTGCTATTCTGCCTCGCTTTCAAGTCCACCTCGTTGCCTTCCCTCAACAGATTTTTGGACGATAGTTGGCCTTGATTACTCTGCCAGTTTGTGAATTGCTGTGCCCCTGAGCTCCATTTTTCAACTCGTTTTTTGTGAGCTGAACGCAAGTCCAAACTTTTGGTTCAGGACCTATACTGGTTCCCGGTGGGTGGCTGAGACTTTGGTTAATTCTTCTTCCTGCCGGGAAATTAGAGTGACATGTGCCCATCCAAATGCCTAACAGCTACTCTCTCATTGGTTCTCCCTCTTCCCTTTCATCCTCTGCCAAATTGGCAAACTGTGCAGAACAGGAGCTTAAAGGGGCTGTCTCTCCAAGTTGGGAGATTGATAGGAAAGCAGTTGGAAAGGCAAACCGGAGCACCAGGAGAGGGGCTCTTCGTTGAGTTTTAGAAACCTTTCATATCCACAGTGTGTCCATTCTCTAGGTTTCCCGTACACGTTATAGCTGTAGTAATATTCCCTTCAACCTGGAGAGCTGGGACCCATGGAATGGGTGCCATGCATTATTGCTTTAAAGGGTCTGCATTTGCTCACCCAATCTCACCAATCTTCTCAGTCCCAAGTGTCCAGCCTTATGCCACATCCAGCTGTCATTGTAGATAGGGTCATTCCAGGTTGCATCAGAGGCCCTGAAGGAATTGTGAAGAATTTCCCTGTTTCTTTGTTCTGTTTTTGAAATTCATTTTTAGAGTGGGTTTGAGCTGATTCTCGCTGCCATGTTTATGCCAGTCTAGACACACTTGATTCCCTTACGGAGACATATCAGTACATAGGTTTTAAGATTCTTACTAGTCAGATCTATTCCTCTGTGGGAAATATGGGGTTTTGAGTCCCTTTCACTGAGGAAGGTGTAGGTCTTGTCTATTCCATAGTTGGTTTTTGGAACGGTACCTGTGCTTATATCAAACTCTGGTTTGATCCATCACCCCACCTCTCCTTCCCCCTTAAGCAGGCATAAGAGTGTTTTCTAAATGTGAGACTCTGTTCTCTTGCCTAACTCAGTTCATGTGTAGCCATGTTTACAGGATCTTCCTAAGTGATATCTTATGATAAGTTTCTTTTCCTGTGTGACTTCTTTCACTTAGAATCATCGTACCTGAATCCACTCATTTTGCTGCTACTGGTCTTATGACATTGATTTCGTGGCTGAGGGATATTCCATCGTACGTAATTTCCACAATGTTTGGAACCATTTTTATATTTCCTGGGATATTTCAGGTGTACCCAGGTTGAGGTTCTTGTAAGCAGTGCAGCCCTCAATTTGGGGGTGGCTCTGTCTTATGGATTTTCAGTTTTCCCAAGTTATATTCCCTAGACTGGAAGTGCCCTTGGCTCTGTAGCTCTGTTGTTTACTTGTTTTAGGGAACACAATGCACTCCTCCAGTGAGGCAGTTGGCAACTTACATCCCGCCCATCAGCATAACAAGGCTCCCTGTTCTCCAGGGCCTGTCTTGCCTTTCTGGTTTTTACACATTTTGTGGATGTCCCTTTTGACCGGTGGGAAGTGATACTTCTTTGTAGTGCAGATTTGCATTGCCCGCTTGCTTGCTTGGCCAAAAAGGGCGTATGCGTTTTCTCCTGAATATATTCAGGAGAAAACGCATACACCCTTTTTGGCCAAGTGCATCATTGTCGAAGTTGTGCCCCTCTTCCTGTGCTTTACAGGCGATTCCAACGTACCTCTTGAAATCTGTTTCCTGCTATTCTGCCTCGCTTTCAAGTCCGCCTCGTTGCCTTCCCTCAACAGATTTTTGGACGATAGTTGGCCTTGATTATTCTGCCAGTTTGTGAATTGCTGTGCCCCTGAGCTCCATTTTTCAACTCGTTTCTTGTGAGCTGAACGCAAGTCCAAACTTTTGGTTCAGGACCTATACTGGTTCCCGGTGGGTGGCTGAGACTTTGGTTAATTCTTCTTCCTGCCGGGAAATTAGAGTGACATGTGCCCATCCAAATGCCTAACAGCTACTCTCTCATTGGTTCTCCCTCTTCCCTTTCATCCTCTGCCAAATTGGCAACCTGTGCGAACCAGGAGCTTAAAGGGGCTGTCTCTCCAAGTTGGGAGATTGATAGGAAAGCAGTTGGAAAGTCAAACCGGAGCACCAGGAGAGGGGCTCTTCGTTGAGTTTTAGAAACCTTTCGTATTCACAGTGTGTCCATTCTCAAGGTTTCCCGTACACGTTATAGCTGTAGTAATATTCCCTTCAACCTGGAGAGCTGGGACCCATGGAATGGGTGCCATGCATTATTGCTTTAAAGTGTCTGCATTTGCTCACCCAATCTCACCAATCCTCTCAGTCCCAAGTGTCCAGCCTTATGCCCCATCCAGCTGTCATTGTAGATAGGGTCATTCCAGGTTGCATCAGAGACCCTGAAGGAATTGTGAAGAATTACCCTGTTTCTTTGTTCTGTTTTTGAAATTCCTGTTTAGAGTGGGTTTGAGCTGATTCTCGCTGCCATGTTTATGCCAGTCTAGACACACTTGATTCCCTTACGGAGACATATCAATACATAGGTTTTAAGATTCTTACTAGTCAGATCTATTCCTCTGCGGGAAATATGGGGTTTTGAGTCCCTTTCACTGAGGAAGGTGTAGGTCTTGTCTATTCCATAGTTGGTTTTTGGAACGGTACCTGTGCTTATATCAAACTCTGGTTTGATGCATCACCCCACCTCTCCTTCCCCCTTAAGCAGGCATAAGAGTGTTTTCTAAATGTGAGACTCTGTTCTCTTGCCTAACTCAGTTCATGTGTAGCCATGTTTACAGGATCTTCCTAAGTGATATCTTATGATAAGTTTCTTTTCCTGTGTGACTTCTTTCACTTAGAATCATCGTACCTGAATCCACTCATTTTGCTGCTACTGGTCTTATGACATTGATTTCGTGGCTGAGGGATATTCCATCGTACGTAAGTTCCACAATATTTGGAACCATTTTTATATTTCCTGGGATATTTCAGGTGTACCCAGGTTGAGGTTCTTGTAAGCAGTGCAGCCCTCAATTTGGGGGTGGCTCTGTCTTATGGATTTTCAGTTTTCCCAAGGTATATTTCCTAGACTGGAAGTGCCCTTGGCTCTGTAGCTCTGTTGTTTACTTGTTTTAGGGAACACAATGCACTCCTCCAGTGAGGCAGTTGGCAACTTACATCCCGCCCATCAGCATAACAAGGCTCCCTGTTCTCCAGGGCCTGTCTTGCCTTTCTGGTTTTTACACATTTTGTGGATGTCCCTTTTGACCGGTGGGAAGTGATACTTCTTTGTAGTGCAGATTTGCATTGCCCGCTTGCTTGCTTGGCCAAAAAGGGCGTATGCGTTTTCTCCTGAATATATTCAGGAGAAAACGCATACGCCCTTTTTGGCCAAGTGCATCATTGTCGAAGTTGTGCCCCTCTTCCTGTGCTTTACAGGCGATTCCAACGTACCTCTTGAAATCTGTTTCCTGCTATTCTGCCTCGCTTTCAAGTCCGCCTCGTTGCCTTCCCTCAACAGATTTTTGGACGATAGTTGGCTTTGATTACTCTGCCAGTTTGTGAATTGCTGTGCCCCTGAGCTCCATTTTTCAACTCGTTTCTTGTGAGCTGAACGCAAGTCCAAACTTTTGGTTCAGGACCTATACTGGTTCCCGGTGGGTGGCTGAGTCTTTGGTTAATTCTTCTTCCTGCCGGAAAATTAGAGTGACATGTGCCCATCCAAATGCCTAACAGCTACTCTCTCATTGGTTCTCCCTCTTCCCTTTCATCCTCTGCCAAATTGGCAACCTGTGTGAACCAGGAGCTTAAAGGGGCTGTCTCTCCAAGTTGGAGATTGATAGGAAAGCAGTTGGAAAGTCAAACTGGAGCACCAGGAGAGGGGCTCTTCGTTGAGTTTTAGAAACCTTTCGTATTCACAGTGTGTCCATTCTCTAGGTTTCCCGTACATGTTATAGCTGTAGTAATATTCCCTTCAACCTGGAGAGCTGGGACCCATGGAATGGGTGCCATGCATTATTGCTTTAAAGGGTCTGCATTTGCTCACCCAATCTCACCAATCCTCTCTGTCCCAAGTGTCCAGCCTCATGCCACATCCAGCTGTCATTGTAGATAGGGTCATTCCAGGTTGCATCAGAGACCCTGAAGGAATTGTGAAGAATTTCCCTGTTTCTTTGTTCTGTTTTTGAAATTCCTTTTTAGAGTGGGTTTGAGCTGATTCTCGCTGCCCTGTTTATGTCAGTCTAGACACACTTGATTCCCTTACGGAGACATATCAATACATAGGTTTTAAGATTCTTACTAGTCAGATCTATTCCTCTGCGGGAAATATGGGGTTTTGAGTCCCTTTCACTGAGGAAGGTGTAGGTCTTGTCTATTCCATAGTTGGTTTTTGGAACGGTACCTGTGCTTATATCAAACTCTGGTTTGATGCATCACCCCACCTCTCCTTCCCCCTTAAGCAGGCATAAGAGTGTTTTCTAAATGTGAGACTCTGTTCTCTTGCCTAACTCAGTTCATGTGTAGCCATGTTTACAGGATCTTCCTAAGTGATATCTTATGATAAGTTTCTTTTCCTGTGTGACTTCTTTCACTTAGAATCATCGTACCTGAATCCACTCATTTTGCTGCTACTGGTCTTATGACATTGATTTTGTGGCTGAGGGATATTCCATCGTACGTAAGTTCCACAATATTTGGAACCATTTTTATATTTCCTGGGATATTTCAGGTGTAACCAGGTTGAGGTTCTTGTAAGCAGTGCAGCCCTCAATTTGGGGGTGGCTCTGTCTTATGGATTTTCAGTTTTCCCAAGGTATATTTCCTAGACTGGAAGTGCCCTTGGCTCTGTAGCTCTGTTGTTTACTTGTTTTAGGGAACACAATGCACTCCTCCAGTGAGGCAGTTGGCAACTTACATCCCGCCCATCAGCATAACAAGGCTCCCTGTTCTCCAGGGCCTGTCTTGCCTTTCTGGTTTTTACACATTTTGTGGATGTCCCTTTTGACCGGTGGGAAGTGATACTTCTTTGTAGTGCAGATTTGCATTGCCCGCTTGCTTGCTTGGCCAAAAAGGGCGTATGCGTTTTCTCCTGAATATATTCAGGAGAAAACGCATACGCCCTTTTTGGCCAAGTGCATCATTGTCGAAGTTGTGCCCCTCTTCCTGTGCTTTACAGGCGATTCCAACGTACCTCTTGAAATCTGTTTCCTGCTATTCTGCCTCGCTTTCAAGTCCGCCTCGTTGCCTTCCCTCAACAGATTTTTGGACGATAGTTGGCTTTGATTACTCTGCCAGTTTGTGAATTGCTGTGCCCCTGAGCTCCATTTTTCAACTCGTTTCTTGTGAGCTGAACGCAAGTCCAAACTTTTGGTTCAGGACCTATACTGGTTCCCGGTGGGTGGCTGAGTCTTTGGTTAATTCTTCTTCCTGCCGGGAAATTAGAGTGACATGTGCCCATCCAAATGCCTAACAGCTACTCTCTCATTGGTTCTCCCTCTTCCCTTTCATCCTCTGCCAAATTGGCAACCTGTGTGAACCAGGAGCTTAAAGGGGCTGTCTCTCCAAGTTGGAGATTGATAGGAAAGCAGTTGGAAAGTCAAACCGGAGCACCAGGAGAGGGGCTCTTCGTTGAGTTTTAGAAACCTTTCGTATTCACAGTGTGTCCATTCTCTAGGTTTCCCGTACATGTTAGAGCTGTAGTAATATTCCCTTCTACCTGGAGAGCTGGGACCCAAGGAATGGGTGCCATGTATTATTGCTTTAAAGGGTCTGCATTTGCTCACCCAATCTCACCAATCCTCTCAGTCCCAAGTGTCCAGCCTCATGCCACATGCAGCTGTCATTGTAGATAGGGTCATTCCAGGTTGCATCAGAGACCCTGAAGGAATTGTGAAGAATTTCCCTGTTTCTTTGTTCTGTTTTTGAAATTCCTTTTTAGAGTGGGTTTGAGCTGATTCTCGCTGCCATGTTTATGCCTGTCTAGACACACTTGATTCCCTTATGGAGACATATCAATACATAGGTTTTAAGATTCTTACTAGTCAGATCTATTCCTCTGTGGGAAATATGGGGTTTTGAGTCCCTTTCACTGAGGAAGGTGTAGGTCTTGTCTATTCAATAGTTGGTTTTTGGAACGGTACCTGTGCTTATATCAAACTCTGGTTTGATGCATCACCCCACCTCTCCTTCCCCCTTAAGCAGGCATAAGAGTGTTTTCTAAATGTGAGACTCTGTTCTCTTGCCTAACTCAGTTCATGTGTAGCCATGTTTACAGGATCTTCCTAAGTGATATCTTATGATAAGTTTCTTTTCCTGTGTGACTTCTTTCACTTAGAATCATCGTACCTGAATCCACTCATTTTGCTGCTACTGGTCTTATGACATTGATTTCATGGCTGAGGGATATTCCATCGTACGTAAGTTCCACAATGTTTTGAACCATTTTTATATTTCCTGGGATATTTCAGGTGTACCCAGGTTGAGGTTCTTGTAAGCAGTGCAGCCCTCAATTTGGGGGTGGCTCTGTCTTATGGATTTTCAGTTTTCCCAAGGTATATTTCCTAGACTGGAAGTGCCCTTGGCTCTGTAGCTCTGTTGTTTACTTGTTTTAGGGAACACAATGCACTCCTCCAGTGAGGCAGTTGGCAACTTACATCCCGCCCATCAGCATAACAAGGCTCCCTGTTCTCCAGGGCCTGTCTTGCCTTTCTGGTTTTTACACATTTTGTGGATGTCCCTTTTGACCGGTGGGAAGTGATACTTCTTTGTAGTGCAGATTTGCATTGCTCGCTTGCTTGCTTGGCCAAAAAGGGCGTATGCGTTTTCTCCTGAATATATTCAGGAGAAAACGCATACGCCCTTTTTGGCCAAGTGCATCATTGTCGAAGTTGTGCCCCTCTTCCTGTGCTTTACAGGCGATTCCAACGTACCTCTTGAAATCTCTTTCCTGCTATTCTGCCTCGCTTTCAAGTCCACCTCGTTGCCTTCCCTCAACAGATTTTTGGACGATAGTTGGCCTTGATTACTCTGCCAGTTTGTGAATTGCTGTGCCCCTGAGCTCCATTTTTCAACTCGTTTCTTGTGAGCTGAACGCAAGTCCAAACTTTTGGTTCAGGACCTATACTGGTTCCCGGTGGGTGGCTGAGACTTTGGTTAATTCTTCTTCCTGCCGGGAAATTAGACTGACATGTGCCCATCCAAATGCCTAACAGCTACTCTCTCATTGGTTCTCCCTCTTCCCTTTCATCCTCTGCCAAATTGGCAAACTGTGCAGAACAGGAGCTTAAAGGGGCTGTCTCTCCAAGTTGGGAGATTGATAGGAAAGCAGTTGGAAAGGCAAACCGGAGCACCAGGAGAGGGGCTCTTCGTTGAGTTTTAGAAACCTTTCGTATCCACAGTGTGTCCATTCTCTAGGTTTCCCGTACACGTTATAGCTGTAGTAATATTCCCTTCAACCTGGAGAGCTGGGACCCATGGAATGGGTGCCATGCATTATTGCTTTAAAGGGTCTGCATTTGCTCACCCAATCTCACCAATCTTCTCAGTCCCAAGTGTCCAGCCTTATGCCACATCCAGCTGTCATTGTAGATAGGGTCATTCCAGGTTGCATCAGAGGCCCTGAAGGAATTGTGAAGAATTTCCCTGTTTCTTTGTTCTGTTTTTGAAATTCATTTTTAGAGTGGGTTTGAGCTGATTCTCGCTGCCATGTTTATGCCAGTCTAGACACACTTGATTCCCTTACGGAGACATATCAGTACATAGGTTTTAAGATTCTTACTAGTCAGATCTATTCCTCTGCGGGAAATATGGGGTTTTGAGTCCCTTTCACTGAGGAAGGTGTAGGTCTTGTCTATTCCATAGTTGGTTTTTGGAACGGTACCTGTGCTTATATCAAACTCTGGTTTGATGCATCACCCCACCTCTCCTTCCCCCTTAAGCAGGCATAAGAGTGTTTTCTAAATGTGAGACTCTGTTCTCTTGCCTAACTCAGTTCATGTGTAGCCATGTTTACAGGATCTTCCTAAGTGATATCTTATGATAAGTTTCTTTTCCTGTGTGACTTCTTTCACTTAGAATCATCGTACCTGAATCCACTCATTTTGCTGCTACTGGTCTTATGACATTGATTTCGTGGCTGAGGGATATTCCATCGTACGTAAGTTCCACAATGTTTGGAACCATTTTTATATTTCCTGGGATATTTCAGGTGTACCCAGGTTGAGGTTCTTGTAAGCAGTGCAGCCCTCAATTTGGGGGTGGCTCTGTGTTATGGATTTTCAGTTTCCCCAAGGTATATTCCCTAGACTGGAAGTGCCCTTGGCTCTGTAGATCTGTTGTTTACTTGTTTTAGGGAACACAATGCACTCCTCCAGTGAGGCAGTTGGCAACTTACATCCCGCCCATCAGCATAACAAGGCTCCCTGTTCTCCAGGGCCTGTCTTGCCTTTCTGGTTTTTACACATTTTGTGGATGTCACTTTTGATCGCTGGGAAGTGATACTTCTTTGTAGTGCAGATTTGCATTGCCCGCTTGCTTGCTTGGCCAAAAAGGGCGTATGCGTTTTCTCCTGAATATATTCAGGAGAAAACGCATACGCCCTTTTTGGCCAAGTGCATCATTGTCGAAGTTGTGCCCCTCTTCCTGTGCTTTACAGGCGATTCCAACGTACCTCTTGAAATCTCTTTCCTGCTATTCTGCCTCGCTTTCAAGTCCGCCTCGTTGCCTTCCCTCAACAGATTTTTGGACGATAGTTGGCCTTGATTATTCTGCCAGTTTGTGAATTGCTGGGCTCCTGAGCTCCATTTTTCAACTCGTTTCGTGTGAGCTGAACGCAAGTCCAAACTTTTGGTTCAGGACCTATACTGGTTCCCGGTGGGTGGCTGAGACTTTGGTTAATTCTTCTTCCTGCCGGGAAATTAGAGTGACATGTGCCCATCCAAATGCCTAACAGCTACTCTCTCATTGGTTCTCCCTCTTCCCTTTCATCCTCTGCCAAATTGGCAACCTGTGCGAACCAGGAGCTTAAAGGGGCTGTCTCTCCAAGTTGGGAGATTGATAGGAAAGCAGTTGGAAAGTCAAACCGGAGCACCAGGAGAGGGGCTCTTCGTTGAGTTTTAGAAACCTTTCGTATTCACAGTGTGTCCATTCTCTAGGTTACCCGTACACGTTATAGCTGTAGTAATATTCCCTTCAACCTGGAGAGCTGGGACCCATGGAATGGGTGCCATGCATTATTGCTTTAAAGGGTCTGCATTTGCTCACCCAATCTCACCAATCCTCTCAGTCCCAAGTGTCCAGCCTTATGCCACATCCAGCTGTCATTGTAGATAGGGTCATTCCAGGTTGCATCAGCGACCCTGAAGGAATTGTGAAGAATTACCCTGTTTCTTTGTTCTGTTTTTGAAATTCCTGTTTAGAGTGGGTTTGAGCTGATTCTCGCTGCCATGTTTATGCCAGTCTAGACACACTTGATTCCCTTACGGAGACATATCAATACATAGGTTTTAAGATTCTTACTAGTCAGATCTATTCCTCTGCGGGAAATACGGGGTTTTGAGTCCCTTTCACTGAGGAAGGTGTAGGTCTTGTCTATTCCATAGTTGGTTTTTGGAACGGTACCTGTGCTTATATCAAACTCTGGTTTGATGCATCACCCCACCTCTCCTTCCCCCTTAAGCAGGCATAAGAGTGTTTTCTAAATGTGAGACTCTGTTCTCTTGCCTAACTCAGTTCATGTGTAGCCATGTTTACAGGATCTTCCTAAGTGATATCTTATGATAAGTTTCTTTTCCTGTGTGACTTCTTTCACTTAGAATCATCGTACCTGAATCCACTCATTTTGCTGCTACTGGTCTTATGACATTGATTTCGTGGCTGAGGGATATTCCATCGTACGTAATTTCCACAATGTTTGGAACCATTTTTATATTTCCTGGGATATTTCAGGTGTACCCAGGTTGAGGTTCTTGTAAGCAGTGCAGCCCTCAATTTGGGGGTGGCTCTGTCTTATGGATTTTCAGTTTTCCCAAGGTATATTCCCTAGACTGGAAGTGCCCTTGGCTCTGTAGCTCTGTTGTTTACTTGTTTTAGGGAACACAATGCACTCCTCCAGTGAGGCAGTTGGCAACTTACATCCCGCCCATCAGCATAACAAGGCTCCCTGTTCTCCAGGGCCTGTCTTGCCTTTCTGGTTTTTACACATTTTGTGGATGTCCCTTTTGATCGCTGGGAAGTGATACTTATTTGTAGTGCAGATTTGCATTGCCCGCTTGCTTGCTTGGCCAAAAAGGGCGTATGCGTTTTCTGCTGAATATATTCAGGAGAAAACGCATACGCCCTTTTTGGCCAAGTGCATCATTGTCAAAGTTGTGCCCCTCTTCCTGTGCTTTACAGGCGATTCCAACGTACCTCTTGAAATCTGTTTCCTGCTATTCTGCCTCGCTTTCAAGTCCGCCTCGTTGCCTTCCCTCAACAGATTTTTGGACGATAGTTGGCTTTGATTACTCTGCCAGTTTGTGAATTGTTGTGCCCCTGAGCTCCATTTTTCAACTCGTTTCTTGTGAGCTGAACGCAAGTCCAAACTTTTGGTTCAGGACCTATACTGGTTCCCGGTGGGTGGCTGAGACTTTGGTTAATTCTTCTTCCTGCCGGGAAATTAGAGTGACATGTGCCCATCCAAATGCCTAACAGCTACTCTCTCATTGGTTCTCCCTCTTCCCTTTCATCCTCTGCCAAATTGGCAACCTGTGCGAACCAGGAGCTTAAAGGGGCTGTCTCTCCAAGTTGGGAGATTGATAGGAAAGCAGTTGGAAAGTCAAACCGGAGCACCAGGAGAGGGGCTCTTCGTTGAGTTTTAGAAACCTTTCATATTCACAGTGTGTCCATTCTCTAGGTTTCCCGTACACGTTATAGCTGTAGTAATATTCCCTTCAACCTGGAGAGCTGGGACCCATGGAATGGGTGCCATGCATTATTGCTTTAAAGGGTCTGCATTTGCTCACCCAATCTCACCAATCCTCTCAGTCCCAAGTGTCCAGCCTTATGCCACATCCAGCTGTCATTGTAGATAGGGTCATTCCAGGTTGCATCAGAAACCCTGAAGGAATTGTAAAGAATGTCCCTGTTTCTTTGTTCTGTTTTTGAAATTCCTTTTTAGAGTGGGTTTGAGCTGATTCTCGCTGCCCTGTTTATGCCAGTCTAGACACACTTGATTCCCTTATGGAGACATATCTATACATAGGTTTTAAGATTCTTACTAGTCAGATCTATTCCTCTGCGGGAAATATGGGGTTTTGAGTCCCTTTCACTGAGGAAGGTGTAGGTCTTGTCTATTCCATAGTTGGTTTTTGGAACGGTACCTGTGCTTATATCAAACTCTGGTTTGATGCATCACCCCACCTCTCCTTCCCCCTTAAGCAGGCATAAGAGTGTTTTCTAAATGTGAGACTCTGTTCTCTTGCCTAACTCAGTTCATGTGTAGCCATGTTTACAGGATCTTCCTAAGTGATATCTTATGATAAGTTTCTTTTCCTGTGTGACTTCTTTCACTTAGAATCATCGTACCTGAATCCACTCATTTTGCTGCTACTGGTCTTATGACATTGATTTCGTGGCTGAGGGATATTCCGTCGTACGTAAGTTCCACAATGTTTGGAACCATTTTTATATTTCCTGGGATATTTCAGGTGTACCCAGGTTGAGGTTCTTGTAAGCAGTGCAGCCCTCAATTTGGGGGTGGCTCTGTCATGGATTTTCAGGTTTCCCAAGGTATATTCCCTAGACTGGAAGTGCCCTTGGCTCTGTAGCTCTGTTGTTTACTTGATTTAGGGAACACAATGCACTCCTCCAGTGAGGCAGTTGGCAACTTACATCCCGCCCATCAGCATAACAAGGCTCCCTGTTCTCCAGGGCCTGTCTTGCCTTTCTGGTTTTTACACATTTTGTGGATGTCCCTTTTGACCGGTGGGAAGTGATACTTCTTTGTAGTGCAGATTTGCATTGCCCGCTTGCTTGCTTGGCCAAAAAGGGCGTATGCGTTTTCTCCTGAATATATAAAGGAGAAAACGCATACGCCCTTTTTGGCCAAGTGCATCATTGTCGAAGTTGTGCCCCTCTTCCTGTGCTTTACAGGCGATTCCAACGTACCTCGTGAAATCTGTTTCCTGCTATTCTGCCTCGCTTTCAAGTCCGCCTCGTTGCCTTCCCTCAACAGATTTTTGGACGATAGGTGGCCTTGATTACTCTGCCAGTTTGTGAATTGCTGTGCCCCTGAGCTCCATTTTTCAACTCGTTTCTTGTGAGCTGAACGCAAGTCCAAACTTTTGGTTCAGGACCTATACTGGTTCCCGGTGGGTGGCTGAGACTTTGGTTAATTCTTCTTCCTGCCGGGAAATTAGAGTGACATGTGCCCATCAAAATGCCTAACAGCTACTCTCTCATTGGTTCTCCCTCTTCCCTTTCATCCTCTGGCAAATTGGCAACCTGTGCGAAACAGGAGCTTAAAGGGGCTGTCTCTCCAAGTTGGGAGATTGATAGGAAAGCAGTTGGAAAGGCAAACCGGAGCACCAGGAGAGGGGCTCTTCGTTGAGTTTTAGAAACCTTTCGTATTCACAGTGTGTCCATTCTCTAGGTTTCCCGTACACGTTATAGCTGTAGCAATATTCCCTTCAACCAGGAGAGCTGGGACCCATGGAATGGGTGCCATGCATTATTGCTTTAAAGGGTCTGCATTTGCTCACCCAATCTCACCAATCCTCTCAGTCCCAAGTGTCCAGCCTTATGCCACATCCAGCTGTCATTGTAGATAGGGTCATTCCAGGTTGCATCAGCGACCCTGAAGGAATTGTGAAGAATTACCCTGTTTCTTTGTTCTGTTTTTGAAATTCCTGTTTAGAGTGGGTTTGAGCTGATTCTCGCTGCCATGTTTATGCCAGTCTAGACACACTTGATTCCCTTACGGAGACATATCAATACATAGGTTTTAAGATTCTTACTAGTCAGATCTATTCCTCTGCGGGAAATATGGGGTTTTGAGTCCCTTTCACTGAGGAAGGTGTAGGTCTTGTCTATTCCATAGTTGGTTTTTGGAACGGTACCTGTGCTTATATCAAACTCTGGTTTGATGCATCACCCCACCTCTCCTTCCCCCTTAAGCAGGCATAAGAGTGTTTTCTAACTGTGAGACTCTGTTCTCTTGCCTAACTCAGTTCATGTGTAGCCATGTTTACAGGATCTTCCTAAGTGATATCTTATGATAAGTTTCTTTTCCTGTGAGACTTCTTTCACTTAGAATCATCGTACCTGAATCCACTCATTTTGCTGCTACTGGTCTTATGACATTGATTTCGTGGCTGAGGGATATTCCGTCGTACGTAAGTTCCACAATGTTTGGAACCATTTTTATATTTCCTGGGATATTTCAGGTGTACCCAGGTTGAGTTTCTTGTAAGCAGTGCAGCCCTCAATTTGGGGGTGGCTCTGTCTTATGGATTTTCAGTTTTCCCAAGGTATATTCCCTAGACTGGAAGTGCCCTTGGCTCTGTAGCTCTGTTGTTTACTTGTTTTAGGGAACACAATGCACTCCTCCAGTGAGGCAGTTGGCAACTTACATCCCGCCCATCAGCATAACAAGGCTCCCTGTTCTCCAGGGCCTGTCTTGCCTTTCTGGTTTTTACACATTTTGTGGATGTCCCTTTTGACCGGTGGGAAGTGATACTTCTTTGTAGTGCAGATTTGCATTGCCCGCTTGCTTGCTTGGCCAAAAAGGGCGTATGCGTTTTCTCCTGAATATATTCAGGAGAAAACGCATACGCCCTTTTTGGCCAAGTGCATCATTGTCTTAGTTGTGCCCCTCTTCCTGTGCCTTACAGGCGATTCCAACATACCTCTTGAAATCTGTTTCCTGCTATTCTGCCTCGCTTTCAAGTCCGCCTCGTTGCCTTCCCTCAACAGATTTTTGGACGATAGTTGGCCTTGATTACTCTGCCCGTTTGTGAATTGCTGTGCCCCTGAGCTCCATTTTTCAACTCGTTTCTTGTGAGCTGAACGCAAGTCCAAACTTTTGGTTCAGGACCTATACTGGTTCCCGGTGGGTGGCTGAGACTTTGGTTAATTCTTCTTCCTGCCGGGAAATTAGAGTAACATGTGCCCATCCAAATGCCTAACACCTACTCTCTCATTGGTTCTCCCTCTTCCCTTTCATCCTCTGCCAAATTGGCAACCTGTGTGAACCAGGAGCTAAAAGGGGCTGTCTCTCCAAGTTGGGAGATTGATAGGAAAGCAGTTGGAATGTCAAACTGGAGCACCAGGAGAGGGGCTCTTCGTTGAGTTTTAGAAACCTTTCGTATTCACAGTGTGTCCATTCTCTAGGTTTCCCGTACACGTTATAGCTGTAGTAATATTCCCTTCAACCTGGAGAGCTGGGACCCATGGAATGGGTGCCATGCATTATTGCTTTAAAGGGTCTGCATTTGCTCACCCAATCTCACCAATCCTCTCAGTCCCAAGTGTCCAGCCTCATGCCACATCCATCTGTCATTGTAGATAGGGTCATTCCAGGTTGCATCAGAGACCCTGAAGGAATTGTAAAGAATTTCCCTGTTTCTTTGTTCTGTTTTTGAAATTCCTTTTTAGAGTGGGTTTGAGCTGATTCTCGCTGCCCTGTTTATGTCAGTCTAGACACACTTGATTCCCTTACGGAGACATATGAATACATAGGTTTTAAGATTCTTACTAGTCAGATCTATTCCTCTGTGGGAAATATGGGGTTTTGAGTCCCTTTCACTGAGGAAGGTGTAGGTCTTGTCTATTCCATAGTTGGTTTTTGGAACGGTACCTGTGCTTATATCAAACTCTGGTTTGATGCATCACCCCACCTCTCCTTCCCCCTTAAGCAGGCATAAGAGTGTTTTCTAACTGTGAGACTCTGTTCTCTTGCCTAACTCAGTTCATGTGTAGCCATGTTTACAGGATCTTCCTAAGTGATATCTTATGATAAGTTTCTTTTCCTGTGTGACTTCTTTCACTTAGAATCATCGTACCTGAATCCACTCATTTTGCTGCTACTGGTCTTATGACATTGATTTCATGGCTGAGGGATATTCCATCGTATGTAAGTTCCACAATGTTTGGAACCATTTTTATATTTCCTGGGATATTTCAGGTGTACCCAGGTTGAGGTTCTTGTAAGCAGTGCAGCCCTCAATTTGGGGGTGGCTCTGTCTTATGGATTTTCAGTTTTCCCAAGGTATATTCCCTAGACTGGAAGTGCCCTTGGCTCTGTAGCTCTGTTGTTTACTTGTTTTAGGGAACACAATGCACTCCTCCAGTGAGGCAGTTGGCAACTTACATCCCGCCCATCAGCATAACAAGGCTCCCTGTTCTCCAGGGCCTGTCTTGCCTTTCTGGTTTTTACACATTTTGTGGATGTCCCTTTTGACCGGTGGGAAGTGATACTTCTTTGTAGTGCAGATTTGCATTGCCCACTTGCTTGCTTGGCCAAAAAGGGCGTATGCGTTTTCTCCTGAATATATTCAGGAGAAAACGCATACGCCCTTTTTGGCCAAGTGCATCATTGTCGAAGTTGTGCCCCTCTTCCTGTGCTTTACAGGCGATTCCAACGTACCTCGTGAAATCTGTTTCCTGCTATTCTGCCTCGCTTTCAAGTCCGCCTCGTTGCCTTCCCTCAACAGATTTTTGGACGATAGTTGGCTTTGATTACTCTGCCAGTTTGTGAATTGCTGTGCCCCTGAGCTCCATTTTTCAACTCGTTTCTTGTGAGCTGAACGCAAGTCCAAACTTTTGGTTCAGGACCTATACTGGTTCCCGGTGGGTGGCTGAGACTTTGGTTAATTCTTCTTCCTGCCGGGATATTAGAGTGACATGTGCCCATCCAAATGCCTAACAGCTACTCTCTCATTGGTTCTCCCTCTTCCCTTTCATCCTCTGCCAAATTGGCAACCTGTGCGAACCAGGAGCTTAAAGGGGCTGTCTCTCCAAGTTGGGAGATTGATAGGAAAGCAGTTGGAAAGTCAAACCGGAGCACCAGGAGAGGGGCTCTTCGTTGAGTTTTAGAAACCTTTCATATTCACAGTGTGTCCATTCTCTAGGTTTCCCGTACACGTTATAGCTGTAGTAATATTCCCTTCAACCTGGAGAGCTGGGACCCATGGAATGGGTGCCATGCATTATTGCTTTAAAGGGTCTGCATTTGCTCACCCAATCTCACCAATCCTCTCAGTCCCAAGTGTCCAGCCTTATGCCACATCCAGCTGTCATTGTAGATAGGGTCATTCCAGGTTGCATCAGCGACCCTGAAGGAATTGTGAAGAATTACCCTGTTTCTTTGTTCTGTTTTTGAAATTCCTGTTTAGAGTGGGTTTGAGCTGATTCTCGCTGCCATGTTTATGCCAGTCTAGACACACTTGATTCCCTTACGGAGACATATCAATACATAGGTTTTAAGATTCTTACTAGTCTGATCTATTCCTCTGCGGGAAATATGGGGTTTTGAGTCCCTTTCACTGAGGAAGGTGTAGGTCTTGTCTATTCCATAGTTGGTTTTTGGAACGGTACCTGTGCTTATATCAAACTCTGGTTTGATGCATCACCCCACCTCTCCTTCCCCCTTAAGCAGGCATAAGAGTGTTTTCTAAATGTGAGACTCTGTTCTCTTGCCTAACTCAGTTCATGTGTAGCCATGTTTACAGGATCTTCCTAAGTGATATCTTATGATAAGTTTCTTTTCCTGTGTGACTTCTTTCACTTAGAATCATCGTACCTGAATCCACTCATTTTGCTGCTACTGGTCTTATGACATTGATTTCGTGGCTGAGGGATATTCCATCGTACGTAAGTTCCACAATGTTTGGAACCATTTTTATATTTCCTGGGATATTTCAGGTGTACCCAGGTTGAGGTTCTTGTAAGCAGTGCAGCCCTCAATTTGGGGGTGGCTCTGTCTTATGGATTTTCAGTTTTCCCAAGGTATATTCCCTAGACTGGAAGTGCCCTTGGCTCTGTAGCTCTGTTGTTTACTTGTTTTAGGGAACACAATGCACTCCTCCAGTGAGGCAGTTGGCAACTTACATCCCGCCCATCAGCATAACAAGGCTCCCTGTTCTCCAGGGCCTGTCTTGCCTTTCTGGTTTTTACACATTTTGTGGATGTCCCTTTTGACCGGTGGGAAGTGATATTTCTTTGTAGTGCAGATTTGCATTGCCCACTTGCTTGCTGGGCCAAAAAGGGCGTATGCGTTTTCTCCTGAATATATTCAGGAGAAAACGCATACGCCCTTTTTGGCCAAGTGCATCATTGTCGAAGTTGTGCCCCTCTTCCTGTGCTTTACAGGCGATTCCAACGTACCTTTTGAAATCTGTTTCCTGCTATTCTGCCTCGCTTTCAAGTCCGCCTCGTTGCCTTCCCTCAACAGATTTTTGGACGATAGTTGGCTTTGATTACTCTGCCAGTTTGTGAATTGCTGTGCCCCTGAGCTCCATTTTTCAACTCGTTTCTTGTGAGCTGAACGCAAGTCCAAACTTTTGGTTCAGGACCTATACTGGTTCCCGGTGGGTGGCTGAGACTTTGGTTAATTCTTCTTCCTGCCGGGAAATTAGAGTGACATGTGCCCATCCAAATGCCTAACAGCTACTCTCTCATTGGTTCTCCCTCTTCCCTTTCATCCTCTGCCAAATTGGCAACCTGTGCGAACCAGGAGCTTAAAGGGGCTGTCTCTCCAAGTTGGGAGATTGATAGGAAAGCAGTTGGAAAGTCAAACCGGAGCACCAGGAGAGGGGCTCTTCGTTGAGTTTTAGAAACCTTTCATATTCACAGTGTGTCCATTCTCTAGGTTTCCCGTACACGTTATAGCTGTAGTAATATTCCCTTCAACCTGGAGAGCTGGGACCCATGGAATGGGTGCCATGCATTATTGCTTTAAAGGGTCTGCATTTGCTCACCCAATCTCACCAATCCTCTCAGTCCCAAGTGTCCAGCCTTATGCCACATCCAGCTGTCATTGTAGATAGGGTCATTCCAGGTTGCATCAGCGACCCTGAAGGAATTGTGAAGAATTACCCTGTTTCTTTGTTCTGTTTTTGAAATTCCTGTTTAGAGTGGGTTTGAGCTGATTCTCGCTGCAATGTTTATGCCAGTCTAGACACACTTGATTCCCTTACGGAGACATATCAATACATAGGTTTTAAGATTCTTACTAGTCTGATCTATTCCTCTGCGGGAAATATGGGGTTTTGAGTCCCTTTCACTGAGGAAGGTGTAGGTCTTGTCTATTCCATAGTTGGTTTTTGGAACGGTACCTGTGCTTATATCAAACTCTGGTTTGATGCATCACCCCACCTCTCCTTCCCCCTTAAGCAGGCATAAGAGTGTTTTCTAAATGTGAGACTCTGTTCTCTTGCCTAACTCAGTTCATGTGTAGCCATGTTTACAGGATCTTCCTAAGTGATATCTTATGATAAGTTTCTTTTCCTGTGTGACTTCTTTCACTTAGAATCATCGTACCTGAATCCACTCATTTTGCTGCTACTGGTCTTATGACATTGATTTCATGGCTGAGGGATATTCCATCGTACGTAAGTTCCACAATGTTTGGAACCATTTTTATATTTCCTGGGATATTTCAGGTGTACCCAGGTTGAGGTTCTTGTAAGCAGTGCAGCCCTCAATTTGGGGGTGGCTCTGTCTTATGGATTTTCAGTTTTCCCAAGGTATATTCCCTAGACTGGAAGTGCCCTTGGCTCTGTAGCTCTGTTGTTTACTTGTTTTAGGGAACACAATGCACTCCTCCAGTGAGGCAGTTGGCAACTTACATCCCGCCCATCAGCATAACAAGGCTCCCTGTTCTCCAGGGCCTGTCTTGCCTTTCTGGTTTTTACACATTTTGTGGATGTCCCTTTTGACCGGTGGGAAGTGATATTTCTTTGTAGTGCAGATTTGCATTGCCCGCTTGCTTGCTGGGCCAAAAAGGGCGTATGCGTTTTCTCCTGAATATATTCAGGAGAAAACGCATACGCCCTTTTTGGCCAAGTGCATCATTGTCGAAGTTGTGCCCCTCTTCCTGTGCTTTACAGGCGATTCCAACGTACCTCTTGAAATCTGTTTCCTGCTATTCTGCCTCGCTTTCAAGTCCACCTCGTTGCCTTCCCTCAACAGATTTTTGGACGATAGTTGGCCTTGATTACTCTGCCAGTTTGTGAATTGCTGTGCCCCTGAGCTCCATTTTTCAACTCGTTTCTTGTGAGCTGAATGCAAGTCCAAACTTTTGGTTCAGGACCTATACTGGTTCCCGGTGGGTGGCTGAGACTTTGGTTAATTCTTCTTCCTGCCGGGAAATTAGAGTGACATGTGCCCATCCAAATGCCTAACAGCTACTCTCTCATTGGTTCTCCCTCTTCCCTTTCATCCTCTGCCATATTGGCAACCTGTGCGAACCAGGAGCTTAAAGGGGCTGTCTCTCCAAGTTGGGAGATTGATAGGAAAGCAGTTGGAAAGTCAAACCGGAGCACCAGGAGAGGGGCTCTTCGTTGAGTTTTAGAAACCTTTCGTATTCACAGTGTGTCCATTCTCTAGGTTTCCCGTACACGTTATAGCTGTAGTAATATTCCCTTCAACCTGGAGAGCTGGGACCCATGGAATGGGTGCCATGCATTATTGCTTTAAAGGGTCTGCATTTGCTCACCCAATCTCACCAATTCTCTCAGTCCCAAGTGTCCAGCCTCATGCCACATCCAGCTGTCATTGTAGATAGGGTCATTCCAGGTTGCATCAGCGACCCTGGAGGAATTTTGAAGAATTACCCTGTTTCTTTGTTCTGTTTTTGAAATTCCTGTTTAGAGTGGGTTTGAGCTGATTCTCGCTGCCATGTTTATGCCAGTCTAGACACACTTGATTCCCTTACGGAGACATATCAATACATAGGTTTTAAGATTCTTACTAGTCAGATCTATTCCTCTGCGGGAAATATGGGGTTTTGAGTCCCTTTCACTGAGGAAGGTGTAGGTCTTGTCTATTCCATAGTTGGTTTTTGGAACGGTACCTGTGCTTATATCAAACTCTGGTTTGATGCATCACCCCACCTCTCCTTCCCCCTTAAGCAGGCATAAGAGTGTTTTCTAAATGTGAGACTCTGTTCTCTTGCCTAACTCAGTTCATGTGTAGCCATGTTTACAGGATCTTCCTAAGTGATATATTATGATAAGTTCCTTTTCCTGTGTGACTACTTTCACTTAGAATCATCGTACCTGAATCCACTCATTTTGCTGCTACTGGTCTTATGACATTGATTTCGTGGCTGAGGGATATTCCATCGTACGTAATTTCCACAATGTTTGCAACCATTTTTATATTTCCTGGGATATTTCAGGTGTACCCAGGTTGAGGTTCTTGTAAGCAGTGCAGCCCTCAATTTGGGGGTGGCTCTGTGTTATGGATTTTCAGTTTTCCCAAGGTATATTCCCTAGACTGGAAGTGCCCTTGGCTCTGTAGCTCTGTTGTTTACTTGTTTTAGGGAACACAATGCACTCCTCCAGTGAGGCAGTTGGCAACTTACATCCCGCCCATCAGCATAACAAGGCTCCCTGTTCTCCAGGGCCTGTCTTGCCTTTCTGGTTTTTACACATTTTGTGGATGTCCCTTTTGACCGCTGGGAAGTGATACTTCTTTGTAGTGCAGATTTGCATTGCCCACTTGCTTGCTTGGCCAAAAAGGGCGTATGCGTTTTCTCCTGAATATATTCAGGAGAAAACGCATACGCCCTTTTTGGCCAAGTGCATCATTGTCGAAGTTGTGCCCCTCTTCCTGTGCTTTACAGGCGATTCCAACGTACCTCTTGAAATCTGTTTCCTGCTATTCTGCCTCGCTTTCAAGTCCACCTCGTTGCCTTCCCTCAACAGATTTTTGGACGATAGTTGGCCTTGATTACTCTGCCAGTTTGTGAATTGCTGTGCCCCTGAGCTCCATTTTTCAACTCATTTTTTGTGAGCTGAACGCAAGTCCAAACTTTTGGTTCAGGACCTATACTGGTTCCCGGTGGGTGGCTGAGACTTTGGTTAATTCTTCTTCCTGCCAGGAAATTAGAGTGACATGTGCCCATCCAAATGCCTAACAGCTACTCTCTCATTGGTTCTCCCTCTTCCCTTTCATCCTCTGCCAAATTGGCAACCTGTGCGAACCAGGAGCTTAAAGGGGCTGTCTCTCCAAGTTGGGAGATTGATAGGAAAGCAGTTGGAAAGTCAAACCGGAGCACCAGGAGAGGGGCTCTTCGTTGAGTTTTAGAAACCTTTCGTATTCACAGTGTGTCCATTCTCTAGGTTTCCCGTACACGTTATAGCTGTAGTAATATTCCCTTCAACCTGGAGAGCTGGGACCCATGGAATGGGTGCCATGCATTATTGCTTTAAAGGGTCTGCATTTGCTCACCCAATCTCACCAATCCTCTCAGTCCCAAGTGTCCAGCCTTATGCCACATCCAGCTGTCATTGTAGATAGGGTCATTCCAGATTGCATCAGAGACCCTGAAGGAATTGTAAAGAATGTCCCTGTTTCTTTGTTCTGTTTTTGAAATTCCTTTTTAGAGTGGGTTTGAGCTGATTCTCGCTGCCATGTTTATGCCAGTCTAGACACACTTGATTCCCTTACGGAGACATATCAATACATAGGTTTTAAGATTCTTACTAGTCAGATCTATTCCTCTGCGGGAAATATGGGGTTTTGAGTCCCTTTCACTGAGGAAGGTGTAGGTCTTGTCTATTCCATAGTTGGTTTTTGGAACGGTACCTGTGCTTATATCAAACTCTGGTTTGATGCATCACCCCACCTCTACTTCCCCCTTAAGCAGGCATAAGAGTGTTTTCTAAATGTGAGACTCTGTTCTCTTGCCTAACTCAGTTCATGTGTAGCCATGTTTACAGGATCTTCCTAAGTGATATCTTATGATAAGTTTCTTTTCCTGTGTGACTTCTTTCACTTAGAATCATCGTACCTGAATCCACTCATTTTGCTGCTACTGGTCTTATGACATTGATTTCGTGGCTGAGGGATATTCCATCGTACGTAAGTTCCACAATGTTTGGAACCATTTTTATATTTCCTGGGATATTTCAGGTGTACCCAGGTTGAGGTTCTTGTAAGCAGTGCAGCCCTCAATTTGGGGGTGGCTCTGTCTTATGGATTTTCAGTTTTCCCAAGGTATATTCCCTAGACTGGAAGTGCCCTTGGCTCTGTAGCTCTGTTGTTTACTTGTTTTAGGGAACACAATGCACTCCTCCAGTGAGGCAGTTGGCAACTTACATCCCGCCCATCAGCATAACAAGGCTCCCTGTTCTCCAGGGCCTGTCTTGCCTTTCTGGTTTTTACACATTTTGTGGATGTCCCTTTTGACCGGTGGGAAGTGATACTTCTTTGTAGTGCAGATTTGCATTGCCCACTTGCTTGCTTGGCCAAAAAGGGCGTATGCGTTTTCTCCTGAATATATTCAGGAGAAAACGCATACGCCCTTTTTGGCCAAGTGCATCATTGTCGAAGTTGTGCCCCTCTTCCTGTGCTTTACAGGCGATTCCAACGTACCTCGTGAAATCTGTTTCCTGCTATTCTGCCTCGCTTTCAAGTCCGCCTCGTTGCCTTCCCTCAACAGATTTTTGGACGATAGTTGGCTTTGATTACTCTGCCAGTTTGTGAATTGCTGTGCCCCTGAGCTCCATTTTTCAACTCGTTTCTTGTGAGCTGAACGCAAGTCCAAACTTTTGGTTCAGGACCTATACTGGTTCCCGGTGGGTGGCTGAGACTTTGGTTAATTCTTCTTCCTGCCGGGAAATTAGAGTGACATGTGCCCATCCAAATGCCTAACAGCTACTCTCTCATTGGTTCTCCCTCTTCCCTTTCATCCTCTGCCAAATTGGCAACCTGTGCGAACCAGGAGCTTAAAGGGGCTGTCTCTCCAAGTTGGGAGATTGATAGGAAAGCAGTTGGAAAGTCAAACCGGAGCACCAGGAGAGGGGCTCTTCGTTGAGTTTTAGAAACCTTTCGTATTCACAGTGTGTCCATTCTCTAGGTTTCCCGTACACGTTATAGCTGTAGTAATATTCCCTTCAACCTGGAGAGCTGGGACCCATGGAATGGGTGCCATGCATTATTGCTTTAAAGGGTCTGCATTTGCTCACCCAATCTCACCAATCCTCTCAGTCCCAAGTGTCCAGCCTCATGCCACATCCAGCTGTCATTGTAGATAGGGTCATTCCAGGTTGCATCAGCGACCCTGAAGGAATTGTGAAGAATTTCCCTGTTTCTTTGTTCTGTTTTTGAAATTCCTTTTTAGAGTGGGCTTGAGCTGATTCTCGCTGCCATGTTTATGCCTGTCTAGACACACTTGATTCCCTTATGGAGACATATCAATACATAGGTTTTAAGATTCTTACTAGTCAGATCCATTCCTCTGTGGGAAATATGGGGTTTTGAGTCCCTTTCACTGAGGAAGGTGTAGGTCTTGTCTATTCCATAGTTGGTTTTTGGAACGGTACCTGTGCTTATATCAAACTCTGGTTTGATGCATCACCCCACCTCTCCTTCCCCCTTAAGCAGGCATAAGAGTGTTTTCTAAATGTGAGACTCTGTTCTCTTGCCTAACTCAGTTCATGTGTAGCCATGTTTACAGGATCTTCCTAAGTGATATCTTATGATAAGTTTCTTTTCCTGTGTGACTTCTTTCACTTAGAATCATCGTACCTGAATCCACTCATTTTGCTGCTACTGGTCTTATGACATTTATTTCGTGGCTGAGGGATATTCCGTCGTACGTAAGTTCCACAATGTTTGGAACCATTTTTATATTTCCTGGGATATTTCAGGTGTACCCAGGTTGAGGTTCTTGTAAGCAGTGCAGCCCTCAATTTGGGGGTGGCTCTGTCTTATGGATTTTCAGTTTTCCCAAGGTATATTCCCTAGACTGGAAGTGCCCTTGGCTCTGTAGCTCTGTTGTTTACTTGTTTTAGGGAACACAATGCACTCCTCCAGTGAGGCAGTTGGCAACTTACATCCCGCCCATCAGCATAACAAGGCTCCCTGTTCTCCAGGGCCTGTCTTGCCTTTCTGGTTTTTACACATTTTGTGGATGTCCCTTTTGACCGCTGGGAAGTGATACTTCTTTGTAGTGCAGATTTGCATTGCCCGCTTGCTTGCTTGGCCAAAAAGGGCGTATGCGTTTTCTCCTGAATATATTCAGGGGAAAACGCATACGCCCTTTTTGGCCAAGTGCATCATTGTCGAAGTTGTGCCCCTCTTCCTGTGCTTTACAGGCGATTCCAACGTACCTCTTGAAATCTGTTTCCTGCTATTCTGCCTCGCTTTCAAGTCCACCCCGTTGCCTTCCCTCAACAGATTTTTGGACGATAGTTGGCCTTGATTACTCTGCCAGTTTGTGAATTGCTGTGCCCCTGATCTCCATTTTTCAACTCGTTTTTTGTGAGCTGAACGCAAGTCCAAACTTTTGGTTCAGGACCTATACTGGTTCCCGGTGGGTGGCTGAGACTTTGGTTAATTCTTCTTCCTGCCGGGAAATTAGAGTGACATGTGCCCATCCAAATGCCTAACAGCTACTCTCTCATTGGTTCTCCCTCTTCCCTTTCATCCTCTGCCAAATTGGCAACCTGTGCGAACCAGGAGCTTAAAGGGGCTGTCTCTCCAAGTTGGGAGATTGATAGGAAAGCAGTTGGAAAGTCAAACCGGAGCACCAGGAGAGGGGCTCTTCGTTGAGTTTTAGAAACCTTTCGTATTCACAGTGTGTCTATTCTCTAGGTTTCCCGTACACGTTATAGCTGTAGTAATATTCCCTTCAACCTGGAGAGCTGGGACCCATGGAATGGGTGCCATGCATTATTGCTTTAAAGGGTCTGCATTTGCTCACCCAATCTCACCAATCCTCTCAGTCCCAAGTGTCCAGCCTTATGCCACATCCAGCTGTCATTGTAGATAGGGTCATTCCAGGTTGCATCAGCGACCCTGAAGGAATTGTGAAGAATTACCCTGTTTCTTTGTTCTGTTTTTGAAATTCCTGTTTAGAGTGGGTTTGAGCTGATTCTCGCTGCCATGTTTATGCCAGTCTAGACACACTTGATTCCCTTACGGAGACATATCAATACATAGGTTTTAAGATTCTTACTAGTCAGATCTATTCCTCTGCGGGAAATATGGGGTTTTGAGTCCCTTTCACTGAGGAAGGTGTAGGTCTTGTCTATTCCATAGTTGGTTTTTGGAACGGTACCTGTGCTTATATCAAACTCTGGTTTGATGCATCACCCCACCTCTCCTTCCCCCTTAAGCAGGCATAAGAGTGTTTTCTAACTGTGAGACTCTGTTCTCTTGCCTAACTCCGTTCATGTGTAGCCATGTTTACAGGATCTTCCTAAGTGATATCTTATGATAAGTTTCTTTTCCTGTGTGACTTCTTTCACTTAGAATCATCGTACCTGAATCCACTCATTTTGCTGCTACTGGTCTTATGACATTGATTTCATGGCTGAGGGATATTCCATCGTATGTAAGTTCCACAATGTTTGGAACCATTTTTATATTTCCTGGGATATTTCAGGTGTACCCAGGTTGAGGTTCTTGTAAGCAGTGCAGCCCTCAATTTGGGGGTGGCTCTCTCTTATGGATTTTCAGTTTTCCCAAGGTATATTCCCTAGACTGGAAGTGCCCTTGGCTCTGTAGCTCGGTTGTTTACTTGTTTTAGGGAACACAATGCACTCCTCCAGTGAGGCAGTTGGCAACTTACATCCCGCCCATCAGCATAACAAGGCTCCCTGTTCTCCAGGGCCTGTCTTGCCTTTCTGGTTTTTACACATTTTGTGGATGTCCCTTTTGACCGGTGGGAAGTGATACTTCTTTGTAGTGCAGATTTGCATTGCCCGCTTGCTTGCTTGGCCAAAAAGGGCGTATGCGTTTTCTCCTGAATATATTCAGGAGAAAACGCATACGCCCTTTTTGGCCAAGTGCATCATTGTCGAAGTTGTGCCCCTCTTCCTGTGCTTTACAGGCGATTCCAACGTACCTCTTGAAATCTGTTTCCTGCTATTCTGCCTCGCTTTCAAGTCCGCCTCGTTGCCTTCCCTCAACAGATTTTTGGACGATAGTTGGCTTTGATTACTCTGCCAGTTTGTGAATTGCTGTGCCCCTGAGCTCCATTTTTCAACTCGTTTCTTGTGAGCTGAACGCAAGTCCAAACTTTTGGTTCAGGACCTATACTGGTTCCCGGTGGGTGGCTGAGACTTTGGTTAATTCTTCTTCCTGCCGGGAAATTAGAGTGACATGTGCCCATCCAAATGCCTAACAGCTACTCTCTCATTGGTTCTCCCTCTTCCCTTTCATCCTCTGCCAAATTGGCAACCTGTGCGAACCAGGAGCTTAAAGGGGCTGTCTCTCCAAGTTGGGAGATTGATAGGAAAGCAGTTGGAAAGTCAAACCGGAGCACCAGGAGAGGGGCTCTTCGTTGAGTTTTAGAAACCTTTCATATTCACAGTGTGTCCATTCTCTAGGTTTCCCGTACACGTTATAGCTGTAGTAATATTCCCTTCAACCTGGAGAGCTGGGACCCATGGAATGGGTGCCATGCATTATTGCTTTAAAGGGTCTGCATTTGCTCACCCAATCTCACCAATCCTCTCAGTCCCAAGTGTCCAGCCTTATGCCACATCCAGCTGTCATTGTAGATAGGGTCATTCCAGGTTGCATCAGCGACCCTGAAGGAATTGTGAAGAATTACCCTGTTTCTTTGTTCTGTTTTTGAAATTCCTGTTTAGAGTGGGTTTGAGCTGATTCTCGCTGCCATGTTTATGCCAGTCTAGACACACTTGATTCCCTTACGGAGACATATCAATACATAGGTTTTAAGATTCTTACTAGTCTGATCTATTCCTCTGCGGGAAATATGGGGTTTTGAGTCCCTTTCACTGAGGAAGGTGTAGGTCTTGTCTATTCCATAGTTGGTTTTTGGAACGGTACCTGTGCTTATATCAAACTCTGGTTTGATGCATCACCCCAACTCTCCTTCCCCCTTAAGCAGGCATAAGAGTGTTTTCTAAATGTGAGACTCTGTTCTCTTGCCTAACTCAGTTCATGTGTAGCCATGTTTACAGGATCTTCCTAAGTGATATCTTATGATAAGTTTCTTTTCCTGTGTGACTTCTTTCACTTAGAATCATCGTACCTGAATCCACTCATTTTGCTGCTACTGGTCTTATGACATTTATTTCGTGGCTGAGGGATATTCCGTCGTACGTAAGTTCCACAATGTTTGGAACCATTTTTATATTTCCTGGGATATTTCAGGTGTACCCAGGTTGAGGTTCTTGTAAGCAGTGCAGCCCTCAATTTGGGGGTGGCTCTGTCTTATGGATTTTCAGTTTTCCCAAGGTATATTCCCTAGACTGGAAGTGCCCTTGGCTCTGTAGCTCTGTTGTTTACTTGTTTTAGGGAACACAATGCACTCCTCCAGTGAGGCAGTTGGCAACTTACATCCCGCCCATCAGCATAACAAGGCTCCCTGTTCTCCAGGGCCTGTCTTGCCTTTCTGGTTTTTACACATTTTGTGGATGTCCCTTTTGACCGCTGGGAAGTGATACTTCTTTGTAGTGCAGATTTGCATTGCCCGCTTGCTTGCTTGGCCAAAAAGGGCGTATGCGTTTTCTCCTGAATATATTCAGGGGAAAACGCATACGCCCTTTTTGGCCAAGTGCATCATTGTCGAAGTTGTGCCCCTCTTCCTGTGCTTTACAGGCGATTCCAACGTACCTCTTGAAATCTGTTTCCTGCTATTCTGCCTCGCTTTCAAGTCCACCCCGTTGCCTTCCCTCAACAGATTTTTGGACGATAGTTGGCCTTGATTACTCTGCCAGTTTGTGAATTGCTGTGCCCCTGAGCTCCATTTTTCAACTCGTTTTTTGTGAGCTGAACGTAAGTCCAAACTTTTGGTTCAGGACCTATACTGGTTCCCGGTGGGTGGCTGAGACTTTGGTTAATTCTTCTTCCTGCCGGGAAATTAGAGTGACATGTGCCCATCCAAATGCCTAACAGCTATTCTCTCATTGGTTCTCCCTCTTCCCTTTCATCCTCTGCCAAATTGGCAACCTGTGCGAACCAGGAGCTTAAAGGGGCTGTCTCTCCAAGTTGGGAGATTGATAGGAAAGCAGTTGGAAAGTCAAACCGGAGCACCAGGAGAGGGGCTCTTCGTTGAGTTTTAGAAACCTTTCGTATTCACAGTGTGTCCATTCTCTAGGTTTCCCGTACACGTTATAGCTGTAGTAATATTCCCTTCAACCTGGAGAGCTGGGACCCATGGAATGGGTGCCATGCATTATTGCTTTAAAGGGTCTGCATTTGCTCACCCAATCTCACCAATCCTCTCAGTCCCAAGTGTCCAGCCTTATGCCACATCCAGCTGTCATTGTAGATAGGGTCATTCCAGGTTGCATCAGCGACCCTGAAGGAATTGTGAAGAATTACCCTGTTTCTTTGTTCTGTTTTTGAAATTCCTGTTTAGAGTGGGTTTGAGCTGATTCTCGCAGCCATGTTTATGCCAGTCTAGACACACTTGATTCCCTTACGGAGACATATCAATACATAGGTTTTAAGATTCTTACTAGTCAGATCTATTCCTCTCCGGGAAATATGGGGTTTTGAGTCCCTTTCACTGAGGAAGGTGTAGGTCTTGTCTATTCCATAGTTGGTTTTTGGAACGGTACCTGTGCTTATATCAAACTCTGGTTTGATGCATCACCCCACCTCTCCTTCCCCCTTAAGCAGGCATAAGAGTGTTTTCTAAATGTGAGACTCTGTTCTCTTGCCTAACTCCGTTCATGTGTAGCCATGTTTACAGGATCTTCCTAAGTGATATCTTATGATAAGTTTCTTTTCCTGTGTGACTTCTTTCACTTAGAATCATCGTACCTGAATCCACTCATTTTGCTGCTACTGGTCTTATGACATTGATTTCATGGCTGAGGGATATTCCATCGTATGTAAGTTCCACAATGTTTGGAACCATTTTTATATTTCCTGGGATATTTCAGGTGTACCCAGGTTGAGGTTCTTGTAAGCAGTGCAGCCCTCAATTTGGGGGTGGCTCTCTCTTATGGATTTTCAGTTTTCCCAAGGTATATTCCCTAGACTGGAAGTGCCCTTGGCTCTGTAGCTCGGTTGTTTACTTGTTTTAGGGAACACAATGCACTCCTCCAGTGAGGCAGTTGGCAACTTACATCCCGCCCATCAGCATAACAAGGCTCCCTGTTCTCCAGGGCCTGTCTTGCCTTTCTGGTTTTTACACATTTTGTGGATGTCCCTTTTGACCGGTGGGAAGTGATACTTCTTTGTAGTGCAGATTTGCATTGCCCGCTTGCTTGCTTGGCCAAAAAGGGCGTATGCGTTTTCTCCTGAATATATTCAGGAGAAAACGCATACGCCCTTTTTGGCCAAGTGCATCATTGTCGAAGTTGTGCCCCTCTTCCTGTGCTTTACAGGCGATTCCAACGTACCTCTTGAAATCTGTTTCCTGCTATTCTGCCTCGCTTTCAAGTCCGCCTCGTTGCCTTCCCTCAACAGATTTTTGGACGATAGTTGGCCTTGATTACTCTGCCAGTTTGTGAATTGCTGTGCCCCTGAGCTCCATTTTTCAACTCGTTTCTTGTGAGCTGAACGCAAGTCCAAACTTTTGGTTCAGGACCTATACTGGTTCCCAGTCGGTGGCTGAGATTTTGGTTAATTCTTCTTCCTGCCGGGAAATTAGAGTGACATGTGCCCATCCAAATGCCTAACAGCTACTCTCTCATTGGTTCTCCCTCTTCCCTTTCATCCTCTGCCATATTGGCAACCTGTGCGAAACAGGAGCTTAAAGGGGCTGTCTCTCCAAGTTGGGAGATTGATAGGAAAGCAGTTGGAAAGTCAAACCGGAGCACCAGGAGAGGGGCTCTTCGTTGAGTTTTAGAAACCTTTCGTATTCACAGTGTGTCCATTCTCTAGGTTTCCCGTACACGTTATAGCTGTAGTAATATTCCCTTCAACCTGGAGAGCTGGGACCCATGGAATGGGTGCCATGCATTATTGCTTTAAAGGGTCTGCATTTGCTCACCCAATCTCACCAATCCTCTCAGTCCCAAGTGTCCAGCCTCATGCCACATCCAGCTGTCATTGTAGATAGGGTCATTCCAGGTTGCATCAGAGACCCTGAAGGAATTGTGAAGAATTACCCTGTTTCTTTGTTCTGTTTTTGAAATTCCTGTTTAGAGTGGGTTTGAGCTGATTCTCGCTGCCATGTTTATGCCAGTCTAGACACACTTGATTCCCTTATGGAGACATATCAGTACATAGGTTTTAAGATTTTTACTAGTCAGATCTATTCCTCTGCGGGAAATATGGGGTTTTGAGTCCCTTTCACTGAGGAAGGTGTAGGTCTTGTCTATTCCATAGTTGGTTTTTGGAACGGTACCTGTGCTTATATCAAACTCTGGTTTGATGCATCACCCCACCTCTCCTTCCCCCTTAAGCAGGCATAAGAGTGTTTTCTAAATGTGAGACTCTGTTCTCTTGCCTAACTCAGTTCATGTGTAGCCATGTTTACAGGATCTTCCTAAGTGATATCTTATGATAAGTTTCTTTTCCTGTGTGACTTCTTTCACTTAGAATCATCGTACCTGAATCCACTCATTTTGCTGCTACTGGTCTTATGACATTGATTTCGTGGCTGAGGGATATTCCGTCGTACGTAAGTTCCACAATGTTTGGAACCATTTTTATATTTCCTGGGATATTTCAGGTGTACCCAGGTTGAGGTTCTTGTAAGCAGTGCAGCCCTCAATTTGGGGGTGGCTCTGTCTTATGGATTTTCAGTTTTACCAAGGTATATTCCCTAGACTGGAAGTGCCCTTGGCTCTGTAGCTCTGTTGTTTACTTGTTTTAGGGAACACAATGCACTCCTCCAGTGAGGCAGTTGGCAACTTACATCCCGCCCATCAGCATAACAAGGCTCCCTGTTCTCCAGGGCCTGTCTTGCCTTTCTGGTTTTTACACATTTTGTGGATGTCCCTTTTGACCGGTGGGAAGTGATACTTCTTTGTAGTGCAGATTTGCATTGCCCGCTTGCTTGCTGGGCCAAAAAGGGCGTATGCGTTTTCTCCTGAATATATTCAGGAGAAAACGCATACGCCCTTTTTGGCCAAGTGCATCATTGTCGAAGTTGTGCCCCTCTTCCTGTGCTTTACAGGCGATTCCAACGTACCTCTTGAAATCTGTTTCCTGCTATTCTGCCTCGCTTTCAAGTCCACCTCGTTGCCTTCCCTCAACAGATTTTTGGACGATAGTTGGCCTTGATTACTCTGCCAGTTTGTGAATTGCTGTGCCCCTGAGCTCCATTTTTCAACTCGTTTCTTGTGAGCTGAATGCAAGTCCAAACTTTTGGTTCAGGACCTATACTGGTTCCCGGTGGGTGGCTGAGACTTTGGTTAATTCTTCTTCCTGCCGGGAAATTAGAGTGACATGTGCCCATCCAAATGCCTAACAGCTACTCTCTCATTGGTTCTCCCTCTTCCCTTTCATCCTCTGCCATATTGGCAACCTGTGCGAACCAGGAGCTTAAAGGGGCTGTCTCTCCAACTTAGGAGATTGATAGGAAAGCAGTTGGAAAGTCAAACCGGAGCACCAGGAGAGGGGCTCTTCGTTGAGTTTTAGAAACCTTTCGTATTCACAGTGTGTCCATTCTCTAGGTTTCCCGTACACGTTATAGCTGTAGTAATATTCCCTTCAACCTGGAGAGCTGGGACCCATGGAATGGGTGCCATGCATTATTGCTTTAAAGGGTCTGCATTTGCTCACCCAATCTCACCAATCCTCTCAGTCCCAAGTGTCCAGCCTTATGCCACATCCAGCTGTCATTGTAGATAGGGTCATTCCAGGTTGCATCAGCGACCCTGAAGGAATTGTGAAGAATTACCCTGTTTCTTTGTTCTGTTTTTGAAATTCCTGTTTAGAGTGGGTTTGAGCTGATTCTCGCTGCCATGTTTATGCCAGTCTAGACACACTTGATTCCCTTATGGTGACATATCAATACATAGGTTTTAAGATTCTTACTAGTCAGATCTATTCCTCTGCGGGAAATATGGGGTTTTGAGTCCCTTTCACTGAGGAAGGTGTAGGTCTTGTCTATTCCATAGTTGGCTTTTGGAACGGTACCTGTGCTTATATCAAACTCTGGTTTGATGCATCACCCCACCTCTCCTTCCCCCTTAAGCAGGCATAAGAGTGTTTTCTAAATGTGAGACTCTGTTCTCTTTCCTAACTCAGTTCATGTGTAGCCATGTTTACAGGATCTTCCTAAGTGATATCTTATGATAAGTTTCTTTTCCTGTGTGACTTCTTTCACTTAGAATCATCGTACCTGAATCCACTCATTTTGCTGCTACTGGTCTTATGACATTGATTTCATGGCTGAGGGATATTCCATCGTACGTAAGTTCCACAATGTTTGGAACCATTTTTATATTTCCTGGGATATTTCAGGTGTACCCAGGTTGAGGTTCATGTAAGCAGTGCAGCCCTCAATTTGGGGGTGGCTCTGTGTTATGGATTTTCAGTTTTCCAAAGGTATATTCCCTAGACTGGAAGTGCCTTTGGCTCTGTAGCTCTGTTGTTTACTTGTTTTAGGGAACACAATGCACTCCTCCAGTGAGGCAGTTGGCAACTTACATCCCGCCCATCAGCATAACAAGGCTCCCTGTTCTCCAGGGCCTGTCTTGCCTTTCTGGTTTTTACACATTTTGTGGATGTCCCTTTTGACCGGTGGGAAGTGATACTTCTTTGTAGTGCAGATTTGCATTGCCCGCTTGCTTGCTTGGCCAAAAAGGGCGTATGCGTTTTCTCCTGAATATATTCAGGAGAAAACGCATACGCCCTTTTTGGCCAAGTGCATCATTGTCGAAGTTGTGCCCCTGTTCCTGTGCTTTACAGGCGATTCCAACGTACCTCTTGAAATCTGTTTCCTGCTATTCTGCCTCGCTTTCAAATCCACCTCGTTGCCTTCCCTCAACAGATTTTTGGACGATAGTTGGCCTTGATTACTCTGCCAGTCTGTGAATAGCTGTGCCCCTGAGCTCCATTTTTCAACTCGTTTTTTGTGAGCTGAACGCAAGTCCAAACTTTTGGTTCAGGACCTATACTGGTTCCCGGTGGGTGGCTGAGACTTTGGTTAATTCTTCTTCCTGCCGGGAAATTAGAGTAACATGTGCCCATCCAAATGCCTAACACCTACTCTCTCATTGGTTCTCCCTCTTCCCTTTCATCCTCTGCCAAATTGGCAACCTGTGTGAACCAGGAGCTTAAAGGGGCTGTCTCTCCAAGTTGGGAGATTGATAGGAAAGCAGTTGGAAAGTCAAACTGGAGCACCAGGAGAGGGGCTCTTCGTTGAGTTTTAGAAACCTTTCGTATTCACAGTGTGTCCATTCTCTAGGTTTCCCGTACACGTTATAGCTGTAGTAATATTCCCTTCAACCTGGAGAGCTGGGACCCATGGAATGGGTGCCATGCATTATTGCTTTAAAGGGTCTGCATTTGCTCACCCAATCTCACCAATCCTCTCAGTCCCAAGTGTCCAGCCTCATGCCACATCCAGCTGTCATTGTAGATAGGGTCATTCCCGGTTGCATCAGAGACCCTGAAGGAATTGTAAAGAATTTCCCTGTTTCTTTGTTCTGTTTTTGAAATTCCTTTTTAGAGTGGGTTTGAGCTGATTCTCGCTGCCCTGTTTATGCCAGTCTAGACACACTTGATTCCCTTACGGAGACATATCAATACATAGGTTTTAAGATTCTTACTAGTCTGATCTATTCCTCTGCGGGAAATATGGGGTTTTGAGTCCCTTTCACTGAGGAAGGTGTAGGTCTTGTCTATTCCATAGTTGGTTTTTGGAACGGTACCTGTGCTTATATCAAACTCTGGTTTGATGCATCACCCCACCTCTCCTTCCCCCTTAAGCAGGCATAAGAGTGTTTTCTAACTGTGAGACTCTGTTCTCTTGCCTAACTCAGTTCATGTGTAGCCATGTTTACAGGATCTTCCTAAGTGATATCTTATGATAAGTTTCTTTTCCTGTGTGACTTCTTTCACTTAGAATCATCGTACCTGAATCCACTCATTTTGCTGCTACTGGTCTTATGACATTGATTTCGTGGCTGAGGGATATTCCATCGTACGTAAGTTCCACAATGTTTGGAACCATTTTTATATTTCCTGGGATATTTCAGGTGTACCCAGGTTGAGGTTCTTGTAAGCAGTGCAGCCCTCAATTTGGGGGTGGCTCTGTCTTATGGATTTTCAGTTTTCCCTAGTTATATTCCCTAGACTGGAAGTGCCCTTGGCTCTGTAGCTCTGTTGTTTACTTGTTTTAGGGAACACAATGCACTCCTCCAGTGAGGCAGTTGGCAACTTACATCCCGCCCATCAGCATAACAAGGCTCCCTGTTCTCCAGGGCCTGTCTTGCCTTTCTGGTTTTTACACATTTTGTGGATGTCCCTTTTGACCGGTGGGAAGTGATACTTCTTTGTAGTGCAGATTTGCATTGCCCACTTGCTTGCTTGGCCAAAAAGGGCGTATGCGTTTTCTCCTGAATATATTCAGGAGAAAACGCATACGCCCTTTTTGGCCAAGTGCATCATTGTCGAAGTTGTGCCCCTCTTCCTGTGCTTTACAGGCGATTCCAACGTACCTCTTGAAATCTGTTTCCTGCTATTCTGCCTCGCTTTCAAGTCCGCCTCGTTGCCTTCCCTCAACAGATTTTTGGACGATAGTTGGCCTTGATTACTCTGCCAGTTTGTGAATTGCTGTGCCCCTGAGCTCCATTTTTCAACTCGTTTCTTGTGAGCTGAACGCAAGTCCAAACTTTTGGTTCAGGACCTATACTGGTTCCCAGTCGGTGGCTGAGATTTTGGTTAATTCTTCTTCCTGCCGGGAAATTAGAGTGACATGTGCCCATCCAAATGCCTAACAGCTACTCTCTCATTGGTTCTCCCTCTTCCCTTTCATCCTCTGCCATATTGGCAACCTGTGCGAAACAGGAGCTTAAAGGGGCTGTCTCTCCAAGTTGGGAGATTGATAGGAAAGCAGTTGGAAAGTCAAACCGGAGCACCAGGAGAGGGGCTCTTCGTTGAGTTTTAGAATCCTTTCGTATTCACAGTGTGTCCATTCTCTAGGTTTCCCGTACACGTTATAGCTGTAGTAATATTCCCTTCAACCTGGAGAGCTGGGACCCATGGAATGGGTGCCATGCATTATTGCTTTAAAGGGTCTGCATTTGCTCACCCAATCTCACCAATCCTCTCAGTCCCAAGTGTCCAGCCTCATGCCACATCCAGCTGTCATTGTAGATAGGGTCATTCCAGGTTGCATCAGAGACCCTGAAGGAATTGTGAAGAATTACCCTGTTTCTTTGTTCTGTTTTTGAAATTCCTGTTTAGAGTGGGTTTGAGCTGATTCTCGCTGCCATGTTTATGCCAGTCTAGACACACTTGATTCCCTTATGGAGACATATCAATACATAGGTTTTAAGATTTTTACTAGTCAGATTTATTCCTCTGCGGGAAATATGGGGTTTTGAGTCCCTTTCACTGAGGAAGGTGTAGGTCTTTTCTATTCCATAGTTGGTTTTTGGAACGGTACCTGTGCTTATATCAAACTCTGGTTTGATGCATCACCCCACCTCTACTTCCCCGTTAAGCAGGCATAAGAGTGTTTTCTAACTGTGAGACTCTGTTCTCTTGCCTAACTCAGTTCATGTGTAGCCATGTTTACAGGATCTTCCTAAGTGATATCTTATGATAAGTTTCTTTTCCTGTGTGACTTCTTTCACTTAGAATCATCGTACCTGAATCCACTCATTTTGCTGCTACTGGTCTTATGACATTGATTTCGTGGCTGAGGGATATTCCATCGTACGTAAGTTCCACAATGTTTGGAACCATTTTTATATTTCCTGGGATATTTCAGGTGTACCCAGGTTGAGGTTCTTGTAAGCAGTGCAGCCCTCAATTTGGGGGTGGCTCTGTCTTATGGATTTTCAGTTTTCCCAAGGTATATTCCCTAGACTGGAAGTGCCCTTGGCTCTGTAGCTCTGTTGTTTACTTGTTTTAGGGAACACAATGCACTCCTCCAGTGAGGCAGTTGGCAACTTACATCCCGCCCATCAGCATAACAAGGCTCCCTGTTCTCCAGGGCCTGTCTTGCCTTTCTGGTTTTTACACATTTTGTGGATGTCCCTTTTGACCGGTGGGAAGTGATACTTCTTTGTAGTGCAGATTTGCATTGCCCGCTTGCTTGCTTGGCCAAAAAGGGCGTATGCGTTTTCTCCTGAATATATTCAGGAGAAAACGCATACGCCCTTTTTGGCCAAGTGCATCATTGTCGAAGTTGTGCCCCTCTTCCTGTGCTTTACAGGCGATTCCAACGTACCTCGTGAAATCTGTTTCCTGCTATTCTGCCTCGCTTTCAAGTCCGCCTCGTTGCCTTCCCTCAACAGATTTTTGGACGATAGTTGGCTTTGATTACTCTGCCAGTTTGTGAATTGCTGTGCCCCTGAGCTCCATTTTTCAACTCGTTTCTTGTGAGCTGAACGCAAGTCCAAACTTTTGGTTCAGGACCTATACTGGTTCCCAGTGGGTGGCTGAGACTTTGGTTAATTCTTCTTCCTGCCGGGAAATTAGAGTGACATGTGCCCATCCAAATGCCTAACAGCTACTCTCTCATTGGTTCTCCCTCTTCCCTTTCATCCTCTGCCAAATTGGCAACCTGTGCGAAACAGGAGCTTAAAGGGGCTGTCTCTCCAAGTTGGGAGATTGATAGGAAAGCAGTTGGAAAGTCAAACCGGAGCACCAGGAGAGGGGCTCTTCGTTGAGTTTTAGAAACCTTTCATATTCACAGTGTGTCCATTCTCTAGGTTTCCCGTACATGTTATAGCTGTAGTAATATTCCCTTCAACCTGGAGAGCTGGGACCCATGGAATGGGTGCCATGCATTATTGCTTTAAAGGGTCTGCATTTGCTCACCCAATCTCACCAATCCTCTCAGTCCCAAGTGTCCAGCCTTATGCCACATCCAGCTGTCATTGTAGATAGGGTCATTCCAGGTTGCATCAGCGACCCTGAAGGAATTGTGAAGAATTACCCTGTTTCTTTGTTCTGTTTTTGAAATTCCTGTTTAGAGTGGGTTTGAGCTGATTCTCGCTGCCATGTTTATGCCAGTCTAGACACACTTGATTCCCTTACGGTGACATATCAATACATAGGTTTTAAGATTCTTACTAGTCTGATCTATTCCTCTGCGGGAAATATGGGGTTTTGAGTCCCTTTCACTGAGGAAGGTGTAGGTCTTGTCTATTCCATAGTTGGTTTTTGGAACGGTACCTGTGCTTATATCAAACTCTGGTTTGATGCATCACCCCACCTCTCCTTCCCCCTTAAGCAGGCATAAGAGTGTTTTCTAACTGTGAGACTCTGTTCTCTTGCCTAACTCAGTTCATGTGTAGCCATGTTTACAGGATCTTCCTAAGTGATATCTTATGATAAGTTTCTTTTCCTGTGTGACTTCTTTCACTTAGAATCATCGTACCTGAATCCACTCATTTTGCTGCTACTGGTCTTATGACATTGATTTCGTGGCTGAGGGATATTCCATCGTACGTAAGTTCCACAATGTTTGGAACCATTTTTATATTTCCTGGGATATTTCAGGTGTACCCAGGTTGAGGTTCTTGTAAGCAGTGCAGCCCTCAATTTGGGGGTGGCTCTGTCTTATGGATTTTCAGTTTTCCCTAGTTATATTCCCTAGACTGGAAGTGCCCTTGGCTCTGTAGCTCTGTTGTTTACTTGTTTTAGGGAACACAATGCACTCCTCCAGTGAGGCAGTTGGCAACTTACATCCCGCCCATCAGCATAACAAGGCTCCCTGTTCTCCAGGGCCTGTCTTGCCTTTCTGGTTTTTACACATTTTGTGGATGTCCCTTTTGACCGGTGGGAAGTGATACTTCTTTGTAGTGCAGATTTGCATTGCCCACTTGCTTGCTTGGCCAAAAAGGGCGTATGCGTTTTCTCCTGAATATATTCAGGAGAAAACGCATACGCCCTTTTTGGCCAAGTGCATCATTGTCGAAGTTGTGCCCCTCTTCCTGTGCTTTACAGGCGATTCCAACGTACCTCGTGAAATCTGTTTCCTGCTATTCTGCCTCGCTTTCAAGTCCGCCTCGTTGCCTTCCCTCAACAGATTTTTGGACGATAGTTGGCTTTGATTACTCTGCCAGTTTGTGAATTGCTGTGCCCCTGAGCTCCATTTTTCAACTCGTTTCTTGTGAGCTGAACGCAAGTCCAAACTTTTGGTTCAGGACCTATACTGGTTCCCGGTGGGTGGCTGAGACTTTGGTTAATTCTTCTTCCTGCCGGGAAATTAGAGTGACATGTGCCCATCCAAATGCCTAACAGCTACTCTCTCATTGGTTCTCCCTCTTCCCTTTCATCCTCTGCCAAATTGGCAACCTGTGCGAACCAGGAGCTTAAAGGGGCTGTCTCTCCAAGTTGGGAGATTGATAGGAAAGCAGTTGGAAAGTCAAACCGGAGCACCAGGAGAGGGGCTCTTCGTTGAGTTTTAGAAACCTTTCATATTCACAGTGTGTCCATTCTCTAGGTTTCCCGTACACGTTATAGCTGTAGTAATATTCCCTTCAACCTGGAGAGCTGGGACCCATGGAATGGGTGCCATGCATTATTGCTTTAAAGGGTCTGCATTTGCTCACCCAATCTCACCAATCCTCTCAGTCCCAAGTGTCCAGCCTCATGCCACATCCAGCTGTCATTGTAGATAGGGTCATTCCAGGTTGCATCAGCGACCCTGAAGGAATTTTGAAGAATTACCCTGTTTCTTTGTTCTGTTTTTGAAATTCCTGTTTAGAGTGGGTTTGAGCTGATTCTCGCTGCCATGTTTATGCCAGTCTAGACACACTTGATTCCCTTACGGAGACATATCAATACATAGGTTTTAAGATTCTTACTAGTCAGATCTATTCCTCTGCGGGAAATATGGGGTTTTGAGTCCCTTTCACTGAGGAAGGTGTAGGTCTTGTCTATTCCATAGTTGGTTTTTGGAACGGTACCTGTGCTTATATCAAACTCTGGTTTGATGCATCACCCCACCTCTCCTTCCCCCTTAAGCAGGCATAAGAGTGTTTTCTAAATGTGAGACTCTGTTCTCTTGCCTAACTCAGTTCATGTGTAGCCATGTTTACAGGATCTTCCTAAGTGATATCTTATGATAAGTTTCTTTTCCTGTGTGACTTCTTTCACTTAGAATCATCGTACCTGAATCCACTCATTTTGCTGCTACTGGTCTTATGACATTGATTTCGTGGCTGAGGGATATTCCATCGTACGTAAGTTCCACAATGTTTGGAACCATTTTTATATTTCCTGGGATATTTCAGGTGTACCCAGGTTGAGGTTCTTGTAAGCAGTGCAGCCCTCAATTTGGGGGTGGCTCTGTCTTATGGATTTTCAGTTTTCCCTAGTTATATTCCCTAGACTGGAAGTGCCCTTGGCTCTGTAGCTCTGTTGTTTACTTGTTTTAGGGAACACAATGCACTCCTCCAGTGAGGCAGTTGGCAACTTACATCCCGCCCATCAGCATAACAAGGCTCCCTGTTCTCCAGGGCCTGTCTTGCCTTTCTGGTTTTTACACATTTTGTGGATGTCCCTTTTGACCGGTGGGAAGTGATACTTCTTTGTAGTGCAGATTTGCATTGCCCACTTGCTTGCTTGGCCAAAAAGGGCCTATGCGTTTTCTCCTGAATATATTCAGGAGAAAACGCATACGCCCTTTTTGGCCAAGTGCATCATTGTCGAAGTTGTGCCCCTCTTCCTGTGCTTTACAGGCGATTCCAACGTACCTCTTGAAATCTGTTTCCTGCTATTCTGCCTCGCTTTCAAGTCCACCTCGTTGCCTTCCCTCAACAGATTTTTGGACGATAGTTGGCCTTGATTACTCTGCCAGTTTGTGAATTGCTGTGCCCCTGAGCTCCATTTTTCAACTCATTTTTTGTGAGCTGAACGCAAGTCCAAACTTTTGGTTCAGGACCTATACTGGTTCCCGGTGGATGGCTGAGACTTTGGTTAATTCTTCTTCCTGCCGGGAAATTAGAGTGACATGTGCCCATCCAAATGCCTAACAGCTACTCTCTCATTGGTTCTCCCTCTTCCCTTTCATCCTCTGCCAAATTGGCAACCTGTGCGAACCAGGAGCTTAAAGGGACTGTCTCTCCAATTTGGGAGATTGATAGGAAAGCAGTTGGAAAGTCAAACCGGAGCACCAGGAGAGGGGCTCTTCGTTGAGTTTTAGAAACCTTTCGTATTCACAGTGTGTCCATTCTCTAGGTTTCCCGTACACGTTATAGCTGTAGTAATATTCCCTTCAACCTGGAGAGCTGGGACCCATGGAATGGGTGCCATGCATTATTGCTTTAAAGGGTCTGCATTTGCTCACCCAATCTCACCAATCCTCTCAGTCCCAAGTGTCCAGCCTTATGCCCCATCCAGCTGTCATTGTAGATAGGGTCATTCCAGGTTGCATCAGAAACCCTGAAGGAATTGTAAAGAATGTCCCTGTTTCTTTGTTCTGTTTTTGAAATTCCTTTTTAGAGTGGGTTTGAGCTGATTCTCGCTGCCCTGTTTATGCCAGTCTAGACACACTTGATTCCCTTATGGTGACATATCAATACATAGGTTTTAAGATTCTTACTAGTCAGATCTATTCCTCTGCGGGAAATATGGGGTTTTGAGTCCCTTTCACTGAGGAAGGTGTAGGTCTTGTCTATTCCATAGTTGGCTTTTGTAACGGTATCTGTGCTTATATCAAACTCTGGTTTGATGCATCACCCCACCTCTCCTTCCCCCTTAAGCAGGCATAAGAGTGTTTTCTAAATGTGAGACTCTGTTCTCTTGCCTAACTCAGTTCATGTGTAGCCATGTTTACAGGATCTTCCTAAGTGATATCTTATGATAAGTTTCTTTTCCTGTGTGACTTCTTTCACTTAGAATCATCGTACCTGAATCCACTCATTTTGCTGCTACTGGTCTTATGACATTGATTTCATGGCTGAGGGATATTCCATCGTACGTAAGTTCCACAATGTTTGGAACCATTTTTATATTTCCTGGGATATTTCAGGTGTACCCAGGTTGAGGTTCTTGTAAGCAGTGCAGCCCTCAATTTGGGGGTGGCTCTGTGTTATGGATTTTCAGTTTTCCAAAGGTATATTCCCTAGACTGGAAGTGCCTTTGGCTCTGTAGCTCTGTTGTTTACTTGTTTTAGGGAACACAATGCACTCCTCCAGTGAGGCAGTTGGCAACTTACATCCCGCCCATCAGCATAACAAGGCTCCCTGTTCTCCAGGGCCTGTCTTGCCTTTCTGGTTTTTACACATTTTGTGGATGTCCCTTTTGACCGGTGGGAAGTGATACTTCTTTGTAGTGCAGATTTGCATTGCCCGCTTGCTTGCTTGGCCAAAAAGGGCGTATGCGTTTTCTCCTGAATATATTCAGGAGAAAACGCATACGCCCTTTTTGGCCAAGTGCATCATTGTCGAAGTTGTGCCCCTGTTCCTGTGCTTTACAGGCGATTCCAACGTACCTCTTGAAATCTGTTTCCTGCTATTCTGCCTCGCTTTCAAATCCACCTCGTTGCCTTCCCTCAACAGATTTTTGGACGATAGTTGGCCTTGATTACTCTGCCAGTCTGTGAATAGCTGTGCCCCTGAGCTCCATTTTTCAACTCGTTTTTTGTGAGCTGAACGCAAGTCCAAACTTTTGGTTCAGGACCTATACTGGTTCCCGGTGGGTGGCTGAGACTTTGGTTAATTCTTCTTCCTGCCGGGAAATTAGAGTGACATGTGCCCATCCAAATGCCTAACAGCTACTCTCTCATTGGTTCTCCCTCTTCCCTTTCATCCTCTGCCAAATTGGCAACCTGTGCGAAGCAGGAGCTTAAAGGGACTGTCTCTCCAAGTTGGGAGATTGATAGGAAAGCAGTTGGAAAGTCAAACCGGAGCACCAGGAGAGGGGCTCTTCGTTGAGTTTTAGAAACCTTTCGTATTCACAGTGTGTCCATTCTCTAGGTTTCCCGTACACGTTATAGCTGTAGTAATATTCCCTTCAACCTGGAGAGCTGGGACCCATGGAATGGGTGCCATGCATTATTGCTTTAAAGGGTCTGCATTTGCTCACCCAATCTCACCAATCCTCTCAGTCCCAAGTGTCCAGCCTTATGCCCCATCCAGCTGTCATTGTAGATAGGGTCATTCCAGGTTGCATCAGAAACCCTGAAGGAATTGTAAAGAATTTCCCTGTTTCTTTGTTCTGTTTTTGAAATTCCTTTTTAGAGTGGGTTTGAGCTGATTCTCGCTGCCCTGTTTATGCCAGTCTAGACACACTTGATTCCCTTATGGTGACATATCAATACATAGGTTTTAAGATTCTTACTAGTCAGATCTATTCCTCTGCGGGAAATATGGGGTTTTGAGTCCCTTTCACTGAGGAAGGTGTAGGTCTTGTCTATTCCATAGTTGGTTTTTGGAACGGTACCTGTGCTTATATCAAACTCTGGTTTGATGCATCACCCCACGTCTCCTTCCCCCTTAAGCAGGCATAAGAGTGTTTTCTAAATGTGAGACTCTGTTCTCTTGCCTAACTCAGTTCATGTGTAGCCATGTTTACAGGATCTTCCTAAGTGATATCTTATGATAAGTTTCTTTTCCTGTGTGACTTCTTTCACTTAGAATCATCGTACCTGAATCCACTCATTTTGCTGCTACTGGTCTTATGACATTGATTTCATGGCTGAGGGATATTCCATCGTACGTAAGTTCCACAATGTTTGGAACCATTTTTATATTTCCTGGGATATTTCAGGTGTAACCAGGTTGAGGTTCTTGTAAGCAGTGCAGCCCTCAATTTGGGGGTGGCTCTGTGTTATGGATTTTCAGTTTTCCCAAGGTATATTCCCTAGACTGGAAGTGCCCTTGGCTCTGTAGCTCTGTTGTTTACTTGTTTTAGGGAACACAATGCACTCCTCCAGTGAGGCAGTTGGCAACTTACATCCCGCCCATCAGCATAACAAGGCTCCCTGTTCTCCAGGGCCTGTCTTGCCTTTCTGGTTTTTACACATTTTGTGGATGTCCCTTTTGACCGGTGGGAAGTGATACTTCTTTGTAGTGCAGATTTGCATTGCCCGCTTGCTTGCTTGGCCAAAATGGGCGTATGCGTTTTCTCCTGAATATATTCAGGAGAAAACGCATATGCCCTTTTTGGCCAAGTGCATCATTGTCGAAGTTGTGCCCCTCTTCCTGTGCTTTACAGGCGATTCCAACGTACCTTTTGAAATCTGTTTCCTGCTATTCTGCCTCGCTTTCAAGTCCGCCTCGTTGCCTTCCCTGAACAGATTTTTGGACGATAGTTGGCCTTGATTACTCTGCCAGTTTGTGAATTGCTGTGCCCCTGAGCTCCATTTTTCAACTCGTTTCTTGTGAGCTGAACGCAAGTCCAAACTTTTGGTTCAGGACCTATACTGGTTCCCGGTGGGTGGCTGAGACTTTGGTTAATTCTTCTTCCTGCCGGGAAATTAGAGTGACATGTGCCCATCCAAATGCCTAACAGCTACTCTCTCATTGGTTCTCCCTCTTCCCTTTCATCCTCTGCCAAATTGGCAACCTGTGCGAAGCAGGAGCTTAAAGGGACTGTCTCTCCAAGTTGGGAGATTGATAGGAAAGCAGTTGGAAAGTCAAACCGGAGCACCAGGAGAGGGGCTCTTCGTTGAGTTTTAGAAACCTTTCGTATTCACAGTGTGTCCATTCTCTAGGTTTCCCGTACACGTTATAGCTGTAGTAATATTCCCTTCAACCTGGAGAGCTGGGACCCATGGAATGGGTGCCATGCATTATTGCTTTAAAGGGTCTGCATTTGCTCACCCAATCTCACCAATCCTCTCAGTCCCAAGTGTCCAGCCTTATGCCCCATCCAGCTGTCATTGTAGATAGGGTCATTCCAGGTTGCATCAGAAACCCTGAAGGAATTGTAAAGAATTTCCCTGTTTCTTTGTTCTGTTTTTGAAATTCCTTTTTAGAGTGGGTTTGAGCTGATTCTCGCTGCCCTGTTTATGCCAGTCTAGACACACTTTATTCCCTTATGGTGACATATCAATACATAGGTTTTAAGATTCTTACTAGTCAGATCTATTCCTCTGCGGGAAATATGGGGTTTTGAGTCCCTTTCACTGAGGAAGGTGTAGGTCTTGTCTATTCCATAGTTGGTTTTTGGAACGGTACCTGTGCTTATATCAAACTCTGGTTTGATGCATCACCCCACGTCTCCTTCCCCCTTAAGCAGGCATAAGAGTGTTTTCTAAATGTGAGACTCTGTTCTCTTGCCTAACTCAGTTCATGTGTAGCCATGTTTACAGGATCTTCCTAAGTGATATCTTATGATAAGTTTCTTTTCCTGTGTGACTTCTTTCACTTAGAATCATCGTACCTGAATCCACTCATTTTGCTGCTACTGGTCTTATGACATTGATTTCATGGCTGAGGGATATTCCATCGTACGTAAGTTCCACAATGTTTGGAACCATTTTTATATTTCCTGGGATATTTCAGGTGTAACCAGGTTGAGGTTCTTGTAAGCAGTGCAGCCCTCAATTTGGGGGTGGCTCTGTGTTATGGATTTTCAGTTTTCCCAAGGTATATTCCCTAGACTGGAAGTGCCCTTGGCTCTGTAGCTCTGTTGTTTACTTGTTTTAGGGAACACAATGCACTCCTCCAGTGAGGCAGTTGGCAACTTACATCCCGCCCATCAGCATAACAAGGCTCCCTGTTCTCCAGGGCCTGTCTTGCCTTTCTGGTTTTTACACATTTTGTGGATGTCCCTTTTGACCGGTGGGAAGTGATACTTCTTTGTAGTGCAGATTTGCATTGCCCGCTTGCTTGCTTGGCCAAAATGGGCGTATGCGTTTTCTCCTGAATATATTCAGGAGAAAACGCATATGCCCTTTTTGGCCAAGTGCAACATTGTCGAAGTTGTGCCCCTCTTCCTGTGCTTTACAGGCGATTCCAACGTACCTTTTGAAATCTGTTTCCTGCTATTCTGCCTCGCTTTCAAGTCCGCCTCGTTGCCTTCCCTGAACAGATTTTTGGACGATAGTTGGCCTTGATTACTCTGCCAGTTTGTGAATTGCTGTGCCCCTGAGCTCCATTTTTCAACTCGTTTCTTGTGAGCTGAACGCAAGTCCAAACTTTTGGTTCAGGACCTATACTGGTTCCCGGTGGGTGGCTGAGACTTTGGTTAATTCTTCTTCCTGCCGGGAAATTAGAGTGACATGTGCCCATCCAAATGCCTAACAGCTACTCTCTCATTGGTTCTCCCTCTTCCCTTTCATCCTCTGCCAAATTGGCAACCTGTGCGAACCAGGAGCTTAAAGGCGTTGTCTCTCCAAGTTGGGAGATTGATAGGAAGGCAGTTGGAAAGTCAATCCTGAGCACCAGGAGAGGGGCTCTTCGTTGAGTTTTAGAAACCTTTCGTATTCACAGTGTGTCCATTCTCTAGGTTTCCCGTACACGTTATAGCTGTAGTAATATTCCCTTAAACCTGGAGAGCTGGGACCCATGGAATGCGTGCCATGCATTATTGCTTTAAAGGGTCTGCATTTGCTCACCCAATCTCACCAATCCTCTCAGTCCCAAGTGTCCAGCCTTATGCCCCATCCAGCTGTCATTGTAGATAGGGTCATTCCAGGTTGCATCAGCGACCCTGAAGGAATTGTGAAGAATTACCCTGTTTCTTTGTTCTGTTTTTGAAATTCCTGTTTAGAGTGGGTTTGAGCTGATTCTCGCTGCCATGTTTATGCCAGTCTAGACACACTTGATTCCCTTACGGAGACATATCAATACATAGGTTTTAAGATTCTTACTAGTCAGATCTATTCCTCTGCGGGAAATATGGGGTTTTGAGTCCCTTTCACTGAGGAAGGTGTAGGTCTTGTCTATTCCATAGTTGGTTTTTGGAACGGTACCTGTGCTTATATCAAACTCTGGTTTGATGCATCACCCCACGTCTCCTTCCCCCTTAAGCAGGCATAAGAGTGTTTTCTAAATGTGAGACTCTGTTCTCTTGCCTAACTCAGTTCATGTGTAGCCATGTTTACAGGATCTTCCTAAGTGATATCTTATGATAAGTTTCTTTTCCTGTGTGACTTCTTTCACTTAGAATCATCGTACCTGAATCCACTCATTTTGCTGCTACTGGTCTTATGACATTGATTTCGTGGCTGAGGGATATTCTGTCGTACGTAAGTTCCACAATGATTGGAACCATTTTTATATTTCCTGGGATATTTCAGGTGTACCCAGGTTGAGGTTCTTGTAAGCAGTGCAGCCCTCAATTTGGGGGTGGCTCTGTCTTATGGATTTTCAGTTTTCCCAAGGTATATTCCCTAGACTGGAAGTGCCCTTGGCTCTGTAGCTCTGTTGTTTACTTGTTTTAGGGAACACAATGCACTCCTCCAGTGAGGCAGTTGGCAACTTACATCCCGCCCATCAGCATAACAAGGCTCCCTGTTCTCCAGGGCCTGTCTTGCCTTTCTGGTTTTTACACATTTTGTGGATGTCCCTTTTGACCGGTGGGAAGTGATACTTCTTTGTAGTGCAGATTTGCATTGCCCGCTTGCTTGCTTGGCCAAAAAGGGCGTATGCGTTTTCTCCTGAATATATTCAGGAGAAAACGCATACGCCCTTTTTGGCCAAGTGCATCATTGTCGAAGTTGTGCCCCTCTTCCTGTGCTTTACAGGCGATTCCAACGTACCTCTTGAAATCTGTTTCCTGCTATTCTGCCTCGCTTTCAAGTCCACCTCGTTGCCTTCCCTCAACAGATTTTTGGACGATAGTTGGCCTTGATTACTCTGCCAGTTTGTGAATTGCTGTGCCCCTGAGCTCCATTTTTCAACTCGTTTTTTGTGAGCTGAACGCAAGTCCAAACTTTTGGTTCAGGACCTATACTGGTTCCCGGTGGGTGGCTGAGACTTTGGTTAATTCTTCTTCCTGCCGGGAAATTAGAGTGACATGTGCCCATCCAAATGCCTAACAGCTACTCTCTCATTGGTTCTCCCTCTTCCCTTTCATCCTCTGCCAAATTGGCAACCTGTGAGAACCAGGAGCTTAAAGGGGCAGTCTCTCCAAGTTGGGAGATTGATAGGAAAGCAGTTGGAAAGTCAAACCGGAGCACCAGGAGAGGGGCTCTTTGTTGAGTTTTAGAAACCTTTCGTATTCACAGTGTGTCCATTCTCTAGGTTTCCCGTACACGTTATAGCTGTAGTAATATTCCCTTCAACCTGGAGAGCTGGGACCCATGGAATGGGTGCCATGCATTATTGCTTTAAAGGGTCTGCATTTGCTCACCCAATCTCACCAATCCTCTCAGTCCCAAGTGTCCAGCCTCATGCCACATCCAGCTGTCATTGTAGATAGGGTCATTCCAGGTTGCATCAGCGACACTGAAGGAATTTTGAAGAATTACCCTGTTTCTTTGTTCTGTTTTTGAAATTCCTGTTTAGAGTGGGTTTGAGCTGATTCTCGCTGCCATGTTTATGCCAGTCTAGACACACTTGATTCCCTTACGGAGACATATCAATACATAGGTTTTAAGATTCTTACTAGTCAGATCTATTCCTCTGTGGGAAATATGGGGTTTTGAGTCCCTTTCACTGAGGAAGGTGTAGGTCTTGTCTATTCCATAGTTGGTTTTTGGAACGGTACCTGTGCTTATATCAAACTCTGGTTTGATGCATCACCCCACCTCTCCTTCCCCCTTAAGCAGGCATAAGAGTGTTTTCTAAATGTGAGACTCTGTTCTCTTGCCTAACTCAGTTCATGTGTAGCCATGTTTACAGGATCTTCCTAAGTGATATCTTATGATAAGTTTCTTTTCCTGTGTGACTTCTTTCACTTAGAAACATCGTACCTGAATCCACTCATTTTGCTGCTACTGGTCTTATGGCATTGATTTCGTGGCTGAGGGATATTCCATCGTACGTAAGTTCCACAATGTTTGGAACCATTTTTATATTTCCTGGGATATTTCAGGTGTACCCAGGTTGAGGTTCTTGTAAGCAGTGCAGCCCTCAATTTGGGGGTGGCTCTGTCTTATGGATTTTCAGTTTTCCCAAGGTATATTCCCTAGACTGGAAGTGCCCTTGGCTCTGTAGCTCTGTTTTTTACTTGTTTTAGGGAACACAATGCACTCCTCCAGTGAGGCAGTTGGCAACTTACATCCCGCCCATCAGCATAACAAGGCTCCCTGTTCTCCAGGGCCTGTCTTGCCTTTCTGGTTTTTACACATTTTGTGGATGTCCCTTTTGACCGGTGGGAAGTGATACTTCTTTGTAGTGCAGATTTGCATTGCCCGCTTGCTTGCTTGGCCAAAAAGGGCGTATGCGTTTTCGCCTGAATATATTCAGGAGAAAACGCATACGCCCTTTTTAGCCAAGTGCATCATTGTCGAAGTTGTGCCCCTCTTCCTGTGCTTTACAGGCGATTCCAACGTACCTCGTGAAATCTGTTTCCTGCTATTCTGCCTCGCTTTCAAGTCCGCCTCGTTGCCTTCCCTCAACAGATTTTTGGACGATAGTTGGCTTTGATTACTCTAACCGTTTGTGAATTGCTGTGCCCCTGAGCTCCATTTTTCAACTCGTTTCTTGTGAGCTGAACGCAAGTCCAAACTTTTGGTTCAGTACCTATACTGGTTGCCGGAGGGTGGCTGAGATTTTGGTTAATTCTTCTTCCTGCCGGGAAATTAGAGTGACATGTGCCCATCCAAATGCCTAACAGCTACTCTCTCATTGGTTCTCCCTCTTCCCTTTCATCCTCTGCCATATTGGCAACCTGTGCGAAACAGGAGCTTAAAGGGGCTGTCTCTCCAAGTTGGGAGATTGATAGGAAAGCAGTTGGAAAGTCAAACCGGAGCACCAGGAGAGGGGCTCTTCGTTGAGTTTTAGAAACCTTTCGTATTCACAGTGTGTCCATTCTCTAGGTTTCCCGTACACGTTATAGCTGTAGTAATATTCCCTTCAACCTGGAGAGCTGGGACCCATGGAATGGGTGCCATGCATTATTGCTTTAAAGGGTCTGCATTTGCTCACCCAATCTCACCAATCCTCTCAGTCCCAAGTGTCCAGCCTCATGCCACATCCAGCTGTCATTGTAGATAGGGTCATTCCAGGTTGCATCAGAGACCCTGAAGGAATTGTAAAGAATTTCCCTGTTTCTTTGTTCTGTTCTTGAAATTCATTTTTAGAGTGCGTTTGAGCTGATTCTCGCTGCCCTGTTTATGCCAGTCTAGACACACTTGATTCCCTTACGGAGACATATCAATACATAGGTTTTAAGATTCTTACTAGTCAGATCTATTCCTCTGCGGGAAATATGGGGTTTTGAGTCCCTTTCACTGAGGAAGGTGTAGGTCTTGTCTATTCCATAGTTGGTTTTTGGAACGGTACCTGTGCTTATATCAAACTCTGGTTTGATGCATCACCCCACCTCTCCTTCCCCCTTAAGCAGGCATAAGAGTGTTTTCTAAATGTGAGACTCTGTTCTCTTGCCTAACTCAGTTCATGTGTAGCCATGTTTACAGGATCTTCCTAAGTGATATCTTATGATAAGTTTCTTTTCCTGTGTGACTTCTTTCACTTAGAATCATCGTACCTGAATCCACTCATTTTGCTGCTACTGGTCTTATGACATTAATTTCGTGGCTGAGGGATATTCCGTCGTACATAAGTTCCACAATGTTTGGAACCATTTTTATATTTCCTGGGATATTTCAGGTGTACCCAGGTTGAGGTTCTTGTAAGCAGTGCAGCCCTCAATTTGGGGGTGGCTCTCTCTTATGGATTTTCAGTTTTCCCAAGGTATATTCCCTAGACTGGAAGTGCCCTTGGCTCTGTAGCTCTGTTGTTTACTTGTTTTAGGGAACACAATGCACTCCTCCAGTGAGGCAGTTGGCAACTTACATCCCGCCCATCAGCATAACAAGGCTCCCTGTTCTCCAGGGCCTGTCTTGCCTTTCTGGTTTTTACACATTTTGTGGATGTCCCTTTTGACCGCTGGGAAGTGATACTTCTTTGTAGTGCAGATTTGCATTGCCCGCTTGCTTGCTTGGCCAAAAAGGGCGTATGCGTTTTCTCCTGAATATATTCAGGAGAAAACGCATACGCCCTTTTTGGCCAAGTGCATCATTGTCGAAGTTGTGCCCCTCTTCGTGTGCTTTACAGGCGATTCCAACGTACCTCGTGAAATCTCTTTCCTGCTATTCTGCCTCGCTTTCAAGTCCGCCTCGTTGCCTTCCCTCAACAGATTTTTGGACGATAGTTGGCTTTGATTACTCTGCCTGTTTGTGAATTGCTGTGCCCCTGAGCTCCATTTTTCAACTCGTTTCTTGTGAGCTGAACGCAAGTCCAAACTTTTGGTTCAGGACCTATACTGGTTCCCGGTGGGTGGCTGAGACTTTGGTTAATTTCTTCTTCCTGCCAGGAAATTAGAGTGACATGTGCCCATCCAAATGCCTAACAGCTACTCTCTCATTGGTTCTCCCTCTTCCCTTTCATCCTCTGCCATATTGGCAACCTGTGCGAAACAGGAGCTTAAAGGGACTGTCTCTCCATGTTTGGAGATTGATAGGAAAGCAGTTGGAAAGTCAAACCGGAGCACCAGGAGAGGGGCTCTTCGTTGAGTTTTAGAAACCTTTCGTATTCACAGTGTGTCCATTCTCTAGGTTTCCCGTACACGATATAGCTGTAGTAATATTCCCTTCAACCTGGAGAGCTGGGACCCATGGAATGGGTGCCATGCATTATTGCTTTAAAGGGTCTGCATTTGCTCACCCAATCTCACCAATCCTCTCAGTCCCAAGTGTCCAGCCTCATGCCACATCCAGCTGTCATTGTAGATAGGGTCATTCCAGGTTGCATCAGAGACCCTGAAGGAATTGTAAAGAATTTCCCTGTTTCTTTGTTCTGTTTTTGAAATTCCTTTTTAGAGTAGGTTTGAGCTGATTCTCGCAGCCCTGTTTATGCCAGTCTAGACACACTTGATTCCCTTACGGAGACATATCAATACATAGGTTTTAAGATTCTTACTAGTCAGATCTATTCCTCTGCGGGTAATATGGGGTTTTGAGTCCCTTTCACTGAGGAAGGTGTAGGTCTTGTCTATTCCATAGTTGGTTTTTGGAACGGTACCTGTGCTTATATCAAACTCTGGTTTGATGCATCACCCCACCTCTCCTTCCCCCTTAAGCAGGCATAAGAGTGTTTTCTAAATGTGAGACTCTGTTCTCTTGCCTAACTCAGTTCATGTGTAGCCATGTTTACAGGATCTTCCTAAGTGATATCTTATGATAAGTTTCTTTTACTGTGTGACTTCTTTCACTTAGAATCATCGTACCTGAATCCACTCATTTTGCTGCTACTGGTCTTATGACATTGATTTCGTGGCTGAGGGATATTCCGTCGTACGTAAGTTCCACAATGATTGGAACCATTTTTATATTTCCTGGGATATTTCAGGTGTACCCAGGTTGAGGTTCTTGTAAGCAGTGCAGCCCTCAATATGGGGGTGGCTCTGTCTTATGGATTTTCAGTTTTCCAAAGGTATATTCCCTAGACTGGAAGTGCCCTTGGCTCTGTAGCTCTGTTTTTTACTTGTTTTAGGGAACACAATGCACTCCTCCAGTGAGGCAGTTGGCAACTTACATCCCGCCCATCAGCATAACAAGGCTCCCTGTTCTCCAGGGCCTGTCTTGCCTTTCTGTTTTTTACACATTTTGTGGATGTCCCTTTTGACCGGTGGGAAGTGATACTTCTTTGTAGTGCAGATTTGCATTGCCCGCTTGCTTGCTTGGCCAAAAAGGGCGTATGCGTTTTCTCCTGAATATATTCAGGGGAAAACGCATACGCCCTTTTTGGCCAAGTGCATCATTGTCGAAGTTGTGCCCCTCTTCCTGTGCTTTACAGGCGATTCCAACGTACCTCTTGAAATCTGTTTCCTGCTATTCTGCCTCGCTTTCAAGTCCACCTCGTTGCCTTCCCTCAACAGATTTTTGGATGATAGTTGGCCTTGATTATTCTGCCAGTTTGTGAATTGCTGTGCCCCTGAGCTCCATTTTTCAACTCGTTTTTTGTGAGCTGAACGCAAGTCCAAACTTTTGGTTCAGGACCTATACTGGTTCCCGGTGGGTGGCTGAGACTTTGGTTAATTCTTCTTCCTGCCGGGAAATTAGAGTGACATGTGCCCATCCAAATGCCTAACAGCTACTCTCTCATTGGTTCTCCCTCTTCCCTTTCATCCTCTGCCAAATTGGCAACCTGTGAGAACCAGGAGCTTAAAGGGGCTGTCTCTCCAAGTTGGGAGATTGATAGGAAAGCAGTTGGAAAGTCAAACCGGAGCACCAGGAGAGGGGCTCTTTGTTGAGTTTTAGAAACCTTTCGTATTCACAGTGTGTCCATTCTCTAGGTTTCCCGTACACGTTATAGCTGTAGTAATATTCCCTTCAACCTGGAGAGCTGGGACCCATGGAATGTGTGCCATGCATTATTGCTTTAAAGGGTCTGCATTTGCTCACCCAATCTCACCAATCCTCTCAGTCCCAAGTGTCCAGCCTTATGCCACATCCAGCTGTCATTGTAGATAGGGTCATTCCAGGTTGCATCAGCGACACTGAAGGAATTTTGAAGAATTACCCTGTTTCTTTGTTCTGTTTTTGAAATTCCTGTTTAGAGTGGGTTTGAGCTGATTCTCGCTGCCATGTTTATGCCAGTCTAGACACACTTGATTCCCTTACGGAGACATATCAATACATAGGTTTTAAGATTCTTACTAGTCAGATCTATTCCTCTGTGGGAAATATGGGGTTTTGAGTCCCTTTCACTGAGGAAGGTGTAGGTCTTGTCTATTCCATAGTTGGTTTTTGGAACGGTACCTGTGCTTATATCAATCTCTGGTTTGATGCAACACCCCACCTCTCCTTCCCCCTTAAGCAGGCATAAGAGTGTTTTCTAACTGTGAGACTCTGTTCTCTTGCCTAACTCAGTTCATGTGTAGCCATGTTTACAGGATCTTCCTAAGTGATATCTTATGATAAGTTTCTTTTCCTGTGTGACTTCTTTCACTTAGAAACATCGTACCTGAATCCACTCATTTTGCTGCTACTGGTCTTATGGCATTGATTTCGTGGCTGAGGGATATTCCATCGTACGTAAGTTCCACAATGTTTGGAAACATTTTTATATTTCCTGGGATATTTCAGGTGTACCCAGGTTGAGGTTCTTGTAAGCAGTGCAGCCCTCAATTTGGGGGTGGCTCTGTCTTATGGATTTTCAGTTTTCCCAAGGTATATTCCCTAGACTGGAAGTGCCCTTGGCTCTGTAGCTCTGTTTTTTACTTGTTTTAGGGAACACAATGCACTCCTCCAGTGAGGCAGTTGGCAACTTACATCCCGCCCATCAGCATAACAAGGCTCCCTGTTCTCCAGGGCCTGTCTTGCCTTTCTGGTTTTTACACATTTTGTGGATGTCCCTTTTGACCGGTGGGAAGTGATACTTCTTTGTAGTGCAGATTTGCATTGCCCGCTTGCTTGCTTGGCCAAAAAGGGCGTATGCGTTTTCTCCTGAATATATTCAGGAGAAAACGCATACGCCCTTTTTGGCCAAGTGCATCATTGTCGAAGTTGTGCCCCTCTTCCTGTGCTTTACAGGCGATTCCAACGTACCTCGTGAAATCTGTTTCCTGCTATTCTGCCTCGCTTTCAAGTCCGCCTCGTTGCCTTCCCTCAACAGATTTTTGGACGATAGTTGGCTTTGATTACTATAACCATTTGTGAATTGCTGTGCCCCTGAGCTCCATTTTTCAACTCGTTTCTTGTGAGCTGAACGCAAGTCCAAACTTTTGGTTCAGTACCTATACTGGTTGCCGGAGGGTGGCTGAGACTTTGGTTAATTCTTCTTCCTGCCGGGAAATTAGAGTGACATGTGCCCATCCAAATGCCTAACAGCTACTCTCTCATTGGTTCTCCCTCTTCCCTTTCATCCTCTGCCATATTGGCAACCTGTGCGAAACAGGAGCTTAAAGGGGCTGTCTCTCCAAGTTGGGAGATTGATAGGAAAGCAGTTGGAAAGTCAAACCGGAGCACCAGGAGAGGGGCTCTTCGTTGAGTTTTAGAAACCTTTCGTATTCACAGTGTGTCCATTCTCTAGGTTTCCCGTACACGTTATAGCTGTAGTAATATTCCCTTCAACCTGGAGAGCTGGGACCCATGGAATGGGTGCCATGCATTATTGCTTTAAAGGGTCTGCATTTGCTCACCCAATCTCACCAATCCTCTCAGTCCCAAGTGTCCAGCCTTATGCCACATCCAGCTGTCATTGTAGATAGGGTCATTCCAGGTTGCATCAGCGACCCTGAAGGAATTGTAAAGAATTACCCTGTTTCTTTGTTCTGTTTTTGAAATTCCTGTTTAGAGTGGGTTTGAGCTGATTCTCGCTGCCATGTTTATGCCAGTCTAGACACACTTGATTCCCTTACGGAGACATATCAATACATAGGTTTTAAGATTCTTACTAGTCAGATCTATTCCTCTGCGGGAAATATGGGGTTTTGAGTCCCTTTCACTGAGGAAGGTGTAGGTCTTGTCTATTCCATAGTTGGCTTTTGGAACGGTACCTGTGCTTATATCAAACTCTGGTTTGATGCATCACCCCACCTCTCCTTCCCCCTTAAGCAGGCATAAGAGTGTTTTCTAAATGTGAGACTCTGTTCTCTTGCCTAACTCAGTTCATGTGTAGCCATGTTTACAGGATCTTCCTAAGTGATATATTATGATAAGTTTCTTTTCCTGTGTGACTTCTTTCACTTAGAATCATCGTACCTGAATCCACTCATTTTGCTGCTACTGGTCTTATGACATTAATTTCGTGGCTGAGGGATATTCCGTCGTACATAAGTTCCACAATGTTTGGAACCATTTTTATATTTCCTGGGATATTTCAGGTGTACCCAGGTTGAGGTTCTTGTAAGCAGTGCAGCCCTCAATTTGGGGGTGGCTCTCTCTTATGGATTTTCAGTTTTCCCAAGGTATATTCCCTAGACTGGAAGTGCCCTTGGCTCTGTAGCTCTGTTGTTTACTTGTTTTAGGGAACACAATGCACTCCTCCAGTGAGGCAGTTGGCAACTTACATCCCGCCCATCAGCATAACAAGGCTCCCTGTTCTCCAGGGCCTGTCTTGCCTTTCTGGTTTTTACACATTTTGTGGATGTCCCTTTTGACCGGTGGGAAGTGATACTTCTTTGTAGTGCAGATTTGCATTGCCCGCTTGCTTGCTTGGCCAAAAAGGGCGTATGCGTTTTCTCCTGAATATATTCAGGAGAAAACGCATACGCCCTTTTTGGCCAAGTGCATCATTGTCGAAGTTGTGCCCCTCTTCCTGTGCTTTACAGGCGATTCCAACGTACCTCTTGAAATCTGTTTCCTGCTATTCTGCCTCGCTTTCAAGTCCGCCTCGTTGCCTTCCCTCAACAGATTTTTGGACGATAGTTGGCCTTGATTACTCTGCCAGTTTGTGAATTGCTGTGCCCCTGAGCTCCATTTTTCAACTCGTTTCTTGTGAGCTGAACGCAAGTCCAAACTTTTGATTCAGGAACTATACTGATTCCCCGTGGGTGGCTGAGACTTTGGTTAATTCTTCTTCCTGCCGGGAAATTAGAGTGACATGTGCCCATCCAAATGCCTAACAGCTACTCTCTCATTGGTCCTCCCTCTTCCCTTTCATCCTCTGCCATATTGGCAACCTGTGCGAAACAGGAGCTTAAAGGGGCTGTCTCTCCAAGTTGGGAGATTGATAGGAAAGCAGTTGGAAAGTCAAACCGGAGCACCAGGAGAGGGGCTCTTCGTTGAGTTTTAGAAACCTTTCGTATTCACAGTGTGTCCATTCTCTAGGTTTCCCATACACGTTATAGCTGTAGTAATATTCCCTTCAACCTGGAGAGCTGGGACCCATGGAATGGGTGCCATGCATTATTGCTTTAAAGGGTCTGCATTTGCTCACCCAATCTCACCAATCCTCTCAGTCCCAAGTGTCCAGCCTTATGCCACATCCAGCTGTCATTGTAGATAGGGTCATTCCAGGTTGCATCAGCGACCCTGAAGGAATTGTGAAGAATTACCCTGTTTCTTTGTTCTGTTTTTGAAATTCCTGTTTAGAGTGGGTTTGAGCTGATTCTCGCTGCCATGTTTATGCCAGTCTAGACACACTTGATTCCCTTACGGAGACATATCAATACATAGGTTTTAAGATTCTTACTAGTCAGATCTATTCCTCTGCGGGAAATATGGGGTTTTGAGTCCCTTTCACTGAGGAAGGTGTAGGTCTTGTCTATTCCATAGTTGGTTTTTGGAACGGTACCTGTGCTTATATCAAACTCTGGTTTGATGCATCACCCCACCTCTCCTTCCCCCTTAAGCAGGCATAAGAGTGTTTTCTAAATGTGAGACTCTGTTCTCTTGCCTAACTCAGTTCATGTGTAGCCATGTTTACAGGATCTTCCTAAGTGATATCTTATGATAAGTTTCTTTTCCTGTGTGACTTCTTTCACTTAGAATCATCGTACCTGAATCCACTCATTTTGCTGCTACTGGTCTTATGACATTAATTTCGTGGCTGAGGGATATTCCGTCGTACATAAGTTCCACAATGTTTGGAACCATTTTTATATTTCCTGGGATATTTCAGGTGTACCCAGGTTGAGGTTCTTGTAAGCAGTGCAGCCCTCAATTTGGGGGTGGCTCTCTCTTATGGATTTTCAGTTTTCCCAAGGTATATTCCCTAGACTGGAAGTGCCCTTGGCTCTGTAGCTCTGTTGTTTACTTGTTTTAGGGAACACAATGCACTCCTCCAGTGAGGCAGTTGGCAACTTACATCCCGCCCATCAGCATAACAAGGCTCCCTGTTCTCCAGGGCCTGTCTTGCCTTTCTGGTTTTTACACATTTTGTGGATGTCCCTTTTGACCGGTGGGAAGTGATACTTCTTTGTAGTGCAGAGTTGCATTGCCCGCTTGCTTGCTTGGCCAAAAAGGGCGTATGCGTTTTCTCCTGAATATATTCAGGAGAAAACGCATACGCCCTTTTTGGCCAAGTGCATCATTGTCGAAGTTGTGCCCCTCTTCCTGTGCTTTACAGGCGATTCCAACGTACCTCTTGAAATCTGTTTCCTGCTATTCTGCCTCGCTTTCAAGTCCGCCTCGTTGCCTTCCCTCAACAGATTTTTGGACGATAGTTGGCCTTGATTACTCTGCCAGTTTGTGAATTGCTGTGCCCCTGAGCTCCATTTTTCAACTCGTTTCTTGTGAGCTGAACGCAAGTCCAAACTTTTGATTCAGGAACTATACTGATTCCCCGTGGGTGGCTGAGACTTTGGTTAATTCTTCTTCCTGCCGGGAAATTAGAGTGACATGTGCCCATCCAAATGCCTAACAGCTACTCTCTCATTGGTCCTCCCTCTTCCCTTTCATCCTCTGCCATATTGGCAACCTGTGCGAAACAGGACCTTAAAGGGGCTGTCTCTCCAAGTTGGGAGATTGATAGGAAAGCAGTTGGAAAGTCAAACCGGAGCACCAGGAGAGGGGCTCTTCGTTGAGTTTTAGAAACCTTTCGTATTCACAGTGTGTCCATTCTCTAGGTTTCCCATACACGTTATAGCTGTAGTAATATTCCCTTCAACCTGGAGAGGTGGGACCCATGGAATGGTTGCCATGCATTATTGCTTTAAAGGGTCTGCATTTGCTCACCCAATCTCACCAATCCTCTCAGTCCCAAGTGTCCAGCCTTATGCCACATCCAGCTGTCATTGTAGATAGGGTCATTCCAGGTTGCATCAGCGACCCTGAAGGAATTGTGAAGAATTACCCTGTTTCTTTGTTCTGTTTTTGAAATTCCTGTTTAGAGTGGGTTTGAGCTGATTCTCGCTGCCATGTTTATGCCAGTCTAGACACACTTGATTCCCTTACGGAGACATATCAATACATAGGTTTTAAGATTCTTACTAGTCAGATCTATTCCTCTGCGGGAAATATGGGGTTTTGAGTCCCTTTCACTGAGGAAGGTGTAGGTCTTGTCTATTCCATAGTTGGTTTTTGGAACGGTACCTGTGCTTATATCAAACTCTGGTTTGATGCATCACCCCACCTCTCCTTCCCCCTTAAGCAGGCATAAGAGTGTTTTCTAAATGTGAGACTCTGTTCTCTTGCCTAACTCAGTTCATGTGTAGCCATGTTTACAGGATCTTCCTAAGTGATATATTATGATAAGTTCCTTTTCCTGTGTGACTACTTTCACTTAGAATCATCGTACCTGAATCCACTCATTTTGCTGCTACTGGTCTTATGACATTAATTTCGTGGCTGAGGGATATTCCGTCGTACATAAGTTCCACAATGTTTGGAACCATTTTTATATTTCCTGGGATATTTCAGGTGTACCCAGGTTGAGGTTCTTGTAAGCAGTGCAGCCCTCAATTTGGGGGTGGCTCTCACTTATGGATTTTCAGTTTTCCCAAGGTATATTCCCTAGACTGGAAGTGCCCTTGGCTCTGTAGCTCTGTTGTTTACTTGTTTTAGGGAACACAATGCACTCCTCCAGTGAGGCAGTTGGCAACTTACATCCCGCCCATCAGCATAACAAGGCTCCCTGTTCTCCAGGGCCTGTCTTGCCTTTCTGGTTTTTACACATTTTGTGGATGTCCCTTTTGACCGGTGGGAAGTGATACTTCTTTGTAGTGCAGAGTTGCATTGCCCACTTGCTTGCTTGGCCAAAAAGGGCGTATGCGTTTTCTCCTGAATATATTCAGGAGAAAACGCATACGCCCTTTTTGGCCAAGTGCATCATTGTCGAAGTTGTGCCCCTCTTCCTGTGCTTTACAGGCGATTCCAACGTACCTCTTGAAATCTGTTTCCTGCTATTCTGCCTCGCTTTCAAGTCCGCCTCGTTGCCTTCCCTCAACAGATTTTTGGACGATAGTTGGCCTTGATTACTCTGCCAGTTTGTGAATTGCTGTGCCCCTGAGCTCCATTTTTCAACTCGTTTCTTGTGAGCTGAACGCAAGTCCAAACTTTTGATTCAGGAACTATACTGATTCCCCGTGGGTGGCTGAGACTTTGGTTAATTCTTCTTCCTGCCGGGAAATTAGAGTGACATGTGCCCATCCAAATGCCTAACAGCTACTCTCTCATTGGTCCTCCCTCTTCCCTTTCATCCTCTGCCATATTGGCAACCTGTGCGAAACAGGAGCTTAAAGGGGCTGTCTCTCCAAGTTGGGAGATTGATAGGAAAGCAGTTGGAAAGTCAAACCGGAGCACCAGGAGAGGGGCTCTTCGTTGAGTTTTAGAAACCTTTCGTATTCACAGTGTGTCCATTCTCTAGGTTTCCCGTACACGTTATAGCTGTAGTAATATTCCCTTCAACCTGGAGAGCTGGGACCCATGGAATGGGTGCCATGCATTATTGCTTTAAAGGGTCTGCATTTGCTCACCCAATCTCACCAATCCTCTCAGTCCCAAGTGTCCAGCCTTATGCCACATCCAGCTGTCATTGTAGATAGGGTCATTCCAGGTTGCATCAGCGACCCTGAAGGAATTGTAAAGAATTACCCTGTTTCTTTGTTCTGTTTTTGAAATTCCTGTTTAGAGTGGGTTTGAGCTGATTCTCGCTGCCATGTTTATGCCAGTCTAGACACACTTGATTCCCTTACGGAGACATATCAATACATAGGTTTTAAGATTCTTACTAGTCAGATCTATTCCTCTGCGGGAAATATGGGGTTTTGAGTCCCTTTCACTGAGGAAGGTGTAGGTCTTGTCTATTCCATAGTTGGCTTTTGGAACGGTACCTGTGCTTATATCAAACTCTGGTTTGATGCATCACCCCACCTCTCCTTCCCCCTTAAGCAGGCATAAGAGTGTTTTCTAAATGTGAGACTCTGTTCTCTTGCCTAACTCAGTTCATGTGTAGCCATGTTTACAGGATCTTCCTAAGTGATATCTTATGATAAGTTTCTTTTCCTGTGTGACTTCTTTCACTTAGAATCATCGTACCTGAATCCACTCATTTTGCTGCTACTGGTCTTATGACATTAATTTCGTGGCTGAGGGATATTCCGTCGTACATAAGTTCCACAATGTTTGGAACCATTTTTATATTTCCTGGGATATTTCAGGTGTACCCAGGTTGAGGTTCTTGTAAGCAGTGCAGCCCTCAATTTGGGGGTGGCTCTCTCTTATGGATTTTCAGTTTTCCCAAGGTATATTCCCTAGACTGGAAGTGCCCTTGGCTCTGTAGCTCTGTTGTTTACTTGTTTTAGGGAACACAATGCACTCCTCCAGTGAGGCAGTTGGCAACTTACATCCCGCCCATCAGCATAACAAGGCTCCCTGTTCTCCAGGGCCTGTCTTGCCTTTCTGGTTTTTACACATTTTGTGGATGTCCCTTTTGACCGGTGGGAAGTGATACTTCTTTGTAGTGCAGAGTTGCATTGCCCGCTTGCTTGCTTGGCCAAAAAGGGCGTATGCGTTTTCTCCTGAATATATTCAGGAGAAAACGCATACGCCCTTTTTGGCCAAGTGCATCATTGTCGAAGTTGTGCCCCTCTTCCTGTGCTTTACAGGCGATTCCAACGTACCTCTTGAAATCTGTTTCCTGCTATTCTGCCTCGCTTTCAAGTCCGCCTCGTTGCCTTCCCTCAACAGATTTTTGGACGATAGTTGGCCTTGATTACTCTGCCAGTTTGTGAATTGCTGTGCCCCTGAGCTCCATTTTTCAACTCGTTTCTTGTGAGCTGAACGCAAGTCCAAACTTTTGATTCAGGAACTATACTGATTCCCCGTGGGTGGCTGAGACTTTGGTTAATTCTTCTTCCTGCCGGGAAATTAGAGTGACATGTGCCCATCCAAATGCCTAACAGCTACTCTCTCATTGGTCCTCCCTCTTCCCTTTCATCCTCTGCCATATTGGCAACCTGTGCGAAACAGGAGCTTAAAGGGGCTGTCTCTCCAAGTTGGGAGATTGATAGGAAAGCAGTTGGAAAGTCAAACCGGAGCACCAGGAGAGGGGCTCTTCGTTGAGTTTTAGAAACCTTTCGTATTCACAGTGTGTCCATTCTCTAGGTTTCCCATACACGTTATAGCTGTAGTAATATTCCCTTCAACCTGGAGAGCTGGGACCCATGGAATGGGTGCCATGCATTATTGCTTTAAAGGGTCTGCATTTGCTCACCCAATCTCACCAATCCTCTCAGTCCCAAGTGTCCAGCCTTATGCCACATCCAGCTGTCATTGTAGATAGGGTCATTCCAGGTTGCATCAGCGACCCTGAAGGAATTGTGAAGAATTACCCTGTTTCTTTGTTCTGTTTTTGAAATTCCTGTTTAGAGTGGGTTTGAGCTGATTCTCGCTGCCATGTTTATGCCAGTCTAGACACACTTGATTCCCTTACGGAGACATATCAATACATAGGTTTTAAGATTCTTACTAGTCAGATCTATTCCTCTGCGGGAAATATGGGGTTTTGAGTCCCTTTCACTGAGGAAGGTGTAGGTCTTGTCTATTCCATAGTTGGTTTTTGGAACGGTACCTGTGCTTATATCAAACTCTGGTTTGATGCATCACCCCACCTCTCCTTCCCCCTTAAGCAGGCATAAGAGTGTTTTCTAAATGTGAGACTCTGTTCTCTTGCCTAACTCAGTTCATGTGTAGCCATGTTTACAGGATCTTCCTAAGTGATATATTATGATAAGTTTCTTTTCCTGTGTGACTTCTTTCACTTAGAATCATCGTACCTGAATCCACTCATTTTGCTGCTACTGGTCTTATGACATTAATTTCGTGGCTGAGGGATATTCCGTCGTACATAAGTTCCACAATGTTTGGAACCATTTTTATATTTCCTGGGATATTTCAGGTGTACCCAGGTTGAGGTTCTTGTAAGCAGTGCAGCCCTCAATTTGGGGGTGGCTCTCTCTTATGGATTTTCAGTTTTCCCAAGGTATATTCCCTAGACTGGAAGTGCCCTTGGCTCTGTAGCTCTGTTGTTTACTTGTTTTAGGGAACACAATGCACTCCTCCAGTGAGGCAGTTGGCAACTTACATCCCGCCCATCAGCATAACAAGGCTCCCTGTTCTCCAGGGCCTGTCTTGCCTTTCTGGTTTTTACACATTTTGTGGATGTCCCTTTTGACCGGTGGGAAGTGATACTTCTTTGTAGTGCAGAGTTGCATTGCCCGCTTGCTTGCTTGGCCAAAAAGGGCGTATGCGTTTTCTCCTGAATATATTCAGGAGAAAACGCATACGCCCTTTTTGGCCAAGTGCATCATTGTCGAAGTTGTGCCCCTCTTCCTGTGCTTTACAGGCGATTCCAACGTACCTCTTGAAATCTGTTTCCTGCTATTCTGCCTCGCTTTCAAGTCCGCCTCGTTGCCTTCCCTCAACAGATTTTTGGACGATAGTTGGCCTTGATTACTCTGCCAGTTTGTGAATTGCTGTGCCCCTGAGCTCCATTTTTCAACTCGTTTCTTGTGAGCTGAACGCAAGTCCAAACTTTTGATTCAGGAACTATACTGATTCCCCGTGGGTGGCTGAGACTTTGGTTAATTCTTCTTCCTGCCGGGAAATTAGAGTGACATGTGCCCATCCAAATGCCTAACAGCTACTCTCTCATTGGTCCTCCCTCTTCCCTTTCATCCTCTGCCATATTGGCAACCTGTGCGAAACAGGAGCTTAAAGGGGCTGTCTCTCCAAGTTGGGAGATTGATAGGAAAGCAGTTGGAAAGTCAAACCGGAGCACCAGGAGAGGGGCTCTTCGTTGAGTTTTAGAAACCTTTCGTATTCACAGTGTGTCCATTCTCTAGGTTTCCCATACACGTTATAGCTGTAGTAATATTCCCTTCAACCTGGAGAGCTGGGACCCATGGAATGGGTGCCATGCATTATTGCTTTAAAGGGTCTGCATTTGCTCACCCAATCTCACCAATCCTCTCAGTCCCAAGTGTCCAGCCTTATGCCACATCCAGCTGTCATTGTAGATAGGGTCATTCCAGGTTGCATCAGCGACCCTGAAGGAATTGTGAAGAATTACCCTGTTTCTTTGTTCTGTTTTTGAAATTCCTGTTTAGAGTGGGTTTGAGCTGATTCTCGCTGCCATGTTTATGCCAGTCTAGACACACTTGATTCCCTTACGGAGACATATCAATACATAGGTTTTAAGATTCTTACTAGTCAGATCTATTCCTCTGCGGGAAATATGGGGTTTTGAGTCCCTTTCACTGAGGAAGGTGTAGGTCTTGTCTATTCCATAGTTGGTTTTTGGAACGGTACCTGTGCTTATATCAAACTCTGGTTTGATGCATCACCCCACCTCTCCTTCCCCCTTAAGCAGGCATAAGAGTGTTTTCTAAATGTGAGACTCTGTTCTCTTGCCTAACTCAGTTCATGTGTAGCCATGTTTACAGGATCTTCCTAAGTGATATATTATGATAAGTTTCTTTTCCTGTGTGACTTCTTTCACTTAGAATCATCGTACCTGAATCCACTCATTTTGCTGCTACTGGTCTTATGACATTAATTTCGTGGCTGAGGGATATTCCGTCGTACATAAGTTCCACAATGTTTGGAACCATTTTTATATTTCCTGGGATATTTCAGGTGTACCCAGGTTGAGGTTCTTGTAAGCAGTGCAGCCCTCAATTTGGGGGTGGCTCTCTCTTATGGATTTTCAGTTTTCCCAAGGTATATTCCCTAGACTGGAAGTGCCCTTGGCTCTGTAGCTCTGTTGTTTACTTGTTTTAGGGAACACAATGCACTCCTCCAGTGAGGCAGTTGGCAACTTACATCCCGCCCATCAGCATAACAAGGCTCCCTGTTCTCCAGGGCCTGTCTTGCCTTTCTGGTTTTTACACATTTTGTGGATGTCCCTTTTGACCGGTGGGAAGTGATACTTCTTTGTAGTGCAGAGTTGCATTGCCCGCTTGCTTGCTTGGCCAAAAAGGGCGTATGCGTTTTCTCCTGAATATATTCAGGAGAAAACGCATACGCCCTTTTTGGCCAAGTGCATCATTGTCGAAGTTGTGCCCCTCTTCCTGTGCTTTACAGGCGATTCCAACGTACCTCTTGAAATCTGTTTCCTGCTATTCTGCCTCGCTTTCAAGTCCGCCTCGTTGCCTTCCCTCAACAGATTTTTGGACGATAGTTGGCCTTGATTACTCTGCCAGTTTGTGAATTGCTGTGCCCCTGAGCTCCATTTTTCAACTCGTTTCTTGTGAGCTGAACGCAAGTCCAAACTTTTGATTCAGGAACTATACTGATTCCCCGTGGGTGGCTGAGACTTTGGTTAATTCTTCTTCCTGCCGGGAAATTAGAGTGACATGTGCCCATCCAAATGCCTAACAGCTACTCTCTCATTGGTCCTCCCTCTTCCCTTTCATCCTCTGCCATATTGGCAACCTGTGCGAAACAGGAGCTTAAAGGGGCTGTCTCTCCAAGTTGGGAGATTGATAGGAAAGCAGTTGGAAAGTCAAACCGGAGCACCAGGAGAGGGGCTCTTCGTTGAGTTTTAGAAACCTTTCGTATTCACAGTGTGTCCATTCTCTAGGTTTCCCGTACACGTTATAGCTGTAGTAATATTCCCTTCAACCTGGAGAGCTGGGACCCATGGAATGGGTGCCATGCATTATTGCTTTAAAGGGTCTGCATTTGCTCACCCAATCTCACCAATCCTCTCAGTCCCAAGTGTCCAGCCTTATGCCACATCCAGCTGTCATTGTAGATAGGGTCATTCCAGGTTGCATCAGCGACCCTGAAGGAATTGTGAAGAATTACCCTGTTTCTTTGTTCTGTTTTTGAAATTCCTGTTTAGAGTGGGTTTGAGCTGATTCTCGCTGCCATGTTTATGCCAGTCTAGACACACTTGATTCCCTTACGGAGACATATCAATACATAGGTTTTAAGATTCTTACTAGTCAGATCTATTCCTCTGCGGGAAATATGGGGTTTTGAGTCCCTTTCACTGAGGAAGGTGTAGGTCTTGTCTATTCCATAGTTGGTTTTTGGAACGGTACCTGTGCTTATATCAAACTCTGGTTTGATGCATCACCCCACCTCTCCTTCCCCCTTAAGCAGGCATAAGAGTGTTTTCTAAATGTGAGACTCTGTTCTCTTGCCTAACTCAGTTCATGTGTAGCCATGTTTACAGGATCTTCCTAAGTGATATATTATGATAAGTTCCTTTTCCTGTGTGACTACTTTCACTTAGAATCATCGTACCTGAATCCACTCATTTTGCTGCTACTGGTCTTATGACATTAATTTCGTGGCTGAGGGATATTCCGTCGTACATAAGTTCCACAATGTTTGGAACCATTTTTATATTTCCTGGGATATTTCAGGTGTACCCAGGTTGAGGTTCTTGTAAGCAGTGCAGCCCTCAATTTGGGGGTGGCTCTCACTTATGGATTTTCAGTTTTCCCAAGGTATATTCCCTAGACTGGAAGTGCCCTTGGCTCTGTAGCTCTGTTGTTTACTTGTTTTAGGGAACACAATGCACTCCTCCAGTGAGGCAGTTGGCAACTTACATCCCGCCCATCAGCATAACAAGGCTCCCTGTTCTCCAGGGCCTGTCTTGCCTTTCTGGTTTTTACACATTTTGTGGATGTCCCTTTTGACCGGTGGGAAGTGATACTTCTTTGTAGTGCAGAGTTGCATTGCCCGCTTGCTTGCTTGGCCAAAAAGGGCGTATGCGTTTTCTCCTGAATATATTCAGGAGAAAACACATACGCCCTTTTTGGCCAAGTGCATCATTGTCGAAGTTGTGCCCCTCTTCCTGTGCTTTACAGGCGATTCCAACGTACCTCTTGAAATCTGTTTCCTGCTATTCTGCCTCGCTTTCAAGTCCGCCTCGTTGCCTTCCCTCAACAGATTTTTGGACGATAGTTGGCCTTGATTACTCTGCCAGTTTGTGAATTGCTGTGCCCCTGAGCTCCATTTTTCAACTCGTTTCTTGTGAGCTGAACGCAAGTCCAAACTTTTGATTCAGGAACTATACTGATTCCCCGTGGGTGGCTGAGACTTTGGTTAATTCTTCTTCCTGCCGGGAAATTAGAGTGACATGTGCCCATCCAAATGCCTAACAGCTACTCTCTCATTGGTCCTCCCTCTTCCCTTTCATCCTCTGCCATATTGGCAACCTGTGCGAAACAGGAGCTTAAAGGGGCTGTCTCTCCAAGTTGGGAGATTGATAGGAAAGCAGTTGGAAAGTCAAACCGGAGCACCAGGAGAGGGGCTCTTCGTTGAGTTTTAGAAACCTTTCGTATTCACAGTGTGTCCATTCTCTAGGTTTCCCGTACACGTTATAGCTGTAGTAATATTCCCTTCAACCTGGAGAGCTGGGACCCATGGAATGGGTGCCATGCATTATTGCTTTAAAGGGTCTGCATTTGCTCACCCAATCTCACCAATCCTCTCAGTCCCAAGTGTCCAGCCTTATGCCACATCCAGCTGTCATTGTAGATAGGGTCATTCCAGGTTGCATCAGCGACCCTGAAGGAATTGTAAAGAATTACCCTGTTTCTTTGTTCTGTTTTTGAAATTCCTGTTTAGAGTGGGTTTGAGCTGATTCTCGCTGCCATGTTTATGCCAGTCTAGACACACTTGATTCCCTTACGGAGACATATCAATACATAGGTTTTAAGATTCTTACTAGTCAGATCTATTCCTCTGCGGGAAATATGGGGTTTTGAGTCCCTTTCACTGAGGAAGGTGTAGGTCTTGTCTATTCCATAGTTGGCTTTTGGAACGGTACCTGTGCTTATATCAAACTCTGGTTTGATGCATCACCCCACCTCTCCTTCCCCCTTAAGCAGGCATAAGAGTGTTTTCTAAATGTGAGACTCTGTTCTCTTGCCTAACTCAGTTCATGTGTAGCCATGTTTACAGGATCTTCCTAAGTGATATCTTATGATAAGTTTCTTTTCCTGTGTGACTTCTTTCACTTAGAATCATCGTACCTGAATCCACTCATTTTGCTGCTACTGGTCTTATGACATTAATTTCGTGGCTGAGGGATATTCCGTCGTACATAAGTTCCACAATGTTTGGAACCATTTTTATATTTCCTGGGATATTTCAGGTGTACCCAGGTTGAGGTTCTTGTAAGCAGTGCAGCCCTCAATTTGGGGGTGGCTCTCTCTTATGGATTTTCAGTTTTCCCAAGGTATATTCCCTAGACTGGAAGTGCCCTTGGCTCTGTAGCTCTGTTGTTTACTTGTTTTAGGGAACACAATGCACTCCTCCAGTGAGGCAGTTGGCAACTTACATCCCGCCCATCAGCATAACAAGGCTCCCTGTTCTCCAGGGCCTGTCTTGCCTTTCTGGTTTTTACACATTTTGTGGATGTCCCTTTTGACCGGTGGGAAGTGATACTTCTTTGTAGTGCAGAGTTGCATTGCCCGCTTGCTTGCTTGGCCAAAAAGGGCGTATGCGTTTTCTCCTGAATATATTCAGGAGAAAACGCATACGCCCTTTTTGGCCAAGTGCATCATTGTCGAAGTTGTGCCCCTCTTCCTGTGCTTTACAGGCGATTCCAACGTACCTCTTGAAATCTGTTTCCTGCTATTCTGCCTCGCTTTCAAGTCCGCCTCGTTGCCTTCCCTCAACAGATTTTTGGACGATAGTTGGCCTTGATTACTCTGCCAGTTTGTGAATTGCTGTGCCCCTGAGCTCCATTTTTCAACTCGTTTCTTGTGAGCTGAACGCAAGTCCAAACTTTTGATTCAGGAACTATACTGATTCCCCGTGGGTGGCTGAGACTTTGGTTAATTCTTCTTCCTGCCGGGAAATTAGAGTGACATGTGCCCATCCAAATGCCTAACAGCTACTCTCTCATTGGTCCTCCCTCTTCCCTTTCATCCTCTGCCATATTGGCAACCTGTGCGAAACAGGAGCTTAAAGGGGCTGTCTCTCCAAGTTGGGAGATTGATAGGAAAGCAGTTGGAAAGTCAAACCGGAGCACCAGGAGAGGGGCTCTTCGTTGAGTTTTAGAAACCTTTCGTATTCACAGTGTGTCCATTCTCTAGGTTTCCCATACACGTTATAGCTGTAGTAATATTCCCTTCAACCTGGAGAGCTGGGACCCATGGAATGGGTGCCATGCATTATTGCTTTAAAGGGTCTGCATTTGCTCACCCAATCTCACCAATCCTCTCAGTCCCAAGTGTCCAGCCTTATGCCACATCCAGCTGTCATTGTAGATAGGGTCATTCCAGGTTGCATCAGCGACCCTGAAGGAATTGTGAAGAATTACCCTGTTTCTTTGTTCTGTTTTTGAAATTCCTGTTTAGAGTGGGTTTGAGCTGATTCTCGCTGCCATGTTTATGCCAGTCTAGACACACTTGATTCCCTTACGGAGACATATCAATACATAGGTTTTAAGATTCTTACTAGTCAGATCTATTCCTCTGCGGGAAATATGGGGTTTTGAGTCCCTTTCACTGAGGAAGGTGTAGGTCTTGTCTATTCCATAGTTGGTTTTTGGAACGGTACCTGTGCTTATATCAAACTCTGGTTTGATGCATCACCCCACCTCTCCTTCCCCCTTAAGCAGGCATAAGAGTGTTTTCTAAATGTGAGACTCTGTTCTCTTGCCTAACTCAGTTCATGTGTAGCCATGTTTACAGGATCTTCCTAAGTGATATATTATGATAAGTTCCTTTTCCTGTGTGACTACTTTCACTTAGAATCATCGTACCTGAATCCACTCATTTTGCTGCTACTGGTCTTATGACATTAATTTCGTGGCTGAGGGATATTCCGTCGTACATAAGTTCCACAATGTTTGGAACCATTTTTATATTTCCTGGGATATTTCAGGTGTACCCAGGTTGAGGTTCTTGTAAGCAGTGCAGCCCTCAATTTGGGGGTGGCTCTCTCTTATGGATTTTCAGTTTTCCCAAGGTATATTCCCTAGACTGGAAGTGCCCTTGGCTCTGTAGCTCTGTTGTTTACTTGTTTTAGGGAACACAATGCACTCCTCCAGTGAGGCAGTTGGCAACTTACATCCCGCCCATCAGCATAACAAGGCTCCCTGTTCTCCAGGGCCTGTCTTGCCTTTCTGGTTTTTACACATTTTGTGGATGTCCCTTTTGACCGGTGGGAAGTGATACTTCTTTGTAGTGCAGAGTTGCATTGCCCGCTTGCTTGCTTGGCCAAAAAGGGCGTATGCGTTTTCTCCTGAATATATTCAGGAGAAAACGCATACGCCCTTTTTGGCCAAGTGCATCATTGTCGAAGTTGTGCCCCTCTTCCTGTGCTTTACAGGCGATTCCAACGTACCTCTTGAAATCTGTTTCCTGCTATTCTGCCTCGCTTTCAAGTCCGCCTCGTTGCCTTCCCTCAACAGATTTTTGGACGATAGTTGGCCTTGATTACTCTGCCAGTTTGTGAATTGCTGTGCCCCTGAGCTCCATTTTTCAACTCGTTTCTTGTGAGCTGAACGCAAGTCCAAACTTTTGATTCAGGAACTATACTGATTCCCCGTGGGTGGCTGAGACTTTGGTTAATTCTTCTTCCTGCCGGGAAATTAGAGTGACATGTGCCCATCCAAATGCCTAACAGCTACTCTCTCATTGGTCCTCCCTCTTCCCTTTCATCCTCTGCCATATTGGCAACCTGTGCGAAACAGGAGCTTAAAGGGGCTGTCTCTCCAAGTTGGGAGATTGATAGGAAAGCAGTTGGAAAGTCAAACCGGAGCACCAGGAGAGGGGCTCTTCGTTGAGTTTTAGAAACCTTTCGTATTCACAGTGTGTCCATTCTCTAGGTTTCCCATACACGTTATAGCTGTAGTAATATTCCCTTCAACCTGGAGAGCTGGGACCCATGGAATGGGTGCCATGCATTATTGCTTTAAAGGGTCTGCATTTGCTCACCCAATCTCACCAATCCTCTCAGTCCCAAGTGTCCAGCCTTATGCCACATCCAGCTGTCATTGTAGATAGGGTCATTCCAGGTTGCATCAGCGACCCTGAAGGAATTGTGAAGAATTACCCTGTTTCTTTGTTCTGTTTTTGAAATTCCTGTTTAGAGTGGGTTTGAGCTGATTCTCGCTGCCATGTTTATGCCAGTCTAGACACACTTGATTCCCTTACGGAGACATATCAATACATAGGTTTTAAGATTCTTACTAGTCAGATCTATTCCTCTGCGGGAAATATGGGGTTTTGAGTCCCTTTCACTGAGGAAGGTGTAGGTCTTGTCTATTCCATAGTTGGTTTTTGGAACGGTACCTGTGCTTATATCAAACTCTGGTTTGATGCATCACCCCACCTCTCCTTCCCCCTTAAGCAGGCATAAGAGTGTTTTCTAAATGTGAGACTCTGTTCTCTTGCCTAACTCAGTTCATGTGTAGCCATGTTTACAGGATCTTCCTAAGTGATATATTATGATAAGTTCCTTTTCCTGTGTGACTACTTTCACTTAGAATCATCGTACCTGAATCCACTCATTTTGCTGCTACTGGTCTTATGACATTAATTTCGTGGCTGAGGGATATTCCGTCGTACATAAGTTCCACAATGTTTGGAACCATTTTTATATTTCCTGGGATATTTCAGGTGTACCCAGGTTGAGGTTCTTGTAAGCAGTGCAGCCCTCAATTTGGGGGTGGCTCTCTCTTATGGATTTTCAGTTTTCCCAAGGTATATTCCCTAGACTGGAAGTGCCCTTGGCTCTGTAGCTCTGTTGTTTACTTGTTTTAGGGAACACAATGCACTCCTCCAGTGAGGCAGTTGGCAACTTACATCCCGCCCATCAGCATAACAAGGCTCCCTGTTCTCCAGGGCCTGTCTTGCCTTTCTGGTTTTTACACATTTTGTGGATGTCCCTTTTGACCGGTGGGAAGTGATACTTCTTTGTAGTGCAGAGTTGCATTGCCCGCTTGCTTGCTTGGCCAAAAAGGGCGTATGCGTTTTCTCCTGAATATATTCAGGAGAAAACGCATACGCCCTTTTTGGCCAAGTGCATCATTGTCGAAGTTGTGCCCCTCTTCCTGTGCTTTACAGGCGATTCCAACGTACCTCTTGAAATCTGTTTCCTGCTATTCTGCCTCGCTTTCAAGTCCGCCTCGTTGCCTTCCCTCAACAGATTTTTGGACGATAGTTGGCCTTGATTACTCTGCCAGTTTGTGAATTGCTGTGCCCCTGAGCTCCATTTTTCAACTCGTTTCTTGTGAGCTGAACGCAAGTCCAAACTTTTGATTCAGGAACTATACTGATTCCCCGTGGGTGGCTGAGACTTTGGTTAATTCTTCTTCCTGCCGGGAAATTAGAGTGACATGTGCCCATCCAAATGCCTAACAGCTACTCTCTCATTGGTCCTCCCTCTTCCCTTTCATCCTCTGCCATATTGGCAACCTGTGCGAAACAGGAGCTTAAAGGGGCTGTCTCTCCAAGTTGGGAGATTGATAGGAAAGCAGTTGGAAAGTCAAACCGGAGCACCAGGAGAGGGGCTCTTCGTTGAGTTTTAGAAACCTTTCGTATTCACAGTGTGTCCATTCTCTAGGTTTCCCATACACGTTATAGCTGTAGTAATATTCCCTTCAACCTGGAGAGCTGGGACCCATGGAATGGGTGCCATGCATTATTGCTTTAAAGGGTCTGCATTTGCTCACCCAATCTCACCAATCCTCTCAGTCCCAAGTGTCCAGCCTTATGCCACATCCAGCTGTCATTGTAGATAGGGTCATTCCAGGTTGCATCAGCGACCCTGAAGGAATTGTGAAGAATTACCCTGTTTCTTTGTTCTGTTTTTGAAATTCCTGTTTAGAGTGGGTTTGAGCTGATTCTCGCTGCCATGTTTATGCCAGTCTAGACACACTTGATTCCCTTACGGAGACATATCAATACATAGGTTTTAAGATTCTTACTAGTCAGATCTATTCCTCTGCGGGAAATATGGGGTTTTGAGTCCCTTTCACTGAGGAAGGTGTAGGTCTTGTCTATTCCATAGTTGGTTTTTGGAACGGTACCTGTGCTTATATCAAACTCTGGTTTGATGCATCACCCCACCTCTCCTTCCCCCTTAAGCAGGCATAAGAGTGTTTTCTAAATGTGAGACTCTGTTATCTTGCCTAACTCAGTTCATGTGTAGCCATGTTTACAGGATCTTCCTAAGTGATATATTATGATAAGTTCATTTTCCTGTGTGACTACTTTCACTTAGAATCATCGTACCTGAATCCACTCATTTTGCTGCTACTGGTCTTATGACATTAATTTCGTGGCTGAGGGATATTCCGTCGTACATAAGTTCCACAATGTTTGGAACCATTTTTATATTTCCTGGGATATTTCAGGTGTACCCAGGTTGAGGTTCTTGTAAGCAGTGCAGCCCTCAATTTGGGGGTGGCTCTCTCTTATGGATTTTCAGTTTTCCCAAGGTATATTCCCTAGACTGGAAGTGCCCTTGGCTCTGTAGCTCTGTTGTTTACTTGTTTTAGGGAACACAATGCACTCCTCCAGTGAGGCAGTTGGCAACTTACATCCCGCCCATCAGCATAACAAGGCTCCCTGTTCTCCAGGGCCTGTCTTGCCTTTCTGGTTTTTACACATTTTGTGGATGTCCCTTTTGACCGGTGGGAAGTGATACTTCTTTGTAGTGCAGATTTGCATTGCCCGCTTGCTTGCTTGGCCAAAAAGGGCGTATGCGTTTTCTCCAGAATATATTCAGGAGAAAACGCATACGCCCTTTTTGGCCAAGTGCATCATTGTCGAAGTTGTGCCCCTCTTCCTGTGCTTTACAGGCGATTCCAACGTACCTCGTGAAATCTGTTTCCTGCTATTCTGCCTCGCTTTCAAGTCTGCCTCGTTGCCTTCCCTCAACAGATTTTTGGACGATAGTTGGCCTTGATTACTCTGCCAGTTTGTGAATTGCTGTGCCCCTGAGCTCCATTTTTCAACTCGTTTCTTGTGAGCTGAACGCAAGTCCAAACTTTTGATTCAGGAACTATACTGATTCCCGGTGGGTGGCTGAGACTTTGGTTAATTCTTCTTCCTGCCGGGAAATTAGAGTGACATGTGCCCATCCAAATGCCTAACAGCTACTCTCTCATTGGTTCTCCCTCTTCCCTTTCATCCTCTGCCATATTGGCAACCTGTGCGAAACAGGAGCTTAAAGGGGCTGTCTCTCCAAGTTGGGAGATTGATAGGAAAGCAGTTGGAAAGTCAAACCGGAGCACCAGGAGAGGGGCTCTTCGTTGAGTTTTAGAAACCTTTCGTATTCACAGTGTGTCCATTCTCTAGGTTTCCCGTACACGTTATAGCTGTAGTAATATTCCCTTCAACCTGGAGAGCTGGGACCCATGGAATGGGTGCCATGCATTATTGCTTTAAAGGGTCTGCATTTGCTCACCCAATCTCACCAATCCTCTCAGTCCCAAGTGTCCAGCCTTATGCCACATCCAGCTGTCATTGTAGATAGGGTCATTCCAGGTTGCATCAGCGACCCTGAAGGAATTGTAAAGAATTACCCTGTTTCTTTGTTCTGTTTTTGAAATTCCTGTTTAGAGTGGGTTTGAGCTGATTCTCGCTGCCATGTTTATGCCAGTCTAGACACACTTGATTCCCTTACGGAGACATATCAATACATAGGTTTTAAGATTCTTACTAGTCAGATCTATTCCTCTGCGGGAAATATGGGGTTTTGAGTCCCTTTCACTGAGGAAGGTGTAGGTCTTGTCTATTCCATAGTTGGCTTTTGGAACGGTACCTGTGCTTATATCAAACTCTGGTTTGATGCATCACCCCACCTCTCCTTCCCCCTTAAGCAGGCATAAGAGTGTTTTCTAAATGTGAGACTCTGTTCTCTTGCCTAACTCAGTTCATGTGTAGCCATGTTTACAGGATCTTCCTAAGTGATATCTTATGATAAGTTTCTTTTCCTGTGTGACTTCTTTCACTTAGAATCATCGTACCTGAATCCACTCATTTTGCTGCTACTGGTCTTATGACATTAATTTCGTGGCTGAGGGATATTCCGTCGTACATAAGTTCCACAATGTTTGGAACCATTTTTATATTTCCTGGGATATTTCAGGTGTACCCAGGTTGAGGTTCTTGTAAGCAGTGCAGCCCTCAATTTGGGGGTGGCTCTCTCTTATGGATTTTCAGTTTTCCCAAGGTATATTCCCTAGACTGGAAGTGCCCTTGGCTCTGTAGCTCTGTTGTTTACTTGTTTTAGGGAACACAATGCACTCCTCCAGTGAGGCAGTTGGCAACTTACATCCCGCCCATCAGCATAACAAGGCTCCCTGTTCTCCAGGGCCTGTCTTGCCTTTCTGGTTTTTACACATTTTGTGGATGTCCCTTTTGACCGGTGGGAAGTGATACTTCTTTGTAGTGCAGAGTTGCATTGCCCGCTTGCTTGCTTGGCCAAAAAGGGCGTATGCGTTTTCTCCTGAATATATTCAGGAGAAAACGCATACGCCCTTTTTGGCCAAGTGCATCATTGTCGAAGTTGTGCCCCTCTTCCTGTGCTTTACAGGCGATTCCAACGTACCTCGTGAAATCTGTTTCCTGCTATTCTGCCTCGCTTTCAAGTCCGCCTCGTTGCCTTCCCTCAACAGATTTTTGGACGATAGTTGGCTTTGATTACTCTGCCAGTTTGTGAATTGCTGTGCCCCTGAGCTCCATTTTTCAACTCGATTCTTGTGAGCTGAACGCAAGTCCAAACTTTTGGTTCAGGACCTATACTGGTTCCCGGTGGGTGGCTGAGACTTTGGTTAATTTCTTCTTCCTGCCAGGAAATTAGAGTGACATGTGCCCATCCAAATGCCTAACAGCTACTCTCTCATTGGTTCTCCCTCTTCCCTTTCATCCTCTGCCATATTGGCAACCTGTGCGAAACAGGAGCTTAAAGGGGCTGTCTCTCCAAGTTGGGAGATTGATAGGAAAGCAGTTGGAAAGTCAAACCGGAGCACCAGGAGAGGGGCTCTTCGTTGAGTTTTAGAAACCTTTCGTATTCACAGTGTGTCCATTCTCTAGGTTTCCCGTACACGTTATAGCTGTAGTAATATTCCCTTCAACCTGGAGAGCTGGGACCCATGGAATGGGTGCCATGCATTATTGCTTTAAAGGGTCTGCATTTGCTCACCCAATCTCACCAATCCTCTCAGTCCCAAGTGTCCAGCCTTATGCCACATCCAGCTGTCATTGTAGATAGGGTCATTCCAGGTTGCATCAGCGACCCTGAAGGAATTGTAAAGAATTACCCTGTTTCTTTGTTCTGTTTTTGAAATTCCTGTTTAGAGTGGGTTTGAGCTGATTCTCCCTGCCATGTTTATGCCAGTCTAGACACACTTGATTCCCTTACGGAGACATATCAATACATAGGTTTTAAGATTCTTACTAGTCAGATCTATTCCTCTGCGGGAAATATGGGGTTTTGAGTCCATTTCACTGAGGAAGGTGTAGGTCTTGTCTATTCCATAGTTGGCTTTTGGAACGGTACCTGTGCTTATATCAAACTCTGGTTTGATGCATCACCCCACCTCTCCTTCCCCCTTAAGCAGGCATAAGAGTGTTTTCTAAATGTGAGACTCTGTTCTCTTGCCTAACTCAGTTCATGTGTAGCCATGTTTACAGGATCTTCCTAAGTGATATCTTATGATAAGTTTCTTTTCCTGTGTGACTTCTTTCACTTAGAATCATCGTACCTGAATCCACTCATTTTGCTGCTACTGGTCTTATGACATTAATTTCGTGGCTGAGGGATATTCCGTCGTACATAAGTTCCACAATGTTTGGAACCATTTTTATATTTCCTGGGATATTTCAGGTGTACCCAGGTTGAGGTTCTTGTAAGCAGTGCAGCCCTCAATTTGGGGGTGGCTCTCTCTTATGGATTTTCAGTTTTCCCAAGGTATATTCCCTAGACTGGAAGTGCCCTTGGCTCTGTAGCTCTGTTGTTTACTTGTTTTAGGGAACACAATGCACTCCTCCAGTGAGGCAGTTGGCAACTTACATCCCGCCCATCAGCATAACAAGGCTCCCTGTTCTCCAGGGCCTGTCTTGCCTTTCTGGTTTTTACACATTTTGTGGATGTCCCTTTTGACCGGTGGGAAGTGATACTTCTTTGTAGTGCAGATTTGCATTGCCCGCTTGCTTGCTTGGCCAAAAAGGGCGTATGCGTTTTCTCCTGAATATATTCAGGAGAAAACGCATACGCCCTTTTTGGCCAAGTGCATCATTGTCGAAGTTGTGCCCCTCTTCCTGTGCTTTACAGGCGATTCCAACGTACCTCTTGAAATCTGTTTCCTGCTATTCTGCCTTGCTTTCAAGTCCGCCTCGTTGCCTTCCCTCAACAGATTTTTGGACGATAGTTGGCCTTGATTACTCTGCCAGTTTGTGAATTGCTGTGCCCCTGAGCTCCATTTTTCAACTCGTTTCTTGTGAGCTGAACGCAAGTCCAAACTTTTGATTCAGGAACTATACTGATTCCCGGTGGGTGGCTGAGACTTTGGTTAATTCTTCTTCCTGCCGGGAAATTAGAGTGACATGTGCCCATCCAAATGCCTAACAGCTACTCTCTCATTGGTCCTCCCTCTTCCCTTTCATCCTCTGCCATATTGGCAACCTGTGCGAAACAGGAGCTTAAAGGGGCTGTCTCTCCAAGTTGGGAGATTGATAGGAAAGCAGTTGGAAAGTCAAACCGGAGCACCAGGAGAGGGGCTCTTCGTTGAGTTTTAGAAACCTTTCGTATTCACAGTGTGTCCATTCTCTAGGTTTCCCGTACACGTTATAGCTGTAGTAATATTCCCTTCAACCTGGAGAGCTGGGACCCATGGAATGGGTGCCATGCATTATTGCTTTAAAGGGTCTGCATTTGCTCACCCAATCTCACCAATCCTCTCAGTACCAAGTGTCCAGCCTCATGCCACATCCAGCTGTCATTGTAGGTAGGGTCATTCCAGGTTGCTTCAGAGACCCTGAAGGAATTGTAAAGAATTTCCCTGTTTCTTTGTTCTGTTTTTGAAATTCCTTTTTAGAGTAGGTTTGAGCTGATTCTCACAGCCCTGTTTATGCCAGTCTAGACACACTTGATTCCCTTACGGAGACATATCAATACATAGGTTTTAAGATTCTTACTAGTCAGATCTATTCCTCTGCGGGAAATATGGGGTTTTGAGTCCCTTTCACTGAGGAAGGTGTAGGTCTTGTCTATTCCATAGTTGGCTTTTGGAACGGTACCTGTGCTTATATCAAACTCTGGTTTGATGCATCACCCCACCTCTCCTTCCCCCTTAAGCAGGCATAAGAGTGTTTTCTAAATGTGAGACTCTGTTCTCTTGCCTAACTCAGTTCATGTGTAGCCATGTTTACAGGATCTTCCTAAGTGATATCTTATGATAAGTTTCTTTTCCTGTGTGACTTCTTTCACTTAGAATCATGGTACCTGAATCCACTCATTTTGCTGCTACTGGTCTTATGATATTAATTTCGTGGCTGAGGGATATTCTGTCGTACGTAAGTTCCACAATGTTTGGAACCATTTTTATATTTCCTGGGATATTTCAGGTGTACCCAGGTTGAGGTTCTTGTAAGCAGTGCAGCCCTCAATTTGGGGGTGGCTCTGTGTTATGGATTTTCAGTTTTCCCAAGGTATATTCCCTAGACTGGAAGTGCCCTTGGCTCTGTAGCTCTGTTGTTTACTTGTTTTAGGGAACACAATGCACTCCTCCAGTGAGGCAGTTGGCAACTTACATCCCGCCCATCAGCATAACAAGGCTCCCTGTTCTCCAGGGCCTGTCTTGCCTTTCTGGTTTTTACACATTTTGTGGATGTCCCTTTTGACCGGTGGGAAGTGATACTTCTTTGTAGTGCAGATTTGCATTGCCCGCTTGCTTGCTTGGCCAAAAAGGGCGTATGCGTTTTCTCCTGAATATATTCAGGAGAAAACGCATACGCCCTTTTTGGCCAAGTGCATCATTGTCGAAGTTGTGCCCCTCTTCCTGTGCTTTACAGGCGATTCCAACGTACCTCGTGAAATCTGTTTCCTGCTATTCTGCCTCGCTTTCAAGTCTGCCTCGTTGCCTTCCCTCAACAGATTTTTGGACGATAGTTGGCCTTGATTACTCTGCCAGTTTGTGAATTGCTGTGCCCCTGAGCTCCATTTTTCAACTCGTTTCTTGTGAGCTGAACGCAAGTCCAAACTTTTGATTCAGGAACTATACTGATTCCCGGTGGGTGGCTGAGACTTTGGTTAATTCTTCTTCCTGCCGGGAAATTAGAGTGACATGTGCCCATCCAAATGCCTAACAGCTACTCTCTCATTGGTTCTCCCTCTTCCCTTTCATCCTCTGCCATATTGGCAACCTGTGCGAACCAGGAGCTTAAAGGGGCTGTCTCTCCAAGTTGGGAGATTGATAGGAAAGCAGTTGGAAAGTCAAACAGGAGCACCAGGAGAGGGGCTCTTCGTTGAGTTTTAGAAACCTTTCGTATTCACAGTGTGTCCATTCTCTAGGTTTCCCGTACACGTTATAGCTGTAGTAATATTCCCTTCAACCTGGAGAGCTGGGACCCATGGAATGGGTGCCATGCATTATTGCTTTAAAGGGTCTGCATTTGCTCACCCAATCTCACCAATCCTCTCAGTCCCAAGTGTCCAGCCTCATGCCACATCCAGCTGTCATTGTAGATAGGGTCATTCCAGGTTGCATCAGAGACCCTGAAGGAATTGTGAAGAATTACCCTGTTTCTTTGTTCTGTTTTTGAAATTCCTTTTTAGAGTGGGTTTGAGCTGATTCTCGCTGCCCTGTTTATGCCAGTCTAGACACACTTGATTCCCTTACGGAGACATATCAATACATAGGTTTTAAGATTCTTACTAGTCAGATCTATTCCTCTGCGGGAAATATGGGGTTTTGAGTCCATTTCACTGAGGAAGGTGTAGGTCTTGTCTATTCCATAGTTGGCTTTTGGAACGGTACCTGTGCTTATATCAAACTCTGGTTTGATGCATCACCCCACCTCTCCTTCCCCCTTAAGCAGGCATAAGAGTGTTTTCTAAATGTGAGACTCTGTTCTCTTGCCTAACTCAGTTCATGTGTAGCCATGTTTACAGGATCTTCCTAAGTGATATCTTATGATAAGTTTCTTTTCCTGTGTGACTTCTTTCACTTAGAATCATCGTACCTGAATCCACTCATTTTGCTGCTACTGGTCTTATGACATTAATTTCGTGGCTGAGGGATATTCCGTCGTACATAAGTTCCACAATGTTTGGAACCATTTTTATATTTCCTGGGATATTTCAGGTGTACCCAGGTTGAGGTTCTTGTAAGCAGTGCAGCCCTCAATTTGGGGGTGGCTCTCTCTTATGGATTTTCAGTTTTCCCAAGGTATATTCCCTAGACTGGAAGTGCCCTTGGCTCTGTAGCTCTGTTGTTTACTTGTTTTAGGGAACACAATGCACTCCTCCAGTGAGGCAGTTGGCAACTTACATCCCGCCCATCAGCATAACAAGGCTCCCTGTTCTCCAGGGCCTGTCTTGCCTTTCTGGTTTTTACACATTTTGTGGATGTCCCTTTTGACCGGTGGGAAGTGATACTTCTTTGTAGTGCAGATTTGCATTGCCCGCTTGCTTGCTTGGCCAAAAAGGGCGTATGCGTTTTCTCCTGAATATATTCAGGAGAAAACGCATACGCCCTTTTTGGCCAAGTGCATCATTGTCGAAGTTGTGCCCCTCTTCCTGTGCTTTACAGGCGATTCCAACGTACCTCTTGAAATCTGTTTCCTGCTATTCTGCCTTGCTTTCAAGTCCGCCTCGTTGCCTTCCCTCAACAGATTTTTGGACGATAGTTGGCCTTGATTACTCTGCCAGTTTGTGAATTGCTGTGCCCCTGAGCTACATTTTTCAACTCGTTTCTTGTGAGCTGAACGCAAGTCCAAACTTTTGATTCAGGAACTATACTGATTCCCGGTGGGTGGCTGAGACTTTGGTTAATTCTTCTTCCTGCCGGGAAATTAGAGTGACATGTGCCCATCCAAATGCCTAACAGCTACTCTCTCATTGGTCCTCCCTCTTCCCTTTCATCCTCTGCCATATTGGCAACCTGTGCGAAACAGGAGCTTAAAGGGGCTGTCTCTCCAAGTTGGGAGATTGATAGGAAAGCAGTTGGAAAGTCAAACCGGAGCACCAGGAGAGGGGCTCTTCGTTGAGTTTTAGAAACCTTTCGTATTCACAGTGTGTCCATTCTCTAGGTTTCCCGTACACGTTATAGCTGTAGTAATATTCCCTTCAACCTGGAGAGCTGGGACCCATGGAATGGGTGCCATGCATTATTGCTTTAAAGGGTCTGCATTTGCTCACCCAATCTCACCAATCCTCTCAGTACCAAGTGTCCAGCCTCATGCCACATCCAGCTGTCATTGTAGGTAGGGTCATTCCAGGTTGCATCAGAGACCCTGAAGGAATTGTAAAGAATTTCCCTGTTTCTTTGTTCTGTTTTTGAAATTCCTTTTTAGAGTAGGTTTGAGCTGATTCTCGCAGCCCTGTTTATGCCAGTCTAGACACACTTGATTCCCTTACGGAGACATATCAATACATAGGTTTTAAGATTCTTACTAGTCAGATCTATTCCTCTGCGGGAAATATGGGGTTTTGAGTCCCTTTCACTGAGGAAGGTGTAGGTCTTGTCTATTCCATAGTTGGCTTTTGGAACGGTACCTGTGCTTATATCAAACTCTGGTTTGATGCATCACCCCACCTCTCCTTCCCCCTTAAGCAGGCATAAGAGTGTTTTCTAAATGTGAGACTCTGTTCTCTTGCCTAACTCAGTTCATGTGTAGCCATGTTTACAGGATCTTCCTAAGTGATATCTTATGATAAGTTTCTTTTCCTGTGTGACTTCTTTCACTTAGAATCATGGTACCTGAATCCACTCATTTTGCTGCTACTGGTCTTATGATATTAATTTCGTGGCTGAGGGATATTCCGTCGTACGTAAGTTCCACAATGTTTGGAACCATTTTTATATTTCCTGGGATATTTCAGGTGTACCCAGGTTGAGGTTCTTGTAAGCAGTGCAGCCCTCAATTTGGGGGTGGCTCTGTGTTATGGATTTTCAGTTTTCCCAAGGTATATTCCCTAGACTGGAAGTGCCCTTGGCTCTGTAGCTCTGTTGTTTACTTGTTTTAGGGAACACAATGCACTCCTCCAGTGAGGCAGTTGGCAACTTACATCCCGCCCATCAGCATAACAAGGCTCCCTGTTCTCCAGGGCCTGTCTTGCCTTTCTGGTTTTTACACATTTTGTGGATGTCCCTTTTGACCGGTGGGAAGTGATACTTCTTTGTAGTGCAGATTTGCATTGCCCGCTTGCTTGCTTGGCCAAAAAGGGCGTATGCGTTTTCTCCTGAATATATTCAGGAGAAAACGCATACGCCCTTTTTGGCCAAGTGCATCATTGTCGAAGTTGTGCCCCTCTTCCTGTGCTTTACAGGCGATTCCAACGTACCTCGTGAAATCTGTTTCCTGCTATTCTGCCTCGCTTTCAAGTCTGCCTCGTTGCCTTCCCTCAACAGATTTTTGGACGATAGTTGGCCTTGATTACTCTGCCAGTTTGTGAATTGCTGTGCCCCTGAGCTCCATTTTTCAACTCGTTTCTTGTGAGCTGAACGCAAGTCCAAACTTTTGATTCAGGAACTATACTGATTCCCGGTGGGTGGCTGAGACTTTGGTTAATTCTTCTTCCTGCCGGGAAATTAGAGTGACATGTGCCCATCCAAATGCCTAACAGCTACTCTCTCATTGGTTCTCCCTCTTCCCTTTCATCCTCTGCCATATTGGCAACCTGTGCGAACCAGGAGCTTAAAGGGGCTGTCTCTCCAAGTTGGGAGATTGATAGGAAAGCAGTTGGAAAGTCAAACAGGAGCACCAGGAGAGGGGCTCTTCGTTGAGTTTTAGAAACCTTTCGTATTCACAGTGTGTCCATTCTCTAGGTTTCCCGTACACGTTATAGCTGTAGTAATATTCCCTTCAACCTGGAGAGCTGGGACCCATGGAATGGGTGCCATGCATTATTGCTTTAAAGGGTCTGCATTTGCTCACCCAATCTCACCAATCCTCTCAGTCCCAAGTGTCCAGCCTCATTCCACATCCAGCTGTCATTGTAGATAGGGTCATTCCAGGTTGCATCAGAGACCCTGAAGGAATTGTGAAGAATTACCCTGTTTCTTTGTTCTGTTTTTGAAATTCCTTTTTAGAGTGGGTTTGAGCTGATTCTCGCTGCCCTGTTTATGCCAGTCTAGACACACTTGATTCCCTTACGGAGACATATCAATACATAGGTTTTAAGATTCTTACTAGTCAGATCTATTCCTCTGCGGGAAATATGGGGTTTTGAGTCCATTTCACTGAGGAAGGTGTAGGTCTTGTCTATTCCATAGTTGGCTTTTGGAACGGTACCTGTGCTTATATCAAACTCTGGTTTGATGCATCACCCCACCTCTCCTTCCCCCTTAAGCAGGCATAAGAGTGTTTTCTAAATGTGAGACTCTGTTCTCTTGCCTAACTCAGTTCATGTGTAGCCATGTTTACAGGATCTTCCTAAGTGATATCTTATGATAAGTTTCTTTTCCTGTGTGACTTCTTTCACTTAGAATCATCGTACCTGAATCCACTCATTTTGCTGCTACTGGTCTTATGACATTAATTTCGTGGCTGAGGGATATTCCGTCGTACATAAGTTCCACAATGTTTGGAACCATTTTTATATTTCCTGGGATATTTCAGGTGTACCCAGGTTGAGGTTCTTGTAAGCAGTGCAGCCCTCAATTTGGGGGTGGCTCTCTCTTATGGATTTTCAGTTTTCCCAAGGTATATTCCCTAGACTGGAAGTGCCCTTGGCTCTGTAGCTCTGTTGTTTACTTGTTTTAGGGAACACAATGCACTCCTCCAGTGAGGCAGTTGGCAACTTACATCCCGCCCATCAGCATAACAAGGCTCCCTGTTCTCCAGGGCCTGTCTTGCCTTTCTGGTTTTTACACATTTTGTGGATGTCCCTTTTGACCGGTGGGAAGTGATACTTCTTTGTAGTGCAGATTTGCATTGCCCGCTTGCTTGCTTGGCCAAAAAGGGCGTATGCGTTTTCTCCTGAATATATTCAGGAGAAAACGCATACGCCCTTTTTGGCCAAGTGCATCATTGTCGAAGTTGTGCCCCTCTTCCTGTGCTTTACAGGCGATTCCAACGTACCTCTTGAAATCTGTTTCCTGCTATTCTGCCTTGCTTTCAAGTCCGCCTCGTTGCCTTCCCTCAACAGATTTTTGGACGATAGTTGGCCTTGATTACTCTGCCAGTTTGTGAATTGCTGTGCCCCTGAGCTCCATTTTTCAACTCGTTTCTTGTGAGCTGAACGCAAGTCCAAACTTTTGATTCAGGAACTATACTGATTCCCGGTGGGTGGCTGAGACTTTGGTTAATTCTTCTTCCTGCCGGGAAATTAGAGTGACATGTGCCCATCCAAATGCCTAACAGCTACTCTCTCATTGGTCCTCCCTCTTCCCTTTCATCCTCTGCCATATTGGCAACCTGTGCGAAACAGGAGCTTAAAGGGGCTGTCTCTCCAAGTTGGGAGATTGATAGGAAAGCAGTTGGAAAGTCAAACCGGAGCACCAGGAGAGGGGCTCTTCGTTGAGTTTTAGAAACCTTTCGTATTCACAGTGTGTCCATTCTCTAGGTTTCCCGTACACGTTATAGCTGTAGTAATATTCCCTTCAACCTGGAGAGCTGGGACCCATGGAATGGGTGCCATGCATTATTGCTTTAAAGGGTCTGCATTTGCTCACCCAATCTCACCAATCCTCTCAGTACCAAGTGTCCAGCCTCATGCCACATCCAGCTGTCATTGTAGGTAGGGTCATTCCAGGTTGCATCAGAGAACCTGAAGGAATTGTAAAGAATTTCCCTGTTTCTTTGTTCTGTTTTTGAAATTCCTTTTTAGAGTAGGTTTGAGCTGATTCTCGCAGCCCTGTTTATGCCACTCTAGACACACTTGATTCCCTTACGGAGACATATTAATACATAGGTTTTAAGATTCTTACTAGTCAGATCTATTCCTCTGCGGGAAATATGGGGTTTTGAGTCCCTTTCACTGAGGAAGGTGTAGGTCTTGTCTATTCCATAGTTGGCTTTTGGAACGGTACCTGTGCTTATATCAAACTCTGGTTTGATGCATCACCCCACCTCTCCTTCCCCCTTAAGCAGGCATAAGAGTGTTTTCTAAATGTGAGACTCTGTTCTCTTGCCTAACTCAGTTCATGTGTAGCCATGTTTACAGGATCTTCCTAAGTGATATCTTATGATAAGTTTCTTTTCCTGTGTGACTTCTTTCACTTAGAATCATGGTACCTGAATCCACTCATTTTGCTGCTACTGGTCTTATGATATTAATTTCGTGGCTGAGGGATATTCCGTCGTACGTAAGTTCCACAATGTTTGGAACCATTTTTATATTTCCTGGGATATTTCAGGTGTACCCAGGTTGAGGTTCTTGTAAGCAGTGCAGCCCTCAATTTGGGGGTGGCTCTGTGTTATGGATTTTCAGTTTTCCCAAGGTATATTCCCTAGACTGGAAGTGCCCTTGGCTCTGTAGCTCTGTTGTTTACTTGTTTTAGGGAACACAATGCACTCCTCCAGTGAGGCAGTTGGCAACTTACATCCCGCCCATCAGCATAACAAGGCTCCCTGTTCTCCAGGGCCTGTCTTGCCTTTCTGGTTTTTACACATTTTGTGGATGTCCCTTTTGACCGGTGGGAAGTGATACTTCTTTGTAGTGCAGATTTGCATTGCCCGCTTGCTTCCTTGGCCAAAAAGGGCGTATGCGTTTTCTCCTGAATATATTCAGGAGAAAACGCATACGCCCTTTTTGGCCAAGTGCATCATTGTCGAAGTTGTGCCCCTCTTCCTGTGCTTTACAGGCGATTCCAACGTACCTCGTGAAATCTGTTTCCTGCTATTCTGCCTCGCTTTCAAGTCTGCCTCGTTGCCTTCCCTCAACAGATTTTTGGACGATAGTTGGCCTTGATTACTCTGCCAGTTTGTGAATTGCTGTGCCCCTGAGCTCCATTTTTCAACTCGTTTCTTGTGAGCTGAACGCAAGTCCAAACTTTTGATTCAGGAACTATACTGATTCCCGGTGGGTGGCTGAGACTTTGGTTAATTCTTCTTCCTGCCGGGAAATTAGAGTGACATGTGCCCATCCAAATGCCTAACAGCTACTCTCTCATTGGTTCTCCCTCTTCCCTTTCATCCTCTGCCATATTGGCAACCTGTGCGAACCAGGAGCTTAAAGGGGCTGTCTCTCCAAGTTGGGAGATTGATAGGAAAGCAGTTGGAAAGTCAAACAGGAGCACCAGGAGAGGGGCTCTTCGTTGAGTTTTAGAAACCTTTCGTATTCACAGTGTGTCCATTCTCTAGGTTTCCCGTACACGTTATAGCTGTAGTAATATTCCCTTCAACCTGGAGAGCTGGGACCCATGGAATGGGTGCCATGCATTATTGCTTTAAAGGGTCTGCATTTGCTCACCCAATCTCACCAATCCTCTCAGTCCCAAGTGTCCAGCCTCATGCCACATCCAGCTGTCATTGTAGATAGGGTCATTCCAGGTTGCATCAGAGACCCTGAAGGAATTGTGAAGAATTACCCTGTTTCTTTGTTCTGTTTTTGAAATTCCTTTTTAGAGTGGGTTTGAGCTGATTCTCGCTGCCCTGTTTATGCCAGTCTAGACACACTTGATTCCCTTACGGAGACATATCAATACATAGGTTTTAAGATTCTTACTAGTCAGATCTATTCCTCTGCGGGAAATATGGGGTTTTGAGTCCATTTCACTGAGGAAGGTGTAGGTCTTGTCTATTCCATAGTTGGCTTTTGGAACGGTACCTGTGCTTATATCAAACTCTGGTTTGATGCATCACCCCACCTCTCCTTCCCCCTTAAGCAGGCATAAGAGTGTTTTCTAAATGTGAGACTCTGTTCTCTTGCCTAACTCAGTTCATGTGTAGCCATGTTTACAGGATCTTCCTAAGTGATATCTTATGATAAGTTTCTTTTCCTGTGTGACTTCTTTCACTTAGAATCATCGTACCTGAATCCACTCATTTTGCTGCTACTGGTCTTATGACATTAATTTCGTGGCTGAGGGATATTCCGTCGTACATAAGTTCCACAATGTTTGGAACCATTTTTATATTTCCTGGGATATTTCAGGTGTACCCAGGTTGAGGTTCTTGTAAGCAGTGCAGCCCTCAATTTGGGGGTGGCTCTCTCTTATGGATTTTCAGTTTTCCCAAGGTATATTCCCTAGACTGGAAGTGCCCTTGGCTCTGTAGCTCTGTTGTTTACTTGTTTTAGGGAACACAATGCACTCCTCCAGTGAGGCAGTTGGCAACTTACATCCCGCCCATCAGCATAACAAGGCTCCCTGTTCTCCAGGGCCTGTCTTGCCTTTCTGGTTTTTACACATTTTGTGGATGTCCCTTTTGACCGGTGGGAAGTGATACTTCTTTGTAGTGCAGATTTGCATTGCCCGCTTGCTTGCTTGGCCAAAAAGGGCGTATGCGTTTTCTCCTGAATATATTCAGGAGAAAACGCATACGCCCTTTTTGGCCAAGTGCATCATTGTCGAAGTTGTGCCCCTCTTCCTGTGCTTTACAGGCGATTCCAACGTACCTCTTGAAATCTGTTTCCTGCTATTCTGCCTTGCTTTCAAGTCCGCCTCGTTGCCTTCCCTCAACAGATTTTTGGACGATAGTTGGCCTTGATTACTCTGCCAGTTTGTGAATTGCTGTGCCCCTGAGCTCCATTTTTCAACTCGTTTCTTGTGAGCTGAACGCAAGTCCAAACTTTTGATTCAGGAACTATACTGATTCCCGGTGGGTGGCTGAGACTTTGGTTAATTCTTCTTCCTGCCGGGAAATTAGAGTGACATGTGCCCATCCAAATGCCTAACAGCTACTCTCTCATTGGTCCTCCCTCTTCCCTTTCATCCTCTGCCATATTGGCAACCTGTGCGAAACAGGAGCTTAAAGGGGCTGTCTCTCCAAGTTGGGAGATTGATAGGAAAGCAGTTGGAAAGTCAAACCGGAGCACCAGGAGAGGGGCTCTTCGTTGAGTTTTAGAAACCTTTCGTATTCACAGTGTGTCCATTCTCTAGGTTTCCCGTACACGTTATAGCTGTAGTAATATTCCCTTCAACCTGGAGAGCTGGGACCCATGGAATGGGTGCCATGCATTATTGCTTTAAAGGGTCTGCATTTGCTCACCCAATCTCACCAATCCTCTCAGTACCAAGTGTCCAGCCTCATGCCACATCCAGCTGTCATTGTAGGTAGGGTCATTCCAGGTTGCATCAGAGAACCTGAAGGAATTGTAAAGAATTTCCCTGTTTCTTTGTTCTGTTTTTGAAATTCCTTTTTAGAGTAGGTTTGAGCTGATTCTCGCAGCCCTGTTTATGCCACTCTAGACACACTTGATTCCCTTACGGAGACATATTAATACATAGGTTTTAAGATTCTTACTAGTCAGATCTATTCCTCTGCGGGAAATATGGGGTTTTGAGTCCCTTTCACTGAGGAAGGTGTAGGTCTTGTCTATTCCATAGTTGGCTTTTGGAACGGTACCTGTGCTTATATCAAACTCTGGTTTGATGCATCACCCCACCTCTCCTTCCCCCTTAAGCAGGCATAAGAGTGTTTTCTAAATGTGAGACTCTGTTCTCTTGCCTAACTCAGTTCATGTGTAGCCATGTTTACAGGATCTTCCTAAGTGATATCTTATAATAAGTTTCTTTTCCTGTGTGACTTCTTTCACTTAGAATCATGGTACCTGAATCCACTCATTTTGCTGCTACTGGTCTTATGATATTAATTTCGTGGCTGAGGGATATTCCGTCGTACGTAAGTTCCACAATGTTTGGAACCATTTTTATATTTCCTGGGATATTTCAGGTGTACCCAGGTTGAGGTTCTTGTAAGCAGTGCAGCCCTCAATTTGGGGGTGGCTCTGTGTTATGGATTTTCAGTTTTCCCAAGGTATATTCCCTAGACTGGAAGTGCCCTTGGCTCTGTAGCTCTGTTGTTTACTTGTTTTAGGGAACACAATGCACTCCTCCAGTGAGGCAGTTGGCAACTTACATCCCGCCCATCAGCATAACAAGGCTCCCTGTTCTCCAGGGCCTGTCTTGCCTTTCTGGTTTTTACACATTTTGTGGATGTCCCTTTTGACCGGTGGGAAGTGATACTTCTTTGTAGTGCAGATTTGCATTGCCCGCTTGCTTCCTTGGACAAAAAGGGCGTATGCGTTTTCTCCTGAATATATTCAGGAGAAAACGCATACGCCCTTTTTGGCCAAGTGCATCATTGTCGAAGTTGTGCCCCTCTTCCTGTGCTTTACAGGCGATTCCAACGTACCTCGTGAAATCTGTTTCCTGCTATTCTGCCTCGCTTTCAAGTCTGCCTCGTTGCCTTCCCTCAACAGATTTTTGGACGATAGTTGGCCTTGATTACTCTGCCAGTTTGTGAATTGCTGTGCCCCTGAGCTCCATTTTTCAACTCGTTTCTTGTGAGCTGAACGCAAGTCCAAACTTTTGATTCAGGAACTATACTGATTCCCGGTGGGTGGCTGAGACTTTGGTTAATTCTTCTTCCTGCCGGGAAATTAGAGTGACATGTGCCCATCCAAATGCCTAACAGCTACTCTCTCATTGGTTCTCCCTCTTCCCTTTCATCCTCTGCCATATTGGCAACCTGTGCGAACCAGGAGCTTAAAGGGGCTGTCTCTCCAAGTTGGGAGATTGATAGGAAAGCAGTTGGAAAGTCAAACAGGAGCACCAGGAGAGGGGCTCTTCGTTGAGTTTTAGAAACCTTTCGTATTCACAGTGTGTCCATTCTCTAGGTTTCCCGTACACGTTATAGCTGTAGTAATATTCCCTTCAACCTGGAGAGCTGGGACCCATGGAATGGGTGCCATGCATTATTGCTTTAAAGGGTCTGCATTTGCTCACCCAATCTCACCAATCCTCTCAGTCCCAAGTGTCCAGCCTCATGCCACATCCAGCTGTCATTGTAGATAGGGTCATTCCAGGTTGCATCAGAGACCCTGAAGGAATTGTGAAGAATTACCCTGTTTCTTTGTTCTGTTTTTGAAATTCCTTTTTAGAGTGGGTTTGAGCTGATTCTCGCTGCCCTGTTTATGCCAGTCTAGACACACTTGATTCCCTTACGGAGACATATCAATACATAGGTTTTAAGATTCTTACTAGTCAGATCTATTCCTCTGCGGGAAATATGGGGTTTTGAGTCCATTTCACTGAGGAAGGTGTAGGTCTTGTCTATTCCATAGTTGGCTTTTGGAACGGTACCTGTGCTTATATCAAACTCTGGTTTGATGCATCACCCCACCTCTCCTTCCCCCTTAAGCAGGCATAAGAGTGTTTTCTAAATGTGAGACTCTGTTCTCTTGCCTAACTCAGTTCATGTGTAGCCATGTTTACAGGATCTTCCTAAGTGATATCTTATGATAAGTTTCTTTTCCTGTGTGACTTCTTTCACTTAGAATCATCGTACCTGAATCCACTCATTTTGCTGCTACTGGTCTTATGACATTAATTTCGTGGCTGAGGGATATTCCGTCGTACATAAGTTCCACAATGTTTGGAACCATTTTTATATTTCCTGGGATATTTCAGGTGTACCCAGGTTGAGGTTCTTGTAAGCAGTGCAGCCCTCAATTTGGGGGTGGCTCTCTCTTATGGATTTTCAGTTTTCCCAAGGTATATTCCCTAGACTGGAAGTGCCCTTGGCTCTGTAGCTCTGTTGTTTACTTGTTTTAGGGAACACAATGCACTCCTCCAGTGAGGCAGTTGGCAACTTACATCCCGCCCATCAGCATAACAAGGCTCCCTGTTCTCCAGGGCCTGTCTTGCCTTTCTGGTTTTTACACATTTTGTGGATGTCCCTTTTGACCGGTGGGAAGTGATACTTCTTTGTAGTGCAGATTTGCATTGCCCGCTTGCTTCCTTGGACAAAAAGGGCGTATGCGTTTTCTCCTGAATATATTCAGGAGAAAACGCATACGCCCTTTTTGGCCAAGTGCATCATTGTCGAAGTTGTGCCCCTCTTCCTGTGCTTTACAGGCGATTCCAACGTACCTCGTGAAATCTGTTTCCTGCTATTCTGCCTCGCTTTCAAGTCTGCCTCGTTGCCTTCCCTCAACAGATTTTTGGACGATAGTTGGCCTTGATTACTCTGCCAGTTTGTGAATTGCTGTGCCCCTGAGCTCCATTTTTCAACTCGTTTCTTGTGAGCTGAACGCAAGTCCAAACTTTTGATTCAGGAACTATACTGATTCCCGGTGGGTGGCTGAGACTTTGGTTAATTCTTCTTCCTGCCGGGAAATTAGAGTGACATGTGCCCATCCAAATGCCTAACAGCTACTCTCTCATTGGTTCTCCCTCTTCCCTTTCATCCTCTGCCATATTGGCAACCTGTGCGAACCAGGAGCTTAAAGGGGCTGTCTCTCCAAGTTGGGAGATTGATAGGAAAGCAGTTGGAAAGTCAAACAGGAGCACCAGGAGAGGGGCTCTTCGTTGAGTTTTAGAAACCTTTCGTATTCACAGTGTGTCCATTCTCTAGGTTTCCCGTACACGTTATAGCTGTAGTAATATTCCCTTCAACCTGGAGAGCTGGGACCCATGGAATGGGTGCCATGCATTATTGCTTTAAAGGGTCTGCATTTGCTCACCCAATCTCACCAATCCTCTCAGTCCCAAGTGTCCAGCCTCATGCCACATCCAGCTGTCATTGTAGATAGGGTCATTCCAGGTTGCATCAGAGACCCTGAAGGAATTGTGAAGAATTACCCTGTTTCTTTGTTCTGTTTTTGAAATTCCTTTTTAGAGTGGGTTTGAGCTGATTCTCGCTGCCCTGTTTATGCCAGTCTAGACACACTTGATTCCCTTACGGAGACATATCAATACATAGGTTTTAAGATTCTTACTAGTCAGATCTATTCCTCTGCGGGAAATATGGGGTTTTGAGTCCATTTCACTGAGGAAGGTGTAGGTCTTGTCTATTCCATAGTTGGCTTTTGGAACGGTACCTGTGCTTATATCAAACTCTGGTTTGATGCATCACCCCACCTCTCCTTCCCCCTTAAGCAGGCATAAGAGTGTTTTCTAAATGTGAGACTCTGTTCTCTTGCCTAACTCAGTTCATGTGTAGCCATGTTTACAGGATCTTCCTAAGTGATATCTTATGATAAGTTTCTTTTCCTGTGTGACTTCTTTCACTTAGAATCATCGTACCTGAATCCACTCATTTTGCTGCTACTGGTCTTATGACATTAATTTCGTGGCTGAGGGATATTCCGTCGTACATAAGTTCCACAATGTTTGGAACCATTTTTATATTTCCTGGGATATTTCAGGTGTACCCAGGTTGAGGTTCTTGTAAGCAGTGCAGCCCTCAATTTGGGGGTGGCTCTCTCTTATGGATTTTCAGTTTTCCCAAGGTATATTCCCTAGACTGGAAGTGCCCTTGGCTCTGTAGCTCTGTTGTTTACTTGTTTTAGGGAACACAATGCACTCCTCCAGTGAGGCAGTTGGCAACTTACATCCCGCCCATCAGCATAACAAGGCTCCCTGTTCTCCAGGGCCTGTCTTGCCTTTCTGGTTTTTACACATTTTGTGGATGTCCCTTTTGACCGGTGGGAAGTGATACTTCTTTGTAGTGCAGATTTGCATTGCCCGCTTGCTTGCTTGGCCAAAAAGGGCGTATGCGTTTTCTCCTGAATATATTCAGGAGAAAACGCATACGCCCTTTTTGGCCAAGTGCATCATTGTCGAAGTTGTGCCCCTCTTCCTGTGCTTTACAGGCGATTCCAACGTACCTCTTGAAATCTGTTTCCTGCTATTCTGCCTTGCTTTCAAGTCCGCCTCGTTGCCTTCCCTCAACAGATTTTTGGACGATAGTTGGCCTTGATTACTCTGCCAGTTTGTGAATTGCTGTGCCCCTGAGCTACATTTTTCAACTCGTTTCTTGTGAGCTGAACGCAAGTCCAAACTTTTGATTCAGGAACTATACTGATTCCCGGTGGGTGGCTGAGACTTTGGTTAATTCTTCTTCCTGCCGGGAAATTAGAGTGACATGTGCCCATCCAAATGCCTAACAGCTACTCTCTCATTGGTCCTCCCTCTTCCCTTTCATCCTCTGCCATATTGGCAACCTGTGCGAAACAGGAGCTTAAAGGGGCTGTCTCTCCAAGTTGGGAGATTGATAGGAAAGCAGTTGGAAAGTCAAACCGGAGCACCAGGAGAGGGGCTCTTCGTTGAGTTTTAGAAACCTTTCGTATTCACAGTGTGTCCATTCTCTAGGTTTCCCGTACACGTTATAGCTGTAGTAATATTCCCTTCAACCTGGAGAGCTGGGACCCATGGAATGGGTGCCATGCATTATTGCTTTAAAGGGTCTGCATTTGCTCACCCAATCTCACCAATCCTCTCAGTACCAAGTGTCCAGCCTCATGCCACATCCAGCTGTCATTGTAGGTAGGGTCATTCCAGGTTGCATCAGAGACCCTGAAGGAATTGTAAAGAATTTCCCTGTTTCTTTGTTCTGTTTTTGAAATTCCTTTTTAGAGAAGGTTTGAGCTGATTCTCGCAGCCCTGTTTATGCCACTCTAGACACACTTGATTCCCTTACGGAGACATATTAATACATAGGTTTTAAGATTCTTACTAGTCAGATCTATTCCTCTGCGGGAAATATGGGGTTTTGAGTCCCTTTCACTGAGGAAGGTGTAGGTCTTGTCTATTCCATAGTTGGCTTTTGGAACGGTACCTGTGCTTATATCAAACTCTGGTTTGATGCATCACCCCACCTCTCCTTCCCCCTTAAGCAGGCATAAGAGTGTTTTCTAAATGTGAGACTCTGTTCTCTTGCCTAACTCAGTTCATGTGTAGCCATGTTTACAGGATCTTCCTAAGTGATATCTTATGATAAGTTTCTTTTCCTGTGTGACTTCTTTCACTTAGAATCATGGTACCTGAATCCACTCATTTTGCTGCTACTGGTCTTATGATATTAATTTCGTGGCTGAGGGATATTCCGTCGTACGTAAGTTCCACAATGTTTGGAACCATTTTTATATTTCCTGGGATATTTCAGGTGTACCCAGGTTGAGGTTCTTGTAAGCAGTGCAGCCCTCAATTTGGGGGTGGCTCTGTGTTATGGATTTTCAGTTTTCCCAAGGTATATTCCCTAGACTGGAAGTGCCCTTGGCTCTGTAGCTCTGTTGTTTACTTGTTTTAGGGAACACAATGCACTCCTCCAGTGAGGCAGTTGGCAACTTACATCCCGCCCATCAGCATAACAAGGCTCCCTGTTCTCCAGGGCCTGTCTTGCCTTTCTGGTTTTTACACATTTTGTGGATGTCCCTTTTGACCGGTGGGAAGTGATACTTCTTTGTAGTGCAGATTTGCATTGCCCGCTTGCTTGCTTGGCCAAAAAGGGCGTATGCGTTTTCTCCTGAATATATTCAGGAGAAAACGCATACGCCCTTTTTGGCCAAGTGCATCATTGTCGAAGTTGTGCCCCTCTTCCTGTGCTTTACAGGCGATTCCAACGTACCTCGTGAAATCTGTTTCCTGCTATTCTGCCTCGCTTTCAAGTCTGCCTCGTTGCCTTCCCTCAACAGATTTTTGGACGATAGTTGGCCTTGATTACTCTGCCAGTTTGTGAATTGCTGTGCCCCTGAGCTCCATTTTTCAACTCGTTTCTTGTGAGCTGAACGCAAGTCCAAACTTTTGATTCAGGAACTATACTGATTCCCGGTGGGTGGCTGAGACTTTGGTTAATTCTTCTTCCTGCCGGGAAATTAGAGTGACATGTGCCCATCCAAATGCCTAACAGCTACTCTCTCATTGGTTCTCCCTCTTCCCTTTCATCCTCTGCCATATTGGCAACCTGTGCGAACCAGGAGCTTAAAGGGGCTGTCTCTCCAAGTTGGGAGATTGATAGGAAAGCAGTTGGAAAGTCAAACAGGAGCACCAGGAGAGGGGCTCTTCGTTGAGTTTTAGAAACCTTTCGTATTCACAGTGTGTCCATTCTCTAGGTTTCCCGTACACGTTATAGCTGTAGTAATATTCCCTTCAACCTGGAGAGCTGGGACCCATGGAATGGGTGCCATGCATTATTGCTTTAAAGGGTCTGCATTTGCTCACCCAATCTCACCAATCCTCTCAGTCCCAAGTGTCCAGCCTCATGCCACATCCAGCTGTCATTGTAGATAGGGTCATTCCAGGTTGCATCAGAGACCCTGAAGGAATTGTGAAGAATTACCCTGTTTCTTTGTTCTGTTTTTGAAATTCCTTTTTAGAGTGGGTTTGAGCTGATTCTCGCTGCCCTGTTTATGCCAGTCTAGACACACTTGATTCCCTTACGGAGACATATCAATACATAGGTTTTAAGATTCTTACTAGTCAGATCTATTCCTCTGCGGGAAATATGGGGTTTTGAGTCCCTTTCACTGAGGAAGGTGTAGGTCTTGTCTATTCCATAGTTGGCTTTTGGAACGGTACCTGTGCTTATATCAAACTCTGGTTTGATGCATCACCCCACCTCTCCTTCCCCCTTAAGCAGGCATAAGAGTGTTTTCTAAATGTGAGACTCTGTTCTCTTGCCTAACTCAGTTCATGTGTAGCCATGTTTACAGGATCTTCCTAAGTGATATCTTATGATAAGTTTCTTTTCCTGTGTGACTTCTTTCACTTAGAATCATCGTACCTGAATCCACTCATTTTGCTGCTACTGGTCTTATGACATTAATTTCGTGGCTGAGGGATATTCCGTCGTACGTAAGTTCCACAATGTTTGGAACCATTTTTATATTTCCTGGGATATTTCAGGTGTACCCAGGTTGAGGTTCTTGTAAGCAGTGCAGCCCTCAATTTGGGGGTGGCTCTCTCTTATGGATTTTCAGTTTTCCCAAGGTATATTCCCTAGACTGGAAGTGCCCTTGGCTCTGTAGCTCTGTTGTTTACTTGTTTTAGGGAACACAATGCACTCCTCCAGTGAGGCAGTTGGCAACTTACATCCCGCCCATCAGCATAACAAGGCTCCCTGTTCTCCAGGGCCTGTCTTGCCTTTCTGGTTTTTACACATTTTGTGGATGTCCCTTTTGACCGGTGGGAAGTGATACTTCTTTGTAGTGCAGATTTGCATTGCCCGCTTGCTTGCTTGGCCAAAAAGGGCGTATGCGTTTTCTCCTGAATATATTCAGGAGAAAACGCATACGCCCTTTTTGGCCAAGTGCATCATTGTCGAAGTTGTGCCCCTCTTCCTGTGCTTTACAGGCGATTCCAACGTACCTCGTGAAATCTGTTTCCTGCTATTCTGCCTCGCTTTCAAGTCTGCCTCGTTGCCTTCCCTCAACAGATTTTTGGACGATAGTTGGCCTTGATTACTCTGCCAGTTTGTGAATTGCTGTGCCCCTGAGCTCCATTTTTCAACTCGTTTCTTGTGAGCTGAACGCAAGTCCAAACTTTTGATTCAGGAACTATACTGATTCCCGATGGGTGGCTGAGACTTTGGTTAATTCTTCTTCCTGCCGGGAAATTAGAGTGACATGTGCCCATCCAAATGCCTAACAGCTACTCTCTCATTGGTTCTCCCTCTTCCCTTTCATCCTCTGCCATATTGGCAACCTGTGCGAACCAGGAGCTTAAAGGGGCTGTCTCTCCAAGTTGGGAGATTGATAGGAAAGCAGTTGGAAAGTCAAACAGGAGCACCAGGAGAGGGGCTCTTCGTTGAGTTTTAGAAACCTTTTGTATTCACAGTGTGTCCATTCTCTAGGTTTCCCGTACACGTTATAGCTGTAGTAATATTCCCTTCAACCTGGAGAGCTGGGACCCATGGAATGGGTGCCATGCATTATTGCTTTAAAGGGTCTGCATTTGCTCACCCAATCTCACCAATCCTCTCAGTCCCAAGTGTCCAGCCTCATGCCACATCCAGCTGTCATTGTAGATAGGGTCATTCCAGGTTGCATCAGAGACCCTGAAGGAATTGTGAAGAATTACCCTGTTTCTTTGTTCTGTTTTTGAAATTCCTTTTTAGAGTGGGTTTGAGCTGATTCTCGCTGCCCTGTTTATGCCAGTCTAGACACACTTGATTCCCTTACGGAGACATATCAATACATAGGTTTTAAGATTCTTACTAGTCAGATCTATTCCTCTGCGGGAAATATGGGGTTTTGAGTCCCTTTCACTGAGGAAGGTGTAGGTCTTGTCTATTCCATAGTTGGCTTTTGGAACGGTACCTGTGCTTATATCAAACTCTGGTTTGATGCATCACCCCACCTCTCCTTCCCCCTTAAGCAGGCATAAGAGTGTTTTCTAAATGTGAGACTCTGTTCTCTTGCCTAACTCAGTTCATGTGTAGCCATGTTTACAGGATCTTCCTAAGTGATATCTTATGATAAGTTTCTTTTCCTGTGTGACTTCTTTCACTTAGAATCATGGTACCTGAATCCACTCATTTTGCTGCTACTGGTCTTATGATATTAATTTCGTGGCTGAGGGATATTCCGTCGTACGTAAGTTCCACAATGTTTGGAACCATTTTTATATTTCCTGGGATATTTCAGGTGTACCCAGGTTGAGGTTCTTGTAAGCAGTGCAGCCCTCAATTTGGGGGTGGCTCTGTGTTATGGATTTTCAGTTTTCCCAAGGTATATTCCCTAGACTGGAAGTGCCCTTGGCTCTGTAGCTCTGTTGTTTACTTGTTTTAGGGAACACAATGCACTCCTCCAGTGAGGCAGTTGGCAACTTACATCCCGCCCATCAGCATAACAAGGCTCCCTGTTCTCCAGGGCCTGTCTTGCCTTTCTGGTTTTTACACATTTTGTGGATGTCCCTTTTGACCGGTGGGAAGTGATACTTCTTTGTAGTGCAGATTTGCATTGCCCGCTTGCTTGCTTGGCCAAAAAGGGCGTATGCGTTTTCTCCTGAATATATTCAGGAGAAAACGCATACGCCCTTTTTGGCCAAGTGCATCATTGTCGAAGTTGTGCCCCTCTTCCTGTGCTTTACAGGCGATTCCAACGTACCTCTTGAAATCTGTTTCCTGCTATTCTGCCTCGCTTTCAAGTCCGCCTCGTTGCCTTCCCTCAACAGATTTTTGGACGATAGTTGGCCTTGATTACTCTGCCAGTTTGTGAATTGCTGTGCCCCTGAGCTACATTTTTCAACTCGTTTCTTGTGAGCTGAACGCAAGTCCAAACTTTTGATTCAGGAACTATACTGGTTCCCGGTGGGTGGCTGAGACTTTGGTTAATTCTTCTTCCTGCCGGGAAATTAGAGTGACATGTGCCCATCCAAATGCCTAACAGCTACTCTCTCATTGGTTCTCCCTCTTCCCTTTCATCCTCTGCCAAATTGGCAACCTGTGCGAACCAGGAGCTTAAAGGGGCTGTCTCTCCAAGTTGGGAGATTGATAGGAAAGCAGTTGGAAAGTCAAACCGGAGCACCAGGAGAGGGGCTCTTCGTTGAGTTTTAGAAACCTTTCGTATTCACAGTGTGTCCATTCTCTAGGTTTCCCGTACACGTTATAGCTGTAGTAATATTCCCTTCAACCTGGAGAGCTGGGACCCATGGAATGGGTGCCATGCATTATTGCTTTAAAGGGTCTGCATTTGCTCACCCAATCTCACCAATCCTCTCAGTCCCAAGTGTCCAGCCTTATGCCACATCCAGCTGTCATTGTAGATAGGGTCATTCCAGGTTGCATCAGCGACCCTGAAGGAATTTTGAAGAATTACCCTGTTTCTTTGTTCTGTTTTTGAAATTCCTGTTTAGAGTGGGTTTGAGCTGATTCTCGCTGCCATGTTTATGCCAGTCTAGACACACTTGATTCCCTTACGGAGACATATCAATACATAGGTTTTAAGATTCTTACTAGTCAGATTTATTCCTCTGCGGGAAATATGGGGTTTTGAGTCCCTTTCACTGAGGAAGGTGTAGGTCTTGTCTATTCCATAGTTGGTTTTTGGAACGGTACCTGTGCTTATATCAAACTCTGGTTTGATGCATCACCCCACCTCTACTTCCCCCTTAAGCAGGCATAAGAGTGTTTACTAAATGTGAGACTCTGTTCTCTTGCCTAACTCAGTTCATGTGTAGCCATGTTTACAGGATCTTCCTAAGTGATATTTTATGATAAGTTTCTTTTCCTGTGTGACTTCTTTCACTTAGAATCATCGTACCTGAATCCACTCATTTTGCTGCTACTGGTCTTATGACATTGATTTCGTGGCTGAGGGATATTCCATCGTACGTAAGATCCACAATGTTAGGAACCATTTTTATATTTCCTGGGATATTTCAGGTGTACCCAGGTTGAGGTTCTTGTAAGCAGTGCAGCCCTCAATTTGGGGGTGGCTCTGTGTTATGGATTTTCAGTTTTCCCAAGGTATATTCCCTAGACTGGAAGTGCCCTTGGCTCTGTAGCTCTGTTGTTTACTTGTTTTAGGGAACACAATGCACTCCTCCAGTGAGGCAGTTGGCAACTTACATCCCGCCCATCAGCATAACAAGGCTCCCTGTTCTCCAGGGCCTGTCTTGCCTTTCTGGTTTTTACACATTTTGTGGATGTCCCTTTTGACCGGTGGGAAGTGATACTTCTTTGTAGTGCAGATTTGCATTGCCCGCTTGCTTGCTTGGCCAAAAAGGGCGTATGCGTTTTCTCCTGAATATATTCAGGAGAAAACGCATACGCCCTTTTTGGCCAAGTGCATCATTGTCGAAGTTGTGCCCCTCTTCCTGTGCTTTACAGGCGATTCCAACGTACCTCGTGAAATCTGTTTCCTGCTATTCTGCCTCGCTTTCAAGTCTGCCTCGTTGCCTTCCCTCAACAGATTTTTGGACGATAGTTGGCCTTGATTACTCTGCCAGTTTGTGAATTGCTGTGCCCCTGAGCTCCATTTTTCAACTCGTTTCTTGTGAGCTGAACGCAAGTCCAAACTTTTGATTCAGGAACTATACTGATTCCCGGTGGGTGGCTGAGACTTTGGTTAATTCTTCTTCCTGCCGGGAAATTAGAGTGACATGTGCCCATCCAAATGCCTAACAGCTACTCTCTCATTGGTTCTCCCTCTTCCCTTTCATCCTCTGCCATATTGGCAACCTGTGCGAAACAGGAGCTTAAAGGGGCTGTCTCTCCAAGTTGGGAGATTGATAGGAAAGCAGTTGGAAAGTCAAACCGGAGCACCAGGAGAGGGGCTCTTCGTTGAGTTTTAGAAACCTTTCGTATTCACAGTGTGTCCATTCTCTAGGTTTCCCGTACACGTTATAGCTGTAGTAATATTCCCTTCAACCTGGAGAGCTGGGACCCATGGAATGGGTGCCATGCATTATTGCTTTAAAGGGTCTGCATTTGCTCACCCAATCTCACCAATCCTCTCAGTCCCAAGTGTCCAGCCTCATGCCACATCCAGCTGTCATTGTAGATAGGGTCATTCCAGGTTGCATCAGAGACCCTGAAGGAATTGTGAAGAATTACCCTGTTTCTTTGTTCTGTTTTTGAAATTCCTTTTTAGAGTGGGTTTGAGCTGATTCTCGCTGCCCTGTTTATGCCAGTCTAGACACACTTGATTCCCTTACGGAGACATATCAATACATAGGTTTTAAGATTCTTACTAGTCAGATCTATTCCTCTGCGGGAAATATGGGGTTTTGAGTCCCTTTCACTGAGGAAGGTGTAGGTCTTGTCTATTCCATAGTTGGCTTTTGGAACGGTACCTGTGCTTATATCAAACTCTGGTTTGATGCATCACCCCACCTCTCCTTCCCCCTTAAGCAGGCATAAGAGTGTTTTCTAAATGTGAGACTCTGTTCTCTTGCCTAACTCAGTTCATGTGTAGCCATGTTTACAGGATCTTCCTAAGTGATATCTTATGATAAGTTTCTTTTCCTGTGTGACTTCTTTCACTTAGAATCATGGTACCTGAATCCACTCATTTTGCTGCTACTGGTCTTATGATATTAATTTCGTGGCTGAGGGATATTCCGTCGTACGTAAGTTCCACAATGTTTGGAACCATTTTTATATTTCCTGGGATATTTCAGGTGTACCCAGGTTGAGGTTCTTGTAAGCAGTGCAGCCCTCAATTTGGGGGTGGCTCTGTGTTATGGATTTTCAGTTTTCCCAAGGTATATTCCCTAGACTGGAAGTGCCCTTGGCTCTGTAGCTCTGTTGTTTACTTGTTTTAGGGAACACAATGCACTCCTCCAGTGAGGCAGTTGGCAACTTACATCCCGCCCATCAGCATAACAAGGCTCCCTGTTCTCCAGGGCCTGTCTTGCCTTTCTGGTTTTTACACATTTTGTGGATGTCCCTTTTGACCGGTGGGAAGTGATACTTCTTTGTAGTGCAGATTTGCATTGCCCGCTTGCTTGCTTGGCCAAAAAGGGCGTATGCGTTTTCTCCTGAATATATTCAGGAGAAAACGCATACGCCCTTTTTGGCCAAGTGCATCATTGTCGAAGTTGTGCCCCTCTTCCTGTGCTTTACAGGCGATTCCAACGTACCTCTTGAAATCTGTTTCCTGCTATTCTGCCTCGCTTTCAAGTCCGCCTCGTTGCCTTCCCTCAACAGATTTTTGGACGATAGTTGGCCTTGATTACTCTGCCAGTTTGTGAATTGCTGTGCCCCTGAGCTACATTTTTCAACTCGTTTCTTGTGAGCTGAACGCAAGTCCAAACTTTTGATTCAGGAACTATACTGATTCCCGGTGGGTGGCTGAGACTTTGGTTAATTCTTCTTCCTGCCGGGAAATTAGAGTGACATGTGCCCATCCAAATGCCTAACAGCTACTCTCTCATTGGTCCTCCCTCTTCCCTTTCATCCTCTGCCATATTGGCAACCTGTGCGAAACAGGAGCTTAAAGGGGCTGTCTCTCCAAGTTGGGAGATTGATAGGAAAGCAGTTGGAAAGTCAAACCGGAGCACCAGGAGAGGGGATCTTCGTTGAGTTTTAGAAACCTTTCGTATTCACAGTGTGTCCATTCTCTAGGTTTCCCGTACACGTTATAGCTGTAGTAATATTCCCTTCAACCTGGAGAGCTGGGACCCATGGAATGGGTGCCATGCATTATTGCTTTAAAGGGTCTGCATTTGCTCACCCAATCTCACCAATCCTCTCAGTCCCAAGTGTCCAGCCTTATGCCACATCCAGCTGTCATTGTAGATAGGGTCATTCCAGGTTGCATCAGCGACCCTGAAGGAATTTTGAAGAATTACCCTGTTTCTTTGTTCTGTTTTTGAAATTCCTGTTTAGAGTGGGTTTGAGCTGATTCTCGCTGCCATGTTTATGCCAGTCTAGACACACTTGATTCCCTTACGGAGACATATCAATACATAGGTTTTAAGATTCTTACTAGTCAGATCTATTCCTCTGCGGGAAATATGGGGTTTTGAGTCCCTTTCACTGAGGAAGGTGTAGGTCTTGTCTATTCCATAGTTGGTTTTTGGAACGGTACCTGTGCTTATATCAAACTCTGGTTTGATGCATCACCCCACCTCTCCTTCCCCCTTAAGCAGGCATAAGAGTGTTTTCTAAATGTGAGACTCTGTTCTCTTGCCTAACTCAGTTCATGTGTAGCCATGTTTACAGGATCTTCCTAAGTGATATCTTATGATAAGTTTCTTTTCCTGTGTGACTTCTTTCACTTAGAAACATCGTACCTGAATCCACTCATTTTGCTGCTACTGGTCTTATGACATTGATTTCGTGGCTGAGGGATATTCCATCGTACGTAAGTTCCACAATGTTAGGAACCATTTTTATATTTACTGGGATATTTCAGGTGTACCCAGGTTGAGGTTCTTGTAAGCAGTGCAGCCCTCAATTTGGGGGTGGCTCTGTCTTATGGATTTTCAGTTTTCCCAAGGTATATTCCCTAGACTGGAAGTGCCCTTGGCTCTGTAGCTCTGTTGTTTACTTGTTTTAGGGAACACAATGCACTCCTCCAGTGAGGCAGTTGGCAACTTACATCCCGCCCATCAGCATAACAAGGCTCCCTGTTCTGCAGGGCCTGTCTTGCCTTTCTGGTTTTTACACATTTTGTGGATGTCCCTTTTGACCGGTGGGAAGTGATACTTCTTTGTAGTGCAGAGTTGCATTGCCCGCTTGCTTGTTTGGCCAAAAAGGGCGTATGCGTTTTCTCCTGAATATATTCAGGAGAAAACGCATACGCCCTTTTTGGCCAAGTGCATCATTGTCGAAGTTGTGCCCCTCTTCCTGTGCTTTACAGGCGATTCCAACGTACCTCGTGAAATCTGTTTCCTGCTATTCTGCCTCGCTTTCAAGTCCGCCTCGTTGCCTTCCCTCAACAGATTTTTGGACGATAGTTGGCTTTGATTACTCTGCCCGTTTGTGAATTGCTGTGCCCCTGAGCTCCATTTTTCAACTCGTTTCTTGTGAGCTGAACGCAAGTCCAAACTTTTGGTTCAGGACCTATACTGGTTCCCGGTGGGTGGCTGAGACTTTGGTTAATTCTTCTTCCTGCCGGGAAATTAGAGTGACATGTGCCCATCCAAATGCCTAACAGCTACTCTCTCATTGGTTCTCCCTCTTCCCTTTCATCCTCTGCCAAATTGGCAACCTGTGCGAACCAGGAGCTTAAAGGGGCTGTCTCTCCAAGTTGGGAGATTGATAGGAAAGCAGTTGGAAAGTCAAACCGGAGCACCAGGAGAGGGGCTCTTCGTTGAGTTTTAGAAACCTTTCGTATTCACAGTGTGTCCATTCTCTAGGTTTCCCGTACACGTTATAGCTGTAGTAATATTCCCTTCAACCTGGAGAGCTGGGACCCATGGAATGGGTGCCATGCATTATTGCTTTAAAGGGTCTGCATTTGCTCACCCAATCTCACCAATCCTCTCAGTCCCAAGTGTCCAGCCTTATGCCACATCCAGCTGTCATTGTAGATAGGGTCATTCCAGGTTGCATCAGCGACCCTGAAGGAATTTTGAAGAATTACCCTGTTTCTTTGTTCTGTTTTTGAAATTCCTGTTTAGAGTGGGTTTGAGCTGATTCTCGCTGCCATGTTTATGCCAGTCTAGACACACTTGATTCCCTTACGGAGACATATCAATACATAGGTTTTAAGATTCTTACTAGTCAGATCTATTCCTCTGCGGGAAATATGGGGTTTTGAGTCCCTTTCACTGAGGAAGGTGTAGGTCTTGTCTATTCCATAGTTGGTTTTTGGAACGGTACCTGTGCTTATATCAAACTCTGGTTTGATGCATCACCCCACCTCTACTTCCCCCTTAAGCAGGCATAAGAGTGTTTTCTAAATGTGAGGCTCTGTTCTCTTGCCTAACTCAGTTCATGTGTAGCCATGTTTACAGGATCTTCCTAAGTGATATCTTATGATAAGTTTCTTTTCCTGTGTGACTTCTTTCACTTAGAATCATCGTACCTGAATCCACTCATTTTGCTGCTACTGGTCTTATGACATTGATTTCGTGGCTGAGGGATATTCCATCGTACGTAAGTTCCACAATGTTTGGAACCATTTTTATATTTCCTGGGATATTTCAGGTGTACCCAGGTTGAGGTTCTTGTAAGCAGTGCAGCCCTCAATTTGGGGGTGGCTCTGTGTTATGGATTTTCAGTTTTCCCAAGGTATATTCCCTAGACTGGAAGTGCCCTTGGCTCTGTAGCTCTGTTGTTTACTTGTTTTAGGGAACACAATGCACTCCTCCAGTGAGGCAGTTGGCAACTTACATCCCGCCCATCAGCATAACAAGGCTCCCTGTTCTCCAGGGCCTGTCTTGCCTTTCTGGTTTTTACACATTTTGTGGATGTCCCTTTTGACCGGTGGGAAGTGATACTTCTTTGTAGTGCAGATTTGCATTGCCCGCTTGCTTGCTTGGCCAAAAAGGGCGTATGCGTTTTCTCCTGAATATATTCAGGAGAAAACGCATACGCCCTTTTTGGCCAAGTGCATCATTGTCGAAGTTGTGCCCCTCTTCCTGTGCTTTACAGGCGATTCCAACGTACCTCTTGAAATCTGTTTCCTGCTATTCTGCCTCGCTTTCAAGTCCGCCTCGTTGCCTTCCCTCAACAGATTTTTGGACGATAGTTGGCCTTGATTACTCTGCCAGTTTGTGAATTGCTGTGCCCCTGAGCTCCATTTTTCAACTCGTTTTTTGTGAGCTGAACGCAAGTCCAAACTTTTGGTTCAGGACCTATACTGGTTCCCGGTGGGTGGCTGAGACTTTGGTTAATTCTTCTTCCTGCCGGGAAATTAGAGTGACATGTGCCCATCCAAATGCCTAACAGCTACTCTCTCATTGGTTCTCCCTCTTCCCTTTCATCCTCTGCCAAATTGGCAACCTGTGCGAACCAGGAGCTTAAAGGGGCTGTCTCTCCAAGTTGGGAGATTGATAGGAAAGCAGTTGGAAAGTCAAACCGGAGCACCAGGAGAGGGGCTCTTCGTTGAGTTTTAGAAACCTTTCGTATTCACAGTGTGTCCATTCTCTAGGTTTCCCGTACACGTTATAGCTGTAGTAATATTCCCTTCAACCTGGAGAGCTGGGACCCATGGAATGGGTGCCATGCATTATTGCTTTAAAGGGTCTGCATTTGCTCACCCAATCTCACCAATCCTCTCAGTCCCAAGTGTCCAGCCTTATGCCACATCCAGCTGTCATTGTAGATAGGGTCATTCCAGGTTGCATCAGCGACCCTGAAGGAATTTTGAAGAATTACCCTGTTTCTTTGTTCTGTTTTTGAAATTCCTGTTTAGAGTGGGTTTGAGCTGATTCTCGCTGCCATGTTTATGCCAGTCTAGACACACTTGATTCCCTTACGGAGACATATCAATACATAGGTTTTAAGATTCTTACTAGTCAGATTTATTCCTCTGCGGGAAATATGGGGTTTTGAGTCCCTTTCACTGAGGAAGGTGTAGGTCTTGTCTATTCCATAGTTGGTTTTTGGAACGGTACCTGTGCTTATATCAAACTCTGGTTTGATGCATCACCCCACCTCTCCTTCCCCCTTAAGCAGGCATAAGAGTGTTTTCTAAATGTGAGACTCTGTTCTCTTGCCTAACTCAGTTCATGTGTAGCCATGTTTACAGGATCTTCCTAAGTGATATCTTATGATAAGTTTCTTTTCCTGTGTGACTTCTTTCACTTAGAATCATCGTACCTGAATCCACTCATTTTGCTGCTACTGGTCTTATGATATTAATTTCGTGGCTGAGGGATATTCCGTCGTACGTAAGTTCCACAATGTTTGGAACCATTTTTATATTTCCTGGGATATTTCAGGTGTACCCAGGTTGAGGTTCTTGTAAGCAGTGCAGCCCTCAATTTGGGGGTGGCTCTGTGTTATGGATTTTCAGTTTTCCCAAGGTATATTCCCTAGACTGGAAGTGCCCTTGGCTCTGTAGCTCTGTTGTTTACTTGTTTTAGGGAACACAATGCACTCCTCCAGTGAGGCAGTTGGCAACTTACATCCCGCCCATCAGCATAACAAGGCTCCCTGTTCTCCAGGGCCTGTCTTGCCTTTCTGGTTTTTACACATTTTGTGGATGTCCCTTTTGACCGGTGGGAAGTGATACTTCTTTGTAGTGCAGATTTGCATTGCCCGCTTGCTTGCTTGGCCAAAAAGGGCGTATGCGTTTTCTCCTGAATATATTCAGGAGAAAACGCATACGCCCTTTTTGGCCAAGTGCATCATTGTCGAAGTTGTGCCCCTCTTCCTGTGCTTTACAGGCGATTCCAACGTACCTCTTGAAATCTGTTTCCTGCTATTCTGCCTCGCTTTCAAGTCCGCCTCGTTGCCTTCCCTCAACAGATTTTTGGACGATAGTTGGCCTTGATTACTCTGCCAGTTTGTGAATTGCTGTGCCCCTGAGCTACATTTTTCAACTCGTTTCTTGTGAGCTGAACGCAAGTCCAAACTTTTGATTCAGGAACTATACTGATTCCCGGTGGGTGGCTGAGACTTTGGTTAATTCTTCTTCCTGCCGGGAAATTAGAGTGACATGTGCCCATCCAAATGCCTAACAGCTACTCTCTCATTGGTCCTCCCTCTTCCCTTTCATCCTCTGCCATATTGGCAACCTGTGCGAACCAGTATCTTAAAGGGGCTGTCTCTCCAAGTTGGGAGATTGATAGGAAAGCAGTTGGAAAGTCAAACCGGAGCACCAGGAGAGGGGATCTTCGTTGAGTTTTAGAAACCTTTCGTATTCACAGTGTGTCCATTCTCTAGGTTTCCCGTACACGTTATAGCTGTAGTAATATTCCCTTCAACCTGGAGAGCTGGGACCCATGGAATGGGTGCCATGCATTATTGCTTTAAAGGGTCTGCATTTGCTCACCCAATCTCACCAATCCTCTCAGTCCCAAGTGTCCAGCCTTATGCCACATCCAGCTGTCATTGTAGATAGGGTCATTCCAGGTTGCATCAGCGACCCTGAAGGAATTTTGAAGAATTACCCTGTTTCTTTGTTCTGTTTTTGAAATTCCTGTTTAGAGTGGGTTTGAGCTGATTCTCGCTGCCATGTTTATGCCAGTCTAGACACACTTGATTCCCTTACGGAGACATATCAATACATAGGTTTTAAGATTCTTACTAGTCAGATCTATTCCTCTGCGGGAAATATGGGGTTTTGAGTCCCTTTCACTGAGGAAGGTGTAGGTCTTGTCTATTCCATAGTTGGTTTTTGGAACGGTACCTGTGCTTATATCAAACTCTGGTTTGATGCATCACCCCACCTCTCCTTCCCCCTTAAGCAGGCATAAGAGTGTTTTCTAAATGTGAGACTCTGTTCTCTTGCCTAACTCAGTTCATGTGTAGCCATGTTTACAGGATCTTCCTAAGTGATATCTTATGATAAGTTTCTTTTCCTGTGTGACTTCTTTCACTTAGAAACATCGTACCTGAATCCACTCATTTTGGTGCTACTGGTCTTATGACATTGATTTCGTGGCTGAGGGATATTCCATCGTACGTAAGTTCCACAATGTTAGGAACCATTTTTATATTTCCTGGGATATTTCAGGTGTACCCAGGTTGAGGTTCTTGTAAGCAGTGCAGCCCTCAATTTGGGGGTGGCTCTGTCTTATGGATTTTCAGTTTTCCCAAGGTATATTCCCTAGACTGGAAGTGCCCTTGGCTCTGTAGCTCTGTTGTTTACTTGTTTTAGGGAACACAATGCACTCCTCCAGTGAGGCAGTTGGCAACTTACATCCCGCCCATCAGCATAACAAGGCTCCCTGTTCTGCAGGGCCTGTCTTGCCTTTCTGGTTTTTACACATTTTGTGGATGTCCCTTTTGACCGGTGGGAAGTGATACTTCTTTGTAGTGCAGAGTTGCATTGCCCGCTTGCTTGCTTGGCCAAAAAGGGCGTATGCGTTTTCTCCTGAATATATTCAGGAGAAAACGCATACGCCCTTTTTAGCCAAGTGCATCATTGTCGAAGTTGTGCCCCTCTTCCTGTGCTTTACAGGCGATTCCAACGTACCTCGTGAAATCTGTTTCCTGCTATTCTGCCTCGCTTTCAAGTCCGCCTCGTTGCCTTCCCTCAACAGATTTTTGGACGAGAGTTGGCTTTGATTACTCTGCCCGTTTGTGAATTGCTGTGCCCCTGAGCTCCATTTTTCAACTCGTTTCTTGTGAGCTGAACGCAAGTCCAAACTTTTGGTTCAGGACCTATACTGGTTCCCGGTGGGTGGCTGAGACTTTGGTTAATTCTTCTTCCTGCCGGGAAATTAGAGTGACATGTGCCCATCCAAATGCCTAACAGCTACTCTCTCATTGGTTCTCCCTCTTCCCTTTCATCCTCTGCCAAATTGGCAACCTGTGCGAACCAGGAGCTTAAAGGGGCTGTCTCTCCAAGTTGGGAGATTGATAGGAAAGCAGTTGGAAAGTCAAACCGGAGCACCAGGAGAGGGGCTCTTCGTTGAGTTTTAGAAACCTTTCGTATTCACAGTGTGTCCATTCTCTAGGTTTCCCGTACACGTTATAGCTGTAGTAATATTCCCTTCAACCTGGAGAGCTGGGACCCATGGAATGGGTGCCATGCATTATTGCTTTAAAGGGTCTGCATTTGCTCACCCAATCTCACCAATCCTCTCAGTCCCAAGTGTCCAGCCTTATGCCACATCCAGCTGTCATTGTAGATAGGGTCATTCCAGGTTGCATCAGCGACCCTGAAGGAATTGTGAAGAATTACCCTGTTTCTTTGTTCTGTTTTTGAAATTCCTGTTTAGAGTGGGTTTGAGCTGATTCTCGCTGCCATGTTTATGCCAGTCTAGACACACTTGATTCCCTTACGGAGACATATCAATACATAGGTTTTAAGATTCTTACTAGTCAGATCTATTCCTCTGCGGGAAATATGGGGTTTTGAGTCCCTTTCACTGAGGAAGGTGTAGGTCTTGTCTATTCCATAGTTGGTTTTTGGAACGGTACCTGTGCTTATATCAAACTCTGGTTTGATGCATCACCCCACCTCTACTTCCCCCTTAAGCAGGCATAAGAGTGTTTTCTAAATGTGAGACTCTGTTCTCTTGCCTAACTCAGTTCATGTGTAGCCATGTTTACAGGATCTTCCTAAGTGATATCTTATGATAAGTTTCTTTTCCTGTGTGACTTCTTTCACTTAGAATCATCGTACCTGAATCCACTCATTTTGATGCTACTGGTCTTATGACATTGATTTCGTGGCTGAGGGATATTCCATCGTACGTAAGTTCCACAATGTTTGGAACCATTTTTATATTTCCTGGGATATTTCAGGTGTACCCAGGTTGAGGTTCTTGTAAGCAGTGCAGCCCTCAATTTGGGGGTGGCTCTGTGTTATGGATTTTCAGTTTTCCCAAGGTATATTCCCTAGACTGGAAGTGCCCTTGGCTCTGTAGCTCTGTTGTTTACTTGTTTTAGGGAACACAATGCACTCCTCCAGTGAGGCAGTTGGCAACTTACATCCCGCCCATCAGCATAACAAGGCTCCCTGTTCTCCAGGGCATGTCTTGCTTTTCTGGTTTTTACACATTTTGTGGATGTCCCTTTTGACCGGTGGGAAGTGATACTTCTTTGTAGTGCAGATTTGCATTGCCCGCTTGCTTGCTTGGCCAAAAAGGGCGTATGCGTTTTCTCCTGAATATATTCAGGAGAAAACGCATACGCCCTTTTTGGCCAAGTGCATCATTGTCGAAGTTGTGCCCCTCTTCCTGTGCTTTACAGGCGATTCCAACGTACCTCTTGAAATCTGTTTCCTGCTATTCTGCCTCGCTTTCAAGTCCGCCTCGTTGCCTTCCCTCAACAGATTTTTGGACGATAGTTGGCCTTGATTACTCTGCCAGTTTGTGAATTGCTGTGCCCCTGAGCTCCATTTTTCAACTCGTTTTTTGTGAGCTGAACGCAAGTCCAAACTTTTGGTTCAGGACCTATACTGGTTCCCGGTGGGTGGCTGAGACTTTGGTTAATTCTTCTTCCTGCCGGGAAATTAGAGTGACATGTGCCCATCCAAATGCCTAACAGCTACTCTCTCATTGGTTCTCCCTCTTCCCTTTCATCCTCTGCCAAATTGGCAACCTGTGCGAACCAGGAGCTTAAAGGGGCTGTCTCTCCAAGTTGGGAGATTGATAGGAAAGCAGTTGGAAAGTCAAACCGGAGCACCAGGAGAGGGGCTCTTCGTTGAGTTTTAGAAACCTTTCGTATTCACAGTGTGTCCATTCTCTAGGTTTCCCGTACACGTTATAGCTGTAGTAATATTCCCTTCAACCTGGAGAGCTGGGACCCATGGAATGGGTGCCATGCATTATTGCTTTAAAGGGTCTGCATTTGCTCACCCAATCTCACCAATCCTCTCAGTCCCAAGTGTCCAGCCTTATGCCACATCCAGCTGTCATTGTAGATAGGGTCATTCCAGGTTGCATCAGCGACCCTGAAGGAATTTTGAAGAATTACCCTGTTTCTTTGTTCTGTTTTTGAAATTCCTGTTTAGAGTGGGTTTGAGCTGATTCTCGCTGCCATGTTTATGCCAGTCTAGACACACTTGATTCCCTTACGGAGACATATCAATACATAGGTTTTAAGATTCTTACTAGTCAGATCTATTCCTCTGCGGGAAATATGGGGTTTTGAGTCCCTTTCACTGAGGAAGGTGTAGGTCTTGTCTATTCCATAGTTGGTTTTTGGAACGGTACCTGTGCTTATATCAAACTCTGGTTTGATGCATCACCCCACCTCTACTTCCCCCTTAAGCAGGCATAAGAGTGTTTTCTAAATGTGAGACTCTGTTCTCTTGCCTCAGTTCATGTGTAGCCATGTTTACAGGATCTTCCTAAGTGATATCTTATGATAAGTTTCTTTTCCTGTGTGACTTCTTTCACTTAGAATCATCGTACCTGAATCCACTCATTTTGCTGCTACTGGTCTTATGACATTGATTTCGTGGCTGAGGGATATTCCATCGTACGTAAGTTCCACAATGTTAGGAACCATTTTTATATTTCCTGGGATATTTCAGGTGTACCCAGGTTGAGGTTCTTGTAAGCAGTGCAGCCCTCAATTTGGGGGTGGCTCTGTGTTATGGATTTTCAGTTTTCCCAAGGTATATTCCCTAGACTGGAAGTGCCCTTGGCTCTGTAGCTCTGTTGTTTACTTGTTTTAGGGAACACAATGCACTCCTCCAGTGAGGCAGTTGGCAACTTACATCCCGCCCATCAGCATAACAAGGCTCCCTGTTCTCCAGGGCCTGTCTTGCCTTTCTGGTTTTTACACATTTTGTGGATGTCCCTTTTGACCGGTGGGAAGTGATACTTCTTTGTAGTGCAGATTTGCATTGCCCGCTTGCTTGCTTGGCCAAAAAGGGCGTATGCGTTTTCTCCTGAATATATTCAGGAGAAAACGCATACGCCCTTTTTGGCCAAGTGCATCATTGTCGAAGTTGTGCCCCTCTTCCTGTGCTTTACAGGCGATTCCAACGTACCTCTTGAAATCTGTTTCCTGCTATTCTGCCTCGCTTTCAAGTCCGCCTCGTTGCCTTCCCTCAACAGATTTTTGGACGATAGTTGGCCTTGATTACTCTGCCAGTTTGTGAATTGCTGTGCCCCTGAGCTCCATTTTTCAACTCGTTTTTTGTGAGCTGAACGCAAGTCCAAACTTTTGGTTCAGGACCTATACTGGTTCCCGGTGGGTGGCTGAGACTTTGGTTAATTCTTCTTCCTGCCGGGAAATTAGAGTGACATGTGCCCATCCAAATGCCTAACAGCTACTCTCTCATTGGTTCTCCCTCTTCCCTTTCATCCTCTGCCAAATTGGCAACCTGTGCGAACCAGGAGCTTAAAGGGGCTGTCTCTCCAAGTTGGGAGATTGATAGGAAAGCAGTTGGAAAGTCAAACCGGAGCACCAGGAGAGGGGCTCTTCGTTGAGTTTTAGAAACCTTTCGTATTCACAGTGTGTCCATTCTCTAGGTTTCCCGTACACGTTATAGCTGTAGTAATATTCCCTTCAACCTGGAGAGCTGGGACCCATGGAATGGGTGCCATGCATTATTGCTTTAAAGGGTCTGCATTTGCTCACCCAATCTCACCAATCCTCTCAGTCCCAAGTGTCCAGCCTTATGCCACATCCAGCTGTCATTGTAGATAGGGTCATTCCAGGTTGCATCAGCGACCCTGAAGGAATTTTGAAGAATTACCCTGTTTCTTTGTTCTGTTTTTGAAATTCCTGTTTAGAGTGGGTTTGAGCTGATTCTCGCTGCCATGTTTATGCCAGTCTAGACACACTTGATTCCCTTACGGAGACATATCAATACATAGGTTTTAAGATTCTTACTAGTCAGATCTATTCCTCTGCGGGAAATATGGGGTTTTGAGTCCCTTTCACTGAGGAAGGTGTAGGTCTTGTCTATTCCATAGTTGGTTTTTGGAACGGTACCTGTGCTTATATCAAACTCTGGTTTGATGCATCACCCCACCTCTACTTCCCCCTTAAGCAGGCATAAGAGTGTTTTCTAAATGTGAGACTCTGTTCTCTTGCCTCAGTTCATGTGTAGCCATGTTTACAGGATCTTCCTAAGTGATATCTTATGATAAGTTTCTTTTCCTGTGTGACTTCTTTCACTTAGAATCATCGTACCTGAATCCACTCATTTTGCTGCTACTGGTCTTATGACATTGATTTCGTGGCTGAGGGATATTCCATCGTACGTAAGTTCCACAATGTTAGGAACCATTTTTATATTTCCTGGGATATTTCAGGTGTACCCAGGTTGAGGTTCTTGTAAGCAGTGCAGCCCTCAATTTGGGGGTGGCTCTGTGTTATGGATTTTCAGTTTTCCCAAGGTATATTCCCTAGACTGGAAGTGCCCTTGGCTCTGTAGCTCTGTTGTTTACTTGTTTTAGGGAACACAATGCACTCCTCCAGTGAGGCAGTTGGCAACTTACATCCCGCCCATCAGCATAACAAGGCTCCCTGTTCTCCAGGGCCTGTCTTGCCTTTCTGGTTTTTACACATTTTGTGGATGTCCCTTTTGACCGGTGGGAAGTGATACTTCTTTGTAGTGCAGATTTGCATTGCCCGCTTGCTTGCTTGGCCAAAAAGGGCGTATGCGTTTTCTCCTGAATATATTCAGGAGAAAACGCATACGCCCTTTTTGGCCAAGTGCATCATTGTCGAAGTTGTGCCCCTCTTCCTGTGCTTTACAGGCGATTCCAACGTACCTCGTGAAATCTGTTTCCTGCTATTCTGCCTCGCTTTCAAGTCTGCCTCGTTGCCTTCCCTCAACAGATTTTTGGACGATAGTTGGCCTTGATTACTCTGCCAGTTTGTGAATTGCTGTGCCCCTGAGCTCCATTTTTCAACTCGTTTCTTGTGAGCTGAACGCAAGTCCAAACTTTTGATTCAGGAACTATACTGATTCCCGGTGGGTGGCTGAGACTTTGGTTAATTCTTCTTCCTGCCGGGAAATTAGAGTGACATGTGCCCATCCAAATGCCTAACAGCTACTCTCTCATTGGTTCTCCCTCTTCCCTTTCATCCTCTGCCATATTGGCAACCTGTGCGAAACAGGAGCTTAAAGGGGCTGTCTCTCCAAGTTGGGAGATTGATAGGAAAGCAGTTGGAAAGTCAAACCGGAGCACCAGGAGAGGGGCTCTTCGTTGAGTTTTAGAAACCTTTCGTATTCACAGTGTGTCCATTCTCTAGGTTTCCCGTACACGTTATAGCTGTAGTAATATTCCCTTCAACCTGGAGAGCTGGGACCCATGGAATGGGTGCCATGCATTATTGCTTTAAAGGGTCTGCATTTGCTCACCCAATCTCACCAATCCTCTCAGTCCCAAGTGTCCAGCCTCATGCCACATCCAGCTGTCATTGTAGATAGGGTCATTCCAGGTTGCATCAGAGACCCTGAAGGAATTTTGAAGAATTACCCTGTTTCTTTGTTCTGTTTTTGAAATTCCTGTTTAGAGTGGGTTGAGCTGATTCTCGCTGCCATGTTTATGCCAGTCTAGACACACTTGATTCCCTTACGGAGACATATCAATACATAGGTTTTAAGATTCTTACTAGTCAGATCTATTCCTCTGCGGGAAATATGGGGTTTTGAGTCCCTTTCACTGAGGAAGGTGGAGGTCTTGTCTATTCCATAGTTGGTTTTTGGAACGGTACCTGTGCTTATATCAAACTCTGGTTTGATGCATCACCCCACCTCTCCTTCCCCCTTAAGCAGGCATAAGAGTGTTTTCTAAATGTGAGACTCTGTTCTCTTGCCTAACTCAGTTCATGTGTAGCCATGTTTACAGGATCTTCCTAAGTGATATCTTATGATAAGTTTCTTTTCCTGTGTGACTTCTTTCACTTAGAATCATCGTACCTGAATCCACTCATTTTGCTGCTACTGGTCTTATGACATTGATTTCGTGGCTGAGGGATATTCCATCGTACGTAAGTTCCACAATGTTTGGAACCAATTTTATATTTCCTGGGATATTTCAGGTGTACCCAGGTTGAGGTTCTTGTAAGCAGTGCAGCCCTCAATTTGGGGGTGGCTCTGTGTTATGGATTTTCAGTTTTCCCAAGGTATATTCCCTAGACTGGAAGTGCCCTTGGCTCTGTAGCTCTGTTGTTTACTTGTTTTAGGGAACACAATGCACTCCTCCAGTGAGGCAGTTGGCAACTTACATCCCGCCCATCAGCATAACAAGGCTCCCTGTTCTCCAGGGCCTGTCTTGCCTTTCTGGTTTTTACACATTTTGTGGATGTCCCTTTTGACCGGTGGGAAGTGATACTTCTTTGTAGTGCAGATTTGCATTGCCCGCTTGCTTCCTGGGCCAAAAAGGGCGTATGCGTTTTCTCCTGAATATATTCAGGAGAAAACGCATACGCCCTTTTTGGCCAAGTGCATCATTGTCGAAGTTGTGCCCCTCTTCCTGTGCTTTACAGGCGATTCCAATGTACCTCGTGAAATCTGTTTCCTGCTATTCTGCCTCGCTTTCAAGTCCGCCTCGTTGCCTTCCCTCAACAGATTTTTGGACGATAGTTGGCTTTAATTACTCTGCCAGTTTGTGAATTGCTGTGCCCCTGAGCTCCATTTTTCAACTCGTTTCTTGTGAGCTGAACGCAAGTCCAAACTTTTGGTTCAGGACCTATACTGGTTCCCCGTGGGTGGCTGAGACTTTGGTTAATTCTTCTTCCTGCCGGGAAATTAGAGTGACATGTGCCCATCCAAATGCCTAACAGCTACTCTCTCATTGGTTCTACCTCTTCCCTTTCATCCTCTGACAAATTGGCAACCTGTGCGAACCAGGAGCTTAAAGGGGCTGTCTCTCCAAGTTGGGAGATTGATAGGAAAGCAGTTGGAAAGTCAAACCGGAGCACCAGGAGAGGGGCTCTTCGTTGAGTTTTAGAAACCTTTCGTATTCACAGTGTGTCCATTCTCTAGGTTTCCCGTACACGTTATACCTGTAGTAATATTCCCTTCAACCTGGAGAGCTGGGACCCATGGAATGGGTGCCATGCATTATTGCTTTAAAGGGTCTGCATTTGCTCACCCAATCTCACCAATCCTCTCAGTCCCAAGTGTCCAGCCTCATGCCACATCCAGCTGTCATTGTAGATAGGGTCATTCCAGGTTGCATCAGAGACCCTGAAGGAATTTTGAAGAATTACCCTGTTTCTTTGTTCTGTTTTTGAAATTCCTGTTTAGAGTGGGTTTGAGCTGATTCTCGCTGCCCTGTTTATGCCAGTCTAGACACACTTGATTCCCTTACGGAGACATATCAATACATAGGTTACAAGATTCTTACTAGTCTGATCTATTCCTCTGCGGGAAATATAAGGATTTGAGTCCCTTTCACTGAGGAAGGTGTAGGTCTTGCCTATTCCATAGTTGGATTTTGGAACGGTACCTGTGCTTATATCAAACTCTGGTTTGATGCATCACCCCACCTATCCTTCCCCCTTAAGCAGGCATAAGAGTGTTTTCTAAATGTGAGACTCTGTTCTCTTTCCTAACTCAGTTCATGTGTAGTCATGTTTACAGGATCTTCCTAAGTGATATCTTATGATAAGTTTCTTTTCCTGTGTGACTTCTTTCACTTAGAATCATCGTACCTGAATCCACTCATTTTGCTGCTACTGGTCTTATGACATTGATTTCATGGCTGAGGGATATTCCATCATACGTATGTTCCACAATGTTTGGAACCATTTTTATATTTCCTGGGATATTTCAGGTGTACCCAGGTTGAGGTTCTTGTAAGCAGTGCAGCCCTCAATTTGGGGGTGGCTCTGTGTTATGGATTTTCAGTTTTCCCAAGGTATATTCCCTAGACTGGAAGTGCCCTTGGCTCTGTAGCTCTGTTGTTTACTTGTTTTAGGGAACACAATGCACTCCTCCAGTGAGGCAGTTGGCAACTTACATCCCGCCCATCAGCATAACAAGGCTCCCTGTTCTCCAGGGCCTGTCTTGCCTTTCTGGTTTTTACACATTTTGTGGATGTCCCTTTTGACCGGTGGGAAGTGATACTTCTTTGTAGTGCAGATTTGCATTGCCCGCTTGCTTGCTTGGCCAAAAAGGGTGTATGCGTTTTCTCCTGAATATATTCAGGAGAAAACGCATACGCCCTTTTTGGCCAAGTGCATCATTGTCGAAGTTGTGCCCCTCTTCCTGTGCTTTACAGGCGATTCCAACGTACCTCTTGAAATCTGTTTCCTGCTATTCTGCCTCGCTTTCAAGTCCGCCTCGTTGCCTTCCCTCAACAGATTTTTGGACGAGAGTTGGCCTTGATTACTCTGCCAGTTTGTGAATTGCTGTGCCCCTGAGCTACATTTTTCACCTCGTTTCTTGTGAGCTGAACGCAAGTCCAAACTTTTGATTCAGGAACTATACTGATTCCCGGTGGGTGGCTGAGACTTTGGTTAATTCTTCTTCCTGCCGGGAAATTAGAGTGACATGTGCCCATCCAAATGCCTAACAGCTACTCTCTCATTGGTTCTCCCTCTTCCCTTTCATCCTCTGCCAAATTGGCAACCTGTGCGAACCAGGAGCTTAAAGGGGCTGTCTCTCCAAGTTGGGAGATTGATAGGAAAGCAGTTGGAAAGTCAAACCGGAGCACCAGGAGAGGGGCTCTTCGTTGAGTTTTAGAAACCTTTCGTATTCACAGTGTGTCCATTCTCTAGGTTTCCCGTACACGTTATAGCTGTAGTAATATTCCCTTCAACCTGGAGAGCTGGGACCCATGGAATGGGTGCCATGCATTATTGCTTTAAAGGGTCTGCATTTGCTCACCCAATCTCACCAATCCTATCAGTCCCAAGTGTCCAGCCTCATGCCACATCCAGCTGTCATTGTAGATAGGGTCATTCCAGGGTGCATCAGAGACCCTGAAGGAATTGTGAAGAATTACCCTGTTTCTTTGTTCTGTTTTTGAAATTCCTTTTTAGAGTGGGTTTGAGCTGATTCTCGCTGCCCTGTTTATGCCAGTCTAGACACACTTGATTCCCTTACGGAGACATATCAATACATAGGTTTTAAGATTCTTACTAGTCAGATCTATTCCTCTGCGGGAAATATGGGGTTTTGAGTCCCTTTCACTGAGGAAGGTGTAGGTCTTGTCTATTCCATAGTTGGTTTTTGGAACGGTACCTGTGCTTATATAAAACTCTGGTTTGATGCATCACCCCACCTCTCCTTCCCCCTTAAGCAGGCATAAGAGTGTTTTCTAAATGTGAGACTCTGTTCTCTTGCCTAACTCAGTTCATGTGTAGCCATGTTTACAGGATCTTCCTAAGTGATATCTTAGGATAAGTTTCTTTTCCTGTGTGACTTCTTTCACTTAGAATCATCGTACCTGAATCCACTCATTTTGCTGCTACTGGTCTTATGACATTGATTTCATGGCTGAGGGATATTCCATCGTATGTAAGTTCCACAATGTTTGGAACCATTTTTATATTTCCTGGGATATTTCAGGTGTACCCAGGTTGAGGTTCTTGTAAGCAGTGCAGCCCTCAATTTGGGGGTGGCTCTGTGTTATGGATTTTCAGTTTTCCCAAGGTATATTCCCTAGACTGGAAGTGCCCTTGGCTCTGTAGCTCTGTTGTTTACTTGTTTTAGGGAACACAATGCACTCCTCCAGTGAGGCAGTTGGCAACTTACATCCCGCCCATCAGCATAACAAGGCTCCCTGTTCTCCAGGGCCTGTCTTGCCTTTCTGGTTTTTACACATTTTGTGGATGTCCCTTTTGACCGGTGGGAAGTGATACTTCTTTGTAGTGCAGATTTGCATTGCCCGCTTGCTTGCTTGGCCAAAAAGGGCGTATGCGTTTTCTCCTGAATATATTCAGGAGAAAACGCATACGCCCTTTTTGGCCAAGTGCATCATTGTCGAAGTTGTGCCCCTCTTCCTGTGCTTTACAGGCAATTCCAACGTACCTGTTGAAATCTGTTTCCTGCTATTCTGCCTCGCTTTCAAGTCCGCCTCGTTGCCTTCCCTCAACAGATTTTTGGACGATAGTTGGCCTTGATTACTCTGCCAGTTTGTGAATTGTTGTGCCCCTGAGCTACATTTTTCAACTCGTTTCTTGTGAGCTGAACGCAAGTCCAAACTTTTGATTCAGGAACTATACTGATTCCCGGTGGGTGGCTGAGACTTTGGTTAATTCTTCTTCCTGCCGGGAAATTAGAGTGACATGTGCCCATCCAAATGCCTAACAGCTACTCTCTCATTGGTTCTCCCTCTTCCCTTTCATCCTCTGCCATATTGGCAACCTGTGCGAAACAGGAGCTTAAAGGGGCTGTCTCTCCAAGTTGGGAGATTGATAGGAAAGCAGTTGGAAAGTCAAACCGGAGCACCAGGAGAGGGGCTCTTCGTTGAGTTTTAGAAACCTTTCGTATTCACAGTGTGTCCATTCTCTAGGTTTCCCGTACACGTTATAGCTGTAGTAATATTCCCTTCAACCTGGAGAGCTGGGACCCATGGAATGGGTGCCATGCATTATTGCTTTAAAGGGTCTGCATTTGCTCACCCAATCTCACCAATCCTCTCAGTCCCAAGTGTCCAGCCTCATGCCACATCCAGCTGTCATTGTAGATAGGGTCATTCCAGGTTGCATCAGAGACCCTGAAGGAATTGTGAAGAATTACCCTGTTTCTTTGTTCTGTTTTTGAAATTCCTTTTTAGAGTGGGTTTGAGCTGATTCTCGCTGCCCTGTTTATGCCACTCTAGACACACTTGATTCCCTTACGGAGACATATCAATACATAGGTTTTAAGATTCTTACTAGTCAGATCTATTCCTCTGTGGGAAATATGGGGTTTTGAGTCCCTTTCACTGAGGAAGGTGTAGGTCTTGTCTATTCCATAGTTGGTTTTTGGAACGGTACCTGTGCTTATATCAAACTCTGGTTTGATGCATCACCCCACCTCTCCTTCCCCCTTAAGCAGGCATAAGAGTGTTTTCTAAATGTGAGACTCTGTTCTCTTGCCTAACTCAGTTCATGTGTAGCCATGTTTACAGGATCTTCCTAAGTGATATCTTATGATAAGTTTCTTTTCCTGTGTGACTTCTTTCACTTAGAATCATCGTACCTGAATCCACTCATTTTGCTGCTACTGGTCTTATGACATTGATTTCATGGCTGAGGGATATTCCATCGTATGTAAGTTCCACAATGTTTGGAACCATTTTTATATTTCCTGGGATATTTCAGGTGTACCCAGGTTGAGGTTCTTGTAAGCAGTGCAGCCCTCAATTTGGGGGTGGCTCTGTGTTATGGATTTTCAGTTTTCCCAAGGTATATTCCCTAGACTGGAAGTGCCCTTGGCTCTGTAGCTCTGTTGTTTACTTGTTTTAGGGAACACAATGCACTCCTCCAGTGAGGCAGTTGGCAACTTACATCCCGCCCATCAGCATAACAAGGCTCCCTGTTCTCCAGGGCCTGTCTTGCCTTTCTGGTTTTTACACATTTTGTGGATGTCCCTTTTGACCGGTGGGAAGTGATACTTCTTTGTGGTGCAGATTTCCATTGCCCGCTTGCTTGCTTGGCCAAAAAGGGCGTATGCGTTTTCTCCTGAATATATTCAGGAGAAAACGCATACGCCCTTTTTGGCCAAGTGCCTCATTGTGGAAGTTGTGCCCCTCTTCCTCTGCTTTACAGGCGATTCCAACGTACCTGTTGAAATCTGTTTCCTGCTATTCTGCCTCGTTTTCAAGTCTGCCTCGTTGCCTTCCCTCAACAGATTTTTGGACGATAGTTGGCCTTGATTACTCTGCCAGTTTGTGAATTGCTGTGCCCCTGAGCTCCATTTTTCAACTCGTTTCTTGTGAGCTGAACGCAAGTCCAAACTTTTGATTCAGGACCTATACTGGTTCCCGGTGGGTGGCTGAGACTTTGGTTAATTCATCTTCCTGCCGGGAAATTAGAGTGACATGTGCCCATCCAAATGCCTAACAGCTACTCTCTCATTGGTTCTCCCTCTTCCCTTTCATCCTCTGCCAAATTGGCAACCTGTGCGAACCAGGAGCTTAAAGGGGTTGTCTCTCCAAGTTGGGAGATTGATAGGAAAGCAGTTGGAAAGTCAAACCGGAGCACCAGGAGAGGGGCTCTTCTTTGAGTTTTAGAAACCTTTCGTATTCACAGTGTGTCCATTCTCTAGGTTTCCCGTACACGTTATAGCTGTAGTAATATTCCCTTCAACCTGGAGAGCTGGGACCCATGGAATGGGTGCCATGCATTATTGCTTTAAAGGGTCTGCATTTGTTCACCCAATCTCACCAATCCTCTCACTCCCAAGTGTCCAGCCTCATGCCACATCCAGCTGTCATTGTAGATAGGGTCATTCCAGGTTGCATCAGAGACCCTGAAGGAATTGTGAAGAATTACCCTGTTTCTTTGTTCTGTTTTTGAAATTCCTGTTTAGAGTGGGTTTGAGCTGATTCTCGCTGCCATGTTTATGCCAGTCTAGACACACTTGATTCCCTTACGGAGACATATCAATACATAGGTTTTAAGATTCTTACTAGTCAGATCTATTCCTCTGCGGGAAATATGGGGTTTTGAGTCCCTTTCACTGAGGAAGGTGTAGGTCTTGTCTATTCCATAGTTGGTTTTTGGAACGGTACCTGTGCTTATATCAAACTCTGGTTTGATGCATCACCCCACCTCTCATTCCCCCTTAAGCAGGCATAAGAGTGTTTTCTAAATGTGAGACTCTGTTCTCTTGCCTAACTCAGTTCATGTGTAGCCATGTTTACAGGATCTTCCTAAGTGATATCTTATGATAAGTTTCTTTTCCTGTGTGACTTCTTTCACTTAGAATCATCGTACCTGAATCCACTCATTTTGCTGCTACTGGTCTTATGACATTGATTTCGTGGCTGAGGGATATTCCATCGTACGTAAGTTCCACAATGTTTGGAACCATTTTTATATTTCCTGGGATATTTCAGGTGTACCCAGGTTGAGGTTCTTGTAAGCAGTGCAGCCCTCAATTTGGGGGTGGCTCTGTCTTATGGATTTTCAGTTTTCCCAAGGTATATTCCCTAGACTGGAAGTGCCCTTGGCTCTGTAGCTCTGTTGTTTACTTGTTTTAGGGAACACAATGCACTCCTCCAGTGAGGCAGTTGGCAACTTACATCCCGCCCATCAGCATAACAAGGCTCCCTGTTCTCCAGGGCCTGTCTTGCCTTTCTGGTTTTTACACATTTTGTGGATGTCCCTTTTGACCGGTGGGAAGTGATACTTCTTTGTAGTGCAGATTTGCATTGCCCGCTTGCTTGCTTGGCCAAAAAGGGCGTATGCGTTTTCTCCTGAATATATTCAGGAGAAAACGCATACGCCCTTTTTGGCCAAGTGCATCATTGTCGAAGTTGTGCCCCTCTTCCTGTGCTTTACAGGCGATTCCAACGTACCTCGTGAAATCTGTTTCCTGCTATTCTGCCTCGCTTTCAAGTCCGCCTCGTTGCCTTCCCTCAACAGATTTTTGGACGATAGTTGGCTTTGATTACTCTGCCATTTTGTGAATTGCTGTGCCCCTGAGCTACATTTTTCAACTCGTTTCTTGTGAGCTGAACGCAAGTCCAAACTTTTGGTTCAGGACCTATACTGGTTCCCGGTGGGTGGCTGAGACTTTGGTTAATTCTTCTTCCTGCCGGGAAATTAGAGTGACATGTGCCCATCCAAATGCCTAACAGCTACTCTCTCATTGGTTCTCCCTCTTCCCTTTCATCCTCTGCCATATTGGCAACCTGTGCGAAACAGGAGCTTAAAGGGGCTGTCTCTCCAAGTTGGGAGATTGATAGGAAAGCAGTTGGAAAGTCAAACCGGAGCACCAGGAGAGGGGCTCTTCGTTGAGTTTTAGAAACCTTTCGTATTCACAGTGTGTCCATTCTCTAGGTTTCCCGTACACGTTATAGCTGTAGTAATATTCCCTTCAACCTGGAGAGCTGGGACCCATGGAATGGGTGCCATGCATTATTGCTTTAAAGGGTCTGCATTTGCTCACCCAATCTCACCAATCCTCTCAGTCCCAAGTGTCCAGCCTCATGCCACATCCAGCTGTCATTGTAGATAGGGTCATTCCCGGTTGCATCAGAGACCCTGAAGGAATTGTAAAGAATTTCCCTGTTTCTTTGTTCTGTTTTTGAAATTCCTGTTTAGAGTGGGTTTGAGCTGATTCTCGCTGCCCTGTTTATGCCAGTCTAGACACACTTGATTCCCTTACGGAGACATATCAATACATAGGTTATAAGATTCTTACTAGTCAGATCTATTCCTCTGCGGGAAATATGGGGTTTTGAGTCCCTTTCACTGAGGAAGGTGTAGGTCTTGTCTATTCCATAGTTGGTTTTTGGAACGGTACCTGTGCTTATATAAAACTCTGGTTTGATGCATCACCCCACCTCTCCTTCCCCCTTAAGCAGGCATAAGAGTGTTTTCTAAATGTGAGACTCTGTTCTCTTGCCTAACTCAGTTCATGTGTAGCCATGTTTACAGGATCTTCCTAAGTGATATCTTATGATAAGTTTCTTTTCCTGTGTGACTTCTTTCACTTAGAATCATCGTACCTGAATCCACTCATTTTGCTGCTACTGGTCTTATGACATTGATTTCATGGCTGAGGGATATTCCATCGTACGTAAGTTCCACAATGTTTGGAACCATTTTTATATTTCCTGGGATATTTCAGGTGTACCCAGGTTGAGGTTCTTGTAAGCAGTGCAGCCCTCAATTTGGGGGTGGCTCTGTGTTATGGATTTTCAGTTTTCCCAAGGTATATTCCCTAGACTGGAAGTGCCCTTGGCTCTGTAGCTCTGTTGTTTACTTGTTTTAGGGAACACAATGCACTCCTCCAGTGAGGCAGTTGGCAACTTACATCCCGCCCATCAGCATAACAAGGCTCCCTGTTCTCCAGGGCCTGTCTTGCCTTTCTGGTTTTTACACATTTTGTGGATGTCCCTTTTGACCGGTGGGAAGTGATACTTCTTTGTAGTGCAGATTTGCATTGCCCGCTTGCTTGCTTGGCCAAAAAGGGCCTATGCGTTTTCTCCTGAATATATTCAGGAGAAAACGCATACGCCCTTTTTGGCCAAGTGCATCATTGTCGAAGTTGTGCCCCTCTTCCTGTGCTTTACAGGCGATTCCAACGTACCTGTTGAAATCTGTTTCCTGCTATTCTGCCTCGTTTTCAAGTCTGCCTCGTTGCCTTCCCTCAACAGATTTTTGGACGTTACTTGGCCTTGATTACTGTGCCAGTTTGTGAATTGCTGTGCCCCTGAGCTCCATTTTTCAACTCGTTTCTTGTGAGCTGAACGCAAGTCCAAACTTTTGATTCAGGACCTATACTGGTTCCCGGTGGGTGGCTGAGACTTTGGTTAATTCTTCTTCCTGCCGGGAAATTAGAGTGACATGTGCCCATCCAAATGCCTTACAGCTACTCTCTCATTGGTTCTCCCTCTTCCCTTTCATCCTCTGCCAAATTGGCAACCTGTGCGAACCAGGAGCTTAAAGGGGCTGTCTCTCCAAGTTCGGAGATTGATAGGAAAGCAGTTGGAAAGTCAAACCGGAGCACCAGGAGAGGGGCACTTCTTTGAGTTTTAGAAACCTTTCGTATTCACAGTGTGTCCATTCTCTAGGTTTCCCGTACACGTTATACCTGTAGTAATATTCCCTTCAACCTGGAGAGCTGGGACCCATGGAATGGGTGCCATGCATTATTGCTTTAAAGGGTCTGCATTTGCTCACCCAATCTCACCAATCCTCTCACTCCCAAGTGTCCAGCCTCATGCCACATCCAGCTGTCATTGTAGATAGGGTCATTCCAGGTTGCATCAGAGACCCTGAAGGAATTGTGAAGAATTACCCTGTTTCTTTGTTCTGTTTTTGAAATTCCTTTTTAGAGTGGGTTTGAGCTGATTCTCGCTGCCATGTTTATGCCAGTCTAGACACACTTGATTCCCTTACGGAGACATATCAATACATAGGTTTTAAGATTCTTACTAGTCAGATCTATTCCTCTGCGGGAAATATGGGGTTTTGAGTCCCTTTCACTGAGGAAGGTGGAGGTCTTGTCTATTCCATAGTTGGTTTTTGGAACGGTACCTGTGCTTATATCAAACTCTGGTTTGATGCATCACCCCACCTCTCCTTTCCCCTTAAGCAGGCATAAGAGTGTTTTCTAAATGTGAGACTCTGTTCTCTTGCCTAACTCAGTTCATGTGTAGCCATGTTTACAGGATCTTCCTAAGTGATATCTTATGATAAGTTTCTTTTCCTGTGTGACTTCTTTCACTTAGAATCATCGTACCTGAATCCACTCATTTTGCTGCTACTGGTCTTATGACATTGATTTCGTGGCTGAGGGATATTCCATCGTACGTAAGTTCCACAATGTTTGGAACCATTTTTATATTTCCTGGGATATTTCAGGTGTACCCAGGTTGAGGTTCTTGTAAGCAGTGCAGCCCTCAATTTGGGGGTGGCTCTGTGTTATGGATTTTCAGTTTTCCCAAGGTATATTCCCTAGACTGGAAGTGCCCTTGGCTCTGTAGCTCTGTTGTTTACTTGTTTTAGGGAACACAATGCACTCCTCCAGTGAGGCAGTTGGCAACTTACATCCCGCCCATCAGCATAACAAGGCTCCCTGTTCTCCAGGGCCTGTCTTGCCTTTCTGCTTTTTACACATTTTGTGGATGTCCCTTTTGACCGGTGGGATGTGATACTACTTTGTAGTGCAGATTTGCATTGCCCGCTTGCTTGCTTGGCCAAAAAGGGCGTATGCGTTTTCTCCTGAATATATTCAGGAGAAAACGCATACACCCTTTTTGGCCAAGTGCATCATTGTCGAAGTTGTGCCCCTCTTCCTGTGCTTTACAGGCGATTCCAACGTACCTCTTGAAATCTGTTTCCTGCTATTCTGCCTCGCTTTCAAGTCTGCCTCGTTGCCTTCCCTCAACAGATTTTTGGACGATAGTTGGCTTTGATTACTCTGCCAGTTTGTGAATTGCTGTGCCCCTGAGCTCCATTTTTCAACTCGTTTCTTGTGAGCTGAACGCAAGTCCAAACTTTTGGTTCAGGACCTATACTGGTTCCCGGTGGGTGGCTGAGACTTTGGTTAATTCTTCTTCCTGCCGGGAAATTAGAGTGACATATGCCCATCCAAATGCCTAACAGCTACTCTCTCATTGGTTCTCCCTCTTCCCTTTCATCCTCTGACAAATTGGCAACCTGTGCGAAACAGGAGCTTAAAGGGGCTGTCTCTCCAAGTTGGGAGATTGATAGGAAAGCAGTTGGAAAGTCAAACCTGAGCACCAGGAGAGGGGCTCTTCGTTGAGTTTTAGAAACCTTTCGTATTCACAGTGTGTCCATTCTCTAGGTTTCCCGTACACGTTACAGCTGTAGTAATATTCCCTTCAACCTGGAGAGCTGGGACCCATTGAATGGGTGCCATGCATTATTGCTTTAAAGGGTCTGCATTTGCTCACCCAATCTCACCAATCCTCTCAGTCCCAAGTGTCCAGCCTCATGCCACATCCAGCTGTCATTGTAGATAGGGTCATTCCAGGTTGCATCAGAGACCCTGAAGGAATTGTGAAGAATTACCCTGTTTCTTTGTTCTGCTTTTGAAATTCCTTTTTAGAGTGGGTTTGAGCTGATTCTCGCTGCCCTGTTTATGCCAGTCTAGACACACTTGATTCCCTTACGGAGACATATCAATACATAGGTTTTAAGATTCTTACTAGTCAGATCTATTCCTCTGCGGGAAATATGGGGTTTTGAGTCCCTTTCACTGAGGAAGGTGTAGGTCTTGTCTATTCCATAGTTGGTTTTTGGAACGGTACCTGTGCTTATATCAAACTCTGCTTTGATGCATCACCCCACCTCTCCTTCCCCCTTAAGCAGGCATAAGAGTGTTTTCTAAATGTGAGACTCTGTTCTCTTGCCTAACTCAGTTCATGTGTAGCCATGTTTACAGGATCTTCCTAAGTGATATCTTATGATAAGTTTCTTTTCCTGTGTGACTTCTTTCACTTAGAATCATCGTACCTGAATCCACTCATTTTGCTGCTACTGGTCTTATGACATTGATTTCGTGGCTGAGGGATATTCCAGCATACGTAAGTTCCACAATGTTTGGAACCATTTTTATATTTCCTGGGATATTTCAGGTGTACCCAGGTTGAGGTTCTTGTAAGCAGTGCAGCCCTCAATTTGGGGGTGGCTCTGTGTTATGGATTTTCAGTTTTCCCAAGGTATATTCCCTAGACTGGAAGTGCCCTTGGCTCTGTAGCTCTGTTGTTTACTTGTTTTAGGGAACACAATGCACTCCTCCAGTGAGGCAGTTGGCAACTTACATCCCGCCCATCAGCATAACAAGGCTCCCTGTTCTCCAGGGCCTGTCTTGCCTTTCTGGTTTTTACACATTTTGTGGATGTCCCTTTTGACCGGTGGGAAGTGATACTTCTTTGTAGTGCAGATTTGCATTGCCCACTTGCTTGCTTGGCCAAAAAGGGCGTATGCATTTTCTCCTGAATATATTCAGGAGAAAACACATACGCCCTTTTTGGCCAAGTGCATCATTGTGGATGTTGTGCCCCTCTTCCTCTGCTTTACAGGCGATTCCAACGTACCTCTTGAAATCTGTTTCCTGCTATTCTGCCTCGCTTTCAAGTCTGCCTCGTTGCCTTCCCTCAACAGATTTTTGGACGATAGTTGGCCTTGATTACTCTGCCAGTTTGTGAATTGCTGTGCCCCTGAGCTCCATTTTTCAACTCGTTTCTTGTGAGCTGAACGCAAGTCCAAACTTTTGATTCAGGACCTATACTGGTTCCCGGTGGGTGGCTGAGACTTTGGTTAATTCTTCTTCCTGCCGGGAAATTAGAGTGACATGTGCCCATCCAAATGCCTAACAGCTACTCTCTCATTGGTTCTCCCTCTTCCCTTTCAACCTCTGCCAAATTGGCAACCTGTGCGAACCAGGAGCTTAAAGGGGTTGTCTCTCCAAGTTGGGAGATTGATAGGAAAGCAGTTGGAAAGTCAAACCTGAGCACCAGGAGAGGGGCTCTTCTTTGAGTTTTAGAAACCTTTCGTATTCACAGTGTGTCCATTCTCTAGGTTTCCCGTACACGTTATAGCTGTAGTAATATTCCCTTCAACCTGGAGAGCTGGGACCCATGGAATGGGTGCCATGCATTATTGCTTTAAAGGGTCTGCATTTGCTCACCCAATCTCACCAATCCTCTCAGTCCCAAGTGTCCAGCCTCATGCCACATCCAGCTGTCATTGTAGATAGGGTCATTCCAGGTTGCATCAGAGACCCTAAAGGAATTGTGAAGAATTACCCTGTTTCTTTGTTCTGTTTTTGAAATTCCTGTTTAGAGTGGGTTTGAGCTGATTCTCGCTGCCATGTTTATGCCAGTCTAGACACACTTGATTCCCTTACGGAGACATATCAATACATAGGTTTTAAGATTCTTACTAGTCAGATCTATTCCTCTGCGGGAAATATGGGGTTTTGAGTCCCTTTCACTGAGGAAGGTGTAGGTCTTGTCTATTCCATAGTTGGTTTTTGGAACGGTACCTGTGCTTATATCAAACTCTGGTTTGATGCATCACCCCATCTCTCCTTCCCCCTTAAGCAGGCATAAGAGTGTTTTCTAAATGTGAGACTCTGTTCTCTTGCCTAACTCAGTTCATGTGTAGCCATGTTTACAGGATCTTCCTAAGTGATATCTTATGATAAGTTTCTTTTCCTGTGTGACTTCTTTCACTTAGAATCATCGTACCTGAATCCACTCATTTTGCTGCTACTGGTCTTATGACATTGATTTCGTGGCTGAGGGATATTCCATCGTACGTAAGTTCCACAATGTTTGGAACCATTTTTATATTTCCTGGGATATTTCAGGTGTACCCAGGTTGAGGTTCTTGTAAGCAGTGCAGCCCTCAATTTGGGGGTGGCTCTGTCTTATGGATTTTCAGTTTTCCCAAGGTATATTCCCTAGACTGGAAGTGCCCTTGGCTCTGTAGCTCTGTTGTTTACTTGTTTTAGGGAACACAATGCACTCCTCCAGTGAGGCAGTTGGCAACTTACATCCCGCCCATCAGCATAACAAGGCTCCCTGTTCTCCAGGGCCTGTCTTGCCTTTCTGGTTTTTACACATTTTGTGGATGTCCCTTTTGACCGGTGGGATGTGATACTTCTTTGTAGTGCAGATTTGCATTGCCCGCTTGCTTGCTTGGCCAAAAAGGGCGTATGCGTTTTCTCCTGAATATATTCAGGAGAAAACGCATACGCCCTTTTTGGCCAAGTGCATCATTGTCGAAGTTGTGCCCCTCTTCCTGTGCTTTACAGGCGATTCCAACGTACCTCTTGAAATCTGTTTCCTGCTATTCTGCCTCGCTTTCAAGTCTGCCTCGTTGCCTTCCCTCAACAGATTTTTGGACGATAGTTGGCTTTGATTACTCTGCCAGTTTGTGAATTGCTGTGCCCCTGAGCTCCATTTTTCAACTCGTTTCTTGTGAGCTGAACGCAAGTCCAAACTTTTGGTTCAGTACCTATACTGGTTCCCGGTGGGTGGCTGAGACTTTGGTTAATTCTTCTTCCTGCCGGGAAATTAGAGTGACATATGCCCATCCAAATGCCTAACAGCTACTCTCTCATTGGTTCTCCCTCTTCCCTTTCATCCTCTGACAAATTGGCAACCTGTGCGAAACAGGAGCTTAAAGGGGCTGTCTCTCCAAGTTGGGAGATTGATAGGAAAGCAGTTGGAAAGTCAAACCTGAGCACCAGGAGAGGGGCTCTTCTTTGAGTTTTAGAAATCTTTCGTATTCACAGTGTGTCCATTCTCTAGGTTTCCCGTACACGTTATAGCTGTAGTAATATTCCCTTCAACCTGGAGAGCTGGGACCCATGGAATGGGTGCCATGCATTATTGCTTTAAAGGGTCTGCATTTGCTCACCCAATCTCACCAATCCTCTCAGTCCCAAGTGTCCAGCCTCATGCCACATCCAGCTGTCATTGTAGATAGGGTCATTCCAGGTTGCATCAGAGACCCTGAAGGATTTGTGAAGAATTACCCTGTTTCTTTGTTCTCTTTTTGAAATTCCTGTTTAGAGTGGGTTTGAGCTGATTCTCGCTGCCATGTTTATGCCAGTCTAGACACACTTGATTCCCTTACGGAGACATATCAATACATAGGTTTTAAGATTCTTACTAGTCAGATCTATTCCTCTGCGGGAAATATGGGGTTTTGAGTCCCTTTCACTGAGGAAGGTGGAGGTCTTGTCTATTCCATAGTTGGTTTTTGGAACGGTACCTGTGCTTATATCAAACTCTGGTTTGATGCATCACCCCACCTCTCCTTCCCCCTTAAGCAGGCATAAGAGTGTTTTCTAAATGTGAGACTCTGTTCTCTTGCCTAACTCAGTTCATGTGTAGCCATGTTTACAGGATCTTCCTAAGTGATATCTTATGATAAGTTTCTTTTCCTGTGTGACTTCTTTCACTTAGAATCATCGTACCTGAATCCACTCATTTTGCTGCTACTGGTCTTATGACATTGATTTCGTGGCTGAGGGATATTCCATCGTACGTAAGTTCCACAATGTTTGGAACCATTTTTATATTTCCTGGGATATTTCAGGTGTACCCAGGTTGAGGTTCTTGTAAGCAGTGCAGCCCTCAATTTGGGGGTGGCTCTGTCTTATGGATTTTCAGTTTTCCCAAGGTATATTCCCTAGACTGGAAGTGCCCTTGGCTCTGTAGCTCTGTTGTTTACTTGTTTTAGGGAACACAATGCACTCCTCCAGTGAGGCAGTTGGCAACTTACATCCCGCCCATCAGCATAACAAGGCTCCCTGTTCTCCAGGGCCTGTCTTGCCTTTCTGGTTTTTACACATTTTGTGGATGTCCCTTTTGACCGGTGGGATGTGATACTTCTTTGTAGTGCAGATTTGCATTGCCCGCTTGCTTGCTTGGCCAAAAAGGGCGTATGCGTTTTCTCCTGAATATATTCAGGAGAAAACGCATACGCCCTTTTTGGCCAAGTGCATCATTGTCGAAGTTGTGCCCCTCTTCCTGTGCTTTACAGGCGATTCCAACGTACCTCTTGAAATCTGTTTCCTGCTATTCTGCCTCGCTTTCAAGTCTGCCTCGTTGCCTTCCCTCAACAGATTTTTGGACGATAGTTGGCTTTGATTACTCTGCCAGTTTGTGAATTGCTGTGCCCCTGAGCTCCATTTTTCAACTCGTTTCTTGTGAGCTGAACGCAAGTCCAAACTTTTGGTTCAGTACCTATACTGGTTCCCGGTGGGTGGCTGAGACTTTGGTTAATTCTTCTTCCTGCCGGGAAATTAGAGTGACATATGCCCATCCAAATGCCTAACAGCTACTCTCTCATTGGTTCTCCCTCTTCCCTTTCATCCTCTGACAAATTGGCAACCTGTGCGAACCAGGAGCTTAAAGGGGCTGTCTCTCCAAGTTGGGAGATTGATAGGAAAGCAGTTGGAAAGTCAAACCTGAGCACCAGGAGAGGGGCTCTTCTTTGAGTTTTAGAAACCTTTCGTATTCACAGTGTGTCCATTCTCTAGGTTTCCCGTACACGTTATAGCTGTAGTAATATTCCCTTCAACCTGGAGAGCTGGGACCCATGGAATGGGTGCCATGCATTATTGCTTTAAAGGGTCTGCATTTGCTCACCCAATCTCACCAATCCTCTCAGTCCCAAGTGTCCAGCCTCATGCCACATCCAGCTGTCATTGTAGATAGGGTCATTCCAGGTTGCATCAGAGACCCTGAAGGATTTGTGAAGAATTACCCTGTTTCTTTGTTCTCTTTTTGAAATTCCTGTTTAGAGTGGGTTTGAGCTGATTCTCGCTGCCATGTTTATGCCAGTCTAGACACACTTGATTCCCTTACGGAGACATATCAATACATAGGTTTTAAGATTCTTACTAGTCAGATCTATTCCTCTGCGGGAAATATGGGGTTTTGAGTCCCTTTCACTGAGGAAGGTGGAGGTCTTGTCTATTCCATAGTTGGTTTTTGGAACGGTACCTGTGCTTATATCAAACTCTGGTTTGATGCATCACCCCACCTCTCCTTCCCCCTTAAGCAGGCATAAGAGTGTTTTCTAAATGTGAGACTCTGTTCTCTTGCCTAACTCAGTTCATGTGTAGCCATGTTTACAGGATCTTCCTAAGTGATATCTTATGATAAGTTTCTTTTCCTGTGTGACTTCTTTCACTTAGAATCATCGTACCTGAATCCACTCATTTTGCTGCTACTGGTCTTATGACATTGATTTCGTGGCTGAGGGATATTCCATCGTACGTAAGTTCCACAATGTTTGGAACCATTTTTATATTTCCTGGGATATTTCAGGTGTACCCAGGTTGAGGTTCTTGTAAGCAGTGCAGCCCTCAATTTGGGGGTGGCTCTGTCTTATGGATTTTCAGTTTTCCCAAGGTATATTCCCTAGACTGGAAGTGCCCTTGGCTCTGTAGCTCTATTTTTTACTTGTTTTAGGGAACACAATGCACTCCTCCAGTGAGGCAGTTGGCAACTTACATCCCGCCCATCAGCATAACAAGGCTCCCTGTTCTCCAGGGCCTGTCTTGCCTTTCTGGTTTTTACACATTTTGTGGATGTCCCTTTTGACCGGTGGGAAGTGATACTTCTTTGTAGTGCAGATTTGCATTGCCCGCTTGCTTGCTTGGCCAAAAAGGGCGTATGCGTTTTCTCCTGAATATATTCAGGAGAAAACGCATACGCCCTTTTTGGCCAAGTGCATCATTGTCGAAGTTGTGCCCCTCTTCCTGTGCTTTACAGGTGATTCCAACGTACCTCGTGAAATCTGTTTCCTGCTATTCTGCCTCGCTTTCAAGTCCGCCTCGTTGCCTTCCCTCAACAGATTTTTGGACGATAGTTGGCTTTGATTACTCTGCCAGTTTGTGAATTGCTGTGCCCCTGAGCTCCATTTTTCAACTCGTTTCTTGTGAGCTGAACGCAAGTCCAAACTTTTGGTTCAGGACCTATACTGGTTCCCGGTGGGTGGCTGAGACTTTGGTTAATTCTTCTTCCTGCCGGGAAATTAGAGTGACATGTGCCCATCCAAATGCCTAACAGCTACTCTCTCATTGGTTCTCCCTCTTCCCTTTCATCCTCTGACAAATTGGCAACCTGTGCGAAACAGGAGCTTAAAGGGGCTGTCTCTCCAAGTTGGGAGATTGATAGGAAAGCAGTTGGAAAGTCAAACCGGAGCACCAGGAGAGGGGCTCTTCGTTGAGTTTTAGAAACCTTTCGTATTCACAGTGTGTCCATTCTCTAGGTTTCCCGTACACGTTATAGCTGTAGTAATATTCCCTTCAACCTGGAGAGCTGGGACCCATGGAATGGGTGCCATGCATTATTGCTTTAAAGGGTCTGCATTTGCTCACCCAATCTCACCAATCCTCTCAGTCCCAAGTGTCCAGCCTCATGCCACATCCAGCTGTCATTGTAGATAGGGTCATTCCAGGTTGCATCAGAGACCCTGAAGGAATTGTGAAGAATTACCCTGTTTCTTTGTTCTGTTTTTGAAATTCCTGTTTAGAGTGGGTTTGAGCTGATTCTCGCTGCCCTGTTTATGCCAGTCTAGACACACTTGATTCCCTTACGGAGACATATCAATACATAGGTTATAAGATTCTTACTAGTCAGATCTATTCCTCTGCGGGAAATATGGGGTTTTGAGTCCCTTTCACTGAGGAAGGTGTAGGTCTTGTCTATTCCATAGTTGGTTTTTGGAACGGTACCTGTGCTTATATCAAACTCTGGTTTGATGCATCACCCCACCTCTCCTTCCCCCTTAAGCAGGCATAAGAGTGTTTTCTAAATGTGAGACTCTGTTCTCTTTCCTAACTCAGTTCATGTGTAGCCATGTTTACAGGATCTTCCTAAGTGATATCTTATGATAAGATTCTTTTCCTGTGTGACTTCTTTCACTTAGAATCATCGTACCTGAATCCACTCATTTTGCTGCTACTGGTCTTATGACATTGATTTCGTGGCTGAGGGATATTCCATCGTACGTAAGTTCCACAATGTTTGGAACCATTTTTATATTTCCTGGGATATTTCAGGTGTACCCAGGTTGAGGTTCTTGTAAGCAGTGCAGCCCTCAATTTGGGGGTGGCTCTGTGTTATGGATTTTCAGTTTTCCCAAGGTATATTCCCTAGACTGGAAGTGCCCTTGGCTCTGTAGCTCTGTTGTTTACTTGTTTTAGGGAACACAATGCACTCCTCCAGTGAGGCAGTTGGCAACTTACATCCCGCCCATCAGCATACCAAGGCTCCCTGTTCTCCAGGGCCTGTCTTGCCTTTCTGGTTTTTACACATTTTGTGGATGTCCCTTTTGACCGGTGGGAAGTGATACTTCTTTGTAGTGCAGATTTGCATTGCCCGCTTGCTTGCTTGGCCAAAAAGGGCGTATGCGTTTTCTCCTGAATATATTCAGGAGAAAACGCATACGCCCTTTTTGGCCAAGTGCATCATTGTCGAAGTTGTGCCCCTCTTCCTGTGCTTTACAGGCGATTCCAACGTACCTCTTGAAATCTGTTTCCTGCTATTCTGCCTCGCTTTCAAGTCCGCCTCGTTGCCTTCCCTCAACAGATTTTTGGACGATAGTTGGCCTTGATTACTCTGCCAGTTTGTGAATTGCTGTGCCCCTGAGCTCCATTTTTCAACTCGTTTCTTGTGAGCTGAACGCAAGTCCAAACTTTTGGTTCAGGACCTATACTGGTTCCCGGTGGGTGGCTGAGACTTTGGTTAATTCTTCTTCCTGCCGGGAAATTAGAGTGACATGTGCCCATCCAAATGCCTAACAGCTACTCTCTCATTGGTTCTCCCTCTTCCCTTTCATCCTCTGCCAAATTGGCAACCTGTGCGAAACAGGAGCTTAAAGGGGCTGTCTCTCCAAGTTGGGAGATTGATAGGAAAGCAGTTGGAAAGTCAAACCGGAGCACCAGGAGAGGGGCTCTTCGTTGAGTTTTAGAAACCTTTCGTATTCACAGTGTGTCCATTCTCTAGGTTTCCCGTACACGTTATAGCTGTAGTAATATTCCCTTCAACCTGGAGAGCTGGGACCCATGGAATGGGTGCCATGCATTATTGCTTTAAAGGGTCTGCATTTACTCACCCAATCTCACCAATCCTCTCAGTCCCAAGTGTCCAGCCTCATGCCACATCCAGCTGTCATTGTAGATAGGGTCATTCCAGGTTGCATCAGAGACCCTGAAGGAATTGTGAAGAATTACCCTGTTTCTTTGTTCTGTTTTTGAAATTCCTGTTTAGAGTGGGTTTGAGCTGATTCTCGCTGCCCTGTTTATGCCAGTCTAGACACACTTGATTCCCTTACGGAGACATATCAATACATAGGTTATAAGATTCTTACTAGTCAGATCTATTCCTCTGCGGGAAATATGAGGTTTTGAGTCCCTTTCACTGAGGAAGGTGTAGGTCTTGTCTATTCCATAGTTGGATTTTGGAACGGTACCTGTGCTTATATCAAACTCTGGTTTGATGCATCACCCCCCCTCTACTTCCCCCTTAAGCAGGCATAAGAGTGTTTTCTAAATGTGAGACTCTGTTCTCTTTCCTAACTCAGTTCATGTGTAGCCATGTTTACAGGATCTTCCTAAGTGATATCTTATGATAAGATTCTTTTCCTGTGTGACTTCTTTCACTTAGAATCATCGTACCTGAATCCACTCATTTTGCTGCTACTGGTCTTATGACATTGATTTCGTGGCTGAGGGATATTCCATCGTACGTAAGTTCCACAATGTTTGGAACCATTTTTATATTTCCTGGGATATTTCAGGTGTACCCAGGTTGAGGTTCTTGTAAGCAGTGCAGCCCTCAATTTGGGGGTGGCTCTGTGTTATGGATTTTCAGTTTTCCCAAGGTATATTCCCTAGACTGGAAGTGCCCTTCGCTCTGTAGCTCTGTTGTTTACTTGTTTTAGGGAACACAATGCACTCCTCCAGTGAGGCAGTTGGCAACTTACATCCCGCCCATCAGCATACCAAGGCTCCCTGTTCTCCAGGGCCTGTCTTGCCTTTCTGGTTTTTACACATTTTGTGGATGTCCCTTTTGACCGGTGGGAAGTGATACTTCTTTGTAGTGCAGATTTGCATTGCCCGCTTGCTTGCTTGGCCAAAAAGGGCGTATGCGTTTTCTCCTGAATATATTCAGGAGAAAACACATACGCCCTTTTTGGCCAAGTGCATCATTGTCGAAGTTGTGCCCCTCTTCCTGTGCTTTACAGGCGATTCCAACGTACCTCTTGAAATCTGTTTCCTGCTATTCTGCCTCGCTTTCAAGTCCGCCTCGTTGCCTTCCCTCAACAGATTTTTGGACGATAGTTGGCCTTGATTACTCTGCCAGTTTGTGAATTGCTGTGCCCCTGAGCTCCATTTTTCAACTCGTTTTTTGTGAGCTGAACGCAAGTCCAAACTTTTGGTTCAGGACCTATAGTGGTTCCCGGTGGGTGGCTGAGACTTTGGTTAATTCTTCTTCCTGCCGGGAAATTAGAGTGACATGTGCCCATCCAAATGCCTAACAGCTACTCTCTCATTGGTTCTCCCTCTTCCCTTTCATCCTCTGCCAAATTGGCAACCTGTGTGAACCAGGAGCTTAAAGGGGCTGTCTCTCCAAGTTGGGAGATTGATAGGAAAGCAGTTGGAAAGTCAAACTGGAGCACCAGGAGAGGGGCTCTTCGTTGAGTTTTAGAAACCTTTCGTATTCACAGTGTGTCCATTCTCTAGGTTTCCCGTACACGTTATAGCTGTAGTAATATTCCCTTCAACCTGGAGAGCTGGGACCCATGGAATGGGTGCCATGCATTATTGCTTTAAAGGGTCTGCATTTGCTCACCCAATCTCACCAATCCTCTCAGTCCCAAGTGTCCAGCCTCATGCCACATCCAGCTGTCATTGTAGATAGGGTCATTCCAGGTTGCATCAGAGACCCTGAAGAATTGTGAAGAATTACCCTGTTTCTTTGTTCTGTTTTTGAAATTCCTGTTTAGAGTGGGTTTGAGCTGATTCTCGCTGCCCTGTTTATGCCAGTCTAGACACACTTGATTCCCTTACGGAGACATATCAATACATAGGTTATAAGATTCTTACTAGTCAGATCTATTCCTCTGCGGGAAATATGAGGTTTTGAGTCCCTTTCACTGAGGAAGGTGTAGGTCTTGTCTATTCCATAGTTGGATTTTGGAACAGTACCTGTGCTTATATCAAACTCTGGTTTGATGCATCACCCCCCCTCTACTTCCCCCTTAAGCAGGCATAAGAGTGTTTTCTAAATGTGAGACTCTGTTCTCTTTCCTAACTCAGTTCATGTGTAGCCATGTTTACAGGATCTTCCTAAGTGATATCTTATGATAAGATTCTTTTCCTGTGTGACTTCTTTCACTTAGAATCATCGTACCTGAATCCACTCATTTTGCTGCTACTGGTCTTATGACATTGATTTCGTGGCTGAGGGATATTCCATCGTACGTAAGTTCCACAATGTTTGGAACCATTTTTATATTTCCTGGGATATTTCAGGTGTACCCAGGTTGAGGTTCTTGTAAGCAGTGCAGCCCTCAATTTGGGGGTGGCTCTGTGTTATGGATTTTCACTTTTCCCAAGGTATATTCCCTAGACTGGAAGTGCCCTTGGCTCTGTAGCTCTGTTGTTTACTTGTTTTAGGGAACACAATGCACTCCTCCAGTGAGGCAGTTGGCAACTTACATCCCGCCCATCAGCATACCAAGGCTCCCTGTTCTCCAGGGCCTGTCTTGCCTTTCTGGTTTTTACACATTTTGTGGATGTCCCTTTTGACCGGTGGGAAGTGATACTTCTTTGTAGTGCAGATTTGCATTGCCCGCTTGCTTGCTTGGCCAAAAAGGGCGTATGCGTTTTCTCCTGAATATATTCAGGAGAAAACGCATACGCCCTTTTTGGCCAAGTGCATCATTGTCGAAGTTGTGCCCCTCTTCCTGTGCTTTACAGGCGATTCCAACGTACCTCTTGAAATCTGTTTCCTGCTATTCTGCCTCGCTTTCAAGTCCGCCTCGTTGCCTTCCCTCAACAGATTTTTGGACGATAGTTGGCCTTGATTACTCTGCCAGTTTGTGAATTGCTGTGCCCCTGAGCTCCATTTTTCAACTCGTTTTTTGTGAGCTGAACGCAAGTCCAAACTTTTGGTTCAGGACCTATACTGGTTCCCGGTGGGTGGCTGAGACTTTGGTTAATTCTTCTTCCTGCCGGGAAATTAGAGTGACATGTGCCCATCCAAATGCCTAACAGCTACTCTCTCATTGGTTCTCCCTCTTCCCTTTCATCCTCTGCCAAATTGGCAACCTGTGTGAACCAGGAGCTTAAAGGGGCTGTCTCTCCAAGTTGGGAGATTGATAGGAAAGCAGTTGGAAAGTCAAACTGGAGCACCAAGAGAGGGGCTCTTCGTTGAGTTTTAGAAACCTTTCGTATTCACAGTGTGTCCATTCTCTAGGTTTCCCGTACACGTTATAGCTGTAGTAATATTCCCTTCAACCTGGAGAGCTGGGACACATGGAATGGGTGCCATGCATTATTGCTTTAAAGGGTCTGCATTTGCTCACCCAATCTCACCAATCCTCTCAGTCCCAAGTGTCCAGCCTCATGCCACATCCAGCTGTCATTGTAGATAGGGTCATTCCAGGTTGCATCAGAGACCCTGAAGGAATTGTGAAGAATTACCCTGTTTCTTTGTTCTGTTTTTGAAATTCCTGTTTAGAGTGGGTTTGAGCTGATTCTCGCTGCCCTGTTTATGCCAGTCTAGACACACTTGATTCCCTTACGGAGACATATCAATACATAGGTTATAAGATTCTTCCTAATCAGATCTATTCCTCTGCGGGAAATATGAGGTTTTGAGTCCCTTTCACTGAGGAAGGTGTAGGTCTTGTCTATTCCATAGTTGGATTTTGGAACGGTACCTGTGCTTATATCAAACTCTGGTTTGATGCATCACCCCCCCTCTACTTCCCCCTTAAGCAGGCATAAGAGTGTTTTCTAAATGTGAGACTCTGTTCTCTTTCCTAACTCAGTTCATGTGTAGCCATGTTTACAGGATCTTCCTAAGTGATATCTTATGATAAGATTCTTTTCCTGTGTGACTTCTTTCACTTAGAATCAGCGTACCTGAATCCACTCATTTTGCTGCTACTGGTCTTATGACATTGATTTCGTGGCTGAGGGATATTCCATCGTACGTAAGTTCCACAATGTTTGGAACCATTTTTATATTTCCTGGGATATTTCAGGTGTACCCAGGTTGAGGTTCTTGTAAGCAGTGCAGCCCTCAATTTGGGGGTGGCTCTGTGTTATGGATTTTCAGTTTTCCCAAGGTATATTCCCTAGACTGGAAGTGCCCTTGGCTCTGTAGCTCTGTTGTTTACTTGTTTTAGGGAACACAATGCACTGCTCCAGTGAGGCAGTTGGCAACTTACATCCCGCCCATCAGCATAACAAGGCTCCCTGTTCTCCAGGGCCTGTCTTGCCTTTCTGGTTTTTACACATTTTGTGGATGTCCCTTTTGACCGGTGGGAAGTGATACTTCTTTGTAGTGCAGATTTGCATTGCCCGCTTGCTTGCTTGGCCAAAAAGGGCGTATGCGTTTTCTCCTGAATATATTCAGGAGAAAACGCATACGCCCTTTTTGGCCAAGTGCATCATTGTCGAAGTTGTGCCCCTCTTCCTGTGCTTTACAGGCGATTCCAACGTACCTCTTGAAATCTGTTTCCTGCTATTCTGCCTCGCTTTCAAGTCCGCCTCGTTGCCTTCCCTCAACAGATTTTTGGACGATAGTTGGCCTTGATTACTCTGCCAGTTTGTGAATTGCTGTGCCCCTGAGCTCCATTTTTCAACTCGTTTTTTGTGAGCTGAACGCAAGTCCAAACTTTTGGTTCAGGACCTATACTGGTTCCCGGTGGGTGGCTGAGACTTTGGTTAATTCTTCTTCCTGCCGGGAAATTAGAGTGACATGTGCCCATCCAAATGCCTAACAGCTACTCTCTCATTGGTTCTCCCTCTTCCCTTTCATCCTCTGCCAAATTGGCAACCTGTGTGAACCAGGAGCTTAAAGGGGCTGTCTCTCCAAGTTGGGAGATTGATAGGAAAGCAGTTGGAAAGTCAAACTGGAGCACCAGGAGAGGGGCTCTTCGTTGAGTTTTAGAAACCTTTCGTATTCACAGTGTGTCCATTCTCTAGGTTTCCCGTACACGTTATAGCTGTAGTAATATTCCCTTCAACCTGGAGAGCTGGGACCCATGGAATGGGTGCCATGCATTATTGCTTTAAAGGGTCTGCATTTGCTCACCCAATCTCACCAATCCTCTCAGTCCCAAGTGTCCAGCCTCATGCCACATCCAGCTGTCATTGTAGATAGGGTCATTCCAGGTTGCATCAGAGACCCTGAAGGAATTGTGAAGAATTACCCTGTTTCTTTGTTCTGTTTTTGAAATTCCTGTTTAGAGTGGGTTTGAGCTGATTCTCGCTGCCCTGTTTATGCCAGTCTAGACACACTTGATTCCCTTACGGAGACATATCAATACATAGGTTATAAGATTCTTACTAGTCAGACCTATTCCTCTGCGGGAAATATGAGGTTCTGAGTCCCTTTCACTGAGGAAGGTGTAGGTCTTGTCTATACCATAGTTGGTTTTTGGAACGGTACCTGTGCTTATATCAAACTCTGGTTTGATGCATCACCCCACCTCTCCTTCCCCCTTAAGCAGGCATAAGAGTGTTTTCTAAATGTGAGACTCTGTTCTCTTGCCTAACTCAGTTCATGTGTAGCCATGTTTACAGGATCTTCCTAAGTGATATCTTATGATAAGTTTCTTTTCCTGTGTGACTTCTTTCACTTAGAATCATCGTACCTGAATCCACTCATTTTGCTGCTACTGGTCTTATGACATTGATTTCGTGGCTGAGGGATATTCCATCGTACGTAAGTTCCACAATGTTTGGAACCATTTTTATATTTCCTGGGATATTTCAGGTGTACCCAGGTTGAGGTTCTTGTAAGCAGTGCAGCCCTCAATTTGGGGGTGGCTCTGTCTTATGGATTTTCAGTTTTCCCAAGGTATATTCCCTAGACTGGAAGTGCCCTTGGCTCTGTAGCTCTGTTGTTTACTTGTTTTAGGGAACACAATGCACTCCTCCAGTGAGGCAGTTGGCAACTTACATCCCGCCCATCAGCATAACAAGGCTCCCTGTTCTCCAGGGCCTGTCTTGCCTTTCTGGTTTTTACACATTTTGTGGATGTCCCTTTTGACCGGTGGGAAGTGATACTTCTTTGTAGTGCAGATTTGCATTGCCCGCTTGCTTGCTTGGCCAAAAAGGGCGTATGCGTTTTCTCCTGAATATATTCAGGAGAAAACGCATACGCCCTTTTTGGCCAACTGCATCATTGTCGAAGTTGTGCCCCTCTTCCTGTGCTTTACAGGCAATTCCAACGTACCTGTTGAAATCTGTTTCCTGCTATTCTGCCTCGCTTTCAAGTCCGCCTCGTTGCCTTCCCTCAACAGATTTTTGGACGATAGTTGGCCTTGATTACTCTGCCAGTTTGTGAATTGCTGTGCCCCTGAGCTCCATTTTTCAACTCGTTTTTTGTGAGCTGAACGCAAGTCCAAACTTTTGGTTCAGGACCTATACTGGTTCCCAGTGGGTGGCTGAGACTTTGGTTAATTTCTTCTTCCTGCCGAGAAATTAGAGTGACATGTGCCCATCCAAATGCCTAACAGCTACTCTCTCATTGGTTCTCCCTCTTCCCTTTCATCCTCTGCCAAATTGGCAACCTGTGCGAACCATGAGCTTAAAGGGGTTGTCTCTCCAAGTTGGGAGATTGATAGGAAAGCAGTTGGAAAGTCAAACCGGAGCACCAGGAAAGGGGCTCTTCGTTGAGTTTTAGAAACCTTTCGTATTCACAGTGTGTCCATTCTCTAGGTTTCCCGTACACGTTATAGCTGTAGTAATATTCCCTTCAACCTGGAGAGCTGGGACCCATGGAATGGGTGCCATGCATTATTGCTTTAAAGGGTCTGCATTTGCTCACCCAATCTCACCAATCCTCTCAGTCCCAAGTGTCCAGCCTCATGCCACGTCCAGCTGTCATTGTAGATAGGGTCATTCCAGGTTGCATCAGAGACCCTGAAGGAATTGTAAAGAATTTCCCTGTTTCTTTGTTCTGTTTTTGAAATTCCTTTTTAGAGTGGGTTTGAGCTGATTCTCGCTGCCCTGTTTATGCCAGTCTAGACACACTTGATTCCCTTACGGAGACATATCAATACATAGGTTTTAAGATTCTTACTAGTCAGATCTATTCCTCTGCAGGAAATATGGGGTTTTGAGTCCCTTTCACTGAGGAAGGTGTAGGTCTTGTCTATTCCATAGTTGGTTTTTGGAACGGTACCTGTGCTTATATCAAACTCTGGTTTGATGCATCACCCCACCTCTCCTTCCCCCTTAAGCAGGCATAAGAGTGTTTTCTAAATGTGAGACTCTGTTCTCTTTCCTAACTCAGTTCATGTGTAGCCATGTTTACAGGATCTTCCTAAGTGATATCTTATGATAAGTTTCTTTTCCTGTGTGACTTCTTTCACTTAGAATCATCGTACCTGAATCCACTCATTTTGCTGCTACTGGTCTTATGACATTGATTTCGTGGCTGAGGGATATTCCATCGTACGTAAGTTCCACAATGTTTGGAACCATATTTATATTTCCTGGGATATTTCAGGTGTACCCAGGTTGAGGTTCTTGTAAGCAGTGCAGCCCTCAATTTGGGGGTGGCTCTGTCTTATGGATTTTCAGTTTTCCCAAGGTATATTCCCTAGACTGGAAGTGCCCTTGGCTCTGTAGCTCTGTTGTTTTCTTGTTTTAGGGAACACAATGCACTCCTCCAGTGAGGCAGTTGGCAACTTACATCCCGCCCATCAGCATAACAAGGCTCCCTGTTCTCCAGGGCCTGTCTTGCCTTTCTGGTTTTTACACATTTTGTGGATGTCCCTTTTGACCGGTGGGAAGTGATACTTCTTTGTAGTGCAGATTTGCATTGCCCGCTTGCTTGCTTGGCCAAAAAGGGCGTATGCGTTTTCTCCTGAATATATAAAACGCATACGCCCTTTTTGGCCAAGTGCATCATTGTCGAAGTTGTGCCCCTCTTCCTGTGCTTTACAGGTGATGCCAACGTACCTCTTGAAATCTGTTTCCTGCTATTCTGCCTCGCTTTCAAGTCCGCCTCGTTGCCTTCCCTCAACAGATTTTTGGACGATAGTTGGCTTTGATTACTCTGCCAGTTTGTGAATTGCTGTGCCCCTGAGCTCCATTTTTCAACTCGTTTCTTGTGAGCTGAACGCAAGTCCAAACTTTTGGTTCAGGACCTATACTGGTTCCCGGTGGGTGGCTGAGACTTTGGATAATTTCTTCTTCCTGCCGGGAAATTAGAGTGACATGTGCCCATCCAAATGCCTAACAGCTACTCTCTCATTGGTTCTCCCTCTTCCCTTTCATCCTCTGCCAAATTGGCAACCTGTGCGAACCAGGAGCTTAAAGGGGCTGTCTCTCCAAGTTGGGAGATTGATAGGAAAGCAGTTGGAAAGTCAAACCGGAGCACCAGGAGAGGGGCTCTTCATTGAGTTTTAGAAACCTTTCGTATTCACAGTGTGTCCATTCTCTAGGTTTCCCGTACATGTTATAGCTGTAGTAATATTCCCTTCAACCTGGAGAGTTGGGACCCATGGAATGGGTGCCATGCATTATTGCTTTAAAGGGTCTGCATTTGCTCACCCAATCTCACCAATCCTCTCAGTCCCAAGTGTCCAGCCTCATGCCACATCCAGCTGTCATTGTAGATAGGGTCATTCCAGGTTGCATCAGAGACCCTGAAGGAATTGTGAAGAATTACCCTGTTTCTTTGTTCTGTTTTTGAAATTCCTTTTTAGAGTGGGTTTGAGCTGATTCTCGCTGCCCTGTTTATGCCAGTCTAGACACACTTGATTCCCTTACGGAGACATATCAATACATAGGTTTTAAGATTCTTACTAGTCAGATCTATTCCTCTGCGGGAAATATGGGGTTTTGAGTCCCTTTCACTGAGGAAGGTGTAGGTCTTGTCTATTCCATAGTTGGTTTTTGGAACGGTACCTGTGCTTATATCAAACTCTGGTTTGATGCATCACCCCACCTCTCCTTCCCCCTTAAGCAGGCATAAGAGTGTTTTCTTAATGTGAGACTCTGTTCTCTTGCCTAACTCAGTTCATGTGTAGCCATGTTTACAGGATCTTCCTAAGTGATATCTTATGATAAGTTTCTTTTCCTGTGTGACTTCTTTCACTTAGAATCATCGTACCTGAATCCACTCATTTTGCTGCTACTGGTCTTATGACATTGATTTCATGGCTGAGGGATATTCCATCGTACGTAATTTCCACAATGTTTGGAACCATTTTTATATTTCCTGGGATATTTCAGGTGTACCCAGGTTGAGGTTCTTGTAAGCAGTGCAGCCCTCAATTTGGGGGTGGCTCTGTCTTATGGATTTTCAGTTTTCCCAAGGTATATTCCCTAGACTGGAAGTGCCCTTGGCTCTGTAGCTCTGTTGTTTTCTTGTTTTAGGGAACACAATGCACTCCTCCAGTGAGGCAGTTGGCAACTTACATCCCGCCCATCAGCATAACAAGGCTCCCTGTTCTCCAGGGCCTGTCTTGCCTTTCTGGTTTTTACACATTTTGTGGATGTCCCTTTTGACCGGTGGGAAGTGATACTTCTTTGTAGTGCAGATTTGCATTGCCCGCTTGCTTGCTTGGCCAAAAAGGGCGTATGCGTTTTCTCCTGAATATATAAAACGCATACGCCCTTTTTGGCCAAGTGCATCATTGTCGAAGTTGTGCCCCTCTTCCTGTGCTTTACAGGTGATGCCAACGTACCTCTTGAAATCTGTTTCCTGCTATTCTGCCTCGCTTTCAAGTCCGCCTCGTTGCCTTCCCTCAACAGATTTTTGGACGATAGTTGGCTTTGATTACTCTGCCAGTTTGTGAATTGCTGTGCCCCTGAGCTCCATTTTTCAACTCGTTTCTTGTGAGCTGAACGCAAGTCCAAACTTTTGGTTCAGGACCTATACTGGTTCCCGGTGGGTGGCTGAGACTTTGGATAATTTCTTCTTCCTGCCGGGAAATTAGAGTGACATGTGCCCATCCAAATGCCTAACAGCTACTCTCTCATTGGTTCTCCCTCTTCCCTTTCATCCTCTGCCAAATTGGCAACCTGTGCGAACCAGGAGCTTAAAGGGGCTGTCTCTCCAAGTTGGGAGATTGATAGGAAAGCAGTTGGAAAGTCAAACCGGAGCACCAGGAGAGGGGCTCTTCATTGAGTTTTAGAAACCTTTCGTATTCACAGTGTGTCCATTCTCTAGGTTTCCCGTACATGTTATAGCTGTAGTAATATTCCCTTCAACCTGGAGAGTTGGGACCCATGGAATGGGTGCCATGCATTATTGCTTTAAAGGGTCTGCATTTGCTCACCCAATCTCACCAATCCTCTCAGTCCCAAGTGTCCAGCCTCATGCCACATCCAGCTGTCATTGTAGATAGGGTCATTCCAGGTTGCATCAGAGACCCTGAAGGAATTGTGAAGAATTACCCTGTTTCTTTGTTCTGTTTTTGAAATTCCTTTTTAGAGTGGGTTTGAGCTGATTCTCGCTGCCCTGTTTATGCCAGTCTAGACACACTTGATTCCCTTACGGAGACATATCAATACATAGGTTTTAAGATTCTTACTAGTCAGATCTATTCCTCTGCGGGAAATATGGGGTTTTGAGTCCCTTTCACTGAGGAAGGTGTAGGTCTTGTCTATTCCATAGTTGGTTTTTGGAACGGTACCTGTGCTTATATCAAACTCTGGTTTGATGCATCACCCCACCTCTCCTTCCCCCTTAAGCAGGCATAAGAGTGTTTTCTTAATGTGAGACTCTGTTCTCTTGCCTAACTCAGTTCATGTGTAGCCATGTTTACAGGATCTTCCTAAGTGATATCTTATGATAAGTTTCTTTTCCTGTGTGACTTCTTTCACTTAGAATCATCGTACCTGAATCCACTCATTTTGCTGCTACTGGTCTTATGACATTGATTTCATGGCTGAGGGATATTCCATCGTACGTAATTTCCACAATGTTTGGAACCATTTTTATATTTCCTGGGATATTTCAGGTGTACCCAGGTTGAGGTTCTTGTAAGCAGTGCAGCCCTCAATTTGGGGGTGGCTCTGTGTTATGGATTTTCAGTTTTCCCAAGGTATATTCCCTAGACTGGAAGTGCCCTTGGCTCTGTAGCTCTGTTGTTTACTTGTTTTAGGGAACACAATGCACTCCTCCAGTGAGGCAGTTGGCAACTTACATCCCGCCCATCAGCATAACAAGGCTCCCTGTTCTCCAGGGCCTGTCTTGCCTTTCTGGTTTTTACACATTTTGTGGATGTCCCTTTTGACCGGTGGGAAGTGATACTTCTTTGTAGTGCAGATTTGCATTGCCCGCTTGCTTGCTTGGCCAAAAAGGGCGTATGCGTTTTCTCCTGAATATATTCAGGAGAAAACGCATACGCCCTTTTTGGCCAAGTGCATCATTGTCGAAGTTGTGCCCCTCTTCCTGTGCTTTACAGGCGATTCCAACGTACCTCTTGAAATCTGTTTCCTGCTATTCTGCCTCGCTTTCAAGTCCGCCTCGTTGCCTTCCCTCAACAGATTTTTGGACGATAGTGGGCCTTGATTACTCTGCCAGTTTGTGAATTGCTGTGCCCCTGAGCTCCATTTTTCAACTCGTTTCTTGTGAGCTGAACGCAAGTCCAAACTTTTGGTTCAGGACCTATACTGGTTCCCGGTGGGTGGCTGCGACTTTGGTTAATTCTTCTTCCTGCCGGGAAATTAGAGTGACATGTGCCCATCCAAATGCCTAACAGCTACTCTCTCATTGGTTCTCCCTCTTCCCTTTCATCCTCTGCCAAATTGGCAACCTGTGCGAACCAGGAGCTTAAAGGGGTTGTCTCTCCAAGTTGGGAGATTGATAGGAAAGCAGTTGGAAAGTCAAACCGGAGCACCAGGAGAGGGACTCTTCGTTGAGTTTTAGAAACCTTTCGTATTCACAGTGTGTCCATTCTCTAGGTTTCCCGTACACGTTATAGCTGTAGTAATATTCCCTTCAACCTGGAGAGCTGGGACCCATGGAATGGTTGCCATGCATTATTGCTTTAAAGGGTCTGCATTTGCTCACCCAATCTCACCAATCCTCTCAGTCCCAAGTGTCCAGCCTCATGCCACATCCAGCTGTCATTGTAGATAGGGTCATTCCAGGTTGCATCAGCGACCCTGAAGGAATTGTGAAGAATTACCCTGTTTCTTTGTTCTGTTTTTGAAATTCCTGTTTAGAGTGGGTTTGAGCTGATTCTCGCTGCCATGTTTATGCCAGTCTAGACACACTTGATTCCCTTACGGAGACATATCAATACATAGGTTTTAAGATTCTTACTAGTCAGATCTATTCCTCTGCGGGAAATATGGGGTTTTGAGTCCCTTTCACTGAGGAAGGTGTAGGTCTTGTCTATTCCATAGTTGGTTTTTGGAACGGTACCTGTGCTTATATCAAACTCTGGTTTGATGCATCACCCCACCTCTCCTTCCCCCTTAAGCAGGCATAAGAGTGTTTTCTAAATGTGAGACTCTGTTCTCTTGCCTAACTCAGTTCATGTGTAGCCATGTTTACAGGATCTTCCTAAGTGATATCTTATGATAAGTTTCTTTTCCTGTGTGACTTCTTTCACTTAGAATCATCGTACCTGAATCCACTCATTTTGCTGCTACTGGTCTTATGACATTGATTTCGTGGCTGAGGGATATTCCATCGTACGTAAGTTCCACAATGTTTGGAACCATTTTTATATTTCCTGGGATATTTCAGGTGTACCCAGGTTGAGGTTCTTGTAAGCAGTGCAGCCCTCAATTTGGGGGTGGCTCTGTCTTATGGATTTTCAGTTTTCCCAAGGTATATTCCCTAGACTGGAAGTGCCCTTGGCTCTGTAGCTCTGTTGTTTACTTGTTTTAGGGAACACAATGCACTCCTCCAGTGAGGCAGTTGGCAACTTACATCCCGCCCATCAGCATAACAAGGCTCCCTGTTCTCCAGGGCCTGTCTTGCCTTTCTGGTTTTTACACATTTTGTGGATGTCCCTTTTGACCGGTGGGAAGTGATACTTCTTTGTAGTGCAGATTTGCATTGCCCGCTTGCTTGCTTGGCCAAAAAGGGCGTATGCGTTTTCTCCTGAATATATTCAGGAGAAAACGCATACGCCCTTTTTGGCCAAGTGCATCATTGTCGAAGTTGTGCCCCTCTTCCTGTGCTTTACAGGCGATTCCAACGTACCTCTTGAAATCTGTTTCCTGCTATTCTGCCTCGCTTTCAAGTCCGCCTCGTTGCCTTCCCTCAACAGATTTTTGGACGATAGTTGGCCTTGATTACTCTGCCAGTTTGTGAATTGCTGTGCCCCTGAGCTCCATTTTTCAACTCGTTTCTTGTGAGCTGAACGCAAGTCCAAACTTTTGGTTCAGGACCTATACTGGTTCCCGGTGGGTGGCTGAGACTTTGGTTAATTTCTTCTTCCTGCCGAGAAATTAGAGTGACATGTGCCCATCCAAATGCCTAACAGCTACTCTCTCATTGGTTCTCCCTCTTCCCTTTCATCCTCTGCCAAATTGACAACCTGTGCGAACCATGAGCTTAAAGGGGTTGTCTCTCCAAGTTGGGAGATTGATAGGAAAGCAGTTGGAAAGTCAAACCGGAGCACCAGGAGAGGGGCTCTTCGTTGAGTTTTAGAAACCTTTCGTATTCACAGTGTGTCCATTCTCTAGGTTTCCCGTACACGTTATAGCTGTAGTAATATTCCCTTCAACCTGGAGAGCTGGGACCCATGGAATGGGTGCCATGCATTACTGCTTTAAAGGGTCTGCATTTGCTCACCCAATCTCACCAATCCTCTCAGTCCCAAGTGTCCAGCCTCATGCCACATCCAGCTGTCATTGTAGATAGGGTCATTCCAGGTTGCATCAGAGACCCTGAAGGAATTGTAAAGAATTTCCCTGTTTCTTTGTTCTGTTTTTGAAATTCCTTTTTAGAGTGGGTTTGAGCTGATTCTCGCTGCCCTGTTTATGCCAGTCTAGACACACTTGATTCCCTTACGGAGACATATCAATACATAGGTTTTAAGATTCTTACTAGTCAGATCTATTCCTCTGCAGGAAATATGGGGTTTTGAGTCCCTTTCACTGAGGAAGGTGTAGGTCTTGTCTATTCCATAGTTGGTTTTTGGAACGGTACCTGTGCTTATATCAAACTCTGGTTTGATGCATCATCCCACCTCTCCTTCCCCCTTAAGCAGGCATAAGAGTGTTTTCTAAATGTGAGACTCTGTTCTCTTTCCTAACTCAGTCCATGTGTAGCCATGTTTACAGGATCTTCCTAAGTGATATCTTATGATAAGTTTCTTTTCCTGTGTGACTTCTTTCACTTAGAATCATCGTACCTGAATCCACTCATTTTGCTGCTACTGGTCTTATGACATTGATTTCGTGGCTGAGGGATATTCCATCGTACGTAAGTTCCACAATGTTTGGAACCATATTTATATTTCCTGGGATATTTCAGGTGTACCCAGGTTGAGGTTCTTGTAAGCAGTGCAGCCCTCAATTTGGGGGTGGCTCTCTCTTATGGATTTTCAGTTTTCCCAAGGTATATTCCCTAGACTGGAAGTGCCCTTGGCTCTGTAGCTCTGTTGTTTACTTGTTTTAGGGAACACAATGCACTCCTCCAGTGAGGCAGTTGGCAACTTACATCCCGCCCATCAGCATAACAAGGCTCCCTGTTCTCCAGGGCCTGTCTTGCCTTTCTGGTTTTTACACATTTTGTGGATGTCCCTTTTGACCGGTGGGAAGTGATACTTCTTTGTAGTGCAGATTTGCATTGCCCGCTTGCTTGCTTGGCCAAAAAGGGCGTATGCGTTTTCTCCTGAATATATTCAGGAGAAAACGCATACGCCCTTTTTGGCCAAGTGCATCATTGTCGAAGTTGTGCCCCTCTTCCTGTGCTTTACAGGCGATTCCAACGTACCTCTTGAAATCTGTTTCCTGCTATTCTGCCTCGCTTTCAAGTCTGCCTCGTTGCCTTCCCTCAACAGATTTTTGGACGATAGTTGGCCTTGATTACTCTGCCAGTTTGTGAATTGCTGTGCCCCTGAGCTCCATTTTTCAACTCGTTTCTTGTGAGCTGAACGCAAGTCCAAACTTTTGGTTCAGGACCTATACTGGTTCCCGGTGGGTGGCTGCGACTTTGGTTAATTCTTCTTCCTGCCGGGAAATTAGAGTGACATGTGCCCATCCAAATGCCTAACAGCTACTCTCTCATTGGTTCTCCCTCTTCCCTTTTATCCTCTGCCAAATTGGCAACCTGTGCGAAACAGGAGCTTAAAGGGGTTGTCTCTCCAAGTTGGGAGATTGATAGGAAAGCAGTTGGAAAGTCAAACCGGAGCACCAGGAGAGGGGCTCTTCGTTGAGTTTTAGAAACCTTTCGTATTCACAGTGTGTCCATTCCCTAAGTTTCCCGTACACGTTATAGCTGTAGTAATATTCCCTTCAACCTGGAGAGCTGGGACCCATGGAATGGGTGCCATGCATTATTGCTTTAAATGGTCTGCATTTGCTCACCCAATCTCACCAATCCTCTCAGTCCCAGTGTCCAGCCTTATGCCACATCCAGCTGTCATTGTAGATAGGTTCATTCCAGGTTGCATCAGCGACCCTGAAGGAATTGTGAAGAATTACCCTGTTTCTTTGTTCTGTTTTTGAAATTCCTGTTTAGAGTGAGTTTGAGCTGATTCTCGCTGCCATGTTTATGCCAGTCTAGACACACTTGATTCCCTTACGGAGACATATCAATACATAGGTTTTAAGATTCTTACTAGTCAGATCTATTCCTCTGCGGGAAATATGGGGTTTTGAGTCCCTTTCACTGAGGAAGGTGTAGGTCTTGTCTATTCCATAGTTGGTTTTTGGAACGGTACCTGTGCTTATATCAAACTCTGGTTTGATGCATCACCCCACCTCTCCTTCCCCCTTAAGCAGGCATAAGAGTGTTTTCTAAATGTGAGACTCTGTTCTCTTTCCTAACTCAGTTCATGTGTAGCCATGTTTACAGGATCTTCCTAAGTGATATCTTATGATAAGTTTCTTTTCCTGTGTGACTTCTTTCACTTAGAATCATCGTACCTGAATCCACTCATTTTGCTGCTACTGGTCTTATGACATTGATTTCGTGGCTGAGGGATATTCCATCGTACGTAAGTTCCACAATGTTTGGAACCATTTTTATATTTCCTGGGATATTTCAGGTGTACCCAGGTTGAGGTTCTTGTAAGCAGTGCAGCCCTCAATTTGGGGGTGGCTCTGTCTTATGGATTTTCAGTTTTCCCAAGGTATATTCCCTAGACTGGAAGTGCCCTTGGCTCTGTAGCTCTGTTGTTTACTTGTTTTAGGGAACACAATGCACTCCTCCAGTGAGGCAGTTGGCAACTTACATCCCGCCCATCAGCATAACAAGGCTCCCTGTTCTCCAGGGCCTGTCTTGCCTTTCTGGTTTTTACACATTTTGTGGATGTCCCTTTTGACCGGTGGGAAGTGATACTTCTTTGTAGTCCAGATTTGCATTGCCCGCTTGCTTGCTTGGCCAAAAAGGGCGTATGCGTTTTCTCCTGAATATATTCAGGAGAAAACGCATACGCCCTTTTTGGCCAAGTGCATCATTGTCGAAGTTGTGCCCCTCTTCCTGTGCTTTACAGGCGATTCCAACGTACCTCTTGAAATCTGTTTCTTGCTGTTCTGCCTCGCTTTCAAGTCCGCCTCGTTGCCTTCCCTCAACAGATTTTTGGACGATAGTTGGCCTTGATTACTCTGCCAGTTTGTGAATTGCTGTGCCCCTGAGCTCCATTTTTCAACTCGTTTCTTGTGAGCTGAACGCAAGTCCAAACTTTTGGTTCAGGACCTATACTGGTTCCCGGTGGGTGGCTGCGACTTTGGTTAATTCTTCTTCCTGCCGGGAAATTAGAGTGACATGTGCCCATCCAAATGCCTAACAGCTACTCTCTCATTGGTTCTCCCTCTTCCCTTTCATCCTCTGCCAAATTGGCAACCTGTGTTTACCAGGAGCTTAAAGGGGCTGTCTCTCCAAGTTGGGAGATTGATAGGTAAGCAGTTGGAAAGTCAAACCGGAGCACCAGGAGAGGGGCTCTTCGTTGAGGTTTAGAAACCTTTCGTATTCACAGTGTGTCCATTCTCTAGGTTTCCCGTACACGTTATAGCTGTAGTAATATTCCCTTCAACCTGGAGAGCTGGGACCCATGGAATGGGTGCCATGCATTATTGCTTTAAAGGGTCTGCATTTGCTCACCCAATCTCACCAATCCTCTCAGTCCCAAGTGTCCAGCCTTATGCCACATCCAGCTGTCATTGTAGATAGGGTCATTCCAGGTTTCATCAGAGACCCTGAAGGAATTGTAAAGAATTTCTCTGTTTCTTTGTTCTGTTTTTGAAATTCCTTTTTAGAGTGGGTTTGAGCTGATTCTCGCTGCCCTGTTTATGCCAGTCTAGACACACTTGATTCCCTTACGGAGACATATCAATACATAGGTTTTAAGATTCTTACTAGTCAGATCTATTCCTCTGCGGGAAATATGGGGTTTTGAGACCCTTTCAGTGAGGAAGGTGTAGGTCTTGTCTATACCATAGTTGGTTTTTGGAACGGTACCTGTGCTTATATCAAACTCTGGTTTGATGCATCACCCCACCTCTCCTTCCCCCTTAAGCAGGCATAAGAGTGTTTTCTAAATGTGAGACTCTGTTCTCTTTCCTAACTCAGTTCATGTGTAGCCATGTTTACAGGATCTTCCTAAGTGATATCTTATGATAAGTTTCTTTTCCTGTGTGAATTCTTTCACTTAGAATCATCGTACCTGAATCCACTCATTTTGCTTCTACTGCTCTTATGACATTGATTTCGTCGTTGAGGGATATTCCATCGTATGTAAGTTCCACAATGTTTGGAACCATTTTTATATTTCCTGGGATATTTCAGGTGTACCCAGGTTGAGGTTCTTGTAAGCAGTGCAGCCCTCAATTTGGGGGTGGCTCTGTGTTATGGATTTTCAGTTTTCCCAAGGTATATTCCCTAGACTGGAAGTGCCCTTGGCTCTGTAGCTCTGTTGTTTACTTGTTTTAGGGAACACAATGCACTCCTCCAGTGAGGCAGTTGGCAACTTACATCCCGCCCATCAGCATAACAAGGCTCCCTGTTCTCCAGGGCCTGTCTTGCCTTTCTGGTTTTTACACATTTTGTGGATGTCCCTTTTGACCGGTGGGAAGTGATACTTCTTTGTAGTGCAGATTTGCATTGCCCGCTTGCTTGCTTGGCCAAAAAGGGCGTATGCGTTTTCTCCTGAATATATTCAGGAGAAAACGCATACGCCCTTTTTGGCCAAGTGCATCATTGTCGAAGTTGTGCCCCTCTTCCTGCGCTTTACAGGCGATTCCAACGTACCTCTTGAAATCTGTTTCCTGCTATTCTGCCTCGCTTTCAAGTCCGCCTCGTTGCCTTCCCTCAACAGATTTTTGGACGATAGTTGGCCTTGATTACTCTGCCAGTTTGTGAATTGCTGTGCCCCTGAGCTCCATTTTTCAACTCGTTTCTTGTGAGCTGAACGCAAGTCCAAACTTTTGGTTCAGGACCTATACTGGTTCCCGGTGGGTGGCTGAGACTTTGGTTAATTTCTTCTTCCTGCCGGGAAATTAGAGAGACATGTGCCCATCCAAATGCCTAACAGCTACTCTCTCATTGGTTCTCCCTCTTCCCTTTCAACCTCTGCCAAATTGGCAACCTGTGCGAACCAGGAGCTTAAAGGGGTTGTCTCTCCAAGTTGGGAGATTGATAGGAAAGCAGTTGGAAAGTCAAACCGGAGCACCAGGAGAGGGGCTCTTCGTTGAGTTTTAGAAACCTTTCGTATTCACAGTGTGTCCATTCTCTAGGTTTCCCGTACACGTTATAGCTGTAGTAATATTCCCTTCAACCTGGAGAGCTGGGACCCATGGAATGGGTGCCATGCATTATTGCTTTAAAGGGTCTGCAGTTGCTCACCCAATCTCACCAATCCTCTCAGTCCCAAGTGTCCAGCCTCATGCCACATCCAGCTGTCATTGTAGATAGGGTCATTCCAGGTTGCATCAGAGACCCTGAAGGAATTGTAAAGAATTTCCCTGTTTCTTTGTTCTGTTTTTGAAATTCCTTTTTAGAGTGGGTTTGAGCTGATTCTCGCTGCCCTGTTTATGCCAGTCTAGACACACTTGATTCCCTTACGGAGACATATCAATACATAGGTTTTAAGATTCTTACTAGTCAGATCTATTCCTCTGCGGGAAATATGGGGTTTTGAGTCCCTTTCACTGAGGAAGGTGTAGGTCTTGTCTATTCCATAGTTGGTTTTTGGAACGGTACCTGTGCTTATATCAAACTCTGGTTTGATGCATCATCCCACCTCTCCTTCCCCCTTAAGCAGGCATAAGAGTGTTTTCTAAATGTGAGACTCTGTTCTCTTGCCTAACTCAGTTCATGTGTAGCCATGTTTACAGGATCTTCCTAAGTGATATCTTATGATAAGTTTCTTTTCCTGTGTGACTTCTTTCACTTAGAATCATCGTACCTGAATCCACTCATTTTGCTGCTACTGGTCTTATGACATTGATTTCGTGGCTGAGGGATATTCCATCGTACGTAAGTTCCACAATGTTTGGAACCATATTTATATTTCCTGGGATATTTCAGGTGTACCCAGGTTGAGGTTCTTGTAAGCAGTGCAGCCCTCAATTTGGGGGTGGCTCTGTCTTATGGATTTTCAGTTTTCCCAAGGTATATTCCCTAGACTGGAAGTGCCCTTGGCTCTGTAGCTCTGTTGTTTACTTGTTTTAGGGAACACAATGCACTCCTCCAGTGAGGCAGTTGGCAACTTACATCCCGCCCATCAGCATAACAAGGCTCCCTGTTCTCCAGGGCCTGTCTTGCCTTTCTGGATTTTACACATTTTGTGGATGTCCCTTTTGACCGGTGGGAAGTGATACTTCTTTGTAGTGCAGATTTGCATTGCCCGCTTGCTTGCTTGGCCAAAAAGGGCGTATGCGTTTTCTCCTGAATATATTCAGGAGAAAACGCATACGCCCTTTTTGGCCAAGTGCATCATTGTCGAAGTTGTGCCCCTCTTCCTGTGCTTTACAGGCGATTCCAACGTACCTCTTGAAATCTGTTTCCTGCTATTCTGCCTCGCTTTCAATTCCGCCTCGTTGCCTTCCCTCAACAGATTTTTGGACGATAGTTGGCCTTGATTACTCTGCCAGTTTGTGAATTGCTGTGCCCCTGAGCTCCATTTTTCAACTCGTTTCTTGTGAGCTGAACGCAAGTCCAAACTTTTGGTTCAGGACCTATACTGGTTCCCGGTGGGTGGCTGCGACTTTGGTTAATTCTTCTTCCTGCCGGGAAATTAGAGTGACATTTGCCCATCCAAATGCCTAACAGCTACTCTCTCATTGGTTCTCCCTCTTCCCTTTCATCCTCTGCCAAATTGGCAACCTGTGCGAACCAGGAGCATAAAGGGGTTGTCTCTCCAAGTTGGGAGATTGATAGGAAAGCAGTTGGAAAGTCAAACCGGAGCACCAGGAGAGGGGCTCTTCGTTGAGTTTTAGAAACCTTTCGTATTCACAGTGTGTCCATTCTCTAGATTTCCCGTACACGTTATAGCTGTAGTAATATTCCCTTCAACCTGGAGAGCTGGGACCCATGGAATGGGTGCCATGCATTATTGCTTTAAATGGTCTGCATTTGCTCACCCAATCTCACCAATCCTCTCAGTCCCAAGTGTCCAGCCTTATGCCACATCCAGCTGTCATTGTAGATAGGTTCATTCCAGGTTGCATCAGCGACCCTGAAGGAATTGTGAAGAATTACCCTGTTTCTTTGTTCTGTTTTTGAAATTCCTGTTTAGAGTGAGTTTGAGCTGATTCTCGCTGCCATGTTTATGCCAGTCTAGACACACTTGATTCCCTTACGGAGACATATCAATACATAGGTTTTAAGATTCTTACTAGTCAGATCTATTCCTCTGCGGGAAATATGGGGTTTTGAGTCCCTTTCACTGAGGAAGGTGTAGGTCTTGTCTATTCCATAGTTGGTTTTTGGAACGGTACCTGTGCTTATATCAAACTCTGGTTTGATGCATCACCCCACCTCTCCTTCCCCCTTAAGCAGGCATAAGAGTGTTTTCTAAATGTGAGACTCTGTTCTCTTTCCTAACTCAGTTCATGTGTAGCCATGTTTACAGGATCTTCCTAAGTGATATCTTATGATAAGTTTCTTTTCCTGTGTGACTTCTTTCACTTAGAATCATCGTACCTGAATCCACTCATTTTGCTGCTACTGGTCTTATGACATTGATTTCGTGGCTGAGGGATATTCCATCGTACGTAAGTTCCACAATGTTTGGAACCATTTTTATATTTCCTGGGATATTTCAGGTGTACCCAGGTTGAGGTTCTTGTAAGCAGTGCAGCCCTCAATTTGGGGGTGGCTCTGTCTTATGGATTTTCAGTTTTCCCAAGGTATATTCCCTAGACTGGAAGTGCCCTTGGCTCTGTAGCTCTGTTGTTTACTTGTTTTAGGGAACACAATGCACTCCTCCAGTGAGGCAGTTGGCAACTTACATCCCGCCCATCAGCATAACAAGGCTCCCTGTTCTCCAGGGCCTGTCTTGCCTTTCTGGTTTTTACACATTTTGTGGATGTCCCTTTTGACCGGTGGGAAGTGATACTTCTTTGTAGTCCAGATTTGCATTGCCCGCTTGCTTGCTTGGCCAAAAAGGGCGTATGCGTTTTCTCCTGAATATATTCAGGAGAAAACGCATACGCCCTTTTTGGCCAAGTGCATCATTGTCGAAGTTGTGCCCCTCTTCCTGTGCTTTACAGGCGATTCCAACGTACCTCTTGAAATCTGTTTCTTGCTGTTCTGCCTCGCTTTCAAGTCCGCCTCGTTGCCTTCCCTCAACAGATTTTTGGACGATAGTTGGCCTTGATTACTCTGCCAGTTTGTGAATTGCTGTGCCCCTGAGCTCCATTTTTCAACTCGTTTCTTGTGAGCTGAACGCAAGTCCAAACTTTTGGTTCAGGACCTATACTGGTTCCCGGTGGGTGGCTGCGACTTTGGTTAATTCTTCTTCCTGCCGGGAAATTAGAGTGACATGTGCCCATCCAAATGCCTAACAGCTACTCTCTCATTGGTTCTCCCTCTTCCCTTTCATCCTCTGCCAAATTGGCAACCTGTGTTTACCAGGAGCTTAAAGGGGCTGTCTCTCCAAGTTGGGAGATTGATAGGTAAGCAGTTGGAAAGTCAAACCGGAGCACCAGGAGAGGGGCTCTTCGTTGAGGTTTAGAAACCTTTCGTATTCACAGTGTGTCCATTCTCTAGGTTTCCCGTACACGTTATAGCTGTAGTAATATTCCCTTCAACCTGGAGAGCTGGGACCCATGGAATGGGTGCCATGCATTATTGCTTTAAAGGGTCTGCATTTGCTCACCCAATCTCACCAATCCTCTCAGTCCCAAGTGTCCAGCCTTATGCCACATCCAGCTGTCATTGTAGATAGGGTCATTCCAGGTTTCATCAGAGACCCTGAAGGAATTGTAAAGAATTTCTCTGTTTCTTTGTTCTGTTTTTGAAATTCCTTTTTAGAGTGGGTTTGAGCTGATTCTCGCTGCCCTGTTTATGCCAGTCTAGACACACTTGATTCCCTTACGGAGACATATCAATACATAGGTTTTAAGATTCTTACTAGTCAGATCTATTCCTCTGCGGGAAATATGGGGTTTTGAGACCCTTTCAGTGAGGAAGGTGTAGGTCTTGTCTATACCATAGTTGGTTTTTGGAACGGTACCTGTGCTTATATCAAACTCTGGTTTGATGCATCACCCCACCTCTCCTTCCCCCTTAAGCAGGCATAAGAGTGTTTTCTAAATGTGAGACTCTGTTCTCTTTCCTAACTCAGTTCATGTGTAGCCATGTTTACAGGATCTTCCTAAGTGATATCTTATGATAAGTTTCTTTTCCTGTGTGAATTCTTTCACTTAGAATCATCGTACCTGAATCCACTCATTTTGCTTCTACTGCTCTTATGACATTGATTTCGTCGTTGAGGGATATTCCATCGTATGTAAGTTCCACAATGTTTGGAACCATTTTTATATTTCCTGGGATATTTCAGGTGTACCCAGGTTGAGGTTCTTGTAAGCAGTGCAGCCCTCAATTTGGGGGTGGCTCTGTGTTATGGATTTTCAGTTTTCCCAAGGTATATTCCCTAGACTGGAAGTGCCCTTGGCTCTGTAGCTCTGTTGTTTACTTGTTTTAGGGAACACAATGCACTCCTCCAGTGAGGCAGTTGGCAACTTACATCCCGCCCATCAGCATAACAAGGCTCCCTGTTCTCCAGGGCCTGTCTTGCCTTTCTGGTTTTTACACATTTTGTGGATGTCCCTTTTGACCGGTGGGAAGTGATACTTCTTTGTAGTGCAGATTTGCATTGCCCGCTTGCTTGCTTGGCCAAAAAGGGCGTATGCGTTTTCTCCTGAATATATTCAGGAGAAAACGCATACGCCCTTTTTGGCCAAGTGCATCATTGTCGAAGTTGTGCCCCTCTTCCTGCGCTTTACAGGCGATTCCAACGTACCTCTTGAAATCTGTTTCCTGCTATTCTGCCTCGCTTTCAAGTCCGCCTCGTTGCCTTCCCTCAACAGATTTTTGGACGATAGTTGGCCTTGATTACTCTGCCAGTTTGTGAATTGCTGTGCCCCTGAGCTCCATTTTTCAACTCGTTTCTTGTGAGCTGAACGCAAGTCCAAACTTTTGGTTCAGGACCTATACTGGTTCCCGGTGGGTGGCTGAGACTTTGGTTAATTTCTTCTTCCTGCCGGGAAATTAGAGAGACATGTGCCCATCCAAATGCCTAACAGCTACTCTCTCATTGGTTCTCCCTCTTCCCTTTCAACCTCTGCCAAATTGGCAACCTGTGCGAACCAGGAGCTTAAAGGGGTTGTCTCTCCAAGTTGGGAGATTGATAGGAAAGCAGTTGGAAAGTCAAACCGGAGCACCAGGAGAGGGGCTCTTCGTTGAGTTTTAGAAACCTTTCGTATTCACAGTGTGTCCATTCTCTAGGTTTCCCGTACACGTTATAGCTGTAGTAATATTCCCTTCAACCTGGAGAGCTGGGACCCATGGAATGGGTGCCATGCATTATTGCTTTAAAGGGTCTGCAGTTGCTCACCCAATCTCACCAATCCTCTCAGTCCCAAGTGTCCAGCCTCATGCCACATCCAGCTGTCATTGTAGATAGGGTCATTCCAGGTTGCATCAGAGACCCTGAAGGAATTGTAAAGAATTTCCCTGTTTCTTTGTTCTGTTTTTGAAATTCCTTTTTAGAGTGGGTTTGAGCTGATTCTCGCTGCCCTGTTTATGCCAGTCTAGACACACTTGATTCCCTTACGGAGACATATCAATACATAGGTTTTAAGATTCTTACTAGTCAGATCTATTCCTCTGCGGGAAATATGGGGTTTTGAGTCCCTTTCACTGAGGAAGGTGTAGGTCTTGTCTATTCCATAGTTGGTTTTTGGAACGGTACCTGTGCTTATATCAAACTCTGGTTTGATGCATCATCCCACCTCTCCTTCCCCCTTAAGCAGGCATAAGAGTGTTTTCTAAATGTGAGACTCTGTTCTCTTGCCTAACTCAGTTCATGTGTAGCCATGTTTACAGGATCTTCCTAAGTGATATCTTATGATAAGTTTCTTTTCCTGTGTGACTTCTTTCACTTAGAATCATCGTACCTGAATCCACTCATTTTGCTGCTACTGGTCTTATGACATTGATTTCGTGGCTGAGGGATATTCCATCGTACGTAAGTTCCACAATGTTTGGAACCATATTTATATTTCCTGGGATATTTCAGGTGTACCCAGGTTGAGGTTCTTGTAAGCAGTGCAGCCCTCAATTTGGGGGTGGCTCTGTCTTATGGATTTTCAGTTTTCCCAAGGTATATTCCCTAGACTGGAAGTGCCCTTGGCTCTGTAGCTCTGTTGTTTACTTGTTTTAGGGAACACAATGCACTCCTCCAGTGAGGCAGTTGGCAACTTACATCCCGCCCATCAGCATAACAAGGCTCCCTGTTCTCCAGGGCCTGTCTTGCCTTTCTGGATTTTACACATTTTGTGGATGTCCCTTTTGACCGGTGGGAAGTGATACTTCTTTGTAGTGCAGATTTGCATTGCCCGCTTGCTTGCTTGGCCAAAAAGGGCGTATGCGTTTTCTCCTGAATATATTCAGGAGAAAACGCATACGCCCTTTTTGGCCAAGTGCATCATTGTCGAAGTTGTGCCCCTCTTCCTGTGCTTTACAGGCGATTCCAACGTACCTCTTGAAATCTGTTTCCTGCTATTCTGCCTCGCTTTCAATTCCGCCTCGTTGCCTTCCCTCAACAGATTTTTGGACGATAGTTGGCCTTGATTACTCTGCCAGTTTGTGAATTGCTGTGCCCCTGAGCTCCATTTTTCAACTCGTTTCTTGTGAGCTGAACGCAAGTCCAAACTTTTGGTTCAGGACCTATACTGGTTCCCGGTGGGTGGCTGCGACTTTGGTTAATTCTTCTTCCTGCCGGGAAATTAGAGTGACATTTGCCCATCCAAATGCCTAACAGCTACTCTCTCATTGGTTCTCCCTCTTCCCTTTCATCCTCTGCCAAATTGGCAACCTGTGCGAACCAGGAGCATAAAGGGGTTGTCTCTCCAAGTTGGGAGATTGATAGGAAAGCAGTTGGAAAGTCAAACCGGAGCACCAGGAGAGGGGCTCTTCGTTGAGTTTTAGAAACCTTTCGTATTCACAGTGTGTCCATTCTCTAGATTTCCCGTACACGTTATAGCTGTAGTAATATTCCCTTCAACCTGGAGAGCTGGGACCCATGGAATGGGTGCCATGCATTATTGCTTTAAATGGTCTGCATTTGCTCACCCAATCTCACCAATCCTCTCAGTCCCAAGTGTCCAGCCTTATGCCACATCCAGCTGTCATTGTAGATAGGTTCATTCCAGGTTGCATCAGCGACCCTGAAGGAATTGTGAAGAATTATCCTGTTTCTTTGTTCTGTTTTTGAAATTCCTGTTTAGAGTGGGTTTGAGCTGATTCTCGCTGCCATGTTTATGCCAGTCTAGACACACTTGATTCCCTTACGGAGACATATCAATACATAGGTTTTAAGATTCTTACTAGTCAGATCTATTCCTCTGCGGGAAATATGGGGTTTTGAGTCCCTTTCAGTGAGGAAGGTGGAGGTCTTGTCTATTCCATAGTTGGTTTTTGGAACGGTACCTGTGCTTATATCAAACTCTGGTTTGATGCATCACCCCACCTCTCCTTCCCCCTTAAGCAGGCATAAGAGTGTTTTCTAAATGTGAGACTCTGTTCTCTTGCCTAACTCAGTTCATGTGTAGCCATGTTTACAGGATCTTCCTAAGTGATATCTTATGATAAGTTTCTTTTCCTGTGTGACTTCTTTCACTTAGAATCATCGTACCTGAATCCACTCATTTTGCTGCTACTGGTCTTATGACATTGATTTCGTGGGTGAGGGATATTCCATCGTACGTAAGTTCCACAATGTTTGGAACCATTTTTATATTTCCTGGGATATTTCAGGTGTACCCAGGTTGAGGTTCTTGTAAGCAGTGCAGCCCTCAATTTGGGGGTGGCTCTGTCTTATGGATTTTCAGTTTTCCCAAGGTATATTCCCTAGACTGGAAGTGCCCTTGGCTCTGTAGCTCTGTTGTTTACTTGTTTTAGGGAACACAATGCACTCCTCCAGTGAGGCAGTTGGCAACTTACATCCCGCCCATCAGCATAACAAGGCTCCCTGTTCTCCAGGGCCTGTCTTGCCTTTCTGGTTTTTACACATTTTGTGGATGTCCCTTTTGACCGGTGGGAAGTGATACTTCTTTGTAGTGCAGATTTGCATTGCCCGCTTGCTTGCTTGGCCAAAAAGGGCGTATGCGTTTTCTCCTGAATATATTCAGGAGAAAACGCATACGCCCTTTTTGGCCAAGTGCATCATTGTCGAAGTTGTGCCCCTCTTCCTGTGCTTTACAGGTGATTCTAACGTACCTCTTGAAATCTGTTTCCTGCTGTTCTGCCTCGCATTCAAGTCCGCCTCGTTGCCTTCCCTCAACAGATTTTTGGACGATAGTTGGCCTTGATTACTCTGCCAGTTTGTGAATTGCTGTGCCCCTGAGCTCCATTTTTCAACTCGTTTTTTCTGAGCTGAACGCAAGGCCAAACTTTTGGTTCAGGACCTATACTGGTTCCCGGTGGGTGGCTGAGACTTTGGTTAATTCTTCTTCCTGCCGGGAAATTAGAGTGACATGTGCCCATCCAAATGCCTAACAGCTACTCTCTCATTGGTTCTCCCTCTTCCCTTTCATCCTCTGTCAAATTGGCAACCTGTGCGAACCAGGAGCTTAAAGGGGCTGTCTCTCCAAGTTGGGAGATTGATAGGAAAGCAGTTGGAAAGTCAAACCGGAGCACCAGGAGAGGGGCTCTTCGTTGAGTTTTAGAAACCTTTCGTATTCACAGTGTGTCCATTCTCTAGGTTTCCCGTACACGTTATAGCTGTAGTAATATTCCCTTCAACCTGGAGAGCTGGGACCCATGGAATGGGTGCCATGCATTATTGCTTTAAAGGGTCTGCATTTGCTCACCCAATCTCACCAATCCTCTCAGTCCCAAGTGTCCAGCCTTATGCCACATCCAGCTGTCATTGTAGATAGGGTCATTCCAGGTTGCATCAGCGACCCTGAAGGAATTGTGAAGAATTACCCTGTTTCTTTGTTCTGTTTTTGAAATTCCTGTTTAGAGTGGGTTTGAGCTGATTCTCGCTGCCATGTTTATGCCAGTCTAGACACACTTGATTCCCTTACAGAGACATATCAATACATAGGTTTTAAGCTTCTTACTAGTCAGATCTATTCCTCTGCGGGAAATATGGGGTTTTGAGTCCCTTTCACTGAGGAAGGTGGAGGTCTTGTCTATTCCATAGTTGGTTTTTCGAACGGTACCTGTGCTTATATCAAACTCTGGTTTGATGCATCACCCCACCTCTCCTTCCCCCTTAAGCAGGCATAAGAGTGTTTTCTAAATGTGAGACTGTGTTCTCTTTCCTAACTCAGTTCATGTGTAGCCATGTTTACAGGATCTTCCTAAGTGATATCTTATGATAAGTTTCTTTTCCTGTGTGACATCTTTCACTTAGAATCATCATACCTGAATCCACTCATTTTGCTGCTACTGGTCTTATGACATTGATTTCGTGGCTGAGGGATATTCCGTCGTACGTAAGTTCCACAATGTTTGGAACCATTTTTATATTTCCTGGGATATTTCAGGTGTACCCAGGTTGAGGTTCTTGTAAGCAGTGCAGCCCTCAATTTAGGGGTGGCTCTGTCTTATGGATTTTCAGTTTTCCCAAGGTATATTCCCTAGACTGGAAGTGCCCTTGGCTCTGTAGCTCTGTTGTTTACTTGTTTTAGGGAACACAATGCACTCCTCCAGTGAGGCAGTTGGCAACTTACATCCCGCCCATCAGCATAACAAGGCTCCCTGTTCTCCAGGGCCTGTCTTGCCTTTCTGGATTTTACACATTTTGTGGATGTCCCTTTTGACCGGTGGGAAGTGATACTTCTTTGTAGTGCAGATTTGCATTGCCCGCTTGCTTGCTTGGCCAAAAAGGGCGTATGCGTTTTCTCCTGAATATATTCAGGAGAAAACGCATACGCCCTTTTTGGCCAAGTGCATCATTGTCGAAGTTGTGCCCCTCTTCCTGTGCTTTACAGGCGATTCCAACGTACCTCTTGAAATCTGTTTCCTGCTATTCTGCCTCGCTTTCAAGTCCGCCTCGTTGCCTTCCCTCAACAGATTTTTGGACGATAGTTGGCCTTGATTACTCTGCCAGTTTGTGAATTGCTGTGCCCCTGAGCTCCATTTTTCAACTCGTTTCTTGTGAGCTGAACGCAAGTCCAAACTTTTGGTTCAGGACCTATACTGGTTCCCGGTGGGTGGCTGCGACTTTGGTTAATTCTTCTTCCTGCCGGGAAATTAGAGTGACATGTGCCCATCCAAATGCCTAACAGCTACTCTCTCATTGGTTCTCCCTCTTCCCTTTCATCCTCTGCCAAATTGGCAACCTGTGTGAACCAGGAGCTTAAAGGGGCTGTCTCCCCAAGTTGGGAGATTGATAGGTAAGCAGTTGGAAAGTCAAACCGAGCACCAGGAGAGGGGCTCTTCGTTGAGGTTTAGGAACCTTTCGTATTCACAGTGTGTCCATTCTCTAGGTTTCCCGTACATGTTATAGCTGTAGTAATATTGCCTTCAACCTGGAGAGCTGGGACCCATGGAATGGGTGCCATGCATTATTGCTTTAAAGGGTCTGCATTTGCTCACCCAATCTCACCAATCCTCTCAGTCCCAAGTGTCCAGCCTTATGCCACATCCAGCTGTCATTGTAGATAGGGTCATTCCAGGTTGCATCAGAGACCCTGAAGGAATTGTAAAGAATTTCCCTGTTTCTTTGTTCTGTTTTTGAAATTCCTTTTTAGAGTGGGTTTGAGCTGATTCTCGCTGCCCTGTTTATGCCAGTCTAGACACACTTGATTCCCTTACGGAGACATATCAATACATAGGTTTTAAGATTCTTACTAGTCAGATCTATTCCTCTGCGGGAAATATGGGGTTTTGAGTCCCTTTCACTGAGGAAGGTGTAGGTCTTGTCTATTCCATAGTTGGTTTTTGGAACGGTACCTGTGCTTATATCAAACTCTGGTTTGATGCATCACCCCACCTCTCCTTCCCCCTTAAGCAGGCATAAGAGTGTTTTCTAAATGTGAGACTCTGTTCTCTTTCCTAACTCAGTTCATGTGTAGCCATGTTTACAGGATCTTCCTAAGTGATATCTTATGATAAGTTTCTTTTTTCTGTGTGACTTCTTTCACTTAGAATCATCATACCTGAATCCACTCCTTTTGCTGCTTCTGGTCTTATGACATTGATTTCGTGGCTGAGGTATATTCCATCGTACATAAGTTCCACAATTTTTTGAACCATTTTTTATTTCCTGGGATATTTCAGGTGTGCCCAGGTTGAGGTTCTTGTAAGCAGTGCAGCCCTCATTTTGGGGGCTGCTGTGTCTTATTGACTTTCAGTTTTCCCAAAGTATATTCCCTAGACCTTAAGTGCCCTTGGCTCTGTAGCTCTGTTGTTTACTGGTTTTAGGGAACACAATGCACTCCTCCAGTGAGGCAGTTGGCAACTTACATCCCGCCCATCAGCATAACAAGGCTCCCTGTTCTCCAGGGCCTGTCTTGCCTTTCTGGTTTTTACACATTTTGTGGATGTCCCTTTTGTCCCGTGGGAAGTGATACTTCTTTGTAGTGCAGATTTGCATTGCCCGCTTGCTTGCTTGGCCAAAAAGGGCGTATGCGTTTCCTCCTGATTATATTCAGGAGAAATCGCATACGCCCTTTTTGGCCAAGTGCATCATTGTCGAATTTGTGCCCCTCTTCCTGTGCTTTACAGGCGATTCCAACGTACCTCTTGAAATCTGTTTCTTGCTATTCTGCCTCGCTTTCAAGTCCGCCTCGTTGCCTTCCCTCAACAGATTTTTGGACGATAGTTGGCCTTGATTACTCTGCCAGTTTGTGAATTGCTGTGCCCCGGACCTCCATTTTCAACTCGTTTTTGTGAGCTGAACGCAAGTCCAAACTTTTGGTTCAGGACCTATACTGGTTCCCGGTGGGTGGCTGAGACTTTGGTTAATTCTTCTTCCTGCCAGGAAATTAGAGTGACATGTGCCCATCCAAATGCCTAACCGCTACTCTCTCATTGGTTCTCCCTCTACCCTTTCATCCTCTGCCAAATTGGCAAACTGTGTGAAACAGGAGCTTAAAGGGGCTGTCTCTCCAAGTTGGTAGATTGATAGGAAAGCAGTTGGAAAGTCAAACCAGAGCACCAGGAGAGGGGCTCTTCGTTGAGTTTTAGAAACCTTTCGTATTCAGAGTATGTCCATTCTCTAGGTTTCCCGTACATGTTATAGCTGTAGTAATATTCCCTTCAACCTGGAGAGTTGGGACCCATGGAATGGGTGCCATGCATTATTGCTTTAAAGGGTCTGCATTTGCTCACCCAATCTCACCAATCCTCTCAGTCCCACGTGTCCAGCCTCATGCCACATCCAGCTGTCATTGTATATAGGGTCATTCCAGGTTGCATCAGAGACCCTGAAGGAATTGTTAAGAATTTCCCTGTTTCTTTGTTCTGTTTTTGAAATTCCTTTTTAGAGTGGGTTTGAGCTGATTCTCACTGCCCTGTTTATTCCAGTCTTGACACACTTGATTCCCTTACGGAGACATATCAATACATAGGTTTTAAGATTCTTACTAGTCAGATCTATTCCTCTGCGGGAAATATGGGGTTTTGAGTCCCTTTCACTGAGGAAGGTGTAGGTCTTGTCTATTCCATAGTTGGTTTTTGGAACGGTACCTGTGCTTATATCAAAATCTGGTTTGATGCATCACCCCACCTCTCCTTCCCCCTTAAGCAGGCATAAGAGTGTTTTCTAAATGTGAGACTCTGTTCTCTTTCCTAACTGAGATCATGTGTAGCCATGTTTACAGGATCTTCCTAAGTGATATCTTATGATAAGTTTCTTTTCCTGTGTGACTTCTTTCACTTAGAATCATCGTACCTGAATCCACTCATTTTGCTGCTACTGGTCTTATGACATTGATTTCATGGCTGAGGGATATTCCATCGTACGTAAGTTCCACAAAGTTTTGAACCATTTATATATTTCCTGGGGTATTTCAGGTGTACCCAGGTTGAGGTTCTTGTAAGCAGTGCAGCCCTCAATATGGGGGTGGCTCTGTCTTATTGATTTTCAGTATTCCCAAGGTATATTCCCTAGACTGGAAGTGCCCTTGGCTCTGTAGCTCTGTTGTTTACTTGTTTTAGGGAACACAATGCACTCCTCCAGTGAGGCAGTTGGCAACTTACATCCTGCCCATCTGCATAACAAGGCTCCCATTTTGGCACGGCCTGTCTTGCCTTTCTGGTTTTTACACATTTTGTGGATGTCCCTTTTGACCCGTGGGAAGTGATACTTCTTTGTAGTGCAGATTTGCATTGCCCGCTTGCTTGCTTGGCCAAAAAGGGCGTATGCGTTTTCTCCTGAATATATTCAGGAGAAAACGCATACGCCCTTTTTGGCCAAGTGCATCATTGTCGAATTTGTGCCCCTCTTCCTGTGCTTTACAGGCGATTCCAACGTACCTCTTGAAATCTGTTTCCTGCTATTCTGCCTCGCTTTCAAGTCCGCCTCGTTGCCTTCCCTCAACAGATTTTTGGACGATAGTTGGCCTTGATTACTCTGCCAGTTTTTGAATTGCTGTGCCCCTGAGCTCCATTTTTCAACTCGTTTTTTGTGAGCTGAACGCAAGTCCAAACTTTTGGTTCAGGACCTATACTGGTTCCCGGTGGGTGGCTGAGACTTTGGTTAATTCTTCTTCCTGCCGGGAAATTAGAGTGACATGTGCCCACCCAAATGCCTAACAGCTACTCTCTCATTGGTTCTCCCTCTTCCCTTTCATCCTCTGCCAAATTGGCAACCTGTGTGAACCAGGAGCTTAAAAGGGCTGTCTCTCCAAGTTGGGAGATTGATAGTAAAGCAGTTGGAAAGTCAAACCGGAGCACCAGGAGAGGGACTCTTCATTGAGTTTTAGAAACCTTTCGTATTCACAGTGTGTCCATTCTCTAGGTTTCCCGTACATGTTAGAGCTGTAGTAATATTCCCTTCAACCTGGAGAGTTGGGAACCATGGAATGGGTGCCATGCATTATTGCTATAAAGGGTCTGCCTTTGCTCACCCAATCTCTCCAATCCTCTCAGTCCCAAGTGTCCAGCCTCATGCCGCATCCAGCTGTCATTGTAGATAGGGTCATTCCAGGTTGCATCAGAGACCCTGAAGGAATTGTAAAGAATTTCCCTGTTTCTTTGTTCTGTTTTTGAAATTCCTTTTTAGAGTGGGTTTGAGCTGATTCTCGCTGCCATGTTTATGCCAGTCTAGACACACTTGATTCCCTTACGGAGACATGTCAATACATAGGTTTTAAGATTCTTACTAGTCAGATCTATTCCTCTGCGCGAAATATGGGGTTTTGAGTCCCTTTCACTGAGGAAGGTTTAGGTCTTGTCTATTCCATAGTTGGTTTTTGGAACGGTACCTGTGCTTATATCAAACTCTGGTTTGATGCATCACCCCACCTCTCCTTCCCCCTTAAGCAGGCATAAGAGTGTTTTCTAAATATGAGACTCTGTTCTCTTGCCTAACTCAGTTCATGTGTAGCCATGTTTACAGGATCTTCCTAAGTGATATCTTATGATAAGTTTCTTTTCCTGTGTGACTTCTTTCACTTAGAATCATCGTACCTGAATCCACTCATTTTGCTGCTACTGGTCTTATGACATTGATTTCATGGCTGAGGGATATTCCATCGTACGTAAGTTCCACAATGTTTGGAACCATTTTTATATTTCCTGGGGTATTTCAGGTGTACCCAGGGTGAGGTTCTTGTAAGCAGTGCAGCCCTCAATTTGGGGGTGGCTCTGTCTTATGGATTTTCAGTTTTCCCATGGTATATTCCCTTGACTGGAAGTGCCCTTGGCTCTGTAGCTCTGTTGTTTACTTGTTTTAGGGATCACAATGCACTCCTCCAGTGAGGCAGTTGGCAACTTACATCCCGCCCATCAGCATAACAAGGCTCCCTGTTCTCCAGGGCCTGTCTTGCCTTTCTGGTTTTTACACATTTTGTGGATGTCCCTTTTGTCCCGTGGGAAGTGATACTTATTTGTAGTGCAGATTTGCATTGCCCGCTTGCTTGCTTGGCCAAAAATGGCGTATGCGTTTCCTCCTGATTATATTCAGGAGAAAACTCATACGCCCTTTATGGCCAAGTGCATCATTGTCGAAGTTGTGCCCCTCTTACTGTGCTTTACAGGCGAGGACCACCCTGGCTGGCCTGCAGGCACCAAGTTGGCCTGCGTGCTGTCGCTGTTGTGGCTCCACGGTCCTTCCTCTAGGCTTTCAAGCCCTTGTACATATTCAGGTGTTTTACCTGGAAAGGTTGGGAACAGTTCAGCAGCAGCTGGCCTGGGGCTCAGCTCACGTTTACTCACAGATGCCTTGGCACGGTCCCCCAGCTTTGCAATGAGGACGCTCCTTGCGTGGGGTGTGTGTTGCTGGCTGTATGGGAGATGGTTCCCCACCTCTGACCAATTTCAGAAATGTTTACCGCTGGAGCAAGTGCCGTGATAGGGTTTTCCTCTGTGTAACTCGTGGGTTCACTTTTTTTTTCTTTTATGGTTCAAGTTAGATTTTATACATCTTTTATGTATTTATAAATATAAGCATGGAAATAATTCATTCCTATATATACATCTGTGTGACGGGACGAATTTTTTCAGTTTTATTTTTAAATATTATTTTTTAAAATTTTGAAATTTAATTTTATTTATGTTTTTATACAGCACATTATTATTAGTTATGTATTTTATGCATATACACGTATACAGGTCAATCCCAATCTCCCAACACATCCCACCACCACCACCCCATGGCTTCCCTCACTTGGTGTCCATACGTTTGTTCTCTACCTCTGTGTCTCTATTTCTTCCCTGCAAACTATTTCATCTATACCATTTTTTTAGGTTCCACATATATGCATTAATATACAATATTTGTTTTCTTCTTTCTGACTTACTTCATTCTGTATGACAGTCTAGCGATCCATCGATGTCTCTACAAATGACCCAGTTTCATTCCTTTTTATGGCCGAGTAATTTTCCATTTCATATATGTACCACATCTTTATCCATTCATCTGTCTGTGGGCATTTAGGTTGCTTCCATTACCTGGCTATTGTAAATAGTGCTGCAATGAACATTGTGGTGAATGTGCCTTATTGATTTACGGTTTTCTCTGGGTATATGCCCAGAAGTGGGATTGCTGGATCAGATGGTAATTCTATTTCTAGTTTTTTTAAGGAAACTCCATACTGTTCTCCATAGTGACTGTATCAATTTACATTCCCACCAATAGTGGAAGAGGGCTCCTTTTGTCCACACCCTCCCCAGAATTGGTTGTTTGTAGATTTTCTGATGATGCCGATTCTAACAGGTGTGAGGTGAAACCTCATTGTAGTTTTGATTTGCATTTCTCTAATAATTAGTGCTGTTGAGCAGCTTTTCATGTGCGTCTTGGCCATCTCTGTGCCTTCTTTGAAGAAACGTCTCTTTAGATACTCTGCCCATTTTTGTATTGGGATGTTTGTTTTTTTAATATTAAGCTGCATGAGTTGTTTATATATATTGGAGATTAAACCTCTGTCCATTGATTCGTCTGCAACGATTTTCGCCCATTCTGAGGGATGCCTTTTTCCATTCCCGTGTTTTTTAAGAAAAAAGGAAAGAAAGGAAAAGAAGCAGAACACTAATGTGCGTAAAATATGCCTTTTGAAACGGTCGTTTTGAAATATGGACGTCCTTTGAATTTTTTGGTCGATATGTGACCCCAGGATTTGTTTTCAGGGCAGGTGTCATTTACAGGCCTGCAATGATTTTGAATATCAACTGACCATTAGCGTTGGGATTAAACTGCTGTTGTGTGAAACGGACACAAGGTGGCAGCAGTTCACCCTTACCAAATCTGGTTACTAGGGCAAGAGAGCCTCAGTGGAAGTGGAGTTCTAGATTGGAGTTTAGAATGGAATGTGCCAGGAGAAAGCCCCTCACGTTTGTCTCACTACTTCTTGTTCGTGTTTTTAATTTAATTTTTTATTTTTTATTACAGCAAGTTTGATTACAATGTTTGGCTTCTTGTAGGTGTGGAAGATGTGGTTCTTTTACACATATACAGATTACTGTTCTTCTTGGGATCCTTTTCCCATGTACGTTATGACAGAATATTGAGTAGTCCTCTCTTGGTATTCTGTAGGTCTTTGGTGATTATATATGTCACCTGTGTTTGTATATGTCTGTTAACCCCGATATCGTAATGAAACCAATCCTCACACCTTTCCATTGGTGAACCATAAGTTTGTTTAATGAATCTGTGATTGCCCTTCTCCGTGGAAATATCTGCCCTGGTATCCATTTTTAGGTAACACCTATAAGTGATATGATTTGATATGTGTCTTTCACTTTCTGACTTACTACAAGTCACGTGATTACTTCTAGACTCATCTACGGTGCTGCAAATGGCATTGTGTCCTTTTTTCCCTTGACTTCTCTTCTGCCTTAGCGGGGTCCATTTTCAACAATGTGATTCCCTGAGGGTTGTGGATTAGCTGACCTGGTCAGCCTTACCCTGCCGGCCCGCCCTCCCCAGGTGTGCCTCGTTGAGGTCAATATAAACAGAGCTCCAGGCAGCAATAGCCCCTGAAGCTGTGCCTGACTCCATATTCTCTGCCCCGTCAGCAGTCTCGGGGCTGTGCTGGTGGGAGGGAGTGAGGGGCCACAGCTTTGTGGGTGGCCCGGTGTGAGTGGGGTTCTGCTGGCCTTTCTGCAGGAGTTGCCAGGCTGCCGCCTGTAAAGAAGAGGTTGTGTCACCCATACTTTCCGCTGGAAATTCTCTCCGGACAGAGGTGAGGAAGGTAAAAAGCAGTGGGTGCCGGGACAGGAGGGGTATCTCAGGCAGGGCAATGGAAAGCTTGTGGAAGAGCGCCCAGGGCCAGGACCACCCTGGCTGGCCTGCAGGCACCAAGTTGGCCTGCGTGCTGTTGCTGGTGTGGCTCCACGTTCCTTCTTCTAGGCTTTCAAGCCCTTGTACATATTCAGGTGTTTTACCTGGAAAGGGTGGGAACAGTTCAGCAGCAGCTGGCCTGGGGCTCAGCTCACGTTTACTCACAGATGCCTCGGCACAGTCCCCCAGCTTTGCAATGAGGATGCTCCTTGCGTGATGGGTGGCTTGCTGGCTGTATGGGAGATGATTCCCCACCTCTGACCAATTTCAGAATTGTTTACCACTGGAGCAAGTGCCCTCCTAGGGTTTTCCTGTGTATAACTGGTGGGTTCAGGTTTTTTTTTTCTTTTATGGTTCAAGTTAGATTTTATTCCCCTTTTATGTATTTATAGATATAAGCATGGAAATAATTCATTCCTATAAATACATCTGTGTGACGGGAAGAATTTTTTCTGTTTTATTTTTAAATTTTATTTTTTAAAATTTTAAATTTAAATTTATTTATGTTTTTAAACAGCACATTATTATTAGTTATGTATTTTATGCATATACATGTATACAGGTCAATCCCAATCTCCCAACTCATCCCACCACCACCACCCCATGGCTTCCCACACTTGGTGTCCATACGTTTGTTCTCTACCTCTGTGTCTCTATTTCTTCCCTGCAAACCTGTTCATCTGTACCATTTTTAGGCTCCACATATATGCATTATTATACAATATTTGTTTTCCTCTTTCTGACTTACTTCATTCTGTATGACAGTCTCTCGATCCATCGATGTCTCTACAAATGACCCAGTTTCATTCCTTTTAATGGCCGAGTAATATTCCATTTTATATATGTACCACATCTTTATCCATTCATCTGTCTGTGGGCATTTAGGTTGCTTCCATTACCTGGCTATTGTAAATAGTGCTGCAACGAACACTGTGGTGAATGTGCCTTTTTGAAATACGGTTTTCTCTGGGTATATGCCCAGAAGTGGGATTGGTGGATCAGATGGTAATTCTATTTCTAATTTTTTTAAGGAAACTCCATACTGTTCTCCATAGTGACTGTATCAATTTACATTCCCACCAATAGTGGAAGAGGGCTCCTTTTGTCCACAACCTCCCCAGAATTGGTTGTTTGTAGATTTTCTGATGATGCCGATTCTAACAGGTGTGAGGTGACACCTCATTGTAGTTTTGATTTGCATTTCTCTAATAATTAGTGCTGTTGAGCAGCTTTTCATGTGTGTCTTGGCCATCTCTGTGTCTCCTTTGAAGAAACGTCTCTTTAGATCTTCTGCCCATTTTTTTGGGTTGTTTGTTTTTTTTAATATTAAGCTGCATGAGCTGTTTATATATATTAGAGATTAAACCTCTGTCCATTGATTCGTCTGCAACGATTTTTGCCCATTCTGAGGGATGCCTTTTTCCATTCCCGTGATTTTTAACAAAAAAGGAAAGAAAGGAAAAGAAGCAGAACACTAATGTGCGTAAAATATGCCTTTTGAAACGGTCGTTTTGAAATATGGACGTCCTTTGAATTTTTTGGTCGATATGTGACCCCAGGATTTGATTTCAGGGCACGTGTCATTTACAGGCCTGCAATGATTTTGAATATCAACTGACCATTAGCATTGGGATTAATCTGCTGTTGTGTGAAACGGACATAAGGTGGCAGCAGTTCACCCTTACCAAATCTGGTTACTAGGGCAAGAGAGCCTCAGTGGAAATGGTGTTCTAGATTGGAGTTTAGAATGGAATGTGCCAGGAGAAAGCCCCTCACGTTTGTCTCACTACTTCTTGTTCGTGTTTTTAATTTAAGTTTTTATTTTTTATTACAGCAAGTTTGATTACAATGTTTGGCTTGTTGTAGGTGTGGAAGATGTGGTTCTTTTACACATATACAGATGACTGTTCTTCCTGGGATCCTTTTCCCATGTACGTTATGACAGAATGTTGAGTAGTCCTCTCTTGGTATTCTGTAGGTCTTTGGTGATTATATATGTCACCTGTGTTTGTATATGTCTGTTAACCCCGATATCGTAATGAAACCAATCCTCACACCTTTCCATTGGTGAACCATAAGTGTGTTTAATGAATCTGTGATTGCCCTTCTCCGTGGAAATATCTGCCCTGGTATGCATTTTTAGGTAACACCTATAAGTGATATGATATGATATGTGTCTTCCACTTTCTGACTTACTACAAGTCACGTGATTACTTCTAGACTCATCTACGGTGCTGCAAATGGCATTGTGTCCTTTTTTCCCTTGGCTTCTCTTCTGCCTTAGCGGGGTCCATTTTCAACAATGTGATTCCCTGAGGGTTGTGGATTAGCTGACCTGGGCAGCCTTAACCTGCCGGCCCGCCCTCCCCAGGTGTGCCTCGTTGAGGTCAATATAAACAGCGCTCCAGGCAGCAATAGCCCCTGAAGCTGTGCCTGACTCCATATTCTCTGCCCCGTCAGCAGTCTCGGGGCTGTGCTGGTGGGAGGGAGTGAGGGGCCACAGCTTTGTGGGTGGCCCGGTGTGAGTGGGGTTCTGCTGGCCTTTCTGCAGGAGTTGCCAGGCTGCCGCCTGTAAAGAACAGGTTGTGTCACCCATACTTTCCGCTGGAATTTCTCTTCGGACAGAGGTGAGGAAGGAAAAAAGCAGTGGGGGCCGGGACATGAGGGGTATCTCAGGCAGGGCAATGGAAAGCTTCTGGAAGAGCTTCCGGGGCCAGGACCACCCTGGCTGCCCTGCAGGCACCAAGTTGGCCTGCGTGCTGTCGCTGGTGTGGCTCCACGGTCCTTCCTCTAGGCTTTCAAGCCCTTGTATATATTTAGGTGTTTTACCTGGAAAGGGTGGGAACAGTTCAGCAGTAGCTGGCCTGGGGCTCAGCTCACGTTTACTCACAGATGCCTCGGCACGGTTCCCCAGCTTTGCAATGAGGATGCTCCTTGCGTGGGGGGTGGGTTGATGGCTGTATGGGAGATGGTTCCCCACCTCTGACCAATTTCAGAATTGTTTACCACTGGAGCAAGTGCCCTGATAGGGTTTTCCTCTGTATAACTCGTGGGTTCAGGGTTTTATTTTCTTTTATGGTTCAAGTTAGATTTTATTCCTCTTTTATGTATTTATAGATATAAGCATGGAAATAATTCACTCCTATAAATACATCTGTGTGACGGGAAGAACTTTTTTCTGTTTTATTATTAAATTTTATTTTTTAAAATTTTGAAATTTAATTTTATTTATTTTTTTATACACCACGTTATTATTAGTTATGTATTTTATGCATATACATGTATACAGGTCAATCCCAATCTCCCAACTCATCCCACCACCACCACCCCATGGCTTCCCACACTTGGTGTCCATACGTTTGTTCTCTACCTCTGTGTCTCTATTTCTTCCCTGCAAACCAGTTCATCTGTACCATTTTTAGGCTCCACATATATGCATTAATATACAATATTTGTTTTCCTCTTTCTGACTTACTTCATTCTGTATGACAGTCTCTCGATCCATCGATGTCTCTACAAATGACCCAGTTTCATTCCTTTTTATGGCCGAGTAATATTCCATTTTATATATGTACTACATCTTTATCCACTCATCTGTCTGTGGGCATTTAGGTTGCTTCCATTACCTGGCTATTGTAAATAGTGCTGCAACGAACATTGTGGTGAATGTGCCTTTTTGAAATACGGTTTTCTCTGGGTATATGCCCAGAAGTGGGATTGCTGGATCAGATGGTAATTCTATTTCTAGCTTTTTTAAGGAAACTCCATACTGTTCTCCATAGTGACTGTATCAATTTACATTCCCACCAATAGTGGAAGAGGGCTCCTTTTGTCCACACCCTCCCCAGAATTGGTTGTTTGTAGATTTTCTGATGATGTCGATTCTAACAGGTGTGAGGTGAAACCTCATTGTAGTTTTGATTTGCATTTCTCTAATAATTAGTGCTGTTGAGCAGCTTTTCATGTGCGTCTTGGCCATCTCTGTGTCTCCTTCGAAGAAACGTCTCTTTAGATCTTCTGCCCATTTTTTTGGGTTGTTTGTTTGTTTAATATTAAGCTGCATGAGCTGTTTATATATATTGGAGATTAATCCTCTGTC